>NC_138986.1:96881047-99281047 GCF_964341445.2 Mesoplodon mirus | reverse complement strand
TTTCCAGAGCATCTTGAATGAAGGGCAGGCCGGGTCCCCTTGAGGGAGGATATACCCTGGTTTACTACCAACTATCCCGAGGGTGCTTTCTTCTCCCTGGAAGGGATAAAACAACTGAGGTAGAACAGGAAGAGACAAGAAGCTCTCCAAGCTCTGCTGGTCAGGGTTACCCTCCAGCGTTGCCTTAATGCTCAGAGCCACACACACCACAGTGAGCTTGGCTCCAGATCAACTACCACGCAACGAAGGTTCTGGAACATTTCCATATCTCGGGGGACCTCATTTCCACGTGACTCTCTTTCCTATTCCCCTTTGTCACAGAAGGCTAGGTCCAGTGGTCCGGGTGAGATCTCAGCTCAGGCCCAAGGCTCTCAGACCTCAAAGTTCTGGTCCTGCAAGGGCCCCTGTCCTCTCTTGAGACCACTCCTGGCTCTCTCTGCCGAGAAGGAGCTGCTGGCAGTACGTCCTCTAAGAGTTGAGGTCCATCGTGCAGACCCTGAGAAAACTCCTAGGAAAAGGCTCCACCTTCTTGTTTAAGTCAACAGAGCTCAATTCCTTTGGAAGTGCTGGGTGTGTCCCATTTGATGCAACTTCAGAGCCATTAGGTAAACCAGCACATGTGTGTGGCCCCTTCCCTTAGACTCCTCTGGGCCCTCGTGACATAGGCTCAGAAGACTGCCAGCCTCAAGCCTTACCTCTTCCAAGACCACACCGTCTCCAGGATCTTCTGTCCCATGAATCTCAGTTGCTGTGTGGAAATCAAAAGAGAGGAAAGAGCCTGCCTACGGGGTCTCTTTGGGCTGGGGCCTTCTTGCTTCTCTTCCTCCTCCTCCTCGTCCTCCTCGTCCTCCTTGTCCTCCTCCTCGGGGTGATTTCGGATTCCACATTGCCCATCCACTGGGCCATGTTGAGATGAAAGATACGGCAGCTGAAGCCCTCCAGGACGCCGCCCTTCACGTGCTGCTGGAGGACCTCCAAGGTGGGGAAGACACGGCAGCAGGCCATGCACCTGAAGCCGGTCTCCATGGTCACCATCCAGTCCGGTGTCTTGGCCCTGGGTGTCTCCTCGACGGCAGGTGACCCTGATGGGCTGCCTGGCTCTGCCCTTTCCTCATACTCTTTCTCCTCCCCAGTGGGCTCACTGTCAGGAGGTTTTCGGTGGACACATCAGAGGGGTAAGTGCCTACTGTGCACGCATCCTCAGGAAGGGTCACTTCTTCTATTGTCAGCTGCTTTTCAGGCAACTCCAAGGGTTTCTTTGTCTTCCAGGAGACAGCTACACCCTTGTTCACTTGTACCTGCATGTAGTATATTTTCATGCCCCTTTCCTCTTTGTCTGTGTGCAGATCGTTCTTACAGGGTGAAGAGGGTGAGGAGGAGACACAGTGTGATGGGGGAGCGGTCTCCCCTTTTTCCTGAACCTGGGCTAGGGGTGCGGTAGGCTGGGCAGTGTCTCGATGTGATCTCCGGATTCCTGAAAAAGGAAATTAAAAACATAATAACATGCATGGGCCATGCCAGAAGCTGAGGGAGCAGGTGTGGTAGACGAGAGAGGGACACTTGCATGACGTAGCTATGTCGTGAGCTTGGTGTCTGTTGGCCGTAGGAGGCAGTGGTGTATCTGGTGTCATCTGTGGGCTTTTTTCTGCGTGTTGGGGGATACTGGAGCGGTGTCTGTATACACGGGTGTGGAGTACAGTGGTGAGGACTGTGGTATGTGAGGGATGCGGATGGATGCGTGTATGATGAGGAGTGTGAGTTTGGGAATATCGGTGGTGCATTCCTTGTGGAATGGGGCGGTGGTGCAGGAGGAGAGTACTGTGGATCACGTGCTTGGGGTTCATGTGTGCACTGAGAAGGGCTGTGCCTGGAGGGCGCATGTGTGTGTGAGCTTTGTGGACCTGAGCTGGATGGTGCTGCTCTCAGGCTGGAGGTCTATGATGTAGAACTCTGTCCTTCTCTGGAAGCAAAGGCAAAGAGAAACCCTACATTTTCCTCTGAAGATGCTTAATCTGGTCCCTCTTCCCTCCACCTCAAGTCCAGACCTTTCCGGCCCCTGCTCCTTGACTTCCCCACCATGGTAGTACCAGGATTGACACCCGCCCCCACCCCTGACTCAGCTGGGATCCACGCCCTCGTAACAGCTCAGCCATCCTGCCCAGGCTCCTCCACAGAGCCCTCATCACCTCTGATGACCCTGGGTTTCCTGTCAGCCTCCCTGGGATCTGTGTGCCTCCTGCCTCACAGCCAAGCACCCCCTCACCTGAGGAGCCCCGCGCCCTTTCCGGCGTACATGAGCTTGTGCGGAGAAGAAGCACAGGAGAAGTGTTTAGGGGCAGAGGAGACCTCCCCTGCCCCTGGGCTGCAGCCTTGGGCCACCACAGTGGATCCAAGCCGAGGGGGAACCTCTTGTGACTTCGAGATTCCTGAGGGAGGAATGAAAGGCTCAGGGTGGGTTCATCAGTCCTCTGTCCACAAATATTTACTGAGTGTGTGACACGTGTCAGGTGCAGTGAATACACACAGTTGAGAGTGTGGTTCCCAGTGTATACTCCAGGATTTAATTCCAATCAGTACTTACTCTGTCACTGTCTTGTTGGTAATGTAGGCCTCGGTGGTGACTGTGAGTATGTGGGAAGAGTGAGTGATGTGTATCAGTTAAGTCTGTGGTAAGTGTGGGGTTAGCATGGGGAGCACGGTGCAGATGTGTCTTATCTGTGTCTGTGGCCTTTGTGTGCATGGGTTCTGTTCACAAGTCTGCAATTCTGGGACATGTAACTTTTCCTCATTACATGGTGGGGCTTGTATTTATGGTGTGTGTTCATTCATTCATTCACCAAGATTCAGTAAGCAGCTACTCCTGTGTATCTGGCACTCTTCCATTGTTCTAGTCTCTGGTAATGCTGCACATTCTAGTAGTGGAAGACACAGACTAAACAAAAATACAATAAATATATAATACCTGAGCTGCTGGTAAGTATATAAGGGTTGCCAAACTAAGCAAAGAAAAATACAGGGCACCCAGTTAAATTTCAGTTTCACATAAACCCAGAATAATTTTTTAGTGTAAGTATTCCCATGCAGTATTTGGTCTTACTTACTTTTAGTGTAAGTATGGCCCGTACAATATTTGGGACATACGGATACTGAAAAATTACTTGTTGTTTATCTGGAATTCAAATTGAACTGGATAACCCATATTTTCTCTGGCAACCCTGACATGGGTTACTGAGACTGTGGTTTACTGTGGTTTGTACAAAGCGGGTCTGGCATTACTCAAGAATGTGTTATAAGTGTGGTGTGTATGACACGTGACTGGTTCTTATAGAGGTATTTAGCGATGGCTGAAGTTAGCTGTGTTTGTGCGAGAGTTGAGCAGATACATATATATATAGTGTGTGTGTGTGTGTGTGTCCTATATATATAGTGTGTGTGTCTATATACATATCTCATCTCCAGCGTTTGGTGTTGGAGGACAGGATTGTGGTACAGATGGGTTGTATGAGAACGTAGTATAGGAGGGATGCGTGTATATACCTCCATGTGCTGTGTGTGGTTTACTAAGGAAGTTATATGTGGGGTGAGTGATATTTTTGCTGTATCAGAGTGTACATGGGTGTATGAGTTACTGTCTCATAAAACACCCCTAACAAGAATTCTGTTTTCACTCTTACGTACACCGAGTGTCACCCACGTCCAGGCAGGGTGACAAGAACTTTACCACGCAGACTTTATATCTGATAAGCACTCTACCCCCATTCATCCTGCTCATCTCTGCACTATGACACACACACGCACAGACACAGTCACACACACACACACAGAAACATAGAGAAAAATATTCTGAATGGTTAGGGGCAGTCATTGCCTTCCCCAGCCTGTCCCAGCCACTGCCTGAAAATCTGCCTGCTGTCTAGACCTCCATTGCCAGGGCCCACCCTACAGTCTCCAGTGTCCTGGGCCTGGTAGGAGCTACTGGGCTCTAATCTGGGGCAGAGGCCTCTAGCTGGAACTCTGAGGTGAGCACTCCCGCCCAGGGCATGCTACTCACCTACATTTAATGCACGCAGGCACCCCGTGGCCCGTGGCTCTCAGAGCTCCCCGCAGGACCATGAGGACCTTTCTCACCCCCGCCCACGTGGTCTCAGTCTCTGGAAAACCCTTCCCTTCCCTTGATCTCCTTTGGGCAATTCTTCGTGTTGAAGGAATAAAACCTCCTTGCTTTCAATATGACATCATCCCTAGACAAACAATCTTCTTTCGAACTGCAATCCACTTGTCAAGATACTTTTCAACATGGCCTTCAACTCATGGGGCTTCTCTTTCCACTTTAGTAAAAGAGGCCAAGCAACTCATGGGTCTCTCTCAGCATCCTTGCATCCTTCACATCCCCCACTTCATGACCCCAGGGAAAGATCCAAGAGCATAAGGGAGAAATCGGGGACTGAGAAAAGCTGCACCTCTAGGTCTCTGCAAGCAGGATGCAGCCTGCTGTGAGTTCGACAAAGCTCCAAGCCCGCCAGCCCCAGGAGAGAGTCGCCAGACCAGCGGAGCTGACCTCCCATCTCCCAGGGGCATCTGGCCGTTCTGTGCCGTCTCACACCACAGGGACGCTCCGGATGGATACGGCAGCATCAGTGAGACGAGGTCTCTCGCTACCTGCTTCACAGGTGACACGTTCTCAGTCCCCCCCATCCTAGAGAAGGTTTAGTTTGGCAGAAACCCATGTGCCCCAGACAAGTTGCCCCCCACATACCTCCTCCGTTCTCGGCAGTTTCCTGGGACTCTTCATTTTCCAGATGTTTCCTCTTTTGTCGCCGTTTCATGGTACCAACTAGAAGTCTCCCTTATAAGATGCCTCAAGAGATGTCCAACTCCTCCTCTTCCCTACAGGTTGGCCC
The DNA here is from genome assembly GCF_964341445.2 of Mesoplodon mirus. NCBI lineage: Eukaryota > Metazoa > Chordata > Mammalia > Artiodactyla > Ziphiidae > Mesoplodon > Mesoplodon mirus. The sequence continues at coordinate 99,276,146 of NC_138986.1, read as the reverse complement.
TTCTTGGCTCTTGGGCAATCCGTTGAAATGATTCAATACAAACAAAAATAGTCAAGTCTCCTAAATGGCTGAAAAACTTGTACCACTTAGTGAACCAGCAGTACTGCCTAGTGCTCACCAGGGCTGTTATGTTTGCAAGGTTGCCAGGCGCACAGTGGAATACTGTGACCTCAGTGATGACATCAGAGCATTCGGTGAACCTAGGTTGAGCACAGTGTCTGCAGTAGCACAGGCCCCATTTTCAAGAACAATTCCTTTTTCCCAGCCGAAGCTTTCCCGTGAAAGGGAAAGGTTCATACCATATCTATTATAAATTGTATCATACCATGTCTATTATAAAATTCACATTTTGATTGGAGATCTTTTAAAGTCTTTTCTAGAGAGATTTAATATGAATATTTTAAATGGTCTCCAGTTTCCCTGTGGATTATTGACATTTTAAACTCTGCACTTCAATTTTCCCTCAATACGTGTAATTTTGTCACGGCTATTTCTGTACTTAAAGATGAGGAACTATATAATTGATTTCTTCATTTTTTCCCCATCTCTTTCCAAGGTACTGCATTTGATTGTGTCTTGCGACTGAGTGAAAAATGCTAGTCCTTGAGTCAGGACTTTGGGCCCTTTAGCAAGTAACTCAACCTATCTGGGCTTCAGCTTCTGTATGTGCGATCAAGAGGCTTGGACTAGCTGACTTTTCAAATGCTGTGTTTCTTTGATTCACTCTCACTTACTGATCTGCTCCTTAAGAAGAGGGTCTGTTCTCATAAAGTAACAACAGTCTTTTCCTAACCTTGGGTTGGGCGGAGTTTATCTGTTCGTACTCAGTTTGTTAGTTATATTGCCTTCTACGTATGCTTAGCTCTAAATAATTTATATGGCTCTTGTGACAATTTTTAGATCTTCTTTTTTTCTTATTTTTCTTTTACAGATTCTAATTTGTTATCGCCAGTGTAGAGGAGCCTGATTGACTTTTAAAATTTATTGATCTTGTATGTGTGTGCCTTGTTGAACCGTCTTATTAGTTCCTGCTAGTTTATCTGTGGGTTCTTTTGGGTCTCCTAGATAAATGAGCATATTAAATGTAAATAATGTGTTCTTTGGATAAAGTTTATTTTCTTGCATCTCTCTATATAGAAGCAATATGTTGAATTGATTTCAATATTTAAATACTTACATACCTGTTATCACAATCTAACATTCTTTATCTTATTTTCTTTCAATCAATATTATGTTTTCAAGATTTATCCACGTGAATCCATATAGATCTAGGTCTTTGATTTTTGACTGTTTGATATTATTTGATCACATGCATATAGCATCATTTATTTTCCATTCAAGCATTATTGGACAATTGGATTGTTTCCCTCCATTCTCTAGAACAAACAACATTTCCTAGAATATCCCTGAAGATGTCTGACAGTCGAGAAGGGCCAGGCTGCCCGAAGGATTGCTACTTGCTTTTAGCCACCTTCCAACAGGCCGTCTCCAGCCAGCAATTTGAAGCATCGCTGAAATGAGAACTGCCCCAAATGTGAAGATCTTAGGAGCTTCCTAGAAGGTGGGAGGTTAATGATAGGCATCCTGCTGGGATCCCAGGGGAGTCTGAGCTGGCCTGAAGCTCATCTTCCTCCTCCACCTCTCAAGAGAAATGTGGAGGAAAGAAGACTTCAAAAACTGTGAGCAGGCAGAGGGAGAGATATTGGGGGCCGAAGCTGTAACTGAGGTCTTGGAGTGGGCTGTGAGCACGCAGAGCCTCTAGAGAGCCAGGCTCTGCCTTCTGAGGACTTCTCCCCTAAGGCTGCTCATAATTCACGTGATACCAGCCATATAGATCCGACTTGGCCCACACTGTCACAGAAAGCCTTATCAGAATCTCTTCTTCTTCATACACTCTTGTGTCTGTTACTTGGTTATTGCCTTTGGTACTCCACTGATGTGAACCACAGTCGCCAGGGGATGGAGGACACTAGTCACCCATCTTGCTCTGTGGCCTCAGTCCACAGCTTGAGGGTAAGGGAAGAGGCCAAATGAAGGTCAAGAAGGAAAGATGGAGTTTGAAGAGAAGACCTGAGTTAAGGGTGTCTTCTCAAGTCTTGATGACTGAAATGTAGCTCCAGTACCTGAAGTCCTGCTTGTTCTCAAGGCTGACCGCGGGGCTGGGTGCACTCAGTGAAGGAACCGTATACACTTAGTATTGCCTTGTTTGCTCACACTTGCCCTCCTCTGATACACCCTCTGCAAGACTGATCTTCCCCTGAAACAACTTTCCACCTGCCACTGTCATCTCATGAACATTTGCTTCCCCTTCCTAGTGTCCCCCTAGAATGCCATTGCAGCCAATTCATAATTTGATAATCATGCTGCTTACCATATTCTCAGCAACTTCTGATAAATTTTATTCACTTTATTCCATAGTCTTCACCCATCAATAATCTTCCTTAACTTCCTAGCTGCAGGTTAACCCATTTGGAATCACTTCTTTTTCTTTCTCTTCTTTGGCAAATCCTTTCTACCTTTTAAGGTCTTTTTCTTGTCTCTCTACCATCCTGCCTTCCTGAACTTCTTTTTTTTCGTTTAAGTAACCTTTCAATCTCCTTCCCCAATTTCCTCATAAACATTGAGAGTTTATTCCTCACACGTTAGACAGTGGTTTATGAATGGCCAGGCATAAGGGACTCAGAATGAATTGGCAACCCCGAGGTACCTGTCTTGCTGGGGAGCCACAGGTGAAGGGCTGTCTGCTGGACATATGTTTGCATGGAGTCAGGCTGAGTGGCCTCAGGGTGTTTGCTCTGCACTTGTGTGTGTTTCTCTCTCGTTGGTTTCCTTGTCCAGCCACCTGTGACCTCCCTCCATCCAGCCCAGGGAATCCTTCTCATCACAGGGGTAGGATGTTTGTCTCATTTTCCATCACATCCTTTCCCCAAAGTTTCGTTGTGAGTTGTTCCCATTCCAAAGACCTTTCCTCTTTGAAGAGAAAAGAAAAAATCTTGTCTCTCCTTTCCTCTCACTTCACTTCTGCTCTATTATCTCCTCTGTCCAGAATGGCCCACTGACTCACATGGGTGTAGATCCAAAGATGGCAAGAACTGCCAGCAATTCTGAGATAATAAATAATACGGATGGATCAGGAAAACTTGAAAACCTTTATCCCGCCACATTAAAAAAAAATGCACTTCCAGTGTATTCAGAGTCTCAGTGTAGAAACACAAATGATTTAGAAATTGAATTACACTCAAGTTTTGCTTTCCTCCTTTCCTGATTTATTCTAATCCTCAAAGTTAACATGGTGAACTATTTGTTATGTAAACTTTCAGACATTTTCTACTCATGCACACTTTTCTTTTTTTCACATAAGAGTGTGAACTAGGTCACTTTCAACATGCTGTGATTCTGTGATTCACTGTCTCCCACCGAGTCTTCCACTGATAAAGTCATGTGTTTCATGGTGAAATATTTCCAGTAGCTAATAGCCAATGTCTGTGGAGTGCTTACTCTGTGTCGGTATCTTCTAACTACTTTACAGTTAATTTGTACAACATACCCATGGACCAGGTACAATTATGACCCCCAAGTGACAGATAAGTGCAGATAAGTACAAATAAATACAGAGGCCAAGTGACTTGCCCAAGACACTGGAGCAAATCAAAATCCATGCCTCTGTAATCATTTTGCTCTATTGCCTCTGTCTGGGAGGCTTGATGATTTGGCAACTAAAACCTTAAATATCATGTTCCATTTTCATATCTGTGACACAAGCGTGGGACTGTGATACGGGGTAACTAACCTGAGTACTTTTGAAAACCCTTATGCACCTGGATGAAAGTAAGCCAGGGACTGCAAGCTATAGATTTATGATTTCCTACCAACTTTTAAAAATAGCTTCTTGAATGCAATTTATGTAATGTCAAGGCTAGGATGTAGTCCAAATAGTAACAGAAAAATGAAGATATGCAGAAAAATACTTAAATTTGACAAGTATTGGGACTGTAGTATTTTTGGGGCCAGTGTGAAGACCACAGGAAAACTTGCTGTTTCCATCCCAAAGGGAAGAGCTCTGTGTTGCAACTGCCAAGGTCCCTGGGGCAGCAAGTGGGCTCACTGCTTAGTAAAGAAGCATCCTCAGTTTGATAGAATCATATGGGAGCCTTACATTTGGTTAGCAGGTTCTACCTTCTTGATGTAATAATATTTTCAGTTTGTGGGAGGGTATCAAGCTCTGAAAATACCCTTGGAGAGATTTGCTTATTAAGTTTGGCTTTTGCAATCTCCCTACTACTTCTTTACTAAGCACCAGGCGGTTTCCTTCACTTTTCAGAACCATGTTGTTTTTTCCCTTGTCTAATGAACTTTGAAATATTTTGGATGAGCTATTAAGTTTGGAAAAAAACATACATCTCTTTAAAATAAGGAAGATAATTACAATGACAAGTAGAAAAGACTCTAAAATGGAGAATATACGCCATTACAGGCAATTAAGGGGAGTGGGAAGCTCGGGCTCACTGTCCAGGACATAGAAATAAAAGCTGAGGATGCTCTGAGGCATCTCTTGGATCTCTATAAGCCTCCATCGTTTCTGCTGAGTAGGGTTGACAGATAAAATATAGGCTCTTCAGTTAAATATGAATGTCAGAAAAACAACGAGTACATTTTTAAGATAAGTATGCCCCAAATAGTACATAGGATCTACTTAAACTAAAAGTGATGACTTACTATTCATGTGAAGTTCAAGTTTAACTGGGTATCCTGTATTTTTATTTAGTAAATCTGACAGCCCTACTGATGATCCACAATGGAGGCAGTTCAGGAACGGTACATGCTGGCTCTCGGACAGTCAGAAATGGCTCCAGCAGATCCAGGTACAGTATGAAATTCTTTTTGGATGTAGCTCAGAAGCCATGGCCAGCCCTTGACTGCAAGTACTGCCTCGGGTTTCCCTGAGGTGGGGTAAACCTTCCTCTTAATGGCCTTTTGGTAAGTCTGGAAGACCATATCCAAGGGGAGCCCCAAAGTCAGTTTCATCCTCACAACCATGTCTCCAATTCCTGGAATTGGCTGCATTTGACTCACAAGAGATGAGGAGGTTTGTGAAAATTGGGAGTGTCATAGCTTGAACCCTTTGTAGGTAAAGTTTTGCTGTTGTGAGCGTTTTAACAGGAGCAATGTGAAAGACTCCAGGTCCCCAGGTAGATAGAAATAATCCTGTTCTACCTGGGTGTATGTGACAAGTCTCTAGTAGCTCACAGAGCAAATATCTGGTCTTGGAAAGACTGATCCAAGCTTGGATGTTTCTGGTGACAAGGCAAGGTCGTGAGTTTGAAGTTCACCTTTTATGGTTGAGGAGACAATAAGGTTGTCAGAAGGGCAATCATGGAGGAGACGTTGGCTTCATCCATTGTGCAGGCTTGTATATTTGGTTCTATCTAGATTGTGTTTCAAAGGTGGAGCTTGTTTACAATTATGAACATTCTCTGACATGCTTTTTGGACCTTCATTCCTAGAGCGAGAGCAGTGCTGAGGTTCTAGAAATGCCCTGGATATTCTGAGCTGTCAATGGCCTTTCCCAGGTACTGTTCCCTTGGTGCTGCTCCTTGAAATGTGCAAAGGGATTATCATCTGTTTTGTGGTGGGTCCTAGCATTGTGAAAGGAAGCTGCTGCATCTGGCTCAGAGGATTTGGGATGTGGTTGGAGTAGATGGGCCAAATTTAGGTAACTGGTGTTACTCTAGACAAGGACAACAAATTATTGGAAGTGGAGTTGTCTGGGATGGGAATGATGTTGCGATTTCACAAATGCTCCAGGACCAAGGAAGACAACCAGAAGTACTGGGATTGTTTTAGGTTGCAGGTAAGGGACAGAGGGATGGACTAGAGATTGAGCTCATACAGCTGGTTAGTGTGTTGTTCATTCGTTCATTCATTCATTCATTCATTCATCCAACACGTATTTACTGAGTTACTATCATGTGTCAGTTAGTCTGTTAGGTTTTGTGATACGATAGTGGAGGAAACAACTTCTCGGTCTTTAAGGAGTGTATAGTTCAGTCAGAGAGACTGATAAAGAAATAGGTAATTACAACATAGGAAATAAGTCATTTGATAGAGGAAGTAGGTGTTTGTGGGTGTAAACAGGAGGGTAAATTTAACTAAGTCCAGTTGTGGAGGTAGGGAATGGGAGACCCAGAGGGACTTCTTGAACGAAGTGATAGTGGAGATCAGCAGGGTGAGTAGCAATTTTCCAGGACCTTCCCAGGCAAAGATGGAAGGAAGGAAGGAAGTTTCAGGCAGAGGGACCACTCTGTACAAAATCCTTAAGATAAAGAGGATATTGTATGTTCTTCAGCATGGCTGGGGCATGAACTCTGAGAAAGGGGGTTGATAGGAGATATGGCTGGAACGAGAGCCATGGCTCTGTCATTTAGACTTTGTTCTGTAATCAATGGGGATTCATTGAAGGTGAAGGCAGAGGAGTGCCTCCATCAGACTGTGTCCTAGAAAAGCCACTTAGGTGACTGTGTATAGGGTGGGTTTAACTGAGCATCAGCGTGGACAGTAAGCTCAAATTTTTCTGTGTGGGACCAGTGTCACACATGGGACTATGTAGGGCACCAGATTCAATGGGGCAATGAATGTTTTTTGGTTTTTTCCTCCTTTTTTATATGAGGCTAGGCAGATGATGCCATGCCTTCGTTCCATTAAGAGCAATGTGAAATCAGTGAAATCTCCTAAGATTCTGCAAGGCCGATTTTTCTTTGTATGATTTTAAATTCCCTCAAGACCTGAAAGGGCCATTGCTGTAGAAAAGGGGTCTGGTACATGTAACACCTGGATGGAAATAACAGCTTATGGGAAAACATGGAATTTGAGGAATTCTGGGGCAGGATGCTGGAAGTAGATGACTGCAAAAGGCCTTTCCAAGTCACAGCCTTATAGCTCCTGGTCCTCTTTACCTTCTCCTCTTCCTGACCCCAACCTCATGAGGATGAAAGTGTACTCTAGAGACCTTTGATCAAATCCTGCCCACAACAGTCTGTGGTTTGAAAGTTACAAAATTCCCTGAGAATTGGTAAGCTCTCTATCTTCCTCATTAGTCATTTAGTACCATTTATAATTTCCAAACAGCTACTGTTTCTAGAGCCCTTGCTTTCCATTTCTGAGTGTGTTTTGTCATTATTCTTTTTGATCTTGGAAATGTAATCTTTAACAAACCACCAATTAACCATGAAATGTCACTGCAGCAAAACATCAGTATTCTCCATGGGGTTTGTCGTACTTGGATTTGACCTTCATTGTTCATTCTTGGACTGTCTTCCCAGTTTGTGGCTTATTTGGATTCGCATTTCTTCTTTTTGTTGATTACTTGAAAGCTTTTGTGTAGAAATTAAGCTGGTAAAATAACATAGAAGGCTTTTCCCCTATGATAGTCCCTTTCTTTTGATACCAGTAATTAAAAGTGTGCTGTGATAGCATTAGAGGACTTAAAGTTTGAAGGTTTTAAGAATGACTTGGAGACTCAGGAGTGAAAAGGGACTAATACAAGTGAGCATGAATTATTATTTTGCTCAAAATACTATTTAAAAGAGATTAGAATTTAGGTTTATTGAAGAAAATGGTTATATTTGAGCTATTTGAAGTTCTAACAGTCAGATATTCTTTGAAAATCTATTTTAAAGTTCTAACTGGTGATCGTAGAATAAAATTGCCACTTGATGGAACGTGGAATGGGAAGAGGTGAAAGAAAAGTCAGACTGGAATGATGCTACAAAAAAAGAAACTTCCCATCATGACCAGGCAGAGCAAATGGAAATCAGGTGGGAAAGGACATAGAAGCAGAGATGGTTTTGTGATTCCTGGAGCCTGCAGCTCTTTGAAAGTGCTAACCACCATGGGGCAGGTGCAGAGCACCAAATGAGAGCCTCTCGTAAAAGTCCACGCAGCAGAGATGACAGGGGCACCAGGTGGGAAGTCTCTCCATGTTTGGTACACAGGCTGGAATTTCCAAGATATGAAGACACAGGTCTTTCTCTGAAAGGGGCGGACTGTGACGTTTTTTAGATAGAATTTCCAGAGCTAATGACATACTCAAGCTAAAGAAAATATATCTGTCCATCTAGGGACGCTGAAAACAGTGGGAGGCAGAAAGAGAAAATATTTTGGCAACTGAGAGACCTGGGCTGGTGTCTGTTACTTGAGTAAATTACTTAATGCCCCTGAGTCCAGCTTCCTCATCTATAAACTGGTGATGTACTAATAAGATTGTTGTGGGCATTAAATGAGATCATGGACGTTGGGCCATTGGTACAGTACCTGGCACATAAGAACTGTTTAATAAATGGAAACCAGCACTCATTATTCAAATGATAAGAATAGTGCATCTCAGGCTCTTGTTGAGAGAGGTTTCTTATTATCTATTCTAATTGCTAAGATGACTTGTGAAGCCCTCTGAATTTGCATTTGCCAGTTGCCTGCTATTGGCAATTTGTTCAATGTCCCTCCTATATTTCTTAGACCCTACCATTTTGTGCATGTGGCAAACTTTCAATTGCCATTATTTGGCATTTTCCAGCCCAGGAACTTCTGAAGCTGTTGAAGTCTGCTGTGCCTGTGTAGATGGCAGGAAGGAAGTGAGGGGAATTAATAGCTTCCCAGCAGCAGTCCTCAACCAAGGACTGATGGGAGTGGGTATCTAAATGCCCCAGCTCCCTGGCCCTTCAAGTTGGAAGCTTGTGTTTCCCAGAGTTTGTCTGTGGATTACCTCCACTTTTCCACACTATTACCTGGCTATAACACAGTATTTAATGCTTGCCTTCTCTTCCCTATCTCACTTTCCTATTGGAGTTTCTTCCATTTCTCATATTAACTATTTGAACTGGAATGTTTATGACTGGGTTTGATTCTGGGAGAACCCATAGGAAGTCATTTTCTTGAGAGAAAACAGTTGTCAAGTTGCCTTCTATGAAAAGATATTAAATAATAGAAAAACTTAAGCTTTCTTTATGGTCGATTCATTTTTCCCTATGCACATTAATTGGCTACAGTATTGTTTAAATAATGATATAATATAGAAGTGATACAAAAAGCAAAAGGACACTGCTGATTTTAGAATATTTGTTTTCATGTTAAGCATCTAAGACACATCAGTTATGTGAAATGAAAACATGATGACCCAAAACCTATGGGATGCAGCAACTGCAGTTCTAAGAGGGAAGTTTATAGCGATACAATCCTACCTCAAGAAACAGGAAAAATCTCAAATAAACAACCTAACCTTACACCTAAAGCAATTAGAGAAAGAAAAACAAAAAAGCCCCAAAGTTAGCAAAAGGAAAGAAATCATTAAGATCACATCAGAAATAAACAAAAAAGAAATGAAGGAAACAGTAGCAAAGATCAATAAAACTAAAAGCTGGTTCTTTGAGAAGAGAAGCCAAATTGATAAACCATTAGTCAGACTCATCAGGAAAAAAAGGGAGAAGATGCAAATCAACAGTTAGAAATGAAGAAGAAGTAACAACTGACACTGCAGAAATACAAAGGATCGTGAGAGATGACTACAAGCAACTCTATGCCAATAAAATGGACAACCTGGAAGAAATGGACAAATTATTAGAAAAGCATAACCTTCCGAGACCAAACCAGGAAGGAATAGAAAATATAAACAGACCAATCACAAGTGCTGAAATTGAGACTGTGATTAAAAATCTTCCAAGAAACAAAAGCCCAGGACCAGATGGCTTCACAGGCAACTTCTATCAAACATTTAGAGAAGAGCTAACACGTCTCCTTCTCAAACTCTTCCAAAATGTAGCAGAAGGAGCAACACTCCCAAACTCATTCTACAAGGCCACCATCACCCTGATACCAAAACCAGGCAAATATGTCACATTGATAGAAAACTACAGGCCAATATCATTGATGAACAGAGATGAAAAAATCCTCAACAAAATACTAGCAAACAGAATCCAGCAGCACATTAAAAGGATCATACACCACGATCAAGTGGGGTTTATCCCAGGATGCAAGGATTCTTCAATATACGCAAATCAATCATTGTGATAAACCATATTAACAAATTGAAGGAGCAAAACAATATGATCATCTCAAGAGATGCAGAAAAAGCTTTTGACAAAATTCAACACCCATTTATGATAAAAAGCATCCAGAAACTAGGCATAGAGGGAACTTACCTCAGTATAATAAAGGCCATGTATGACAAACCCATAGCTAACATCGTTCTCAATGGTGAGAAACTGAAACCCTTTCCTCTAAGATCAGGAACAAGACAAGGTTGTCCACTCTCACCACTATTATTCAACATAGTTTTGGAAGTTTTAGCCGCAGCAATCAGAGGAGAAAAAGAAATAAAAGGAATCCAAATTGGAAAAGAAGTAAAGCTGTCACTGTTTGCAGATGACATGCTACTTTACATAGAGAATCCTAAAGATGCTACCAGAAAACTACTAGAGCTAATCAATGAATTTGGTAAAGTAGCAGGATACAAAATGGGCAGAAACCTCTTGCATTCCTGTACACTAATGATGAAAAATCTGAAAGAGCAATGAAGGAAACACTCCCATTTACCATGGCAACAAAAAGAATAAAATACCTAGGAATAAACCTACCTAAGGAGACAAAAGACCTGTATGCAGAAAAGTGTAAGACACTGATGAAAGAAATTAAAGATGATTCAAATAGATGGAGAGGAATACCATGTTCTTGGATTGGAAGAATCAACATTGTGAAAATGACTATACAACCCAAAGCAATTGACAGATTCAGTGCAATTCCCATAAAACTAGCAATGGCATTTTTCACAGAACTAGAACAAACATTTTCACAATTTGTATGGAAACACAAAAGACCCTGAATAGCCAAAGCAATGTTGAGAAAGAAAAACGAGCTGGAGGAATCAGGCTCCCAGACTTCATACTATACTACAAAGCTACAGTAATCAAGACAGTATGGTACTGGCACAAAAACAGAAATATAGATCAGTGGAACAGGACAGAAAGCCCGGAGATAAAGCCACGCACATATGGTCACCTTATTTTTGAGAAAGGAGGCAAGAATACACAATGGAAAAAAGAGAGCCTCTTCTATAAGTGGTGCTGAGAAAACTGGACAGCTACATGTTAAAGAATGAAATTAGAACAGTCCCTAACACCATACGAAAAAGAAAGTCAAAATGGATTAATGACCTAAATATACAGCCAGACACTATAAAACTCTTCAAGGAAAACATAGGCAGAACAGCCTATGACATAAATCACAGCAAGATCCTTTTTGACCCACCTCCTAGAGAAATGGAAATAAAAATAAACAAATGGGACCTAATGAAACGTAAAAGCTTTTGCACATCAAAAGAAACCCTAAACAAGATGAAAAGACCACCCTCAGAATGGGAGAAAATATTTGCAAACGAAGCAACTGACAAGGGATCAATCTCCAAAATTCACAAACATCTCATGCAACTCAATATCAAAAAAACAAAGAACCCAATCCAAAAATGGGCAGAAGGCCTAAATAGACATTTCTCCAAAGAAGATATAGAGATTGCCCACAAACACATGAAAGAATGCTCAACATCACTAATGATTAGAGAAATGCAAATCAAAGCTACAATGAGGTATCACCTCACACCAGTCAGAATGGCCATCATCAAAAAATCTACAAACCGTAAATGCTGCAGAGGCTGTGGAGAAAAGGGAAGCCTCTTGCACTGTTGTTGGGAATGTAAATTGATACAGCCACTATGGAGGTCAGTATGGAGGTTCCTTAAAAAACTAAAAATAGAGCTACCATACGACTCAGCAATCCCACTACTGGGCATATACCCTGAGAAAACCATAATTCAAAAAGAGTCATGTGCCACAATGTTCATTGCAGCTCTATTTACAACAGCCAGGGTATGGAAGCAACCTATGTGTCCATCGAGAGATGAATGGATAAAGAAGACGTGGCACATATATACAATGGAATATTACTCAGCCATAAAAAGAAACAAAATTGAGTTATTTGTAGTGAGGTGAATGGAGCTAGAGACTGCTATACAGAGTGAAGTATGTCTGAAAGAGAAAAATAAATACCCTATGCTAACACGTATATATGGTATCTAAAAAATAAAAGGTTCTGAAGAACCTAGGGGCAGGATAGGAATAAAGACACAGATGTAGAGAATGGACTTGAGGACACGAGGAGTGGGAAGGGTAAGCTGGGATGAAGTGAGAGAGAGGCATGGACATATATACACTACCAAATGTGAAATAGATAGCTAGTGGGAAGCGGCCGCATAGCACAGGGAGATCAGCTCGGTGCTTTGTTACCACCTAGAGGGGTGGGATAGGGAGAGTGGGAGGGAGACACAAGAGGGAGGAGATATGGTGATATATGTATATATATAGCTGATTCACTTTTTAATAAAGCATGAACTAACACACCATTTTAAAGTAAGTATAACCCAATAAAGATGTTAAAAAAGAAAAGAAAAGAAAAGATTGAATCTGACCAGAACCCATGTGTAATCAGAGCTCGGTGTTTAACAACTGGTTTAATTCCTTATCATAAATATACAACCAGGCCAGAGGCATCCAATATTTATAATAAATATCAGTGACATGATAGTATCATCATGAGACCTCTGTGTATTCTTTCTGATTCAGATGAAACCCAAATTTTCTGTCTCCCCACAAAACTTACTTTTTCTATTTTCATGCATTGACTGCATAATTGATTTTGGAGAGCTGTTCCATCTGTGTTTTGAGTTGGGCTGAAGTAAGCAGTCTCCCTCTCAGTGGGTATGCCTACTCATAACTCAGACAAAATACAGCATGGAATACACGTTGGATGTTTTGGTTTTATCTATCAGGTTGATTTACAAATGATGCCAGCGGTTGTATCGTCAAAATAGCAGCTTTCAAACTTTTTCCCCCCAGTGATTGATTCCTTTTACAAATATAATTTTCTCTAGAACTCCAAAGTATAAACTATATTATGAAAATACTGATTTGACAGGCAGGTAGCTGAAAATGGTAATGGACTGCTGTGTGCTCTCAGGACACTCTGCAGTTATTATTTACCCAGAAACCCATGGGAGGTATAGTAAGAAATCCCATTTCAAAATTGCATCACCAACAATGCCTAACTACTGCTTGTATTTTTTTTTTTCATTTTCATATTTTGCGGTACGCGGGCCTCTCACTGCTGTGGCCTCTCCCTTTGCGGAGCACAGGCTCCGGACGCGCAGGCTCAGCGGCCATGGCTCACGGGCCTAGCCGCTCTGCGGCATGTGGGATCGTCCCAGACCGGGGCACAAGTGCGCATCCCCTGCATCGGCAGGCGGACTCTCAACCACTGCACCACCAGGGAAGCCCTTGTATTTCTTATCATAAGCATCAAAGTCAGGGAAGAAGCACACAAAACTTCTAATAAGTACTAAAAGATTTATAACTAAGTAATATTAAAACATTATCTGTTAGAAATTAGTTATTGAGTAATTGACTATGATGTGATAAGACTGGGTTCCAGGTAGATGAGTCTGAATTTTACATGGTATAGAAATTGGAGGGGCATGTTATTGTAGAAGTGGGTTACTGATAGGGGAAAACGGAATTCTCTTATTATATAAATCTTAGAGAAGGGACAGTTTACCGTGATAAACTTAGATGATATGTACTTAGCCAATTGTACCAATAGGCCAGTCTGTGCGATGTTCAAGGAACATGGATTTTCCATTCTCTGAGGTCCTATCCAGTTGCATGAAACCCAGAATGGTGTCTCATCTAACCCTTTATGATCCTGAAAACTGTTTGTCACCCTGAAAATCCAGCATGATTCCCCAACATGATTGCAAAATCTGCCATTAATCAAGCAGCCCTTGTAACCTGGCTCTAGCAGTTTCTCACTATACCACTAGCACCATCTTGCCTCATTGCCCAAAGGTTGCATGATAAGACTAGGTACTGCACATGCCCCATATGGACTGGTTTAGCATGTAGGCTTTGACAAAGGCTTTCACAGACATGAGGACTTGATTACACATCTTTAGAAATGAGAGCAAACCAGGTACTGCTGTTTTAAAAAAATGACCAGGGCCAATCTACACACTTACTAATAAATAACATATTTAAAGTAAGGTCATTTATATACACACATTTGGTAGGAGTCTTACACTGAGATTTGCAGACAAGAATGAGTTAACCAGACATGCCTTGCAAGGGGGTTCACCAAAATGTGTTAAAACCTAATATATATCACTTGTGAGTCAGTGACTCCTAGAATATTCCCACAGTGTTAAAATATACATTAAAAATAAAAAATTTGGACTAAATTATTTGTATGTAACACCTGAAACAACTATGCAGAATTTTAGGGCTTCTAGAAACATAGCTTAAAAATAAATCCTAAAATGAGGTCCCTGGCTTGGAGAATTTGGATTATTGCCATTTTACCAATGGAGAAAAAGCAAACAAATCAAAAAATGACTTAGGCATGATTACATAGTAACTCAATGGCAGGCCTGAAGAGTGGAACTCAGGGTTTCTGTGCTGAAATCCAGGAATCCAATGAGCTAAACTTCCAGGAAGTAGAGTATAGCACTGAAGTTCCAGACGACAGCTATATCATTGAGTTTGGTGTAAAATAAAATTCATTTCGTTCAAGTGAGAACTGTTAGTTGCTCAAAAATAATATTGGGATATAACTTCCTATTACTTTGACTTTGCTCCTAATCCATGTCTGATGGCTTGGTAATGATAAAAAATCAAAGTGTAAAGTTATGTGCAGGAATACTCATTAGACTTGGAGGACAGAACCAGTAATGGGAAGGAATTGTAGGCTACTGTCTTAGGCTGTGAAGTCATTCATAATAAGCTTCTTATTAGCTTTTGGGCCACCATGTTGTACTGAATATCAAGCGTTGATCACCTCAGCTTGTAGACTGTAAAGTGTCTATAGGAAACAGAGTGTCATTTGATTTTCCCTAAAGTGATGCTGAAGCACATTGGCAATAGATTAACATTTTAAAGGACCATCCTTTAAAGAAATGCTTTTCCTCAAAGAGTGAAATTCAGAACAACCTATTCTAGCCTTAAAGTTCGGATGGCTCTTTGTTTGCATCCAACTTCATTCTGATGGGAAATTTTGGACAGTCCCCTTCCCTCATTGTGGAGAGTCAGGGGGAGCTCAGATAAGGTGCTTGCCTTGAAAATGCATGGTGAAGTTTGTGTAGTGAAGGAAGATGTAGGGGTGAGTATTCACTAAAGGCATTTAGTTTTCTCATTCAGAAGATAAGTTCAGATTTTCCCAAAAGGTAGGAAAAGATCTAGAAATGGAAGACAAAGCTGAGAGTAGAAGTAGGACAATGTGAGATCAGCTGGGCATGGAGCATGGAAGGATCTCTTTTTCTCTTTGTTGATTTTCAACTGGTTTATTGGCTTTACTGGTGTATTAGTTTTGGAGAGAAGGTGTGAACGTAGGCTTTGTGTATGTACAATCTTCTCGTTTCCTTTTACTGAGAATCTCTGGTACAGGGTGGGATTAGGATCAGTGATAGTGGGTATGAGTCAGCAGAGGAACAGATCTCAAGAAATAGTTCAATTGAAGCATTTTAATAACGAACTAATAATTTCATAAGAAGATAGGGCATGTTTCAGCCCACAAAGGGAATATTTTATTGAAAAATACACTCTCTCCATAGTATGTGCTTGTACCCACTGGGGTAATTCTGGGAGTTAGATAATGCTTTGAAGTTAGTTGGGTGGTTTGAAGGTTTCTACCACTCTGTTCCTGAAAAGGTGTTTTTCATCTTTCTTTTGGATAATAATGCTTACAGGCTTTGTAGAGTAGATACAATGATGCAGAATAAACTCAATAGATAGAACAAATAGGTAGCTAAAATACCTCTCAATGGAAGGGGACCAAATGCATTGTGAATAACCAAGTGTTCATTTTATTCCAAGGAGGGGGTTGGGTAAATGACCCTGGTGCTGTGCCAGATGTTGTTTAACAACTGGAGCTAGTGGCGATGGAGTCTTGCTGTGTCACTTCAGAAAGGACGTGTTGACTACCATTGTCAGTCTATCTGGTGGCAGTCTTTGTCGTCATTCGCCACAGCCGAGAAGGCAGGCGTCTCACACAAAGTTGTTTAGTTGACAGATGTTTCTTGCGTGGAAGCTCCGAGTTAGCTACCTTTGTAGAGTTTCCTATCCAGCTCAAGCTGGGACTACAGGAACCATTCAGCAAATGAACACTGACTCTACCAGCTGTTCCATCTACAGCACACGGAGGCTTTTCAGCTTGTCTGAAGCCTGGTACAATTTGTCTGCACAGGTGCTGCAGGTGGAAAGGTATATTAGACTCTCATTAACGCTGGCATTTCACTAGAGGCATTCAAGCCTCCCAGAGCTGGAAAGGGTTGCACTCTTAAATGTTAGGATTCAAAGGACATTCAGATCTTAAGGAGAGAAGCAGGGACATGTAGGCAATGGCCCTCTTTGTTTATAATGTCTCCTTGGTTTCTGAACTCATTCAGTGTTTTGTCCTCCCCTGCCGCTCTGGATGCTGCCGTGCCAGATTCATTAACTGATTAACCCCCCTTTTCATTTTCATGTGAAATGATTCTAACGTTTAAGTAATGAACCCTGGTCTCACTGGTGTGCTGCTGACCTTGGGCTTGTTTGGAATTTGCTAGCTGGCTGCAGTTTACTCTTCAAGCCTTGCCTAAAGTTATCATTCTGTGATGAGATATGAAGAAAATCGGTTAGAAATGGTCCAAAAGACTGAACCAATACAGGAATGGATGATTTTTTTTTCACCCAAACAGAGACGGAAGAGAGGGAAGTAGGATAACTGCATCTTGGTGGGACATGGCATGTCTGAAGTGAGTGGGAAAGGGAGACGAATATGGAAATTCTTTAGCCCTTGCAGTAGAGACTGGGGGTAGAGGGATAGCTTTAAGTTCCCTTTAGTTTATTTAAGAAATGATTTTATCCTCACATCTGAATGGTCTGAGTACAAATCCAAGTTAATTACAGTGGAACCCGTTGGACTCCTGATGTTATGGTGGGAGTCCTCTACCTGCTTTATGAGTTGGCTGCATAAGATGGGTCTTCGATTCTATTCTGTGTTTCTGTTAGAAAGGATGTTAGGATAGTGACGTATCTTAGGGGTATCAGTGCATTGTGCTGTGATACTCCTTCTTTTCTTTCCTTCTCTCCCCACCTTCTTCCTTCTCCTCAGCACATATAGAAGCCAGAAATGTCCTAACCTCTTTTTACCTTCAGTTTTTAAAACATTGGCCCTGTCCCTGGCTCTGTGCCAGGTAATGTTGATTCATTACCCCATTTAATATCCTCAGCAAGCAGCAGAAGTAAGCATTATCAGCACCATGTTACAGACAGAAAATTGAGGCTCAGAGAGGTAACGACACTAATGTCAGGTCATGTAACTAATAAGTGATAAGGCTGAGATTCAGATCCATATCTCACTACAAAAGCCACCTTTCCCCCACATGACTGATGTGCATTGACTTTCAATCCGTGTTTTCTTTAAAAAACTTTGGAGAGAGACCAAGTCCTTGACTTGGGTTAGAAAGGAGTTTCATAGACCTGAATCTCAAAATGCTTAAATTACTGAAATAACAAACAGTATGAAGTCCAGACCTTCTCCACATTTGGAATCGTTGTTCTTCCCATAGTCTTGTGTCTGTTTCATCAAATATGAGTTGATTATGTTTCAATAAGAAAGGCCACTGAAACATAAAGCTGGGTGATTTAAAGTCATCTTTCGAGGCTTGACAGTCAGTGAATGTTTTATTCTCCTCTGTTGCTATGTCACAAGGACAAACGTAGATCTGATTATAAAATGCAATTGTGTTCCTCTCCGTATTCTACACAGAAAGTGTTATTAAGCCGTGGTGACCTTTACTCACAAGAAACGTGGTTGGCGAGTCACAGAAAGTGTGAGCAATTGCTCCCCCATGAAGCCCTGCTCCTGTGAATGGAGAGACGTCTTTTGGTAAAATGTAGCCATCTGGGAGGATTTAGGAAGGTTGAATACTGAGAAGTAAAGTGATGTGGGTCTTACGGATGGTTGTTGTGAAGTAGATCATTTGTCTAAATCCCAAACCCTGAAATGGCTATCTCTATGAAATGGAACATAGCTTTTATGATATGAATATTCAGTGACCTGACATCAATAAAAAGAGGAATGAAAAGAAGAAAAGCACATAGGTCAATTACATTTTTCCCACCTGGAGAGGTCTTTGCCGCTGAAGCTTGGCATGTCTCTGGACGCAGAGCATCCTTCTGGTGTGTGCTTCAGGCATTGTGCGCAGGTGTCTGGTTCCCATTGTGCTGCCAGTGGGCTGGGGGGCCACTTGCTGATGGAGCTCATTGGCAGCTCTTTGTGTATCTTCCTGCTCCCACGAAGCATCATGTCTTTATCTTCTTCCCTCACTGCCTACCTCAGGCACAGCAGGGGGATTGGATCCTCTAGCACCACCATGAACTTGAGAGCTTTGCCTCTGCTCTTAAATCTTGCCAAAAGCTTAATTGACACGTTTTCTTGAAAATTCTTTTTTACGTTATAACTAAATCTTTTGGAGCTTTTTCCAGGTTCCTTTGTTGGAGCTTTCTCTTACTTGCTGTGAATTTGCTCTTAGTTCTCAATTCGTGGAAGTATCAAATTTGGTCTGTCTTTTATTCATGGTTAATTTTACGTTATTCATTATCCATTGATATTGTAACTCCTTTAAGCATATTTAATGGTGGTACACGTCATGCCAAACACGTCTGAGTTTCTCAGATCCATCTGAAGCAGAGAGGATGAAAAAAAAAATCAGCATCTTCACTTTTCCAGAGGAAGGGGGGCCAGACCTTCTAATATTGTAAAATGTGTGAAATCATTGCTGTCTCCAACCGCAAGATTGTTTCAGCATCCATGAGGCAATTTTATGTGTTTTTGGAATGAGATCCTTTAGTTTCTCTCTGTATTACATTTAGTGTCTGATAAACAGTCCCTACTGTCTACACTTTTGTCCTGTTAGTAGTCTAAAGACTTCATTCTCACAAACTGTACCAGTTGACTTTTATCTCCCCTGTTATAATAAGTAGTTTGATATCTGTTATAAGTAGCCTTGCCAGTAATGTTCGAGAATCATCAGGTTCACTAAAATCCCTTTGGGCTGAAATGTTTTCAGTATTCCTGCTCACCTCATTGTGTTCAACCAGCCCTTCTAAGCTTTCTTTAATGTTTCCATTGATTTCCTTCCTAAGTCACAGTCCCTATGACCAGTCCTGCCATTGCAGGTGCACTCAGAGTTCACCCTGGTGGATCACAGGTTCTCATGTCTATCAAATGAAGTGGGATGATATTGTAAAGAAGAAATACATTAAGTCCGTATGGCTGGCATCTCATGAAACTCACTTGGCATGTGGGCTAACATGCTTTCATGATTTTATAGTCTTTGTTTTTAAAAAATGTTTGAAAACATTGTGGTAAAATATACATAACATGTAATTTACCATTTTAACCATTTTATAAAAAGGTATACACTTCAGTGGCATTCACACTGTTGTGCAACCATCACTACTATCCACTTCGAGGACTTTTTTCATCTCGTAAGATGGGAACCCGGTACTCATTAAACGATAACTCCTCTTTCCTCCCTTCCCCCAGCCCCTGGCAACTATCATTCTACTTTCTGTCTCTATGAATTTGACTCTTCTAGGTATCGTGTATAGGTGAGGTAATATACAGTATTTGTCCTTTTGTGACTGGCTTATTTCACTTCACATACTATCTTCAAGGTTCATCCATGTTGTAGCATGTGTCAGAATTTCTTTCCTTTTTAAGGTTGCATAATACTTCACGCTAGGTGTATACCACATTTTCTTTATCCATGCATGCGTTGGTGCACAATTGGGTTGTTTCCTCCTTTTGGCTATTGTGAATACTACTGCTATGAATGTGGGTGGGCAAATATCTTTTCACATCCTTGCTTTCAATTCTTTTGGGTATATATCCAAAAGTGGAATTGTTGGATCAGATAGTAATCCTATTTTTAATTTTTTGAGGAACTGCCATACTACTTTCCACAGTGTTGCACTGTTTTATATTCCCACCAGCAGCGCACAAGAGTTCCGATTTCTCCGCATCTTCACCAATAGTTATTTTCCGTTTTTTTGATAATAACCATTCTGACGAATGGGAAGTGGTGTCTCACTGTGGTTTTGATTTGTATTTCCCTAATATTAGAGATGTAAAGCCATCTCTTCATGCGCTTATTAGATATTAGTATATTTTCTTGGAAGAAATTCCTATTCAAGTCCTTTGCCCATTTTTAAATTGAGTTGTTTGTTTGTTTTGTTATTGAGTTGTAGGAGTTCTGTTTATATTCTTGATATTAACCCTTTGTCAGACATATAATTTGCAAATATTTTGTTTCATTCCAAGAGCTGCCTTTTCACTTTGTTGATAGTACAAAAGTTGGATGCATAAAAGTTTTAAATTTTGATATAGTCCACTTTACCTATTTTTTTCTTTGGCTGCTTCTGCAGCCTTTGTCTTTTTAGATTCAATCTTTTATAGTGTTTTTATCTTGAAAGAATAATCTTGGTTATTTTACTCTTTCCTCAAGATTCATGTTATAGACCTTTACTTAACCTCACTGCTAAGCATGCTTTTCACTCTCACAGACACTAAAATCTAGCCTGGAGTGTTGCTCCACGCGGAAGGTGAGTGGGCAGGCTGCAAGGGACCTTACATCCCCATGCTTTTACTTAGGCTTTCTCTAGGTTGAAGTTGTGCTATAAACAATAACGTATGATTTGGTTTGTTGGATAGCCTCAGAATTCCACTTTCTTTTCCATCCATGTATTCACTGTTCATTGGTGCTTGTATTTTCTATTTGTGCAGTTACTTTTCTATTAGTGTTATCTGAAAAATTAATGGGTATTCTAGATACCCTCATCTAGGTCAGGGTTTTTTTTAACTTCTTTCTTTAAAGCACTTGAACCCCTTTTCTAACAAAAGCTTAAGTAGAAGCTCAGTACAGTGGGTAAGAGCAGTGGTTACTCAGGAGCAGGGAATGAAGATGTTCAGCTCACTGCTTTCCCTCCTCCAGCCCTTGAACCTTTCCCTTTGAACCTGCATGGAGGCTCTGTGGAGCCGAGTTTGCTCAGGACAGAAAAGCCTGTTGATAAGGCAGGAGATGAATTACAGTCATTCACTTCCCACTTCTCCAGTCCTACTTACATCAAAGCAATTCAACTTTTGTATGGTAAATGTATTTAGGAATCCATGTACTATTCAGCTTAAACTACAGGGTTCTCTCAAACTGGAAATCAAATAAACAAACATCCCCCCACCCCCTCAAAACAACCAGGTTTCTCTGCCTGAAATTGTTGTTCAGAAACCTCCAATCGACTTTACTGACCAAAACGATAACCCACACATGCCAAGGACTTGTAACCATGATACATGATACACTTCTTAGGACACCCCATTGTGCATAGTGACCCATTTTATTGATGAGTATTTCACATAGGAAGATTCAAAAGCCAGAGGAGAGTCCCCTGGTAAGGAGGCCACCTACTGAGACACAGGAAACTTAATTTTGATCCACAGACATTTTAAACTAGAAAGGAACTTGGAGATCGGTAGCCCAAGAGGCAGCAAGAGTGGTGTGTTTGGTTTGCACAGAATTTAAAAAATTAGTTGCCAGCATTAAAAAAAAACCAGCAGTGTTTATATAAACATTACAAATAAAGATAAAAATCTTGATTTTAGCCTGTCTTGGAAAAATCATAACATGTGACACTAGGCCCATGGTCCTGTATGGCACTGATGAATTACAGGAGGCCTTTAAAAACTCCCAGTGTCGGGCTTCCTTGGTGGCGCAGTGGTTGAGAGTCCGCCTGCCGATGCAGGGGACACGGGTTCGTGCCCCGGTCCGGGAAGATCCCACATGCCATGGAGCGGCTGGGCCCGTGAGTCATGGGCGCTGAGCCTGCGCCTCCGGAGCCTGTGCTCCGCAACGGGAGAGGCCACAACAGCGAGAGGGCCGCGTACCGCAAAAAAAAATTAAAAAAAATAAAATCCCAGTGTCCAGTCTGCATCCCAGACAAATTAAATGATATTCTCTGTGGTTAGCACTCAGACGTCAGTATATATTTAAAAAATTGTACTAAAAACACATGACAGTGATTATCATTTAAGTCATTTTAAGCGTACAGTTTAGTGTTTTAAGTGTTTTCACATTGTTGTGCAACAGACTTCTAGAACTTTTTCATCTTGCAGAACTGAAACTCGATATCCATTAAACACTAATTCCCCCACCCTCCTTCTTCCAGCTCTTCCTTGGCAACCACTTTTCTACTTTCTGTTTCTATGATTTTGAGTACTCTACATACTTCATATGAGAGGAATCATACAGTATTTGTCCTTTTGTGACTGGCTTATTTTGCTTAGCATCATGTCCTGAGGATTCATCCATGTTGTAGCATTTGACAGGATTCCCTTCTTTTTTTTTAAGGCTGTATAATATTTCATTGTTTGTATGTCCATTCATCTGTGAAGGAATATTTTGTTTGCTTCCACCTCCTGACTATTGTGAATAATGTTGCAGAGTGTGCAGATTTATTTCTGAGATCCTGCTTTGAATTATTTTGCATATAAACCCAGAAGTGGGATTGCTGGATCATATGGTAATTTTATTTTTAATTTTTTGAGGAACTTCTGTACTATTTTCTATAGTGGCTGCACCATTTCTCATTCCCAGCAAGAGGGCACAGGGTTCTAACCTCTCCGTGTCCTCTCCAACACTTGTTATTTCTGTTCTTTTGACAGTGGCCATCCCAATGGGTGTGAGATAATGTCTCATTGTGGCCTTGATTTGCATTTCTCTTAAGTTTAGTGATGTTGAACATCTTTTCATATGCTTGTTGGCCATTTGTATATCTTCACTGGAGACTTGTCTATTCAAGTTCTTTGCACTTAAAAAATCAGTTATTTGTGGGTTTTTTTGTTGAGTTGTGGAAGTTCCTCAGATATTTTGGATATTAATCCCACATTAGATATAAGATTTTCAAATATTTTTCCCATTCCAATAGGTTACCTTGTCATTCTGTTGATTGTTTCCTTACCTGCATGGAAGTTTTAAAATTTGATGTAGTCCTATTTGTCTACTTTTGCATTGTTGTATGTGCTTTTAGTATCGTATCCCAGAAATTATTGCCAAATGTAATGTCCTAAAATTTTTACCCTATGTTTGCTTCTAGGAGTTTTATAGTTTTGGTCCTGTACTTCTTTCTTTCTTTTTTTTTTTTTTTTTTTTTTTGCGATACGCGGGCCTCTCATTGTTGTGGCCTGTCCTGTTGTGGAGTACAGGCTCCGCACGCACAGGCTCAGCGGCCATGGCTCACGGGCCTAGCCGCTCCGCGGCATGTGGGATCGTCCCGGACCAGGGGAACGAACCCATGTCCCCTGCATCGGCAGGTGGACTCTCAACCACTGCGCCACAGGGAACCCCTGTACTTCGTTCTTTAATTTATTCTTTTGCAAGTAGATATCCAGTTTTCCAATATCATTTGTTTAAGAGATTGTGTTTTCCCCATTGTGTATTTTTGGCACCTTTGTCAAAAATCATTTGGCCATATAAGCAAGGGTTAATTTCTAGGCTCTCTACTCTGTTAAACTGGTCTAAATGTTTTTCTACAAGTACCATACCACTTTGATTGCTGTTGCTTTGTATTGTGTTTTGAAATCAGGAAGTGTGAGGCTTCTAACTTTGTTCTTTTACAAGATTGTTATGGCTACTTGAGGCTCCATAAGAATCATAAGATATTTTTCTGCTACTGGGATTTTGATCGGAATTGCATTCAATTTGTAGATTTCTTTGGGTAGCCTGGCCATTTTAACGATATTCCAATCCTTGAGCATGGGATGTCTTTCCATTTATATACAAATACAATCTTCCTTGATATCTTTAAGCAGTGTGTTGTAGTTTTCAATGTACAAGTTCTTCCCCTTCTTGGCTAATTTTATACCTAAGCATTTTCTCCTTCTTGATGCTGCTGTAAGTGAGATTATTTTCTTAATTCTCTTTCAGATTGATCATTGTTAATGTATAAAAATGCAACTGCATTGTGTTTGTTAATTTTGTATTCTGCAACTTTGCTAAAATTATTTCTTGGGTTCAGCAGGTTTGTTTGTGTGTGTGTGTGTGTGTAATCTTTAGGAATTTTTGTGCCTGATATGTCATCTGTAAACAGAGATCATTTTACTTCTTCCTATCAAATTTGGATGCCTTTTATTTTATTTTTTTGTGTGTCTGATTTCTCTGGCTAGGACATTTAGTACTATGTTGAATAGTAGTGATGACAGTGGGTATCTTTTCCGTCTTCCTGGTCTTAGAGGAAAAGCTTTAAGTCTTTCACTGCCGAGTATGATGTTAGCTGTTGGTTTTTCATATATGGCTTTTATTATGTTGAAGTACTTTCCTTCTATTAATAGTTCGCTGTGTTTTTATCAGGAAAGGGTATTAAACATTTGTCAAATGTTTTTTCTATATCAGTTGATATAATCACGTGGTTTTGTCTTTCCTTCTGTTAATTTGCTGTATTACAATGATTGATTTTCATATGTTTCATCATCACTGCATTTCATTTGGGCATGGTGTATAGTACGTTTTTTTTGGTTGTTTGTTTGTTTTTTTGCGGTATGTGGGCCTCTCACTGTTGTGGCCTCTCCCGTTGCGGAGCACAGGCTCCGGATGTGCAGGCCCAGTGGCCATGGCTCACGGGCCCAGTGGCTCCGCGGCATGCGGGATGCTCCCGGACCGGGGCACGAACCCGTGTCCCCTGCATCGGCAGGCAGACTCCCAACCACTGAGCCACCAGGGAAGCCCGAGGGCTTTCACTTTTGTTCAGTTACATGAACATGGTGACAGGCAAGCATAAATGCAGAGATGGCATTCCTGTGCTGGTATGGGGAAAAGGAAGAGAGGCCACTGGTCAGGACATTGTTTTGCCTAGGGAGGAAGAAGATCCAGTACTTTGGTAATTTATTTAAGCTTTTGTTTTTTTTTTTGCGGGATAGAGGAGCAAGTAGGGGAGCTCATACTTGAAGCCGAATCCAGCCTCCGTACCCTGACACTGAATTAAATCTCAAGACAGAGTTGTCGGTGAAGTAGAAAAGAATAGCTTTATTGCTTTGCCAGGCAAAGGGGGCTAGAGCAGGCGATTGCCCTCAAAACTCTGTGTCCCTGACCTGGAGAGGGTAGTGAGGAGTTTTATAGTAATCGTTCAAAGAGGAGAGCATGATCAGCTCATGGACATTTCTCTGATTGGTTGGTGGTGAGGTAAGTGGGTGTCAGCATCATCAACCTTACGGTTCCAACTGGTTCTGGGGTCTGCGTGTTTGTGGGTAGCACACCATTAACTTCTCCCACCTAGTGGGGGTTTCAGTATCTGCAAAACAGCTCAAAGATATTGTTATGTGTATCCCTTAAGGGGGAACCAAGACTCTGCCCGAAGGCTGCACTAGTGTTTCTTTTGACTACTCCTCCCTTGTCTCGCATCCCCTCCCTTCTCTAATTAGCAACTGATTGAACCTGCTCCTTGGAACTCAGGGAAGGTCATGGAGGCTGAATGAAGCCTATTTCCTGTAATCAAGAAATGGGGGACACCGATACAGGCTTTGTGCCCAGGAGCCCACAGGGTCCTGCTAGGGATCATCCTCAGTGCAAGGAGATGTGGAAAATCCAGAGATAAGGAATCATGGCCTCTTACTTTCCAAGGGCTCCTACTCTATGTTGTGGGGGAAATCAGACGCATTCATTAAGAGTCTGCCCGATTGAAGGATGTGAAAAGAGTTATCACAGAGGTACAACTAACATGCTGGGAAAATGTGTGGTCCATTCTCACTGGGATATCTGGAAGGGCTTCCTGTAGAAAGTGGGATTTTAATTGAACTTAAAAACAATTTGTACTTTGAAAAATTATACTCTTGAAAGAAATGAGTTGAGCAAGCGCCTGTCCTCTGATGGAGGGAGGGAAGTCTGGCCTAGTTGAGTGGAGGCGGGAAGGTGAGTGTTACGCTTAGTCTGGAAAACTCGGCAGGGTCTTCAACCCTACGGGGCTTTGAACGTTCGGTTGACTCTTTTCGGTTTTCTTCTTCTCGCATTGGGAAGCCATTTAAGATTTAAGCAGGGGAACAATATTCTTAAAGAAAATAACTATGACCAGGATGAATTGAAGGGAGGGAGAAACGACATACTCATTTACCTACAATTTGGGGAAGAGAGGAAGATTATCTCTAATTCATTAGATGTGCATTGTATCAGCAGGAGGGAAATAAGCAGCATATCTTGATACATAAATCCTCCTCCCATATATGCATTCTTTTTCACCAGGGAGCAAGTATTTGGCAGCCAAGTTATCTTTAAAGTAATAATAAGAAAGCTATTTGGAATAAATGTTTCAGAACCATTTGTTACTTTGCACAGACCTATGAGCAAGTAGGATTGAGCTAAAGCATTTACAGTGGTATGTGGTTCTGCAGGGGCCGCCACCCTATTATATATACTTATATCTTGGCTAAACTCCAGCTGTTGCCACTGCTATTAGTCAAAGAACTGAAGTGTCAACGAGCTAATCAAAATAGCAAAGTGGGAGTCAAGAGTTTTTCCGCCTGTTTCCTAAAGTCTTAGGAAGATTGTTTCCTTTTTATTCCTTATATTCAGAACATAAAAGCCTCCCAGACATCTAATCTTTACTAGGTCAAACATTTCAAAAGGCAGTGGGATTATTTTCCAGTTGCTTTTCAGTTTAAGGCAAGTGTTTTAGGGGCTTCCAAAGCCTCCCTCCTGAATCCATTTATGAAAAACAAAAACAAAAACAAAAAATGAAAGGCATTATTAACCCAACTACATTGTCTTGGTGTAAAAATCCTAACATATAGCATAGTGGGAAAAGGTTCTGAATCATGACCTAAGAGATGTGAGTTCTAGACCCAGTTTTGTGAATGCATAGCTTGGTGGTTTTGTCAAGTCTCCTATTTAACAGGGAGGGATTAGAATTTTTCTGTATGGTTTCTGTACTATTCAGTAGTATTGTTCACAATTACTTTTGCCTAAGGAGTTTAGAAAATGGAGAGACACATGATAATGTTGCAGGAAGAGGGACCTCTTCCAGGGCCCAAGAGTGGGCTCTTGTCTACCACTCAGAAAAGAATTTTCTGAGGAGACACACGTGCTGACAAAGCAACAGACTTTATTGGGAAGGGGTGTCCGGGTGCAGAGCAGGAGGGGAAGGGAACCCAGGAGAACTGCTCTGCCATGTGGCTCGCAGTCTCAGGTTTTATGGTGATGGGGTTAGTTTCTGGGTTGTCTCCGGCCAGTCATTCTGACTCAGGATCCTTTCTGGTGGTGCACACATTGCTCAGCTAAGATAGGTTCCAGAGAGAAGGATTCTGGGAGGTTGGTAGGACATATGGACAGGAGTCTCCTCTCTCCTTTTGACCTTTCCCTAATTCTTCCGGTTGGTGGTAGTTGGTTAGTTCCGCGTTCCTTACCAGGACCTCCTGTTTTAAGATAACTCGTGAAAGTGGTTACTGTCGGGCCTGGTCAGGGCAGGCAGTTTTGGGCAGTGGTTTCCCTAAAAATAAGATTGTGGTCAACAATTTTGGGTGGAAGTGATGTGTGTTACTTTTGGGCGAGAACTCACACTGCCAGTGTGAGGCTCCAGAATTCTTTCTCTCTACAAAGATGACTGAGAGAGGTGGCTTTGTCAAGCTGGGGGCAGGAATAAGGAAAACAAAGAGCAGAACTCCTAGGCAGCCCATGATGGGCATGTACAACGAGCGGGAAATGAACCTTTGTTGTTTTAAACCACTGAGATTTGGAGGAATTATTCAAGCTTATTCCTTTTTGTTTGTTTGTTTGTTTGTTTTGCAATATGCGGGCCCCTCATTGCTGTAAGAGGAAGATAATAACAAGGACAAGTAGCAAAACCTCTAAAATGGAGACTATACTCCATTATAGCCAAATAATGGGAGTGGGAAGCTCGGGCTCACTGTCCAGGACATAGAAATAAAAGCTGAGGATGCTCTGAGGCATCTCTTGGATCTCTATAAGCCTCCATCATTTCTGCTGAGTAGGGTTGACAGATAAAATATAGGCTCTTCAGTTAAATATGAATGTCAGAAAAACAACGAGTACATTTTTAAGGTAAGTATGCCCCAAATAGTACATAGGATCTACTTATACTAAAAGTGATGACTTATTATCCATGTGAAGTTCAAGTTTAACTGGGTATCCTGTATTTTTATTTAGTAAAGGTGACAGCCCTACTGATGATCCACAATGAAGGCAGTTCAGGAACGGTACATGCTGGCTCTCGGACAGTCAGAAATGGCATCAGCAGATCCAGGTACAGTATGAAATTCTTTTTGGATGTAGCTCAGAAGCCATGGCCAGCCCTTGACTGCAAGTACTGCCTCGGGTTTCCCTGAGGTGGGGTAAACCTTCCTCTTAATGGCCTTTTGGTAAGTCTGGAAGACCATATCCAAGGGGAGCCCCAAAGTCAGTTTCATCCTCACAACCATGTTTCCAATTCCTGGAATTGGCTGCATGTGACTCACAAGAGCTGAGGAGGTTTGTGGAAATTGGGAGTGTCATAGCTTGAACCCTTTGTAGGTAAAGTTTTGCTGTTGTGAGAGTTTTAACAGGAGCAATGTGAAAGACTCCAGGTCCCCAGGTAGATAGAAACAATCCTGTTTTACTTCTGTGTATGTGACAAATCTCTAATAGTTCACAGAGCAAATATCTGGTCTTGGAAAGACTGATCCAAGCTTGGATGTTTCTGGTGACAAGGCAAGGTCGTGAGTCTGAAGTTGACCTTTTATGGTTGAGGAGACAATAAGGTGGTCAGAAGGTCAATCATGGGGGAGACGTTGGCTTCATCCATTGTGCAGGCTTGTATATGTGGTTCTATGTAGATTGTGTTTCAAAGGTGGAGCTTGTTTACAACTATGAACATTCTCCGATGTGCTTTTTGGACCTTCATTCCCAGAGCGAGAGCAGTGCCGAGGCTCTAGAAATGCCATGGATATTCTGAGCTGTCAGTGGCATTTCCCAGGTACTGTTGCCTTGTGCCGCTCCTTGAAATGTCCAAAGGGATTATCATCTGTCTTGTGGCGGGTCCTAGCATTGTGAAAGGTAGTTGCTGCACCTGGCTCAGAGGATTTCGGATGTGGTGGGAGGAGTAGTAGTACTACGACTATAAATTGTATCACACCATATCTATTCCATCTTGAGAGGGGGGTTGGGGGGTTATGAAGGGGGGCTTTTATTGTACTTTTATACATTGTACCCTTGAAACTAATTCAATTTTTTTAAATTAATTAATTTATTTTGGGCTGCATGGGGTCTTTGTTGCTGGTAGCGGGCGTTCTCTAGTTGCAGTGAGCGGGGGCTACTCTTGCCTGTGGTGCACGGGCTTCTCATTGCAGTGGCTTCTCTTGTTGCGGAGCATGGGCTCTAGGCACGCAGGCTTCCGTAGTCGTGGCACGTGGGCTCGGTTGATGTGGCACACGGGCTCTAGAGCACAGGCTCAGGAGTTGTGGCGCGCGGGCTTAGTTACACCGTGGCACCTGGGATCTTCCCAGACCAGGGCTGGAACCCATGTCCCCTGCATTCGCAGTCATATTCTTAACTACCGCTCCACCAGGGAAGCCCAATAATTCAGTTTTTTTATAAAGAGAAGATTCCTAATATTATTCCAAAATTTTAAAAATATGTAGTTGGATAACACTATGAAAAATTAACTGATATATTCTTTTATTATTTCTCTTTTCTCCCTGGACTTTTTTTCCTCATCCAGTCAGCTAGGCACTGTGAGCTCACTGCATTAGGAAGGTAAAGTCT
This sequence comes from Mesoplodon mirus, assembly GCF_964341445.2. NCBI lineage: Eukaryota > Metazoa > Chordata > Mammalia > Artiodactyla > Ziphiidae > Mesoplodon > Mesoplodon mirus. Next base: position 99,246,220 of record NC_138986.1, on the reverse strand, counting down.
CAGCAGAAATGAGGGAGAAAAAAAGAAACTTCTCAGCTTTGGAATGTTCGCAACGGAGGCCACAGTAAAACAGGTGAGAATTCTGTGAACAAAAAATAAATGTCGTCTCAAATGCAAAAAAGTATTCTCTGCACTGGGAGGCAGGAGACGGAGGATGGGAAGGACTGAAGGAGAGAGATCAGTGTGGCCAGGGACATGGAAACTGTGCTTGAGGACGATAGGCCCGGGAAGAGAATCAGAATCTGGAGAAGGTTCAGCCTGCACGTGATCATTGCCTCCAGCCAGCACCCTCATCTCAGACGTTGGGAAATTCAGAGAGAGAGTGGGAATACGTCAGGAGGGCCACGCGCAGAGTCTGTGTGGCAGGGGTTGTGGCCGTTCCCTATTTGTGAGGAGTCCCCAGCAATTTGCAGGCCTCTTCTGGAAAATGCTGGCGGACGTCTCTAGTGCTTATGTGAAAGCTTGTTCACAAACCTTGAAAGATACAGATGTAGCTGACAGATAGATGCATAGATAGAAAAATGTCATTAAATCAAAGCTCCAGGAAAGGTTTGGAAAATGCCCTTTATTGCATAGGACGCTTCTATTGTCATATGATGTTAGACTGAGTGCCGGTCCCTTCATCCTCCTTCAGACCACGGCATTCTGTCTGCTACTCTCCCGAGGGTCCTTTCTTCTCCCTGGAAGGGATAAAGCAAATGAGGTAGAACAGGAAGAGACAAGAAGCACTCCAAGCTCTGCTGGTCAGGGTTACCCTCCAGCATTGCCTTAATGCTCAGAGCCACACACACCACAGTGAGCTTGGCTCCAGATCAACTACCACGCCACGAAGGTTCTGGAACATTTCCATATCTCGGGGGACCTCATTTCCACGTGACTCTCTTTCCTATTCCCCTTTGTCACAGAAGGCTAGGTCCAGTGGTCAGGGTGAGATCTCGGCTCAGGCCCAAGGCTCTCAGACCTCAAAGTTCTGGTCCTGCAAGGGCCCCTGTCCTCTCTTGAGACCACTCCTGGCTCTCTCTGCCAAGAAGGAGCTGCTGGCAGTACGTCCTCTAAGAGTTGAGGTCCATCGTGCAGACCCTGAGAAAACTCCTAGGAAAAGGCTCCACCTTCTTGTTTACGTCAACAGAGGTCAATGCCTTTGTTAGTGCTGGGTGTGTCCCATTTGATGCAAGTGCAGAGCCATTAGGTCAACCAGCACATGTGTGCGGCCCCTTCCCTTAGACTCCTCTGGGCCCTCGTGACATAGGCTCAGAAGACTGCAGGCCTCAAGCCTTACCTCTTCCAAGGGACGGGCACTCCGTCTTCCAGGATCTTCTGTCCCATGAATCTCAGTTGCTGTTTGGAACTCAAAGGAGAGAAAAGACCCTGCCTGCGGGGTCTCTTTGGGCTGGGGCCTTCCCCTGTGGGCTGCTCTCCCTCATTCTCCTTTTCTTCTTGCTTCTCTTCATCATCCTCCTCCTCCTCCTCCTCCTCCTCCTCCTCCTCCTCCTCCTCCTCCTCCTCCTCAGGGGTGCTCTCGGATTCCACATTGCCCATCCACTGGGCCATGTTGAGATGAAAGACACGGCAGCTGAAGCCCTGCAGGACGCCGAACTTCACGTGCTGCTGGAGGATCTCCAAGGTGGGGAAGACCCGGCAGCAGGCCATGCACCTGAAGCCGGTCTCCATGGTCAGCATCCAGTCCGCTGTCTTGGCGCTGGGTCGCTCCTTGACGGCAGGTGGCCCTGATGGGCTGCCTGGCTCTGCTCTTTCCTCATACTCTTTCTCCTCCCCAGTGGGCTCACTGTCAGACAGGAGGATTTCGGTGGACACATCAGAAGAGGGGTCAGTGGCTACTGTGCACACATCCTCAAGAAGGGTCACTTCTTCTATCGTCAGCTGCTTTTCAGGCAACTCCAAGGGTTTCTTTGTCTTCCAGGAGACAGCGACACCCTTGTTCACTTGTACCTGCATGTAGTATATTTTCATGTCCCTTTCCTCTTTGTCTGGGTGCAGATAGTTCTTACAGGGTGAAGAGGGTGAGGAGGAGACACAGTGTGATGGGGAAGCGGTCTCTCCTTCTTCCTGATCCTGGGCTAGGGGTGGTCTAGGCTGGGCAGTGTCTCGATGAAATCTCCGTATTCCTGAAAAAGGAAATTAAAATCATAATAACATGCATGGGCCATGCCGGAAGTGAGGGAGCAGGTGTGGTAGACAAGAGAGGGACATTGGCACGACATAGCTATGTAGTGAGCTTGGTGTCTGTTGGCCGTAGGACGGAGTGGTGTATCTGGTGTCATCTGTGGGCTTTTCATTGCGTGGGGGGGATACTGGAGCGGTGTCTGTATACAGGGGTGTGGAGTATGGTGGTGAGGGCTGTAGTATGTGAGGGATGCGGCTGGATGCGTGTACGACGAGGAGTGTGAGTTTGGGAATATCGGTGGTGCATTCCTTGTGGAATGGGGCTGTGGTGCAGGAGAGTACTGTGGAGCACGTGCTTGGGGTTGATGTGCACTGAGAAGGGCTGTGCCTGGAGGGCGCGTGTATGTGTGAGCTGTGTACACCTGAGCTGGATGGTCCTGCTCTCAGGCTGGAGGTGTATGATGCAGAACTCTGTCCTTCTCTGGAAGCAAAGGCAAAGACAAAGCCTATATTTTCCTCTGAAGATGCTTAATCTGGTCCCTCTTCCCTCCACCTCAAGCCCAGACCTTTCCGGCCCCTGCTCCTTGACTTCCCCACCATGGTAGTAGCAGTATTCACACACACACACCCAGACTCAGCTGGCATCCATGCCCTCGGAACAGCTCAGGCATCCTGCCCAGGCTCCTCCACAGAGCCCTCATCACCTCTGATGACCCTGGATTTTCTCTCAGCCTCCCTGGGATCTGTGTGCCTACTGCCTCACAGCCAAGCATCCCCTCACCTGAGGAGCCCCGCGCCCTTACCAGCGTAGCTGAGCTTGTGCAGAGTAGAAGTACAGAAGAAGTATTTAGAGGCAGAGGAGACCTCCCCTGCCCCTGGGCTGCAGCCTTGGGCCACCACAGTGGATCCAAGCCGAGGGGGATCCTCTTGTGACTTCGAGATTCCTGAGGGAGGAATGAAAGGCTCAGGGTGGGTTCATCAGTCCTCTGTCCACAGATATTTACTGAGTGTGTGACACGTGTCAGGTGCAGTGAATACACACAGTTGAGAGTGTGGTTCCCAGTGGATCCTCCAGGATTTAATTCCAATCAATACTTATTCTCTCACTGTCTAGTTGGTAATGTAGGCCTCCGTGGTGACTGAGTGTGTGGGAAGAGTGAGTGATGTGTATCAGTTAAGTTTGTGGTAAGTGTGGGGTTGGCATGGGGAGCACAGTGCAGACGTGTCTATCTGTGTCTGTGGCCTTTGTGTGCATGGTTTCTGTTCACAAGTCAGGAATTCTGGGACATGTAACTTTTCCTCATTACATGGTGTGGCTTGTATTTATGGTGCGTGTTCATTCATTCATTCACCAAGATTCAGTAAGCAGCTACTCCTGTGTATCCGGCACTCTTGCATTGTTGTAGTCTTTGGTAACACTGCGCATTCTAGTAGGGGAAGACACACACTAAACAAAACTACAATAAATATATAATACATCAGCTGGTGGTAAGTATATAAGGGTTGTCAGACTTAGCGAACAAGAATACAAGGCACCCAGTTAAATTTCAGTTTCAGATAAACCCAGAATAATTTTTTAGTGTAAGTATTCCCATGCAGTATTTGTTCTTATTTAGTTTAAGTGTAAGTATGGCCCATACAATATTTGGGACATACTGATACTGAAACATTACTTGTTCTTTATCTGGAATTCAAATTGAACTGGATAGCCCATATTTTCTCTGGCAATCCTGACATGGGTTACTGAGACTGTGGTATACTGTGGTTTGTACAAAGCGGGTCTGGCATTACTCAAGAATGTGTTACAAGTGTGGTGTGTATGACACGTGACTGGTTCTTATAGAGGTATTTAGAGATGGCTGAAGTTAGCTGTGATTGTGCAAGAGTTGAGGTGATACATGTATATATAGGGTGTGTGTGTGTGTGTGTGTGTGTGTGTCCTATATATATAGTGTGTGTGTCTATATACATATCTCATCTCCAGCGTTTGGTGTTGGAGGAGAGGATTGTGATACAGGTGGGTTGTATGAGAACGTAGTATAGGAGGGATGCGTGTATATACCTCCATGTGCTGTGTGTGGTTTACTAAGGAAGTTATATGTGGGGTGTGTGATATTTTTGCTGTATCAGAGTGTACATGGGTGTATGAGATACTGTCTCATAAAACACCCCTAACAAGAATTCTGTATACACTCTTACGTACACCGAGTGTCAGCCAGGTCCAGGCAGGGTGACAAGAACTTTACCACGCAGACTTTAGCACTCTAACCCCATTCATCTCGCTCTTCTCTGCACTACCACACACACACACACACACACACAGACACACACACACACTCACACACCCCCACACACACAGGAACATAGAGCAAAATATTCTGAATGGTCAGGGGCAGTCATTGCCTTCCCCAGCCTGTCCCAGCCACTGCCTGGAAATCTGCCTGCTGTCTAGAGCTCCATTCCCAGGGCCCATCCTACAGTCTCCAGTGCCCTGGGCCTGGTAGGAGCTACTGGGCTCTAATCTGGGGCAGAGGCCTCTAGCTGGAGCTCTGGGGTGACCACCCCTCTCCCAGGGCAAGCTACTCGCCTACATTTAATGCACGCAGGCACCACGTGGCCCGTGGCTCTCAGAGCTCCCCGCAGGACCCTGAGGCCATTTCTCACCCCCGCTCACGCGGTCTCAGTCTCTGGAAAACCCTTCCCTTCCCTTGATCTCCTTTGGGAAATTCTTCCTGTTGAAGGAATAAATCCTCCTTGCTTTCAATATGACACCATCCCTAGACAAACAATTTTCTTTCAAAGTACATTCCACTTGTCAAGATATTTTTCACCAGGGCCTTCAACTCATGGGGCTTCTCTTTCCACTTTGGTCAAAGAGGCCAAGCAACTCATGGGTCTCTCTCAGCATCCTTGCATCCTTCACATCCCCCACCTCATGACCCCAGGGAAAGATCCAAGAGAATAAGAGAGAAATCGGGGACTGAGAAAAGCTGCACCTCTAGGTCTGTGCAAGCAGGATGCAGCCTGCTGTGAGTCCGACAAAGCTCCAGGCCCGGCTGCCCCAGGAGAGAGTCCTCAGACCAGCGGAGCTGACCTCCCGTCTCCCAGGGGGCGTCTGGCCGTTCTGTGCCGTCTCACACCACAGGGACCCTCCGGATAGTTACGGCAGCATCAGTGAGACAAGGTCTCTTGCTCCCTGCTTCACAGGTGACACGTTCTCAGTACCCCGCTTCCTAGAGAAGGTTCAGTTTGGCAGAAAACCATGTGCCCCAGACAAGTTGCCCCCCACATACCTCCTCCGTTCTCGGCAGTTTCCTGGGACTCTTCATTTTCCAGATGTTTCCTCTTTTGTCGCCGTTCCATCGTACCAACTAGAAGTCTCCCTTAGAAGATGCCTCAAGAGATATCCAACTCTTCCTCTTCCCTACAGGTTGGCCCTTCTTGGCTCTTGGGCAATCCGTTGAAATGATTCAATACAAACAAAAATAGTCAAGTCTCCTAAATGGCTGAAAAACTTGTACCACTTAGTGAACCAGCAGTACTGCCTAGTGCTCACCAGGGCTGTTATGTTTGCAAGGTTGCCAGGTGCACAGTGGAATTCTGTGACCTCAGTGATGACATCAGAGCATTCGGTGGACCTAGGTTGAGCACAGTGTCTGCAGTAGCACAGGCCCCATTTTCAAGAACAATTCCTTTTTCCCAGCCGAAGCTTTCCCGTGAAATAGAAAGGTTCATACCATATCTATTATAAATTGTATCATACCATGTCTATTATAAAATTCACATTTTGATTGGAGATCTTTTAATGTCTTTTGTAGAGAGATTTAATATGAATATTTTAAATGGTCTCCAGTTTCCCTGTGGATTATTGACATTTTAAACTCTGCACTTCAATTTTCCCTCAATACGTGTAATTTTGTCACGGCTATTTCTGTACTTAAAGATGAGGAACTATATAATTGATTTCTTCATTTTTCCCCCATCTCTTTCCAAGGTACTGCATTTGATTGTGTCTTGCGACTGAGTGAAAAATGCTAGTCCTTGAGTCAGGACATTGGGCCCTTTAGCAAGTAACTCAACCTATCTGGGCTTCAGCTTCTGTATGTGCGATCAAGAGGCTTGGACTAGCTGACTTTTCAAATGCTGTGTTTCGTTGATTCAGTCTCACTTACTGATCTGCTCCTTAAGAAGAAGGTCTGTTCTCATAAAGTAACAACAGTCTTTTCCTAACCTTGGGTTGGGCGGAGTTTAACTGTTCGTACTCAGTTTGTTAGTTATATTGCCTTCTACATATGCTTAGCTGTAAATAATTTATATGGCTCTTGTGATTATTTTTAGATCTTCTTTTTTTCTTATTTTCTTTTACAGTTTCTAATTTGTTATCGCCAGTGTAGAGGAGCCTGTTTGACTTTTAAAATTTATTGATCTTGTATGTGTGTGCCTTGTTGAACCGTCTTATTAGTTCCTGCTAGTTTATCTGTGGGTTCTTTTGGGTCTCCTAGATAAATGAGCATATTAAATGTAAATAATGTGTTCTTTGGATAAAGTTTATTTTCTTGCATCTCTCTATATAGAAGCAATATGTTGAATTCATTTAAATATTTAAATACTTACATACCTGTTATCACAATCTAACATTCTTTATCTTATTTTCTTTCAATCAATATTATGTTTTCAAGATTTATCCACGTGAATCCATATAGATCTAGGTCTTTGATTTTTGACTGTTTGATATTATTTGATCACATGCATATAGCATCATTTATTTTCCATTCAAGCATTATTGGACAATTGGATTGTTTCCCTCCCTTCTCTAGAACAAACAACATTACCTAGAATATCCCTGAAGATGTCTGACAGTCGAGAAGGGCCAGGCTGCCCGAAGGATTGCTACTTGCTTTTAGCCACGTTCCAACAGGCCGCCTCCAGCCAGCAATTTGAAGCACAGCTGAAATGAGAACTGCCCCAAATGTGAAGATCTTAGGAGCTTCCTAGAAGGTGGGAGGTTAATGATAGGCATCCTGCTGGGATCCCAGGGGAGTCTGAGCTGGCCTGAAGCTCATCTTCCTCCTCCACCTCTCAAGAGAAATGTGGAGGAAAGAAGACTTCAAAAACTGTGAGCAGGCAGAGGTAGAGATATTGGGGACCGAAGCTGTAACTGACGTCTTGGAGTGGGCTGTGAGCACGCAGAGCCTCTAGAGAGCCAGGCTCTGCCTTCTGAGGTCTTCTCCCCTAAGGCTTCTCATAATTCACGTGATACCAGCCATATAGAGCCGACTTGGCCCACACTGTCACAGAAAGCCTTATCAGAATCTCTTCTTCTTCATACACTCTTGTGTCTGTTACTTGGTTATTGCCTTTGGTACTCCACTGATGTGAACCATAGTCGCCAGGGAATGGAGGACCCTAGTGACCCATCTTGCTCTGTGGCCTCCGTCCACAGCTTGAGGGTAAGGGAGGAGGCCAAATGAAGGTCAAGAAGGAAAGATGGAGTTTGAAGAGAAGACCTGAGTTAAGGGTGTCTTCTCAAGTCTTGATGACTGAAATGTAACTCCAGTACCTGAAGTCCTGCTTATTCTCAAGGCTGACCGCAGGACTGGGTGCACTCAGTGAAGGAACCATATACACTTAGTATTTCCTTGCTTGCTCACACTTGCCCTCCTCTGATACACCCTCTGCAAGACTGATCTTCCCCTGAAACAACTTTCCACCTGCCACTGTCATCTCATGAACATTTGCTTCCCCTTCCTAGTGTCCCCCTAGAATGCCATTGCAGCCAATTCATAATTTGATAATCATGCTGCTTACCATAGTCTCAGCAACTTCTGATAAATTTTATTCACTTTATTCCATAGTCTTCACACATCAATAATCTTCCTTAACTTCCTAGCTGCAGGTTAACCCATTCGGCATCATTTCTTTTTCTTTCTCTTCTTTGGCAAATCCTTTCTATGTTTTAAGGTCTTTTTCTTGTCTCTCTACCATCCTGCCTTCCTGAACTTCTTTTTTTTTCCGTTTAAGTAACCTTTCAATCTCCTTCCCCAGTTTCCTCATAAACATTGAGAGTTTATTCCTCACACGTTAGACAGCGGTTTATGAATGGCCAGGCATAACGGACTCAGAATGAGTTGGCACCCCCGAGGTACCTGTCTTGCTGGGGAGCCACAGGTGAAGGGCTGTCTGCTGGACACATGTTTGCATGGAGTCAGGCTGAGTGGCCTCAGGGTGTTTGCCCTGCACTTGTGTGTGTTTCTCCCTAGTTGGTTTCCTTGTCGAGCCACCTGTGACCTCCCTCCATCCAGCCCAGGGAATCCTTCTCATCACAGGGGTAGGATGTTTGTCTCATTTTCCATCACATCCTTTCCCCAAAGTTTGGTTGTGAGTTGTTCCCATTCCAAAGACCTTTCCTCTTTGAAGAGAAAAGAGAAAATCTTTTCTCTCCTTTCCTCTCACTTCATTTCTGCTCTATTATCTCCTCTGTCCAGAATGGCCCACTGACTCACATGGGTGTAGATCCGAAGATGGCAAGAACTGCCAGCAATTCTGAGATAATAATACGGATGGATCAGGAAAACTTGAAAACTTTATCCCGCCACATTAAAAAAAAATTGCACTTCCAGTGTATTCAGAGTCTCAGTGTAGAAACACAAATGATAGAGAAATTGAATGACACTCAAGTTTTTCTTTCCTCCTTTCCTGATTTATTCTAATCCTCCATGCTAACATGATGAACTATTTGTTAGGTAAAGTTTCAGACATTTTCTACCCATGCACACTTTTCTTCTTTTCACATAAGAGTGTGAACTAGGTCACTTTCAACATGCTGTGATTCTGTGATTCACTGTCTCCCACCGAGTCATCCACTGATAAAGTCATCTGTTTCACGGAGAACTATTTCCAATAGCTAATAGCCAATGTCTGTGGAGTGCTTACTCTGTGTCGGTTTCTTGTAACTACTTTACAGATCATTTGTACAACGTACCCATGGACCAGGTACAGTTATGACCCCCAAGTGACAGATAAGTGCAGATAAGTACAAATAAATACAGAGGCCAAGTGACTTGCCCAAGACACTGGAGCAAATCAAAATCCATGCCTCTGTAATCATTTTGCTCTATTGCCTCTGTCTGGGAGGCTTGATGATTTGGCAACTAAAACCTTAAATATCATGTTCCATTTTTATACCTGTGACACAAGCGTGGGGCTGTGATATGGGGTAACTAACCTGACTACTTTTGAAAACCCTTATGCACCTGGATGAAAGTAAGCCAGGGACTGCAAGCTATAGATTTAAGGTTTCCTACCAACTTTTAAAAATAGCTGCTTGAATGCAATTTACGTAGTGTCAAGTCTAGGATGTAGTCCAAATAGTAACAGAAAAATGGAGATATGTAGAAAAATACTTAAAGTTGACAAGTATTGGGAGTGTAGTATTTTGGGGGCCAGTGTGTAGACCACAGGAAAACTTGCTGTTTCCATCCCAAAGGGAAGAGCCCTACGTTGCAACTGCCAAGGTCCCTGGGGCAGCAAGTGTGCTCACTGCTTAGTAAAGAAGCATCCTCAGTTTGATAGAATCATATGGGAGCCTTACATTTGGTTAGCAGTTCTACATTCTTGATGTAATAATATTTTCAGGGTGTGGGAGGGTATCAAGCTCTGAAAATACCCTTGGAGAGATTTGCTTATTAAGTTTGGCTTTTTCAATCTCCCTACTACTTCTTGACTAAACACCAGGCGGTTTCCTTCACTTTTCAGAACCATGTTGTTTTTCCCTTGTCTAATGTACTTTGAAATACTTTTGGATGAGCTATTAAGTTTGGGAAAAAATAAACATCTCTTTAAAATAAGGAAGATAATAAAAATGACAAGTAGAAAAAGCTCTAAAACAGAGAATATCCTCCACTCTAGACAATGACTGGGAGTGGAAGGTGCGTGCTCGCTGTCCAGGACGTAGAAATAAAAGCAGAGGAGGCGGTGAGGCATCTCCTGGATCTCTCTGAGCCTCCATCATTTCTGAAGGGTAGGGTTGACAGATAAAATATAGGCTGTTTAGTTAAATATGAATGTCAGAAAAACAACAAGTATATTTTTAAGATAAGTATGCCCCAAATAGTTCATAGGATCTACTTATACTAAAAATAATGACTTATTATTCATGTGAAGTTCAAGTTTAACTGGGTATCCTGTACTTTTATTGACTAAATCTGACAGCCCTACTGATGATCCAGAATGGAATCAGTTGAGGAGCAGTACATGCTGGCTCTCGGACAGTCAGAAATGGCTTCAGCAGATCCAGGTACAGTATGAAATTCTTTTTGGATGTAGCTCAGAAGCCATGGCCAGCCCTTGACTGCAAGTACTGCCTCGGGTTTCCCTGAGGTGGGGTAAACCTTCCTCTTAATGGCCTTTTGGTAAGTCTGGAAGACCATATCCAAGGGGAGCCCCAAAGTCAGTTTCATCCTCACAACCATGTTTCCAATTCCTGGAATTGGCTGCATGTGACTCACAAGAGCTGAGGAGGTTTGTGGAAATTGGGAGTGTCATAGCTTGAACCCTTTGTAGGTAAAGTTTTGCTGTTGTGAGAGTTTTAACAGGAGCAATGTGAAAGACTCCAGGTCCCCATGTATTTAGAAATAATCCTGTTCTACCTGTGTGTATGTGACAAGTCTCTAATAGTTCAGAGAGCAAGTATCTGGTCTTAGAAAGACTGATCCAAGCTTGGATGTTTCTGGCGACAAGGCAAGGTCCTGAGTTTCAAGTTCACCTTTTATGGTTGAGGAGACAATAAGGTGGTCAGAAGGGAAATCATGGAGGAGACCTTGGCTTCATCCATTGTGCAGACTTGTATATGTGGTTCTATGTAGATTGTGTTTCAAAGGTGGAGCTTGTTTACAACTATGAACATTCTCCGATGTGCTTTTTGGACCTTCATTCCCAGAGCGAGAGAAGTGCCGAGGCTCTAGAAATGCCATGGATATTCTGAGCTGTCAGTGGCATTTCCCACGTACTGTTGCCTTGTGCCGCTCGTTGAAATGTCCAAAGGGATTATCATCTGTCTTGTGGCGGGTCCTAGCATTGTGAAAGGAAGCTGCTGCACCTGGCTCAGAGGATTTCGGATGCGGTGGGAGGAGTAGTAGTACTACGACTATAAATTGTATCACAGCATATCTATTCCATCTTGAGAGTGGGGTTGGGGGGTTATGAAGGGGGGCTTTTATTGTACTTTTATACATTGTACCCTTGAAACTAATTCAATTTTTTTAATTAATTAATTTATTTTGGGCTGCATTGGGTCTTTGTTGCTGCTAGCGGGCGTTCTCTAGTTGCAGTGCGCCGGGGCTCCTCTTGGCTCTGGTGCACGGGCTTCTCATTGCAGTGGCTTCTCTTGTTGCGGAGCATGGGCTCTAGGCACGCAGGCTTCCGTAGTCGTGGCACGTGGGCTCGGTTGATGTGGCACACGGGCTCTAGAGCGCAGGCTCAGTAGTTGTGGCGCGCGGGCTTAGTTACTCCGTGGCACGTGGGATCTTCCCAGACCAGGGCTCGAACCCATGTCCCCTGCATTCGCAGGCATATTCTTAACTACCGCTCCACCAGGGAAGCCCAATAATTCAGTTTTTTATAAAGAGAAGTTTCCTAATATTATTCCAAAATTTTAAAAATATGTAGTTGGATAACACTATGAAAAATTAACTGATATATTCTTTTATTATTTCTCTTTGCTCCCTGGATTTTTTTTCCTCATCCAGTCAGCTAGGCACTGTGAGCTCACTGCATTAGGAAGGTAAAGACTCAGCAGAAATGAGGGAGAAAAAAAGAAAATTCTCAGCTTTGGAATGTTCACAACGGAGGCCACAGTAAAACAGGTGAGAATTCTGTGAACAAAAAATAAATGTCGTCTCAAATGCAAAAAAGTATTCTCTGCACTGGGAGGCAGGAGAGGGAGGGAGGGAAGGACTGAAGGAGAGAGATCAGTGTGGCCAGGGACATGGAAACTGTGCTTGAGGACGATAGGCCCAGGAAGAGAATCAGAATCTGGAGAAGGTTCAGCCTGCACGTGATCATTGCCTCCAGCCAGCACCCTCATCTCAGACGTTGGGAAATTCAGAGAGAGAGTGGGAGTACGTCAGGAGGGCCACGCGCAGAGTCTGTGTGGCAGGGGTTGTGGCCGTTCCCTATTTGTGAGGAGTCCCCAGCAATTTGCAGGCCTCTTCTGGAAAATGCTGGCGGACGTCTCTAGTGCTTATGTGAAAGCTTGTTCACAAACCTTGAAAGATACAGATGTAGCTGACAGATAGATGCATAGATAGAAAAATGTCATTAAAGCTCCAGGAAAGGTTTGGAAAATGCCCTTTATTGCATAGGACGCTTCTATTGTCATATGATGTTAGACTGAGTGCCGGTCCCTTCATCCTCCTTCAGACCACGGCATTCTGTCTGCTACTCTCCCGAGGGTCCTTTCTTCTCCCTGGAAGGGATAAAGCAAATGAGGTAGAACAGGAAGAGACAAGAAGCACTCCAAGCTCTGCTGGTCAGGGTTACCCTCCAGCATTGCCTTAATGCTCAGAGCCACACACACCACAGTGAGCTTGGCTCCAGATCAACTACCACGCAACGAAGTTTCTGGAACATTTCCATATCTCGGGGGACCTCATTTCCACGTGACTCTCTTTCCTATTCCCCTTTGTCACAGAAGGCTAGGTACAGTGGTCAGGGTGAGATCTCGGCTCAGGCCCAAGGCTCTCAGACCTCAAAGTTCTGGTCCTGCAAGGGCCCCTGTCCTCTCTTGAGACCACTCCTGGCTCTCTCTGCCGAGAAGGAGCTGCTGGCAGTACGTCCTCTAAGAGTTGAGGTCCATCGTGCAGACCCTGAGAAAACTCCTAGGAAAAGGCTCCACCTTCTTGTTTACGTCAACAGAGGTCAATGCCTTTGTTAGTGCTGGGTGTGTCCCATTTGATGCAACTGCAGAGCCATTAGGTCAACCAGCACATGTGTGCGGCCCCTTCCCTTAGACTCCTCTGGGCCCTCGTGACATAGGCTCAGAAGACTGCCAGCCTCAAGCCTTACCTCTTCCAAGGGACGGCCACACCGTCTTCCAGGATCTTCTGTCCCATGAATCTCAGTTGCTGTTTGGAACTCAAAGGAGAGAAAAGACCCTGCCTGCGGGGTCTCTTTGGGCTGGGGCCTTCCCCCGTGGGCTGCTCTCCCTCATTCTCCTTTTCTTCTTGCTTCTCTTCCTCCTCCTCCTCCTCCTCCTCCTCCTCCTCCTCCTCCTCCTCGTCCTCTTCCTCAGGGGTGCTCTCGGATTCCACATTGCCCATCCACTGGGCCATGTTGAGATGAAAGACACGGCAGCTGAAGCCCTGCAGGACGCCGAACTTCACGTGCTGCTGGAGGATCTCCAAGGTGGGGAAGACCCAGCAGCAAGCCATGCACCTGAAGCTAGTCTCCATGGTCAGCATCCAGTCCGCTGTCTTGGCGCTGGGTCTCTCCTCGACAGCAGGTGGCCCTGATGGGCTGCCTGGCTCTGCCCTTTCCTCATACTCTTTCTCCTCCCCAGTGGGCTCACTGTCAGACAGGAGGCTTTTGGTGGACACATCAGAAGAGGGGTCAGTGGCTACTGCGCACACATCCTCAGGAAGGGTCACTTCTTCTATCGTCAGCTGCTTTTCAGGCAACCCCAAGGGTTTCTTTGTCTTCCAGGAGACAGCGACACCCTTGTTCACTTGTACCTGCATGTAGTATATTTTCATGCCCCTTTCCTCTTTGTCTGGGTGCAGATAGTTCTTACAGGGTGAAGAGGGTGAGGAGGAGACACAGTGTGATGGGGAAGCGGTCTCTCCTTCTTCCTGATCCTGGGCTAGGGGTGGTCTAGGCTGGGCAGTGTCTCGATGAAATCTCCGGATTCCTGAAAAAGGAAATGAAAATCATAATAACATGCATGGGCCATGCCGGAAGCTGAGGGAGCAGGTGTGGTAGACGAGAGAGGGACATTGGCACGACATAGCTATGTCGTGAGCTTGGTGTCTGTTGGCCGTAGGACGGAGTGGTGTATCGGGTGTCATCTGTGGGCTTTTAATGTGCGTGGGGGGGGATACTGGAGCGGTGTCTATATACAGGGGTGTGGAGTATGGTGGTGAGGGCTGTAGTATGTGAGGGATGCGGCTGGATGCGTGTACGACGAGGAGTGTGAGTTTGGGAATATCGGTGGTGCATTCCTTGTGGAATGGGGCTGTGGTGCAGGAGAGTACTGTGGAGCACGTGCTTGGGGTTGATGTGCACTGAGAAGGGCTGTGCCTGGAGGGCACGTGTATGTGTGAGCTGTGTACACCTGAGCTGGATGGTCCTGCTCTCAGGCTGGAGGTGGATAATGCAGAACTCTGTCCTTCTCTGGAAGCAAAGGCAAAGACAAAGCCTACATTTTCCTCTGAAGATGCTTAATCTGGTCCCTCTTCCCTCCACCTCAAGCCCAGACCTTTCCGGCCCCTGCTCCTTGACTTCCCCACCATGGTAGTAGCAGTATTCACACACACACTCCCAGACTCAGCTGGCATCCATGCCCTCGGAACAGCTCAGGCATCCTGCCCAGGCTCCTCCACAGAGCCCTCATCACCTCTGATGACCCTGGATTTCCTCTCAGCCTCCCTGGGATCTGTGTGCCTCCTGCCTCACAGCCAAGCACCCCCTCACCTGAGGAGCCCCGCGCCCTTACCAGCGTAGCTGAGCTTGCGCAGAGTAGAAGTACAGAAGAAGTATTTAGAGGCAGAGGAGACCTCCCCTGCCCCTGGGCTGCAGCCTTGGGCCACCACAGTGGATCCAAGCCGAGGGGGATCCTCTTGTGACTTCGATATTCCTGAGGGAGGAATGAAAGGCTCAGGGTGGGTTCATCAGTCCTCTGTCCACAGATATTTACTGAGTGTGTGACACGTGTCAGGTGCAGTGGATACACACAGTTGAGAGTGTGGTTCCCAGTGGATCCTCCAGGATTTAATTCCAATCAATACTTATTCTCTCACTGTCTAGTTGGTAATGTAGGCCTCGGTGGTGACTGTGAGTGTGTGGGAAGAGTGAGTGATGTGTATCAGTTAAGTCTGTGGTAAGTGTGGGGTTGGCATGGGGAGCACAGTGCAGACGTGTCTATCTGTGTCTGTGGCCTTTGTGTGCATGGTTTCTGTTCACAAGTCAGGAATTCTGGGACATGTAACTTTTCCTCATTACCTGGTGTGGCTTGTGTTTATGGTGCGTGTTCATTCATTCATTCACCAAGATTCAGTAAGCAGCTACTCCTGTGTATCCGGCACTCTTCCATTGTTGTAGTCTTTGGTAACGCTGCACATTCTAGTAGGGGAAGACACACACTAAACAAAACTACAATAAATATATAATACATCAGCTGGTGGTAAGTATATAAGGGTTGCCAGACTTAGCGAACAAGAATACAAGGCACCCAGTTAAATTTCAGTTTCAGATAAACCCAGAATAATTTTTTAGTGTAAGTATTCCCATGCAGTATTTGGCCTGACTTACTTTTAGTGTAAGTAGGGCCCATACAATATGTGGGACATACGGATACTGAAAACTTACTTGTTGTTTATCTGGAATTCAAATTGAACTGGATAGCCCATATTTTCTCTGGCAATCCTGACATGGGTTACTGACACTGTGGTTTACTGTGGTTTGTACAAAGCGGGTCTGGCATTACTCAAGAATGTGTTACAAGTGTGGTGTGTATGACACGTGACTGGTTCTTACAGAGGTATTTAGAGATGGCTGAAGTTAGCTGTGTTTGTGCAAGAGTTGAGGAGATAGATGTATATATAGTGTGTGTGTGTGTCCTATATATATAGTGTGTGTGTCTATATACATATCTCATCTCCAGCGTTTGGTGTTGGAGGAGAGGATTTGTGATACAGGTGGGTTGTATGAGAACGTAGTATAGGAGGGATGCGTGTATATACCTCCATGGGCTGTGTGTGGTTTACTAAGGAAGTTATATGTGGGGTGTGTGATATTTTTGCTGTATCAGAGTGTACATGGCTGTATGAGTTACTGTCTCATAAAACACCCCTAACAAGAATTCTGTATACACTCCTAGGTACGCCGAGTGTCGTCCAGGTCCAGGCAGGGTGACAAGAACTTTACCACACAGATGTTATATCTGGTAAGCACTCTACCCCCATTCATCTCGCTCTTCTCTGCACTACCACACACACACACACACACACACACACACACACACTCACACCCACACACACACAGGAACATACAGCAAAATATTCTGAATGGTCAGGGGCAGTCATTGCCTTCCCCAGCCTGTCCCAGCCACTGCCTGGAAATCTGCCTGCTGTCTAGAGCTCCATTCCCAGGGCCCATCCTACAGACTCCAGGGCCCTGGGCCTGGTAGGAGCTACTGGGCTCTAATCTGGGGCAGAGGCCTCTAGCTGGAGCTCTGGGGTGACCACCGCTCTACCAGGGCAAGCTACTCGCCTACATTTAATGCACGCAGGCACCACGTGGCCCGTGGCTCTCAGAGCTCCCCGCAGGACCCTGAGGACATTTCTCACCCCCGCTCACGCGGTCTCAGTCTCTGGAAAACCCTTCCCTTCCCTTGATCTCCTTTGGGAAATTCTTCCTGTTGAAGGAATAAAACCTCCTTGCTTTCAATATGACACCATCCCTAGACAAACAATCTTCTTTCAAAGTACATTCCACTTGTCAAGATATTTTTCACCAGGGCCTTCAACTCATGGGGCTTCTCTTTCCACTTTGGTCAAAGAGGCCAAGCAACTCATGGGTCTCTCTCAGCATCCTTGCATCCTTCACATCCCCCACCTCATGACCCCAGGGAAAGATCCAAGAGAATAAGAGAGAAATCGGGGTCTGAGAAAAGCTGCACCTCTAGGTCTGTGCAAGCAGGATGCAGCCTGCTGTGAGTCCGACAAAGCTCCAGGCCCGGCTGCCCCAGGAGAGAGTCCTCAGACCAGCGGAGCTGACCTCCCAGCGCCCAGGGGGCATCTGGCCGTTCTGTGCCATCTCACACCACAGGGACCCGCCGGATAGATACGGCAGCATCAGTGAGACAAGGTCTCTCGCTCCCTGCTTCACAGGTGACAGGTTCTCAGTCCTCCGCTTCCTAGAGAAGCTTCAGTTTGGCAGAAACCCATGTGCCCCAGACAAGTTGCCCCCCACATACCTCCTCCGTTCTCGGCAGTTTCCTGGGACTCTTCATTTTCCAGATGTTTCCTCTTTTGTCGCCATTCCATCGTACCAACTAGAAATCTCCCTTAGAAGATGCCTCAAGAGATGTCCAACTCCTCCTCTTCCCTACAGGTTGGTCCTTCTTGGCTCTTGGGCAATCCATTGAAATGATTCAATACAAATAAAAATGGTCAAGTCTCCTAAATGGCTGAATAACTTGTACCACTTAGTGAACCAGCAGTACTGCCTAGTGCTCACCAGGGCTGTTATGTTTGCAAGGTTGCCAGGCGCACAGTGGAATTCTGTGACCTCAGTGATGACATCAGAGCATTCGGTGGACCTAGGTTGAGCACAGTGTCTGCAGTAGCACACGCCCCATTTTCAAGAACAATTCCTTTTTCCCAGCCGAACCTTTCCCGTGAAAGGGAAATGTTCATACCTTATCTATTATAAATTGTATCATACAATGTCTATTATAAAATTCACATTTTGATTGGAGATCTTTTAATGTCTTTTCTAGAGAGATTTAATATGAATATTTTAAATGGTCTCCAGTTTCCCTGTGGATTATTGACATTTTAAACTCTGCACTTCAATTTTCCCTCAATACGTGTAATTTTGTCACGGCTATTTCTGTACTTAAAGATGAGGAACTATATACTTGATTTCTTCATTTTTTCCCCATCTCTTTCCAAGGTACTGCATTTGATTGTGTCTTGCGACTGAGTCAAAAATGCTAGTCCTTGAGTCAGGACATTGGGCCCTTTAGCAAGTAACTCAACCTATCTGGGCTTCAGCTTCTGTCTGTGCGATCGAGAGGCTTGGCCTAGCTGACTTTTCAAATGCTGTGTTTCTTTGTTTCACTCTCACTTACTGATCTGCTACTTAAGAAGAGGGTCTGTTCTCATAAAGTAAGAACAGCGGTTTTTTAATCCTTGGTTTGGGCGGAGTTTAAGTGGTCGTACTCAGTTTGTTAGTTATATTTACTTTTACGTATGCTTAGCTCTAAATAATTTATATGGCTCTTGTGCCTCTTTTGAGATCTTCTTTTTTTCTTATTTTCTTTTACAGTTTCTAATTTATTATCGCCAGTGTAGAGGAGCCTGATTGATTTTTAAAATTTATTGATCTTGTATGTGTGTGCCTTGTTCAACTGTCTTATTAGTTCCTGCTAGTTTATCTGTGGTTTCTCTTGGGTCTCCTAAATAAATGAACATATTAAATGTAAATAATGTGTTCTTTGGATAAAGTTTATTTTCTTGCATCTCTATATATAAAAGCAATATGTTGAATTGATTTAAATATTTAAATACTTACATACCTGTTATCATAATCTAAGATTCTTTATCTTATTTTCTTTCAATCAATATTATCTTTTCAAGATTTATCCACATCAGTCCATATAGATCTAGGTCTTTGATTTTTGACTGTTTGATATTATTTCATCAAATGCGTATAGCATCATTTATTTTCCATTCAAGCATTATTGGACAATTGGATTGTTTCCCTCCCTTCTCTAGAACAAACAACGTTTCCTAGAATATCCGTGAAGATGTCTGACAGTCGAGAAAGTCCAGGCTACCCGAAGATTCCTACTTGCTTTTAGCCACCTTCCAACAGGCCATCTCCAGCCAGCAATTTGAAGCACAGATGAAATGAAACCTCCCCCAAGTGTGGAGATTTTAGGAGCTTCCTAGAAGGTGGGAGGTTAATGATAGGCATCCTGCTGGGATCCCAGGGGAGTCTGAGCTGGCCTGAACCTCATCTTCCTCCCCCACCTCTCAAGAGAAATGTGGAGGAAAGAAGACTTCAAAAACTCTGAGTAGGCAGAGGGAGAGAGATTGGTGGCCGAAGCTGCAACTGAGGTCTTGGAGGGGGCTGTGAGGACGCAGAGCCTCTAGAGAGCCAGGCTCTGCCTTCTGAGCACTTCTCCCCTAAGGCTGCTCATCCTTCAGGTGATAGCAGGCATATACAGCCGACTCGGCCCACACTGTCACAGAAAGCCTTATCAGAATCTCTTCGTCTTCATACACTCTTGTGTCTGTTACTTGGTTATTGCCTTCGGTACTCCACTGATGTGAAGCACAGTCGCTAGGGGATGGAGGACACTAGTGACCCATCTTGCCCTTGTGTCCTTAGTCCACAGCTTGAGGGTAAGGGAAGAGGCCAAATGAAGGTCAAGAAGGAAAGATGGAGTTTGAAGAGAAGACCTGAGTTAAGGGTGTCTTCTCAAGTCTTGATGAATGAAATGTAAATGAATGTAAATGAACTGATCGTTGGTTTCTTATTCACCACATTTCCGTCTAGGTTTTGATGTGATTGTCTCCCAAGGGTTTTAGCATTACTTTCATCAAGACTTCTTAAGTAGAGAAAAGAGGCTGTTTGAAGTAGATTACTTTTGTCAAGTTCTCTATCTCCTTACTCCTCTCTGGCCTGAGATAAAAAGAAAAAAATTATTTGTTGAAATCTGGTAATTTCATCAAACATATTTATTCAACGACTGACTTGCACACTTTTTCCTAGCGGTGAATTGAAAAATTGATTTTCAAAGTGAAGTTGCTGAGTACATATCAAAACATAGAACGTGCGTCCCTTTGATATAGAAATCACAGAATAGGACCTTATAATTAGGAAATTCAAATAGAAAAGGTGAGTAGCATGTCAATGTTACTAAATTTTGTAAAAGTGAAATATTCAATAGGAATGTCTTTATATTTTAAGATAGTTATGTAATAACAGGTCTGTTAAAATGATGGCTTAAACTTAATGACAGAAGCATGTAACAGTTTAATGTATTTTAGGTAGGTACATCACATACCTTAATCAAACATGTATGTGTGTGTGTTAATGCATCCTATCATCTGTAAAGGGATATTCACCCTTAGGTAAACAGTGGCAAGGTTTTCAGGGATTTTTTCCACATGTAACTTCCATATTTTAAATTTTTCATTGAGCATCAATTTTCCAGTAAAATACTGTTACTTTTATAGTAACATAGGTAGTAAAATAATGTAAAATATAATATTAAAAATTACTAAGAACATATTAATCCCTCACAGTAAGAAATCCTATCATCATGAGGTATACATATATATGGCCAAAATTAAGGAATAGACCTCTAGAAATCAGTTATAAAAAGAAAAAATGTATATGGTTATTCAAAGATACAGAATAGTAGTCAGTGTAACGGTCTATTTATAATTAATGCATTTGAAGTTTAGGATAAATCCATGCAGCCCAGAATATTCTGTTTTAATTCCAACAGTAGAAATTTACACATCCTAGTTCTCCTCATCAGGCTTCCTTACTGGGTGAATGGATGGATAGCTCGGGGTACCGGCTTGTCCTTTCAAGTGCTTGGTCTGACTGGAGAAGTAGCTGGGTCGCTCCAGACACTATGACACAGAGAACCATTAGCTGTGGGGAAAAAGGAACTTACCCCCCAAAAAACTTTTTAAAATTGTTTACAAAGTAACAGTGATTGGGCAAATCCTGAAGATAGAGAGTGGAAATAGGTAAGTTTTAGAGGTAAAATTTATCAACGATTCCCTAAGGAAAAATGTGCATAGGGAAGAAACCTAGAATGATGGGAACAAGTTGTTAAGGAGGAGGTTTGCATACCATTTCCTACTTCTTAGTCATTTCACTGATGTTTAACACTTACTTGGTTAAAGGGCTTTACTCAGCAAAAGATGTATTTAATGTGAGAGGCAGGTTTCCAAGACTGGTTTCCTAGACCACACCTTCACATGTGTATGTAAAGTCCATGCTACCTCAAATTGCATTGCATTAGATGTCAGAAATCCTAGGGCTTTCTTGTTTGGTTTGGTTTGGTAGCTATCAAACCACCAACTCTCAAGGTAATTTGTAGTTTAGTGAGTTAAGTCAAGGGCTGGAAAACTACCTCCTGTGAGCCCAACCTGGCTCATTGCCTTTAAAGCTTTATTGGAACATAAAAGCTCTTTATTGGCCCATCCATTTATTTACCATCTTTGAGTGTTTCCCATTGTGCTGACAGTGTTCAGTGGTTGTGACGAGCACTGATGGCCCACAAAACCTAAAATATTTACTTTCTGGCCCTTGAGAGAAAAAGTCTGTTGATCCCTGTGGTAAGCCCAAAAGGTTTGTCTCTGTAAGTGAAAGACCACAAGTAGAGCAGAACTTAGACTTGGTTCAGTGAGGATTCCAGAGAGGTTTCCTTTTTGATTCTCATATCTGCCCTTCTGGTTGACCTTGTTCTTTAGTTTGGTTCAAAGACAGTGGTAGCAACTAGGGACTACCTGTTTCTTTCTTCACATTCAATGAAAGAGCTGCTCTTCCATTCTTAGTGTTGAGTAGTTCACAACTCACTCCCAGTGCATGGCTTCCTCTAACCTTGACTCCCACCTATGCTAAAGACTAAATCTTTAGCTTTGTATCCAGTTCCATTGGCCTTTGTAGGGCCTTCAGTTTCAACTCCCAGTTGATAGCTTGAGCTCGAAATCTGTTTTTACCGTTGGGGATTTTCTGTCTTAGCTTTGAGCTTGGCTACATAGCAACACTTTGGGGGACTTGTTATAATCAGCATTTCTATCTTTCTTTCCTTCCTTTTTATTTATTTATTTTTTTAAGGGGATCCAAAGTCAAATTCAGTCAGTGGCTGAATGACAACACATTGATTCACAACCTTGTAGATTCTCTTATGTCCTAGGGCATCAGTGGGAAGGAGTAGAATCCTGGAAATTTGAGGTGGAAATACATCGGCAGGTTCCAACAAAGCTGAGGCCTGTGACCTCTGACCTGTGACCTCTTAGATGAGCCTGCTGAGCTATTAGAAGGAAGTCTGCCTCTACTCTGAGATAGTTTCCTTGCAGGGGTCTGTGGATCCTCAAGACTTGCCTCCACTACCTCTCGTTTTTCCAGACCTAGTAATCAGACTAGAGTCCTTGAAATGGGGACGGGAGCAGGGAAGGGGTGGGTACCCACCAGGTATAAAGGATGACCATGAGGAGACACTATCTGCTAAAATAAGGAATTGTATAATTTATATCAATAGAAACCTGAGAAATAATGTGTGTGGATTTTGTAGGTATTGAAGCAGGTGGGAGTAATGTAATATTGGGTTAGGCTGGATTTGTTGATACGAGTGCATTCAACACCCATTCCAGACTCAGCGTGTTAGCTTGGCTACCTGGGAATGCCTTCAACAGTTTGCTCAAATGACTGACACCTGTACCCAAAGTTAGCGTATGCTAAAGTCAAAATGCCAGGACTTTCTAAGTATGTTGTAGCAAAATTTCTTGACGTTGGCATGACTGACATTTTGAACTGGATAGCTCTTTGTTGTTGGGAGCTGTCCTGTGCAATGTAAGATGGGCCAGTGGCACATACTCTTCCCTGCCACCCTAGTTGTAACAATAAAAAGTGCCTTGAGGGCTTCCCTGGTGGCGCAGTGATGGAGAGTCCGCCTGCCGATGCAGGGGACACGGGTTTGTGCCCCGGTCCGGGAAGATCCCACATGCCGCGGGGCAGCTGGGCCCGTGAGCCACGGCCACTGAGCCTGTGCGTCCGGAGCTTGTGCTCCACAACAGGAGAGGCCACAACAGTGAGAGGCCCGTGTACCACAAAAAAAAAAAAAAAATGTCTCAAGACACTGCCACATATTTCCTGGGAGGGGGGACCAAAAGTGTCCCCAGCTGAGAACCACCACTGTAGAAGGTTTACAAAGGCATAGGAATGCCAGACCACTGGAGTGGATTTATCACATAAGATCTGCTCACCCAAACCCCCTATGTGCCCTGGGAGGGCTCAGAGGACACTTCCTTTGCCAGAGGTTTAAGAAACGTATTGGTGAGGGGAGCGTTAGCAGTCTTGGAATGCTCTGTAGCTGCTCTTCTCTGCAGGCCAGGAATGAGAGGGAAAGTATGTCATCATAATGGGCTCCCTAAATTCAGTGAGGCTAATGGGATCGTGGGGCATCATGGGTCAAGTGGAAACACTTCATTGGCAGAGATAAAGTGAGCGTGTTTTTCACAATGAACAGCAAAATGAAAGGGCTCATTAGAATGCTTTGATACACAGAGATTTTTTATATTTGCTCATGTGCTATCTCTAGGGCTGAAATAAATGGGAAGTCTACTAATACCCTACTTGATTTGAATCAGGAGAAAAGCTCTAGGTCTGATGAACATGTCTGACCGGAATCAACATGGGAGTTGTGCTCCCTCAGCCAATTCGATAACATGAGTCAGTTCCCATTTCCAGAGCATCTTGAATGAAGGGCAGGCCGGGTCCCCTTGAGGGAGAATATACCCTGGTTTACTACCAACTATCCCGAGGGTGCTTTCTTCTCCCTGGAAGGGATAAAACAACTGAGGTAGAACAGGAAGAGACAAGAAGCACTCCAAGCTCTGCTGGTCAGGGTTACCCTCCAGCGTTGCCTTAATGCTCAGAGCCACACACACCACAGTGAGCTTGGCTCCAGATCAACTACCACGCAACGAAGGTTCTGGAACACTTCCATATCTCGGGGGACCTCATTTCCACGTGACTCTCTTTCCTATTCCCCTTTGTCACAGAAGGCTAGGTCCAGTGGTCCGGGTGAGATCTCAGCTCAGGCCCAAGGCTCTCAGATCTCAAAGTTCTGGTCCTGCAAGGGCCCCTGTCCTCTCTTCAGACCACTCCTGGCTCTCTCTCCCAACAAGGAGCTGCTGGTGGTACGTCCTCTAAGAGTTGAGGTCCATCGTGCAGACCCTGAGAAAACTCCTAGGAAAAGGCTCCACCTTCTTGTTTAAGTCAACAGAGCTCAATTCCTTTGGAAGTGCTGGGTGTGTCCCAAGTTGATGCAACTTCACAGCCATTAGGTCAACCAGCACATGTGTGCTGCTCCTTCCCTTAGACTCCTCTGGGCCCTCGTGACATAGGCTCAGAAGACTGCCAGCCTCAAGCCTTACCTCTTCCAAGACCACACCGTCTCCAGGATCTTCTGTCCCATGAATCTCAGTTGCTGTGTGGAAATCAAAAGAGAGGAAAGAGCCTGCCTACGGGGTCTCTTCGGGCTGGGGCCTTCTTGTTTCTCTTCCTCCTCCTCCTCGTCCTCCTCGTCCTCCTTGTCCTCCTCCTCGGGGTGATTTCGGATTCCACATTGCCCATCCACTGGGCCATGTTGAGATGAAAGATACGACAGCTGAAGCCCTCCAGGACGCCGCCCTTCACGTGCTGCTGGAGGACCTCCAAGGTGGGGAAGACACGGCAGCAGGCCATGCACCTGAAGCCGGTCTCCATGGTCACCATCCAGTCCGGTGTCTTGGCCCTGGGTGTCTCCTCGACGGCAGGTGACCCTGATGGGCTGCCTGGCTCTGCCCTTTCCTCATACTCTTTCTCCTCCCCAGTGGGCTCACTGTCAGACAGGAGGTTTTCGGTGGACACATCAGAGGGGTAAGTGCCTACTGTGCACGCATCCTCAGGAAGGGTCACTTCTTCTATCCTCAGCTGCTTTTCAGGCAACTCCAAGGGTTTCTTTGTCTTCCAGGAGACAGCAACACCCTTGTTCACTTTTACGTGCATGTAGTATATTTTCATGACCCTTTCCTCTTTGTCTGTGTGCAGATCATTCTTACAGGGTGAAGAGGGTGAGGAGGAGACACAGTGTGATGGGGGAGCGGTCTCCCCTTTTTCCTGAACCTGGGCTAGGGGTGCGGTAGGCTGGGCAGTGTCTCGATGTGATCTCCGGATTCCAGAAAAAGGAAATTAAAAACATAATAACATGCATGGGCCATGCCAGAAGCTGAGGGAGCAGGTGTGGTAGACGAGAGAGGGACATTTGCATGACGTAGCTATGTCGTGAGTTTGGTGTCTGTTGGCCGTAGGAGGCAGTGGTGTATCTGGTGTCATCTGTGGGCTTTTTTCTGCGTGTTGGGGGATACTGGAGCTGTGTCTGTATACACGGGTGTGGAGTACGGTGGTGAGGACTGTGGTATGTGAGGGATGCGGATGGATGCGTGTATGACGAGGAGTGTGAGTTTGGGAATATCGGTGGTGCATTCCTTGTGGAATGGGGCGGTGGTGCAGGAGGAGAGTACTGTGGATCACGTGCTTGGGGTTCATGTGTGCACTGAGAAGGGCTGTGCCTGGAGGGCGCATGTGTGTGTGAGCTGTGTGGACCTGAGCTGGATGGTGCTGCTCTCAGGCTGGAGGTCTATGATGCAGAACTCTGTCCTTCTCTGGAAGCAAAGGCAAAGAGAAACCCTACATTTTCCTCTGAAGATGCTTAATCTGGTCCCTCTTCCCTCCACCTCAAGTCCAGACCTTTCCGGCCCCTGCTCCTTGACTTCCCCAACATGGTAGTACCAGGATTCACACCCGCCCCCCACCCCTGACTCAGCTGGGATCCACGCCCTCGTAACAGCTCAGCCATCCTGCCCAGGCTCCTCCACAGAGCCCTCATCACCTCTGATGACCCTGGGTCTCCTCTCAGCCTCCCTGGGATCTGTGTGCCTCCTGCCTCACAGCCAAGCACCCCCTCACCTGAGGAGCCCCGCGCCCTTACCGGCGTACATGAGCTTGCACGGAGAAGAAGCACAGGAGAAGTGTTTAGGGGCAGAGGAGACCTCCCCTGCCCCTGGGCTGCAGCCTTGGGCCACCACAGTGGATCCAAGGTGAGGGGGATCCTCTTGTGACTTCGAGATTCCTGAGGGAGGAATGAAAGGCTCAGGGTGGGTTCATCAGTCCTCTTTCCACCGATATTTACTGAGTGTGTGACACGTGTCAGGTGCAGTGAATACACACAGTTGAGAGTGTGGTTCCCAGTGGATCCTCCAGGATTTAATTCCAATCAATACTTATTCTCTCACTGTCTAGTTGGTAATGTAGGCCTCGGTGGTGACTGTGAGTGTGTGGGAAGAGTGAGTGATGTGTATCAGTTAAGTCTGTGGTAAGTGTGGGGTTGGCATGGGGAGCACAGTGCAGATGTATCTATCTGTGTCTGTGGCCTTTGTGTGCATTTTTTCTGTTCACAAGTCAGGAATTCTGGGACATGTAACTTTTCCTCATTACATGGTGTGGCTTGTATTTATGGTGCGTGTTCATTCATTCATTCACCAAGATTCAGTAAGCAGCTACTCCTGTGTATCCGGCACTCTTGCATTGTTGTAGTCTTTGGTAACGCTGCACATTCTAGTAGGGGAAGACACACACTAAACAAAACTACAATAAATATATAATACATCAGCTGGTGGTAAGTATATAAGGGTTGCCAGACTTAGCGAACAAGAATACAAGGCACCCAGTTAAATTTCAGTTTCAGATAAAACCAGAATAATTTTTTAGTGTAAGTATTCCCATGCAGTATTTGGCCTGACTTAGTTTTAGTGTAAGTAGGGCCCATACAATATGTGGGACATACGGATACTGAAAAATTACTTGTTGTTTATCTGGAATTCAAATTGAACTGGATAGCCCATATTTTCTCTGGCAATCCTGACATGGGTTACTGAGACTGTGGTTTACTGTGGTTTGTACAAAGCGGGTCTGGCATTACTCAAGAATGTGTTACAAGTGTGGTGTGTATGACACGTGACTGGTTCTTACAGAGGTATTTAGAGATGGCTGAAGTTAGCTGTGTTTGTGCAAGAGTTGAGGAAATACATGTATATATAGTGTGTGTGTGTGTGTGTGTCCTATATATATAGTGTGTTTGTCTATATACATATCTCATCTCCAGCGTTTGGTGTTGGAGGAGATGATTGTGGTACAGATGGGTTGTATGAGAACGTAGTATAGGAGGGATGCGTGTATATACCTCCATGTGCTGTGTGTGGTTTACTAAGGAAGTTATATGTGGGGTGTGTGATATTTTGGCTGTATCAGAGTGTATATGGGTGTATGAGTTTCTGTCTCATAAAACACCCCTAACAAGAATTCTGTATTCACTCTTACGTACACCGAGTGTCACCCACGTCCAGGCAGCGTGACAAGAACTTTACCACGCAGACTTTATATCTGATAAGCACTCTAACCCCATTCATCCTGCTCATCTCTGCACTATGACACACACACACACACAGACACAGTCACACACACACACACACAGAAACATAGAGAAAAATATTCTGAATGGTTAGGGGCAGTCATTGCCTTCCCCCGCCTGTCCCAGCCACTGCCTGAAAATCTGCCTGCTGTCTAGACCTCCATTGCCAGGGCCCACCCTATAGTCTCCAGTGTCCTGGGCCTGGTAGGAGCTACTGGGCTCTAATCTGGGGCAGAGACCTCTAGCTGGAACTCTCGTGTGAGCACCCCCGCCCAGGGCAAGCTACTCGCCTACATTTAATGCACGCAGGCACCACGTGGCCCGTGGCTCTCAGAGCTCCCCGCAGGACCATGAGGACATTTCTCACCCCCGCCCACATGGTCTCAGTCTCTGGAAAACCCTTCCCTTCCCTTGATCTACTTTGGGCAATTCTTCCTGTTGAAGGAATAAAACCTCCTTGCTTTCAATATGACACCATCCCTAGACAAACAATCTTCTTTCGAACTGCATTCCTTTTGTCAAGATACTTTTCCACAGGGCCTTCAACTCATGGGGCTTCTCTTTCCACTTTGGTAAAAGAGGCCAAGCAACTCATGGGTCTCTCTCAGCATCCTTGCATCCTTCACATCCCCCACCTCATGACCCCAGGGAAAGATCCAAGAGCATAAGAGAGAAATCGGGGACTGAGAAAAGCTGCCCCTCTAGGTCTGTGCAAGCAGGATGCAGCCTGCTGTGAGTCCGACAAAGCTCCAGGCCCGGCAGCCCCAGGAGAGAGTGTCCAGACCAGCGGAGCTGACCTCCCATCTCCCAGGGGCATCTGGCCGTTCTGTGCCGT
The DNA here is from genome assembly GCF_964341445.2 of Mesoplodon mirus. Taxonomy (NCBI): domain Eukaryota; kingdom Metazoa; phylum Chordata; class Mammalia; order Artiodactyla; family Ziphiidae; genus Mesoplodon; species Mesoplodon mirus. The sequence continues at coordinate 99,218,060 of NC_138986.1, read as the reverse complement.
CTCACACCACAGGGACGATCCGGATGGCTACGGCAGCATTAGTGAGACGAGGTCTTTCGCTCCCTGCTTCACAGGTGACACGTTCTCAGTCCCCCCCATCCTAGAGAAGGTTTAGTTTGGCAGAAACCCATGTGCCCCAGCAAGTTGCCCCCCACATACCTCCTCCGTTCTCGGCAGTTTCCTGGGACTCTTCATTTTCCAGATGTTTCCTCTTTTGTCGCCGTTTCATGGTACCAACTAGAAGTCTCCCTTAGAAGATGCCTCAAGAGATGTCCAACTCCTCCTCTTCCCTACAGGTTGGCCCTTGTTGGCTCTTGGGCAATCCGTTGAAATGATTCAATACAAACAAAAATGGTCAAGTCTCCTAAAAGGCTGAAAAACTTGTACCGCTTAGTGAACCAGCAGTACTGCCTAGTGCTCACCAGGGCTGTTATGTTTGCAAGGTTGCCAGGCGCACAGTAGGATTCTGTGACCTCAATGATGACATCAGAACATTCTGTGGACCTAGGTTGAGCACAGTGTCTGCAATAGCACAGGCCCCGTTTTCAAGAACAATTCCTGTTTCCCAGCCGAAGCTTTCCCGTGAAAGGGAAAGGTTCATACCATATCTATTATAAGTTGTATCATACCATATCTATTATACAATGAACATTTTGATTGGAGATCTTTTAATGTCTTTTCTAGAGAGATTTAATATGAATATTTTAAATGGTCTCCAGTTTCCCTGTGGATTATTGACATTTTAAACTCTGCACTTCAATTTTCCCTCAATACGTGTAATTTTGTCACAGCTATTTCTGTACTTAAAGATGAGTAACTATATAATTGATTTCTTCATTTTTTCCCATCTCTTTCCAAGGTACTGAATTTGATTGTGTCTTATGAATGAGTGAAAAATGCTAGTCCTTGAGTCAGGACATTGGGCCCTTTACCAAGTAACTCAACCTGTCTGGGCTTCAGCTTCTGTCTGTGCGATCGAGAGGCTTGGCCTAGTTGACTTTTCAAATGCTGTGTTTCTTTGATTCACTCTCACGTACTGATCTGCTACTTAGGAAGAGGGCGTGTTCTCATAAAGTAAGAACAGTCGTTTTCTAATCCTTGGGTTGGGCGGAGTTTAAGTGGTCGTACTCAGTTTGTCAGTTTTATTTACTTTTACGTATGCTTAGTTCTAACTAATTTATATGGCTCTTGTGACAATTTTTAGATCTTATTTTTTTCTTACTTTCTTTTACAGTTTATAATTTGCTATCGCCAGTATAGAGGAGCGTGATTGACTTTTAAAATTTATTGATCTTGTATGTGTGTTCCTTGTTGAACCGTCTTATTAGTTCCTGCTAGTTTATCTGTTGGTTCTTTTGGGTTTCCTAGATAAATGAACATATTAAATGTAAATAATGTGTTCATTGGATAAAGTTTATTTTCTTGCATCTATATATATAGAAGCAATATGTTGAATTGATTTAAATATTTAAATACTTACATACCTGTTATCATAATCTAAGATTCTTTATCTTATTTTCTTTCAAACAATATTATGTTTTCAAGATTTATTCACATCAGTCCATATAGATCTAGGTCTTTTATTTTTGACTGTTTGGTATTATTTCATCACATTCATATAGCATCATTTATTTTCCATTCAAGCATTATTGAACAATTGGATTGTTTCCCTCCCCTCTCTAAAACAAGCAATGTTTCCTAGAATATCCCTGAAGATGTCTGACAGTCGAGAAGGGCCAGGCTGCCCAAAGGTTCCTACTTGCTTTTAGCCACCTTTCAACAGGCCATCTCCAGCCAGCAATTTGAAGCACTGATGAAATGAAAACTCCCCCAAGTGTGGAGATCTTAGGAGCTTCCTAGAAGGTGGGAGGTTCATGATAGGCATCCTTCTGGGATCCCAGGGGAGTCTGAGCTGGCCTGAAGCTCATCTTCCTCCTTCACCTCTCAAGAGAAATGTGGAGGAAAGAAGACTTCAAAAACTGTGAGCAGGCAGAGGGAGAGATATTGGGGGCCGAAGCTGCAACTGAGGTCTTGGAGTGGGCTGTGAGGACGCAGAGCCTGTAGAGAGCCAGGCTCTGCCTTCTGAGCACTTCTCCCCTAAGGCTGCTCATCATTCAGGTGATAGCAGGCATATACAGCCAACTCGGCCCACACTGTCACAGAAAGCCTTATCAGAATCTCTTCTTCTTCATACACTCTTGTGTCTGTTACTTGGTTATTGCCTTTGGTACTCCACTGATGTGAACCACAGTTGCCATGGGATGGAAGACACTAGTGACCCATCTTGCTCTGTGGCCTCAGTCCACAGCTTGAGGGTAAGGGAAGAGGCCAAATGAAGGTCAAGAAGGAAAGATGGAGTTTGAAGAGAAGACCTGAGTTAAGGGTGTCTTCTAAGTCTTGATGACTGAAATGTAGCTCCAGTACCTGAAGTCCTGCTTGTTCTCAAGGCTGACCACGGGGCTGGGTGCACTCAGTGAAGGAATCGTATACAATTAGTATTTCCTTGCTTGCTCACACTTGCCCTCCTCTGATACACCCTCTGCAAGACTGATCTTCCCCTGAAACAACTTTCCACCTGCCACTGTCATCTCATGAACATTTGTTTTCCCTCCCTAGTGCCCCCCTAGAATGCCATTGCAGCCAATTCATAATTTGATAATCATGCTGCTTACCATAGTCTCAGCAACTTCTGATAAATTTTATTCACTTTATTCCATAGTCTTCACCCATCAATAATCTTCCTTAACTTCCTAGCTGCAGGTTAACCCATTCGGAATCATTTCTTTTTCTTTCTCTTCTTTGGCAAATCCTTTCTATCTTTTAAGGTCTTTTTCTTGTCTCTCTACCATCCTGCCTTCCTGAACTTCTTTTTTTTTCCATTTAAGTAACCTTTCAATCTCCTTCCCCAACTTCCTCATAAACATTTAGAGTTTATTCCTCACAAGTTAGACAGCGGTTTATGAATGGGCAGGCATAATGGACTCAGAATGAGTTGGCACCACCGTGGTACCTGTCTTGCTGGGGAGCCACAGGTGAACGGCCCGCGTCAAAATAGCAGCTTTCAAACTTTTTTCCCCCCAGTGATTGATTCCTTTTACAAATATAATTTTCTCTAGAACTCCAAAGTATAAACTATATTATGAAAATACTGATTTGACAGGCAGGTAGCTGAAAATGGTAATGGACTGCTGTGTGCTCTCAGGACACTCGGCAGTTATTATTTACCCAGAAACCCATGGGAGGTATAGTAAGAAATCCCATTTCAAAATTGCATCACCAACAATGCCTAACTACTGCTTGTATATTTTTTTCATTTTTATATTTTGCGGTATGCAGGCCTCTCACTGCTGTGGCCTCTCCCTTTGCGGAGCACAGGCTCCGGACGCGCAGGCTCAGCGGCCATGGCTCACGGGCCTAGCCGCTCTGTGCCATGTGGGATCTTCCCAGACCGGGGCACAAATGCGCATCCCCTGCATCGGCAGGCGGACTCTCAACCACTGCGCCACCAGGGAAGCCTTTGTATTTCTTATCATAAGCATCAAAGTCAGGGAAGAAGCACACAAAACTTCTAATAAGTACTAAAAGATTTATAACTAAGTAATATTAAAACATTTTCTGTTAGAAATTAGTTATTGAGTAATTGACTATTATGTGATAAGACTGGGTTCCAGGTAGATGAGTCTGAATTTTACATGGTATAGAAATTGGAGGGGCATGTTATTGTAGAAGTGGGTTACTGATAGGGGAAAACGGAATTCTCTTATTATATAAATCTTAGAGAAGGGACAGTTTACCGTGATAAACTTAGATGATATGTACTTAGCCAATTGTACCAATAGGCCAGTCTGTGCGATGTTCAAGGAACATGGATGTTCCATTCTCTGAGGTCCTATCCAGTTGCATGAAACCCAGAATGGTGTCTCATCTAACCCTTTATGATCCTGAAAACTGTTTGTCACCCTGAAAATCCAGCATGATTCCCCAACATGATTGCAAAATCTGCCATTAATCAAGCAGCCCTTGTAACCTGGCTCTAGCAGTTTCTCACTATACCACTAGCACCATCTTGCCTCATTGCCCAAAGGTTGCATGATAAGACTAGGTACTGCACATGCCCCATATGGACTGGTTTAGCATGTAGGCTTTGACAAAGGCTTTCACAGACATGAGGACTTGATTACACATCTTTAGAAATGAGAGCAAACCAGGTACTGCTGTTTTAAAAAAATGACCAGGGCCAATCTACACACTTACTAATAAATAACATATTTAAAGTAAGGTCATTTATATACACACATTTGGTAGGAGTCTTACACTGAGATTTGCAGACAAGAATGAGTTAACCAGACATGCCTTGCAAGGGGGTTCACCAAAATGTGTTAAAACCTAATATATATCACTTGTGAGTCAGTGACTCCTAGAATATTCCCACAGTGTTAAAATATACACTAAAAATAAAAAATTTGGACTAAATTATTTGTATGTAACACCTGAAACAACTATGCAGAATTTTAGGGCTTCTAGAAACATAGCTTAAAAATAAATCCTAAAATGAGGTCCCTGGCTTGGAGAATTTGGATTATTGCCATTTTACCAATGGAGAAAAAGCAAACAAATCAAAAAATGACTTAGGCATGATTACATAGTAACTCAATGGCAGGCCTGAAGAGTGGAACTCAGGGTTTCTGTGCTGAAATCCAGGAATCCAATGAGCTAAACTTCCAGGAAGTAGAGTATAGCACTGAAGTTCCAGACGACAGCTATATCATTGAGTTTGGTGTAAAATAAAATTCATTTCGTTCAAGTGAGAACTGTTAGTTGCTCAAAAATAATATTGGGATATAACTTCCTATTACTTTGACTTTGCTCCTAATCCATGTCTGATGGCTTGGTAATGATAAAAAATCAAAGTGTAAAGTTATGTGCAGGAATACTCATTAGACTTGGAGGACAGAACCAGTAATGGGAAGGAATTGTAGGCTACTGTCTTAGGCTGTGAAGTCATTCATAATAAGCTTCTTATTAGCTTTTGGGCCACCATGTTGTACTGAATATCAAGCGTTAATCACCTCAGCTTGTAGACTGTAAAGTGTCTATAGGAAACAGAGTGTCATTTGATTTTCCCTAAAGTGATGCTGAAGCACATTGGCAATAGATTAACATTTTAAAGGACCATCCTTTAAAGAAATGCTTTTCCTCAAAGAGTGAAATTCAGAACAACCTATTCTAGCCTTAAAGTTCGGATGGCTCTTTGTTTGCATCCAACTTCATTCTGATGGGAAATTTTGGACAGTCCCCTTCCCTCATTGTGGAGAGTCAGGGGGAGCTCAGATAAGGTGCTTGCCTTGAAAATGCATGGTGAAGTTTGTGTAGTGAAGGAAGATGTAGGGGTGAGTATTCACTAAAGGCATTTAGTTTTCTCATTCAGAAGATAAGTTCAGATTTTCCCAAAAGGTAGGAAAAGATCTAGAAATGGAAGACAAAGCTGAGAGTAGAAGTAGGACAATGTGAGATCAGCTGGGCATGGAGCATGGAAGGATCTCTTTTTCTCTTTGTTGATTTTCAACTGGTTTATTGGCTTTATTGGTGTATTAGTTTTGGAGAGAAGGTGTGAACGTAGGCTTTGTATATGTACAATCTTCTCGTTTCCTTTTACTGAGAATCTCTGGTAGAGGGTGGGATTAGGATCAGTGATAGTGGGTATGAGTCAGCAGAGGAACAGATCTCAAGAAATAGTTCAATTGAAGCATTTCAATAATGAACTAATAATTTCATAAGAAGATAGGGCATGTTTCAGCCCACAAAGGGAATATTTTATTGAAAAATACACTCTCTCCATAGTATGTGCTTGTACCCACTGGGGTAATTCTGGGAGTTAGATAATGCTTTGAAGTTAGTTGGGTGGTTTGAAGGTTTCTACCACTCTGTTCCTGAAAAGGTGTTTTTCATCTTTCTTTTGGATAATAATGCTTACAGGCTTTGTAGAGTAGATACAATGATGCAGAATAAACTCAATAGATAGAACAAATAGGTAGCTAAAATACCTCTCAATGGAAGGGGACCAAATGCATTGTGAATAACCAAGTGTTCATTTTATTCCAAGGAGGGGGTTGGGTAAATGACCCTGGTGCTGTGCCAGATGTTGTTTCAAAACTGGAGCTAGTGGCGATGGAGTCTTGCTGTGTCACTTCAGAAAGGACGTGTTGACTACCATTGTCAGTCTATCTAGTGACAGTCTTTGTCGTCATTCGCCACAGCCGAGAAGGCAGGCGTCTCACACAAAGTTGTTTAGTTGACAGATGTTTCTTGCGTGGAAGCTCCGAGTTAGCTACCTTTGTAGAGTTTCCTATCCAGCTCAAGCTGGGACTACAGGAACCATTCAGCAAATGAACACTGACTCTACCAGCTGTTCCATCTACAGCACACGGAGGCTTTTCAGCTTGTCTGAAGCCTGGTACAATTTGTCTGCACAGGTGCTGCAGGTGGAAAGGTATATTAGACTCTCATTAACGCTGGCATTTCACTAGAGGCATTCAAGCCTCCCAGAGCTGGAAAGGGTTGCACTCTTAAATGTTAGGATTCAAAGGACATTCAGATCTTAAGGAGAGAAGCAGGGACATGTAGGCAATGGCCCTCTTTGTTTATAATGTCTCCTTGGTTTCTGAACTCATTCAGTGTTTTGTCCTCCCCTGCCGCTCTGGATGCTGCCGTGCCAGAATCATTAACTGATTAACCCCCCTTTTCATTTTCATGTGAAATGATTCTAACGTTTAAGTAATGAACCCTGGTCTCACTGGTGTGCTGCTGACCTTGGGCTTGTTTGGAATTTGCTAGCTGGCTGCAGTTTACTCTTCAAGCCTTGCCTAAAGTTATCATTCTGTGATGAGATATGAAGAAAATCGGTTAGAAATGGTCCAAAAGACTGAACCAATACAGGAATGGATGATTTTTTTTCACCCAAACAGAGATGGAAGAGAGGGAAGTAGGATAACTGCATCTTGGTGGGACATGGCATGTCTGAAGTGAGTGGGAAAGGGAGACGAATATGGAAATTCTTTAGCCCTTGCAGTAGAGACTGGGGGTAGAGGGATAGCTTTAAGTTCCCTTTAGTTTATTTAAGAAATGATTTTATCCTCACATCTGAATGGTCTGAGTACAAATCCAAGTTAATTACAGTGGAACCCGTTGGACTCCTGATGTTATGGTGGGAGTCCTCTACCTGCTTTATGAGTTGGCTGCATAAGATGGGTCTTCGATTCTATTCTGTGTTTCTGTTAGAAAGGATGTTAGGATAGTGACGTATCTTAGGGGTATCAGTGCATTGTGCTGTGATACTCCTTCTTTTCTTTCCTTCTCTCCCCACCTTCTTCCTTCTCCTCAGCACATATAGAAGCCAGAAATGTCCTAACCTCTTTTTACCTTCAATTTTTAAAACATTGACCCTGTCCCTGGCTCTGTGCCAGGTAATGTTGATTCATTACCCCATTTAATATCCTCAGCAAGCAGCAGAAGTAAGCATTATCAGCACCATGTTACAGACAGAAAATTGAGGCTCAGAGAGGTAACGACACTAATGTCAGGTCATGTAACTAATAAGTGATAAGGCTGAGATTCAGATCCATATCTCACTACAAAAGCCACCTTTCCCCCACATGACTGATGTGCATTGACTTTCAATCCGTGTTTTCTTTAAAAAACTTTGGAGAGAGACCAAGTCCTTGACTTGGGTTAGAAAGGAGTTTCATAGACCTGAATCTCAAAATGCTTAAATTACTGAAATAACAAACAGTATGAAGTCCAGACCTTCTCCACATTTGGAATCGTTGTTCTTCCCATAGTCTTGTGTCTGTTTCATCAAATATGAGTTGATTATGTTTCAATAAGAAAGGCCACTGAAACATAAAGCTGGGTGATTTAAAGTCATCTTTCGAGGCTTGACAGTCAGTGAATGTTTTATTCTCCTCTGTTGCTATGTCACAAGGACAAACGTAGATCTGATTATAAAATGCAATTGTGTTCCTCTCCGTATTCTACACAGAAAGTGTTATTAAGCCGTGGTGACCTTTACTCACAAGAAACGTGGTTGGCGAGTCACAGAAAGTGTGAGCAATTGCTCCCCCATGAAGCCCTGCTCCTGTGAATGGAGAGACGTCTTTTGGTAAAATGTAGCCATCTGGGAGGATTTAGGAAGGTTGAATACTGAGAAGTAAAGTGATGTGGGTCTTACGGATGGTTGTTGTGAAGTAGATCATTTGTCTAAATCCCAAACCCTAAAATGGCTATCTCTATGAAATGGAACATAGCTTTTATGATATGAATATTCAGTGACCTGACATCAATAAAAAGAGGAATAAAAAGAAGAAAAGCACATAGGTCAATTACATTTTTCCCACCTGGAGAGGTCTTTGCCGCTGAAGCTTGGCATGTCTCTGGACGCAGAGCATCCTTCTGGTGTGTGCTTCAGGCATTGTGCGCAGGTGTCTGGTTCCCATTGTGCTGCCAGTGGGCTGGGGGGCCACTTGCTGATGGAGCTCATTGGCAGCTCTTTGTGTATCTTCCTGCTCCCACGAAGCATCATGTCTTTATCTTCTTCCCTCACTGCCTACCTCAGGCACAGCAGGGGGATTGGATCCTCTAGCACCACCATGAACTTGAGAGCTTTGCCTCTGCTCTTAAATCTTGCCAAAAGCTTAATTGACACGTTTTCTTGAAAATTCTTTTTTACGTTATAACTAAATCTTTTGGAGCTTTTTCCAGGTTCCTTTGTTGGAGCTTTCTCTTACTTGCTGTGAATTTGCTCTTAGTTCTCAATTCGTGGAAGTATCAAATTTGGTCTGTCTTTTATTCATGGTTAATTTTACGTTATTCATTATCCGTTGATATTGTAACTCCTTTAAGCATATTTAATGGTGGTACACGTCATGCCAAACACGTCTGAGTTTCTCAGATCCATCTGAAGCAGAGAGGATGAAAAAAAAATCAGCATCTTCACTTTTCCAGAGGAAGGCGGGCCAGACCTTCTAATATTGTAAAATGTGTGAAATCATTGCTGTCTCCAACCACAAGATTGTTTCAGCATCCATGAGGCAATTTTATGTGTTTTTGGAATGAGATCCTTTAGTTTCTCTCTGTATTACATTTAGTGTCTGATAAACAGTCCCTACTGTCTACACTTTTGTCCTGTTAGTAGTCTAAAGACTTCATTCTCACAAACTGTACCAGTTGACTTTTATCTCCCCTGTTATAATAAGTAGTTTGATGTCTGTTATAAGTAGCCTTGCCAGTAATGTTCGAGAATCATCAGGTTCACTAAAATCCCTTTGGGCTGAAATGTTTTCAGTATTCCTGCTCACCTCATTGTGTTCAACCAGCCCTTCTAAGCTTTCTTTAATGTTTCCATTGATTTCCTTCCTAAGTCACAGTCCCTATGACCAGTCCTGCCATTGCAGGTGCACTCAGAGTTCACCCTGGTGGATCACAGGTTCTCATGTCTATCAAATGAAGTGGGATGATATTGTAAAGAAGAAATACGTTAAGTCCGTATGGCTGGCATCTCATGAAACTCACTTGGCATGTGGGCTAACATGCTTTCATGATTTTATAGTCTTTGTTTTTAAAAAATGTTTGAAAACATTGTGGTAAAATATACATAACATGTAATTTACCATTTTAACCATTTTATAAAAAGGTATACACTTCAGTGGCATTCACACTGTTGTGCAACCATCACTACTATCCACTTCGAGGACTTTTTTCATCTCGTAAGATGGGAACCCGGTACTCATTAAACAATAACTCCTCTTTCCTCCCTTCCCCCAGCCCCTGGCAACTAGCATTCTACTTTCTGTCTCTATGAATTTGACTATTCTAGGTATCGTGTATAGGTGAGGTAATATACAGTATTTGTCCTTTTGTGACTGGCTTATTTCACTTCACATACTATCTTCAAGGTTCATCCATGTTGTAGCATGTGTCAGAATTTCTTTCCTTTTTAAGGTTGCATAATACTTCACTCTAGGTGTATACCACATTTTCTTTATCCATGCATGCGTTGGTGCACAATTGGGTTGTTTCCTCCTTTTGGCTATTGTGAATACTACTGCTATGAATGTGGGTGGGCAAATATCTTTTCACATCCTTGCTTTCAATTCTTTTGGGTATATATCCAAAAGTGGAATTGTTGGATCAGATAGTAATCCTATTTTTAATTTTTTGAGGAACTGCCATACTACTTTCCACAGTGTTGCACTGTTTTATATTCCCACCAGCAGCGCACAAGAGTTCCGATTTCTCCGCATCTTCACCAATAGTTATTTTCCGGTTTTTTGATAATAACCATTCTGACGAATGGGAAGTGGTGTCTCACTGTGGTTTTGATTTGTATTTCCCTAATATTAGAGATGTAAAGCCATCTCTTCATGCGCTTATTAGATATTTGTATATTTTCTTGGAAGAAATTCCTATTCAAGTCCTTTGCCCATTTTTAAATTGAGTTGTTTGTTTGTTTTGTTGTTGAGTTGTAGGAGTTCTGTTTATATTCTTGATATTAACCCTTTGTCAGACATATAATTTGCAAATATTTTGTTTCATTCCAAGAGCTGCCTTTTCACTTTGTTGATAGTACAAAAGTTGGATGCATAAAAGTTTTAAATTTTGATATAGTCCAATTTACCTATTTTTTTTCTTTGGCTGCTTCTGCAGCCTTTGTCTTTTTAGATTCAATCTTTTATAGTGTTTTTATCTTGAAAGAATAATCTTGGTTATTTTATTCTTTCCTCAAGATTCATATTATAGACCTTTACTTAACCTCACTGCTAAGCATGCTTTTCACTCTCACAGACACTAAAATCTAGCCTGGAGTGTTGCTCCACGTGGAAGGTGAGTGGGCAGGCTGCAAGGGACCTTACATCCCCATGCTTTTACTTAGGCTTTCTCTAGGTTGAAGTTGTGTTATAAACAATAACGTATGATTTGGTTTGTTGGATAGCCTCAGAATTCCACTTTCTTTTCCATCCATGTATTCACTGTTCATTGGTGCTTGTATTTTCTATTTGTGCAGTTACTTTTCTATTAGTGTTATCTGAAAAATTAATGAGTATTCTAGATACCCTCATCTAGGTCAGGGTTTTTTTAACTTCTTTCTTTAAAGCACTTGAACCCCTTTTCTAACAAAAGCTTAAGTAGAAGCTCAGTACAGTGGCTAAGAGCAGTGGTTACTCAGGAGCAGGGAATGAAGATGTTCAGCTCACTGCTTTCCCTCCTCCAGCCCTTGAACCTTTCCCTTTGAACCTGGATGGAGGCTCTGTGGAGCCGAGTTTGCTCAGGACAGAAAAGCCTGTTGATAAGGCAGGAGATGAATTACAGTCATTCACTTCCCACTTCTCCAGTCCTACTTACATCAAAGCAATTCAACTTTTGTATGGTAAATGTATTTAGGAATCCATGTACTATTCAGCTTAAACTACAGGGTTCTCTCAAACTGGAAATCAAATAAACAAACATCCCCCCACCCCCTCAAAACAACCAGGTTTCTCTGCCTGAAATTGTTGTTCAGAAACCTCCAATCGACTTTACTGACCAAAACGATAACCCACACATGCCAAGGACTTGTAACCATGATACATGATACACTTCTTGGGACACCCCATTGTGCATAGTGACCCATTTTATTGATGAGTATTTCACATAGGAAGATTCAAAAGCCAGAGGAGAGTCCCCTGGTAAGGAGGCCACCTACTGAGACACAGGAAACTTAATTTTGATCCACAGACATTTTAAACTAGAAAGGAACTTGGAGATCGGTAGCCCAAGAGGCAGCAAGAGTGGTGTGTTTGGTTTGCACAGAATTTAAAAAATTAGTTGCCAGCATTAAAAAAAAAAACCAGCAGTGTTTATATAAACATTACAAATAAAGATAAAAATCTTGATTTTAGCCTGTCTTGGAAAAATCATAACATGTGACACTAGGCCCATGGTCCTGTATGGCACTGATGAATTACAGGAGGCCTTTAAAAACTCCCAGTGTCGGGCTTCCTTGGTGGCGCAGTGGTTGAGACTCCGCCTGCCGATGCAGGGGACACAGGTTCGTGCCCCGGTCTGGGAAGATCACACATGCCATGGAGCGGCTGGGCCCGTGAGCCATGGCCGCTGAGCCTGCGCCTCTGGAGCCTGTGCTCCGCAACGGGAGAGGCCACAACAGCGAGAGGCCCGCGTACCGCAAAAAAAAATTTAATAAAATAAAATAAAATCCCAGTGTCCAGTCTGCATCCCAGACAAATTAAATGATATTCTCTGTGGTTAGCACTCAGACGTCAGTATATATTTAAAAAATTGTACTAAAAACACATGACAGTGATTATCATCTAAGTCATTTTAAGCGTACAGTTTAGTGTTTTAAGTGTATTCACATTGTTGTGCAACAGACTTCTAGAACTTTTTCATCTTGCAGAACTGAAGCTCGATACCCATTAAACACTAATTCCCCCACCCTCCTTCTTCCAGCCCTTCCTTGGCAACCACTTTTCTACTTTCTGTTTCTATGATTTTGAGTACTCTACATACTTCATATGAGAGGAATCATACAGTATTTGTCCTTTTGTGACTGGCTTATTTTGCTTAGCATCATGTCCTGAGGATTCATCCATGTTGTAGCATTTGACAGGATTCCCTTCTTTTATTTTAAGGCTGTATAATATTTCATTGTTTGTATGTCCATTCATCTGTGAAGGAATATTTTGTTTGCTTCCACTTCCTGACTATTGTGAATAATGTTGCAGAGTGTGCAGATTTATTTCTGAGATCCTGCTTTGAATTATTTTGCATATAAACCCAGAAGTGGGATTGCTGGATCATATGGTAATTTTATTTTTAATTTTTTGAGGAACTTCTGTACTATTTTCTATAGTGGCTGCACCATTTCTCATTCCCAGCAAGAGGGCACAGGGTTCTAACCTCTCCGTGTCCTCTCCAACACTTGTTATTTCTGTTCTTTTGACAGTGGCCATCCCAATGGGTGTGAGATAATGTCTCATTGTGGCCTTGATTTGCATTTCTCTTAAGTTTAGTGATGTTGAGCATCTTTTCATATGCTTGTTGGCCATTTGTATATCTTCACTGGAGACTTGTCTATTCAAGTTCTTTGCACTTAAAAAATCAGTTATTTGTGGGTTTTTTTGTTGAGTTGTGGAAGTTCCTCAGATATTTTGGATATTAATCCCACATTAGATATAAGATTTTCAAATATTTTTTCCCATTCCAATAGGTTGCCTTGTCATTCTGTTGATTGTTTCCTTACCTGCATGGAAGTTTTAAAATTTGATGTAGTCCTATTTGTCTACTTTTGCATTGTTGTATGTGCTTTTAGTATCGTATCCCAGAAATTATTGCCAAATGTAATGTCCTAAAATTTTTACCCTATGCTTGCTTCTAGGAGTTTTATAGTTTTGGTCCTGTACTTCTTTCTTTCTTTCTTTCTTTTTTTTTTTTTTTTTTTTTTGCGGTACGCGGGCCTCTCATTGTTGTGGCCTGTCCTGTTGTGGAGCACAGGCTCCACATGCGCAGGCTCAGCAGCCATGGCTCATGGGCCTAGCCGCTCCGTGGCATGTGGGATCGTCCTGGACCAGGGGAACGAACCCATGTCCCCTGCATCAGCAGGTGGACTCTCAACCACTGCGCCACAGGGAACCCCTGTACTTCGTTCTTTAATTTATTCTTTTGCAAGTAGATATCCAGTTTTCCAATATCATTTGTTTAAGAGATTGTGTTTTCCCCATTGTGTATTTTTGGCACCTTTGTCAAAAATCGTTTGGCCATATAAGCAAGGGTTAATTTCTAGGCTCTCTACTCTGTTAAACTGGTCTAAATGTTTTTCTACAAGTACCATAGCACTTTGATTGCTGTTGCTTTGTACTGTGTTTTGAAATCAGGAAGTGTGAGGCTTCTAACTTTGTTCTTTTACAAGATTGTTATGGCTACTTGAGGCTCCATAAGAATCATAAGATATTTTTCTGCTACTGGGATTTTGATCGGAATTGCATTCAATTTGTAGATTTCTTTGGGTAGCCTGGCCATTTTAACGATATTCCAATCCTTGAGCATGGGATGTCTTTCCATTTATATACAAATACAATCTTCCTTGATATCTTTAAGCAGTGTGTTGTAGTTTTCAATGTACAAGTTCTTCCCCTTCTTGGCTAATTTTATACCTAAGCATTTTCTCCTTCTTGATGCTGCTGTAAGTGAGATTATTTTCTTAATTCTCTTTCAGATTGATCATTGTTAATGTATAAAAATGCAACTGCATTGTGTTTGTTAATTTTGTATTCTGCAACTTTGCTAAAATTATTTCTTGGGTTCAGCAGGTTTGTTTGTGTGGGTGTGTGTGTGTGTAATCTTTAGGAATTTTTGTGCCTAATATGTCATCTGTAAACAGAGGTCATTTTACTTCTTCCTTTCAAATTTGGATGCCTTTTATTTTTTTGTGTGTCTGATTTCTCTGGCTAGGACATTTAGTACTATGTTGAATAGTAGTGATGACAGTGGGTATCTTTTCCGTCTTCCTGGTCTTAGAGGAAAAGCTTTAAGTCTTTCACTGCTGAGTATGACGTTAGCTGTTGGTTTTTCATATATGGCTTTTATTATGTTGAAGTACTTTCCTTTTATTAATAGTTCACTGTGTTTTTATCAGGAAAGGGTATTAAACTTTTGTCAAATGTTTTTTCTACATCAGTTGATATAATCACGTGGTTTTGTCTTTCCTTCTGTTAATTTGCTGTATTACAATGATTGATTTTCATATGTTTCATCATCACTGCATTTCATTTGGGCATGGTATATAGTACTTTTTTTTTTTTTTTTTTGTGGTATGTGGGCCTCTCACTGTTGTGGCCTCTCCCATTGCGGAGCACAGGCTCCGGACGCACAGGCCCAGCGGCCATGGCTCACGGGCCCAGCCGCTCCGCAGCACGTGGGATCCTCCCAGACCGGGGCACGAACCCGCCTCCCCTGCATCGGCAGGCGGACGCTCAACCACCGCGCCACCAGGGAAGCCCGTATAGTACTTTTAATGTGCTGTTAAATTCAGTTCTCAAACTTTTTGGGGTTGTGAATCCCATTGAGAATCTATGAAAGACATAGACTCTCTCTCGGGTAAATGAATTTCAGCACATAGAGTATTTTAGAAATAACTTGGAAGGCTTCGTAGAGTGCCCAGAAGTTCTTCTTGGGGTCCTCTAAGGACAACTAACCTTTGTTGTCTGATTACCATGCTAAGAACTATGTGATGCATGTTACCTGAGTCATCTCAATTAATTCCAGCAATGACCTGATGAGACAGGTTCTATGTTATACTCATTCTATAAGATGAGGAAATGGAGGAAGTAAGCAGAGGAGCTGAGATGAAAACCTAGACAGTCTGGTGCCAGAGCTGGAGACCCATGGAGTTCAGTTTGAGACCCCTTGGTTTGGAGAATTTGATTTGATTCTAGGCTGAATTCTAATCTGAAGGAGCATCAAGAGTATTGGACAATTATGGGGGTTCTGAGTCACCAAGGGACTCAACGGTGTGATCCATAGATCAGCAGCTTTTGACATCACCTGAGTGCTTGTTACAAATGCAAGCACTCAGTTAACACCCCAGAACTCTAGAATTTTAACAAGATCCTTCAGGAGATTTGTGTGCACATTAAAGTTTGAGAAGCATTGGCTTAGGCCCTGCAGCATTAACAATTTTGACACCCTCTGAGACCATTTCGAACTTAAAATTAAATTTTTGGTAGCTTTGGGTGATGTTGCTTATTGGTTCCTGGTGAACTGACTGATAGTGATGGTTGTGGGGAAGGTGATATCGGGAGAGGTGGAGTCAGCCCTAAATGAGCGTGTGTGACAGCAACATACTTGCACCCAGTATGTCCCCCTTCTCCGAGGTCACTGTAAGATCTCTTTCGAATATTCTTTTAAAATGATAGCATTCTAGAATCGAGAAACAAATGGATGAAAGTGCCATTCTCACTTGTTAGCTGCATGCCTTCCAGCAGCACAGGCTGATTCTGCGTAGTACTAGGCTATGGAGAGCCATCAAAGCTTCAAAAGGAAAAGCTTTCATCTCTCGTGAATATTTCCTGCCAGGCACCATTGCTGTGGTGGGTCTTTAAGGACCAGTGGGGGTGTGTCACTCCTGGGGAGCAGGTGTCCTCTGAGCTGATTGCCTGCGGCCCCCTCCTGATACCCTTACTCTATGACCCGATTTCTG
Organism: Mesoplodon mirus; assembly: GCF_964341445.2. NCBI lineage: Eukaryota > Metazoa > Chordata > Mammalia > Artiodactyla > Ziphiidae > Mesoplodon > Mesoplodon mirus. The sequence goes on along the minus strand of NC_138986.1, from coordinate 99,201,811 downwards.
ACCTCCAATGTTGGCTATTGTCTTAGAGCCCTGCTCAGCTTTGGCGTCAGTGCCTCCCTTGGAATCAATTGCCTCTTGGATTGTTAGCATCTTCAGTTGGATTCTGCAAGTAATCCCTTTCTTGTTTTTGAACTATAATAAGTTGAACTTCCTATGGCTAAGTGATGGCATATCCCTAAGCCAGAGCTTTTACCAAGCAGTAGTTCTTACACTCAGATCTCTCCTCATGTGGGACCTTCTTTGTCATCGAGAGCAGTCATTATGATTAATTCAGAGGATCACAGGAAAGGACTTTTTTTTAACCCTTTCAGGTACATTCTGGAATGTAGGAACATCCTGTAGAATAGTGAGGTTAAATGAGTACAGTGTCCTCACAGACAGGCTTTTTTGATGAGACCTCGAGTCCAGCAAAGAGTTTGTAGTTAATTTAACAGGTTCTGGGATAGAGATTGGACCTTTGTGATGATGAGTGAAGAGATTATCATTTGGGTACTAGGAGAGCTGTGTGTGCTTTTCTTTCTCTGAGCGTGGAGCGTGAAATCTATTTAGAGGTGCAACCATGAGCCCCAAATGAGAAGTCTCTTAGAACAAGAAACAAAAAAGGCACCGCTAATCATTGTGATTCCTGTACCGAGAGTGCTCTGTGAAAGTGGTGCTAAGAATTCCCCTTTACAAGCATCATATGTCAGTAGATTTTAAAGTTCAGTACAACTTCCTCAACTGATACAGCTGGAGGACACACTGTTTCAGAATGTTTAAGATGGGGTTCTATATTTGAGGTAACTAGACGGGGAACACAGAGAGAAAATTGAAATTATAGACATCGATATGATTACCACTGAAGTATATTGATATTTGGCATGGAAATATTATCCCCTAAAGTGCAAGGAAATGCACATCCTGGACATGAGACAAACACAGATACCATTGAATATGTGGGTCCTGAGAATTTTGCTTTTCCTTTAATTACTCATTTGAAACAAGTGATGACTGAAAGAGTAGGCAATATGTAGTCAGCTCTTCAGCTGGGGGAATATTTCAGTGTGAGATGTGGATCCATTAAGGTCTTTTGATGTGTAGATTAATTTTTTTATTAATTAACCATTGTGCAGAAGTCAGAGCAAATGGCTGTTTTCCACAGGAATAGAGGAACCAGTGCAAACCTTGGAAATGTCAATGTGCCAACCACCTTGAAAAGGTTGTTCAATGGAAGGTCTTTTTTAAAAGAAATTTCGGTATAGTTGATGTACAATATTATATAAGTTATGATGTAGTGTTTCACGATTTTTAAAGGTTATCCTCATTGACACTTATCATAAAATATTGGCTATATCAATGGGAGATCCTAAATTGCAAGTTTACTTACAGTGCCTGGGAATGTTTCTTCATTGGGAAACACCTAATATAATTAAACTAAACTAAATTAATTCATACTCGGCTTAGTTCCAAAGAAGAGTCAAGCTGTTACAGATGTTGCTTTCCTAAAACATAGGATAATTCAAGGTTGCCTAAGGAGACAAAGTGCATCAGTTGTGGAATCATCTATGTGTCATCTGCTGATGTTTCACTAGTGATCATTGAATCATTCAGAATTCTATAAACAATATTCTTCCACCAGGGTAAAGAAGTCCGCACTGCAGTTCACTGTTTCTTGGCAGTTGTGAAAAATGCAATCGGAGAAGTTGTCAGGGACCTTAATTAAAGCTCCCTGAGTGAATCTTTTGCATATGCAAATTATCCTCACTGGAGAAGCCTCTGTTTACATACTGAAGGGTCTGACAAATACTGATTGCAACTGTCCGTGTATTTTGGGGTGTTTGTCTCAAGTACCACAAACACGTTTATTCTGGTGATATTCTGAAGGGAATGGTATGAAAATAAACTCTCTAATGTTTCACAAGCTGATGTGTCAGCAGCCTTGAAATTGAGAAAAATGAGCTTTGAAAGGAAGAAATGGGTGTAGTTGGAGCAGGTGATTGGGGACCAGGAACAAGGGAAAGATAAAACATCAGTGAGTCACAGTGGTGGAAGGGCACTGACATTTTAATGGAAGAGAGTCCAAGAAAAAAGGAAATTAGAGAAACAAAGATAAATGAACAGAGAAGAAGTATTTGTCAATTTTTTCATCAGGATTTAAACTTTTTAAAAAGTATTTTTCTTTCCTTTTTGCGTTAATGTTTATAAGCACTTGTTGATGCAACTGGCACTGTGCTAGATGCTTTATTTTAAATTTTATTATTACAGCCCTGTGAGGAGGCTAATAGTGTTTAAATGTGTTTAATAATGATTAAATGTGTGAGCCCTAGAGTTTGATCGTCTGGGGTTGGAATACCTGAGGTGTCACCTATTGGCTCTATGATCTTGGGCATAGTAAGCTTTTTGTACCCCAGTTTCTTCATCTGCAGAATAGTGGCAATAATAATAATATATAATAATAATTATTATTAATAATAGAATACCAACATTATCATAGTATTATGATATACTATATAACTATATATTATTATTAACCTAATCTCTTAATATTATTATATTAGTAATACTATTAGTATTATGAATATTATTATTACTATATCTCGCTTTCCGGGCGGCTGGGACGCAGGTGGGCCTGGCGGGTCCGCGCGGCCTCGGGGCCGGAACCCGGGGTCCCCGCCCACCCCAGCGACCGCCGCGCGCCCGCCGCGCGCCGAGCCCCACGCCCCGCGCTTCCGTCCTGGGTCGCGGTGGCCGGAGGCGCATCCGGGTCCGCGGGACAGGCAGGCGCCGAGGTCGCTTGTGTTGGGGGTAGTGGTGCGGCGAGGATCCGGCGCCTCCGCGGAGCATGGCGGGTCGGGGGCTGGGGGCGCCGCGCCTTGCTCTGCCCTCCGCACTTTCCCGGCTCTGAAGCCTCGAGAATACGGCCAGGCAGCGGTAGTTGAACGGGGAGTTTGCCTGCCGGGAACTAGGGGCCTGCTGGGGTCTCAGTTCTTGGCTGGCCCCGAACACGAGGTTGCCAAGCGTGTGACGGCAGCAGGTAGGAGTGAGCCGCTGGTGCAGTGATGAGCAGGGAAGGAAGGACACTGGCTGTTGGCCTGTGAACCTAGACAAGAATGACCAGCCAACACAATCCAGACCAAGGTCCGTGGGCCCAGCTCGGTCCTGTGCGGCTGGTCAGTGGAATAGACCTGCAGGTGTGGCTCTTGTCACTCTAGGGCTGGCTTCAGGACAGATGAGGCCAGGGAACCGTCCTGGATTCTCCAGGAGGGTGCTCCGGAGTGGAGCCGGGGGTGTGTGTGTTTGCCCGGCTCAGCACGGTGGCCACGCACGTCCAGTCTGCCGGCAAGGGCAGTGGGGAGCCGGGGGAAGTCATGGCCTTGGGAGTCTCCTCCTGCTGTAAAAGAACCCGCAGGCTTCTAAAATAACTTTTGTGTGGAACGTTGGTGGGTTGAAAAGCAGTTCTGTGTGCTTTTCCCCCTTGGTGTGGATCAGCAGTGCTGAGGCAGCAGGCGTGACACAGAAGTGTGAGCGGAGAGCGTCTGGAATCCCCGAGCTCCAGGGAAACTAGAGGCGACAGCCAGCCTAGTGAAGAGGACAGGAGCTGGGGGCGGGGGCGCTGGCAGCAGCCCAGCAGGCGCCCCTCGTCTCAGGGCCCTAGTCCTGGATCCAGCCGGGTGGTCAGGGGAGCTGCAAGGTCTTCTGGGTGAGCAGAGCCCACAGTCCTGAGCTGTTCTTCGCTGTGTTTGCGTCGTCTCCCCCCATCCAAGGGGAGAAATCTAGATGAGGTTTAAGAATCAGTGCTTTAAGAATGTGGATCTCATAGGTGAAACCTCGGAACACATGTTTTCAGCACAAGGTGTTAAAGTGAATGGAAGGATTCAATGCCTTTTCCAGGAGAGTGTCTCCATGTGGGCAGAATTAGAGAATAAATGGGTCTTGAATTAAATATATATATATATATATATATATATATATATATATATATATATATATATATATATCTCATAAGGTTACGGTGAGGATTAGAAGGTTAACATATGCAAAGAGTGTACACATGGAAGCACTCAATAATGACTGGCCATTGTTATTACCATTTATATTAATATTCCAGTTAAGTGGTTGAGCATCAGAAGAATCAAGTCACATTCTTAAGGTACACCAGTTAGTTTGAGACCCAGTTGAATGTGACTTTAGTGCCTGTGCTTTTAATCACATCCCATAAGGAGACAGCAGAGCTATTTTCTAACTGCAACGTTAACTGACTCTTTTTTAAGTTACTTAAACTCTCTGATTTTGTTTGGGTTCCCCCCTAAAGCAGATTCTATGACAAGGGCTTGATGAATGGTCCCTAGGGAATGTGATTTTTCTTGAAGTGTATATTAACGATTTATTAATTAACGACTGTAGCCAAATCTGATAAAGCAGGATAAGCACAGCAGATTGGGAAGAGTGGAACAGGGAAGAAAGGAAGCCAATCCAAGGATGCAGTTTTCAGAGGGTGGCCGGGTGCAGCTGGGGCTCAATGCTAGCAGGGCCGCACTGGAGTTATACAGAATATGCCTCAGAATCGTCCACCAGGGATGGGGAAAGGTGAGTGTTTATTTCCCAGTTCCTATCCTATGTTAATCAAGCGTTGCTCCAGGGGTGTTAATTTCCTTGTACTTACAGTTTTGCACATGACCCATCACAGCCCAGAATCTCAGTGGACAGAGAAGCTTGGGCCAGAAAGCAAGTGACGGGCAGTGCAGCAGAGGTGTGTCATTTTGTCAAAGGTTATATCTGCGGCACAGCTGGTTGCCACAGCCATTTGAGCAAAGCCGTGCGCCAAGGGGTTATAAAGGTGTTTAGCACCTTCTGCCTACAGGAATACACATATTGATTCCATGAGATATTTGCTTCACGTTTGCATAGGTAAATTTTCTGTCATTCACACTCAGTTATTGAGGTGATTCAATGAGATGTGTTTACAAGTGCTCTGAAAGCTATGTCATGTAGACTATTACACTACCCATGTGATATTGAGATCTCCAAAGCTGAAGGTCAAGCAGTGGTTGAACAATTTTTTTAACCCATTAGTCTGTAGGTACTTTTGAACTCAATACCTCTCATTTCATGTAAGTAATAAACCTTTCATACCTTCTTGTTGTGTGTCATCAGTCTTGACTTTCCAACCAGATTTTGGGTGGGGGGTTTATTCTGTTTCTTCAGAGTGGTTACAACACAGAGAAATCTGGATTTCAGCCGAAAAAAAATCACCTCAAGACCGCAACAGGGCATACTTCACTGAATTCCAAACTGATTGCTGATGTGATCCTTTGGATTGGAAAAGTCCAAACAGTTCATCTGCCCCATCCCTGGTCATTTGGCTACTGGCTGTCTTGGATGCTGGACCCTAATATTCTAAGGTAAAAATAGAAGAGCAGAGAATAAAAGTTTATGCTGACTAGGTTAAAATCTGAGCCAGTCTGGTACTTTCTGTCTTGAGTGGAAATCAATCTGTGTTCTAGTTTCAGAGCTAAACTACAGTTATGAAATGTTGAATTTTCTTTTTTAAAAAAATATCTATCTGTCTGTCTATTTATTTGGCTGTGCCAGGTCTTAGTTGTGACCTGCAGGGTCTTTGTTGCAGCGTGTGGGATCTTTTAATTGCGGCATGCGGGATCTAGTTCCCTGACCAGGGATTGAACCTGGGGCCCCCGCACTGGGAGCAAAGAATCTCAACCGCTGGACCACCAGGGAAGTCCCGAAATGTTGAATTTTCAATGTTATTTTTCTGCTTTGTGTTTGAATTCTCACTTCTTCACTTACCTGCTGTGGGATGTTGGTCACATTACTTCACCTCTTTGGGCTTCAATTTCCTCATTGCAAACTTGAGATAATAGTAAATCCAAAGAACTGTTACGAGGATGACTGTAATGTGTTTGGAACATAAAGACATTCGATTCATGTTAGCTGCTAATATTATTGTTATTATCATTATATGTTTTGACAAAGATCTGTAGGTTTATTTTTTGAGTGTTTAAATGTAATGGTTATTTCTATTAATTGAATTTAGTGATGAGCTGCCCTAATCTGACATTTTTATGAAATACAGAGGCTCTTAGAATTATCTTGATGTCTTGACTGAGAGAGAAGTTTAAATGCTTTTGACCCTCTGGGGAGCCCTCTGACATCATGAAATCACATATCCTTTCTAAAGTTGATTTTCTAAACAGAAAATTGATAGCCCGGTCCATAACTGATTTAGAAACAATTGGAAAATGTCAGGTAACTTGCAAAGGAATAATGATTTTGCTGCTGCTACTGTGTATTAATAGAGGTTGTTTCCCACTTAAAGAGCTGGAAGTGCCTTGTGTTCTTATTCCAGGTACTTGACATGTACCCTGTGAAGGTGATTTGGGCACACATGGTACCTATGTAACAGATCTCTATCTCATAGACTTATGTAAAAGAATGTAAGTGTAGCCCAGTGTAATAGTCTGACCGCATTTGTAAAGCATTTTAATTAATTTATTTTGATTTTTTAAAATTAAAAATACTTTTAAAAATTTAAAATTTTTTCTATTTTTAACGTTTTTTAAATTAAACAAATTTTAAAAATATTTTAGATTTTATTTACTTTAAATTTTATCTGACCCCATTTATTTGATGTTTGCTGACATCTTAAACCTCATCCTTCCCTCCTCCCCTTGTGCCCCACTTCCGGGAAATCTGATAAGAAAGTCTGAGTGAGGGCTTCCCTGGTGGCGCCAGTGGTTGAGAGTCTGCCTGCCTATGCAGGGGATGCGGGTTCATGCCCCGGTCCGGGAAGATGCCACATGCCGTGGAGCGGCTGGGCCCGTGAGCCATGGCCGCTGAGCCTGCGTGTCCGGAGCCTGTGCTCCGCGACGGGAGAGGCCACAACAGTGAGAGGCCTGCATACCACACACACACAAAAAAAAAAAAAAAAACAGAAAAAAAAAGAAAGTCTGAGTGCTTCCACCTTTGGTGTTGATGGGAAGTTCAAGCCACACAAGCCCCTGCCTGTGCACAGAGGCCCTCATACCAGCCTCACCCTCTAACCACCATAAAAGCCCCCGCAGGTCTTCTTCCAGCTCTCACAAACCATTTTCAGTCCAGCTTATGAAGACTACCCTGCTCTCCCCAGAAAGCCTCATTAAGTAAGTAATAAACCTTTCATACCCTCTTCCTGTGTGTCATCAGTCTTGACATTCCAACCAAATTTGGGGTGGGAGATCCATTCTGTTTCATCAGAGTGGTTACAACGCACAGATATTGGCGTGTACTGAAAGGAACCAGGGTTTCTTGGAGAACTAAGTCCAGGTTTGGGGCAAGGACAATACAAGGTAAGTCTGGGATATCTTGTCATACTGTAAAGCAGGGAAGTGCTCCAAGACTAATGGGATCATGTCAAAAGAATAACAGAAGCCAGGATGAAGGGGCTTCCACTTGTCAAAATGGGACAATTTGAGCATTGAAAAGAATAATGATGGTACGAGATTATATCACATTGAACATAAATCTAGAGTGATAGAAAGAAGAGGGGAAAGAGAGGGAGAGAGAAGAAATAAGTAGGAAAGCTCTTCTTTACAGAAGATTATAGTAAATGTAGAAAAAGGAGAGAATTTTTTTAAAAATCACCATTTTGCACCTGAATGCAATTCAAGCAAAGATCATCAAAGAATACTAAAACTTTTGAGTAAAATGTTGTTGGAGGTGGCAAGAGGTATTATCCCATGGATTATGTGTTTCCATTGCCAAGGAAAATTAACCTTTAGAATAGATACCTGACACAATGGGAGGCATACAGTGTCCCCTGTGTGCTATGTAGTACTTATGCCAAAATATTTAACCTGATTCTCGTGGTGAAGAACAATTAAATATAGAATGTGGGGCATAATATAGGACAACTGTCCTGAATTTTTCAATGTTGTGAAAATAGAAACAGAAACAAAAAGAATGCTCTTCAGGAAAAGATGTAAGATACTAAAAGACAGGGCTTCCCTGGTGGCGCAGTGGTTGGGAGTCCGCCTGCCCATGCAGGGGACACGGGTTCGTGCCCCGGTCTGGGAAGATCCCACATGCCGTGGAGCGGCTAGGCCTGTGAGCAATGGCCGCTGAGCCTGCGCGTCTGGAGCCTGTGCTCCGCAACAGGAGAGGCCACAACAGTGAGAGGCCCGTGTACAGCAAAAAAAAAAAAAAAAGATAAGATACTAAAAGACATAATCAAAGGCAATGTGTGAACCTTGATTTGACCCTAGATTGAAAAAGTAAAACAATTAAAAAAAACAATTTTGGTCAACTGGGGAAATTTGAATGTGGATATATGAAAGTGATACTCTGAATATATAGGAGAACACTCATTCTTAGCAGATGTGTGATATTTAGGGATGAACTGTCATGGTGTCTGGAACTTATTTTCAAATGGTAGAGCAAGAAAGTATATATATATACATACATATATATATATATATATATATATTTTTTTTTTTTTTTTTTTTTTGCGGTACACGGGCCTCTCACTGTTGTGGCCTCTCCCGTTGCGGAGCACAGTCTCCACACGTGCAGGCTCAGTGGCCACGGCCCACGGGCCCAGCCCCTCTGCGGCATGTGGGATCTTCCCGGACCAGGGCATGAACCCGCGTCCCCTGCATCGGCAGGCGGACTCTCAACCACTGCGCCACCAGGGAAGCCCTGAGTATATAATTTTGAAAAGCTCCTCCCATCCAAGGAGTTTCTTCAGACCCCGAGGAAAAGTCTCTAGTTGGGAGGGGAGATGTTTTCCCGTACATGTATTGAGCACCTCATATGTAACAGGTGCAAGTCACCATTCAAAGCCTCCTTTATGTGTGTCATTTAATCCTTATTGATGATAACACACACTTGTATAGAACTTCCTCTGTGCCAGACTCTGTTCTAATTAGTTTACATACATTCACCCATTTAAATCCTCATCACGAAGTGTATGAAGTTGGTAATATAATGATCTTCCTTTTGCAGGTGACCACTGAACCTTAAAGGAGAAACAAACATAGTGCCCTACGGCCCAGGGCTGATCTCAATATTCATAAACCAGCACAGGACAATCACCTTCTCTTGACAGATGAGGAAGATGGGGCTCTAACAGGCTAAGGAAAACTGCCCACAGTCACAGAACAAGTAAATAGCACACTTGGAAATCAAACTCACGTCTGATTTGTTCCAGAGCCCCCATTCTTTCCATTTTGCTGCTTTGCCTCCCAGAGACGTTTTTGCTTTGTCATAAACCGCAGAGCAGAGTGTGGCACTTTCAACGAAGGAAGAGTTTGCCAAATGAAAAGCAGATTAATGAGATATTTGGGATGCTTTGCAGTAAATAAATCTCTTTCAGAATTCTCATGTTCTCCCACTCACATCGTTAAAGCCATAACAGTAACAATGACCTCAGCCTGGTTGAGGCCGTGTGGGAGTGTCTGTCGCCCTGGGAAGACACTGGGGACCCACAAAACTTTCCCTGAGCTGACTGAGCCATAGGTCAGAAATTGGATATATCAGAGGTTGGCTTTCCCCGTCAGAGCCTCGTCTTGCCACTCCTGTTTCTGGCTGTGTCTTGAAACGCGGTTACCTGAGGAGAGGAATAGAGCTTAAAGTTGGGTCAACATTAAGAATATTAGAAATGTCAATGTCAACCTGTTCTCCGAGACTTAGAGCACCATTTGAACACGATTGCCCGAGACTTGAGTAGAGTCTATGTTTTTTCTTTTTAATAATAGGTAATCTTAGCTATTCCCTGGGAATTAAAAAATACCCCTTTGAAACTGAGAGGCCAGAGCAGAAATGTAATTATTTCTAGATGATACACAACTGAATTTAAAGCCAAATGCTCGCATTTATATTCAAGAGGAATGTGTGTCTACTTAACGCTGGTGTTGAGGGTCTGGGGGATGTGAAGACAAGCAAGTCCCGGGCCCTTTGTCTAAGAGCTGGGAATCTACTAAGGGAAATGGGGTGTAAGCTGTAATAATCTGTGCTGCGAGGGGAAACGTAGCATTTACTGCCCATCCGCCACAGGCCAGGCATTGTGTCAAGTACTTTATACAAGGCCATGGCAAGATGGATGTATTAGCCCCATTTCTAGGGGAGGAAAGCAAGACTCAGAGTAAGTTGTCCTGGGCCAACAGCACTTTATGAATATGGCTGAGATTCAGACTCAGGTGACTCTAATGACAGACCTTCACTCTTTCCCCTAGGATTTGCTGTTAATTAGGCAGGATCCACTTAATGGTCTAACGTATTAGGTATCCTTCATGGGATTTAAAGATTCACGAAATTAGCTCACCGAGTAGCATAACGTTTTGAGATGACAATTTTTGACGTGGGGTATTTTTTTTTCTTTCTTTCTTTTTTTTTTTTTTTGTGGTACGCGGGCCTCTCACTGTTGTGGCCTCTCCCATTGCGGAGTACAGGCTCCGGACGTGCAAGCTCAGCGGCCATGGCTCACGGGCCCAGCCGCTCCGCGGCATGTGGGATCTTCCCGGACCGGGGCATGAACCCGTGTCCCCTGCGTCGGCAGGCGTACTCTCAACCACTGCGCCACCGGGGAAGCCCCTGACCTGGGGTATTTTGAGGAGTCTTGGGCGAATCAAATAATTTTCAGCTTTTTCCAAGGAAAGTACAAAACAGAAAACTTTACCCATTTCTTGTGCTTTTATGTTGGTGAGGTGAGGCTTATGGATGGTCTTTGGGTGAGGGATAGAAGAGGTCTGGATAACCCAGATAGCTCCATTACTTGGTGAGAAATAATGGTTTTGAAGTATGACTTGGCTACTTTAAAGTGGCTGTATCAGCTCAGTAGGAGTTAGCAGTTTGATGTGGCTACCAAAAAGCCAGTCTTAAGAGAAGTATCTCTGGTGGGGGAGGTAAGAACCCCACTCTGCTTTGCCTTGGTCAGACCTTAGTTGGAATACTGTGTTAAGTTCTGGGGACTGTAGACTGAGATAAATATAAAGCAACTAGGACCCACATTCAGGAGAAAGTTTGGATCACAATGAGGAAATGAAATCTGGACGTTTAGGGAAATAGGGCTGTGCAGCTGAAGAAAAGACTTGAAGGGCTGAGATAACAGTCTTCAAATATTAGAAGGATTGTCTTGTGGAAGAGGAATGTTGATTTTTTTTTTCTCTGTGGCCCTAAAAGATGCAACCAGAAGCCACAGGCTCTGGGGAAGTGGATTTGTCCTTACAAGGAAGAATTTTTTGTTCTATCTGCCTAAATATGTTTTATCTGCCTAAATATGTTGAGTTTTGCTGTTGTTTTAGAAAGTGGTGGATTCCCAGTCCCTGAAGGTCCTAGGACATGTGCCAAGTAATTACTTGGTGGAGCCATGGCAGAGGAAATTCAAAGGTACCGTGGATTGGATTTCACAAGCATCAAAGTCCTTCCCAACCCTGAGCATCTCAGTACCTGTGGACTGTCCTTCCAGGCTTTGCCTCCACCTTTGTCACTAGGGTTGGGGTATGTTTTGGGGGGATGGATAGATGGATGGGTGACGGGGAATAGGAAGAATGTACAATGACAAAGCAGTTACTTGGTCCATTCAAGTTTGGTCTGCCATTTTTAAATTTTGCCTTTCCTATATACTCATTTGCTTGCCCTAAACTCTGGGCACCTGGAGGCCTTTGCTGTAACTGCTTGTGATCCTCAACGTCGTACCCCATCTCATGCAATTGGGTTCTTATAAATGTTATTTGACAGTGATTTTTATCAGGTATCAAGTATTGTCAGGCTCCAATAGTAAGCGAATCTAACTTCGCTGTATGTACAAACGCTAGGTTTGTAAAGCTTGTGGCTGCCTCCCCTCTCTGGGGAAAGACAGAACCTGAATTCTTTTCCAAATTTCAGTGAGATGGAAATTTTGGGACACCCATGAGACAGAGAACCAGTCAAAGGGCTTCACACTTAAAAGTAGCCTTAAAAATTACCCATATGCCAGTTGCACTACTCCCAGCCCCCCCTGTCAGGTAGCAATCTTCAACTGTTTTGAAAGATCTCTAGTTCTTTTTATCCAATTAAGGACTGAAAGTGATTGACAGAAGGTTTTTGCTCATAGTCTACAGCTGAACTCTTGTGTCAACAGTAAATATTCCAGCAGAAGGAGTGGGGGTTTGATCATTTTACTGCTTTCTGCAGGGCAGACTCTGTGGGCTCATGGCAACATCTAATCTTCAGTGACCCCAGTTGTCACACCCAGGAGTAGGTTTCTCTCTAATCCTTTTCAGAGCTATGAACAGCAGGGAAACATGATTTATAGACCAAGAGGCATTTTCATCATGGGATTTGTGAGCATTTCATATCCCTTTCCTCATTATGGATACACTGCCCATCCTTTGGAAGAGACACTAAGGTGTTGGTCAGATCCTGTTAACCTCATTTACTTCCATGAATTCATGTCAAGTGTATTATGTTCATGGAGGAGATTTTCAAAACCCTACCAAATGGGGTTAGAGGAAGATGGGGCTAACTTCAGATGACTTCTTTAGGCCAGAGGTTTTCCTAGGCACCAGTAATCATCTGATTCTGCTTTCTAAGGCTGCTTCCCTTACTTACAATTCATACATAGAAGCTAAGTCCTTGATGCAAAGGTGTTCTTTACAGCTGTGGGTTTTACCTCAATCTCTGGGCTCCTTTAAAAATAAACTTCGAATATTCTTCTCAACCCTAGTTATTTGAACTCTCTGAGTCTCAGCTCAGTTTATTAACATGATTAATTTGCAGTGGATCTCTGTGGCTTATGTCCTTAATACATTGCTTCACACAGGGGCACCAGCTCAGGAAGATTTTGTCTGTTGCAAATTTATGAGGAAGTTGAATATTTATTTTTAGTACTTTTTCACCACCTCCCCAACATCTACCTCCTGATCAGATACCATTTCTTCTTCTTCCTGTCTCTACATTTCCAATGCCATTAAGAAATGGCCCAATTCTCAGCCTGTTTTCCCCTAGTCCTTGCTAAAACAGTGGCTGATGATGGTTTAAGTTAAGGCACCACTTCTCATGAGGTTACTTGTATTTTAATAAAAATCTTTGAAGGGTAAACATTCAAAGTCCTGATTCTCTATGGTTAAATTTTAGGGAGTGTAAAAAATAGTTTTAGATGGAGACGAAGGGAGTTGGGTGGATTACACAGGACATGGGATGAACAGGGCTGTCACTTTTTTTGTTTTTTGCGGTACACGGGCCTCTCACTGTTGTGGCCTCTCCCGTTGCGGAGCACAGGCTCCGGACGTGCAGGACCAGCGGCCATGGCTCATGGGCCCAGCGGCTCCGCGGCATGCGGGATGCTCCCGGACCGGGGCACGAACCCGTGTCCCCTGCATCGGCAGGCGGACTCCCAACCACTGCGCCACCAGGGAAGCCCGAGGGCTGTCACTTTTGTTCAGTTACATGAACATGGTGACAGGCAAGCATAAATGCAGAGATGGCATTCCTGTGCTGGTATGGGGAAAAGGAAGAGAGGCCACTGGTCAGGACATTGTTTTGCCTAGGGAGGAAGAAGATCCAGTACTTTGGTAATTTATTTAAGCTTTTTTTTTTTTTTTTTTTGCGGGATAGAGGAGCAAGTAGGGGAGCTCATACTTGAAGCCGAATCCGGCCTCCATACCCTGACACTGAATTAAATCTCAAGACAGAGTTGTGGGTGAAGTAGAAAAGAATAGCTTTATTGCTTTGCCAGGCAAAGGGGGCTAGAGCAGGCGATTGCCCTCAAAACTCTGTGTCCCTGACCTGGAGAGGGTAGTGAGGAGTTTTATAGTAATCGTTCAAAGAGGAGAGCATGATCAGCTCATGGACATTTCTCTGATTGGTTGGTGGTGTGGTAAGTGGGTGTCAGCATCATCAACCTTACGGTTCCAACTGGTTCTGGGGTCTGCGTGTTTGTGGGTAGCACACCATTAACTTCTCCCACCTAGTGGGGGTTTCAGTATCTGCAAAACAGCTCAAAGATATTGTTATGTGTATCCCTTAAGGGGGAACCAAGACCCTGCCCGAAGGCTGCACTAGTGTTTCTTTTGACTATTCCTCCCTTGTCTCGCATCCCCTCCCTTCTCTAATTAGCAACTGTTTGAACCTGCTCCTTGGAACTCAGGGAAGGTCATGGAGGCTGAATGAAGCCTATTTCCTGTAATCAAGAAATGGGGGACACCGATACAGGCTTTGTGCCCAGGAGCCCACAGGGTCCTGCTAGGGATCATCCTCAGTGCAAGGAGATGTGGAAAATCCAGAGATAAGGAATCATGGCCTCTTACTTTCCAAGGGCTCCTACTCTATGTTGTGGGGGAAATCAGACGCATTCATTAAGAGTCTGCCCGATTGAAGGATGTGAAAAGAGTTATCACAGAGGTACAACTAACATGCTGGGAAAATGTGTGGTCCATTCTCACTGGGATATCTGGAAGGGCTTCCTGTAGAAAGTGGGATTTTAATTGAACTTAAAAACAATTTGTACTTTGAAAAATTATACTCTTGAAAGAAATGAGTTGAGCAAGCGCCTGTCCTCTGATGGAGGGAGGGAAGTCTGGCCTAGTTGAGTGGAGGCGGGAAGGTGAGTGTTACGCTTAGTCTGGAAAACTCGGCAGGGTCTTCAACCCTACGGGGCTTTGAACGTTCGGTTGACTCTTTTCGGTTTTCTTCTTCTCGCATTGGGAAGCCATTTAAGATTTAAGCAGGGGAACAATATTCTTAAAGAAAATAACTATGACCAGGATGAATTGAAGGGAGGGAGAAACGACATACTCATTTACCTACAATTTGGGGAAGAGAGGAAGATTATCTCTAATTCATTAGATGTGCATTGTATCAGCAGGAGGGAAATAAGCAGCATATCTTGATACATAAATCCTCCTCCCATATATGCATTCTTTTTCACCAGGGAGCAAGTATTTGGCAGCCAAGTTATCTTTAAAGTAATAATAAGAAAGCTATTTGGAATAAATGTTTCAGAACCATTTGTTACTTTGCACAGACCTATGAGCAAGTAGGATTGAGCTAAAGCATTTACAGTGGTATGTGGTTCTGCAGGGGCCGCCACCCTATTATATATACTTATATCTTGGCTAAACTCCAGCTGTTGCCACTGCTATTAGTCAAAGAACTGAAGTGTCAACGAGCTAATCAAAATAGCAAAGTGGGAGTCAAGAGTTTTTCCGCCTGTTTCCTAAAGTCTTAGGAAGATTGTTTCCTTTTTATTCCTTATATTCAGAACATAAAAGCCTCCCAGACATCTAATCTTTACTAGGTCAAACATTTCAAAAGGCAGTGGGATTATTTTCCAGTTGCTTTTCAGTTTAAGGCAAGTGTTTTAGGGGCTTCCAAAGCCTCCCTCCTGAATCCATTTATGAAAAACAAAAACAAAAACAAAAAATGAAAGGCATTATTAACCCAACTACATTGTCTTGGTGTAAAAATCCTAACATATAGCATAGTGGGAAAAGGTTCTGAATCATGACCTAAGAGATGTGAGTTCTAGACCCAGTTTTGTGAATGCATAGCTTGGTGGTTTTGTCAAGTCTCCTATTTAACAGGGAGGGATTAGAATTTTTCTGTATGGTTTCTGTACTATTCAGTAGTATTGTTCACAATTACTTTTGCCTAAGGAGTTTAGAAAATGGAGAGACACATGATAATGTTGCAGGAAGAGGGACCTCTTCCAGGGCCCAAGAGTGGGCTCTTGTCTACCACTCAGAAAAGAATTTTCTGAGGAGACACATGTGCTGACAAAGCAACAGACTTTATTGGGAAGGGGTGTCCGGGTGCAGAGCAGGAGGGGAAGGGAACCCAGGAGAACTGCTCTGCCATGTGGCTCGCAGTCTCAGGTTTTATGGTGATGGGGTTAGTTTCTGGGTTGTCTCCGGCCAGTCATTCTGACTCAGGATCCTTTCTGGTGGTGCACACATTGTTCAGCTAAGATAGGTTCCAGAGAGAAGGATTCTGGGAGGTTGGTAGGACATATGGACAGGAGTCTCCTCTCTCCTTTTGACCTTTCCCTAATTCTTCCGGTTGGTGGTAGTTGGTTAGTTCCGCGTTCCTTACCAGGACCTCCTGTTTTAAGATAACTCGTGAAAGTGGTTACTGTCGGGCCTGGTCAGGGCAGGCAGTTTTGGGCAGTGGTTTCCCTAAAAATAAGATTGTGGTCAACAATTTTGGGTGGAAGTGATGTGTGTTACTTTTGGGCGAGAACTCACACTGCCAGTGTGAGGCTCCAGAATTCTTTCTCTCTACAAAGTTGACTGAGAGAGGTGGCTTTGTCAAGCTGGGGGCAGGAATAAGGAAAACGAAGAGCAGAACTCCTAGGCAGCCCATGATGGGCATGTACAACGAGCGGGAAATGAACCTTTGTTGTTTTAAACCACTGAGATTTGGAGGAATTATTCAAGCTTATTCCTTTTTGTTTGTTTGTTTGTTTTGCAATATGCGGGCCTCTCACTGCTGTGAGAGGAAGATAATAACAATGACAAGTAGCAAAACCTCTAAAATGGAGACTATACTCCATTATAGCCAATTAATGGGAGTGGGAAGCTCGGGCTCACTGTCCAGGACATAGAAATAAAAGCTGAGGATGCTCTGAGGCATCTCTTGGATCTCTATAAGCCTCCATCATTTCTGCTGAGTAGGGTTGACAGATAAAATATAGGCTCTTCAGTTAAATATGAATGTCAGAAAAACAACGAGTACAGTTTTAAGGTAAGTATGCCCCAAATAGTACATAGGATCTACTTATACTAAAAGTGATGACTTATTATCCATGTGAAGTTCAAGTTTAACTGGGTATCCTGTATTTTTATTTAGTAAAGGTGACAGCCCTACTGATCATCCACAATGAAGGCAGTTCAGGAACGGTACATGCTGGCTCTCGGACAGTCAAAAATGGCATCAGCAGATCCAGGTACAGTATGAAATTCTTTTTGGATGTAGCTCAGAAGCCATGGCCAGCCCTTGACTGCAAGTACTGCCTCGGGTTTCCCTGAGGTGGGGTAAACCTTCCTCTTAATGGCCTTTTGGTAAGTCTGGAAGACCATATCCAAGGGGAGCCCCAAAGTCAGTTTCATCCTCACAACCATGTTTCCAATTCCTGGAATTGGCTGCATGTGACTCACAAGAGCTGAGGAGGTTTGTGAAAATTGGGAGTGTCATAGCTTGAACCCTTTGTAGGTAAAGTTTTGGTGCTCTGAGAGTTTTAACAGGAGCAATGTGAAAGACTCCAGGTCCCCAGGTAGCTATAAACAATCCTGTTTTACTTCTGTGTATGTGACAAGTCTCTAATAGTTCACAGAGCAAATATCTGCTCTTAGAAAGACTGATCCAAGCTTGGATGTTTCTGGTGGCAAGGCAAGGCCGTGAGTCTGAAGTTGAACTTTTATGGTTGAGGAGACAATAAGGTGGTTAAAAGGTCAATCATGGAGGAGACGTTGGCTTCATCCATTGTGCAGGCTTGTATATGTGGTTCTATGTAGATTGTGTTTCAAAGGTGGAGCTTGTTTACAACTATGAACATTCTCCGATGTGCTTTTTGGACCTTCATTCCCAGAGCGTGATCAATGCCGAGGCTCTAGAAATGCCATGGATATTCTGAGCTGTCAGTGGCATTTCCCAGGTACTGTTCCCCTGGTGCCGCTCCTTGAAATGTCCAAAGGGATTATCATCTGTCTTGTGGCGGGTCCTAGCATTGTGAAAGGAAGCTGCTGCACCTGGCTCAGAGGATTTCGGATGTGGTGGGAGGAGTAGTAGTACTACGACTATAAATTGTATCACAGCATATCTATTCCATCTTGAGAGTGGGGTTGGGGGGTTATGAAGGGGGGCTTTTATTGTACTTTTATACATTGTACCCTTGAAACTAATTCAATTTTTTTAAATTAATTAATTTATTCTGGGCTGCATTGGGTCTTCTTGCTGCTAGCGGGCGTTCTCTAGTTGCAGTGAGCGGGGGCTACTCTTGGCTGTGGTGCACGGGCTTCTCATTGCAGTTGCTTCTCTTGTTGCGGAGCATGGGCTCTAGGCATGCAGGCTTCCGTAGTTGTGGCACGTGGGCTCGGTAGATGTGGCACACGGGCTCTAGAGCGCAGGCTCATTAGTTGTGGCGCGTGGGGTTTGTTACTCCATGTCACGTTGGATCTTCACACACCAGGGCTCGAACCCATGTCCCCTGTATTCCCAGGCATATTCTTAACACCTGCTCCACCAGGGAGGCCCAATAATTCAGATTTTTATAAAGAGAAGATTCCTAATATTATTCCAAAATTTTAAAAATATATAGTTGAATAACACTATGAAAAATTAACTGATATATTCTTTTTTTATTTCTCTTTGCTCCCTGGATTTTTGTCCTCATCCAGTCAGCTAGGCACTGTGAGTTCACTGCATTAGGAAGGTAAAGACTCATCAGAAATGAGGGAGAAAAAAAGAAAATTCTCAGGTTTGGAATGTTCAAAACAGAGGCCACAGTAGAACAGGTGAGAATTTTGTGAACAAAAAATAAATGTCGTCTCAAATGCAAAAAAGTATTCTCTGCACTGGGAGGCAGGAGAGGGAGGGAGGGAAGGACTGAAGGAGAGAGATCAGTGTGGCCAGGGACATGGAAACTGTGCTTGAGGACGATATGCCCAGGAAGAGAATCAGAATCTGGAGAAGATTCAGCCTGCACGTGATCATTGCCTCCAGCCAGCACCCTCATCACAGACCTCGGGAAATTCAGAGAGAGTGGGAGGAAGTCAGGAGGGCCACGCGCAGAGTCTGTGTGGCAAGGCTTGTTGCCATTCCCTATTTGTGAGAAGTCCCCAGCAATTCACTGGCCTCCTTCTGGAAAATGCTGCCGGACGTCTCAAGCGCTTATGTGAAAGCTTGTTCACAAATCTTGAAAGATACAGATGTAGCTGACAGATAGATGCATAGATAGAAAAATGTCATTAAATAAAAGCTCCAGGAAAGGTTTGGAAAATGCCCTTTATTGCATAGGACGTTCCTATTGTCATATGTTGTTAGACTGAGTGCCGTTCCCTGCATCCTCCTTCAGACCATGGCATTCTGTCTGCTACTCTCCCGAGGGTCCTTTCTTCTCCCTGGAAGGGATAAAGCAAATGAGGTAGAACAGGAAGAGACAAGAAGCACTCCAAGCTCTGCTGGTCAGGGTTACCCTCCAGCATTGCCTTAATGCTCAGAGCCACACACACCACAGTGAGCTTGGCTCCAGATCAACTACCACGCAACGAAGGTTCTGGAACATTTCCATATCTCGGGGGACCTCATTTCCACGTGACTCTCTTTCCTATTCCCCTTTGTCACAGAAGGCTAGGTACAGTGGTCAGGGTGAGATCTCGGCTCAGGCCCAAGGCTCTCAGACCTCAAAGTTCTGGTCCTGCAAGGGCCCCTGTCCTCTCTTGAGACCACTCCTGGCTCTCTCTGCCGAGAAGGAGCTGCTGGCAGTACGTCCTCTAAGAGTTGAGGTCCATCGTGCAGACCCTGAGAAAACTCCTAGGAAAAGGCTCCACCTTCTTGTTTACGTCAACAGAGGTCAATGCCTTTGGAAGTGCTGGGTGTGTCCCATTTGATGCAACTGCAGAGCCATTAGGTCAACTAGCACATGTGTGCGGCCCCTTCCCTTAGACTCCTCTGGGCCCTCGTGACATAGGCTCAGAAGACTGCCAGCCTCAAGCCTTACCTCTTCCAAGGGACGGCCACACCGTCTTCCAGGATCTTCTGTCCCATGAATCTCAGTTGCTGTTTGGAACTCAAAGGAGAGAAAAGACCCTGCCTGCGGGGTCTCTTTGGGCTGGGGCCTTCCCCCGTGGGCTGCTCTCCCTCATTCTCCTTTTCTTCTTGCTTCTCTTCATCCTCCTCCTCCTCCTCCTCCTCCTCCTCGTTCTCCTCCTCCTCCTCCTCGTCCTCCTCCTCAGGGGTGCTCTCGGATTCCACATTGCCCATCCACTGGGCCATGTTGAGATGAAAGACACGGCAGCTGAAGCCCTGCAGGACGCCGAACTTCACGTGCTGCTGGAGGATCTCCAAGGTGGGGAAGACCCGGCAGCAGGCCATGCACCTGAAGCCGGTCTCCATGGTGAGCATCCAGTCCGCTGTCTTGGCGCTGGGTCACTCCTCGACGGCAGGTGGCCCTGATGGGCTGCCTGGCTCTGCCCATTCCTCATACTCTTTCTCCTCCCCAGTGGGCTCACTGTCAGACAGGAGGCTTTCGGTGGACACATCAGAAGAGGGGTCAGTGGCTACTGCACACACATCCTCAGGAAGGGTCACTTCTTCTATCCTCAGCTGCTTTTCAGGCAACTCCAAGGGTTTCTTTGTCTTCCAGGAGACAGCGACACCCTTGTTCACTTGTACCTGCATGTAGTATATTTTCATGCCCCTTTCCTCTTTGTCTGGGTGCAGATAGTTCTTACAGGGTGAAGAGGGTGAGGAGGAGACACAGTGTGATGGGGAAGCGGTCTCTCCTTCTTCCTGATCCTGGGCTAGGGGTGGTCTAGGCTGGGCAGTGTCTCGATGAAATCTCCGGATTCCTGAAAAAGGAAATGAAAATCATAATAACATGCATGGGCCATGCCAGAAGCTGAGGGAGCAGGTGTGGTAGACGAGAGAGGGTCATTGGCACGACATAGCTATGTCGTGAGCTTGGTGTCTGTTGGCCGTAGGACGGAGTGGTGTATCGGGTGTCATCTGTGGGCTTTTCATGTGCATGGAGGGGGTATACTGGAGCGGTGTCTGTATACAGGGGTGTGGAGTATGGTGGTGAGGGCTGTAGTATGTGAGGGATGCGGCTGGATGCGTGTACGACGAGGAGTGTGAGTTTGGGATTATCGGTGGTGCATTCCTTGTGGAATGGGGCTGTGGTGCAGGAGAGTACTGTGGAGCACGTGCTTGGAGTTGATGTGCACTGAGAAGGGCTGTGCCTGGAGGGCGCGTGTATGTGTGAGCTGTGTACACCTGAGCTGGATGGTCCTGCTCTCAGGCTGGAGGTGTATGATGCAGAACTCTGTCCTTCTCTGGAAGCAAAGGCAAAGACAAAGCCTACATTTTCCTCTGAAGATGCTTAATCTGGTCCCTCTTCCCTCCACCTCAAGCCCAGACCTTTCCGGCCCCTGCTCCTTGACTTCCCCACCATGGTAGTAGCAGTATTCACACACAGACACCCAGATTCAGCTGGCATCCATGCCCTCGGAACAGCTCAGCCATCCTGCCCAGGCTCCTCCACAGAGCCCTCATCACCTCTGATGACCCTTGATTTCCTCTCAGCCTCCCTGGGATCTGTGTGCCTCCTGCCTCACAGCCAAGCACCCCCTCACCTGAGGAGCCCCGCGCCCTTACCAGCGTAGCTGAGCTTGTGCAGAGTAGAAGTACAGAAGAAGTATTTAGAGGCAGAGGAGACCTCCCCTGCCCCTGGGCTGCAGCCTTGGGCCACCACAGTGGATCCAAGCCGAGGGGGATCCTCTTGTGACTTTGAGATTCCTGAGGGAGGAATGAAAGGCTCAGGGTGGGTTCATCAGTCCACTGTCCACAAATATTTACTGAGTGTGTGACAGGTGTCAGGTGCAGTGAATACACACAGTTGAGAGTGTGGTTCCCAGTGGATCCTCCAGGATTTAATTCCAATCAATACTTATTCTCTCACTGTCTAGTTGGTAATGTAGGCCTCGGTGGTGACTGTGAGTGTGTGGGAAGAGTGAGTGATGTGTATCAGTTAAGTCTGTGGTAAGTGTGGGGTTGGCATGGGGAGCACAGTGCAGACGTGTCTATCTGTGTCTGTGGCCTTTGTGTGCATGGTTTCTGTTCACAAGTCAGGAATTCTGGGACATGTAACTTTTCCTCATTACATGGTGTGGCTTGTATTTATGGTGCGTGTTCATTCATTCATTCACCAAGATTCAGTAAGCAGCTACTCCTGTGTATCCGGCACTCTTCCATTGTTGTAGTCTTTGGTAACGCTGCACATTCCAGTAGGGGAAGACACACACTAAACAAAACTAGAATAAATATATAATACATCAGCTGGTGGTAAGTATATAAGGGTTGCCAGACTTAGCGAACAAGAATACAAGGCACCCAGTTAAATTTCAGTTTCAGATAAACCCAGAATAATTTTTTAGTGTAAGTATTCCCATGCAGTATTTGGTCTGACTTAGTTTTAGTGTAAGTAGGGCCCATACAATATGTGGGACATACGGATACTGAAAAATTACTTGTTGTTTATCTGGAATTCAAATTGAACTGGATAGCCCATATTTTCTCTGGCAATCCTGACATGGGTTACTGAGACTGTGGTTTACTGTGGTTTGTACAAAGCGGGTCTGGCATTACTCAAGAATGTGTAATAAGTGTGGTGTGTATGACACGTGACTGGTTCTTACAGAGGTATTTAGAGATGGCTGAAGTTAGCTGTGTTTGTGCAAGAGTTGAGGAGATACATGTATATATAGTGTGTGTGTGTGTGTGTGTCCTATATATATAGTGTGTGTGTCTATATACATATCTCATCTCCAGCGTTTGGTGTTGGAGGAGAGGATTGTGATACAGGTGGTTTGTATGAGAACGTAGTATAGGAGGGATGCGTGAATATACCTCCATGTGCTGTGTGTGGTTTACTAATGAAGTTATATGTGGGGTGTGTGATATTTTTGCTGTATTAGAGTGTACATGGGTGTATGAGATACTGTCTCATAAAACACCCCTAACAAGAATTCTGTATACACTCTTACGTACACCGACTGTCAGCCAGGTCCAGGCAGGGTGACAAGAACTTTACCATGCAGACTTTATATCTGGTAAGCACTCTACACCCATTCATCTCGCTCTTCTCTGCACTACCACACACACACACACACACACACAGACACACACACACACTCACACACCCACACCCACACAGGAACATAGAGCAAAATATTCTGAATGGTCAGGGGCAGTCATTGCCTTCCCCAGCCTGTCCCAGCCACTGCCTGGAAATCTGCCTGCTGTCTAGAGCTCCATTCCCAGGGCCCATCCTACAGTCTCCAGGGCCCTGGGCCTGGTAGGAGCTACTGGGCTCTAATCTGGGGCAGAGGCCTCTAGCTGGAGCTCTGGGGTGACCACCCCTCTCCCAGGGCAAGCTACTCGCCTACATTTAATGCATGCAGGCACCACGTGGCCCGTGGCTCTCAGAGCCCCCCGCAGGACCCTGAGGCCCTTTCTCACCCCCGCTCACGCGGTCTCAGTCTCTGGAAAACCCTTCCCTTCCCTTGATCTCCTTTGGGAAATTCTTCCTGTTGAAGGAATAAATCCTCCTTGCTTTCAATATGACACCATCCCTAGACAAACAATCTTCTTTCAAAGTGCATTCCACTTGTCAAGATATTTTTCAACAGGGCCTTCAACTCATGGAGCTTCTCTTTCCACTTTGGTAAAAGAGGCCAAGCAATTCATGGGTCTCTCTCAGCATCCGTGCATCCTTCACATCCCCCACCTCATGACCCCAGGGAAAGATCCAAGAGAATAAGAGAGAAATCGGGGACTGAGAAAAGCTGCACCTCTAGGTCTGTGCAAGCAGGATGCAGCCTGCTGTGAGTCCGACAAAGCTCCAGGCCCGGCTGCCCCAGGAGAGAGTCCTCAGACCAGCGGAGCTGACCTCCCATCTCCCAGGGGGAATCTGGCCGTTCTGTGCCGTCTCACAACACAGGGACCCTCCGGATAGATACGGCAGCATCAGTGAGACAAGGTCTCTCGCTCCCTGCTTCACAGGTGACACGTTCTCAGTCCCCCGCTTCCTAGAGAAGGTTCAGTTTGGTAGAAACCCATGTGCCCCAGACAAGTTGCCCCCCACATACCTCCTCCGTTCTCGGCAGTTTCCTGGGACTCTTCATTTTCCAGATGTTTCCTCTTTTGTCGCCGTTCCATCGTACCAACTAGAAGTCTCCCTTAGAAGATGCCTCAAGAGATGTCCAACTCCTCCTCTTCACTACAGGTTGGCCCTTCTTGGCTCTTGGGCAATCCGTTGAAATGATTCAATACAAATAAAAATGGTCAAGTCTCCTAAATGGCTGAAAAACTTGTACCACTTAGTGAACCAGCAGTACTGCCTAGTGCTCACCAGGGCTGTTATGTTTGCAAGGTTGCCAGGTGCACAGTGGAATTCTGTGACCTCAGTGATGACATCAGAGCATTCGGTGGACCTAGGTTGAGCACAGTGTCTGCAGTAGCACAGGCCCCATTTTCAAGAACAATTCCTTTTTCCCAGCCGAAGCTTTCCCGTGAAATAGAAAGGTTCATACCATATCTATTATAAATTGTATCATACCATGTCTATTATAAAATTCACATTTTGATTGGAGATCTTTTAATGTCTTTTGTAGAGAGATTTAATATGAATATTTTAAATGGTCTCCAGTTTCCCTGTGGATTATTGACATTTTAAACTCTGCACTTCAATTTTCCCTCAATACGTGTAATTTTGTCACGGCTATTTCTGTACTTAAAGATGAGGAACTATATAATTGATTTCTTCATTTTTTCCCCATCTCTTTCCAAGGTACTGCATTTGATTGTGTCTTGCGACTGAGTGAAAAATGCTAGTCCTTGAGTCAGGACATTGGGCCCTTTAGCAAGTAACTCAACCTATCTGGGCTTCAGCTTCTGTACGTGCGATCAAGAGGCTTGGACTAGCTGACTTTTCAAATGCTGTGTTTCTTTGATTCACTCTCACTTACTGATCTGCTCCTTAAGAAGAGGGTCTGTTCTCATAAAGTAACAACAGTCTTTTCCTAACCTTGGGTTGGGCGGAGTTTATCTGTTCGTACTCATTTTGTTAGTTATATTGCCTTCTACGTATGCTTAGCTCTAAATAATTTATATGGCTCTTGTGACAATTTTTAGATCTTCTTTTTTTCTTATTTTTCTTTTACAGTTTCTAATTTGTTATCGCCAATGTAGAGGAGCCTGATTGACTTTTAAAATTTATTGATCTTGTATGTGTGTGCCTTGATGGACCGTCTTATTAGTTCCTGCTAGTTTATCTGTGGGTTCTTTTGGGTCTCCTAGATAAATGAGCATATTAAATGTAAATAATGTGTTCTTTGGATAAAGTTTATTTTCTTGCATCTCTATGTATAGAAGCAATATGTTGAATTGATTTAAATATTTAAATACTTACATACCTGTTATCACAATCTAACATTCTTTATCTTATTTTCTTGCAATCAATATTATGTTTTCAAGATTTATCCACGTGAATCCATATAGATCTAGGTCTTTGATTTTTGACTGTTTGATATTATTTGATCACATGCATATAGCATCATTTATTTTCCATTCAAGCATTATTGGACAATTGGATTGTTTCCCTCCCTTCTCTAGAACAAACAACATTTCCTAGAATATCCCTGAAGATGTCTGACAGTCGAGAAGGGCCAGGCTGCCCGAAGGATTGCTACTTGCTTTTAGCCTCCTTCCAACAGGCCGTGTCCAGCCAGCAATTTGAAGCACAGATGAAATGAGAACTGCCCCAAATGTGAAGATCTTAGGAGCTTCCTAGAAGGTGGGAGGTTAATGATAGGCATCCTGCTGGGATCCCAGGGGAGTCTGAGCTGGCCTGAAGCTCATCTTCCTCCTCCAGCTGTCAAGAGAAATGTGGAGGAAAGAAGACTTCAAAAACTGTGAGCAGGCAGAGGGAGAGATATTGGGGGCCGAAGCTGTAACTGAGGTCTTGGAGTGGGCTGTGAGCACGCAGAGCCTCTAGAGAGCCAGGCTCTGCCTTCTGAGGACTTCTCCCCTAAGGCTGCTCATAATTCACGTGATACCAGCCATATAGGGCCGACTTGGCCCACACTGTCACAGAAAGCCTTATCAGAATCTCTTCTTCTTCATACACTCTTGTGTCTGTTACTTGGTTATTGCCTTTGGTACTCCACTGATGTGAACCACAGTCGCCAGGGGATGGAGGACACTAGTGACCCATCTTGCTCTGTGGCCTCCGTCCACAGCTTGAGTGTAAGGGAAGAGGCCAAATGAAGGTCAAGATGGAAAGATGGAGTTTGAAGAGAAGACCTGAGTTAAGGGTGTCTTCTCAAGTCTTGATGACTGAAATGTAGCTCTAGAACCTGAAGTCCTGCTTGTTCTCAAGGCTGACCGTGGGGCTGGGTGCACTCAGTGAAGGAACCATATACACTTAGTATTTCCTTGCTTGCTCACACTTGCCCTCCTCTGATACACCCTCTGCAAGAGTGATCTTCCCCTGAAACAACTTTCCACCTGCCACTGTCATCTCATGAACATTTGCTTCCCCTTCCTAGTGTCCCCCTAGAATGCCATTGCAGCCAATTCATAATTTGATAATCATGCTGCTTACCATAGTCTCAGCAACTTCTGATAAATTTTATTCACTTTATTCCATAGTCTTCACCCATCAATAATCTTCCTTAACTTCCTAGCTGCAGGTTAACCCATTCGGAATCATTTCTTTTTCTTTCTCTTCTTTGGCAAATCCTTTGTATCTTTTAAGGTCTTTTTCTTGTCTCTCTACCATCCTGCCTTCCTGAACTTCTTTTTTTTCCGTTTAAGTAACCTTTCAATCTCCTTCCCCAGTTTCCTCATAAACATTGAGAGTTTATTCCTCACACGTTAGACAGCGGTTTATGAATGGCCAGGCATAACGGACTCAGAATGAGTTGGCACCCCCGAGGTACCTGTCTTGCTGGGGAGCCACAGGTGAAGGGCTGGCTGCTGGACACATGTTTGCATGGAGTCAGGCTGAGTGGCCTCAGGGTGTTTGCCCTGCACTTGTGTGTGTTTCTCCCTAGTTGGTTTCCTTGTCCAGCCACCTGTGACCTCCCTCCATCCAGCCCAGGGAATCCTTCTCATCACAGGGGTAGGATGTTTGTCTCGTTTTCCATCACATCCTTTCCCCAAAGTTTGGTTGTGAGTTGTTCCCATTCCAAAGACCTTTCCTCTTTGAAGAGAAAAGAGAAAATCTTTTCTCTCCTTTCCTCTCACTTCACTTCTGCTCTATTATCTCCTCCATCCAGAATGGCCCACTGACTCACATGGGTGTAGATCCGAAGATGGCAAGAAGTGCCAGCAATTCTGAGATAATAATACGGATGGATCAGGCAAACTTGAAAACTTTATCCCGCGACATTAAAAAAAATTGCACTTCCAGTGTATTCAGAGTCTCAGTGTAGAAACACAAATGATAGAGAAATTGAATGACACTCAAGTTTTTCTTTCCTCCTTTCCTGATTTATTCTAATCCTCCATGCTAACATGATGAACTATTTGTTAGGTAAAGTTTCAGACATTTTCTACCCATGCACACTTTTCTTCTTTTCACATAAGAGTGTGAACTAGGTCACTTTCAACATGCTGTGATTCTGTGATTCACTGTCTCCCACCGAGTCATCCACTGATAAAGTCATCTGTTTCACGGAGAACTATTTCCAATAGCTAATAGCCAATGTCTGTGGAGTGCTTACTCTGTGTCGGTTTCTTGTAACTACTTTACAGATCATTTGTACAACGTACCCATGGACCAGGTACAATTATGACCCCCAAGTGACAGATAAGTGCAGATAAGTACAAATACATACAGAGGCCAAGTGACTTGCCCAAGACACTGGAGCAAATAAAAATCCATGCCTCTGTAATCATTTTGCTCTATTGCCTCTGTCTGGGAGGCTTGATGATTTGGCAACTAAAACCTTAAATATCATGTTCCATTTTTATATCTGTGACACAAGCGTGGGGCTGTGATATGGGGTAACTAACCTGACTACTTTTGAAAACCCTTATGCACCTGGATGAAAGTAAGCCAGGGACTGCAAGCTATAGATTTAAGGTTTCCTACCAACTTTTAAAAATAGCTTCTTGAATGCAATTTACGTAGTGTCAAGTCTAGGATGTAGTCCAAATAGTAACAGAAAAATGGAGATATGTAGAAAAATACTTAAAGTTGACAAGTATTGGGAGTGTAGTATTTTGGTGGCCAGTGTGTAGACCACAGGAATACTTGCTGTTTCCATCCCAAAGGGAAGAGCCCTACGTTGCAACTGCCAAGGTCCCTGGGGCAGCAAGTGTGCTCACTGCTTAGTAAAGAAGCATCCTCAGTTTGATAGAATCATATGGGAGCCTTACATTTGGTTAGCAGTTCTACCTAATTGATGTAATAATATTTTCAGGGTGTGGGAGGGTATCAACCTCTGAAAATACCCTTGGAGAGATTTGCTTATTAAGTTTGGGTTTTTCAATCACCCTACTACTTCTTGACTAAACACCAGGCGGTTTCCTTCACTTTTCAGAACCATGTTGTTTTTCCCTTGTCTAATGAGCTTTGAAATACTTTTGGATGAGCTAATAAGTTTGGGAAAAAATAAACATCTCTTTAAGATAAGGAAGATAATAACAATGACAAGTAGAAAAAGCTCTAAAACAGAGAATATCCTCCACTCTAGCCAATGACTGGGAGTGGAAGGTGCGTGCTCACTGTCCAGGACGTAGAAATAAAAGCTGAGGAGGCGCTGAGGCGTCTCCTGGATCTCTATGAGCCTCCATCATTTCTGAAGGGTAGGGTTGACAGATAAAATATAGGCTGTTTAGTTAAATATGAATGTCAGAAAAACAACAAGTATATTTTTAAGATAAGTATGCCCCAAATAGTTCATAGGATCTACTTATACTAAAAATAATAACTTATTATTCATGTGAAGTTCAAGTTTAACTGGGTATCCTGTACTTTTATTTACTAAATCTGACAGCCCTACTGATGATCCACAATGGAATCAGTTGAGGAGCAGTACATGCTGGCTCTCGGACAGTCAGAAATGGCTTCAGCAGATCCAGGTACAGTATGAAATTCTTTTTGGATGTAGCTCAGAAGCCATGGCCAGCCCTTGACTGCAAGTACTGCCTCGGGTTTCCCTTAGGTGGGGTAAACCTTCCTCTTAATGGCCTTTTGGTAAGTCTGGAAGACCATATCCAAGGGGAGCCCCAAAGTCAGTTTCATCCTCACAACCATGTTTCCAATTCCTGGAATTGGCTGCATGTGACTCACAAGAGCTGAGGAGGTTTGTGGAAATTGGGGGTGTCATAGCTTGAACCCTTTGTAGGTAAAGTTTTGCTGTTTTGAGAGTTTTAACAGGAGCAATGTGAAAGACTCCAGGTCCCCAGGTAGATAGAAATAATCCTGTTCTACCTGTGTGTATGTGACAAGTCTCTAATAGTTCAGAGAGCAAGTTTCTGGTCTTAGAAAGACTGATCCAAGCTTGGATGTTTCTGGCGACAAGGCAAGGTCCTGAGTTTCAAGTTCACCTTTTATGGTTGAGGAGACAATAAGGTGGTCAGAAGGGAAATCATGGAGGAGACCTTGGCTTCATCCATTGTGCAGGCTTGTATATGTGGTTCTATGTAGATTGTGTTTCAAAGGTGGAGCTTGTTTACAACTATGAACATTCTCCGATGTTCTTTTTGGACCTTCATTCCCAGAGCGAGAGCAGTGCCGAGGCTCTAGAAATGCCATGGATATTCTGAGCTGTCAGTGGCATTTCCCAGGTACTGTTCCCCTGGTGCCGCTCCTTGAAATGTCCAAAGGGATTATCATCTGTCTTGTGGCGGGTCCTAGCATTGTGAAAGGAAGCTGCTGCACCTGGCTCAGAGGATTTCGGATGTGGTGGGAGGAGTAGTAGTACTACGACTATAAATTGTATCACAGCATATCTATTCCATCTTGAGTGTGGGGTTGGGGGGTTATGAAGGGGGGCTTTTATTGTACTTTTATACATTGTACCCTTGAAACTAATTCAATTTTTTTTAATTAATTAATTTATTTTGGGCTGCATTGGGTCTTTGTTGCTGCTAGGGGGCGTTCTCTAGTTGCAGTGAGCCGGGGCTCCTCTTGTCTGTGGTGCACGGGCTTCTCATTGCAGTGGCTTCTGTTGTTGCGGAGCATGGGCTCTAGGCACGCAGGCTTCCGTAGTCGTGGCACGTGGGCTCGGTTGATGTGGCACATGGGCTCTAGAGCGCAGGCTCAGTAGTTGTGGCGCGCGGGCTTAGTTACTCCGTGGCACGTGGGATCTTCCCAGACCAGGGCTCGAACCCATGTCCCCTGCATTCGCAGGCATATTCTTAACTACTGCTCCACCAGGGAAGCCCATTAATTCAGTTTTTTATAAAGAGAAGATTCCTAATATTATTCCAAAATTTTAAAAATATGTAGTTGGATAACACTATGAAAAATTAACTGATATATTCTTTTATTATTTCTCTTTGCTCCCTGGATTTTTTTTCCTCATCCAGTCAGCTAGGCACTGTGAGCTCACTGCATTAGGAAGGTAAAGACTCAGCAGAAATGAGGAAGAAAAAAAGAAAATTCTCAGCTTTGGAATGTTCACAACGGAGGCCACAGTAAAACAGGTGAGAATTCTGTGAACAAAAAATAAATGCCGTCTCAAATGCAAAAAAGTATTCTCTGCACTGGGAGGCAGGAGAGGGAGGGAGGGAAGGACTGAAGGAGAGAGATCTGTGTGGCCAGGGACATGGAAACTGTGCTTGAGGACGATATGCCCAGGAAGAGAATCAGAATCTGGAGAAGATTCAGCCTGCACGTGATCATTGCCTCCAGCCAGCACCCTCATCTCAGACGTTGGGAAATTCAGAGAGAGAGTGGGAGTACGTCAGGAGGGCCACGCGCAGAGTCTGTGTGGCAGGGGTTGTGGCCGTTCCCTATTTGTGAGGAGTCCCCAGCAATTTGCAGCCCTCTTCTGGAAAATGCTGGCGGACGTCTCTAGTGCTTATGTGAAAGCTTGTTCACAAACCTTGAAAGATACAGATGTAGCTGACAGATAGATGCATAGATAGAAAAATGTCATTAAATCAAAGCTCCAGGAAAGGTTTGGAAAATGCCCTTTATTGCATAGGACGCTTCTATTGTCATATGATGTTAGACTGAGTGCCGGTCCCTTCATCCTCCTTCAGACCACGGCATTCTGTCTGCTACTCTCCCGAGTGTCCTTTCTTCTCCCTGGAAGGGATAAAGCAAATGAGGTAGAACAGGAAGAGACAAGAAGCACTCCAAGCTCTGCTGGTCAGGGTTACCCTGCAGCATTGCCTTAATGCTCAGAGCCACACACACCACAGTGAGCTTGGCTCCAGATCATCTACCACGCCACGAAGGTTCTGGAACATTTCCATATCTCGGGGGACCTCATTTCCACGTGACTCTCTTTCCTATTCCCCTTTGTCACAGAAGGCTAGGTCCAGTGGTCAGGGTGAGATCTCGGCTCAGGCCCAAGGCTCTCAGACCTCAAAGTTCTGGTCCTGCAAGGGCCCCTGTCCTCTCTTGAGACCACTCCTGGCTCTCTCTGCCGAGAAGGAGCTGCTGGCAGTACGTCCTCTAAGAGTTGAGGTCCATCGTGCAGACCCTGAGAAAACTCCTAGGAAAAGGCTCCACCTTCTTGTTTACGTCAACAGAGGTCAATGCCTTTGGAAGTGCTGGGTGTGTCCCATTTGATGCAACTGCAGAGCCATTAGGTCAACCAGCACATGTGTGTGGCCCCTTCCCTTAGACTCCTCTGGGCCCTCGTGACATAGGCTCAGAAGACTGCCAGCCTCAAGCCTTACCTCTTCCAAGGGACGGCCACACTGTCTTCCAGGATCTTCTGTCCCATGAATCTCAGTTGCTGTTTGGAACTCAAAGGAGAGAAAAGACCCTGCCTGCGGGGTCTCTTTGGGCTGGGGCCTTCCCCCGTGGGCTGCTCTCCTTCATTCTCCTTTTCTTCTTGCTTCTCTTCATCCTCCTCCTCCTCCTCCTCCTCATCCTCCTCCTCGTCCTCCTCCTCCTCGTCCTCCTCCTCCTCGTCCTCCTCCTCAGGGGTGCTCTCGGATTCCACATTGCCCATCCACTGGGCCATGTTGAGATGAAAGACACGGCAGCTGAAGCCCTGCAGGACGCCGAACTTCACGTGCTGCTGGAGGATCTCCAAGGTGCGGAACACCCGGCAGCAAGCCATGCACCTGAAGCTGGTCTCCATGGTCAGCATCCAGTCCGCTGTCTTGGCGCT
Organism: Mesoplodon mirus; assembly: GCF_964341445.2. NCBI lineage: Eukaryota > Metazoa > Chordata > Mammalia > Artiodactyla > Ziphiidae > Mesoplodon > Mesoplodon mirus. The sequence goes on along the minus strand of NC_138986.1, from coordinate 99,169,781 downwards.
GGGTCTCTCCTCGACGGCAGGTGGCCCTGATGGGCTGCCTGGCTCTGCTCTTTCCTCATACTCTTTCTCCTCCCCAGTGGGCTCACTGTGAGACAGGAGGCTTTTGGTGGACACATCAGAAGAGGGGTCAGTGGCTACTGCACACACATCCTCAGGAAGGGTCACTTCTTCTATCGTCAGCTGCTTTTCAGGCAACCCCAAGGGTTTCTTTGTCTTCCAGGAGACAGCGACACCCTTGTTCACTTGTACCTGCATGTAGTATATTTTCATGACCCTTTCCTCTTTGTCTGGGTGCAGATAGTTCTTACAGGGTGAAGAGGGTGAGGAGGAGACACAGTGTGATGGGGAAGCGGTCTCTCCTTCTTCCTGATCCTGGGCTAGGGGTGGTCTAGGCTGGGCAGTGTCTCGATGAAATCTCCGGATTCCTGAAAAAGGAAATGAAAATCATAATAACATGCATGGGCCATGCCGGAAGCTGAGGGAGCAGGTGTGGTAGACGAGAGAGGGACATTGGCACGACATAGCTATGTCGTGAGCTTGGTGTCTGTTTCCGTAGGACGGAGTGGTGTATCTGGTGTCATCTGTGGGCTTTTCATGTGCGTGGTGGGGGATACTGGAGTGGTGTCTGTATACAGGGGTGTGGAGTATGGTGGTGAGGGCTGTAGTATGTGAGGGATGCGGCTGGATGCGTGTACGACGAGGAGTGTGAGTTTGGGAATATCGGTGGTGCATTCCTTGTGGAATGGGGCTGTGGTGCAGGAGAGTACAGTGGAGCACGTGCTTGGGGTTGATGTGCACTGAGAAGGGCTGTGCCTGGAGGGCGCGTGTATGTGTGAGCTGTGTACACCTGAGCTGGATGGTTCTACTCTCAGGCTGGAGGTGTATGATGCAGAACTGTGTCCTTCTCTGGAAGCAAAGGCAAAGACAAAGCCTACATTTTCCTCTGAAGATGCTTAATCTGGTCCCTCTTCCCTCCACCTCAAGCCCAGACCTTTCCGGCCCCTGCTCCTTGACTTCCCCACCATGGTAGTAGCAGTATTCACACACAGACCCCCAGACTCAGCTGGCATCCATGCCCTCGGAACAGCTCAGGCATCCTGCCCAGGCTCCTCCACAGAGCCCTCATCACCTCTGATGACCCTGGATTTCCTCTCAGCCTCCCTGGGATCTGTGGGCCTCCTGCCTCACAGCCAAGCACCCCCTCTCCTGAGGAGCCCCGCGCCCTTACCAGCGTAGCTGAGCTTGCGCAGAGTAGAAGTACAGAAGAAGTATTTAGAGGCAGAGGAGACCTCCCCTGCCCCTGGGCTGCAGCCTTGGGCCACCACAGTGGATCCAAGCCGAGGGGGATCCTCTTGTGACTTCGAGATTCCTGAGGGAGGAATGAAAGGCTCAGGGTGGGTTCATCAGTCCTCTGTCCACAGATATTTACTGAGTGTGTGACACGTGTCAGGTGCAGTGAATACACACAGTTGAGAGTGTGGTTCCCAGTGGATCCTCCAGGATTTAATTCCAATCAATACTTATTCTCTCACTGTCTAGTTGGTAATGTAGGCCTCGCTGGTGACTGTGAGTGTGTGGGAAGAGTGAGTGATGTGTATCAGTTAAGTCTGTGGTAAGTGTGGGGTTGACATGGGGAGCACAGTGCAGACGTGTCTATCTGTGTCTGTGGCCTTTGTGTGCATGATTTCTGTTCACAAGTAAGGAATTCTGGGACATGTAACTTTTCCTCATTACATGGTGTGGCTTGTATTTATGGTGCGTGTTCATTCATTCATTCACCAAGATTCAGTAAGCAGCTACTCCTGTGTATCCGGCACTCTTCCATTGTTGTAGTCTTTGGAAATGCTGCACATTCTAGTAGGGGAAGACACACACTAAACAAAACTACAATAAATATATAATACATCAGCTGGTGGTAAGTATATAAGGGTTGCCAGACTTAGCGAACAAGAATACAAGGCACCCAGTTAAATTTCAGTTTCAGATAAACCCAGAATAATTTTTTAGTGTAAGTATTCCAATGCAGTCTTTGGCCTGACTTAGTTTTAGTGTAAGTAGGGCCCATAAAATATGTGGGACATACGGATACTGAAAAATTTCTTGTTGTTTATCTCGAATTCAAATTGAACTGGATAGCCCATATTTTCTCTGGCAATCCTGACATGGGTTACTGAGACTGTGGTTTCCTGTGGTTTGTACAAAGCGGGTCTGGCATTACTCAAGAATGTGTTACAAGTGTGGTGTGTATGACACGTGACTGGTTCTTACAGAGGTATTTAGAGATGGCTGAAGTTAGCTGTGTTTGTGCAAGAGTTGAGGAAATACATGTATATATAGTGTGTGTTTGTGTGTGTGTCCTATATATATAGTGTGTGTGTCTATATACATATCTCATCTCCAGCGTTTGGTGTTGGAGGAGAGGATTGTGATACAGGTGGGTTGTATGAGAACGTAGTATAGGAGGGATGCATGTATATACCTCCATGTGCTGTGTGTGGTTTACTAAGGAAGTTATATGTGGGGTGTGTGATATTTTTGCTGTATCAGAGTGTACATGGCTGTATGAGTTACTGTCTCATAAAACACCCCTAACAAGAATTCTGTATACACTCCTAGGTACGCCGAGTGTCATCCAGGTCCAGGCAGGGTGACAAGAACTTTACCACACAGATGTTATATCTGGTAAGCACTCTACCCCCATTCATCTCGCTCTTCTCTGCACTACCACACACACACACACACACACACACACACACACACTCACAAACACACACACACAGGAACATAGAGCAAAATATTCTGAATGGTCAGGGGCAGTCATTGCCTTCCCCAGCCTGTCCCAGCCACTGCCTGGAAATCTGCCTGCTGTCTAGAGCTCCATTCCCAGGGCCCATCCTACAGACTCCAGGGCCCTGGGCCTGGTAGGAGCTACTGGGCTCTAATCTGGGGCAGAGGCCTCTAGCTGGAGCTCTGGGGTGACCACCCCTCTCCCAGGGCAAGCTACTCGCCTACATTTAATGCACGCAGGCACCACGTGGCCCGTGGCTCTCAGAGCTCCCTGCAGGACCCTGAGGACATTTCTCACCCCCGCTCACGTGGTCTCAGTCTCTGGAAAACCCTTCCCTTCCCTTGATCTCCTTTGGGAAATTCTTCCTGTTGAAGGAATAAAACCTCCTTGCTTTCAATATGACACCATCCCTAGACAAACAATCTTCTTTCAAAGTACATTCCACTTGTCAAGATATTTTTCACCAGGGCCTTCAACTCATGGGGCTTCTCTTTCCACTTTGGTAAAAGAGGCCAAGCAACTCATGGGTCTCTCTCAGCATCCTTGCATCCTTCACATCCCCCACCTCATGACCCCAGGGAAAGATCCAAGAGAATAAGAGAGAAATCGGGGACTGAGAAAAGCTGCACCTCTAGGTCTGTGCAAGCAGGATGCAGCCTGCTGTGAGTCCGACAAAGCTCCAGGCCCGGCTGCCCCAGGAGAGAGTCCTCAGACCAGCGGAGCTGACCTCCCATCTCCCAGGGGGAATCTGGCCGTTCTGTGCCATCTCCCACCACAGGGACCCTCCGGATAGATACGGCAGCATCAGTGAGACAAGGTCTCTCGCTCCCTGCTTCACAGGTGACACGTTCTCAGTCCTCCGCTTCCTAGAGAAGCTTCAGTTTGGCAGAAACCCATGTGCCCCAGACAAGTTGCCCCCCACATACCTCCTCCGTTCTCGGCAGTTTCCTGGGACTCTTCATTTTCCAGATGTTTCCTCTTTTGTCGCCGTTCCATCGTACCAACTAGAAGTCTCCCTTAGAAGATGCCTCAAGAGATGTCCAACTCCTCCTCTTCCCTACAGGTTGGTCCTTCTTTGCTCTTGGGCAATCCGTTGAAATGATTCAATACAAATAAAAATGGTCAAGTCTCCTAAATGGCTGAAAAACTTGTACCACTTAGTGAACCAGCAGTACTGCCTAGTGCTCACCAGGGCTGTTATGTTTGCAAGGTTGCCAGGCGCACAGTGGAATACTGTGACCTCAGTGATGACATCAGAGCATTCGGTGAACCTAGGTTGAGCACAGTGTCTGCAGTAGCACAGGCCCCATTTTCAAGAACAATTCCTTTTTCCCAGCCGAAGCTTTCCCGTGAAAGGGAAAGGTTCATACCATATCTATTATAAATTGTATCATACCATGTCTATTATAAAATTCACATTTTGATTGGAGATCTTTTAATGTCTTTTCTAGAGAGATTTAATATGAATATTTTAAATGGTCTCCAGTTTCCCTGTGGATTATTGACATTTTAAACTCTGCACTTCAATTTTCCCTCAATACATGTAATTTTGTCACAGCTATTTCTGTACTTAAAGATGAGGAACTATATACTTGATTTCTTCATTTTTTCCCCATCTCTTTCCAAGGTACTGCATTTGATTGTGTCTTGCGACTGAGTGAAAAATGCTAGTCCTTGAGTCAGGACATTGGGCCCTTTAGCAAGTAACTCAACCTATCTGGGCTTCAGCTTCTGTCTGTGCGATCAAGAGGCTTGGCCTAGCTGACTCTTCAAATGCTGTGTTTCTTTGATTCACTCTCACTTACTGATCTGCTACTTAAGAAGAGGGCCTGTTCTCATAAAGTAAGAACAGCGGTTTTTTAATCCTTAGGTTGGGCGGAGTTTAAGTGGTCATACTCAGTTTGTTAGTTATATTTACTTTTACGTATGCTTAGCTCTAAATAATTTATATGGCTCTTGTGCCTCTTTTTAGATCTTCTTTTTTTCTTATTTTCTTTTACAGTTTCTAATTTATTATCGCCAGTGTAGAGGAGCCTGATTGATTTTTAAAATTTATTGATCTTGTATGTGTGTGCCTTGTTGAACTGTCTTATTAGTTCCTGCTAGTTTATCTGTGGTTTCTCTTGGGTCTCCTAAATAAATGAACATATTAAATGTAAATAATGTGTTCTTTGGATAAAGTTTATTTTCTTGCATCTCTATATATAGAAGCAATATGTTGAATTGATTTAAATATTTAAATACTTACATACCTGTTATCATAATCTAAGATTCTTTATCTTATTTTCTTTCAATCAATATTATCTTTTCAAGATTTATCCACATCAGTCCATATAGATCTAGGTCTTTGATTTTTGACTGATTGATATTATTTCATCAAATGCGTATAGCATCATTTATTTTCCATTCAAGCATTATTGGACAATTGGATTGTTTCCCTCCCTTCTCTAGAACAAACAACATTTCCTAGAATATCCGTGAAGATGTCTGACAGTCGAGAATGTCCAGGCTACCCGAAGATTCCTACTTGCTTTTAGCCACCTTCCAACAGGCCATCTCCAGCCAGCAATTTGAAGCACAGATGAAATGAAACCTCTCCCAAGTGTGGAGATTTTAGGAGCTTCCTAGAAGGTGGGAGGTTCATGATAGGCATCCTGCTGGGATCCCAGGGGAGTCTGAGCTGGCCTGAACCTCATCTTCCTCCCCCACTTCTCAAGAGAAATGTGGAGGAAAGAAGACTTCAAAAACTCTGAGTAGGCAGAGGGAGAGAGATTGGTGGCCGAAGCTGCAACTGAGGTCTTGGAGGGGGCTGTGAGGATGCAGAGCCTCTAGAGAGCCAGGCTCAGCCTTCTGAGCACTTCTCCCCTAAGGCTGCTCATTCTTCAGGTGATAGCAGGCATATACAGCCGACTCGGCCCACACTGTCACAGAAAGCCTTATCAGAATCTCTTCGTCTTCATACACTCTTGTGTCTGTTACTTCGTTATTGCCTTCGGTACTCCACTGATGTGAAGCACAGTCGCTAGGGGATGGAGGACACTAGTGACCCATCTTGCTCTTGTGTCCTTAGTCCACAGCTTGAGGGTAAGGGAAGAGGCCAAATGAAGGTCAAGAAGGAAAGATGGAGTTTGAAGAGAAGACCTGAGTTAAGGGTGTCTTCTCAAGTCTTGATGAATGAAATGTAAATGAATGTAAATGAACTGTTCGTTGGTTTCTTATTCACCACATTTCCGTCTAGGTTTTGATGTGATTGTCTCCCAAGGGTTTTAGCATTACTTTCATCAAGACTTCTTAAGTAGAGAAAAGAGGCTGTTTGAAGTAGATTACTTTTGTCAAGTTCTCTATCTCCTTACTCCTCTCTGGCCTGAGATAAAAAGAAAAAAATTATTTGTTGAAATCTGGTAATTTCATCAAACATATTTATTCAACGACTGACTTGCACACTTTTTCCTAGCGGTGGATTGAAAAATTGATTTTCAAAGTGAAGTTGCTGAGTACATATCAAAACATAGAACGTGCGTCCCTTTGATATAGAAATCACAGAATAGGACCTTATAATTAGGAAATTCAAATAGAAAAGGTGAGTAGCATGTCAATGTTACTAAATTTTGTAAAAGTGAAATATTCAATAGGAATGTCTTTATATTTTAAGATAGTTATGTAATAACAGGTCTGTTAAAATGATGGCTTAAACTTAATGACAGAAGCATGTAACAGTTTAATGTATTTTAGGTAGGTACATCACATACCTTAATCAAACATGTATGTGTGTGTGTTAATGCATCCTATCATCTGTAAAGGGATATTCACCCTTAGGTAAACAGTGGCAAGGTTTTCAGGGATTTTTTCCACATGTAACTTCCATATTTTAAATTTTTCATTGAGCATCAATTTTCCAGTAAAATACTGTTACTTTTATAGTAACATAGGTAGTAAAATAATGTAAAATATAATATTAAAAATTACTAAGAACATATTAATCCCTCACAGTAAGAAATCCTATCATCATGAGGTATACATATATATGGCCAAAATTAAGGAATAGACCTCTAGAAATCAGTTATAAAAAGAAAAAATGTATATGGTTATTCAAAGATACAGAATAGTAGTCAGTGTAACGGTCTATTTATAATTAATGCATTTGAAGTTTAGGATAAATCCATGCAGCCCAGAATATTCTGTTTTAATTCCAACAGTAGAAATTTACACATCCTAGTTCTCCTCATCAGGCTTCCTTACTGGGTGAATGGATGGATAGCTCGGGGTACCGGCTTGTCCTTTCAAGTGCTTGGTCTGACTGGAGAAGTAGCTGGGTCGCTCCAGACACTATGACACAGAGAACCATTAGCTGTGGGGAAAAAGGAACTTACCCCCCAAAAAACTTTTTAAAATTGTTTACAAAGTAACAGTGATTGGGCAAATCCTGAAGATAGAGAGTGGAAATAGGTAAGTTTTAGAGGTAAAATTTATCAACGATTCCCTAAGGAAAAATGTGCATAGGGAAGAAACCTAGAATGATGGGAACAAGTTGTTAAGGAGGAGGTTTGCATACCATTTCCTACTTCTTAGTCATTTCACTGATGTTTAACACTTACTTGGTTAAAGGGCTTTACTCAGCAAAAGATGTATTTAATGTGAGAGGCAGGTTTCCAAGACTGGTTTCCTAGACCACACCTTCACATGTGTATGTAAAGTCCATGCTACCTCAAATTGCATTGCATTAGATGTCAGAAATCCTAGGGCTTTCTTGTTTGGTTTGGTTTGGTAGCTATCAAACCACCAACTCTCAAGGTAATTTGTAGTTTAGTGAGTTAAGTCAAGGGCTGGAAAACTACCTCCTGTGAGCCCAACCTGGCTCATTGCCTTTAAAGCTTTATTGGAACATAAAAGCTCTTTATTGGCCCATCCATTTATTTACCATCTTTGAGTGTTTCCCATTGTGCTGACAGTGTTCAGTGGTTGTGACGAGCACTGATGGCCCACAAAACCTAAAATATTTACTTTCTGGCCCTTGAGAGAAAAAGTCTGTTGATCCCTGTGGTAAGCCCAAAAGGTTTGTCTCTGTAAGTGAAAGACCACAAGTAGAGCAGAACTTAGACTTGGTTCAGTGAGGATTCCAGAGAGGTTTCCTTTTTGATTCTCATATCTGCCCTTCTGGTTGACCTTGTTCTTTAGTTTGGTTCAAAGACAGTGGTAGCAACTAGGGACTACCTGTTTCTTTCTTCACATTCAATGAAAGAGCTGCTCTTCCATTCTTAGTGTTGAGTAGTTCACAACTCACTCCCAGTGCATGGCTTCCTCTAACCTTGACTCCCACCTATGCTAAAGACTAAATCTTTAGCTTTGTATCCAGTTCCATTGGCCTTTGTAGGGCCTTCAGTTTCAACTCCCAGTTGATAGCTTGAGCTCGAAATCTGTTTTTACCGTTGGGGATTTTCTGTCTTAGCTTTGAGCTTGGCTACATAGCAACACTTTGGGGGACTTGTTATAATCAGCATTTCTATCTTTCTTTCCTTCCTTTTTATTTATTTATTTTTTTAAGGGGATCCAAAGTCAAATTCAGTCAGTGGCTGAATGACAACACATTGATTCACAACCTTGTAGATTCTCTTATGTCCTAGGGCATCAGTGGGAAGGAGTAGAATCCTGGAAATTTGAGGTGGAAATACATCGGCAGGTTCCAACAAAGCTGAGGCCTGTGACCTCTGACCTGTGACCTCTTAGATGAGCCTGCTGAGCTATTAGAAGGAAGTCTGCCTCTACTCTGAGATAGTTTCCTTGCAGGGGTCTGTGGATCCTCAAGACTTGCCTCCACTACCTCTCGTTTTTCCAGACCTAGTAATCAGACTAGAGTCCTTGAAATGGGGACGGGAGCAGGGAAGGGGTGGGTACCCACCAGGTATAAAGGATGACCATGAGGAGACACTATCTGCTAAAATAAGGAATTGTATAATTTATATCAATAGAAACCTGAGAAATAATGTGTGTGGATTTTGTAGGTATTGAAGCAGGTGGGAGTAATGTAATATTGGGTTAGGCTGGATTTGTTGATACGAGTGCATTCAACACCCATTCCAGACTCAGCGTGTTAGCTTGGCTACCTGGGAATGCCTTCAACAGTTTGCTCAAATGACTGACACCTGTACCCAAAGTTAGCGTATGCTAAAGTCAAAATGCCAGGACTTTCTAAGTATGTTGTAGCAAAATTTCTTGACGTTGGCATGACTGACATTTTGAACTGGATAGCTCTTTGTTGTTGGGAGCTGTCCTGTGCAATGTAAGATGGGCCAGTGGCACATACTCTTCCCTGCCACCCTAGTTGTAACAATAAAAAGTGCCTTGAGGGCTTCCCTGGTGGCGCAGTGATGGAGAGTCCGCCTGCTGATGCAGGGGACATGGGTCCGTGCCAGGGCCCGGGAAGATCCCACATGCCGTGGAGCAGCTAGGCCCGTGAGCCACGGCCACTGAGCCTGTGCGTCCGGAGCTTGTGCTCCACAACAGGAGAGGCCACAACAGTGAGAGGCCCGTGTACCACAAAAAAAAAAAAAATGTCTCAAGACACTGCCACATATTTCCTGGGAGGGGGGACCAAAAGTGTCCCCAGCTGAGAACCACCACTGTAGAAGGTTTACAAAGGCATAGGAATGCCAGACCACTGGAGTGGACTTATCACATAAGATCTGCTCACCCAAACCCCCTATGTGCCCTGGGAGGGCTCAGAGGACACTTCCTTTGCCAGAGGTTTAAGAAACGTATTGGTGAGGGGAGCGTTAGCAGTCTTGGAATGCTCTGTAGCTGCTCTTCTCTGCAGGCCAGGAATGAGAGGGAAAGTATGTCATCATAATGGGCTCCCTAAATTCAGTGAGGCTAATGGGATCGTGGGGCATCATTGGACAGGTGGAAACACTTCATTGGCAGAGATAAAGTGAGCGTGTTTTTCACAATGAACAGCAAAATGAAAGGGCTCATTAGAATGCTTTGATACACAGAGATTTTTTATATTTGCTCATGTGCTATCTCTAGGGCTGAAATAAATGGGGAGTCTACTAATACCCTACTTGATTTGAATCAGGAGAAAAGCTCTAGGTCTGATGAACATGTCTGACCGGAAACAACATGGGAGTTGTGCTCCCTCAGCCAATTCGATAACATGAGTCAGTTCCCATTTCCAGAGCATCTTGAATGAAGGGCAGGCCGGGTCCCCTTGAGGGAGAATATACCCTGGTTTACTACCAACTATCCCGAGGGTGCTTTCTTCTCCCTGGAAGGGATAAAACAACTGAGGTAGAACAGGAAGAGACAAGAAGCACTCCAAGCTCTGCTGGTCAGGGTTACCCTCCAGCATTGCCTTAATGCTCAGAGCCACACACACCACAGTGAGCTTGGCTCCAGATCAACTACCACGCAACGAAGTTTCTGGAACACTTCCATATCTCGGGGGACCTCATTTCCACGTGACTCTCTTTCATATTCCCCTTTGTCACAGAAGGCTAGGTCCAGTGGTCCGGGTGAGATCTCAGCTCAGGCGCAAGGCTCTCAGACCTCAAAGTTCTGGTCCTGCAAGGGCCCCTGTCCTCTCTTCAGACCACTCCTGGCTCTCTCTCCCAACAAGGAGCTGCTGGTGGTACGTCCTCTAAGAGTTGAGGTCCATCGTGCAGACCCTGAGAAAACTCCTAGGAAAAGGCTCCACCTTCTTGTTTAAGTCAACAGAGCTCAATTCCTTTGGAAGTGCTGGGTGTGTCCCAAGTTGATGCAACTTCACAGCCATTAGGTCAACCAGCACATGTGTGCTGCTCCTTCCCTTAGACTCCTCTGGGCCCTCGTGACATAGGCTCAGAAGACTGCCAGCCTCAAGCCTTACCTCTTCCAAGACCACACCGTCTCCAGGATCTTCTGTCCCATGAATCTCAGTTGCTGTGTGGAAATCAAAAGAGAGGAAAGAGCCTGCCTACGGGGTCTCTTCGGGCTGGGGCCTTCTTGTTTCTCTTCCTCCTCCTCCTCGTCCTCCTCGTCCTCCTTGTCCTCCTCCTCGGGGTGATTTCGGATTCCACATTGCCCATCCACTGGGCCATGTTGAGATGAAAGATACGACAGCTGAAGCCCTCCAGGACGCCGCCCTTCACGTGCTGCTGGAGGACCTCCAAGGTGGGGAAGACACGGCAGCAGGCCATGCACCTGAAGCCGGTCTCCATGGTCACCATCCAGTCCGGTGTCTTGGCCCTGGGTGTCTCCTCGATGGCAGGTGACCCTGATGGGCTGCCTGGCTCTGCCCTTTCCTCATACTCTTTCTCCTCCCCAGTGGGCTCACTGTCAGACAGGAGGTTTTCGGTGGACACATCAGAGGGGTAAGTGCCTACTGTGCACGCATCCTCAGGAAGGGTCACTTCTTCTATCCTCAGCTGCTTTTCAGGCAACTCCAAGGGTTTCTTTGTCTTCCAGGAGACAGCGACACCCTTGTTCACTTGTACCTGCATGTAGTATATTTTCATGACCCTTTCCTCTTTGTCTGTGTGCAGATCGTTCTTACAGGGTGAAGAGGGTGAGGAGGAGACACAGTGTGATGGGGGAGCGGTCTCCCCTTTTTCCTGAACCTGGGCTAGGGGTGCGGTAGGCTGGGCAGTGTCTCGATGTGATCTCCGGATTCCTGAAAAAGGAAATTAAAATCATAATAACATGCATGGGCCATGCCGGAAGCTGAGGGAGCAGGTGTGGTAGACGAGAGAGGGACATTTGCATGACGTAGCTATGTCGTGAGCTTGGTGTCTGTTGGCCGTAGGAGGCAGTGGTGTATCTGGTGTCATCTGTGGGCTTTTTTCTGCGTGTTGGGGGATACTGGAGCTGTGTCTGTATACACGGGTGAGGAGTACGGTGGTGAGGACTGTGGTATGTGAGGGATGCGGATGGATGCGTGTATGACGAGGAGTGTGAGTTTGGGAATATCGGTGGTGCATTCCTTGTGGAATGGGGCGGTGGTGCAGGAGGAGAGTACTGCGGATCACGTGCTTGGGGTTCATGTGTGCACTGAGAAGGGCTGTGCCTGGAGGGCGCATGTGTGTGTGAGCTGTGTGGACCTGAGCTGGATGGTGCTGCTCTCAGGCTGGAGGTCTATGATGCAGAACTCTGTCCTTCTCTGGAAGCAAAGGCAAAGACAAAGCCTACATTTTCCTCTGAAGATGCTTAATCTGGTCCCTCTTCCGTCCACCTCAAGTCCAGACCTTTCCGGCCCCTGCTCCTTGACTTCCCCACCATGGTAGTACGAGGATTCACACCTGCCCCCCACCCCTGACTCAGCTGGGATCCACGCCCTCGGAACAGCTCAGCCATCCTGCCCAGGCTCCTCCACAGAGCCCTCATCACCTCTGATGACCCTGGGTTTCCTCTCAGCCTCCCTGGGATCTGTGTGCCTCCTGCCTCACAGCCAAGCACACCCTCACCTGAGGAGCCCCTCGCCCTTACCGGCGTACATGAGCTTGCATGGAGAAGAAGCACAGGAGAAGTGTTTAGGGGCAGAGGAGACCTCCCCTGACCCTGGGCTGCAGCCTTGGGCCACCACAGTGGATCCAAGCCGAGGGGGATCCTCTTGTGACTTCGAGATTCCTGAGGGAGGAATGAAAGGCTCAGGGTGGGTTCATCAGTCCTCTGTCCACAAATATTTACTGAGTGTGTGACACGTGTCAGGTGCAGTGAATACACACAGTTGAGAGTGTGGTTCCCAGTGGATCCTCCAGGATTTAATTCCAATCAATACTTATTCTCTCACTGTCTAGTTGGTAATGTAGGCCTCGGTGGTGAATGTGAGTGTGTGGGAAGAGTGAGTGATGTGTATCAGTTAAGTCTGTGGTAAGTGTGGGGTTGGCATGGGGAGCACAGTGCAGACGTGTCTATCTGTGTCTGTGGCCTTTGTGTGCATGGTTTCTGTTCACAAGTCAGGAATTCTGGGACATGTAACTTTTCCTCATTACATGGTGTGGCTTGTATTTATGGTGTGTGTTCATTCATTCATTCACCAAGATTCAGTAAGCAGCTACTCCTGAGTATCTGGCACTCTTCCATTGTTCTAGTCTCTGGTAATGCTGCACATTCTAGTAGTGGAAGACACAGACTAAACAAAAATACAATAAATATATAATACCTGAGCTGCTGGTAAGTATATAAGGGTTGCCAAACTAAGCGAAGAAAAATACAGGGCACCCAGTTAAATTTCAGTTTCAGATAAACCCAGCATAATTTTTTAGTGTAAGTATTCCCATGCAGTATTTGGTCTTACTTACTTTTAGTGTAAGTATGGCCCATACAATATATGGGACATACGGATACAGAAAAAATACTTGTTGTTTATCTGGAATTCAAATTGAACTGGATAGCCCATATTTTCTCTGGCAATCCTGACATGGGTTACTGAGACTGTGGTTTACTGTGGTTTGTACAAAGCGGGTCTGGCATTACTCAAGAATGTGTTATAAGGGTGGTGTGTATGACACGTGACTGGTTCTTATAGAGGTACTTAGCGATGGCTGAAGTTAGCTGTTTTTGTGCGAGAGTTGAGCAGATACATATATATGTAGTGTGTGTGTGTGTGTGTCCTATATATATAGTGTGTGTTTCTATATACATATCTCATCTCCAGCGTTTGGTGTTGGAGGAGAGGATTGTGGTACAGATGGGTTGTATGAGAACGTAGTATAGGAGCGATGCGTGTATATACCTCCATGTGCTGTGTGTGGTTTACTAAGGAAGTTATATGTGGGGTGTGTGATATTTTGGCTGTATCAGAGTGTACATGGGTGTATGAGTTTCTGTCTCATAAAACACCCCTAACAAGAATTCTGTATTCACTCTTACGTACACCGAGTGTCACCCACGTCCAGGCAGCGTGACAAGAACTTTACCACGCAGACTTTATATTTGATAAGCACTCTAACCCCATTCATCCTTCTCATCTCTGCACTATGACACACACACACACACAGGCACAGTCACACACACACACACACACAGAAACAGAGAGAAAAATATTCTGAATGGTTAGGGGCAGTCATTGCCTTCCCCCGCCTGTCCCAGCCACTGCCTGAAAATCTGCCTGCTGTCTAGACCTCCATTGCCAGGGCCCACCCTATAGTCTCCAGTGTCCTGGGCCTGGTAGGAGCTACTGGGCTCTAATCTGGGGCAGAGACCTCTAGCTGGAACTCTCGTGTGAGCACCCCCGCCCAGGGCAAGCTACTCGCCTACATTTAATGCACGCAGGCACCCCGTGGCCCGTGGCTCTCAGAGCTCCCCGCAGGACCATGAGGACATTTCTCACCCCCGCCCACATGGTCTCAGTCTCTGGAAAACCCTTCCCTTCCCTTGATCTACTTTGGGCAATTCTTCCTGTTGAAGGAATTAAACCTCCTTGCTTTCAATATGACACCATCCCTAGACAAACAATCTTCTTTCGAACTGCATTCCTTTTGTCAAGATACTTTTCCACAGGGCCTTCAACTCATGGGGCTTCTCTTTCCACTTTGGTAAAAGAGGCCAAGCAACTCATGGGCCTCTCTCAGCATCCTTGCATCCTTCACATCCCCCACCTCATGACCCCAGGGAAAGATCCAAGAGCATAAGAGAGAAATCGGGGACTGAGAAAAGCTGCACCTCTAGGTCTGTGCAAGCAGGATGCAGCCTGCTGTGAGTCCGACAAAGCTCCAGGCCCGCCAGCCCCAGGAGAGAGTGTCCAGACCAGAGGAGCTGACCTCCCATCTCCCAGGGGCATCTGGCCATTCTGTGCCGTCTCACACCACAGGGACAATCCGGATGGCTACGGCAGCATCAGTGAGACGAGGTCTTTCGCTCCCTGCTTCACAGGTGACACGTTCTCAGTCCCCCCCATCCTAGAGAAGGTTTATTTTGGCAGAAACCCATGTGCCCCAGCAAGTTGCCCCCCACATACCTCCTCCGTTCTCGGCAGTTTCCTGGGACTCTTCATTTTCCAGATGTTTCCTCTTTTGTCGCCGTTTCATGGTACCAACTAGAAGTCTCCCTTAGAAGATGCCTCAAGAGATGTCCAACTCCTCCTCTTCCCTACAGGTTGGCCCTTCTTGGCTCTTGGGCAATCCGTTGAAATGATTCAATACAAACAAAAATAGTCAAGTCTCCTAAAAGGCTGAAAACCTTGTACCGCTTAGTGAACCAGCAGTACTGCCTAGTGCTCACCAGGGCTGTTATGTTTGCACGGTTGCCAGGCGCACAGTAGGATTCTGTGACCTCAATGATGACATCAGAGCATTCGGTGGACCTAGGTTGAGCACAGTGTCTGCAATAGCACAGGCCCCGTTTTCAAGAACAATTCCTGTTTCCCAGCCGAAGCTTTCCCGTGAAAGGGAAAGGTTCATACCATATCTATTATAAGTTGTATCATACCATATCTATTATAAAATGAACATTTTGATTGGAGATCTTTTAATGTCTTTTCTAGAGAGATTTAATATGAATATTTTAAATGGTCTCCAGTTTCCCTGTGGATTATTGACATTTTAAAAACTGCACTTCAATTTTCCCTCAATACGTGTAATTTTGTCACAGCTATTTCTGTACTTAAAGATGAGTAAGTATATAATTGATTTCTTCATTTTTTCCCATCTCTTTCCAAGGTACTGAATTTGATTGTGTCTTATGAATGAGTGAAAAATGCTAGTCCTTGAGTCAGGACATTGGGCCCTTTACCAAGTAACTCAACCTGTCTGGGCTTCAGCTTCTGTCTGTGCGATCGAGAGGCTTGGCCTAGTTGACTTTTCAAACGCTGTGTTTCTTTGATTCACTCTCACGTACTGATCTGCTACTTAGGAAGAGGGCGTGTTCTCATAAAGTAAGAACAGTCGTTTTCTAATCCTTGGGTTGGGCGGAGTTTAAGTGGTCATACTCAGTTTGTCAGTTTTATTTACTTTTACGTATGCTTAGTTCTAACTAATTTATATGGCTCTTGTGACAATTTTTAGATCTTATTTTTTTCTTACTTTCTTTAACAGTTTCTAATTTGCTATCGCCAGCATAGAGGAGCGTGATTGACTTTTAAAATTTATTGATCTTGTATGTGTGTTCCTTGTTGAACCGTCTTATTAGTTCCTGCTAGTTTATCTGTGGGTTCTTTTGGGTTTCCTAGATAAATGAACATATTAAATGTAAATAATGTGTTCATTGGATAAAGTTTATTTTCTTGCATCTATATATATAGAAGCAATATGTTGAATTGATTTAAATATTTAAATACTTACATACCTGTTATCATAATCTAAGATTCTTTATCTTATTTTCTTTCAAACAATATTATGTTTTCAAGATTTATTCACATCAGTCCATATAGATCTAGGTCTTTTATTTTTGACTGTTTGGTATTATTTCATCACATTCGTATAGCATCATTTATTTTCCATTCAAGCATTATTGAACAATTGGATTGTTTCCCTCCCTTCTCTAAAACAAGCAATGTTTCCTAGAATATCCCTGAAGATGTCTGACAGTCGAGAAGGGCCAGGCTGCCCAAAGGTTCCTACGTGCTTTTAGCCACCTTTCAACAGGCCATCTCCAGCCAGCAATTTGAAGCACTGATGAAATGAAAACTCCCCCAAGTGTGGAGATCTTAGGAGCTTCCTAGAAGGTGGGAGGTTCATGATAGGCATCCTTCTGGGTTCCCAGGGGAGTCTGAGCTGGCCTGAAGCTCATCTTCCTCCTTCACCTCTCAAGAGAAATGTGGAGGAAAGAAGACTTCAAAAACTGTGAGCAGGCAGAGGGAGAGAGATTGGGGGCCGAAGCTGCAACTGAGGTCTTGGAGTGGGCTGTGAGGACGCAGAGCCTGTAGAGAGCCAGGCTCTGCCTTCTGAGCACTTCTCCCCTAAGGCTGCTCATCATTCAGGTGATAGCAGGCATATACAGCCAACTCGGCCCACACTGTCACAGAAAGCCTTATCAGAATCTCTTCTTCTTCATACACTCTTGTGTCTGTTACTTGGTTATTGCCTTTGGTACTCCACTGATGTGAACCACAGTCGCCATGGGATGGAAGACACTAGTGACCCATCTTGCTCTGTGGCCTCAGTCCACAGCTTGAGGGTAAGGGAAGAGGCCAAATGAAGGTCAAGAAGGAAAGATGGAGTTTGAAGAGAAGACCTGAGTTAAGGGTGTCTTCTAAGTCTTGATGACTGAAATGTAGCTCCAGTACCTGAAGTCCTGCTTGTTCTCAAGGCTGACCATGGGGCTGGGTGCACTCAGTGAAGGAATCGTATACAATTAGTATTTCCTTGCTTGCTCACACTTGCCCTCCTCTGATACACCCTCTGCAAGACTGATCTTCCCCTGAAACAACTTTCCACCTGCCACTGTCATCTCATGAACATTTGTTTTCCCTTCCTAGTGCCCCCCTAGAATGCCATTGCAGCCAATTCATAATTTGATAATCATGCTGCTTACCATAGTCTCAGCAACTTCTGATAAATTTTATTCACTTTATTCCATAGTCTTCACCCATCAATAATCTTCCTTAACTTCCTAGCTGCAGGTTAACCCATTCGGAATCATTTCTTTTTCTTTCTCTTCTTTGGCAAATCCTTTCTATCTTTTAAGGTCTTTTTCTTGTCTCTCTACCATCCTGCCTTCCTGAACTTCTTTTTTTTCCGTTTAAGTAACCTTTCAATCTCCTTCCCCAACTTCCTCTTAAACATTTAGAGTTTATTCCTCACAAGTTAGACAGCGGTTTATGAATGGGCAGGCATAATGGACTCAGAATGAGTTGGCACCACCGTGGTACCTGTCTTGCTGGGGAGCCACAGGTGAAGGGCCCGCGTCAAAATAGCAGCTTTCAAACATTTTCCCCCCCAGTGATTGATTCCTTTTACAAATATAATTTTCTCTAGAACTCCAAAGTATAAACTATATTATGAAAATACTGATTTGACAGGCAGGTAGCTGAAAATGGTAATGGACTGCTGTGTGCTCTCAGGACACTCGGCAGTTATTATTTACCCAGAAACCCATGGGAGGTATAGTAAGAAAATCCCATTTCAAAATTGCATCACCAACAATGCCTAACTACTGCTTGTATTTTTTTTTTCATTTTCATATTTTGCGGTACGCGGGCCTCTCACTGCTGAGGCCTCTCCCTTTGCGGAGCACAGGCTCCTGACGTGCAGGCTCAGCGGCCATGGCTCACGGGCCTAGCCGCTCTGTGGCATGTGGGATCTTCCCAGACTGGGGCACAAATGCGCATCCCCTGCATCGGCAGGCGGACTCTCAACCACTGCGCCACCAGGGAAGCCCTTGTATTTCTTATCATAAGCATCAAAGTCAGGGAAGAAGCACACAAAACTTCTAATAAGTACTAAAAGATTTATAACTAAGTAATATTAAAACATTATCTGTTAGACATTAGTTATTGAGTAATTGACTATTATGTGATAAGACTGGGTTCCAGGTAGATGAGTCTGAATTTTACATGGTATAGAAATTGGAGGGGCATGTTATTGTAGAAGTGGGTTACTGATAGGGGAAAACGGAATTCTCTTATTATATAAATCTTAGAGAAGGGACAGTTTACCGTGATAAACTTAGATGATATGTACTTAGCCAATTGTACCAATAGGCCAGTCTGTGCGATGTTCAAGGAACACGGATGTTCCATTCTCTGAGGTCCTATCCAGTTGCATGAAACCCAGAATGGTGTCTCATCTAACCCTTTATGATCCTGAAAACTGTTTGTCACCCTGAAAATCCAGCATGATTCCCCAACATGATTGCAAAATCTGCCATTAATCAAGCAGCCCTTGTAACCTGGCTCTAGCAGTTTCTCACTATACCACTAGCACCATCTTGCCTCATTGCCCAAAGGTTGCATGATAAGACTAGGTACTGCACATGCCCCATATGGACTGGTTTAGCATGTAGGCTTTGACAAAGTCTTTCACAGACATGAGGACTTGATTACACATCTTTAGAAATGAGAGCAAACCAGGTACTGCTGTTTTAAAAAAATGACCAGGGCCAATCTACACACTTACTAATAAATAACATATTTAAAGTAAGGTCATTTATATACACACATTTGGTAGGAGTCTTACACTGAGATTTGCAGACAAGAATGAGTTAACCAGACATGCCTTGCAAGGGGGTTCACCAAAATGTGTTAAAACCTAATATATATCACTTGTGAGTCAGTGACTCCTAGAATATTCCCACAGTGTTAAAATATACACTAAAAATAAAAAATTTGGACTAAATTATTTGTATGTAACACCTGAAACAACTATGCAGAATTTTAGGGCTTCTAGAAACATAGCTTAAAAATAAATCCTAAAATGAGGTCCCTGGCTTGGAGAATTTGGATTATTGCCATTTTACCAATGGAGAAAAAGCAAACAAATCAAAAAATGACTTAGGCATGATTACATAGTAACTCAATGGCAGGCCTGAAGAGTGGAACTCAGGGTTTCTGTGCTGAAATCCAGGAATCCAATGAGCTAAACTTCCAGGAAGTAGAGTATAGCACTGAAGTTCCAGACGACAGCTATATCATTGAGTTTGGTGTAAAATAAAATTCATTTCGTTCAAGTGAGAACTGTTAGTTGCTCAAAAATAATATTGGGATATAACTTCCTATTACTTTGACTTTGCTCCTAATCCATGTCTGATGGCTTGGTAATGATAAAAAATCAAAGTGTAAAGTTATGTGCAGGAATACTCATTAGACTTGGAGGACAGAACCAGTAATGGGAAGGAATTGTAGGCTACTGTCTTAGGCTGTGAAGTCATTCATAATAAGCTTCTTATTAGCTTTTGGGCCACCATGTTGTACTGAATATCAAGCGTTAATCAACTCAGCTTGTAGACTGTAAAGTGTCTATAGGAAACAGTGTCATTTGATTTTCCCTAAAGTGATGCTGAAGCACATTGGCAATAGATTAACATTTTAAAGGACCATCCTTTAAAGAAATGCTTTTCCTCAAAGAGTGAAATTCAGAACAACCTATTCTAGCCTTAAAGTTCGGATGGCTCTTTGTTTGCATCCAACTTCATTCTGATGGAAAATTTTGGACAGTCCCCTTCCCTCATTGTGGAGAGTCAGGGGGAGCTCAGATAAAGTGTTTGCCTTGAAAATGCATGATGAAGTTTGTGTAGTGAAGGAAGATGTAGGGGTGAGTATTCACTAAAGGCATTTAGTTTTCTCATTCAGAAGATAAGTTCAGATTTTCCCAAAAGGTAGGAAAAGATCTAGAAATGGAAGACAAAGCTGAGAGTAGAAGTAGGACAATGTGAGATCAGCTGGGCATGGAGCATGGAAGGATCTCTTTTTCTCTTTGTTGATTTTCAACTGGTTTATTGGCTTTATTGGTGTATTAGTTTTGGAGAGAAGGTGTGAATGTAGGCTTTGTGTATGTACAATCTTCTCATTTCCTTTTACTGAGAATCTCTGGTACAGGGTGGGATTAGGATCAGTGATAGTGGGTATGAGTGAGCAGAGGAACAGATCTCAAGAAATAGTTCAATTGAAGCATTTTAATAACGAACTAATAATTTCATAAGAAGATAGGGCATGTTTCAGCCCACAAAGGGAATATTTTATTGAAAAATACACTCTCTCCATAGTATGTGCTTGTACCCACTGGGGTAATTCTGGGAGTTAGATAATGCTTTGAAGTTAGTTGGGTGGTTTGAAGGTTTCTACCACTCTGTTCCTGAAAAGGTGTTTTTCATCTTTCTTTTGGATAATAATGCTTACAGGCTTTGTAGAGTAGATACAATGATGCAGAATAAACTCAATAGATAGAACAAATAGGTAGCTAGAATACCTCTCAATGGAAGGGGACCAAATGCATTGTGAATAACCAAGTGTTCATTTTATTCCAAGGAGGGGGTTGGGTAAATGACCCTGGTGCTGTGCCAGATGTTGTTTAACAACTGGAGCTAGTGGCGATGGAGTCTTGCTGTGTCACTTCAGAAAGGACGTGTTGACTACCATTGTCAGTCTATCTGGTGGCAGTCTTTGTCGTCATTCGCCACAGCCGAGAAGGCAGGCGTCTCACACAAAGTTGTTTAGTTGACAGATGTTTCTTGCGTGGAAGCTCCGAGTTAGCTACCTTTGTAGAGTTTCCTATCCAGCTCAAGCTGGGACTACAGGAACCATTCAGCAAATGAACACTGACTCTACCAGCTGTTCCATCTACAGCACACGGAGGCTTTTCAGCTTGTCTGAAGCCTGGTACAATTTGTCTGCACAGGTGCTGCAGGTGGAAAGGTATATTAGACTCTCATTAATGCTGGCATTTCACTAGAGGCATTCAAGCCTCCCAGAGCTGGAAAGGGTTGCACTCTTAAATGTTAGGATTCAAAGGACATTCAGATCTTAAGGAGAGAAGCAGGGACATGTAGGCAATGGCCCTCTTTGTTTATAATGTCTCCTTGGTTTCTGAACTCATTCAGTGTTTTGTCCTCCCCTGCCGCTCTGGATGCTGCCGTGCCAGAATCATTAACTGATTAACCCCCCTTTTCATTTTCATGTGAAATGATTCTAACGTTTAAGTAATGAACCCTGGTCTCACTGGTGTGCTGCTGACCTTGGGCTTGTTTGGAATTTGCTAGCTGGCTGAAGTTTACTCTTCAAGCCTTGCCTAAAGTTATCATTCTGTGATGAGATATGAAGAAAATCGGTTAGAAATGGTCCAAAAGACTGAACCAATACAGGAATGGATGATTTTTTTTCACCCAAACAGAGATGGAAGAGAGGGAAGTAGGATAACTGCATCTTGGTGGGACATGGCATGTCTGAAGTGAGTGGGAAAGGGAGACGAATATGGAAATTCTTTAGCCCTTGCAGTAGAGACTGGGGGTAGAGGGATAGCTTTAAGTTCCCTTTAGTTTATTTAAGAAATGATTTTATCCTCACATCTGAATGGTCTGAGTACAAATCCAAGTTAATTACAGTGGAACCCGTTGGACTCCTGATGTTATGGTGGGAGTCCTCTACCTGCTTTATGAGTTGGCTGCATAAGATGGGTCTTCGATTCTATTCTGTGTTTCTGTTAGAAAGGATGTTAGGATAGTGACGTATCTTAGGGGTATCAGTGCATTGTGCTGTGATACTCCTTCTTTTCTTTCCTTCTCTCCCCACCTTCTTCCTTCTCCTCAGCACATATAGAAGCCAGAAATGTCCTAACCTCTTTTTACCTTCAATTTTTAAAACATTGACCCTGTCCCTGGCTCTGTGCCAGGTAATGTTGATTCATTACCCCATTTAATATCCTCAGCAAGCAGCAGAAGTAAGCATTATCAGCACCATGTTACAGACAGAAAATTGAGGCTCAGAGAGGTAACGACACTAATGTCAGGTCATGTAACTAATAAGTGATAAGGCTGAGATTCAGATCCATATCTCACTACAAAAGCCACCTTTCCCCCACATGACTGATGTGCATTGACTTTCAATCCGTGTTTTCTTTAAAAAACTTTGGAGAGAGACCAAGTCCTTGACTTGGGTTAGAAAGGAGTTTCATAGACCTGAATCTCAAAATGCTTAAATTACTGAAATAACAAACAGTATGAAGTCCAGACCTTCTCCACATTTGGAATCGTTGTTCTTCCCATAGTCTTGTGTCTGTTTCATCAAATATGAGTTGATTATGTTTCAATAAGAAAGGCCACTGAAACATAAAGCTGGGTGATTTAAAGTCATCTTTCGAGGCTTGACAGTCAGTGAATGTTTTATTCTCCTCTGTTGCTATGTCACAAGGACAAACGTAGATCTGATTATAAAATGCAATTGTGTTCCTCTCCGTATTCTACACAGAAAGTGTTATTAAGCCGTGGTGACCTTTACTCACAAGAAACGTGGTTGGCGAGTCACAGAAAGTGTGAGCAATTGCTCCCCCATGAAGCCCTGCTCCTGTGAATGGAGAGACGTCTTTTGGTAAAATGTAGCCATCTGGGAGGATTTAGGAAGGTTGAATACTGAGAAGTAAAGTGATGTGGGTCTTACGGATGGTTGTTGTGAAGTAGATCATTTGTCTAAATCCCAAACCCTAAAATGGCTATCTCTATGAAATGGAACATAGCTTTTATGATATGAATATTCAGTGACCTGACATCAATAAAAAGAGGAATAAAAAGAAGAAAAGCACATAGGTCAATTACATTTTTCCCACCTGGAGAGGTCTTTGCCGCTGAAGCTTGGCATGTCTCTGGACGCAGAGCATCCTTCTGGTGTGTGCTTCAGGCATTGTGCGCAGGTGTCTGGTTCCCATTGTGCTGCCAGTGGGCTGGGGGGCCACTTGCTGATGGAGCTCATTGGCAGCTCTTTGTGTATCTTCCTGCTCCCACGAAGCATCATGTCTTTATCTTCTTCCCTCACTGCCTACCTCAGGCACAGCAGGGGGATTGGATCCTCTAGCACCACCATGAACTTGAGAGCTTTGCCTCTGCTCTTAAATCTTGCCAAAAGCTTAATTGACACGTTTTCTTGAAAATTCTTTTTTACGTTATAACTAAATCTTTTGGAGCTTTTTCCAGGTTCCTTTGTTGGAGCTTTCTCTTACTTGCTGTGAATTTGCTCTTAGTTCTCAATTCGTGGAAGTATCAAATTTGGTCTGTCTTTTATTCATGGTTAATTTTACGTTATTCATTATCCGTTGATATTGTAACTCCTTTAAGCATATTTAATGGTGGTACACGTCATGCCAAACACGTCTGAGTTTCTCAGATCCATCTGAAGCAGAGAGGATGAAAAAAAAATCAGCATCTTCACTTTTCCAGAGGAAGGCGGGCCAGACCTTCTAATATTGTAAAATGTGTGAAATCATTGCTGTCTCCAACCACAAGATTGTTTCAGCATCCATGAGGCAATTTTATGTGTTTTTGGAATGAGATCCTTTAGTTTCTCTCTGTATTACATTTAGTGTCTGATAAACAGTCCCTACTGTCTACACTTTTGTCCTGTTAGTAGTCTAAAGACTTCATTCTCACAAACTGTACCAGTTGACTTTTATCTCCCCTGTTATAATAAGTAGTTTGATGTCTGTTATAAGTAGCCTTGCCAGTAATGTTCGAGAATCATCAGGTTCACTAAAATCCCTTTGGGCTGAAATGTTTTCAGTATTCCTGCTCACCTCATTGTGTTCAACCAGCCCTTCTAAGCTTTCTTTAATGTTTCCATTGATTTCCTTCCTAAGTCACAGTCCCTATGACCAGTCCTGCCATTGCAGGTGCACTCAGAGTTCACCCTGGTGGATCACAGGTTCTCATGTCTATCAAATGAAGTGGGATGATATTGTAAAGAAGAAATACGTTAAGTCCGTATGGCTGGCATCTCATGAAACTCACTTGGCATGTGGGCTAACATGCTTTCATGATTTTATAGTCTTTGTTTTTAAAAAATGTTTGAAAACATTGTGGTAAAATATACATAACATGTAATTTACCATTTTAACCATTTTATAAAAAGGTATACACTTCAGTGGCATTCACACTGTTGTGCAACCATCACTACTATCCACTTCGAGGACTTTTTTCATCTCGTAAGATGGGAACCCGGTACTCATTAAACAATAACTCCTCTTTCCTCCCTTCCCCCAGCCCCTGGCAACTAGCATTCTACTTTCTGTCTCTATGAATTTGACTATTCTAGGTATCGTGTATAGGTGAGGTAATATACAGTATTTGTCCTTTTGTGACTGGCTTATTTCACTTCACATACTATCTTCAAGGTTCATCCATGTTGTAGCATGTGTCAGAATTTCTTTCCTTTTTAAGGTTGCATAATACTTCACTCTAGGTGTATACCACATTTTCTTTATCCATGCATGCGTTGGTGCACAATTGGGTTGTTTCCTCCTTTTGGCTATTGTGAATACTACTGCTATGAATGTGGGTGGGCAAATATCTTTTCACATCCTTGCTTTCAATTCTTTTGGGTATATATCCAAAAGTGGAATTGTTGGATCAGATAGTAATCCTATTTTTAATTTTTTGAGGAACTGCCATACTACTTTCCACAGTGTTGCACTGTTTTATATTCCCACCAGCAGCGCACAAGAGTTCCGATTTCTCCGCATCTTCACCAATAGTTATTTTCCGGTTTTTTGATAATAACCATTCTGACGAATGGGAAGTGGTGTCTCACTGTGGTTTTGATTTGTATTTCCCTAATATTAGAGATGTAAAGCCATCTCTTCATGCGCTTATTAGATATTTGTATATTTTCTTGGAAGAAATTCCTATTCAAGTCCTTTGCCCATTTTTAAATTGAGTTGTTTGTTTGTTTTGTTGTTGAGTTGTAGGAGTTCTGTTTATATTCTTGATATTAACCCTTTGTCAGACATATAATTTGCAAATATTTTGTTTCATTCCAAGAGCTGCCTTTTCACTTTGTTGATAGTACAAAAGTTGGATGCATAAAAGTTTTAAATTTTGATATAGTCCAATTTACCTATTTTTTTTCTTTGGCTGCTTCTGCAGCCTTTGTCTTTTTAGATTCAATCTTTTATAGTGTTTTTATCTTGAAAGAATAATCTTGGTTATTTTATTCTTTCCTCAAGATTCATATTATAGACCTTTACTTAACCTCACTGCTAAGCATGCTTTTCACTCTCACAGACACTAAAATCTAGCCTGGAGTGTTGCTCCACGTGGAAGGTGAGTGGGCAGGCTGCAAGGGACCTTACATCCCCATGCTTTTACTTAGGCTTTCTCTAGGTTGAAGTTGTGTTATAAACAATAACGTATGATTTGGTTTGTTGGATAGCCTCAGAATTCCACTTTCTTTTCCATCCATGTATTCACTGTTCATTGGTGCTTGTATTTTCTATTTGTGCAGTTACTTTTCTATTAGTGTTATCTGAAAAATTAATGAGTATTCTAGATACCCTCATCTAGGTCAGGGTTTTTTTAACTTCTTTCTTTAAAGCACTTGAACCCCTTTTCTAACAAAAGCTTAAGTAGAAGCTCAGTACAGTGGCTAAGAGCAGTGGTTACTCAGGAGCAGGGAATGAAGATGTTCAGCTCACTGCTTTCCCTCCTCCAGCCCTTGAACCTTTCCCTTTGAACCTGGATGGAGGCTCTGTGGAGCCGAGTTTGCTCAGGACAGAAAAGCCTGTTGATAAGGCAGGAGATGAATTACAATCATTCACTTCCCACTTCTCCAGTCCTACTTACATCAAAGCAATTCAACTTTTGTATGGTAAATGTATTTAGGAATCCATGTACTATTCAGCTTAAACTACAGGGTTCTCTCAAACTGGAAATCAAATAAACAAACATCCCCCCACCCCCTCAAAACAACCAGGTTTCTCTGCCTGAAATTGTTGTTCAGAAACCTCCAATCGACTTTACTGACCAAAACGATAACCCACACATGCCAAGGACTTGTAACCATGATACATGATACACTTCTTGGGACACCCCATTGTGCATAGTGACCCATTTTATTGATGAGTATTTCACATAGGAAGATTCAAAAGCCAGAGGAGAGTCCCCTGGTAAGGAGGCCACCTACTGAGACACAGGAAACTTAATTTTGATCCACAGACATTTTAAACTAGAAAGGAACTTGGAGATCGGTAGCCCAAGAGGCAGCAAGAGTGGTGTGTTTGGTTTGCACAGAATTTAAAAAATTAGTTGCCAGCATTAAAAAAAAACCAGCAGTGTTTATATAAACATTACAAATAAAGATAAAAATCTTGATTTTAGCCTGTCTTGGAAAAATCATAACATGTGACACTAGGCCCATGGTCCTGTATGGCACTGATGAATTACAGGAGGCCTTTAAAAACTCCCAGTGTCGGGCTTCCTTGGTGGCGCAGTGGTTGAGAGTCCGCCTGCCGATGCAGGGGACACGGGTTCGTGCCCCGGTCTGGGAAGATCCCACATGCCATGGAGCGGCTGGGCCCGTGAGCCATGGCCGCTGAGCCTGCGCCTCTGGAGCCTGTGCTCCGCACGGGAGAGGCCACAACAGCGAGAGGCCCGCGTACCGCAAAAAAAAATTTAATAAAATAAAATAAAATCCCAGTGTCCAGTCTGCATCCCAGACAAATTAAATGATATTCTCTGTGGTTAGCACTCAGACGTCAGTATATATTTAAAAAATTGTACTAAAAACACATGACAGTGATTATCATCTAAGTCATTTTAAGCGTACAGTTTAGTGTTTTAAGTGTATTCACATTGTTGTGCAACAGACTTCTAGAACTTTTTCATCTTGCAGAACTGAAGCTCGATACCCATTAAACACTAATTCCCCCACCCTCCTTCTTCCAGCCCTTCCTTGGCAACCACTTTTCTACTTTCTGTTTCTATGATTTTGAGTACTCTACATACTTCATATGAGAGGAATCATACAGTATTTGTCCTTTTGTGACTGGCTTATTTTGCTTAGCATCATGTCCTGAGGATTCATCCATGTTGTAGCATTTGACAGGATTCCCTTCTTTTATTTTAAGGCTGTATAATATTTCATTGTTTGTATGTCCATTCATCTGTGAAGGAATATTTTGTTTGCTTCCACTTCCTGACTATTGTGAATAATGTTGCAGAGTGTGCAGATTTATTTCTGAGATCCTGCTTTGAATTATTTTGCATATAAACCCAGAAGTGGGATTGCTGGATCATATGGTAATTTTATTTTTAATTTTTTGAGGAACTTCTGTACTATTTTCTATAGTGGCTGCACCATTTCTCATTCCCAGCAAGAGGGCACAGGGTTCTAACCTCTCCGTGTCCTCTCCAACACTTGTTATTTCTGTTCTTTTGACAGTGGCCATCCCAATGGGTGTGAGATAATGTCTCATTGTGGCCTTGATTTGCATTTCTCTTAAGTTTAGTGATGTTGAGCATCTTTTCATATGCTTGTTGGCCATTTGTATATCTTCACTGGAGACTTGTCTATTCAAGTTCTTTGCACTTAAAAAATCAGTTATTTGTGGGTTTTTTTGTTGAGTTGTGGAAGTTCCTCAGATATTTTGGATATTAATCCCACATTAGATATAAGATTTTCAAATATTTTTTCCCATTCCAATAGGTTGCCTTGTCATTCTGTTGATTGTTTCCTTACCTGCATGGAAGTTTTAAAATTTGATGTAGTCCTATTTGTCTACTTTTGCATTGTTGTATGTGCTTTTAGTATCGTATCCCAGAAATTATTGCCAAATGTAATGTCCTAAAATTTTTACCCTATGCTTGCTTCTAGGAGTTTTATAGTTTTGGTCCTGTACTTCTTTCTTTCTTTCTTTCTTTTTTTTTTTTTTTTTTGCGGTACGCGGGCCTCTCATTGTTGTGGCCTGTCCTGTTGTGGAGCACAGGCTCCACATGCGCAGGCTCAGCAGCCATGGCTCATGGGCCTAGCCGCTCCGCGGCATGTGGTATCGTCCTGGACCAGGGGAACGAACCCATGTCCCCTGCATCAGCAGGTGGACTCTCAACCACTGCGCCACAGGGAACCCCTGTACTTCGTTCTTTAATTTATTCTTTTGCAAGTAGATATCCAGTTTTCCAATATCATTTGTTTAAGAGATTGTGTTTTCCCCATTGTGTATTTTTGGCACCTTTGTCAAAAATCGTTTGGCCATATAAGCAAGGGTTAATTTCTAGGCTCTCTACTCTGTTAAACTGGTCTAAATGTTTTTCTACAAGTACCATAGCACTTTGATTGCTGTTGCTTTGTACTGTGTTTTGAAATCAGGAAGTGTGAGGCTTCTAACTTTGTTCTTTTACAAGATTGTTATGGCTACTTGAGGCTCCATAAGAATCATAAGATATTTTTCTGCTACTGGGATTTTGATCGGAATTGCATTCAATTTGTAGATTTCTTTGGGTAGCCTGGCCATTTTAACGATATTCCAATCCTTGAGCATGGGATGTCTTTCCATTTATATACAAATACAATCTTCCTTGATATCTTTAAGCAGTGTGTTGTAGTTTTCAATGTACAAGTTCTTCCCCTTCTTGGCTAATTTTATACCTAAGCATTTTCTCCTTCTTGATGCTGCTGTAAGTGAGATTATTTTCTTAATTCTCTTTCAGATTGATCATTGTTAATGTATAAAAATGCAACTGCATTGTGTTTGTTAATTTTGTATTCTGCAACTTTGCTAAAATTATTTCTTGGGTTCAGCAGGTTTGTTTGTGTGGGTGTGTGTGTGTGTAATCTTTAGGAATTTTTGTGCCTAATATGTCATCTGTAAACAGAGGTCATTTTACTTCTTCCTTTCAAATTTGGATGCCTTTTATTTTTTTGTGTGTCTGATTTCTCTGGCTAGGACATTTAGTACTATGTTGAATAGTAGTGATGACAGTGGGTATCTTTTCCGTCTTCCTGGTCTTAGAGGAAAAGCTTTAAGTCTTTCACTGCCGAGTATGACGTTAGCTGTTGGTTTTTCATATATGGCTTTTATTATGTAGAAGTACTTTCCTTCTATTAATAGTTCACTGTGTTTTTATCAGGAAAGGGTATTAAACTTTTGTCAAATGTTTTTTCTACATCAGTTGATATAATCACGTGGTTTTGTCTTTCCTTCTGTTAATTTGCTGTATTACAATGATTGATTTTCATATGTTTCATCATCACTGCATTTCATTTGGGCATGGTATATAGTACTTTTTTTTTTTTTTTTTTTTTGCGGTATGTGGGCCTCTCACTGTTGTGGCCTCTCCCGTTGCGGAGCACAGGCTCCGGACGCACAGGCCCAGCGGCCATGGCTCATGGGCCCAGCCGCTCCGCGGCACGTGGGATCCTCCCAGACCGGGGCACGAACCCGCCTCCCCTGCATCGGCAGGCGGACGCTCAACCACCGCGCCACCAGGGAAGCCCGTATAGTACTTTTAATGTGCTGTTAAATTCAGTTCTCAAACTTTTTGGGGTTGTGAATCCCATTGAGAATCTATGAAAGACATAGACTCTCTCTCGGGTAAATGAATTTCAGCACATAGAGTATTTTAGAAATAACTTGGAAGGCTTCGTAGAGTGCCCAGAAGTTCTTCTTGGGGTCCTCTAAGGACAACTAACCTTTGTTGTCTGATTACCATGCTAAGAACTATGTGATGCATGTTACCTGAGTCATCTCAATTAATTCCAGCAATGACCTGATGAGACAGGTTCTATGTTATACTCATTCTATAAGATGAGGAAATGGAGGAAGTAAGCAGAGGAGCTGAGATGAAAACCTAGACAGTCTGGTGCCAGAGCTGGAGACCCATGGAGTTCAGTTTGAGACCCCTTGGTTTGGAGAATTTGATTTGATTCTAGGCTGAATTCTAATCTGAAGGAGCATCAAGAGTATTGGACAATTATGGGGGTTCTGAGTCACCAAGGGACTCAACGGTGTGATCCATAGATCAGCAGCTTTTGACATCACCTGAGTGCTTGTTACAAATGCAAGCACTCAGTTAACACCCCAGAACTCTAGAATTTTAACAAGATCCTTCAGGAGATTTGTGTGCACATTAAAGTTTGAGAAGCATTGGCTTAGGCCCTGCAGCATTAACAATTTTGACACCCTCTGAGACCATTTCGAACTTAAAATTAAATTTTTGGTAGCTTTGGGTGATGTTGCTTATTGGTTCCTGGTGAACTGACTGATAGTGATGGTTGTGGGGAAGGTGATATCGGGAGAGGTGGAGTCAGCCCTAAATGAGCGTGTGTGACAGCAACATACTTGCACCCAGTATGTCCCCCTTCTCCGAGGTCACTGTAAGATCTCTTTCGAATATTCTTTTAAAATGATAGCATTCTAGAATCGAGAAACAAATGGATGAAAGTGCCATTCTCACTTGTTAGCTGCATGCCTTCCAGCAGCACAGGCTGATTCTGCGTAGTACTAGGCTATGGAGAGCCATCAAAGCTTCAAAAGGAAAAGCTTTCATCTCTCGTGAATATTTCCTGCCAGGCACCATTGCTGTGGTGGGTCTTTAAGGACCAGTGGGGGTGTGTCACTCCTGGGGAGCAGGTGTCCTCTGAGCTGATTGCCTGCGGCCCCCTCCTGATACCCTTACTCTATGACCCGATTTCTGACCTCCAATGTTGGCTATTGTCTTAGAGCCCTGCTCAGCTTTGGCGTCAGTGCCTCCCTTGGAATCAATTGCCTCTTGGATTGTTAGCATCTTCAGTTGGATTCTGCAAGTAATCCCTTTCTTGTTTTTGAACTATAATAAGTTGAACTTCCTATGGCTAAGTGATGGCATATCCCTAAGCCAGAGCTTTTACCAAGCAGTAGTTCTTACACTCAGATCTCTCCTCATGTGGGACCTTCTTTGTCATCGAGAGCAGTCATTATGATTAATTCAGAGGATCACAGGAAAGGACTTTTTTTTAACCCTTTCAGGTACATTCTGGAATGTAGGAACATCCTGTAGAATAGTGAGGTTAAATGAGTACAGTGTCCTCACAGACAGGCTTTTTTGATGAGACCTCGAGTCCAGCAAAGAGTTTGTAGTTAATTTAATAGGTTCTGGGATAGAGATTGGACCTTTGTGATGATGAGTGAAGAGATTATCATTTGGGTACTAGGAGAGCTGTGTGTGCTTTTCTTTCTCTGAGCGTGGAGCGTGAAATCTATTTAGAGGTGCAACCATGAGCCCCAAATGAGAAGTCTCTTAGAACAAGAAACAAAAAAGGCACCGCTAATCATTGTGATTCCTGTACCGAGAGTGCTCTGTGAAAGTGGTGCTAAGAATTCCCCTTTACAAGCATCATATGTCAGTAGATTTTAAAGTTCAGTACAACTTCCTCAACTGATACAGCTGGAGGACACACTGTTTCAGAATGTTTAAGATGGGGTTCTATATTTGAGGTAACTAGACGGGGAACACAGAGAGAAAATTGAAATTATAGACATCGATATGATTACCACTGAAGTATATTGATATTTGGCATGGAAATATTATCCCCTAAAGTGCAAGGAAATGCACATCCTGGACATGAGACAAACACAGATACCATTGAATATGTGGGTCCTGAGAATTTTGCTTTTCCTTTAATTACTCATTTGAAACAAGTGATGACTGAAAGAGTAGGCAATATGTAGTCAGCTCTTCAGCTGGGGGAATATTTCAGTGTGAGATGTGGATCCATTAAGGTCTTTTGATGTGTAGATTAATTTTTTTTATTAATTAACCATTGTGCAGAAGTCAGAGCAAATGGCTGTTTTCCACAGGAATAGAGGAACCAGTGCAAACCTTGGAAATGTCAATGTGCCAACCACCTTGAAAAGGTTGTTCAATGGAAGGTCTTTTTTAAAAGAAATTTCGGTATAGTTGATGTACAATATTATATAAGTTATGATGTAGTGTTTCACGATTTTTAAAGGTTATCCTCATTGACACTTATCATAAAATATTGGCTATATCAATGGGAGATCCTAAATTGCAAGTTTACTTACAGTGCCTGGGAATGTTTCTTCATTGGGAAACACCTAATATAATTAAACTAAACTAAATTAATTCATACTCGGCTTAGTTCCAAAGAAGAGTCAAGCTGTTACAGATGTTGCTTTCCTAAAACATAGGATAATTCAAGGTTGCCTAAGGAGACAAAGTGCATCAGTTGTGGAATCATCTATGTGTCATCTGCTGATGTTTCACTAGTGATCATTGAATCATTCAGAATTCTATAAACAATATTCTTCCACCAGGGTAAAGAAGTCCGCACTGCAGTTCACTGTTTCTTGGCAGTTGTGAAAAATGCAATCGGAGAAGTTGTCAGGGACCTTAATTAAAGCTCCCTGAGTGAATCTTTTGCATATGCAAATTATCCTCACTGGAGAAGCCTCTGTTTACATACTGAAGGGTCTGACAAATACTGATTGCAACTGTCCGTGTATTTTGGGGTGTTTGTCTCAAGTACCACAAACACGTTTATTCTGGTGATATTCTGAAGGGAATGGTATGAAAATAAACTCTCTAATGTTTCACAAGCTGATGTGTCAGCAGCCTTGAAATTGAGAAAAATGAGCTTTGAAAGGAAGAAATGGGTGTAGTTGGAGCAGGTGATTGGGGACCAGGAACAAGGGAAAGATAAAACATCAGTGAGTCACAGTGGTGGAAGGGCACTGACATTTTAATGGAAGAGAGTCCAAGAAAAAAGGAAATTAGAGAAACAAAGATAAATGAACAGAGAAGAAGTATTTGTCAATTTTTTCATCAGGATTTAAACTTTTTAAAAAGTATTTTTCTTTCCTTTTTGCGTTAATGTTTATAAGCACTTGTTGATGCAACTGGCACTGTGCTAGATGCTTTATTTTAAATTTTATTATTACAGCCCTGTGAGGAGGCTAATAGTGTTTAAATGTGTTTAATAATGATTAAATGTGTGAGCCCTAGAGTTTGATCGTCTGGGGTTGGAATACCTGAGGTGTCACCTATTGGCTCTATGATCTTGGGCATAGTAAGCTTTTTGTACCCCAGTTTCTTCATCTGAAGAATAGTGGCAATAATAATAATATATAATAATAATTATTATTAATAATAGAATACCAACATTATCATAGTATTATGATATACTATATAACTATATATTATTATTAACCTAATCTCTTAATATTATTATATTAGTAATACTATTAGTATTATGAATATTATTATTACTATATCTCGCTTTCCGGGCGGCTGGGACGCAGGTGGGCCTGGCGGGTCCGCGCGGCCTCGGGGCCGGAACCCGGGGTCCCCGCCCACCCCAGCGACCGCCGCGTGCCCGCCGCGCGCCGAGCCCCACGCCCCGCGCTTCCGTCCTGGGTCGCGGTGGCCGGAGGCGCATCCGGGTCCGCGGGACAGGCAGGCGCCGAGGTCGCTTGTGTTGGGGGTAGTGGTGCGGCGAGGATCCGGCGCCTCCGCGGAGCATGGCGGGTCGGGGGCTGGGGGCGCCGCGCCTTGCTCTGCCCTCCGCACTTTCCCGGCTCTGAAGCCTCGAGAATACGGCCAGGCAGCGGTAGTTGAACGGGGAGTTTGCCTGCTGGGAACTAGGGGCCTGCTGGGGTCTCAGTTCTTGGCTGGCCCCGAACACGAGGTTGCCAAGCGTGTGACGGCAGCAGGTAGGAGTGAGCCGCTGGTGCAGTGATGAGCAGGGAAGGAAGGACACTGGCTGTTGGCCTGTGAAC
The DNA here is from genome assembly GCF_964341445.2 of Mesoplodon mirus. Lineage (NCBI taxonomy): Eukaryota > Metazoa > Chordata > Mammalia > Artiodactyla > Ziphiidae > Mesoplodon > Mesoplodon mirus. Next base: position 99,135,899 of record NC_138986.1, on the reverse strand, counting down.
CTAGACAAGAATGACCAGCCAACACAATCCAGACCAAGGTCCGTGGGCCCAGCTCGGTCCTGTGCGGCTGGTCAGTGGAATAGACCTGCAGGTGTGGCTCTTGTCACTCTAGGGCTGGCTTCAGGACAGATGAGGCCAGGGAACCGTCCTGGATTCTCCAGGAGGGTGCTCCGGAGTGGAGCCGGGGGGGTGTGTGTTTGCCCGGCTCAGCACGGTGGCCACGCACGTCCAGTCTGCCGGCAAGGGCAGTGGGGAGCCGGGGGAAGTCATGGCCTTGGGAGTCTCCTCCTGCTGTAAAAGAACCCGCAGGCTTCTAAAATAACTTTTGTGTGGAACGTTGGTGGGTTGAAAAGCAGTTCTGTGTGCTTTTCCCCCTTGGTGTGGATCAGCAGTGCTGAGGCAGCAGGCGTGACACAGAAGTGTGAGCGGAGAGCGTCTGGAATCCCCGAGCTCCAGGGAAACTAGAGGCGACAGCCAGCCTAGTGAAGAGGACAGGAGCTGGGGGCGGGGGCGCTGGCAGCAGCCCAGCAGGCGCCCCTCGTCTCAGGGCCCTAGTCCTGGATCCAGCCGGGTGGTCAGGGGAGCTGCAAGGTCTTCTGGGTGAGCAGAGCCCACAGTCCTGAGCTGTTCTTCGCTGTGTTTGCGTCGTCTCCCCCCATCCAAGGGGAGAAATCTAGATGAGGTTTAAGAATCAGTGCTTTAAGAATGTGGATCTCATAGGTGAAACCTCGGAACACATGTTTTCAGCACAAGGTGTTAAAGTGAATGGAAGGATTCAATGCCTTTTCCAGGAGAGTGTCTCCATGTGGGCAGAATTAGAGAATAAATGGGTCTTGAATTAAATATATATATATATATATATATATATATATATATATATATATATATATATATATATATATATCTCATAAGGTTACGGTGAGGATTAGAAGGTTAACATATGCAAAGAGTGTACACATGGAAGCACTCAATAATGACTGGCCATTGTTATTACCATTTATATTAATATTCCAGTTAAGTGGTTGAGCATCAGAAGAATCAAGTCACATTCTTAAGGTACACCAGTTAGTTTGAGACCCAGTTGAATGTGACTTTAGTGCCTGTGCTTTTAATCACATCCCATAAGGAGACAGCAGAGCTATTTTCTAACTGCAACGTTAACTGACTCTTTTTTAAGTTACTTAAACTCTCTGATTTTGTTTGGGTTCCCCCCTAAAGCAGATTCTATGACAAGGGCTTGATGAATGGTCCCTAGGGAATGTGATTTTTCTTGAAGTGTATATTAACGATTTATTAATTAACGACTGTAGCCAAATCTGATAAAGCAGGATAAGCACAGCAGATTGGGAAGAGTGGAACAGGGAAGAAAGGAAGCCAATCCAAGGATGCAGTTTTAAGAGGGTGGCCGGGTGCAGCTGGGGCTCAATGCTAGCAGGGCCGCACTGGAGTTATACAGAATATGCCTCAGAATCGTCCACCAGGGATGGGGAAAGGTGAGTGTTTATTTCCCAGTTCCTATCCTATGTTAATCAAGCGTTGCTCCAGGGGTGTTAATTTCCTTGTACTTACAGTTTTGCACATGACCCATCACAGCCCAGAATCTCAGTGGACAGAGAAGCTTGGGCCAGAAAGCAAGTGACGGGCAGTGCAGCAGAGGTGTGTCATTTTGTCAAAGGTTATATCTGCGGCACAGCTGGTTGCCACAGCCATTTGAGCAAAGCCGTGCGCCAAGGGGTTATAAAGGTGTTTAGCACCTTCTGCCTACAGGAATACACATATTGATTCCATGAGATATTTGCTTCACGTTTGCATAGGTAAATTTTCTGTCATTCACACTCAGTTATTGAGGTGATTCAATGAGATGTGTTTACAAGTGCTCTGAAAGCTATGTCATGTAGACTATTACACTACCCATGTGATATTGAGATCTCCAAAGCTGAAGGTCAAGCAGTGGTTGAACAATTTTTTTAACCCATTAGTCTGTAGGTACTTTTGAACTCAATACCTCTCATTTCATGTAAGTAATAAACCTTTCATACCTTCTTGTTGTGTGTCATCAGTCTTGACTTTCCAACCAGATTTTGGGTGGGGGGTTTATTCTGTTTCTTCAGAGTGGTTACAACACAGAGAAATCTGGATTTCAGCCGAAAAAAAATCACCTCAAGACCGCAACAGGGCATACTTCACTGAATTCCAAACTGATTGCTGATGTGATCCTTTGGATTGGAAAAGTCCAAACAGTTCATCTGCCCCATCCCTGGTCATTTGGCTACTGGCTGTCTTGGATGCTGGACCCTAATATTCTAAGGTAAAAATAGAAGAGCAGAGAATAAAAGTTTATGCTGACTAGGTTAAAATCTGAGCCAGTCTGGTACTTTCTGTCTTGAGTGGAAATCAATCTGTGTTCTAGTTTCAGAGCTAAACTACAGTTATGAAATGTTGAATTTTCTTTTTTAAAAAAATATCTATCTGTCTGTCTATTTATTTGGCTGTGCCAGGTCTTAGTTGTGACCTGCAGGGTCTTTGTTGCAGCGTGTGGGATCTTTTAATTGCGGCATGCGGGATCTAGTTCCCTGACCAGGGATTGAACCTGGGGCCCCCGCACTGGGAGCAAAGAATCTCAACCGCTGGACCACCAGGGAAGTCCCGAAATGTTGAATTTTCAATGTTATTTTTCTGCTTTGTGTTTGAATTCTCACTTCTTCACTTACCTGCTGTGGGATGTTGGTCACATTACTTCACCTCTTTGGGCTTCAATTTCCTCATTGCAAACTTGAGATAATAGTAAATCCAAAGAACTGTTACGAGGATGACTGTAATGTGTTTGGAACATAAAGACATTCAATTCATGTTAGCTGCTAATATTATTGTTATTATCATTATATGTTTTGACAAAGATCTGTAGGTTTATTTTTTGAGTGTTTAAATGTAATGGTTATTTCTATTAATTGAATTTAGTGATGAGCTGCCCTAATCTGACATTTTTATGAAATACAGAGGCTCTTAGAATTATCTTGATGTCTTGACTGAGAGAGAAGTTTAAATGCTTTTGACCCTCTGGGGAGCCCTCTGACATCATGAAATCACATATCCTTTCTAAAGTTGATTTTCTAAACAGAAAATTGATAGCCCGGTCCATAACTGATTTAGAAACAATTGGAAAATGTCAGGTAACTTGCAAAGGAATAATGATTTTGCTGCTGCTACTGTGTATTAATAGAGGTTGTTTCCCACTTAAAGAGCTGGAAGTGCCTTGTGTTCTTATTCCAGGTACTTGACATGTACCCTGTGAAGGTGATTTGGGCACACATGGTACCTATGTAACAGATCTCTATCTCATAGACTTATGTAAAAGAATGTAAGTGTAGCCCAGTGTAATAGTCTGACCACATTTGTAAAGCATTTTAATTAATTTATTTTTATTTTTTAAAATTAAAAAAACTTTTAAAAATTTAAAATTTTTTCTATTTTTAACGTTTTTTAAATTAAACAAATTTTAAAAATATTTTAGATTTTATTTACTTTAAATTTTATCTGACCCCATTTATTTGATGTTTGCTGACATCTTAAACCTCATCCTTCCCTCCTCCCCTTGTGCCCCACTTCTGGGAAATCTGATAAGAAAGTCTGAGTGAGGGCTTCCCTGGTGGCGCCAGTGGTTGAGAGTCCGCCTGCCTATGCAGGGGACGCGGGTTCATGCCCCGGTCCGGGAAGATGCCACATGCCGCGGAGCGGCTGGGCCCGTGAGCCATGGCCGCTGAGCCTGCGCGTCCGGAGCCTGTGCTCCGCGACGGGAGAGGCCACAACAGTGAGAGGCCCGCGTACCACACACACACATGCAAAAAACAGAAAAAAAAAGAAAGTCTGAGTGCTTCCACCTTTGGTGTTGATGGGAAGCTCAAGCCACACAAGCCCCTGCCTGTGCACAGAGGCCCTCATACCAGCCTCACCCTCTAACCACCATAAAAGCCCCCGCAGCTCTTCTTCCAGCTCTCACAAACCATTTTCAGTCCAGCTTATGAAGACTACCCTGCTCTCCCCAGAAAGCCTCATTAAGTAAGTAATAAACCTTTCATACCCTCTTCCTGTGTGTCATCAGTCTTGACATTCCAACCAAATTTGGGGTGGGAGATCCATTCTGTTTCATCAGAGTGGTTACAACGCACAGATATTGGCGTGTACTGAAAGGAACCAGGGTTTCTTGGAGAACTAAGTCCAGGTTTGGGGCAAGGACAATACAAGGTAAGTCTGGGATATCTTGTCATACTGTAAAGCAGGGAAGTGCTCCAAGACTAATGGGATCATGTCAAAAGAATAACAGAAGCCAGGATGAAGGGGCTTCCACTTGTCAAAATGGGACAATTTGAGCATTGAAAAGAATAATGATGGTACGAGATTATATCACATTGAACATAAATCTAGAGTGATAGAAAGAAGAGGGGAAAGAGAGGGAGAGAGAAGAAATAAGTAGGAAAGCTCTTCTTTACAGAAGATTATAGTAAATGTAGAAAAAGGAGAGAATTTTTTTAAAAATCACCATTTTGCACCTGAATGCAATTCAAGCAAAGATCATCAAAGAATACTAAAACTTTTGAGTAAAATATTGTTGGAGGTGGCAAGAGGTATTATCCCATGGATTATGTGTTTCCATTGCCAAGGAAAATTAACCTTTAGAATAGATACCTGACACAATGGGAGGCATACAGTGTCCCCTGTTTGCTATGTAGTACTTATGCCAAATTATTTAACCTGATTCTCGTGGTGAAGAACAATTAAATATAGAATGTGGGGCATAATATAGGACAACTGTCCTGAATTTTTCAATGTTGTGAAAATAGAAACAGAAACAAAAAGAATGCTCTTCAGGAAAAGATGTAAGATACTAAAAGACAGGGCTTCCCTGGTGGCGCAGTGGTTGGGAGTCCGCCTGCCCATGCAGGGGACACGGGTTTGTGCCCCGGTCTGGGAAGATCCCACATGCCATGGAGCGGCTAGGCCTGTGAGCAATGGCCGCTGAGCCTGCGCGTCTGGAGCCTGTGCTCCGCAACAGGAGAGGCCACAACAGTGAGAGGCCCGCGTACAGCAAAAAAAAAAAAAAGATAAGATACTAAAAGACATAATCAAAGGCAATGTGTGAACCTTGATTTGACCCTAGATTGAAAAAGTAAAACAATTAAAAAAAACAATTTTGGTCAACTGGGGAAATTTGAATGTGGATATATGAAAGTGATACTCTGAATATATAGGAGAACACTCATTCTTAGCAGATGTGTGATATTTAGGGATGAACTGTCATGGTGTCTGGAACTTATTTTCAAATGGTAGAGCAAGAAAGTATATATATATACATATATATATATGTATATATATATATATATATATATATATTTTTTTTTTGCGGTACACGGGCCTCTCACTGTTGTGGCCTCTCCCGTTGCGGAGCACAGTCTCCACACGTGCAGTCTCAGCGGCCACGGCCCACGGGCCCAGCCCCTCTGTGGCATGTGGGATCTTCCCGGACCAGGGCACGAACCCGCGTCCCCTGTATCGGCAGGCGGACTCTCAACCACTGCGCCACCAGGGAAGCCCTGAGTATATAATTTTGAAAAGCTCCTCCCATCCAAGGTGTTTCTTCAGACCCCGAGGAAAAGTCTCTAGTTGGGAGGGGAGATGTTTTCCCGTACATGTATTGAGCACCTCATATGTAACAGGTGCAAGTCACCATTCAAAGCCTCCTTTATGTGTGTCATTTAATCCTTATTGATGATAACACACACTTGTATAGAACTTCCTCTGTGCCAGACTCTGTTCTAATTAGTTTACATACATTCACCCATTTAAATCCTCATCACGAAGTGTATGAAGTTGGTAATATAATGATCTTCCTTTTGCAGGTGACCACTGAACCTTAAAGGAGAAACAAACATAGTGCCCTACGGCCCAGGGCTGATCTCAATATTCATAAACCAGCACAGGACAATCATCTTCTCTTGACAGATGAGGAAGATGGGGCTCTAACAGGCTAAGGAAAACTGCCCACAGTCACAGAACAAGTAAATAGCACTTGGAAATCAAACTCACGTCTGATTTGTTCCAGAGCCCCCATTCTTTCCATTTTGCTGCTTTGCCTCCCAGAGACGTTTTTGCTTTGTCATAAACCGCAGAGCAGAGTGTGGCACTTTTAACGAAGGAAGAGTTTGCCAAATGAAAAGCAGATTAATGAGATATTTGGGATGCTTTGCAGTAAATAAATCTCTTCCAGAATTCTCATGTTCTCCCACTCACATCGTTAAAGCCATAACAGTAACAATTACCTCAGCCTGGTTGAGGCCGTGTGGGAGTGTCTGTCGCCCTGGGAAGACACTGGGGACCCACAAAACTTTCCTTGAGCTGACTGAGCCATAGGTCAGAAATTGGATATATCAGAGGTTGGCTTTCCCCGTCAGAGCCTCGTCTTGCCCCTCCTGTTTCTGGCTGTGTCTTGAAACGTGGTTACCTGAGGAGAGGAATAGAGCTTAAAGTTGGGTCAACATTAAGAATATTAGAAATGTCAATGTCAACCTGTTCTCCGAGACTTAGAGCACCATTTGAACACGATTGCCCGAGACTTGAGTAGAGTCTATCTTTTTTCTTTTTAATAATAGGTAATCTTAGCTATTCCCTGGGAATTAAAAAATACCCCTTTGAAACTGAGAGGCCAAAGCAGAAATGTAATTATTTCTAGATGATACACAACTGAATTTAAAGCCAAATGCTCGCATTTATATTCAAGAGGAATGTGTGTCTACTTAACGCTGGTGTTGAGGGTCTGGGGGATGTGAAGACAAGCAAGTCCCGGGCCCTTTGTCTAAGAGCTGGGAATCTACTAAGGGAAATGGGGTGTAAGCTGTAATAATCTGTGCTGCGAGGGGAAACATAGCATTTACTGCCCATCCGCCACAGGCCAGGCATTGTGTCAAGTACTTTATACAAGGCCATGGCAAGATGGATGTATTAGCCCCATTTCTAGGGGAGGAAAGCAAGACTCAGAGTAAGTTGTCCTGGGCCAACAGCACTTTATGAATATGGCTGAGATTCAGACTCAGGTGACTCTAATGACAGACCTTCACTCTTTCCCCTAGGATTTGCTGTTAATTAGGCAGGATCCACTTAATGGTCTAACGTATTAGGTATCCTTCATGGGATTTAAAGATTCACGAAATTAGCTCACCGAGTTGCATAACGTTTTGAGATGACAATTTTTGACGTGGGGTATTTTTTTTTCTTTTTTTTTTTTTTTTGTGGTACGCGGGCCTCTCACTGTTGTGGCCTCTCCCGTTGCGGAGCACAGGCTCCGGACGTGCAAGCTCAGTGGCCATGGCTCACGGGCCCAGCCGCTCCGCGGCATGTGGGATCTTCCCGGACCGGGGCATGAACCCGTGTCCCCTGCATCGGCAGGTGTACTCTCAACCACTGTGCCACCGGGGAAGCCCCTGACCTGGGGTATTTTGAGGAGTCTTGGGCGAATCAAATAATTTTCAGCTTTTTCCAAGGAAAGTACAAAACAGAAAACTTTACCCATTTCTTGTGCTTTTATGTTGGTGGGGTGAGGCTTATGGATGGTCTTTGGGTGAGGGATAGAAGAGGTCTGGATAACCCAGATAGCTCCATTACTTGGTGAGAAATAATGGTTTTGAAGTATGACTTGGCTACTTTAAAGTGGCTGTATCAGCTCAGTAGGAGTTAGCAGTTTGATGTGGCTACCAAAAAGCCAGTCTTAAGAGAAGTATCTCTGGTGGGGGAGGTAAGAACCCCACTCTGCTTTGCCTTGGTCAGACCTTAGTTGGAATACTGTGTTAAGTTCTGGGGACTGTAGACTGAGATAAATATAAAGCAACTAGGACCCACATTCAGGAGAAAGTTTGGATCACAATGTGGAAATGAAATCTGGACGTTTAGGGAAATAGGGCTGTGCAGCTGAAGAAAAGACTTGAAGGGCTGAGATAACAGTCTTCAAATATTAGAAGGATTGTCTTGTGGAAGAGGAATGTTGATTTTTTTTTCTCTGTGGCCCTAAAAGATGCAACCAGAAGCCACAGGCTCTGGGGAAGTGGATTTGTCCTTACAAGGAAGAATTTTTTGTTCTATCTGCCTAAATATGTTTTATCTGCCTAAATATGTTGAGTTTTGTTGTTGTTTTAGAAAGTGGTGGATTCCCAGTCCCTGAAGGTCCTAGGACATGTGCCAAGTAATTAATTGGTGGAGCCATGGCAGAGGAAATTCAAAGGTACCGTGGATTGGATTTCACAAGCATCAAAGTCCTTCCCAACCCTGAGCATCTCAGTACCTGTGGACTGTCCTTCCAGGCTTTGCCTCCACCTTTGTCACTAGGGTTGGGGTATGTTTTGGGGGGATGGATAGATGGATGGGTGACGGGGAATAGGAAGAATGTACAATGGCAAAGCAGTTACTTGGTCCATTCAAATTTGGTCTGCCATTTTTAAATTTTGCCTTTCCTGTATACTCATTTGCTTGCCCTAAACTCTGGGCACCTGGAGGCCTTTGCTGTAACTGCTTGTGATCCTCAACATCGTACCCCATCTCATGCAATTGGGTTCTTATAAATGTTATTTGACAGTGATTTTTATCAGGTATCAAGTATTGTCAGGCTCCAATAGTAAGCGAATCTAACTTCGCTGTATGTACAAACGCTAGGTTTGTAAAGCTTGTGGCTGCCTCCCCTCTCTGGGGAAAGACAGAACCTGAATTCTTTTCCAAATTTCAGTGAGATGGAAATTTTGGGACACCCATGAGACAGAGAACCAGTCAAAGGGCTTCACACTTAAAAGTAGCCTTAAAAATTACCCATATGCCAGTTGCACTACTCCCAGCCCCCCCTGTCAGGTAGCAATCTTCAACTGTTTTGAAAGATCTCTAGTTCTTTTTATCCAATTAAGGACTGAAAGTGATTGACAGAAGGTTTTTGCTCATAGTCTACAGCTGAACTCTTGTGTCAACAGTAAATATTCCAGCAGAAGGAGTGGGGGTTTGATCATTTTACTGCTTTCTGCAGGGCAGACTCTGTGGGCTCATGGCAACATCTAATCTTCAGTGACCCCAGTTGTCACACCCAGGAGTAGGTTTCTCTCTAATCCTTTTCAGAGCTATGAACAGCAGGGAAACATGATTTATAGACCAAGAGGCATTTTCATCATGGGATTTGTGAGCATTTCATATCCCTTTCCTCATTATGGATACACTGCCCATCCTTTGGAAGAGACACTAAGGTGTTGGTCAGATCCTGTTAACCTCATTTACTTCCATGAATTCATGTCAAGTGTATTATGTTCATGGAGGAGATTTTCAAAACCCTACCAAATGGGGTTAGAGGAAGATGGGGCTAACTTCAGATGACTTCTTTAGGCCAGAGGTTTTCCTAGGCACCAGTAATCATCTGATTCTGCTTTCTAAGGCTGCTTCCCTTACTTACAATTCATACATAGAAGCTAAGTCCTTGATGCAAAGGTGTTCTTTACAGCTGTGGGTTTTACCTCAATCTCTGGGCTCCTTTAAAAATAAACTTCGAATATTCTTCTCAACCCTAGTTATTTGAACTCTCTGAGTCTCAGCTCAGTTTATTAACATGATTAATTTGCAGTGGATCTCTGTGGCTTATGTCCTTAATACATTGCTTCACACAGGGGCACCAGCTCAGGAAGATTTTGTCTGTTGCAAATTTATGAGGAAGTTGAATATTTATTTTTAGTACTTTTTCACCACCTCCCCAACATCTACCTCCTGATCAGATACCATTTCTTCTTCTTCCTGTCTCTACATTTCCAATGCCATTAAGAAATGGCCCAATTCTCAGCCTGTTTTCCCCTAGTCCTTGCTAAAACAGTGGCTGATGATGGTTTAAGTTAAGGCACCACTTCTCATGAGGTTACTTGTATTTTAATAAAAATCTTTGAAGGGTAAACATTCAAAGTCCTGATTCTCTATGGTTAAATTTTAGGCAGTGTAAAAAATAGTTTTAGATGGAGACGAAGGGAGTTGGGTGGATTACACAGGACATGGGATGAACAGGGCTGTCACTTTTTTTGTTTTTTGCGGTACGCGGGCCTCTCACTGTTGTGGCCTCTCCCGTTGCGGAGCACAGGCTCCGGACGTGCAGGCCCAGCGGCCATGGCTCACGGGCCCAGCGGCTCCGCGGCATGCGGGATGCTCCCGGACCGGGGCACGAACCCGTGTCCCCTGCATCGGCAGGCAGACTCCCAACCACTGCGCCACCAGGGAAGCCCGAGGGCTGTCACTTTTGTTCAGTTACATGAACATGGTGACAGGCAAGCATAAATGCAGAGATGGCATTCCTGTGCTGGTATGGGGAAAAGGAAGAGAGGCCACTGGTCAGGACATTGTTTTGCCTAGGGAGGAAGAAGATCCAGTACTTTGGTAATTTATTTAAGCTTTTGTTTTTTTTTTTTTTTTTTGCGGGATAGAGGAGCAAGTAGGGGAGCTCATACTTGAAGCCGAATCCGGCCTCCGTACCCTGACACTGAATTAAATCTCAAGACAGAGTTGTGGGTGAAGTAGAAAAGAATAGCTTTATTGCTTTGCCAGGCAAAGGGGGCTAGAGCAGGCGATTGCCCTCAAAACTCTGTGTCCCTGACCTGGAGAGGGTAGTGAGGAGTTTTATAGTAATCGTTCAAAGAGGAGAGCATGATCAGCTCATGGACATTTCTCTGATTGGTTGGTGGTGAGGTAAGTGGGTGTCAGCATCATCAACCTTACGGTTCCAACTGGTTCTGGGGTCTGCGTGTTTGTGGGTAGCACACCATTAACTTCTCCCACCTAGTGGGGGTTTCAGTATCTGCAAAACAGCTCAAAGATATTGTTATGTGTATCCCTTAAGGGGGAACCAAGACCCTGCCCGAAGGCTGCACTAGTGTTTCTTTTGACTATTCCTCCCTTGTCTCGCATCCCCTCCCTTCTCTAATTAGCAACTGTTTGAACCTGCTCCTTGGAACTCAGGGAAGGTCATGGAGGCTGAATGAAGCCTAATTCCTGTAATCAAGAAATGGGGGACACCGATACAGGCTTTGTGCCCAGGAGCCCACAGGGTCCTGCTAGGGATCATACTCAGTGCAAGGAGATGTGGAAAATCCAGAGATAAGGAATCATGGCCTCTTACTTTCCAAGGGCTCCTACTCTATGTTGTGGGGGAAATCAGACGCATTCATTAAGAGTCTGCCCGATTGAAGGATGTGAAAAGAGTTATCACAGAGGTACAACTAACATGCTGGGAAAATGTGTGGTCCATTCTCACTAGGATATCTGGAAGGGCTTCCTGTAGAAAGTGGGATTTTAATTGAACTTAAAAACAATTTGTACTTTGAAAAATTATACTCTTGAAAGAAATGAGTTGAGCAAGCGCCTGTCCTCTGATGGAGGGAGGGAAGTCTGGCCTAGTTGAGTGGAGGTGGGAAGGTGAGTGTTACGCTTAGTCTGGAAAACTCGGCAGGGTCTTCAACCCTACGGGGCTTTGAACGTTCGGTTGACTCTTCGGTTTTCTTCTTCTCGCATTGGGAAGCCATTTAAGATTTAAGCAGGGGAATAATATTCTTAAAGAAAATAACTATGACCAGGATGAATTGAAGGGAGGGAGAAACGACATACTCATTTATCTACAATTTGGGGAAGAGAGGAAGATTATCTCTAATTCATTAGATGTGCATTGTATCAGCAGGAGGGAAATAAGCAGCATATCTTGATACATAAATCCTCCTCCCATATGTGCATTCTTTTTCACCAGGGAGCAAGTATTTGGCAGCCAAGTTATCTTTAAAGTAATAATAAGAAAGCTATTTGGAATAAATGTTTCAGAACCATTTGTTACTTTGCACAGACCTATGAGCAAGTAGGATTGAGCTAAAGCATTTACAGTGGTATGTGGTTCTGCAGGGGCCGCCACCCTATTATATATACTTATATCTTGGCTAAACTCCAGCTGTTGCCACTGCTATTAGTCAAAGAACTGAAGGGTCAACGAGCTAATCAAAATAGCAAAGTGGGAGTCAAGAGTTTTTCCGCCTGTTTCCTAAAGTCTTAGGAAGATTGTTTCCTTTTTATTCCTTATATTCAGAACATAAAAGCCTCCCAGACATCTAATCTTTACTAGGGCAAACATTTCAAAAGGCAGTGGGATTATTTTCCAGTTGCTTTTCAGTTTAAGGCAAGTGTTTTAGGGGCTTCCAAAGCCTCCCTCCTGAATCCATTTATGAAAAAAAAACAAAAACAAAAAATGAAAGGCATTATTAACCCAACTACATTGTCTTGGTGTAAAAATCCTAACATATAGCATAGTGGGAAAAGGTTCTGAATCATGACCTAAGAGATGTGAGTTCTAGACCCAGTTTTGTGAATGCATAGCTTGGTGGTTTTGTCAAGTCTCCTATTTAACAGGGAGGGATTAGAATTTTTCTGTATGGTTTCTGTACTATTCAGTAGTATTGTTCACAATTACTTTTGCCTAAGGAGTTTAGAAAATGGAGAGACACGTGATAATGTTGCAGGAAGAGGGACCTCTTCCAGGGCCCAAGAGTGGGCTCTTGTCTACCACTCAGAAAAGAATTTTCTGAGGAGACACACGTGCTGACAAAGCAACAGACTTTATTGGGAAGGGGTGTCCGGGTGCAGAGCAGGAGGGGAAGGGAACCCAGGAGAACTGCTCTGCCATGTGGCTCGCAGTCTCAGGTTTTATGGTGATGGGGTTAGTTTCTGGGTTGTCTCCGGCCAGTCATTCTGACTCAGGATCCTTTCTGGTGGTGCACACATTGCTCAGCTAAGATAGGTTCCAGAGAGAAGGATTCTGGGAGGTTGGTAGGACATATGGACAGGAGTCTCCTCTCTCCTTTTGACCTTTCCCTAATTCTTCCGGTTGGTGGTAGTTGGTTAGTTCCGCGTTCCTTACCAGGACCTCCTGTTTTAAGATAACTCGTGAAAGTGGTTACTGTCGGGCCTGGTCAGGGCAGGCAGTTTTGGGCAGTGGTTTCCCTAAAAATAAGATTGTGGTCAACAATTCTGGGTGGAAGTGATGTGTGTTACTTTTGGGCGAGAACTCACACTGCCAGTGTGAGGCTCCAGAATTCTTTCTCTCTACAAAGATGACTGAGAGAGGTGGCTTTGTCAAGCTGGGGGCAGGAATAAGGAAAACGAAGAGCAGAACTCCTAGGCAGCCCATGATGGGCATGTACAACGAGCGGGAAATGAACCTTTGTTGTTTTAAACCACTGAGATTTGGAGGAATTATTCAAGCTTATTCCTTTTTGTTTGTTTGTTTGTTTGTTTGTTTTGCAATATGCGGGCCTCTCACTGCTGTGAGAGGAAGATAATAACAATGACAAGTAGCAAAACCTCTAAAATGGAGACTATACTCCATTATAGCCAATTAATGGGAGTGGGAAGCTCGGGCTCACTGTCCAGGACATAGAAATAAAAGCTGAGGATGCTCTGAGGCATCTCTTGGATCTCTATAAGCCTCCATCATTTCTGCTGAGTAGGGTTGACAGATAAAATATAGGCTCTTCAGTTAAATATGAATGTCAGAAAAACAACGAGTACATTTTTAAGGTAAGTATGCCCCAAATAGTACATAGGATCTACTTATACTAAAAGTGATGACTTATTATCCATGTGAAGTTCAAGTTTAACTGGGTATCCTGTATTTTTATTTAGTAAAGGTGACAGCCCTACTGATGATCCACAATGAAGGCAGTTAAGGAACGGTACATGCTGGCTCTCGGACAGTCAGAAATGGCATCAGCAGATCCAGGTACAGTATGAAATTCTTTTTGGATGTAGCTCAGAAGCCATGGCCAGCCCTTGACTGCAAGTACTGCCACGGGTTTCCCTGAGGTGGGGTAAACCTTCCTCTTAATGGCCTTTTGGGAAGTCTGGAAGACCATATCCAAGGGGAGCCCCAAAGTCAGTTTCATCCTCACAACCATGTTTCCAATTCCTGGAATTGGCTGCATGTGACTCACAAGAGATGAGGAGGTTTGTGAAAATTGGGAGTATCATAGCTTGAACCCTTTGTAGGTGAAGTTTTGGTGCTCTGAGAGTTTTAACAGGAGCAATGTGAAAGACTCCAGGTCCCCAGGTAGATAGAAACAATCCTGTTTTACTTCTGTGTATGTGACAAGTCTCTAATAGTTCACAGAGCAAATATCTGCTCTTAGAAAGACTGATCCAAGCTTGGATGTTTCTGGTGACAAGGCAAGGTCGTGAGTCTGAAGTTGACCTTTTATGGTTGAGGAGACAATAAGGTGGTCAGAAGGGAAATCATGGAGGAGACCTTGGCTTCATCCATTGTGCAGGCTTGTATATGTGGTTCTATGTAGATTGTGTTTCAAAGGTGGAGCTTGTTTACAACTATGAACATTCTCTGCTGTGCTTTTTGGACCTTCATACCCAGAGCGAGAGCAGTGCCGAGGCTCTAGAAATGCCATGGATATTCTGAGCTGTCAGTGACATTTCCCAGGTACTGTTGCCTTGTGCCGCTCCTTGAAATGTCCAAAGGGATTATCATCTGTCTTGTGGCGGGTCCTAGCATTGTGAAAGGAAGCTGCTGCACCTGGCTCAGAGGATTTCGGATGCAGTGGGAGGAGTAGTAGTACTACGACTATAAATTGTATCACAGCATATCTATTCCATCTTGAGAGTGGGGTTGGGGGGTTATGAAGGGGGGATTTTATTGTACTTTTATACATTGTACCCTTGAAACTAATTCAATTTTTTAAAATTAATTAATTTATTTTGGGCTACATTGGGTCTTTGTTGCTGGTAGCGGGCGTTCTCTAGTTGCAGTGAGCGGGGGCTACTCTTGCCTGTGGTGCACGGGCTTCTCATTGCAGTGGCTTCTCTTGTTGCGGAGCATGGGCTCTAGGCACTCAGGCTTCCGTAGTTGTGGCACGTGGGCTCGGTAGATGTGGCAAACGGGCTCTAGAGCGCAGGCTCAGTAGTTGTGGCGCGCGGGGTTAGTTACTCCATGGCACGTGGGATCTTCCCAGACCAGGGCTCGAACCTGCATGTCCCCTGCATTCGCAGGCATATTCTTAACCACTGCTCCACCAGGGAAGCCCAATAATTCAGTTTTTTATAAAGAGAAGTTTCCTAATATTATTCCAAAATTTTAAAAATATGTAGTTGGATAACACTATGAAAAATTAACTGATATATTATTTTATTATTTCTCTTTGCTCCCTGGATTTTTTTCCTCATCCACTCAGCTAGGCACTGTGAGTTCACTGCATTAGGAAGGTAAAGACTCAGCAGAAATGAGGGAGAAAAAAAGAAAATTCTCAGGTTTGGAATGTTCAAAACAGAGGCCACAGTAGAACAGGTGAGAATTTTGTGAACAAAAAATAAATGTCGTCTCAAATGCAATAAAGTATTCTCTGCACTGGGAGGCAGGAGAGGGAGGGAGGGAAGGACTGAAGGAGAGAGATCAGTGTGGCCAGGGACATGGAGACTGTGCTTGAGGACGATATGCCCAGGAAGAGAATCAGAATCTGGAGAAGATTCAGCCTGCACGTGATCATTGCCTCCAGCCAGCACCCTCATCTCAGACGTTGGGAAATTCAGAGAGAGAGTGGGAGTACGTCAGGAGGGCCACGCGCAGAGTCTGTGTCCAGCGGTTTTGGCCGTTCCCTATTTGTGAGGAGTCCCCAGCAATTTGCAGGCCTCTTCTGGAAAATGCTGGCGGACGTCTCTAGTGCTTATGTGAAAGCTTGTTCACAAACCTTGAAAGATACAGATGTAGCTGACAGATAGATGCATAGATAGAAAAATGTCATTAAATCAAAGCTCCAGGAAAGGTTTGGAAAATGCCCTTTATTGCATAGGACGCTTGTATTGTCATATGATGTTAGACTGAGTGCCGGTCCCTTCATCCTCCTTCAGACCACGGCATTCTGTCTGCTACTCTCCCGAGGGTCCTTTCTTCTCCCTGGAAGGGATAAAGCAAATGAGGTAGAACAGGAAGAGACAAGAAGCACTCCAAGCTCTGCTGGTCAGGGTTACCCTCCAGCATTGCCTTAATGCTCAGAGCCACACACACCACAGTGAGCTTGGCTCCAGATCAACTACCACGCCTCGAAGGTTCTGGAACATTTCCATATCTCGGGGGACCTCATTTCCACGTGACTCTCTTTCCTATTCCCCTTTGTCACAGAAGGCTAGGTACAGTGGTCAGGGTGAGATCTCGGCTCAGGCCCAAGGCTCTCAGACCTCAAAGTTCTGGTCCTGCAAGGGCCCCTTTCCTCTCTTGAAACCACTCCTGGGTCTCTCTGCCGAGAAGGAGCTACTGGCAGTACGTCCTCTAAGAGTTGAGGTCCATCGTGCAGACCCTGAGAAAACTCCTAGGAAAAGGCTCCACCTTCTTGTTTACGTCAACAGAGGTCAATGCCTTTGGAAGTGCTGGGTGTGTCCCAAGTTGATGCAACTGCAGAGCCATTAGGTAAACCAGCACATGTGTGCGGCCCCTTCCCTTAGACTCCTCTGGGCCCTCGTGACATAGGCTCAGAAGACTGCCAGCCTCAAGCCTTACCTCTTCCAAGGCCACACCATCTCCAGGATCTTCTGTCCCATGAATCTCAGTTGCTGTTTGGAACTCAAAAGAGCGAAAAGACCCTGCCTGCGGGGTCTGTTCAGGCTGTGGCCTTCTACCTTCTCTTCCTCATCCTCCTCGTCCTCCTCGTCCTCCTCATCCTCAGAGGTGGTCTCGGGTTCCACACTGCCCACCTCCTCAGGGGTGCTCTCGGATTCCACATTGCCCATCAGCTGGGCCATGGTGAGATGAAAGGCACGGCAGCTGAAGCCCTGCAGGACGCCGAACTTCACGTGCTGCTGGAGGATCTCCAAGGTGGGGAAGACCCGGCAGCAGGCCATGCACCTGAAGCCGGTCTCCGTGGTCACCATCCAGTCCGGTGTCTTGGCCCTTGGTGTCTCATGGACGGCAGGTGACCCTGATGGGCTGCCTGGCTCTGCCCTTTCCTCATACTCTTTCTCCTCCCCAGTGGGCTCACTGTCGGACAGGAGGCTTTCGGTGGACACATCAGAAGAGGGGTCAGTGGCTACTGCGCACACATCATCAGGAAGGGTCACTTCTTCTATCGTCAGCTGCTTTTCAGGCAACTCCAAGGGTTTCTTTGTCTTCCAGGAGACAGCTACACCCTTGTTCACTTGTACCTGCATGTAGTATATTTTCATGCCCCTTTCCTCTTTGTGTGGGTGCAGATAGTCCTTACAGGGTGAAGAGGGCGAGGAGGAGACACAGTGTGATGGGGGAGCGGTCTCCCCTTTTTCCTGAACCTGGGCTAGGGGTGCTGTAGGCTGCGCAGTGTCTCGATGTGATCTCTGGATTCCTGAAAAAGGAAATTAAAAACATAATAACATGCATGGGCCATGCCGGAAGCTGAGGGAGCAGGTGTGGTAGACGAGAGAGGGACATTTGCATGACGTAGCTATGTCGTGACCTTGGTGTCTGTTGGCCGTAGGACGGAGTGGTGTATCTGGTGTCATCTGTGGGATTCTCATGTGCGTGGGGGGGATACTGGAGCGGTGTCTGTATACAGGGGTGTGGAGTATGGTGGTGAGGGCTGTGGTATGTGAGGGATGTGGCTGGATGTGCGTACGACGAGGATTGTGAGTTTGCTAATATCGGTGGTGCATTCCTTGTGGAATGGGGCTGTGGTGCTTGGGGTTTCTGTGTGCAATGAGAAGGGCTGTGCCTGGGGGGTGTATGTATGTGTGAGCTGTGTGCACCTGAGCTGGATGGTCCTGCTCTCAGGCTGGAGGTGTATGATGCAGAACTCTGTCCTTCTCTGGAAGCAAAGGCAAAGACAAAGCCTACATTTTCCTCTGAAGATGCTTAATCTGGTCCCTCTTCCCTCCACCTCAAGCCCAGACCTTTCCGGCCCCTGCTCCTTGACTTTCCTACCATGGTAGTAGCAGTATTCACACCGCCCCCCCAGACTCAGCTGGCATCCACGCCCTCGGAACAGCTCAGCCTTCCTGCCCAGGCTCCTCCACAGAGCCCTCATCACCTCTGATGACCCTGGATTTCCTCTCAGCCTCCCTGGGATCTGTGTGCCTCCTGCCTCACAGCCAAGCACCCCCTCACCTGAGGAGCCCCGCGCCCTTACCAGCGTAGATGAGCTTGCACGGAGAAGAAGCACAGGAGAAGAATGTAGAGGCAGAGGAGACCTCCCCTGCCCCTGGGCTGCAGCCTTGGGCCACCACAGTGGATCCAAGCCGAGGGGGATCCTCTTGTGACTTCGAGAGTCCTGAGGGAGGAATGAAAGGCTCAGGGTGGGTTCATCAGTCCTCTGTCCACAAATATTTACTGAGTGTGTTACACGTGTCAGGTGCAGTGAATACACACAGTTGAGAGTGTGGTTCCCAGTGGATCCTCCAGGATTTAATTCCAATCAATACTTATTCTCTCACTGTCTAGTTGGTAATGTAGGCCTCGGTGGTGACTGTGAGTGTGTGGGAAGAGTGAGTGATGTGTATCAGTTAAGTCTGTGGTAAGTGTGGGGTTGGCATGGGGAGCACAGTGCAGACGTGTCTATCTGTGTCTGTGGCCTTTGTGTGCATGGTTTCTGTTCACAAGTCAGGAATTCTGGGACATGTAACTTTTCCTCATTACATGGTGTGGCTTGTATTTATGGTGCGTGTTCATTCATTCATTCACCAAGATTCAGTAAGCAGCTACTCCTGTGTATCCGGCACTCTTCCATTGTTGTAGTCTTTGGTAACACTGCACATTCTAGTAGGGGAAGACACACACTAAACAAAACTACAATAAATATATAATACATCAGCTGGTGGTAAGTATATAAGGGTTGCCAGACTTAGCGAACAAGAATACAAGGCACCCAGTTAAATTTCAGTTTCAGATAAACCCAGAATAATTTTTTAGTGTAAGTATTCCCATGCAGTATTTGGCCTGACTTAGTTTTAGTGTAAGTATGGCCCATACAATATGTGGGACATACGGATACTGAAAAATTACTTGTTGTTTATCTGGAATTCAAATTGAACTGGATAGCCCATATTTTCTCTGGCAATCCTGACATGGGTTACTGAGACTGTGGTTTACTGTGGTTTGTACAAAGCGGGTCTGGCATTACTCAACAATGTGTTATAAGTGTGGTGTGTATGACACGTGACTGGTTCTTACAGAGGTATTTAGAGATGGCTGAAGTTAGCTGTGTTTATGCAAGAGTTGAGCAGATACATGTATATATAGTGTGTGTGTGTGTGTGTGTGTGTCCTATATATATAGTGTGTGTGTCTATATACATATCTCATCTCCAGCGTTTGGTGTTGGAGGAGAGGACTGTGATACAGGTTGGTTGTATGAGAACGTAGTACAGGAGGGATGCGTGTATATACCTCCATGTGCTGTGTGTGGTTTAATAAGGAAGTTATATGTGGGGTGTGTGATATTTTTGCTGTATCAGAGTGTACATGGGTGTATGAGTTACTGTCTCATAAAACACCCCTAACAAGAATTCTGTATACACTCTTACGTACACCGAGTGTCAGCCAGGTCCAGGCAGGGTGACAAGAACTTTACCACGCAGACTTTATATCTGGTAAGCACTCTACCCCCATTCATCTCGCTCTTCTCTGCACTACCACACACACACACACACACACACAGACACAAACACACACTCACACACCCACACACACACAGGAACATAGAGCAAAATATTCTGAATGGTCAGGGGCAGTCATTGCCTTCCCCAGCCTGTCCCAGCCACTGCCTGAAAATCTGCCTACTGTCTAGAGCTCCATTCCCAGGGCCCATCCTACAGTCTCCAGGGCCCTGGGCTTGGTAGGAGCTACTGGGCTCTAATCTGGGGCAGAGGCCTCTAGCTGGAGCTCTGGGGTGACCACCCCTCTCCCAGGGCAAGCTACTCGCCTACATTTAATGCACGCAGGCACCACGTGGCCCGTGGCTCTCAGAGCTCCCCGCAGGACCCTGAGGACATTTCTCACCCCTGCTCACGCGGTCTCAGTCTCTGGAAAACCCTTCCCTTCCCTTGATCTCCTTTGGGAAATTCTTCCTGTTGAAGGAATAAAACCTCCTTGCTTTCAATATGACACCATCCCTAGACAAACAATCTTCTTTCAAAGTACATTCCACTTGTCAAGATATTTTTCAACAGGGCCTTCAACTCATGGGGCTTCTCTTTCCACTTTGGTAAAAGAGGCTAAGCAACTCATGGGTCTCTCTCAGCATCCTTGCATCCTTCACATCCCCCACCTCATGTCCCCAGGGAACGATCCAAGAGCATAAGAGAGAAATCGGGGACTGAGAAAAGCTGCACCTCTATGTCTGTGCAAGCAGGATGCAGCCTGCTGTGAGTCCGACAAAGCTCCTGGCCCGGCTGCCCCAGGAGAGAGTCCTCAGACCAGCGGAGCTGACCTCCCATCTCCCAGGGGGCATCTGGCCGTTCTGTGCCGTCTCACACCACAGGGACCCTCCGGATAGATACGGCAGCATCAGTGAGACAAGGTCTCTCGCTCCCTGCTTCACAGGTGACACGTTCTCAGTCCCCCGCTTCCTAGAGAAGGTTCAGTTTGGCAGAAACCCATGTGCCCCAGACAAGTTGCCCCCCACATACCTCCTCCGTTCTCGGCAGTTTCCTGGGACTCTTCATTCTCCAGCTGTTTCCTCTTTTGTCGCCGTTCCATCGTACCAACTAGAAGTCTCCCTTAGAAGATGCCTCAAGAGATGTCCAACTCCTCCTCTTCCCTACAGGTTGGCCCTTCTTGGCTCTTGGGCAATCCTTTGAAATGATTCAATACAAACAAAAATAGTCAAGTCTCCTAAATGGCTGAAAAACTTGTACCACTTAGTGAACCAGCAGTACTGCCTAGTGCTCACCAGGGCTGTTATGTTTGCAAGGTTGCCAGGCGCACAGTGGAATTCTGTGACCTCAGTGATGACATCAGAGCATTCGGTGGACCTAGGTTGAGCACAGTGTCTGCAATAGCACAGGCCCCATTTTCAAGAACAATTCCTTTTTCCCAGCCGAACCTTTCCCGTGAAAGGGAAAGGTTCATACCATATCTATTATAAATTGTATCACACCATGTCTATTATAAAATTCACATTTTGATTGGAGATCTTTTAATGTCTTTTCTAGAGAGATTTAATATGAATATTTTAAATGGTCTCCAGTTTCCCTGTGGATTATTGACATTTTAAACTCTGCACTTCAATTTTCCCTCAATACGTGTAATTTTGTCACAGCTATTTCTGTACTTAAAGATGAGGAACTATATAATTGATTTCTTCATTTTTTCCCCGTCTCTTTCCAAGGTACTGCATTTGATTGTGTCTTGCGACTGAGTGAAACATGCTAGTCCTTGAGTCAGGACATTGGGCCCTTTAGCAAGTAACTCAACCTATCTGGGCTTCAGCTTCTGTATGTGCGATCAAGAGGCTTGGACTAGCTGACTTTTCAAATGCTGTGTTTCTTTGATTCACTCTCACTTACTGATCTGCTCCTTAAGAAGAGGGTCTGTTCTCATAAAGTAACAACAGTCTTTTCCTAACATTGGGTTGGGCGGAGTTTAACTGTTCATACTCAGTTTGTTAGTTATATTGCCTTCTACGTATGCTTAGCTCTAAATAATTTTTATGGCTCTTGTGACAATTTTTAGATCTTCTTTTTTCTTATTTTCTTTTACAGTTTCTAATTTGTTATCGCCAGTGTAGAGGAGCCTGATTGACTTTTAAAATTTATTGATCTTGTATGTGTGTGCCTTGTTGAACCGTCTTATTAGTTCCTGCTAGTTTATCTGTGGGTTCTTTTGGGTCTCCAAGACAAATGAGCATATTAAATGTAAATAATGTGTTCTTTGGATAAAGTTTATTTTCTTGCATCTCTATATATAGAAGCAATATGTTGAATTGATTTAAATATTTAAATACTTACATACATGTTATCACAATCTAACATTCTTTATCTTATTTTCTTTCAATCAATATTACGTTTTCAAGATTTATCCACGTGAATCCATATAGATCTAGGTTCTTGATTTTTGACTGTTTGATATTATTTGATCACATGCATATAGCATCATTTATTTTCCATTCTAGCATTATTGGACAATTGGATTGTTTCCCTCCCTTCTCTAGAACAAACAACATTTCCTAGAATATCCCTGAAGGTGTCTGACAGTCGAGAAGGGCCAGGCTGCCCGAAGGATTGCTACTTGATTTTAGCCACGTTCCAACAAGCCGTCTCCAGCCAGCAATTTGAAGCACCGCTGAAATGAAAACTGCCCCAAATGTGAAGATCTTAGGAGCTTCCTAGAAGGTGGGAGGTTAATGATAGGCATCCTGCTGGGATCCCAGGGGAGTCTGAGCTGGCCTGAAGCTCATCTTCCTCCTCCACCTCTCAAGAGAAATGTGGAGGAAAGAAGACTTCAAAAACTGTGAGCAGGCAGAGGGAGAGATATTGGGGGCCGAAGCTGTAACTGAGGTCTTGGAGTGGGTTGTGAGCACACAGAGCCTCTAGAGAGCCAGGCTCTGCCTTCTGAGAACTTCTCCCCTAAGGCTGCTCATAATTCACGTGATACCAGCCATATAGAGCCGACTTGGCCCACACTGTCACAGAAAGCCTTATCAGAATCTCTTCTTCTTCATACACTCTTGTGTCTGTTACTTGGTTATTGCCTTTGGTACTCCACTGATGTGAACCACAGTCGCCAGGGGATGGAGGACACTAGTGACCCATCTTGCTCTGTGGCCTCAGTCCACAGCTTGAGGGTAAGGGAAGAGGCCAAATGAAGGTTAAGAAGGAAAGATGGAGTTTGAAGAGAAGACCTGAGTTAAGGGTGTCTTCTCAAGTCCTGATGACTGAAATGTAGCTCCAGTACCTGAAGTCCTGCTTGTTCTCAAGGCTGACCGCGGGGCTGGGTGCACTCAGTGAAGGAACCGTATACACTTCGTATTTCCTTGCTTGCTCACACTTGCCCTCCTCTGATACACCCTCTGCAAGACTGATCTTCCCCTGAAACAACTTTCCACCTGCCACTGTCATCTCATGAACATTTGCTTCCCCTTCCTAGTGTCCCCCTAGAATGCCATTGCAGCCAATTCATAATTTGATAATCATGCTTCTTACCATAGTCTCAGCAACTTCTGATAAATTTTATTCACTTTATTCCATAGTGTTCACCCATTAATAATCTTCCTTAGCTTCCTAGGTGCAGGTTAACCCATTCGGAATCTTTTCTTTTTCTTTCTCTTCTTTGGCAAATCCTTTCTATCTTTTAAGGTCTTTTTCTTGTCTTTCTACCATCCTGCCTTCCTGAACTTCTTTTTTATCCGTTTAAGTAACCTTTCAATCTCCTTCCCCAGTTTCCTCATAAACATTGAGAGTTTATTCCTCACACGTTAGACAGCAGTTTATGAATGGCCAGGCATAATGGACTCAGAATGAGTTGGCACCCCCGAGGTACCTGTCTTGCTGGGGAGCCACAGGTGAAGGGCTGGCTGCTGGACACATGTTTGCATGGAGTCAGGCTGAGTGGCCTCAGGGTGTTTGCCCTGCACTTGTGTGTGTTTCTCCCTAGTTGGTTTCCTTGTCCAGCCACCTGTGACCTCCCTCCATCCAGCCCAGGGAATCCTTCTCATCACAGGGGTAGGATGTTTGTCTCATTTTCCATCACATCCTTTCCCCAAAGTTTGGTTGTGAGTTGTTCCCATTCCAAAGACCTTTCCTCTTTGAAGAGAAAAGAGAAAATCTTTTCTCTCCTTTCCTCTCACTTCACTTCTGCTCTATTATCTCCTCCATCCAGAATGGCCCACTGACTCACATGGGTGTAGATCCGAAGATGGCAAGAAGTGCCAGCAATTCTGAGATAATAATACGGATGGATCAGGAAAACTTGAAAACCTTTATCCCGCCACATTAAAAAAAAATGCACTTCCAGTGTATTCAGAGTCTCAGTGTAGAAACACAAATGATAGAGAAATTGAATGACACTCAACTTTTTCTTTCCTCCTTTCCTGATTTATTCTAGTCCTCCAAGGTATCATGATGAACTCTTTGTTGTGTAAAGTTTCAGACATTTTCTACCCATGCACACTTTTCTTCTTTTCACATAAGATTGTGAACTAGGTCACTTTCAACATGCTGTGATTCTGTGATTCACTGTCTCCCACCAAGTCATCCACTGATAAAGTCATCTGTTTCACGGAGAAATATTTCCAGTAGCTAATAGCCAATGTCTGTGGAGTGCTTACTCTGTGTCGGTTTCTTCTAACTACTTTACAGATAATTTGTACAACATACCCATGGACTAGGTACAATTATAACTCCCAAGGGACAGAAAAGGGCAGATAAGTACAAATAAATACAGAGGCCAAGTGACTTGCCCAAGACACTGGAGCAAATCAAAATCCATGCCTCTGTAATCATTTTGCTCTATTGCCTGTGTCTGGGAGGCTTGATGATTTGGCAACTAAAACCTTAAATACCATGTTACATTTTTGTATCTCTGACAAAAGCGTGGGGCTGTGATACGGGGTAACTAACCTGACTACTTTTGAAAACCCTTATGCACCTGGATGAAAGTAAGCCAGGGACTGCAAGCTATATATTTAAGATTTCCTACCAACTTTTAAAAATAGCTACTTGAATGCAATTTATGTACTGTCAAGGCTAGGATGTAGTCCAAATAGTAACAGAAAAATGGAGATATGTAGAAAAATACTTAAAGTTGACAAGTATTGGGAGTGTAGTATTTTTGGGACCAGCGTGTAGACCACAGGAAAACTTGCTATTTCCATCCCAAATGGAAGAACTCTGTATTGCAACTGCCAAGGTAGGATGGGTCCTGGGAATGGAGCTCTAGACAGCAGGCAGATTTCCAGGCAGTGGCTGGGACAGGCTGGGGAAGGCAATGACTGCCGCTGACCATTCAGAATATTTTGCTCTATGTTCCTGTGTGTGTGTGGGTGTGTGAGTGTGTGTGTGTGTGTGTGTGTGTGTGTGTGTGTGGTAGTGCAGAGAAGAGCGAGATGAATGGGGGTAGAGTGCTTACCAGATATAAAGTCTGCGTGGTAAAGTTCTTGTCACCCTGCCTGGACTTGGCTGACACTCGGTGTACGTAAGAGTGTATACAGAATTCTTGTTAGGGGTGTTTTATGAGACAGTAACTCATACACCCATGTACACTCTGATGCAGCAAAAATATCACACACCCCACATATAACTTCCTTAGTAAACCACACACAGCACATGGAGGTATATACACGGATCCCTCCTGTACTACGTTCTCATACAACCCACCTGTATCACAATCCTCTCCTCCAACACCAAACGCTGGAGATGAGATATGTATATAGACACACACACTATATATATAGGACACACACACACACTATATATATATATATATATGTATCTCCACAACTCTCGCACAAACACAGCTAACTTCAGCCATCGCTAAATACCTCTATAAGAACCAGTCACGTGTCATACACACCATACTTATAACACATTCTTGAGTAATGCCAGACCCGCTTTGTACAAACCACAGGAAACCACAGTCTCAGTAACCCATGTCAGGATTGCCAGAGAAAATATGGGCTATCCAGTTCAATTTGAATTCCAGATAAAGAACAAGTAATTTTTCAGTATCAGTATGTCCCAAATATTGTATGGGCCATACTTACACTAAAACTAAGTAAGAACAAATACTGCATGGGAATACTTACACTAAAAAATTATTCTGGGTTTATCTGAAACTGAAATTTAACTGGGTGCCTTGTATTCTTGTTCGCTAAGTCTGGCAACCCTTATAAACTTACCACCAGCTGATGTATTATATATTTATTGTAGTTTTGTTTAGTGTGTGTCTTCCCCTACTAGAATGTGCAGCGTTACCAAAGACTACAACAATGGAAGAGTGCCGGATACACAGGAGTAGCTGCTTACTGAATCTTGGTGAATGAATGAATGAACACGCACCATAAATACAAGCCACACCATGTAATGAGGAAAAGTTACGTCCCAGAATTCCTGACTTGTGAACCGAAACCATGCACACAAAGGCCACAGACACAGATAGACACGTCTGCACTGTGCTCCCCATGCCAACCCCACACTTACCACAGACTTAACTGATACACATCACTCACTCTTCCCACACACTCACAGTCACCACCGAGGCCTACATTACCAACTAGACAGTGAGAGAATAAGTATTGATTGGAATTAAATCCTGGAGGATCCACTGGGAACCACACTCTCAACTGTGTGTATTCACTGCACCTGACACGTGTCACACACTCAGTAAATATTTGTGGACAGAGGACTGATGAACCCACCCTGAGCCTTTCATTCCTCCCTCAGGACTCTCGAAGTCACAAGAGGATCCCCCTCGGCTTGGATCCACTGTGGTGGCCCAAGGCTGCAGCCCAGGGGCAGGGGAGGTCTCCTCTGCCTCTAAATACTTCTTCTGTACTTCTACTCCGCGCAAGCTCAGCCACGTTGGTAAGGGCGCGGAGCTCCTCAGGTGAGGGGGTGCTTGGCTGTGAGGCAGGAGGCACACAGATCCCAGGAAGGCTGAGAGGAAATCCAGGGTCATCAGAGGTGATGAGGTCTCTGTGGAGGAGCCTGGGCAGGATGGCTGAGCTGTTCCGAGGGCGTGGATGCCAGCTGAGTCTGGGGGTGTGTGTGTGAATACTGCTACTACCATGGTGGGGAAGTCAAGGAGCAGGGGCCGGAAAGGTCTGGGCTTGAGGTGGAGGGAAGAGGGACCAGATTAAGCATCTTCAGAGGAAAATGTAGGCTTTGTCTTTGCCTTTGCTTCCAGAGAAGGACAGAGTTCTGCATCATACACCTCCAGCCTGAGAGCAGGACCATCCAGCTCAGGTCCACACAGCTCACACATACATCTGCCCTCCAGGCACAGCCCTTCTCATTGCACACATAAACCCCAAGCACCACAGCCCCATTCCACAAGTAATGCACCACCGATATTACCAAAATCACACTCCTTGCCATACACGCATCCAGCCGCATCCCTCACATACCACAGCCCTCACCACCATACTCCACACCCCTGTATACAGACACCGCTCCTGTATCCCCCCCACGCACATGAAAAGCCCACAGATGACACCAGACACCCCGCTCCATCCTACGGCCAACAGACACCAAGCTCACGACATAGCTACGTCATGCAAATGTCCGTCCCTCGTCTACCACACCTGCTCCCTCAGCTTCCGGCACGGCCCATGCATGTTATTATGGTTTTAATTTCCTTTTTCAGGAATGCGGAGATTTCGAGACACTGCCTGGCCTACAGCACCCCTAGCCCACATTCAGGAAGAAGGGGAGACCGCTCCTCCATCACACTGTGTCTCCTCCTCACTCTCTTCACCCTGTAAGGACTATCTGCACCCAGACAAAGAGGAAAGGGGCATGGAAATATACTACATGCAGGTACAAGTGAACAAGGGTGTCACTGTCTCCTGGAAGACAAAGAAACACTTGGAGTTGCCTGAAAAGCAGCTGAGGATAAAAGAAGTGACCCTTCCTGAGGATGCGTACACAGTAGGCACTTGCCCCTCTGATGTGTTCACCGAAAGCCTCCTGTCTGACAGTGAGCCCACTGGGGAGGAGAAAGAGTATGAGGAAAGGGCAGAGCCAGGCAGCCCATCAGGGTCACCTGCCGTCGAGGAGAGACCCAGGGCCAAGACACCGGACTGGATGGTGACCATGGAGACCGGCTTCAGGTGCATGGCCTGCTGCCGGGTCTTCCCCACCTTGGAGATCCTCCAGCAGCACGTGAAGGGCAGCGTCCTGCAGGGCTTCAGCTGCCGTGTCTTTCATCTCAACATGGCCCAGTGGATGGGCAATGTGGAATCCGAGAGCACCCCTGAGGAGGAGGAGGAGGAGGAGGAGGAGGAAGAGAAGCAAGAAGAAAAGGAGAATGAGGGAGAGCAGCCCACGGGGGAAGGCCCCAGCCCAAAGAGAACCCGCAGGCAGGGTCTTTTCTCTCCTTTGAGTACATTAGGGGCAGCGGGAACGCAAGCTGACTTTCTCCCACAGGTATGGTGCCCTCGGCGAACGGCTCCTAGGAGGCCTGCGAAGCAGACTGTTTTCCTAAGGGCATCTCAGACAGGGGCAAGGAGGCCGGGTTCCTTGACAAGTAGGACGCGGGAGAACAGTTTCCCTGTAGCCGTTGCAGTGCTGAGGAAGTCTAGCTCTCCCCCAAGGAGGTGTGCTGTGCGTTGCCCCGCGCTCGGCATACACAGGGTGAGTGACTGTGAAGGGCTTCCGGGCCTGGATGCCGCTGAGCAGGCCAGTGGAGCCTGCCGGTATTCAGGGGTCTTGCAGGGAACCGGGTGCAAACGCGAGGGTCCTGGGTGTCCTGAACGGTGCACGACCTAGTAAAGAAAGCACAACTGCGACGGAGGCCTCTTGGAAGGTGCCGCATGCCTCCGCTTCAGCAGGGCAATAAAGCGACTCTCCTCGAGGCAAGGGCTGACGTTCGTTCTCCAGCTAGGTCTAGAGCATAGCAGCATGAGCTCCCAGCCAGGCCCTGGGCGCACCCAGTTTTACGAGGGAGAGCTCACTTTCTTCCCAGAGCCATGCCTACCGTGACGAGAGGCCCGTCAGAAAGGGCGTCTCTCCGTGTAATTCAAGGCCCGACAGAGGGACCTTTCAAACTGGGAAAGACGGCCTGTGCCTTCAGGCCCGCATTTCAAGCCAGACAGGCAGGAAACGTAAGCTGGGGATTCAACAAGCCACAAACCACGCAAGGTACACAGTGGGCCCTTCCCTGAATCCACTTGTTTACGCAGGGTGTTCTGCGTGGAGCGAACGGCCTCAACCAAGGCAGGCTCTCGTTCGGCCTCTAAGCGTCTGCCTCTTCCGAAAGACCGAAGCGTTGCCTGAAGAGCCCTGCTTTAGTCGCCGCTGCAGTGCAAGCTGACTTTCTCCGTGAGGAGAGTGACTTTCCAACCGAGGTGCCAGAGGGCATTCCAAGCAGACTCTTTCCTCAGGGCAGCCGAGAGACGGTCAATGTGGAAACCTTCCAGGGCACGGTGGACTGGCTAGAAATGCGTTCCGGATGCTGTTGGCGTGCCGAGGAATCGGAGCCGTCCCCTTTCAAAGCGCTGGGTGTAGTCCTTCCCTCGGCGTACACAGTAGCCCCTCTCTCAAGGGCCTAGGGGCCTGGGTGTGGCACAGCATGCCCACAGGGGCCGGGGGTTTCCGCAGGGCAAAGGCTGCGCACCTGAAGCGTCTAGGACTCCCGAAAAGGGCAGCACCGTTCAAATAAAGCACGGCAGGGACTAAGACCTCAGAGAGCTTGCTGTATGCTCCGTTCCTGCAGGGAGACTCAAAGCCTTTCTCGAGGCAGGCCCTCAAGTGGCCGTTCCCTGTAGTCCTACGGCCTGACAGGATGAGCTCCCAACACGGCTCCGGAAGCACCCTGGTTATTGAGAGAAAATTCCTTCTCTTCCCCGAGCCCTGCGTCCAGGGCCTAGAGGCCCCTCAGAAACGGTGTTCTGCAGGTGGCTTCAAGGCAGCATGAGGGGAGCTTTCACAATGGGAAGACGAGGCTTCTGCCCTCAGAGCCCCGCTTTCAGTGAAGCCGCGCTTCAGCTCCTTGCGATTTCTGGTAAGTGCACAGGGACACTAGCTACACACTCGCTCCTTCCCTGAATCCGCTTTTCTTCACCGGGTGTTCTGCATGGAGCCAACTCCCTCATCCAAGGAACCCTCTAGGTAGGCTCTATGGGGCCTTAGCCTCTACTTGAAGGCCTGCAGTGTAAGACGAAGCACTGTACTTTAGGGGCAGTGGGAACGCAAGCAGACTTTCTCCCACAGGTATGGTGCCCTCGGCGAAGGGTTCCTAGGAGGCCTGCGAAGCAGACTGTTTTCCTAAGGGCAGCTCAGACAGGGGCAAGGAGGCCGGGTTCCTTGACAAGTAGGACGCGGGAGAACAGTTTCCCTGTAGCCGTTGCAGTGCTGAGGAAGTCTAGCTCTCCCCAAGGAGGTGTGCTGTGCGTTGCCCCGCGCTCGACATACACAGGGTGAGTGAGTGGGAAGGGCTTCCGGGCCTGGATGCCGCTGAGCAGGCCAGTGGAGCCTGCCGGTATTCAGTGGTCTTGCAGGGAACAGGGAGCAAACGCTAGGGTCCTGGGTGTCCTGAACGGTGCACGACCTAGTAAAGAAAGCACAACTGCGACGGAGGCCTCTTGGAAGGTGCCGCATGCCTCCGCTTCAGCAGGGCAATAAAGCGACTCTCCTCGAGGCAAGGGCTGACGTTCGGTCTCCAGCTAGGTCTAGAGCATAGCAGCATGAGCTCCCAGCCAGGCCCTGGGAGCACCCAGTTTTACGAGGGACTGCTCACTTTCTTCCCAGAGCCATGCCTACCGTGACGAGAGGCCCGTCAGAAAGGGCATCTCTCCATGTAATTCAAGGCCCGACCGAGGGACCTTTCAAACTGGGAAAGACGGCCTGTGCCTTCAGGCCCGCATTTCAAGCCAGACAGGCAGGAAACGTAAGCTGGGGATTCAACAAGCCACAAACCACGCAAGGTACACAGTGGGCCCTTCCCTGAATCCACTTGTTTACGCAGGGTGTTCTGCGTGGAGCGAACGGCCTCAACCAAGGCAGGCTCTCGTTCGGCCTCTAAGCGTCTGCCTCTTCCGAAAGACCGAAGCGTTGCCTGAAGAGCCCTGCTTTAGTCGCCGCTGCAGTGCAAGCTGACTTTCTCCGTGAGGAGAGTGACTTTCCAACCGAGGTGCCAGAGGGCGTTCCAAGCAGACTCTTTCCTCAGGGCAGCCGAGAGACGGTCAATGTGGAAACCTTCCAGGGCACGGTGGACTGGCTAGAAATGCGTTCCGGATGCTGTTGGCGTGCCGAGGAATCGGAGCCGTCCCCTTTCAAAGCGCTGGGTGTAGTCCTTCCCTCGGCGTACACAGTAGCCCCTCTCTCAAGGGCCTAGGGGCCTGGGTGTGGCACAGCATGCCCACAGGGGCCGGGGGTTTCCGCAGGGCAAAGGCTGCACACCTGAAGTGTCTAGGACTCCCGAAAAGGGCAGCACCGTTCAAATAAAGCACGGCAGGGACTAAGACCTCAGAGAGCTTGCTGTATGCTCCGTTCCTGCAGGGAGACTCAAAGCCTTTCTCGAGGCAGGCCCTCAAGTGGCCGTTCCCTGTAGTCCTACGGCCTGACAGGATGAGCTCCCAACACGGCTCCGGAAGCACCCTGGTTATTTAGAGAAAATTCCTTCTCTTCCCCGAGCCCTGCGTCCAGGGCCTAGAGGCCCCTCAGAAACGGTGTTCTGCAGGTGGCTTCAAGGCAGCATGAGGGGAGCTTTCACAATGGGAAGACGAGGCTTCTGCCCTCAGAGCCCCGCTTTCAGTGAAGCCGCGCTTCAGCTCCTTGCGATTTCTGGTAAGTGCACAGGGACACTAGCTACACACTCGCTCCTTCCCTGAATCCGCTTTTCTTCACCAGGTGTTCTGCATGGAGCCAACTCCCTCATCCAAGGAACCCTCTAGGTAGGCTCTATGGGGCCTTAGCCTCTACTTGAAGGCCTGCAGTGTAAGAGGAAGCACTGTACTTTAGGGGCAGCGGGAACGCAAGCTGACTTTCTCCCACAGGTATGGTGCCCTCGGCGAAGGGTTCCTAGGAGGCCTGCGAAGCAGACTGTTTTCCTAAGGGCAGCTCAGACAGGGGCAAGGAGGCCGAGTTCCTTGACAAGTAGGACGCGGGAGAACAGTTTCCCTGTAGCCGTTGCAGTGCTGAGGAAGTCTAGCTCTCCCCAAGGAGGTGTGCTGTGCGTTGCCCCGCGCTCGGCATACACAGGGTGAGTGACTGGGAAGGGCTTCCGGGCCCGGATGCCGCTGAGCAGGCCAGTGGAGCCTGCCGGTATTCAGTGGTCTTGCAGGGAACAGGGTGCAAACGCGAGGGTCCTGGGTGTCCTGAACGGTGCACGACCTAGAAAAGAAAGCACAACTGCGACGGAGGCCTCTTGGAAGGTGCCGCATGCCTCCGCTTCAGCAGGGCAATAAAGCGACTCTCCTCGAGGCAAGGGCTGACGTTCGGTCTCCAGCTAGGTCTAGAGCATAGCAGCATGAGCTCCCAGCCAGGCCCTGGGCGCACCCAGTTTTACGAGGGAGAGCTCACTTTCTTCCCAGAGCCATGCCTACCGTGACGAGAGGCCCGTCAGAAAGGGCGTCTCTCCGTGTAATTCAAGGCCCGACCGAGGGACCTTTCAAACTGGGAAAGACGGCCTGTGCCTTCAGGCCCGCATTTCAAGCCAGACAGGCAGGAAACGTAAGCTGGGGATTCAACAAGCCACAAACCACGCAAGGTACACAGTGGGCCCTTCCCTGAATCCACTTGTTTACGCAGGGTGTTCTGCGTGGAGCGAACGGCCTCAACCAAGGCAGGCTCTCGTTCGGCCTCTAAGCGTCTGCCTCTTCCGAAAGACCGAAGCGTTGCCTGAAGAGCCCTGCTTTAGTCGCCGCTGCAGTGCAAGCTGACTTTCTCCGTGAGGAGAGTGACTTTCCAACCGAGGTGCCAGAGGGCGTTCCAAGCAGACTCTTTCCTCAGGGCAGCCGAGAGACGGTCAATGTGGAAACCTTCCAGGGCACGGTGGACTGGCTAGAAATGCGTTCCGGATGCTGTTGGCGTGCCGAGGAATCGGAGCCGTCCCCTTTCAAAGCGCTGGGTGTAGTCCTTCCCTCGGCGTACACAGTAGCCCCTCTCTCAAGGGCCTAGGGGCCTGGGTGTGGCACAGCATGCCCACAGGGGCCGGGGGTTTCCGCAGGGCAAAGGCTGTGCACCTGAAGCGTCTAGGATTCCCGAAAAGGGCAGCACCGTTCAAATAAAGCACGGCAGGGACTAAGACCTCAGAGAGCTTGCTGTATGCTCCGTTCCTGCAGGGAGACTCAAAGCCTTTCTCGAGGCAGGCCCTCAAGTGGCCGTTCCCTGTAGTCCTACGGCCTGACAGGATGAGCTCCCAACACGGCTCCGGAAGCACCCTGGTTATTTAGAGAAAATTCCTTCTCTTCCCCGAGCCCTGCGTCCAGGGCCTAGAGGCCCCTCAGAAACGGTGTTCTGCAGGTGGCTTCAAGGCAGCATGAGGGGAGCTTTCACAATGGGAAGACGAGGCTTCTGCCCTCAGAGCCCCGCTTTCAGTGAAGCCGCGCTTCAGCTCCTTGCGATTTCTGGTAAGTGCACAGGGACACTAGCTACACACTCGCTCCTTCCCTTAATCCGCTTTTCTTCACCGGGTGTTCTGCATGGAGCCAACTCCCTCATCCAAGGAACCCTCTAGGTAGGCTCTATAGGGCCTTAGCCTCTACTTGAAGGCCTGCAGTGTAAGAGGAAGCACTGTACTTTAGGGGCAGCGGGAACGCAAGCTGACTTTCTCCCACAGGTATGGTGCCCTCGGCGAAGGGTTCCTAGGAGGCCTGCGAAGCAGACTGTTTTCCTAAGGGCAGCTCAGACAGGGGCAAGGAGGCCGAGTACTTTGACAAGTAGGACGCGGGAGAACAGTTTCCCTGTAGCCGTTGCAGTGCTGAGGAAGTCTAGCTCTCCCCAAGGAGGTGTGCTGTGCGTTGCCCCGCGCTCGGCATACACAGGGTGAGTGACTGGGAAGGGCTTCCGGGCCCGGATGCCGCTGAGCAGGCCAGTGGAGCCTGCCGGTATTCAGTGGTCTTGCAGGGAACAGGGTGCAAACGCGAGGGTCCTGGGTGTCCTGAACGGTGCACGACCTAGAAAAGAAAGCACAACTGCGACGGAGGCCTCTTGGAAGGTGCCGCATGCCTCCGCTTCAGCAGGGCAATAAAGCGACTCTCCTCGAGGCAAGGGCTGACGTTCGGTCTCCAGCTAGGTCTAGAGCATAGCAGCATGAGCTCCCAGCCAGGCCCTGGGCGCACCCAGTTTTACGAGGGAGAGCTCACTTTCTTCCCAGAGCCATGCCTACCGTGACGAGAGGCCCGTCAGAAAGGGCGTCTCTCCGTGTAATTCAAGGCCTGACCGAGGGACCTTTCAAACTGGGAAAGACGGCCTGTGCCTTCAGGCCCGCATTTCAAGCCAGACAGGCAGGAAACGTAAGCTGGGGATTCAACAAGCCACAAACCACGCAAGGTACACAGTGGGCCCTTCCCTGAATCCACTTGTTTACGCAGGGTGTTCTGCGTGGAGCGAACGGCCTCAACCAAGGCAGGCTCTCGTTCGGCCTCTAAGCGTCTGCCTCTTCCGAAAGACCGAAACGTTGCCTGAAGAGCCCTGCTTTAGTCGCCGCTGCAGTGCAAGCTGACTTTCTCCGTGAGGAGAGTGACTTTCCAACCGAGGTGCCAGAGGGCGTTCCAAGCAGACTCTTTCCTCAGGGCAGCCGAGAGACGGTCAATGTGGAAACCATCCAGGGCACGGTGGACTGGCTAGAAATGCGTTCCGGATGCTGTTGGCGTGCCGAGGAATCGGAGCCGTCCCCTTTCAAAGCGCTGGGTGTAGTCCTTCCCTCGGCGTACACAGTAGCCCCTCTCTCAAGGGCCTAGGGGCCTGGGTGTGGCACAGCATGCCCACAGGGGCCGGGGGTTTCCGCAGGGCAAAGGCTGCGCACCTGAAGCGTCTAGGACTCCCGAAAAGGGCAGCACCGTTCAAATAAAGCACGGCAGGGACTAAGACCTCAGAGAGCTTGCTGTATGCTCCGTTCCTGCAGGGAGACTCAAAGCCTTTCTCGAGGCAGGCCCTCAAGTGGCCGTTCCCTGTAGTCCTACGGCCTGACAGGATGAGCTCCCAACACGGCTCCGGAAGCACCCTGGTTATTTAGAGAAAATTCCTTCTCTTCCCCGAGCCCTGCGTCCAGGGCCTAGAGGCCCCTCAGAAACGGTGTTCTGCAGGTGGCTTCAAGGCAGCATGAGGGGAGCTTTCACAATGGGAAGACGAGGCTTCTGCCCTCAGAGCCCCGCTTTCAGTGAAGCCGCGCTTCAGTTCCTTGCGATTTCTGGTAAGTGCACAGGGACACTAGCTACACACTCGCTCCTTCCCTGAATCCGCTTTTCTTCACCGGGTGTTCTGCATGGAGCCAACTCCCTCATCCAAGGAACCCTCTAGGTAGGCTCTATGGGGCCTTAGCCTCTACTTGAAGGCCTGCAGTGTAAGAGGAAGCACTGTACTTTAGGGGCAGCGGGAACGCAAGCTGACTTTCTCCCACAGGTATGGTGCCCTCGGCGAAGGGTTCCTAGGAGGCCTGCGAAGCAGACTGTTTTCCTAAGGGCAGCTCAGACAGGGGCAAGGAGGCCGAGTTCCTTGACAAGTAGGACGCGGGAGAACAGTTTCCCTGTAGCCGTTGCAGTGCTGAGGAAGTCTAGCTCTCCCCAAGGAGGTGTGCTGTGCGTTGCCCCGCGCTCGGCATACACAGGGTGAGTGACTGGGAAGGGCTTCCGGGCCCGGATGCCGCTGAGCAGGCCAGTGGAGCCTGCCGGTATTCAGTGGTCTTGCAGGGAACAGGGTGCAAACGCGAGGGTCCTGGGTGTCCTGAACGGTGCACGACCTAGAAAAGAAAGCACAACTGCGACGGAGGCCTCTTGGAAGGTGCCGCATGCCTCCGCTTCAGCAGGGCAATAAAGCGACTCTCCTCGAGGCAAGGGCTGACGTTCGGTCTCCAGCTAGGTCTAGAGCATAGCAGCATGAGCTCCCAGCCAGGCCCTGGGCGCACCCAGTTTTACGAGGGAGAGCTCACTTTCTTCCCAGAGCCATGCCTACCGTGACGAAAGGCCCGTCAGAAAGGGCGTCTCTCCGTGTAATTCAAGGCCCGACCGAGGGACCTTTCAAACTGGGAAAGACGGCCTGTGCCTTCAGGCCCGCATTTCAAGCCAGACAGGCAGGAAACGTAAGCTGGGGATTCAACAAGCCACAAACCACGCAAGGTACACAGTGGGCCCTTCCCTGAATCCACTTGTTTACGCAGGGTGTTCTGCGTGGAGCGAACGGCCTCAACCAAGGCAGGCTCTCGTTCGACCTCTAAGCGTCTGCCTCTTCCGAAAGACCGAAGCGTTGCCTGAAGAGCCCTGCTTTAGTCGCCGCTGCAGTGCAAGCTGACTTTCTCCGTGAGGAGAGTGACTTTCCAACCGAGGTGCCAGAGGGCGTTCCAAGCAGACTCTTTCCTCAGGGCAGCCGAGAGACGGTCAATGTGGAAACCTTCCAGGGCACGGTGGACTGGCTAGAAATGCGTTCCGGATGCTGTTGGCGTGCCGAGGAATCGGAGCCGTCCCCTTTCAAAGCGCTGGGTGTAGTCCTTCCCTCGGCGTACACAGTAGCCCCTCTCTCAAGGGCCTAGGGGCCTGGGTGTGGCACAGCATGCCCACAGGGGCCGGGGGTTTCCGCAGGGCAAAGGCTGCGCACCTGAAGCGTCTAGGACTCCCGAAAAGGGCAGCACCGTTCAAATAAAGCACGGCAGGGACTAAGACCTCAGAGAGCTTGCTGTATGCTCCGTTCCTGCAGGGAGACTCAAAGCCTTTCTCGAGGCAGGCCCTCAAGTGGCCGTTCCCTGTAGTCCTACGGCCTGACAGGATGAGCTCCCAACACGGCTCCGGAAGCACCCTGGTTATTTAGAGAAAATTCCTTCTCTTCCCCGAGCCCTGCGTCCAGGGCCTAGAGGCCCCTCAGAAACGGTGTTCTGCAGGTGGCTTCAAGGCAGCATGAGGGGAGCTTTCACAATGGGAAGACGAGGCTTCTGCCCTCAGAGCCCCGCTTTCAGTGAAGCCGCGCTTCAGCTCCTTGCGATTTCTGGTAAGTGCACAGGGACACTAGCTACACACTCGCTCCTTCCCTGAATCCGCTTTTCTTCACCGGGTGTTCTGCATGGAGCCAACTCCCTCATCCAAGGAACCCTCTAGGTAGGCTCTATGGGGCCTTAGCCTCTACTTGAAGGCCTGCAGTGTAAGAGGAAGCACTGTACTTTAGGGGCAGCGGGAACGCAAGCTGACTTTCTCCCACAGGTATGGTGCCCTCGGCGAAGGGTTCCTAGGAGGCCTGCGAAGCAGACTGTTTTCCTAAGGGCAGCTCAGACAGGGGCAAGGAGGCCGAGTTCCTTGACAAGTAGGACGCGGGAAAACAGTTTCCCTGTAGCCGTTGCAGTGCTGAGGAAGTCTAGCTCTCCCCAAGGAGGTGTGCTGTGCGTTGCCCCGCGCTCGGCATACACAGGGTGAGTGACTGGGAAGGGCTTCCGGGCCCGGATGCCGCTGAGCAGGCCAGTGGAGCCTGCCGGTATTCAGTGGTCTTGCAGGGAACAGGGTGCAAACGCGAGGGTCCTGGGTGTCCTGAACGGTGCACGACCTAGAAAAGAAAGCACAACTGCGACGGAGGCCTCTTGGAAGGTGCCGCATGCCTCCGCTTCAGCAGGGCAATAAAGCGACTCTCCTCGAGGCAAGGGCTGACGTTCGGTCTCCAGCTAGGTCTAGAGCATAGCAGCATGAGCTCCCAGCCAGGCCCTGGGCGCACCCAGTTTTACGAGGGAGAGCTCACTTTCTTCCCAGAGCCATGCCTACCGTGACGAGAGGCCCGTCAGAAAGGGCGTCTCTCCGTGTAATTCAAGGCCCGACCGAGGGACCTTTCAAACTGGGAAAGACGGCCTGTGCCTTCAGGCCCGCATTTCAAGCCAGACAGGCAGGAAACGTAAGCTGGGGATTCAACAAGCCACAAACCACGCAAGGTACACAGTGGGCCCTTCCCTGAATCCACTTGTTTACGCAGGGTGTTCTGCGTGGAGCGAATGGCCTCAACCAAGGCAGGTTCTCGTTCGGCCTCTAAGCGTCTGCCTCTTCCGAAAGACCGAAGCGTTGCCTGAAGAGCCCTGATTTAGTCGCCGCTGCAGTGCAAGCTGACTTTCTCCGTGAGGAGAGTGACTTTCCAACCGAGGTGCCAGAGGGCGTTCCAAGCAGACTCTTTCCTCAGGGCAGCCGAGAGACGGTCAATGTGGAAACCTTCCAGGGCACGGTGGACTGGCTAGAAATGCGTTCCGGATGCTGTTGGCGTGCCGAGGAATCGGAGCCGTCCCCTTTCAAAGCGCTGGGTGTAGTCCTTCCCTCGGCGTACACAGTAGCCCCTCTCTCAAGGGCCTAGGGGCCTGGGTGTGGCACAGCATGCCCACAGGGGCCGGGGGTTTCCGCAGGGCAAAGGCTGCGCACCTGAAGCGTCTAGGACTCCCGAAAAGGGCAGCACCGTTCAAATAAAGCACGGCAGGGACTAAGACCTCAGAGAGCTTGCTGTATGCTCCGTTCCTGCAGGGAGACTCAAAGCCTTTCTCGAGGCAGGCCCTCAAGTGGCCGTTCCCTGTAGTCCTACGGCCTGACAGGATGAGCTCCCAACACGGCTCCGGAAGCACCCTGGTTATTTAGAGAAAATTCCTTCTCTTCCCCGAGCCCTGCGTCCAGGGCCTAGAGGCCCCTCAGAAACGGTGTTCTGCAGGTGGCTTCAAGGCAGCATGAGGGGAGCTTTCACAATGGGAAGACGAGGCTTCTGCCCTCAGAGCCCCGCTTTCAGTGAAGCCGCGCTTCAGCTCCTTGCGATTTCTGGTAAGTGCACAGGGACACTAGCTACACACTCGCTCCTTCCCTGAATCCGCTTTTCTTCACCGGGTGTTCTGCATGGAGCCAACTCCCTCATCCAAGGAACCCTCTAGGTAGGCTCTATGGGGCCTTAGCCTCTACTTGAAGGCCTGCAGTGTAAGAGGAAGCACTGAACTTTAGGGGCAGCGGGAACGCAAGCTGACTTTCTCCCACAGGTATGGTGCCCTCGGCGAAGGGTTCCTAGGAGGCCTGCGAAGCAGACTGTTTTCCTAAGGGCAGCTCAGACAGGGGCAAGGAGGCCGGGTTCCTTGACAAGTAGGACGCGGGAGAACAGTTTCCCTGTAGCCGTTGCAGTGCTGAGGAAGTCTAGCTCTCCCCAAGGAGGTGTGCTGTGCGTTGCCCCGCGCTCGGCATACACAGGGTGAGTGACTGGGAAAGGCTTCCGGGCCCGGATGCCGCTGAGCAGGCCAGTGGAGCCTGCCGGTATTCAGTGGTCTTGCAGGGAACAGGGTGCAAACGCGAGGGTCCTGGGTGTCCTGAACGGTGCACGACCTAGAAAAGAAAGCACAACTGCGACGGAGGCCTCTTGGAAGGTGCCGCATGCCTCCGCTTCAGCAGGGCAATAAAGCGACTCTCCTCGAGGCAAGGGCTGACGTTCGGTCTCCAGCTAGGTCTAGAGCATAGCAGCATGAGCTCCCAGCCAGGCCCTGGGCGCACCCAGTTTTACGAGGGAGAGCTCACTTTCTTCCCAGAGCCATGCCTACCGTGACGAGAGGCCCGTCAGAAAGGGCGTCTCTCCGTGTAATTCAAGGCCCGACCGAGGGACCTTTCAAACTGGGAAAGACGGCCTGTGCCTTCAGGCCCGCATTTCAAGCCAGACAGGCAGGAAACGTAAGCTGGGGATTCAACAAGCCACAAACCACGCAAGGTACACAGTGGGCCCTTCCCTGAATCCACTTGTTTACGCAGGGTGTTCTGCGTGGAGCGAACGGCCTCAACCAAGGCAGGCTCTCGTTCGGCCTCTAAGCGTCTGCCTCTTCCGAAAGACCGAAACGTTGCCTGAAGAGCCCTGCTTTAGTCGCCGCTGCAGTGCAAGCTGACTTTCTCCGTGAGGAGAGTGACTTTCCAACCGAGGTGCCAGAGGGCATTCCAAGCAGACTCTTTCCTCAGGGCAGCCGAGAGACGGTCAATGTGGAAACCATCCAGGGCACGGTGGACTGGCTAGAAATGCGTTCCGGATGCTGTTGGCGTGCCGAGGAATCGGAGCCGTCCCCTTTCAAAGCGCTGGGTGTAGTCCTTCCCTCGGCGTACACAGTAGCCCCTCTCTCAAGGGCCTAGGGGCCTGGGTGTGGCACAGCATGCCCACAGGGGCCGGGGGTTTCCGCAGGGCAAAGGCTGCGCACCTGAAGCGTCTAGGACTCCCGAAAAGGGCAGCACCGTTCAAATAAAGCACGGCAGGGACTAAGACCTCAGAGAGCTTGCTGTATGCTCCGTTCCTGCAGGGAGACTCAAAGCCTTTCTCGAGGCAGGCCCTCAAGTGGCCGTTCCCTGTAGTCCTACGGCCTGACAGGATGAGCTCCCAACACGGCTCCGGAAGCACCCTGGTTATTTAGAGAAAATTCCTTCTCTTCCCCGAGCCCTGCGTCCAGGGCCTAGAGGCCCCTCAGAAACGGTGTTCTGCAGGTGGCTTCAAGGCAGCATGAGGGGAGCTTTCACAATGGGAAGACGAGGCTTCTGCCCTCAGAGCCCCGCTTTCAGTGAAGCCGCGCTTCAGCTCCTTGCGATTTCTGGTAAGTGCACAGGGACACTAGCTACACACTCACTCCTTCCCTGAATCCGCTTTTCTTCACCGGGTGTTCTGCATGGAGCCAACTCCCTCATCCAAGGAACCCTCTAGGTAGGCTCTATGGGGCCTTAGCCTCTACTTGAAGGCCTGCAGTGTAAGAGGAAGCACTGTACTTTAGGGGCAGCGGGAACGCAAGCTGACTTTCTCCCACAGGTATGGTGCCCTCGGCGAAGGGTTCCTAGGAGGCCTGCGAAGCAGACTGTTTTCCTAAGGGCAGCTCAGACAAGGGCAAGGAGGCCGAGTTCCTTGACAAGTAGGACGCGGGAGAACAGTTTCCCTGTAGCCGTTGCAGTGCTGAGGAAGTCTAGCTCTCCCCAAGGAGGTGTGCTGTGCGTTGCCCCGCGCTCGGCATACACAGGGTGACTGACTGGGAAGGGCTTCCGGGCCTGGATGCCGCTAAGCAGGCCAGTGGAGCCTGCCGGTATTCAGGGGTCTTGCAGGGAACAGGGTGCAAACGCGAGGGTCCTGGGTGTCCTGAACGGTGCACGACCTAGAAAAGAAAGCACAACTGCGACGGAGGCCTCTTGGAAGGTGCCGCATGCCTCCGCTTCAGCAGGGCAATAAAGCGACTCTCCTCGAGGCAAGGGCTGACGTTCGGTCTCCAGCTAGGTCTAGAGCATAGCAGCATGAGCTCCCAGCCAGGCCCTGGGCGCACCCAGTTTTACGAGGGAGAGCTCACTTTCTTCCCAGAGCCATGCCTACCGTGACGAGAGGCCCGTCAGAAAGGGCGTCTCTCCGTGTAATTCAAGGCCCGACCGAGGGACCTTTCAAACTGGGAAAGACGGCCTGTGCCTTCAGGCCCGCATTTCAAGCCAGACAGGCAGGAAACGTAAGCTGGGGATTCAACAAGCCACAAACCACGCAAGGTACACAGTGGGCCCTTCCCTGAATCCACTTGTTTACGCAGGGTGTTCTGCGTGGAGCGAACGGCCTCAACCAAGGCAGGCTCTCGTTCGGCCTCTAAGCGTCGGCCTCTTCCGAAAGACCGAAACGTTGCCTGAAGAGCCCTGCTTTAGTCGCCGCTGCAGTGCAAGCTGACTTTCTCCGTGAGGAGAGTGACTTCCCAACCGAGGTGCCAGAGGGCGTTCCAAGCAGACTCTTTCCTCAGGGCAGCCGAGAGACGGTCAATGTGGAAACCATCCAGGGCACGGTGGACTGGCTAGAAATGCGTTCCGGATGCTGTTGGCGTGCCGAGGAATCGGAGCCGTCCCCTTTCAAAGCGCTGGGTGTAGTCCTTCCCTCGGCGTACACAGTAGCCCCTCTCTCAAGGGCCTAGGGGCCTGGGTGTGGCACAGCATGCCCACAGGGGCCGGGGGTTTCCGCAGGGCAAAGGCTGCGCACCTGAAGCGTCTAGGACTCCCGAAAAGGGCAGCACCGTTCAAATAAAGCACGGCAGGGACTAAGACCTCAGAGAGCTTGCTGTATGCTCCGTTCCTGCAGGGAGACTCAAAGCCTTTCTCGAGGCAGGCCCTCAAGTGGCCGTTCCCTGTAGTCCTACGGCCTGACAGGATGAGCTCCCAACACGGCTCCGGAAGCACCCTGGTTATTGAGAGAAAATTCCTTCTCTTCCCCGAGCCCTGCGTCCAGGGCCTAGAGGCCCCTCAGAAACGGTGTTCTGCAGGTGGCTTCAAGGCAGCATGAGGGGAGCTTTCACAATGGGAAGACGAGGCTTCTGCCCTCAGAGCCCCGCTTTCAGTGAAGCCGCGCTTCAGCTCCTTGCGATTTCTGGTAAGTGCACAGGGACACTAGCTACACACTCGCTCCTTCCCTGAATCCGCTTTTCTTCACCGGGTGTTCTGCATGGAGCCAACTCCCTCATCCAAGGAACCCTCTAGGTAGGCTCTATGGGGCCTTAGCCTCTACTTGAAGGCCTGCAGTGTAAGAGGAAGCACTGTACTTTAGGGGCAGCGGGAACGCAAGCTGACTTTCTCCCACAGGTATGGTGCCCTCGGCGAAGGGTTCCTAGGAGGCCTGCGAAGCAGACTGTTTTCCTAAGGGCAGCTCAGACAGGGGCAAGGAGGCCGAGTTCCTTGACAAGTAGGACGCGGGAGAACAGTTTCCCTGTAGCCGTTGCAGTGCTGAGGAAGTCTAGCTCTCCCCAAGGAGGTGTGCTGTGCGTTGCCCCGCGCTCGGCATACACAGGGTGAGTGACTGGGAAGGGCTTCCGGGCCCGGATGCCGCTGAGCAGGCCAGTGGAGCCTGCCGGTATTCAGTGGTCTTGCAGGGAACAGGGTGCAAACACGAGGGTCCTGGGTGTCCTGAACGGTGCACGACCTAGAAAAGAAAGCACAACTGCGACGGAGGCCTCTTGGAAGGTGCCGCATGCCTCCGCTTCAGCAGGGCAATAAAGCGACTCTCCTCGAGGCAAGGGCTGACGTTCGGTCTCCAGCTAGGTCTAGAGCATAGCAGCATGAGCTCCCAGCCAGGCCCTGGGCGCACCCAGTTTT
Organism: Mesoplodon mirus; assembly: GCF_964341445.2. Classification (NCBI taxonomy): domain Eukaryota; kingdom Metazoa; phylum Chordata; class Mammalia; order Artiodactyla; family Ziphiidae; genus Mesoplodon; species Mesoplodon mirus. The sequence continues at coordinate 99,092,983 of NC_138986.1, read as the reverse complement.
ACGAGGGAGAGCTCACTTTCTTCCCAGAGCCATGCCTACCGTGACGAGAGGCCCGTCAGAAAGGGCGTCTCTCTGTGTAATTCAAGGCCCGACCGAGGGACCTTTCAAACTGGGAAAGACGGCCTGTGCCTTCAGGCCCGCATTTCAAGCCAGACAGGCAGGAAACGTAAGCTGGGGATTCAACAAGCCACAAACCACGCAAGGTACACAGTGGGCCCTTCCCTGAATCCACTTGTTTACGCAGGGTGTTCTGTGTGGAGCGAACGGCCTCAACCAAGGCAGGCTCTCGTTCGGCCTCTAAGCGTCTGCCTCTTCCGAAAGACCGAAACGTTGCCTGAAGAGCCCTGCTTTAGTCGCCGCTGCAGTGCAAGCTGACTTTCTCCGTGAGGAGAGTGACTTTCCAACCGAGGTGCCAGAGGGCGTTCCAAGCAGACTCTTTCCTCAGGGCAGCCGAGAGACGGTCAATGTGGAAACCATCCAGGGCACGGTGGACTGGCTAGAAATGCGTTCCGGATGCTGTTGGCGTGCCGAGGAATCGGAGCCGTCCCCTTTCAAAGCGCTGGGTGTAGTCCTTCCCTCGGCGTACACAGTAGCCCCTCTCTCAAGGGCCTAGGGGCCTGGGTGTGGCACAGCATGCCCACAGGGGCCGGGGGTTTCCGCAGGGCAAAGGCTGCGCACCTGAAGCGTCTAGGACTCCCGAAAAGGGCAGCACCGTTCAAATAAAGCACGGCAGGGACTAAGACCTCAGAGAGCTTGCTGTATGCTCCGTTCCTGCAGGGAGACTCAAAGCCTTTCTCGAGGCAGGCCCTCAAGTGGCCGTTCCCTGTAGTCCTACGGCCTGACAGGATGAGCTCCCAACACGGCTCCGGAAGCACCCTGGTTATTTAGAGAAAATTCCTTCTCTTCCCCGAGCCCTGCGTCCAGGGCCTAGAGGCCCCTCAGAAACGGTGTTCTGCAGGTGGCTTCAAGGCAGCATGAGGGGAGCTTTCACAATGGGAAGACGAGGCTTCTGCCCTCAGAGCCCCGCTTTCAGTGAAGCCGCGCTTCAGCTCCTTGCGATTTCTGGTAAGTGCACAGGGACACTAGCTACACACTCGCTCCTTCCCTGAATCCGCTTTTCTTCACCGGGTGTTCTGCATGGAGCCAACTCCCTCATCCAAGGAACCCTCTAGGTAGGCTCTATGGGGCCTTAGCCTCTACTTGAAGGCCTGCAGTGTAAGAGGAAGCACTGTACTTTAGGGGCAGCGGGAACGCAAGCTGACTTTCTCCCACAGGTATGGTGCCCTCGGCGAAGGGTTCCTAGGAGGCCTGCGAAGCAGACTGTTTTCCTAAGGGCAGCTCAGACAGGGGCAAGGAGGCCGAGTTCCTTGACAAGTAGGATGCGGGAGAACAGTTTCCCTGTAGCCGTTGCAGTGCTGAGGAAGTCTAGCTCTCCCCAAGGAGGTGTGCTGTGCGTTGCCCCGCGCTCGGCATACACAGGGTGAGTGACTGGGAAGGGCTTCCGGGCCTGGATGCCGCTGAGCAGGCCAGTGGAGCCTGCCGGTATTCAGTGGTCTTGCAGGGAACAGGGTGCAAACGCGAGGGTCCTGGGTGTCCTGAACGGTGCACGACCTAGAAAAGAAAGCACAACTGCGACGGAGGCCTCTTGGAAGGTGCCGCATGCCTCCGCTTCAGCAGGGCAATAAAGCGACTCTCCTCGAGGCAAGGGCTGACGTTCGGTCTCCAGCTAGGTCTAGAGCATAGCAGCATGAGCTCCCAGCCAGGCCCTGGGCGCACCCAGTTTTACGAGGGAGAGCTCACTTTCTTCCCAGAGCCATGCCTACCGTGACGAGAGGCCCGTCAGAAAGGGCGTCTCTCCGTGTAATTCAAGGCCCGACCGAGGGACCTTTCAAACTGGGAAAGACGGCCTGTGCCTTCAGGCCCGCATTTCAAGCCAGATAGGCAGGAAACGTAAGCTGGGGATTCAACAAGCCACAAACCACGCTAGGTACACGGTGGGCCCTTCCCTGAATCCACTTGTTTACGCAGGGTGTTCTGCGTGGAGCGAACGGCCTCAACCAAGGCAGGCTCTCGTTCGGCCTCTAAGCGTCTGCCTCTTCCGAAAGACCGAAGCGTTGCCTGAAGAGCCCTGCTTTAGTCGCCGCTGCAGTGCAAGCTGACTTTCTCCGTGAGGAGAGTGACTTTCCAACCGAGGTGCCAGAGGGCGTTCCAAGCAGACTCTTTCCTCAGGGCAGCCGAGAGACGGTCAATGTGGAAACCTTCCAGGGCACGGTGGACTGGCTAGAAATGCGTTCCGGATGCTGTTGGCGTGCCGAGGAATCGGAGCCGTCCCCTTTCAAAGCGCTGGGTGTAGTCCTTCCCTCGGCGTACACAGTAGCCCCTCTCTCAAGGGCCTAGGGGCCTGGGTGTGGCACAGCATGCCCACAGGGGCCGGGGGTTTCCGCAGGGCAAAGGCTGCGCACCTGAAGCGTCTAGGACTCCCGAAAAGGGCAGCACCGTTCAAATAAAGCACGGCAGGGACTAAGACCTCAGAGAGCTTGCTGTATGCTCCGTTCCTGCAGGGAGACTCAAAGCCTTTCTCGAGGCAGGCCCTCAAGTGGCCGTTCCCTGTAGTCCTACGGCCTGACAGGATGAGCTCCCAACACGGCTCCGGAAGCACCCTGATTATTTAGAGAAAATTCCTTCTCTTCCCCGAGCCCTGCGTCCAGGGCCTAGAGGCCCCTCAGAAACGGTGTTCTGCAGGTGGCTTCAAGGCAGCATGAGGGGAGCTTTCACAATGGGAAGACGAGGCTTCTGCCCTCAGAGCCCCGCTTTCAGTGAAGCCGCGCTTCAGCTCCTTGCGATTTCTGGTAAGTGCACAGGGACACTAGCTACACACTCGCTCCTTCCCTGAATCCGCTTTTCTTCACCGGGTGTTCTGCATGGAGCCAACTCCCTCATCCAAGGAACCCTCTAGGTAGGCTCTATGGGGCCTTAGCCTCTACTTGAAGGCCTGCAGTGTAAGAGGAAGCACTGAACTTTAGGGGCAGCGGGAACGCAAGCTGACTTTCTCCCACAGGTATGGTGCCCTCGGCGAAGGGTTCCTAGGAGGCCTGCGAAGCAGACTGTTTTCCTAAGGGCAGCTCAGACAGGGGCAAGGAGGCCGAGTTCCTTGACAAGTAGGACGCGGGAGAACAGTTTCCCTGTAGCCGTTGCAGTGCTGAGGAAGTCTAGCTCTCCCCAAGGAGGTGTGCTGTGCGTTGCCCCGCGCTCGGCATACACAGGGTGAGTGACTGGGAAGGGCTTCCGGGCCCGGATGCCGCTGAGCAGGCCAGTGGAGCCTGCCGGTATTCAGTGGTCTTGCAGGGAACAGGGTGCAAACGCGAGGGTCCTGGGTGTCCTGAACGGTGCACGACCTAGAAAAGAAAGCACAACTGCGACGGAGGCCTCTTGGAAGGTGCCGCATGCCTCCGCTTCAGCAGGGCAATAAAGCGACTCTCCTCGAGGCAAGGGCTGACGTTCGGTCTCCAGCTAGGTCTAGAGCATAGCAGCATGAGCTCCCAGCCAGGCCCTGGGCGCACCCAGTTTTACGAGGGAGAGCTCACTTTCTTCCCAGAGCCATGCCTACCGTGACGAGAGGCCCGTCAGAAAGGGCGTCTCTCCGTGTAATTCAAGGCCCGACCGAGGGACCTTTCAAACTGGGAAAGACGGCCTGTGCCTTCAGGCCCGCATTTCAAGCCAGACAGGCAGGAAACGTAAGCTGGGGATTCAACAAGCCACAAACCACGCAAGGTACACAGTGGGCCCTTCCCTGAATCCACTTGTTTACGCAGGGTGTTCTGCGTGGAGCGAACGGCCTCAACCAAGGCAGGCTCTCGTTCGGCCTCTAAGCGTCTGCCTCTTCCGAAAGACCGAAGCGTTGCCTGAAGAGCCCTGATTTAGTCGCCGCTGCAGTGCAAGCTGACTTTCTCCGTGAGGAGAGTGACTTTCCAACCGAGGTGCCAGAGGGCGTTCCAAGCAGACTCTTTCCTCAGGGCAGCCGAGAGACGGTCAATGTGGAAACCTTCCAGGGCACGGTGGACTGGCTAGAAATGCGTTCCGGATGCTGTTGGCGTGCCGAGGAATCGGAGCCGTCCCCTTTCAAAGCGCTGGGTGTAGTCCTTCCCTCGGCGTACACAGTAGCCCCTCTCTCAAGGGCCTAGGGGCCTGGGTGTGGCACAGCATGCCCACAGGGGCCGGGGGTTTCCGCAGGGCAAAGGCTGCACACCTGAAGCGTCTAGGACTCCCGAAAAGGGCAGCACCGTTCAAATAAAGCACGGCAGGGACTAAGACCTCAGAGAGCTTGCTGTATGCTCCGTTCCTGCAGGGAGACTCAAAGCCTTTCTCGAGGCAGGCCCTCAAGTGGCCGTTCCCTGTAGTCCTACGGCCTGACAGGATGAGCTCCCAACACGGCTCCGGAAGCACCCTGGTTATTGAGAGAAAATTCCTTCTCTTCCCCGAGCCCTGCGTCCAGGGCCTAGAGGCCCCTCAGAAACGGTGTTCTGCAGGTGGCTTCAAGGCAGCGTGAGGGGAGCTTTCACAATGGGGAGACGAGGCTTCTGCCCTCAGAGACCCGCTTTCAGTGAAGCCGCGCTTCAGCTCCTTGCGATTTCTGGTAAGTGCACAGGGACACTAGCTACACACTCGCTCCTTCCCTGAATCCGCTTTTCTTCACCGGGTGTTCTGCATGGAGCCAACTCCCTCATCCAAGGAACCCTCTAGGTAGGCTCTATGGGGCCTTAGCCTCTACTTGAAGGCCTGCAGTGTAAGAGGAAGCACTGTACTTTCGGGGCAGCGGGAACGCAAGCTGACTTTCTCCCACAGGTATGGTGCCCTCGGCGAAGGGTTCCTAGGAGGCCTGCGAAGCAGACTGTTTTCCTAAGGGAAGCTCAGACAGGGGCAAGGAGGCCGAGTTCCTTGACAAGTAGGACGCGGGAGAACAGTTTCCCTGTAGCCGTTGCAGTGCTGAGGAAGTCTAGCTCTCCCCAAGGAGGTGTGCTGTGCGTTGCCCCGCGCTCGGCATACACAGGGTGACTGACTGGGAAGGGCTTCCGGGCCCGGATGCCGCTAAGCAGGCCAGTGGAGCCTGCCGGTATTCAGGGGTCTTGCAGGGAACAGGGTGCAAACGCGAGGGTCCTGGGTGTCCTGAACGGTGCACGACCTAGAAAAGAAAGCACAACTGCGACGGAGGCCTCTTGGAAGGTGCCGCATGCCTCCGCTTCAGCAGGGCAATAAAGCGACTCTCCTCGAGGCAAGGGCTGACGTTCGGTCTCCAGCTAGGTCTAGAGCATAGCAGCATGAGCTCCCAGCCAGGCCCTGGGCGCACCCAGTTTTACGAGGGAGAGCTCACTTTCTTCCCAGAGCCATGCCTACCGTGACGAGAGGCCCGTCAGAAAGGGCGTCTCTCCGTGTAATTCAAGGCCCGACCGAGGGACCTTTCAAACTGGGAAAGACGGCCTGTGCCTTCAGGCCCGCATTTCAAGCCAGACAGGCAGGAAACGTAAGCTGGGGATTCAACAAGCCACAAACCACGCAAGGTACACAGTGGGCCCTTCCCTGAATCCACTTGTTTACGCAGGGTGTTCTGCGTGGAGCGAACGGCCTCAACCAAGGCAGGCTCTCGTTCGGCCTCTAAGCGTCTGCCTCTTCCGAAAGACCGAAACGTTGCCTGAAGAGCCCTGCTTTAGTCGCCGCTGCAGTGCAAGCTGACTTTCTCCGTGAGGAGAGTGACTTCCCAACCGAGGTGCCAGAGGGCGTTCCAAGCAGACTCTTTCCTCAGGGCAGCCGAGAGACGGTCAATGTGGAAACCATCCAGGGCACGGTGGACTGGCTAGAAATGCGTTCCGGATGCTGTTGGCGTGCCGAGGAATCGGAGCCGTCCCCTTTCAAAGCGCTGGGTGTAGTCCTTCCCTCGGCGTACACAGTAGCCCCTCTCTCAAGGGCCTAGGGGCCTGGGTGTGGCACAGCATGCCCACAGGGGCCGGGGGTTTCCGCAGGGCAAAGGCTGCGCACCTGAAGCGTCTAGGACTCCCGAAAAGGGCAGCACCGTTCAAATAAAGCACGGCAGGGACTAAGACCTCAGAGAGCTTGCTGTATGCTCCGTTCCTGCAGGGAGACTCAAAGCCTTTCTCGAGGCAGGCCCTCAAGTGGCCGTTCCCTGTAGTCCTACGGCCTGACAGGATGAGCTCCCAACACGGCTCCGGAAGCACCCTGGTTATTGAGAGAAAATTCCTTCTCTTCCCCGAGCCCTGCGTCCAGGGCCTAGAGGCCCCTCAGAAACGGTGTTCTGCAGGTGGCTTCAAGGCAGCATGAGGGGAGCTTTCACAATGGGAAGACGAGGCTTCTGCCCTCAGAGCCCCGCTTTCAGTGAAGCCGCGCTTCAGCTCCTTGCGATTTCTGGTAAGTGCACAGGGACACTAGCTACACACTCGCTCCTTCCCTGAATCCGCTTTTCTTCACCGGGTGTTCTGCATGGAGCCAACTCCCTCATCCAAGGAACCCTCTAGGTAGGCTCTATGGGGCCTTAGCCTCTACTTGAAGGCCTGCAGTGTAAGAGGAAGCACTGTACTTTAGGGGCAGCGGGAACGCAAGCTGACTTTCTCCCACAGGTATGGTGCCCTCGGCGAAGGGTTCCTAGGAGGCCTGCGAAGCAGACTGTTTTCCTAAGGGCAGCTCAGACAGGGGCAAGGAGGCCGAGTTCCTTGACAAGTAGGACGCGGGAGAACAGTTTCCCTGTAGCCGTTGCAGTGCTGAGGAAGTCTAGCTCTCCCCAAGGAGGTGTGCTGTGCGTTGCCCCGCGCTCGGCATACACAGGGTGAGTGACTGGGAAAGGCTTCCGGGCCCGGATGCCGCTGAGCAGGCCAGTGGAGCCTGCCGGTATTCAGTGGTCTTGCAGGGAACAGGGTGCAAACACGAGGGTCCTGGGTGTCCTGAACGGTGCACGACCTAGAAAAGAAAGCACAACTGCGACGGAGGCCTCTTGGAAGGTGCCGCATGCCTCCGCTTCAGCAGGGCAATAAAGCGACTCTCCTCGAGGCAAGGGCTGACGTTCGGTCTCCAGCTAGGTCTAGAGAATAGCAGCATGAGCTCCCAGCCAGGCCCTGGGCGCACCCTGTTTTACGAGGGACAGCTCACTTTCTTCCCAGAGCCATGCCTACCGTGACAAGAGGCCCGTCAGAAAGGGCGTCTCTCCGTGTAATTCAAGGCCCGACCGAGGGACCTTTCAAACTGGGAAAGACGGCCTGTGCCTTCAGGCCCGCATTTCAAGCCAGACAGGCAGGAAACGTAAGCTGGGGATTCAACAAGCCACAAACCACGCAAGGTACACAGTGGGCCCTTCCCTGAATCCACTTGTTTACGCAGGGTGTTCTGCGTGGAGCGAACGGCCTCAACCAAGGCAGGCTCTCGTTCGGCCTCTAAGCGTCTGCCTCTTCCGAAAGACCGAAGCGTTGCCTGAAGAGCCCTGCTTTAGTCGCCACTGCAGTGCAAGCTGACTTTCTCCGTGAGGAGAGTGACTTTCCAACCGAGGTGCCAGAGGGCGTTCCAAGCAGACTCTTTCCTCAGGGCAGCCGAGAGACGGTCAATGTGGAAACCTTCCAGGGCATGGTGGACTGGCTAGAAATGCGTTCCGGATGCTGTTGGCGTGCCGAGGAATCGGAGCCGTCCCCTTTCAAAGCACTGGGTGTAGTCCTTCCCTCGGCGTACACAGTAGCCCCTCTCTCAAGGGCCTAGGGGCCTGGGTGTGGCACAGCATGCCCACAGGGGCCGGGGGTTTCCGCAGGGCAAAGGCTGCGCACCTGAAGCGTCTAGGACTCCCGAAAAGGGCAGCACCGTTCAAATAAAGCACGGCAGGGACTAAGACCTCAGAGAGCTTGCTGTATGCTCCGTTCCTGCAGGGAGACTCAAAGCCTTTCTCGAGGCAGGCCCTCAAGTGGCCGTTCCCTGTAGTCCTACGGCCTGACAGGATGAGCTCCCAACACGGCTCCGGAAGCACCCTGGTTATTGAGAGAAAATTCCTTCTCTTCACCGAGCCCTGCGTCCAGGGCCTAGAGGCCCCTCAGAAACGGTGTTCTGCAGGTGGCTTCAAGGCAGCGTGAGGGGAGCTTTCACAATGGGGAGACGAGGCTTCTGCCCTCAGAGCCCCGCTTTCAGTGAAGCCGCGCTTCAGCTCCTTGCGATTTCTGGTAAGTGCACAGGGACACTAGCTACACACTCGCTCCTTCCCTGAATCCGCTTTTCTTCACCAGGTGTTCTGCATGGAGCCAACTCCCTCATCCAAGGAACCCTCTAGGTAGGCTCTATGGGGCCTTAGCCTCTACTTGAAGGCCTGCAGTGTAAGAGGAAGCACTGTACTTTAGGGGCAGCGGGAACGCAAGCTGACTTTCTCCCACAGGTATGGTGCCCTCGGCGAAGGGTTCCTAGGAGGCCTGCGAAGCAGACTGTTTTCCTAAGGGCAGCTCAGACAGGGGCAAGGAGGCCGAGTTCCTTGACAAGTAGGACGCAGGAGAACAGTTTCCCTGTAGCCGTTGCAGTGCTGAGGAAGTCTAGCTCTCCCCAAGGAGGTGTGCTGTGCGTTGCCCCGCGCTCGGCATACACAGGGTGAGTGACTGGGAAGGGCTTCCGGGCCTGGATGCCGCTAAGCAGGCCAGTGGAGCCTGCCGGTATTCAGGGGTCTTGCAGGGAACAGGGTGCAAACGCGAGGGTCCTGGGTGTCCTGAACGGTGCACGACCTAGAAAAGAAAGCACAACTGCGACGGAGGCCTCTTGGAAGGTGCCGCATGCCTCCGCTTCAGCAGGGCAATAAAGCGACTCTCCTCGAGGCAAGGGCTGACGTTCGGTCTCCAGCTAGGTCTAGAGCATAGCAGCATGAGCTCCCAGCCAGGCCCTGGGCGCACCCAGTTTTACGAGGGAGAGCTCACTTTCTTCCCAGAGCCATGCCTACCGTGACGAGAGGCCCGTCAGAAAGGGCGTCTCTCCGTGTAATTCAAGGCCCGACCGAGGGACCTTTCAAACTGGGAAAGACGGCCTGTGCCTTCAGGCCCGCATTTCAAGCCAGACAGGCAGGAAACGTAAGCTGGGGATTCAACAAGCCACAAACCACGCAAGGTACACAGTGGGCCCTTCCCTGAATCCACTTGTTTACGCAGGGTGTTCTGTGTGGAGCGAACGGCCTCAACCAAGGCAGGCTCTCGTTCGGCCTCTAAGCGTCTGCCTCTTCCGAAAGACCGAAACGTTGCCTGAAGAGCCCTGCTTTAGTCGCCGCTGCAGTGCAAGCTGACTTTCTCCGTGAGGAGAGTGACTTCCCAACCGAGGTGCCAGAGGGCGTTCCAAGCAGACTCTTTCCTCAGGGCAGCCGAGAGACGGTCAATGTGGAAACCTTCCAGGGCACGGTGGACTGGCTAGAAATGCGTTCCGGATGCTGTTGGCGTGCCGAGGAATCGGAGCCGTCCCCTTTCAAAGCGCTGGGTGTAGTCCTTCCCTCGGCGTACACAGTAGCCCCTCTCTCAAGGGCCTAGGGGCCTGGGTGTGGCACAGCATGCCCACAGGGGCCGGGGGTTTCCGCAGGGCAAAGGCTGCGCACCTGAAGCGTCTAGGACTCCCGAAAAGGGCAGCACCGTTCAAATAAAGCACGGCAGGGACTAAGACCTCAGAGAGCTTGCTGTATGCTCCGTTCCTGCAGGGAGACTCAAAGCCTTTCTCGAGGCAGGCCCTCAAGTGGCCGTTCCCTGTAGTCCTACGGCCTGACAGGATGAGCTCCCAACACGGCTCCGGAAGCACCCTGGTTATTTAGAGAAAATTCCTTCTCTTCCCCGAGCCCTGCGTCCAGGGCCTAGAGGCCCCTCAGAAACGGTGTTCTGCAGGTGGCTTCAAGGCAGCATGAGGGGAGCTTTCACAATGGGAAGACGAGGCTTCTGCCCTCAGAGCCCCGCTTTCAGTGAAGCCGCGCTTCAGCTCCTTGCGATTTCTGGTAAGTGCACAGGGACACTAGCTACACACTCGCTCCTTCCCTGAATCCGCTTTTCTTCACCGGGTGTTCTGCATGGAGCCAACTCCCTCATCCAAGGAACCCTCTAGGTAGGCTCTATGGGGCCTTAGCCTCTACTTGAAGGCCTGCAGTGTAAGAGGAAGCACTGTACTTTAGGGGCAGCGGGAACGCAAGCTGACTTTCTCCCACAGGTATGGTGCCCTCGGCGAAGGGTTCCTAGGAGGCCTGCGAAGCAGACTGTTTTCCTAAGGGCAGCTCAGACAGGGGCAAGGAGGCCGAGTTCCTTGACAAGTAGGATGCGGGAGAACAGTTTCCCTGTAGCCGTTGCAGTGCTGAGGAAGTCTAGCTCTCCCCAAGGAGGTGTGCTGTGTGTTGCCCCGCGCTCGGCATACACAGGGTGAGTGACTGGGAAGGGCTTCCGGGCCTGGATGCCGCTGAGCAGGCCAGTGGAGCCTGCCGGTATTCAGTGGTCTTGCAGGGAACAGGGTGCAAACGCGAGGGTCCTGGGTGTCCTGAACGGTGCACGACCTAGAAAAGAAAGCACAACTGCGACGGAGGCCTCTTGGAAGGTGCCGCATGCCTCCGCTTCAGCAGGGCAATAAAGCGACTCTCCTCGAGGCAAGGGCTGACGTTCGGTCTCCAGCTAGGTCTAGAGCATAGCAGCATGAGCTCCCAGCCAGGCCCTGGGCGCACCCAGTTTTACGAGGGAGAGCTCACTTTCTTCCCAGAGCCATGCCTACCGTGACGAGAGGCCCGTCAGAAAGGGCGTCTCTCCGTGTAATTCAAGGCCCGACCGAGGGACCTTTCAAACTGGGAAAGACGGCCTGTGCCTTCAGGCCCGCATTTCAAGCCAGATAGGCAGGAAACGTAAGCTGGGGATTCAACAAGCCACAAACCACGCTAGGTACACGGTGGGCCCTTCCCTGAATCCACTTGTTTACGCAGGGTGTTCTGCGTGGAGCGAACGGCCTCAACCAAGGCAGGCTCTCGTTCGGCCTCTAAGCGTCTGCCTCTTCCGAAAGACCGAAGCGTTGCCTGAAGAGCCCTGCTTTAGTCGCCGCTGCAGTGCAAGCTGACTTTCTCCGTGAGGAGAGTGACTTTCCAACCGAGGTGCCAGAGGGCGTTCCAAGCAGACTCTTTCCTCAGGGCAGCCGAGAGACGGTCAATGTGGAAACCTTCCAGGGCACGGTGGACTGGCTAGAAATGCGTTCCGGATGCTGTTGGCGTGCCGAGGAATCGGAGCCGTCCCCTTTCAAAGCGCTGGGTGTAGTCCTTCCCTCGGCGTACACAGTAGCCCCTCTCTCAAGGGCCTAGGGGCCTGGGTGTGGCACAGCATGCCCACAGGGGCCGGGGGTTTCCGCAGGGCAAAGGCTGCGCACCTGAAGCGTCTAGGACTCCCGAAAAGGGCAGCACCGTTCAAATAAAGCACGGCAGGGACTAAGACCTCAGAGAGCTTGCTGTATGCTCCGTTCCTGCAGGGAGACTCAAAGCCTTTCTCGAGGCAGGCCCTCAAGTGGCCGTTCCCTGTAGTCCTACGGCCTGACAGGATGAGCTCCCAACACGGCTCCGGAAGCACCCTGATTATTTAGAGAAAATTCCTTCTCTTCCCCGAGCCCTGCGTCCAGGGCCTAGAGGCCCCTCAGAAACGGTGTTCTGCAGGTGGCTTCAAGGCAGCATGAGGGGAGCTTTCACAATGGGAAGACGAGGCTTCTGCCCTCAGAGCCCCGCTTTCAGTGAAGCCGCGCTTCAGCTCCTTGCGATTTCTGGTAAGTGCACAGGGACACTAGCTACACACTCGCTCCTTCCCTGAATCCGCTTTTCTTCACCGGGTGTTCTGCATGGAGCCAACTCCCTCATCCAAGGAACCCTCTAGGTAGGCTCTATGGGGCCTTAGCCTCTACTTGAAGGCCTGCAGTGTAAGAGGAAGCACTGAACTTTAGGGGCAGCGGGAACGCAAGCTGACTTTCTCCCACAGGTATGGTGCCCTCGGCGAAGGGTTCCTAGGAGGCCTGCGAAGCAGACTGTTTTCCTAAGGGCAGCTCAGACAGGGGCAAGGAGGCCGAGTTCCTTGACAAGTAGGACGCGGGAGAACAGTTTCCCTGTAGCCGTTGCAGTGCTGAGGAAGTCTAGCTCTCCCCAAGGAGGTGTGCTGTGCGTTGCCCCGCGCTCGGCATACACAGGGTGAGTGACTGGGAAGGGCTTCCGGGCCCGGATGCCGCTGAGCAGGCCAGTGGAGCCTGCCGGTATTCAGTGGTCTTGCAGGGAACAGGGTGCAAACGCGAGGGTCCTGGGTGTCCTGAACGGTGCACGACCTAGAAAAGAAAGCACAACTGCGACGGAGGCCTCTTGGAAGGTGCCGCATGCCTCCGCTTCAGCAGGGCAATAAAGCGACTCTCCTCGAGGCAAGGGCTGACGTTCGGTCTCCAGCTAGGTCTAGAGCATAGCAGCATGAGCTCCCAGCCAGGCCCTGGGCGCACCCAGTTTTACGAGGGAGAGCTCACTTTCTTCCCAGAGCCATGCCTACCGTGACGAGAGGCCCGTCAGAAAGGGCGTCTCTCCGTGTAATTCAAGGCCCGACCGAGGGACCTTTCAAACTGGGAAAGACGGCCTGTGCCTTCAGGCCCGCATTTCAAGCCAGACAGGCAGGAAACGTAAGCTGGGGATTCAACAAGCCACAAACCACGCAAGGTACACAGTGGGCCCTTCCCTGAATCCACTTGTTTACGCAGGGTGTTCTGTGTGGAGCGAACGGCCTCAACCAAGGCAGGCTCTCGTTCGGCCTCTAAGCGTCTGCCTCTTCCGAAAGACCGAAGCGTTGCCTGAAGAGCCCTGCTTTAGTCGCCGCTGCAGTGCAAGCTGACTTTCTCCGTGAGGAGAGTGACTTTCCAACCGAGGTGCCAGAGGGCGTTCCAAGCAGACTCTTTCCTCAGGGCAGCCGAGAGACGGTCAATGTGGAAACCTTCCAGGGCACGGTGGACTGGCTAGAAATGCGTTCCGGATGCTGTTGGCGTGCCGAGGAATCGGAGCCGTCCCCTTTCAAAGCGCTGGGTGTAGTCCTTCCCTCGGCGTACACAGTAGCCCCTCTCTCAAGGGCCTAGGGGCCTGGGTGTGGCACAGCATGCCCACAGGGGCCGGGGGTTTCCGCAGGGCAAAGGCTGCGCACCTGAAGCGTCTAGGACTCCCGAAAAGGGCAGCACCGTTCAAATAAAGCACGGCAGGGACTAAGACCTCAGAGAGCTTGCTGTATGCTCCGTTCCTGCAGGGAGACTCAAAGCCTTTCTCGAGGCAGGCCCTCAAGTGGCCGTTCCCTGTAGTCCTACGGCCTGACAGGATGAGCTCCCAACACGGCTCCGGAAGCACCCTGGTTATTTAGAGAAAATTCCTTCTCTTCCCCGAGCCCTGCGTCCAGGGCCTAGAGGCCCCTCAGAAACGGTGTTCTGCAGGTGGCTTCAAGGCAGCATGAGGGGAGCTTTCACAATGGGAAGACGAGGCTTCTGCCCTCAGAGCCCCGCTTTCAGTGAAGCCGCGCTTCAGCTCCTTGCGATTTCTGGTAAGTGCACAGGGACACTAGCTACACACTCGCTCCTTCCCTGAATCCGCTTTTCTTCACCGGGTGTTCTGCATGGAGCCAACTCCCTCATCCAAGGAACCCTCTAGGTAGGCTCTATGGGGCCTTAGCCTCTACTTGAAGGCCTGCAGTGTAAGAGGAAGCACTGAACTTTAGGGGCAGCGGGAACGCAAGCTGACTTTCTCCCACAGGTATGGTGCCCTCGGCGAAGTGTTCCTAGGAGGCCTGCGAAGCAGACTGTTTTCCTAAGGGCAGCTCAGACAGGGGCAAGGAGGCCGGGTTCCTTGACAAGTAGGACGCGGGAGAACAGTTTCCCTGTAGCCGTTGCAGTGCTGAGGAAGTCTAGCTCTCCCCAAGGAGGTGTGCTGTGCGTTGCCCCGCGCTCGGCATACACAGGGTGAGTGACTGGGAAAAGCTTCCGGGCCCGGATGCCGCTGAGCAGGCCAGTGGAGCCTGCCGGTATTCAGTGGTCTTGCAGGGAACAGGGTGCAAACGCGAGGGTCCTGGGTGTCCTGAACGGTGCACGACCTAGAAAAGAAAGCACAACTGCGACGGAGGCCTCTTGGAAGGTGCCGCATGCCTCCGCTTCAGCAGGGCAATAAAGCGACTCTCCTCGAGGCAAGGGCTGACGTTCGGTCTCCAGCTAGGTCTAGAGCATAGCAGCATGAGCTCCCAGCCAGGCCCTGGGCGCACCCAGTTTTACGAGGGAGAGCTCACTTTCTTCCCAGAGCCATGCCTACCGTGACGAGAGGCCCGTCAGAAAGGGCGTCTCTCCGTGTAATTCAAGGCCCGACCGAGGGACCTTTCAAACTGGGAAAGACGGCCTGTGCCTTCAGGCCCGCATTTCAAGCCAGACAGGCAGGAAACGTAAGCTGGGGATTCAACAAGCCACAAACCACGCAAGGTACACAGTGGGCCCTTCCCTGAATCCACTTGTTTACGCAGGGTGTTCTGCGTGGAGCGAACGGCCTCAACCAAGGCAGGCTCTCGTTCGGCCTCTAAGCGTCTGCCTCTTCCGAAAGACCGAAGCGTTGCCTGAAGAGCCCTGCTTTAGTCGCCGCTGCAGTGCAAGCTGACTTTCTCCGTGAGGAGAGTGACTTTCCAACCGAGGTGCCAGAGGGCGTTCCAAGCAGACTCTTTCCTCAGGGCAGCCGAGAGACGGTCAATGTGGAAACCTTCCAGGGCACGGTGGACTGGCTAGAAATGCGTTCCGGATGCTGTTGGCGTGCCGAGGAATCGGAGCCGTCCCCTTTCAAAGCGCTGGGTGTAGTCCTTCCCTCGGCGTACACAGTAGCCCCTCTCTCAAGGGCCTAGGGGCCTGGGTGTGGCACAGCATGCCCACAGGGGCCGGGGGTTTCCGCAGGGCAAAGGCTGCGCACCTGAAGCGTCTAGGACTCCCGAAAAGGGCAGCACCGTTCAAATAAAGCACGGCAGGGACTAAGACCTCAGAGAGCTTGCTGTATGCTCCGTTCCTGCAGGGAGACTCAAAGCCTTTCTCGAGGCAGGCCCTCAAGTGGCCGTTCCCTGTAGTCCTACGGCCTGACAGGATGAGCTCCCAACACGGCTCTGGAAGCACCCTGATTATTTAGAGAAAATTCCTTCTCTTCCCCGAGCCCTGCATCCAGGGCCTAGAGGCCCCTCAGAAACGGTGTTCTGCAGGTGGCTTCAAGGCAGCATGAGGGGAGCTTTCACAATGGGAAGACGAGGCTTCTGCCCTCAGAGCCCCGCTTTCAGTGAAGCCGCGCTTCAGCTCCTTGCGATTTCTGGTAAGTGCACAGGGACACTAGCTACACACTCGCTCCTTCCCTGAATCCGCTTTTCTTCACCGGGTGTTCTGCATGGAGCCAACTCCCTCATCCAAGGAACCCTCTAGGTAGGCTCTATGGGGCCTTAGCCTCTACTTGAAGGCCTGCAGTGTAAGAGGAAGCACTGTACTTTAGGGGCAGCGGGAACGCAAGCTGACTTTCTCCCACAGGTATGGTGCCCTCGGCGAAGGGTTCCTAGGAGGCCTGCGAAGCAGACTGTTTTCCTAAGGGCAGCTCAGACAGGGGCAAGGAGGCCGAGTTCCTTGACAAGTAGGACGCGGGAGAACAGTTTCCCTGTAGCCGTTGCAGTGCTGAGGAAGTCTAGCTCTCCCCAAGGAGGTGTGCTGTGCGTTGCCCCGCGCTCGGCATACACAGGGTGAGTGACTGGGAAGGGCTTCCGGGCCCGGATGCCGCTGAGCAGGCCAGTGGAGCCTGCCGGTATTCAGTGGTCTTGCAGGGAACAGGGTGCAAACGCGAGGGTCCTGGGTGTCCTGAACGGTGCACGACCTAGAAAAGAAAGCACAACTGCGACGGAGGCCTCTTGGAAGGTGCCGCATGCCTCCGCTTCAGCAGGGCAATAAAGCGACTCTCCTCGAGGCAAGGGCTGACGTTCGGTCTCCAGCTAGGTCTAGAGCATAGCAGCATGAGCTCCCAGCCAGGCCCTGGGCGCACCCAGTTTTACGAGGGAGAGCTCACTTTCTTCCCAGAGCCATGCCTACCATGACGAGAGGCCCGTCAGAAAGGGCGTCTCTCCGTGTAATTCAAGGCCCGACCGAGGGACCTTTCAAACTGGGAAAGACGGCCTGTGCCTTCAGGCCCGCATTTCAAGCCAGACAGGCAGGAAACGTAAGCTGGGGATTCAACAAGCCACAAACCACGCAAGGTACACAGTGGGCCCTTCCCTGAATCCACTTGTTTACGCAGGGTGTTCTGCGTGGAGCGAACGGCCTCAACCAAGGCAGGCTCTCGTTCGGCCTCTAAGCGTCTGCCTCTTCCGAAAGACCGAAGCGTTGCCTGAAGAGCCCTGCTTTAGTCGCCGCTGCAGTGCAAGCTGACTTTCTCCGTGAGGAGAGTGACTTTCCAACCGAGGTGCCAGAGGGCGTTCCAAGCAGACTCTTTCCTCAGGGCAGCCGAGAGACGGTCAATGTGGAAACCTTCCAGGGCACGGTGGACTGGCTAGAAATGCGTTCCGGATGCTGTTGGCGTGCCGAGGAATCGGAGCCGTCCCCTTTCAAAGCGCTGGGTGTAGTCCTTCCCTCGGCGTACACAGTAGCCCCTCTCTCAAGGGCCTAGGGGCCTGGGTGTGGCACAGCATGCCCACAGGGGCCGGGGGTTTCCGCAGGGCAAAGGCTGCGCACCTGAAGCGTCTAGGACTCCCGAAAAGGGCAGCACCGTTCAAATAAAGCACGGCAGGGACTAAGACCTCAGAGAGCTTGCTGTATGCTCCGTTCCTGCAGGGAGACTCAAAGCCTTTCTCGAGGCAGGCCCTCAAGTGGCCGTTCCCTGTAGTCCTACGGCCTGACAGGATGAGCTCCCAACACGGCTCCGGAAGCACCCTGGTTATTTAGAGAAAATTCCTTCTCTTCCCCGAGCCCTGCGTCCAGGGCCTAGAGGCCCCTCGGAAACGGTGTTCTGCAGGTGGCTTCAAGGCAGCATGAGGGGAGCTTTCACAATGGGAAGACGAGGTTTCTGCCCTCAGAGCCCCGCTTTCAGTGAAGCCGCGCTTCAGCTCCTTGCGATTTCTGGTAAGTGCACAGGGACACTAGCTACACACTCGCTCCTTCCCTGAATCCGCTTTTCTTCACCGGGTGTTCTGCATGGAGCCAACTCCCTCATCCAAGGAACCCTCTAGGTAGGCTCTATGGGGCCTTAGCCTCTACTTGAAGGCCTGCAGTGTAAGAGGAAGCACTGTACTTTAGGGGCAGCGGGAACGCAAGCTGACTTTCTCCCACAGGTATGGTGCCCTCGGCGAAGGGTTCCTAGGAGGCCTGCGAAGCAGACTGTTTTCCTAAGGGCAGCTCAGACAGGGGCAAGGAGGCCGAGTTCCTTGACAAGTAGGACGCGGGAGAACAGTTTCCCTGTAGCCGTTGCAGTGCTGAGGAAGTCTAGCTCTCCCCAAGGAGGTGTGCTGTGCGTTGCCCCGCGCTCGGCATACACAGGGTGAGTGACTGGGAAGGGCTTCCGGGCCCGGATGCCGCTGAGCAGGCCAGTGGAGCCTGCCGGTATTCAGTGGTCTTGCAGGGAACAGGGTGCAAACGCGAGGGTCCTGGGTGTCCTGAACGGTGCACGACCTAGAAAAGAAAGCACAACTGCGACGGAGGCCTCTTGGAAGGTGCCGCATGCCTCCGCTTCAGCAGGGCAATAAAGCGACTCTCCTCGAGGCAAGGGCTGACGTTCGGTCTCCAGCTAGGTCTAGAGCATAGCAGCATGAGCTCCCAGCCAGGCCCTGGGCACACCCAGTTTTACGAGGGAGAGCTCACTTTCTTCCCAGAGCCATGCCTACCGTGACGAGAGGCCCGTCAGAAAGGGCGTCTCTCCGTGTAATTCAAGGCCCGACCGAGGGACCTTTCAAACTGGGAAAGACGGCCTGTGCCTTCAGGCCCGCATTTCAAGCCAGACAGGCAGGAAACGTAAGCTGGGGATTCAACAAGCCACAAACCACGCAAGGTACACAGTGGGCCCTTCCCTGAATCCACTTGTTTACGCAGGGTGTTCTGCGTGGAGCGAACGGCCTCAACCAAGGCAGGCTCTCGTTCGGCCTCTAAGCGTCTGCCTCTTCCGAAAGACCGAAGCGTTGCCTGAAGAGCCCTGCTTTAGTCGCCGCTGCAGTGCAAGCTGACTTTCTCCGTGAGGAGAGTGACTTTCCAACCGAGGTGCCAGAGGGCGTTCCAAGCAGACTCTTTCCTCAGGGCAGCCGAGAGACGGTCAATGTGGAAACCTTCCAGGGCACGGTGGACTGGCTAGAAATGCGTTCCGGATGCTGTTGGCGTGCCGAGGAATCGGAGCCGTCCCCTTTCAAAGCGCTGGGTGTAGTCCTTCCCTCGGCGTACACAGTAGCCCCTCTCTCAAGGGCCTAGGGGCCTGGGTGTGGCACAGCATGCCCACAGGGGCCGGGGGTTTCCGCAGGGCAAAGGCTGCGCACCTGAAGCGTCTAGGACTCCCGAAAAGGGCAGCACCGTTCAAATAAAGCACGGCAGGGACTAAGACCTCAGAGAGCTTGCTGTATGCTCCGTTCCTGCAGGGAGACTCAAAGCCTTTCTCGAGGCAGGCCCTCAAGTGGCCGTTCCCTGTAGTCCTACGGCCTGACAGGATGAGCTCCCAACACGGCTCCGGAAGCACCCTGGTTATTTAGAGAAAATTCCTTCTCTTCCCCGAGCCCTGCGTCCAGGGCCTAGAGGCCCCTCAGAAACGGTGTTCTGCAGGTGGCTTCAAGGCAGCATGAGGGGAGCTTTCACAATGGGAAGACGAGGCTTCTGCCCTCAGAGCCCCGCTTTCAGTGAAGCCGCGCTTCAGCTCCTTGCGATTTCTGGTAAGTGCACAGGGACACTAGCTACACACTCGCTCCTTCCCTGAATCCGCTTTTCTTCACCGGGTGTTCTGCATGGAGCCAACTCCCTCATCCAAGGAACCCTCTAGGTAGGCTCTATGGGGCCTTAGCCTCTACTTGAAGGCCTGCAGTGTAAGAGGAAGCACTGTACTTTAGGGGCAGCGGGAACGCAAGCTGACTTTCTCCCACAGGTATGGTGCCCTCGGCGAAGGGTTCCTAGGAAGCCTGCGAAGCAGACTGTTTTCCTAAGGGCAGCTCAGACAGGGGCAAGGAGGCCGAGTTCCTTGACAAGTAGGACGCGGGAGAACAGTTTCCCTGTAGCCGTTGCAGTGCTGAGGAAGTCTAGCTCTCCCCAAGGAGGTGTGCTGTGCGTTGCCCCGCGCTCGGCATACACAGGGTGAGTGACTGGGAAGGGCTTCCGGGCCCGGATGCCGCTAAGCAGGCCAGTGGAGCCTGCCGGTATTCAGGGGTCTTGCAGGGAACAGGGTGCAAACGCGAGGGTCCTGGGTGTCCTGAACGGTGCACGACCTAGAAAAGAAAGCACAACTGCGACGGAGGCCTCTTGGAAGGTGCCGCATGCCTCCGCTTCAGCAGGGCAATAAAGCGACTCTCCTCGAGGCAAGGGCTGACGTTCGGTCTCCAGCTAGGTCTAGAGCATAGCAGCATGAGCTCCCAGCCAGGCCCTGGGCGCACCCAGTTTTACGAGGGAGAGCTCACTTTCTTCCCAGAGCCATGCCTACCGTGACGAGAGGCCCGTCAGAAAGGGCGTCTCTCCGTGTAATTCAAGGCCCGACCGAGGGACCTTTCAAACTGGGAAAGACGGCCTGTGCCTTCAGGCCCGCATTTCAAGCCAGACAGGCAGGAAACGTAAGCTGGGGATTCAACAAGCCACAAACCACGCAAGGTACACAGTGGGCCCTTCCCTGAATCCACTTGTTTACGCAGGGTGTTCTGCGTGGAGCGAACGGCCTCAACCAAGGCAGGCTCTCGTTCGGCCTCTAAGCGTCTGCCTCTTCCGAAAGACCGAAGCGTTGCCTGAAGAGCCCTGCTTTAGTCGCCGCTGCAGTGCAAGCTGACTTTCTCCGTGAGGAGAGTGACTTTCCAACCGAGGTGCCAGAGGGCGTTCCAAGCAGACTCTTTCCTCAGGGCAGCCGAGAGACGGTCAATGTGGAAACCTTCCAGGGCACGGTGGACTGGCTAGAAATGCGTTCCGGATGCTGTTGGCGTGCCGAGGAATCGGAGCCGTCCCCTTTCAAAGCGCTGGGTGTAGTCCTTCCCTCGGCGTACACAGTAGCCCCTCTCTCAAGGGCCTAGGGGCCTGGGTGTGGCACAGCATGCCCACAGGGGCCGGGGGTTTCCGCAGGGCAAATGCTGCGCACCTGAAGCGTCTAGGACTCCCGAAAAGGGCAGCACCGTTCAAATAAAGCACGGCAGGGACTAAGACCTCAGAGAGCTTGCTGTATGCTCCGTTCCTGCAGGGAGACTCAAAGCCTTTCTCGAGGCAGGCCCTCAAGTGGCCGTTCCCTGTAGTCCTACGGCCTGACAGGATGAGCTCCCAACACGGCTCCGGAAGCACCCTGGTTATTTAGAGAAAATTCCTTCTCTTCCCCGAGCCCTGCGTCCAGGGCCTAGAGGCCCCTCAGAAACGGTGTTCTGCAGGTGGCTTCAAGGCAGCATGAGGGGAGCTTTCACAATGGGAAGACGAGGCTTCTGCCCTCAGAGCCCCGCTTTCAGTGAAGCCGCGCTTCAGCTCCTTGCGATTTCTGGTAAGTGCACAGGGACACTAGCTACACACTCGCTCCTTCCCTGAATCCGCTTTTCTTCACCGGGTGTTCTGCATGGAGCCAACTCCCTCATCCAAGGAACCCTCTAGGTAGGCTCTATGGGGCCTTAGCCTCTACTTGAAGGCCTGCAGTGTAAGAGGAAGCACTGTACTTTAGGGGCAGCGGGAACGCAAGCTGACTTTCTCCCACAGGTATGGTGCCCTCGGCGAAGGGTTCCTAGGAGGCCTGCGAAGCAGACTGTTTTCCTAAGGGCAGCTCAGACAGGGGCAAGGAGGCCGGGTTCCTTGACAAGTAGGACGCGGGAGAACAGTTTCCCTGTAGCCGTTGCAGTGCTGAGGAAGTCTAGCTCTCCCCAAGGAGGTGTGCTGTGCGTTGCCCCGCGCTCGGCATACACAGGGTGAGTGACTGGGAAGGGCTTCCGGGCCCGGATGCCGCTGAGCAGGCCAGTGGAGCCTGCCGGTATTCAGTGGTCTTGCAGGGAACAGGGTGCAAACGCGAGGGTCCTGGTGTCCTGAACGGTGCACGACCTAGAAAAGAAAGCACAACTGCGACGGAGGCCTCTTGGAAGGTGCCGCATGCCTCCGCTTCAGCAGGGCAATAAAGCGACTCTCCTCGAGGCAAGGGCTGACGTTCGGTCTCCAGCTAGGTCTAGAGCATAGCAGCATGAGCTCCCAGCCAGGCCCTGGGCGCACCCAGTTTTACGAGGGAGACCTCATTTTCTTCCCAGAGCCATGCCTACCGTGACGAGAGGCCCGTCAGAAAGGGCGTCTCTCCGTGTAATTCAAGGCCCGACCGAGGGACCTTTCAAACTGGGAAAGACGGCCTGTGCCTTCAGGCCCGCATTTCAAGCCAGACAGGCAGGAAACGTAAGCTGGGGATTCAACAAGCCACAAACCACGCAAGGTACACAGTGGGCCCTTCCCTGAATCCACTTGTTTACGCAGGGTGTTCTGCGTGGAGCGAACGGCCTCAACCAAGGCAGGCTCTCGTTCGGCCTCTAAGCGTCTGCCTCTTCCGAAAGACCGAAGCGTTGCCTGAAGAGCCCTGCTTTAGTCGCCGCTGCAGTGCAAGCTGACTTTCTCCGTGAGGAGAGTGACTTTCCAACCGAGGTGCCAGAGGGCGTTCCAAGCAGACTCTTTCCTCAGGGCAGCCGAGAGACGGTCAATGTGGAAACCTTCCAGGGCACGGTGGACTGGCTAGAAATGCGTTCCGGATGCTGTTGGCGTGCCGAGGAATCGGAGCCGTCCCCTTTCAAAGCGCTGGGTGTAGTCCTTCCCTCGGCGTACACAGTAGCCCCTCTCTCAAGGGCCTAGGGGCCTGGGTGTGGCACAGCATGCCCACAGGGGCCGGGGGTTTCCGCAGGGCAAAGGCTGCGCACCTGAAGCGTCTAGGACTCCCGAAAAGGGCAGCACCGTTCAAATAAAGCACGGCAGGGACTAAGACCTCAGAGAGCTTGCTGTATGCTCCGTTCCTGCAGGGAGACTCAAAGCCTTTCTCGAGGCAGGCCCTCAAGTGGCCGTTCCCTGTAGTCCTACGGCCTGACAGGATGAGCTCCCAACACGGCTCCGGAAGCACCCTGGTTATTGAGAGAAAATTCCTTCTCTTCCCCGAGCCCTGCGTCCAGGGCCTAGAGGCCCCTCAGAAACGGTGTTCTGCAGGTGGCTTCAAGGCAGCATGAGGGGAGCTTTCACAATGGGAAGACGAGGCTTCTGCCCTCAGAGCCCCGCTTTCAGTGAAGCCGCGCTTCAGCTCCTTGCGATTTCTGGTAAGTGCACAGGGACACTAGCTACACACTCGCTCCTTCCCTGAATCCCCTTTTCTTCACCGGGTGTTCTGCATGGAGCCAACTCCCTCATCCAAGGAACCCTCTAGGTAGGCTCTATGGGGCCTTAGCCTCTACTTGAAGGCCTGCAGTGTAAGAGGAAGCACTGTACTTTAGGGGCAGCGGGAACACAAGCTGACTTTCTCCCACAGGTATGGTGCCCTCGGCGAAGGGTTCCTAGGAGGCCTGCGAAGCAGACTGTTTTCCTAAGGGCAGCTCAGACAGGGGCAAGGAGGCCGGGTTCCTTGACAAGTAGGACGCGGGAGAACAGTTTCCCTGTAGCCGTTGCAGTGCTGAGGAAGTCTAGCTCTCCCCAAGGAGGTGTGCTGTGCGTTGCCCCGCGCTTGGCATACACAGGGTGAGTGACTGGGAAGGGCTTCCGGGCCTGGATGCCGCTAAGCAGGCTCATGGAGCCTGCCGGTATTCAGTGGTCTTGCAGGGAACAGGGTGCAAACGCGAGGGTCCTGGGTGTCCTGAACGGTGCACGACCTAGAAAAGAAAGCACAACTGCGACGGAGGCCTCTTGGAAGGTGCCGCATGCCTCCGCTTCAGCAGGGCAATAAAGCGACTCTCCTCGAGGCAAGGGCTGACGTTCGGTCTCCAGCTAGGTCTAGAGCATAGCAGCATGAGCTCCCAGCCAGGCCCTGGGCGCACCCAGTTTTACGAGGGAGACCTCATTTTCTTCCCAGAGCCATGCCTACCGTGACGAGAGGCCCGTCAGAAAGGGCGTCTCTCCGTGTAATTCAAGGCCCGACCGAGGGACCTTTCAAACTGGGAAAGACGGCCTGTGCCTTCAGGCCCGCATTTCAAGCCAGACAGGCAGGAAACGTAAGCTGGGGATTCAACAAGCCACAAACCACGCAAGGTGCACAGTGGGCCCTTCCCTGAATCCACTTGTTTACGCAGGGTGTTCTGCGTGGAGCGAACGGCCTCAACCAAGGCAGGCTCTCGTTCGGCCTCTAAGCGTCTGCCTCTTCCGAAAGACCGAAGCGTTGCCTGAAGAGCCCTGCTTTAGTCGCCGCTGCAGTGCAAGCTGACTTTCTCCGTGAGGAGAGTGACTTTCCAACCGAGGTGCCAGAGGGCGTTCCAGGCAGACTCTTTCCTCAGGGCAGCCGAGAGACGGTCAATGTGGAAACCTTCCAGGGCACGGTGGACTGGCTAGAAATGCGTTCCGGATGCTGTTGGCGTGCCGAGGAATCGGAGCCGTCCCCTTTCAAAGCGCTGGGTGTAGTCCTTCCCTCGGCGTACACAGTAGCCCCTCTCTCAAGGGCCTAGGGGCCTGGGTGTGGCACAGCATGCCCACAGGGGCCGGGGGTTTCCGCAGGGCAAAGGCTGCGCACCTGAAGCGTCTAGGACTCCCGAAAAGGGCAGCACCGTTCAAATAAAGCACGGCAGGGACTAAGACCTCAGAGAGCTTGCTGTATGCTCCGTTCCTGCAGGGAGACTCAAAGCCTTTCTCGAGGCAGGCCCTCAAGTGGCCGTTCCCTGTAGTCCTACGGCCTGACAGGATGAGCTCCCAACACGGCTCCGGAAGCACCCTGGTTATTTAGAGAAAATTCCTTCTCTTCCCCGAGCCCTGCGTCCAGGGCCTAGAGGCCCCTCAGAAACGGTGTTCTGCAGGTGGCTTCAAGGCAGCATGAGGGGAGCTTTCACAATGGGAAGACGAGGCTTCTGCCCTCAGAGCCCCGCTTTCAGTGAAGCCGCGCTTCAGCTCCTTGCGATTTCTGGTAAGTGCACAGGGACACTAGCTACACACTCGCTCCTTCCCTGAATCCGCTTTTCTTCACCGGGTGTTCTGCATGGAGCCAACTCCCTCATCCAAGGAACCCTCTAGGTAGGCTCTATGGGGCCTTAGCCTCTACTTGAAGGCCTGCAGTGTAAGAGGAAGCACTGTACTTTAGGGGCAGCGGGAACGCAAGCTGACTTTCTCCCACAGGTATGGTGCCCTCGGCGAAGGGTTCCTAGGAAGCCTGCGAAGCAGACTGTTTTCCTAAGGGCAGCTCAGACAGGGGCAAGGAGGCCGAGTTCCTTGACAAGTAGGACGCGGGAGAACAGTTTCCCTGTAGCCGTTGCAGTGCTGAGGAAGTCTAGCTCTCCCCAAGGAGGTGTGCTGTGCGTTGCCCCGCGCTCGGCATACACAGGGTGAGTGACTGGGAAGGGCTTCCGGGCCCGGATGCCGCTGAGCAGGCCAGTGGAGCCTGCCGGTATTCAGGGGTCTTGCAGGGAACAGGGTGCAAACGCGAGGGTCCTGGGTGTCCTGAACGGTGCACGACCTAGAAAAGAAAGCACAACTGCGACGGAGGCCTCTTGGAAGGTGCCGCATGCCTCCGCTTCAGCAGGGCAATAAAGCGACTCTCCTCGAGGCAAGGGCTGACGTTCGGTCTCCAGCTAGGTCTAGAGCATAGCAGCATGAGCTCCCAGCCAGGCCCTGGGCGCACCCAGTTTTACGAGGGAGAGCTCACTTTCTTCCCAGAGCCATGCCTACCGTGACGAGAGGCCCGTCAGAAAGGGCGTCTCTCCGTGTAATTCAAGGCCCGACCGAGGGACCTTTCAAACTGGGAAAGACGGCCTGTGCCTTCAGGCCCGCATTTCAAGCCAGACAGGCAGGAAACGTAAGCTGGGGATTCAACAAGCCACAAACCACGCAAGGTACACAGTGGGCCCTTCCCTGAATCCACTTGTTTACGCAGGGTGTTCTGCGTGGAGCGAACGGCCTCAACCAAGGCAGGCTCTCGTTCGGCCTCTAAGCGTCTGCCTCTTCCGAAAGACCGAAGCGTTGCCTGAAGAGCCCTGCTTTAGTCGCCGCTGCAGTGCAAGCTGACTTTCTCCGTGAGGAGAGTGACTTTCCAACCGAGGTGCCAGAGGGCGTTCCAAGCAGACTCTTTCCTCAGGGCAGCCGAGAGACGGTCAATGTGGAAACCTTCCAGGGCACGGTGGACTGGCTAGAAATGCGTTCCGGATGCTGTTGGCGTGCCGAGGAATCGGAGCCGTCCCCTTTCAAAGCGCTGGGTGTAGTCCTTCCCTCGGCGTACACAGTAGCCCCTCTCTCAAGGGCCTAGGGGCCTGGGTGTGGCACAGCATGCCCACAGGGGCCGGGGGTTTCCGCAGGGCAAAGGCTGCGCACCTGAAGCGTCTAGGACTCCCGAAAAGGGCAGCACCGTTCAAATAAAGCACGGCAGGGACTAAGACCTCAGAGAGCTTGCTGTATGCTCCGTTCCTGCAGGGAGACTCAAAGCCTTTCTCGAGGCAGGCCCTCAAGTGGCCGTTCCCTGTAGTCCTACGGCCTGACAGGATGAGCTCCCAACACGGCTCCAGAAGCACCCTGGTTATTTAGAGAAAATTCCTTCTCTTCCCCGAGCCCTGCGTCCAGGGCCTAGAGGCCCCTCAGAAACGGTGTTCTGCAGGTGGCTTCAAGGCAGCATGAGGGGAGCTTTCACAATGGGAAGACGAGGCTTCTGCCCTCAGAGCCCCGCTTTCAGTGAAGCCGCGCTTCAGCTCCTTGCGATTTCTGGTAAGTGCACAGGGACACTAGCTACACACTCGCTCCTTCCCTGAATCCGCTTTTCTTCACCGGGTGTTCTGCATGGAGCCAACTCCCTCATCCAAGGAACCCTCTAGGTAGGCTCTATGGGGCCTTAGCCTCTACTTGAAGGCCTGCAGTGTAAGAGGAAGCACTGTACTTTAGGGGCAGCGGGAACGCAAGCTGACTTTCTCCCACAGGTATGGTGCCCTCGGCGAAGGGTTCCTAGGAGGCCTGCGAAGCAGACTGTTTTCCTAAGGGCAGCTCAGACAGGGGCAAGGAGGCCGGGTTCCTTGACAAGTAGGACGCGGGAGAACAGTTTCCCTGTAGCCGTTGCAGTGCTGAGGAAGTCTAGCTCTCCCCAAGGAGGTGTGCTGTGCGTTGCCCCGCGCTCGGCATACACAGGGTGAGTGACTGGGAAGGGCTTCCGGGCCTGGATGCCGCTGAGCAGGCCAGTGGAGCCTGCCGGTATTCAGGGGTCTTGCAGGGAACAGGGTGCAAACGCGAGGGTCCTGGTGTCCTGAACGGTGCACGACCTAGAAAAGAAAGCACAACTGCGACGGAGGCCTCTTGGAAGGTGCCGCATGCCTCCGCTTCAGCAGGGCAATAAAGCGACTCTCCTCGAGGCAAGGGCTGACGTTCGGTCTCCAGCTAGGTCTAGAGCATAGCAGCATGAGCTCCCAGCCAGGCCCTGGGCGCACCCAGTTTTACGAGGGAGAGCTCACTTTCTTCCCAGAGCCATGCCTACCGTGACGAGAGGCCCGTCAGAAAGGGCGTCTCTCTGTGTAATTCAAGGCCCGACCGAGGGACCTTTCAAACTGGGAAAGACGGCCTGTGCCTTCAGGCCCGCATTTCAAGCCAGACAGGCAGGAAACGTAAGCTGGGGATTCAACAAGCCACAAACCACGCAAGGTACACAGTGGGCCCTTCCCTGAATCCACTTGTTTACGCAGGGTGTTCTGTGTGGAGCGAACGGCCTCAACCAAGGCAGGCTCTCGTTCGGCCTCTAAGCGTCTGCCTCTTCCGAAATACCGAAGCGTTGCCTGAAGAGCCCTGCTTTAGTCGCCGCTGCAGTGCAAGCTGACTTTCTCCGTGAGGAGAGTGACTTTCCAACCGAGGTGCCAGAGGGCGTTCCAAGCAGACTCTTTCCTCAGGGCAGCCGAGAGACGGTCAATGTGGAAACCTTCCAGGGCACGGTGGACTGGCTAGAAATGCGTTCCGGATGCTGTTGGCGTGCCGAGGAATCGGAGCCGTCCCCTTTCAAAGCGCTGGGTGTAGTCCTTCCCTCGGCGTACACAGTAGCCCCTCTCTCAAGGGCCTAGGGGCCTGGGTGTGGCACAGCATGCCCACAGGGGCCGGGGGTTTCCGCAGGGCAAAGGCTGCGCACCTGAAGCGTCTAGGACTCCCGAAAAGGGCAGCACCGTTCAAATAAAGCACGGCAGGGACTAAGACCTCAGAGAGCTTGCTGTATGCTCCGTTCCTGCAGGGAGACTCAAAGCCTTTCTCGAGGCAGGCCCTCAAGTGGCCGTTCCCTGTAGTCCTACGGCCTGACAGGATGAGCTCCCAACACGGCTCCGGAAGCACCCTGGTTATTTAGAGAAAATTCCTTCTCTTCCCCGAGCCCTGCGTCCAGGGCCTAGAGGCCCCTCAGAAACGGTGTTCTGCAGGTGGCTTCAAGGCAGCATGAGGGGAGCTTTCACAATGGGAAGACGAGGCTTCTGCCCTCAGAGCCCCGCTTTCAGTGAAGCCGCGCTTCAGCTCCTTGCGATTTCTGGTAAGTGCACAGGGACACTAGCTACACACTCGCTCCTTCCCTGAATCCCCTTTTCTTCACCGGGTGTTCTGCATGGAGCCAACTCCCTCATCCAAGGAACCCTCTAGGTAGGCTCTATGGGGCCTTAGCCTCTACTTGAAGGCCTGCAGTGTAAGAGGAAGCACTGTACTTTAGGGGCAGCGGGAACACAAGCTGACTTTCTCCCACAGGTATGGTGCCCTCGGCGAAGGGTTCCTAGGAGGCCTGCGAAGCAGACTGTTTTCCTAAGGGCAGCTCAGACAGGGGCAAGGAGGCCGGGTTCCTTGACAAGTAGGATGCGGGAGAATAGTTTCCCTGTAGCCGTTGCAGTGCTGAGGAAGTCTAGCTCTCCCCAAGGAGGTGTGCTGTGCGTTGCCCCGCGCTTGGCATACACAGGGTGAGTGACTGGGAAGGGCTTCCGGGCCTGGATGCCTCTAAGCAGGCTCGTGGAGCCTGCCGGTATTCAGTGGTCTTGCAGGGAACAGGGTGCAAACGCGAGGGTCCTGGGTGTCCTGAACGGTGCACGACCTAGAAAAGAAAGCACAACTGCGACGGAGGCCTCTTGGAAGGTGCCGCATGCCTCCGCTTCAGCAGGGCAATAAAGCGACTCTCCTCGAGGCAAGGGCTGACGTTCGGTCTCCAGCTAGGTCTAGAGCATAGCAGCATGAGCTCCCAGCCAGGCCCTGGGCGCACCCAGTTTTACGAGGGAGAGCTCACTTTCTTCCCAGAGCCATGCCTACCGTGACGAGAGGCCCGTCAGAAAGGGCGTCTCTCCGTGTAATTCAAGGCCCGACCGAGGGACCTTTCAAACTGGGAAGGACGGCCTGTGCCTTCAGGCCCGCATTTCAAGCCAGACAGGCAGGAAACGTAAGCTGGGGATTCAACAAGCCACAAACCACGCAAGGTGCACAGTGGGCCCTTCCCTGAATCCACTTGTTTACGCAGGGTGTTCTGCGTGGAGCGAACGGCCTCAACCAAGGCAGGCTCTCGTTCGGCCTCTAAGCGTCTGCCTCTTCCGAAAGACCGAAGCGTTGCCTGAAGAGCCCTGCTTTAGTCGCCGCTGCAGTGCAAGCTGACTTTCTCCGTGAGGAGAGTGACTTTCCAACCGAGGTGCCAGAGGGCGTTCCAGGCAGACTCTTTCCTCAGGGCAGCCGAGAGACGGTCAATGTGGAAACCTTCCAGGGCACGGTGGACTGGCTAGAAATGCGTTCCGGATGCTGTTGGCGTGCCGAGGAATCGGAGCCGTCCCCTTTCAAAGCGCTGGGTGTAGTCCTTCCCTCGGCGTACACAGTAGCCCCTCTCTCAAGGGCCTAGGGGCCTGGGTGTGGCACAGCATGCCCACAGGGGCCGGGGGTTTCCGCAGGGCAAAGGCTGCGCACCTGAAGCGTCTAGGACTCCCGAAAAGGGCAGCACCGTTCAAATAAAGCACGGCAGGGACTAAGACCTCAGAGAGCTTGCTGTATGCTCCGTTCCTGCAGGGAGACTCAAAGCCTTTCTCGAGGCAGGCCCTCAAGTGGCCGTTCCCTGTAGTCCTACGGCCTGACAGGATGAGCTCCCAACACGGCTCCGGAAGCACCCTGGTTATTTAGAGAAAATTCCTTCTCTTCCCCGAGCCCTGCGTCCAGGGCCTAGAGGCCCCTCAGAAACGGTGTTCTGCAGGTGGCTTCAAGGCAGCATGAGGGGAGCTTTCACAATGGGAAGACGAGGCTTCTGCCCTCAGAGCCCCGCTTTCAGTGAAGCCGCGCTTCAGCTCCTTGCGATTTCTGGTAAGTGCACAGGGACACTAGCTACACACTCGCTCCTTCCCTGAATCCGCTTTTCTTCACCGGGTGTTCTGCATGGAGCCAACTCCCTCATCCAAGGAACCCTCTAGGTAGGCTCTATGGGGCCTTAGCCTCTACTTGAAGGCCTGCAGTGTAAGAGGAAGCACTGTACTTTAGGGGCAGCGGGAACGCAAGCTGACTTTCTCCCACAGGTATGGTGCCCTCGGCGAAGGGTTCCTAGGAAGCCTGCGAAGCAGACTGTTTTCCTAAGGGCAGCTCAGACAGGGGCAAGGAGGCCGAGTTCCTTGACAAGTAGGACGCGGGAGAACAGTTTCCCTGTAGCCGTTGCAGTGCTGAGGAAGTCTAGCTCTCCCCAAGGAGGTGTGCTGTGCGTTGCCCCGCGCTCGGCATACACAGGGTGAGTGACTGGGAAGGGCTTCCGGGCCCGGATGCCGCTGAGCAGGCCAGTGGAGCCTGCCGGTATTCAGTGGTCTTGCAGGGAACAGGGTGCAAACGCGAGGGTCCTGGGTGTCCTGAACGGTGCACGACCTAGAAAAGAAAGCACAACTGCGACGGAGGCCTCTTGGAAGGTGCCGCATGCCTCCGCTTCAGCAGGGCAATAAAGCGACTCTCCTCGAGGCAAGGGCTGACGTTCGGTCTCCAGCTAGGTCTAGAGCATAGCAGCATGAGCTCCCAGCCAGGCCCTGGGCGCACCCAGTTTTACGAGGGAGAGCTCACTTTCTTCCCAGAGCCATGCCTACCGTGACGAGAGGCCCGTCAGAAAGGGCGTCTCTCCGTGTAATTCAAGGCCCGACCGAGGGACCTTTCAAACTGGGAAAGACGGCCTGTGCCTTCAGGCCCGCATTTCAAGCCAGACAGGCAGGAAACGTAAGCTGGGGATTCAACAAGCCACAAACCACGCAAGGTGCACAGTGGGCCCTTCCCTGAATCCACTTGTTTACGCAGGGTGTTCTGCGTGGAGCGAACGGCCTCAAGCAAGGCAGGCTCTCGTTCGGCCTCTAAGCGTCTGCCTCTTCCGAAAGACCGAAGCGTTGCCTGAAGAGCCCTGCTTTAGTCGCCGCTGCAGTGCAAGCTGACTTTCTCCGTGAGGAGAGTGACTTTCCAACCGAGGTGCCAGAGGGCGTTCCAGGCAGACTCTTTCCTCAGGGCAGCCGAGAGACGGTCAATGTGGAAACCTTCCAGGGCATGGTGGACTGGCTAGAAATGCGTTCCGGATGCTGTTGGCGTGCCGAGGAATCGGAGCCGTCCCCTTTCAAAGCGCTGGGTGTAGTCCTTCCCTCGGCGTACACAGTAGCCCCTCTCTCAAGGGCCTAGGGGCCTGGGTGTGGCACAGCATGCCCACAGGGGCCGGGGGTTTCCGCAGGGCAAAGGCTGCGCACCTGAAGCGTCTAGGACTCCCGAAAAGGGCAGCACCGTTCAAATAAAGCACGGCAGGGACTAAGACCTCAGAGAGCTTGCTGTATGCTCCGTTCCTGCAGGGAGACTCAAAGCCTTTCTCGAGGCAGGCCCTCAAGTGGCCGTTCCCTGTAGTCCTACGGCCTGACAGGATGAGCTCCCAACACGGCTCCGGAAGCACCCTGGTTATTTAGAGAAAATTCCTTCTCTTCCCCGAGCCCTGCGTCCAGGGCCTAGAGGCCCCTCAGAAACGGTGTTCTGCAGGTGGCTTCAAGGCAGCATGAGGGGAGCTTTCACAATGGGAAGACGAGGCTTCTGCCCTCAGAGCCCCGCTTTCAGTGAAGCCGCGCTTCAGCTCCTTGCGATTTCTGGTAAGTGCACAGGGACACTAGCTACACACTCGCTCCTTCCCTGAATCCGCTTTTCTTCACCGGGTGTTCTGCATGGAGCCAACTCCCTCATCCAAGGAACCCTCTAGGTAGGCTCTATGGGGCCTTAGCCTCTACTTGAAGGCCTGCAGTGTAAGAGGAAGCACTGTACTTTAGGGGCAGCGGGAACGCAAGCTGACTTTCTCCCACAGGTATGGTGCCCTCGGCGAAGGGTTCCTAGGAGGCCTGCGAAGCAGACTGTTTTCCTAAGGGCAGCTCAGACAGGGGCAAGGAGGCCGGGTTCCTTGACAAGTAGGACGCGGGAGAACAGTTTCCCTGTAGCCGTTGCAGTGCTGAGGAAGTCTAGCTCTCCCCAAGGAGGTGTGCTGTACGTTGCCCCGCGCTCGGCATACACAGGGTGAGTGACTGGGAAGGGCTTCCGGGCCCGGATGCCGCTGAGCAGGCCAGTGGAGCCTGCCGGTACTCAGGGGTCTTGCAGGGAACAGGGTGCAAACGCGAGGGTCCTGGTGTCCTGAATGGTGCACGACCTAGAAAAGAAAGCACAACTGCCACGGAGGCCTCTTGGAAGGTGCCGCATGCCTCCGCTTCAGCAGGGCAATAAAGCGACTCTCCTCGAGGCAAGGGCTGACGTTCGGTCTCCAGCTAGGTCTAGAGCATAGCAGCATGAGCTCCCAGCCAGGCCCTGGGCGCACCCAGTTTTACGAGGGAGAGCTCACTTTCTTCCCAGAGCCATGCCTACCGTGACGAGAGGCCCGTCAGAAAGGGCGTCTCTCCGTGTAATTCAAGGCCCGACCGAGGGACCTTTCAAACTGGGAAAGACGGCCTGTGCCTTCAGGCCCGCATTTCAAGCCAGACAGGCAGGAAACGTAAGCTGGGGATTCAACAAGCCACAAACCACGCAAGGTACACAGTGGGCCCTTCCCTGAATCCACTTGTTTACGCAGGGTGTTCTGCGTGGAGCGAACGGCCTCAACCAAGGCAGGCTCTCGTTCGGCCTCTAAGCGTCTGCCTCTTCCGAAAGACCGAAGCGTTGCCTGAAGAGCCCTGCTTTAGTCGCCGCTGCAGTGCAAGCTGACTTTCTCCGTGAGGAGAGTGACTTTCCAACCGAGGTGCCAGAGGGCGTTCCAGGCAGACTCTTTCCTCAGGGCAGCCGAGAGACGGTCAATGTGGAAACCTTCCAGGGCACGGTGGACTGGCTAGAAATGCGTTCCGGATGCTGTTGGCGTGCCGAGGAATCGGAGCCGTCCCCTTTCAAAGCGCTGGGTGTAGTCCTTCCCTCGGCGTACACAGTAGCCCCTCTCTCAAGGGCCTAGGGGCCTGGGTGTGGCACAGCATGCCCACAGGGGCCGGGGGTTTCCGCAGGGCAAAGGCTGCGCACCTGAAGCGTCTAGGACTCCCGAAAAGGGCAGCACCGTTCAAATAAAGCACGGCAGGGACTAAGACCTCAGAGAGCTTGCTGTATGCTCCGTTCCTGCAGGGAGACTCAAAGCCTTTCTCGAGGCAGGCCCTCAAGTGGCCGTTCCCTGTAGTCCTACGGCCTGACAGGATGAGCTCCCAACACGGCTCCGGAAGCACCCTGGTTATTGAGAGAAAATTCCTTCTCTTCCCCGAGCCCTGCGTCCAGGGCCTAGAGGCCCCTCAGAAACGGTGTTCTGCAGGTGGCTTCAAGGCAGCATGAGGGGAGCTTTCACAATGGGAAGACGAGGCTTCTGCCCTCAGAGCCCCGCTTTCAGTGAAGCCGCGCTTCAGCTCCTTGCGATTTCTGGTAAGTGCACAGGGACACTAGCTACACACTCGCTCCTTCCCTGAATCCCCTTTTCTTCACCGGGTGTTCTGCATGGAGCCAACTCCCTCATCCAAGGAACCCTCTAGGTAGGCTCTATGGGGCCTTAGCCTCTACTTGAAGGCCTGCAGTGTAAGAGGAAGCACTGTACTTTAGGGGCAGCGGGAACGCAAGCTGACTTTCTCCCACAGGTATGGTGCCCTCGGCGAAGGGTTCCTAGGAGGCCTGCGAAGCAGACTGTTTTCCTAAGGGCAGCTCAGACAGGGGCAAGGAGGCCGGGTTCCTTGACAAGTAGGACGCGGGAGAACAGTTTCCCTGTAGCCGTTGCAGTGCTGAGGAAGTCTAGCTCTCCCCCAAGGAGGTGTGCTGTGCGTTGCCCCGCGCTCGGCATACACAGGGTGAGTGACTGGGAAGGGCTTCCGGGCCCGGATGCCGCTGAGCAGGCCAGTGGAGCCTGCCGGTATTCAGTGGTCTTGCAGGGAACAGGGTGCAAACGCGAGGGTCCTGGGTGTCCTGAACGGTGCACGACCTAGAAAAGAAAGCACAACTGCGACGGAGGCCTCTTGGAAGGTGCCGCATGCCTCCGCTTCAGCAGGGCAATAAAGCGACTCTCCTCGAGGCAAGGGCTGACGTTCGGTCTCCAGCTAGGTCTAGAGCATAGCAGCATGAGCTCCCAGCCAGGCCCTGGGCGCACCCAGTTTTACGAGGGAGAGCTCACTTTCTTCCCAGAGCCATGCCTACCGTGACGAGAGGCCCGTCAGAAAGGGCGTCTCTCCGTGTAATTCAAGGCCCGACCGAGGGACCTTTCAAACTGGGAAAGACGGCCTGTGCCTTCAGGCCCGCATTTCAAGCCAGACAGGCAGGAAACGTAAGCTGGGGATTCAACAAGCCACAAACCACGCAAGGTACACAGTGGGCCCTTCCCTGAATCCACTTGTTTACGCAGGGTGTTCTGCGTGGAGCGAACGGCCTCAACCAAGGCAGGCTCTCGTTCGGCCTCTAAGCGTCTGCCTCTTCCGAAAGACCGAAGCGTTGCCTGAAGAGCCCTGCTTTAGTCGCCGCTGCAGTGCAAGCTGACTTTCTCCGTGAGGAGAGTGACTTTCCAACCGAGGTGCCAGAGGGCGTTCCAAGCAGACTCTTTCCTCAGGGCAGCCGAGAGACGGTCAATGTGGAAACCTTCCAGGGCACGGTGGACTGGCTAGAAATGCGTTCCGGATGCTGTTGGCGTGCCGAGGAATCGGAGCCGTCCCCTTTCAAAGCGCTGGGTGTAGTCCTTCCCTCGGCGTACACAGTAGCCCCTCTCTCAAGGGCCTAGGGGCCTGGGTGTGGCACAGCATGCCCACAGGGGCCGGGGGTTTCCGCAGGGCAAAGGCTGCGCACCTGAAGCGTCTAGGACTCCCGAAAAGGGCAGCACCGTTCAAATAAAGCACGGCAGGGACTAAGACCTCAGAGAGCTTGCTGTATGCTCCGTTCCTGCAGGGAGACTCAAAGCCTTTCTCGAGGCAGGCCCTCAAGTGGCCGTTCCCTGTAGTCCTACGGCCTGACAGGATGAGCTCCCAACACGGCTCCGGAAGCACCCTGGTTATTTAGAGAAAATTCCTTCTCTTCCCCGAGCCCTGCGTCCAGGGCCTAGAGGCCCCTCAGAAACGGTGTTCTGCAGGTGGCTTCAAGGCAGCATGAGGGGAGCTTTCACAATGGGAAGACGAGGCTTCTGCCCTCAGAGCCCCGCTTTCAGTGAAGCCGCGCTTCAGCTCCTTGCGATTTCTGGTAAGTGCACAGGGACACTAGCTACACACTCGCTCCTTCCCTGAATCCGCTTTTCTTCACCGGGTGTTCTGCATGGAGCCAACTCCCTCATCCAAGGAACCCTCTAGGTAGGCTCTATGGGGCCTTAGCCTCTACTTGAAGGCCTGCAGTGTAAGAGGAAGCACTGTACTTTAGGGGCAGCGGGAACGCAAGCTGACTTTCTCCCACAGGTATGGTGCCCTCGGCGAAGGGTTCCTAGGAGGCCTGCGAAGCAGACTGTTTTCCTAAGGGCAGCTCAGACAGGGGCAAGGAGGCCGAGTTCCTTGACAAGTAGGACGCGGGAGAACAGTTTCCCTGTAGCCGTTGCAGTGCTGAGGAAGTCTAGCTCTCCCCCAAGGAGGTGTGCTGTGCGTTGCCCCGCGCTCGGCATACACAGGGTGAGTGACTGGGAAGGGCTTCCGGGCCCGGATGCCGCTGAGCAGGCCAGTGGAGCCTGCCGGGATTCAGGGGTCTTGCAGGGAACAGGGTGCAAACGCGAGGGTCCTGGGTGTCCTGAACGGTGCACGACCTAGAAAAGAAAGCACAACTGCGACGGAGGCCTCTTGGAAGGTGCCGCATGCCTCCGCTTCAGCAGGGCAATAAAGCGACTCTCCTCGAGGCAAGGGCTGGCGTTCGGTCTCCAGCTAGGTCTAGAGCATAGCAGCATGAGCTCCCAGCCAGGCCCTGGGCGCACCCAGTTTTACGAGGGAGAGCTCACTTTCTTCCCAGAGCCATGCCTACCGTGACGAGAGGCCCGTCAGAAAGGGCGTCTCTCCGTGTAATTCAAGGCCCGACCGAGGGACCTTTCAAACTGGGAAAGACGGCCTGTGCCTTCAGGCCCGCATTTCAAGCCAGACAGGCAGGAAACGTAAGCTGGGGATTCAACAAGCCACAAACCACGCAAGGTACACAGTGGGCCCTTCCCTGAATCCACTTGTTTACGCAGGGTGTTCTGCGTGGAGCGAACGGCCTCAACCAAGGCAGGCTCTCGTTCGGCCTCTAAGCGTCTGCCTCTTCCGAAATACCGAAGCGTTGCCTGAAGAGCCCTGCTTTAGTCGCCGCTGCAGTGCAAGCTGACTTTCTCCGTGAGGAGAGTGACTTTCCAACCGAGGTGCCAGAGGGCGTTCCAAGCAGACTCTTTCCTCAGGGCAGCCGAGAGACGGTCAATGTGGAAACCTTCCAGGGCACGGTGGACTGGCTAGAAATGCGTTCCGGATGCTGTTGGCGTGCCGAGGAATCGGAGCCGTCCCCTTTCAAAGCGCTGGGTGTAGTCCTTCCCTCGGCGTACACAGTAGCCCCTCTCTCAAGGGCCTAGGGGCCTGGGTGTGGCACAGCATGCCCACAGGGGCCGGGGGTTTCCGCAGGGCAAAGGCTGCGCACCTGAAGCGTCTAGGACTCCCGAAAAGGGCAGCACCGTTCAAATAAAGCACGGCAGGGACTAAGACCTCAGAGAGCTTGCTGTATGCTCCGTTCCTGCAGGGAGACTCAAAGCCTTTCTCGAGGCAGGCCCTCAAGTGGCCGTTCCCTGTAGTCCTACGGCCTGACAGGATGAGCTCCCAACACGGCTCCGGAAGCACCCTGGTTATTTAGAGAAAATTCCTTCTCTTCCCCGAGCCCTGCGTCCAGGGCCTAGAGGCCCCTCAGAAACGGTGTTCTGCAGGTGGCTTCAAGGCAGCATGAGGGGAGCTTTCACAATGGGAAGACGAGGCTTCTGCCCTCAGAGCCCCGCTTTCAGTGAAGCCGCGCTTCAGCTCCTTGCGATTTCTGGTAAGTGCACAGGGACACTAGCTACACACTCGCTCCTTCCCTGAATCCGCTTTTCTTCACCGGGTGTTCTGCATGGAGCCAACTCCCTCATCCAAGGAACCCTCTAGGTAGGCTCTATGGGGCCTTAGCCTCTACTTGAAGGCCTGCAGTGTAAGAGGAAGCACTGTACTTTAGGGGCAGCGGGAACGCAAGCTGACTTTCTCCCACAGGTATGGTGCCCTCGGCGAAGGGTTCCTAGGAGGCCTGCGAAGCAGACTGTTTTCCTAAGGGCAGCTCAGACAGGGGCAAGGAGGCCGAGTTCCTTGACAAGTAGGACGCGGGAGAACAGTTTCCCTGTAGCCGTTGCAGTGCTGAGGAAGTCTAGCTCTCCCCAAGGAGGTGTGCTGTGCGTTGCCCCGCGCTCGGCATACACAGGGTGAGTGACTGGGAAGGGCTTCCGGGCCCGGATGCCGCTGAGCAGGCCAGTGGAGCCTGCCGGTATTCAGGGGTCTTGCAGGGAACAGGGTGCAAACGCGAGGGTCCTGGGTGTCCTGAACGGTGCACGACCTAGAAAAGAAAGCACAACTGCGACGGAGGCCTCTTGGAAGGTGCCGCATGCCTCCGCTTCAGCAGGGCAATAAAGCGACTCTCCTCGAGGCAAGGGCTGACGTTCGGTCTCCAGCTAGGTCTAGAGCATAGCAGCATGAGCTCCCAGCCAGGCCCTGGGCGCACCCAGTTTTACGAGGGAGAGCTCACTTTCTTCCCAGAGCCATGCCTACCGTGACGAGAGGCCCGTCAGAAAGGGCGTCTCTCCGTGTAATTCAAGGCCCGACCGAGGGACCTTTCAAACTGGGAAAGACGGCCTGTGCCTTCAGGCCCGCATTTCAAGCCAGACAGGCAGGAAACATAAGCTGGGGATTCAACAAGCCACAAACCACGCAAGGTACACAGTGGGCCCTTCCCTGAATCCACTTGTTTACGCAGGGTGTTCTGCGTGGAGTGAACGGCCTCAACCAAGGCAGGCTCTCGTTCGGCCTCTAAGCGTCTGCCTCTTCCGAAAGACCGAAGCGTTGCCTGAAGAGCCCTGCTTTAGTCGCCGCTGCAGTGCAAGCTGACTTTCTCCGTGAGGAGAGTGACTTTCCAACCGAGGTGCCAGAGGGCGTTCCAAGCAGACTCTTTCCTCAGGGCAGCCGAGAGACGGTCAATGTGGAAACCTTCCAGGGCACGGTGGACTGGCTAGAAATGCGTTCCGGATGCTGTTGGCGTGCCGAGGAATCGGAGCCGTCCCCTTTCAAAGCGCTGGGTGTAGTCCTTCCCTCGGCGTACACAGTAGCCCCTCTCTCAAGGGCCTAGGGGCCTGGGTGTGGCACAGCATGCCCACAGGGGCCGGGGGTTTCCGCAGGGCAAAGGCTGCGCACCTGAAGCGTCTAGGACTCCCGAAAAGGGCAGCACCGTTCAAATAAAGCACGGCAGGGACTAAGACCTCAGAGAGCTTGCTGTATGCTCCGTTCCTGCAGGGAGACTCAAAGCCTTTCTCGAGGCAGGCCCTCAAGTGGCCGTTCCCTGTAGTCCTACGGCCTGACAGGATGAGCTCCCAACACGGCTCCGGAAGCACCCTGGTTATTGAGAGAAAATTCCTTCTCTTCCCCGAGCCCTGCGTCCAGGGCCTAGAGGCCCCTCAGAAACGGTGTTCTGCAGGTGGCTTCAAGGCAGCATGAGGGGAGCTTTCACAATGGGAAGACGAGGCTTCTGCCCTCAGAGCCCCGCTTTCAGTGAAGCCGCGCTTCAGCTCCTTGCGATTTCTGGTAAGTGCACAGGGACACTAGCTACACACTCGCTCCTTCCCTGAATCCGCTTTTCTTCACCGGGTGTTCTGCATGGAGCCAACTCCCTCATCCAGGAACCCTCTAGGTAGGCTCTATGGGGCCTTAGCCTCTACTTGAAGGCCTGCAGTGTAAGAGGAAGCACTGTACTTCAGTGGCAGCAGGAACGCAAGGTGACTTTCTCCCATAGGTATCGTTCCCTTGGCTACATAGTGAGGGACAGTGTCAGTGACTGAGTTATGAGTAGTGGCAGGGCCTTTGTTATTCACAGCGTGAATGCCTACGTTCACAGTGGTGTGAGGGCCTAAGTTACAGACTGTGTCATTCCCTGAGTTGTGTGAAATATCAGCTCCTTACTTAAGGACAGATTCAGTTCCTGTGTTACGAGTAATGTCATGAACTTAGTTATGGTCAGTGTCAGAGACTTATTTAAGATTAGGATTAGAGCATTTATTATGTGGTGTGCCATGGCCTGAGTTAGGAGTAGTGTTAAGGCCTTAGTGGTGGACAGTGTCACAGGCTGAGTTAGGACTAGCATCAAAACCTATGTTAGAAATCGTGTGAGGGCCTGAGTTAGGGACAGTGTTGGGGCCTTAGTTAGGACTAGCATGGCCTGAGTTAGGAGTAGTGGCATTGCCTAAGTTATGAGTAGTGTCAGGGCCTTAGTTAGGGACCGTGTCACGGCCTGAGTTAGGAGTAGCATCGGTTGCTTTGTTAGGTATTGTGTCAGTGCCTGATTTAGGAGTAGAAACAGGGCCTAAGTTACGGATAGTGTCCGTGCCTGAGGTGGGAATAGTCTCAGGCCCTTAGTTAGGGACAGAGTCAATGCCTGAGTTAGCAGTAGTGTCTCGGGTTTAGTTAGTTACACTGTCAGTGCCTGTGTTGTGGGTAAAGTCAGGTCCTTAGTTAAGAAGCGTGTCAGTGCCTGAGTTTGTGTAGTTTCAGGCCCTTAGTTAGGGACAGTGAGAGGCCCTTAGTTTGAGACAGTTTTTGCGTCTGAGTTAGGAGTAGTGTTAAGAGCTGAGTTACGAGTAGTGTGAGGGCCTTGGTTAGGGACAGTGTCAGTGCCTGAGTTAGTAGTAGTGTCAGGGCCATAGTTAGGGACAGTGTCAGTGCCTTAGCTGTGAGTAGTCTCTTGTCCTTAGTTAGAGACATTGTCGGTGCCTGAGATAGGAGTAGCACCGGTGCCTTCATTAGGTATTTTATCAGCACCTCAGTTACTAGTAGTGACAGGCCCTTAGTTAGAGACAGTGTCAATGCCTGAGTTGGGAGTAATGTCAGGTCCTTAGTTAGGCACAGTCTCAGAACATGAATTTAGTGTAGTTTCAGGGCCTTCATTAGGTTTCGTATGAGCGCCAAAGTTAGGAGTAGTGTCATGCACTTAGTTAGGGACAGTTTCAGGACCTGAGTTAAGACTGGTGTCAAGGCCTTGGTTATGGCCAGTGTACGGGCCTTTGTTTAGAATAGCATCCGAGCCTATGTCAGGATTTGTGTCAGGTCCTGCGTTAGGAGTAGTGTCAGTGCCCTAGGAAGGGCCAGTGTCAAGGTCTTAGTTAGGAGTAGCATCAGAGCCTATGTGAGAAATCGTGTCAGGGCCTAGGTTAAGACAGTGTCGGGGCCTTAGTGAGGACTAGCAGGGCCAGAGTTAGGAGTAGTGTCATTGCGTAAGTTAGGAGTAGTGTCAGGGCCATAGTTAAGGACAGTGTCAGTTCCTGTGTTACGAGTAATGTCATAGACTTAGTCATGGACAGTGTCAGAGCCTTATTTAAGATTACGATTAGAGCATTTATTATGTGGTGTGCCATGGCCTGAGTTAGGAGTAGTGCTAAGGCCTTAGATATGGAGAGTGTCAGAGGCTGAGTTAGGACTAGCATCAAAACCTATTTTAGAAATCGTGTCAGGGCCTGAGTTCGGGACAGTGTTGGGGCCTTAGTTAGGACTAGCATGGCCTGAGTTAGGAGTAGTGGCATTGCCTAAGTTAGGAGTAGTGTCAGGGCCTTAGTTAGGGACCGTGTCACGGCCTGAGTTAGGAGTAGCATCGGTTGCTTTGTTAGGTATTGTGTCGGCGCCTGATTTAGGAGTAGAAACAGGGCCTAAGTTACGGATAGTGTCCGTGCCTGAGGTGGGAATAGTTTCAGGCCCTTATTTAGGGACAGAGTCAATGCCTGAGTTAGCAGTAGTGTCTCGGGTTTAGTTAGTTACACTGTCAGTGCCTGTGTTGTGGGTAAAGTCAGGTCCTTAGTTAAGAAGCGTGTCAGTGCCTGAGTTTGTGTAGTTTCAGGCCCTTAGTTAGGGACAGTGACAGGCCCTTCGTTTGGGACAATTTCAGTGTCTGAGTTAGGAGTAGTGTTAAGAGCTGAGTTACGAGTAGTGTGAGGGCCTTGGTTAGGGACAGTATCAGTGCCTGAGTTAGTAGTAGTGTCAGGGCCTTAGTTAGGGACAGCGTCAGTGCCTTAGTTGTGAGTAGTCTCCTGTCCTTAGTTAGAGACATTGTCAGTGCCTGAGAGAGGAGTAGCATCGGTGCCTTCGTTAGGTATTTTATCAGCACCTCAGTTAGTAGTAGTGACAGGCCCTTAGTTAGAGACAGTGTCAATGCCTGAGTTGGGAGTAATGTCAGGTCCTTAGTTAGGACAGTGACAGGTCCT
This sequence comes from Mesoplodon mirus, assembly GCF_964341445.2. Lineage (NCBI taxonomy): Eukaryota > Metazoa > Chordata > Mammalia > Artiodactyla > Ziphiidae > Mesoplodon > Mesoplodon mirus. The sequence continues at coordinate 99,051,792 of NC_138986.1, read as the reverse complement.
TAGTTATGGACAGTTTCTGTTCCTGAGTTGGGAGTTGTGTCAGGGCCTTAGTTACAGACAGAGTCAGTGCCTGAGTTGGGAGTAATATCAGGTCCTTAGTTAAGGAGAGTTTCACTCTCTGAGTTTGGAATACTTTCCGGCCCTTAGTTAGGGACAGTGTCAGGCCCATATTAGGGACAATTCCAGTGCCTTAGTTGGGAGTTGTGTCAGGGCCTTAATTGGGGACGGTGTCGGTACCTGAATTAAGAGTATTGTCAAGGACTTAGTTAGGGTTAGTGTCAGTGCCTCAGCTAGGTGTAGTGTCAGGGCCTCAGTGAGGGACAGGTTCAGTGCCTGAGTTGGCAGTAATGTCACGGCCTTAGTGAGGGACAGTGTCAGTGACTGAGTTATGAGTAGTGTCATGGCCTTCGTTAGGGACAGGGTGAGTGCCTAAGTTAGGAGTAGTGTGAGGGCCTAAGTTATAGACAGTGTCAGTGCCTGAGTTGGGAGTAATGTCAGGTCCTTAGTTAAGGGCAGTGTCAGTGCTTGAGTTGGGAGTAATTTCAGGCCCTTAGTTAGGGACAGTGACAGGCCCTTATTTAGGGAGAGTTTCAGTGCCTGAGTTAGGAGTAGAGTCAGGGCCTTAGTTAGAGAAACTGTCAGTGCCTGAGTTGGAAGTGGTGTCAGAGCCTTAGTTTGGGATAGGGTCAGTGAGTGAGATGAGAGTAGTGTCACGGCCTTAACTAGTGACAGGGTGAGTGCCTAATAAGTAAGGAGTAGTGTGAGGGCCAAAGTTACAGACAGTGTCAGTGCTTGAGTTGGGTGTAATGTCAGGTCCTTAGTTGAGGAGAGTGTCAGTTCCTGTGTTAGGAGTAGTGTTAGGGCCTTAGTTAGGGACAGTGTCAGAGTGTGATTTAAGATAAGGATTAGAGCATTCGTTAGGTAGTATGTTATGGCCTGAGTTAGGAGTAGTGTTAAGGCCTTAGTTACGGAGAGTGTCAGAAGCTGAGTTAGGACGAGCATCAAAACCTATATTAGAAATCATGTCAGGGCCTGAGTTAGGGACAGTGTTGGGGCCTTAGTTAGGACTAGCATGGCTTGAATTAGGAGTAGTGTCATTGCCTACGTTAGGAGTAGTGTCAGGGCCTTAGTTAGGGCCAGTGTGAGTGCCTCATTTACGAGTAGTGCCAGGGTCTTTGTTACGGACAGAGTCAGTGCCTGAATTTAGGAGAAGATTCAATGCATTCGTTAGGTATTCTATTAGCGCCTTAATTAGGAGTAATGTTAGGGCCTTACTTAGGCACAGTCTCAGAACCTGAATTCAGTGTAGTTTCGGGGCCTTCATTAGGTTTCGTATCAGCGCCAAATTTAGGAGTAGTGTCATGCACTTAGTTAGGGACACTTTCAGGACCTGAGTTAAGACTGGTGTCAAGGCCTTAGTTATGGCCAGTGTACGGGCCTTAGTTTAGAATAGCATCCAAGCCTATGTCAGGATTTGTGTCAGATCCTGATTTAGGAGTAGTGTCAGTGCCCTAGGAAGGGCCTGTTTCAAGGTCTTTGTTAGGACTAGCATCGTAACCTATGTTAGAAATCGTGTCAGGGCCTGAGTTGAGGACACTGTCGGGGCCTTAGTGAGGACTAGCAGGGGCCTGAGTTAGGAGTAGTGTCCTTGCGTAAGTTAGGATTAGTGTCAGGGCTGTAGTTCAGGACAGTGTCAGTTCCTGTGTTACGAGTAATGTCATGGACTTACTTATGGACAGTGTCAGAGCCTTAGTTAACATTAGGATTAGAGCATTCATTAGGTAGGTTGTCATGGCCTGACTTACGAGTAGTGTTAAGGCCTAAGTTATGGAGAATGTCAGAGGCTGATTTAGGACTAGCATCCAAACCTATGTTAGAAATCGTGTCAGGGCCTGAGTTCGGGACAGTGTCGGGGCCTTAGTTAGGACTAGCATGGCCTGAGTTAGGAGTAGTGTCATTTCCTTAGTTAGGAGTAGTGTCAGGGCCTTAGTTAGGGACCGTGTCTCAGCCTGAGTTAGGAGTAGCATCGGTTGCTTTGGTAGGTATTGTGTCAGTGCCTGATTTAGGAGTAGAAACAGGGCCTAAGTTAGGGATAGTGTCCGTGCCTGAGGTGGGAATGGTTTCAGGCCCTTATTTAGGGACAGAGTCAATGCCTGAGTTAGCAGTAGTGTCTCGGATTTAGTTAGGGACACTGTCAGTGCCTGTGTTGGGGTTAATATCACGTCCTTAGTTAAGAAAAGTGTCAGTGCCTGAGTTTGTGTAGTTTCAGGCCCTTAGTTAGGGACAGTGACAGGCCCTTCGTTTGGGACAGTTTCAGTGTCTGAGTTAGGAGTAGTGTTAAGAGCTGAGTTAGGAGTAGTGTGGGGGCCTTGGTGAAGGACAGTGTCAGTGCCTGAGTTAGTAGTAGTGTCGTGTCCTTAGCTAGAGACATTGTCAGTGCCTGAGATAAGAGTAGCATCGGTGCCTTTGTTAGGTATTGTATCGGCGCCTCAGTTAGGAGTAGTGACAGGGCCTTAGTTACAGACAGTGTCAGTGCCTGAGTTGTGAGTAATGTCACGTCCTAAGTTAGGACCGTGACTGGTTCTTAGTTATGGACAGTTTCTGTTCCTGAGTTGGGAGTTGTGTTAGGGCCTTAATGCGGAACGGTGTCCGTGCCTGACTTAGTAGGACTGTCAGGGCCTTAGTTACAGACAGTGTCACTGCCTGAGTGGGTTGTCATGTCGGTACTTAGTTAAGGACAGTGTCACTGCCTCAGTTGGGAACTCTTTCAGGCTCTTAGTTTGGGACAGTGTCAGGCCCATAGTTAGGGACAATTCCAGTGCCTGAGTTGGGTGTTTTGTCAGGGCCTTAACTGGGGGCAGTGTCAGTGTCTGAGTTAAGAGTATTGTCAAGGCCTTAGTTAGGGACAGTGTCAGAGCCTTAGTTAAGATTGGGATTAGAGCATTCTTTAGGTAGTGTGTCATGGCCTGAGTTAGGAGTAGTGTTAAGGCCTTAGTGGTGGACAGTGTCACAGGCTGAGTTAGGGCTAGCATCAAAACCTATGTTAGAAATCGTGTCAGGGCCTGAGTTAGGGACAGTGTTGGGGCCTTAGTTAGGACTAGCATGGCCTGAGTTAGGAGTAGTGGCATTGCCTAAGTTAGGAGTAGTGTCAGGGCCTTAGTTAAGAGTAGCATTGGTTGCTTTGTTAGGTATTGTGTCAGTGCCTGATTTAGGAGTAGAAACAGGGCCTAAGTTACGGATAGTGTCCGTGCCTGAGGTGGGAATAGTCTCAGGCCCTTAGTTAGGGACAGAGTCAATGCCTGAGTTAGCAGTAGTGTCTCGGGTTTAGTTAGTTACACTGTCAGTGCCTGTGTTGTGGGTAAAGTCAGGTCCTTAGTTAAGAAGCGTGTCAGTGCCTGAGTTTGTGTAGTTTCAGGCCCTTAGTTAGGGGCAGTGACAGGCCCTTAGTTTGGGACAGTTTCAGTGTCTGAGTTAGGAGTAGTGTTAAGAGCTGAGTTACGAGTAGTGTGAGGGCCTTGGTTAGGGACAGTGTCAGTGCCTGAGTCAGTAATAGTGTCAGGGTCTGAGGTAGGAGTAGTGCCATTGTCTAATTTAGGAGTATTTTCAGAGCAGTAGTTAAGGCCACTGTGTGTGCGTGATTTAGGAGTAGTGCCAGGGCCTAAGTTACAGACAGTGTCAGTGCCTGAGTTGGGTGTAATGTCAGGTCCTTAGTTAAGAATAGTGTCAGTTCCTGTGTTACGAATAATATCATGGACATAGTTACGGACAGTGTCAGAGCCTTATTTGCGATTAGGATTAGAGCATTCGTTATGTAGTGTGTCATGGCCTGAGTTAAGAGTAGTGCTAAGGCCTTAGTTATGGAGAGTGTCAGAGGCTGAGTTAGGACTAGCATCAAAACCTATGTTAGAAATCGTGTCATGGCCTGAGTTAGGGACAGTGTTGGAGCCTTAGTTATGACTAGCATGGCCTGAGTTAGGAGTAGTGTCATTGCCTAAGTTAGGAGTAGTGTTAGGGCCTTAGTTAGGGACCGTGTCACGGCATGAATTAGGAGTAGCATCGGTTGCTTTATTAGGTATTGTGTCAGAGCCTGATTTAGGAGTAGAAACAGGGCCTAAGTTACGGATAGTGTCCATGCCTGGGGTGGGAATAGTTTCAGGCCCTTAGTTAGGTACAGAATCAATGCCTGAGTTAGGAGTTGTGCCTCGGGTTTAGGGAGGGACACTGTCATTGCCTGTGTTCGGTGTAATGTCAGGTTCTTAGTTAAGAAAAGTGTCAGTGCCTGAGTTTTTATATTTTCAGGCCCTTAGTTAGGGAGAGTGGCCATCCCGAACTTTGGGACAGTTTCACTATCTGAGTTAGGAGTAGTTTGAGTGCCTTGGTGAGGGACATTGTCAGTGCCTGAGTTAGTAGTAGTGTTTTGTCCTTAGCTAGAGACATTGTCAGTGCCTGAGATCGGAGTTGCATCGGTGCCTTCGTTAGGTATTGTATCAGTGCCGCAGTTGGGAATAGTGACAGGGCCTTAGTTACAGACTGTGTCAGTGCCTGAGTTGGAAGTAATGTCATGTCCTAAGTTAGGACCGTTACTGGTTCTTAGTTATGGACAGTTTCTGTTCTTGAGTTGGGAGTTGTGTCAGGGCCTTTATTATGGACAGTGTCAGCGTCTGAGTTAGTAGTAGTGTCAGGGCCTTAGTGACAGAGAGTGTCAGTGCTTGAGTTGGGAGTCATGTCGGTCCTTTGTTAAGGACAGTGTCACTGCCTGAGTTAGGAATACTTTCAGGCTCTTAGTTTGGGACAGTGTCAGTCCCATATTTAGGGACAATTCCAGTGCCTGAGTTCGTAGTTGTGTCAGGGCCTAACTCGGGACGGTGTCAGTGTCTGAGTTAAGAGTATTGTCAAGGCCTTAGTTAGGGACAGTTTTGGTGCCTCAGCTAGGAGTAGTGTCAGAGCCTTAAGGGGGGACAGTTTCAGTGCCAGAGTTTGAAGTAATGTCATTTCCTTAGTGAGGGACAATACCAGTGACTGAGATATGAGTAGTGTCATGGCATTAGTTAGGGACAGGGTCAGTGCCTGAGTTGAGAGTAGTTTCACGGCGTTAATTAGGGACAGGGTGAGTACCTAAGTTAGGAGTAGTGTGAGGGCCTAAGTTACAGACCGTGTAAGTGCCTGGGTTCTGTCTAATGTCAGGTACTTAGTTAAGGACAGTGTCAGTTCCTGTGTTAGAATTAGTGTCAGGGCCTTAGTTAGGGACAGTGTCAGAGCCTTAGTTAACGTTAGGATTAGAGCATTCCTTATGTAGTGTGTCATGGCCTGAGTAAGTAGTAGTGTTAAAGCCATAGTTATGGACAGTGTCAGAGGCTGAGTTAGGACGAGCATCAAAATCTATGTTAGAAATTGTGTCAAGGCCTGAGTTAGGGACAGTGTTGGGGCCTTAGTTAGGACTAGCATGGCCTGAGTTAGGAGTAGTGTTATTTCCTATGTTAGGAGTAGTGTCAGGGCCTTAGTTAGCGCCAGTGTGAGTGCCTGAATTAGGAGTAGCATCGGTGCTTTCATTAGGTAATCTGTCAGCCCCTGAGTTAGGAGTAATGTCAGGGCCTTTGTTAGGGACAATGTCAAGACCTGAGTTCTACATATTGTCAGGGCCTTCGTTATGTATCATATCAGTGCCTTATTTGGGACTAGTGTCAGGGCCTTAGTTAACGACAGTGTCATGGTTGAGTCAGTGGTAGTGTCAGGGCCTTCATTAGGTATTGTATCAGTGCCAGAGTTATGAGTAATGTCAGGGCCTTAGTCAGGAGTAGCTTCAGTGTCTTCATTATGTATTGTATCAGCGCTTGAGTTAGGAGTATTGTCAGGGCCTTAGTTAGGGACAGGCTCAGGACCTGAGTTTGTGTAGTTCCAGGGACTTCATTAGGTATCATATCAGTGCCAAAGTTAGGAGTAGTATCATGCCCTTAGTTAGGGACAGTGTCAGGACCTGAGTTAAGACTGGTGTCAAGGCCTTAGTTATGGTCAGGGTATGGGCCTTAGTTCAGAATAGCATCAGAGCCTATGTCAGGAATCGTGTCAAGGCCTGAGTTAGGAGTAGTGTCAGGGCATTAGGTAGGGCCAGTGTCAAGGTCTTAGTTAGGACTAGCATCAGAGCCTATATTAGAAATCATGTCAAGACCTGAGTTCAGGCCAGTGTCGGGGTCTTAGTGAGGACTAGCAGGGCCTGAGTTAGGAGTAGTGTCAGGGCCTTAGTTAGGGTCAGTGTCATGGCCTTTGTTAGGAGTAGTGTGAGGGCCTTAATTACGGACAGTGTCAGTGGCTGAGTTAGGAGTAGCATCAGAACCTATATTAGGAATCGTGTCAGGGCCTGTGTTAAGAGTAGTGTCAGGGCCTTAGTTAGGGACAGTCTCAGGATCTCAGTTTAGTGTAGTTTCATGGCCTTCATTAGGTATCCTATCAGTGCCAAAGTTTGGTGTAGTGTCATGCCCTTAGTTAGGGACAGTGTCAGGACCTGAGTTAAGACTGGTGTCAAGGCCTTAGTTATGGCCAGTGTATGGGCCTTAGTTTAGAATAGCATCAGTGTCTATGTCAGGAATCGTGTCAGGGCCTGAGTTAGGAGTAGTGTCAGGGCCTTTGGTAGGGCCAGTGTCAAGGTGTTAGTTAGGACTAGCATCAGAGCCTATGTTAGATATCGTGACAGGGCCTGAGTTGAGGACAGTGTCGGGGCCTTAGTGAGGACTAGCAGGGCGTGAGTTAGGAGTAGTGTCAGGGCCTTAGTTAGGGTCAGTGTCATGGCCTCTGTTAGGAGCTGTGTCAGAGCCTTTGTTAGGGATAGTGTCAGGGCTTTAGTTAGGACTGGCATCAGAGCCTATGTTAGGAATCCTGTCAGGGCCTGAGTTAGGGGTAGTGTCAGGGCTTTAGTTAGGGTCAGTTTCATGGCCTGTCTTAGGAGTGGTGTCAGGGCCTTAGTTAGGGTCAGTGTCAGTGCCTGAATTAGGAGTAGTATTAGGGCCTGTGTTAGGAGTAATGTGGAGGCCTTAGGGACAGTGTCATGGCCTGAGTCAGGAGTATCATCGGTGCCTTCGTTAGGCATTGTATCAGTGCCTGAGTTAGGAGTAATGATAGGGCCTTCGTTATGGACAGGGTCAGTGCCTGAGCTGGGAGTAATGTCAGGTCCTTATTTAAGGACAGTGTCAGTGCTTGAGTTGGGAGTAGTTTTAGGCCCTTAGTTAGGGACAGTGACAGGCCCTTATTTAGGGAGAGTTTCAGTGCCTGAGTTAGGAGTAGAGTCAAGGCCTTAGTTAGGGAAAGTGTCAGTGCGTGAGTTGGGAGTGGTGTCAGAGCCTTAGTTAGGGACAGTGTCACTGTGTGAGTTGGGAGTAGTGTCAGGGCCTTAGTTAGGGACAGTATCAGTGGCTGAGTTAGGACTAGCATCAGAACCTATGTTAGAAATCGTGTCTGGGCCTGAGTTAGGGACAGTGTCGGGACCTTAGTTAGGAGTAGCGTCGGTTCCTTTGTTAGGTATTTTGTCAGCACCTGATTTAGGAGTACAAATAGGGACTAAGTTACGGATTGAGTCTGTGCCTGAGGTGGGAGTAGTTACAAGCCCTTAGTTAGGGACAGAGTCATTGCCTGAGTTAGGAGTAGTGTCTTGGGTTTAGTTAGGGACACTGTCAGTGCCTGTGTTGGTGGTAATGTCAGTTCCTTAGTTAAGAAAAGTGTCAGTGCCTGAGTTTGTTGTAGTTTCTGGCCCTTAGTTAGGGACAGTGACAGGCCCTAAGTTTGTGACAGTTTCAGTGTCCGAGTTAGTACTAGTGTTAAGAGCTGAGTTAGGAGTAGTGTGAGGGCCTTGGTGAGGGACAGTGTCAGTGTCTTAGTTGTTAGTAGTGTCTTGTCCTTATTTAGAGACATTGTCAGTGCCTGAGATAGGAGTAGCATCGGTGCCTTCGTTAGGTATTGTATCAGTGCCTCAGTTAGCAGTAGTGACGGGGCCTTAGTTACAGACAGAGTCAGTGGCTGAGTTGGGAGTAATGTCCGGTCATTAATTAAGGACAGTGTCACTGCCTGAGTTGGCAATAATTTCAATAATTATTCATAATAATTCAATAATAAGGGCCTAAATAAGTTGGCCCTTATTTAGGGACAGTGTCAGTCCCATAGTTAGGGACAATTCCAGTGCCTGAGTTGGGAGTTGTGTCTGCGCCTTCAATAGGGACGGTGTCAGTGCCTGAGTTAAGAGTATTGTCAAGGACTTAGTTAGGGACAGTGTCGGTGCTTCAGCTAGGAGTAGTGTCAGGGCCTTAGTTAGGGACAGGGTCAGTGTCTGAGTTGCGAGTAGTGTCATGATGTTAATTAGGGACAGGGTGAGTGCCTAAGTTAGGAGTAGTGTGAGGGCCTAAGTTACAGACAGTGTCAGTGCCTGGTGGGTGTAATGTCAGGTCCTTAGTTAAGGACAGTGTCAGTTCCTGAGTTAGGAGTAGTGTCATTGCCTATGTTAGGAGTAGTGTCAGGGCCTTAGTTAGGGACAGTGTCAGAGCCTTAGTTAAGATTAGGATTAGAGCATTCGTTAGGTAGTGTGTCATGGCCTGAGTTAGTAGTAGTGTTAATGCCTTAGTTACTGACAGTGCCAGAGCCTGAGTTGGGACTAGTATCAAAACCTTTGTTAGAAATCGTTTCAGGGCCTGAGTTAGGGACAGTGTTGGGGCCTTAGTTAGGACTAGCATGGCCTGAGTTATGAGTAGTGTCATTGCCCAAGTTAGGAGCAGTGTCAGGGCCTTAGTAATGGACAGTGTCAGTGCCTGAATTACGAGTAGCATCGGTGCCTTCGTTAGGTATTCTATCAGCGCCTGAGGTAGGAGTAATGTTAGGGCCTTTGTTAGGGACAATGTCAAGACCTGAGTTACACACATTGTCAGGGCCTTCATTAGGTATCGTATCAGTGCCTGAGTTAGGACTAGTGTCAGGGCCTTAGTTAACGACAGTGTCACGGATGAGTCAGGGGTAGAGTCAGGGCCTTCATTAGGTATTGTATCAGTGCCAGAGTTATGAGTAATGTCAGGGCCTTAGTTAGGAGTAGCTTCAGGGCCTTCATTATGTATTGTATCAGCGCCTGAGTTAGGAGTAACGGCAGGGCCTTAGTTAGGGACAGTCTCAGGACCTGAGTTTAGTGTAATTTCAGGGCCTTCATTAGGTTTCGTATCAGCACCAAAGTTTGGAGTAGTGTCATGCCCTTAGTTAGGGACAGTGTCAGGACCTGAGTTAAGACTGGTGTAAAGGCCTTAGTTATGGTCAGTGTATGGGCCTTAGTTTAGAAAAGCATCCGAGCCTATGTCAGGAATCGTCTCAGGGCCTGAGTTAGGAGAAGTGTCAGGGCCGTAGGTAGGGCCAGGGTCAAGGTCTTAGTTAGGAGTACCATCAGAGCCTATGTTAGAATTTTTGTCAGGTCCTCAGTTAAGGACTGTGTCGGGGCCTTAGTGAAGACTAGCAAGGCCTGAGTTAGGAGTAGTGTCAGGGCCTTAGTTAGGGTCAGTGTCATGGCCTCTGTTAGGAGTTGTGTCAGAGCCTTTGTTAGGGACAGTGTCAGGGCTTTAGTTAGGACTGGCATCAGAGCCTGTGTTAGGAATCTTGTCAGGGCCTGAGTTAGGGGTAGTGTCAGGGCTTTAGTTAGGGTCAGTGTCATGCCCTCTCTTAGGAGTAGTGTCAGGGCCTTAGTTAGGATTAGCATCAGACATTATATTAGGAATCGTGTCAGAGCCTGTGTTAGGAGTAGTGTCAGGGCCTTAGTTAGGGTCAGTGTCAGGGCCTGGGTTAGGAGTAGTGTCAGGACCTTAGTTAGGCACAGTTTCAGTGCCTGAATTAGGAGTAATGTTAGGGCCTGTGTTAGGAGTAGCATGGAGACCTTAAGGACAGTGTCATGGCCTGAGTTAGGTGTAGCATCGGTGCCTTCATTAGGTATTGTATCAGCGCCTGACTTAGGAGTAATGACAGGGCCTTCGTTACGGACAGGGTCAGTGACTGAGCTGGGAGTAATGTCAGGTCCTTAGTTAAGGACAGTGTCAGTGCTAGAGTTGGGAGTAGTTTCCGGACCTTAGTTAGGGACAGTTTCAGTGCCTGAGTTAGGAGTAGAGTCAGGGCCTTTGTTAGGGAAAATGTCAGTGCGTGAGTTGGGAGTGGTGTCAGAGCCTTAGTTAGGGACAGTGTCAGTGTCTGAGTTTGAGTAGTGTCAGGGCCTTAATTGCAAACAGTGTCAGTGGCTGAGTTAGGACTAGCATCAGAACCTATGTTAGGAATCGTGTCAGGGCCTGTGTTAAGTGTAGTGTCAGGGCGTTAGTTAGGGACAGTCTCAGGATCTGAGTTTAGTGTAGTTTCATGGCCTTCGTTAGGTATCCTATCAGCACCAAAGTTAGGAGTAGTGTCATGCCCTTAGTTAGGGACAGTGTCAGGACCTGAGTTAAGACTGGTGTCAAGACCTAGTTATGGCCAGTGTATGTGCTTTAGTTTAGAATAGCATCAGTGTCTATGTCAGGAATCGTCTCAGGGCCTGAGTTATGAGTAGCGTCAGGGCCTTATGTAGGGCCAGTGTCAAGGTCTTAGTTAGGACTAGCATCAGAGCCTATGTTAGAAATAGTGTCAGGGCCTGAGTTAAGGACAGTGTTGGGGCTGTAATGAGGACTAGCAGGGCCTGAGTTAGGAATAGTGTCAAGGCCTTAGTTAGGGTCAGTGTCATGGCCTCTGTTAGGAGTTGTGTCAGAGCCTTTGTTAGGGACAGTGTCAGGGCTTTAGTTAGGACTGGCATCAGAGCCTATGTTAGGAATCTTGTCAGGGCCTGAGTTAGGAGTAGTGTCAGGGCCTTAGTTAGCATCAGTGTCAGTGCCTGAATTAGGAGTAGTGTTAGGGCCTGTGTCAGGAGTAGTTTGGAGGCCTTAGTTAGGGACATTGTGAGTGCCTGATTTAGGAGTAGTGCCAGGGCCTTAGTTACGGAGAGTGTCAGTGCCTAAATTACGAGTAGCATCGGTGCCTTCGTTAGGTATTCTATCAGTGCCTGAGTTAGAAGAAATGTCAGGGCCTTTGTTAGGGACATTGTCAAGACCTGAGTTACACGTATTTTCAGGGCCTTCATTAGGTATCATATCAGTGCCTCAGTTAGGACTAGTGTCAGGGCCTTAGTTAACGACAGTGCCAGGGATGAGTCAGGGCCTTCATTAGGTATTGTATCAGTGCCAGAGTTATGATTAATGTCAGGGCCTTAGTTAGGAGTAGCTTCAGTGTCTTCATTATGTATTGTATCAACGCCTGAGTTAGGAGTAATGTCAGGACCTTAGTTAGGGACAGTGTCAGGACCTGAGTTAAGACTGGTGTCAAGGCCTTAGTTATGGCCAGTGTACGGGCCTTAGTTTAGAATAGCATCAGAGCCTATGTCAGGAATCGTGTCAGGGCCTGAGTTAAGAGTAGTGTCAGGGCCTTATGTAGGGCCAGTGTCAAGGTCTTAGTTAGGACTAGCATCAGAGCCTATGTTAGAAATCGTGTCAGGGCCTGAGTTAAGGACAGTGTTGGGGCCTTAGTGAGGACTTGCAGGGCCTGAGTTAGGAGTAGTGTCAGGGCCTTAGTTAGGGTCAGTGTCATGGCCTCTGTTAGGAGTAGTGTCAGGGCCTTCATTAGGGACAGTGTCAGGGCTTTAGTTAGGACTGGCATCAGAGCCTATGTTAGGAATCCTGTCAGGGCCTGAGTTAGGGGTAGTGTCAGGGCTTTAGTTAGGGTCAGTGTCATGGCCTCTCTTAGAAGTAGTGTCAGGGCCTTCGTTAGGGACAGTGTCAGGGCCTTAGGATTAGCATCAGACCCTATGTTAGGAATCGTGTCAGTTCCTGGGTTAGGAGTAGTGTCAGGACCTTAGTTAGGCACAGTGTCAGTGCCTGAATTAGGAGTAGTGTTAGGGCCTGTGTTAGGAGTAGTGTGGAGGTCTTAGGGACACTGTCATGGCCTGTGTTAGGAGTAGCATCATTGCCTTCATTAGATATTGTATCAGCACCTGAGTTAGGAGTAATTACAGGGCCTTCGTTACAGACAGGGTCAGTGCCTGAGGTGGGAGTATTGTCAGGCCCTTAGTTAGGGACAGTGACAGGCCCTTATTTAGGGACAGTTTCAGTGCCTGAGCTAAGAGTAAAGTCAGGGCCTTAGTTAAGGAAAGTGTCAGTGGCTGATTTAGGACTAGTATCAGAACCTATGTTAGAAATCGTGTCAGGGCCTGAGTTAGGGACAATGTTGGGGCCTTAGTGAGGACCAGCCTGGCCTGAGTTAGGAGTAGTGTCATTGCCTAAGTTAGGAGTAGTGTCAGGGCCTTCATTAGGTATTGTATCAGTGCAAGAGTTATGAGTAGTGTCAGGGCCTTAGTTAGGAGTAGCTTCAGGGCCTTCATTATGTATTGTATCAGCGCCTGAGTGAGGAGTAATGTCAGGGCCTTAGTTTGGGACATTGTCAATGCCTGAGTTAAGAGTAGTGTCATAGCCTTAGTTAGGGACGGTGTCAGCGCCTGAGGGAAGAGTAATGTCAGAGTCTTCATTCTGTATCATGTGAGTGCCAAAGCTCGGAATAGTGTTAGTGTTAGTGTCAGGGCCTTAGTTAGGATGAGAATCAGGGCCTTCGTTAGGTATTGTTTCAGGGTCTGAGTTAACAGTAGTGTCATGGCCTTAGTTAGGGACAGAGTCAGGCCCTGAGTTAGGACTATCCTCAGAGCCTATGTTAGAAATCGTGTCAGGGACTGATTTAAGGACAGTGTTGGGGCCTTAGTGAGGACTTGCAGGGCCTGAGTTAGGAGTAGTGTCAGGGCCTTAGTTAGGGTCAGTGTCATGGCCTCTGTTAGCAGTAGTGTCAGGGCCTTCGTTAAGGACAGTGTCAGAGCCTTAGTTAGGATTATCATCAGCGCCTATGTTAGGAATCGTTTCAGGGCCTGAGTTACGAGTAGTGCCAGGGCCTTAGTTAGGGTCAGTGTTATGGCCTCTGTTAGGTGTAGTTTCAGGGCCTTCGTTAGGGACTGTGTCAGGGTCTTAGTTCGGTATAGTGTCAGGGCCTGAGTTAGGGATAGTGTCAATGCCTGAGTTAGGAGTAGTGTTAGTGCCTTATTTAGGGCCAGTGTCAGGGCCTTAGTTAGGACTAGTCAGGGCCTTAGTTAGGGACAGCCTTTGGGCTTCAGGTAAGATAAGAGGCAGGACATAATCTACAGAGTGATTCAGGTTATGGGCTAGGGATAATGTCAGGAAATGAACGAGAGATTGTTTGAAGGTCTTCGTTATTGAGAGCATCAGGGCCTTGTTTAGGAGAAGTGTCAGGGCCTTACCTAGGGATAGTGTCTGGGCACGGCTTAGGAGTAGCCCAAGTGCCTCTGTAGGATCAGCATCAGTGTCTTTGTTAAAGACATTATCAGGGCCTCACTTAGGGACAGAGTCAAGACTTACTTAGAGACAGTTTCAGGATGTTAGTAAGACATGGGTCAGGATATAAGCTCAGGATAGTGTCAGGACTTTAGATATTGACAGCAACAGGACCTTAGTTAGGACAAGAATCATGGCTTTCATTAGGTATTGTGTCAGGGCCTGAGTTAGGGACAGGGTCAGGCCTTGATTTAGGACTATCCTCAGAGCCAGTGTTAGGTATCGTGTTAGGGCCTGAGTTAGGAGGAGTGTCTGGGCCTGAGTTAGGAGTAGTGACAGGGCCTTAGGTAGGGGCAGTGTCAAGGCCTTAGTTAGGACTAGCATCAGAGCCTATGTTAGAAATCGTGTCAGGCCCTGATTTAAGACTATCCTCAGAACCACTGTTAGGTATCGTGTTAGGGCCTGAAGTAGGAGGAGTGTCTGAGCCTACGTTAGGAGAAGTGTCAGGGCCTTTGTTAAGGACAGTGTCAGTGCATGAATTAGGAGTAGTGTCAAGGCCTTAGGTAGGGCCAGTGTCAAGGCCTTAGTTAGGACTAGCATCAGAGCCTTCGTTAGGTATTGTATCATAGCCTGAGTTAGGAGTAGTGTCAGGGCCTTTGTTAGGCATTGTATCAGTGTCAGAGTTAGCAGTAGTGTCAGGGCCTTAGATAGGGACAGTGTCAGTGCCTGAGATAGGAGTAGTGTCAGGGCCTTAGTTAGGGACAGTGTTAGGGCCTTAGTTTAGACTAGCATCAGAGCCTATGTTAGGAACCTTGTCAGGGCCTGATTTAGGAGTACTGTCAGGGCCTTAGTTAGGGACAGTGTCAGGGGCTTAGTTAAGACTAGGATCAGAGTCTTCATTAGGTATCGTGGCAGGGCCTGATTTAGGAGTAGTGTCAGGGCCTTAGTCAGTGACAGTGTCAGGGCTTTAGTTAGGTATTGTATAAGCACCTGAGTTAGGAGTAGGGTCAGGGCTTTAGTTAGAGACAGTGTCAGGGCATCAGTTAGGACTAGCATAAGAGCCTATGTTAGAAATCATGTCATGGGCTGAGTTAGGGACAGTATCGGGGCCATAGTTAGGACTAGCAGCACCTGAGCTAGGAGTAGTGTCATGGCCTAAGTTAGGAGTAGTGTCAGGTGCTTAGTTAGGACTAGTATCAGAGTCTTCATTACGTATCATGTCAGGGCCTGAGGTAGGAATAGTGTCAGAGCCTTAGTTAGGGACAGCGTCAGGGGCTTAGTTAGGACTCACATCAGAGACTCTGTTAGGCACATTGTCAGGGCCTGAGTTAGGAGTAGCGTCAGAGCCTATGTTAGGTATCGTGTCAGGGCCTTAGTTACAGACACTGTCAGTGTGTCAGTTAGGACTAGTGTCAAGGCCTTAGTTAGGGCAAGTGTCAGGGCCTGAGTTAGGAGTAGCATCAGTGCCTTCATTAGGAATCGTATCAGAGCCAGAGTTAGGAGTAGTATCAGGTCTTCAGTAAGGGACATTGTCAGTGCCTGGGTTAGGTGTACTGTCAAGGCCTTAGTTATGGCCAGTGTCAGGGTGTTAGTTAAGACTAGCATCAGAGCCTTCATTAGCTATCATGTCAGAGCCTGAGTTAGGGACAGTGTCAGAGCCTGATATAAGTGCAGTATCACGGCCTTAGTTAGGGACAATGTCAGGGCATTTGTTAGGACTAGCATCAGAGCCTATGTTAGGAATTGTGTCAGGGCCTGACCTAGGGACTGTGTCAGGACCAAAGTTAGGACTAGTGGGGCCTGAGTTAGGAGTAGTGTCAGGGCCTTAGTTAGGGACAGTGTCAGAGCCTTAGTTTGGACTAGCATAAGAGCCTATGTGAGGAATCGTGTCAGGGCCTGTGTTAGGGACAGTGTCAAGGCCTTAGTTAAGGATAGTGTTAAGGCTTAGTTAGGAGTAGTGTTAGTGCCTTAGTTAGGGCCATTTTCAGGGACTTAGTTAGGCACAGCATTAGGGCTTCAGGTAAGATAAGAAGCAGGACATTAGCTATGGACTGAGTCAGGTTACAGGCTAGGGATAACATCAGGAAATGAATGAAGGATATTTTGAAAGTCTTCGTTATTGAGAGCATCAGGGCCTTATTTAGGAGCAGTGTCAGGTCCTTACCTAGGGATAGTGTCCAGGCAAGGCTTAGGAGCAGCACAAGTGCCTCTGTAGGATCAGCATCAGTGTCTTTATTAAAGACATTATCAGGGTCTCACTTAGGGATAGCGTCAAGACTCACTTAGGGACAGTTTCAGGACGTTACTAAGAGATCGGTCTGGATATAAGCTCAGGATAGTGTCAGGACTTTAGATATTGATGGCAACAGGGCCTTAGTTAGGGACAGTGTCAGGAACTTAGTGAGGACTAGCATCAGAGGCTTTGTTAGGAATAGTGTGAGTGCCTGTGTTATGAGTAGTGTCAGGACCTAGTTCATGGATAGTGTCAGGGCCTGAGTTATGAGTAGCATCAGGGCCGTAGTTAGGGACAGTGTCAGGGCCTGAGTGCTGACTATGTCCTAACTGTCCTTTCTAAGGACAGTTGACACTACTCCTAAGCCAGGCCCTGATACTGTCCCTAACTAATGCTGTGACACTACTGTTAACTAAGGCCCTGACACTGTCCCTAACTAAGACCTTGACACTACTCCAAACTCAGGCCCTGACCCAATACCTAACAAAGGCTCTGATGGTTGTCCTAACTAAGGTCCTGACACTGTCTCTAACTAAGGCCCGGAAGCTGTCCCTAATATAGGCCCTGCTGCCTGCAATAACTTAAATCCTGACACTATCCTGAGCTTATTTCCTGACCCATCTCTAACCAAGGTCCTGACACTGTCCCCAAGAAAGCCCTGTCGCTCTCTCTAAGTGAAGCCCTGAGGCTGTCCATAACTCAGGCCCAGAAGCAATCCTTGAGTCCTTGACACTGTGTCTAACTCAAGCCCTGATCATGTCTTTAACTAAGACCCTAATGCTGATACTACAAATCCCCTGATGCTGCTCCTAAGTCATGCCCTCACACGGTCCCTAGTTAAGGCCCTGTCATTAGGTTTCACTCAGACCCTGTCGCTCCCCCTAATTCACGGTCAGGTGCTGTCCGTACCTCAAGCCCTGATTCTCGTCCTAAATAAGGCCTTGATACTCTCAGTACTAGGGTCTTGACATTATTCATAGGTCATTTTGTGACACTGACCCTAGATCTTAACCTGACCCTGTCCATAGCTAATGTCGTGACTTTTATGCTAACTAGAGCCCTGATGCTGTACCTAAGTAAAGCCCTGAAATTATTCCTGAGGCTGTGACACTGTCTGTAACTATGGCCTGTATGCTTATCTTAAGTCAGGGCATGATACTGTCCCTGACTAAGGCCCTGACACTACACCTTACTCAGGCACTGCCACTGTCCCTAACTTAGGCCCTGAGTCTACTTCTAACTCAGGCCCTGACACTATACCTAACAATGGCTTTGGTGCTATTCCTTACTCAGGCACTGACACTGTCCCTAACTAACCCCCTGACACTAATTCTAACTCAGGCCCTGAAACTGGTCCTAACTAAGGCCTTGACACTACTCCTAACCCAGGCTCTGACACCGTCCATAACTAAGGCCCTGACACTACACCTAATTCAGTTTCTGACACTGTACCTAACAAAAGCTCTGATGCTAGCCCTAACTCAGGCCCTGACACTGTCTCTAACTAAAGCCGTGCTGCCTTCAATATATAAAGTCCTGACAATATACTGAGCTTATATCCTGACCATCTCTAACCTGGGTCCTGACACTGTCCCTAAGAAAGCCCTGTCGCTGTCCCTAATTCAGGACCTGAGGCTGTCCATAACTCAAACCCTGAAGCTATCCCTAACTGAGGGCTTGACGCTGTGCCTAACACAGGCCCTGATCATGTCTTTAACTAAGACCCTAATGCTGATCCAAAAAAGGCCCTGGTGCTGACCTAAGTCATGCCCTGACAGTGTCCCCAGCAAAGGACCTGATGAGAGGCCTCACTCAGGCCCTGTCTCTCTCACTAAAGGCCCCGATAATGTCTTTAACAAAGCCCCTGAGGCTGATACTACCGAAGCCCCTATGCTGCTCCTAAGTCATGCTCTGACACCGCCCCTAGCTCAGGTGCTAATGAGAGTCCTCAGGTATTCCCTGTCACTGTCCCTACATCAAGCCCTGACACTGGTCCTGAATAAGGCCCTGACGCTGCTCCTATATAAGGCCCTGATGCTCTCAATAGCTAAGGTCTTCACACTATCCCGAGCCCCTAACCTGGCTCTGTCTCTAGCTAATGTCCTGCCTCTTATCCTAACTAAGGACCTAACGCTGATCCTACGAAGGCCCCAATGCTGCTCCTAAGTCATGCCCTGATACTGTCACTAAGTCCCTGATGCTCAGCCTCACTCAGGCCCCGTCACGCTCCCTAAGTCAGGCTCTGATGCTGTCCCTACCTGAAGCCCTGATGCTGGTCCTAAATAGGGTCCTGATACTCTCAGTAGGGTCTTGACACTATCCTTAGGTCATTTCCTGACAGTGTCCCTAGACTTTAACCTCACCCTCTCCCTAGCTAATGTCCTGCCTTTTATCCTAACTGATGCCCTATTGCTCTGCCTAACTAAGGCCCTGGCTAGTCTTAACTAAGGCCGTGACACTCTCTCTAACTAAGGCCCGGAAGCTGTCCCTAATATAGACACTGCTGCTGGCAATAACTAAAGCCCTGACACTATCCTGAGCTAATATCCTGACCCATCTCTAACCAAGGTCCTCACACTGTCCCTAAGTCAGCCCTGATGCTGTCCCTAAATAAGGCCCTGAAGCTGTCCCTGACCCAGGCCCTGAAAATATCTGTAACTGAGGCCCTGACACTGTGAGTAACTCAGGCCCTGATAATGTCTTGAAGTAAGACCTTAAAACTGATCCTACAAAGGCCCTGATGCTGCTCCTGTCATGCCCTGATCTGTCCCCAGCTAAGGCCCTGACACTACACCTCACTCAGGCCCTGTCACTCTCCCTATGTCAGGCTCTGATGCTCTCCCTACCTGAAGCCCTGACACTGGTCCAGAATAAGGCCCTGATGCTGGTGCTCAATAAGGGCCTGATGCTCTCAATAACTAAGGTCTTCACACTATCCCTAGCTCATTTCCTGACACTATCCCTAGCTAATTTCCTGTGTCTTATCCTATCTAAAGCCCCAGTGCTGTCCCTAACGAAGGCCCTGACACTAGTCCTAACTCAGGCCTTTACACTGTCCCTAACTACAGCCTTCAAGCTAGTCCTAATTCAGGCCCTGATGCAAGTCCTAACTCAGATCCCACTCTGTCCCTAACCTAGGGCTTCCTGCCATCAATAACTAAATCCCAACACTATCCATAGGTAATGTCCTGGTGCCTCTGTTACCAAGGCCCTGACACTCTCCCTAAGTAAGCCCTGAGGCTGTCACTAACTAAGTCCCTCACACTAGCCCTAACTCTAGTCCTGATGTTGTCCCTAATAAAGGCCCTGATGCTCAGGGACCTGGAACTAAGGCCCGGAAACTATCTCTAACTAAGGCCCTGAAGCTAGACCTGACTCAGGCCCTGACACTAGGTCTAACTCAAGCCCTGATGCTACGCCTGACTCAGACCCTGGCACTGCCCCTAAAAAGGGCCCTATGCTAGTTCTAACTCACGTCCTAAAGCTAGGTCTAAGTCAAGCCGTGAATTTAGGCCTAATTCAGGTCCTGACATTGTCCCTAACTAAGGCCCTGAAGCTGTCCCTAACATCAGCCTTGCTGCCTTCAATAACTACTGTCCTGACATTATCCTGAGCTAATATCCTGACCGATCTCTTACCAAGGTCCTGACACTGTCCCTATGTAAGCCCTGATTCTGTCTCTATGTGAAGCCCTGAGTCTGTCCCTAACTCAGGCCCAGATGCTGTACCTAACTCAGACCCTCAAAATGTCTTTGAGACCCTGATGCTCTTCCTAAGTCAGGCCCTGACACTGTCCCTAACTAAGGCCCCAACATTGCTTTTAACTCAATCCCTGAGTGTACCCCTCACTCAGGCCCTGACATTGTCCCTATGTAAGGCCCTGATGCTATGCCTAACTCAGGCTCTGATGCTGTCCTTGCCTGAACCTGTGAAGCTGGTTTTAAATAAGACCCTGATGCTCTCAAAAACTAAGGTCTTGACACTATCCCTAGGTCCTTTCCTGACACTATCCCTAGACCTTAACCTGACCCTGTCCCCAGCAAATGTCGTGCCTCTTATGCTAACAAAAGACCTGAGGCTGTCCTTAACTAAGGCCCTGAAATTAGTCTCAAGGCCGTGACACTGTTCCAACCTAGGGCTTGGATGTTCGTCCTAAATCAGGGCCTGACACTGTCCCTAACTAAAGCCCTTCTGCAGTCAATATCTAAAGTCCTGACACTATCCTGAGTGAAATTCCTGACCCATGTCTTACCAAGGTCCTGAGAATGTCCCTATGGAAACCCTAACACCGTCCCTATGTGAGGCACAGAGGCTGTCCCTAAAAGAGGCCCTGATAATATCTTTAACAAAGCCCCTGATGCTAATCCTACCGAGGCCCTTAGGCTGCTCCTACATCATGCCCTGACACTATCCCTAGCTAAGGCCCTGACACTAGGCGTTACTCAGGCCCTGTTGCTCTCCCTAAGTCTGGCTCTGATGCTGTCCCTACCCGAAGTCTTGACACTGGTCCTAAATAAGGCCCTGATACTCTCAGTAACTAAGGTCTTGACACTATCCCTAGATCCTTTCCTGACACTATCCTTAGAACTTACCCTGGAGCCCGGAGGAAGATGGCGGAAGAGTAAGACACGGAGATCACCTTCCTCCCCACACATACATCAGAAATTCATCTACACGTGGAACAACTCCTACAGAACACCTACTGAACGCTGACAGAAGACCTCAGACCCCCCAAAAGGCAAGAAACTCCCCACATACCTGGGTAGGGCAAAAGAAAAAAAGAATAAACAGAGACAATAGGATAGGGACGGGACCTGCACCAGTGGGAGGGAGCCGTGAAGGAGGGAAGGTTTCTACACACTACAAGCCCCTTCGCGGGCGGAGACTGCAGGTGGCGGAGGGGGAAGCTTCGGAGTAGCGGAGGAGAGCACAGCAACAGGGGTGCGGAGGGCAAAGCGGAGAGATTCTGGCACAGAGGACCGGTGCCCTCAGGCACACACCAGCCCGAGAGGCTTGTCTGCTCGGCCGCCGGGGCGGGCGGGGCTGGGAGCTGAGGCTCGGGTATCGGCTTTCAGTCAGAGCGCAGGGAGAGGACTGGGGCTGGCGGCAGGAAGAGAGCCTGAGGGGGTTAGTGCACCACGGCTAGCCCGGAGGGAGTCCAGGGAAAGGGTCTGGAGATGCCGAAGAGGCAAGAGACTTTTTTCCCTTTTGTTTCCTGGTGCACGAGGAGAGGGCATTAAGAGGGATGCTTGGGGAAGCGCCGGAGACAGGCGTGAGCCGTGGGTAAGGCGCGGACCTTGGAGACGGGCGTGGGATGCTGGGGCTGCCACCGCCACCGCCGCCGCCGCCGCCACCGCCCCCCCGCCACCGCCGCCGCCGCCGCCGCCCCCCCCGCCGCCGCTGCGGGGCCTGTGTGCGAGCACGGGTCACTGTCCGCCCTGCCTTCCGGGGGGCCTGTGCACCCCGCCACTGCCGGGGTCCCGGGACCCGGGGACGGCTTTCCCGGGAAAGCGCACGGAACGCCACGGGATGCTGCAACGTCATGCCAGCCTCTGCCGCCGCAGGCCCGCCCCACACTGCGCGCCCCTCCCTCCCCTCTGCCTGAGTGAGCCAGAGCCACCGAATCAGCGGCTCCCTTAAACCCGTCCTGTGTGAGCGAAGAACGGACGCCCTCCAGCAACCGACGCATAGAGGCAGGGCCAGGTCCAAGGCTGAGACCCGGGAGCTGTGAGAGCAGAGACAGAGAAATCTCTCTGTGCAGCCTCGGAGGCAGCGGATTAAAGCTCCACGGTCCATTTGATGTGCCCTGCGTCTGTGGAGTGTATGAATGGACAGCGAATCATCCCAAATTGAGGAAGTGGACTTTGAGGACAAGATTTAAGACTTTCCCCCCTTTTCCTCTTTTTACAACGAATTATCCCAAATTAAGGAGGTGGACTTAGAGAGCAAGATTTCAGACTTCTCGCCCTTTTCCTCTTTTTACAACGAATTATCCCAAATTGAGGAGGTGGACTTGGAGAGCAAGATTTTTTATTTTTCCCCCTGCTCTCTTTTTGTGAATGTGTATGTGTAATCTTCTGTGTAAGATTCTCTCTGTATAGCTTTGCTTCCACCATATATCCCAGGGTTCTATCGGTCCGTACTTTTTTCAATAATTACTTTTTAATTTTAATAATGCTACTATATTTCATACTTTATTCTATTTTACTTTACCTGCTCTTTCTTTTTTTCCTATCTTCCCTTCCTCCCTCCCTCCCTCCGTTCTTCCTTTCCTTCTTTCTTTTTCTTTCCTCCCTCCCTGCCTCCCACCCTTCCTCTTTCCACTTTCTTTTTCTTTCCTTCCTCCCTCCCTCCCTCCTGTCTTTCTTTCTTTCTTTCCTCCCTCCCTCCCTCCCTCTCTTCTTCCATTCACTCTTCCTTTTGCTTTCATTCCTCCCTCCCTCCCTCGTTTTTTTCCTTCTCTCTTTCCATCCTTCCTCCCTCCCTCCCTCCTTTCTTTCTTCCTTCCTTCCTTCCTTTCTTCCCTTCTTCCTTTCTTTCCCTCTCTCTTTCTTTCTTCTACTAATCCTTTCTTTCTGCTTTTTCTCCCTGTTATTCTGAGCCGGGTGGATGAAAGGCTCTTGGTGCTGCAGCCAGGAGCCAGTGCTGTGCCTCTGAAGTGGGAGAGCCAACTTCAGGACACGGGTCCACAAGAGACCTCCCAGCTCCACATAATATCAAGCAGCGAAAATCTCCCAGAGATCTCCATCTCAACACCAGCACCCAGCTTCACTCAACTACCAGTAAGCTACAGTGCTGGTCACCCTATGCCAAGCAACTAGCAAGGCAGGAACCCAACACCACCCATTAGCAGAGAGGCTACCTAAAAACATAATAAGGCCATAGGCACCCCAAAACACACCACCAGACGTGGACGTGTCCACCAGAAAGACAAGATCGAGCCTCAACCACCAGAACACAGGCATTAGTCTCCTCCACCAGGAAGCCTACACAACCTACTGAAACAACCTTAGCCACTGGGGACAGACACCAAAAACAACGGGAACTACGAATCTGCAGCCTGCAAAAAGGAGACCCCAAACACAGTAACATAAGCAAAATGAGAAGGCAGAAAAACACACAGCAGGTGAAGGAGCAAGATAAAAACCTACCAGACCTAACAAATGAAGAGGTAATAGGCAGTCTACATGAAAAAGAATTCGGAATAATGATGGTAAAGATGATCCAAGATTCTATTTCCCAGATCCAAAATCTTGGAAATAGAATAGACAAAATGAAAGAAACAGTTAACAAGGACCTAGAAGAACTAAAGATGAATCAAGCATCGATTAAAAACACAATAAATGAAATGAAAAATACTCTAGATGGGATCAATAGCAGAATAACTGAGGCAGAAGAACGGATAAGTGAGGTGGAAGATAAAATAGTGGAAATAACTGATGCAGAGCAAAATAAAGAAAAAAGAATGAAAAGAACAGAGGACAGTCTCAGAGACCTCTGGGACAACATTAAACGCACCAACATTCGAATTATAGGGATTCCAGAAGAAGAAGAGAAAAAGAAAGGGACTGAGAAAATATTTGAAGAGATTATAGTTGAAAACTTCCCTAATATGGGAAAGGAAATAGTTCATCAAGTCCAGGAGGCACAGAGAGTCCCATACAGAATAAATCCAAGGAGAAATACGCCAAGACACATATTAATCAAACTGTCAAAAGTTAAACACAAAGAAATCATATTAAAAGAAGCAAGGGAAAAACAACAAATAACACACAAGGGAATCCCCATCAGGTTAACAGCTGATCTCTCAGCAGAAACTCTACAAGCCAGAAGGGAGTGGCAGGACATAATTAAAGTGATGAAGGAGAGAAACCTGCAACCAAGATTACTCTACCCAGCAAGGATCTCATTCAGATTTGATGGAGAAATTAAAACCTTTACAGACAAGCAAAAGCTCAGAGAGTTCAGCACCACCAAAGCAGCTTTACAACAAATGCTAAAGGAACTTCTCTAGGCAAGAAACACAACAGAAGGAATATACCTACAATAACGAACCCAAAGCCATTAAGGAAATGGGAATAGGAACATACATATCAATAATTACCTTAAATATAAATGGACTAAATGCTCCCACCAAAAGACACAGAGTGGCTGAATGGATACAAAAACAAGACCCATATATATGCTGTCTACAAGAGACCCACTTCAGACCTAGAGACACATACAGATTGAAAGTAAGGGGATGGAAAAAGATATTCCATGCAAATGGAAATCAAAAGAAAGCTGGAGTAGCAATTCTTATATCAGACAAAATAGACTTTAAAATAAAGACTATTAGAAGAGACAAAGAAGGACACTACATAATGATAAAGGGATCGATCCAAGAAGAAGATATAAAAATTGTAAATATTTATGCACCCAACATAGGAGCACCTCAATACATAAGGCAAATACTAACAGCCATAAAAGGGGAAATCGACAGTAACACAATCATAGTAGGGGACTTTAACACCCCACTTTCACCAATGGACAGATCATCCAAAATGAAAATAAATAAGGAAACACAAGCTTTAAATGATACATTAAACAAGATGGACTTAATTGATATTTATAAGACATTCCATCCAAAAACAACAGAATACACATTTTTCTCAAGTGCTCATGGAACATTCTCCAGGATAGATCATATCTTGGGTCACAAATCAAGCCTTGGTAAATTTAAGAAAATTGAAATTGTATCAAGTATCTTTTCCGACCACAATGCTATGAGACTAGACATCAATTACAGGAAAAGATCTGTAAAAAATACAAACACATGGAGGCTAAACAATACACTACTCAATAACGAAGTGATCACTGAAGAAATCAAAGAGGAAATTAAAAAATACCTAGAAACAAATGACAATGGAGACACGACGACCCAAAACCTATGGGACGCAGCAAAAGCAGTTCTAAGGGGAAAGTTTATAGCAATACAATCCCACCTTAAGAAACAGGAAATATTTCGAGTAAACAACCTGACCCTGCACCTAAAGCAATTAGAGAAAGAAGAACAAAAAAACCCCAAAGCTAGCAGAAGGAAAGAAATCATAAAGATCAGATCAGAAATAAATGAAAAAGAAATGAAGGAAACGATAGCAAAGATCAACCAAACTAAAAGCTGGTTCTTTGAGAAGATAAAAAAAATTGACAAACCATTAGCCAGACTCATCACGAAAAGAAGGGAGAAGACTCAAATCAATAGAATTAGAAATAAAAAGGAGAGGTAACAACTGACACTGCAGAAATACAAAAGATCATGAGAGATTACTATAAGCAACTCTATGCCAATAAAATGGACAACCTGGAAGAAATGGACAAATTTTTAGAAATGCACAACCTGCCAAGACTGACTCAGGAAGAATTAGAAAATATGAATAGACCAATCACAAGCACTGAAATTGAAACTGTGATTAAAAATCTTCCATCAAACAAAAGCCCAGGAACAGATGGCTTCACAGGCGAATTCTATCAAACATTTAGAGAAGAGCTAACACCCATCCTTCTCAAACTCTTCCAAACAATATCAGAGGAAGGAACACACCCAAACTCATTCTACGAGGCTACCATCACCTTAATACCAAAACCAGGCAAGGATGTCACAAAGAAAGAAAACTACAGGCCAATATCACTGATGAACATAGATGCAAAAATCCTCAACAAAATACTAGCAAACAGAATCCAACAGCACATTAAAAGGATCATACACCATGATCAAGTGGGGTTTATTCCAGGAATGCAAGGATTCTTCAATATACGCAAATCAATCAATGTGATACACCATATTAACAAGTTGAAGGAGAAAAACCATATGATCATCTCAATAGATGCAGAGAAAGCTTTCGACAAAATTCAACACCCATTTATGATAAACACCCTGCAGAAAGTAGGCATAGAGGGAACTTTCCTCAACATAATAAAGGCCATATATGACAAACCCACAGCCAACATGGTCCTCAATGGTGAAAAAATGAAACCATTTCCACTAAGATCAGGAACAAGACAAGGCTGCCCACTCTCACCACTCTTATTCAACATAGTTTTGGAAGTTTTAGCCACAGCAATCAGAGAAGAAACGGAAATAAAAGGAATCCAAATTGGAAAAGAAGAAGTAAAGCTGTCACTGCTTGCAGATGACATGATACTATACATAGAGAATCCTAAAGATGCTACCGAAAAACTACTAGAGCTAATCAATGAATTTGGTAAAGTAGCAGGATACAAAATTAATGTACAGAAATCTCTGGCATTCCTGTACACTAATGATGAAATATCTGAAAATGAAATCAAGAAAACACTCCCATTTACCATTGCAACAAAAAGAATAAAATATCTAGGAATAAACCTACCTAAGGAGACAAAAGACCTGTATGCAGAAAATTATAAGACACTAATGAAAGAAATTAAAGATGATACAAATAGATCGAGAGATATACCATATTCCTGGATTGGAAGAATCAATATTGTGAAAATGACTCTACTACCCAAAGCAATCTACAGATTCAATGCAATCCCTATCAAACTACCACTGGCATTTTTCACAGAACTAGAACAAAAAATTTCAAAATTTGTTTGGAAAAACAAAAGACCCCGAATAGCCAAAGCAATCTTGAGAACGAAAAATGGAGCTGGAGGAATCAGGCTCCCTGACTTCAGACTATACTACAAAGCTACAGTAATTTAGACAGTGTTGTACTGGCATAAAAACAGAAAGATAGATCAGTGGATCAGGATAGAAAGCCCAGAGATAAACCCACGCACATATGGCCAACTTATCTTTGATAAAGGAGGCAGGATTGTACAGTGGAGAAAGGACAGCCTCTTCAATAAGTGGTGATGGGAAAACTGGACAGGGACATGTAAAAGTTTGAGATTAGATCATTCCCTAACACCATACACAAAAACAAGCTCAAAATGGATTAAAGACCTAAATGTAAGGCCAGAAACTATCAAACTCTTAGAGGAAAACATAGGTAGAACACTCTATGACATAAATCACAGCAAGATCCTTTTGGACCCACCTCCTAGAGAAATGGAAATAAAAACAAAGATAAACAAATGGGACCTAATGAAACTTCAAAGCTTTTGCACAGCAAAGGAAACCATAAACAAGACCAAAAGACAACCCTCAGAATGGGAGAAAATATTTGCAAATGAAGCAACTGACAAAGGATTAATCTCTAAAATTTATAAACAGCTCATGCAGCTCAATAACAAAAAAACAAACAACCCAATCCAAAAATGGGCAGAAGACTTAAATAGGCATTTCTCCAAAGAAGATATACAGACTGCCAACAAACACATGAAAGAATGCTCAACATCATTAATCATTAGAGAAATGCAAATCAAAACTACAATAAGATATCATCTCACACCAGTCAGAATGACCATCATCAAGAAATCTAGAAACAATAAATGCTGGAGAGGGTGTGGAGAAAAGGGAACACTCTTGCACTGCTGGTGGGAATGTGAATTGGTACAGCCACTATGGAGAACAGTATGGAGGTTCCTTAAAAGACTACAAATAGAACTACCATATGACCCAGCAATCCCACTACAAGGCATATACCCTGAGAAGACCATAATTCAAAAAGAGACATGTACCAAAATGTTCATTGCAGCTCTATTCACAATAGCCCAGAGCTGGAAACAACCTAAGTGTCCATCATCGGATGAATGGATAAAGAAGATGTGGCACATATATACAATGGAATATTACTCAGCCATAAAAAGAAACGAAACTGAGCTATTTGTAATGAGGTGGATAGACCTAGAGTCTGTCATACAGAGTGAAGTAAGTCAGAAAGAGAAAGGCAAATACCGTATGCTAACACATATATACGGAATTAAAAAAAAAAATGTCATGAAGAACCTAGGGGTAAAACGGGAATAAAGACACAGACCTACTTGAGAATGGACTTGAGGATATGGGGAGGGGGAAGGGTAAACTGTGACAAAGCGAAAGAGAGGCATGGACATATATACAGTACCAAACGTAAGGTAGATAGTGGGAAGCAGCCGCAGAGCACAGGGAGATCAGCTCGGTGCTTTGTGACCCCCTGGAAGGGTGGGATGGGTAGGGTGGGAGGGAGGAAGATGCATGAGGGAAGGGATGTGGGAACAGATGTATATGTATGACTGAATCACTTTGTTATAAAGCAGAAACTAATAAAAAAAAAGACATGAAAAAAAAAAGAACTTACCCTGACCCTGTCCCTAGTAAATGTCATGCCTCTTATGCTAACTAAAGCCCTGATGCTGTGCCAGACTCAGGCACTGAATTTAGTACAAAGGCCTTGACACCGTCCCTAAAAAAGGCCTAGATTCCTGTGCTAAATCCACCACCGACATTTTCCATAACTAAGGCCCAGCTGCCAATGATACCTAAAGTCCGGACACTATCCTGAACTTATATCTTGACCCATCTCTTACTAAGGGTCCTGATACTCTCTCTAAGTTGGCCGTGATGCGGGCCCTAAGTGAGGCCCTGAGGCTGTCCCTATAATAGGTCCTGATAATGTCTTTAACATTGCTTGAGGCTTGTCCTACACATGCACTTATGCTGCTCCTATGTCATGCCCTGAAAGTGTCCCTAGCTAAGGCCCTGACGCTAGGCATGACTCAGGCCCTGTCACTCTCCCTAAGTCAGGATCGCATCCCTTCCTTACCTGTAGCCCAGACACTGGTCGTAAATTAGGCCCTGATGCTCTACATAAATCAGGTCTTGAAACTATCCCTAGCTCATTTCCTAGCACTATCCCTAGACCTTAACCTGACCTTGTCTTTAGCTAATGGTGAGAATAGCTAAAGAGATTCTTTAGGGCGTGATGTTTTCATCTTGTGAATATAGTTTTCTTAAGAAAATAATGTTTCTAGTTTTAAAACTTTAAACAAAATATACTCACCTGCTGTGGAATATTCCTTCAGAGGTCCATGCATGGCTCACTTCTGCATCTGCTTGTATTGGCCTTCAGGTTGCTTTCAGGTATGGCTCCTCTTATGCTGACTAAATCCCTGATGCTGTCCCTAACTAAGTCTCTGAAATTAATCCCGAGATCGAGAACCTGTCCCTAACTGAGGCCTGGAGGCTCGTCCTAACTCAGGCTTTCATACTGTCCCTAAATAAGGCCCTGACACTACTCTTAACTCAGGCCCTGACACTGTCTATAACTAAGGCAGTGCTGCCATCAATATCTAAAGTCCTGACATTATCCTGAGCTAGTATCCTGACCCATGTCTTACCAAGGTTCTGAAACTGTCCCAAAGTAAGACCTGACACTGTCCCTAAGTGAGGCCCTGAGGCTGTCCCTAACAGAGGACCTGATAATGTGTTCAACAAAGACCATAATGCTGATCCTACAGAGGAACTGATGCTATTCCTGTCATGCCCTGACACTGTCCCTAACTCAGGCTTTAAAGATAGGCCTCACCTAGGCCCTGTTGCTGTACTTTACTTACGCTCGGACGCAGTCCCTACATCAAGCCCAGGCCCTGGTCCTGATTAAGGCCCTGACGCTAGTCCTAACTAAGGCCCTGATGCTCTCAATAACTAAGGTCCACACGCTCTCCCAAGGTCATTTCCCGACACTTACCCTGGAATGGAACCTGACTCTGTCCCGAGCTAAAATCCTGCATCTTATCCTAACTGAAACCGTAATACAGTCCCTAACTGAGGCCCTGACTAGCCCTAACTAAGGTCTTGACCCTGTCTCTAACTAAGGTCCGTAATTTGTCCTTATTATAGGCTCTGCTGCCGTCAATAACTAAAATCCCAACACTCTCCTGAGCTATTATCCTGACCCATCTCTAACAAATATCTTGACACTATCCCTAAGAAAGGACTGTCGCTGTCCCTAAGTGAAGACCTGAAGCTGTCCCTAACTATGGCCCTGAAGCTCTCCGTAACTGAGGCCTTGATGCTGTGCCTGACTGAGGTCCTGGTCATGTATTTAACTAAGACCCTAATGCTGATGCAACAAAGGCCCTGAGGCAGCTCCTACATCATGCCCTGACACGTTCTCCAGCTAAGGGCCTGACGCTAGGCCTCAATCAGGCCCTGTCGCTCTTCCTAAGTCAGGTTCTGCCACTGTCCCTACCTGAAGCCCTGACATTGGTTCTAATTAAGGCCCTGATACTCTCAGTAACTAAGGTCCTGACACTATCCCAAGATCATTTCCTGACACGATCCCTAGACGTAAACCTGCAAATATCCTGTCTCTTATGCTAACTAGAGCCCTTATGCTGTGCCAAAATCAGGCCCTGAATTTAGTCCCAAGGCCTAGACACTGTCCCTTACCAAGGACTAGATGCTCGTCCTAAATCCGTCACTGACCCTGTCCCTAACTAAGGCCCTAACACTTTTCCTAACTCAGGCCTTACATGGTACTAGCAGAGGCCCTGATGCTAGTCCTAACTAAAGGCTTGACACTGTCCCTAACAAAGGCCTTGCTGCCATCCATATCTAAAGTCCTGACATTATCCTGAGCTTATATCCTGACCCATCTCATACTAAGGTTCTGAAAATGTCTCTATATAGGCCGTGATGCTGTCCCTAAGTGAGGCCCTGAGGCTGTCCCTAACAGAGGCCCCGATAATGTCTTTAACAACAACCCTGACGCTGATCCTACTGAGTCCCTTCGGCTGCTCCTATATCATGCCCTCACACTATCACTAGCTAAGGCCCTGACGCTAGACCTGACTCAGGCCCTGTTGCTCTCACTAAGTCAGGCTCGCATGCCTTCCCTACCTGTAACCCTGACACTGGTCGTAAATTAGGCCCTGATGCTCTACGTAAATCAGGTCTTGAAACTCTCCCTAGGTCATTTCCTGGCACTATCCCTAGACCTTTACTTGAACTTGTCTTTAGCTAATGGTGAGAATTGCCAAAGAGATTCTTTAGGGCGTGATGTTTTCATCTTGTGAATATAGTTTTCTTAAGAAAATAATGTTTCTAGTTTTACAAACTTTAAACAAAATGTACTCACCTGCTGTGGAATATTCCTTCAGAGGTCCATGCATGGTTCACTTCTGCATCTGCTTGTATTGGCCTTCAGGTTGCTTTCAGGTATGGCTCCTCTTATGCTGACTAAATCCCTGATGCTGTCCTTAGCTAAGTCCCTGAAATTAGTCCTGAGATCGAGAACCTGTCCCTAACTGAGGCCTGGTGGCTCATCCTAACTCAGGCTTACATACTGTCCCTAAATAAGGCCCTGACACTACTCTTAACTCAGGCCCTGACACTGTCTATAACTAAGGCAGTGCTGCCATCAATATCTAAAGTCCTGACATTATCCTGAGCTAGTATCCTGACCCATGTCTTACCAAGGTTCTGAAACTGTCCCAAAGTAAGCCCTGATTCTGTCCCTAAGTGAGGCCCTGAGGCTGTCCCTAACAGAGGCCCAGATAATGAGTTCAACAGAGACCATAATGCTGATCCTACAGAGGACCTGATGCTACTCCTAAGTCATGCCCTGACACTGTCCCTAACTCAGGCCTTAAAGATAGGCCTCCCGTAGGCCCTGTTGCTGTACTTTACTTACGCTCTGATGCTGTCCCTACATCAAGCCCTGGCACTGTTCCTGATTAAGGCCCTAATGCTAGTCCTAACTAAGGCCCTGATGCTCTCAATAACTAAGGTCCTCACGCTCTCCCTAGGCCATTTCCTGACACTTACCCTGGAATGGAACCTGACTCTGTCCCGAGCTAAAATCCTGCATCTTATCCTAACTGAAACCGTAATACAGTCCCTTACTGAGGCCCTGACTAGCCCTAACTAAGGTCCTGACCCTGGCTCTAACTAAGGTCCATAATATGTCCTTTTAATAGGCTCTGCTGCCAGCAATAACTAAAATCCCGACACTCTCCTGAGCTATTATCCTGACGTATCTCTAACAAATATCTTGACACTGTCCCTAAGAAAGGACTGTCGCTGTCCCTAAGTGAAGACCTGAGGCTGTCCCTAACTACAGCCCTGAAGCTCTCCCTAACTGAGGACTTGATGCTGTGCCTGAATGAGGTCCTGGTCATGTATTTAACTAAGACCCTAATGCTGATGCAACAAAGGCCCTGAGGCAGCTCCTACATCATGCCCTGACACGTTCTCCAGCTAAGGGCCTGATGCTAGGCCTCAATCAGGTCCTATCACTCTTCCGGAGTCAGGCTCTGACGCTGTCCCTACCTGAAGCCCTGACATTGGTTCTAATTAAGGCCCTTATACTCTCAGTAACTAAGGTCCTGACACTATCCCAAGATCATTTCCTGACACGATCCCTAGACCTTAACCTGCAAATATCCTGCCTCTTATGCTAACTAAAGCCCTTATGCTGTGCCGAAATCAGGCCCTGAATTTAGTCCCAAGGCCTTGATGCTCTCCCTAACAAAGGACTAGATGCTCGTCCTAAATCCAACCCTGACCCTGTCCCTAAATAAGGCACTAACACTATGCCTAACTCAGGCCTTGACATGCTACTAACAGAGGCCTTAATGCAAGTCCTAACTAAAGGCTTGACACTGCCCCTAACTAAGGCCTTGTTGCCATCCATATCTAAAGTACTGACACTATCCTGAGCTTATATCCTGACCCATCTCATCCTAAGGTTCTGAAAATGTCTCTATTTAAGCCGTGATTCTGTCCCTACATGAGGCCCTGAGTCAGTCCCTAACAGAGGCACCGATAATGTCTTTAACAACGACCCTGATGCAGATCCTACCAAGGCCCTTAGGCTGGTCCTACATCATGCCCTGACACTATCCCTAGCTAAGGCCCTGATGCTAGGCCAGACTCAGCCCTGTCGCTCTCGCTAAATCAGGCTCGCATGCCTTCCCTACCTGTAGCCCTGACACTGGTCGTAAATTAGGCCCTGATGCTCTACGTAAATCAGGTCTTGAAACTATCCCTAGGTCATTTCCTGGCACCATCCCTAGACCATAACCTGACCTTGTATTTTGCTAATGGTGAGAATAGCTAAAGAGATTCTTTAGGGTGTGATTTTTTAATCTTGTGAATATAGTTTTCTTAAGAAAATATTGTTTTTAGTTTTACAAACTTTAAACAAAATGTACTCACCTGCTGTGGAATATTCCTACAGAGGTCCATGCATGGTTCACTTCTACATCTGCTTGTATTGCCCTTCAGGTTGCTTTCAGGTATAGCTGCTCTTATGCTAACTAAATCCCTGATGCTGTCCTTAACTAAGTCTCTGAAATTAGTCCCGGGATCGTGAACCTTTCCCTAACTGAGGCCTGGAGGCTCGTACTAAGTCACGCTTTCATACTGTCTCTAAATAAGTCCTGACACTACTCTTAACTCAGGCCCTGACACTGTCTATAACTAAGGCACTGCTGCCATCAATATCTAAAGTCCTGACATTATCCTGAGCTAGTATCCTGACCCATGTCTTACCAAGGTTCTGAAACTGTCCCAAAATAAGCCCTGACGCTGTTCCTAAGTGAGGCCCTGAGCCTGTCCGTAACAGAGGCCCGGATAATGAGTTCAACAAAGACCCTAATGCTGATCCTACAGAGGACCTGATGCTACTCCTAAGTCATGCCCTGACACTGTCCCTAACTCAGGCTTTAAAGATAGGCCTCACCTAGGCCCTGTTGCTGTACTTTACTTACGCTCTGACGCTGTCCCTACATCAAGCCCTGGCACTGGTCCTGATTAAGGCCCTGATGCTAGTCCTAACTAAGGCCTTGATGCTCTCAATAACTAAGCTCTTCATGCTCTCCCTAAGTCATTTCCTGACACTTACCCTAGAATGGAACCTGACTCTGTTCCGAGCTAAAATCCTGCATCTTATCCTAACTGAAACCGTAATACAGTCCCTTACTGAGGCCCTGACTAGCCCTAACTAAGGTCCTGACCCTGTCTCTAACTAAGGTCCATAATTTGTCCTTATTATAGGCTCTGCTCCCGGCAATAACTAAAATCCCGACACTCTGCTGAGCTATTATCCTGACCCATCTCTAACAAATATCTTGACACTGTCCCTAAGAAAGGACTGTCGCTGTCCCTAAGTGAAGATCTGAGGCTGTCCCTAACTACGGCCCTGAAGCTCTCCCTAACTGAGGCCTTGTTGCTGTGCCTGAATGAGGTCCTGGTCATGTATTTAACTAAGACCCTAATGCTGATGCAACAAAGGCCCTGAGGCAGCTCCTACATCATGCCCTGACACGTTCTCCAGCTAAGGGCCTGACGCCAGGCCTCAATCAGGCCCTGTCACTCTTCCTAATTCAGGCTCTGATGCTGTCCCTACCTGAAGCCCTGACATTGGTTCTAATTAAGGCCCTGATACTCTCAGTAACTAAGGTCCTGTCACTATCCCACGATCATTTCCTGACAAGATCCGTAGACCTTAACCTGCAAATATCCTGCATCTTATGCTAACTAAAGCCCTTATGCTGTGCTGACACTGTCCCTTACCAAGGACTAGATGCTCGTCCTAAATCCGGCCCTGACCCTGTCCCTAACCAAGGCCCTAACACTATGCCTAACTCAGGCCTTACATGGTACTAGCCTTAACCTGACCTTGTCTTTAGCTAATGGTGAGAATAGCTAAAGAGATTCTTTAGGGCGTGATTTTTTCATCTTGTGAATATAGTTTTCTTAAGAAAATAATGTTTTTTTTTTATTGCTTAACAATGGTGTGTTAGTTTCTGCTTTATAACAAAATGAATCAGTTATACATATACATATGTTCCCATATCCCCTCCCTCTTGCGTCTCCCTCCCACCCTCCCTATTCCACCCCTCCAGGCAGTCACAAAGAACCGAGGTGATCTCCCTTTGCTATGCGGCTGCTTCCCACTAGCTATCTACCTTACATTTGGTAGTGTATATATGTCCATGCCTCTCTCTTGCTTTGTCACAGCTTACCCTTCCCCCTCCCCATATCCTCATGTCCATTCTCTATTAGGTCTGTGTCTTAATTTTATTTTTTGCTTTATAACAAATATAATCAGTTATACATATACATATGTTTCCATATCCCCTCCCTTTTGCGTCTCCCTCCCACCCTCCCTATCCCACCCCTCCAGGCGGTCACAAAGTACCGAGCTGATCTCCCTGTGCTATGCGGCTGCTTCCCACTAGCTATCTACCTCACGTTTGGTAGTGTATATATGTCCATGCCGCTCTTTCACTTTGTCACAGCTTACCCTTCCCCCTCCCCATATCCTCAAGTCCATTCTCAAGTAGGTCTGTGTCTTTATTCCTGTCTTACCCCTAGGTTCTTCATGACATTTCTTTTTCTTCTAAATTCCATATATATATATGTTAGCCTACGGTATTTGTCTTTCTCTTTCTGACTTACTTAACTCTGTATGACACACTCTAGCTCTATCCACCTCATTACAAATAGCTCAATTTCATTTCTTTTTGTGGCTGAGTAATATTCCATTGTATATATGTGCCACATCTTCTTTATCCATTCATCCGATGATGGACACTTAAGTGGTTTCCATCTCCGGCCTACTGTAAATAGCGCTGCTATGAACATTTTGGTACATGACTGTTTTTGAATTATGGTTTTCTCAGGGTATATGCCTAGTAGTGGGATTGCTGGGTCATATGGTAGTTCTATTTGTAGTTTTCTAAGGAACCTCCATACTGTTCTCCATAGTGGCTGTACCAATTCACATTCCCACCAGCAGTGCAAGAGTGTTCCCTTTTCTCCACACCCTCTCCAGCATTTATTCTTTCTAGATTCTTTGATGAAGGCCATTCTGACTGGTGTGAGATGATATCTCATTGTAGTTTTGATTTGCGTTTCTCAACTGATTAAAGATGTTGAGCATTCTTTCATGTGTTTGTTGGCAGTCTGTATATCTTCTGTGGAGAAATGTCTATTTAGGTCTTCTGCCCATTTTTGGATTGGTTTGTTTGGTTTTTTTGATATTGAGCTGCATGAGCTGCTTATAAATTTTGGAGATTAATCCTTTGTCAGTTGCTTCATTTGCAAATATTTTCTCCCATTCTGAGGGTTGTCTTTTCATCTTGTTTATGGTTTCCTTTGCTGTGCAAAAGCTTTTAAGTTTCATTAGGTACCATGTGTTTATTTTTGTCTTTATTTCCATTTCTCTAGGAGGTGGGTCAAAAAGGATCTTGCTGTGATTTATGTTATAGGGTGTTCTGCCTATGTTTTCCTCTAAGAGTTTGATAGTGTCTGGCCTTACATTTAGGTCTTTAATCCATTTTGAACTTATTTTTGTGTATGGTGTTAGGGAGTGATCTAATCTCATACTTTTACATGTCCCTGTTCAGTTTTCCCAGCATCACTTATTGAAGAAGCTGTCCTTTCTCCATTGTACATTCCTGCCTCCATTATCAAAGATAAGGTGACCGTATGTGCGTGGGTTTATCTCTGGGCTTTCTATCCTGTTCCATTGATCTATCTTTCTGTTTTTATGCCAGTACCATACTGTCTTGATTACTGTAGCTTTGTAGTATAGTCTGAAGTCAGGGAACCTGATTCCTCCAGCTCCATTTTTCGTTCTCAAGATTGCTTTGGCTATTCGGAGTCTTTTGTGTTTCCATACCAATTGTGATTTTTTTTTGTTCTAGTTCTGTGAAAAATGCCAGTTGTAGTTTGATAAGCATTGCATTGAATCAGTAGATTGCTTTGGGTAGTAGGGTCATTTTCACACTGTTGATTCTCCCAATCCAAGAACATGGTATGTCTCTCCATCTATCTGTATCATGTTTAATTTCTTTCATCAGTGTCTTATAATTTTCTGCATACAGGTCTTTTGTCTCCTTAGGTAGGTTTATTCCTAGATATTTTACCCTTTTTGTTGCAATGTTAAATGGGAGTGTTTTCTTGATTTCACTTTCAGGTTTTTCATCATTAGTATATAGGAATGCCAGAGATTTCTGTGCATTAATTATGTGTCTTGCTACTTTATCAGAATCATTGATTAGCTTTAGTAGTTTTCTGGTAGCATCTTTAGGATTCTCTATGAATAGTATCATGTCATCTGCAAACCGTGACAGCTTTACTTCTTCTTTTCCGGTTTGGATTCCTTTTATTTCCTTTTCTTCTCTGATTGCTGTGGCTAAAACTTCCAAAACTATGTCGAATAAGAGTGGTGAGAGTGGACAACCTTGTCTTGTTCCTGATCTTAGTGGAAATGGTTTCAGTTTTTCATCATTGAGGATGATGTTGGCTGTGGGTTTGTCATATATGGCCTTTATTATGTTGAGGAAAGTTCCCTCTATGCCTACTTTCTGGAGGGTGTTTATCATAAATGGGTGTTGAATTTTGTTGAAAGCTTTCTCTGCATCTATTGAGATGATCATATGGTTTTTCTTCTTCACTTTGTTAATATGGTGTATCACGTTGACTGATTTGTGTATATTGAAGAATACCTGCATTCCTGGAATAAACCCCACTTGATCATGGTGTATGATCCTTTTAATGTGCTGTTGGATTCTGTTTGCTAGTATTTTGCTGAGGATTTTTGCATCTATGTTCATCAGTGATATTGGCCTGTAGTTTTCTCTCTTTGTGACATCCTTGCCTGGTTTTGGTATCAAGGTGATGGTGGCCTCGTAGAATGAGTTTTGGAGTGCTCCTCCCTCTGCTATATTTTGGAAGAGTTTGAGAAAGATAGGTGTTAGCTCTTCTCTAAATGTTTGATAGAATTCGCCTGTGAAGCCATCTGGTCCTGGGCTTTTGTTTGTTGGAAGATTTTTAACCACAGTTTCAATTTCAGTGCTTGTGATTGGTCTATTCCTATTTTCTATTTCTTCCTGATTCAGTCTTGGCAGGTTGTGCATTTCTAAGAATTTGTCCATTTCTTCCAGGTTGTCCATTTTATTGGCATAGAGTTGCTTGTAATAATCTCTCATGATCTTTTGTATTTCTGCAGTGTCAGTTGTTACTTCTCCTTTTTCATTTCTAATTCTTTTGATTTGAGTCTTCTCCCTTCTTTTCGTGATGAGTCTGGCTAATGGTTGATCAATTTTGTTTATCTTCTCAAAGAACCAGCTTTTAGTTGTATTGATCTTTGCTATCATTTCCTTCTTTTCTTTTTCATTTATTTTTGATCTGATTTTTATTATTTCTTTCCTTCTGCTAACTTTGGGGTGTTTTTGTTCTTCTTTCTCTAATTGCTTTAGGTGAAAGGTTCGGTTGTTTATTTGAGATGTTTCCTGTTTCTTAAGGTGGAATTGTATTGCTATAAACTTCCCTCTTACAACTGCTTTTGCTGCGTCCCATAGGTTTTGGGTCATCATGTCTCCATTGTCATTTGTTTCTAGTTAGTTTTTTATTTCCTGTTTGATTTCTTCAGTGATCACTTCGTTATTGAGTAGTGTATTGTTTAGCCTCCATGTGTTTGTATTTTTTACAGATCTTTTCCTGTAATTGATATCTAGTCTCATAGCATTGTGGTCAGAAAAGATACTCGATACAATTTCAATTTTCTTAAATTTACCAAGGCTTGATTTGTGACCCAAGATATGATCTATCCTGGAGAATGTTCCATGACCACTTGAGAAAAATGTGTATTCTGTTGTTTTTGGATGGAATGTCCTATAAATATCAATTAAGTCCATCTTGTTTAATGTATCATTTAAAGCTTGTGTTTCCTTATTTATTTTCATTTTGGATGATCTGTCCATTGGTGAAAGTGGGGTGTTAAAGTCCCCTACTATGATTGTGTTACTATCGATTTCCCCTTTATGGCTGTTAGTATTTGCCTTATTATTGAGGTGCTCCTATGTTGGGTGCATAAATATTTACAATTGTTATATCTTCTTCTTGCATCGATCTCTTTATCATTATGTAGTGTCCTTCTTTGTCTCTTCTAATAGTCTTTATTTTAAAGTCTATTTTGTCTGATATAAGAATTGCTACTCCAGCTTTCCATTTGCATGGAATATCTTTTTCCATCCCCTCACATTCAATCTGTATGTGTCTCTAGGTCTGAAGTGGGTCTCTCATAGACAGCATATATGTGCGTCTTGTTTTTGTATCCATTCAGCCAATCTTTGTCTTTTGGTGGGAGCATTTAGTCCATTTACATTTAAGGTAATTATTGATATGTATGTTCCTATTCCTATTTCCTTAATTGTTTTGGGTTCATTATTGTAGGTATTTTCCTTCTGTTGTGTTTCTTGCCAAGAGAAGTTCCTTTAGCATTTGTTGTAAAGCTGCTTTGGTGGTGCTGAACTCTCTCAGCTTTTGCTTATCTGTAAACGTTTTAATTTCTCCATCAAATCTGAATGAGATCCTTGCTGGGCAGAGTAATCTTCGTTGCAGGTTTTTCTCTTTCATCACTTTAATTATGTCCTGCCAGTCCCTTCTGGCTTGCAGAGTTTCTGCTGAAAGCTCAGCTTTTAACCTTATGGGGATTCCCTTGTGTGTTATTTGTTGTTTTTCCCTTGCTGCTTTTAATATGTTTTCTTTGTATTTAATTTTTGACAGTTTGATTAATATGTGCCTTGGCATATTTCTCCTTGGATTTATCCTGTATGGGACTCTCTGTGCCTCCTGGACTTGATTATCTATTTCCTTTCCCATATTAGGGAAGTTTTCAACTATAATCTCTTCAAATATTTTCTCAGTCCCTTTCTTTTTCTCTTCTTCTTCTGGAATCCCTATAATTCGAATGTTGGTGTGTTTAATGTTGTCACAGAGGCATCTGAGACTGTCCTCAGTTCTTTTCATTCTTTTCTCTTTCTTCTGCTCTCTGGTAGTTATTTCCACTATTTTATTTTCCACATCACTTATGCGTTCTTCTGCCTCAGTTATTCTGCTAATGATCCCATCGAGAGTATTTTTGATTTCATTTATTGTGTTTCTAATCATTGCTTGATTCATCCATAGTTCTTCTAGGTCCTAGTTAACTGTTTCTTGCATTTTGTCTATTCTATTTCCAAGATTGTGGATCATCTTTACTATCATTATTCTGAACTCTTTCTCAGGTAGACTACCTATTTCCTCTTCATATGTTAGGTCTGGTGGGTTTTTAATCTTGCTCCTTCTCCTGCTGTGTGTTTTTCTGTCTTCTCATTTTGCTTATCTTACTGTGTTTGGGGTCTCCTTTTTGCAGGCTGCAGGTTCGTAGTTCCCGTTGTCTTTGGTGTCTGTCCCCAGTGGCTAAGGTTGGTTCAGTGGGTTGTGTAGGCTTCCTGGTGGAGGGGACTAGTGCCTGTGTTCTGGTGGATGAGGCTGGATCTTGTCTTTCTGGTGTGCATGTCCACATCTGGTGGTGTGTTTTGGGGTGTCTGTGTGCTTTTTATGATTTTAGACAGCCTATCTGCTAATGGGTGGCGTTCTGTTCCTGTCTTGCTAGTTGTTTGGCATAGGGTGTCCCGCACTGTAGTTTGCTGGTCTCTGAGTGAAGCTGGGTGCTGGTGTTGAGATGGAGATCTCTGGAAGATTTTCGCCATTTGATATTATATGGAACTGGGAGGTCTCTTGTGGACCAGTGTCGTGAAGTTGGCTCTCCCAACTCAGAGGCACAGCACTGACTCCTGGCTCTTCAATTTGGGATAACTCATTGTCTATTCATGTATTCCAAAGATTAAGGGTACATCAAGTTGATTGTGGAGCTTTAATCTGCTGCTTCTGAGGCTGCTGGCAGAGATTTCCCTTTCTCTTCTTTGTTCTCACAGCTCCCAGAAAATAATGTTTCTAGTTTTACAAACTTTAAACAAAATGTACTCACCTGCTATGTAATATTCCTTCAGAGGTCGATGCATGGTTCACTTCTACATCTGCTTGTATTGGCCTTCAGTTTGCTTTCAGGTGTGGCTCCTCTTATGCTAACTAAATCCCTGATGCTGTCCTTAACTAAGTCTCTGAAATTAGTCCCGAGATTGTGAACCTGTCCCTAACTGAGGCCTGGAGGCTCGTCCTAACTCAGGCTTTCATACTGTCCCTAAATAAGTCCTGACACTACTCTTAACTCAGGCCCTGACACTGTCTATAACTAAGGCACTGCTGCCATCAATATCTAAAGTCCTGAGATTATCCTGAGCTAGTATCCTGACCCATGTCTTACCAAGGTTCTGAAACTGTCCCAAAGTAAGCCCTGACGCTGTCCCTAAGTGAGGCCCTGAGGTTGTCCCTAACAGAGGCCCTGATAATGAGTTCAACAAAGACCCTAATGCTGATCCTACAGAGGACCTGATGCTACTCCTAAGTCATGCCCTGACACTGTCCCTAACTCAGGCCTTAAAGATAGGCCTCACCTAGGCCCTGTTGCTGTACTTACTTACGCTCTGACGCTGTCCCTACATCAAGCCCTGGCACTGGTCCTGATTAAGGCCCTGACGCTAGTCCTAACTAAGGCCTTGATGCTCTCAATAACTAAGCTCTTCATGCTCTCCCTAGGTCATTTCCTGACACTTACCCTGGAGTGGAACCTGACTCTGTCCCGAGCTAAAATCCTGCATCTTATCCTAACTGAAACCATAATATAGTCCCTAACTGAGACCCTGACTAGCCCTAACTAAGGTCCTGACCCTGTCTCTAAGGTCCGGAATTTCTCCTTATTATAGGCTTTGCTGCCGGGAATAACTAAAATCCCGACACTCAACTGAGCTCTTGTCCTGACCCATCTCTAACAAATATCTTGACACTGTCCCTAAGAAAGGACTGTCGCTGTCCCTAAGTGAAGACCTGAGGCTGTCCCTAACTACAGTCCTGAAGCTCTCCCTAACTGAGGCCTTGATGCTGTGTCTGACTCATGTCCTGGTCATGTATTTAACTAAGACCCTAATGCTGATGCAACAAAGGCCCTGAGGCACCTCCTACATCATGCCCTGACACGTTCTCCAGCTAAGGGCCTGACGCCAGGCCTCAATCAGGCCCTGTCACTCTTCCTAAGTCAGACTCTGACGCTGTCCCTACCTGAAGCCCTGACATTGGTTCTAATTAAGGCCCTGATACTCTCAGTAACTAAGGTCCTGACACTATCCCAAGATCATTTCCTGACACGGTCCCTAGATCTTAACCTGCAAATATCCTGCCTCTTATGCTAACTAAAGCCCTTATGCTGTGCCGAAATCAGGCCCTGAATTTAGTCCCAAGGCCTTGACGCTCTCCCTAAGAAAGGACTAGATGCTCATCCTAAATCCGGCCCTGACCCTGTCCCTAAATTAGGCACTAACACTATGCCTAACTCAAGCCCTGACATGGTACTTACAGAGGCCCTGATGTAGTCTTAACTTAAGCCTTGACATTGTCCCTAACTAAGGCCTTGCTGCCATCCATATCTAAAGTCCTGACACTATCTTGAGCTTATATCCTGACCCATCTCATCCTAAGGTTCTGAAAATATCTCTATGTAGGCCGTGATGCTGTCCCTACGTGAAGCACTGAGGCTGTCGCTAACAGAGGCCCCGATAATGTGTTTAACAACGTCCCTGATGCTGATCCTACAAAGGCCCTTAGGCTGCTCCTACATCATGCCCTGACACTATCCCTAGCTAAGGCCCTGACGCTAGGCCTGACTCTGGCCCTGTCGCTCTCCCTACGTCAGGCTCGGATGACTTCCCTACCTGTAACCCTGACACTGGTCGTAAATTAGGCCCTGATGCTCTACGTAAATCAGGTCTTGAAACTATCCCTAGGTCATTTCCTGGCACTATCCCTAGACATTAACCTGACCTTGTCTTTAGCTAATGTTGAGATTAGCTAAAGAAATTCTTT
Organism: Mesoplodon mirus; assembly: GCF_964341445.2. Classification (NCBI taxonomy): domain Eukaryota; kingdom Metazoa; phylum Chordata; class Mammalia; order Artiodactyla; family Ziphiidae; genus Mesoplodon; species Mesoplodon mirus. Next base: position 99,009,506 of record NC_138986.1, on the reverse strand, counting down.
AGCCATGATTTTTTCATCTTGTGAATATAGTTTTCTTAAGAAAATAATGTTTCTAGTTTTACAAACTTTAAACAAAATGTACTCACCTGCTGTGGAATATTCCTTCAGAGGTCCATGCATGGTTCACTTCTGCATCTGCTTGTATTGGCCTTCAGGTTGCTTTCAGGTATGGCTCCTCTTATGCTGACTAAATCCCTGATACTGTCCTTAGCTAAGTCCCTGAAATTAGTCCTGAGATCGAGAACCTGTCCCTAACTGAGGCCTGGTGGCTCGTCCTAACTCAGGCTTACATACTGTCCCTAAATAAGGCCCTGACACTACTCTTAACTCAGGCCCTGACACTGTCTATAACTAAGGCAGTGCTGCCATCAATATCTAAAGTCCTGACATTATCCTGAGCTAGTATCCTGACCCATGTCTTACCAAGGTTCTGAAACTGTCCCAAAGTAAGCCCTGACGCTGTCCCTAAGTGAGGCCCTGAGCCTGTCCCTAACAGAGGCCCAGATAATGAGTCTTTGTGACCCTAATGCTGATCCTACAGAGGACGTGATGCTTCTCCTAAGTCATGTCCTGACACTGAGTCCCTAACTCAGGCCTTAAAGATAGGCCTCCCGTAGGCCCTGTTGCTGTACTTTACTTAGGCTCTGATGGTGTCCCTACATCAAGCCCTGGCAGTGGTCCTGATTAAGGCCCTGACGCTAGTCTTAACTAAGGCCCTGATGCTCTCAACAACTAAGGTCATTACGTTCTCCCTAGGTCATTTCCTGACACTTACCCTGGAATGGAACCTGACTCTGTCCCGAGCTAAAACCCTGCATCTTATCCTAACTGAAACCGTAATACAGTCCCTTACTGAGGCCCTGACTAGCCCTAACTAAGGTCCTGACCCTGTTTCTAACTAAGGTCCGTAATTTGTCCTTATTATAGGCTCTGCTCCCGGCAATAACTAAAATCCCGACACTCTGCTGAGCTATTATCCTGACCCATCTCTAACAAATATCTTGACACTATCCCTAAGAAAGGACTGTCGCTGTCCCTAAGTGAAGACCTGAGGCTGTCCCTAACTACGGCCCTGAAGCTCTCCCTAACTGAGGCCTTGATGCTGTGCCTGACTCAGGTCCTGGTCATGTATTTAACTCAGGCCCTAATGCTGATGCAACAAAGGCCCTGAGGCAGCTCCTACATCATTCCCTGACACGTTCTCCAGCTAAGGGCCTGACGCTAGCCCTCAATCAGGCCCTGTCGCTCTTCCTAAGTCAGGCCTTGACCCTGTCCTTTACAAAGGACTAGATGCTTGTCCTAAATCCGGCCCTGACACTGTCCCTAACTAAGGCCCTGACATGGTCCCTAACAGAGGCCCTGATGCTATCCTAACTAAAGGCTTGACACTATCCCTAACTAAATCCTTTCTGCCATCCATAACTAAAGTCCTGACACTATCCTGAGCTTATATCCTGACCCATCTCATACTACGGTTCTGAAAATGTCTCTAAGTAGGCCGTGATGTTGTCCCAAAGTGAGGCCCTGAGGCTGTCCCTCACAGAGTCCCTTATCATGTCTTTAACAATGCTCTTGATGCTGATCCTACTAAGTCACCTATGGTGCTTCTAAATCATGCCCTGACTCTGTCCCTATGTAAAGCCCTGGCGCTAGGCCTCCCTCAGGCCCTGTTGCTCTCCCTAAATCAGGGTCTCCCGCTGTCCTTACCTGAAACACTGATACTGGTCCTCAATTGGGCCCTAATGCTCTAAGTAAATAAACTGTTGACACTACCCATAGGTCATTTCCTGACAGTACCCATAGACCTTAACCCAGCCTTGTCTTTAACTAATGTCAAGTCCTATGCTAAATAAATCCCTGATGCTCCACCTAACAAAGGTTCTGAAATTAGTCCCGAATTCGTGAACCTGTCCCTGAGGCCTGGAGGCTTGTCCTAACTCAGGCCCTGACACTGTCCCTAAGGCCCTGACACTACATGTAATTCAGTCCCTGACACTGTACCTTTAAAGACTCTGATGCTAGCCCTAACTCAGTCCCTGACTCTGTCTCTAACTAAGGCCCTGCTGGCGTCAATGTCTAAAGTCCTGACACTATCCTGAGCTAATTTCCTGACCCATCTCTTACCAAGGTCCTGAAACTGTCCCAAAGTAAGCCCTGACGCTGTCCCTAAGTGAGGCCCTGAGGCTGTCCCTAACAGAGGCCCTGATAATGTATTTAATAAAGCCCATGAGGCTGATCCTACTGAGGCCTTTATGCTGCTCCTAAGTCATGCCCTGACACTGCCCCTAACTCAGGCCCTAATGATATGCCCCACTTGTGCCCTGTTGCTGTACCTTAGTTAAGCTCTGAAGGTGTCCGTACATCAAGCCCTGGCACTGGTCCTGATTAAGGCCCTCACGCTGGTCCTAACTACGCCCCAGATGCTCGCAATAACTACGGTCTTCTCCCTCTCCTTAGGTCATTTCCTGACACTATCTCTGGCCTGGAACCTGACTCTGTCCTGAGCCACTGTCCTGCATCTTATCCTAGCTTAAACCCTAATACTCTCCTTAACTAAGGCCCTGACTAGTCCTAACTAAGGCCCTGACTCGGTATCTAACAAAGGCTCTGATGCTAGTCCTAACTAAAGCCGTGACACTTTCTCTAAGTAAGGCCCGGAATCTGTCCCTAATATAGACCCTGCGGCCGGCAATAACTAAAGTCTTGATGCTTTCCTGAGGTAATATCTGGACCCTTCTCTAACCAAGGTCCTCACACTGTCCCAAAGTCAGCCCTGATGCTGTCCCTAAATGAGGCTCTGAGGCTGTCCCTGACACAGGCCCTGAAGCTTTTCTCTAACTGAGGCCCTGACGCTGTGACTAACTCAGGCCCTGATCATGTCTTGAACTAAGACCCTAATGCTGATCCAACAAAGGCGCTGATGCTGCTCCTGTCAAGCCCTGACACTGTCCCTAGCTATGGCCCTGATGCTAGGTCTTACTCAGGCCCTGTCACTCTCCCTACATCAGGCTCTGACGTTCTCCCTACCTGAAGCCCTGACACTGGTCCTATGTAAGGCCCTGATACTCTCTGTAACTAAGGTCTTGACACTATCCCTAGCTCATTTCCTGACACTATCCCTAGACCTTAGTCTAACCCTGTCCCTAGCTAATGCCTTGCCTCTTATGCTAACTAAAGCCCTGTCACTCACTAAGGCCCTGAAATTAGTCCCAAGACCCTGACACTGTCCCTAAGGCCCTGACACTGTACCTTTAAAGGCTCTGTTGCTAGTCCTAACTCAGGCCCTGACACTGTCCCTAATTAAGGCCCTGCTGCTGTCAATAACTAAAGTCCTGACACTATCCTGAGCTAATATCCTGACTTATCTCGTACCAACACTCTGACACTGTCCCCAAGTAAGCCCTGATGCTGTCCCTAAGTGAGGCCCTGAGGCTGTCCCTAACTAAGGCCCTGAAGCTCAGCCTAACTCAGGTCCTCATGCTAGGTCTAACACTGGTCCTGACATTGTCCCTAACAAAGGCCCTGACCCTAGTCTAACCCTAAGCCCTGATGTTGGTGTAACTCATGTTATGACGTTGTCCCTAAGTAAGGCCCTCAAGCTGTCTCTAATGTCAGCCTTGCTGCTGTCAATAACTAATGTGCTGACACTATCCTGAGCTAATATCTTGATCCATCTCTTACCATGGTCCTGACACTGTCCCTACTAAAATCCTGATGGCATCCCAAAGTGTGGCCCTGAGGTGTCCCTTTGAAGCCCTGTTGCTGTGCCTAACTCAGGCCCTGACAATGTCTTTAACTAAGACCCTGATGCTGATCCTAACTAAGACACTGATGCTAGGCCTCACTCAGTCCCTGACGTTGTCCCTAACTCAGGGCCTGACTCTGTCCCTAACTAAGGCCCTGAAGCTTTCCCTAAGTCAGGCCCTGACACTTTGCCTAACTCAGGTCCTGGCAATAACTTTAACTAAGACCGTGATGCTGATCCTAACTACAGTCCTGATGCTGGTTCTACGTCATGCCCTGACATTCTCCCTAACTCAGGATCTGATGCTGTCTCTAATCTCTTGGTCTGTCCCTCCCTAATTCCCTGAGGCTTTCCATAACTATAGACCTGACACTGTTTCTAACTAACTGCCTGACTCTGTACCTAAGTGATACTGAATAATCAGCCTCTCGGCACCAGTTCTGAATCAAATCTCGAGAACAGTGTTTTGGAAAAATAGAAGAGATTAGTTTTATCACTCTGCCAGCCAATGGAGGACACAGCAGGCTCATGCCCTCTACAGCTGTGTGTCCCAATGTGGGAGGATTTGGTGTTTTATATCGATGGTTCAAGGGTATGGGTGCTAATAAAGATCAGTGTGTATGCAGGGCCTGCACTCCTTTAATCTGGTCTCAGATGGTTTCTTGATGAGCTCCTCAGGAATGAAGAATGCTAACATCTTCCATTTGTTGGAGGTTTTAGTTCTTTAAGGAGCTCAAAGATATCGTTATGTGTATCCCTTGAGGCAGAACCAGGACACTGCCACAAGGCTGCACTATTGTTTCTTGACTGTTCCTCCCTGTCTCTGCATCCCCTCACTTCTCTGATTAGCAACTGTTCGAATTTGCCTTTTGGAACTCAGGGAAGGCCCTGGAGTCTCTAGTCTATTCCCTACAAACAAGTTAGGAGGCACACAGAAAGGCTTCTGTGCCCAGGAGACCACAGAGTCCCTCTCAGTTTCACGCCTCCTCTTCTGGAAACTCCTAATCTTGAGAACAGATTTTTGACAAGAAAAGAAATAATCATTTCAGATTGAGATATTAATCATAAACTTGGCACAGGAAATCGGTTTTAATCCCCACTTCACTTTTATCTTTTCCCACATCTTTCAGGGCACAGGGTGATGACTGCTCTGGTTACTTCCTGCTGAAATGGGGCATAGTCCTGCCTAAATCTAGGGGAATGGATACTAAGTTAGAAATATTTGAGTTCCAAGTCCTGTACCTGAGACTCGTATGATTAAGATCTCAGTCCTCTGGTCCCCCTTTTGGTGCAACCAATCCAGTTAAAATAGGAGGGGTAACAACTGAAAATTTAATAGTAAAAATAGATCTCATTCCCTTAGGAATTCAGGAGAATAAGTCTGAAACCTGGTCTAGAACTGGCACTTCAGAGGGACTTCATGGCCAGTTGTCTAATTCTAATTAAGTAGGTTTTAACTTCTGATGTATTATTGACGTATCCATAACAGGAGCTATTGACCACTACACATATGTCTCATCTTTCTATTAGTATCTGATATAACGTCATTGTTTGAAATTTAATAGTTAAAAGACTAGTCCCTGAAAACTCACATTTGCAGCTACAAGCAGACATTGTTTTGAGAATGGCTACTGGCATCCCGAGTCTAATATAGCTCAGAAATTCAAGTTCAACAGTACAGGAATGCGAGGACTTCCCTGGTGGTCCAGTGGTTAAGACTTCGCCTTCCAATGCAGAGGGTGCCCGTCTGATCCCTGGGCAGGGACCTAAGATCCCACATGGCTCGTGTCCCAAAATCCAAAACATGAAACAGAAACAAAGTGTAATATTTGTAACAAATATTGTAGCTAATTCAATAGACGTAAAAAATGGTCCATATGAAAAAAACTTAAAAAGAAAAGAAACAAACAAACAAAATACAAGAATGCATCTAAATCACAGCTACAATGGTCACTTAGGTTTATCTTGGATATCTGAACCATAGTCACTCCTTTTTTTTTTTTTTTTTTTTTTTTTTTTTTTGCTGTACGCAGGCCTCTCACTGCTGTGGCCTCTCCCGTTGCAGAGCACAGGCTCCGGACGCACAGGCTCAGCGGCCATGGCTCACAGGCCCAGCCACTCCATGGCATGTGGGATCTTCCCGGACCAGGGCACAAACCCGTGTCCCCTGCATCGGCAGGCAGACTCCCAACCACTGTGCCACCAGGGAATCCCAGTCACTCCTGTTTGACTGTTGAATGCATTCCCCTCCTCAATGCCAAAGCAGATGTACAATTCATATATAAAAGGCCACAAAACAGGCCACTTTGGTCAGTAAAATTTAAGTTAAACCATGTATAAGCCAGAGTGACTTCCTCACACCTAAATAAGTGAAGAGATTTTTCCCTTTTGATTACAAGTCTTTCAATAGAAAGCATTGATGGTCAAAATGTCAATCCCTCAGTGCCAGAATGGTTCAGCTGTTTGGTCCAGGTGTAGATCATGTCCTTCAGTGCTAGGCCTCCTTTATATTTGCCTAGTTAATCCACATTGGGGGAATACTGATCAGGTATCATGAACATGCTCAGAGGTATGTTAATGAGAAAACACTTTATATAGGCCATAGATTTTATTATTCATACCCAACTGTCACACAAGCATTGTACATGTGCTTTTAGCAGCAGACCTAAAGCAAACAGTGATACATCATGAGTAATTACATTCTGAGAACTTCACTAGGTAACTTTCCTTTCCTCTTAAACATCAGGGCAAAATGAAGCCAACACAGTAACTTCCATAAATACAGACTTCAATACAGAGGTGTCATTTATCCAATTGCTCCAAGTCCTAAGTAGCTTGAGGGGAAGGACTTCCTTGTGTCTGGAAAACACAGATCAAAGCCAGTAACAAAAAAGCAAAAACATTATAACCATATTCACCAGTTCACTCAGTAACCAATCCTTTTGTTAACTTTTTATGAAGCCATCAGTTTCTCCATTAAGATTCTTCATTTCTTACCCAATTTGGCATTATGATATGAAATTTATCAGAGACCTGTGCTTGCCAAAATGTCCTTCACATAGATCTTCTTGAAGACGGAGCACTTTTGCAAAGTGTTACAGCACAACAGTAACTATCTATAAATCACATAAAGACTTAAAATGTCATTGTTAAACATTGGATCACAATGTAAATGACAAAAGAAACCATGATTGCTGTTACATACAACATTTAAAAATTACTAGAATTATGACTGATAAACGTTTACCAGGACATACTAGATTTTTAGGAATTCCATGTAATTTAACATACTAATCAAACATTTCTCTCTGAGATGGCTCAAGGGCCTTTTAAAGCATCTCAAAGTTAGCTGGAGATGAAAAGAACTGTTAGAATTGGCGAAACAACACTTATTCACTGAACCAAACTAAAGAGATTTCAAACAAAAAGAGAGATCACAGACAAAGGCAAAGGAACTCACAACTGTTATCAAAAGCAGCATTCCAAGAAAACTTTGGAGGGAGAAACCAAATCCAGGCTTTCCCTAACCCACTTCCAACAAAATCCATCTTAGAAAATCCTGATCATGCACAGCTCTTTCCTCAGTGTTCCCTTTTCACAAATGTTCATCACCTTCTGTATCCATCTTATGTTGCCCCTTATTTTTTTTCTGCATTCAGACACAACCAGCTCTAGTACAAAGTGACTTTCTTTTCTCTTTGTACCATCAGCCTGTTACCTAGCTGCTCACTTTCTTTACTACGTAGCTTCATAACTGCTTGAACATATGGAATTTCTTTTGTCTTTCTCTTCCTGTGACAAAATAACTCTAGCTGAAGGATAGTATAGTCATTTAGGCTACCATTCAAAGAGCACCTTTCCTCATTTTTCAAGAATGTATCCGTACACTGGCCAGACAAAATTACAGTAGAATTTCATTCTTTTCTTAGTCTTGGTTTTACAACTATAGGTTGACCAGTCTGCCAGGATTTTGCCCATTGGCTATCAGATGTAACTGAAGAAGAAGCACTTCTTACGTTTGAACCATGGAACACTCACATGTGGACTAAGAACAAAACAAAATCCTAACCACCAATGGAAGCCTCAAATCAAAGGAACCAGAAACCAAACAGAAACCCAAAACCAAACAGCACAAGACTGAAATCAGGTTCCAAGTCTCAACTTAGCCTGTGAACTCTGTGCAAGTGGTGCACCTTCCAAATGAGATTTCCTGGAATGAAAAGTCACCCAAATGGGAACCAAGGTTCCCCCAGATGTACAGGGCTAAAAGGACCTCAGAGTGCATGCCAGGGGAGTTACCAGATGCTGGCTGAGGTGCTGCAAAATCCCAAATGCTATTTTTCTGGTTCCCCAAAATAATCTCTTGGAGTAAGACATTCGGGGCAGTCCAGGCAGGAGGAAGAGAGGAACGTCCTCAAGGCAAAGATGGCCTTGGCAGCTGCTAGGGTGGTCCCTCTTCCACATCTACTCCTGCCCCAGACTTCTAACTGCTGAGATGACTGGGACTCGGCCTTTCCAGGCAAGGGTCACAGGTGGTCTGGTCTCTAAAAGAATTCTCCAACCCTACACTCTCTCGAAAGAGGCTGGCGTGGAGAAAATCTCAGAGTGTCTGATCAAGCCAGGGGACCCACAGGGGGCATCCCCAAGTCAGACCCACATTGGGTACTAAATTTGATGTTGAAAATTCGACCTCTGTGCACCAGTGCCGAATTGAAACTCAGAGAGAGTGGTTTGGAGGAAGTAGAAAAGAATAGCTTTACTGTTTTGACAGCCAAAGGGGGACACAGAAAACTCGTGCCCTCAAAAACTGTGTGTCCCAATGCAGGAGGACTTGGTGAGGAGTTTTACAGCAATGGTTTAAGGACACACTTGCTCCTAAGGATTAGTGTGTGTAAAGGGCCTTAACTCCCTTTAATCTGGCCTCAGATGGTCTCTTGATGAGCTTCTCTGGAGTGAAGAACACTAAAATCTTCTATTTTGTGGGGGTTTTAGTTTGTTAAAGAGCCCAAGGATACTCTTATGTACATCCCTTGAGGCAGAACCAGGACCCTGCCCCAAGGCTGCACTATTGTTTCCTGATAGTTCCTCCCTTGTCTCTGCATCCCCTCCCTTCTCTGATTAGCAACTGTTCGAATCTGCCCTTTGGAACTCAGGGAAGGTCGTGGAGCCTGGGGCCTATTCCCAACAAACAGGAAACAGGAGACATGGGCAAGGCTTTCATGCCCAGGAGCCCCACAGGGCCCTGCTTGATTTCACTACCAGGCTCTGACCCTGACACTAACTATGGCCCTGAGCTGTCTAGAATGGCGTGAGCTTTCCCTAACTATGAATTTCTCTCTCTCCCTAGCTAAGGTCCTGATTCTGTCTCTAAGGACTGAGGCTGTCCCTGACAAAGGCCCTGATTTTGTCCCTAACTATTGCCCTGAACTGTCTCTAACTAAAGCCTTGACACTGACCTTAATTAAGGTCCTTATGCTGTTCCTGAGGCCCTGAGGCTGTCCTTAACAAAGGCCCTCAACTTATCTTTAACTGAGGCCCTGACACTTTCCCTAAGTAAGGACTGAGGCCGTCTCTAACTAAGACCCTGAGTCTGTCTTTAACTAATGGCCTGTCTTTCCCTAACAAAGGCCCTGACACGCTCCCTAGTAACATGAGCTGTACCTCATTAATGCCCTGATGCGGCCCATAAATGTACTGAAGACGTCACTAAGGTCCTGACGATGTCACTAATGACCCAAAATGTCTCTTACTAAGGCCCTCAAATTACATCTAACTGAGACCCTAAAGATGTCCATAACTAAGTCTCTGACACTATTTCTAACTAAGACCCTCAAGTTATCTTTAACTGAGGCCATGACAGTGTCCCTAATGAAGAACCTGACAGTGTCTCTAACTAAGGCCCTGAGTCTGTCTTTACCTAACGGCCTCACTCTTTCCCCAACTACTCCCTGATGCTGCCCCTAACCAAGGCCCTGACTGTGTGCCTAATTGCCTGAGCTGTTTTTCACTAATACCCTGACCCTGTCCATAACTAACGCCCTGATGATGTCCCTAACGAACAGCCTGAAGTATCTCTTACTAAGGTCCTCAAGTTTTCTCTGAGGCCCTGACACTCTCCCTAATTAAGGCCTTGTCACTCTCTTTAAGTAATGGCCTGGGGCCTCCCTGGTGGCGCAAGTGGTTGAGAGTCCGCCTGCCGATGCAGGGGATGCGGGTTCGTGCCCCGGTCTGGGAGGATCCCATATGCCGCGGAGCGGCTGGGCCCGTGAGCCATGGCCGCTGGGCCTGCGCGTCCGGAGCCTGTGCTCCGCAGCGGGGGAGGCCACAACGGTGAGAGGCCCGCATACCGCAAAAAGAAAAAAAAAAAAAAAAAAAAAAGTAATGGCCTGATGCAGTTCCTACCTGAGAAGCTGATGCTCTCACTAAGACCCTGAAGTCTTTACCTGAGAAGCTGACACTGTCTGTAGCTAATTTCCTGACTTTTTCCTTAACTAACATCCTAATTTTGTCCCCAAATAACGACCTGACACTAGTCCTAACTACGGCCCTGATGCTGACCCTATCTAAGGCCCTGATGATGTCCCTAATAGACTTAGATGTCCCTCACTGTGGTCCTGATCCTGTTCATTACTAAGGCCCTGAATATGTGCCTAAGTACATCTCTGACCCTGTCCTAAGGCCCTGACCCTCTTCCTAACTAAGGGCCTTGACGCTGTCTCTACAGAAGGCCCTGACACTGAACCTAAATAAAGGCCTGACACTGGTCCCAAGTATAGACCTGATCCTGTCCATAACTAAGGCCCTGAAGATGTCCCTCATTAAGTCTCTGACACTGCCCTTAATAAGCCCCTGACACTGTTTCTAGCTAATGCCCTAAGCTATAACTTACAAAGTACCTAACGCTATCTCCAAGACGCTGACACCCTCCCTAACTTAGGCTTTGATGTTGTCCCTTAGTGCCTAAGCGGTCACAAAATAACACCATGATTCTCTTACTAAGGCCCTGAATATATCCCTAAGAAAGTCTCTGAAGTGTCCCTAACTAACGGCCTAAACTTTCTCTTACTAAGGCCCTCAAGTGATCTCTGAGGGCCTGACAACACTGTCCCTAACTAAGGCCCTGTTGCTGGCCCTAACTAATGTCCTGATGCTGAACCTAACTGAGGCCCTGATGCTCTTCCTAACTAAGGCCTTGATGCCCATTCTACCTGAGGCCCTAAAACTGTCTGTAACTAATGACCTAACTCTTTCCCTAACTAACACCCTAATTTTGTCCCTCATTAATGCCCTGACACTGGTAGACACTACAGCCCTGATGCTGGCCCAATCTAAGGCCTTGACAATGTCCCTAATAACTTTAGATGTCCCTCACTGTTGGTTGACCCTGTCCCTAGCCAAGGCCCTGACCCTCTTCCTAACTAAGGCTGTGATGATGTCTCTACCTGAGGCACTGACACTGTCTATAATAATGCCCAACTCTTTCCCTAACACCCTGATGCTGTCCCTAATAGCCTCATGTATCTCTCAATAGCACCCTGATCCTGTCCATAACTAAGGCCCTGAATATGTCACTAGGTAAGTCTGATGCTGTCCCTACCTCAGGCCCTGATGCTGTCTCTACCTCAGAATCTGACATTCAAAAGTCCTGACTCTCCCTAACTAACATCCTGACGCTGCCCCTAAGTGAGGCCCTGACACTCTTCTTAACTAAGGACTTGCTGCTGTCCCTACCTAAAACCCTGACACTGTCTGTAACTAATGACCTGACTCTTTCCCTAACTAACACCCTAGTTTTGGCCCTAACTAACGCCCTGACACTGGTTCTAATTATGGCCATGCTGGCTCTAAGGCCCTGAAGGTATCCCTAAGTAACAGCCTGAACTGTGTCTAACTAAGGCTCTCATGTTATCTCTAACTGAAGCACTGACACTGTCCCTAACTTAGGCCCTGACACTGTCCCTTATAGTCTAAGCTGTCAGTAAATAATGCCCTGATCCTGTCCATAACTAAGGCCCTAAATATGTCCCTAAGTACATCTCTGACGATGTCCTTAAGAGCCTGAACTGTCTCTTCAAGTTATCTCTGAGGATCTGACACTGGCCCATCTTAAGGTCTCACCCTGGTGTTGTCCTAGGCTGCTGGGCAGTTTTCTCTTGTCCACATCTCTAGCCAGCTGCCTGCCATTGGCAACTCTAAAATTCTGTGATGCAGTGGTCCCACGTGGGATGTGTCTGTGTAGGCTCACCTGTGGGAGGAGAGTCATGGCCACTCCGCCCTCCAGGGGACTGCAGCTCAGGGTAGGAATCTCTCAGTCAGTGTCTGGACACAGAGTTCTGTGTCCTAGTTTGTTGTAAATCCCTTGGATTTACCTCTAACATTTTTAAATGGATATCCCCCTCAGCATATTTATAATTTAAATTATTTACCACATTAAAATTCAGGAATGACATTATTAGAATGAGCAGGAAGACAATGGATGCCCCCCCAATGATCTATTACTTGGAGGATTTAAAATTCTAATGAGAAAACATTCACTCTCCTCACCCTCTTGGGCATCAGCACAAGGCAGGAATCAGCTGCATTCTTTATTTATCCCTCTGATTTTCCAGAACCTTTCCTTCCAGGAGAAATCTCTGGGCTCTGAGGGAACTGTGAGTGGTGACCATCAGGTAAATCTGAGACTGAAAAGCAAGAGGAACAGAGATAGAGGAGGAGATGAGAATTGGTGATGGGGAGAACCAGGGGCATCCATATTCAATCTCAGGCTAAGAGTCTGGGTTAATCTCCAACGAAGCTAAGGACCACCAGGATCTGGCCCCACTGGCCTTGTCACCTGGTGTGGGGACTGGGGGACAGCCAAACCACCATGGCCACTCTCAGAGAAATAAAGAAGGTGGGAGGGCACCCCGAGAGCCAGACTGAAAATGGTCATGCTGTGAAATAATAAGATGACCTTTCAGAAAAGTGAAGACTGTTCTCTTAGTTCTCAAAGATTTGCAAATACTCTGTGTCCTTCTGGAGGCATGCCGAAGCCTTCAGCCTTTGAGGGCAGTAATGGGAGTGCATCTGGGCTCAAAACCATCCAGCACTCACTCCTTGAGGGTGCTGAGGATAACCAGTGTCCACACCCTGGGTGCTGTGGGGCCTGAAATCCCCTTATCACCTAGGACAGGAGGGGCTGCGCAGACACTCCACTGGACCACCAGGGGGCTTGGCTGGTGGGCTACGGTCCTTTATCAGATACATGGTTTGCAAACATCTTGTGCCATTTTGGATGGTGGATTATCTTATTCCTTGCTCCTTTTATACACAACTGTTTTTCATTATGAGGAAGTCCAATTCATCTATTTTGTCTTTTGTTGCTTGTGCTTTTGGTAGCAGATCTAAGAAATCATGACCAAATCCAAGGTCATGAAGATTTACTCTCATGTAAGTTTTATACGAGTTTTATAATTTTGGCTTTCGCATCTAGGCCTTTGGTCCATTTTGCCTTGATTTTGTGTACGGGGTGGGGAGAGGTAAGGGTCCAACTTGTTTCTTCCACATGTGGGTATCCAGTTGTTCCAGAACCTGTGCTAACAGTTTGGGAGAAAATACCTGCAAATGATGTGACCAACAAGGGCCTAATTCTAAAATATACAAACAGCTCATACAACTCAAAAAAGAAACAAAATCAACAATAGGCAGAAGGTCTAAATAGACATTTCTCCAAAGACATACAGATCGCCTATAAGCACATGAAAAGACACTCCACATTGCTAATTATTAAAGAATGCAAATCAAAACTACAGTGAGTTATCACCTCATAGTGGTCAGAATGGCCATCATTAAAATGTCTATAAATAAATGCTGGAGGGGGTGTGGAGAAAAGGCAACCCTCCTACACTATTGGTGGGAATATAAATTGATGCAGTCACTATGGAAAACAGTATGGAGGTTCCTCAAAAACTAAAGATAGAATTACCATATGAACCAGCAATCCCACTCCTGGGCACATATCCAGACAAAACTATAATTTGAAAAGATATATGCACCCCAGCATTCACAGCAGCACTATTCACAATAGCCAAGACATGGAAGCAACCTGAATGTCCCTCAGCAGATGAATGGATATAGAAGATGTGGTACATATATACAATGGAATATTACTCAGCCATAAAACAGAGTGAAAGAATGCCATTTGCAGCTACATGGATGGACCTGGAGATCATCACACAAAGGGAAGTAAGTCAGACAGAGAACGACAAGTACCATATGATATCACTCATATGTGGATTATAAAATGAGACCCAAATGAACCCATCTACAGAACAAAAACAGACTCACAAATATAGAAAACAGACTTGTGGCTGTCAAGGGGAAGACAGGGGAGAGGGCTGGATTGGGAGTTTGGGGTTAGTAGATGCAAACTGTTATATATAGGATGGATAAACAAGATCTTACTGTACAGCACATGGAACTATATTCAATACCCTGTAATTAACCATAATGGAAGAGGATATGAAAAATAGGTATATATGTATGTATATATATATGAATCACTTTGCTGTACAGCAGAAATTAACACACCATTGTAGGTCAACTATACTTCCATATCAATTAGGTTGAAGGCACTTTTATAAAGTAGGCCTTATTTCTCTTGTCCTTTCATCCTGGGACAAATGTTTAACAGAAACTAAGCTGGATTACTCCAGGCTGAACTCATATCACACAGAACTTTAATTGTTGAACAAACTATGAATACCAGTTACACTATGGGATGTCCTGATCCAATATGAAGTTTGTAAACCTTGTATCAAGCCTGCAGAATCCAGTAAATTTGGAAATTCAAACTGAAATGAAGCCAACTATCCCATGACTTCTCCACAACTAGTTATACATCAATTGGAAACCATATACAATCAAATGAATGTAGACAGGAACAACTATAGCCTTCCTTTTTTTTCCTTTTAGATGAAGACGGTATTTAAGGTGATGTCTTGGGCTGTTTCAGGGTGTTACTCAATTTCCTGGGTATCTCCCATGCACACAGGAGGTACACCTGTTAGTTAATTTGTTTGTGCAACCATATGAAGGTAGTTAATACCACAAAACTGTAAACGTAAAGTGGATTAAATGCTAAAGTCATGTTTTGTATTTTTAATGACAATGCAAAAAAAGTGTAGTGCTGATATTTGTTACAAAAATGAACACGTAAAACATTCTTCATGAAAAAAGCCATACAGAAAAGTCCACCTAGATCCCATACTCATCTTGTCTGCTTCAAATCCATCAAGGTTGTCTAAATGAGGAGGAAACTCAGTAATGGCTCCAGAAAAAGAACGTTGGATCAGGATGGAAAAAGACATTTTCATTCAGTTGGGACAGCAGGTGAAAGTTGAAATGGGGCTGAGTATTAAATTATAATGTAGACATCAGGTTTTCCTCATTTAGGAGTTATGTGTTGGTTCCTTTGGCAAAACACACTGAGTATTTTGTGTGAAATGGCAAATGTGAGTACTTCTTGCCATTAATGAAACTTTTCTGTACATTTTAAATTATTGGCAAGTAAATTACTTTTCTAGACAACCAGGTCAGTATCATGCCAGAAAATCAGATAAGACAGACATCAAATTTTCTTATAGAGGCCAAGACTTACCCAGACCAAGTTCAACCAAAGTTGTGATATTTATTTCCCTTCTAGGAGCCCGCATGGTATTAAGAGGCACCGTGGGAAGAGTATATTAGTAGCTACCATGTCGTGGGTCCTGTGGATCACCTGAGGGGCAGTAGAAACGGTGAGATTTTAGTATTGCAATTTTTCACATTACTTCAAAAAATATGTTAAAAAATAAATTCAGTAAAGTTGCAAAATATGGAATCAATATACACAAATCAGTTTCGTTTCTATACACTAATAATGAACCACCAGCAAGAAAAATTAAGAAAACAATCCCATTTACAATTCCATCAAAAAGAACAAACTATTTAGGAATAAATTTAACTAAGGACATGAAAGACCTATACTCAGAAAACTATAAAGCATTGATAAAGAAATTGAAGACACAATAGAAAACAATATTCCATGCTCATGCATCAGAAAAAATTACTATTATTAAAAGGTTTATTCTACCCAAAGCCATCAACAAACAGTGCCAGGAAAACTAGACACCAGACACCAAAGAACGACACTGGTCACCATCTACACTGCACACAAAACTAACTAAAAGCGCACAGTATTCCACAATAAACCCTTTCTCTCCTGAGTCCCCTGAAGATGCACCCCACGCACCCAGCAGTCAGTTGCACAGGAAGATTCTCCACACTTGGTCATTTTTTCCTCTTGTGGAGTCTCCTCACCATCGGCTCCTGAGAAAACCCCGCTCCTGTCAGTGTGGACAAAGCCTCATGGTCCAGAAACCTAAGCCCTGACAGGAGACAAAGCTCCTGTCTGCTTGTCACAGAGCAAAGTCTGTGGGCAGGGTGCACCTGTGCCCCAGGGTCAGACAGGTGGGTTTGGCGCCCGCTGTGGGATGTCAGAGAAGTGCCGGGAGTGCCGCACTCACAAACCCAGAGGCCTCATCCAGAAGGCAGTTCTGCTGTATATACTAAGTTTGGAAATCCAAACTGAAATGGAGCCAAGTATCTCACTATATCTTCTCAAAAGATGGTTAAGGAGCAATTAATTACAAACCATATGTAATGAAATGAATGTAGACACAAACTTCACAACTTAAACCAAAATTCACTCAAAATTACCCATAGACAAATTTAAATTACCAAACTATAAAAATCCTAGAAAAAAAAATATAATCTACATGACTTTGGGTCTGGTGACCTTATTCAGAAAACCAAAGGACAAACCACAAACTGCAAGAAACTATTTCCAAAACACATATCTGATAAAGGATTTGTACTCAAATTATGCCAACAGCGCCATTAAAATTTGGTAAAGATTGAAACACACACCTGGCCCAAGAAGATAAACAGGCAATAAATAAGTATACAAGAATATACTCAAGATGCTGGTGGAATGCATGTACAACCAACTTTGGAAGAGAGTTTGGCAGTATTTCCCAAATCTAAAAAGTCTCACCTTAGGATCCAATAAGTGTACCTCTTGTATTTAGACAACTGCTTTGAAAAACTGTGTTCAAACCAAAACTAGCATCAAATAATGCACAGCAGATCTATTCATAATGGCTAAAAACTTAAAGATATCAGGATATCCTTCTGTAGATGAATTCATAAACAAATTAGGGCACATACATGTCAAGGGGAACAGAATACACCACCCCAAAATATGCCCATTTGACAAAAACATTATTTTGGACTGATTAATTTAAGAAACAGCAGACCCAGGAGGATCTTTAAAAACCAAATAGAAAATGCCCTTTTAGGAGATAAATTTACATTTATTAAGGATATCTCCATTTGTAAGGGTATGTCCCTCTCAGGACCAGGAATTGAATGATGACTAAATATCAAGAAAATCTTGTTGGGACTTCCCTGCTGGTCCAGTGGTTAAGACTCCATGCTCCCAATGCAGGGGACCAGGGTTCAATCCCTGGTCAGGGAACTAGATCCCGCATGCTGCAATTAAGAGCCCGCATGCCACAACTGAAGATTCCACAGGCCGCAACTAAGACCCGGCACAGCTAAATAAATAAATGTTTAAAAAAAAAAAAAGCTTGTCAATGAAATAGGCCTGGATGTAAATCTGTGTAACAACCATACCCTTGTTTACTGGGCTTTGACTAATAACATCCCTTAAATGGCTTCCTCCATTCCCTAACATCTTTCTTTTGTTCTCAGCAGAAGATAGCATTTAAGGTAACGGCTTGGGCTATTTCAGGGAGTGACTCAGTTCTCCTGGGTATCTTTCAAGTATACAGGAGGTATGTATGGTATATATTAAACTTCTGATTGTTTTCTCCAGTTCATCTCTTTTTCATTACAAGGGAGATCTCAATAAAGAACATAGAAGGGTAGATGGAAAATTATTTTTCCTCTCACATACATGCAATGCAATAGTATTCAGAGATATAATGGAATGGAACATCAACCCGTGCAAAAAAAAAAAAAAAGAAAAAAGAAAAAAAGATGCATCTAACACTTACATTGCTAAGTGAAAGAATCCAGTCTGAAGTGCTACACACTGTATGACCTCATTTATATGACATTCTAGAAAAGGCAAAACTGACATGGTAAACAGTTTACAGAATATGTGGTTGAAGTACTCCATATGATACTTTAGTGGTGAATACCTGTCACTATGCATTTGTCTACCCCCACAGATTTTTACAACCCAACAAGTAATTTACCATCTATTCAAACTTAGCTACTTAGGATATGGGAGTGTCAAAGACACTGACACTGACACAGATTCTGACATTCCAATACAGAATGTAACAAAGAATCTAACTGATTCACAAATGTATGAAAAAACTCACTGCTGGTAGTGGGACAAATGGGCTGACCTAAGTTAACTTTGGAAATGTACAGAACCTGTAGGCCAAAGACAAAATGTGCCATACATACACAGTGGACTCTATGTTCTTTCCCATGAAGGGTAGTAGCTAACAATACTGAAACTACTATATCAGTAATCGAATGGAACAAGAACTGAATTTAATAAATGACAAATGGTGGAAGCCAGGTTTCTTACCACTGGAGTGGGATGTTACAGTCAAACAAAGACATACAAATGGTCAACAAGGACATGAAAAGATGTCAAACGTCAGTAGTCATTATGAAAATGCAAGTTAAAGCCACAGTGTGATGCCCCTTCACATACACTAGAATAAAAATAAACTTTAAAATAAAATTTAAAATAACAAACGTTGGCAACAATGTAGAGAAATTGGAACCCTTAAAAGTTACTTCTGGAGATGTACAATGGTGCAGTCTATGTGTACAAAACTTTAGCATTTACTGAAAAATATAAAACATAATTACCATGTGGTTCAACAACTCCACTCCTAGATATATACCCCAAAAATGGAAAACAGGTGTTCAAACAAAACCTTGTACACCAATTAATCATAGCAGCACTGTTCACAATAGCCCAAGGTAGAAAAGATTTAAATGTCCATCAGCAGGTAAACGGATAAGCAAAATAAGGTGTATCCATAAGCTGTATTATTCTGTCATATAAAGGAATAAAGTAAAATTATACAGCTGCTGTGAAAAATTGTATGGTGGCTCCTCAAAAACATGGAAGATGTATGATCCCTTGATTCTGCTCCAGGGTGTACACCCAAAATATTAGAAAGCAAGGACTGGAACAGACATCTGTACCCCATATTCATAGCAACGTTATTCACAATAGCCAAAAGGTGGAAGCAACACAACACATCTTTCAACAGATGAATGGATAAGTACAGTGTAGCATATACACAATGGAATATGATTCAACCTTTAAAACTAAGGTAATTCTCACACATGCTACAGTGTGGATGAGCCTTGAAGTCATTATGCTAAGTGAAACAAGCCAGACACAAAAAAGGACAAACTTTCTATGATTCCACTAGTATGAGGTATCCAGATAAGTCAAATTCAAAGACAAAGTAGAATAAGGTTGCCAGGGTTTGAGGTGAGTTAGTGTTTAATGGTAACGGTTTCACATGGGGAAAATAAAGTTCTGGAGATGGATGGTGAGGATATTTTTACAACAATGTGAATGCAGTTAATGCCATAGTACTGTGTACTTACAAATGGTTTAAATGGAGCTTCCCTCGTGGCACAGTGGTTAAGAATCTGCCTGCCAATACAGGGGACATGGGTTCAAGCGCTGGTCCTGGAAGATCCCGCATGCTGCAGAACAACTAAGCCCGCGAGCCACAGCTACTGAGCCCTCGTGCCACAACTACTGAAACCCGTGGGCCTAGAGCCCATGCTCCACAACAAGAGAAGCCACCGCAATGAGAAGCCTGCACACGGCAACGAAGAGTAGTCCCCAGTCACCGCCAACTAGAGAAAGCCTGTGCTCAGCAACAAAGATCCGACACAGCCAAAAAACAAAAAAGAAAAGAAAGTAATTTTTTAAAAAAATCTTTAAAAAATGGTTTAAATGGTAAATGTTATGTGTTTTTAATTACAATGGAAAAAATGAATGAAATAATGATCAATGTTACAATGTGGATAAACACTGAAAACATCCTAAGTGAAAGAAGCCATACAGAAAAACCACCCAGATCATGCTCATCTTGTACACTTTAAATCCAACAAGGTTTTTATAGTGAGGAAAAGTCCCAGTGATGGTTCCAAGAAAAGAAAACTGGATTGGAATGGAAAAATACATTTCCACAAAGCTGGGGCAGCTGGTGAAAGTTGAAGCAGGTCTGTGGATAGGATTATAATGTGGAAACCATAATTATTCCTCATTATGGGGTTATGTGCTGGTTCCCTGGTAGAGTGGCCCTCCCACTCTCAGAGGGTAAAAAAAAAACTGGAGTATTTTGTGAATGTGGAAAACTTTATACTGCTATTTAAAGTTTTTTATACACTTGAAATTTACTAGAGAATAAAGTACTTATCAAAACAACCATGTCATACCAAGCCAGAAATACAGACATCAAACTCTGTTATAGAGGCCAAGCCCTACCCAAATCCAGTTCACCCACAGTGGTGATGCTAATCACCCTTGTAGGAGTCCACATACTACAAGAAGCACCATGGGAAGATTATATTGGGAGCCACTATGTCTTGGGTGCTGTGGATGACCTGGATGTAGATGAAACAGTGGGGTTTCTGAATTCTAGTTTTCCACATTCAATCACCAAAAAACTGTTACAACTAAAAACTGAATTCAGTAAAGCTGCAGGATACAAAAAAAAAAAAAGAAAATCAATGCACAAAAATCATTTGTGATTCTATACACTGATAATGAACCATCAGAAAAAGGATTAAAAAAAAATCCCACTTACAATTGCATCCAAAAAGATAACTAGGAGTAAATTTAACCAAGGACATGAAGGACCTGCAGACTGAAAACTGGAAGACACTGATGAAGGAAACTGAACGGACAAAAATAAATGGAAAGATACCCCATGCTCATGGGTAAAAACAATATTGTGAAAATATGCATTCTAAGGTGGGACTTCGCTGGCGGTCCAGGGGTTGGGACTCTGCACTCCCACTGCAGGGGGCGTGGGTTCGATCCCTGGTTGGGGAACTAAGATCGTGCATCCTGCATGCCACATGGTGTAGCCCACAATTTTTTTAATTAAAAAAATATGAATTCTAGCCAAATTAATGTACACATTCGATGCAATCCCTACCAAACGTGCAATGACATTTTCCATAGAAACAGAACAAACAATCTTAAGTTGTGTGTGGAACCACAAAGGACCCAGAAGAGCCAAAGCGACCCTGAGGAAGGAGAACGGGCTGGAGGCATCTCGCTCCCTGACTTCACACTTCATTACGAAGCTACAGTCCCAAAAAGTGTGGAATTGGCACAAAAACAGGCACACAGACCAGAGGAACAGAGCAGAGAACCCAGGAATCAACCTACAGGTATGTGGTCAGTTCCTTCACAAGAAAGGAGCCAAGAACATACACCAGGGAAAGGACAGTCCCCTCAATAAACGGTGATGGGAAAACCAGATGCCACTCGCCAAAGAACAACACTGCACTCTGTCTACACCACACACAAAAGGGGCCAAAAACCCAGTTTTCCACGTCAAGCTCTTCCTCTCCTGGGTCCTCTGAAGACAGACACCCTCAGCGGTCATCCATGCACAGGTACCTTCTGCCCACTCTTCCTCACCTTCTCCCTCAGCGGCATCACCTCCCGGCAGGTCCTGAGGATACCAGGCTCCTGTCAGCATGAACTGGACCCCACAGCGTCCCAAAGCTGAAGCCCCAGTGGGTCCTGAGGAGACCCAGCTTCTGTTAGTGTGGACTTGACCCCGGCTTGTCCTGAAGCATGGCCGTCAGCGTGGACTCAGCCCTGCGTGTCCCAGAAGCCAAAGCCCCAGTGGGTCCTGAGGAGACAGGGCCCCTCTCAGCATGAACATGAACAGCATGACCTGAACAGACATCCCACCAAAAAAGATACACAGATAGTAAAAGTCATACAGAAACAAGCTCAACATCATATACCATTAGGGAATTACAAATTAAAATCAGGAGATATCACAGCACACCTATTAGGACTGCTAAGCTCCAAAAATAGGACAATACCAATTGCTAGAGGATGAGGAACAAAAGGAACTCTCCCTCATCACTGGGGGAATTCAGAAGGTAGACATGTTATTAAACTTCTGCTTTTCTCCTGGTAATCTGTCTTGTATTACAGGGGCATGGGGGCCTCAACCAAGAACCTAGAAAAGTAGAGGGAAAATTGTTTTTCCTCCCATACACATGCAGTGGAATCCTACTCAGCAGAAAGCAATGCACCATCAACCTATGGAAAGACATGGATAAATCTTCAGTATATACTGCTAAGTGAAAGGATCCAGTCTGAGTAGGCTGCACACAGTATGACCCCATTGATGACATTCTGGGAAAGGCAAAGCTACATAAATGATAGCAGATCATGGGGTGGGAGCTTTGAAGTAGTCCACGTGATACTCTAGGGTGGATACCTGTCACTATGCAGTTGTCTAAGCCCATAGATGTGTGTAGCCCAAGGGGCCAATCATAATCTATACAAATGTAGTTATTTAGGATGTAGGAGTGTTGCAGGATGGAATACATAATGTCACAGAGTCTAACTGTGTTAGAAATATATGGAAACAACTCACTGTAGGGGATGGGGTAAAAGCTGCTGACCTAAGTTACCTTTGGAAATGATTGGAAACTGTAGACTAAAGGCAAAATGGACCGTATATAAACAGTGGGCTTTATTCTACGAAGTTCTTTCCAGGGTGTAGTAGCTAACAATTCTGAAACCTCTGCACCTGTAACCTGGAAAGGAGCAATGCACAGATAAAGGGCAGATGGTGGGAGCCAGGCTCCTTGCTGTGGGCGTGGGAAGTTACAGATAAGCAAGGGGAGAGCCTCTGCCCTCATAACCCTGGATCTGGGCTTCCTGGGAAGATGCTGACTGGCTGGGGGAAACACACAGATCTTCACGCTGGGAAGACCCTGCAGACATAGGAACTTCACGCCCCATCTTTCCACCCATACCTGCTGGAAACACTCAGCCCTCCATAATCAGGGAATTGCAGCGTTTAAGACATTCTCACCCCCAGGCAGATGAAGGAGCATGAGGGTCTTGCTTACCCCTAAGCTGTCCCAGAATCCACGCCCTGGGGGTGGAGCCAGGATGGGGGTTCCTGAGCCTCTGAATCCAGGCCCTGGGTATGGAGCCAGGTTGGGGGCTCCTGGGTCTCTGAATCCAGGCCCTGGGGATGGAGCCAGGTTGGGGGCTCCTGGGTCTCTGAATCCAGGCCCTGGGGATGGAGCCAGGTTGGGGGCTCCTGGGTCTCTGAATCTAGGCCCTGGGGGTGGAGCCAGATTGGGGGTTCCTGGGCCTCTGAATCTAGGCCCTGGGGGTGGAGCCAGGTTGGGGGTTCCTGGGCCTCTGACCAGAAGGTGAGAGGAGGGAGGAAGACCAGTCCTGAGGACAGAGGTTCCCTGAAGTCTGTGAGCCCAGGAGCACCGATGGGTTCATTCCCAGTGAGGACATGGGCGGGGCCTGCAGTGGTCCTGCGTTCCCCCTGGACCCCTTTGATGAAGCCACGACAGTACTGGGCCCAGACATCTCCTGGCGGTGTCTCAAACTCTGACACAGCGGTTTTACAAAGGAACAAGAGAATGGAGCTGAGCCCGACGGCCAATCCTTTCTGGCTCTGAGTTGCTTCCAACAGGACCGCAGTCACCTGCACATAGTCTGCTGTGACCTACCTGCCCCCACTGGCCTTTCCTCTTCCTTCTTGCGATGATTCCTGTGACATTTACAGCCTGGACCCCTCCCCCAGGCCAGACCCCTCTGTCCAGCCACTGCATCCCCATCTCCCTTGGGGGCTAACAGGCCCCTCAGAGGACTGGGACCCCGCAGCTCCCCACACGCAGGAGCAGCCCCACCTTCCCAGGCTTCTGAGTCCAGGCACCGGGTGTAAACGAGCAGGACCCTACGGGGCCTTCCCAGGACAGAGCCCTCCCCCACGTCCTCTGCTGTAGGTCCTCTCTGAAGTATCTGGATAACAGTGTCTGACGCATGCTTCCTCCACTACCAAGTGGAAGAAATTAACTACTTGATGATCGTGAACAGGTAGCCCTGGAGCTTCTGGGGCCTAAGAATTTACAATGTTAACTGCCTGTTACCTCACCGTCAGCCAGAGAATTGTGCACCAGCTGATCACATACCCTGCGACCCACCTCCTTCACCTGGCCTTTAAAATGGCTTTGCTGAGCTCCAGCAGAGAGCGCGGTGAGAAGCGGATCGCGGCCTTCTAGCCCAGGGCCCTCCAGGCCCTCCGGCTTCCGGTTGGCAGGTGAACTGGGGGGCCCCCGGGACAGGCTCAGGCTGCATCTTGCTGAGCCCCAGAGCCCTCGCCACAGCCGCCCACTGGCAGCGCCCGAGCCCGGAAGCAGCAATGAACTTCTCCCCCACCCCCACCTCTGCAACCTAATGGCATCGGCCCCTCAGAGCCCAGATCCCGCCCACCGCCGGGCCTCTTGACCCCACACTTCAGGGATCAGGCAAAGCCTCCGGCAGGCCACCAAGGACGTGGCGCCTTTGGGCGTCGGGCGTGGCAGGGCGAGAAGCATGGCTGCCACTGGAGAGCCTCGAGGGCCCGGGAAGGGGGGTCTACGTGGACGCCAGCTTGGCCACCCTTAGGCCTTGGAGCCCGCACGGATCCAGGACCTGAGGTGACCTCTCTGCCCCAGCTGGACGAGACCTCACCTCATCCGGACAACGACGGACAAGGTCTGAACGGGCCCGGAAGGGGAGCGGAGCCCCGGTCGACGACGGGTGGAACGTGAGTGGGTCATCGGGCGATTGGTCGTCGTTCTACCAAGACCTCGATGTTGGAAGATAGAAATGGTAGAATCACGTACCACGTGTGGCCAACAGGAAGGGCCCGCCACCCTTTGGGAAGATTTACTGGCCGTTTATAGAAGGCCTGTGTATATAATATGAGAAAGCTGCTCTCAACTTCCCCCCAACCTTTTGAAAGAAAACTTTTTGCTACATCTAGGCCTTCTAGATGGGAAGAGGTTGCCGACGTATGATAAAGGCACATGTCTTGTAAATGCCCATTTGTTTCTTTAAAAAACCCGTAGAAAAGACATGTCTTCTGGAAATGACTTTTCGAAATGGAGTTGTCTGACTACCTCTAGAGGCGACATCAGGAGACACAGAGGTCCACGTTTGTTCAGTGGGTTAGAGGACATGGGATGGAAGACGTTGAGGAGGAAGAAGAGAAGGTTCTGTGCCAGCCTGGTCACAGTTAGAAGACATCTGCGTATTAGTACCATTATTTTGTGTGTGCATTTTACTCCTTACCACTGTATATGTAGTTGACAATAGGTACTTTTTTGAAATATCTAGTCTTTCTAGATGTTCTAAAGTGCCTGATATATGTTCAAAGTAGAGGTAGTAAAAAGACATTTTGTAAATATCTTTTTGTTAAAATTCGTATGAAATGTTGTTTTGGGGGGAGGGGTGGCCAAACCACCTTTTTGAACAGTATGCAGTATGCACCGTGTTTGTTTGTGCACCGGTGCAAGGTCGGGGACAGGAGAAGGAAGTGCAAAGAGCTCTGTGCCAGTGTGTGTATAGTGAGGCAAGATTAACTATTGTCTTTTTTATGTTCCTGCATTTTGTTTCACTTTGCTGTGTATATAGTGTATATAATGGACAAATGAGTCCTAGTTTACAACACCTAGTTTTTCCAGATGTTAAAGAGGTTGCCAGTGTATGACAAAAATAGAGTTAGTAAGTAATACATTTTGTACATTTTGTGTTAAAATTTCTAGGAAAGATTGTCTTCTGAAAATTTGAGCATGATAGCCCTCTGGGTCGGTGGAGAGGGGAGAGAGAGAAGGGGTTTGGTCTTAGAATGGCTAGAATGCTGGTATTTTGAAGACACTTTCAGATTATAACTGTTAAATGTGTGCAGTTCATTCAATACTGCTCTGTATATAGTGGACAGATTATGTCCTTATTTGAAACTTCTAGCCCATCTAGATGGTTAGAAGTGCCCAACGTATGTTAAACGTAGAGGTAGTACAATATCACTTTGTAAATATCTTTTTGCTAAAATTCACAGGAAGTACGGTCTTTGGGAATGTGAAATGTTAAGCCACCTCTCTGAGCAGTATACTATTGTTTATACTTGTTCAGTGGTTTGGAGGAGGGAGGGAAAGAATTGCAAAAGGTCATATGCTAGTGTGTTCATACCTGGACATTTTCAGAGAAAACCATTTTCTGTATGTTCATTTTGTTTTGCTGTGTATATAGTGTATATAATGGACAAATTGAGTCCTAGTTTTGCAGCATCTAGTCTCTAGATGTCAAAGGGGTTGCCAGTGTATGACAAAGTAGTAAAATTAGCACATTTTATATACTTTATTGAAATTCATAGGAAAGCTTGTCTTCTGTAAATGACTTTTGGATATGAATTTGTTCAACCACCTCTAGGCATTACACATGCATGTACTTGTCCACTGGATTGGTGGTGGAGAGAAGGAAGTGAGGGAGGAAATGGTTCAGGCCAAAATAGTCATATTTAGAAGATACCTCAGATTATTACCACTGTTACATGTGTGCAATTTTATTTAACAGTGCTGTGTACATAGTGGATAAGTAAGTTCTTACATGAAATATCTATTCTTTCTCGATGTTTAGAAGTGCTTGATGTATTTAAAAGTAGTTTTAGTAGAATAATGCTTCTTGTAAATAGCTTTTAAAAACTGATGGGAAATACTGTCTTTGGAAATGGAATTGTTAAACCTCCTCTCTGAAGAGTACACTCTGTGCTTGTTCATTCGGTTTAGGGAGGTGGGAGGGAAGATTGCAGAAGATTTTTTTTTATTAGTTTCTGCTTTATAACAAAGTGAATCAGTCATACATATACATCGGTTCCCCCATCCCTTCCCTCTTGCATCTCCCTCCCTCCCACCCCTCCAGGTGGTCAGAAAGCACCGAGCTGATCTCCCTGTGCTCTGCGGCTGCTTCCCACTATCTATCTACCTTACGTTTGGTACTGTATATATGTCCATGCCTCTCTTTCACTTTATCACAGCTTACCCTTCCTCCTTCCCATATCCTCAAGTCCATTCTCAAGTAGGTCTGTGCCTTTATTCCTGTTTTACCCCTAGGTTCTTCATGACATTTTTTTTCTTAAATTCCATATATATGTGTTAGCATACGGTATTTGTCTTTCTCTTTCTGACTTACTTCACTCTGTATGACAGATTCTAGGTCTATCCACCTCATTAAAAATAGCTCAGTTTCGTTTCTTTTTATGGCTGAGTAATATTCCATTGTATATATGTGCCACATCTTCTTTATCCATTCATCTGATGATGGACACTTAGGTTGTTTCCAGCTCCGGGCTATTGTGAATAGAGCTGCAATGAACATTTTGGTACATGTCTCTTTTTGAATTATGGTTTTCTCAGGGTATATGCCTAGTAGTGGGATTGCTGGGTCATATGGTAGTTCTATTTTTAGTTTTTTAAGGAACCTCCATACTGTTCTCCATAGTGGCTGTACCAATTCACATTCCCACCAGCAGTGCAAGAGTGTTCCCTTTTCTCCACACCCTCTCCAGCATTTATTGTTTCTAGATTTCTTGATGATGGCCATTCTGACTGGTGTGAGATGATATCTCATTGTAGTTTTGATTTGCATTTCTCTAATGATTAATGATGTTGAGCATTCTTTCATGTGTTTGTTGGCAGTCTGTATATCTTCTTTGGAGAAATGCCTATTTAAGTCTTCTGCCCATTTTTGGATTGGGTTGTTTGTTTTTTTGCTATTGAGCTGCATGAGCTGTTTATAAATTTTGGAGATTAATCCTTTGTCAGTTGCTTCATTTGCAAATATTTTCTCCCATTCTGAGGGTTGTCTTTTGGTCTTCTTTATGGTTTCCTTGCTGTGCAAAAGCTTTGAAGTTTAATTAGGTCCCATTTGTTTATATTTGTTTTTATTTCCATTTCTCTAGGAGGTGGGTCCAAAAGGATCTTGCTGTGATTTATGTCATAGAGTGTTCTGCCTATGTTTTCCTCTAAGAGTTTGATAGTTTCTGGCCTTACATTTAGGTCTTTAATCCATTTTGAGCTTATTTTTGTGTATGGTGTTAGGGAATGATCTAATCTCATACTTTTACATGTCCCTGTCCAGTTTTCCCAGCACCGCTTATTGAAGAGGCTGTCCTTTCTCCACTGCACATTCCTGCCTCCTTTATCAAAGATAAGGTGACCATATGTCCGTGGGTTTATCTCTGGGCTTTCTATCCTGTTCCATTGATCTATCTTTCTGTTTTTGTGCCAGTACCACACTGCCTTGATTACTGTAGCTTTGTAGTATAGTCTGAAGTCAGGGAGCCTGATTCCTCCTGCTCCGTTTTTCGTTCTCAAGATTGCTTTGGCTATTCGGGGTCTTTTGTTTCTCCAAACAAATTTTGAAATTTTTTGTTCTAGTTCTGTGAAAAATGCCAGTGGTAGTTTGATAGGGATTGCATTGAATCTGTAGATTGCTTTGGGTAGTAGAGTCATTTTCACAATATTGATTCTTCCAATCCAGGAGCATGGTATATCTCTCCATCTATTTGTATCATCTTTAATTTCTTTCATCAGTGTCTTATAATTTTCTGCATACAGGTCTTTTGTCTCCTTAGGTAGGTTTATTCCTAGATATTTTATTCTTTTTGTTGCAGTGGTAAATGGGAGTGTTTTCTTGATTTCACTTTCAGGTTTTTCATCATTAGTGTATAGGAATGCCAGAGATTTCTGTGCGTTATTTGGTATCCTGCTACTTTACCAAATTCATTGATTAGCTCTAGTAGTTTTCTGGTAGCATCTTTAGGATTCTCTATGTATAGTATCATGTCATCTGCAAACAGTGACAGCTTTACTTCTTCTTTTCCAATTTGGATTCCTTTTATTTCCTTTTCTTCTCTGATTGCTGTGGCTAAAACTTCCAAAACGAAGTTGAATAAGAGTGGTGAGAGTGGGCAGCCTTGTCTTGTTCCTGATCTTAGTGGAAATGGTTTCAGTTTTTCACCATTGAGGACGATGTTGGCTCTGTGTTTGTCATACATGGCCTTTATTATGTTGAGGAAAGTTCCCTCTATGCCTACTTTCTGGAGGGTGTTTATCATAAATGGGTGTTGAATTTTGTTGAAAGCTTTCTCTGCATCTATTGAGATGATCATATGGTTTTTCTCCTTCAAGTTGTTAATATGGTGTATCACATTGATTGATTTGCGTATATTGAAGAATCCTTGCATTCCTGGAATAAACCCCACTTGATCATGGTGTATGATCCTTTTAATGTGCTGTTGGATTCTGTTTGCTAGTATTTTGTTGAGGATTTTTGCATCTATGTTCATCAGTGATATTGGCCTGTAGTTTTCTCTCTTTGTGACATCCTTGCCTGGTTTTGGTATCAAGGTGATGGTGACCTCGTAGAATTAGTTTGGGAGTGCTCCTCCCTCTGCTATATTTTGGAAGAGTTTGAGAAGGATAGGTGTTAGCTCTTCTCTAAATGTTAGGTAGAATTCGCCTGTGAAGCCATCTGGTCCTGGGCTTTTGTTTGTTGGAAGATTTTTAACCACAGTTTCAATTTCAGTGCTTGTGATTGGTCTATTCATATTTTCTATTTCTTCCTGATTCAGTCTTGGCAGGTTGTGCATTTCTAAGAATTTGTCCATTTCTTCCAGGTTGTCCATTTTATTGGCATAGAGTTGCTTGTAGTAATTTCTCATAATCTTTTGTATTTCTGCAGTGTCAGTTGTTACTTCTCCTTTTTCATTTCTAATTCTATTGGTTTGAGTCTTCTCCCTTTTTTTCTTGATGAGTCTGGCTAATGGTTTATCAATTTTTTTTATCTTCTCAAAGAACCAGCTTTTAGTTTGGTTGATCTTTGCTATCGTTTCCTTCATTTCTTTTTCATTTATTTCTGATCTGATCTTTATGATTTCTTTCCTTCTGCTAACTTTGGGGGTTTTTTGTTCTTCTTTCTCTAATTGCTTTAGGTGCCAGGTCAGGTTGTTTACTCGAGATGTTTCCTGTTTCTTAAGGTGGGATTGTATTGCTATAAACTTCCCTCTTAGAACTGCTTTTGCTGCAACCCATAGGTTTTGGGTCATTGTGTCTCCATTGTCATTTGTTTCTAGGTAGTTTTTTATTTCCTCTTTGATTTCTTCAGTGATCACTTGTTTATTTAGTAGCATACTGTTTAGCCTCCATGTGTTTGTATTTTTTATAGATCTTTTCCTGTAATTGATATCCAGTCTCATAGTGTTGTGGTCAGAAAAGATACTTGATATGATTTCAATTTTCTTAAATTTACCAAGGCTTGATTTGTGACCCAAGATATGATCTATCCTGGAGAATGTTCCATAAGCACTTGAGAAAAATGTGTATTCTGTTTTTTTGGGGTGGAATGTCCTATAAATATCAATTAAGTCCATCTTGTTTAATGTATCATTTAAAGCTTGTGTTTCCTTATTTATTTTCATTTTGGATGATCTGTCCTTGGTGAAAGTGGGGTGTTAAAGTCCCCTACTATGATTGTGTTACTGTCAATTTCACCTTTTATGGCTGTTAGTATTTGCCTTATGTATTGAGGTGCTCCTATGTTGGGTGCATAAATATTTACAATTGTTATATCTTCTCCTTGGATCGATCCCTTGATGATTATGTAGTGTCCTTCTTTGTCTCTTGTAATAGTCTTTATTTTAAAGTCTATTTTGTCTGATATGAGAATTGCTACTCCAGCTTTCCATTTGCATGGAATATCTTTTTCCATCCCCTTACTTTCAATCTGTATGTGTCTCTAGGTCTGAAGTGGGTCTCTTGTAGACAGCATATATACAGGTCTTGTTTTTGTATCCATTCAGCCACTCTGTGTCTTTTGGTAGGAGCATTTAATCCATTTACATTTAAGGTAATTAACAATATGTATGTTCCTATTCCCATTTTCTTAATTGTTTTGCATTTGTTATTGTAGGTCTTTTCCTTCTGTTGTGTTTCTTGCCTAGAGAAGTTCCTTTAGCATTTGTTGTAAAGCTGCTTTGGTGGTGCTGAACTCTCTCAGCATTTGCTTGTCTGTAAACTTTTTAATTTCTCCATTAAATCTGAATGAGATCCTTGCTGGGTAGAGTAGTCTTGGTTGCAGGTTTTTCTCCTTCATCACTTTAAATATGTCCTGCCACTCCCTTCTGGCTTGCAGAGTTTCTGCTGAAAGCTCAGCTTTTAACCTTATGGGGATTCCCTTGTGTGTTATTTGTTGTTTTTCCCTTGCTGCTTTTAATATGTTTTCTTTGTATTTAATTTTTGACAGTTTGATTAATATGTGTCTTGGCATATTTCTCCTTAGATTTATCCTGAATGGGACTCTGTGTGCCTCCTGGACTTGATTATCTATTTCCTTTCCCATATTAGGGAAGTTTTCAACTATAATCTCTTCAAATATTTTCTCAGTCCCTTTCTTTTTTTCTTCTTCTTCTGGAATCCCTATAATTCGAATGTTGGTGCGTTTAAAGTTGTCCCAGAGGTCGCTGAGACTGTCCTCAGTTCTTTTCATTCTTTTCTCTTTCTTCTGCTCTGCGGTAGTTATTTCCACTATTTTTCTTCCACGTCACTTATGCGTTCTTCTGCCTCAGTTATTCTGCTATTGATCCCATCGAGAGTATTTTTGATTTCATTTATTGTGTTTCTAATCGTTGCTTGATTCATCCTTAGTTCTTCTAGGTCCTTGTTAACTGTTTCCTGCATTTTGTCTTTTCTATTTCCAAGATTTTGGATCATCTTTACTATCATTATTCTGAACTCTTTCTCAGGTAGACTACCTATTTCCTCTTCGTTTGTTAGGTCTGGTGGGTTTTTATCTTGCTCCTTCTCCTGCTGTGTGTTTTTCTGTCTTCTCATTTTGCTTATCTTACTGTGTTTGGGTTCTCCTTTTTGCAGGCTGCAGGTTCGCAGTTCCCATTGTTTTTGGTGTCTGTCTCCAGTGGCTAAGGTTGCTTCAGTGGGTTGTGTAGGCTTCCTGGTGGAGGGGACTAGTGCCTGTGTTCTGGTGGATGAGGCTGGATCTTGTCTTTCTGGTGGGCAGGTCCACGTCTGGTGGTGTGTTTTGGGGTGTCTGTGTGCTCTTTATGATTTTAGACAGCCTATCTGCTAATGGGTGGTGTTGTGTTCCTGTCTTGCTAGTTGTTTGGCATAGGGTGTCCCGCACTGTAGTTTGCTGGTCTCTGAGTGAAGCTGGGTGCTGGTGTTGAGATGGAGATCTCTGGAAGATTTTCACCATTTGATATTATGTGGAACTGGGAGGTCTCTTGTGGACCAGTGTCCTGAAGTTGGCTCTCCTACCTCAGAGGCACAGCACTGACTCCTGGCTCCTCAATTTGGGATGATTCGTTGTCTATCCATGTATTCCACAGATTCAGGGTACATCAAGTTGATTGTGGAGCTTTAATCCGCTGCTTGTAGAAGATGTTTTGCTAGCAGGTACTGGAACATTTCAACTTATCCATTTCTCCATATGTTACATGCATTTTGTTTAACTTTACTGTATATATTTTTTATATACTGTCCCAATGGGTCCCAATTTTATAATATCTAGTCTCTAGATATTAAAGAGGTGGGCAATGTATGACAAAAGTAGAATTAGTAAACTAACACATTTTGTACACTTTGTGTTAAAATTCATTGAAAGGCCATCTTCTGAAAAGGGCCTTTGGAAGTGAAATTGTAAATCATATCTAAGTGACACCTGTGCCTGAATTTGCCCAATGTTGGATGGATGGCAGAAAGGAGGTACTGGGAGAAATGAAGGGTTCTAGATTAGAATGTTCCTATGTAGAAGACACTTTCAGATCTAACCATTGTTACATGTATGTAGTTTATTCAACACTACTGTGTATATAGTGGACAAATTTAAGTCCTTATTTGAAACATCTAGTCTTTCTAGATGTTTAGAAGTACACAAAGTATGTTAAAAGTAGAGGTAGTGAAGTAACATATTTTGTAGATATATCCTTTTGTTAAAATTCATATGAAATACTGTCTTTTAGAAATGGAGTGATCAAAATGATCAAACCGCCTCTCTGAGCAGTACACATTATTTTATTTGTGCTGATTCCGGGAGAAAGAAGAAAGTGTAAAGGGCTTTATACCAAGACTAACCATTGTCTGGTGTGTCTCTGCCTTTTGTTTTACTTGGCTGTGTACATAGTGTACATAAAAGACAGAGGGTCCAAATTTACAACATCTAGTCTTCCTGGATGTTAAAGAGGTTGCCAGTGTATGACAAAAATAGCCGATCAATACATTGTGTACACTTTGTTTTAAAATTCATAGGAAAGACTTCTGAAAACAACTGGAGGGAGTGGAATTGTTAAAATCCCCTCTAAGCATTACAGATGCTTATTATTCTTGTCCACTGGGTTGATAGAGATGAGAAAGGGAAGCTTCTAGGCCAGAGTGTTCCTGTTTAGTAGAGACTTTGTGACTATAGCCTTTGTGTGCAGTTTCTTCAGTGCTACTACGTGTATACATAGTGGACAAACTTAAATCTGTATTTGAAACATCTAATCTTTCTAGATGTGTAAAAGTGCACAACATATGTTGAAAATAGAGAGTTAAAAGTCACACTTTTAAAGTATTTTTTTTCTGTTAATTCATAGGAATGGTTGTATTGGGGGAGTGGAAATTGTTAAACTTGAGTCTTGGAGAGTAAGCTGACTATTCACTGGGTGGTGGGGAGGTGGGGAGCGGACAGGGAAGGAAGCACAGAGAAGGGATCTGTGCCCATGAGTCTTTAGACAAGTTCAGATTGTCTAACCATTGTTCTATTTGTGTGTTTTAGTTAATATTGCTGTGTATTAAAGAATAAGCAAGTCCTAATGCCCAAAGTATATTAAAAGTAGAGGTAGTAAAATAATCCCTTAATAAATGCCCTTTTGTTGGTTTTTAGGAAGGGCTGTGTCTTCTGAGAGCGTCTATGTTAATCCACCTCTTGGAGCTAGATATATTCCTGTACTTAGTCGCTGATATGCTGGAGGAGGGGTAAGAGGAAGGGTGAAGGGAAGGGCTCTTAGCTAATATCTCCATATCTAGAAGACAGTTTTACGTTGTAACCATAGGTCTAAATGTGCATTTTTGTAAAGTACCAATGCTTATCATGGACAAGGTTCATTCATTATTTTGCAACATCTAGGCTTTTTAGGAGTCCTGAGGTGACAATGTATGATAAAAAGTAGAGCTAGTGAATTAACCAATTTGTAAATATCTCTGTTATAATTGGTAAAAAAGTAGCATCTTGTACATGGAATTGTTAAACCATCTGAGAATTGTACACCAGGACTTGTTCATTAGGTTGGCATCAGAGGAGAAGAAGGAAGTATAAAAGGGAGGGAAGTATGCAGATGTGTTCCTTTTTATATTTTGATGATAACCATTGATGTGTGTGCATCTCTTAGCTGTACAATAGGAATACATTGTTAAGTAATTCAGTGGAAACATACCTCCTTGCTAATACTTTAATAGTTTAGAACAGATAATGAATCCTCTTAAAAGCATTATACTTTGGGTACTGTGTTGCTTTATGTCTCATTTTTAATTGAACGTTAAGGGAATGTAGTATTTTAATCATAACTCTGCCAATATCTTTTTCTAGAGGCCTGTTGCCATTTTTGTCTTTTCTGAAGTTTTTGTCGCCAAGAAAGGATTACATTTTTTTCCTTCCAGATTTAGTTGGTGTAGTGTATTTTTGGTTATCAAAATACTCATAGCTTTGGGACTTTGAAATGGTAAATATTCATGATGTGTGAAAAAGCATGATACATAACTGTATGATCTTAATTACATAAAAATGGATGCTTAGTTGTGTTTAAATACACAAATGAGACCTAGAAGGACACATCAAATGGTAAACTCCTCGTGAGGATGGATGACTTTGTTTTTTGCTTCTTGTGTTCTTTGGTTTCCTATTATGCACATGTTAACTTTTAAGAAATAAACGTTATTTTGAAAACCTTAAAAAAATTGCTTTGCTGAAATCCTTCAGGGAGTTTGAGGTTTTAGAGCACAAGCCGCCTGGCCTCCTTTTATTGACACTTGTACAATTAAAGCTGCAGTTTCCTTCACCACACCCGGTGTCAGTAGACTGGCTTTAGTGCACTCGGGCAAGCGGACCCACGTTTTGTTCGGTAACACTGGGGTCTCCCAGGCTCCCACTCTCCTTGAGCCCCAGTGACTGTCATCTGCTCCTCCAGAGTCTTCTTGCAGCAAAAGTAGAAATGAAGTTTTCCTTCCCCTGAGAACAAGGAAAACAAAGGGAACAGCGAACAGGCTAGAGAAGAAACATAACCTGGCCTGAAAGAGTTCATCACTCCTTGTTTTACTTTGTCACTCATTTGTAGTAGTAACTAGATTTGTACTTGACAAAGCTAACCTCACTCCCTGACACTATGTAATTTACATTTGGCACCCATCACCCCAACTCTGTGTGAGTTACATCCCCTGCCTCTCACTCCCTAACCTTATTATGTCCAGCACTTACATTCTATACGCCCCTCATAACAAATCACCCCCTAGGTTTTCATTTCAGAAACAAGTTCATCGGCCGATAAACCAGAGACAAACATATGCAATTACCAGACTGCTGGGCCCCAATTACTGGGCAGCCTGACACAAACTATGACTGTTTTGAAACAATGCAAAGGAAAGGAGGAATGCGAGACCTTCACTACTTTGATCCTCATCCTATACCCCGGACTGCGAGAGCCCCACATATAAAATCTTCCCTGATTCTCAAGGAGGGAGTGCCCAGTCCTTGAGGCTCTAGCCGGCTATGTCTTCCCTGCTGCCTGGCAGAAAAATAAAGCCATCTCTCTCTTCCTCCAAAATCCCTGTCTCTGTATTTCTGCTCTGCCTCGGTGCACAGGGAAGCCGATATTTCGACAACAGTCTGTGGCCAGTCCCCACGCTAATTCACCTCTACGCCCACAGCCCTGGCCCAAGCCCGATCTTGTGCCTGGTTCCTCCATCAGGCCTGACAAAGCTCCCTGCCCCCACAGTGCGTCTCACATCCCACCCCAACGTGGTCTTTCTGAAGCAAAAATGAGACTGACTCTCTCCCACCTGTAATCCCCCAAATGTTTCCCCACTTTTGCTAGGGTATCAGCCGGGAGAGACATCTGCCAAGGACCTGAGAGTCCCCGGCATCCCCACTAGGCTGCTGGCTCCTGGGTTCCCTGACAATGAGCACCTCAGCAGGCCAGGAGACACGGCAGGAAACCCCAGAACTGCTCACCTCCGGAGGGGACTGGCACTGCCACGGCCTGATGAAAGAGAGCAAAGAAGGGTTCCCCAGCTGGGATACAAACTCTGCACGAGTGGCCTCTCCTTGAGCCATTACATCACCTCGTGTGACTTGAGGGAAGGAAGCACCGAGGCACACTTGGTTCCTAAGGAGGATGGTACAGGCTCAGTCACGTCCCCCCAAATTCACAGGCTGAATCCCTGACCCCCAGGACCCCAGGACATGGCTGTATTTGGAGATGGGATTTTTAAAGAGGTGATCAAGGTAAAAATGAGGTCACTAGGCTGGATCCTAATCCAATAGGACTGATGTCCTACAAGAAGAGATTAGGACACAGATAGGCACAGGAGGAGACCATGTGAGGACCTGGGGAGAAGATGGCTGTCTACGAACCAAGGAGAGAGGCCTCAGGAGAAGCCAGCATGCAGACACCTTGATCTCAGCATCCAGGACTGGGAGATAGGTCTGTTATTCAAGCGGTCCAGTCTGTGCTATTTTTTACGGCGGCCCCGAGCAGACTCACACGCGGGGTAACTCAGGGCTCAGACTGGACACAGCCCACGCTCCATCCCCCTGTACGTGAGTTACAGGATCCTCAGGACCTGAGGAGGGGGTCCCTGATAGGAGGCACGAGATAGAAGATGCTAGGCATTAACATGACTGCATTCATGTTAAATGTGCCTGAAATCCATTCACACGAGATGGTTTTGTCCTGTATGTACATTGGCACCTTCAGTCTGAACTGCAGATCTCTGGCTTTACCACCTCCACTGAGAGCATTAGCTTCACCTGCTGTGGACCGTCTCCTGTAGGATTTCCAGAACCACAAAGCATCGAAGCTTCACAGGACCCAGAGTCTGTGCGCTAGCGTCCAGGTGACCCTCACAACAGAGCCATGCAGCTGCCTGTCAGAACCCATTTCCCTTTTTCCTGTTCACGGCTACCCTGCACCTCCCAGCTTTCCCACCCCTTCCAGCTGGGGAGCAGTGTCTCGTGTTACCAAGGGGAAGGGGTGGAGGTGGTGAGGGCCTTGGCCAGCCTGCATCCTAGGACGGAGGGCATGATGCCCACCTGGTCACCCCACCCTGCTGGTTGGAGCCCTCACCTGGAAGCAAGGAGGAGAAACAAGGGGGGACAGAGCCTGGGACCTGACACCCACCTGCCCTGGACTCTTACAAGAAGGGGACAGAGACGTCTTGAGCTTCAGCCCAGTTTTGGGAGACACTTTGTTCCAGCAACAAACTTCTGCCCTAAAAGCCGAAGTGCTTTACAAACCCCTCCCCAGCTGTCACAGAAAGTCAGGCTTAATCTCTTCACACTCTGCAAACCCCAGTTCACGCTGAGACCACCTCTCAGGTGATGGTGCTTCAGAGAAGCCCCTTTAAAAGATCCCTGGAGTTCAGCTCTCCCAGCCCTGCCTTCAGTTTAAGGGAGAAGTTTCCTTGACAACCTTGACAAACCTGCTCAGTTTCCTTGACAACCAAGCTTTTCAACCTCCCAAACTCTTCTCCTTCAAACATTCCTATTCTAGGCTTGATGAGCCTAAAGTGACAGTGCTGTCATCATGTGCCAGAGGGTGACTCCTCCAAGCCCGTAGTTATTGGTTACATGATGCTACTGATGATGAAATCCCAGAAGAGCCAGCTTTGCGATATAACCATTTCTGGACTCGGCACTGGGTCCCTTTCCACGGACAGAGTGGAGTGGCTGTTTCCACGGGCCCCATGGTGGAAGCCCTCACCTAATGCAGCCAGGACTTCATCCTTTCCAGGTGATTCCAGGGTCCTCACCCTGCCCAGACCCCACCCACATGGCTGCTGTCTGTGCCAGTCTATACGGGACCTTGGTAATCTCCTAAAAGGAGGGTTATTTTATACACAGGTAATGGGTTGAATGCTGGCCCCAAAAGATGTGCCCCCCCCCAGAACACGTGAACAGGAGCCTATCTGGGAAAAGGATCTTTGTATATGTAGTGAAGGATCTCGAGGTGAGGTCATCTTGGGTTAGGGTGGCCCTCAATCCAATTGAGAGAGTCCTTATGAGAGACAAAAGAGGAGAGACACAGACACAGAGGAGAAGCCACGTGAAGACAGAGGCAGAGATCGGAAGGACGCTGCCACAAGCCTGGGGACTCCTAGAGCCCCCAGAAGCTGGAAAAGGCAGAAAGAACCCTATCCTGGAGCCTCTGGACAGACTTCCATCCTGCAACACCTTGATTTCAGATGTCTGGTCTCCAGGACTGGGGAAGGATGAATTCCTGTTGTTTTAAACCACCCACCTTATGGTCATTTGTTACAGAAGCCACAGAACGGTCACACAGACCCTGCTCTGTAGGATCCTGGAAGTGCGGGTC
Source organism: Mesoplodon mirus (assembly GCF_964341445.2). NCBI lineage: Eukaryota > Metazoa > Chordata > Mammalia > Artiodactyla > Ziphiidae > Mesoplodon > Mesoplodon mirus. Next base: position 98,970,974 of record NC_138986.1, on the reverse strand, counting down.
TCATTAAAGGCCAACAGAGGCTGGAATGCAGAGCCCTTAGAGTCAGCATTGGGCCCCAGAAATCCTAAAGCAGAGGCTGGACACCAGAATGTTGAGGGGTCAGTTGGAAGCCCATCCCTAAGAGTGTCTGTCCAGGTGAGCTCCATATCCTGGGAGGAACCTGACCACAAGAGCCCTGGGGACACTGGGTACCTTCTCAGGTGAGCTCCATATCCTGGGAGGGGCCTGACCATGAGAGCCCCGGGGGCTGCTGGGTACCTGCCCAGGTGAGCCCCATATCCTGGGAGGGGCTTGGCCACAAGAGTCCCGTGTGCTGGGGGGGGGCATGTGTATGAGCGTCCCCTCTGTGCAGCCAGCACAGAGTTGCTTATCAACTTCCCTGTGGGCAGTGCTGGGATGAAATGAGAACCAGGAGATGCCACGGACCCCTTGAACTCCTGTCCCTCTAGAGTGATGAGGTCAGTAGGCAGGTGCTGGCCACTGTGCTGCATGAGGGAGACCCCACGGGTACCTCTTGTGTCATCCACCTGACACCACGGAGGCCTCCCCAGGACAGAGCAGACAGCCTGCCTGGGTCAAATGGGAGCTCCTGGTGATGCTGCAGGGGACATGAGAGGGACAGACCAGGCAGGAGGAGGTGGGAGCCCAGGCAGAGCCATGGGACTCGGGGCCGAGGGGGCCTTTCTGGGTCTGAGCTGGGAGTGGACGGGCAGGTGGTGAGTGTGATCCAGGAAAGCTGCCCTCGGTGATGTGAGGCTGAACTTGCTTCAGAGTGACAAGCCTTCCGGATGATCCCAAAACAGGATAGTGAGATGGATCCTGTTAGAAGAAGGTAAGTGAATCCCCCCAAAAGGGGGCTCTGCGAGCTGGTCCCAGGAGGGGGGCGAAGGGAACAGGTGTGGAAGCTGTGGAGAGTGGGCAGTCCCCCTGGGCAGGCGGCAGGTGCAGACCCCACTCCGTGTCCCACATCTGTGCTTCCGGCTGGATTACTTGGCTTCTCGGAGCCTCAGCTTCCCGGTCTGCTCATGGGGTGATGGTAGCATGGATTGACTAGCAATTTGCTCAGAATAGGGTAGGAAGGGGTCTAGTGGATATTCCACAGTACACTGTCAGTATAGGAATCGCAGGTCCTGTTTCCTGCAGGCCTGCCTTCAGGATCGGGAGAGCAAATCTGAGCAGACTTGCAGCAGAGCCTGGGGACGGGCTCCGTTTGGTGGGTCCCCCTGTTTCCTGAGTCTCGGAAGGAGCAGCTCCAGTGGGCAGTGGCAGCTTCATCCCACACCTGGAAGCATCCAGACCTCAAGGCCCAGCAGCCCCCGAGCCCTGTGTCTGGGCCCCCGGGAGGCAGACAGGACAGGCCGCTGTCCTCCTCGGCCCTCTTCCTGCCCAGAACATTCGGGGTCCAGGCCGTCATTAAGGAGAAGCAGGAATGGGGGTGTCCCATGTGGGAACAGGACACAGAGCAGCTTGTGCACATGGACATCCACACCGGGAATGTGGGTCGGTGGGACGCGGGCAGCGGGAGGGGCAGAGGGTGGGCCTGAGGAAGCAGGGCTGGGCCGGGGGTCCTGGTGGGGGGCGGGTGTGAGCTTTGCCTGTGCCGCGTCTGAGACTCCACGGGGCTTCCCTCCCCTGGTCACTGGCGAGGAGGAGCCGAGCAGCGTTGGTGGAGGGACCCCTCGTGTCCCCAGGCCCTGCCAGCATCAGCCCTTCAGGCTCTGGGTCGGGGAGCCTGAGGAGCGCAGGTCCAGCTGTGCCCACAGGGAGGCCTGGAGGGGTCGGGCGGGAAGCACTGGTGTGGTGTTGCCTGTGCGGGAGCTTCCGAGCCAGTGTCTAGTGGGAGCCCTCACCTCGCATGTGGGTTTCAAGTCCACAGCTCAGATCACCTTCTAGCCGCTTGGTTTGTTTTCTAGACACAAAGTCCTAATATCTCCTATGTCCCCTGCCCGTGAAAAGGCACGTCTGATCTGGCACCAGGAGCTGCCTCTGGTCCCTCCTGACTGGACGCCCAGCAGCCAGTGTCACCGCGTCACGACTGTTGGGGGTGTCAGGCATGGGGGGATGAGAGCACACGGTCCAGACCCACGAGGGGCTGTGCCGTCCACGGAGCCGGTGCTGTGGCTGTAGGTGTTCCCTGCCCCCACCCCATAGGCAGAGACCCCCGGCCCCTTACAGACTGTTACCAAGTGAAGTCACGTGGACCCTGCTCGGTCCCCAGCCTGGCGAGGCACTCTGCCTCAGCAGGGAAGGTTTCCTTTTTCCACGTGGAGTCAAGTAGGCAAATAACAAAACCAAAGCCCAGACCACCACACACAGGCTCTATTCAGTGGCCAAAGAATGGAGAAGCGGGAACTAAGTTCACAGATCAACTTCTCGCCTTCCTGGAGAGAGTGGTTTAATTTTAAACAGTAAAGACAAAGGGAGGAGGAGTGAGGCTAGTGATGGGATGAAGAGGCCTTCCGGGGAAGGGGCGGGGCTTTTCCCAAGGGGGCGGGGCACCACCTCCTTTGACCCACTTCTGGTCCTTCATGTCCAGTCACGGCCGCCGGTGGGTGTGTCACTTAATATGCTGATATAGTAAATTCAGCATGTGATGAGACTCAGGGTCTGTTGGAAGTCACATTCGTAGCCATCTTGGTCCCAGCTGGTTCCATCTGTTTGTTTGTAGCTTCCTTTCTTATCTCTGGACCCCTTAACTTAAATACTTAGGTGAAATCCTGCTGAAGTTGGGGGGTGGAGGACAGCCGTGTGAAAAGTGGGTGCACGGGTTTTGAGCAGGGCCTGGAGCAGCTCTGACAACAAGAGGAGGCTGAGACGGGCGGTCAGTCTGACGCCCGCACTGGAGCCTGTGGTCGGCATGCAGAGGTGGTCAGCTGGGGCACGTGTCAGGGAAGGTTCTCAGTGTTTACACAGAAGATGTGAACATGGGCCCAGATGCAGAGCTGCCTGCGGACGCTGCTACAGAAACCCCTGATTCTTTCCTGAGAAAACTTCTGGGTGATCATTCAGGCAGCAGGGCAAACTGCTTGTTCTGGAGGCTCTTGTGGGGAAGTGGGGGCCTAAAAACAGGGGCTCAGCCTGCATAACCCCAGAAGCCCTCCCAGGACAGCCCCAGAACTGCTTCTGGAATGGCAAGCAGAAGTGGGTCTTCCACCTACTAGACGTGGAGGAGAGGGCTGGGGTCTGCAGGGCCGCCCTCACCTTCAGGGACTGGCTGGAGGCTCACAGGACCCAGCACATGCTCGTGGCTTGTGTCCTCACAGCTGAGATGGGTCACAGCACGCAGTGGGGATGCCCGGGTGGGAGGATCCCTGCTCCGGTCACCTCATGACCCTCATGCCCCCTCCTTCCCTCGAGGGTCTCTAGGGTGTCTCTTCCCCCAGCGATGAAGGGCAGAGCCATGACAGTTACCCGCACCCCCGTCCCCCCAGGGAAGCTCACTAGAGGCTTGGCACCCAGCTGGGGGCTGGTCACGTGGTGTGCTCTGCCCTCACCCTCCAAAATGCCGGTGCCCAGAAGGGGAGCCGGGGTCCAGCATGAGCCACATGGTTTGTGCAACAGCACAGGCGCAGGGACTGCCCCTAACGGGAGGCGGGAGGGTTTAGATCAGGCCTGGGAGCTGCTCACCAGCTGCATTAGCTTCCCGGGGCAGCTGTGACAAATCAAGGCTCAGAGCAACAGAAACCTGTCCTCTCTCAGTCCTGGAGACCAGACGTCTGAGTTCGAGGTGTCCCAGGGCCGCGCTCCCTCCGGAGGCTCCAGGGGAGGGTCCTGCCTGCCTCTTCCAGCTTCTGTGGGCTCCAGGCGTCCCTGGGCTTGTGGCCGCATCCCTCCCGTCTCTACCTCCGTCTTCACGTGGTGTCTCCCTGTGTGTCTGTGTCTCTCCGCTTGTGTCTTAGAAGAACACTGTCACTGATCCAGGGCCTCCCGGATCCAGGATGACCTTGTCTCCAGATCCGTAACTAATTATACCTGCAGAGACCGTACTTCTAAATAAGGTTCCATTCTCAGATTCTGGGGGGCATGACGTGGACATAACTTCTGGGGGGCCCCCATTCAACCCACTATAGCACCCAGTTCCCAGATGCCAGCCAACCTTCCTCAGGACAGCATCAGGCTGGTGATGTTCTGTGTTTCCTCACTGAGTTGTCTCTTGTTTCCTGTGGTAACAGTGAGGTTGGGTGGGGGGCGCTGCCGGCTGACTTCCCGGTCATTCCAGGGACCATACTGACGTGTCCTTCCCAGGAGGGTGCGAGCACGGCCAGGGCTCCCTGGGAATACTCCACACTGACCGCTCGGTGGTCAGACACCTGCATGGCTGGACCGGTCCCTGCACCTCTGCAGCTTCTACCACATCCACAGCCTGGTGGACTCTGTGTGGGCCTATGACCAGGAGGTGTGGACCGGCAGGCTCGGTGGGAGCCCTCCTGCCTGCCACGTGGCCTCCAGCCCACCACAGACCCTCCAGTCCTGCCATGGACACCCCCATCCCATTAACCCCCAAGAGGGCTTCTGGGAGGGGTGAGAACTTGACCATGAAGAAGACAGGGCAGGCCTTAACTGCAGCAGGTGAAGTCAAGGACTGGGGCTGCTTGGCTATTTGTCCCCCAAAGACTCCTAATGTGAGCTCTGACTTGATGGGTCCACCTCCACCTGAGCTCACCTGGGGGGTCGCTGCAGGGATAGCGCATCCTTGGGAGATTTCCAACTCTCCCCAACCCCAGCTTCACCCTCTGGGCCCCCCTCCCCCATTAATAGTCTGTAAATAGTGTCTCTCACCCAACAGGCCTGCGTAGGAGATTTTAATATCGTGTGGGAGTCCAGCAACCACGCCCATGTGTCCTGGGTGTCTTGGGAGGGGAGGGAGCCTCGCTCTCACATTCCTGCCCCAGTGCACCTGGGGGCGGGGGCAGAAGACCCAGGCTCTGTTCCAGCAGAAGCTCCCTTTCTGTGAACAAGTCTTCCCCCAATCCCGTTATCCTCACTGGAGGCTCAGGAGGCCACAGCATTGGGGCACCTCCAGCACCAGGACCCCACCCTAGGGAATCTCTCAAGAGCAGGGACCAGGCCTGGGGGCTGAGGGGAGGAGGGAGCCAGCCTCTTCAGGATCCCCGGGGCTAGGATACCTCCTATGCAGGAGGGCCTTGGACTCAGCTTAACTACCACCCGGGGTCTCCTACCCCTCCCCTGGTAAGGGGGCCCTTCAGATTCCAGGGCCCCAAGATCCTCCCCACTGACTTCTGACCCCAACTGCAGAGTCGGGGACCCAGAGACCCCCCCTCCCCGGCTTCTTTTTTCTTGGAGGCTCCCAGAATTCCCTGAAGCTGTTATATCCAGGGTTTATTATGGTGAAGAATGAAAGTTAAAATCAGCGAGGACAGGGGGGATGAGCAGGGTCCAGCCTCCTCGGCTGTGGCAGCCCAGGGAAGCCCACCTGAGTCCTGAAGTGCAGCATTTATTGGGGTCTGTCACGTCAATGTGGGGACCGCCATGTACCTGACCTTGGCCTCCAGCCCCCGGGGGACTCAGGAAGCCCCACCATGTATCACGCCATCAGCACAGACCAGCCTGGAGCAAAGTCCACGGAGCACGGACACTCCTGTCAGACTCAAGGTGACCTCTGGAGCCAGGACAGAGGCCCAGCCTCTCTGTGGGCAGATGAACCCACACCGCACGAGCCCTGGTGCAGTGCCCATTCCGTGTGGTCAGCATGGGTGCACGTGGGTCAGCCAGTGTCTGTGTGTCTCAGCCTGTGACCACAGACCACACTGTCCTGCTCTGCTCACAAGAGTGAGGCCAATGCAGGGACAACGGGGGTGGGAACAAAGCCGGGTCATGGTCAGGCTGGGTGAGAAAGGGTCCAAGGAGCGAGAACCCGGCTGCCCTTGCCTGGTGAGCCGAGAGCTGACGTCCGCCCTGTGGTCAGTCCATCTCCCCACATCCCGAGGTAAGGCTGCCTTTCCTGCACCCTGGGGCAGGGTCATGCCTGTGTATACAGCAGGACGCACAGCAGTGCACGCAGCAGGCCTGATGCCTGCCCCTGCCATGTACTTGGGGGCTTGGTGAGGGTGGAACATCCCAACAGGACGTGGGCCGACCCCAGGGAGGAGGTAGGGGTGAAGCGTTTGGGAGCCTCTGGAGGGGATCCTCACCTGTCTTCACAGGTGGACTGAGCACACCAACCAGGGTGGGCAGGCGGGGAGCCCAGTCCTGGGTCAGCCCATAGGCTGGACGAGGGGCGTGGAGCTGGGCGTGATGGCGGTGGGGACGAGGGGCTGATCACAGGGCAGTGCGGAGTGGGACCGTCCGAGGCAGCGGGGAAGGTGAAGACTGTGCCCGACGGGAGGACGGAGAGACCAGCAGGCAGCGCTGTAGGCGCGGGTAGCAGGGCTGCTCCCCGCAGGGCGGTGCCAGAGCCCTGCACCGCTGGAAACCTCACGGTGTCCGGACAGAACCCCAGAGGATGGGGGGCCGGATGGGCGGGAAGAGTTTGGAAAAGTCACCTTATCTCCACATGTCCTGTGGGAGGGGTTCCCGCTCCCGCCTCTTTCCTTAGAGTCTCCCCACCTGGGGAGTCAGCACACTCAACAGCCGGTCGTGCACGGCTGGGAATTTGTCCCGGAGGATGAAGGGGAAGGGGGGAAAGGAATGAAAAACAAGCTCTGCGTGCTTGGACAGCACATGCCACTCTAATTTCCCATCAGGAAGAGGAATTTCCCAAAGGCTCAGGCCGCCCCTGTAACCAGAATGGGGCTTGAAGCAATCCTGCCACCTTGTGGCCGGTTTCAGAAACAAGTTGAAGACAGTTGCTCAGGGGCACTGCAATCCACCACGCCTGCAGTGTTGTAAATGATAACTATCGTGGTAAAATGGCTTGGGGTAAGTAACTGAAAAGGACTTGAAAACAAGGCAGGATTGCAGGAACTGGATTGCAAGAGGTAGATTGGACTCGTCGTTAAAGCATATGAAAGCTGCTCAACATTGCCTATGATTCAGTTGGCCAAAAAGGGTGTACAGGTGTAAATCCATACACCCTTGTGCCAACCAAACATGCGGGAAATACAAATCAACACTACAAAGATGTATCACTTTGCCCCAGTCAGAATGGCCATCCTCACAAAGTGTAAAAACAAGAAATGGAGGAGAGGACGTGGAGAAAAGGGAACCTGCTACACTGATGGTGGGAATGTCAATTGCTAACAGCCACCCTGGAGAAGGATATGATGTTTCCTAAAAATTCTTAAAAAATAGAGCTACAGGGACTTCCTGGTGGCGCAGAGGTTAAGAATCCAACTGCCAATGCAGAGGACACGGGTTCGAGCCTTGGTCCAGAAAGATAACACATGCTGCGGAGCAACTAAGCCATGCGCCACAACTACTGAGCCTGTGTTCTACAGCCTGTGAGCCACAACTACGGAGCCCGTGTGCCACAACTACTGAAGCCTGACGCCTAGAGCCTGGGCTCCAAAAAAAGACAAGACACTGCAATGAGAAGACCACACACTTCAACGAAGAGTAGCCCCAACTTCCTGCAACTAGAGAAACCCCACACGCAATAACGATGACCCAACACAGGCAAAAAAGAGTAATTAATTAATTAAAAAACAATAGAGATACAGAGCATATGGTACTTCCACTCCTGCGTGTATATCTCGGGATAACCATAAATCGATAGGACACAGGTACTTCAAATATTAGTGCAGCACTTTTGCAGGAGCCTCGACTTGAAAACAATATATATATTCTTGGAAGGAAAAAATGGATAAAGAAGATATGGTACTTATGTACAATGGAATAGTACTCAGCCATGAAATCAATGAAATAAGGCCAGTTGCAGCAACTTGGGTGGACTTAGGTACGACCATTCTAAGTGGCATAAGTCAGACACAAAAAGACACTTAGCATACAGTATTATTTATAGGTGGAATCTAAAAATGGCTACACATGAACTAAATTACAAAACAGAAACAGAGTCACACATTTAGAAACCACACTTAGGGCTGCTAAAGGGGAAAGGTGGGGTGGGGTGAAACATAAACCAGAGGGCTGAAATTAGCACAGATACTGGTCCAAAGACCAAATAGGTAATCGACAAGACCTACTCTATAGCTCAAGAACTGCACTCAGCACACTCTAGTCACCAGAAAAGAATATATACCGCTGGTAAGAATCTGAAAAAGAATTTATGGATGTCTCTCTGTAAGTGAAACAAGTGGATGTGCAGCAGAAAGAAAGACAGCATTGAAAATCAGCTACACCCCATTATAAAAATAAATTGCAAAAAAAACACAAAAAAAAGAGAGAAAATGTTACAAAATACACTCAGGGGCTGTGATGCAACCTGGATTGACCATATCTAGACCCACAGCTGGATGGGCCCTAAGGCTGGACACTCGTGGGGCTGAGAGGCATGGTGAGGATGAGTCAGCAAATGCAGCACCTTTAGAGTAATACTTCCGGGTCCCCATTCCATGGATCCCAAATCTCCAGGTGCAGGGGACCCTTCGTACAGCTAAAACATGTATGGGACACCCTGACGATGGTACAGCATTGCATCAGGAAGAGTTTAAGAAAAGGCACATAATCTCCTCATCTCCGGGTGCTCGGGTTCCCCCCTCCAGACTCTTTCCTAACAATCTCCCCACTAGGGGAAGTCAAAACGTTCAACATGCTCTTTAGCACAGTCTGGAATTTGTCCGGAGGATGAACTGGAATGCAGGGAAACAATGAGAGACAAGTCCTAGGTATTTGGACAGGCACAAGCCACTCTAATTTCCAATGAGGAAGACGAATTGACCAAAGGCTCAGCTTGCCCTTGGAACAGGAATAGGGCTTGAAGCAACCCGGCCGTTTTGTGTCCAGTTCCCAAAGAAACCAGTTGAAAAGTGGAGCTCAGGGGCACTGCAATTCTCAATCCTGCAGGACTGTAAAAGATACCTAACGTGGAAAAATGCCTTGAGGTAACTGACCAAAAAGGAGTTGAAAGCAAGGCGGAATTGCGGGAACCAGATTTCAAGAGGGAGATTGGTCTCACCTCGAAAGCACATGGAAACGGGCAGAACTTCTTCAATGACACCGTTGGCAAAAAGGGCGTATGAGTTCTACAAGAAAATATTCAGAAAAAACGCATATGCCCTTTTTGGCTAAGCAAGCAGGCATGCAGTGCAAATCAACACTACAAAGAGATATCACTTCGTATCAGTCGCAAGGGCCATCCTCAGAAAGCGTAAAAACCAGAAATGCAGAATAGGACATGGAGAAAAGGGAGCCTTTTTAGGCAGATTGTGGAACGGTAAATTGCCAACAGCACTCTGGAGAAGTGTATTGTGTTTCCCCCAAAAATCTAAGAAACAAAGCTATAGAGCATATGGCACTTCCACTCATGGGCGTATATCTTGGGAAAACAAAAACTCGACAGGACACAGGCACCACAACGTGTAGTGCTGGTTTGTTACAAGAGCCTTGACTTGGACACAACTTAAATTTCCTTGGAAGGAAAACATGGATAAAGAAGTCATACGCATGTACAATGGAATATAACTCATCCATGAAATCAATAAAATAAGGCCAGTTGCAGCCACTCGAGTGTACATAGGTACGATCATTCTCAGTGACATAAGACAGAAAAAGAGACTTATCATAAGATATCAGTTATAGGTGGAATATCACAATTGCTACACAGAAACTAAATGACAAAATAGACACAAAATCACACATTTAGAAAACTCACTTATGACTGCTAGGGTGCAAAGGTCGGTTGACGTGAGGCATAAACCAGGAGTTTGAAATGAGCACAGATACCGTTCCATAGACCAAATAGGGAATCAACAAGACTTACTCTAAACCTCAAAGGACTGGACTCAGCACACTACACACCGGAAAAGATTATATACGACTGGTAAGAATCTGAAAAAGAATTTATCAGTGTATCTCTGTACGTGAATCAAGTGGATGTACAGCAGCAAGAAACACAGCACTGAAAATCAGCTACTCCTCATTATAAAAATAAATTACAAAAAACAAAAAAAAAGACACTGAATGAAAGGAAAATTCTTACACTATTCGTTCAGAGTCTGCGAGGCAACCTGGATTGACCATATCGAAACACACAGCTGGATGGGACCTAAGGCTGGACACTCATGGGGCTGAGAGGCTTGGTGAGCATGAGTCAGCAAACGCAGCCCCTTAGAGTAATACTGCCTGGTCCTGATTCCATGGGTCCCAAATCTCCAGATGCAGGCAACCCTACATACAGCTAAAACATGCATGGGACACTCTGAGGATGGTACCCCTTCAGAAAAGGAAGAGTTTGGAAAAATCACCTCAGTTCCTGGAGTTCGGGTTCCCACCTCCAGCCACTTTCCTAAAAAACTCCCCACTTGGGGAAGTCTGGACCTACAACACCCTCTTTCGCACAGTTTGGAATTTGTCTGGAGGATGAACAGGAATGGGGGAAACACTGAGAGACAATGCCAAGGTGTTTGGACAGGTGCATGCCACTCTAATTTCCAATGAGGAAGAGGAATTGACCAAAGGCTCAGCTTGCCCTCTGATATGGAAGAGGGCTTGAAGCAATCCTGCCATTTTGTGTCCAGTTCCCAAAGAAACAAGTTGAAAAGTGGAGCTCAGGGGCACTGCAATTCACAATCATGCAGGATTCTAAAAGATACCAAACGTGGAAAAATGCCTTGAGGTAAGTCACAAAAAAGGAGATGAAAGCAAGGCAGAATTGCAGGAATGGGATTTCAAGAGGGAGACTGATCTCGCCTCGAATGCACATGGAAAGGGGCAGAACATCTTCAATGATGCCGTTGGCCAAAAAGGGCGTATGAGTTCTACAAGAAAATATTCAGGAAAAACGCATATGCCCCTTTTGGCCAATGAAGCCAGCCCGTGGTGCAAATAAACACTACCAGGAGGTATCACTTCCCATCAGTCCAAAGGGCCACTCTGACAAAGTATAAAAACCAGAAATGCAGGATAGGGCTGAAGAAAAGGTAGCCTTTTTATGCTAATTGTGGGACGGTAAATGGCCAACAGCACTCTGGAGAAGTGTACTGTGTTTCCCAAAACTATCTAAGAAACAAAGTTACAGAGCATACGGCACTTCCTCTCATGGGCGTATATCTTGGGAAAAGCAAAACTCGACAGGACACAGACACTACAACTTTTAGTGCTGGCCTGTATACAAGAGCCACGACTTGGATAAAACCAAAATTTCCTTGGAAGGGAAAAATGGATACAGTAGATGTGATACTTATGTACAATGGAATATAACTCAGCCATAAAATCAATGAAATAAGGCCAGTTGCAGCAACTCTGGTGTACTTAGGTACGATAATTCTCAGTGACCTAAGTCAGACAGAAAAAGAGCCTTATCATAAGATATCAGTTACAGGTGGAATATCAAAATTGTGACACATGAACTAAATGACAAAAGAGACACAGAATCACACATTTAGAAAGAAAACACAATTATGAGAGAGGGGAAGATGGCGGAAGAGTAAGATGCGGAGATCACCTTCCTCCCCACAGATACATCAGAAATACATCTACACTTGGAACAACTCCTACAGAACACCCACTGGACGCTGGCAGAAGACCTCAGATCCCCCAAAAGGCAAGAAACTCCCCACGTACCTGGGTAGGGCAAAAGAAAAAAGAATAAACAGAGACGACAGAATAGGGATGAGACCCGCACCAGTGGGAGGGAGACGTGAAGGAGGAAAGGTTTCCACACACTAGAAGCCCCTTCGCAGGCGGAGACTGCGGGTGGCGGAGGGGGAAGCTTCGGAGCTGCGGAGGAGATCACAGCCACAGGGGTGCGGAGGGCAAAGCGGAGAGATTCCCGCACAGAGGATCCACGCCGACCAGCACTCACCAGCCCGAGAGGCTTGTCTGCTCACCCGCCGGGGCGGGCGGGGCTGCGAGCTGAGGCTCGGGCTACGGTCGGAGCGCAGGGAGAGGACTGGGGTTGGCGGCGTGAACACAGCCTGCAGGGGTTAGTGCGCCACGGCTGTCCGGGAGGGAGTCCAGGAAAAGGTCTGCACCTGCCTAAGAGGCAAGAGACTTTTTCTTCCCTCTTTGTTTCCTGGTGTGCAAGGAGAGGGGATTCAGAGCGCCGCTTAAAGGAGCTCCAGAGATGGGCGTGAGCTGCAGCTAAAAGCGTGGACCCCAGAGACGGGAATGAGATGCTAAGGCTGCTGCTGCCGCCACCAAGAAACCTATGTGCGAGCACAGGTCACTGTCCGCACCTCCCCTCCAGGGAGCCTGTGCAGTCCGCCACTGCCAGGGTCCCGTTATCCAGGGACAACTTCACCAGGAGAACGCACGGCACGCCTCGGGCTGGTGCAACATCACGTCAGCCTCAGCTGCCGCAGGCTCACCCTGCATCCGTACCCCTCCCTCCCCCCGGCCTGAGTGAGCCAGAGCCCCCGAATCAGCTGCTCCTTTACTCCATCCTGTCTGAGCTAAGAACAGACACCCTCCAGCGACCTACATGCAGAGGCGGGGCCAAATCCAAAGCTGAACCCCGGGAGCTGTGTGAACAAATAAGAGAAAGGGAAATCTCTCCCAGCAGCCTCAGGAGCAGCGGAGCAAATTTCCACAGTCAACTTGATGTACAGGCATCTGTGGAATACCTGAATAGACAACGAATCATCCCAAATTGAGGAGGTGGACTTTGGGAGCAAGATTTATGATTTTTTCCCTTTTTCCTCTTTTTGTGAGTGTGTATGTGCATGCTTCTGTGTGTGATTTTGTCTCTATAGCTTTGCTTTCACCATTTGTCCTAGGGTTCTGTCCGTCGTTTTTTTTTTTTTCTTTTTTTACTTTTTAAATTTCTTTCTTAATAATTATTTTTTATTTTAATAACTTTTATTTTATCTTCTTTCTTTCTTTCTTTCTTTCTATTTTTTCTCCCTCTTATTCTGAACTATGTGGATGAAATGCTCTTGGTGCTCAAGTGAGGCGTCTGTGCTGGGCCTCTGAGGTGGGAGAGCCAACTTTAGGACACTGGTCCACAAGAGACCTCCCAGCTCCATGTAATATCAAATGGTAAAAATCTCGCAGAGATCCCCATCTCAACACGAACACCCAGCTTCACTCAATGACCAGAAACCTACAGTGCTGGACACCCTATGCCAAACAACTAGCAAGACAGAAACACAACCCCACCCATTAGCAGAGAGGCTGCCTAAAATCATAAGGCCACAGACACCCCAAAACACACCACCAGACGTGGACCTGCCCACCAGAAAGACAAGATCCAGCCTCATCAACCAGAACACAGGCACTAGTCCCCTCCACAAGGAAGACTACATGACCCACTGAACCAACCCTAGCCACTGGGTACAGACACCAAAAACAATGGAAACTACGAACTTGCAGCCTGCAAAAAGGAGATCCCAAACATAGTAAGATAAGCAAAATGAGAAGACAGAAAAACACACAGCAGATGAAGGAGCAAGGTAAAAACCCACAAGACTTAACAAATGAAGAGGAAGTAGGCACTCTACCTGAAAAAGAATTCAGAATAATGATAGCAAAGATGATCCAAAATCTTGGAAATAGAATAGAGAAAATACAAGAAGCATTTAACAAGGAACTAGAAGAACTAAAGAGCAAGCAAACAATGATGAACAACACAATAAATGAAATTAAAAATTCTGTACAAGGGATCAATAGCAGAATAACTGAGGCAGAAGAATGGATGGTGACCTGGAATTATCTTCCAGGAAGTAGTGGAAGTAACTACTGCAGAGCAGAATAAAGAAAAAAGAATCAAAAGAACTGAGGACAGTTTCAGAGACTTCTGGGACAACATTAAACACACCAACATTCGAATTATAGGGGTCCCAGAAGCAAAAGACAAAAAGAAAGGGACTGAGAAAATATTTGAAGAGATTATAATTGAAAACTTCCCTAACATGGGAAAGGAAATGGTTAATCAAGTCCAGGAAGCACAGAGAGTCCAATACAGGATAAATCCAAGGAGAAACTTGCCAAGATATATATTAATCAAACTATCAAAAATCAAATACAAAGAAAAAATATTAAAAGCAGCAAGGGAAAAACAAAAAATAACACACAAGGGAATCTCCATAAGGTTAACAGCTGATCTTTCAGCAGAATCTCTGCAAGCCAGAAGGGAGTGGCGGGACATATGTAAGGTTATGAAGGAGAAAAAGCTACAACCAAGATTACTCTACTCAGCAAAGATATCATTCAGATTTGATGGAGAAATTAAAACCTTTACAGACAAGCAAAAGCTAAGAGAACTCAGCACCACCAAACCAGCTTTACAACAAATGATAAAGGAACTTCTCTAGGCAAGAAACACAAGAGGAGGAAAAGACCTACAATAACAAACCCAAAACAATTAAGAAAATGGGAATAGGAACATACATATTGATAATTATGACAATGGAGACACGACGACCAAAAACCTATGGGATGCAGCAAAAGCAGATCTAAGAGGGAAGTTTAAAGCAATACAATCCTACCTTAAGAAACAAGAAATATCTCAAAAAAACCCCAATCTAACCTTTACTAAAGCAATTAGAGAAAGAAGAACAAAAATCCCCAAAGTTAGCAGAAGGAAAGAAATAATAAAGATCAGATCAGAAATAAATGAAAAAGAAATGAGGGAAATGATAACAAAGATCAATAAAACTAAAAGCTGGTTCTTTGCGAAGATAAACAAAATTGATGAACCATTAGCCAGACTCATCAAGAAAAAAAGGGAGAAGACTCAAATCAATAGAATTAGAAATGAAAAAGGAGAAGTAAAAACTGACACTGCAGAAATACAAAGGATCATGAGAGATTACTACAAGCAAATCTATGCCAATAAAATGGACAACCTGGAAGAAATGGACAAGTTCTTAGTAATGCACAACTTTCTGAGACTGAACCAGGAAGAAATAGAAAATATGAACAGCCCAATCACAAGCACTGAAACTGAGATTAAAACTCTTCCAACAAACAAAAGCTCAGGACCAGGTGGCTTCACACGTGAATTCTATCAAACATTTAGAGAAGTGCTAACACCCATCCTTCTCAAACTTTTCCAAAATATAGCAGAGGGAGGAACACACCCAAACTCATTCTTGAGGCCACCATCACCCTGATACCAAAACCAGAGAAAGGTGTCACAAAGAAAGAAAACTATAGGCCAATATCACTGATGAACATAGATGCAAAAATCCTCAACAGAATACTAGCAAAGAGAATCCAACAGCACATTAAAAGGATCATACACCATGGTCAAGTGGGTTTATCCCAGGAATGCAAGGATTCTTCAATATGTGTCAATCAATCAATGTGATACACCATATTAACAAATTGAAGGAGAAAAACCATATGATCATCTCAATAGATGCAGAGAAAGCATCCAACAAAATTAAACATCCATTTATGATAAAAACCCTGCAGAAAGTAGGCATAGAGGGAACTTTCCTCAACATAATAAAGGCCATATATGACAAACACACAGCCAACATCGTCCTCAATGGTGAAAAACTAAAACCATTTCCACTAAGATCAGGAACAAGACAAGGTTGCCCACTCTCACCACTATTATTCAACATAGTTTTGGATGTTTTAGCCACAGCAATCAGCGAAGAAAAAGAAATAAAAGGAATCCAAATCGGAGAAGAAGGAGTAAAGCTGTCACTGTTTGCAGATGACATAGAATTGCATATGACATGACATACATAGAGAATCCTAAAGATGCTTGCAGAAAACTACTAGAGCTAATCAATGAATTTAGTAAAGTAGCAGGATATAAAATTAATGCACAGAAATCTCTAGCATTCCTATATGCTAATGCTGAAAAATCTGAAAGTGAAATTAAGAAAACACTCCCATTTATCATTGCAACAAAAAGAATAAAATATCTAGGAATAAACCTACCTAAGGATTCAAAAGTCCTGTATGCAGAAAACTATGACACTGAAGAAAGAAATTAAAGATGATACAAATAGATGGAGAGATATACGATGTTCTTGGATTGGAAGAATCAATATTGTGAAAATGACTCTACTACCCAAAGCAATCTACAGATTCAATGCAATCCTTATCAAACTACCACTGGCATTTTTCACAGAACTAGAGCAACAAATTTCACGATTTGTATGGAAACCCAAAAGACTAGCCAAATAGCCGAATAGCCAAAGCAATCTTGAGAAAGAAAAACGGAGCTGGAGGAATCAGGCTCCCTGACTTCAGACTATACTACAAAGCTACAGTAATCAAGACAGTATGGTACTGGCACAAAAAGAAATATAGATCAATGGAACAGGTTAGAAGGCCCAGAGATAAACCCACACACCTATGTTCACCTTATCTTTGATAAAGAAGGCAAGAATATACAGTGGAGAAAAGACAGTCTCTTCAATAAGTGGTGCTGGGAAAACTGGACAGGTACATGTAAAAGTATGAAAATAGAGCACTCCCTAACACCATACACAAAAATAAACTCAAAATGGATTAAAGACCTAACTGTAAGGCCAGACACTATGAAACTCTTAGAAGAAAACCTAGACAGAACACTCTATGACATAAATCACAGCAAGATCCTTTTGGACCCACCTCCTAGAGAAATGGAAATAAAAACAAAAATAAACACATGGGACCTAATGAAACTTCAAAGCTTTTGCACAGCAAATGAAACCATAAACAAGAGCAAAAGACAACCCTCAGCATGGGAGAAAATATTTGCAAATGAAGCAACTGACAAAGGATTAATCTCCAAAATTTATAAGCAGCCCATACAGCTCAATATCAAAAAAAACAAAAAAACCAATCCCAAAATGGGCAGAAGACCTAAATAGACATTTCTCCAAAGAAGATATACAGATTTCCAACAAACACATGAAAGAATGCTCAACATCATTAATCATTAGAGAAATGCAAATCAAAACTACAATAAGATATCATCTCACACCAGTCAGAATGGCCATCATCAGAAAATCTACAAACAATAAAAGCTCGAGAGCGTGTGGAGAAAAGGGAACCCTCTTACACTTTTGGTAGGAATGTAAATTGATACAGCTACTATGGAGAACAGTATGGAGATTTCTTTAAAAACCAAAAATAGAACTAGCATATGACCCAGCAATCCTTCTACTGGGCATATACCCTGAGAAAACCATAATTCAAAAAGAGTCATGTACCAAAATGTTCATTGCATCTCTATTTACAATAGCCAGGACATGGAAGCAACCTAAGTGTTCATTGACAAATGAATGGATAAAGAAGATGTGGCACATATATACAATGGAATATTACTCAGCCATAAAATGACATGAAATTGAGTTATTTGTAGTGAGGTGGATGGACCTAGAGTCTGTCATACAGAGTGAAGTAAGTCAGAAAGAGAAAAACAAATACTGTATGCTAGCACATATATATGGAATCTAAACAAACAAACAAAAGAAAAAGGTCATGAAGAACCTAGGGGCAAGATGAGAATAAAGATGCAGACCTACTAGAGAATGGACTTGAGGATATGGCGAGGGGGAAAGGTGAGCCGGGACAAAGTGAGAGATTGTCATGGACATATATACACTACCAAAAGTAAAATAGATAGCTAGTGGGAAGCAGCCACATAGCACAGGGAGATCAGCTCGGTGCTTTGTGACCACCTAGAGGGGTGGGATAGGGAGGGTGGGAGGAGGGAGAAGCAAGAGGGAAGAGATATGGGGACATATGTATATGTATAACTGATTAATTTTGTTATAAAGCAGAAACTAACACACTATTGTAAAGCAATTATACTCCAATAAATATGTTAAAAAAGAAAGAAATTTAGCACTTTGTAGAATTTATTTAATTTGTAGATATTTTAGAGGTTTTTATAATCTGATTCATTTATATCAACCTCCAAATAAGTAACAAATTATAGCTAGATTTTTTTTTATCCTTTCATGGTTTTTTAAATAGTAAATATTTCTTTTTTAGTCCTTTTCAGACTATTTATTCCAAATACATTCCCGAGTAATCCAGAATTTTTAAAACCTGGATTAATTTCAGGCATCCCATAATGCATGTAATGTCTCCACAGTTTCATATTTCTAATGGCTCTTTAATATATCCATAGATGTCAGTAATATTACATATTTTCAATGCTCCTCTCTCCTCTCCCCACTGATATTGAGCCTGTACTTAATATCTGTTGACTTAAATATATTCACATATAAGCCATGTGATTGTAAATGCATATGTTATTAGTGTTTTAATACATTGTTTATTTTTCAAGTATAATTGACCTACAGCATGACATTAGTTCCTGGTACACAACATAGTGATTTTATGTTTCTGTGCATTTCAAAATGATCATCATGATAACTCTAGTTATGATATGTCACCATACTAAGATATTACATAGTCATTGACTATATCTCCTACACTGTACACTTCATACTCATGAATTATTTATTTTGCAACTGGAAGTTTGTACCTCTTAATCTCCCTCACCTATTTCTCTCAAGCCCCCACTTCTCCCTTTTGGCAACCATCTGTTTGTTCTCTGTATCTATAACTCTGATTCTGTTTAGTTATGTTTGTTCCTTTGTTTTGTGTTTTTAAATTTCACATATAAGTTAAGTCATACAGGATTTGTCTTTGTCTGATTTATTTCACTTAGAATTATACCCTCTAGGTCCATCCATGTTGTCACAAATGGCAAGATTTCATTCTTTTTTATGGCTGAGTAACATCCCATTGTATATATATACCACATATTCTATATCTATTCATCTATTCATGAGCACTTAGGTTGCTTCCATATGTTGGCTATTTACAAATAGCCAAGCTATTTACAAATAATGCTGCAATGAACATAGGCGTGCATATATCTTTCCAAATTCATGTTTTCATTTTCTTTGGAAAAATACCCAAGAGTGGAATTGCTAGATCATAAGGTAGTTCTATTCTTAATTTATTGAGGAATCTCCGTATTGTTTTCCACAGTAGCTGCACCGATTTACATTCCCACCAACAATGCATGAGGATTTCCTTTTCTCCGTATCCTTGCCAACACTTGTTGCCTTTTTGATAATAGCCATTATGACAGGTGTGAAGTGATATCTTATTGTGGTTTTGCTATGCATTCTTCTGATGATTGGTGATGAATCAATTGATCATATTTACCTTAAAAGGAAAACCTCTAAAAAGGAAAGAAAATTAAAAAAACCTCTCATTGTGTGCTAGGTTCTACTCAATTCTCTTTTCACTTTAATTTATACATTTTCCCTTCAGGTAAGCTGCCTGTTTTTTAAAAAAAATCAATGTACATTCTTATGTGTTATTCCTTAAGCAGACATAGAGAAGTATCAAATTTTTTATGCTCTCAGTGAATGCAGACTTCTTGTCAAAGAAGATTTCTGAAGATGGAACAAAATAATTTCAGTTTAAATCCCAGGGACTTAGGGATTCCAACCAGGTATTTTTATATTCCAAAAAAATGATAAAAAATTTTATGGCTTAAATTACTATTCTTCACTGAGAAAAGTTCTGAATGTAATATAAATGCTGTTATAGCATGATCTTCCTTTTTGATGAGATTTTCCAGCCTGTGTGGAGTAGCTGGCAGAGAGCTATTACCTGAACAATCCCACATCTGGTTTGCTGAGATTTGTTTGTACTCAAACACATTGAATAAAACTTAGTGAAACTACTTTAAATTGAAGTACATATTAACAAAAAAGAAAAGGTCCAATTATTTAGTTATCTAGAAAAAACACCTACCTGTTGGTGCCCAGAAGCCTTAAAATTGAAATTGAAACATATTTTTTTAGCGACTCTGCTGGAACTCTACAGTGAATGGTGTTTCGGTGCGTAGCACAGAGACCGTGAGACTCAAAGGGTGGGGCCTGGATTCACCTGCCAATTGTCTCCACACTTAACTTCTCTGAGTCTTACATCTCTTCCTATTAAAATAATGAGCATACTATTCTCATGAAATTGTAGGGAGCATCAAATAAGGCAGCGAATGAGAAAGCACCAGTGTGGTGTAGCTTAATAAACTGGTACAAATCTACATCTAATATAGACATTAACTTGTTCTACTTTGCTGATTAAAGAGCACTCCCTGCTTTCCCCCTTCCCCCTGATCGAAGTGTCTTGCTCTTTCTGTGTCCTTTTATAAACTGTTTTAAGTCAGGATTCTTTTTGCAAATTCTAGCTAGCTTAAGCAGACAAGGAATGTATTAAAAGATATTAGATAATTTACAGAATCTGGGAAGGTCAGAAAATGAGGTTTGGAAGATAAGTCTGACTGCTCCGAGAGGCCCTAAGCGACCACCACTGTGGTGCTTTGTGACCACCTAGAGGGGTGGGATGGGGAGGGTGGGAGGGAGACACAAGAGGGAGGAGATATGGGGATATATGTATATGTATAACTGATTCACTTTGTTATACAGCAGAAACTAACACACCATTGTAAAGCAATTATACTCCAATAAAGATGTTAAAAAAAAACCTGGATTAATTTCACACATCACATAATACAGTTAATGTTTCTGTAACATTATGGAAACATTACCCCTGGGTAAGCCTGAGGGAGGCCAGAGTGACAAGAGTCCAAGGATGCTGCCCCTGGGGCTCTTGCCACTGTGGCCTCCCTCAGGCTTACCCAGAATGGAGCCCACAAAGGTTGAATGATTGCATCTGATTGACAGTCTTTGCACCATAGCTGTGAGAGAAACTGGAAAGGTGAGGTGCTGACTTCTACCTTGCAAGACAGGAGACAAAAGGAGGGAAATTCCACAAATATAAAAAGAAATGAAACTGAGTTATTTGTAGTGAGGTGGATGGACCTAGAGTCTGTCATACAGAGTGAAGTAAGTCAGAAAGAGAAAAGCAAATACCGTATGCTAACACATATATATGGAATCTAAGAAAAAAAGAAAAAAAAAGGTCATGAAGAACCTAGGGGTAAGACGGGAATAAAGACACAGACCTACTAGAGAATGGACTTGAGGATACGGGGAGGGGGAAGGGTAAGCTGGGACAAAGTGAGA
Organism: Mesoplodon mirus; assembly: GCF_964341445.2. Classification (NCBI taxonomy): domain Eukaryota; kingdom Metazoa; phylum Chordata; class Mammalia; order Artiodactyla; family Ziphiidae; genus Mesoplodon; species Mesoplodon mirus. Next base: position 98,949,948 of record NC_138986.1, on the reverse strand, counting down.
GAGAGGCATGGACATATATACATTACCAAACGTAAAATAGATAGCTAGTGGGAAGCAGCTGCATAGCACAGGGAGATCAGTGCAGTGCTTTGTGACCACCTAGAGGGGTGGGATAGGGAGGGTGGGAGGGAGGGAGATGCAAGAGGGAAGGGATATGGGAACAGATGTATATGTATAACTGATTCACTTTGTTATAAAGCAGAAACTAACACACCATTGTAAAGCAATTATACTCCAATAAAGATGTTAAAAAAGAAGTAAAGAAAAGAAAGCCATTGAAGGGTTCTGCTCGGCAAATAAGCATGACTATTCCACCCTGACCTCTGTTTTTTATGATCCCCATCAAGGTGATCAAATAGTGTTTACACATGAGTTCCTGAAAACAGGAAGCTAAAGAAGTTCACCTAATTGAAGAAATTTCAGGGCCAATAACAAACCAATCACTGATTCTTTCAGTTGTCCCCATCTTTATTTCTCACTCTCTCTGGGTTTGTGCATGTGTGTGAGAGTATTATATTATACTATAGAACTGTAATATGCCTATAGCATATAAGCTGCTTGATCAATCGATTGACTGGTTAAACAGTTATTGAATTTCAGAATATGTGCAAGGAATAAAACATATAAATATGAACAAGATCAGTGCCCTTCCTCCTTGGAACTCACATTCTAATTAGAAAAGCTATCATGTAAACTACTAAGTATAGGCAACATGAGAAGAGCTTTAACGGGGAAGATACAAGGCACAGTGCACATATGTAACGTTTAGAGATACAAGTTTTTTTTTTGTTGTTGTTGTTTGTTTTTTGCAGTACACGGGCCTCTCACTGTTGTGGCCTCTCCCGCTGCGGAGCACAGGCTCCGGACGCGCAGGCCCAGCCACCATGGCTCAAAGGACCAGCCGCTCCGCGGCATGTGGGATCCTCCCGAACTGGGGCAAAAACCTGTGTCCCTTGCATCAGCAGGCGGACTCTCAACCACTGCGACACCAGGGAAGCCCTAGAGATACAAGTTCTAACACCTGTAATAGGAAACTCAAGATTAAAGGTATTGCCCCATAATACCCATATTACAAATATATTGGTAACCTATTTTGTCAAACAGTTGACTGAAGATATGTCAGTAGACTGTTATGTGTCACTGATAAGTTCAGACTTTACTATGTGCTTTCAATTGTTATTCATATTAAAGTCTTTTAATCTCTCATTGCCTTCAAATAATTATTTCAAGCTTCATTGTTTTTTTTTTGTTTTTTTGTTTTTTTTGTTTTTTTTGTTTTTTTTGCGGTACACGGGCCTCTCACTGTTGTGGCCTCTCCCGCTGCGGAGCACAGGCTCCGGACACGCAGGCTCAGCGGCCATGGCTCATGGGCCTAGCCGCTCCGCGGCATATGGGATCTTCCCAGACTGGGGCACGAACCCATGTCCCCTGCATCAGCAGGTGGACTCTCAACCACTGTGCCACCAGGGAAGCCCCAAGCTTCGTTTTTATTCAGACAATCACTGTAAAATGAAATTTTAGATCATAAAATGTCCTTGAAAACAGAAGCTTCCTACTATGATACTGATATTTCTTTTCTTGCCTTATTAGAGTCTTTAGTTTATACTTCTTATGTGTACTCACTTAACAACCAGCCTTAAATTCAGTAATCACATTTTCACCTAATCTTTGATTACAACAATTATAGTAATTGAAAATAAAGGAGTAATTTCGTGAAGAGATTCATAAAGCATCCTTTTCAAGCCAAAGTGCAGCCTTCTAAGTAGTTTTTTCAGTATTAGGGCTACAAAAAATTCTGGTGTTCTGTTTAAAATACACAAATCCAGGGCTTCCCTGGTGGCGCAGTGGTTGAGAGTCCGCCTGCTGATGCAGGGGACACGGGTTCATGCTCCGGTCCAGGAAGATCCCACATGCCGCGGAGCGGCTGGGCCTGTGAGCCGTGGCCACTGAGCCTGCGTGTCCGGAGCCTGTGCTCCGCCACAGGAGAGGCCACAACAGTGAGAGGCTTGCGTACCACAAAAAAATAAAAACAAAACAAAACAAAAACAACAACAACAAAAAAGAACACAGATCCCAAACCCTTTCATTGTCCGCGCATATTTGTCTTGGTCTCCCCTAGAGCTGTGAGTCCCAGCAGAAGGCTTAGCACACAACACGTGTCCAGTAAATGCTGTTGAATGACTGCCTGGCCCTCTTAACCTGGACTAAGACAGTAGAAGCATCAGAGAAAGTCCCTTCAAAAATAAAAAGCCTGTGAACGGATAAATAGGAAAGAAACATACAACAGAATTTGTATGTCTACTCCAATTTTTCTTTAGCTCTGAACTCTCTTAGCCAATGTTGATTTTTGGTTTGCCTTAAAAACCAAGAATATATACATCAGCACACCCTAAAGGAAATCTCTGTGAAGATTGCCACACCAGTTTATATTAGAAACCAATTGGTAACATATGGCTGAATATTTTCTGTCAACTCACTACTGTGCACTGAACACCGAGGATGATGTTCCCAGTTACATAATTCCCTCACACTGACATCTGGAATATTGTGTTTTTTTTAAGTTATTTTGCTAATATGATATTCTTGGAGAAATAAAAAGGCTACAAACACCTTGAATAACAGAGCTTTTACGCCACATTTACACATTGTGGTAAAACTAAGCCGAAGCACTGGATGTGTTCCATGAAAGCCCGTGAGCTGCATAAGGGGTCTGAGAGAAAAAGGCACAATGTAAGATCTGTGAGTTGAAGTTTTATTCAGGGTCTTACTGTGGACTATAGCCTGGGAGACAGCCTCTCAGACGGCTCTGAGGAACTGCTCCAAAGAAGTAGGGAAGGAGCCAGGATACACATGACTTTGGGCTAAGAAGTAAGTGCAGTCAACCAAGCATACATCTCAGTAAAAGATTACCTCTAGTCACAATGAACAGGTAGTTCAGTTAATGATTTTAGTGCTTTTCTATGCATGGGAAGATACAAGAATCTGGGTTCATTAAAATTCTTCCTCAGATATGCATCTAACTGTCTAAAGGCCTGTTTTTCCAAAGCACATTTCATCCTGTTTTTCGTCCTGAATTCCTTCTGGGGTACACTGTTGGTCAGGGGCTGCAGTGGCTAAAGACTCGATCCTTGTAGAACTGAAGGGTGGGCAACACTCTTTGCTGTACAGGTCTATACAGCTCTGTTAGGGTGGGTGACAGTGTAACTTTTTTGCATGTGTGAATCCCTCTAATTCAGATTCTCCTAGAATAGAAAGGTTGAGGAGCTGATCTCTCACTGGTTCTTTTACCTTTATTCTTTCATCCCCAAGTCCCTCACATTTTCCCCCCACACACTCAGGCACACACACACACATGCACACACACATACAATCACACTCACACACAAGCAAGAAAGGTGATTTTTGTCCAAGTAACAAAGACCCAAACTCATGGTGCCTTAAAGGAGATAGAAGTAAAAATCTGAATGTGGGCAAAGCGTGCTCTGCCCACAGGACAAAGCTTCCACCCCGTTACTACCCTGTGCAGCTCCACTCCTCAGTGCATCACTCTAGCCACATCAACTGCAGGTTAGTCGGCAGGAAGGTGAGGGCAGAAGGATGGGGGAAGGACGGGCAACGGAGAATCTGTCCTTGAAGGAAGTTTCCTAGAGCTTCCATACAACACTTCAACTTGCGTGAACCTAATAACATGACCACACTCCGCCACAATGAAACCCCAGACACGTTTATATGTCACTATTGAGAACGGAGGGGAGAATAAAGACAGGGAGACAACCAGTAAGCTCCTCCCCCGTAGAATGTGTGGGGTTTCATTCTCTGGAGTGTTCTTGCATTTTCCTTTCCTTCTCCACACACCCTACACTACCATTCTCTCTACCCCTTAATCCACACAAAAAATCTTATTCTTACATATCCATACATACTTCTCCTGCTCAAAGGAAAGAGGGTGAGCAATTAGAAGAAGACAGGCTGACTTTCAGTATTAAAGCTGCTGAGTACCATGGATTTGAATGAGGAGGATCTGAGCCATATTCTAATCCTGTGCCTGCGTGTTTGCTCTCTCAGCTGAGACCACAGTTGGTTATTTATTTATTTATTTATTTATTTATTTATTTATTTATTTATTTTTATTAGTTTCTGCTTTATAACAAAGTGAATCAGTCATACATATACATCTGTTCCCACATCCCTTCCCTCATGCATCTCCCTCCCTCTCACCCTCCCCATCCCACCCCTCCAGGAGGTCACAAAGTACCACTCTGAAACTGGAGATTTCAAAGATACCTCTGGTGCTTTGTGGAGCATGAAAACAACTGCCTTGATAACCAGGGCAATGCTTTCACCTAAAATTGTCTTTAAATTACTGAGTCCCCTGCCCACAGAAGTTGGTATCTCCCCAGAGAATCTTAAATGTTCTAGACCTTTGTGTGAATGAGATACTATTGTAACTATCACCAAAGTTTAACTTCTTTTGGGAGGAAATTCAAAATCCACTTACTAGCAAATAAAAACCCTATTCCACTGCTTAGAATCAAATAGGAGCTTTTATGTTCAATTAAAACCAACTGAGCACAGGGAGATCAGCACAGTTGGTTTTACAATCTACAGTAAGGTCAGCTAAATAAGCTATCGGGCCCATACCCCGAAAATGTTGGTTTATATCCTTCCCATACTAATAAACCCACCCGTCTTTATCATTATCCTAGCAACCCTTATTCTAGGCACAATAATCGTAATAACTAGCTCCCACTGACTATTCACCTGAATTGGATTTGAAATAAACATAATAGCCATTATCCCCATTATAATAAAAAACCCTAACCCCCGAGCCACAGAAGCCTCCACTAAATATTTTCTAACACAAGCCACCACATCCACACTGCTTATAATAGCCGTTATTATTAACTCAATATATTCTGGTCAATGAACCATTACAAAACTATTTAATCCAACAGCATCCATACTGATAACAATAGCCCTAGCCATCAAACTAGGACTATCCCCATTCCACTTCTGAGTACCCGAAGTAACACAAGGCGTCCCTCTAACCACAGGCCTAATTCTACTCACATGACAAAAACTCGCACCACTATCAATCCTTTACCAAATTTCACCATCAATCAATTTAAACCTAATACTAACCATATCCCTACTCTCCATCCTAATTGGAGGCTGAGGCGGACTAAACCAAACACAACTCCGAAAAATTATAGCTTATTCATCAATCGCCCACATAGGATGAATAACAACTATCCTACTGTACAATCCAGCTTTAACCCTACTAAACCTATTAATCTATATTACAGTAACCTTCACAATATTTATATTACTCATCGAAAACTCTACTACCACCACACTATCATTATCCCAAACATGAAACAAAATACCTATTACCACAACCCTTACCATACTTACCCTACTCTCCAACTGAGCACAGGGAGATCAGCACAGTTGGTTTTAATTGAACATAAAAGCTCCTATTTGATTCTAAGCAGTGGAATAGGGTTTTTATTTGCTAGTAAGTGGATTTTGAATTTCCTCCCAAAAGAAGTTAAACTTTGGTGATAGTTACAATAGTATCTCATTCACACAAAGGTCTAGAACATTTAAGATTCTCTGGGGAGATACCAACTTCTGTGGGCAGGGGACTCATTAATTTAAAGACAATTTTAGGTGAAAGCATTGCCCTGGTTATCAAGGCAGTTGTTTTCATGCTCCACAAAGCACCAGAGGTATCTTTGAAATCTCCAGTTTCAGAGTGGTACAAACGAGGCAGAGCCCACCCACAGCAGCCCATCCCCATTCCATCCGTATTTTATGAATTCAGCTTCTATATGAGATACTGTTTAAAGAAACATTTTCACTACTTTTAAATATTTGACCTCATTGTTCCCAGCTCAAAATCTATTTCTTGTGGATTTGTTTCTTGTGGACATTACAGCCTTGAAATTCCTTGGCCTTTTAGGAGCTGGTGACAAAGGGTAGAAAGAGAAGGGACATATGTGAAAACTTCTGCTAACTTGTCATCATGACATATTTTTGTAAAACTTAATTAACTCATTTAGAGGCATCACAATGATGCTTGCAAAACAGACCCTCAGAATGCCTTGATGAGTGAGATTATATTAGCGGATATCTTTGTTTTGCTGGCAGTCACAACCTATGTGTATAATTGAAATTATTTTTTTTTAGTCGTTTAAATTTTGCATTCTAATTCTTAAGTCTTTTTAATTGTGTGAATATATTTGTTGCTCCCACAAAATTGAATATTCGTATCTAGGTCAACATACGCGGAGGCAATGACCACCGAGTGACAAGGTTTGCTGGTTTTCACGTCACAGCTGCACCACAACTTTATTGTTTGTTTCTGAATCAGAATCCTCTCAGCAACCCCACTTCATCTGTCAAATACTCCATGGGGACAAAAAAGAGAGAAAGCATTTGTAGTCTTGTTGTTGTTGCAAAAATCCAATCTTTTCTTTCTGGCAGATCAACTACTTAAGTAAAACTCACATCACTAAAGGAGTAGTTAAGTGTTTCACACTAAATAAAATACTCTAAGAATTTATTTCTCTCAGCATCTGTTTTTTCACTTTCCAACTCATATTTCTTCATGGCAACAAAATATCGAATGAAAGTTTCCCCTAGAGCCTGTCTCAGACATTGATCTTCCTCCAGTGCCATGAGGGCATCTTCTAGTTTCAAAGGGATCTCAGAAAGTTTGGGCTGATGAAGGTCTGTGCTGTCCTCTGGAGCAGCCAAAACACCATCGTTTCTTTGAAGTCCATCCAAGCCTGAAGCCACAGTGGCGGCCAGCACCAGGTAAGGGTTTGCCGTGGCTGAGCCCAGTTTATTTTCTATTCTGGTGCCTTTCTCACCATGGCACTTGATATTAAAAGCACAGCTGTTATCGTTGTATGCCCACGTTGTTGGCACACTCTCCTTCAGGTCTTTACTCTCCTTGGAATAGCGCTTCCGGCAGCTCGCAGCAGGAGCCATCAAGCAGCTGAGAGCAGCAGAGTGCTTCAAGAGACCTGCCAACCATTTTTTCCCAGTGGTCGTGAGCTGCTCCATTCCAGAACTGCTACAGAACAAGTTTTTCTCTCCATCGACATCCCAGAGACTATGAGACAAAATTCCTGAATTGCAGAATCCAGTCTCGATGAAAAAGCTGGTGATGTAATTATATTTCCTTGCCACTTCTTTGACAGCTGTTCTAAAGGTAAATGCGTTATCAGCTGAACAGATGCCAAATTCGGGCAGAAAGCAGATTTCCATCTGGCCAGGCCTGGTAGAGGAGGAAAAGCTCTCAACATTGGCCCCAGTGTGATACAACCCATCCACGAGGTCCTGGATGAAGGGCTGGTCATGATCATCTAGCAATGCTGAAGCAGGAAGAGATATGGTCTTTGAATTGATAATTTCAGGTATACCAAAAATGCAAAAATCATAGATGAAGGCAGAGAACAGGGAGAAGCCAGAGTCCTGCAGCCGGCTCAGCTGCCTCTTTGCGATGTGCCTTGGGGAAGTCAGCAGAGGCTCGCCAGTCACAGTGAACGTGTCACAGATCACCCTTGCAGTCCTCTCGGCCCACGGCAAAACTCTGAAGGTCGATAGCTCTGGCATCAGGACTATGTCACTATTAAAACATGTTGCTCTTATGTGATCCACTTCATTGTCCTTAGGATTTGGTATCAATTCAAGATAACCTCGGGGCATGTAAACGCCATGGATCACTTTTTCCTAAAGAAGTTAAAGGATAGAGCAATCAAGTTTTGAAACTTGAAAACAAACAAAAACGTGGGGGGTGGGAGAACAGAAAAAAATGTTTAACATCGGTTGGTTAAAGCTAGTTTAGTATCAGATAAATTTTTAATAGTTTAAAATAGACCCCCCAAAGGTAATTTATAAACAAGGCTTAATAGCTTTAGCCTTGGAGACTTTATATGCTCATGTTCATGAAAACAGCACTCATAAAGAAAAGCTATAATGATAAAGAAAATGTCTATAGCCAATGACAAAGATAAAACCTAACAGAACTATTTGAACTGCTCATAACCAAAAATATTTTTTAAAGCACTTTTTACCGTGTGGCATAGTAGCTAATACTTCAGATAAGGCTTATTCTATTGTAATCTCCACAGGTAACTAACTGACTCTCCAAAGTCTACAGTAAAGAATCCTCAGTCTTTCTCAGAGAGCTGAGTGTTGTCACACCCGGGACACACAGGACAGAAGAGTCGGGACCGCTGACAGCTGCACTCCTTTCTTCACTCACCTTTACAACCCACTAACCAGCAAACTACCTCACAGGCGCAGAGTTCCAGAAACCTTGCCCGTGAATGTGGACCTATGTTATAGTTTCCAAAATGTTGCAGCCTTCAAGTCAGCAGTCCTAACTCTCATTAATTCCTTGTGTGAAGTTAAGCAGGTCACAGAACTATGTTATGTGCCTCATATGTTTTGTTGTGTGCCTCATGTCATGTTATGTGCCTAATGTTATGTTATGTGCCTCATATATTATGTTATGTGCCTCATATGTTATGTTATGTGCCTCATATGTTATGTGCCTCAGCCTCCATATCTGTGAAACAGAAGTGTTAGTGTAGATGATTGCTAAGGCACTTTCTAGTCAAATACCTCTTGGGTTCAATGGCTTTAGCTTTTATTTAACTTTTCTATGTGCCATATAGCATGAAAATAATGAAGTTATAAAGTTGAACAGACACAGAAAAATGTAGAAATTGTGTAGTAGGAATATCAGTAAGGTTTCATGTGTTGACGTTTCCATTAATGGGTGGAGAAAAAGCTGACTGTAAAGCTTGGTTCCTATGATGTCAGTGAACACCGTGAGGATAAAAAAAACCTACTCACATTCTGCAAGCCAAACTCTTTGTTATATTACTTCCAAATCTCAAACAGTGTGGCTAACGAGGAAGGGCTGATGCTCGCAGAAGCGACTCTTCTGCAGGTGCCGGTGAGCCTCCTTCACTTTCCACCACCTCTACACATTTCCAAGTGCCATTTGACCTGGATGATCCAAATCTGCTTTTGCCAATAGTAAAGTTGAGTAAGTCAAGCACTGTTTATTCAGCGCCTGCTTAATTTTCAACCTACTCAAGGACCTATGTACATAAACTTCGTGTGTGCATGTTTGTGTGTGTGTGTGTGTGTGTGTGTGTGCAGGCAGATCTAAAGAATTTTTGAAGAAACAGATTTGAATCTTTTGGAATTCTTTAAAAAGTGTTTTGAAGATGCCCAGGTTTTCCCAATATAAAGCAAATGAGAGAAATTACAATTTGATATTGAAGTAATAAGTAAGATATATTTAAATAATAATCTTAGAGGATGCTTCATTTTCATACTTTTGTATATAATACTGATGTCCCTTCCTAAGAAATGATGTTTCAGTAACACAGTAAGTCAGTTATTAAAGTAAATACATGACATAAACTGAAAAATACTCAGAAAATCTCAAAACATATCTAAAAATATCGTATTTGTTGATATCACTATTTTTGAGAACTTAATAATATTTATTGTCATCCAACAAAAATATGATATATTCTTATCAGAATTAGAAGCTAAAATGGATATGCTTTTTATCTAGCAAATTCTATTTAATCTTTTTTTTTCTCTTTGTATTTACTCCTGGGTCTTCTGTTGTAATTTTCTCATATCAAACAAATTATAATCTTCATAATTGCAATAAGAGAAAAAAGGAGTGAAATTATTCAAGGCAGAAGAATGAAAATTACCAGTCTTAATTAGTTCTATATTTATATTGGGTAAATGAATTGCTGTTTGGGAGCTGAATGTATACATTCAGCTCTTAGGGAAACAATAATGTGTCTGGAGAGTGGCAAGGGAAGAAACGCAATGAATGATTGGTTTTCAACTAGAATTGCTGTATAGATTACAATAACATAAGAAAGAGCAATGAGGACCATTTGCTTGCAAATGAATTGAATGAAATTATATTCAATCATAACTCTACTTGCAAAACTCACTTGGAAAAATTGTGCAGGGATACTCTTAGACCTAGACACACCATGCAGGTCTGTTGCTTCAAATCGCACAAACTGAAGGTGATTTTTGGCCATTTCTTGTTTAATGTGTTTCATTCTAGAGGAGAGTTGAGGTGCAGTAGGAATTGGAGTGCTGTCCCTGGTGTTATCTGTAAAATAAAAAATGGTCTAAATCATTAGATCATGATGAACTGCGAAGTAAAATGAGGCTAGAGAATAGCAAATTAGTCATTATGATCATTAACAAAAGCATCATATGTTTCCATGTCTTTGGCTTATTCCTGAGAACATTGTTCCTAAACAGTCTAAAAGATTATCACCTGGGACGAGGTGAAGGTTAACTCTATTTGCTTAAGTAAATAGCAATATTATGTGTAAGCACTTACTGAAAATGTCTTTGCTTATGGGAATTAGAATATATTTACATCACTGCTTTGGCACCATATAAGGCTGTATATAGATGAGTATCATCAAAAAGACTGAGTGTCTTGAACTAACTGGTTTTACACAAATAAAAAGTGCCTGTATGATTAAAGGTAAAATTATTTGTTTGTTTTTATTTTCTGTGGGTTTGCTTTTTTGTTTCGTTTTCTTTGCCAAAAGAGCTATATATCTTTATAACGGCATCTGGATCTAAGACATCTACATCTCTGTCAAATATAAAATTTGTATAAATGAGAATATAAAAGTGTTTTTCAAGAATGAGAGTGTAGGAGATGAAAAATCTAGACTGAGTACTCCATTTTTAAAAAACTAGAAAACTTCAAAAAAAGTTTTTTTTCAAGACTTTTAAGATAGTCTACAAATTCTAAAACCCTAGAGTTAAAAGAGACTGGAGATAACATCTAATTCAACCAACTCAGTAGCTTAAGTCCCAGAGAAGTACAACCAGGTTCCCTGAATCACGCTCTCAGTCCATCACCAAAATTGAAACTGGAACCCAGACCTTTTGATTCTCGGTGGGTGGCTCAATACCATAAAGTGACTGAATGTATCTAAAGCATATGGGAGAATCAGGCACACAGTGCACATCATAGATGTTGGCTACTGTCTGACTTTTCGGAGACGCAGCAGATTGTAGTCATTCAGCACAAACACTGAAACTCATCTGCCTCCCTACAAATCCTGCCTTTGCCCTGGCAACTTGCCTTATCTCAGCTTTCTTATGTGCCTCAGCTTTCTCACTGACACAGTATTACCTATTTCATAGGCTTGTTATGATGATTAAACAAGTTATTCAACAGTTCTTGGCAGACAGTAAGCACCATATCAATGTTTCTTAAATGCATCAAGTGAGCACAATTACTCTAACCCTGGTAAATGGTACCATGATCATGTCTGAATCTGAATACCCATCAATCTGTCACATCACTGATGTTGAACAGCTGTAATTTTAAAGTGATGCTTGAGTATCATTTTTTGAGATATAATTATGCTTTTAAAACATAAAGATTGACAGTTTAAAAACACAGATTAAGTAGATTTTAAGTACATGAAGCATGTGTAGTCATTTGATTGGTTCTACCTATGCAAATATATTAGGGGTGCTGTCCCGTCACTGATAAATTTGGCTGCTCTGATGCTCCATAGGCTTTATAACTACCTTCCATTTAACAGAAACAATTAAGCTGTAGCATTTACAGTGTTTTATGCCAAATTAGCAGCTGCTGTGTTCCCAAACTTATTCTGAAGTATTGGGTGTTCTGCCCAAGACGAATAATTCTCCTTAAAGAAAATAAAATTTATAGGCATTTTAAAATATGGAAAATTTCAGATAATCAGTATTCTAAACGTAATAAACAATTACATGTAAACCATAAATATATTAATAACATAAAAAAATCAGAAGACATCTCCTATTAAAGGAATAGTCATTTTACTGGTTCACCAATAATACAATCACAGGTAATCATTAGTTCTTTCCCTTATCTGTATCTTCTACAATTACTACAATAAATGTGTGTTATTTTAAAATAAGAAAAAGGTTTATCCACTCAATATAGATTTGTTTTTTGTTACCACATACTATTTATATTGCACATATATTATAGGGGCAGCCAGAAAAAGGCTGGGCACCCTTGGAGAGCTTTATATTATTGAGTGAGGAAACTATAGACAATAAACATGCCACCAAATGCAAAGGTGGGATAACTTATCATGGTTAAAGTGCTGGGAAAATAAAACATAATCATCTGAAGTATTAATTCTCTGAGATTTGATCACAATGTGGAAAAGTCCAACCACTGATTCTCTCTAACATCACCAAGTTACACTATGGCTGGACAGTGAGTGTATATATTAGTTTGCTAGGGCTGCCATAACAAATACCATAGACCAGGAGGCTTAAACAGAAATGTATTTCCTTACAGTTCTGGAGAGTAGAAGTCCAAGACCAAGCTGTCAGCAGGATTGGTCGTTTTCTTCTGAAGACCTCTCTCCTTGGCTTGTAGATGGCCATCTTCTTCACATGGTCTTCCCTCTGTGTGTGTGTTTCCTAATCGCTTCTTATAGGGACACCAGTCATATTGGATTAGGGCCCATTCTACAGAACTCATTCAACATTAGTTACCTCTTCTAAAACTCTGTCTTCAAATACAGTCACATTGTGAGGTACTAGGGGTTAGAACTTCAACATATGAATTCTGAGGAGACACAATTCAGCCCATAATAATATACTGACCAGTTTCCATTTTCTTCAGGGTCCTAATCACCACCTGCCATGTTGTTGTGTAATACAAGTTTACTGTCTTTCACCACTTGCATGTTAGCCCCAGGAGAGCTTACTTATTATGTATTTACTTACTTGCTATTGTATCCCCAGTACCTCCAAGCAGTACAGACATATCATAGGCACTCACTGGCTATTCCTTTAATAATTTAATAATAAATGTGATTTAATTATTTAGTTAAGTAATTAATACATCGTGTGATTTGACCTTGTCTAACTAAAAAGTAAAAATTGGCACCACATTTTGATATGTATCCTAAGTATCAAATTTTCATTTAAAAGTTTAATTCTTTCACCAAATATGACAGCCCTATTCAATCAAATTTCATTTTCAGGGCCTCCCTGGTGGCGCAGTGGTTGAGAGTCCGCCTGCCGATGCAGGGGATACGGGTTCGTGCCCCGGTCTGGGAGGATCCCATATGCCGCGGAGCGGCTGGGCCCGTGAGCCATGGCCGCTGGGCCTGCGCATCCGGAGCCTGTGCTCCGCAACGGGAGAGGCCACAACAGTGAGAGGCCCGCATACCGCAAAAAGAAAAAAAAAAAATTTCATTTTCATGGCATCAACTAATCTGAATTGTCTGACTTTCTTTTCTTCAAATAAATTACACTTCTTAGTTACAATTAAACCTTTTGGTCAACCCTCCCCAGATGTGTATGATAGAGCATACATGTGTATGATAGAAGAGCAGACAGATATTTGCCATTTCAGGGGCTCATTTGTTTTTCTTATACTGTGGCTCCTGAGAGGTGTTCTCCTTTGCCATCTCCTCAGAGAGTTAATAAATTAAATCAATGTGCTTTTATAGAGGAAGTTTTATGGCTGTGAGTTTTTAAGGGGAAAAATAAGAAAACATGAAAAACCAAGCAAACCTCAAAGCTCTATAGCAGCCTTGGAGAAATGTCCATGTTCCATGACAATGAGGACATGTTTCAGTTATACAGAACAAGCCATGGTCACTTATAAAAGGCAAATTAAATAGGTGTTTGGGCTTTCAGAAAACTCATTTCAAAAGAGGAAAAGTGGGCTTCCCTGGTGGCGCAGTGGTTGAGAATCTGCCTGCCAATACAGGGGACACGGGTTCGAGCCCTGGTCTGGGAGGATCCCACATGCCGCGGAGCGACTGAGTCCGTGAGCTACAACTACTGAGCCTGCGTGTCTGGAGCCTGTGCTCCACAATGGGAGGGGCCGTGATAGTGAGAGGCCCACACACCGCGATGAAGAGTGGCCTCTGCTCGCTGCAACTGGAGAAAGCCCTCACACAGAAACAAGACCCAACACAGCCAAAAATAAATAAATAAATTTTTAAAAAGCTTAAAAAAAAACACGAGAAAAAAAAATGCCTTGGATGTACCCAATTTAAGGAGGCTTAATGAGTGGAGTCATTTGTGATAATTGTTGGCTCGTGGTTTAAAAAAAAAAAAAAAGAGGAAAAGTGCATTTGAGAGTACACTCTGTAATACATTCAGCTTAGGGACGGCTGCCATATTCCTTTCCTTCATCGACCTGGCTGCTCTGAGAGCCGCACTGTTAATGCAGATGTGACCCCACCTTTGGCCACATCACGTTAGCTCAGCAGTATTGGAAAACACGGGTGGCAGAATAACCTGGTATAAAAGCCGTGACAAAAACAAAAACAATAAAAAGTGAGGGTAGGGGGAGCTATTCTTTGAAACAATACATTTTTAATAAATTCAAAGTAGTTATTATAGAGAAGAAAATACCACATTGAAATTCCTTACACTTATCTTGGACATTTATTTTTATATTAATTTTGAAATTATTTATTGTTTGTTTGTTTGGAGTTGGATACTTTCTGGTACTTGGGGTCTGTAAAAAATCTAGCCCCGGGCCAAAGAAGAAGACTGTGAATTAATAAAGTTGAATCAATCAATGATTATACCCACACCCCTAGTCATAGTTGATTGGTGAGAAGAGAGCTCATGACACAGTTCTTTTCTCAGATATTTTGACTTGAGACTAAATAATGGTAAATTCCATTTCTCTTTTATGCCTGAAACTATATAAAACAAAGGTCGCAAACTGTGAAAGAGCCAGTGTAGTCAGCAGATATTTTCTCATTAGCCTTCCCAGTGTTTGGAAATTTTTAAAATTAGTTGACACTTAAATATCAGAAAATTTCATATAAAAATCTTGAGTTCAACCTTCTCTTGAAAAAAGAGAAAGATTTGGCAATACTGGGTGAACATTTCTCTGCAGCAACCATTGGCTGGAACTCTGAGGTGGCCTTCAAATGGGGTATGTATGCATCCTCTAATCCATGGGTTGGCAAATGTTTTCTGTAAATGACCAGATAGTAAATATTCACAGCTTTGCAAGCCATGTGGTCTCTGAGTGAGTAGCACTCACTACTTTCTCACCAGCACACCTCACTCATTGGCATTATCTTTCTGGCCCCTGTGGCATTTGTATTGATAGTCCCTGATGCTTGGAGCCTGCCGACGCTCATGTTCTTCACTTCATGGAGAAATTCATGAAGCCAAACACAGAAAGAGACATTCATGAAGCCACGGAGAAATGCAGACATGAGAGATGGTATGAATTGCCCCCGAGGATGTTGACACCCTAAACCCTGGAACATGTAGAATATGTTAAGCTGCGGGGCAAACAGGACTTTGCAGATGTAGTTAAGTTTATGGACCTTAAAACATGTCTTGTATTATTGTATTGTATTATTGTATTATTGTCTTGTATTATTCAGGTGAGCCCTTAAAAGCAGAGAACTTTCTCCAGCTGTAGGCAGAAAAGAGGTGTGGAAGACGAGGAATTCATAGAAATTCCAAACATGAGAAATATCTGAGGCACTACTGGCTCAGAGATATAGAACCAAAGGCTTCCAGGAGCTAAGGGCCACCCCAGCTGGCAGCCAGCAAGGAAACAGGAACCTCAGTCTTATGACTGCAAGGAACTGGATTCTCCCAACAGTGTGAATGATCTTGGAAGTGTATTGTTTCCTAGAATCTCTAGCTAAGAACTAAGATGGCCAACGCCTTGATTTTGGCCTTGACATACTTGAGCAGAGAAATCAGCTGTGCAAACCTAGACTTCCGATGTACAGAACTGTGAGATAATGAATTGTGTTCTTTTAAAATGCTAAATTTGTTATGGTGTCAACAGAAAATTAATATATAAGGAGCCTGACAGTGTTCACTTTCAGGCTCTGTGGACTTCTTAGGCCCTGTGTGTGGTAAAGAATTTAACCTTGCCCAAAGAGAGCTCTGGCCTTTACCCTTGGCCCTGACTGGTAATCTCTAAGCCCTTAGAATGTCCTGCCTGACAAGAGTGCCTTTGTTTTCCTTGTGTCTCTGGTCACACTAGAGAGTCCAGCAATGTCATTTATTACTGAGTCATGTGGCATCAGCTTGACCCCAGTGGAGCTGGAGACTGAGGTCAGCCGTGTGGCCAGTTGACTGTGGAGCTCCAATAAAGACCTGCACACCAAGACTAAGGTGAGCTTCTCTGGTTGGCAATACTCCGTTTACATTGTCACACACCTTTGCCAAGAAAATAGTGTTTGTCCATGACTTCAGTGGCAGAGGACAAGTGGGAGTTCCATGCTTAGAACTTCCTTGGACTCTTCATCATGAAACCTTTCCTTAATTGAATTTAATCTGTATTTTGTTTTCATTGTAATCAACCATAACCTTGAGGATAATAGCCTTCAGTGAGTTCTTATAGCTAATTATCAAAACTAAGGTTAGTCTTAGGGAACTCCCAGTCTTGAAATTGGTTTCAGAAGTGAGAGTAGCCTGGTAGACACTGTATCTTTAACCTTACACCCTGCTATATTTCTACCTTTCCAAACCTTGTTTGTTCAATCTTTTCATCATGGATTCCTATGTGGAATAAATAATTTTAAAATTAATTTCTATCACTTGGATCCCACAGATTTTTGACCAATACACTCATAGGCCAAAATAGCTATATCACTATTGATAACCCATAAATTTAGAATAAGAGAATTTTTAGTATCTGGTCTTACATTTAGGTCTTTAATTCATTTTGAATTTATTTTTGTGTATGGTGTTGGAGAATGTGCTAATTTCAATCTTTTCCATGTAGCTACCCAGTTTTCCCAGCAACACTTATTGAAGAGACTGTCTTTTCTCCATTGTATATTCTTGCCTCCTTTGTCATAGATTAGGTGACCATAGGTGCATAGCTTTATCTCTGGGGTTTCTATCCTCTTCCATTGATCTATATTTCTGTTTTTGTGCCAGTATCATACTGTTTGATTACTGTAGCTTTGTAGTATAGTCTGAAGTCAGGAAGCCTGATTCTTCCAGCTCCGTTTTTCTTTCTCATGATAGCCTTGGCTATTCAGGGTCTTTTTTGTCTCTATACAATTGTAAAATTTTTTGTCTAATTCTGTGAAAAATGCTACTGGTAATTTGATAGGGATTGCTTTGAATATATAGATTATTTTGGGTACTATAGTCATTTTGACAATATTCTTTCTTCCAATCCAAGAACATGGTATACCTCTTCATCTGTTTGTGTCATCTTCAATTTCTTTCATCAGTATCTTATAGTTTTCTGAGTACAGATCTTTTGCCTCCTTAGGTAGGTTTACTCCTAAGTATTTTATTCTTCTTGATGTAAATGGGATTGTTTCCTTAATTTCTCCTGATCTTTAACTGTTAGTGTATAGGAATGAAAGAGATTTGGGCATATTAATTTTGTAACCTGCAACTTTACTGAATTCATTGATGAACATTTGTAGTTTTCTGGTAGCATCTTTAGGATTTCCTATATATAGTATCATGTCAACTGCAAACAGTGACAATTTTAGTTCTTCATTTCCAGTTTGGATTCCTTTTACCTCTTTTTCTTCTCTGATTGCCATGGCTAAGACTTCCAAAACTATGTTGAAAAACTCTTAGAGGAAAACATAGGCAGAATACTCTCTGACATAAATTGCAGCAAGATATTTTTTGATCCACCTCTGAGAGTGATGAAAATAAAAACAGAAATAAACAAATAGGACCTAATTAAACTTAAAAGCTTTTTCATAGCAAAGGAAACTATAAGCAAAATGAAAAGACAAACCACAGATTGGGAGAAAATATTTGCAAACAAAGCAACCAACAAGGGATTAATCTCCAAAATATACAAACAGCTCATGCAGCTCAATATCAAAAAACAAAATAATCCAATCAAAAATGAGTGGACGATCTAAATAGACATTACTCCAAAGAAGAAATACAGATGACCAAGAGGCACATGAGAAGATGCTTAACATCACTAATTATTAGAGAAATACAACTCAAAACTACAATGAGGTATCACCTCACACCAGTTAAAATGACTATCGTCAAAAAATCTACAAACAATACATGCTGAAGAGGGTGTGGAGAAAAGGGAATCCTCCTGCACTGTTGGTGGGAATGTAAATTGATACAGCCACTATGGAGAACAGTATGGAGATTCCTTTAAATACTAAAAATAAAACCACCATATGACCCAGAAATCCCACTACTGGGTATATAGCCTGAGAGAACCATAATTCAAAAAGAGACATGTACCAGAATGTTCATTGCAGCACTATTTACAATTGCCAGGACATGGAAGCAACCTAAATGTCTATCAACAGATGAATGGATAAAGAAAACGTGGCACATATATACAATGGAATACCACTCAGCCATAAAAAGGAAAGAAATTGAGTTATTTTTAATGAGGTGGATGGACTTAGTCTGTCATACAGAGTGAAATAAGTCAGAAAGAGAAAAACAAATACCATATGCTAATGCACATATATGGAATATTAAAAAAAAAACGGTACTGGCGTACCTACTGGCAGGGTAGAAATAAAGACACAGACATAAAGAATGGACTTGAGAACATGGGTGGGGGGAAGGGGGAAGCTGGGATGAAGTGAGAGAGTAGCACTTACATATGTACACTACCAAATATAAAATCGATGGCTAGTGGGAAACTGCTGCATAGCCCAGGAGATCAGCTCAATGCTTTGTGATGACCTAGAGGGGTGGGATAGGGAGGGTGGGAGGGAGACTCAAGAAGGAGGGGATATGGGGATATATGTATACTTGTACCTGATTCACTTTGTTGTACAACAGAAACTAACACAACATTGTAAAGCAACTATACTCCAATAAAGATATAAAAGATAAAATTAAATTAAAATAGAGCCACCATATGATCCAGAAATCCCACTCCTGAGCATATATCCAGAGAAGACCATAATTCAAAAGGATACATGCACCCCAATGTTCATTGCAACTCTATTTACAATAGCCAGGACAAGGAAGCAACCTAAATGTCCATCAAGAGAGGAATGGTTAAAGAAGATGTGGTACATATATACAATGGAATGTTACTCAGCCATTAAAAAGAACAAAATAAGCCATTTGCAGCCACATGGATGGACCTAGAGTTTGTCATACTGAGGGAAGTATGAAGGGCAGAGAAAGACAAATATCATCTTATATGTGGGATCTTTAAAAAAGGTACAAATGAACCTATTAACAAAACAGAAATTGAGTTACAGATGTAGAAAACAAACTTACATTTACCAAGGGGGAAAGGGGGGAGAGATAAATTAGGATTAACATATACACACTATATATATATAACAGATAACTAATAAGAATCTTCTGTATAACACAATGAATAGTCAACACTCTGTAATGACCTATATGGGAATAGAATCTAAAAAAAATAATAATAATAACAATTTTACTTTTAGAAAAGTCTTGAGAGATCATGCATTGCAACCCTCCCATTTTCCAGATGAGCAGCCTAGTGGGGAAAGAAAACTGTAAAGCATTTTATAAATGACAGGTGTATAAATTATTTCAATTGTTCTGACTTTCAGGCTAGCATCTTCAACCGACAACACAATGTCACTAATTCAAATATAATTTGGGATTAGCAACTAGACCCATATGCCAGTTTGTCCCAGAGTCCTTACCAGTATAGCTGGAGTTTGGGTGAAATTCACCACCAGGAGCGCTAGCTGATGTTTTGAGGGGCAATGGCTTTATCACTATTGTCTGATCTTTGGAGTCCTTGTCATCTTCTGGCAAATGAGATTCAGCAGAGCCAGGTCCCATGACTGGTTTGTTGGTATCCCCCAATTTGTGACACACCACTTGGTTCCTAGTCCTTTCTGTAGAAATAAAGAAAAATGTTAAGGTCTTCTGCCCATTTTTTATTAGGTTGTTTGTTTTCTTGATATGGAGTTTTATGAACTGTTTGTGTATTTTTTATATTAACCTCTTGTTGGTCTCATTGTTTGCAAATATTTTCTCCCATTCCATATGTTGTCTTTTCGTTTTGTTGATGGTTTCCTTTGCTGTGCAAATGCTTTTAAATTTGATTAGGTACCATTTGTTTATTTTTGCTTTTATTTCTTTTGCCTTGGCCTAAAGAAAATATTGACTGGTGTAAGAAAATATTGCTACAATTCATGTCTTTTAGGGGTTTCATGGTGTCATGTCTTATATTTAGGTCTTTAAACCATTTTGAGTTTATTTTTGTATATGGTGTGAGAGAATGTTTTAATTTCATTGATTTACATG
Source organism: Mesoplodon mirus (assembly GCF_964341445.2). Taxonomy (NCBI): domain Eukaryota; kingdom Metazoa; phylum Chordata; class Mammalia; order Artiodactyla; family Ziphiidae; genus Mesoplodon; species Mesoplodon mirus. The sequence continues at coordinate 98,929,629 of NC_138986.1, read as the reverse complement.
CAGCTGTCTAACTTTCCCAACACTGCTTGCTGAAGAGATTGTTTTTTCTCTGTTGTATATTCTTGCCTTCTTTGTCAAATATTAATTGACCTTAAGTGTGTGGATTTATTTCTGGGCTCTTTATTCTGTTCCATTGATCTATATGATGCTTTTGTGCCAATACCATGCTGTTTTGATTACTGTAGCTTTGTAGTATTGTCTGAAATCTGGGTCGGTTATACCTCCAGCTTTGTTCTTTTTCCTCAGGACTGCTTTGGCAGTTCTGGGTCTTTCGTGGTTCCATATAGATATTAAAGATATTTTTTCTAGTTTTGTGAAAAACGTCATAGGTAATTTGATAGAGATCACATTAAATCTGCAGATTGCTGTGGGTAGTATGGCCGTTTTATCAAAATGAAATAGATATTTCTCCAAAGAAGACATACAGATGGCCAACAGGCACATGAAAGGATGCTCAATATCACTAATTATTAGAGCAATGCAAATCAAAATCAAAATGAGGTATCACTTCACACCAGTCAGAATGGTTATCACCATAAAGTCTACAAATAACTGCTAGATTAAAAAAAGGGAACCCTCCTACACCTTTGGTGGAAATGTAAATGGGTGTAGCCACTATGGAAAGCAGTATGGAGGTTCCTTAAAAAACTAAAAATAGAGATACCATATGTTCCAGCAATCCCACTCCTGGGCATATATCCAGAAAAGATGAAAACTCTAATTCGAAAAGATACATGTACCCCGATATTCATAGCAGCACTATTTACAATAGCCAAAACATTGGAACAACCCAAGTGTCCATAAACTGATGATTGGTTTAAGAAGGTGTGGTATGTGTGGTATGTATATATATATACATATATATATACATATATATGTATATGTATATGTATATATATATACATACAATGGAATATTACTCAGCCCCCAAAATGAAATATTGCTATTTGCAGCAACATGGATGGACCTAGAGATTATCATACTGGGTGAAATAAGTCAAACAGAGAAAGAGAAATATATGATAATCACTTATATGTGGAATCTAAAAAAGTAAGACAAATCTATATGCAAAACAGAAATGGACTTACAATTTCTGTAGTAGATTTAATGGTTTTCATAGAAACAAACTTATGGTTACCAAAGGGGAAAGGGAGAGTGGGGAGGGAAAAAATTAGGAGTATGAGATTGACAGATACACATCACTATATATAAAATACATAAAAAACAAGGATTTACTGTATAACACAGGGAACAATATTCAATATCTTGTAGTAACCTATAATGGAAAATAATCTGAAAAAATTTATATAACTGAATCACTTTGCTGTACACCTGAAACTAACACAATATTATAAATCAACTATATGTCAATTTAAAAAAAGAAAGAAACATGTTTAAAAATGTTGGTACTGTTTTCAACTGTCTTTCAATATGATGTAAAGAGGAATACTTGAGAAAATAATTTATTCCTAGGCAATGACATACCAAATAAGGGGCAGTGGGAGTAGTTCACCCTGGTTTTAAGCCATATGGGGTTGCATTTTCTGTAGAGAACTTTAAAACAATAATAAAGTTTACAAAAGTCTAACTGCATTTTATTGTTGCCATGCACTGGCCATTTGTACTGCCCCTGCCTTGGAACACAACTCTTCCTAGAATTCAGACTGTTGTCCAAATCAACTCCTAGTTTCAGCACTGTTTCAAATCCATTGGAGTCTAGTTGGATTTCCAACATGTGTTATGAAAACTTAATCCACATATTTATTGTGGCCTCTCTCAGTAATGATCTTTGTATTCATTTCTCAGAGCAGAAATATGCTTCTCTTCTTACTCATATGTTCCTTCTGTTCTGTACTCTTTTGTTCACACTACTATTTTCCTAGTTCTACTCCCTTTAAATTCTAAATATTTTTATTAGTTTTATATATTTATACTGCAAGCCTATATTTTCCTTCTTTTATGTTGCCTATGTAGGAATAAATTTTCTTTCTTTCTTTGCTTCTCCCATAGAAGAGAAGAAAAATGTTTTATGAAGAAGAGACCAAATAGAGATTGTCTTTGACTACATATTCTTGAGGGATCATAGGAGCAAGATACCTTTTGAGTTGTCTATATCAACTTCTCCTATTTCAGTTGAAAACATATGTAGTTTAGTGACTTCTTTTCTTGTCTTTCTTAAGTTACTCATCCTGCTGGCTTTAGTCTCATTACCTTCATCTCTGGTGTCCTGTAATAATTAATAAACAAAAAGTCAAATAACAGAGCATGCATACAATGAGATTTGGAGGTCAAGAAAGAATGATGATATAAAAATGACTCTATGAGACTTTAAAAACAAGGTAAATTTTGCTGTTTCCACATCCACTTGAATAATTCAAAATTAAGAGGCTCAACATTTTGCTGACAGGATGGATTTTCTGTATCTCTTTTTATATGTGGTACAAAATAATATCATCAAATAAATTAAAATCTTGCCCAACTAGTCAAGATTTTCTATATCTTTTACTCTGGGATATTTTGCATTATTTATTCTTAAGTAATTTTACCAAACTCATTTTAGCTTTAAAAATCCCTCTTTTATAATTTCTCTCTCTCTTTTTTTAGGATCTCTAATGTTTTTGACCAGAGACATAAGTATTATACCTAAGGAATTAGATTCTCCTCTTCTTACCTTCATCCTAATTGCATCAATATTTACTTCAAAAAAAGTACATGCTTTCATAAAATTCTATTTTGTGACTGTATTTTATGTGTGTGAAACAATATCATGCTCAAACTGTTTTATAGCTTGGGAAAACCTAAAGAAAAACATATTAAAACAAAATAACCTAACTTCAACACTCTAGTTATAATCTTTGACAGGATCCCTTGACAGAGCTGTCAAGGGCAATTCCCCACGGGGAGCTGGACAGTGAGGCAGGGGCTGGGGATGGAGAGCTCTGGTGTCTCTGCCCCATCAGCGGACAGAATCATCCCTGCAGTCCTGAGTCACAACTGAAATAAATAAGATTTTTTTTAAATAAAAAGCTGACATTGATTTTTTTCATTTATCCACTTTTATTTTTAATTCACTGAAATAATTTTTAAAAGAATCAATTATTTTCTACTCAAATGGCTTGATATTTTATGCACAGCATAATGTACTAACTACAGATTCTATTTTAAGTTTTGTGTAGGTGTCATTACTTCTACCAAGTCAACTTTTCTGATTTTTTTAATGAAGTGTAATTGACTTAAAATATTATATTAGTTTCAGGTGTACAATATTAAATATTTTTATAGAGTATACTCCATACAAAGTTATTATAAAATATTGACTATATTCCTTGTGCTACACGTTATATCTTTGTAACTTATTTATTATCTACCTAGTAGTTTGTATCTCTTGATCATCTACTGCTATTTTGCCCATCCCTCCCCACACCTCTCACCTTTGGTAGTTTGTTCTCTGTATCTGTAAGTCTGTTTTTGTTTTGTTATATTTGTTCATTTTTTTAAATTCCACATATAAGTGAAAATATACAGTACTTGTCTTTCTCTGTCTGACTTATTTCACTAAGGATAATATGGCATATATATATATATATATAATGGAATATTATTCAGACATAAAAAATGAAGTTTTGCCATTTGCAACGACTTGGATGAACCTGGAAGGAATTATGCTGACACTGGTACTTTTAATGTTTTTTTTTTTTTACAAACTCCTCATTGTGGTTTGAGGTGAGAGGGTCAAGGTCAAAAACTATATTCTAAAATGTTTCGAGCTATTTTCTTTTTGAAGAGCTATTTCTGAAGTTTCCGTCCCTGGAGGCAAGTTATAAATACATGTCCAGAGTGGTTGCTGGGGAACAGCTGTACCATTTGTCAATTAAATCAATTCAATCTCTGAAGACTAAAAGAAGAAACATGAATTTAACTGTTTTGTGTCTACATGTAGTTATGATACATTGTTCTTTTTGTTACCATGTTTTTGAAAAAGATATATTTCATAGGATAAAGTCTTTGTGTGATTTTTTTTCAAGGAACTAATATTTATTAAGCACTTAATGTATACTAAATACCAACATTATACTTTAAATTTTTAAAATTTTATTATGATAAGAACACTTAACATGAGATCTAGCCTTTTAAATTTTGAAGCAATTTTTAAGTTGGCCATAGTGTTTTTTCTTTTTTTTAACATCTTGTGTGATTTTAAATTTCACTTTTTAGAAAATTGTGGTCTTTCACTACAGATAATCTTATATTTGGATCATGTGATGTTTACTGTTATAGTCATTTATTTTTTTCTAGTAGTTTATAATTTTATTCAAATATTTGTGTAAATTTTCCCTATGCACTTTGGATAGGATTCTGACAGTGACATACTAGACTTATTGTATATATTCACAATTTCTAAGATTGCATTGCCAGAAATATACATTATATAGTTGTAATTTTGGTAAATGTTTTTGCATATTCATGTCTCTGGTTATTTTTAAGAAGTCTTCTTTAGAAAATGACGTATTAGTCCAGTTACACAAATTTCAAAGGAAACTGAGCAGACTAATGTTTGTGTTAGTTTGATTCATTAGGGATCCTCTCATACACAGATTGATGGAATCAAATGAAACAAATTTTAAGATTTCTTCCAGCTTCGAACTCTAACTGCAACCAAATAACAATGTGCTACAATTGAGCACTCTGTCAGGCACATTTCTTCAGCATAACCCTCAAGATGTTAGAATCTCCATCCTACAAATGAGAAAAGTGAGATCCTGAGTAACTTGCCCAAGGCCACAAAAGTGAATGGAAAGTAGAGAGTATTGATGCAAACAGGTCCTCTGGTTTCCAAAATGCCATTCTGCTTCCTAAATTTCAGAGACTCAAACCCAGAGAATGTTTATTTTAGTAATTTTCACCTGCCTTGATATAAACCAGACCAAAAGGGGAAGTTTATTAAGAGAAAAACAAGGACAATTTATCGAGTTCCTAAACTGAGAATTTCACCAATAAGAACCCTAGAACTAAGTCATAGTATGTGCCTCTGACTCCAAAATAGATGTTCAATTATTTTTTCAAATGAAGAATACATTTAGTTCAGTCCTTTGATTTTCCTTTATATACTAAAATGATCATTTCTATAATAGCTCAAAGAAATTTAGTGGATCCCTGATTTACCTCACCTCCAATAAGTATTTTTGTTCTCTTTAATCTCTTAACTACATTTAGTTACAATGTGAATGATGTTTCAGTAAAAAAAAAAAATCTACTAGTCAAGATTCATGTGATTTGAGTCCTAATTCTGACTTTTCCACTAAGTAGCAAGTCCTCTGGAGCCTTGGTATTTTCATCTGTAAACACTGCTGTAAGTACAATTCCCCAAAGTATATTAACATTTTACAAGTATTTTTATAACCAAACAATATGTTATATCTTATTTAATACTCAAAACTTTCAGGGAACATTTATTATCACCTATGTTTTGCCAAGGCAGAAACAGGTTCACCAGGATTAAATGATTTGTTCAAGGTCATATAACTGCCAAGGAAGAATGGGAATTATCTGAGGAGCTTCCCACATCACCATAGCAGACAGCTGAACTAAATGAAATTCCACTTCTATATTATAGGATTATAAAAATTGTAAAAATTTGTTCACTCAACTCCCTCAGTTACATATTCTTCTATAATTATATTGTGTTTTAATAACTGTTTCCAGAATAAGGGTTAAAAACATCTTAAGTCACTATCAGCTTAAAGTTCATCAGTCCAAACAATGAGGACTATGGGTAAGGTAAAATCAAAGACATAAGAATAAATAAAACATGGTCCCTTTCATAAAGAATCTTACAATCTAGTATAGGTGATAAAGTGTTGTTATTGAAGTTGAAGGCTCCCATGTTACAAAGAAAGAGATAGTTAGGCTACCCTAGTTCAGAGGCAGCAAACTCAATGCTGAACTGGTAACAGAGACACAGTGGGCTGTATGGTGAGCACCAGAGCTGACATCCATCCAAGGAAAGAACAAATGTGTGGGTCTAGCGAATAGTTGCCACGACAAAATGTGGCCCTAGTGATGCCAGTTTTCCAAATTTCCAAGGAATGCCAGAAATCTGGATTTTCATTTGAAATTGTATGATTTTTTAAATGTTGACAATCAATTTAAAGTATAAAGTAGTAGTAAAGAAGAAAAGAAAGATACTCAATTCCCATATAGCCAGATCTCAAAAAGACTGGAATGTTGTTCAGAATATTCAGCAGTGCTAGAGGCCCCGGGCACAATGATAGCAGCAGAGACGACCTATCTTTTCCCCAGCAGTGGTGGCTAGTACAGATGGTCAAGATATTTAACCATTAGTACAGATAATAAAAATAACAAATACTTTTATTTTACCTACTATGTGTCAGCTCTCTTCTAAATGCTCTGCGTTTCATCTCAGAACAACCACTTGAGATAGATACATTGTCATCTCCATTTTAGAGATGAGTAAAACTGAGTCAAAGAAAGACTAATTAGCCCACACATCTTGTAAATGGTAGAGCTAGGACTCGAACCCAGGTAATTGGCTCCAGAGCACAAGTGCTTAACGCATTGTTAATGAATACAGTCAGTCAGAGTGCCCCAGAATCATTGCTGGGGTGCTGGGAAGCCAGAACAGGATTCTAGAGGGTCCCTGCAGGACCAGGTGTTAACTCTATAGTAGATGGTTTATGGAGAGGTCTAAGGGCCCCAGGGAAACAGTAGGAGAGCTAGAGAAGTTCAGAGAGTTGGGGTACCTTCAAGGGACTATTGTCAGCAGCTGTTTGCCAACCAGTTTAGAAATGTTTATCAAGTAGTTGACATTACGGGTGCAGCCGACAAATTCCCTGGTTACACCGTTAAGTCGGACAAGCAGTGCCTGATGCGTAGTACTAAATAGATGTTAGTCATGATTATCTTTACCCAGGCACCATGCATTACTGAGGATCTCTGCTTCAAAGATACCTCTTTCTAGGCTACCTCATGGGCCCTTAACTCATGAGAGATGACTCCTATTCAGTCAGGCTCTAATCCCTTCCTTTTCTAAGCATCTCTAGACTCTGAACACAGTAAGCTAGTGGAACGTCTCAGAGAGGTGAGGGTATGTCAAGTAGTCTGAGGGTTCTCAGTGGGGAGCCAACATACTCATGCTTGTAATCTACAGCACTGCTATTAAACAGGCAGATTGTTTTATAAATAGGGTCTTCAGAGAGTCTTCAGGGAAACTAGGCCAAGCTTAAACAGCAGAGGGGACACTTGAACTAAAGATAGAAAGAAGTCAATAAACGAAGCTGGAAAAACCATGAGCATAAACACGGATATGTGTGAACATGAAAATCTAATTTATGCTTAATTTGGACAGTCTCAAAATTCTACTACAACAGGTTGACTCTGATTTCTTTTGATATTTCCACCAAAGAAGCTTTTCACACTTCAGATAATTTTCTACTATCATTCTATCAGATGACTTCAGTTCATACACAGGAATGGTCTTTAAAGAATATTTCATATTACAAGATATTTTCATAATTCATGTTTTTCTCATCACAGCATTTCCTTTGAAAATTGTTCATATGGCTTAATATGTTTGTCATTTTGCATTTCCACTCAGTGGCTGATCAAGTTAACTAAAATATTTAACCTAAAGGGGTACTGCCAAGCATTAAATTTAGGCATAATTTAACCTAATAAGTTTCTTTCCAATAAAGTAACCAGTGTTATTTAGATTCTAGATATCACTGATTCTGTTCATTTACTTTTTTTTTTTTTTTTTTGTGGTACGCGGGCCTCTCACTGTTGTGGCCTCTCCCATTGCGGAACACAGGCTTCGGACGTGCAGGCTCAGCGGCCATGGCTTACGGGCCTAGCCGCCCCGTGGCATGTGGGATCTTCCTGGACCGGGGCAGGAACCCGTGTTCCCTGCATCGGCAGGCGGACTCTCAACCACTGCACCACCAGGGAATCCCCTGTTGATTTACTTTTAATTTTCTCTGTTACCTTTTCAATGTCAATACTTTAAAAATCCCTGTTTTAACCCCTGTATACTGGCTATAGTCTGTGGTATAATTATTAACTCATTTACCATACACTCTGATTTTGTTGATGAGGGGAGATGCATGAAACAGCCAGCAAGAAAAAAAATAAATAAATCCCACATCCCTACATCAAGTTTCTTTTTGTTTTTTTTGTTTCTTTTTTTAATTTTTCTTTTTGTTTTTGTATTTGCTTGCTTGCTTTTTCATGTACCTCCCCTCATTAATAAAATCAGAGTTTGGGGTTGACATGTACACACTGTTATATTTAAAATGGATAACCAACAAGGACCTACTGTACAGCACAGGAGGAAAAAAGCCACGTCAAGTTTTAACATGTGTTAGAAATAATGTTAAAAAGGATCAGTGATTATCAAATTTAAAAGAATATATCAAAGAGAAAAGAATTTCAGTTTCCTTAAAATGTATTCTTCAAAGAAAGGGGGAAGAAATGTGTTCAAAATATTTGTAGAAAAGATATTTCAAAGAACACATTCTAAACTAACATCAACTTATCTAAAAATATCCATACCTATTAAACACTTTTCCTACTTCTGGCAACTTGGTCTAAGAAAATAATTCAAAATATGTAAAGTGATATGCATGTCCAGTGCCATCTTTGTTATAATAGTGAAAACTTGAAAGCAGCATAAAGTAGGAAGAGTTAAATACAGTGTGGTAATTCTGTTCAATAATTCCCCATTTAAAAGTAAGTGCTTCCATGGGGCTTCCCTGGTGGCGTGGTGGTTGAGAGTCCGCCTGCCGATGCAGGGGACACGGGTTCGTGCCCCGGTCCAGGAAGATCCCACATGCCATGGAGCGGCTGGACCCGTGAGCCATGGCTGCTGAGCCTGAGCGTCTGGAGCCTGTGCTCCGCAACCAGAGAGGCCACGACAGTGAGAGGCCCGCATACTGCAAAAAAAAAAAAAAAAAAAAAAAAAAGAAAGAAAAAGTAAGTGCTTCCATTTCCCACATTTTTCTTAGATTACCACAGTCATTACTGACTTCCTCCTTACCTTCAGTGTTATCATTCTCCTACCCATCCTCCAGACTTCTGCCCATATCACTTCTCTAAATCACAATTTTGTCTTGCTATTTCTCTGCTTAGGATACTTCCACAGTTTCCCATCTCCTTCAGGAAAAATTCAAATTAGTATTATCTGAGGCCCTGCATAACCCAGGCTTACCAATCTTTCCAAACCCTAAGGCAATGATTAGTTTAGCCAAAGTATCATGATTCCTTAAGTGCCATGTATATATTTAGGTGCCCCTTCTAGAATTAAGAACTTCTGCAGCCATAAACCAAGGAACTACTTAGACCTCCCAATTTCCACTTGGGCAATCTAGGGTAGAGATTACAGTGATCTGAACTAGGATAATGGCTGTGGAGATGAGGCAAAAAATGAGTATACTACAGATATATTTGGGAGGTAGATTTGGCAGGTCAGTGACTGACTGGATATAGGAAATAAAGTAGACAGAAAGATTCAAGATAGCAGTAAGGTTTCTGACCAGGAAACCCAAATGAGGAGGAGACCTGAGAGGAGAGTTTCTGGGTTCTATTTTGGGTATAAAGAATATAAGATAAGTGTATCATCTGGAGGTACCCAGCAAATATTAGCCATATGGGTCAGAACTCAAAAGATGAAACAAAAGGAAAAAAACAAAGGCCTGACAGTGGTTGGAATTATTAAGGAAAAAAGAGCAGAGACTGAAAAAAATAAGGACTAAGATAAAAATGAGAACAACAGTATTTAATGATTAAACATAGAAATTGAATCCCCGACAGCAGTCAGAGAACAAAGGATGAGAATGTGAAAGAAAAAAACTGCGACAGGATGGCTTCACTGACATAAAAAAGATAAAAGCTATATTTAAAAAAGGGAGCACCAATAAGCCATGCTACTGAAATGATAAATAAAGTTAGTATTAAAACTTGCCCATTGTTTTTTGCAACCAGGTCACTGGAGGCCTTGGTAAGAGCAGTTTCAGTGAAAAAATGTGAGCAGCAGCCAGACTGCAGTAAACTGAGGAGGACTGAGAAGTGCTCAGTCCTGGGTCCACACACAATAAGTGCACCAGAGATGTCCACCACCATCGAGTGGAGACAGGCAGGACATACAACTCAAAATACAAGAGAAGAAGACAGACAGCATGGCCACTGGGAGAGTGCATAGGGGTCCAAGAAAAGCTTATGTTGCTTTTAGGAAGAAAAGTCTTACATGAATTGTATTTAAATATTGATGAAAGGAGTCTATAAAGAAGGGGATGTTGAAGAAAGGAGAAAAAGGATAAAGCGAGATCCCTGAAAGGGCAAAAAGTATGGAAACTAGAGTTGAAATGAAGGAATAACTTTATTTATTTATTTTATTTATTTATTTTTTTGTGGTACGCGGGCTTCTCACTGCTGTGGCCTCTCCCGTTGCGGAGCACAGGCTCCAGATGCGCAGGCTCAGCGGCCATGGCTCACTGGCCCAGCCGCTCCGCGGCATGTGGGATCTTCCCAGACCAGGGCACAAACCCGCGTCCCCTGCATCGGCAGGCGGACTCGCAACCACTGCGCCACCAGGGAAGCCCAGGAATAACTTTAATATATCTCCTTCCATAAGAGGAAGTAAAGAAGATAGAAGAGAGAAGGTTAGAGGAGGGGAGAAGAGGAAAAATCTGGAGGAAGAGGAGAATTAGGAGTAGGAGAGAAAGAAGGGAATCCTCAACGTTTAATGAGTGCTTTTTAGATGACATAACTGTACCTCAGTAAGATTAATTGCACCTAATGAGTGGCAGATTATGAATTTAAAACTAATTTTAAACTTTGATCTTTCTTATCCATTCTGGGTGTGCTCAGACAGTAAGTATATGGAAAACTAAAGGCTTAAGAAGAATGGAAGTGGTTTGACATAGACATAGCAGAGAACGAGAAAAAGCCAACTCAGGAAACAATAATGTCTAGTGTCTAAAAGAACTGAAGACTTTAAAGTTTTAGTGGCACCAATCTTCACAGGTAAATTCTTTTTCTCCAGCAAAGCTCTGTTGAGGTTGTGAAAAACACAGGGTTGAGGTTTTGTGATGATACAAACTCAGGAAGACAATGACAAAAATAAGTTGAAGATATTGGCAAGTAAGAGGCTAAAATAATGAGACATGAAATCCAAGACAGATGGCATAGGAAGTGAAATCAGGAAAGACTGACACAGAGAACCTAATCAAAGGATTGGAGAGTCCTAGAAGGGGCCATTTTAGATATACCCTTGAGCTTAATATATTGACTAGAATAAGATGGAAATTGATTAAGTATTTTCTAATAAATGAATGAATGAATGGCAACCAAGGTGTACACACGGCCAGAAGGGACATTTGATTCAGATCTCTCCTTCATAAATAATACTAAATGAGATTTCTTTGAATGTCCAACAGGACCTGATAGTAATCCAATAGGTTGACATAATCAAAACAGCTTTCCTAGATAAAATATTATGTGGAATCCTTCAAAGTTTTCTCGAGAAGGGCTTAGAGAAAGAGAAGCTTCTGCTGGTGACAAGCTGCTCCACAACTTTGTCCTCTCTCCCCACTAATTTCACCTTTCCTTCGGGGTTTTTTTCACCGTCTTTATCCTCAAAATGACACCTTGTCTCCAGGGTTATGATTACTCCCTTTAAAATATAGAACCTTATTTCCAATGCTTCCTTATAGCATAGCTGAAACATGCTAATATTTCAAATGAATGTTCTAACATTAAAGAACTATATGAAATAAAATAAAGAAAACTCAGAAACATTAAAGAAAACCAAAATATTCACTTTCTGTAGTCCTGGCAGTTAACTACGTTTGTATACTCTGATCTGTTCCATGTCTTATTTAAAACGTTGGTCAAATTATTATCCTTTTAAGTTGTCTGGCTCCCCAGATAAATAAACATCATTTGGAGTTTATTTTAAAACTTAAGGGATTTCCCTGGCTGTCCAGTGGTTAAGAATCTGAGCTTCCACTGCAGGGGACACAGGTTCGATAACTGGTGGGGGAACTAAGATCCCACATGGCAATAAATAATTAAATAGAAAAAGAAAAACATCAACACCTCTTTATGTCCTAGTGAGTAATTCACTCCTTCCACCAAGCTGTTTCTGCAAAGTCATTTTAGTCTTACACTAAATTAGAGAGTCCCTGAGATCATTATGCACAAGGACACAACTTATAGAAAATAAGATATTCTTACAAAGACAATATCCACATATCTACTTATTCTAAAAACTAGACCTTCATCTTTACATTTTAAAGAATTTTCATCCTTAAACTGTGTTGCATTTTAGGAGCCTTCATCTGAATACATGAAAAGCAATAAGAAATTTCAGTCTTTTTTTTAAACTTCACATTCCAACCTGAGTGCCATCTCTATCCTTTGAAGTGAAACTGTGCATCGATGAAAAATACAAATAAATTTTTTTGAAGTTACAGAGAATCCAAATTTTACTTAATATAATGGGCTAAAATGGGATGGGCTATTTGGAAAAGTGTCAAGCTTCTTGTCCTCAAGCTCATTCGTGGAGAGGTTAGAGAGTCAAATGTCAGAGATGACCCAGATCATTTCCAGTTCTACCACCATAGATGCTCACCACATTTGCAATAAAATAACCTATATACTAGTTAGCAGATTAGGTGGAACATAATATATATCCACATCCGCCCAAGAATTATAGAGAAACTATCATTATAAAAAGCCTCTGTGTGAAGCAATTGTCACAGTGTAAACGATATGGCTGCTCCTCAAATGAAGAGTTGGGATCTTGCTTCCATTCCCAGCAAGATGGCAAATAAGCAACATCAGCACCAAGCCCAGAGCAAATTGCAGCTTCGGGGGCAAAGCAAAATCTGCAACAGTACATTCTATACAAGAAAAAAAAAAAGCCTAATCAATAGTTTCAGAGAAGGGAAAAAATGCTCTTATAAAGGTCTAACACCATGTTATTTTTATAACATGAAACTAAATAACAAAGGAAGCAGAAATAATAAAGGAAGCAAAACGTTCAGTCAATTCTCTGGGCTTGGTGCTGGTATACCAGTCTTACTTTGCTTTTTCATAGTGAACCAAAAAAGAAATCTCCACGTTTTCCAGAGAAATTAAGATTTTCACTTAAAAATATATTTATCTGTGTAGGTTGGATCAAAGTAATTTTTGAAGGCTTTGTGGATGGACAGAAAAGCAACAAATATACTTCAATAGTAAGAAAAGACTTGTAGAAATTTTTAATGCACATTTAGCATATAATATAATACATATAATATTTATGATAATGGATTCTTGTAATACAGTTGAAATAAGATCCAAGAATATTATAGAACTGTTGGTGAAAATACCAACTGATAGGCTGCAGTAGATAAAAATACTGGGTCTCATCAAAAATATTTTAAACATGACAGGAGAAGGCATTCTATCTTTTTAGAAATATGATGTGCCTATAACTAGAATACTAAATATAGTTCTCATCACTATACCTTAGGAAAGACTTAATGGGCTAGAAGTGAATAGATGTGTGTTTATATAAAAGTATACCACATATAATTTTTTCATTATGACATAGAAAAGCAAATGAAGTTCTACCATGTAAAGAAAAAGTGTAAAACTCTTTAAGGCTGTAAAAATGAAAACTTAGGGAAGATATTACTAATCAGTCTAAAATATACTAAAGTATGTATGATAACTAATTCCTGTTTCATGAGTGCTCACTGTGTTGTAAGCTCTATTCTAAGCACTTTGCATGTATTAAGACATTTAATCCCTCCACAACACCTCTTCCATTTGGTAATATTAATGCCCAAATGAAGCACAGAGAAGTCCAATAATTTGCCCCATGTGACACCGATAGTAAGTAATAGAGCTGAGATTAAAACACAGACATTTTGGCTTCAGGGAATGTACTCTTAGCCACTGCATGTGAAACACAAACCTAATTTTTAACATTGAGAGAGGCACTTAATGAACTGGAAGGAGGTACACTTGAGGCAAATGAAAATAGGTATAAAATGAAATAAAAACCTTGAAATCTGAAGACAAGACTTTGAATCCTAAAAGACAAAACACATTTAAAATATAAAAATAGAATCAAGAAGTCTTTATAAACTTGCACACAGTACCATAGAGCAGGAAAAGTAGGGTAAGTTGGGGTAGGTGAATCTCTAGCCTTGAGTGCGACCTCAGTCAGTTACAGCCTCCCCCGGTGCCACGCTTGCTGCTGACACATACAGAGGCTGCAGAGGATGAGAAGCCTCTGGTCTCACCCCAGCTGGCACCCATTTCTCTTCCACATTTCAATGTGGAAGGCTCAGACTTTTGTGTCCACCTGGGTGGATGTTTTCTCTATTGAGCCATAAGCATCTACAGGGCAGAGAGGAGATCTTACCCAGGTCTCTTGGCATATCACGCAACTCAGTGCCTCACTCAGGTTTTTGATAGATAGATTTTAATTTTGATAACTTGATGTGCTGCTATTTTCCTCAATTTCACAATGTCATACATGCATAGGGTGTATTTTGAGGAATAAGAATGTGTTTTTGATCTATATTCTTTTCACCACTGATAAGAATTTGGCTGAACGCATGACTTCATGACATTGGAATAGGGAATGTCAGTAAAACATTCTTTAGGGACATACCATATCTAAGGTTAATAACAGTTCATTTTTACTAAAGATTCTGACACCCTCCTGAATCCATCGGGTCTTTGTTAACCTCGTGCTGCTGCTGCTTACTTTACCAGAGTGTCTGGTACAGCATACAATCACTGTCCTTTTCTAGACATCAGTTAACAGGAAAAGGATATCACACACCATCTCCCTCGCTCCTCCCATATTCATTCTCTCTCTGAAATATGACCCTAGGCAGGAAAGCACAGAGGAGGTTACTCAATGAAGAGTTGGGTCAAGTGGACACCAAGACTCACCTTTACTACATCTACTACATCTATTAAATATAATGTCCATCCCAGTTACAAAGGAACTTTTTCCAAAAAGGCAGAATATATCTTTTGTTGTAAAAATTGTGTACTTTAAAATCATATTGTTGGTTTTTGTATTCTCCTAAGAGTGAACTATCAACATTTGGTCTAGACTGGTTTTGGGGAGAGTGTGACTCATATATTTTCACAAAATCTGGGTCACCTGGAATCCTTAAAATTGTGGAAGGTGGGGGAGAAAACACAGTTCTGCCATGGGCTCAGGAGTAGTAAAACCTAATCCAAGAAGAAATTAAATAGTTAGAAATCAAAATTTCAAAAAGCTATTATGTGTATACTAATCACTTTCTTTCTCTAAGCCATCATTTGCAGCTACAAGTTTACTTTCAGACTAATTTGTTCTCTTACACATGTCTATCATTTGATGCCTCTGACAATGACAGGACACTACTTGATAAGCCACAGCCACTCCGCAGTGGGTCCCTTCTTCACACAGTGTAACCCGGTTCCCTTGTGGAAAGTACTTGTCTCCATCCCAAAGCACACTGCTTATGCTCATTATACACAGCAGTTACCTTATTTTTCCTCAGGTGTTTTTTTTTTTAAATAAATAAATTTATTTATTTATTTATTTTTGGCTGCGTTGGTTCTTTGTTGCTGCGTGCAGGCTTTCTCTAGTTGCGGCGAGCGGTGTCTACTCTTCGCTGTGGTGCAGGGGCTTCTCACTGCGGTGGGCTCTCTCGCTGTGGAGCATGGACTCCAGGCACACAGGCCTCAGTAGCTGTGGCACGCAGGCTCAGTAGTTGTGGCACATGGGCCTAGTTGCTCCACGGCATGTGGGATCCTCCCGGACCAGGGCTCGAACTGATGTCCCCTGCATCGGCAGGTGGAGTCTCAACCACTGTGCCACCAGGGAAGTCCTGCTTCCTTAGGTTTTTAGCTGTCTTCCCCACTAAATGGAGGAGTCTATTCTCATTTGCCACTATTTCAAACACAGTGCATTGGTCTACCACAGTGCCTCACACAGAGTAGGCATGCTTCTTACACTGTATCTTCTTAACTTCAACCAATGAAAACCTACATACTCCCAGACTTGACCACAACATACCTCCCAGTCTACATTCTAGACTTTCAGAATGGTCTGTGAGAATAACAGGAGTCACAGCTGGGTACATACACATTAAGAAGTAATGAGAAATGCTACATGTTAACAACTGTGTTGTTTAAATATATTCTAAAACAGATGAGTGGCTATCACTATTTAAAATGACATGCATTTCAAATACAATTTGAAAATGGCTTCTTACCTTTAGTCATTTAAACTCAAAGCATTTTTGTCTGAATGAAACAAAAACTTTGAGAAAACAAAGATTGTTCTCTCAATAACAACCAAAATAGGCATAAAAATTTTTATATCATACTTATGCTTCAAACTCAGTGCCTAATGAAGTTATTTTAAATGATTCATCAAACTAAATATGCTTTCCTAATGCTAATTCTGAATTTAGTTTTTATTACATTTATAAACTCAATGTGTAGTAGAGAGTTTCTTCATAAACTTCCCCAGTGTAGACATAAAACTAGTGTAATCACATTGTCCTTATTCATTCTGGCACTCAAACAGTTGACATAGAATAATAAAAAGCCTTGCTGTCAGTATTTTGATAAATAACATGTTAATTATTAACTTCATACCTCCTTCAGAAGGTCCCCTTCATCATTCATCTCACACATTTTTACGTAAGTTGGCTTTGGAAACCACAGTATCCCCAACAAATGCATTCAACATGCATTTATATGTATACCCAAAACAAACACTGCAGATGATGAATTGCATAGAGGCTCTTTCCAGAGGGGTCTGACAGGTAACAAAAGATAAGCACCAGACTGATGTGTCATGCCCAAGGCACAATACACTAGAAATGTACTAGAAAAGTCTAATGACGAATGTTCATTTATGCCTGACTCCTTACAAACAAAGGATATACAAAGCTTAAAACTGGGTTGCTCAACATTTTCTGCAACATACTGGTTTTGTTATATAACAGTTGTATTCTGGAATGAAATCTATTGTTAGACTGAGATAATGAAATATTTATTTGACAACTATGCTACCGAAGTCCACAGACAAAAACACAATTGGAAAAACACGCCTGTAAGTGACCCAGATTTTTACTGATGGCAAAGATCTACTTATTTGTAATTTCTATTTTTATTTTCCTTTCTAGCATCACTTCTAGTCCTAAATTAATTCTGGTCCTATGTTGTATAACTACTGTCATCTTTCTTTAGCCTTTTCAATTCTCAAAATGTCAGTCTCTGAAGAGCCCCAGCCATTCCAGCTGTCCACCATGAGCCCAGAAATCATCTATAAGCTGCTCTATATGGTCCGAGAAACAATCCTAACTCAGTCAGAGGAAATAGGAAATGGTTTCTCAAAGGGAGTTTGCTGCCTTCAACCACAACTTCAAGTCCAGTTAATGGCGGATGGTAGGAGGCTTTTTCTGAATCCAGTCAAACCTTCTGTATTCTCCTCCTTGTGTGATGTATAGTCTTCACAGCTGATCACTCCTTTCCAGGGCGTCTAGGCCCAAGAAAGTCCAGGCCCAACTCCAACTGGTCAGCTGAGTCTGACTCTCTTGTTCTATCTCTGCAATTGCATAGTCATTATTTTATGTTTGCTGTAATCAACTCTAACTTTTTCTTTATTTCTTTGATCATCGTTCCAGGTGTCTCTCTTTCCTACCTTATGAATGTCAATATCTTCTCCGTTTACCCTCTTTGTTTCTTTCTAATCAAACTGCAATATAAAATTCAAACATACTGTGTACAACAGTTGCTATATTGCTGAGAAATTTTTATCTCTGTTCTTAATTACAAAAATGAGTATTTGAAAGGGTTTTCATTTCTCTTTTAAAACTTAAAAAGCTTAAAATTAACCTATTTACCTGTTCACTTGGTTGTTTTTCATCCAAATCTAAATGCTGATTCTCTTTATAAAACTTAATAATGCATCTATTTATTTTGTAGAACCAAGATGAAGTAAAAACTTATACCTGAAGTTGCCAGGTAATCAATATTATTTACATAAAACACAACAATCTAAATACAGTTTGCATCCACATCCACAACTTTTTCCTAACCCTCCAAATTAATAAATAATCCTAATTCTAAGATTTGGGATAAAATGGAAAAATTCTTGTGTCATAAAACATGGAGTTGGTACATTTCTGACAAATAACTCAGATAAACCATTAGATCTTACTAAGTTGTTAGAACTTAGTTATCCTTCATTTATAAGATTTTTCTTGTCATGAAGAGCTGTCTTATCTGCCCAATAGAGGCATAAACTGCACATTATTAAGTCAGAGAGATCTTAATTCAGAGATTCTCATTTCTAGTGACAACCTACTCACTGAGCATCCTTCCAACACTGTTTTACTCATTGGGCCTGTACACCATCATCTAACCTACTAATCAAATTATCTTTAGCCCCTCCTCATTATAATTTGATTCTTCCTGCACTAAACCTCAAGATTAACTGTTTTAACAGTCCCCCCCGCCCAGCTTCTCCTCCCACCAGTCTAGTTGTATACTGACTGTGGTTATGTTCACAATTGTTTATCATAGTTGTGCTGGTTATTGCATCCATGCAATTTAATTAAATATTATGCAAACTAATATGAAGAAAGATATTTAACATTTCTTCAAATCTAAGCTGAATGTTTTAGAAAGACTTGAAAATAACGTGTCTTAGTTTGGGCTTCTATAACAAAAATACCATAAAATGGGTAGCTTATAAACAATAGAAATTTATTTCTCACAGTTCTGGAGCCTGGAAAGTTCAAGACCAAGAACAGATTCAACGTCTGGGGAGGGCAGCTTCCTGATTCATAGACGGCTGTCTTCTCACTGTGTCCTAACTTTGCAGAAAGGGAGCTCTCTGGAGTCTTTTTCATAAGGGCACTAATCCAATATCTGAGAGATCAATTCATAGCAGTATATGTCAAATACAAATTGTTGAATTCCGTTTGGGTAATACAAATGTAAAAAAAAAATTAAGACAATTTGTTAAATTGGAATTCTCTTTCAGATTGTCTTACAATGGGTTTTAAGATCTAGCATCCAAAAAACAAACAAACAAACCCAAAAAATCTTATATTATTCTTATATGATGCACTATGATAATGGTTTTTTGCAAGAAAGACAATATGAGATTCAAACCAATGGATGTATACTCAAAAAAAGGCATTGTTCTAAATTCAATATGTTGGTTAACAAATGTATAATTATACAACTCAATTTAAAATAATATGTTTAAAATATTTACTCTTTTTTTTCTTTTTTTTATTAGTTTCTGCTTTATAACAAAGTGAATCAGTCATACATATACATCTGTTCCCACATCCCTTCCCTCCTGCGTCTCCCTCCCTCCCACCCTCCCCATCCCACCCCTCCAGGCGGTCACAAAACACCGAGCTGATCTCCCTGTGCTCTGCGGCTGCTTCCCACTATCTATCTACCTTACGTTTGGTAGTGTATATATGTCCATGCCTCTCTTTCGCTTTGTCACAGCTTACCCTTCCCCCTCCCAATATCCTCAAGTCCATTCTCAAGTAGGTCTGTGTCTTTATTCCTGTTTTACCCCTAGGTTCTTCATGACATAAAATATTTACTCTTTTTTATGATTCCTTATTTCTGCTGACTTTCTTGATTAACCAACCAATTTTCTTACCTGATTGTTTAGGATAAAATACATCTTTTACCTTTATAAACTTTTCTTAAAAATGTTGATGAGGTCTTTTGGGGAGAAATGTCACACTTAATACATGCACTTACTTACTTTTGCCTCTTTCAAAAAAAAAGTTAACAAAAAACCGTTAGCAAAAAGAGAGAAAAGAAAATGGAAATGGGGACAAAAGAAAAAAGATTTGGGTGGAATAAAGCAGTAAGACAAATTGTACCAAATATTTAACAAAACTCAGAAAGCTATTCCCACATAATTAGTGAGGAAAACCAGGAAACAATGCAGTGTACCACATAGAACTTTCCAAAAATAAGAGAAATAAAACAAAGAAATGGAAAATAAGAGAGAAGGGATTAAAAAAGAAAAAGATGACCAATCCAGGAGGTTCAACATATGAATAATAAAAGATTCAGAAAAAGATGAGAGAAAATAGAGGGAAATAAATCTTCAAAAATATTTATTTCCCAGAATTGAAGGGCAAGAGTTTCCAGAATGAAATGGTACACTGAATACCTAGCTAAGTAGATTACAACTGATACAAGACTCACTGTCATAAAATTTCAGAATGCTAGCACATACCATGGATGAGGAATCAGAATGAACTCAGACTTCTTTATAGCAACACTGGAACTTAGGAAACAATGGAGAAAGAATTTCAGAATCATGTGGGAAATTGTCTAACCCATAATTCTATACTGAGTCAAAACTAACAATCAAGTGAAGAGAAAAATGAAGACATGTTTCACGTACCACTCGTATACTTTTCTCAAAACACTGATGAAAGATATGTTTCTCTGAAATAGGAAACCAATACAGAGGAAAACCATAAAACCAAGTAACAGGAGATCCAAATGGTGGAGAGTAAATGGAATCCCCAGGAAACTGATAAGGTGAAATCTCAGAATGACAGCTGAATGACACATATGATAGTACTTTACTTTTATAAACAGTAAAGTACTATCAGGTATGTTCAGGACAAAAGCCCAAGAAATAATTTACAAGAAGAATAATGTACATGAATGTTGGGAAATAATTGAGATTGAACTTCTAATATATATATGGGATATTAAGCAACTAGGAAAAAAAGACAATTATTAACTCTGAAACCACACACCTTGGATAGGACTTGAAGCTAGCTGCACTTCAGATTGGGACTTGAACCCACAGTCTCTGACATAGAAGGGAACTCAAACCCACAGTCCTTTGATTGAAACTGCACACCTGTTCTCAGGACTTACTGAAGCTCAGGTTCTTTTGTCTCAGCACAGAGAGAATTCAGCAAGAGGAAAAGTGACAGGCAAAAAATGAGTTTATTAGCGAGGGATGCTTGTGAGGGATACAAGCAGGTAGGCAAGGGAGTGTAGCCCTAAGAACAAAGAGCGTTACATTTTCAAAATCAAAGAAAAAGTGGGAGGGGAGAAGACTCCCTTTTTCCTCATTTTTGGGTAGACATCAAGGCTTATGTCATTAGTTCCTCCTTTGACTCTATATCATATAACAGGGACTGTCATGGTGCTATTTAAATCATAGGTATATTAACAAAATGGTGGTAACGTATACTAAAATATGGTGATTCATCCCAGGTTTTGGTATAATGTCTCCTTTCACCTAGTTTCTTTCCCCTTTCACCTGTATTCCTGTCTTGGTTACATGCAGAGATTCTACTCTTCGAGGACCATTAACCCCTGACTTCATGTAACAAGATTCAGACCCCATATCTATTGTCATGTGTTTTAATTATCAGGGTTTGTGGCTTGAGTGTGCCTGGTGCTTAAATGCACCTGGTCTTCCTTCAAGGTAAAAATGTTGCTAGGTTACTGGATTCTTTTCTTAAGTGGTCACTGGCTTGCAACAGTCTTCCAAATTCCCTTAAAATTCCCCTTCTTCCTTTAATCTTCTAGTAGGATTTCTAAGCTATTTAATTATACTACTCTATGCCTATCAACTCCAAGGAAAAGAAAAAGTTATATGGGCAAGGAAAAATTATCATATAATAATACTACATGGCTCAACTGTGGATAGCCTTACAATTGTGAATTACATTTACAATGTAAAGACTAAATATTTGTTCTACTAAAATCACAATACTTTCTTAGGATGATTAGGAAAATTGAAAGTGTGCATGTGCATTCAGGGAGGAGGGAGGAAAAGAGCTAAATCCTCATTTATCCAATGTGAGAAGTCAGTAGTTAATGTCAGACAATTACAGATGAATAAATAGTAATTTAAGTACAATTTTTAGACATATTGAGTACAAACAAAAGATCTAGCTAAAGAAATTGAGAATGGATGTCTTTGGAGGAGAAAAAGAGGTGGAACAAAGAACTGTTTAACTCTTTAAACCATGGGCATTTATAACTTTAATGATTGGAGACAAGTTGGCAGAGTAGAACAAATTGAGCTCGCCTCATCTCATGAAAACACCAAAATCACAACGAACTGCTGAACAGCCACCAACAAAAAAAAGACTGGTGCCTACCAAAAAAGATACTCTACATCCAAAGAAAAAGAAGAAGCCACAATGAGACAGTAGGGAGGGGCACTTTTGCAATATAATCAAATCCCATGCCCGCCAGGTGGGTGACCCACAAACTGGAAAATAATTATATTGCAAAGTTTCTCCCACAGGAGTGAGAGTTCTGGGCCCCACATCAGGCTCCCAAGCCTGGGGTCTGGCATCAGGAGGAGGAGCCCCAGAGCATTTGACATTGAAGGCCAGCAGGGTTTCAGTTCAGGAGCTCCACAGGACAGGGGGAAACAGAGACTCCACTGCTGGAGTGTGCACACAAGTTTTCACATGGACTGGGACCCAGGGAAAAGCAGGGACTCCATAGGACCTTGGGCCAGACCTAACTGCAGGTTTTGGAGTGTCTCCAGGGGAGGAGGGAGTCAGCTATGGCTCACTGTGGGAGGCAAGGGCACTGGTTGTGGAAGCCCCTAGGGAATATTCCTAGGCATGATCACTTCCGTAGGTCACCATTTTGGCACCAAGACCTGGTCCCACTCAACAGCCTGCAAGTTCCAGGGTTGGGACACCTCAGGCCAAACAAGCAACATGGTGGGAACACAGCCCCACACATCAGGCAGGCTGCATAAAGTCCTCCTGAGCCCACAGACACCTCTAGACACACCCCTTGACACAACCCTGCCCACCAGAGGGACAAGACCCAGCTCCACTCACCAGTGAGAACCAGTCCCTCCTACCAAGAAACCTGCACAAGCCCTTGGACCAACTTCACCCATGAAGGGGCAGACACCAGAAGCAAGAAGAGTTCTTGCAGCCTGCAGAATAGAGACCATGACACAGAAAACTAGACAAAATGAGATAGCAGAGAAATATGTTCCAGATGAAGGAACAAGATAAAACCCCATGGGGCTTCCCTGGTGGTGCAGTGGTTGAGAGTCCGCCTGCCGATGCAGGGGACACGGGTTCGTGCCCTGGTCTGGGAGGATCCCACATGCCATGGAGCAGCTGGGCCCATGAGCCATGGCTGCTGAGCCTGTGCGTCCGGAGCCTGTGCTCCACAATGGGAGAGGCCACAACAGTGAGAGGCCTGCGTACTGCAAAATTAAAAAAAAGAAAGAAAAACCAGAACACCTATGTGAAGTGGAAATAAGCAATCTGCCTGAAAAAGAATTCAGAATAATGATAGTAAAGATGATCCAAGATCTCAGAAAAAGAATGGAGGCACAGATGGAGAAGATATAAGAAATGTTTAACAAAGAGCTAGTAGATTTAAAGAACAAACAAACAGAGATGAACAATACAATAACTGAAATGAAAAATATGTTAGAAGGAATCAATAGCAGAATAACTGAAGCAGAACAATGAATAAGTGAGCTGGAAGACAGATTGGTGGAAATCACTGCTGTGGAACAGAATAAAGAAAAAAGAAATGAAGACAGTCTAAGAGACTTCTAGGACAACATTAAACACACCAACATTCACATTATAGGGGTCCCACAAGGAAAAGGGAGAGAGAAAGGACCTGAGAAAATATCTGAAGAGATAATAAATGAAAATTTCCATAACATGGGAAAGTAAACACTCACTCAAGTCCAGGAATCACAGAGAGCCCCATACAGGACAAACCCAAGGAGGAACACGCCAAGACACATATTAATCAAATTGACAAAAAACAGAATATACTAAAAGCAGCAAGAGAAAAGCAACAAATAACATACAAGGGATTCCCCATAAGGCTATCAGCTGATTTTTCAGCAGAAACTCTGCAGGCCACAGAGAGTGGCACAATATATTTAAAGTGATGAAAGGGAAAAACCTACAACCAAGAGTACTCCACAGCAAGGCTCTCATTCACATTTGAGAGAGATATCAAAAGTTTTACAGACAAGCAAAAGCTAAGCAAATTCAGCGCCACCAAAGCAGCTTTACAGCAAATGCTAAAGGAACTTCTCTAGACAGAAAAGAAAAGCCCACAACTAGAAACAAGAAAATTATAAATGGTAAAGCTCACCAGTAAAGGCAAACATACAGTAAAGGAAAGAAATCATCCACATATAAATACGATATCAAAACCAGCAATTGTGAGAAGAGGAGCGTGCAAATGCAGGATATTGGAAATGCACTTGAAATTAAGAGACCAGCAACTTAAAACAATGTTGTATGTACATAGACTGCTCTATCAAAACTTCATGGTAACTTTAAACCAAAATCTACAATAGATACACACACAAAAATGAAAAAGCAACACAAACACAACACTAAAGATAGCCATCAAATCACAAGACAACAGACTAAAAGAGAAAGGGGAAAAACCTACAAAAACAAATCCAAAACAATTAACAAAATGGTAATAAGAACATACATATTGATAATTACCTTAAATGTAAATGGATTAAATGCTCCAACCAAAAGACATAGACAGGCTGAATGGATACAAAAATAAGACCCATCTATACACTCTCTAGAAGAGAACAACTTCAGCTCTAGGGACACATACAGACTGAAAGTGAGGGGATGGAAAAAGGTATTTTAGGCAAATGGAAATCAAAAGAAAGCTGGAGTAGCAACACTCATATCAGAAAAAAGTAAACTTTAACATAAAGACTGTTATAAGAGGCAAAGAAGGACACCACATAAAGATCAAGGGATCAATCCAAGAAGAAGATATAACAATTGTAAATATATATGCACCCAACATAAGAGCACCTCAAGATATAAGGCAAATGCTAACAGCCATAAAAGGGGAAACTGACAGTAACACAAAAATCGTAGGAGAGTTTACCACCCCACTTTCATCAATGGACAGATCATCAAGACAGAAAATCAATAAGGAAACACAGGCCTTAAATGACACTTTAGATCAGTTGGAATTAATTGACATTTATAGAGCATTCCATCTGAAAGCAGCAGAATATACATTCTTTTCAAGTGAATATGGAACCTTCTCCAGGATAGACCAAATCCTGGGCCACAAAGCTAGCTTCAGTAAATTTAAGAAAATTGAAGTCATATCAACCATCTTTCCTGACCACGATGCTATGAGATTAGAGATCTCATACAAGAAAAAACCTGTATAAAACACAAACACGTGTAGGCTAAACAACATGTTACTAAACAACCAATAGATCACTGAAGCAATCAAAGAGGAAATAAAAAATACCTAGAAACAAATGAAAATAAACCACGATGATCCAAAATCTTTAGGACAAAGCAAAAGCAGTTCTAAGAGGGAAGTTTATAGCAATACACTCTTACCTCAAGAAACAAGAAAAATCTCAAATAAACAACTTAGCCATACACCTAAAGCAACTAGAGAAAGAAGAACAAACAAAACCCAAAGTTAGTAGAGGAAAGAAATCATAATGATGAGAACAGAAATAAATGAAATAGAGACTAAGAAAACAATAGAAAAGATCAATGAAACTAAAACCTGGTTCTTTGAAAAGATACACAAATTGATAAACCTTTAGCCAGCCTAATCAAAAAAAAAAAGGGAAGAGTGCTCAAATCAATAAAATTAGAAATGAAAAAGGAGAAGTTACAAGACACCCCAGAAATATAAAGGGTCATAAGAGACTACTACAAGCAACTATATGCCAATAAAATGGACAACCTAGAAGAAATGGACAAATACTTACAAAGGTACAATCTTCCGAGACTGAATCAGGAAGAAATAGAAAATATGAACAGACCAATCACAAGTACTGAGATTGAAACTGTGATTTTAAAACGCCCAACAAACAAAAGTCCAGGACCAGATGGCTTCACAGGTGAATTCTATCAAACATTTAGAGAAGAGTTAACACCTATCCTTCTGAAACTATTTCAAAAAATTGCAGAAAAAGGAACATTTTCAAACTCTTTCTATGAGGCCACCATCACCCTGATACCAAAACCAGACAAAAATACCAAAAAAAAAAAAAAAAAAGAAATTTACAGGGCAATATCACTGATGAACAGAGATGCAAAAATCCTCAACAAAATACTAGCAAACCAATCCAACAATATAGTAAAAGGAACATACACTATGATCAAGTAGGATTTATCCCAGGGATGCAAGGATTTTTCAATATCCACAAATCAATCACATTAACGAATTGAAGAATAAAAACCATATGATCATCCCAATAGATTCAGAAAAAGCTTTTGACAAAATTCAACATGCATTTATGATAAAAACTCTCCAGAAAGTGGGCATATGTAAGTTTCCTACCTCAACATAATAAAAGCCATATATGACAAACCCACAGTTAACATCATACTCAATGGTGAAAAGCTGAAAGCTTTCCTCTAAGATCAGGAAAAAGACAAGGATGTCCACACTTACCATTTTATTCAACATAGTTTGGGAAGTCCTAACCATGTCAATCAGAAAAGAGAAAGAAATAAAAGGATTCCAAGCTGGAAAAGAAGTAAAACTCTCACCGTTTACAGATGACATGATACATAGAGAATCCTAAAGATGCTACCAGAAAACTACTAGAGCTCATCAATGAATTCAGTAAAGTTGCAGGATACAAAATTAACACACAGTAATCTCTTGCATTTCTATACATTAACAATGAAAGATCAGAAAGAGAAATTAAGGAAACAAATACCATTTACCACTGCATCAAAAAGAATAAAATACCTATGAATAAACCCACCTAAGGAGGCAAAACTGTACTCTGAAAACTATAAGACGCTGATGAAAAAAATCAAAGATGACACAAACAGATGGAAAGATATACCATGTTCTTGGATTGGAAGAATCAATATCATCAAAATGACTATACTACCCAAGGCAATCTACAGATTCAATGCAATCCCTATCAAATTACCAATAGTATTTTTCACAGAACTAGAACAAAAAATTTTACAATTTGTATGGAAACAAAAAGACCCTGAATAGACAAAGCAATCCTGAGAAAGAAAAATGGAACTGGAAGAATCAGGCTCCCTGACTTCAGACACTACTATAAAGCTACAGTAATCAAAACAGCATGGTACTGGCACAGGGACAGAAATATTGATTAATGGATGGGGATAGAAAGCCCAGAAATGAACCCACTCACCTATGGTCAATTAATCTACGACAAAGGAGAAAAGAATATACAATGGAGAAAAGACAGTCTCTTCAATAAGTGGTGCTGGGAAAACTGGACAGCTACATGTAAAAGAATGAAATTAGAGTATTCTCTAACTCCATACACATAAATAAACTCAAAATAGATTAAAGACCTAAATGTGAGACCAGATATTATAAAACTCTTAGAGGAAAATATAGGCAGAACACTTTGACATAAATTGCAGTGAGATCATTTTTTAAAAATTTATATTACATGTTTATTAAGGCAAGGAACTATATAGAAAAAAAAATTTCTGCTTAAGGCATGTTTGGGAATGAGCCATTGTACAAATTATTGCCCAACTGAAACCACAGTGCATAACAGACTCTCCGCATAAAAAGGTTAAAGTAAACCAGGTGTATTTACCTGACTTAGGTCATAAATGTAGACTGGAAGACAAAAATAGATTTTTTTGTCAAAGTATGCAGCAGTTTGAGAAATTTGGCCTCCTTTGGCACCTTTAGAACCAAGACTCACCAAGCACCACTGTTTAGGCTATTAAAACACATTTTCTGTACCTGACTTTCTTCTTCTTCTTCTAAGATTGTAATAATGGCTTTTAGAAGAGAATACTAGGTGATCTTTATGCTTATATTGCATTGAAACAATTCAAGGCTTTCTGGTTTTCCCTCCCCCACACTCACTGATCTAATTTGTACCCTGATACCCACCACTTCCTGTCACCCCCTTGGTGTTTTTGAAGTCCAGGAATATATATTCAAATTGGATTTAGAATTGGAATGATAGAAGATCCAGTCACAGACCCCAACTGTCCTTTGTCATTTGGTTTCCTCAGGTCTCCTGATTATCCATTCACAAGTTCACTGGTTGGGAACTTGACCATGATTGTAGTGCTTTCCAGCTGGGTTCCTTCCCTCACTGGGAAGACAGTGTGAAAGGTAAAAAATACTGAATTCTCTTCTGGCAAGGTGGGTCATACCCACTGTTTTGGGATTTAAAAGTGCCTCTTCATGTGTAAGTTGAAGTGGTCCAAACTCGCAAATGCTTGGTCGCACTTCTGGCACTGGAAGGGGTGGTGCCCAGTGCGTTGGCGGTAGTGCCTGGTCAGTTCATCTGAGAGGGCAGATTTCTACCCATGGCCGTCCCAGTCACCGTGCTAAGGTTTCTCACCTGGGTGGGCTCACAGGTGTGTGCCTTGAGGTGAGAACTCTTCCTGTAGGTTTTGCCACAGCCTGCATAATCCCAGGTGTGAGTGACCATCCTTTTCTGGGGCTACGATGTTCTTCCCTCTTTGGCTCAGGTTCCTCCCACATGCAGGAACTGGGTGGCATGGGCTCTTGGCAATGGAGCAGTGGGACCTGCGGCTGCACCTGGTAAGGAAGGAAGGGAGGGTAGTTGGGTGGGGATGGAAGCCTGGGGGAGCAGCAGGGCAGGATGACTGCTGCTCAGCAGTTCCTCGGCACCCAGGGTTGGGGTAGCCCTGCAGGGGAGCTGCCGCCCCAGGGGAAAGTTGTGTGCTGGCAGCTGTGGTCATTGCTGAGAGGGGGTCCAGTGACCAAGTGGGCCTCTAGGGGCCGACCGACAGGATGCATGAGGAGACAGCTTCCTGCTTGATCTTGGGGCACAAGCAGGGTGGTCCGCCACTGTAGAGCACCACCACCACCAACTGGCTGCCGACCAGGCTGCCTTTGCTAACACCGATGATCAGGGGTCCTCAGCAATGCCTTCAACGCAAATTTGCCCATCAAGCCACCTGGCGGCTGCGGCTGCTGCTGCAGAGTGTACACTGGGTCCAATTCAGGCCACAGGAGCTCAGCCACGCAGCAGCCAGAGGGGCTTACGTGGTTGATGTCTGCCAGGTTGAAGGGAGCTGTTGCAGGGGGTGCAGATTCCTGGCCATGGAGCAGACCACTGCCCCTGCTGCCTGGCACCAAGCCTGGGTCGCCCCCAGCCTGGCCTGGACAGCTGAAGCTGCAGGTGGAGGGCGCACAGGCAGGACCGCTGCTCAAAGGGGAGGATGAGGATGAGGCTGATGCCGATGACACGGTGGAGACCACTGGCTCCTGATGGGACAGCGAGTTGGAGAGGATAAAGTCCAGGTCCAGGAGATCACTGAACTCCTCCGTCTCCCTCCAGGGTAGGAGAGCCGGGTTGCTCTGTCGCAAGACACGCTGACTCTGCCACTCTGCAGGTCGGTGGCCACGGTCGCTGCTGCCAGGTCGTAGGGGCAGCCGGGAAGCCCCGGGGGGAAGTCACTTCACGTGGGAGAGTTCCCCCACCCACAGTTATTCAGGACACCTGCTGGACGCAGTGTCTTCCCCCTTCCCTGGGGGCCGGATGCAACAGTGGAGAAGGATGGGAGCAGTGTGTTGCTGACAGCCAAGTCAGACTCTCCAGGTGGTTGCCTCATTAAGGTGGGTGCCCAGAAGATCCCCAGGAGTCCTAAGCAGAGGGTGTGCCTGAACACCAAAGTCAACAAAGAGGAAAAAAGTCTTAGAAACAAGGCCAAAACCAAAAACTCCAAATTGCCCGAGATCCTTCTTCTTTGGATTAAATATAAAGGGGAAATTACTTTAAAAAAAAGTTCCTTTGTATACAAAAGTTCTTAGAAAAGTTGTAAACCCATAAAAATAGATAATCAGCAAGACAAGGACGCAGGTCTGATGGCCGGGCTGTGCTCTCTTCCATTCAGCAGCGTCCACACCCTACCCTGTCTCCCACGTGGAGGAGGGATAAATTAGGAGTTGGGGATTGACATCTACACACTACTATCTATAAAATGGATAATCAACAAAGACCTACTATAGAGCACAGGGAATGCTACTCAATATTCTGTGATAATCTACATGAGGAAAGAATCTGAAAAAGAAGAATGTAGGTATATGTATAACTGAATCACTTTGCTGTGCACCTGAAACTAGCACAACGTTGTAAATCAACTATACTCCAACATAAAATTAAAATATGAAAATGGGGACAGAGAAATGAATAAATTGTTGACATTCTTTCTTCATAAAGCAGTCTTTCAATTGTATTTATTTGATTTTTCTTTTTTTGATGAGATCTTATTTAATTTATGTACAGTTAGTCACTCTATCTTCTGGCTTTCATATAACTATATGGTGCTCATCAAGTTTTACTGTATTTTACCTGTTTTTATATCTCCCACCTAAGCTGTGAATTCCTAGAGTTTCACATAGCAGAGGGTTCGCATCCTAGAAGTTGGATTCTATTTTGTAACTTGAGCACCTGGAACATAATAATCTCATAATAAGAGATACATATACATTTGTTGAATGAATGAATGATATATGAGAAAAATGGAATTTATTATCTAGGAAAAAATGTTACATTTCTATTATGAGAATTAAGTATATATTGCCAAAGAACAAATACTCTCTTATGCTGTACCAAATCAAATTTTTATGGTGACCTAGTTTCTGGTGATATCCTCTATACTCCTGTCAATCACCATAGCCACAGTGCCTTCTTTCTATTAGATAAAGGCCTGAAAACATCTACTGTCAGACATCTTCACCCATAAGTAACTATTTATATTCATAATTTTTTTCAGATAAAGTTAGACCCCTTCACACAATTTACACACCAAACATTTTAGTATTCTCTTACCACATTCCTTATTTAGAATGTAATCTGTATTATCTACTCTTGTTTCGGGTTTGTTAAGAATCATTCTAGGGGAGTCATTTAAGATTCACAAAATTAACTTGATATTCGTACCACATTGCCTCCTAGATAGTAGACAGAATTAAAGGTAAATTGTACCTTCTACTTGAGTCTAGATGACTTATGAATAACTTTGTCTGCAAAACAGATATAATTGTAATCTATATACAAATTTTTTTTAAAAAACCATAATGACGTTAGATTCTCAAATAATAGGGCCCAAGATCATTTGAAAACTTTAGTTTCCATTGTATACTGCCTAATATAAAGGATGATAGATAATAATCTAAATGGTATATATCACCTGTCCATTGGTGTGTTTCATGTTACAACACAATAAATACATTTCTGATGACATCATAAATTTTAAAGTAATATGTCTTTAATTAAGCAAACATATTTTAGAAAAAGAAATAAAAATTTTTAAAAACTTCTTTCCTCTGCTCATTAACCGAGCTTCTTCAATGAAAGCCCATGTGCCTACACAGCACAGTGCATATCAGTCTGTTTACTTTGGAACTGTGACCTAGATGAAGCTGGAGTATCCACACTGCTTCCTCCACTCCAGTTGTAAAAGTTTGTAATTACAACAAAAGCTTTAAGGATTTAACAAATATTTAGCACTGCTACATTATTGTAATGAATAAAATAAGATAGACTTAAATAGTTCTTAGAGTGAACTTCTAAGTGCTTTACAGATAGTAACTCATTTAATTACCAAAACCAATGAGGTAACACCATTACTACCACCATTTTACAGAGGGGGCAACTGAGGCACCGAAATCTTAAGCGTCTTTTGGAAGCCTCACACAGCTAGTAAGTGGCACAACCAAGATATGAACTCCAATAGCCTGTGCCCAGAGTCCACACCCTCAACCACAAAGGCAAGATGGGAAGGAATCCAGACTTTTAAAAAATTCAACACCTAAGAAAGCATAAATAGATGCATAAATATAAGGTGAGGAAGCTTCAGTAACCCTTTTCTCTTTTCATTAGTGAGACTGTCAGGAGCCATTCAGATTAAAGAAGCTCTATTTGTATCATTTCCTTGTCTCTAAAATTATCCCATCTGAGTGGGTAATTTATTTGACCACTTACAGCAAAAATCAAATTGTCAATCGATTTTATGAGGGCACAGGTGTTTTAGAGTTTTTAGGAGTGATGTTTGATAATGATATCATATATTTAGCATTTCTAAATAGTAAAATCTTCAGTTGGAAGTCTACATAGGAAGAAATATAATTCTTCCATTTGTAGAAAGTGAGTGATAGCTGAAAGTTTAAGGATAGGAAAAATTTCAGAATGGCATTTATAGAGAATCTGAAACCAAAATGTATTTCATATACTTTTGTCTCTTCTTTTTCAGAAATTGCCAATTTGATATTTTTCTCAATTTTTCAGAGAGGAAGAAAATACCTTGAAAGGAAAAGACTGCTTAAAAGGAAATATTTAAAAGATACTTAGCAAGCACGTGTGAATCTGAAGAATAAACCTGGGGTTTTGTTGTTATTGCTCCTGTAAATTTTATAAAAAATTGATCATATAAGCAACATAATACCCCATAATGGAAAAAATCAAATTCATTTAACTATCTTTCTATGCATGGTAATCTGGTTGCTTTTTTTTTTTCTTAAGGTGGATTATATTCTTTTTTTTTATTGAGGTATAGTTGAAGTAAAAAAATATATGTTACAGGTGTACAACATAGTGATTCACAATTTTTAAAGGTTATACTCCATTTATAG
Source organism: Mesoplodon mirus (assembly GCF_964341445.2). NCBI lineage: Eukaryota > Metazoa > Chordata > Mammalia > Artiodactyla > Ziphiidae > Mesoplodon > Mesoplodon mirus. The sequence continues at coordinate 98,896,932 of NC_138986.1, read as the reverse complement.
TATTATAAAATTTTGGCTATGTTCCTTGTGTTGTACAATATATCCTTGTAGCTTATTTATTTTATATATAATAGTTTGTATCTCTTATCCACTACCCCTATCTTGCCCCACCCCCTTTCCCTCTCCCCACTGGTAACCACTAGTTTGCTGTCTGTGAGTCTGTTTCTGTTTTGTTATATTCACTAGTTTATTTAACTTTTTAGTTTCCACATTTAAGTGATATCATACAGTATTTGTCTGTCTTTGACAGACTTATTTCACTTAACCTAATACCCTCCAAGTCTATTCATGTTGTCTCAAATGGCAAACTTTCATTCTTTTTTGGCTGAGTAATATTCCATTGTATATATATACCACATCTTCCTTATCCATTCATCTGTTGATGGACACTTAGGTTGCTTCTTATCTGGGAAATTATAAAGAATGCTGCTGTGAACATTGGAGTGTATGTATCTTTTCAAATTAGTGTTTCCATTTTTTTCAAATATACACCTAGGATTGGAATTGATGGGTCATACAGTAGTTCTAGTTTTAGTTTTTTAAGAAACCGCCATACCATTTTCTACAGTGGCTACACGAATTTATATCCTCAGAAAGAGTGTATGACTGTTCCCATTTCTCCACATCCTCACCAACATTTTTATTTGTGGTCTTTTTGATGATAGTCATGTTAACAGGTGTGAGGTGAAATCTCATTCTGGTTTTAATTTACATTTCTCTGATGATTACTGATGTTTAGCATCTTTGCATGTGCCTGTTGGCCAACTGTATGTCTTCTGTGGAAAAATGTATATTCAGGTCCTCTGCCCATTTTTTAATTGGGTTGTTTGTGTTTTTGATGTTGAGTTGCATGAACTATTTATATATTTTGGGTATTAACCACTTTTCAGTCATATCATTTGCAAATATTTTCTCCCATTCAGTAGCTTCTCTTTTCATTTTGTCCATGGTTTTCTGTGCTGTACAAAAGCTTTTTTGTCTAATTAGGTCACATCTATTTATTTTTGTTTTTATCTCCTTTAGGAGTCAGATCTAAAAAAAAGATTACTACCATTTATGTGAAAAAGTGTTCTGTGTTTTCTTCTAGGATTTTTATGGTTTCTGGTCTTACATTTAGGTCTTTAATCCATTTTGAATTTATTTTTGTATATGGTGTGAGAAACGTTTTGATGTCATTCTTTTACATGTGGCTGTCCAGTTTTCCCAGCACCACTTACTGAAGAGACTGTCTTTTCTCCATTGTATATTCTTGCCTCCTTTGTCATATATTAATTGATCATTCTGTTCCATTGGTCTATGTGTCTATGTTTTTGTGCCAGTACCATACTGTTTTGATTATTGTAGCTTTGTGGTATTGTTTAAAATCAGGGAGCAGGATACCTCCAGCTTTGATCTTTTTTCTCGAGATTGTTTTGGCTATTCAGGGTCTTTTGTGTTTCCATACAAATTTTAAAACTATTTGTTTTAGTCCTGTGACAAATGCCATTGTTATTTTGATAGGAATTGGACTGAATCTGTAGATTGTCTTGGGTACCATGGTCATTTTAACAACAGTAAATCTTCCAATTTATGAACACAGTATATCTTTCCATCTGTTTGTGTCATCTTCTGTTTCATTCATCAGTGTTTTACAGTTCTCTGAGTACATATTTTTACCTCCTTAGGTAGGTTTATACATAAGTATTTTATTCTTTTTGATGCAGTGGTAAATGGGATTGTCTCCTTAATTTCTCTTTCTGATGGTTTATTGTTAGTGCATAGAAATGCAACAGATTTCTGTATGTTAATTTTATAACCTGAAACTTTACCAAATTCATTGCTGAACTCTAGTAGTTTTCTGGTAGTGTCTTTAGGATTTTCTATGTATAGTTCACATCATCTGCAAACAGTGATGGTTTTACTTCTTCTTTTCCAATTTGGATTCTTTTTATTCCTCTTTCTTGTCTGATTAATGTGGCTAGGAGTTCCAATACTGTGTTGAATAAATGTGGTTAGTATGGCTATCCTTGTCTTGTTCCTGATCTTAGAAAAAATGTTTTCTGCTTGATAAGTATAATCAGTATGATTGTTAGCTGTGGGCCTTTATTATGTGGAAGTATGTTTCCTCTATACCCACTTTCTGGAGAGTTTTTATCATAAATGAGTGTTGAATTTTGTCAAAAGCTTTTTCTGCATCTACTGAGATTATCATAGGGTTTTTATTTTTCAGTTTGTTAATGTGATGATTCACTGACTTGCAGATATTGAAAAATACTTACATCCTTGGGATAAATCCCACTAGATCATGGTGTATGATCCTTTTAATGTATTGTTGGTTTAAGTTTGCTAATATAATGTTGAGGATTTTTGCATCTATGTTCATCAGTGATATTGGCCTATAATTTTTTGTGTGTCTGTGTGATATCTTAGTCTGGTTTTGGTAGCAGGGTGAGGTTGGACTCATAGAATAAGTTCAGAGACATTCCTTCTTCTGCAATTTTTTGGAACAGTTTGAGATGGATAGTTGTTAAATCTTCTCTAAATGTTTAATGGAATTCACTGTGAAGCTATCTGGTCCTGAACGTTTTTTTGGGGGGGCAGTTTTTAAATTACTGATTCAATTTTTATTACTGGTAATTGGTCAGTTCATATTTTTTCTTATTTCTTCCTGCTTCAGTCTTGGGAGATTATACATAATTTGTCCATTTACTCTAGGTTGTCCATTTTATTGGCATATAGTTGTTTGCAGTAGTCTCTTATGATCTTTTGTATTTCTGTGGTGTCAGTCATAACTTCTCCTTTTTCATTTCTGATTTTATTGATTTGGGTCCTCTTTTTTTTTTTCTTGATGAGTCTGGCTAAAGGTTTATCAATTTTGTTTGTCTTTTCAAAGAACCAGCTCTTAGTTTCATTGATCTTTTCTACTGTTTGCTTAGTCTCTCTTTCTGCTCTGATCTTTATGATTTCTTTCCTTCTATTCATTTTAGGATTTGCTTATTCTTCTTTTTCTAGTTCCTTTAGGTCTAAGTTTGGGTTGTTTATTTGAGTTTTTCATGTTTCCTGAGGTAAACTTGTGTTGCTATAAACTTCCCTCTTAGAACTGCTTTTGCTGCATCCCATAGATTTTGGATTGCTGTGTTTTTGTTTTCATTGGTCTCTAGGTATTTTTTTTATTTCCTATTTGATTTCTTCAGTGATCCATTGATTCTTTAGTAGCATATTGTTTAGCTTCCAAGTGTTTGTTTCATAGTTGTTTTCTAGTCTCATAGCAGTGTGTTTTGGAAAAATGATTGATATGATTTCAATTTTCTTAGATTTACCAAGGCTTATTTTGTGGCCTAGTATGTGATATATCCTGGAGAATGTTCCATGTTCACTTGAAAAGACTATGTATTCTGCTGCTTCCAGATAGAATATTCTATACATATATCTATAAAGTCTATCTGGTCTAAAGTGTCATTTATGGCCTTATTGATTTTTCTGTCTGGATGATCTGTCCATTGATGTAAGTAGAGTGTTGAAGTCCCCTACTATTATTGTGTTACTGTTAATATCTCCCATTATGCTTGTTAATATTTGCTTTAGGAATTTAGTTGTACCTACATTGGATGTTGTATCTTCTTGAATTGATCCCTTGTTCATTATATAATATCCTTCTTTGTCTCTTATAACAGACTTTAAAGTCTATTTTGTCTAAGTGTTGCTACCCTGGCTTTCTTTTGATTTCTATTTGCATAGAATACCTTTTTCCATCCCTTCCTTTCAGTCTGTGTGCTTTATTTTATTTTTTTAGGAATTTATATATTTATTTTATTTTTGGCTACATTGGGTCTTTGTTGCTGCACACAGGCTTTCTCTAGTTGCAGCAAGTGGGGGCTACTCTTCATTGTGGTACACAGGCTTCTCATTGTAGTGGTTTCTCTTGTTGCAGAGCATGGGCTCTAGGCATGCAGGCTCCAGTAGTTGTGGCTCAGAGGCTCAGTAGTTGTGGCTCATGGGCTCTAAAGTGCAGGCTCAGTAGTTGTGGTGCACAGGCTTTGTTGCTCTGTGGCATGTGGGATCTTCCCAGACCAGGGCTCAAACCTGTGTCCCTGCATTGGCAGGTGGATTCTTAACCACTGCACCACCAGGGAATCCCCAGTCTATGTGTTTTTAGATCTGAAGTGAGTCTCTTGTAGGCAGCACATATACGGGTCTTGTTTTATATCTATTCAACCACTCTATGTCTTTTGATTGGAGCATTTACCCCATTTACATTTATGGATATATTTATTGATATTTAGGTTCTTATTACCATCTTGTGTTAATTGTTTTGGGGTGTTTTCATAAGTATTTTTTATTCCTTTCATCTTCTTTTGTTCTCTTCTTTTGTGACTTGATGACCATCTTTGGTGTTATGTTCAGATTCCTTTTTCTTTTTTGTGTGTTCGTCTATTATAGACTTTTGTTTTGTGGGTACCATGAGGTTTTTACATAGTAATCTATATGTATACGTGATTGTTTTAAGTTACTGATATTAGTTTCAAATGCATTTTAACCATCCTGAATTTGTACTCTCTTCCCCTCACAAGTACTGTTTTTGATATCATATTTTACATCTAATTATTTTATGTATGCCTTAACTGCTTATTGTGGATATAGATGATTTTACTATTTTGTCTTTTAACCTTCCTAGTAGTTTTGTGTGTGGATGATTTCCTACCTTTACTATATGTTTGCCTTTACCAATGAGCTTTTTCATTTTATAATTTTCATCTTTCTAGCCGTGACCCTTTCTTTTTTGCTTAAAGAAGTTCCTTTAACATTTCTTGTAAAGCCAGTTTTGTGGTACTTTTTTGGTTTTGCTTGTCTGCTAAGCTTTTGATCTCTCCATCAAATCTGAAGTAGAACCATGCTGGGTAGAGTACTCTTGGCTGTGGGCTTTACCTTTTTATTACTTTAAATATATCATGCCACTCCCTTCTTGCCTGCCAAATTTCTGCTGAAGATTCAGCTGATAGACTTATGACAGTTCTCTTGTATATAATCTGTTGCTTTTCCCTTGTTGCTTTTAATATTCTCTCTTTATCTTTAAATTTTTGCTGTTTTAATTACAATGTGTCTTGATGTGTTCATCTTTGGGTTAGTCCTGTATGGGACTCTCTGTACTTCCTGGACTTCTTGGATATCTGTTTCCTTTCCCAGGTTAGGAAAGTTTTCAGCTATTATATCTTCAAATATGCTCTCAACACCTTTCTCTCTCTGTCTTCTTTCAGGATCCATTGTATTATGAATATTAGTGCACTTGATAGTGTCCCAGAGGTCTCTTAAAATGTCCTCATTTTTTTCCTTTTTTCTGTTCAGCAGTAGTGATTTCCACTACTCTGTCTTCTAGCTCTCTGATCCATTCTTATGTATTATTTAATCTACTGTTGATTCCTTCTAGTGTATTTTTCATTTCAGTTACTGTATTCATCTCTGGTTCTTCTTTACAATTTTAACTCTTTGTTAAAAACATGTAACTTCTAGTTCTGTGTACCCATTCTTCACCAGAGTCCTTTGATCATTTTTACAATCACTACCCTGAATTTCTTCTTGAGTAAATTGCCTATCTACACTTCACTTCGTTCTTCTTCTGGGGTTTTATCTTGTTCCTTTGTCTGGAACATGTTCTTCTATTGCTTCATTTTGCCTAAGTTGCTGTTTTTATTTGTATGTATCTATTAGATTGGTTATGTTTCCCAGTCTTGGAGAAGTGACGTTTTGTAGGAGATGTCCCATGCATCCCAGCAGTGTACCCCCTTCTCATTTCCCAAGCTATTTGCTCTAGGGGGTTCCTGATATGAGGGCTGCATGGGTCTTTCTGTTGTGGGGGACTGATTATGTGGGTGGTCTCATGGACTTTGTTACTCCCAGTCTGGCTGGTTTCCAGGTCATGCCTTGTGTAGAGGCTGCTGCTGGTCGTACTGCATCATGAACGGCTGACTGCAGAACTCCAGGGGTCTCCAGGGCTTATGTTATTTCACTAGTGGGTTGAGTTGGGGTCAAGAAGACTCCAGTGCTACTGCCTACCCACTGGTAGGTGAAGCCAAGTGCTGCACTACTGACAGGCAGAGCTGGGTCCTGGAGTCTGCTTGTAGGACCCAGTGTTCTCAGAGTTGGTGACAGATCAATTGGGGGAAGGAGTGGTTTCTGACACAGTTGGGTATGGGCCCAGGGTGTCCCAAAACTTGTGTTGGCCTTCTAGTGGGCAGTACCAGGGCCCAGGTGATCCCAGGGAAGTGTCTGTCCTGCTGATGGGTAGGCTGGATCTGCAGGCTGTGGGACTGTGGTCTTCTTGAGTCTAGTTTCAGCCCCCTGGTGGGTGAGGCTTGTCCAGAGGCTAGAGGAGGCTCCCTGGAGGCCAGGACCAGGGACCAGGGAATTCTGGAACTCGTGTCTGCCCAATGTTGTGTACAGCTGCATCCTGGGCCCTCTAGTGGGCAGGGTCATGTCCAGAGGAGGTGGTCGGCTCAGAGGGTCTTAAGGCAGCCTGTCTGTTGATTGGTGATGTGTCCCTACCTAGTTAGTTGCTTGGCCTGAAGAGTCTTAGCACTGGTGCCTACAGGCTGTTGGATGGGGGCAGGTCTTGGCCTAATGAGCTAGAGGGAGGATGCCACAATGGCACTTGCCAACTCTAGTGTCCACGTGGTAAAAGGAGCTCCCAAAATGGCTGTTATCAGTGTCTATGTCCCCAGGGTGAGCTGCAGTTGCTTTCTGCCTCTCTAAGTTCAGCAAATAGGTTTGACACAGGCGCCTCTCAAATTACTGCTTCTGCCCTGAGTCCTGGAGTGTGTGATATTTTGTGTGCACACTTTAAGAGTAAAATCTCTATTTTCCCCAGCCCTCTGGGATTCCTAAACGTAAGCTCCACTCTCCTTCAAAATCAAATACTCTGGGGGCTCATCTTCCCATTGCAGGGGCCCTGGGCTGGGGAGCCCAACATGGGGCTCAGACCTCTCACTCCTTTAAAAGAACCTCTGTAATGTAATTATTTCCCAATTTGTAGGTTGCCCGCCCAGGGGTATGGGATTGACCATATTGTGAGTCTACTCCTCCTACCCATCTCATTGTGGTTCCTTTTTTATATCTTTAGTTGTAGAAGATCTTTATTTGTAGGTCTCAGTCCTTTTCATTGATGGTTGTCCTGCAGATAGCTGTGATTTTGGTGTGCATGTGAAAGAAGGTGAGCTCAGGGTCTTTCTACTCTGCCATGTTGGCCAATTTCTGTCTTGAATATTTTTAAACATTTTAATATTATTCACTCAATAAGCAAAAGTTGAAAAAAGTTGATTACCTATATGTAAATTAAACTAACTCATAAGGAAGAATAAATGTGAATAAGCTTTGGAGTTAAGAAAACTAGATTTATAGTTCTTTTGGCCATGTAATAGTCAACAAATACCTTGATTTCTTTCAGTATTACTGTAATATGGAGAAAAATTACTATAGTAATGAACTTGGATCAAGATGGCAGAGTAGGAAGACTCAGAACTCACCTTTTCCAAAGAACACATCAAAGGTACATCTACACATGGAATACTTCTCCCTGAAAACGAACTGGAGACTAGCAGAAAGACTCCTGTACAGCCAAGGCTTTGCAAATGATATTTCTGATAAGAGATTAATATCCAAATATATAAACTGTTCATACAATCCAAAATCACAAAAACCAACAACCCAATTAATAAATGGACAGAAGACATGCATAGACATTTTCCCAAGGAAGATACAGAGATGGCCAACAGACACATGAAAAAGTGCTCAACATTGCTAATCATCAGAGACAGCAAGTCAATACCATAATGAGATATCACCTCACACCTGTCAAAATGGCTGTCATCAAAAAGTCCATAAATAACAAATGTTGGTGAGGATGTGAAGAAAAGGGAACCCTTGTACACTGTAGGTGGGATTGTTGCAGCTACTATGGAAAGAAGTATGGAAATTCCTCAAAACTAAAAATAGAAGTGCCATATGATACCAGTTCCACTTCTGGTATATATCCAAAGAAAATGAAAACACTAATTCAAAAATAGACAAACACCCCAATTTTCACAGCAGCTTATTTACCATAACCAATATATGGAAGCAACCCAAGTGTCCATAAACAGATAAATGGATAAAGAAGATGTGAGATATATATATATATATATATATATATATATATATATATATATATATATATATATATATATATATATATATATATATTACTCAGCCACACAAAAAAGAATGAAATTCTGCCATTTGCAGCAATGTGATTGGACCTAGAGACTATTATGCTTAGTGAAATAAGTCAGACAGAAAGACAATACTGTATGTTATCAGTTATATGAAGAATCTAAAAAACTGGAGCAAAAGATTGTATATAACAAAATGGAAACAAAGTCACAGACAGAGGGAACAAAGAAGTGGTTACCAATGGGGAGAGGTAAGGTGTGAGGAGTGAGATAAGGGTATGAGATTAAGAGATACAAACTATTATGTATAAAATAGAGAAGAAACACAGGGAAACATGGTCAATATTTTAATATAACTTTAAATAGAGTATAATTTATAAAACTATTGAATCACTACACTGTACATCTGAACCTAAAAATAATAATAATAATAAAAAAGAGTATCATGGGGCTTCCCTGGTGGCGCAGTGGCTGAGAGTCCCCCTGCCAATGCAGGGGACATGGGTTCGTGACCCTGTCCGGGAAGATCCCACATGCCGCTGAGTGGCTGGGCCTGTGAGCCATGGCCGCTGAGCCTGCACATCCGGAGCCTGTGCTCCGCAATGGGAGAGGCCACAACAGTGAGAGGCCCATGTACCGCAAAAAAAAAAAAAAAAAAAAAAAAAAAGAGTATCATGGAACAATTCTATATAAAAGTTTATTGGCCTGCATTAAACACAATGCTTCTATTCCCACTTAGGGTCCTTGTGCAAATTCAGCATCTAAATACTAGTTTACATGTGTTCACGGCTTTTCTTTCCCAGTCATTAGCTCATTGAAAAAATGACAATGGTTTCTTTCTTTGGATATTCTCCTGAAAAAAAGGATTAGTTTCTGTAAAAGTATCAACAGATTTTATAGTATTTAATGGAGTCAGAAAAATTATTTCTGTTTTCAAAAAAAGCATTATTTTCTGTAAAAGGAGTAATGGTTTTTATAGTATTTAATGGAGACAGAAAAAAATTTGTTTCCCCCTAATATTTCTATATGTTTTCTTCATAAAGCTGAATATACCTATAAAAAAACAATTACTGTACTAATTACTTCACAGTATTTTTACTAGCACCAAATTAACTAAAATATTTGAAGAAATTTATAAACTGTAAAACAGTTCACAGATTTTACTTATGATTATTACTGGGTCTAATCATAGTTATATGTTTGAAGACCATAGATTATCTCAGAGCACTAAAATTAGTCTGAACTGTAAGTGCACAGATTTTTAAAATTTTACTTTATTTCCAGATTGAATCAACAGCATACTTAAAAAGTGCTACATACACATCAAAAAACTACAAAGTAAACAATTCAAAAATCCAATTGTTAAGTAAACTAATTGGTATTTTATCCTAATAGAAAGAATCTGACACAATCACTGACAACTAAATGTATTTACAGAAAAAAAAACCCAGATATTTATTTTATACATGTCTTGAATTTGAATCTGAAAACAAAACTAACAGCAATCCAGTAATCTTAACCTCTTTAAATTAGATTAGAGACTAAAGCATTATTAAAGTGGGATTTCAATTATAGATACTGCATCTCTTTTCCAACTTCAAAATGATGTCAACATATTGGAGAAGATTTAAGGAATATTAGGTCACTTTCACAGGATTTTTCCAATATATCAGTGGAAGAATTTCTTGTAATGACCCTTTGGGTAGAGTACTTAAAAGTAAGTAAGTAAATAAATCACTTCAAAAGAAGAAGGCATTGAGGTTAAAATGATCTTTGCGGGAAAAGAAATGCAGTTAGAGGGAAGAATATTGTTATATAAAGTGAATTATATGTACTAGTATGTATCTAGGCAAACAGTAGATGGCAACATCTACACAGTCTTGTTTTTGAAAGGATTATATAACATCAATATAAATCAGGCTAATGATTCATGAAATTTGGGACTTTCCAAAACTCATGTATTAGAAAGGATATTTATGCACATACATATTTTGTTTTTATGCTTCCTATTTTACAATATCGTGCTTCTACCTTATTAGAAGGACTTCACTAAGATCATTAACCTAAAAAATGTTTTATTTGTGAGTCACATTAGATTGCCTACCTAAACAAAGGGGCAGTATTGTTTTTCCTCATATGAGTTGGCCAGATGAGGTGGTTGAATCAGATAAGGATGAGGATTAATGGAACCACGGATACCTTCTTTAATGAAAACTAACAAATAAATAAATCTCTGACGTGACCTCAATAATTGGAGTTGCAGCGAACTGCGGCAGGAGGCACATCTGGTGGTCAAGGGAAGGTGCAAGATGCGTATATCAAGTTTCCTTTTCTCTTTTGAGCTCATACAGCCCCCACCTGCCTCTGTCAGTAACGCTGAAGTCTGAAGACATTCTCACAAACCACTTTCAAACCTAAGAAAACCAAGGAAGTCACTGTGGACTTTGATGCCTGGGGGTATTTTTATTTTCCAGAATGATGAGATTTATTACTGACGGGTTTCCTGGTCAGAAATCAGAGAGCAGCTCTGCTGGCGAGCAGCAGTGTTGCTTTACAACAGCAGAGGTCACTAAAAGCAAAAGGGAAGGAGATGGAGCCGTCCAGCCAGAACCTGCTCCCACTTTCTTTGACAATCAGCAGGCAAGAGGCTGACACACACGAAGGATAACCTAATCCTAAGTGCCCAATAGGATCTCCTGGGCAAGCAATGGCTCTATCCTGGTCACAGTGCTTTCCTGGACATGCTCAGAGATGTTTAAGACCCTCCACACAGAGAATTATTTCCTACCAAAGAGTATATTTTTAGGGAACCATAATAAATTATAGAGTGAAAATTTCCACTATATGCTTTTACAATTATTGAAATTTTTCCTACCTCTCCAATCCTGGATGTGGATCAATCTTTAGAAAGAACAAATAACAGCCACCCCCCCACAACAACAACAAAAGAATGAGAAAAATAAAATAGTTTAGCTCTACATTCTTTCAGCAAAAATTTTTTTGAGTGTCAGGCACTGTTCTAAGTACTCGGGTACAAAGGTAAACAAAATACATTACATCCTTTTCCTCATGGAACTTAAAGAGCCTGGTAGGAGCAGGCAGAAACTGAACAAAGAAATTGTATATCACACATCAAGTGGTGTATTTGTTTTCTAGAGCTGCCGCAACAAAGTGCCACAAACTGTGTGGCATAAAACAACAGAAATTTGGGCTTCCCTGGTGGCGCGGTGGTTGAGAGTCCGCCTGCCAATGCAGGGGACACGGGTTCGTGCCCCAGTCCGGGAAGATCCCACATGCCATGGAGCGGCTGGGCCTGTGAGCCATGGCTGCTGGGCCTGCGCATCCGGAGCCTGTGCTCCGCAACGGGAGAGTCCACAACAGTGAGAGGCCCGCATACCGAAAAAAACAAAAACAAAACAAAACAGAAATTCATTGTCTCATAGTTGTGGAGGCTAGAAATCCAAAATTGAGGTATCTGCAGGGCCATGATCCCTCTGAAACCTGCAGGGAAATCTCCCTTGCCTTTTCTTAGCTTCTGGGAGTTTGCCAGGAATGCTTGGCTTGTATTGATAGATGTGTCACTCTAATCCTCCATCTTCACATGCCACACATGGCATTCTCCCTGTGTCTCTTCACAGACTCCTTTATATATGTCTATGTTTGTGTCCAAATTTCTCCTTTTTATAAGGATACCAGTCATACTGGACTAGGACCCACCCCAATAAACTCATCTTAACTTAGCTACGTCTTCAAAGAACCTATTTACAAATAAGGTCACAGTCTGAAGTACTGAAGGTTAGAGCTTCAACATATATTTGGGGGGGGCAAAATTTAACTCATAACCCATATTATGAAAAACTGAAGCAGAGTAAAGGAAATAGTAACAGGCAAGGGTAGGGAAGGCACACAGAGATAAGGTGGTCAAGGAAAATGACACTTGAATAGAGAAAGTAAAATCTGAGGAATTGGGACATGCAGATAACTGAGAGAAGAGATATCTGCTCCTGAAAATACATGACGTTTAAGTGCCAAAATTGTAATACGACCAATTGTCTTCACTCTTTAAAATAGTTTAATGATTATAAAGAAAGGCGTATTAACATCACAACGCCAAATCATTCTTTTTAACTCTAAACAAATTGATTCATTTTCCTTTAACTCATCCTTAGCAAGAATAGAGGGGATACTGATTGACTGTAAGCTTAAATGATGATTCTCTAAACAAATATTCATTTTGTAGCAAATATTCATTTTGCACACTTGTAGCTCCTGGGGAAAAAGGGAATAAAAAATGTAAAACTCTTTGCCTTCATGGAGTTTATATTTCAATAAGGGGGAACTGAATTTGACTTTTCACTGTTTCTCCCCCACTGGTTTGGAAATGGAAGACACCTGCCCAGTAAGAGTAAAGTGTGTCTTTGCAGCTATCAAGATTCATGAGATCTCATAAGGACCCATAAACTTTATCTGTTCCAAGTATTCATTGGATGGGGAACACTTTATAGACTCTCCTTCAAATGGCACTAACTTGTTTGGGAACACCATCAGCAACAGAAGTTCACAATCCCCCCAAACCCACCGTCCACAGGAACTTCTTTCACCCTTGCTTCCTCTGTTCCAAAAACACAGTCCTGAGCCGGAGGGGAAGATGGCGGAAGAGTAAGATGCGGATATCACCTTCCTCCCCACAGATACACCAGAAATTCATCTACACGTGGAACAACTCCTACAGAACACCTACTGAACGCTGGCAGAAGACCTCAGACCCCCCAAAAGGCAAGAAACTCCCCACGTACCTGGGTAGCACAAAAGAAAAAAGAATAAACAGAGACGAAAGAATAGGGATGAGACCCGCACCAGTGGGAGGGAGCCGTGAAGGAGGAAAGGTTTCCACACACTAGGAGCCCCTTCACGGGCGGAAACTGCGGGTGGCGGAGCGGGGAGCTTCGGAGCTGCGGAGGAGAGCGCAGCAACAGGGGTGCGGAGGGCAAAGCGGAGAGATTCCCGCACAGAGGATTGGGGCCGACCGGCACTCACCAGCCCGAGAGGCTTGTCTGCTCGCCCACCGGGGCGGGCGGGGCTGTGAGCTGAGGCTCGGGCTTCGGTCAGAGCGCAGGGAGAGGACTGGGGTTGGCGGTGTGAACACAGCCTGAAGGGGGTTAGTGTGCCACGGCTGGCGGCGAGGGAGTCCGGGGAAAAGTCTGGAACTGCCGAAGAGGCAAGAGACTTTTTCTTCCCTCTTTGTTTCCTGGTGCACGAGGGGAGGGGATTACGAGCGCTGTTTAAAGGAGCTCCAGAGACGGGTGCGAGCCGCGGCTAAAAGCGCGGACCCCAGAGACAGGCATGAGACACTAAGGCCACTGCTGCCGCCGCCAAGAGGCCTGTGTGCGAGCGCAGGTCACTATCCACACCTCCCCTTCCGGGAGCCTGTGCAGCCCACCACTGCCAGGGTCCCGGGAACCAGGGACAACTTCCCCGGGAGAACGCACGGGGCGCCTCGGGCTGGTGCAATGTCATGCCGGCCTCTGCCGCCGCAGGCTCGCCCTGCATCCATGCCCCTCCCTCCCCCCAGCCTGAGTGAGCCAGAGTCCCCTAATCAGCTGCTCCTTTAACCCCCTCCTGTCTGAGCGAAGAACAGACGCCCTCAGGTGACCTACATGCAGAGGCGGGGCCAAATCCAAAGCTGAGACCCGGGAGCTGTGAGAACAAAGAAGAGAAAGGGAAATCTCTCCCAGCAGCCTCAGAAGCAATGGATTAAAGCTCCACAATCCACTTGATGTACCCTGCATCTGTGAACTACCTGAATAGAAAATCAATCATCCCAAATTGAGGAGGTGGACTTCGGGAGCAAAGATATATTATTTTTCCCCCTTTTTCTCTTTTTCTGAGTGTGTATGTGTATGCTTCGGTGTGAGATTTTGTCTGTATAGCTTTGCTTTCACCATTTGTCCTAGGGTTCTGTCCGTCCATTTTTAAATTTTTTTTTTTTTTTTACTTTTTAAAATTGTTTTTCTTAATAATTATTTTTATTTTAAAAACTATTTAATTTTATTTTATCCTCTTTCTTTCCTTCTCCCTTCCTTTCTTTCTTTCTTCCTTTCTTTCTTTCTTTCTTTCTTTCTTTCTTTCTTTCTTTCTTTCTTTTTTCCTTCCTTCCTTCCTTCCTTCCTTCCTTCCTTCCTTCTTTTTCTCCCTTTTATTCTGAGCCATGTGGATGAAAGGCTCTTGTTGCTCCAGCCAGGAGTCAGTGCTGTGCCTCTGAGGTGGGAGAGCCAACTTCAGGACACTGGTCCACAAGAGACCTCCCAGCTCCACGTGGTATCAAACGGTGAAAATCTCCCAGATCTCCATGTCAACACCAAGACCCAGCTTCACTCAATGTCCAGCAAGCTACAGTGCTGGACAACCTATGCCAAACAACTAGCAAGACAGAAACACAGTCCCATCCATTAGCAGAGAGGCTGCCTAAAATCATAATAAGGCCACAGACACCCCAAAACACACCACCAGATGTGAACCTGCCCACCAGAAGGACAAGATCCAGCCTCACCCAGCAGAACACAGGCACTAGTCCCCTCCACCAGGAAGCCTATACAACCCACTGAACCAACCTTAGCCAATGGGGACAGACACTTAAAACAACAGAAACTATGAACCTGCAGCCTGTGAAAAAGAGACCCCAAACACAGTAAGATAAGCAAAATGAGAAGACAGAAAAACACACAGCAGATGAAGGAGCAATGTAAAAACCCACCAGACCTAACAAATAAAGAGGAAATAGGCAGTCTACCTCAAAAAGAATTCAGAATAATGATAGTAAAGATGATACAAAATCTTGGAAACAGAATAGAGAAAATGCAAGAAACATTTAACAAGGACCTAGAAGAACTAAAGAGGAAACAAGCAATGATGAACAACACAATAAATGAAATTAAAAATACTCTAGAAGGGATCAATAGCAGAATAACTGAGGCAGAAGAATGGATAAGTGACCTGGAAGATAAAATAGTGAAAATAACTACTGCAGAGCAGAATGAAGAAAAAAGAATGAAAAGAATTGAGGACAGCCTCAGAGACCTCTGGGACAATATTAAAAGCACCAGCATTCGAATTATAAGGGTCCCAGAAAAAGTAGAGAAAAAGAAAGGGACTGAGAAAATATTTGAAGAGATTATCGTTGAAAACTTCCCTAATATGGGAAAGGAAATAGGACTTGATTAAGTCCTGGAAGCACAGAGAGTCCCATACAGGATAAATCCAAGGAGAAACATGCCAAGACACATATTAATCAAACTATCAAAAATTAAATACAAAGAAAACATATTAAAAACAGCAAGGGGGCTTCCCTGGTGGCGCAGTGGTTGAGAGTCTGCCTGCCGATGCAGGGGACAAGGGTTCATGCCTCGGTCTGGGAGGATCCCACATGCTTCAGAGTGGCTGGGCCCGTGAGCCATGGCCACTGAGCCTGCGCGTCCAGAGCCTGTGCTCTGCAACAGGAGAGGCCACACAGTGAGAGGCCCATGCACTGCAAAAAAACAAAAAATAAACAAACAAAAAAAAAACAGCAAAGGAGAAACAACAAATAACACACAAAGGAATCCCGATAAGGTTAACAGCTGATCTTTCAGCAGAAACTCTGCAAGCCAGAAGGGAGTGGCAGGTCATGTTTAAAATGATGAAGGAGAAAAACGTACAACCAAGATTACTCTACCCAGCAAGAATCTCATTGATTTGATGGAGAAATTAAAACATTTGCAGACAAGCAAAAGCTGAGAGAGTTCAGCACCACCAAAGCAGCTTTACAACAAATGCTAAAGGAATGTCTCTAGGCAAGAAACACAAGAGAAGGAAAAGACCTACAATAACAAAACAATTAAGAAAATGGGAATAGGAACATACATATCGATAATTACCTTAAATGTAAATGGATTAAATGCTCCCACCAAAAGATACAGACTGGCTGAAGGGATACAAAAACAAGACCTGTATATATGCTGTCTACAAGAGACCCACTTCAGACCTAGGGACACATACAGACTGAAAGTGAGGGGATGGAAAAAGATATTCCATGCAAATGGAAATCAAAAGAAAGCTGGAGTAGCAAAATAGACTTTAAAATAAAGACTATTACAAGAGACAAAGAAGGACACTACATAATCATCAAGGGATCGATCCAAGGAGAAGATATAACAATTGTAAATATTTATGCACCCAACATAGGAGCACCTCAATACATAAGGCAAATACTAACAGCCATAAAAGGTGAAATTGACACAATCATAGTAGGGGACTTTAACACCCCACTTTCACCAAGGACAGATCATCCAAAATGAAAATAAATAAGGAAACACAAGCTTTAAATGATACATTAAACAAGATGGACTTAATTGATATTTATAGGACATTCCACCCCAAAAAAGCAGAATACACATTTTTCTCAAGTGCTTATGGAACATTCTCCAGGATAGATCATATCTTGGGTCACAAATCAAGCCTTGGTAAATTTAAGAAAATTGAAATCATATCAAGTATCTTTTCTGACCACAACACTATGAGACTGGATATCAATTACAGGAAAAGATCTATAAAAAATACAAACACATGGAGGCTAAACAGTATGCTACTAAATAAACAAGTGATCACTGAAGAAATCAAAGAGGAAATAAAAAACTACCTAGAAACAAATGACAATGGAGACACAATGACCCAAAACCTATGGGTTGCAGCAAAAGCAGTTCTAAGAGGGAAGTTTATAGCAATACAATCCCACCTTAAGAAACAGGAAACATCTCAAATAAACAACGTAACCTTGCATCTAAAGTAATTAGAGAAAGAAGAACAAAAGAAAACCCCAAAGTTAGCAGAAGGAAAGAAATCATAAAGATCAGATCAGAAATAAATGAAAAAGAAATGAAGGAAACGATAGCAAGGATCAATAAAACTAAAAGCTGGTTCTTTCAGAAGATAAACAAAACTGATAAACCATTAGCCAAACTCATCAAGAATAAAAGGGAGAAGACTCTAATCAATAGAATTAGAAATGAAAAAGGAGAAGTAACAACTGACACTGCAGAAGAACAAACGATCATGAGAGATTACTACAAGCAACAATATGCCAATAAAATGGACAAAATTGGGGCTTCCCTGGTGGTGCAGTGGTTGAGAGTCCACCTGCCGATGCAGGGGACATGGGTTGATGCCCTGGTCTGGGAAGATTCCACATGCCACGGAGCAGCTGGGCCCGTGAGCCATGGCCGCTGAGCCTGTGCATCCGGAGCCTGTGCTCTGCAACAGGAGAGGCCACAACAGTGAGAGGTCCGCGTACCGGAAAAAAAAGAAAAAAAGGACAACCTTGAAGAAATGGACAAATTCTTAGAAATGGACAACCTGCCAAGACTGAACCAGGAAGAAAGAGAAAATATGAACAGACCAATCACAAGCACTGAAATTGAAACTGTGATTAAAAATCTTCCAACAAACAAAAGCCCAGGACCAGATGGCTTCACAGGCGAATTCTATCAAACATTTAGAGAAGAGCTAACACCTATCTTTCTCAAACTCTTGCAAAATATAGCAGAGAGAGGAACACTCCCAAACTCATTCTATGAGGCCACCATCACCCTGATACCAAAACCAGACAAAGATGTCACAAAGAAAGAAAACTACAAGCCAATATCACTGATGAACATGGATGCAAAAAATACTCAACAAAATACTAGCAAACAGAATCCAACAGTGCATTAAAAGGATCATACACCATGACCAAGTGGGGTTTATCCCACGGATGCAAGAATTCTTCAATATATGCAAATCAATCAACGTGATACACCATATTAACAAATTGAAGGAGAAAAACCATATGTTCATCTCAATAGATGCAGAGAACGCTTTTGAGAAAATTCAACACCCACTGATGATAAAAACCCTGCAGAAATTAGGCATAGAGGGAAGTTTCCTCAACATAATAAAGGCCACATATGACAAACCCACAGCCAACATTGTCCTCAATGGTGAAAAACTGAAACCATTTCCACTAAGAGCAGGAACAAGACAAGGTTGCCCACTCTCACCACTATTATTCAACATAGTTTTGGAAGTTTTAGCCACAGCAATCAGCGAAGAAAAAGAAATAAAAGGAATCCAAATCAGAAAAGAAGAAGTAAAGCTGTCACTGTTTGCAGATGACATGATACTATACATAGAGAATCCTAAAGATGCTACCAGAAAACTACTAGAGCTAATCAATGAATTTGGTAAAGTAGCAGGATACAAAATTAATACACAGAAATCTCTTGCATTCCTATACAGTAATGATGAAAAATCTGAAAGTGAAATTAAGGAAACACTCCCATTTACCATTGCAACACAAAGAATAAAATATCTAGGAATAAACCTACCTAAGGAGAGAAAAGACCTGTATGCAGAAAATTATAAGACACTGATGAAAGAAATTAAAGATGATACAAATAGATGGAGAGATATACCACATTCTTGGATTGGAAGAATCAACATTGTGAAAATGACTCTACTACCCAAAGCAATCTACAGATTCAATGCAATCCTTATCAAACTACCACTGGCATTTTTCACAGAACTAGAACAAAAAATTTCAAAATTTGTATGGAACCACAAAAGACCCCGAATAGCCAAAGCAATCTTGAGAACGAAAAATGGAGCTGGAGGAATCAGGCTCCCTGACTTCAGACTATACTATAAAGCTACAGTAATCAAGACAGTATGGTACAGGCACAAAAACAGAAATATAGATCAATGGGACAGAATAGAAAGCCCAGAGGTAAACCCACGCACATATGGTCACCTTATCTTTGATAAAGGAGGCAGGAATGTACAGTGGAGAAAGGACAGTCTCTTCAATAAGTGGTGCTGGGAAAACTGGACAGGGACATTTAAAAGTATGAGATTAGATCACTCCCTAACACCATACACAAAAATAAGCTCAAAATGGATTAAAGACCTAAATGTGGGCTTCCCTGGTGGCGCAGTGGTTGAGAGTCCGCCTGCCGATGCAGGGGACATGGGTTAGTGTCCCGGTCCGGGAAGATCCCACATGCCGCAGAGTGGCTGGGCCCGTGAGCCATGGCCGCTGAGCCTGCGCATCCGTAGCCTGTGTTCCGCAGCCTGTGCTCCGCAATGGGAGAGGCCACAACAGTGAGAGGCCAGTGTACCACACACACACACAAAAAAAAGACCTAAATGTAAGGCCAGACACTATCAAACTCTTAAAGGAAAACATAGGCAGAACACTCTATGACATAAATCACAGCAAGATCCTTTTGGACCCACCTCCTAGAGAAATGGAAATAAAAACAAAGATAAACAAATGGGACCTAATGAAACTTAAAAGCTTTTGCACAGCAAAGGAAACCATAAACAAGATGAAAAGACAACCCTCAGAATGGGAGAAAATATTTGCAAATGAAGCAACTGACAAAGGTTTAATCTCCAAAATTTCAAGCAGGTCAATAACAAAAAAACAAATAACCCAATCCAAAAATGGGCAAAAGAGCTAAGTAGACATTTTTCCAAATAAGATATACAGATTGCCAACAAACACATAAAAGAATGCTCAACATCATTAATCATTAGAGAAATGCAAATCAAAACTACAATGAGATATCATTTCACACCAGTCAGAATGGCCATCATCAAAAAATCTAGAAACAATAAATGCTGGAGAGGGTGTGGAGGAAAGGGAACCCTCTTGCACTGTTGGTGGGAATGTAAATTGATACAGCCACTATGGAGAACAGTATGGAGGTTCCTTAAAAAACTAAAAATAGAACTACCATATGACCCAGCAATCCCACTACTGGGCATATACCCTGAGAGAACCATAATTCAAAAAGAGTCATGTACCAAAATGTTCATTGCAGCTCTATTTACAATAGCCAGGACATGGAAGCAACCTCAGTGTCCATCATCGGATGAATGGATAAAGAAGATGTGGCACATATATACAATGGAATATTACTCATCCATAAAAAGAAACAAAATTGAGTTATTTGTAGTGAGGTGGATGGACCTAGAGTTTGTCATACAGAGTGAAGTAAGTCAGAAAGAAAAAGACAAATACCGTATGCTAACACATATATATGGAATTTAAGAAAAAAAAAAAAGGTCATGAAGAACCTAGGGGTAAGACGGGAATAAAGACACAGACCTACTAGAGAATGGACTTGAGGATACGGGGAGGGGGAAGGGTAAGCTGTGACAAAGTGAGAGAGAGGCATGGACATATATACAGTGCCAAACGTAAGGTAGATAGCTAGTGGGAAGCAGCCGCATAGCACAGGGCGATCAGTTCGGTGCTTTGTGACCACCTAGAGGGGTGGGATAGGGAGGGTGGGAGGGAGGGAGACACAAGAGAGAAGAGATATGGGAACATATGTATATATATAACTGATTCACTTTGTTATAAAGCAGAAACTAACCATTGTAAAGCAATTATACTCCAATAAAGATGTTAAAAAAAAAGAAAAAGAAAAAGAAAGAAAAAAAACGAAACCGATATTTCCCTCTAATCAGTAAAATGACCTGCAGGCAGGCGCCCCAGCGCAAACGAAATGAATTAACCAACCGTCAAACCGGCATCATTCCCAGAGCCCGGCCTAAGGCAGGGCGCCCGCACCCGAAGGCTGCGGGCAGCGCGTTCCGTCTGGACAAGCAGGTCCCCCGCGCCCGGGTCGGGGGGCTCTCTCGCGTGCCGGGCACATCGGGGCTGGCCGTTCTGCCCCCGGGCGGGAGAAGGTGTGAGTGGTCAGTGAGCGGGAGCGAGCGGAGGAAGCCCACCGTAACCCCAAGCGCCGCGCTTTCAGCCTTTTCAGACGCCCTAGCGCAGGACACGCACATCATCCCGTGCGAAGAAGGCTCTGAACTTGGGTGCTCTCCACGGGCCCGCACTCTCGCCCTGGGCACCCTCGAGCCCCAGATCCCCCTCCCCCCCCCCATTCTCCAACTCCGCCAAACTAAAAACCACCCCCAAACCCCAGCGAACCCGACCGTGGGAGCCGGAGGCGCACGCCCGCGGCGCCCCGTCCCGCCGGCCGTTACCTGCTCCTGCAAGGTGCGTGATCGCCGCCGCCGCCGCCACCGCCTCCAGCCGCCTGGCCGGCGGGTGGCTCCCGGCGCTGCGGTGCGGCGGGGACGCGCGCTCCCGACCTACGACGGAGGCTGCACTGGGCGCGGGGCCGCCCCCAGCCCCACCCCACGAGCCCGAGGGCGCCGGGCCGGGAGGAGCGAGCTCTGCGGAGCCCTCTGCGCCCGGGGGCGCTCGCGCACCGTCTGGCTGAGAGCCTGCCGCGAGAAAGGGAAAGGGACCGGAGAGAATTGTTCGCCCTCCCGGCTGGGCAGTGCGTCCCCTTGGCCAACTCTGAGTGACAGGAGCCCAAGAGATGAGCGAGAAGGAGTGATGCAGGATGGATGAGGGTTAGGAAGAATCCTCAGCAGCAGGGTTCAAGTTCAGTTATGCTGGGACCCTCCATCATGTGCTACTTTAATTACTACCTCAAATTTATCTCCTCCTGCCTCCTGGTACTGGCGCCCACCCAGTCAAATATCCCCCAAACGGGGCCCCCAGAGGACGGGACTGGGTCAGGCGTAGTTTCAAGTTAGCGACGTGGCGCCCTCCTCCCTTCCAGTAAATATTTATCGAGTCCATATTCCATGCCGGACACTGATCTGGGCGCTGAGAAAATAGCCTCCTGGAGCCTATATTCTAGTGTAGAGACAGGCAGTCAACAGAACCAATAAGTACATGTCCCATATGGATAGCGACACGTGCTGTAGAGAAGAACTAACTCAGGAAGGGCACAGAAAATGTTGATGGTGGGGGGGGGGCGGCTGTAGTTTTAAACCAGGCGATCGGAGATGGCCTCACCGTGGAGATGGCTTTTGAGTAAAGACCTAGAGATGAGGGATCAAATCCTGCTGGTATCTGGGGCGAAAGCACTTGCTGTGGACCAGCCACTGAGATGGGTTTTATTGAATGAGTCATTTCTTTTCCCACGCACAGGCACCTATAAGGCAGCGATTATAACCATTTCCATGTTATGAACGAGGAGACTGTAGCTTAGAGATGTTATATGAAATGCCCAAGGTCACATATTAGTGCACGGAGGGGCTTGCCTTCAAGCTCAGGAAGCCTGGCGCCCCAGAACCGAAGTTTAACCGCCACTGCACTGCAGTGGAAGAAATGCAGCAAGAGCGACACGCAGGCAGGTTGGTGACTGTGTGATGAACTCGCTCTCCTGGTGCCAGAAAAGGATTCCTAGAACTGCCAGCTGATTCATCTTTGTTAAAGCTAATTTCATTACTCCATGTCCAATGAAATATTTTGCCAGCCATCTTTACAACTATATTCCTCAGCCTCGTCCAAAGGCAGTTGAATTCTAAGTGACATAATGTGACCATCTGTGATGAGATTCACCAGTCCTTCCTTAATTCTCCACATTGGTTCCAGTTGCACATTCCTGGTCACCAGGTTGCGATCCATCACCCACACAGTAGAGCCTGTACTACACAGGGCAGCAGGGTGTGGTGAAGCCGGTCGGAGATCAGAGCCACAGAACCACTGCTGCTGAGAAGCAGCGGTGCAAGCAGGACCGTCTCTGCCTTAGCTGTCAGAGTCAGGTGGCTACTTTTGGGAAGAGTGCCAATGGCTCATGAGGCAGAGAACAAGGGCGCATCGTGCCATGTGCAAAAGACTGCACACCGTCAGTTTCAGAGGCTGAAATTAGAGCATCCAGTGGGAGCAGCGTCATCAACAGGATGGCAGAGCTCCCGTTTCTCTCCCAGGTATCTCTGCCTCCCCGTGGTTGCATCCGTCTCCTTCTTCCCTCCCCCAGTGCCAGCAGCATCTTCCTATCTTTTCTTCAAGGTCCATCTCAAATGGACTTCTTCCTGGACTACTTCTTCCAGGAAGCCTTCCTTGCTGCCCCAGCTACCAATGAACTCTTGTTCTAAAATCTTAGACCTCTCTTACGGCGCCTGTCATTGTAGAGTTGCACTCTAATAGACTCTACCTATTCCTCCATAGGCCACTTTATATTTAATTTCTCTACAGGTCCTAGCAGAGTGCCTTGCATCCAGGGTTTTAATTTATTATTTAAACAATATTTAATGAGGTTTTTTTGGTTCATAAATTAATCCATAAGAACCCAGCTTCATTATCCCTTTTCAAAATTGGCATATAGTTGATGCACAAAATTATAGAAGTTACAGGTGTACAACAGTCACAATATTTAAAGGTTATACTCCATTTATAGTTATTATAAAATATTGGCTATATTCCCTGTGTTGTACAGTATATCCTTGTAGCTTATTTTATATGTAAGAGTTTGTACCTCTTAATCCCCTACCGTTGTATTGTCACTGCTCCCTTCCCCTTCCTCACTGGTAACCACTAGTTTGTTCTCTTTATCTGTGAGTTGTTTCTTTTTTGCTATATTCACTAGTTTGTTGTATTTTTTAGAGTCCACATATAAGTGACATCATACGGTATCTATCTTCCTCTATCCACTGTCCCTTAATTTGGCCTCTTCATTCCAAAATAACTTTCAAGCTCACAGAAATTTAGTGATAGGACTCAGTTATATGTAGTCATAGTTGTTGTTTGTCAGTATAAACGGACATCAGTTTACTTTGAGGTAAATTCTATTTGCTGCATTCTGAAATTGGAAAACTGAGGTTTAAGAGTAATGTCCTGAAGGCCACAAGACCAGTCATTGACAGAGTCGAGATTTAAACCCAGGACTGTGTGACTCCAAAGTTCACACCCTCCTCCACAACCTCACTTATCTCCTCATTCAATTATCCATTCACACATGCATTTACCTGAGTGATCAACAAATATATCTATTTATTCTGCTCAGCTCTGCATCAGGCACTGTGAAAATGGCAAATGATTACAACACAGTCTTTCCCTCAAAACTGCTTGCAATCTAGTAGAAGGGACAGAGAAATTGGGAAATAATCAGACTTTAGTGTTATAAATCTTATAAAAGAGATGCACAGAGGCCCGACAGGAGCACTTTGTTTTACCTTAGGTAGTGACAATAAGGATTCATGGAGATAGAATGTAATTTTAGTTTTGAAGGATATATAGTAGTCTGTTATAATGATAACCAAGACAAGCATATGGTAGGCAGAGTAAAGAGCATATGCAAAACTATGGAAGCATGGGAGAAAATGCATTCAGAGAAGGGCTACAGCAATTCAGGAGGCCTGCAGCATGGTGAGACAGGTATTGAGACGAGGCTGGAAAGGTAAGCAGAGCCAGACCACAGGTGGTCCACACATTAGCTTCACTGGAGTCCATTACCCCCGAACATGTATGAAATCATGGATGTCTTTGTATGGAAACTTTTCACAGGAGAGGTCTGTTAGCTTTAGTCAAATTCTCAAAGGGGCTGACTGACCCGCGACTGGGAGGTAGGGAAGTCAATTTCCCTTGCCACGGCCTGCTGCCCAATCCACGGACCACAGGTGACCCCCAAGGGATTGCAACATCAGCCAGGATGCTCTGGATATGTGGGCATGGGCGCAAGGCTGAGCGCTGCCGAATCACCTCAAAACAGGCAGTGGTGCAGCCACTCCTGGGCAAGGATGGCTGGACCCCAACGCTCCCAGCATCTGCACCCAGGGCCACTCTAAAGGCAAAAGGAGGGGGTAACTGACTGGCATCTTTATAAGAGGAAGAGATTAGGACACAGAGAGAGACCAGGGGCCTGTTCAGAGGCATAGCCATGTGAAGAGGCAGCAAGAGGATGGGCCTCTGCAAGCCAAGAAGAGAGACCTGGAGCAGATTCTGTCCTTTCTTCTCCTCAGAGGAAACCAACAGAGCAGACATCTTGATCATGGAATTCCAGTCTCCAGAACTGTGAGAAAAAAAATTTCTGTTCTTTAAGCCATCCCGTCCGTGGTGTTTTGTTATGGCAGCCCTAGCAAACTCATAGGTTTATAAAGCACAAATTCAAAACTCAAAGATAAAATTTTTAAGAATTGCAATATGGTGACCACAGAGCATTAAATCTCAAATGAGGCCCTCCTAAGTGTGGAGTCCTAGGCCTCCATGCTGGCCCCATGCCCATGGTGCTAGGCCTTGGAAATACGGGAACAGCAACCTGAAGACAACTTGGGATTCATCAGTGGAGAGATGAGGTGAGATTGATTCCTGGGAATGTGAAGTGAAAACACAAGAGAGCTGGTGAAGGAAGGAAGGGAGGGAGGGAGGGAAAGAGCAACTAGGGAAATTGGGGGCGGGAAAGAGGAGGAAGATGGAACCCGATGGAGAAATGGGCACCAGTGTCTAAGGCCCAAGGTCATGTGATTAAGAACCAAAGCCCATTGGCCTTTACATGGAGGTCACATGGTGAGAATTGAGGCCAGGTTGCTGCTGCGTCAGGAATAAGGGCTGCAGTTGCAGGCTACTTCTCTAAGGAGGCTGGGGAGGGGTGTGGGTGGGACTGCTGAGGACCTTTGTGCAGGCCTATGAAGGCCCAGAGGACCAGGAGACTGAAATCCAGCCCACACTCTGTCACCACGGCAAATCAACCTGCAGGAAGGGGGGATAGAAGGTCTTCTAACAAAGGCACCGAGTGGCCTCGCCTTGAATAACAGAGCTCCAGCTAGAGCTTTCTGTGTTTGTATATTTATCACCTGCACCCCTCACTGTCTCTATGAGAGCAGTACCTGTTCTGTCTTCATCTGGTACCGGCAGCAACACCGGCACACAGTAGGCCCAGTAACATATGTTGAATAAATGAATGGGATGCGGAGTTAAGGGAGAAGTTGCGTGTGTTTTGCCTTTATTCATTTGTTTCCAACAAAAGAGACTTAAACCTGTTTATAGGTTGACAGCAAGGGTCCAGAGGGAAGAGAGAAATTGAAGGCAGAGTTGAGAGAGGAAATCATTGATGAAATACACCAGAGTCAGAAAATCAATTAAGATAACAGCTGGGGACAAAAGAGTAGTTATCTGGATCACCTTTGAGAAATTCAGTCATTTGTTCATTCAGTGGTGAGTACCATGCTTTATGCTGAACCCTACTGGGGATGAGGAAATTTAGGGAAGGGAAGGGTGGATATATAAGGAAACATAAGAGAGATTCCCTTCCAGCTGTTCAGGATGACAGCTGGTTAAGAAATTTCTCATGGAAAAAGATAAACGACAATGAAAGACAGCAAGGGGGTTCCCAAGTGTCTGGACAACAAGGAAAGATTTGGAAGCAGAATGAACTGGGGAAAAAAACCTGGAGGCATTAGGAAAATCACTGCAGAGGTGGAGAGGGGATAGGGAAAAGGAAGGGGAGAGTAAAGAAGGGAGCGTGGGCTCGGCGTGACCCGCTGGCGATGGCTGGTGGGCAGCTTCCAGGACCTGCAGGCAGGGCTCACTGCTGGTCCAAGACCTGGGACAGCTCCATTTATTTTCCATTTGGCCAGGACTCATGCCAATGGGTCAGCAGGAAGCAGTAAAAATCCAGACTTGTCTCAGAGAAAGACACATCCCTAATAGCTAATGCGTCTGGGTGAGGGAAACTTGGCAACGATTCAGTGAGTCCAGTAATGAGGCGAGGATCAACTGAAGAAAACGATGGGAACGAAAAACTGACATTGTTTTCAGATGTTAAACTATATAGTATGACAGCATTAACCCTGTAACTCAATTGTTTTCTTCAAAGAACTGGATAATCTATCATAAAAACATTATAGAGTTTCCACTTTAATCAAAAAGCTGGTGTAAAATTTATAATTTGTCCTTAGCCGTTATTTGTGCGCCAACTCTTCCCTTCATTGCAAAATCTAAGAGAAAAAAATGTAAAAAAAAAAAAAACCAAATCCAAGGCAAAATCACACACACACACACACACACACACACACACACACACACTCCACTATGCAAAGTTATCCAGGGGAGCAGAAGGTACACCTGGCCTCTATATAGTTGCTCAATGAAGTTTCCTAAAATAAATAGGAGGGTGAGTGTTCAGAAACCTATGACGTGAGGGGCACAGGCTGCAGCCGGCCACGTTCCAGTGGACAATCTCTCCCAAGTCATCCATGCTGGGAGCTCTCCACCAACTTTCTTAGGTGATTTGAGAATTGTCACCTTTTCCTTACTCTTTGCATAACTTGAATGTCATTGCCTTGTCTTAGTCATCCTGTGGCTCTTTTCAAATTAGCACAGTTGTTCCCGAGTACATGTAAGCTGCTCTCCCTCGCAAGCTGTTCCCTTTTGTTGCGTGCAGCAAACGCACGCCTGGGAACGCCGCCTGCACACGCGTGCACACACAGACCCCCTCCTCGGGGTATCGACCCCATCCCTTCCCTTCCCAGACGAGACGTGAGCATTCGCTTGGAACTCTCCTGCCGTTAATCCTACTGTTCCTCCGGCAGAATGGTGCAGGCGTCCACCCACCAGGGGCACCAGGCGGGGCACCAGGCGGACAAAACATCTAATGTATTTTAGTTCATGCTTGGCATTCAGTCAAGACGATGGAGCTGCCAGCCACCCTTTAATGTCAACTAGAATACATTTTACACCACCAGGGAGAGAGAGACAGTGGCCCAAGGAGAAACTATAGCCTTGTGGTGATAACTTGTAGCTAGAGGCTCTAACACTTGCATGTTTCTTTTCCTCCAAATCAAATTGTGAATTTTGGAGTGAATTTCTGGTGGCTGCTTGTTTACTATCACACAATAATGAGGACAATTCAGTCTGCTGGCTCTGGGCTGATCGAGTCTGACAGCAAAGAACAAGGAGAGATTGGCTTGTCCTGGCTACTTGCACCTTCTTTTTCCTTAAACTGTATCACAGCCAACATAAGGCGTGCAGGAATTATTCCAGAGTAAAAAACTCTATTCACGCCAGCTCTGATACTGGAGGCTACAGCCATGTGGGTGTCCCTTCCACGGGCATGCCTCTCTCTGTCTGCATGCTACCTACCTGCCTGGCAACCCTACCAGTGAGAACAAGATGAGGTCCTGCAGCCCTGAATAGCTTCATCTTCCCATGGAGCCCACCTTCCTTCCACCTTTGTCTTTCTGGTAACCTTGCCTCAGAGGAATTTTGCACTCACCATTTTTTTTTTTTTTAAATTTTAACTTTGGCTGTGTTGGGTCTTCGTTGCTGCCCGCGGGCTTTCTCTAGTTGCAGTGAGCGGGGGCTACTCTTCGTTTGCACACACACACACACAATTTCAATCCACTGCAATTTTACAATGATCTCAGAGTAGAAGCCTAGAAGCCAGTAATACTCAGAGCTGTTACTCCACGCCACGCCAAGTGCTTCGGAGACGTCACGTTCAAGTGCTTCGGAGACGTCACGTTCAAGTGCTTCGGAGACGTCACGTTCAATCCTCACAACAATCCTATGAAAGTGCTGCTGTTGTTGTTCTTATCCCCATTTTATAGATGTGGAAACTAATGCTTAACAAGGATAGAAATATGCCCCTATGAGCTGAAAGCGTTCAGCGTACTTCAGTGTCGCCTCAAACTATCCCTAAAACTATGCTTCATATTTCTGGCTCCACCAAAATGCATGTCTCTATTTTGTAGAAACTGACTCAAAGTGAAGAAGAGGAATAATGAGGAAGAGATGTGTGTCTGTGTGTGTGTACATCTGGGTATACGTGCTGGCGTACAAAATCTGAGAGAGAAATATTTAAATAAATGTAAAAACATTTAAGTTCTTCTTATTTTTTTAAAGACTATTTTTAAAATAAATATATTTGTTTATTTATTTATTTATTATTTATTTATTTATTTATGGCTGCATTGGGTCTTCGTTGATGCACGCAGGTGTTCTCTAGTTGCGGCGAGCTGGGGCTATTCTTCGTTGTGGTGCGAGGGCTTCTCATTGCGGTGGTTTCTCTTGCTGCAGAGCACGGGCTCTAGGCGCCCAGGCTTCAACAGCTGTGGCTCATGAGCTCTAGAGCGCAGGCTCAGTAGCTTTGGCTCATAGGCTTAGTTGCTCCGCAGCATGTGGGATCTTCCCGGACCAGGGCTCGAACCCATGTCCCCTGCGTTGGCTGGTGGATTCTTAACCACTGGGCCACCAGGGAAGCTCCAAAATTCTTATTATTTTAAAAGTAGCCTCAGCACTTTACAGAAAGATAAAAAGAAGAAAATTATATATAACTTCACCACCATAAAACTACCAATGATAGTACTTTGCCCTTATTTTTAGACTGTTGTAAAGCATGGCTGTTTACAATTATGTTTACATCATAATCACATGGTGCTCACAAACGTATATGATTTTTCACTTAATCCCATTATACTGTAGGCATTTTCTATTTTTTTATATAATCTTGACCATCCCATTTAATAGCTGTAAGATTTCATTGAGTAGGTGCCACAATATATCTCATTAATGATAGATTGGGGGCTTCCCTGGTGGCGCAGTGGTTGAGAGTCCTCTTGCCGATGCAGGGGACACGGGTTCGTCTCCCGGTCCGGGAAGATCCCACATGCCGCGGAGCGGCTGGGCCCGTGAGCCATGGCCGCTGAGCCTGAGCGTCCGGAGCCTGTGCTCCGCAATGGGAGAGGCCACAGCAGTGAGAGGCCCGCGTACCGAAAAAAAAAAAAAAAAAAAAAAAAAAGATAGATTGGTAGATTTCACTTTTTTTCTACTATAAGTTTGCTGCCATGGTATTCGTGTTTATCTTATATAATGGCAGATACGACAAAATTCACAGCAATTATTCTCTTTGTACTTGAATATTCATTTTACATTTGCGGACATTTTTCAGATGTCTGCCAAGAGGTGGCGCCATCAGCGTTCACCTTTGCAAGAGCCTGCAGTGGATAACAGCAGTCATGTACTAGTAAGAGTTTTTGTTTTGTTTAAAAATTCTAAATTTCTACTTATCTCATTAACAAGAAATATAGTATGGAGTATCCTAAGTTTATAAATGAGAAATTACTCAATTTAGGCTGGATGTGAGAAATCTGAGGGAAAGATGATAACTTTACTAGGTGAAGGGGTAGGAGCTGGGGGGAGAATTGTTCTGTGGCCCCAGGTTGAGGCAGGTTTCAGCTGAGTGAGGGGAACTTCTGCCCAGTGGCCCTGAGAGAGGCTGTGATCTGGAACAGGCTGGACAGGCCACTAAGCAAGGATTCAAAAGGAATTGAAGTCATCCTGCAAGGTGGGGCTGGGTGCTGTGTAAGATCACTTCCAGCCCTGAGATGTGGTGACGCTAGAAGTTATATAAAATGAGTTTCTCCTTTTATAAAATAGAAAAGAAAAAATTACCGTCATTTGGAATAGTTTAAAGCAAAAAGCCAAGTTCTTTTATTATGGAGTGCATTCATTCAATAAATATGTATCGTGCATCTATCATGATTTGGGCATTGTTTTAGATGCTAGGGATGCAAGAGTGAGCAAAACAGGAAGAAAAAAAAAATGCCTTTGTGGAGGTTACAGATACCTGACACAGTCTTCAAAATGTTTTTGTGTGTTTTTTTCATATTTGACCTCACGATGATGGCGTGAGGTGAGCGGATCAGGGATTCTCCCTGCTACACACAAGAAAGCAAAGGCTTAGAGTGTCCAGTGAGTGGCCCAGGAGCACACCCTGAGTCATGGGGAAGGAGGAAAATCCAGCCTCACGAGCCCCTGCTCCAGGGCTCCGTGCAAGCCACGTCCTGACCTGTGGGCCTGGATTTCTGCTGTCCCAACTCAGACTTCCCGAGTGGGCAACACATCCTGAATTCCCTGAAAATTCTTGCATCTTTAACATAGCACAGAGGTTAAACCTCAGAAGCAGTGCTCATTACAAGAATAATATATTTTCTTTTCTAAGCTGTGAAGTTCTCAAAGGCTGATTGTATTTTATCCATGTTTTTAAACTCCATGCCCAGCACATAGCACGTGCTTTATCCGCGTTTATTCATGGAGAACCATAACTCATGAATATCAAATGTTGTTCTTACATTGTGTTTCTAAAGTATGCTGTTTTCATGAAATTACAGTACCTCAGAAATGGAAACTTATAGCATTTCATATGACTTTGAAGAAACTAGAAGCGTAAGATAAGGATCTGAGTATGGATAACAAAAATGCTTGGTACAACGGAAATGCTGGTCCATGTGTAGGAGTGATGTCTGGATGAAACCGGGGTCTGACCTCATCTCCACCTTCAAACATTGGTTATTTTGAGAATTGCATGATTATTTTTTCAGTGATTTCAGTATGTTCTGATTAATGAAATGCTGCCCTTTTGCTTTCCAATAGTTGAACTGGATTGTATAATCCATTATTACCACTGGATTTTATTTACCCAGAAGTGCAGTCATCTTGGGACATCACAGGCATTCTCTGCACTTGGAAAGTAAGAAAAGTAAACACATCTTTCCCTGGCAGGTTTCTAGCAGGTCTATTTTTAGAGGGAGAAGTTAATGAAAAGATGGTAGCATGCTACCTCTTCAAGTCCGCATTACCTGAGGGCAAAGCCAGATTAGACCTAGGATAGGAGAGGAGATATGTGTATATGTACATGTGTGTGTGTATATCCACACACATATGTATATACGCACATACACATACGCATGTGTGCATACATATATAAACATAAATGTATCATATTTCTAAAAATATAGACTATATTTATATACTACATGGAATATACTATATGTAATATATGACAAAGAGGGAATATTCAGTGGAAGGGAAAAGATGTCAGGTGAAAACAATGTGAAACGCACATCTATCTAGGCAGATGGGAAACCCTGCAAAAGCTCAATCCTGAAGAGAGCTCAAAATTCACAGTGTCTGTGCCCTGGCAAAATAATTGCTCTCCCTGGTTCATTTGAGAAAAAACTAAAAGTTAAAAATCAATGAATGGGGCTTCCCTGGTGGCACAGTGGTTGAGAGTCCCACATGCTGCAGAGTGTCTAGGCCCATGAGCCATGACCGCTGAGCCTGCGTGTCCGGAGCCTGCGCTCCGCAACAGGAGAGGCCACAACAGTGAGAGGTCCGCGTACCACAAAAAAAAAAAAAAAAAAAAAAAAAAAAAGAAAGAAAGAAAGAAAGAAA
Organism: Mesoplodon mirus; assembly: GCF_964341445.2. Lineage (NCBI taxonomy): Eukaryota > Metazoa > Chordata > Mammalia > Artiodactyla > Ziphiidae > Mesoplodon > Mesoplodon mirus. Next base: position 98,864,697 of record NC_138986.1, on the reverse strand, counting down.
AAAAGAAAAAGAAAATGACATAAGGATATGACGCTGGAGTCACGCCAGGCTTCTTACGAGCGCTGGATAACAGGCAAGAGGAAAACAGGCCCACACCCTAAGGATGGTGAAGCAGAGGAAGAAATAGTCTGGGTCCTTAATGGCGTTGTTGAGATGCCAAGCAACCCTGAGTTGTCTCACTCAGTAAACCATAAATATCCTCATGATATTTAAGCTACTCATAGCTGGGCTTTATTACTTGCAGCTAAAAACATTTCCAACAAATATTTAGGTCAGTAGGGATAGATGGAAGATTGGGAGGAAAGAAGCACATGAGGTTTACAAACTGGCTTGAGTTCTGTGACTATGGGAAATTCATACATAGAACTTCAGGACGAGATCCCTTCTGACTGTGTCTGCTTCAGATTGATCCATGGTTTAATTTTCTGAATACCTCCCTGCTCATGACACAAAACAAATTAAGCCCTCCTTTGCCTCTAGGCTCTATGGAGCAGGTGTGTGGGGAAGAAAAGGATACTGATGAGATTTTCTGTTATTGGTGGATACCAGTGTGGCCATTAAAAAACAAACCAGAGACCTGCTTCAGTCAGTACACTGAGATTCCTAGAACTTTAGTAAGAAGACCTGCATTCTGACAATTTCCAGCATCACCTATAATTTTAAGCTATTCTTCCTCTTTATTATTCATCAGGCATGATCCCTGTGGAGTTGTGGAAAGACACTTTCATCTCCGTCCTTAGGAGAGCTGTGTGAGCATGGCTCAGCTAGTAACTGGCTGTGGACCTAGGGGGAAGAAATTCAGGAGCTAGGAGTTTAACACACTTGCCAGGATTCTCCCAGCAAACAAGGAATGGAGAGAGGAATAGACTTTACTGCTTCCCCAATTTTTCTTCTTCATCCTAACTCTTTAAATGATGCTGCTTAACAGAGGCAAATTTCAAGCTTTAGTATTGTCATAGATAAAAGAGACAGCTACAGAAATAAAAACTCCCTGAATGATTACTTTAAAGGAATTTCAAGAACTATAGAGTTTGGAATTGAAACATGAAAAATAAGACTGACTTCCTGGGTTGGCTTTTAAGAATAGAGTGAATCCATTTCCAAAGGAGGTGGATGAAATGACCCAAGCCCCAGGTCCACTGATCCCACATGCTCATACACACTTAGAAATGTCAGTTATAATCCTCCTTTGAATGAGACCCCCTACCAGCTAATTTTGTACTGAATTTCACCGTGTAGTGGATAATATCAGTAACATTTTCCTTTCATAGAGCCTAGAACACAAGCTCCTACTCTATCCATTGTTCCTTTTTACCTCACCATCCCACATAACACACACAAACTTAGCTCTGTTTTATTAGGATTTTCAGAACACATTTCTACTTAACCAGATCCTTAAATGGAGTTGAGGAGGCAATGCAGCGTAGTGGTTATTGCCACAGCTCTGATGTCAGGGAGACATGAGTCTTAGTCCGAGCTTTGCCATTTACTCTCTGTGTGGCCCTACCTTGCCTTGTTTTCACACCTGTAAAATAAGCATGATACCTACTTCATGGAGAAATTTCAGTGATTACGTGTGACAATGGCAATAAAATTTTAAGCATATTAGCTGGAACACAGTAAGTCTCCCAAAATAATTATCTTTATTTTTTTATCCTTTGGTTCTCCATAGAAACTTGTCTTTTCATAACATCAAGAAGACGGATTTGAAAGGTGTTTCTCTTTTCCTTCTATTTCAGCTCTCATAACTGGCTGCTCTGCAGCTGGACTACCCTCCAAAGGAATGCTCCATCTCCCTGAGCTTGGTGGTGAACAACTGTTTACCACCAAGATGTTCCCCCATGTTAGGGACACACTTGTTTATGCGTATGCCCTAAATTCTGTTTTGTCTTGGCTCTTAACTTTGTGTGGACGACTGCACACTTGTCCCAATGAAATGATTTCTCTCTGCATGGTTGAGGTCCATGGGATTAGCAGAGCAGCTCCCTGCTCTCCTCTGCTGGGCTGTGCTTCTCTTCCAGCCCTCCACACACCCCAGCCCAGACATCCTGGCACGTCTTTCCAGACCTTTCTTTCAGCTGCTTACATGAGTATGTGTTTATCTTTGACCCATCAAGTGCTGTGAAATCAAGTCCATGTATCCTGACTCTACTATAAGGATCTGTCTGCTGCTTCTCTCATCACACTGGGTGAATCCAGAACCCTGAGGAGGGGCACTGGAGCAGCTGGTAAGTGCAGAACTACGGAGCCTCACTCTGACCTGAGTGCTTCTACGATCAGGCCAGCTTTCAACTCCTTTGTTCATGCTCCCCTTGGGCCCTCTGCTCATCAGCAATGCCTCAGCAGTGCTCGGCATCACATACAAGTTAAGCAAGTACATCCTGCCCTTCAGGGTGCCTACAAGGCATGAAATCAGATTAGGGGATGAGAGCAGATAAAAAGGCCTGTATAAGCACCACCGTGCAAACCCTGAACAGACACATCAAATGCATAATAGACTGTTACTTTTTAACCCCAAGCCAAAGAACTTGGCACAGAAGGGACCAATTTTAATCTGTGAGAAAGAACAATAGTCGGCAAAGTGATTCCCTTTAATTCCTATATTCCATGAACTGGTAGCAGAAGTAAAGCTATAGGACACTGCCCCAGATAACAGACTCTTCTTAGAGTTCTCTTTTTGGTCTAAATGTGGGTATGACAACATTGGGCAGTGTTTCCCCCAGTGTGGGCTGAGAGCCCTTTTCCCCATAAATCACCAGGGTGGATTATTTAAACACATAATTTTATAGACTCCATCTCAGAGCCAAATCAGAAGCTCTGGAGGGTGGGGATGCTGGCAGTGTGTATTTTAACCAGACCCCAAATTTGAGACCCACCCACATAGAGAATACGGGGTTTTACTAACATATCAATGTTTCCCAAATGTGCCTGGAGCCCTGAGGATCTTTTTAAACAGACTGCCAGGCCCCTTCCCTGGAGATGTAGGTTCAGTAGGTCTTGGGCAGGGCCCAGGAATCTGTATGCCTAATAAGTATTCCAAGTGATTCCTCTGGTGGGGCAAGTTTGGGGAACTCTGATAGGAGGCACTTGCAAAGCACATCCCAGTTAAACTATAATAGAAATCTGCCAGTTATTGCATCCTTACCACTAAACACTCTACTGAATGTTTTCCAATGATAGCTCATCTCAAAACGATCTTAGGAGGTAAGTGGTGTTCTGACTGCTATTTTATGCAGGAGGAAAATGAGAGTTAGAAAAGTAATTTGAGGTCATAGAACTCGTAAGTACTCAACTCAAGTCCTAGGAGTTAAAGGTCCCTGCTCTTTCCCAGGGGACCAGCCTGTCTCTCTTTACACACCAGACAAGCACCAGAATGGAGTGTCTTCCCTCCTGTACTACGCTGGAGAGATTCTCTTCTATGTGGTTTTGTGATGTTTGGAATCAGGACTTAGTATTCAAGGTCATAAAATACATTCCTCTTCATTTTGTAAAATGTTTTTCTGACCAAAACCTTTTTAGGATTTCATTTTTAAAATTCTTGGTCTGATGCTCACATTTTATACAAAATTCACTTTTTCATCAGAATATCTGAAGTTTCATACCATCAGGTTCTCCCCCAGTGACCTTGTGGAATTCACACCTATGTCATAGCACAGAACTCAGAATTATATATTACTGCCAAGAGGCTAGAATGAACATCACAGAATCTCCCTCTGAGCAGCTTCAACAAAGATGCTTTGGTCTTAGGTGTTCTTGATTTTTTTTTTTCTAACTATATCTGATGTTCACTTGAAAATTCCAGGTCAGGCTGAACTCCTGAGCTTGTAAACTAATTTTGAAATTTGCTGGAGAAAGTTTGTAAAAAAACAATCTTCAGAAAGCTACTTTCTGTGCATACATATTGCCTGGGGCTGCAGTACATCAAAGAAAGGATTGTGTCAGGGTTAGAAAAGGACATGGGGAGGTCTGGGTGAGGTGGGGGTGGGGAGGAGATGAAGTTGGTCTTATGCTAAGTTAATGGACATTATATGTCATTTCTCATTCAGATTCAAAGGTGGAAAATAGAACTTCATGGTGGGCAAGCCAAGCCTGATTTTCAGTGTGGCCACCGTCCTAAAGGGTTATTTGGTTCTGGGCAGTCTCTGAGCTCCAGAGCAATGAATCATGAGTAGTTCAAACGGACAGGGAAAACAAATCAGGAACTGTTGTTAAAAAGTAATTGCAATTTTGATATACCATGTTGCTGCATTGGAAAAAAACAGTATTATTAAAGTGACCATACTACCCAAGGTAATCCACAGATTCAATGCAATTCCTATTCAAAGCACCAATGGAATTTTTCACAGAACTAGAACAAAAATTTTTTTAATTTGTATGGAAACACAAAAGACCTTGAATAGCCGAAACAATCTTGAGAAAGAAGAACAGAGCTGGAAGAATCATGCTCCCTGACTTCAGACTATACTACAAAGTTACAGTAATCAAAACAATATGGTACTGGCACAAAAACAGACACATAGAACAATGGAACAGCATAGAGAGCCCAGAAATAAACCCACACACTTATGGTCAATTAATCTACAACAAAGGAGACAAGAATATACGGTGGAGAAATGACAGTCTCTTCAATAAGTGGTGCTGGGAAAACTGCACAGCTACATGTAAAAGATGAAAACAGAACATTCTCTAATGCCATATACAAAAAACTCAAAATGGATTAAAGACCTAAATATAAGACCAGATACTATAAAACTGCTAGAGAAAAATATAGGCATAACACTCGTTGACATAAATCTCAGCAATATTTTTTTTGATTCATCTCCTAGAGTAATGGAAAAAATAAACAGATGGAACCTAATTAAACTTAAAACTTTTGCACAACAAAGGAAACCATAAACAAAACAAAAAACAACCTATGGGATGGGAGAAACTATTTGCAAACGATGTGACCAACAAGGGATTAGTTTTCAAAATATACTAGCAGCTCATGCAGCTCAACACCAAAAAAACAAACAACCCAATCCAAAAATGGGCAGAAGACCTAAACAGACATTTCTCCAAAGAAGACAGATGGCCAACAGGCACATGAAAAGATGCTCAACATCGCTAATTATTAGAGAAATGCAAATCAAGACTACAACGAGGTATCACCTCACCCCAATCAGAATGGCCATCATCAAAAAGTCTACAAACAGGGCTTCCCTGGTGGCTCAGTGGTTGAGAGTCCGCCTGCCAATGCAGGGGACACGGGTTCGTGCCCCGGTCCGGGAAGATCCCACATGCCGTGGAGCGGCTGGGCCCGTGAACCATGGCCACTGAGCCTGTGCGTCCGGAGCCTGTGCTCCCCAACGAGAGAGGCCACAACGGTGAGAGGCCCGCATACCACAAAAAAAGAAAAAAAAAAGTCTACAAATAATAAATGCTGGAGAGGGTGTGGAGAAAAAGCAACCCCCCTTCACTGTTGGTGGGAATGTAAATTGATGCAGCCACATGGAGAACAGGATGAAGGTTCCTTTAAAAACTAAAAATAGAGCTACCATATGATCCAGTAACGCCACTCCTGGGCATATATTTGGAAAAGGCAAAAGCTCTAATTTTAAAAGATACATGCACCCCAACATTCATAGCAGCACTATTTACAATAGCCAAGACATGGAAGCAACAATATATACATATAATGGAATATTACTCAGCCATAAAAAGAATGAAATAATGCCATTTTTCATTAGATTAGAGATTATTAGACTAGAGATTATCACACTAAGTGAAGTAAGTCAGAGAAAGACAAATATCATATGATATCACTTATATGTGGAATCTTAAAAAATGATACAAATTAACTTATTTACAAAACAGAAATAGACTCACAGACATAGATAACAAATTTCAGGTTACCAAAGGGGAAATGGGAAGGGGAGGGATAAACTAGGAGTTTGGGATTAACAAATCAACACTACTATATATAAAATGGATAAACAACAAGGACCTACTTTATGGCACAGGGAACTATACTCAACATCTTGTAATAACTTATAAAGGAAAAGAATCTGAAAAAGAATATATATATATATATAACTGAATCACTTTGCTGTATACCTGAAACTAACACAACATTGTAAATCAACTATATTTCAACAAAAAGTTATTTGTTTTGAAAACAATTTTTAAAAAATACTTGAGGGGCTTCCCTGGTGGCGCAGTGGTTGAGAGTCCACTTGCCGATGCAAGAAACATGGGTTCGTGCCCCAGTCCGGGAACATCCCACATGCCGTGGAGCGGCGGGGCCTGTGAGCCATGGCTGCTGAACCTGCATGTCCGGAGCCTGTGCTCCACAATGGGAGAGGCCACAATAGTGAGAGGCCCGTGTACCGCAAAAAAAAAAAAAAAAAAAAAAAAAAACTTGAAATATTGGGGAAAAAAGTCATTGCATTTTTGTAATCAGATGAAACAGTGGCCTGTTTAGTTATTGGGAATGCTTAAGGCACCACTCAGACCTGACTGCTTCAGTGTCCTCTTTCTGTCTTTGTTTTTCCCTTTAAAGAAAAGTTTAACAGTTTTATTGAAGTATAATTGGCATAGATACACTGCACATATTTAGAGTGTACAATTTGATAAGTTTTGGCATTTGTATCCACCGTGAACCATCACCACAATCAACATAATGAACTATGCATACATTTCCTTTTGGGTTGTTTCTAGTTTGGAGCCATTATGAATAAAGTGGCTATGAACATTTGTTTACAAATCTATGTGTGATATATGCTTTTATTTCTCTTAGGTAAATAAATACCCAGGGGAGGAATGGTAGGGTCATTTAATTGATGCAGTCTTTTATTTTTAAGAAACTGCCAAACAGTTTTCCAAAGTGGTGGTACCATTTTGCACTCCCACCAACAGTGCTTGAAGCTCTGGTTCTTCCACATCCTCACCAACACCTGGTATGGTAGGTCTTTCTAATTTTAGCCATTCCAATAAATGTGTAGTCGTATCTCATTGTGATTTTAATTCACATTTCTCTAATGACTTACAATGTTGAGCATCTTTTCATGTGCTTATTTGTCATCCATATATCCTCTCTGGTAATATGTTTGTTGAAATCATTTGCCCTTTTTTTAATAGCATGTTTTTTTTTAACTTTTGAGTTTTAAGAGTTTTTTTGTTTGTTTGTTTGTTTACATTCTGGATATAAGTTCTTCATCAATTGTATGATTTGCAAATAGCTTCTCCTAGCCTATGGCTTTTCTTTCATCCTCGTAGTCCTATAAGAAGCCTGTTAATTAGAGGAATCAACTCTGCCAGCAGCCTGGGTGTGGCATGCCCACTGCCCACTCAACCCCATGTGAGAAGAGCCAGAGGAAGGCCCAGGACCTCCCGCAGCTGTGAGTCAATGCCCCAAGGTGATGTCAGGGCCAAGAGTGGAGGGCTGGTGCCAGGTCAGACCGTGGGCATGGGAGACAGGAAGGGCATCTGCTAGAAACAGGTACTGGGCTAGAGGTTCCCTCATATTTCCTTATTCTTGTCTCACACTCAGTCCTAAGAGTTAGCCATTGTTACCCTGATTCTATATCAACTTGCTGAAGGCTACAGAGCCTTGTGTAGCAAGGTGTCAAATCAAACTATGTATGTCTGACTACAAAACCAACGTTCTGGTTTTCGTTTTGTTTTGGTTTTTCACGATGTCACCCTGTCTGCACAACAGCCTTGCATGGCTGTGGGCTGGGGTAAGTGGATAAGACCACCAACCTAATCGAACACAGTACCAGTCCAACAAGAGTTCACTGAAGTCCATCTGTGTACAGAACAAAGAAAAAATTGTCTTAAATAAGAACCTGAAGGCCAGAGAATCTCATGGAACTATTATGCCCTACAGACAGGGCCCAGTCATTTTATAAGAAATATCATAAAATGCACATGCTTTGTCCACCATATTGTTTGTACATAGGAAAAGGCCAGCCACCAAATTAGCCTTGAGAAAATGGGTGGTCTTCAACGAGCATTTGAGGAGACCCTAGTATTGCTGCGTTTGCCAATAGATAACCTAAGTACCAGTCCATCAACCTGAAAAAAACTGACTGTAATCACTCACTGGTGTGTGGTATCAACAGAGGCACCACCAGCAATCCCATGTGCAACTGATCCAATCTGAAGTGATTTGAAGGCTTGGCCAACATGATGTGACTAATTCAAATGTATAATAATGACCTGCTTCTCCTGAACAAACTGCAGACAAAGATTCTGTGCTTCCAGGAGACAAGTCTTCTCCAGTCGCCTTCCCAGTGTCTGAAAAAGCATAAACTAGAAAGGAAGATTTATTTTTTTACATCTTTATTGGAGTATAATTGCTTTACAGTGGTGTGTTAGTTTCTGCTGTATAACAAAGTGAACCAGCTATACGTACACATATATCCCCATATGTCCTCCCTCTTGTGTATCCCTCCCACCCTCCCTATCCCACCCCTCTAGGTGGTCACAAAGCACTGAGCTGATCGCCCTGTGCTATGTGGCTTCTTCCCACTAGCTATCTATTTTAACTTTGGTAGTGTATATATGTCAATGCTACTCTCTCACTTCGTCCCAGCTTACCCTTCCCCCTCCTTGTGTCCTCAAGTCCATTTTCTATGTCTAGGTCTTTATTCCTGTCCTGCCCCTAGGTTCATCAGGATCATTTTTTTATATTCTATATGTGTTAGCATACTGTATTTGTTTTTATGACTTACTTCACTCTGTATAACAGACTTTAGGTCCATCCACCTCACTACAAATAACTCAATTTTGTTTCTTTTTATGGCTGAGTAATATTCCATTGTATATACATGCCACATCTTCTTTATCCATTCATCTGTCAATGGACACCTAGGTTGTTTCCATGTCCTGGCTATTGTAAATAGTGCTGCAATAAACACGGTGGTACATGTGTATTTTTGAATTATGGTTTTCTCAGGGTATATGCCCAGTAGTGGGATTGCTGGGTCATATGGTGGTTCTATTTTTAGGTTTTTAAGGAACTTCCATACTGTTCTCCATAGTGGCTGTGTCAATTTACATTCCCACCAACAGTGCAGGAGCCTTCCTTTTTCTCCACCCCCTCTCCAGCATTTATTGTTGGTAGATTTGTTGATGTTGGCCATTCTGACCAGTGTGAAGTGATACCTCATTGTGGTTTTGAGTTGCATTTCTCTAATGATTAGTGTTGTTGAGTATCCTTTCATGTGTTTGTTGGCAATCTGCATATCTTCTTTGGAGAAATGTCTATTTAGGTGTTCTGCCCATTTTTGGATTGGGTTGCTTTTTTGATATTGAGCTGCATGAGCTGTTTGTATATTTTGGAGATTAAACCTTTGTCAGTTGCTTCATTGGCAAATATTTTCTCCCATTCTGAGGGTTGTCTTTTGGTCTTGTTTATGGTTTCCTTTGCTGTGCAAAAGCTTTTAAGTTTCATTAGGTCCCATTTGTTTATTTTTGTTTTTATTTTGTATTTATTTATTTATTTATTTCCATTTCTCTGGGAGGTGGGACAAAAAGGATCTTGCTGTAATGTATGTCATAGAGTGTTCTGCCTATGTTTTCCTATAAGAGTTTTATAATATCTGGCCTTACATTTAGGCCTTAATCCATTTTGAGTTTATTTTTGTGTATGGTGTTAGGGAGTGTTCTAATTTCATTCTTTTACATGTAGCTGTCCAGTTTTCCCAGCACCACTTATTGAAGAGGCTGTCTTTTCTTCATTGCATATTCTTGCCTCCTTTATCAAAGATAAGGTGACCATATGTGCATGGGTTTATCTCTGGGCTCTCTATCCTGTTCCATTGATCTATATTTCTGTTTCTGTGAAAGGAAGATTTATTGATCCTTTTAGTCAAGATGGCTTTTTCCAACTACACAGGATTTGTAACATAATCCAGAGATGTTTATTCCCAGCTGGAACTTATTTTTCTTCCCTTCCTCTGTTTTTTTTCCCCCTGAGTAACTTCTGCTCTAAGAGAATGCTCTTCTCCACCTCCTTCTGATGGAATTTGATATTTATACACAGCAGAAGGATACCCCGTGAAACAGTTGTGTTTGAAAGATAATCCTTTCACTTGTCCTAGACGTGGAAATTTTGTTCTGCGGGTAGGATGGTCCGTCTCAAGATGAAGCCAGACACAACCCAGTAGGGGAGGGTGAGGCAGTCTGTCATGAGCCAGGACTTGGGTCCAGAGAACTGCTCGCTGGGGCAGGTGGGTGCTAGAGGAAGGGGCTCTGGAACTGGAGACCCCCACTGCCATCATGAGTCTGACTCACTTCTAAAGGTTGACCAAGCCCTACTCCACTTATTTAAAAATGTATTTAATAAACATTTATAAAGAGCTTACTGTGGCCAGGCATCATTCTAATCACTTTACACAGATTCACTCATGAAATTTTCATTATTGCTCTGTGAGGGTGATACTGTTTTGATCCTCACTATACAGGGTAAGGAACAAAGTCACTGGCAGGTTAAGAAGCTTGACCCCAAAGCCAGGAGGTGGTAGAGCCTGACAGTGGGTGTCTGAGTCCACTCCCTTTATCCCTACCTGTGCTGCTTCCAAGAAAAGCCCGACATGGACAATGGGCCATGGCAGCAGTCATGGAAGAGTCAGATGGGAGCAGGTGGCACTCAGGAGTGCAGGCCAAGGGAGGGTATAAAGGAAGTCTGTGGGACGATACAGCCAGGACTCAGGCTCTCAGACCAGCCCACATGTGGGTGAGGAAGGAAGCTCTGAACGAGAAATGCCAAATGTGGCACCCGCATTCAAAGCCTCAGCCTTGCTTCTAATTTGTCGTATAGCTAAACCTGATGGTTTGATTAAGGAATCTATTCATCCATCCCTTTGCACATTCATTCACTCATTTATTCAGCGTTTATTTGGTCAATCAGTCAGTCATTCAAAAAACATTTACTGAATGTGTCATACTGCCAGGAACTTTGCTAAATGCCAAGGAGAAAACATAGCAATAAACCACAGACTGTACACTAACTAATTTAAGATTTAATAATATCCCTAAATTAAAATAATCCCTGCTTGAGAAGCCCAGGGAATAATTTACATTTAGACTTATTTAAAAATGAAGGCTAATTTAAATTGAGATAGAAAGGAATAAGTTTGCCCATGAGTCAACAGTAGTACACATTTAATGTGGAGCTTAGTCATTGAACCATTTTGGTCAAATGAGTCAATTTTCCCCCCTTGGGTAAGCTAATATTAAAATTAAAGAAAGGGTAATAGGAGGTGAAAATATAAGTTTTGACTTCAAATTCACTAAAAAGAAAAAAAATATTTAGGTACTATTGAACCATACATTTAAATGCTAAATCAATGTTATTGTTTGAGCAGCTGTTCTTTTACGAACAATTTTATAAGGCATAAGCTACATTTTACTTCATTAGCAGAGTATAGCTTTTCAATAAACAATGTAAATATAATAGGTAATTTCAATTAAGGCATTAATTAAATAAATTGGGTGAAATAGGGTTTACTTTAGACCAGTGGTTCTCAAGTATTTTGTCCTCAGAATTCTTTTATGCTCTTAAAAATCATTGAAGACCCTAAAAAGCTTTTGTTTATGTGGATTATATTTATCAATATTTATCATTTTAGAAATTAAAGCTAAGAATGAAAATATATATTAATTGATTTAAAGATAACAATAAACCCATTTCAAGTTAACATGTTTATGAAAAATATATTTTCTAAAACAGTAATGTTTAGGGACAAGAGTGACATTGTTTTACATTTTTGCACATCTCTACTGCCTAGCTTAAGAGATTCTCATATTCTCTTTTGCATTCAATCTGTTGCAATACACAGTTTTGGTAGAAAAAAATCAAACTTCACAGAGATATTTAGTTGGAAAGGAGAGGAGCATTTTTAAAAGCTTTACTATTGAGGTATAATTGACAAATAGAATTTTTAAATATTTAAAGTGTACATCCTGGTGACCAGATCCATGAATAGATTGTGAAAGGATTCTTCCCATCTAGTTAATTAACTTAGTATAATGTCCTCAAATTCCATTCCCATTGTTACAAACAGCAGGATTTCCTTCTTTCTCATGGCTAAATAATATTCCACTGTGTGTGTGTGTGTGTGTATATATACGTGTGTGTGTGTGTGTGTGTATGTGTATATGTGACACATCTTTATCTGCTGACACTTAGGTTGTTTTCATATCTTGGCTCTTGTGAATAATACTACAATAAACATGAGAATGCAGATACCTCTTCAAGATCCTGTCTTTTGTTTCCTTTGGATATATACTCTGAATTGGTGCTCATGGATCATATGGTAGTTCTATTTTTAATTTTTTGAGGACCCTCCATACTGTTTTCTACAATGGCTGTACCAATTTCCATTCCTACCAGCAATGCTCAAGGATTCCCTTTTCTCCACATGAGAGGAGCATTTAAATGGCCTTTAAATAACTGTGGATAACCTTCTTTGGTACAATACCTAAACTCAACAGCAGTACTTTCTTACAGGTAAACTGCATTGTGGAACCTGAAATATCAATGAACCTTTTGTACTTTGTAACATTAAAATCCACTGGTCTATCTTGTACTTCAAGTCGATCTCTTACTTATGCATATATTTTTTTACTAGATCACATTTTGGTAAATAGCCACTCATAACACTGTGCAGATCTTCCAAATGTTGATATCAACAAATTGTACAATATCCAAAAAAATCACATTTATCAATATCTCCATTGATCTCATCAAAAATTATCTTTTTAAATTTTTTAAAATTTGGGTCTTAGTTGCAGCATGTGGACTTCTTAGTTGCGGCATGCGGGATCTAGTTCCCTGACCAGGGATTGGACTCGAGCCCCCTGTATTGGAAGGGCAGAGTCTTACTCACTGGACCACCAGGAAAGTCCCAAAAATATCTTTAAGTATTGGGAAGCTGTCAAACTCATAGTAGAAGACACAGGTTTTCCAAAATTCTAATCCTTTGAAAGTCAAAACTTTATCATTAGCAAAAAATACAAAATTAGCCAAAAATGTCAGTCCTGGCAGTGACAGTCTACTTTGTTAGTTTTCAAAAAAAATGCCCGCCAAATCCACCAGTCTGAATAATCATGGTTTGTATGTCATTTGTTCTATCAAGTAAAAATGGTCTCCTACATATAAAGCAGCCAGCTCAGCTTGCAATTTAAAGAGCTTTTCCTTAAAACAACTGTCTTCAGTCTACAGCAGAAACGTCTTATGTGTCCTCACTGTTTTGTCTCACATAATATTTTCCTGTTGCATCAAGGTCATTGTTAAGTGAAACTGGCATTTGTTTCTTCAGGGCGTGAGTGATGTTGGAAGAATACAAACACCACTGGTACAGTGCAATTGCCTTAATTTGTATTATGGCACCAGCGTTTTTACCCACCACTGCTTTTGCGTCTTCAGTAAAATGTCAACACATTTGTCCCAAGGATAAACTATAAGATTCAGAAAAAGTGATTCAACGCTTTGAATTTTCCAGTGCAGCTGGAGCTTACTGCGGAACATTCATGTATAGGAACCTCTTCTTTGTGCTTAGTTAGTGCTGATATGCGATGAACTTCAGCAAAAAGTCAGTACAGCCATGTCTATAGACCAATCCATTTGTAAGGTGAAAAGTGCAATTCTGCAGAAGAGATGTGACTCCATCTTCACATTTGTAGCTAAATCTTGAATTCACTGAGTTGCTGTAACCTTGGAAAGAGGTACTGCTGGGATTTCCTTTACTTAACTCTCTGTCCAGCAGGCAGTAAGCAACATCTGATTACAAAATCGTTACAGGATTTATTTGTCTCTGAGTTATTTGTGCTCCTTCAGTCACATAACTTATCCTAGAACATGCTTCAAAGAGTTTTCATTTCTAGTTCAAAAAGTTGGAACAAATCATTTTTAGCATTTAAAGAGCTCATCAAGTCTATGTTTAAAATACTCGATTATTTATTCTTTAAACTCTGAGTTATTGGTCTCAAAATTGGCAAATCTAAATTGGCAATATAGAATGACAATTTAATTGATACTCTATATTATCTGAAATTTTTCTGTTGCATAAGACCCAGGTGGCAAATTATCAACATCCACAAAGTGAAGGAAACAGAACTTTTGTCATTTGTTTCATTTAGAGTTTTGCACAGTCTCTTTTGAGAGTCACAGAATTCTGTTGTGTCAGTTTCCAAATTCTTCAGCATCTTTAGACATGGATGGTACAACTGTGGGTTGAGAAAGCAAATCCTCTAATCTTTCCTTTTTATGCCAAGATCCCTTCTTTAAATATAAGAAAAATATATTATAATTTTAAATTTTACAATAAAATTATTGAACTCAAAATTTTCAAATGTTTTCAATCAACTTTTAAAAACATTGCAAATTTGTGTATATAGTATGATCTCACTTAAACAAAAATACATATGTGTGTATATCTAAATATAAAAAATACATGCAAGAATGGCCACAGACATGTTAATGACGATCATCTCTTGAGTGGTGGGATTTTATCCATTTTTGCTTTTTCCTTTATATTTTCACGCATTGCCTAAATTTTTGCTGTGTTTTTAAAATAGTTTTTAAAAGCTATTTTCCTTGTTTGTTGCAGGGAGGGTACCCGTTCCCAACCTTGGATACTGCTGTGTGACATGCTGTGGAAAAGATGAGTGGGACTAGTCAGAAGGTTTGATTGATTAATCTGCCCAAAACTAATCTGGGAAAGAGAACTTGTCCATGATAATCAGAGCTCGCAAAGTTGTATTTGAACACCAAAACATGAATACTTTTACTTGATTTACTGAGAGAACTATAGCTATCAAATTCCACCAGAATATCATCTCATTCTTTTCCAAATCACAGTGCCGATGGGAGAAAACAAATTATGGAGTCATAGAAGGCCAGAACAAGAAAGAAATTTTAGAGATCATCTGGCCCAACCCTGTCATGTTACAGACAAGAATACTGGGCTCCAAGAGGAGGAAGTACATCTTCCAGGTCACGGAGAAATCTCAGAGTGTGTGTGTGGTGAGGACCAGTGCCATTTGGGAGGCCTGAGATTATGTCCTCATAGAGCCCTGATTTATCAGCCCTGGAGAAAGTGTGTCCCAGCCCTGACTCTCCATCTCTCCCTTATCAACATCACCAAGACTTCCCATAAGCATCTTGTCATGGCTCCAAGATGTCTTCTTATCATGGTCTAATTACATTTACTCTACAATCTTCCTGCTTTCTTCAGAGTTGCCACCTCATCCTCATAAACATATGATATTGAAGTCTTACGGCAGAATAAGCAGTCTTAATGCATTAATGAGTCGGCTGTTAATGTTTATTACTATCAGTTGCTGACTGAATCTTATTTCCAGATTCCAGAGTTCAGTCTCTGCTGAACCCATCATTTTTAT
Organism: Mesoplodon mirus; assembly: GCF_964341445.2. Classification (NCBI taxonomy): domain Eukaryota; kingdom Metazoa; phylum Chordata; class Mammalia; order Artiodactyla; family Ziphiidae; genus Mesoplodon; species Mesoplodon mirus. Next base: position 98,849,304 of record NC_138986.1, on the reverse strand, counting down.
TCCTTTAATGTATGTACTGTAAAGATCATCAGCCAGCAGGGCAATGGTCTGGAAAAGTGAGCAAGGGATTGAGAGGAAATAAAGGAGATGCTTCAAAATCTACTGCAGGCACATTCCTTGCCCTAAAAAACTGCTTAAACCTACAAAATGTAAAGCCAGGTTGCACTGAATGTGGCTGCCTAGCCATCTGGAAACACTTCTAGGAAAAGGTGGGGTAAGTATTAGGGTTCTCCAGAGAAACAGAACCAAAAGAAGATATATATAACAGATAGGTAGGTAGTTAGATACATCTATCTATATATAGGAATATATATAGAAAGAGGATTAATTGATTGACTGACAGAGAGAGAGATTTATTGTCAAGCAGAGTATGCTGTATTGATTACCAACCTCAGGAAAGGACTCCACACACTTATGCCCATTGCATCTTGGTATTGGATGACCAAGGAAGACACCATGCAGTCAAGCACTAGACAGAACAAGTCTTTACTCACACAGAGAAGGGGCAGAGCAGGATTAGCTCCAATAGGAAGCCGTGGTCCTCATGGCTGGTGGGTCCACCTCCACCATGGCCAACGCAAGGCAATTGGCCTATGAACCCCCAAGCTCCTGAGCACCCCTCCCCAGCGGCAATAGAAGGACCCTGACCAGGTCTGACATACCGAAAGCTGCGGTTGTGCCTGAGGGCCGTTGACATACCTGCTTAAACAGAACAAAGGGACAATTCATCTGGGAAAACCATTCCCACACTAGGTGATAACCTGCACAGGCTGTATGGGCTCTTTATCTCTAAGGCCCAAGGCCCGTTCTTATTCTGCCAGATTGGTGTGAAAATACTGTGCACATGACACTGTCTTTGCCAACATTCGTTTTAAGGAACTGGCTCATGTGACTGTTGGGGACTTCTAAGTCCAAAATCAGTGGCTAGAAAGTCAGGTGAGAGTTGATGCCGTGTCTTGAGTCCAAAACCTGCAGGACAGGGCAGTTGGCAGGCTGGACACTCAGCAGGGTTTCTATGTCTTGAGGCAGAATTCCTTCCTCAGGAAACCTCAGTCTTTACTCTTAAGGCCTTGAACTGATTGGATGAGGCCCACCCACATTATGGAGGGTCATCTGCATTGCTTACAGTCTACTGGTTAGTCACATCTTAGAAATACCTTCACAGCAACATCTGCATTAATGTTTGATCAAACAGCTGGGCATCATACTCTAGCAAACTTGATTTTTTAATACATTGATTACCTCCCTTATGCCCTAAATCACTGGTTCCTCTCTGGAAGAGTATCACTGATTCTTAATTATCCTCTCACTGTGCCATTTCCCTACGGGAAAATGTTCAGAGGGTCTCCACTGCCACTATAATTATATACAAACTCCTTATTCTGACACATAAAACCTATGACCTGGCCACACACATCACCTGCCATCACTCACCCCCATGCAGGCAGCCAACCTGTACCCCTGGTTCTTCCAGGCTCTGATACTTGCTCCCTAGGCTGCCTCCAGCCCTGCCCATCAAAATCCTACTGCCTGAGGAAGGTCAGCTCAAAGACCAAATCCGTTCAAAAATCTTATCTGTTGCTCAACTGAAAAAAATCTCCCTCTTCTATGTTTTCAAAATATAGGTCCTTTTTTTTTTTTTCTTTTTCTTTTTTTTTTTGGCCATGTGGCATACGGGATTTTAGTTCCCCGACCAGGGATGGAACCATGCCCCCTGCAGTGGAAGCGTGGAGCCTTAACCACTGGACCACAAGGGAGGTCCCGCAGAATAGGTTCTTTAAAACTTTTATTTTTAATGTTCTGCCTTCTAAAGAGACCTTTCAAATTCACTATATCCCTTTGGAATGTAAGCATCCTGAGGACAAGGATCATCTCGACATCCTCACAGAACAGGCGTTCAGATATCCAAATAATTTCAGAGTCTGAGAAATAAGGGAGTAGAACAGTGTTCTCAAGGTTACCGAGCAGTGTGAGAATAATCTTTACTTTGAGGTGAAAAAAGCAAAGTCCTGCTGTAACCACCTGCCCCCTCCCTCCTCCTGCACACTGCGCTCTGAGGCCACTTCAGCCCCACCTGTACATTCCAGCTGCCCCAACCATGGCCTTGGAGGAAGGAATGTAAGGCGTACGAGATCAATTCCTCTAATCGTTGACCCTGCTCTCACTTCAGACTCCCACTGTGCTTCCCCAGGACTGAGACCCACTCAATCCGCCAGACCTTAAAGGACTAGACTCCTGCACATGTCCATCCTCTCATAGCTAACCAAGAGTTACCCAAGGCCGCAGCTGTGGTTAGGGAGAGAAGCGTGGGCTGAGGCTAAAGACCTGGGTGTGCGTCCTGAATGTTCCACTCACCAGCTTGGTTAGTTATGTAACTTCCCGCAGCACGTCTTCCCCGTCTGCAAAGTGAGCATTATCGATACAGTGCAATGCGCAGGGCACAGGGTTTGGTGAGGAATAGGTGAGATGCAGCTCATGAAAACGCTCTGCAACATTTGCTACAGATCTCAGTTATTCCCTTGACTGGGGCTCATCGCAGCCCCTCTGCCCCGGAAACACTTGGGATCAGGGACTTACCCCAATTTACCAGCCTTTCATGTGGGGTCACGTGGGAGGACAGAGGGAAGGAAAAATGCTCAGTGAGTTGAGAAGACCTCTTGAGACAGAAAAGCGAGAGGGGCAGCTCCCTATAATCAATGAATCCATTTATTATAGGGTAACTTACTCAGAGAGTGGGGTTGGATGGGAGGAGGGGGGGAAGAAAATGATCTGGAAGGATGTGGCATTTGCAGCTGCATTCTGCACCGCCAAGGGGCCATTGGGACAATTTTATAGTTAACCTAGGGTATGAGGGGGGCGGGGGTAGGTGCTTAGAAACAGGAAGTACATTTTTAAGTCAAGATTCATGAACGGATAACCAGTTTCATGGGCACCGGGAATATGTCACCAAAGATTTTCATCATTGTTTGTGGACTAACTCAGTATACAGGTTACCTGGTCCTAATGACTATTAAATAACACCTATTAACTACAAAGCCCTTGATGACAGAGAAGTGGTTTACTGCACAGTACAGTCTTGGGTAGGGTCAGCAGAAGGACAGGCGAAACAGTAAGGGCCCAAGATAGTGTCAGTTATGCACATTCCGCCCCCAACAACTTGATGGCCCCTACAGTCTTATCTGACATTCTTCCATGTAGACTCAAGAGCCGGATATAAAGATTAAGATCTTTATGTCAACTGATGTAAGTGTAAGAAATTCGAACACAATTTTCTTATGTTTCTTATGGCAATAACTTTGAAGTTATTTTTGAAATAGAACATTCTCTAAGAACGTTTAGGTCCTCTATTTGCTGCCCCTTCCCATATGGTGGGGTCAGCCTGCTGGTCAACCACCACGGTTTTCATCCAGTTTTCATGTCCTAAGGCATGGCTTTTTTTGACTGGATCAATCTGGGCCCCAGTTCCTGACCACCCTGGGTTGGCTTAGCTGATACTCTCTTCTAGAAGTGACAAGGTAGGAGAAAAGGTCAGCAAGTGGCAGGGTCTAGTTATCTGAGGGCACATGCAGGTGGCAGACAAGCCAGGTGAGACGGGAGCCTGTAGCTCAGCCTTGGAGGGGCTCTAGTTGAGTGAGTGGCACCGTCCTCCTTTAGGTGAAACCGGAGAGTTGGTACCCATCTTCTGTGCTGGACAGCAACACCGCCAATCCAATAAGAAAGGGATGCTCCACTACTGCCTCCTCCACTCCTCCCTCCTTTCTTATTCCTGGAGCGTTTCAGCAGATGCGACACTGGCTCCTCTGTGGCCTGGCCTCACTGCCTTTATACGGTCCACCAATCCCTTCATCCCTCTGGCCTTAACTGCTCTTACTCCTCCATGCCCATTCTGAAAGGGATTCCACCAGCCTTCCTCCAGGAAACCTGTTATGATTACTTAAGACTAGGGAAGGATTCTGTCTCTAGCTCTCGTGGTACCCTTTGCACATTTCTAATGCAGCATTTATTGTAACGCACCACAATTGTTTGTTTACTTATTTGTACCCACTAAATTAGGAGCGTCTGGATTAAAAAAAAAAATTCTGTTATATTGAGAGATGGAAGTGTCTGCCCAAAGTGGGCTCAGAGGACATCAGAAATTCTGAGTTAACAAAGGGACAAGATGGGTGGGTGACAATAATGATCTAAACGAACAAACTTCCTAACAATTGCGTATCACTTGGGTGCTTGCAGATGCTGGGAGTATAGGGAAACTCCTGCTGTTTGTGTGGGCCTTGGTTCCATGTGGGTAGGCATGTATCAGCAAGGCAAAATGTCAGAGCTCAGCCTGGGAACTGTGACTTAGAAATAAATTATACAGATAGTCATCGAATAAATTATATAGATAGTCATCACTTTCTTATATTCTCCTCCCTTTCCTATCATGCTGTAATGTATCATTTATGAGCTCTGCAACGAATCACAACAAGAAAGAAAATAGTGATCCTTTTCAGTTGGCCTCTAAGATTGCATAGAAATTTGTTATGCAATAAAAACAGCACTAACATTCTCTGAAAATGTTCCCCTAGAACATACCTTCTAGGGATTTCCAAATAGCTCAAAAGAAGGGTTTCAAAACTTTTCCTGTAAAGAACAACTTGAGGCTAGCACTTCTCAGAAGAAATGCCAGCCTCAATTTTTCTCGGCTTAATTTCATTTCAAGAATAGTACTTTTTTTTTTTCTTTCTCCAATTAAGCTCCACTGCCTAGTCCCAGGAAGAAAAGGAGTCATGGTAAAGCAGCCACAGTTAATAGATGAAGAAAGGAAGAGCAAAACAATGAGACTGACAACAAAAATACATTTGGGAGGATGGACAAAACCAGAAATTCATTATTTAAAAACACTAATAAAATAGCTAAAGCTTTGTAAAGATTGATGAGAGAGATAACTAGCAAATAGCAGGAATGAAGAAACTGCCTTTAACTACAAATGAATATGCAATACCCAAAACAAGAAAATACTATGAACAATTTTTTCCCAGTGAATTAGAAAAGTTAGATAAAACAAACCATATTCTAGATGAATATGTTAGCAAAACTGACTCAAAGGGGAAAAAAAAGCACAGAATCCCTGCTGTAGTCTAAATGTTTATGTCCCCTCAAACTCATATATTGAAATCCTAACCCCAAAGGTGATGGTATTAGTGGGTGGGGACTTTGGGGGATGCTTAAGCCATGGGAGTGGAGCCCTCATGAGTAACGTTAGTGCCCTATAAAAGAAAGATCTCTAGCTCCTTGCACCATGTGAAGACACGGAAAGAAAGTGCCAGCTATGAATCAGGAAGAGGCCTTTCACCAGAATAGCACCATGCTGGCACCTTGATCTTGGGCTTTTCAGTCCCCAAGACTGTGAGAAATAAATTTCTGTTGTTTATAAGCTACCCAGTCTGTGGCATTTTGTTACAGCAACTCAAATGGACTAAGACAACTCCAAATAGACTTTAAAATATTAAAGACGATCAAGAATATAAAAATCTGCCCATGGGATCAGGGGGAAACTGATGAAACAGTTTTACAAATGAGATCTACCAAAAAGTGAAGGAACAGATCCCTGCCATGTAGGAATTTTACCATAAAATAGAAAAAGAGGAAGAATTGTCCACCCCAAAACACACATTACATGACCAGTATTACTCCAATATCAAAACCAGGTTAGAATGATTTAAAGAATGAAAATAACAACACTAATCTCATAAACACTGATAAAAACCTCCTTAATAAAATATTAGCAAAGAAGATTCAGTGATTAGAAAACAAAATAAAAATTATGACCCAACTGGGTAACTGGTTTTATCCCAAGAATATGAGTTAAGTTTAGAAAAACCTACTGTTTTTTAGATCTATATTTTATCTATTATCACATTAGCTGAATAAAAGAGAAAAATAAAATCATCTCAGTAGATAGAGAAAAACTTTTTTTGAATTTATGATTTTAAAAACAGAGCATATTTGTTAGGAAAATTAGAAGGAAATTTCCTCAACTTAATAAAAATTTTAACACAATAAAAAATCATACTTAATATAGAAAATAGAATAAGAAAAACATTTGATAAAATTAACACCATTAAAAATTAAAAACACAGGTTCACAGATATAGACAACAAACTAGTGGTTACCAGTGGGGAGAAGGAAGTGGGGAGGGGCAAGAGAGAGGTAGAGGATTAAAAGGTACAAACTATTAGGTATAAAATAAGTTACAAGGATATATTGTACAACACAGGGAATATAGCCAATATTATATAATAACTATGAATGGAGTATAACCTTTAAAAGTTGTGAATCACTATATTGTATACCTGTAACATATAATATTGTACAGCAACTATACTTCAATTAAAGAAAATTAAAAACAAATGCCATGCATATATATTTGGAGAAAACTGTAATTCATAAAGATATACACACCCCAGTGTTCATTGCAGCACAACTTACAATAGCCAAGACATGGAAACAACCTGGGTCCATCAACAGATGAATGGATAAAGAAGATGTGATACACACACACACACACACACACACACACACACACACAATGGAATACTACTCAGCCATAAAAAAGAATGAAATGCCATTTGCAGCAACATGGATGCAACTAGAGATTATCATACTAAGTGAAATAAGTCATAAAAAGGAAGACAAATACCATACGCTATCACTGATATGTGGAATCTAAAATATGACACAAATGAACTTATCTATGAAACAGAAGCAGACTCACAGACATAGAGAACAGACTTGTGGTTGCCAAGGGGGAGGGGGTTGGGGGAGGGTTGGATTGGGAGTTTGGGATTAGCAGATGTAAACTATTACATATAGAATAGATAAACAACAAGGTCCTACTGTACAGCACAGGGAACTATATTCAATATCCTGTGATAAACCACAATGGAAAAGAATATGAAAAAGAATGTACATATATATATACACACACACACATATATATAACTGAATCACTTTGTTGTACAGCAGAAATTAGCACAACATTGTAAATCAACTATAATTCAATAAATTTAAAAAAACAACAAAACAAAAGTGCTGTGCAAACTAGGAATAAAAAGGCACTTCCTTAACCTGGTAAAATCTGTAAAACTATAGCAAATATCCTATTTAATGGTGAAACATTAGTTTTAAATAATTTAATAATTATTTTAAAGGAAGAAATAAAACAATCATTCACAGCTAGTATTCATTATCTAACTCAAACGTGAGAAAACTCAAGAGAAAAACAGACCAATTATTAGAATTACAAATTGAGGTCAGAATAAGACAAATATATATAAATAGGTTGCATTCCTACACACAAAAATATACATATGCATAACATTTTAAAGCATATCACATATAATAGCAACAAAATGTAAGTTACTAGAAGTAAATCTAATGAAAATGTACATATCTTTATGAAGGAAATTATAAACATTTATTGAAAGACATTAAAGAAGTTCTATGTAAGTGGAGATATATCCCCTTCAAGGATAAGTATGAATATGATAAGGTTTTTAATCTCCTCCAAATAAGCTATAAAGCTTCAGTTATAATCCCAACAGTATAGTTCATGGACTTTGACAACTTTGTCTTAAAATTTATGTAGAAGAGCAAAGAACCAAGAACAGACATGACAATTCTGAAGAACTTCAAGGTGGGTGAGGACCCTCATTCTGGCAGCTATGAAGGTCTTCCTAAAGCTTGAAGAATGAAGCAACATGGTACAGGGAAGGGACAAAGAAACCTATGAACAGCTGGGAAACTCAGGCATTGACATATTCATAGACAAAAACCTGACACGTGACAGAAGTGGCTTTGGAAATCAGAAAGGAAAGGACAGAATAGTCCAGTGTTTTTCACATTTTGTTTTATCAATTACCCACAGTGAGAAATGCATTTAACACTGCAACTCAAACCATAGTCATGTGTATGTAGGTAAATGTATACATAAAATGAAAACAGAAGATTCAAGGAAAATAGTTACAATTACTATGTGCAGTGCATTCTGGTATTTTTCTATTCAGCCCTGTTTTATTTAAAACACACACACACACACACACACAATTTTTGCAACCCATACAGTTGATTCCATAAGCACTACAGAGTTGTAACCTTCAATTTGAAAAACTGCACCGTGCAACAAGGTTCTTGATAGAGAGTTCTGTGCAGTGGGCATGCTAGTATGGTTCCCCAGGGGTTGCAGAGGGAGTTGATTTGTAGTGTTTGCCCATAACTGTGGTATAAAAATTCCTGCCGTGGCCCATATGAGCTAGCAATGTGTTTAACAACCAGCTAACGCGACGCCTGAGAATTAACAATGAACTTTCATGAGCTGGTACGAGGTAGCTGCAGCACGCTGCTGATTCGAGGATAACTGGTTACCCATATGAAAGGAATAAATAATCAGACCTGTACACCACACCATATATGAATGTTAATTTCAGGTGAACTAAATACCTGACACATGAAAAACAAAGATGTGAATGTGAAATGTGAAAAGCAAAAGTTAGAAAAGTGCAAAACAAAAAACAGTAGTATGTCTTTTTAACTCCTGGGTAGGAAAGGATTCTTAAATGATGTTAAAATCACAAGCCACAAAGGGAAAGCTTGATACATCTGATTACATTTAAAATAGACATTCCTGAGCATTAAAATTCATCACTTAAAAAGTGAAAAAACAAGCCACAGACCAGGATACAACATTTGCAACTCATATACATTCAGAATTTTATAGGAATTCTTATAAATCAATAAGAAAAAAAACCCTATAGAAAAATACACAAAGACACGTGCAATTAACTTACAGCAGAGATGATCTAAATGGCAGAAGAAAAAGGAAGAGAGGGAAAGAGGAATGGGGGGAAGAAGAAAGAAAAAGAAAAGCTCAATCCCACTTGGGTTAGATGTATCAGCTGGGTTCAGACTGGAAAGCAACATTCACACCCAGTCTTTCAATTCAGAGGAAATTTAATTCAGAGACTTTGGAAACCCAAAAGGCAAGGCAACCAAGAGACATAACTGCAGGAACCCCTAGACTGGAAAGGAAAGAGAAGACATGGTGTTTTCAGAATCCAGGACCTGGGGCTGCCCAGCAAGCCCTGAGTGGAGAAGGGGCCATCCAGCTGAGTCAGAGCCATGGCAGGGGCTGGCCAAGTTGAGCTGGGACCATGGAGACCCCATTGGAGGCAGAGTGGATGGGGAAAAAGACCTTGGCTTCTCCCATTTAACCTTCCACCAGTGCTTCACATTAGCTGAATGAAAACGGAAGCCAGCAGGCAAGGGACCCTGGGAACTGTCCTTTTAGAGATGGGCTCCCTCCAGGATAGGAGAAAGGAAAGATCTGAGAGAAAACATGTAAATGCCCAACACATCAGGGGCTGCACTGAGACCACTCCGTATCCATTAGATCTGGAATATTTCTAAAGTCAAACAATAAAAAGCATTTTAAGGATGTGAATGTATCAGAAATCTAATACACTGGTAGTGAACGAGGAAACTGACACAACCAATTTTGAAAATAGAGGCTTTTTTCTCTAGTAAAATGGAAGATGCACACATCTGTGACCTAAAAATTCTACTCCTAGGTATAAATTCCAGAGAAAATTCTCACATATATGCACAAGGAGACATGTACAAGAATATTAACCATTTGGAGATGGTTCCAAAAGTGGAAATCATTTCAATGTCCATCAATAGGAGAATTAATTTTTTAATGTTATATATTCATATAATAATGGAATACTATACCACAGTTAAAACGAAGGAACTACTGCTACATGTATTAACATGGATTTATCCCTCAAACCATGCCATTAAAACAAAGCAAGGAGCAGGAGACCATATACAGTATCATTCATATAAAGTTTAAAAACATAAAAGACAATTCTGTGTTTTGCACGGGGATACTGCTTAGGACCACATACAGAGGATAAAGTATAAGAAACATGCAAGAGAAAGATAAACACAAAATGCAGGATAATGGTAACCCTGGGAGTGATCTCGAGGAAAATGGCATCATGGAAGGGCCCTTAGGAGTCTTCATCAATATGTAAGTGCTTTGCTTCTCAGGTTAGATGGGCAATACCTGCCTGTTCCTGACGTTTTCTTTCCACCTTTTTATATGTCTGAAATGTTTGATTTTTATTAAAAAGATATGGAAGGACTGGCATCAAATTACTTTATTACTCACCTATATATATCAATCCTCATATTGGTCAAAACTCTGAAATGTGTTTATAAGAATTCATAACACAAAGCTGGTGTGAGAAATAGAAATGGTTCATAAATGGCCTGTTAATTACTCCCTATGTTTTTGGACTTACAAAGAACTTGTGATCTTTCCTCCAAAAAGCTCAGCTCCTTCGTTCCATCAAATATATAAAAACCCAGAACAGGGCTTCCCTGGTGGCACAGTGGTTGAGAGTCCGCCTGCCGATGCAGGGGACGCGGGTTCGTGCCCCGGTCCGGGAAGATCCCATATGCCGCGAAGCGGCTGGGCCCGTGAGCCATGGCCGCTGAGCCTGCGCGTCCAGAGCCTGTGCTCCGCAACGGGAGAGGCCACGGCAGTGAGAGGCCCGCGTACCGCAAAAACAGAAAACAAAACCCAGAACACTTGGAGATAGTATTAGTGGCTAATATGTATTAAGTACGTCCTCTGCTTCAGGCACCTATCATCCCCACCGTATGTATGAGAAAAACAGGGCACCAAGAGAGGACGTCGATTCCCCAAAGCCACCTGCTGATCGGGGACACAGCCTTTCCCACACTCCCTCTTCTGCCCCACCCAGGTCAGCCCTTGTGTTTCTGTCTTACCTCGGAGTAATTTTTAAACCAGGGTAGATGAAATAAGGGTGCTTCTGGCAATCTCTAGGCCTGACCGTAACGTGGAGCTTTCTAACGTCACGGAATAGAAAACAAAATTCAGAGGGCTCTCTGGGGAGAAGCGAGCCCTCCCTATTGGCACCCCTGGTTCTGAGGCCATGTGACAGCTCCCACCAGCGTGTTACCTGGGCAAGTTAATCAAACCAAGTGCATTCCAGTCCCGGTTCTACCACTTTCTGACCCGTCACTTAGCTTCTTGAAGCCTCATCCAGAAAACAGAGTATTTAATACCTTCCTCGTTGAGTTGGTCTGAGGGTGCGAAGTGAAAGCACGTCAGAAGTTCTTGCACCCTGCCTGCCCCGTGACCTGCGATGGTTACCCACGGGGCAGAGCCAACAGTGCCCATCCCTTCCCAACTCCACATTCAGTCACCTCACGTTGACATTGGCCATAGTGAGACAGGCTGGGACCTGGGACCCTTTGCTGCAGTGCTTGCACCTGGGCAAACATCTCCCCAAGCAACAAAATACAAAGAAACTCTAAGGGACTAAAAACAACTGTGTGCATGTGAGGTTGGGGCACATTATAGACAACAAGATGCAAAAAGACCAAAAAAAACCCAACTGCCACTTCTGAAGAGCTAGGAGCAAAAGCAGGACACTGCGCATGCCCCCTGCACACAGCACCACCAAAGAAGTGGGTAAAGCATCGAAGCCACTCCTCCGGCCAGACCCCTGGACACAGCCCTACCCTCGCCCCATAGAAGGAAGCAGCTCAGCCCCTGCCTCGGGGCTCAAGCCAGTGAAACTGTGGCTTCTTCTCGCTCCCGCCTGCTGCAGCAGGAACTGCAGTAAAGCTTTGCCTGAATTTCTTGTCTGGCCTCTTATCAATTTCTATTGATTAAGGAGGCTAAGAGTCCTGGTCGGTAACAGCAGCAAAAGGACTTAAACCACAAAAATGGACAAATTCTACAAATCAGGGCTTTATTTATTTATTTTTCTAAGAGCTGGTTGTTAAACGTTTTACCAGCAACCCCTGCGGCACTGTTGGAATTGGTTTGTCAACTATATAAATATTAGCTATTATTGTTTAAGATTTCATGACCAAGAGGACAAAATGGAGAATGTTTAGGGGTGAAAACAGCTCCCACAAGAATATGGTCCTCCATCTCACAGAACACCTGTGCAGCACACACAGGTAAGGCCTTCCTCCGTGCCCAAGCTGGGATGGTGGGGTGCCAGGGAAACAGCAGTTTTTCCACAGCTGGTCCAGCACAAAGGGGCCGAGCTCCACGGCTTCATTACTGAGTGAGCAGGTGGTATCTTCACGTGTTACTCTCTAATCTGACCAGCATTGTGCTTTTCCTGAAACCCCAGTAAGTACCGGGAACCCTGTATTTGGTTGCCTTTGCCACTTCCTAACTGGGTGAGGGAGAATGCCCCTTGTTCTAATGGTTTACTGCACAGGACTCCCATCTCACTGAAGGTTTAGAACAATTAATTCAAGATTTTAAAATATGAAAGTATATATATTAAAATACACCAGACAATATATGAAAGGCAATGAGGAAAATCTAGATGTATAATGATTTCTGTGATCTTTCTTCTCTAAACTGTGCAAGAATGTGGCTATTCTGAGACTTGCCTTGTGAGACTTCTTATATTAGTAAAATATTAACTTGCTCAGAAAGTGAGAAATCCTCAGCATATCAAACACCTGAATGTATTTTACTAAGAATTTCAGCAGCTTCTCCCTTAGACATGTTTACAAGCCAGAGTTATTTGTATCGAACACAAATACCTACGTTTCTCAGCATGTTCGAAATGAGAGGAAATAGAATTGTAATGAAGTCAACACAGGCCACCTCAGCAAACACTACAATAAAAACACTTCCCTCACTGTTCTGATCACCGCGGGTTGAGATGATGGCTAATCCTGAGTCAGAACATAAGCTCTTCAAATTCGAGGAAGAGAGTTGCCAGCATCATTTTCAGATTTACCTCCAAGTGTCCAGTTGCTAAGAGACATATGGACAAAATGTACTGTAACATGGAAATGGCTGTTCCTTCCAAAGAGACAAGCTTACACAAAGCCTGTGTGGTTTGTATTTGCCTCCACGGCTACAGTGATGATTTGCATTGTTTAACGTGTTTGCCATTGTACCAGAATTAAAGATGTCTCATCATGGCCCTATTTGTCATTAGCTGCCTGCCTCTCAGACCTGTCCCTTCCAGAATGTTCTCCCCACGCTATCACCAGAGTTCTCTTCCTAGAATGTTAGTCATTCATTTATCAACTTCACAGCTGCCTTCTGCACTGTTATTTGGTTTACACTCTTAATTTAAATTGATTTATACCCAAGCTTATTCTTGCCCTTAGCACTCCATATGATTTGCTGTCACACAATGGAAGAAAATATTCGTGAAACATATCTGAAAAGGGACTTGTATCTAGATGTATAAAGAATGCTTCCAATTTAATAACAATAAGAAAAACAATCCAATTAAAAACGGGCAAAGGCTTCCCTGGTGGTGCAGTGGTTGCGAGTCTGACTGCCGATGCAGGGGACATGGGTTCGAGCCCTGGTCTGGGAAGATCCCACATGCCGTGGAGCAACTAGGCCCGTGAGCCACAACTACTGAGCCTGTGCATCTGGAGCCTGTGCTCCGCAACAAGAGAGGCCACGATAGTGAGAGGCCCGCGCACCGCGATGAAGAGTGGCCCCCGCTTGCCCCAACTGGAGAAAGCCTTCGCACAGAAACGAAGACCCAACACAGCCAAAAATAAATAAATAAACAAACCAATGAACCAACATTTAAAAAAAAAAAAGGGCAAAAGATTAAAACCCTACAAAAGACAATATATCAGTGGCCAATAAGCACATGATAACAAGTTCATCATCAACAGACATCAGACAAATGCAAATTAAAATCACAATAAGATACCACTACACACTAACTGTTAAAAGATTAATAATTCCAGGTTGCTGATGATGTGGAAGGATTGAAATTCTGATACAGTGCTTGCTGGGAGGAATGTAAAATGGTACAACCAATTTGGAAAAAAGAAAAACCTGGCATTTTCTTAGGTTTGAAACTCTACATTCAAAAGCATGATTATCTAACTAGTATATGTCTCAGCATTAGATCTAGAAATATACAGAGAATAAAATAGGGTTTAAAAAACAGTTAAATGTACAGTTACCACATGACTCAGCAATTTCACTTGTAGGTACCCATCCAAGAGAAATGAAAAAGTACGTCCACAGAAAGACTTGGGCGTGAATGTTCTGGGGACAATAGAAGCTTCTCTCGGGGTGACACCCTTCCTAAGAGCTGAGCACTTGCTGGAGGGCTGGGGGAAGTGGCCTGAGGTCCCCTCGGCTTGCTCTCTGGGTGTGGAACCAGTGCCTCATTACCAGGGCCCCGAGCTCAGTGTGCTGCCCCCCAAGATGGAGCCTCCATTCCATGAGTGGGGACTGGGCAGCAGAAGAGAACTTTAACCAGGAAAGAAAACATGTTTTTTGTATTTCAGATAGGTGATTCTGGCATTCTGGCAGACAGAGAGAACAGACTTGGGATTGCCAAGGGGGAGGGAGGGTGTGGGAGGGATGGACTGGGAGTTTGGGATTAGCAGACGCAAACTAGTATATATAGATGGATAAACAACAAGGTCCTACTGTAGAGCACAGGGAACTATATTCAATATCCTGGGATAAACCATAATGGGTATGAAAAAGAATGTATATATAACTCAATCACTCTGCTGTACAGCAGAAATTAACACAACATTGTAAATCAACTACACTTCAATTAAAAACACACACACACAAAACCCCAAAAGGGCTTCCCTGGTGGCGCAGTGGTTGAGAGTCTGCCTACCGATGCAGGGGACACGGGTTCGAGCCCCGGTCCGGGAAGATCCCACATGCCACGGAGCGGCTAGGCCTGTGAGCCATGGCCGCTGGGCCTGCGCGTCCGGAGCCTGTGCTCTGCAACGGGAGAGGCCACAACAGTGAGAGGCCCGCGTACCAAAAAAAAAAAAAAAAAGAAAAGAAACCCCAAAAACCAAAGCAGAAAGACACCAAGAGTCTGGGGCTGGCTGAGGTTTCACTTTTCCTTTTTAACCAATTAGCCGCCATTCTAAATATCGTAGACCAAACAGAGACTGGGTCATCTGCCCAAAGGTGGGAGTCTGCAGCTATCAACAGAAACAGCCCCAAACTAGTTTAGGACAAGTTTATGTGGCAGAGAAGGTAGCCCACAGAGGAAGCTGTAGCCAAGCCTTCACCAGCATAATGGAGTTAAGTATTCTGGAGTGGAAAGCGTCTCTCACTCCTCCATCACATTAAGGTGAAAACTGAGGGCCCATAGTGAGCTCTAGACAAAATACAATTATCTTACCTTGGACAAGTTTCTCTGTTCTCTTCAGACTGTGGTAGGCAGAATGGTCCCCCAGAGACGTCGACACCCTAATGCCTGAAGACTTTGAATATGCTATATTAAATGGCAAAAGGGACTCTGCAGCTGTAACGCTACAGGTTTTAAGATCAGGAGATTATCCAGGTAGTCCTGGGCGGGCCCTGTCTAATTGCATGAGCCCCTAAACGCAGTGAACTTTCTCCAGCAGGGGGAAGAAAGACTGCAGCAGAAGGGAAATGCAGAGAGATCTAAAGCACGAGACGCGCTGGATCTACCAGTGCTGGGGGGAACCACGTAGATAGCATGAGAAGGGACATGGGCAGCTATACAAGCAGACT
Source organism: Mesoplodon mirus (assembly GCF_964341445.2). Lineage (NCBI taxonomy): Eukaryota > Metazoa > Chordata > Mammalia > Artiodactyla > Ziphiidae > Mesoplodon > Mesoplodon mirus. The sequence continues at coordinate 98,833,703 of NC_138986.1, read as the reverse complement.
GGCCCCCAGCTGACTGCTAGCAAGGAAATGGGGAACTCCAACCTCAAGGAACTGAATTCTACGAACAACCTGAAGCAGCCTGGAAGCTAAACATTCTCCAGCACCTCCCGAGAAGAGTCCAGCCCAGCTGACAACCCGATTTCAGCCTTACGAGGTCTTCAGCAGAGGACCCAGCTGTGCCCCATTGGGCCCAGACCTCTGAGCCATGGAATAAATGGGTGTTGTTTTAAGCCTCGAAGTTCACAGTAATTTGTCCTTGCAGAGATAGAAAACTGATACAAAACTGACACATAAACACATTTTTAAAAAGGAAGTAAGCAAGCAGAATTCTCAAGGAGAAGTGACTGAGTATAATTCCAATTTTCTTATTGCAAATACAGGATGTAGGAGCCTTGGAGCTCTTTGCTCAAGAATGATAGTTACAATCCATACTCCCTTCTGCACTCCTCAGTATATGGCTGTATTAAATGGGAGACTGAGGCTCTATTTAGGGGAGTTTCTAAGGCCCTCTAGCAACACTGGAATGGAGAATGGATTTCAGTGAGGTCAAGAGTGCAATAGGAAAACAAAACAAAACAAAACAAAAAAAAAACCTGCAATAGGAAGACCAGTTGTCAGGCTGTTGTACTGAGGTGATTGAGGGACCACAGGGCAAGGTTGGTATGGAGGAATCAGATTGGAGAGGGAGACACTGATCCCGAAGAGTTCTAGAAGGGCTGGCTAGGAGGAAGGTAGCACCAGTAAATCAGAGAATTCAAGAGGAGGAACAGACCTGGGAGAGACTGAAACCATGGGTTTGCTGAAATCCACTTCAGCTGCCTTCACTGATCAAGGTGGTTTTGTATGTCCTCCAAGCGGCATGTAGCCTAAACAATAAGGTATCTATCTATCTGCCCGAGTTATTTTCCAGGGACTTGGAGTCAGCTGTGTCTAGTTGGAGCTCAGCTGGTTAACACTGGATAGGACCACTGACCCTCCAAATGGGCACACATGAGTGGCCGCGAAGGGACCTTCTGACGCCAGAGGGTCGAAAACTCCACCCTCAACTCGGGCTAAGCGCCTCCACTCTTGAACGTGCAGAAGCCTGTAGCCTCGTTACGCCTGCGCAGAACCACCACCACCCCGCCTTTTCCCGGTCACCTTTCCCCACGCTCCCCACGCCTCAGAGGGCCCTGCTTCTTCGTTCATTATCCCATAATTCCCCTGAGCCCCTTGCGGATCTGAGACTTGTTTTCCCGTCTTCTCACCTAGCTGCCTTTTAAATAAACCCTCTCTTTGCTGCAATCCTTGGCGTCTCAGCGTTTCGGCTTGCTGAGCGTCAGCCAAACATTAACCCGGTTTGGTTACAAGATGGTCACGGCAAAAGCTTAGTTGGGGATCTGTTGAATTTGAGGGGCTTGTGGTACATCCAGGTGGTAACTGGATATTGAAAACTGAAGCTCAGCTGATTCTCAGAGATGCCAATTTGGGAATTATTAACATACACGTTCAGAAGATGCTCATGGGTTTTCTTTTGCTTTAAAATACAGTAAGAAGCCTGAGGAAGAGATACAAACAGGGAGTAATCTGGAGGTAATTAGAAATGGGTTTGGAGGAAAGAGGAAAAAGGAGGGTAGAAAAGATGAGAGCTGGCTAAGGCAGAGTTAGCTGATATATTACTAATAAACTACAAGAAAAGGTGTGCCCGGAAAGTTCATGATCTTAGGGGAGAAAAAAAGAGGTGGTGGGAGGGCAGAGGTAGAAAATATTCCTGATAGCCACAGGGAGCACGGCCACCTCTGGCCTGGGTGAATGACGATGCATGGAAGAGGGAGACGCAGGGAAAGAAGACGGTGTTGATCCAGCCACTTGCACCTGGGGAGCTTCCTGGGCTGGGGATCTGTAATTTGAGGAATGTTAATATTGTGTTCCTCCTGAGCACACCATTCATTCAGTGAAGACTTAGCTATTTACAAAATCGTTTCAGGGAGTTGGAGACTCCCCACACCCCGATTTCTGTAAAAGCAATGCTGCTGTCCTGAATACGACTGAAAAATCTAAGTTAGCTTATGCATAGCCACCTATGCATCCAACACAGTTTCCTCATGAAAATCTCACGATGGCTTTTTTTTTTAACTTTATTGGAGTCTAATTGCTTTACAGTGTTGTGTTAGTTTCTGCTTTATAACAAGTGAATCAGTTATACATAAACATATGTTCCCATATCTCTTCCCTCTTGCGTCTCCCTCCCACCCTCCCTATCCCACCTCTCTAGGTGGTCACAAATCATTGGAGCTGATCTCCCTGTGCTATGCAGCTGCTTCCCACTAGCTATCTATTTTACATTTGGTAGTATATACAATGGCTTTTCTTGATACCCTTTGCAGAATCCCAAACCGTGAAAGCTTCTGAAGGCTGCACACAGCAGCAGGGAGAGAGAATAAGATGCCCACACAGCAAAGCTTAGGAGGGCTCCCTGCTGAACCGCCAGCTGTGGGGCAAGCAGCCAGCCAGGGAAGGTACCATTTAGGATGGAGTGTTCCTCATTTTCCCAGCTGGTCTAGATGGGCTCAAAAAGAATTTAAATTTAACCCATTCCAAAGCACCAAATGATTATTTTAGACCATGAGACCAGATGCTATACTTTATCTTTCCTGATGCCTCTAGTTTTGGCTAAGAATCAAAATAGCTGTCAAGGTTGTCTTAAACTTTCTAAACACATATAATCCAAAGCTGTGTGTGTGAAGTGTCTCCAGAATCTTTTATTGCTGCTTTTAAAATTCCCCGTAGACACTAACCTATACTGTTGCACTCAAATACATTTCTACCACAAAGATTAAAAAGTACTTAAGGGCTTCCCTGGTGGCGCAGTGGTTTAGAGTCCACCTGCCGATGCAGGGGACGCGGATTCATGCCCCGGTCCGGGAAGATCCCACATGCCGCGGAGCGGCTGGGCCTGTGAGCCGTGGCCACTGAGCCTGCACGTCCGGAGCCTGTGCTCCGCAACGGAAGAGGCCACAACAGTGAGAGGCCTGCGTACCGCAAAAAAAAAAAAAAAAAAAAAAAGTACTTAAGAATATTTTTTATTCTACTCTGTATCAAGGCCATAGACACACAAAATGTTTGGATCACTTAATAAGTTATAACATTCCATGTTTTCATAGTAAGAACAAGGACATAAATGATCATTTCCTGAGTTTACAGTGCAATGTAAAATTTAATCTGTATTGCTAATCAGACATCTTACAGCATAGAAATGTGATCAAAATGATCATTTGCTTTATCATGTCATAAAACACAAGAGCTTACTGTAGAACAGTGATACAGTTTAAATGGTAAGGAACTTTGTGATTCATAACAAAGAATCCTGTATATACTTGTTGCCACGATTGACCTTCCAGGACAAATATCAGTAGTAAAATAAGTTATGGTACAAAATAAAGCCAATAAGGTATCTATAGTGAAGAAACATTTGATTGCATTTAAGAAACTAAAACCTGGATTCTAGTTAACCTATATACAAAAATGTTCTTTTAAAAAACCCTAAGTAATCACAAATTTAGCTAAAACAGCTGAATGACGGCTCTTCATTATGCTGTGAAACTATGGATCTCATCTTTGGAAAAGTTCAAATCATGCAGCAACCTGAAAAACAAATAAAAAGCACATGTTTCTTAGGGAAGATGTTTAAAAATAAAGAAGATCAGAGTTTACCATCATAATCATCGTATTTTTTCATTTTTCCCATTTAGCATGTTTTCTAAAAAACTCCACAATTATCACTTCTAAAAAACTAATAATAATTCCTTAATATCATCTAATATCTAGTAAGTGTTCACATTTTCAATTGTCTCATAAATGCCATAATTTTTTAAAGTTTGTTTGAATCAAGATCCAATTAAAGTCTACTTACTGTGATTGGTTTATATGTCTTTTGGGTATTTTTTGATCTCTCCCCCCACCCCCTCTCTCTGTCCTGCAATTTATTTGTTGACAAAATCAGATTTTTAAGTGTTGAGTCTCCCACGGTTCTCATTTTGCTGCATCCCTGTGGTTTACTTTAATAATATGTTCCTTTTTCCTTTTATCTCCCAAAATTTAATAATTGGATTGAGAGGCTTAATCAGATACAGGTTCAATTCTTTTTGACGAGACTACTTCATAGTGCTCTTTCATCAGGAGGCACATAATACTGGGTTGCCTCTCTGTTTGCATGCTAACCACCACTGGTGATCTACGTACAGATCTACTGGTTTCATTAGGGACCGAAGTTGGTGATATTCTACTCCTATCACTCTTTATTCGTTTATCAGCCGAGGAATTCTATAAAGAATAACTTCTGCTCATCTATTATGTGGTTATCCAGTAGTATAACTCATACAGAAAAGGCAGAATAAATGCTGGTTTTCTTCCTCTTTATTCACCAGTTTTTGAAGTAAGGACTTGATCCCCTAGCATTCTATCGTAATTTTCCCCCACTGAACAGGAGAAGCAGAAATACTGCTTAAGTATAATTCAACTTGGAGAATGCTGTAAATGGAGACTGAAATCTTAAAAGTAGCTCTGTTTAAAATAGTGCTGAAGGGGACTTCCCTGGCGGTCCAGTGGTTAGGACTCCACGTTTCCACTGCAGGAAGCATGGGTTCGACCCCTGGTTGGGGAACTAAGATCCTGCAAGCCACGTGGCATGGCCAAAAAAAACAAAAGGAGGTGAAAAAAATAAAATAAAATGCTGCTGAAAATAATAAACATTTACTTCGTACTCACTCTTTGTAGTCACTGTGCTAAGCATTTCACATGCATAAATATTATCATTTATTCCCTTGGATAGGTGAGTGCATTAAAGCTTAGAAGAAGGTTTTGGCCCTAGGACACTTAGCTGATGATTGTAGGACGACTCTAAGTGGTGGAGCTGGGACTCCAACCCAAAGTGGCAGTTTCCAGAGCTGACACACACATTCAGACAAACGGACAGGTCGGCACAGGAGTTATGAGGGCCAATGTGGTGCGGCAGGCAAGCCTCTCGCTATCTGAACCCAACCTACCTTTCCGGCCATACCGCCTGTCTTTTTCATAATTAAAATTAAAAATAAAATAGCAAGAGAGAAAATTACCTAGCAAATGTTAGGTTCAGTCATATACCAAACAAGGAAATGTGGGGCATTTAAGGCAGTCATATTTTAAAATCATCTAGAAACCCAGTAGTGGCTATATCTAACCCAATATTTTAAAGTGTCATGTTAGAGTTAAATCAGATCAAGGTGATTTTTAAATAAGACGATCACTACCACTGGTTGTTCTTTGTGCGGAGTTCAACTCTCGGTCTTGGCTTATTTATGTTCTAGTCTCTGGTTTTTGTCTTGCTGTTTGGCTTTCTCTCACTGTGTTATTAATGCTCACCCAGTTGCAGAGAATGATGGAAGATCAAAAGCTACAATGAGATGAACACCGCTTATTATGATACATTTTTAAAAAATTATTATATATTATGAAGCTTTGGTGGAAGAGGAGGTTGAATCTAGTGTCCCCAAAACTATCTGGCACCAATCTTGTGAAAGCGTCCACACTACCAGCCACTACCAGAAGCCGTCAAGAGCTGGCTGTGTCTGACTTTTGTGTTCACGTCTAACTCTGTGCATAATCCGGGCCTCCGACGCTTCACCTGCACACAGATTAAACACTTTGTTATTATTTTCTTATGCTGTGACATACTACTGAGGTGCAGGTTCATATGAATAGGAAGAAATGAGAGCCACGTCAGCTGCTGTTTATAGGAGGTCATCATTTCACGGTGCTGGGATTCTCTCTCCTACCACGTTGCTACTCACTTCATTCCTTGTTCTGTAAATGGCATTGGTCCACAAATGCAGATGAGGACTTTGGACGTGTCTAAGCTTCTTTTCAAAAATTCAGAAAGCAGAGCTGGTGAAATGTGTCCCCGTTTGCCGTTCCATTCAGAAGTAGGTGCTGAGAGAACAAATTCAAGGTCAAATCTGGAGAAAAGAAACATTTTTTTAAAGTCTATTACATTAAATATATTATGAACATGTTTCCAGTTCACTAACGCATCTTTTTCTCCCCTGCAGAACAAATGAATATATGAAGGCTGACACGCTTGCTAGCAAAGCACTAGAACAGAATGTAAACAAACATTTTGCAGAAACATACAGGTATATCCACATTTACTAAAGATAAACTTTTGCTACAGATAAGAGAATAATTTGACATTTATCTATTGAACTCATTAGAAAGAGAGCTCCAAAGGATCTCAGAGAACTCCACATTTTTATTAATAATTTGCTTGTATAAAGCACAATAAAGAGCAGCAACCAGTGACATGTGCATTTTCATCTGACTCAAACCCCTCCAAAGAGTCCTTGACCCCGATAACCAACGGCCTATCCGACTTCTTACTGTTACTCTCTTCATGGCTTCAACCTTGACTTACAGTATCCCTGTGCCACACCCGATGTCACTGCTGTGAATGGCACCACAGTCCGTTTGGTTGCACAAACCCGAAACCCAGGACTGATCTGCCTCACCCTCCACGTCCAAATTCTCCCCAATCCTGGCTCCTAGCTCTGTGCTCTGCTTCTCTCAGCCTTCACTGCCACACCCTGCCTGTTCTCTTTCTCCTTCTGTAATGTTTCTACCGCACCCCACTGTTCAGTTTCTTAGCTCAAGCATCATTTCCAGGGAAGCACTGCAGCCCCACCAGTCTGGAGTCCTTCCGTAATTACATGTGTTGTAGAAATGTTTCCCTTTTCCTCTTCTTTATAGCCTTTCTATCACGCTGTAAGTATGTGGCCACCAAGGTGATTACTCTAGTAACGTCTACCTTCCCCATTAGACCAGAAACTCCGTGAGCGCAGGGACCATGTTGGCTTGGGTCATCACTGCACCCCTAGTGGCCATCACACAGGAGGCACGCAAACACTATGGAGTGAAACACTTCAAAGAAAAGAAAGGGTACAGAATTACAATCAGAAAGAAGCACCTCACACCAAGCCTCACAAGGGAACCACAGACCATTTCTTCCCACAGCTCTGTAATGTTAAGTGAACTGCTGATGAACAGCCATAGCAAATTCAAAATTCTAAGCTCTACCTGCTTCCTTTGCTCCATTTCTGCAAACACAATTAGTTCTTATCATTTTCAGTAGCATCAGATCGAATGTGTTTCTACATTTTCCACTTGAGTAATATGTTAATCTCAATCTTAAAAAAAGGCTGAAGCGAATAATTTCTCTTGTGAGGTGGCCCTGGGAGCCAAACATCAGAACAGAAGCAAGACATGGCTGGAGCTGTGGTCCCCGCCTGGCTGGGCTGCAGCTGGGTGAACGCTCCCAAGTGCGGACGGGCCAGCAGAAGCATACAGAGCAGCTCAGGGCGCCCGCCGGGGCTACAGAACCCGACCCAGCTCTCAGCAGCCCCAGCCTCTAGGGCTTATAGGTTCATCTGTGGAACAGGGTGGGAAACTACATGCTCTGTTACCATTCTAATATTCTGATTTTATATTTAAAAACCCAACAGAGACGTGATTTATTTCTTGCCTTCAAGGTTCCCATTTCACTTTAGCAGCAATAGGAATCCACCCTATACAAAACAGTACCCCAAATACTCTCTTTCACTAGCATGTTTTCCTTCCCAGCACTTATCATTAAGATAGCATTACGTAATTCTGGAATGTGATGTTTGTTTGCTGCTCCGTGAAGCCAGAGTCCTGGCCTGTCTTGTTCATACTGTATCCAGGCCTGGCTTGAGGCAAGTGTGCAAAAAATACTTGATGAATGAAAAAAGGAATTTATTTAACAAGAAGTCATATTGGTTAAAAATAAACACTATACTCAGAAGAACAAAGCCATATGCTGGCATCTATGAAATTACATATAAAAATGTACGTGAATTTGTAAGGGCATTTTTCTGGGAAGAAGGTCTATAACCTTTCATCAGATTATCAAAGGGGACCCAAAAGCAGCTGTGGAACCACTATCTTAAGACATTTCTAATTATACATAGACAACTCAATAAAATATAGCAACTGCTTTGTTAAATTACAAATAAAAGATAGTCTTCTCTGCCTCTATTTCCAATCAGCCTGTCACTGGAATAAAACTGCTAAGATATATAAATCAATACTGGCGTCCTTTGTCATCTGAATAAAAATCTTAATTTTCCTTTAGTGAGATGCTTTAAAAAGAAAAAAAGAAAAAAAAAGCCTAATCAGTGGCATGCTTTCTGCAGGCATCTACTAAAGGGTGAAAAATAACTGTGATCCTTACATAAATGGTATAAATTCCTCATGTATTTTGTATTTATTCACATATTGGTCCCCTGGGTATACCTTTGGGTCTCTCAGTGGAAAATGTGACCAGGTGGCACGGATGCGATTTTCAGGGGATTGTAAGGAGGCTGACATCCTGTTTCTCTTCTCCTTCACAGCCCTGGAAAAGAGCCTTCACTGGAGCGGGAGCAATCCCAAGGTAAGACTCAAGAATACATGAATGAAGGACTTCTTACACCATATCAGGACACAGATGGTTACTGTGGATGGTTGCTTCTGAATTTTTCTGAAGGGCAACTTACTGTCTGAAGCATTTATAGCCTTGAGGCATGAGGGGATGCACTGGCAAACATCCTGAAACTCCTTTCTGCCCTATGATTTCAGAAGTGCCAGAAAGGACTGGGACTCTTGAAAAGGTTACCTGAAAATAAATTTCGAGAATCCATAAAGTGCAAAGCAACATGAAAAAGGGAGAGAGAGAGAGAGAGAGAGAGAGAGAGAGAGAGAGAGAGAGAGAGGGAGAGGCCTGCTTCTGATGAATGCCTATGAGGTCTAAATGTCAATGGAAGTAAACAACCTTGTCCAAAAAAATTACTTTAAAGTAGGCTGATAAATGACCTGAGATTAAAAAAATCTTGAAATATAAACGTATGCATCCAGTCTAAACCATACGCAGAGCCTGAAGTCATTCAACAGCGTATTCCCTCCTCCTCCAGGCAATCAGCTTCCCAGACCCACTCCTTCCTATTTCTTACACATACATATTCCTGCCTTCCCATTTTTACTGCCACAACTCCAGGTCCGGCCCTTCTATCTCTTGTCTAAGATGCTGCTCTAATAAGCTTACCCTCATCTATCTGGCATATCCTTGTTATACTAGTTCTCCTAAAAACCCAGATCCAATCTCACAACTTCTTTGCTAAAGCTTCAATGGCTTGTCACTGCCCACAAAGTAGTATTTGGGGCCCCAGCTTTTCCTGGTTTCTCTAGCTAAAGAAAAATACTAGAATCTGCAGAAAAACTTGCTATTTGCTCATGGGAAAAACAGCTCACAAAATAAACAGCTAGGGGTTAAAATTATTTCTCAAAAAAATAATCTCAAAAACTGATTAAACACTTGTGCTCCTCCAAATGTTAGTGGTCGTCCATGAAAACAAAAGGTTAACCTGTCAAATAAGTTTGGGACTACTGGGTTAAGAGAAGTTAAATAGATTTGTTTAGAATTTCTCAAAGCCTTGAATATGCTAAGTTCATATTAAACTTCAAGAAGATAACATAGTATACGTTATTTCTCAAACTTATTTAAGCACAGAGCCCTTTAGGGGGAACACATGAATATTTCAAGGAACACATTCCAAGAAACACACCCTGGGACTTCCCTGGTGGCGCAGTGGTTAAGAATCTGCCTGCCAATGCAGGGGACGTGGGTTTAATCCCTGGTCCGGGAAGAGCCCACATGCCACGGAGCAACTAAGCCCGTGCGCCACAACTACTGGGCCTGCGCTCTACAGCCCGCGAGCCACAAGTGCTGAAGGCCACGTGCCCTAGGACCTGTGTGCCGCAACTAGTGAGCCTGGGTGCTGCAACTACCGAAGCCCACGCGCCTACAGCCCATGCTCCACAACAAGAGAAGCCACTGCAATGAGAAGCCCCCGCACCACAATGAAGAATAGCCTCCGCTCGCCGCAACTAGAGAAAGGTCACACGCAGCAACGAAGACCCAATGCAGCCAAAACATAAATAAATTTAAAAGAATACCAAAAAACATTGGGAACTGTATTCAATGCCTTGTAATAACCTATAATGGAAAATAATCTAAAAAATATATATCTGAATCAATTTGCTGTTCATCTAAAACTAACACAATATTGTAAATCAACTATACTTCAGTAAAAAAAAACAAAAAAAACAAAAAAACACCACCCCTGGAGGAACATCTGGGAAGAAGAGTGGTACAGGGTCCAGATTAGGGGCCCACATAACTTGAGTTGCCTCACAGGCTGGGGCAAAGGAAAGGCGTTCAAGCACCTTGTTTAACTTACTTGTGCTTCTGGAATCACTGGATTTTGCTGTCTTAAATGGGACTTACACATTGCTGGTCCCCAAACGGACACCAGAATATAGAAACATTTTACCTTTCGAGAGGCTATTGTCAAAATGGATCAATAGGCCTTGGTACACTTTGACTTAGTGATTCTTCTGGTGAATCTTTATCCTGCATAGTTAGAGAGGTACCGAAAAATCTGTACTCACTATGTCAAACAGTAGAGGGTCGGTTAAACAAACGGTGGTATGAACTCAATGACCACGTACAGTGCAGCTATTAAAACTCATGGTGTAGTGTGAGTTTTCCCAACTAGCAGCACTGGCGGTTTGGGCAGGATAATTCTTTGCTGTCCTGTGCTGTCTTGTGCACTGGAGGCTCTTAACAGTCTCTACCCACGAGGTGCCAGGGGAGCCCCTTCCATCAGCTGTTACGATCAAAAACGTTTCGAGACATAAATGTCCCCTAGGGTGTCAGGGTGTCGGGCGGGGAGAAACAGAATCACTCCAGGTCGAGAGCCACAGGTTGAAAGTATTCTTTGCATAGAATACACACAATTCACTAAAAATGTAGTTATAAAAAGTATAGTCAGTATGGCCACATTATTTAAAAATACAAAAAAATAATGTGTGCATTTAAGCATATAAGTGCGTGTGTGCGCGTGTGTGTGTATGTGTCTGTGAGAGAGAGAGGTAGAGAAAGAGAGAGAAAGAGGACGGAAAGATACAAACCATAATGTTGTTCCTTGGATGGTAAGATTATGGGTGATCTTTTCCCTTATATATTTTTCTATACAAATACGTATTAACTTTATAAACGGGGAAAATCAGCAAATCATCAAATTCTACTATTTATAGAAAAGAATGTGCTAATAACTTTACTAAAATAAGGTTATTATCTTCAAACATGACTGCTTTGAAAGAGAAGGAAAATACTTCTTATATTTATATATTACAAAATGCCATCCAGAAGTCAATCTCGCTGTCAAACTGTCCTGCACCTCAAAAAGAATTCTGCAAAAGCAGAGAACTCAGAGCGGGCGCATTCTACTGGGGGAGGGGGGAGTACCAGCATGTAAGACTGAGTCAACCAGGCCTCATAACACTGCTCAGTAGTCGAGACAGAGATAAGTGAAATTTAATTTGGATTTCAGTTTACATAGTAATTAGCTATACCTGCTGCTGTACCTATTTACCTTCTACTGAAGTTAACAGTCAAGTGTAATAAAATATTTGGATAAAATTCAGGCAAGCTAACTTTTTTTTTCCATTGAAATTTTATGCTTAATGACATGAAAACTGATTTGAAACAGAAACATCCTGAAAGAGTACAAATGGTCTACCTATTTTCGGCAATTCTGTTAAGTTCAGCCACATGGGAAAATGAAGAGATCCATCCCTTGGACTGCATGAGAAGATAAGCCAACACAATATCCTGCCCATACAGGCACCTGGGAGACGCTCACAGGAAATTCATGAGTAAATGAATGTTACAAATATGCTAATTCTGGGCGAGGCACCCACGTCCGCTATCTCATGGCCCCCACTCCCAAACAACCCTATGACGGAGATATTGATGTCCCTGTTCTACAGAAGGAAAAACTGAAGCTCCGTCAGATCAAGTGACTTGCCCGAGGTCACAGGTTAATAAGTTTCCATCATACAACAATGTTTCGAAGAATTTCCTTTGCTAACTATATTATTTGGATAAACTCTGAGGACAAGCACAGCATGCTTGCTGAAAATGAAAATATTAGATAATACACCAGTCTCAGTATACATTTTTCCTATCCCTCCTTGTTCCGCAAAGGATTGAATGGAAAGCTGTGTCCTAATCCTACAGAGAGTAAGGTATTTCATTTGTTTTAACTATAGAACTTATTGTTTTTATTAGTCACAATCCAATAATAATTTAACCAAGGAGATGTGTTCAAGTTTCACATTCTGCCATCAGAACCTTTACTACTAAAACGAGCAGTGACATAGGAGAGTCAAGACGTAGGAAAGGGTGGTTTAACAGATAAAAAAAATTAAGCCTTAAATGTTAACTAAATGACAGATGTGACAAATTAAAACTACCTTATATTAAATTTGAACTTTCACTTTCCTTCTATGTATGGGACTCAACAATTACGCTCTGAATGAACAGTACTACCGACAGCCATCAGTAAACCTTTAAGGCTAGGTTTCTCCTCTATCTGCATAAAACCTGAGAATATGGAAGGTTCCTGACAAATGTTCCAAAGCCACGTACATACATAAGGCCTCTGTGTTTCCCATTGAGGGTCTGACCCCAAGGCCTTTGTGTTTTCCAGTGAGGGTCTGACCCCGAGTCTCCGGGGGGGCACAGATTATCCGATGATGGAAGTCAGTGCCAGTAGAGGGCCCCCAGCCCTCTACCTCCGGAAAGTGGAAGGAAAAGGAGGGAGCAGAGAGCGCACAGTAGGGGGAGCAGGCAGGTGAGAGCCGGGAGAGAGCGAGCGAGCAGAAGAGAGAGGATAAAGGCCGGCCAGAGGCAAACACTCACTTCTCCCAGCAAACTGGAGCGTCTCACTCACTTAGAGCCAGTCATCCAGAAGTGAAAAAAAGGGGCCTTTCCTCATCCTCAATCCTGCAGCCTATGCAATTCCACCAACCCAAATTACTTGGACCAAGTGAGACAAAAGAAAACACACAGAGGACATTGTTAAAGGGCACTTCATGTTCAGAAGCTGTCAACACATGCCTTTCTACCAATTCTTTCTTTTTTAAAATTTTTTTTACCTTTTTATTTTATATTGGAGTATAGTTGATTAACAACGTTGTATTAGTTTCAGGTGTAAAACAAAGTGATTCAGTTATACATATACACGTTACTTCTTATGTTGAGTTTAACATCAATGGATAGACTAAGAGTACAATGTCTGTTTGCTGAAATAATAGTAAATGAATTTTTCTTGTACAAGCAAACTACCTTGAAGAATACCATGTCCCAAAACTGCCAGAAATACTTTTTAAAAAAAACCTAGCTAAAAAAGTGTAGCTATGTCTGCTTAAAGTCTTTTAAATGCTTGCTTAGGAAGCAGGAGCTCAAACAGTCAATACAAGAACACATGTATACAGACAGAGGTCCTTCATAACAGCAACCCAAATATCTGAGGCAGGCCTTCACAATTTCCAAGCATCTGTACTATCTTCTCTAGTCCTCACAACAGGCTTATGAAGTAAGTAGGAAAGATGTCATTATTCTATTTTGAAAATAAAGGGACAGGCCCACAGAGCTACGTAATTTTTGAATACAGTTTCAAGCTAGTAAAGGGTAGACTGAAAAACAGAATTTAGGTCTTTAGGCTTTTTGATAAATGCTGCTTCTGATTTTCGACTTTGAAAATCAGTGAAAACGACACGTGGAAAACCCAGGAATTTCTATTTCTTTAAATGATGCTCTAAATTGCCGTGCAACTACTTTAGTACATATTCTTAGGTTTATGTTTTAAGTATGTAAGAAAACACTCTGATAATTAAATTCAGGTCGTCCTTCATTTGTGCAAATTATTTACTAAAAGAGAAAGAGGGGGAGGATGGGAGACAACAGGGAGGAAAAGACTAGAAGGAACCACGGCATCACCTTAGTGAGGATGTTCAGAAAATATTCAGAAGAACCTGGAGCCCCTGGGACAGCTGAATTAATGAGGTCTTTAACTTTTAAAATGTCTAGAACTTCATCTCCACCATACTGTCATAAACATAAATACTTACGTCAGATATTCTGTATGACTTATGAAGTTTTGCAATTCTTAGAAACAGTTTTTAATGATTACAAAAATGCTTCAGAAATATGACAGCTTGGCCAACTCATTCTTCTTCTGAAAATTTTGTCTTGAATTTCCAACTGCTTTCATATCTCCTTAGGGGAGATGGGGCATATGTGTGTTTAAATTATCTCACTTCCTTGGACTGTCCTAGGGCTCTTTTTTCAATGAAACAAATTGCCGCCTTGCTGTCCTTGCTGCCTCGTTTTACCACTGAATTCAGCCTGATTCAGACTCTTTTCTATTACCTAAACCAGCATTTCCCAAAGTGTGTACTGAGGACCACTAGTGATATTTAATACGTGTTAATGTAAACGAACAAAAATGAAGAGAATCTTGCTAAACAATGCAGAAGGAATCCCCTTCTTGGAAAGTCACAGTGGACATTGGCATAGCAAAGGCTCTAAGAAATCCTGCAGTAAAAAAACATGTTTATTTTTGCTTAACCTATCTCACCAGATTTATTTGATCTGTCCCCATTATAACAAGAAAATCTTGAATTACCAAATTGGCTACACTGGATCATTTTCAACGAAACCTGAGTATAAACAACATAACATAAACATAAAGCCCGGTATATATTTTATTGATACATATTTGATGTCACATTGACCTTATCAAACTGTTTCTTTGGGGGAGGTGTACTAACATTATTTAACATTACTTACATTTAGTTTTTTAGTTTTTTTTTTTAAGAGAATTAGTGATTATTTTTGTTTGAAGGAGTTTCCTGGTCAGTTAAAAACTCCAACCAAAGGAGGCAGAGTATCAACGGACTAAACCTGTATGAATATTTAAAAACAGAGCTAATACCACTTTTATACCTTTTATCCTTAAATGCTAATTTCTCCAATTGGCTTCTCCAAATTATGTCATCCTCTGTTTTATTGAAGAACATCAGCTTCACTTTCCTTAAAAGAAAAAAACAAAAACAACTCAAAAAGTACTATTTCGATTATAGAATTAAAAATATGCATGAATGGAAAGTCTAAAAGTGAACTAGCATGAATGTTTTTTCGTGCCAACTAGGTAACCAAAAATACCAAAAATAAAGGAATCAAGTAAATAAAACAGCTTGGAAGGGAGAAAGAAGAGTGAGAAATGACGACTGAGGGATAACATGTCTGTTGAGGTCCACTAAGTATTTAATCGATTTAGAATACCTTCTACTAATCTAGCAGTCTTACAAGGGGTAGTAATTAAAGACAAAATGACATACCTGAGACTGGGTATATTAGTCAAAGCATAACTCAGTACTTTAACCATTGGTGTGAAGCCTGTTCCCGCTGCCAATAAAAAGAGATCTTCCAAGTCTTGGAACTGGGATATTTTAAAATTGCCCTCGGGATTGCTTACAGAAACATAATCTCCTAAACAATGAAATATACATAAAATTAGGAAAAAGAAAAAACTGAGACCGTTAACCTAGCTGAATTAAGAACACTAGGAGGAACAGGTTGCATAATTATCAGACTACATCTCAGTTTTTAAGGAATGTAAGGGGTTTTGAGAATACTCACTAGGCTCCCAAGTATGTCATTATACTCAAAGTATCATTATAATCAAATTAATAATGAGATTTCATTATACTCATTTCCCAATATTATTTTCCCAAATCAGCTGGAGTCTCTAACATACAAACTACTGCCAAACATTTAACTACAAATTATCAATAAAGGCTTGATTGCTAAACTAAAACTAGGCACTTCAAAAGCAGAGTCCGAGTATACCTGTCTTGCACAGTATAGGGCAGAAAATACACATTCACTACTTACATACTGATTCTTAACCACAGTAATAAGCGTAGTAGGAGAGAAAATTGAAATGGAAATGTATTCTAATATCTTATGTTGTAAGTGTGCTAACTTTGCCTCCATCAAATCTCTGAAAATACCTATCAATTAAAACAAGAGCTGTTCTGCGTTTAATTCCCATAAAGACAAATCAAGATCAGAAACCGTACTTGGGGCATGCTACTTCCAAATTTTCAATCAAAACAGTTGAATCAACCCTTTTCTGCTATGCAGTTGGTATAATCACTATGTACCACTCATATAATGTCTTTAGGACATTTCAGAAATTTTCAATGTAACTTTAAAAATACAAAATAAAGCTGACCATATTTTAAAAACAATTTCAAATGCTCTGGTTTATTTTAAAATGTTTGGATGCTCATAATTTTTCCCTTTTTTGTCAATGGCAGGATAGTAAGACTGTTGTAGTAATTGATGAGTTAAACATTAGAAAGTAACAGAAGCTCCTTGTTATAGTTTGAAAGGGACCATAAGATCAGAACATCCTCAGGAAAAAGTCAGCTGGTTGTTTACTAAAGCAGCCTCACAGAATGATATTAACTTGATAACTTCTGTCCACAGTCCAGTCCTTCCAATGCCATAAAATTGATTACACTCAGGCAAGGACTTGATGCTAATGAAGTTCACAAGAGATTAAAGCACACATTCCAGAATGGCAATGGATTTTCAGCCTGACTACCTGCATCTAGTGACCTGCGCATTACCCGCCCCCATCCAGGGCATCTCATTCCCAGTATTGGAAGACCAAATATTTGGAACATTTAGAAGGGCAAAATAATCGTTTAAAAGTTACTTGATGAACATGGAATTGAAACAAAGAAGTGGATAATTTTATAGGGTAGCTCACATAGGCCATAATGAGGCTTCATGAGTTATCACTGCTCTCATGAAGGCATCTCATTCCCAGTATTGGAAGGGCATCTCCAGGGTGTCTCATTCCCAGTATTGGAAGACCAAACATTTGGAACATTTGGAAGGGCAAAATAATCCTTTAAAAGTTGCTTGATGAACATGGAATTGAAACAAAGAAGTGGATAATTTTATAGGGTAGCTCACATAGGCCATCATGAGACTTCATGAGCTACCACTGCCATGCCAGTGTACAACCCTCTAAGTGGCACCAGTATCTGTGCCATGACTAGTTCCCCTAGATGAAGATGAAAAAAACACTGATCTTGCTATTCTGGCTTTCCTTTCCATGCTCTGTGCTGACTCTCCACCCTGCTCTCTGCTACACAATCTCTATGGATAGGTTATAATACCATCAGTTAAGTTTCCAGCTGCTATATTACAATCATGTTGTCAGCCCTTCACAAGGTGATATCACCTTCACTAGATCTGTAGGTATTCCAGAATTCTTTAGGTTCACATTTATGTTCAATATTTTGATTTATGTAACCAAAGATGACTCATCACATCTATTATATGTAGACTGCTGAGCTTAACTTTCAGACAGCAGCAAATTTCCTCTATTTCCAAATTTTATTGATCTACTTCACTCAATATTACTGCTAATACTGTCTTAAAAGGGGAGGAGCTCTTTTATTGTTAGGCAAAAGGCAGTGAAAAGTTGAAGACAGAAAAAGGAGTAGAAACAGGAAGGGGGGCGGTCTCTAAATATTAGTAGGTTTCATTATAGTCCCTTTATTAATTCTTTCAAAGTACTTTTATTGAGCGCCTGTTAGGCGCTAACTGCCTTGCTGGGTATGGAAAATACGAAGATAAGACATATCTATCCTTAAACTCAAAGTCCTGTAAAGAAGGAATATTATTTATTCTTATCCTAGATCAATGAACAAAGTGTTAGTTACCGAGGGGTGCAGAAGAGGAGGGAGGCTTCATAAAGTAAGCGATATTTTTAAAAAATATTTTTAAAAAGGTACTTGACAGGTAGAGAGAGGCATTCTAAAAAACTCAAGCACCTAAGAATGAGGATGACAAACTTCTGGACTAACTGATTAAGTCCTCTTCATGGCCTGCAAAGACTTGGATGCTTTTTCCAGCTTCACCTCTCACTGTACAAAATACTAGTGCTACTCAGGTAATGGAGACCCATCCAAGGCGTCAAAGCTGCAGAGCAACATGATTAAAGCTATCATCAAGTCAGTATGGAAAAAGAACTGGAAAATGCAGATTAATAGCAAGATACCAGTTAGAGGCAACTGAGAGAGACCAATTACAGATTAAGAGAGAAATGATGAAGGCTTGATCTAAGAAGGTGGCAGAAGGGATAGAAAAGAAAGATTAAAAAGTCACTGAGAGGTAGACTCAATAAAACTTAGTGACTGACTGGATTGGGAGGGAGAAAATGGGAAGACTCAGGGATGACTCGAGTCTCCAGATTGGGTCGAAGATGTACAGTGATGCTGCAAATAGCAGATGAGGAATATGGAAGCAAGGATAGGTTGGTGGGACTAAGAGAACATGACTTTGGTGGCAGACATGATGAGTTTAAGATATCTGACAGACTCCCACAGGGAAATAACTAAGAGAAAGTGTAACATGTGATCCAATCCAGAACACAATCTAGGTTAAAAAAATATATACTAACCAATCTGAAGATGATCAAGCTCTGGTGTAAAGAGTCCAGCAGGGTAGATTTTGATCAAAAAGTAGATGTATTTATTGTTGGGAAAAACTGGTTCCTTGAACTCTGAGAATAAGGAATCAGATACGGGTGTATATGGCTTCACAATTTCAGTACCTGGAAAAAGTCACAACAAAGAAATTCAAATCTAAAATCTAAATGAAGATGAAGCATACAAATTTTATGATGCTATCAGTATATATTTAAAACTGTGCACTTAATGTAAACTTAATTCTATGTTCTATATGTATGTAGTACATGTATATGTACCCTAAACCTATGTGTGCTGAGATAATTTTAGCAAATCAGTAATCTACCCATAATATAAATAATCTGTTTTTATTAAGCGTGGCATAAGGTGATGGGGTTTTATGTTAATAAACTTAGACAACCATCTACACCATCAGCATGTAAGCTTTGTAATAGGCCACAACAAAAATGGCATTAAAAGTTAACAGAGATGCAAGAAGGTACTTACATAATAATTTTAATTATACACCAAATTTTTTAAAGATTTTATTTTATTTTATTTATTTTTTGCCTCACCACACGGCACGCGGGATCTTAGTTCTCTGATCAGGGATCAAACCCATGTCCCCTGAAGTGGAAGCACGCAGTCTTAGCCACTGGACCGCCAGGGAAGTCCCCATACACCAAATTTTTAACAATGGATTCCGATGGCCAGTGGGATCATTTGAGTTCCAGGAAGGGAAGAATTTCACTTTTTACTTTATATATTTCAAATTGTTTTAACAATTTAATATTTTATATATTACTTTGGTAACTGAAAAGAATGTTAATCCAACTACTTCTAAGAATATAATAATAAAAAACAGGGTAAATAAGAAGTCATATTTTAGCTAGCCAAATTCCAAAGAAAGAGGAGTCACCACATGTTTGAAAGACCAAAATTTTATACACGGTTCCATCACATATACAAAAATTAATCTATGTGTAAATTATAATACATTGACAATAACCACACTGGGGAAGATACCAGCTATTGAATGATAACTTGGCATTAGTGACGATGAAGAGAAAAACTGAACAGCGCCATCATAATAAACCATAGTCACCAAATCCTGGCTGGTAGTCTGTGAGGCTGATTGCTGGAAAGGCTAGGAGTGTTACCTTCTGCAGTTTCAAAAGACTAAGAAGATGTCAGACATCGGTAAGAAAGGTATTTAAAACAAGTAAATGAGGTAATTTCAGGACGAAAATGAGGGAAAAAGAATTTACACAGTAAGGAGTATGTTTAGAGAGCTTCTTATACTAGTGGTACATGCAAGGAAATCATTTATAATCCTCCACTCATTTTCAGTTTTATAAATTCAACTTCATAAATGACAGACCCGAAAGTGGCTAAATAGAGACGTTAGTGTGTGTTTCTGGCAGCTGTCTTCACGGAAGACCATCTGTGTGCTCCCTCACCTCTTTCCTTTAAGGCTTTGTTAGTAATAAATTACAATGCTGGTGGCATTATCTCTGTGACTAGTGATAATTTCTTTGTTCATACAGTGATGCAGCACAGCTATAGTTCCCACATGTAGGATCACTGCATCCACAAACCTAGAATCTGGCTATCACGAAGTCTAGCTGCCCAGAAACATTTTATTTATAACCTAAATGGGCACTTCCTCGAGAGATTAGTACTGATTCCGAACTGCTTATAAAAGAAGAAAATGTTTCCGCAAAGCCTCTGCTTGCCTTACCTGTAATAGTTAGCTTGAAGTAAACATGATGCCCAGCTGGCACCTGAAGATGTGTGCTTGGTGGAAGCATCAAGCAGAAAAGCTTCGTACCGTGAGTCACATCTTCCTTGGAAATTAACTGGCACTTTCTGTAGTACAAACCTAGAAAGTGAGTCATTTTCTCTTAGTGATGAATAAATTAAATAAGAAGTACCCTCAGACCTACCACGCAAAAACACAGGCTCAGCTTTTGCTCTTCAGTGAGCTTGAGTTTCACGAACAGGCCTATGACATTTTAAACATTCGTCAGTATTTTGAAAATCTCATAGTGTTAGTTTTTTCCATTTTATTTCCTGTAATATCCATTTTCTAAAACCTGTAAGTACTTCTGTAATTTGAAAAATAAGCTCTACAAAATGAGTGTTATTTTCTCATGTTTGTTGTTATAGCATGTTAAAACCATTATAGTCTAAGAAATTAAAGTCTAGTTTATTTCTTCTTAAATTTACTTTTTAAAATAATTCCATCCTTTAAGCCTATAACAGCTATATAATTAAATTGTAGATGTGAAAAATATTTGATAATCAACAAACTCATTCTAAATTCTTTTCTTACAGAATGGAAAAGTCCTGAAACTCAAATATTTAAGGTTTAACAATATCAGCACTATTCAATAACTTAGAAATATTTCTTTGATAAAGGCAGGAAAAATATACATTCTTGTGTCTCTGTACATGTGTATTATATATACACAAACAAAATTCATATATATATATATGAATTATACAACATTTCAATGGTCAAAAAATGACTAAAACAAAAAATAAGCTTAGGTTTAAGGGTGTAAGTTCTGATTATCTGGAAAATTAATTTAAGTGAAAAACTGAAGATGCCAAGTTTGTGGTACTAAAATACAAATAAACAAAAGGAATCAAGTATTTCTATAAATATGGGAAATATTTGAAATTAATACCCTAAGCTCAGGAAATATTATTTGTATACAGAGCAAAATAATACCACTTGGATTGGAAGATCTTGTTACAGAAGTTCTGAAAGCATGAATATTTTCACTTGTAAATTTTCTTTCGGATGTAAACAGCATGCCAGAGTAGACTTTGTTTCATAATTTCCTCTCTTTTATAAAACAGCATTTACAGAGATGTCAGGAATTAATCCTAATAAAGCATCTTATTACCCTAATTATGCTCTTTTTTTTAACCTAAAAATATTTAAGTAGGTGCAAAAAGATTTACTCCAGACCTCAGGATGTGAAGGTCCTACATCGAATAATGGAATGGTTACTGGAAAACTAAAATTCACATAGAATCCTAAGAAATCATTTTGGCCACAGTGTCATCCAATTCTTTTCTTCCCTTGTCCCTTTTGCTCCCAAAGATCCTGGTCACTAAATCTTACCATCTGTCACCATGGTAGCTCGGTATGCACATAAACTTAAGAGTGCATCATTGCCAGGGCAAAGCTTAGACCAGGTTACAGCTAAGGGTACCGCCCCAGAGTTATCCCAGAAGGCCTTACTGGACCGACGAAGGATCAGAGGACCTAGGCTCACCCCCAAGAAGAAATGAAGGTAAGCTGTGACAAAGCGAAAGAGAGGCATGGACATATATACACTACCAAACGTAAGGTAGATAGCTAGTGGGAAGCAGCCGCATAGCACAGGGAGATCAGCTCGGTGCTTTGTGACTGCCTGGAGGGGTGGGATAGGGAGGGTGGGAGGGAGACGCAAGAGGGAGGGGATATGGGAACATATGTATATGTATAACTGATTCATTTTGTTATAAAGCAGAAACTAACACATCATTGTTAAGCAATTATAGTCCAATAAAGATGTGAAAAAAAAAAGAAAGAAAATAAGAGAAGCCTGAAAGTCAAAGACGACAAAGCTGAAAATAAAACCTTTCAGCCCTAAAAAAAAAAAAAGAAAGAAAGAAAAGAAAAGAAATGGAGGTTCAAACGATCTCCTTATCCCTTCCTCTAGACCTTCCTGGGACCCAGAGTGGTAATACAATATGAGACCCCCATCTATATGTCTAAATACATGAAAGTTATATATCAGACAAATAACTGCTAAATAAAATATGTTCTATGTTGTACCTTGAAATATACTTTGATAATGTCCTAGAAGGCTAGGTTCGAATTCAGGATTCTTCAACTCCTCAGAGTTCCATGCAGGAAGATGGCGGAGGGATGAGAGCCGCACTCCCTTGACTGCCTATGGCCTGACCCCCCTCTTCTCAGCCCCACTGTCTGACCCTGAGTGGAGCCTTGTGCAGGTGTGGGTGCACCAGCCCATATGTTAAGGCTCATCTACATGCTCTCTCCATAAACAGCCTTGGCTACTTCTTGGATAGAAGCGGATTTGGGGCCATTTGGGCAGGGAATTCTGGGGCTCCAGATACCTGGAGGGCAGTGGTGAAGGAAAGAGCCTGAACTCCAGGTGGATAATTCTTCACCTTGCTCACTCCTCATCCCGTGGGAGCAGTGCGGCCGGAGGAGAGCCCTTGTGTTTTCCTACAAGCACGGAGTCCAGGGCAGGTGCCCCTCCTGACAGTTTCACTTCTAGCCTTTACCAGAAAGGATTTTCTACAGTAAGTATGCACCTCTTTGACTATACTTAAAACACAAGGAAACTCTGGGTTCCAGTGACTGACTGGCTTTCCTTGTTAGAGAATTAACACCGTATTCCTGCTGTTTAACACCACTGAGATAATTTCAACATTTTACCAATAAAACTGCCATAATTTCACAAGGACGTGCTAACAATAGGTTCTAAAAGTCTTACGGAAATTTTAAGAATGGTTTTGTCTTTCAGTTGCACTGAGGAGAGAAGTGTCACAGGCATGGACCTGAAAAATGGGGGAAAAGGAGTATAAAGCAGATACACTGACAACTTCAGTCTGGATAATGCCTGTATTGAAGTGTCAGGTTTTTGGTTTTATAAGCATAATTATACAAGAAAATGAGAAACTGAAAATAAATATGAGATGGTGAAACAAAAACATAAGACAGAAAACTGTCTGCCCAGAAACCTCAGTTCTTTTTTAATCTTTATTTTTTTATTGAAGTATACTTGTTCTTCAATGTTTCAGGTGTACAGCAAAGTGATTCAGTTATAAATACACACACACACACACACACACACACACACACAAAACACACATTCTTTCTTTTTCAGGTTCTTTTCCATTATAGGTTATTACAAGATATTGAATATATTTCCCTATGCTATGTAGTAGAGGTCCTTGCTGTTTACCTATTTTATATACAGTGGTGTGTATATGTTAATCCTACATTAACTTCTTTTAATAACATACATATAATATTGAGACATTCAGCGTAACACTGAAATGCTGAGGATAATATGATAATTTGGGTATCCTTTTTTCTTCTTGTTGAAAAGACACTATAGCTTTCCTTCTAAAGAGTAGACTTTCACAGGCTAAAATAAAGACAAAGCTCAGTGGGAGAGAGACGTGAAAGAGAGCACTGGACTGGGAGTACATACTGCCTTCAACCTGTCCTTCAGATCCTTCTTGCTCCTAGTATACTTTTTGTTTTTCTGGCCATGCTACGCGGCATGCGGGACCTCAGTTCCCACACCAGGGATGGAACCTGTGCCCGCTGCAGTGGAAGTTCAGAGTCCTAACCACTGGAATTCCCCCAGTACACTTTTAAAGCACCTATCCACTCTCATTTTCCCTGCTGGAAGCAGGGGCTTACAGAAGTTAAATGGCTTGCCCAAGATCACAGAGTCGCTTGAGATGTGGGATGAGGCAACAAGTTATGAGAGTTTCTCGCCCCAACTCATAGGCCTTGTTCAAAAAGTTTGAGAATCATCGTTCTAGAACAGTACATCGTTCTTTAGCATCTTCCTCCTAATTTTGACCCCATCGGTTCAAGCATAAATGTTTATAGATTATCCCTCCACCCTTTACAACTCCCTACTAACTATTTAATGTCCAAATTAAGGAACCAGTTCAACAAGTCACCATCCATCCCAGGTACATCTCTTCTTCAACATCCCCAATTCCTACCGTTCTGATCAACCACAGGTTTTCTTAGCACTCTTTACTACTTTCAATTAACTAAATACAGGTGTCCCCCGCTTTTCGAAATTTCCCTTTACGCCGCTTATCTTTTATGAAAAATCTACATTAGTACCTGTTTTTCCTAACTGGAAGAAATCCAAAGAGGATTTTCACTTTTATGAAAAACGGTGAAAAGGGAAAATAGCATTCAGCATTTGTTTTGCAGTGAGCTGTTACGGAGGCAGCGTGCACCCCGAGCAGAGAGAGTAGCACCCCAAGCTCCTTCCCCAGGAGCTACACTCAGCATCTCAGCATCAAGCCGCCATAACTTTGAACTGTGCCTGTGAGCATCTGCGCTTCGTCTCAGTTTACCTTGTGCCTCCGTGAGCTAGATGTGTCCTAGGGTAACTGCTTCTTCCCTTTACACCATTTCCACTTAGGAAAGATTCCATAGGAAGGCTCTACTTTTGGATAGTGGGGAAACCTGTATGATTTACTTACCTCCTAATTTGCAATCTACCTTTGCTCATGTCTTCCTCTAAGATCTTCCTGAACCAACATAGAGCAACCAGTTAGTGCAACTACACACTTAAAAAATGCTCCAATGGAAAATAAATAACCCCAAACATCAATACTAACATCTACAATACTTTAAGATGTATTGATATACATACCTAGATATGTCCACGCAGAAAAACCCACAACCTACAGCCATTCAATTCAATAGACATTCCATTTAGAAACTGGGTTATGTAAGGAGGGAAATCCAATATTACATTAACACCTTGGAAGAGGCTCAGAGCAAGACATGATATTGTCTCTTAGCTCAATTTTATCAGATGCCTGAAAGGGTGAAGCCATATGTTGCTGAGACCACTCCGGTTTCTGGAACCTATTAAGGTTGAATAGAAAGGCTGCACACTTGAGGGGCCTTGCCCTGGGAGACATTTTTCATATGATGTGCTGATGGACTGGAGAGCTATTAATGACTGAATGAGATTCTAGTAAAGCGCCGGTTTCTTCTTAGCTGTGTATCATTTGATATACATGGTTCACGGCCAGAGACCAGGGCTGGGCTGTGAGATAAGAGAAAATCTACATATTGGCCTCTGCCCCCGGTTCCTGGCACAGAGTTCCTAAAACTCTTATAATATCTTACGTGATAAGAACAGAAGGAGCATCTCTTGTCCTTCACACAGTAGTTCCCCCTTATCCATGGGGGATACATCCCAAGGCCCCCAGTGGATGCCTGAAACTTCTGGGGTTTCCTATATATATGTACATATTATACAGTTGTAATTTATAAATTAGGCATGGTAAGAGATTAACAACAATAACTGATAATAAAATAGAACAATTATAACAATATGCCATAATAAAAGTTATGTGAATGTGGTCTGTCTCCCTCAAAATATCTTACTGTACAAACTTAATGCCATTTTCACCTTAACTAAGTACTTATCATGAACTGTGGCAGTAACTTTTGCAGTTTAAAGTACAACAGCAGAACTAGCATGGGGGCTTCCCTGGTGGCGCAGTGGTTGAGAGTCCGCCTGCCGATGCAGGGGACGCAGTTCGTGCCCCGGTCTGGGAAGATCCCATGTGCCGCGGAGCGGCTGGGCCCGTGAGCCATGGCCGCTGAGCCTGCGCGTCCGGAGCCTGTGCTCCACAACGGGAGAGGCCACAGCAGTGAGAGGTCCGCGAACCACAAAAAAAAAGAAAAAATCTAGCACGGATTCCTTTTTCCTTCTTCACAATTTCACAGAGAAGATTTGTTCTCATGGTAGATCTTAGCAACCTCATAATTTGATTTTTCTTTTCCTTTCCTTGTTAAGACAAGAACTTTCACCCTTTCACTTAAAGGAAGCAATTTATGGCTTCTCTTTGGCATTCTGGAATTGCCAGCATCACTCCCCTTGTGCTTTGGGGCCATGACTAAGTAAAATAAAGGTGACCTGAACACAAGCACTGTGTGATCCCGCGACAGTTGATCTGATAACCCGGAAGGCTACCAAGTGACTAACGGGTGGGATGCGCTGGACAAAGGGATGATTCACGTCCCCAGCGGGACGCCTTGAGATTTCATTACACTACTTAGAACGGTGCACAATTTAAAACTTATGAATTGTTTATTTCTGGAATTTTTCATTTAATATTTCTGGACCACGACTGACTGTGGTAAGTGAAACCTCTGAAAGCAACACCACAAATAAAGGGGGAAGCACTGTATTTGTCTTTGACCCTCATCTCTCACACGGGATTCCTAAAAAAATACATGCATGGCTCTAATTTCATAGTTTATCCCTTGTAAATTCCTACGTAATAAGAGAACCAGGAACATTTTTGTCCTCATGAGGTGACTCTGGCTGGGCTCCTGGATGAGCGCCGGTCACCAGAAAGACTCAGCTCTGATAGAAGTTTGGAATTTCCAGCCCCACGTCCCACCCTCTGGAGAGGGGAGAGGGGCTGGAAATGAAGTTAATAACTGACCATGCCTACGTGAGGAACCTCCATAAACTCCCAATAGCACGGGGTTTAAAGAGCTTCCAGGTGGGCAAACACATCAACACTGGGAGGGTGGCAGACCTCAACTCCCCACGGACAGACGTTCCTGTGCTCAGGACCCTCCCAGACCTTCTCTCACCCTCTGCATCTCTTCCATCTGGATATTCACCTGTATCCTTTATCATATGTGATCTACTCTAGCAAACTGATCAAGCCCAGGGAAGGGGTCTTTGGAACCTCCCATCTATAGCCAGTTGGTCAGAAGGACAGGTGGTAACCTGGGCTTGCCACTGGCGTCTGAAGTGTGTGTGTGTGTTGGGGGACGGGGGTAGGGATCATGTGGGACTGAGCCCTTAACCTGTGGGATCCGATGGTGTCTCCAGGTAGACAGTGTCAGAACTGAGTTAACTTGTAAGACACCAGCTGGTACTGCAAAGAACTGCTTGCTGTGGAGGAAAATCTCCATGTATTTGGGACCAGAAGTGTCAGGAGTGAAGCGTTCTAGTAAAGGAGACACATAGGAGACAAAGACAGTAGGGAGGGAGGGCGTTTTCTTCCTACACAGGAAAGAAAAATCTGAGTTTTTCCTTTACAGAATGTCACAGTTCATACAGCAGGGGTCATCCTGATTTAGCCTTGCTGGCTGGCTGTTTCTGCCAAGACAGTGAGCTTGATGAGCAATGAACTTGTGCGCAGGGATGATGTTCAGAACACCTGCGAACAAGCGGAGCTTTCAATAGCTCAGTTGGTAGAGCAGAGGTCTGCAGAACACTTGAGAACAAACTATTTTCAAGAACTGTACAAATATCTAACATTTCTGACTATGGATAAAATAACTCAAACCCATGAAGTCACTAGAATACCTTCCTATGCTGAAGAAACAACAAAGTTTTAGTTATTATATACTTTTAAAAGTATTATGTAATTGCATTTATTTTGCTGTTTTTAAAAATTATTCAGCCTTTTCACTAACTTTGGTAAGACTTCCACTTAAACTCTAGTAGTATAGTTTTATCATCCTCACCCAAACCACTCCTGAATATATGAATAAGAATACGCTCATAACACAGCTTCAAACACTAGGATGATAAATGTGTAAGGGCACACATTTTTCCATATACTGGGGTACAACCTAATGAAGCAGTATTAGTAAGTTGACAATAAAGCATAGATTCCTTTCTGTTTTAACTATTACTGTTAAAAATATACCTAAAGTGGGCTTCCCTGGTGGCACAGTGGTTAGGAATCCGCCTGCCAATGCAGGGGACACAGGTTTGAGCCCTGGTCCAGGAAGATCCCACATGCCATGGAGCAACTAAGCCCGTGTGCCACAACTACAGAGCGTGCACTCTACAGCCCGCAAGCCACAGCTACTGAGCCCACGTGCCACAACTACTGAAGCCCACGTGCCTAGAGCCCATGCTCCGCAACGAGAAGCCACCGCAATGAGAAGCCTGCGCACCTCAACGAAGAGTGGCCCCTGCTCGCCGCAACTAGAGAAAGCCCGCACACAGCAACGAAGACCCAACACAGCCAAAAATAAATAAGTTAAATAAATAAATTTATTAAAAAAGACATAAAAAATTATTGTAAAAATATATATACACCTAAAGTGTATTCAGGTCTTTTACTACCTCACCTAGACAGATGTGAGTTGAATCCTTCTTTCAAAGTGAGGATTTTATAGAGTTAAATATTAGCATTAAATTAGGAGAAAGGAAGCTCTTTCTCCAAGACTAGATTCAATGGGGCCCTTAGACAATGGGGTCCACATCATAGCAAGGTTGTCACTAGATTTGAACATTTCTGTGCTTATCACTTTTCCTCAGTTCCATAACTAATAATTCAGCCAACATTATACACTGAAGTGCCTGAACTGCCTGAATTCTAAGTTTTTAAACTTCTTCTATTCTACCTTTTAATATAGTAAATAATTTCTTACTCATTTACAGCCTGCCCCATCTATTCTGTGTCTCTTCATATTCAGGCCATTCCGCTAGAAATAAGAAGAAGACAGCAAAATGCCAAAGTATCTTATAGTTACTGTGCAAGCAACAACTCTACACCTGTGGGACTGAGCAGACAATTTAAGAGAACAAAGCACAATGAAGTTTCTATTTGCTATCCCCAGTATTTTCTTCTTTTCCAGTAATTCTGAAGCTTGTTTTAGGCAGCAAAGAAACACGGATGCGCAGGCAAGGAAGGGGAGGGGAGGGGTGAGGGCAGTTCTTTCTACCCCTGCAACAAGAGCTGTGGTTCACTGTGGCGGCGAACAGCTTGCCTGCAGAATCACAGGCTCCACAGAAAGCCTCCATTAAGTGACTGCTCACAGAGTGCTGACAAGCACATTTACACCTACAGACAGTAGTTCAGTGTGTGTGCATGCGCGCGCATATGGTGTGAGCAGTTAGGAAGCCCTGATGAAAGTATAGTTCAAATAATGAGAAACTGCCATTTTTCTAGGTTGAAAAATAAATATCAGTGACTTCATACAGTTCAACTTGAATTATAAAGACAGTTATAGATTCTATATATATTTAACCTAGAGGTTTATAAACAGCTGCTGACATATCACAATTATGACACAATTTTTAAAAATCTTGTTTATAATTTTGGATCCCAATATTCATTTACTGAGTTGTTTGTTGGCAAATCTGTATAACTGCCTTTGTCTGGTGATCTAAGTTCCCATATTAAAGGCAATCACAATTAAAATAAACTTTAGGTTGGATACAGAAGTAGCAATCCAATTATCTATTAGCTTCTGACTCTTAATAGACACGTTTGTTAGTCATCACACACACACACACACACACACACACACACACAACTACACACTCATAATCTTCATCTATTCATCTTTGGGAAGAAGAAAATAATTGGAAGCACCCAAGTTACAAATGGTAGTTTGGTTCCAGTCATATAATTTAATTTACTAACTATTACAGCTGGATTAAAGGTAAAAATGAAGTAGTTTCTCTTCTCTGATTATGTTCTTTGCTACATTTGAATCTTTTGTGTAAGTAAATTTTAGATTTGACATGAGAAGGTAGTGCACTTACACACAACTTACATGCTTATTTTCAAACTTAAATTTTTAAACTAAGAAATTTCAGTAAGAGGAAGCCAGCATGAAAACCTCCTTGAAAACCAAGGAGCTACGTGATAGACTGAACATTTGAAGCTACTGACAACAAGTTAATCATAATACTCTGATCATGTAAGTATTCAGCTTTGCTAGTGTGGAAAATAACCTATAGTTTTTGTCATGATTTAAGGAAGAGAAAGGACGAACATGAAATTATCTATGCTAATTCTGTCAAACAAATAAAAAAAAAATCCCCTAAACTTTGAGTCATTTTCCAAAGTGGAAAATCTAATTCACTGAAAAATACATGCATGGCTCTGATTTCAGACAAGAAAGCTAAAGCGAACTACGATGGTTCATGATTCAAGCCAAAATTTATGGCAGGGATGAAAGAGTTCATGGAAAGCCTCAGGAAATTATAGAAAAGAATACTTGAGCAATGTTCATTCTATTTCCAAATGGAGGTCAGCCTGGGTTCTCAGTCTCATTTATTTCCAGGACTTAGCTTTTACCTGGTTTGCTATGATTTTCCAATCACTAGAGAGTCGGATAATTTCAGGGCAACAGATTTCACTTTAATAATATCTCTTTTCATTTTCACTGTCTTTTACCTATTCTCTTCTGATCTGCTACATCACTCAGTTATTCCTCTATGTTCTCTCTCCCTACCTTATACCACACAATTGAGACCTCCTGCTCTGGGAAAATGGCTCTATTTGAACTTTCCCACATTTAGCTTACATTTTCTTTCTCTACCACCTGCAAAAGGTCTGGCACAATAAGTACCCAGTAATGATACCTGGAAAGCCCTTCATAGTTTTTTTGGGTTTCTTTAAAGCCACTTTCAAAACATTGCTTGATATTCACCTCCTTCATTGATGGAGAGTCATTTAAGGTCAAATTCATCTGCATCTGTTTGTTCACTTAAGGTAACCTTACAATACATTCAAGTTTGCACTATGTAACTTGCTCTTACTGGCCTATTTCTTGATACAAGTATTCTTCAGTCTCATGTTTGTGTATGTTCTTTCTTCCGCCTGGGAAAATAATTTCTGATGCCTTTTATTTGTTTCGTACCACAATACCTAAAATAGCCTTCTACACACAGTATGTACTCAAAATACAGCTATGTGATATTTTTCTGAAAATTAAAATACTATCCACAAATATATTTTTATAATTTTAAATATTTAAAGATGCTAAACTGAATACATGCAGTTAGTTTCTTCTAACCCCTCCCTAAAATAACAGCAAAGATGGTTTTTTTTCTGTGTGTGTGGTTCTTTTTTTAAGGCCTAGCCTGCAAGGACAATAAGAACAGAAATAAAAAAGCAACAGAAGTTTGGGAGCTGACAAAGCAAAGAGACGACTGGTAACTGACTCAGTAGACTCCATAAAGCTAAATCCTAAGCTAGACAAACAAAAAGCCAAGAATCAACCCATCTGTAATATGAGATCCCTTTGAGGCTCAGAAATTGGCAGGACCAAGTATCTAGAATCAGAGTGAAGGCAGAGCTAAAACCATTTTCTGGAAGAAAGTTCATTGAAGAAGCCTAGATACCACCTCCCCCGCTTTCTGAAGTCCTCCCCTACTTCACATGGCCACAGGACTGATTCTCTCCTATTCTGGCAAAGTATCATAATTTTGCTCTCTCCGTAGAGGGCAAAACAAAGGGTCTCTAGATTGGGTATATGTTATAGGCTGAACTGTGTCCCCCTCAATTTTCAACGTTAAAGTCATAGCCCCCAGTACCCCAGAAAGTGACTATATTTGGAGACAGGGTCTTTTAAAAAGTAAGTTAAAATGAGGTCATTAGGGTGGCCCCTAATCCGATGTGACTGACGTTCTTATAAGAAGAGGCAGTAGGGACGCAGATGGAAGACCATGTGAACACAGCCATCTGTAAGCCAAGGAGGGGCCTCAGGAGAAGTCGACCCTGCCAGCACCTTAGTCTCAGACTTCTAGCCTTCAGACTGTGAGAAAATAACTTTCTGTTGTTAGGCCACCAAGTCTGTGGTACTTTTTCACAGCAGCCTTAGTAGACTAATATAGTATACTAGGCAAAAAAAAAAAAGAAAAGGAAATTAAGTTTACAGATATCCCAGCCTTCTTTTCCCTTATAACTTCTGAAATGCTGGATGCAAGGTAGAAGACTGTTTACCCTAGAGACTCTGACAAAATATGGGCATCAGACTTTTCCCGAAGAAACCATCCAGCCACATAGTAAATACTACTGTCAACAAGCCACACCCACAGGCACAGAGTTTCCAGTCAGCTTTTAGAGTTCCACCCTGAAGTACGAGCAGATGGGCAAGGATCAGCAGACCTTCAAAGAAAGCATCTAATATGAAAGACAGACCAAATTAAACAAACTGTAGGAACAGAGGCTACACAGGGAGACAAAAACTCTCAAACACTATAATTCTTAAAAAGAGAAGACAGAAAATAGGATGCTAAAACAAAGGAACAAAAATCAAAAGAGTTCTCCAAAGTTAAAAATATGAGAGTAGAAATGAGCAACACAACAGCAGAGCTGGAAGACACAGCCGAAGAAATCTCCCAAAAAGTAGAAGAACAGGACAAAACTGAAAATGAGAGAGAAAGGACAAGCTAATTAGAGAACTGGTTAAGAAGGCTTAAAGTAAGACTATTTCTAGAAAGTAGAACAGACCATGGAGGGAAGAAATATCAGTATTCCCCAGGCCTGAGGGTCTTAAGTTTCCATAATGGAAATATTAGCAAAGAGGATGAACATTCGCCACAGAAGTTGAAAGCAGACCCCCCATTAAGGTATATCAAACCGTGAAATTTCAAAACACTTGGAAGAGGCAAATCCTACCAGTTTCCAAAGAGAAAATAGGGAGTGCGTTCACTTTGTGAAAATTCATCAAGTAGAACACTTGTAATATGCACCTTTGCCTATAAATGTTATAGTTACATAAAAAGCTTTAAAAAAGAAAGAAAGGAAGGAAATGAATGGCATCATCCTTTAGGAATAAACTCAGAAACTGGTTTAGGTGAGCAGAGAGACAGTAAATGTGCCTTCTCTAACAGAAAAAAACTAGATGTGCCTACAAGGCACAAACTTAACTTGTTTCTGCACCTTTTATAAAAAAAAAAAAACCTCAAGGAGTGAATGGTTGGACAAGAGTTTGAGTGGGTTTCTACATTTAGGTATCATTACCTAATGACCTTTGTTATGTCTAAACATTAGATAGCAGAGTCAGAAATTTAATTTCTGCTTAAAAAAAAAAAAGAGGATAACAGACACAATGTCCCTTTCAACTCCATACGGAGAGATACAAGGACCCTTTGGCTCACTGCAAGTGGCCACGCAAACTCTGATACAACTGAACCACTGACACAACATTTTCGTTAACCCAGGACTCAAAACAGGAAGTAGCACAGCCTACCTGTACCTTTCTTTGGAATAAGTGAATTATGATTCTCCAGGGGATGACCAAGGCATTTCCAAGAAGCAGTCTCTTTTTTCTTCAGGACAATCTCTATTTTTCCCACATTCTCAACAACTCGCACTGAAAAGATGATAAATGGCATTTGTATTAATTGATATTAAATATAAGGTTTTACTTTTAAACCAATCTTTCTCAAACAACCCAAATGTCCCAATCAGATATGAATGACACTGAGCATTTGTGAGATAAATAAAATTTTGTGTACATGTTCATCAAAATTGTTTATGCCTTATATGGTGTTAAATCCAGTTTATGTTAGATTCAGATTAACTTCTTTCAAATTAATTTATCAAGGGCCAAACTAATACACAATGCTAGTTTTCATACAAGCTCAAATAGAGCCATGGCAACTAATTAACACATAGCTTAAAAAAAAAACTTAAATATACAAATTAGCCATTGAATGGATCCACAGAAGCAAATTTAATTTATACTCTTTTAACTTTTCTTGGGATCTGAGGGGTTCTTATGAGTGAATTCAGTAAACCAATATTGAGTCTAATAAACATAGAAAAAGCTTCAGGAGAATGAATCCCAGTAAAGTGCACGTCAATCTTTGATAATTAAAAATCTTTTAGTTTCTCTTTTTATTTTTGAATGTTTAAAATAGTTTAGAATACATGAGTACAATAATAAAATAAACTTTTAAAACTGATTAAATTTTATGAATTGAATGTACTTTTAAAGATCTAAAGTATATTTCCTTTTGTCTTTAGAAACAATGTCCTTCCTCACTGTAAACACATAATTCAGTAGCAATTTAACAACTTTTAAACACAGGTTAATCAAATAAATTCAATTCAATGAGCACTGATTTGAAGCTTAACAAACATAAGAAGTCCTTGACTTTAAAGAGCTTAATTTATACAATTTACAGAACTTACTATGGTATAAAGAAAAGGGAAGGTATAGAACCGCTGTAAGGTACCCTGACAGTACTTTAAAACAAGAAACCACATGTATATATGAATATAGAATGGAACATCATTCAGCCTTAAAAAAAGGAAGGAATCCTGCCACTTGCAACAACATATGATAAATCTAGCGGGCATTATATTAAGTGAAATAAATAAGACAGAGAAGACAAATAGTGCATGGTATCACTTATATGTGGAATTAAAAAAAAAAGTCACACATAGAAACAGAGAGTAGCAAAATAGTGCCAGGAGTTGGGGCGGGGGGAGGGGGGAATAGAGAGAGCTTGATAAAAGGGTACAAACTTCTAGCTACAAGATGCATAAAGTCTGAGGATCTAATAAATAACATGGTGACGACAGTTGATGACACTGTCTTGTATAATTGAAATTTGCTAAGACAACAGAACTTGTGTTCATACGCATAGACACACACACACACACACACACACAAAGGTAAATATGTGAGGTGACAGATGTGTTAATTAATTTGATTGTGTGAATCTTTTCACAGCATATACCTTTATCAAGTCATAACATTGTACACTTTAAATCTTTAAATATATTGTAATTTTGTCAATTATATTTCAATAAAGCTAAACACAAAAAACAAGAAACCACCATTCTTTGATGAGTCTTCTATTGCTAAACAGCTGTGTAAAATCCACTTTGTGTATTTACATGCAGAAATAGTCATAATTTAATGTGCTCTGTCAATATTAAATATGTGAATATATACACCTAAGAAAAATTTGTCTGGTCTGGTCAAGTATATTTTTACAAGCTGCATGTCAGGAGTAGGGCCAGAAGGAAGAATGGGGACAGGATTTTTTTTTCTAAGGAGAGGAAAAGGAAAGGGCAAAGAGATGAGATGAAAAAGGGGAAAGAGGGCTTCCCTGGTGGCGCAGTGGTTGAGAGTCCGCCTGCCGATGCAGGGGACATGGGTTCGTGCCCCGGTCCGGGAAGATCCCACATGCCACGGAGCGGCTGGGCCCATGAGCCATGGCCGCTGAGCCTGCACGTCCGGAGCCTGTGCTCCGCAACGGGAGAGGCCACAACAGTGAAAGGCCCGCGTAACGCAAAAAAAAAAAAAAAAAAAAAAAAAAAAAAAAGGGGGAAAGAAAAAAGGCGTGGGGGGACCTGAAACCAGAGGGAAAAGAGTACATTAAAAATTAATGTACTTGCTTATATAGAAAACATCATGTCCTTGTCTGCAACATGAAAATATACAAATGAATAATAAGACAAATGGTGTCCACGCCCCCCGTGTGTGTGTATATGTACATAGATAAATTATTTTGGGTAGCTTACCAGAAAAATCTTCCTGAATCTCATGACTTAGGGCTGGAGAAAAAAAAATTTCAGTTAAGATCCAACTTCAGTTCCTATGGTCTACAAACACCATATAAGATCATTTAAATGGTTCTTTCATGCACCATTTCACATCTCTCAAACAAATCCTGAGAAATCAAAAGAAAGAAACTGAACACAACCAAAATACTGTATACAATGTTTTGAGACAAATTACTTAAATATGTATCTTCAATTTTTCCATTTCTCTCCCTATTAATTAAGGAGTAAATACTCAATTGCCCACAGGTGGATAACCCACACTGGTGCAAGGATAGTCCCAGATTGACAATGCTACAAACCAAGAAGGGAGCAAGGCAGGGAGAGATAGCACGTGAAACACACATACTCCAGGGTGTGCACGTGCATGTGTGAATACAGGCCGGGACTGGGTCTAGTCCAGCGTTTCCTTTCTTACTGTTCTCTAAGTTGAATATTCATTCAGTTATTGAAAAAGAAAATTATTGGGCATCTATGCGTGTTATGCACTTTCCAGGTGTTACAGTTATCACAGTGAGTAAAAGAGAAAAATCCCTGCTATTATGGAACCTCATTCCAGAAGGGGGAGATACAAGAAGTATTTTTACAAACATCTACTCTAAAGTTCACTGTGTTAATACAGTTACGTGGAACTTAAGATTCGGCATTATTTTAGTCCTTTCGATCTAATATTAGCAACCAGGGGTTTCACATTTTTGACTGTGGAATTTTTGTTTGTTGTTTATATGTGTGCAAGATACAGTTAGCTACAGTGTGAACAGAACTAGCCATGAAGTATTTGAAACATAATAAATGCTGACACAGAGGTCTTCCTTAAAGAAAAATCATGACAGAGCTAATGAATAATGTATACTTTTCTAGACATCTGAGTTTTTGATTAAAACTCTCCCTAAGAGGCAATATATATTAGATCTTATGCTAGCAAAAAATAGGGTAGCATGTATTTCTAGAAGAAATGTTTAAGATTTGAGGTTGATTAATGAATGGGGGGAAAATAAGAAAGAAAAAACATTTATCAACTCCAATCCAATTCAGGACTAAAGGTCCTTCATTAATATGGTAAAGCCATGAGCTGAATCGCAAGTCATCTGAGGCCTGGAGAATTTCATTCTGTTTCGAAAAAGTAAATGAAACGTTCTTTACATAAGAATGTGTGCTTAAAATACAGTTTTCTTCTTGCTGTTTTGGTTTGTTTCATTTCTACTTTCTAACTAGAATAACATTACCTTCTTTAAAGGAGAAAAGGATGAACTCCTAGAGTCATCATGGGTGAGAAATGGATTAAGAATCTGCTACCTTGATTCTAGATTTTAGTCCTGATTTCTTTCCCCTGATAGATCTGTAACCTCTCAAAACAGACAGAAGTGAATTGTATGGTAGGTCTTTGCCCATGAAGGGACAGGCAGCTGAGGGGTACAGTATAACCTTGCGGCTGGCAAGAGACAGGCCGATAGAACAGCGCCTGGTGATGTCTACTCAGAGGGAGCACATGACAGGCAGGCCTCCGGAGATTTACTTGTAGGTATTAAGTTACAGAGTCTTACAAAGCTGGGCCAACAAGTATTTCATATGATTATTGATTTTGATCGCACCTAATTGTTTAAACTTGGGAAAAGTGAGGTTGTACTGCCATTTGCTAGCGCTTTCCTTAGTATAAAGAAATAACAGGAAAAAAAGATCAAAAATGACAAACCAAAATGACAATGGCACATAAAATATTATAGGTACTGAGACTCTACACCAGTAACTACTATACCTAAAGGAAACAAAAGTTGTTTCCACTAATACAGAATAAGGTACTTACCAATATGTATAAGATATGAATAATCCTTGATAACTGTTTCTACTCTAAAGGAATCATCCCGGTGATCAGCTATTACCGAGTCTAAATTGATATCCTTAAATGGAAATCGAAAAGAGAAAGATTAAAAAGTAAACTTTTCACCAAACTCCTATTACTCTACTTTTAAGCTGATCAGTGGAAGTTCATATGGTACTTATTTACAGAACCCACAAGCTAAATACACATTATTCCTGTTTTTTGCTCTCTCATACAACCCAGTTCTTCTCCTTCAAAGTATATATCACAATTTTAACTATGCCTTTGTCTATGCTTAATGTCTACCTTACACGCTCGTCTTTAAGCTCTAAGTGTAAGGGGCAGAATATTGTCTTCAGAATATTGCTCAGCACCGAGTAGGTGCTCAAATATTTGTTGAATAAATAATTTGGAAAAAAAATTAGAATCAGACAAGAAGCCAAGATATTTGTGTTCATTTTTATCTTTCCACTATTATGTGACACTGCGCAAATAACACAACCTCTTGGGCTCGGCTTATCAAAATAATAATAATAATAATAAATTCACTAACAAATTTTTAGATGTCTCTAATTTCTACATAGCTTTGGTGCAAGTTATTTTGGTGCCTATCGTTTACACCATACACTGAATACATTGTTCCACGTGGAAACCTTCCCCCTTCCCTTAATCATCCATCCTCTGCACTTCACTGATATCACCAATGAGAGCACACAGACCCCAGCCTCGCCAGGCCCTGTCCTCTTGGTTCAGGACTGTTTGGTTAGGAGACAATACCGAAAGGCAGTGGAAGGCGGGACAAGCAGTGCCTCTCTGGGCCTCTTGGCTCTTTCAGGCAGAGGCTGGTCACTCCTGTGGAGCCATCAAATCCTGCTGCAGGAGTAGGAGGCACTCACCAGCTCAGATGTGGTTCTGTTACTACAGAAGTAGCATTTCTCAGAAATTCCTAGCTGCCAGAACTTGTCTTTAAATCTCCACAGTTCCTCAAGTGTGGGAACCTTGCCAGTTGCTGGAGGATGTGTCTGGAGATGTTGTAAGTTGCCTGCTTATTTATCTGATTTCCCAGCTGGACTGTAAGCCTGGTGAGAGTTCAGTCTCTATGAATCTGGCCCATCATTAGATTCCTGAATTCTACGATGGTGTTGAAAATGAAGCAGGGATTCAATAAATACTTA
This sequence comes from Mesoplodon mirus, assembly GCF_964341445.2. NCBI lineage: Eukaryota > Metazoa > Chordata > Mammalia > Artiodactyla > Ziphiidae > Mesoplodon > Mesoplodon mirus. The sequence continues at coordinate 98,795,138 of NC_138986.1, read as the reverse complement.
GTGAATGAATTAACTCCTTAATTTTAGTTTTCAGAGGGCATTAACTGAACCCTGTTAGTAGCTTAGGCATACTAAGCTCCAGCAGTACAGTCTCTCCTGCCTCTTGAATTCCAATTTAAGTGCAGGAAATTAGTTTGTATGGTGAAGTTAAACTTGGACTCTCACCGCCGTTATCCATGCTTAAACAAAAAAAAATCACAGAAGAGCACATAAAATATGCTTCTTCCTAGTCTATTTTTTCCCTAAGATGCTATGGCATGGTTGTTAAGAGCATATACTATGGAGCCAGCCTGCCTGGGTTCAAAATGCTAGATCTGCCGCTTACTGTGTGACTTTGGGTAAATTACTTAATTTCTGTTTCCTCATCTGTAAACTGGGGGTAACGAAAGGATCTACCTCACAGAGTGGCTGTAAGTTAATAAAAGAAGAGCTCTTAGAAAAGTACACCTGCGCATAACTAACATTTATTATTTACTTTTTTGTTTTTTTCTGATCTTAAAAATGTGTTTACCTTCTGTTTAGTATATATGACAATGGTGACTAAAGCGTCTGTTTGGAACCAGTCATAGCTGTAAAATATTTTAAAAAGAATAAATAATCATGTGCAGTAACATATATTAAATAATTAAATATATAATTTTAAAATATATACAATTTAAAAATATAAAATATGACACAATAAATACATGATTTAAAACATACAGTTCAAAATCTACAGTGAGAAATATATTTCTCTAGGTAAAGTTTTTTTTCTAAGTAATCAGTGGTGTTACCATGAAATAAATAATAAAGCAATTATTTCTCAATTTAAAATACTTATACTCCCATGTATTCCAACTTGGATAAAAACAAACAACATCCTTCACAAAGCACTTTTTATAAAGGTTACACATCTAAAATTCCTTTTATCAGAGCAGTAACACAACATGTTTTCTGAAGGAGCATGACAAAATCTACATGCTTATTACCTTCACTCCTCCCTGTCACAAATATATTATTACTCCTCAAGAAATTAACTCACCAAGGATGCTTAATGGTCAACAGTAAAAACTTAAGGAGAAACTAAGTCTTCGGTTTTGTAATAGCTATTGATCAAATTGATTCTGTTTTTGCACTTACTACCTGTATACAGGCCCCCAATGTGAATGCTAGGAGGTATCCTGAGGCCCTTAACTTAAAATTGAATATGAAATAATTTAACAGGTATAGCAAGTAGAGCCGGAAGCTGCTCTTATAGACTCACAATAGGGAGAAAGGTGGTAAGAGAAAGACTACAAATAACACACATAACCCTAAGGGCATCTGAAATATCATTAACAAAAATATACATGGATTGCTTAATTTACAAGACAGGGTACAATGCATTCTGAAGGATTTCCATTAAAAACTGATAAAGCAAACTAGACACACAAAAAGTAGAATAGTTGAATAAATTATGGATATTCTATGATCAATTTCCATCATATGATAGAATACAGACAAAAAATGCTGTTGCAGAATCTTTCATGACATAGGAAATTGATCATAGAATATACTGTAATACTGTATTATCAAAATAGGATAGTATGGAAATAGGTATGACATGAATAAACTGTGTAGAATAAACCAAATATTAAGAGTCTATATCCAGGGTTGATGGGATTACAACTGATTTTATCACTTTCTTTTGTATTTCTCTGTATTTTCCAAGTTTTCTACCATGAGTGTAAATTTTATAATCAGAAAAAATAGCTCTTTTTTAAAGTTGTGGTGTTTAAAATGGGTTAAACTTCAGTTATGTTAAAAATTCATATTTATGGAACAGCTCATTCTCCAACAATGCCTGATAAACGAGGCACTACAGTTCTTGTGTCAAAGAAGCATAATTAATATAATAAGCAATAAATCAAACTTAGAGCCATTTTTGTAACATGTATATTTTGGTGTAGAACTGATTACGCTTAAAAAAAGTAAAACAAGAATGCATACCTCGGAGAACTCGGCCCTTCTTTGGCAAGTGGATCTGTCGCTTGGCTCTTGGGAAGCATGCCTTGACAAAGAAAAACAAACAAAATAGCTACAGTTCATCTATGTAGCATTTTTCTTTTCTTTCCCCCATCTTTTCAGTAAACTTCTTATTGAAATATTATAAAGGGACACAAGTCATAAATGTACTACTCAATGAAGTTGCATAAACATACTCTTGTATCCAGCACCTCCCTGTGCCCCTTTCCACTCAGGGCCCCTCCCCCAAGGGTCATCACTTTTCTTTTAACATCATGATTAGTTTTTCCCTGCATTTGGCCTTTATAAAAAATGGAATCATAAAATATGTTCTCTTTTGGTCTGGCTTTTTTGGTCCAGCTCCATAGATATTTCAGTTAATGTCAAATCAGCATGATTAACAGTAAACAATAAATCAGGTCTGGAGCTTTCTGAGATTTTATCCAGGATGCTGAATACATCAGTAGTTTGTTCCTTTTTATTACTGAGTATTACTACACTGTACAAACATACCATATACCAGAATCTATTCATTCTCCTGTTGATGGACATTTGGGCAGTTTTTAGCTATTACTTATAGTGCTGTTATAAATGTTCTTGTACATGTACATATACATTCTTAAAGAACATCCATCTACATTTCTGGTAGGTATATAGGACATGTATATGTTTAGCTTTAGTAAATACTGCTAAACAGTTTTCCAAAGTGGTCATACCAATTTATACTTTCTACCAGAGGTGTATGGGAGCCCTGTTGCTCCACCACCTTGCTGACACGTGGTATTCTGTCTTTTTTCATTTTAGACATTCTTGTGGATGTGCCCCAGCATCAAATTTTATTTTTTATTTTTACTTTTTTTAAGGTTTAATTTTTAATTTATTTTTGGCTGCATTGGGTCTTCATTGCTGCATTCAGGCTTTCTCTAGTTGTGGCGAGCTGGGGCTACTCTTTGTTGTGGTGCGCGGGCTTCTCATTGCGGTGGCTTCTCTTGTTGCGGAGCACGGGCTCTAGGCACACAGGCTTCGGTAGCTGTGGCTCATGAGCTCTAGAGCACAGGCTCAGTAGTTGTGGCTCACGGGCTTAGTTGCTCTGCAGCATGTGGGATCTTCCCGGACCAGGGCTCGAACCAGTGTCCCCTGCATTGGCAGACGGATTCTTAACCACTGAGCCACCAGGGAAGTCCTCAACATCGCATTTTCAAGGCTCTGGTTTTCTCATTGTTTTCAAAAACTCTGAGAACACGGAAGAGCTCCAAAGATACTATCAGTGATACTATCAGACAAACAACTTCAGGTGTTACATCACAAATTGCATAAAGTAGTCTACAATAAGACAATCTTTTCTAGTTAAAAAAGAAAAGGTAATTCATCTGGCAATCCAGCTTATTAGCTGAATTTCTATAACTTTCTTGTGCAAATAGGGAGAAAAAAACACCCAATTTTTAAACATACATTAGTAATACGGTTCAGTCAGAGTAGCCCCGTGCATTTCGTAAGTGTCATACCAAACTTTTTTGGGGGGTTAGCAGCAGTGTCAGTCATAATTCCAAGTCATACTGAATGGCTGAGGAAGCCAGAGCCGCCGAGCCCAGAGGAGGGGAGATTAATAGGCTGGCTGCTCAGCATCTGTGTATACACTGGAAGAGCACCCCGTGCCTGAGGGAGGGACATGTTCAGCCTGGCCTCTGAGGGTGGAGCTCCTAGTCACCATGAGTATTCAAGCTGAGGGCAGATGAACACATGTTCAGGGATGTTATAGAAGGGATTATGGTAAGAGTCAGGGCTGTTCGATGCTTTGTGACCCCCTAGAGAGGTGGGAAAGGAAGGGTGGGAGGGAGGCTCAAGAGGGAGGGGATATGGGGAGATATATGTATGCATATGGCTTATTCACTTTGTTGTACAGCAGAAACTAGTAACACTGTAAAGCAATTATACTCCAATAAAGATATATATAAAAAAAGAATGTAAACAGTAGTTACACTCCTGAAAAAAATCTATCCTATAAAATAAAAACATCAATATAAAAAAAAAGATTTAAAAAAAAGGAGGGCTGCAATAAGGGATCTACAAAGTTCTCTGCCAAATCCTCTAAGCTTAGGCAAGTAAACACATCCTTTGTATAAAAAATATCTAAATACCCCAAATAATTCTGTGAGGCAATATTGTACACAGTCATGTGAACATGATTCATTTTTTACTATAAATGTATATGACTTACCGTTTAAGAGTTTCTTTTCCGCATGATAGTCTGTACAGTGGTTTAGAAAAAAAGTTAGGTAAGAATATTGTAACATTAGAGAGAAGATCGGTTAATATTATTGAGTTAAAGGTAACAGCCCTCTTCTTGAAGGGCTTTCTTCCAAGGCCTGAGGAGAGAAATAAGGCTGATAAACAGATGGCCTATGCTTTAAGTAAGAAATTTCATCTCTGAAGACTGCAGGCCATTTCTGCGGGTGTTTGTCTCCCATTTCACTGGGATTTTTCCTCCTTCTTTGGACATTTTTGTTCTAATATCTTGGTTAATTTCTTGAGAAAGCACATAAAGACCCAAGTTTTGTCCTGGTCATCATATTCTAAATTAGTTAAAACTATCCAAAGTTTATTAGATTACACTTTATATATGAAACACACATATTAACCCAAAGAAAGACTCCTTATTATCTTTCCTATCTAGGTGAGCAGTTAAAATGATTATTATTACTCCAAATTTAAATGGCCAAAATGCTGAAAATATGTTAAGACTTTCACTTGTATATCAGTGCAATCAATCATTAGGGGTACAAGCCAGAAAAAAACTTAATGGGTGTCTTCTTTCAGGATGGCAGCCAGCTCACAAATCTATATTATATTTTGATCACCACAAGTTTTATAACCATATGTCAAAATAAAACCCTCAGCAAGTTACCAGAGTTTAAAAAAAAAAAAAAAAGAATGCCAAGCTAACACAAAATATTCAAGTAGTAAACTAAATTGACAGACATTACTTGTTAAGGTGGCATCATCTTGTTTTGTAGAAAAAGAAACCAAAGTATGTATATCAAAGCTTTCAAATTTTTTTATGTTCTGATTTTCAATCAACCGGAGATCCCATAATTACTACCACTTCACTCACATGCCATAAAATACCCATGATTAAGGAGGTCAGATAACCATTCTTTTTATTTTCCCCTTTTTACCGAAATAAGTTCATAGCTGAAAGGGATCTCAACAACATACACCAAATTAGCATCCGCTCCCCTCATTAAAGGCTGAAAATCAGAGGTCAGGACTTGAATGAACCCCACAGCTCTTTAGCAGCAAAGCCAAGATTAAACTTCATCTCCCCTGAAACTAAGCACCATTTTCCTTAACATGTCATTGTGAGAGATAATACTTTCTGAAAAGACACAGGACCTAAAAACCATTTAAATTATGCCTCAAAATGAGCTTTGTTTTTCAACTGCCAGATGAAAGTCTAGTCATTAGTTTGCAAGGGATCACTGATGTCCCTGCTTGCTGACTTACTTTCATACAATTGCATCTGTCTTTGCTGCTGCAGTTGTGATCATTTGTTTTATCAATATCTTAGAACAAATAGCAAACTCACAGTAACATAAGTAAATTAAACCTAGTTTCAGTGTACAACATGGTTGGCAGTTTGATGAATCTCATTTATCACGTAAAACAACTTGTTTTTATCTAAGAGGCTCAGATTTTGAAAACTTGTCCCCAGGGTATTTGTTTCTAGGGAAAAAATATGTCATCTCATATGATTACTTCCTGTCTGATGTGAATTGATTTGAACCTGCCAGAACTTTATGGATCCTGCTAAGTCATTCATTTTTTTCTGAGTCTTTTTTTCTTTAATACAAGAAGTATCAGTAGGAAGAGAACATCTACCTAAATGATCTAAAATATCTTTAAAACTCCACTAGTGTACTTTTGCAACTCTTTTTGAAAACTGAGTCACAGAAATAAGAGAGGCTATTTTTTTTTTTTATTGTTAAGCACATTTACATCAGAGTTACTCTAGGCACATGAGATACTTTCCTCTCTAACAAGAAATCTAACATTCTGTCTTGATAACTAATTCCATCATTCGGTTGGCTCCATGGCCAAGAAAATTTGCATTCTTATAATATTGGTTAGACTGCATTACTCTGATCAGAGCTTCTGCTTTCTGGAAAGGTCAGAGTCCTTTAGAAGGCTGGAGCTGTGATCTATCAGCACTCAAGTCTTCTTTGGTAAGAGGGTTGGTGACAATTTTTAATTGTGACCCCAATCTAGTTTACCTCTTCTAAGTGGAGCCACAGAAGGATCCCCTGGGATGGGGAAAGTTAAAAAACAAGCAAACAAACAAACAAACAAACCCTGTCTTACTAGTATACTCATTCATTTAACAAATACCTGTTGATCATCATCTTAATAGGGACAGTGACACAATATGAAACCCTTTGGATAAAAAGTTAGGAAAATACGGCTACATGTTCAGTTTGCTTATACATGCGTAAAGATGATTTGGAAGGATACACAATAACACGGTTACCTGCATCTGTGCACAGGAGGGAAAAGGGTAGGTGGGAGACAAAGGTATGACCATGGCACTTCTCATTCTGGAATCATGTGAATGTATTACTGAAAAAATTAAATAAACTAAATTGGAAACTTCAATATGGTCTTTTCAATATGATATGGTAAGTGTTTTAAAAGAGATATATAGAAGGTGGCATGGAAGCACAGGGATGAGGGAGGGCATTGCTACTTGGAATTTGAAAGGACTTCATTGAGGAAATAATATTTTAGCCACATTTTGAAAATATGTAAGCATTTGTCAGGAGGCCCTGAACAAAGACATTCTAGGAAGACAAATGCTGCACTTTTATACCTGAATGTCATATTTATCCGGAGCTACATACCCCATCTTCCTTTCTCACTCCAAAAGGCCGACGTCACGTAACCATCAGATAGGAGCTCCGTCTTATTACCAGGGATCTTAGTCACAAAATCGAAAGTGTACCATTCCATGTTCCCTTTACTGCTTTGCCTGGCCAGAAGACTCCCTGGTTCTCTACAATGTGTTTAATAACCATTTTTCTCTAGAAATTCTTCCTCATCTCTAAAGAGAACTAACTCTTCATAACACAACTGAGGCCTAATTCTTGGTTTTGTTTCCGAAGTCATAAACTCATTTCTCAAATTCTATAAAATTTAATAATTTATGTATTATTAAATACATTATTAAATAATACATAAATAATAATTTATGTATTATTATCCTTCTCTTTTACTCTCCTTAATATATCTTTGTCAGTATCTTCTGAATCATCTTCAAGTTTTGTACATCTCTCAAACTTCAAGGCCCAGAAGTTTAGTCCTTATCCTAGAAGTAGTCTACTAGCAGAATTAAAATAAAGGTTTAATAGTTCAAACACATACTCTGAAAAATTCCAGGATTAAAAAGTTCTAAAAGTACCAGAGTATATAGTTACTTATTCCTGGTCAGTTTTTCTCTCCACGATTCATTTAACTAATCACAACAAATACTGCATTTTTAGAAGTTTGTATTTTCTGTTTTCAAGTCTGTACTTGTCATTTTTTATTCAATTCTCCAATGTATTAGTTATTTTCTACTCTTGTCCTATCCTCAGAGGGATTAACCACTCCTCCTTATTTGGTATGACCTATACACAAATATACACACATTCAAAAATCATTTTTCAGGACTTCCCTGGTGGTCCAGTGGCTAAGATTCCACGCTCCCAATGCAGGGGGCCCGGGTTCGATCCCACATGCCGCAACTAAAGGTCCCGCGTGCTGCAACTAAGACCCGACATGGCCAAATAAATACATAAATATTTTTTTAAAAGCTTGTTAAAAACAATCATTTCTCTCTGAAAACCAAACAAATACTAACTTAAACCAAACACTGGCCAGTCACAATCATACAGCAAGACCCACTTCCTGCTCAGGCCTGCATCTGCCCCCTGACCAGGGACTTCTCACCCCCCATTTTTAATTACCCGTCCCTTATATCTTTCTGGCAGGAATCACTCAGACAGTGGGACCTATAGCACAAAAGCAAATGAAGGCAGCCTGGCTGAGAAAGCAAATCTGCTCGGCCAGTAAAGTCCACTTCATCATGACACCCGCCCCTTTCTCTCCACTAGTAACTGTCTTGCTTCCCCCATACTGAGCCTCTGAGCTTGTGCTCTGTCCACCCACTTGAGCCCTGAACTGTCCCCATTTTATCAATGAGGAAACGGTAGCTCCTAGAAGAGGGAACTTTGACTGACTATACAGAAGCTGACCTCCCAGCTGGCAGCCAGCCCACCCAATTAGTGATGCCACTAATACCATCATTTTTAAGAATAAAAAACTAATTCATATATGAGGGTTTCTCCATGTCAGCACTAGGAACATTTGGGGCTGGATGATTCTTCATCGTGGGAGTGTATCCTGTGCCTTGTAGGGTATTTAGCAGCACTCCTGGCCTCTCCTCTACCCATGGGAATGCCAGTAGCATCTAGTTCAGCTGTGACAACCACATCATCTCCAGACATTGCCAAATGTCCACTGGGGAGCAAACTCAACCCAGGTTAAGAACCACTGGCATATACCAAAGAGAGATAAATTATTTGAAAGAGGATAACTTTAATGAGGTGATTTTCTGCCTTACAAAAGGAAGCACCCAGGATTTCTCTCAATGGTGGGCTTCTCCTATTAAATAACTGTAGTCTTTAAGGAAAGTACATATATCTACAAGCCTCAGGATCTTCCCTTTTAAACTGAGGGTGTTAGAACAGCTCTAAATCCCTCTTCCACCTCAAAAGTATTCTACTGATCTATGGTTCTAAGTGCTTTATAGTCAGCAAGTGCTTGTGAAAACTAAAAACATAAAGTATTAGAAACCATGATAAAACAATGAGAAATTAAGAAGAAACATTCCTGACACTGGGCTATGCCATTAGAAAATGTGACTATTTTACAGAATGGCCATGATTAAAAACTCTACAAATAACGAATGCTGGAGAGGAGAGGATGTGGAGAAAAGGGAACCCTCCTATACTGTGGGTAGGAATGTAAACTGGTGCAGCCACTGTGGAAAACAGTATGGAGGTTCCTCAGAAAACTAACAGTAGAGCTACCATATGATCCAGCAATCTCACTCTTGGGCATATATCTGGAAAAAACTCTAATTCAAAAAGATACATGCACCCCTATGTTCACAGCAGCACTATTCACAATAGCCAAGACATGGAAACAACCTAAATATCCATCAAGAGATGAGTGGATAAAGAAGATGTGGTACATATATACAATGGAATATTACTCAGCCATAAAAACGAATGAAATAATGCCATTTGCAGCAACATGGATGGACCTAGAGATGATCATACTAAGTGAAGTAAGTCAGACAGAGAAAGACAAAAACCATATGATATCGCTTATATGTGGAATCTAAAATATGACACAAATGAACCTATCTATGAAACAGAAAAAGACTCATAGAGAACAGACTGGTGGTTGCCAAGGGGGAGGGGGTGGGGGAGGGATGGAGTGGGAGATTGGGTTTAGCAGATGGAAGCTTTTATATATAGAACTGGATAAACCACAAGGTCCTACTGTACAGCACAGAGAACTATATTCAATATCCTATGATAAATCATAATGGAAAAGAATATTAAAAAAAAGAATGTGTGTGTGTGTGTATATATAACTAAATCACTTTTCTGTACAGCAGAAATTAACACAATATTGTAAATCAACTATATTTCAATAAAAATATATATATAAAGAAAATGTGACTATTTAAAAAATATATTAAAATTTTAAGAGTGCATTTATGATCTGGAACAGTGTGCTGTCCAGAAGAAACATAATGCAAGCCACAAATATAATTTAAAATTTTCTAATAACCACATTAACAATGTACAAAGAAACAGGTCAAATTATTTTTAACAATATATTTTCTCTTAATGCAATATATCCAGAATCTTGTCATTTCAACATGTAATCAATGTAAAGTTGTTAGATATTTTACATTCTTTTTTTCATCCTAAGTCTTGAAATGCAGTATTTTACGCTTGTAGCACATCTCAATTTGGAGAGTATTTCCATACTTAACAGCGGCCACACGTGGCCAGTGGCTATAATAACGACAGCAAAGGACTCAAAAAAGGGCAAAAAAGAACATTTGTCATCTTTGCCAGAGAGTGAAGTGTTCCACATAAATAATCAATAACTGAAGCTCACCTTTTCAAGCAAAATTTCTCCCTTTATTCATTATTGATATCTTTCTAAAGCACAATACAAACCACAATACTTTTTAAACAAAGGATTATAAAAAACCCACTGATTCTTCTCTTGATAAGGTCCCACTAGTATTATGTGTTTTATATTCTGACACTGTTAGCTCTTCTGTGTTCTTCCCAGATATCACTCCTACCCTAGAAGCCAGGAGATAAATGGAAAACTGTCCTCCCAGGACTGCTCAGCTGTGGGGATGCCTACAAAATGCTACTTCTGGCTCCTCCCTGCACTGGGGTCTGGAAGATCACCCCACCTAAAAGATGGGGTCAAGGATCTCGTATTGAAAGAAGCCCATATATAACATTTCTCTTCAGTATATCCATCACCCCCCCAACCCCCTATAAATCCGCATGTCAGCAAGTCTCCACCTACTGTTTCCACTTCGTCTCTGTTTTCACCCTCTATTCCTACTTAATCTGTTTTCATCCTCTATTCCCACTTCATCTCTGTTTGCACTTCTGTTCCCATTTCATCTAGAAGCTCTAGTTGTGGAGTGAACATAGTCTCTAGTTTGCTACAGTTAACAGTTTACTGCCTGCCCCCTGTTATCTCAGTGTAACTACTAATAGAGGCTCCATTCATTCTCCAATCTGCCCCAGTTTGGACAATTACATGGTCACCCCATCTAATATAGTCTCTGTCCTTAAGTCTCAAGCCAGCAGACTTCAAGGATCAATCTCTGCCTACAGACGAAAGGCATAGGAGGTACTGTTAAAACAACATTCACTCTAATTATCATGAACATTCTTGACACATTAAACCTTTCTCTTTACTTTGTCCCTTCTCTATGATCTCCTAGTTCTGGTTAGCTTGGAGTTCAGACTGTATCTTGCTGGATCTTAAGTCTCTACTGTTCCAAAAACCCGATCCATTTACTTGCAGTCAACAACTTTCCTGATGTGTAAAATTCTTGTCTTTGCTTCCTAATGCCTTGCAAGTTCTCTCACATCACTACCTGCTACTGGCCTCATCCTAGCAAAACACTTATAATCCAAAAAGGCTTTATAGTGAAACAGAGATTCATAAACACGTTCTCACATGCCCTGTCAATAATAATGATAATACTTAATTTTTCCCAGAAGCAGAGCCATGGTAAGACACATGCTGATAATTATAGGGATACAAAGGAATAGAAAACGTAAGCAGCCTCAGTATTGTAGGAGCAAAAGAGCAAAAGTAGCCACCACAGCAATAACCACTTCTACTATTCCCACCACCTCTTGCTTCTAATGCATCCGGTGGTCAGCAAACATCGTTTAATCCTCACAATGACTTTGGGATGTTTCATTCTTAGACCCCATTTCACTGCTGAGCAAAAACACTCGGATCTGTTAACTGATGCTGAAGATCAACAGCTCATGAGTGTAATTTGAGGTGGAGATGAGATCTGAAGCCATGTTAGTTTCTATGAAACTTGTGCTCTTTCTACAGATCATGCAGCCTCAGGAGCCAATCCCAGGGCCAGAGACAGTGTGAAAAAGGAAACTGTTAATTTATGAATACACAGTATCTCAGAGTCCATTTCTCATTCTGGATAAGAAATATGTTTGCACTTCCCTGAACCAGGTGGTGAGGAGGAGAAGGAATATTCATTGTGGTTTAGTTCTTCACCATTAGAATTTAGTCAGAAATCCCAGTTTCCTCAACCCTTCTGATTTTGGTTTCATAAATCTGTTTGTTTTTGTTAGTCTTAACTATCTTTATTTCAGCCTTGTTACTGAATGACTTTAGGCTGTCAGTTGTTTTCCCTCAGAACTTCCAAGATACTGCTCTCTTTGTCTCCTATTGATGTTCTAGTAAATCAGCAGTAACAGCAAGTAAATTACACTAGTAAATTAGCTGTCAATTTACTAATCACTGGTTTGTTAGTAAACCTATCTCTCTCTGGCTGTTGTCTTTGGTGTTCTGCAGTTTTACCATGAATAGTCTATGTGTGGATTTCTTTTTATTTATCTTGATTGAGGATTTGCTGAACTTGCTAAATCTGAGATTTGTGATTTACCAATTCTGGAAAAGTCTCGGCCATTCAGATGCTGCCTCTTCCTCATTCTCACTACTACTTCCTTCTGGAAATCTGATGACAAGTGTTAGATCTTATTGCTCTATCCTCCGCGTCTCTTGCATATTTTTCTATCATTTTGTTTCTATGCACCACGTTCTGTTCCACGTCTGCTGCTCAGTCTGGCAGTTCACTCAACTCTTCTACTATGTCTAAATTCTAACTATTCATGCTATGCACTTTTTAATCTCACCAGCTCCATTTTTCATTTCTAGGAGTTCTATTTTTTTTCAATTTTACATGATTATTTTAGCAGTCTCTTGCTTTACTCATGTTACCGATTCATTCTTATTTTCCTAATCACTTCAAACATAATTATTTTTATTCATAATTATTTTTATAATTACTTGTATACAAATAATAAAGTCCAAGGGGTGAAATTCTGCTTTTGTTTCTGCTGACTTGCTTCCTCAAGTGTGTTTAATTTTTCTACTGTACACTAATAACTGGTGATATGTCCCTGTGGGAATTTTAAGGGTTTTAGGTTGAAAGTTTGTTCCACTGTTAAAAATGTGTACATAAATCTGCCAAGCAGGCAGGGAAACCAGTAATGGGAAACCACTTTATTTCTCGGTTTGAGATTTCTAAGACTACATAGGTGGTATGTATATTTGAATTCCCAACTCTTACATGGGCAAGACTGTGGTTACAAATTCTCAAAGGAGATTTCTCTTTCCTCTCCTCCATCACCTCATAAACAAGGTCAAGGCAGACTATCCTGACAACTCCCTTTGTTGTTGCACAGATTTCTTTTCAAGCCTTCCCATTTCACTGATCATAAAGACTTCAAGAGTCAAACCACAGGCAGGGATCTCAGCTCCAACTCCTGGCCTTTACAGACCCAAGATCCGGTCTCCCATTTCCTATGTGACCATTAAAATTCCCATGTGGCTCTACGTTCTAAGTATCTGATAAGTGCTGTGGGGAAATGGAGGCATCAGAACTAGCTTATCATCCTGGACCGCCGCTTCTAGCACCACCCCCCTTTTTTTTAAATTAAATATCTGGGGACTTCCTTGTGGAATCTGCTCATTTTAAATGGTGTTTGCTGTATTTGATGAAACATTTTGAAGATTATGTCTTTCATTTCCAGGGAGGAAGGAAGGAAACCAGAAAAATCCTTTTATTAATTTCATGTCTCCTATGACACAGAAGCCTAAGGAGCTGGCACACTTTCTGACCACACTGAACAGTATTACAGAGAAGCACATGACCTTTAGTACCGGACTGTGTAAACAAGATATGTAATGTTCAGGATGAGGTAAAATTAGTCAGTTAGAAGCTTTCCTTAAGAACATGGCCCCTGCTGGCAGTGAATAGGTGAACTCAGGAGCAATTAAGAGAAGAACAGGATTTGTTTACAAAAGTAAACTGGTTTGGAAGAACTGCCAGACACTAAAGTTCAAACTAGTTTGCTTTTGGTATACACGCAGACCTCGTTTTATTGTGCTTTGCTTTACTGCACTTCACGGATACTGCGTTTTTAAAAATTGAAGGTTTGGGACAACCTGCATTGAGCAAGTCTATTGCTGCCATTTTTCCAACTGCATTTGCTCGCTTCATGATTCTAGGGCACGTTTTGGTAATTCTGGCAATATTTCAAACTTTTTCATCATTATTGTATTTGTTATGGTGATCTGTGAGCAGTGATCTGATGTTACCATTGTAATTATTTTGAAACACCACAAACTGCACCCACATAAGACTGCAAATTTAATCTATAAATATGTGTGATCTGACTGCTCCATCGACTGGCCATTTCTCCATCTCTCTTCCTCTCCTTGGGCCTCCTTATTCCCTGAGACACAACAATCTAAAATTAGGCCCATTAATATAACCCTACAATGGCCTCTAAGTGTTCAATGAATGGAAGAGTCCCACGACTCTCTCTTTAAATAAAAAACTAGAAATGATTAGGCTTTGTGAGGGAGGCATGTCAAAACCCAAGACAGTCTGAAAGCTAAGCCTCTTATACTAAACAGTCGGCCAAAGTGTGAATGCAAAGGGAAAGATCTTGAAGGAAATCAAAAGTGCTACTCCAGGAAAGCAAAACAGTCTTACTGCTGACATGGGGAAAGTTTTAGTGATCTGGATAGAAGATTAAACCAGACAAGACATTCCCTTCAGCCAAAGCCTAATTCAGAGCAAGCCCCTAATCTCTTCAATTCTATGAAGGTCGAGAGAGGAGAGGAAGGTACAGAAGAAAAGTATGAAGCTAGCAGAGGTTGGTGCATGAAGTTTAGGGAGAGAAGCCGTCTCTATAACATAAAAGTTCAGAGTGACGCAGCAAGAGCTGATGTAGAAGCTGTAGCATGTTATCCAGAAGATCTAGGAAGATAATTAATGAAGGTGGCTACACTAAACAACAGATTTTCAGTGTAGATGAAACAGCCTTCTACTGGAAGAAGATGCCATCTAGGACCTTCATAGCTAGAGAGGAGAAGTCAATGCCTGGCTTCAATGCTTCAAAGGACAGGCTGACTCTCTTGTTAGGGTCTGATGCAGCTACTGACTTGAAGATGAAGCCAGGGCTCACTTAACCATTCTGAAAATCCTAGGGCCCTTAAGAACTATGCTAAAATACTCTGCCTGTTCTCTATAAATGGAATAATAAAGCACATCTGTTTATAATATGGTTTATTGAATATTTTCACCCCACTGTTAAAAACTACTGCTCATAAAAGAAAGATTCCTTTCAAAATATTACTGCTCACTGACAATGCACCTGGTCACCCAGGATGTCTGATGGAGATGTTCAATGAGATTCATGTTGTTTTCACGCCTGCTGACACGACATCCATTCTGTGCCCTGTGGATCAAAGAGTCATTTAGACTTTGCAGTCTTATTATTTAAAAAATACATTTTGTAAGGCTATAGCTCCCACAGATAGAGACTCCTCTGATGGATCTGGGCAAAGTCAATTGAAAACCTTCTGGAAAACAGTCACTATTCTAGATGCCATCAAGAACATTCCTGATTCATGGGAACAGGTCAAAATATCAACATTAACAGGAGATTGGAAGAAGTTGATTCTAACCCTCCTGGATGACTTTGAGGGGTTCAAGACTTCAGTGGAGGAAGTAACTGCAGTCATGGTAGAAACAGCACGAGAACTGGAATTAGAGGTGGAGCCTGAAGATGTGACTGACTTGCTACAATTTCATGATAAAACTTGAACAGATGAGGAGTTGCTTCTTATGGATGAGCAAAGAAAGTGGTTCCTGAGATGGAAACTACTCCTGGTGCAGACGCTGTTAAGATTGTTGAAATGACAACAAAGAATTTAGAATACTACAGAAACTTAGCTGATAAAGCAGCAGCAGCATCTGAGGGGACTGACTGATTTTGAAAGAAGTTCTACTGTGGGTAAAATGCTACCAAACAGGCCTGCATTCTACAGAAAAATCATCATGAAAGGAAGAATCAATCAACATGGCAAACTTCACTGCTGTCTTATCTTAAGAAGTTGCCATGGCTACCCCAATTTCAGCAGCCACCACCCTGCTCAGTCAGCAGCCATCAGCATCAAGGCAAGACCCTCCACCAGCAAAAAGATTGACTCTCTGAAGGCTCAGATGATGGTTACCTTTTCTCAGTAACAATGTGTCTTTAAATTAAGGTATGTACATTGTTTTTTCCAGACATACTGCTATTGCACATTTAATAGACTGGAGTAGGGTGTAAACATAACTTTTATGTGCACTAGGAAACCAAAAAATTCATGTGACTTGCTTTACTGCAATATTTGCTTTATAGCAGTGGTCTGGAACTGAACCTGCAATACTTCCGAAGTATGCCTGTATGCATGTACTGCTTATTTGTTTTATAGCAATAGAAAGAAAAAATCCTTTTTGAGCCTCTGTTACATTCATGCTAATTTACTCACATTAATTCTTAGCCCTATGAATCTGTGTACAGACAAAAAAACTTGAGGCTCAGAGACAGAAACTGCCATCTTTATGGCACAGCCAACAGGTCACGGAGCTAGGGTTCAAATCTAGGTACGCCTGTGCTTGTTCTACACAGTTGACACAGGCCTCTAACAATAAGGCCTTGAAATACAAAACTCACTGAACTAAATGAATAGTAGCAGAGTCAGCTCAAACAAGCCAATGTATTCCTAATTTGGATGCCAAAATCAGGAGTTGTTCAAAAGAAACGACTCCGTTCCATCCACAGTAAAGGATTTAATCAAAGTACTCCTGCTACTCCAATTGCCTGTCTAAACTTTTCAAAGGGTGCTCTTCCAAAAGAAGCTTAGGAGGAAAAAGATGATCTCCAACACCATGCTGATTGTAGAGTGGCAGTTTGGAAGGTAAGGGAAAGAAATCGTCCTTTTTTTGTTTGTTTTGTTTTTTTAACATTTATTTATTTATTTGGCTGCACCAGGTCTTAGTTGCAGCACGTGGGATCTTCATTCCAGTGTATGGGATCTTTAGTTGCGGCATGCGGGATCTCAGTTGTGGCATGCGTGCAGGATCTAGTTCCCTGACCAGGGATCGAACCCAGGCCCCCTGCATTGGGAGCACGGAGTCTTAACTGCTGGACCACCAGGGAAGTCCCAAGCAATTGTTTTTTTTGAATACTTTAAAATCAGTTTTTATGGTAAAGAGTCAAGGAGTGGAAAAGTTCAAGGCAAATGGGAGACAAAGCTGACGGGAAATTTTACTGTATAACTTTTTATATTTTCTGATTTTTGAGCCATGTGAATACAATTACATATTCAAAAAATTAAATTTTAGGAAACTAGTCTAAAAGTCACCTCTAACCAACTGTTCGAGCTACTCTATGTAACAAGAGAATAAAAGACTAATGAAAACTAAGTAAAGTTTTTTCACTTCCGTTATGCTTATTCTCCACACTATGAATGTTCTCTCAAAACATGCCAAATTTTTAAGGTAAAGTTATTGTTTCATTCTAAAGAACTAAAGTAAAATCTTTACAGTGGCTAGAACAGGAGGCCAGTGAAATGAGAACAATTTAGTGATTTCTTTAAATCTATTTTCTGAAACCCACCTAAAAGACAGTCCACGTGTATCACACATCAATGCCAGTTTAGCTCTGGCTCCACGTACCTTTAGGAAAAGCAGGTTTAATGGCCATCCTGCCAAGCAGGCATTCTTTCAGCATGGATTCATAGTTGACCCAACGATGAACCTGGTGTGGGAGAAAAATAGCAGAAAAGCAACATGACTCTAACTCCATGAGATGCCCTAATTTTTTTCTGATGAAAACTAAATATTCTTACATGGCTCTGAAAAACTAAGAAGCAGATTCAGTTAGCCAACAAGGGAGTGACAAAATGGGAGCATATATAGGGACCTTAGAACAATGTTCTCAAAGTGTTGTCTACAGACTTCTGGAGGTTACTGACGCCCTTTCAGATACCCACGAGGTCTCAATTAGTTTCATAATAATACTAAGATTTTATTTGCCTTTTTCATTGTATTGACATTTGCAGTGATGTTGAAACAGCAATGGTGGGTAAACCAGTTTGCATCTTAGCACAAATCAAGGCAGTGGTCTCAACATTACATTGCTTACCACCACAGACCCACGGGGCTGGAGGGAGTTGGTTCCATTTAAGAATATCCTTCATGAAGTAGAAAAAAACAATTAATTTTCTTAAACCTCAACCCTTGGTTACAGGTCTTTTTTATATGCTGTGTGACAAAATGGGAAGTTCTCAAAAACACTTCTGCTGCTAAGTAAGATGGTTGCTGCGAGGAAAAACACTTAGGCAACTGTTTGATTTGCCTATTAAACTGTGTTTTTTCTTGAAAGGCTATTTATCCGTGAAAGAAAAAGAATGACCTATAAACTAGTTACTCAGACTTGGGTATCTGATAGACATTTTCTTCTAAATGAACAAAGTGAGACTGTCACTTCAAGGGAAACAACTGACAGTATTTGTGGCCAGAATTACTAGTGGGAATTAAATTTAAACAACCTTTCTGGAGGGCATCTTCTCGATATATATTAAGAGCCTTAAAATATGCAGCTCTTCCCCTCAGTAATTCAGGAATTTACCTGAGAAAATATTTGCATATACACAAAGATGCAGGCACCAGGATACTCATCATAGCACTAGTTATATTAGCAAAATATTGGGAACAACCTAAAAGTCCAATTGTAAAAGACCAGTAAAGGAAAATCATAATATATTATTCCTTAAATGCTATATAATCACTAAATAATCAGGTCAAATAATACTGAGACCAGAATCTTTATGTTCCTGAGTAAATAAATATACAAATAAAATAGCAAATATGTAAAAAAAAATATATGTAATTATAAATGCACACTAATTAATATAAATTGAAATTTTATTTACCAAATAGTTATGGAGTCTCCAGTAATGTGTAAAGCACCACCTCTGGGGTTATGGGGTTGGGTTGAATTTTAACAGATAGTTGAAGGAGAAGGATATTCAAAGAGACAAAGGTATGGGGTTTGTCAATCATGGAACTGGTGATTTGCTCAAAGCACTTCAGTTCCAAAGCAAGTTGCATGTTGAGAATATTTACCTTGATACATTATTTTTAGGCCCTCAAATGCCAGACTAATGACGTTGAATTTATTACACTGTCATTGGTGAGCCTCTGAAACTTGTAGAGCAAGGTGCTAAGATGACTGTCTTTAAGAATACTATTCTAGCTGTCATGTTATCTAAATTGGTACTGAAGGTAAAGATACCAGGACAGTATTAAAATATTAGGGCTAGAGAGGGTGATTATGACTTGACCCAAGGCAGTGGGAAGAAAGAAAAGGTGCAATGTTTAAAGACAGCATCACAGAAGTTCACCAGTGATTAAATGTTGAGGCACATATGTTACCAAGACTGTTGCCCCAGAACCATACTCCTGCCCCTCCCTCAGACGGAAACTAACTGCCCTTATCGAGTTTCAGGCCAAATACAAAAGGAGGAAGCTGCTCCTAAAGAAATTTCTAAACAACTGGTTAGAACTAATTGGCCCAAAATGGCAGAAGACCTTGAGCCTCATTATACACTCACTGTAATACATTAGCATGCTATAAGTGACACACCCACCAGCGCCATGACAGTTGACAACTGCCATGACAACAACCAGAAGAGCCCAAAAAAGGACTGAAAAGGAGTGTTGCCTCAGTTCCTGGTCCAAACCACACCCCAGTTCTAGGATAAGTCATGAATATTCCTCCCACCCTTTACTCAATTCCCTCCATTTTACCTCAACCTTCCTATACATATGGTGTCTCAGCCTGAGTCAGGTTGAAAAGTTAATCTGCGAACCAGTTCTTGCTTCTCCATTCTTTGGCCACCGAATAAAGCTTGTGCTGTTCCAGTCCCAGCACTGGTTTTGTTATTGGCTATACGAATCCAAGCAGAAAAAGAACCTCCCAGGCTGAGACAAGGGATCTCGACCTGGGCCAAGACCCTGGCACAGGTCCAGGTGACCACTTCAATAACATAATGAGAGAAGGCAAAGATTACTCAAGTGGTTTCAAGTTCCCATTTCCAGAAACAGGAAACAGTAGTAAAAAACAAGGGAAGAAGATGAGTTGATATTATTTGAGGGCACACTGAGTTCAACTGCCAACAGGTTTTCAAACTGCCCATCAGCCAACTGGAAATACGAAACGAGAAGTCAGAAGTGAGATGAAAACTAGAGACAGAAGTGTGACAATAAAGAGATTACTTAATATTCTTTGTACAACTCAAATACTAGATATTAAAGATATAAGAAGCTTCACCACTGTTTCTAGAATTTTATGAGGTTGTTTACTTCTGTGGTGAGTAAAAGTCATAAATAAACATCACTGGTCTTATTAAAGCCAAGGGGAATGCAGCAATCTGGTAACTCAAGTGTGGACAAAGAGTGTAGCCTGACATTTCAGTAATAAAGGATGTTGCAGCCATAAAGCCATCAAGCCACTGCAGCCGGCCCCTATGGTGTGGCCTAAGAGGAATTCAGGATGGAGAAAAAGAGGACACTGGCCCTAGAGAGTTAAGGTGCATATTAAAGGAACAATTTCAGCAAGCCCAGACTCTTGCATCTTCCCATACACAGAAAAGCACTAAAATAATTAACTGAGATGCCTGCTTTTTGTGATTAGTAGTTATGTTTTGATGTTCTACTATATGTTTTTTTTCCCAGCAAAAGCTCCTATATATCCTGGTTTCTCTCTTACCTCTTTGGAACAGTTTCTCAGCGCTATCTGAGAGGCTGTTTCCGGACAACAGTCCTCAGTAATGCCTCAAATAAAACATAATTCTCAACTTTTAGGTTGTGCATTTTTTATTTTTGGTCAACAAAAGTACTGTTGAAACTGCTAAAGAATTTAACAATATAGCAGTTCTTGTGACTTCCCCAAAACAAGCTTATTTCAATAAGGTCCATATAATCGCACAACGCTAAGAAATATGAAAAGGACTAGATGTTACCGGAAATTCTTCTTGTGGAAGCGTACATTCATCATCAAGAGGTTATAGGTGCCAGCTAAAAACTGGTACTTGCCATCTTGCCCCTTCAAGGACTAAGTCACGAGCCACTGCAGCTGCTGACCCTCAACACCCCCTGAAAGGAGTGCAGGGTGGAGATCAGGAAAGACGCACTCTGTACTCTGGGAAAAACTGGCAGAACAGCCCTTCAGAGAGTTAGGTATTTTCAGGAGATGATTTTATAAGCCCAAATTCCTGCATCTTCTCATATCTAGAAAAGCACTAAGATCATTTAAGGTGACATCTGCTCCTCGTAACGAGCAGTAAGCACCTGCCAAAACGGGTGCTTGACTCCACGTACCCCTCTTCACTGAAATCATACAACACTGACCTCTCCCTCTACCTCTTGGAAGCAGCTCCTCAGAGCTCTCTGAAATGCTGTCTCCCAGGCTATAGTCCTCATTTCGCCCCAAATAAAACTTAACTCACAACTCTCACATTGTGAATTTTTTTTTCAGGTGACACAGGACAGATAAAAGTATGGTAGACAAGTTTTCCGGCAAATGTTCCCAAACTTTCTATTTGGCTTGCACTGCTAGCCAATAACAAATATCAAATGACCACGGGAATTTAAATCAGCAATGAGGACCTCCCAAGGAGAATCCTATTATCACCAATGGGTAAAAATGACTTTTCTCCAACCCAGGAAAAACATTAACAGCAAATGAGATTCGGTTATTTAAGCAGATGCATGTAAGTACATTAAAATACAAAACAAATTATATTTCTGGTATCCTGGTCAAAAAATAAATCCTACAACGGATGAGAAGGTAAGAGGAACAGAAATCAAATTTCATTTGTTCAGAATGCAACTCTAAAAATAACCCAATCTGATTCAGGTATCTCAGATGGTAAAAACCCAATACTACAACATGGTTAATCATCGCTAAAATACAAAATAAAGCATTTGTGAGACAAAGGCAAATTTCTATTCTTCTCAGGATAGTTGTTTCAAAATAGCAGTTCAGCCAATTGATAGTAATTATCATATTCTACATGATTTTTAAACAGTATAAGAGCTAATCATTGTTTTTAATAAATATAAGGGGGAAAAGTGACTAATTTAAATATCTTTTGACACATACTACAGAGTCTCTGCTATCTCTAGGAAAAATATGTTTTCTATTCATTGATGATCTTTCTACATAATATGCAGACTTAGTACAGCAAGACAGGCTGATTACATCACAATCCCCAAATGAGCAAAGACTAAGAGCAAAGAAGCTAAGGGACTTGTTATTTCCTCTAATGGTCACCGCCTCCTATAAGTCAGTCATCACCATTATCAAGATGGATCAAAACTGAGTAAACAGTTGCCAGCAGAGGAACAGCAAACACTTAAGAGTAAACTCCCAGATACAGATCTGAGTGCAACTCTAAAATGTTCGTAAAATAATTCAAAGGCAAATTAAATGAACAGTTGTTACTTATGAGCATCTTCCCACCCTTCAAAATTCAAGCCACACATCTGAAATGTATGCCACTATTTTCTTTCTTTCTACCACTGTCGCACTGCTGAACCTAAGAGCACTCCTCCGCTGTGAGGGGACAGTCACTCTTGGCCCCTTACCTGGTCAAAAAGGTCAGTACCATCTGAACCCGCTGCTCTCATGAGTTCCTCTTCGCCACCAGGGTGATACTCCATGTACGGGCTGACATTATAAACAAACCCTACATCAAATAAGGAGAAATAACACCCTAAGTGAACTTCTTACAAACTGTACAAATTAGAAATCGAAGTTTCAATAATTTTTCCCAAATACATTCCATTTAACAAACCATTATTTAGAAGTATTAAGAACATGAGGGCTCTGAGATTTCACCGTACTTGCAAGCTAACAAGTTAGCCGGCCAGTTTCATGGGTTCTGACAGAAAACACGAGACTCCCAGGTTAGAAACAAAGGACAGCTTAGTACTTACATCAGTAGCGGCAACTAGAATATCAGCAACTGCATGAGTTCCCTGAACCCCGATTCCCACAGAGCTATGTGAAGAGGGCCAGATAACACCTGTAAACTCGATGTGCTTCATGACGGAAGGGCAACCTTGAGCTTAGGAAGCTCGAATCTTTTCTAAAGGGCAGTAAATACACCTGGCCCTTTGCTCTGGAGAGAGACATGATCTCTACTATACTGAACAGTAAGCAAAGCTGTCCTTTGCTCTAGAGGGAGACACGAGCTGTACCATCTGAGGTTGTGCACTGCGCAAACATCCCTGAAAAGACTGCCTAGAACAACGGGCGTCCGCGCGTCTGCTCGCAAGCCATGCAGGTGTGCCAAGACCTATAGAGAACTGCCTCCTAAGGCAAAGAAATAATGAAACACCATATATAATATTTAACAGTTCTCTCTCCCCTCACCTCTCTCTCTCATATTACCACTTTATCGTCCTCTACTGCCCTGGCACGAGAATCTGATGAAAAAGAATGGAGCCGTCACCCATATGTTGATCATCTCAGCAAAGGCTGAGATGGTGACTGGGCCACTGAGGCACGGTCTGCGAAAGCAAGCACAATTCTTTTCTGCAGTTGCCCAAGGAACCAAGATTATTATTTAGATCTTAATAATCCTTTCATCTTCCCCAATATTTACTTTATCTGTTCATATATTTAACTATGTTTTTATCTTTTAAGAAGGAGGGATAGGGAACAAGAAATACAGGAGAGGGCTTCCCTGGTGGCGCAGTGGTTGAGAGTCCGCCTGCCGATGCAGGGGACACAGGTTCGTTCCCCGGTCCGGGAAGATCCCACATGCCGCGGAGCGGCTGGGCCCATGAGCCATGGCCGCTGGGCCTGTGCATCCGGAGCCTGTGCTCCGCAACGGGAGAGGCCACGACAGTGAGAGGCCCGCGTACCACACACACAAAAAAAAGAAATACAGGAGAATAGCTCAATGAATAGCCTACCCAAGGAAGTGAATTCCTTTTTAATCCTTCACTTGTAGTAAACTAGAGAGCAGACAAATCCAGCCCTCAAGACTCCTCAAGAGTGAAAGGAGGACAACTGATTTTCTTATATCCAAAACTATTCCTTATGTAATGACTTCCATGAATTTAAATAACCTCATATAATTTAAAATGTTCATCCTATATAATAATCTTGGAAGGAAAGTAGTTGAATTTCAGACTCAAGAAAGGTACTATAATTTTTCCACCAGTTTAATTTGGAAAATAACCAAGCAGTCCAGGTTTCTTTATAAAATTGCTTAAAGGCAATTCACAAAAAGAAATAAATTCACAAAATCTCTCTTCCAGCAGTCCTCCAAAAAAGTCAGGAAAAGAAAAAAAAAAAAAAAAAAAACTGGCAGAGTTCC
The DNA here is from genome assembly GCF_964341445.2 of Mesoplodon mirus. Classification (NCBI taxonomy): domain Eukaryota; kingdom Metazoa; phylum Chordata; class Mammalia; order Artiodactyla; family Ziphiidae; genus Mesoplodon; species Mesoplodon mirus. The sequence goes on along the minus strand of NC_138986.1, from coordinate 98,771,012 downwards.
CCTGTCTCTCCTTCCCCATTCACCTTTCCCCACCAAATTTAGAAGGAATTGTTGCTATTGTTTAATGCTCCAAATTCCAGAGACCACAAATGTCTGAAGTAATGATTAGGATCAGAATTATTCCCAATAGGCTTTTAAAGATACAGAATGCGTTCCAAACAAAAGAATTCCAAACTTTCTCCGCAACCAAACCTTGACTTGGGTTCTAGAGTTTCTCAGGAATGTGAAATCTATAACACACGATCATCTAACTTTCTGTGATGGAATCCCATGTATTTCAGCAACCAGTTGAAAGATGACCAGGCAGCTTAACAACTAACCCTGATCACCAGAGAAAGCCTGAGACATCCCACGGGTGTTCTCTGCTGCCCGCCAATCCTTTAGATCAACCCTTGTCCTCTCGTATCTTCCTTCTGATGGACTAGGATCACTCTGGACCTGAAGAATTTCCCATCCTCTTCAAATGCACGAAGTCAGGAATGCCTATAAAATCCCTCACTTTAAGGAATTAAGATTGTTAGTGTCTCAGCCCAAGAAATGTTAGCTCCAACCACACTTGGCAGTGTCAGTAATTTGCTAATTATGAGACTTTAAACCCAGCCCCAAGATGCAACAGGTGCATTTCCTCTGGTCCAGAGGCTCGCTATTCCCTCTTTTTCTTCCTCCCCTATCTCCTTCCTTTTTGCCTTTTCAAAAGCATTTCCTAACAACTAAAATTTGCACCTCTGATTGTAGCTGAAGAAAACAAGAACCTAGCTTTATGCTTTTCCCTCATGCTTTACTGTATTCTATTTGTACGATACATGGCTTTTAAATTTATTTATTTATTTTTGGCTGTGTTGGGTCTTCGTTTCGTGCGAGGGCTTTCTCTAGTTGCAGCGAGCGGGGGCCCCTCTTCGTCGCGGTGTGCGGGCCTCTCACTGTCGCAGCCTCTCTTGTTGCGGAGCACAGGCTCCAGATGCGCAGGCTTAGTAGCTGTGGCTCACGGGCCTAGTTGCTCCGTGGCCTCTGGGATCTTCCCAGACCAGGGCTCGAACCCGTGTCCCCTGCATTGGCAGGTAGATTCTCAACCACTGCGCCACCAGGGAAGCCCTGATACATGGCTTTTAGATAGTAATTTCTCACATGCAAGTTTCCAGCCTCCTATGAGTTCTTACCACCTGATTTTTAGAAACTAATTTTACAACGTTCCAAATTTTGCAGTGATTCAATTAACTTCTTCCTACAGCTCTAATTGCTCAGGTGTGGCAGATTTGCACAACTGATTGCCCATTAAATATAAACAAATAGTATTTATGAACCAACAGACATAATCTCAATTTGATGCTAGGCTATTAATAAATTCTGCAAAACCTAAATGTTAATAATGACATTAAGAACAAAAATGGGCAGGAATGGATTCATGAAACATCAATCCTAAATGGTGCAAAACTAGGCTGGGACCAAGATCCTCTGGTCACAGCCCAACTGCTGCTTTTAGATCATTTACATGGATGACTTTCAGTGGCAGAGGGGGACTTAGGGAGGATACCTACCTACCTACCCATCTATCTATCTCCTCCTTTGTGCTTATATTTTATTTTTTGTAGTTTTTTTCTTTAAACTCTAATCAGGAGTAGATACAAGAAAAGGACTGACTGAGTACTGTGACGAAAAGCAACTTAATTTCACAATATATACATACACCAAATCATAATGTTATACACCATAAACTTATACCATGTTATAGGTCAATTATATCTCAATGAAGCTGGGGTAAAAAAAAAAGAGGAGGAGGGGCTTCCCTGGTGGTGCAGTGGTTGAGAGTCCGCCTGCCGATGCAGGGGACACGGGTTCGTGCCCCGGTCCGGGAAGATCCCACATGCCGCGGAGCGGCTGGGCCCATGAGCCATGGCCGCTGAGCCTGCGCGTCCGGAGCCTGTGCTCCGCAACGGGAGAGGCCACAACAGTGAGAGGCCCGCGTACCGCAAAAAAAAAAAAAAAAGAGGAGGAGCAACTTACTGAAACCGAAATACGGCAGTTCTATTAAGAATATATACTCTAGTGTTAAAATATCGATACATTATTTTAAAATGTCCTAGCAATATTCAGGGGTATATTTTATAGCTAATTCATCCTAGCAGAGCTGCAGTGCAATGGAAAGCACACAGTCAGAACAACAGCTAAACTGAGCTCTGTAGGCAATGTACTGGTAGAACCTGTTCTAACATTTTCACACTAAATTATCTTGTTTCTGTTATATGTCTGGAACTCTGGAGTTCTCCAATAAGTTCCTAGAATAAAAATCAGCCACTTCAAAATTACCAGTTCAATCACAGAATGACAGTCTTAAAACTGGGAGAATTCTACAGGCAATTTTTAGTCTGATCTTGCATCCAGTACAGGATTCACCTCTACAGGATGTATAGACAGCATGTGCACACAGCGTATAGGATCATCCAGCATCTGCTTGGATCCATCCAGTACCAACGTCTAGTTTAAAACTGCTTGTTGAAAAGCTTAGTTCAAGGATCAATATCATTTCAGATATAACCTGAAAACTAATGTTGCCATTTTACACACAAAGAACTCTTCCATCTTGGCAAACGCTGCCTCTAGTTTTTCACAAATATTTTCACAAATATTTTTATTTGTTGTAATTTAAACCCCAACTGCTACTGATAAAGACTATGGGCATCTTACAGTAATATATTAACTTTAAGTTTGTGTAAGATTGTGCGTACAAATTTTAAAAACACACACTGAAACGTGTAAAAGAAAAGAAAATATACCGGTTGCCTAGCCTAGCTAACAGTGTTACTACGATAGAGCAATTAAATGTGGTCCTGAACTTCCTAGCAGCTAAGGCCAAAGGAGATACTAGTTACAGTGGTCTCATTACCAGATCTTAAAAAGTATTAAAACGGAACAACAGACAAACAGAGACTCATTAGTTCTTTAAAGGCAGAAGACTCCCTTCGAGTTTTTGATATTGATATTGCAAAGATCTGAGCCCCTATACAGGGGCCGTGGACCACATAACATATAGTACAATTTAACAACATGCAGAAACATTCTTCAGGTAGCATTCCTCCCATCCTCTCCAGCCTCAGGTAACCACAAAGGTACTTACTTTCTGTCTCTTCAGACGTATATATTTTGGGCATTTCACATAAATGGAATCACACAATTTGTGGTCTCTTGTGTTTGCCTTCTCTCACTTAGATATTAGATATGAGATATCTTAGATATCTCACTATTTTCAAGGTTCATCCATGGTACTGCATCTATCAGTACTTCATTCCTTTTTGCAGCTGAATAATATTTCATGTATGGATGGGCTACATTTTAGTTATCCATCCATCAGCTCGGAGACATTTAGGTTGTTTCCACTTTTTAGCTTTTATGAATAATGCTGCTATGAACATTTGTGCACATGGCTTTGTGTGGGCATATATTTGTATTTCTGTTAAGTATATACCAAGGAGTGAACTTCCTGGGTCACACAGCAATGTATGTTTAACCTTTTGAGGAACTTTTTCCATTCTCTGCAGTAATATGTGAAGGTTCCAATTCCAGACCGCTCATTTTTTAGTCACTACTCCAACTCCCCTTAGAGAGGAAAAGCCTTTTGCCACCTGTGGAACCTGAATCACACCTCATATCTCAGATAACTGAACTCAGAACTGGATTGCAGCATGACCCAAACTATTCTAAACCCCCAGCTCTAGATGACACAGGACAGTGGAAGACTCAAGTGGACTTTTTATATCTATTAATCTAGCTCCCAGATGGGGCTCCCACAATTTTTCAGGTTAGGTACCCATATATGTGAACCCTGACAGCCCACTAATAAGGAGGTAAGGGCATCCCCATGGTTCAGGCCACACACCCACTAACTAGTAATTTTTCACTTTTTCTTTGTTCTATGTTGTAAGTCAGAGTTTCAAAGTATGGTCCAGGGGCTCCTGCAAAGCTCAAGACTCTTTTGGTGGTCCAAGGCCAAAACTTTTTCATAACAATACTAAGATGCTGCCTGCCTTTTTTAAAAAATTCTTTCACAAGTGTATAAGATTAAATGCAGAAGGTGATATGAGAATATGGTTGTTATCTATTAAGCCATACATTAAAGATATTTGCCAACATGTAAAACAATGTCACTTTCTCACTATGTTTTGTTTTGGAAAATATAGTTATTTTTCATGAAAATATTATTATTTATGATAACATAGAGAGTTTACTTTTAAATCAATTTTTAAAATTCTTTCAATTTCTCAATTTTAATTTCTGAAGGGTAAACATCAATAGATATGACCATCATAAATAGAAGTTCTTTGGGGTCCTCAGTAATTTTTAAAGGAGTAAAGGGATCTTAAAACCAAAAAGTTTGAGAACTACTGCTATAAGTAAAAGTGGTATTTTTATAATTAGCCTTTAAAATAATTTGTTTTAAAATTCAAACACAAATGTAACTCCAAAGCCCCACATTACATTAATTCAACAAGTTTATTTAACGTCTATCATGTATACACAAAGTATTATGCTGCCATACTGCAGTGTTCCTGTTTATTTCACTAATCACCACTGTTCGTTTTGTTGGCTCTACAATAAATGAAGGAAAAGGGTGTGCTCACATAGTAAAATCATGGCATATTTCACTGTATTCAAATACACAGATCCATTTTTGCAAGTACTGCGACTACTTTGCCATCTTGTGTTCAGTAAAGAAACTGCATATTGTTTTCATTATTTTACGTCTGATGTTTATCTAGTTCTAACAACTGCTGAGAAAAGGGTGTTAAAATACACAATGGTTATGGATTTGAATTTTTCCTTTCAATTCTATTAATGTTTGCTTCATGTTTTTGTTCTGTTTTTTTTTGCGGTACGCGGGCCTCTCACTGTTGTGGCCTCTCCCATTGTGGAGCACAGGCTCCGGACGCGCAGGCTCAGTGGCCATGGCTCACGGGCCCAGCCGCTCCGCAGCATGTGGGATCTTCCCGGGATCTGCCTGGACTGGGGCACGAACCCATGTACCCTGCATCAGCAGGCGGACCCTCAACCACTGTGCCACAGGGAAGCCCTGCTTCATGTATTTTGAATCTTTGTTATCAGGCATGAACAGTGTTCCTAATAACCCTTTCAACATTATAAAATGTCTTTATCTCTAGTAAGAGGCTTTTCTTTGGTAATAGTTTTTTTATCTGCTATTAATATAGCCCTTTTTTTTTTTTTTTTTTTTTTTGGCCATGCCATGTGCCTTGTGGGATCTTAATTCCCCGACCAAGGATTGAACCCAGGCCCAGGGCAGGGAAAGCACCAAGTCCTAACCACTGGACCAACAGGGAATTCCCTATATTTACTATTTAGATAGTATACTTTTTCCTACACATTTATTTTCAACCTGTGTCTTTATATTTAAAGTGTATCTCTCACAGATACCACGTAGTTAGGTCTTGATACATATACACACAGAAAATCTCTTATCTTTCAATTAGAATAACTAGTCCATTTACACTTAAATTAGTTACTGATGTGATTGAATTCAGAGCTACCATCTTATTAGTCTCCCTCCTCAGCCCCAAGTTTTCTTTTTTCTTTTTTTTTCCTCCAAGTTTTCTGTTTGTGTCTCTATTCCTCTTTCTCTGACTTCTTTTGGGCTAACCAAATATTTTTTGAAAATTTCATTTTATTTTATCTATTGGCTTTTTAGTATACCTATCTGCATTATATTTTAAGTGACTGTTCTAGGGGTTACAATATATATCCCTAAGTTTAACCAGTTTACTTGAGTTAATGTTGTACCGCTTCATATGTAATATAAGAACAATTTACCACCCTCCATCTCTGATACTTTATGTAACCCCACAATACAATGTTATAGTTTTGCTTTAGAAAGTCATGTATTTTTTAAAAGATAAGAGGAAAAAAAGTAATCCTGTCTCTTTCCTCACATATTTACTATTTCCTAAACATCTGAGTTTCCATCTGGTATCATTACCCTTTAACCTGATGGATTTCCTTTAGGGCTCCTTGTAGTATAGGTCTGCTGATACTAAATTCATAGTTTTCATTTATCCGAAAAAGTCTTTATTTCATCTGCATCCTTAAAGTATCTTTAATGATATAGAATTCAGAGTTGATGGTGTTATTTTATTCTCTTCAGCAGTCCTTCTTATAGCGTCCAGGTGTTTTGCTTCTGGCTGTTCTCAAGATTTTATCTTTGGCTTTCAGCAGTCTGAATATCATGTGTCCCTATGTGATTTTCTTTGCATTGATCATGTGTGGATTTGCTAAGCTTTTGAATTGACAATTTTATGTCTTTCACCAAATTTGGAAAATTTTTGGCCAGTATTTCTTCAAATATTTTTCTGTTCCATTCTGCCATTCCTCTCCTTCTGGAATTCCAAATAAATATATATTAGACATTTTAATTTTATCCCAGAGGTCCCTGAGCCTCCATTCATTTTACTTTGGGTCATTTTCCTCTCTGTTCTACAGATAATTTCTATTAATCTATCCGCAAGTTCACTAAGCTTCCTTTTTATTAGGTCCAGTTTGTTATTAGGCCCATTTGGTAAAATGTTTTACTTCATATATTGTATTTCTCAGTTGTACATTCCCATTTTTTATAGTCTCCTATTTGTTGATTCATTATGAACAATGATGAGATTTCCTATTTGTTCATTCATTATATACCTATGTTTCTCTACTTCCTTGAGTATTGCTGTAATAGGTGCTTTAAAATCCTTGTGAACTAAATTCAACATCTGGATCATTTCCGGGTCAGTCTCTAATAACTGCCTTTTCTCTTGAGCATGTCTAGAAACTTTGGATTATATTCTGGCCACTGTAAATAGTATGTTGTAGAAATTCTGGATTCTGTTACATTCCTCCAAAGAGTACTGACTGTTTTAGTAGGCAATTAACTTGACTGGACTTAAACTCTAAACTCTGTTTCCCCTTTGGCGGAATGAAAACTAAAACCTCTGATCAATCCTTTTAGCCTTAGTTAGGCTGCCTAGAGTTTGTCCGTATGCAAGATTTAGACAGTTTATATCCCTCTCTGGATCTCTTTTTCCGGATTTTCTTCATTTTTCAGTTAGTACAAATGCCCCAAACTCGGTCATCTAGTTCTTCAGGCCAGCCCAATCCTGTCATCTAGTTCTTCAACTCAAGACTGGGCGTCTCCATCTGAATTTTAGCCACTGTTCACAGTACCAACTTGGGCATGACTTCAAGTCAAATGCCACAGGAAATGGCAATTCACCCAGTGACAGTTCCTTCTTCTAAATATAGATGACCCTTACCCTCTAGTTTCTGTCTGCTTTTGGTTGCTCACCAGTGTTTTTAGATAGTTTTTTTTTTTTTAGTATGTTGTCCTCAATTTATACTCAGTATTTGCTGGAGTTTTAGTCCAAAAGGAGTTAGTTAATCAGTTACACCTAAGAGCAGAATTCTGCCTAATATTTTAGAAAACTAGGCAATTATCTTGCTAATTTCAATAGAGACAAATGGAAAAGATATTAATGAAAGATAAATGGATTTTATAATGATTTAAAGTAAATGTGGCCTTGGTATTTAAGAATAATATAATAGAATGTAGGCTTGCAAGGTGTTGGATAATAGAGTATCTCAGGACTTTGGGATTAAAAGCACACATTTGCCTCTCACATTCCTGCAATCTTCCTAATGACTACAAAGAATAAATAAGACATAAAACCACAGAGACACAGAAATCAGAAGAGGACATGAGTGCAGTAAAGTTTTGGAAGACTGAAAGCCAAATGATAAGCAATAATTTACTTAGCAGAGTGAAGAAAGGTGAAATAAGGCCTATGTGTAAATTGGAGGGGAACCTATAAAAAAGCCAATATGTGCAGCAGAACCCCCAAAAGGTGCAGTAATCAGTAATCCAGGTAGTTCTGAAAGTGAGGGTACAGGAGGCAACCAAGTAATAAGCCCCTTTCCCAACCCACAAGAAGTGTAGGTTTACTCTCCAGAGACAAGGAACCACAGACACGTTATACTCGGGGAAGCGGCAATTAGTGGAGGAGGGGCTTGAACTAAAAATGAGAAGTAAAAGTCTACGTGTCAGAACACTAAGATCCACCTCCTACCACCCATCGCAGCAGAACAGTTACTTGCAGGTGATTGGAAGACTGTAGCCTAAAAGCAAAGATTTCCATATAGTAGGCTGGGGATCCCTGCCACTGCCCCCAGTCAATTCATAGAAAAATGTTCTGCCCATACTCGTGGGACTTCCATTCACCCTTCTGGGCCATCACTCACCATGAAGAGGCAGAACGTTTGACAAGAGTCTCTAAAATTAAAATTAGTATCTTAAGTACTTATTAATTGCCTAGTTCTGGTGCAGTTTTTAAGAGGAAACAAAAAAAAAAAGACTAGAAATGAGACAAGCGCTACCTCAGAGAAATGAGAACCAGACAGCAACTGTCCTGAATATAACTTCGAGCTTCAAACTGCACCAAATGACTTCAATGATGGCCAGTCTAATTAACAAAAGAGCTAAAAGAATCTGGTCTGAATGCCTCAGTTTGCCCAGGAAAATTTAAATGGAATGTAATAAAGGCCTCCAAGCACTTCAGAAGGTTGACTGGCCATAATTATCAAAGGTCATCTTATGTTACATTATTAGTATTAGGAAAAAGAGCCGTGACATTTAACAGTTTCATTAAAAGGAAACTGACCTGTAAAAGCATGAAAAATTAACCAACGGTCTGAGCAGTCAGTTACACTCTGAGTATTTTGAAAAAAATCCACAAACTTCTCCTAGAAAGAATAATGACCAAACATTACTAGCACCAGACACCTTACTATTCTTAAACTGGATTTACAACTTACACCAGTAATAAACAAGACACTCTATCTCTAAAAGATCAGTTTTCCAACTACCCCACTCTTTCCTATACCGTGGGAGCATTTCCCTCTGTTTGCCTGTGCCTTAGGGCTACCAATGCCAGCTACCAACACTGAACTGCCTTGCTATTAGTTACCTGGAAAAAAAAACCCAAATATGTCCTTAAGCTTTGAGTTATTTCCTATTTTCCAAAACAAGCCAGCTGCAAAGATTAATTAAGATGTAATGATGGGGAATTCCCTGGCAGTCCACTGGTTAGGACTCTGCGATTTCACTGCTGAGGGCCCAGGTTCATTCTCTGGTCGGGGAACTAAGATCTGCAAGCTGAGCGGCATGGCTGGGAAAAGAAAAAAAACAAAGGTGTAATGATGAACTTAAGAAGTAGAAAGCCCCAAGAAAAAATTGCTCCCACCCTTAACAAAAAGAAAAAAGCCAGATAATCCAAAAACACTGTTAAGTTTTTTTTGAGGATTTTTTTTATATATAAATTGATTTATTTTATTTATTTGTTTTTGGCTGTGTTGGGTCTTCCTTGCCACGCGCAGACTTTCTCTAGTTGCCACGAGCTGGGGCTACTCTTCTTTGTGGTGCACGGGCTTCTCATTGCGGTGGCTTCTCTTGTTGCGGAGCACGGGCTCTAGGCACGTGGGCTTCCGTAGCTGCGTAGCATGTGGGATCTTCCCGGACCAGGGCTCGAACCCGTGTCCCCTGAATTGGCAGGTGGATTCTTAAACACTGCGCCACCAGTGAAGTCCCAAAACGCTGCAAGTTTCTGAGTCCATCCGTGAGGTGACGTGGTAAGGCAACCAAATATCTAAATTCCACAGCGTGACAAGCCCCTCTGAGGAAATGGGACATATGAACCAACTTCACCTTTGACAGAGCACAGGCAAAAGAGATGTTGCTATAAAGCAACTGAAAGTTTAACAAACTCTTTTAGGGCCCAGTGTGCACTAGTGCCAATTTAGAAGGCTAAGAGGCTCACGTACAAAGGGATTCTGCATCCAGTCAATTCTTTTTTCATAGTCTTGCACCTCATGAGATGCTCATGGGAGACAGCGTGAGCAGGGCAGACCTGAGAAAGGTCCATAGGTGGCCCAGGTGTGTAGTACCTGCTCCAAGACTTGAGGGTAGAGTGGGAGTACCAAGAAAAGGCCATCTATACTTTGGGCCTGCGGGAGTACAAGGTGGGGATCAGCTACTGCTGAGGAAGGAGCAAGAAATTCACCCATGCTGCAGATCAACCCTGACACGCGGCAAACGCAGTCTGTTGCTGGGAAGGGCTAGTAAAGCCTCCCACCCTCAAGTCCCTGCACTGATATCAGGCAAAGGTTAGCTGCTGCTGGATAGGGCAGGAAACACACATCCTCCTTCACTCTGCACTGACATGAGGCAAATGGAAGCTAAGTACTAGAGGAGGGACAGAAAGCCCACTCAGGCCGAGATCCTACACTGATATGAAACAGATGACTTCTAGGACTGGAAGGCAGGCAGAGTAATTGCTCACACCCCATGCCCTCTGCCCTGTCCTCCTCCTCCCCTACTGACATAAGGCAAAGTTCAGCTGCCATGGGCAAGAAAGCTGCCTGCATTCTAAACCCTGCACTGAGTAAGAGGCAGTGGGAAAGCGACAGGATCGCTGAGAAAGCTCAGCCCATGGGGCTCAGGTAACAGGACCTGCCTAAGACTGAGGCTGAAACAGGAAAACTGCAAAACCCCTTCTACCACCACAAGACTTACATCAAACAACAAGTAAGAGCAGTCTGCCAGTGGGAGAGGGGCAAGAACATGGTGAGAGACCCTATGCAAGCATACAGGGCAAGCTGTCAGCTAAGAAGAGCAGAATAGGGACAATGAAAAAACCCTCCAACACTAAGGCCCCGCATCAAAAACAAGGCAGTAGTCACCTACTGTTGGAGGAATCTGAAGTCAGTGGTGCACCGATGATAACAATAACAACCACCCCAAACCCAGACCAACTACTAACTAAGCTGACTCAACCTAATTGCCAGAAAAAGTGTACCATTTCTTTTTTTTTCCCTTCTGTTAAAGAAAGGCAGACTGCCACATGCAGCAGCTCATTTGGATGTGTGTGGAGTACTAGAAGCTTGACTACCCTACGTTCTCCTACAAATGACCTTGAGAGCTTGTTTGCAGGTTCTAGTAGGGGAGCGCAGCTACTCATATACCCTTGACGGAAGAACAGTCCCCCTCTATCGGGCAAGGTCATCCTCTTCAACCAAGCATGCAGCTTCAAGAGGGACGCACATGGAGTGGTGAGGGAGAAAGGGGAGACCCGCCTAGCCATCCAGATCAGCCAAATCAACCCTGGTGATCAATGGGGTGACAGATGTCTCAGCCAGATCACCCTCACATCCAAAAGTGTACCATCTCTGAGTATAAACACCTCAAGTTCTACTGTTCGTCTATATTCAATGTGTAACACACAATCAAAAAATTGTAAGACACGTTTTTCAAAATGATAAAACCCACTGTCAACAGAGAAAAACAGCAATACAACCAGACTTAGAGATAGTGCATATACTGGAACTTATAGGACAGAGACATTAAAATAGCTCTAATTAATATATTAAAAGATCTAGTAGAAAATAAGGTTGACACTTAATAAATAGGAAATTTCAGCACAGAGATGAAAGCTATACAAAGAAGCCTAATGAAAACACTAAAAATGAAAAACATGATTATCAGAATGAACAATTCCTCTGATGAGTTAATCAGCAGACTAGACATAAAAAAGGAAAAAATAAGTAAACTTGTAGAAAAGTCAACAAAAATGATCAAACTGAAACACAAAGAAAAAAATGAGTGAAAAAACAGAATGGTGCATCTAAGAGCTGTGGGACAATACAGGCTAACATATATGGAACTGGAATCCCAAAAGAAGAGTAGAAGTATTTGAAGAGATAATGGCCCAAAACTTCCTAAAATTAATTTAGAGAACCCCAAGCAGAAAAAATAAAAGGAAAACCACATCATAGTCAAACTGCTGAAAAGCAAAGTAAAATTTTAAAGGCAGTCAGAGAAGAAAGAAGCCTTACATTCTACAGGAAAACAGTTAAGAATGACAACAAGGGCTTCCCTGGTGGCACAGTGGTTGAGAGTCCGCCTGCCGATGCAGGGGACATGGGTTTGTGCCCCGGTCTGGGAGGATCCCATGTGCCGCGGACCGGCTGGGCCCGTGAGCCATGGTAACTGAGCCTGCGCATCCGGAGCCTGTGCTCCGCAACGGGAGAGGCCACAACAGTGAGAGGCCCGCTTACCGTAAAAAAAAAAAAAAAAAAAAAAAAAAAAAAAAGAATGACAACAGAGTTCTCATCTATGCAAACTAGAAGATGGAGAGAGATTTTTAAAGTGCTGAGGAAAATAAACTGTCAACCTAGAATTGTATACCCAATTACAACATATCCTCAAAATGAAGGCAAAATAAAGATGTTTTCAGATGAACAAAAGCTGAGAATTCATTGCCAGCAAATCTGTAGTGCAAGAAATGTGAAAGTCAGTTCTTTAAGGGAAATCTGGATCAACACAAAGAAATACCAAGCACTGAAAATGGTAAAAATGTGGGTAATTTTTTTTATTTTCTTAATCTCTTTAAAAGATAAGTGACTGTCTAAAGCAAAAATAGTGACATGTCGCAGGATTTATAGCATATGCAGAATGAAGAACAATAATAGCACAAGACACTGGAGAAGGAAATGGAAGTACATTCTTACACTGTATGTAAAATGGTATAATATGATTTGAAGGTAGACTGTGATAAATTAAAATTACAGCAATGACTAAAACAAAGATGACAAAAAGGTATAAAGAATAAGTTAATAGTGAAGATAAAATGGATTCATTAAATTATAATGATGACTATGTCGACAATGGGTGAATCTAGCCACGCAAAGGGTTTCTAGAGTTCACTGCATCACTTTTGCAACTTTTTTTGAAAGTCTGAAGCTTTTTCAAAATAAAAGGTTTAATTGAAAATATTAATGGCAAAAAATGGCTCTGAAGAAATCTCCAATATTTACTTAACCCCTACAGTGTGCAAAGTCTGCAAAAGGAAATATGAAGCTGTACAAAGGAGAGAGAACATAGGATACCCATCAGGCTGCAGCTCACATTCTATGAGCTCAAAAATGAATAACTGACCATGAGTATATATCAGAAAACTGTCCAGAAATAACAAACTTTTTGATTAAGGAATTGATATATTCCCTAACTCTAAGAGCCAATAACCTGGAAATGGCAAAAATGAAAGTCTCTCAACTGGTCACTATTTTGTGAAATCATTAAAATATCCCTACCATATGTGGTTTAAAAGTCCTACATGTGATTCAAAGGATATTTACTGAACACTGCCCATGAGCCATGCCCTGTACTAGATGCTAGGGGTAGGGAGAGAAGCTGCATATTAATACCCTGAAACTTAATTTAAATAAAAAGACAAAAATAGAAGAAATGGCCCAAAAACATTATAGATGTTCTAACAGAGGACATACATCAAATACTGAGTAAGAAAGTCCAGGGGAAGAAGAAAAGTCAAAAGAGGACCAGAAAAAATGAGGAGACTGAAAGGAAGAAGCTGTTGGAAGAAAGAAAGGAAAGCACTGAGGGTGTTTCAACAATGTAGGATAAACAACTACCTGAGGTCACAGAAGACACTGGAGAGGACTGATAAGAGCACATAAAGGGTCAAGCCTTAGAAAAGAGTGTGCCTTAGAAAGAATGATGTCTTTGACTTTCCAATACAAGAAACTGAGAAGAAAGAATACAGGTATCACTAACTTGAAGTTCCTCATATTCACAGTGAACACCTATGTGTTGCACTTGGGCTCTTTCTCTCACACGATCACACCACCCAGACTTCGCACGTGCTTTTTCCGGAACCTGTAATATTGTTCCCCTTCCTCTCTGCCTGGTTAATGCCCATTTACCTTTCATCTCTACTCAATCTCCTGGAATCTTCACTCTTAGCACAGCAGACCTCTCCTTCACAATACTCCTCAGACTTGAGTAGCACTTTGTGTTCCCTGCCAGATTGTGAATGCCATGAGCAGGGGCCAGCTCTGTTTTAAATTTCCATGTCACTCCCCAGAACCTGGTATCATGCATGAAACATAGCAGACCCTAAGAAATACTGATTAAACGAGTGAACCAATATAGAGAAAGAGAAAGTTAAAACCTATAGTCTCTATTTTTTATGAATGACAACTACACACAAAGTCACACAGAAAGCAAAAGCTATATTTCATTAAATTACTAAAAATAAAAATTGTCTTAGAAGGCTATCCTGTATGACTGTTAATTAGCAATGCTATTTAGCACAAGGGAAGAGCTACAAGTAATAGGCACTCCATCGTAATTTCATAATAAATTAATTCATGAACGGCACTCAAATTGAGTTATACATAAAGGCTAAGCCAGGATCCAATCTAGAGTTGAATATGATAAAACAGGAAGCAGTACGGTGCAGTTTAAGCATAACAGCTCAGAATCAGGTTGCCTAGGTTAAAATACTGGCTCTGCTCTCATCAGCTATGGCTTTGGCAAGTTACTCTATGCTCTGCAGTGGGCATTAATGTTTTCCCTACGCAGCGTCCACTCCCCTTACGGCAACAGCAGCAGTTTTTCTTCAAGGAGGCACATCCTCCTCCCTGACTCTTCAGTGTGGCCCCTCTCTAGGCTACAGGATGAACAAGGGATTAAGTACACCACTTCCCCCTAAACAGAACTACAATTCCAGCAACGAGAGTATGATCAAAACTGTGCCAATCAGGGCCAATTCCAAGACTTTTCTTTTAGCTATTAGATAAAAGGAAGAGAACCTGAACATAACTGGGGTTACAGTTGCTGTGGTCATCTTGCGGCTGCTATGAAGAGTTAGTCCTAAATGGAGCAAGCCCAGAAGGGAAGCTGACAGACAGTGTGAAGGCAGATCCTGAGGACACCACATGAGCCCCTGTACCAATCCTCACCTCAAGTCAGCTCCACCCGCAACTTGTTAGCCTTCTGCTTAAACCAAGTTAGGCTGGAGTTTCTGCCACTTACATCCATGAGTCCCCACTAATATACTTTCTCAGCTGCAGTTTCATCGTTTGGGAAATGAGGATTTGCTAAGCTTCTGTGCCCTCATCCGTGAAGCAGAATACCTACTTCATAGGTTTGTTGGGAAAAGTAAACACTTAGCACATAGCACAGATCTCACACATCATCAACCTGCTGAGATGTTTAAAAACAGAAAACACTTCTTATAAAGAATACTGAGCTATATATGTGATTTTAATTAAAAATCTGAGAATTATGTGACTGGATAATAAGTTTAAGTGAGCAAAAACCTCTGGTAAGAAGATAATGGCAACAGCTAAAATGTAAATTGGGATAAAAATCCCAACACTGAGTTTCCTGCTACCAGGTAATTCAGACATTAACTAAGACTATAACAAGAGTTATTGCAAGCAAATTATCACCACAGAAGTATAGATGCCAATGTTGAAGAAGAGAAATTAAAACTGTCACCTCCCCAGTAACAACAAGAGTAGAAATCAGTGAATAGAAAATGGACAAGGAACAGAGAAAATCAAAGCCAGAAGTTAAGACTGATAAACTTCCAGTAAGACCGATAAAGAAAAAAACAAAAAAACCAAAGACTATCAATATTAGGAATGAAAAAGGGTCTATCACTATAGAACCTAAAGACATTAAAGAGATAATAAGAGAATGTTATAAACAACTTTATGCCAATATGGTAAATAACAGAGATGAAATTAACAAATATACTGAGAAACGTAACTTATAAAAACTGACACAAGAAAAAGAGAAAATCTGAATTGCCCTATAAATTTCTTTAAAATTGAATTTGTAATCAAAAACTTTCTTACAGGGCTTCCCTGGTGGCGCAGTGGTTGAGAGCCCGCCTGCCGACGCAGGGGACACGGGTTCGTGCCCCAGTCCAGGAAGATCCCACATGCCGCGGAGCGGCTGGGCCTGTGAGCCATTGAGCCTGCGAGTCCAGAGCCTGTGCTCCGCAACGGGAGAGGCCACAACAGCGCGAGGCCCACATACCGCAAAAAAAAAAAAAAAAAACCTTTCTTACAAAGGAAATTTCTAAATGTTGGCTGAAGTCTGTAAACCACTGTGTCAATCAAGCAAAACACCTGAGGGTTAGATGAGGCCCTCCCCCACCCCCAGCCCTCGCCCAGAACACCAGTTTTTTCCCCTCTAGTGGATTTTTAGTGAATGGAAGAGTGGTACAGAGAGAGGAAGAGTCAAAAAAACGAAAGAAGAGATTGAATAACAATTAAGGAGATAAAGACAGAGTAAAAGAAATCGAATGGTCTCACATGTCAGTAGGACAGAATAAAATCAACAGACTAGATTACCTGCATTAATGGTGTATAATAGGCAACCTGAGAACCTACAGATTAGATTAGAAATGGATGAATAAAGGGAAATAGACCTGAAAAAATGTTGGCTTGTATTTGCTAAACAAGCAAGTAATAGCAGAAGGGAGTTGTTCGAGAATCTGCAAACTGTCAAGAAGCAAGTAAGGAGGCTGTTACACAAAGCAGACAATGTACAGAATGGTTGAGCTAACTGGAATAACAATACAGTATTGTTTAGAGGTGCTCTATATTACTGTAATAATACCTTCTATTATATATTAAAGCATTAGTTCCAAACTTGAAAAACTGCTTCTAGAAGAAAATTTTCAGATAGAAAAAGTTTCTCAGCTAGAGACCAATACTACAGTTTCTCAAAACAGCATTGAAGCAGGGAGCTAAGGAAACCTGGAGAGAAGAACTTGGTGTTAAAAAAAGTCAGCTCTCTTCTTGGTGGGTTTGAATCTAACCTAGAAAGTATAAAACTTATTTTACTTTATTATTACTGAAGTATAAATAAAAGATAACCTAAAGAACTACAGTCAGTTCTCATTACTCTAGGCAGTTACGTTCTACAAACTCACTTCAAACACTGAATTAGCCAACATTGAACCACTGCTCCTAAGGGAAAATATTAATACAAGGTGAGGTTCCTGTAAGCTTCTGGTCACATTTTTGTCAACCAATCAAAACATAACCTTGTTTAATGTATGTTCTGCTTGACATCTTATTCAATGCATACTGCAGATTCATGAACGCTGAATTCACAGCCGACAGCACTATGACTCATGGCCGAGCAAAGTTCATCTAACAGATATTTTCTCTAGAAGGCACGTGACCGCATTCTTGGGACAGCCCTTCAGCACTCTCCTTGCGGGGCGGGGGGCAGGTATACAGTGAAATCACCAACGAAAAGCACAGGATGTGAAAAATGTCGCACTAAGAGAACGGCAAAAAAGACGCTTGTTACTGTAAGAGAGCTGGAACAAGAAGGCAGAGCATTGCCTTGTCGGGCCTCGGCTAGGAACATGTGCTCGGGCAGCAGCAAGTTTTCACTGCACTGTGCACGTCTTCAAATTACTATGAAAGCACTATGAGCGCTGATTTGGGGGCTACAAATCAATGTCAGTGAGTAGGCCAGTTTGAAACCCAGGAACAATGAGGATTGATGCACTCAAAAATTTACACTACAGTCATGTGAGTAAAGTTTTTTAAAGTTTACTGTAAATGAACCTAGAAATCTAGGAAACGGTAATGGAAAAATACCATTTCTTGGAATCAATCTGCCAAGGTTTTTTAGTTATTGAAACATGGAAAATACAAACCCATTAAAAGTCACTTTTACAATGGTCTCAAGCAGGCCTCTTCAATTTACTAGCATATGACAATCAGCATTAGAAGAAATCAAAGTATGTTCATTTCCAAGTTAGAAATGAAATCCATTAAATCCCACTTGGGGAACTGAATTCACTAAATTTTTGTTTCTTTTTCTTTTTTTTGCAGTACGCGGGCCTCTCACTGCTGTGGCCTCTCCCGTTGTGGAGCACAGGCTCCGGATGCGCAGGCTCAGCGGCCATGGCTCCCGGGCCCAGCCACTAAATGCTTTCCTAGTCTCATTTCAGTTCACTATGCCCACCAGCAGACTACCTTTTCCAAGGCCTTCTCTGTCCCCACATTCAAGCACCTCGAACAGTTCACACTGCCATCAAAATTAAGAACACATTTCTCAGCTTGGCTTTCAAGGTCCTCCCTAATCTGCCCTAACATGCCTTCAGAGTTTTCTTTCTTATAATTCTCCAACAGGCAGCCTAAGCTCCAGAACATACCTCCAGCTTTTCTGTGTCTAGACCCTTGGTTAGCATTTCCCTCCGCTTGGGTGTACTTCCCCCTCCCTTCCGGTTGAAATCCTGTCCACCCTTTCAAGGCTTATCTCTATCACAAAAGCGTCTCTGATTTTCCTAACCCACATGTCTCCCTCCCTGCAATCTGACATCACTTTCTTTATAGCCCTCGTAGGGCACTTCACTCAGACTTGTCTAGCAGTTATTTATCTTCTCCTCCTAGAGTGGAGGGTCCCAGGGCAGGGCCTAAATCAAATGTTTCTTTATTAAAATTAAAAACCAAACTCTGTCAAAAGGGAAAAAAAAAAAAAAGACACATCTTACTTTGCAACCGGCGGGGGAAAGCCTAATTATTACTAGGGTAGAATACATTCTCCAACAGAAACTTTAAAAGAATTTATCCTTAAATCAACATCCTTACCAGAAGAGTATCATCCATTCAAATCATTACAGGAGATATGTAACTGGGAGCAACATGTATTACTTTTCAAACATAGCAAACCCGTCCCTGACCTCCATCAGTACATCAAATGAATAATAAAGTATGACTGTATTGTAACGATGCCTCATTTATCTAATAGCGCTAGGATGTGAGGGTTCACATGAGAGAGGTTTCTGAAAAAGTGGCTTCCTACTGCAGAAACAGCTCAGACACGCCCGTAGCCTGGACCAGCTGAGAAATCCTTGAGGGAAACTGACCTCCACTTCACCCAGGCCAGCAGAAGACACTTGGGCACAGTGGGGAGGTCATTTTGTGCCAGTTACCTGCACCTGGTAAACAGGTACACAGCACAGAGAGAAAGCAAGGAGGGCCAGCAGAAGACACTTGGGCACAGTGGGGAGGTCATTTTGTGCCAGTTACCTGCACCTGGTAAACAGGTACGCAGCACAGAGAGAAAGCAAGGAGGGTATTAAAAACCCTATCAAATGGCCAAAGGAGCTTTTTGTGTCTGGCAGAATCCTCATTCCAAGTTACTGGTCTATCCACAGTGTATTTCCCTGAGAAACTTTGAAACGTTGAGCATCTGTTCTTCTGTCTCAGAACAAGCTAAGTCATCCCCTCCTGGAAGATTCCATACCCTCTGCCACTGAAAAGCATTCCACACTCTAATTATATCTATTATGGATTGAATTGTATACCCCCAAATTCATACATTGAAATCCTAACTTGCAATACTTCAGAACATGACCTTATGTGGATACAGCGTCAATGCAGATGTAATTAGATGAGGTCATATTAGAGTAGGGCAGGCCCCTCCTCCAATATGACCCATGTCCTTATAAAAACAGCAAATTTGGACCCAGACAATCACACAGGAAGAATGCCATATAAAGATGAAGTCAGAGATCAGAGTGATGATACCACAAGCCAAGCAACTCCAAAGATTGCCAGCAGACCAGCAGAAGAGAGGCGAGAGGCATGGAACGGATTCTTCTTCAAGCCCAAAGAAGATGTCCTGATCTTAAAGTTCAGCCTCCAGAACTGTGAGATAATACATTTCTGTTGTTTACGCCGCCCGGTTTGTTGAATTCTGTTTGGGTATCCCTAGCAAACTAACAGTGAGACTGGTGTCTTTCCATTTACTATACTACTGATCTACTGTGACAACCACACACCTCTTCAAGTAATCAAATTTCTTAAGAATGACATGTGGGGGCCCGGAGGAAGATGGCGGAATAGTAAGACGCGGAGATCACCTTCCTCCCCACAGATACATCAGAAATTCATCTACACGTGGAACAACTCCTACAGAACACCTACTGAACGCTGACAGAAGACCTCAGACCCCCCAAAAGGCAAGAAATTCCCCACATACCTGGGTAGGACAAAAGAAAAAAAGAATAAACAGAGACAATAGGATAGGGACGGGACCTGCACCAGTGGGAGGGAGCCGTGAAGGAGGGAAGGTTTCTACACACTACAAGCCCCTTCGCGGGCGGAGACTGCAGGTGGCGGAGGGGGAAAGCTTCGGAGTAGTGGAGGAGAGCACAGCCACAGGGGTGCGGAGGGCAAAGCGGAGAGATTCCCGCACAGAGGACCGGTGCCCTCAGGCATACACCAGCCCGAGAGGCTTGTCTGCTCGGCCAGCCGTGGCGGGCGGGGCTGGGAGCTGAGGCTCGGGTATCGGCTTTCAGTCGGAGCGCAGGGAGAGGACTGGGGCTGGCGGCAGGAAGAGAGCCTGAAGGGGTTAGTGCACCACGGCTAGCCCGGAGGGAGTCCGGGAAAGGGTCTGGAGCTGCCGAAGAGGCAAGAGACTTTTTTCCCTTTTGTTTCCTGGTGCGCGAGGAGAGGGCATTAAGAGGGCTGCTTGGGGAAGCGCCGGAGACAGGCGCCAGCCGCGGGTAAGGCGCGGACCTCGGAGACGGGCGTGGGCCGCCGCCGCCCGCCGCCGCCGCCCGCCGCCGCCGCCGCGGGGCCTGTGTGCGAGCGCGGGTCACGGTCCGCCCCGCCTTCCAGGGGGCCTGTGCACCCCGCCACTGCCGGGGTCCCGAGACCCGGGGACGGCTTTCCCGGGAAAGCGCACGGAGCGCCACGGGCTGCTGCAACGTCACGCCGGCCTCTGCCGCCGCAGGCCCGCCCCACACTGCGCGCCCCTCCCTCCCCTCTGCCTGAGTGAGCCAGAGCCCCCGAATCAGCGGCTCCTTTAAACCCATCCTGTCTGAGCGAAGAACGGACGCCCTCCGGTGACCTACGCGCAGAGGTGGGGCCAGGTCCAAGGCTGAGACCCGGGAGCTGTGAGAGCAGAGCAGAGACAGGGAAATCTCTCTGTGCAGCCTCGGAGGCAGCGGATTAAAGCTCCACGGTCCATATGATGTGCCCTGCGTCTGTGGAGTGCATGAATGGACAGCGAATCATCCCAAATTGAGGAAGTGGACTTTGAGGACAAGATTTAAGACTTTCCCCCCTTTTCCTCTTTTTACAACGAATTATCCCAAATTAAGGAGGTGGACTTAGAGAGCAAGATTTCAGACTTCTCGCCCTTTTCCTCTTTTTACAACGAATTATCCCAAATTGAGGAGGTGGACTTGGAGAGCAAGATTTTTGATTTTTCCCCCTGCTCTCTTTTTGTGAATGTGTATGTGTAATCTTCTGTGTAAGATTCTCTCTGTATAGCTTTGCTTCCACCATATGTCCCAGGGTACTATCGGTCCGTTTTTTTTTTTTCAATAATTACTTTCTAATTTTAATAACGCTACTATATTTCATACTTTATTCTATTTTACTTTACCTGCTCTTTCTTTTTTTCCTACCTTCCCTTCCTCCCTCCCTCCCTCCGCTCCTCCTTTCCTTTCTTTTTCTTTCCTCCCTCCCTCCCTCCCACCCTTCTTCTTTCCACTTTCTTTTTCTTTCCTTCCTCCTTCCCTCCCTCCTTTCTTTCCTTCTCTCTTTCCATCCTTCCTCCCTCCCTCCCTCCTTTCTTTCTTTCTTCCTTCCTTCCTTTCTTCCTTCCCTTCTTCCTTTCTTTCTCTCTCTTTCTTTCTTCTACTAATTCTTTCTTTCTACTTTTTCTCCCTGTTACTCTGCGCCGGGTGGATGAAAGGCTCTTGGTGCTGCAGCCAGGAGCCAGTGCTGTGCCTCTGAAGTGGGAGAGCCAACTTCAGGACACGGGTCCACAAGAGACCTCCCAGCTCCACATAATATCAAGCAGCGAAAATCTCCCAGAGATCTCCATCCCAACACCAGCACCCAGCTTCAGTCAACGACCAGCAAGCTACAGTGCTGGTCACCCTATGCCAAGCAACTAGCAAGGCAGGAACACCACCCCACCCATTAGCAGAGAGGCTACCTAAAAACATAATAAGGCCATAGGCACCCCAAAACACACCACCAGACGTGGACCTGTCCACCAGAAAGACAAGATCGAGCCTCAACCACCAGAACACAGGCATTAGTCCCCCCCACCAGGAAGCCTACACAACCTACTGAAACAACCTTAGCCACTGGGGTCAGACACCAAAAACAACGGGAACTACGAATCTGCAGCCTGCAAAAAGGAGACCCCAAACACAGTAACATAAGCAAAATGAGAAGACAGAAAAGCACACAGCAGGTGAAGGAGCAAGATAAAAACCTACCAGACCTAACAAATGAAGAGGTAATAGGCAGTCTACCTGAAAAAGAATTCAGAATAATGATAGTAAAGCTGATCCAAGATTCTATTTCCAAGATCCATAATCTTGGAAATAGAATAGACAAAATGCAAGAAACAGTTAACAAGGACCTAGAAGAACTAAAGATGAATCAAGCATCGATTAAAAACACAATAAATGAAATGAAAAATACTCTAGATGGGATCAATAGCAGAATAACTGAGGCAGAAGAACGGATAAGTGAGGTGGAAGATAAAATAGTGGAAATAACTGATGCAGAGCAAAATAAAGAAAAAAGAATGAAAAGAACAGAGGACAGTCTCAGAGACCTCTGGGACAACATTAAACGCACCAACATTCGAATTATAGGGGTTCCAGAAGAAGAAGAGAAAAAGAAAGGGACTGAGAAAATATTTGAAGAGATTATAGTTGAAAACTTCCCCAATATGGGAAAGGAAATAGTTAATCAAGTCCAGGAGGCACAGAGAGTCCCATACAGAATAAATCCAAGGAGAAATACACCAAGACACATATTAATCAAACTGTCAAAAATTAAACACAAAGAAATCATATTAAAAGCAGCAAGGCAAAAACAACAAATAACACACAAGGGAATCCCCATCAGGTTAACAGCTGATCTCTCAGCAGAAACTCTACAAGCCAGAAGGGAGTGGCAGGACATAATTAAAGTGATGAAGGAGAGAAACCTGCAACCAAGATTACTCTACCCAGCAAGGATCTCATTCAGATTTGATGGAGAAATTAAAACCTTTACAAAGTAAGCAAAAGCTGAGAGAGTTCAGCACCACCAAAGCAGCTTTACAACAAATGCTAAAGGAACTTCTCTAGGCAAGAAACACAACAGAAGGAATATACCTACAATAACGAACCCAAAGCCATTAAGGAAATGGGAATAGGAACATACATATCAATAATTACCTTAAATGTAAATGGACTAAATGCTCCCACCAAAAGACACAGAGTGGCTGAATGGATACAAAAACAAGACCCATATATATGCTGTCTACAAGAGACCCACTTCAGACCTAGAGACACATACAGATTGAAAGTAAGGGGATGGAAAAAGATATTCCATGCAAATGGAAATCAAAAGAAAGCTGGAGGGCTTCCCTGGTGGCGCAGTGATTGAGAGTCCGCCTGCCGATGCAGGGGACACGGGTTCGTGCCCCGATCCCGGAAGATCCCACATGCCGCGGAGCGGCTGGGCCCGCGAGCCATGGCCGCGGAGCCTGTGTGTCCGGAGCCTGTGCTCCGCAACGGGAGAGGCCACAGCAGTGAGAGGCCCGCGTACAGCAAAAAAAAAAAAAAATAAATAAAAAATAAAATAAAATAAAATAAAAGAAAGCTGGAGTAGCAATTCTTATATCAGACAAAATAGACTTTAAAATAAAGACTATTAGAAGAGACAAAGAAGGACACTACATAACGATAAAGGGATCAATCCAAGAAGAAGATATAACAATTGTAAATATTTATGCACCCAACATAGGAGCACCTCAATACATAAGGCAAATACTAACAGCCATAAAAGGGGAAATCGACAGTAACACAATCATAGTAGGGGACTTTAACACCCCACTTTCACCAATGGACAGATCATCCAAAATGAAAATAAATAAGGAGACACAAGCTTTAAATGATACATTAAACAAGATGGACTTAGTTGATATTTATAGGACATTCCATCCAAAAACAACAGAATACACATTTTTCTCAAGTGCTCATGGAACATTCTCCAGGATAGATCATATCTTGGGTCACAAATCAAGCCTTGGTAAATTTAAGAAAATTGAAATTGTATCAAGTATCTTTTCCGACCACAATGCTATGAGACTAGACATCAATTACAGGAAAAGATCTGTAAAAAATACAAACACATGGAGGCTAAACAATACACTACTCAATAACAAAGTGATCACTGAAGAAATCAAAGAGGAAATTAAAAAATACCTAGAAACAAATGACAATGGAGACACGATGACCCAAAACCTATGGGACGCAGCAAAAGCAGTTCTAAGGGGGAAGTTTATAGCAATACAATCCCACCTTAAGAAACAGGAAACATTTCGAGTAAACAACCTGACCGTGCACCTAAAGCAATTAGAGAAAGAAGAACAAAAAACCCCCAAAGCTAGCAGAAGGAAAGAAATCATAAAGATCAGATCAGAAATAAATGAAAAAGAAATGAAGGAAACGATAGCAAAGATCAACCAAACTAAAAGCTGGTTCTTTGAGAAGATAAACAAAATTGACAAACCATTAGCCAGACTCATCAAGAAAAGAAGGGAGAAGACTCAAATCAATAGAATTAGAAATAAAAAAGGAGAAGTAACAACTGACACTGCAGAAATACAAAAGATCATGAGAGATTACTATAAGCAACTCTATGCCAATAAAATGGACAACCTGGAAGAAATGGACAAATTCTTAGAAATGCACAACCTGCCAAGACTGACTCAGGAAGAAATAGAAAATATGAATAGACCAGTCACAAGCACTGAAATTGAAACTGTGATTAAAAATCTTCCGTCAAACAAAAGCCCAGGACCAGATGGCTTCACAGGCGAATTCTATCAAACAATTAGAGAAGAGCTAACACCCATCCTTCTCAAACTCTTCCAAACAAAATCAGAGGAAGGAACACTCCCAAACTCATTCTACAAGGCCACCATCGCCTCGATACCAAAACCAGGCAAGGATGTCACAAAGAAAGAAAACTACAGGCCAATATCACTGATGAACATAGATGCAAAAATCCTCAACAAAATACTAGCAAACAGAATCCAACAGCACATTAAAAGGATCATACACCATGATCAAGTGGGGTTTATTCCAGGAATGCAAGGATTCTTCAATACACGCAAATCAATCAATGTGATACACCATATTAACAAGTTGAAGGAGAAAAACCATATGATCATCTCAGTAGATGCAGAGAAAGCTTTTGACAAAATTCAACACCCATTTATGATAAAAACCCTGCAGAAAGTAGGCATAGAGGGATCTTTCCTCAACATAATAAAGGCCATATATGACAAACCCACAGCCAACATTGTCCTCAATGGTGAAAAACTGAAACCATTTCCACTAAGATCAGGAACAAGACAAGGCTGCCCACTCTCACCACTCTTATTCAACCTAGTTTTGGAAGTTTTAGCCACAGCAATCAGAGAAGAAAAGGAAATAAAAGGAATCCAAATCGGAAAAGAAGAAGTAAAGCTGTCACTGTTTGCAGATGACATGATACTATACATAGAGAATCCTAAAGATGCAACCAGAAAACTACTAGAGTTAATCAATGAATTTGGTAAAGTTGCAGGATACAAAATTAATGCACAGAAATCTCTGGCATTCCTATATACTAATGATAAAAAATCTGAAAGTGAAATCAAGGAAACACTCCCATTTACCATCGCAACAAAAAGAATAAAAGGGCCTCCCTGGTGGCGCAGTGGTTGAGAGTCCGCCTGCCGATGCAGGGGATACGGGTTCGTGCCCCGGTCTGGGAGGATCCCATATGCCGCGGAGCAGCTGGGCCCGTGAGCCATGGCCGCTGAGCCTGTGCGTCCGGAGCCTGTGCTCCGCAACGGGAGAGGCCACAACAGTGAGAGGCCCGCGTACAGCAAAAAAAAAAAAAGAATAAAATATCTAGGAATAAACCTACGTAAGGAGACAAAAGACCTGTATACAGAAAATTATAAGACACTGATGAAAGAAATTAAAGATGATACAAATAGATGGAGAGATATACCATGCTCCTGGATTGGAAGAATCAATATTGTGAAAATGACTCTACTACCCAAAGCAATCTACAGATTCAATGCAATCCCTATCAAACTACCACTGGCATTTTTCACAGAACTAGAACAAAAAATTTCAAAATTTGTTTGGAAAAACAAAAGTCCCCGAATAGCCAAAGCAATCTTGAGAACGAAAAACGGAGCTGGAGGAATCAGGTTCCCTGACTTCAGACTATACTACAAAGCTACAGTAATCAAGACAGTATGGTACTGGCATAAAAACAGAAAGATAGATCAGTGGATCAGGATAGAAAGCCCAGAGATAAACCCACGCACATATGGCCAACTTATCTTTGATAAAGGAGGCAGGAATGTACAGTGGAGAAAGGACAGCCTCTTCAATAAGTGGTGCTGGGAAAACTGGACAGGGACATGTAAAAGTTTGAGATTAGATCATTCTCTAACACCATACACAAAAATAAGCTCAAAATGGATTAAAGACCTAAATGTAAGACAAGAAACTATCAAACTCTTAGAGGAAAACATAGGTAAAACACTCTATGACATAAATCACAGCAAGATCCTTTTGGACCCACCTCCTAGAGAAATGGAAATAAAAACAAAGATAAACACATGGGACCTAATGAAACTTAAAAGCTTTTGCACAGCAAAGGAAACCATAAACAAGACCAAAAGACAACCCTCAGAATGGGAGAAAATATTTGCAAATGAAGCAACTGACAAAGGATTAATCTCCAAAATTTATAAACAGCTCATGCAGCTCAATAGCAAAAAAACAAACAACCCAATCCAAAAATGGGCAGAAGACTTAAATAGGCATTTCTCCAAAGAAGATATACAGACTGCCAACAAACACATGAAAGGATGCTCAACATCTTTGCTCATTAGAGAAATGCAAATCAAAACTACAATGAGATATCATCTCACACCAGTCAGAATGGCCATCATCAAGAAATCTAGAAACAATAAATGCTGGAGAGGGTGTGGAGAAAAGGGAACACTCTTGCACTGCTGGTGGGAATGTGAATTGGTACAGCCACTATGGAGAACAGTATGGAGGTTCCTTAAAAAACTACAAATAGAACTGCCATATGACCCAGCAATCCCACTACTGGGCATATACCCTGAGAAAACCATAATTCAAAAAGAGTCATGTACCAAAATGTTCATTGCAGCTCTATTTACAATAGCCCGGAGCTGGAAACAACCTAAGTGTCCATCATCGGATGAATGGATAAAGAAGATGTGGCACATATATACAATGGAATATTACTCAGCCATAAAAAGAAACGAAACTGAGCTATTTGTAATGAGGTGGATAGACCTAGAGTCTGTCATACAGAGTGAAGTAAGTCAGAAAAAGAAAGACAAATACCGTATGCTAACACATATATACGGAATTTAAAAAAAAAATGTCATGAAGAACCTAGGGGTAAGACAGGAATAAAGACACAGACCTACTTGAGAATGGACTTGAGGATATGGGGAGGGGGAAGGGTAAGCTGTGACAAAGCGACAGAGAGGCATGGACATATATACAGTACCAAACGTGAGGTAGATAGCTAGTGGGAAGCAGCCGCAGAGCACAGGGAGATCAGCTCGGTGCTTTGTGACCGCCTGGAGGGGTGGGATGGGGAGAGTGGGAGGGAGGGAGACGCAAGAGGGAAGGGATGTGGGAACAGATGTATATGTATGACTGATTCACTTTGTTACAAAGCGGAAACTAAAAAAAAAAAAAAAAAAAAAAAGAATGACATGTGTTGCACTAGTTCAACAAACACATGCTGATGACCTCTAGGTGCCAGGCACCGAGGACACAGCAGGTGACTGACATGGTCCCTGCCCCCATACAGGTGACAGTGTCATCAGGATAACTGACAACAAACCAAAATTATACAATGATAAAATTACAACCGCGATAACAGCCATAAATGACACACTTCCTTTCTTCTTTAAACTGAGGATAGTGGGTATACTGAACCCCGTCTGGATGACTCAGGACATTGCTATGGAGACCCAGTGCACAGCTGCAAGCCCTTTATTGTTTTTGCTTCTCTCTCAGACACCAGGTTGTAGGACACCATGAGATCTACTTCCATCAACTATCATTCTTTCTCTGCTCACTCTCCCCCCATCTGTCCATGTCTAGCCTGGGGCTTCTAATTTGCTGTGGGCTAGAAAATCAGGTAACTCATATTGCTAACAAGCGTGGATTAAGTAATAAAGAGTGCTGCAAGTGAGAACTAAAGATTTGGCTTTAATGTGGGTTTTCTGATTTACTTTAGATTCTCAGAGACATTTTTTCCTACAGAATTCTGTTACACGGCACAAAGGTGGAACATTATTCCATATAAACTAGGTGTTACTGAATAATTTTATTACTTTGGGATTAAATTGCCTGGTAAACACTTGTTTTCTTTCAAAGGGAATACAGTACGGGGATGCTATGTGAACAGTGACTTAGAGAAGAAATACTGCCCTAATTCAGACCCAAATTCAGAATTAGAGAATTTATTGCCCAGTGTAAGGCATATTTTTGTTATCTAATTGCATATCATATCACCAAATAACAGGACCAAGGGGTTGTATAGCATTACAACTGGAAATCCTAGCCAAAATGTTTTGCAGTACATAATAAATACCACCTACCTCTTATGCATATCCAACAATCATCTTTCTTGTTGTGTTTTTTAAGTTCTTCTTCAGTTACTTCAATTAATCTTCCTTTTAATCCTGTTAGGTCCTTTCCACTTTTGGTCAGTCGAATCCAATCCATAAGACTTCTGCCCTGTTTCAGAGGGACCTCAAAAAGGAAAAGGGAAGAATTCAATGTGGCTTTTTCCAATAAGCTGCTTTCCCTTCCCCTTCCTGCTGCTGGTCCTCAGGCCACTTCATTATTGATTCCCACTCCAAAAGGTAAGAAAACTCAAATATAACAATTCTAAAAATCTTCTTCAGCTTTAGGAGGTGGTATTAGAATTATAAATGGAACCCTATATAAAGTACCTGAGCCACGAGGTGGGTCTTAGAAAGTCTGGCACACAAATGCGCACCCAAATGGTATCACAGTACAAGGACAGTACTGAACCCAGAGTCAGAAAACAAATTTTGGTCCTGGCTCTATGGCTAATATGTTCTAGTCACTTACCAATTTGGACCAAAACTTCTTTGCCTTAAAAATCAAGGGATTTGAGAGAAGAAAACAGAAACAACTGGCTAAAGCTGATTTTCCGGATTTTGAACGTACACAGAATATTAGAAATCACATGAGATGGTAATATGTTTTCTAAGAATCCACCGAGAAACAAAGGTTATCAAATAATGGAAAATAATAAAACTGTGGCTCCCCATGTTCCTTATAATAATGTCTCTAAACTGTCACACTCTAGGGAAGGGGTTGGCAAACTGGCCTATGCCCGTTTCTGTATAGCCCTTGAGCTACGAGTAATTTCCACCCATGGTGGTGGTGGTGGTGGTGAAGAGACTGAATCCTTCTGAAGCCCTCAAAGCCTAAGCTATTTATTACCTGGACTTTGCACAAAACTTTGCTTTCTCCTGCCTAGAGGGTTTAAAAACAGTATGTTTGGGATTTTGTGGGTTTGGGGTTTTTTTACAAAATACATTTTCAAAGCTTTTAGATAAGAGGTACAATTAGTGTTTTAACCAGTTAAGACACCCTAGTGGAAATTTTTCAAGACATCTAACCTGTATAACTAGTTTGTAACATAGTACCAGATAACTGTTGAACATAAAAGCAGTCATATCCAAGGAAGTTTATTGCTATTTGTGTCCCCCCAAAACAGACTGAAATCCTAATCCTCAATGTGATGGTACTAGGAAATAGGGCCTCTGGTAGGTGATGAAGTTGTTGGGATTAGTGCCCTTATAAAACAGGCACTAGAGAGTTCCCTCACCCCTTCCACCAAGTAAGGACACTAAAAAGATGGCTACAAACCAGGAATCGGGGTCTCACCAGACACAGAATTGGCCAGTGCATTGATCTTGGACTTCCCAGTCGCCAGAAGTGCGAGAAATAAGTTTCTGTTGTTTATAAGCCACCTATGATATTCGGTTAGAGCAGCCCGAAAGTACTAAAACACACATCTCACTTTCCTGAATCCTATCTATTTTAGATATTCAATTGCCCCCAAAATAACCAAGTTAATAGGTGTGTGGTGCCTTTCCAACTTCACATTCCTTCTTACCAGTCCACATCATCCCATTCTTGCCGTCGCTAAAACTCTCTAGGTCTCTCGGTCTTCATAAATGAAGTAAAGTGTGAGAATACATATGACCTTCCCCACCCCAAACCACTTCTTTCACCATTCTATCACCTGCAGCGTAGTTAAAAGTAATCTTCTGGAAATGCACATCTAAGCTAGGACCCTCCCTCCTTCAGTGGCTCCTCATATTCCTCATAATAATGTCTCTAAATGCCCTCGAGTGGTTTACTAGGCCCTTCATAATCTGGTCATAGTTTACCTCACTAGCTCCACGTTTTAACTTTTGCCCCTTCCCATTCTATGCTTTTAGGTAAATGGAAACTGATTCCGCTCTCTCCCCCGCAGACATTACTTCCTCCAGAAGCCTTTTCTGACCCCGACTCCTTCAAGGTCATAACAGACCGTTACAGTCCCTATGGCATTTATAACTGCCTCTTTACTCGTCTGTGAAGCCTGCGGGACTAAACTCTTTGACAACA
Source organism: Mesoplodon mirus (assembly GCF_964341445.2). Taxonomy (NCBI): domain Eukaryota; kingdom Metazoa; phylum Chordata; class Mammalia; order Artiodactyla; family Ziphiidae; genus Mesoplodon; species Mesoplodon mirus. The sequence goes on along the minus strand of NC_138986.1, from coordinate 98,740,344 downwards.
GAGATGTTGGGGCCCAGGGCAGGCCATGAAAGAGGAACACTTTGACTGTCCTCGTTGTCTCCCTGAAAGCAGCAAATAAATCTCCCATGTGAAAGGCGCCCTCCCTGTACTGGGAGGTAGAAACACATCCTTCTCACCAGAGATAGGAAATTCAGGGCCAAGAAGCCTGTAAACAAATCTTGTTATTTGTTTACTAATTTACCACCCAAGCCCAAACTTTGCTCAAATTCCTTACCAATTCAGTATCCAGACCTAAGTTTCTTTGTCCCATCAATTCCTCTCAAATGTACTGTCTGTCTAAAAAGTATAAAAGCTGCCTGCTTTGGCCACTCCTTAGTGTAATAGGGAAGAATCTATTACAAGTTAATCACTAGAGGGATGTCGCCTATAAGTTTAAATTATACGTAACGGCCCATCTCTGGGAACCCGGCTCTCCGGGTAATGAGCATTAAGCTAAAATACCTTCGTTTAGCTCACAGGAAACATCCCTACCAGGCCCACCTGCGAATGACTGCAGAGAGGAAGAAATTAACACATCCTCTCTGGAGGCTGATGGGGAACAGGGAATGCCTGACCTTACTTCCTCCCCTTCTAGTATAAAAGAAGCCTGAATTCTAACTCAGGCAAGATGGTTCTTTGAGGGATGAGCCCACCAGCTTCTCCATTTGCCAGCTTTTCAAATAAAGTCATTATTCCTTGCCCCAGCAATTCGTCTCCCCCTTATTGGCCTGTCGTGCTGCGAGCAGTACAAGCTTAGACTCATAACATTAGATCCCATTTCTACAAGACTTCTGTGCATGCCAATTAAGTTTGTTTCTTTGTCTCCTGCTAATCTGTCTTGTGTCAATTTTGCAGAAGTTTCCCCCTCCCCAACAGAGATCACATCTCCATCATATGGTAGGGTCTCAATAAATATGGTATTGAGACCCAAATATGGTAGGGTCTCCATGTCTCTGCTTCTTATTTGTAGAAAAAGCTTCAGTCTCCTAGGCCTTCCCAGAGTTCCAAAGAGCAGAATCAAACAGCTAATGACTACAGAAGTGAGAAAATGCAGAAACCAAGGAAAAGTAGTCCAGCAAGAAAACTACTAACACTTGAACAATAGTCACAGGACTCCTAGTCCCTCCTGAAGAGATACAGAAAACAACATGATGCATATCCTTGAGTTATTTTACGGCAACCAGGACCCTAAGGGATAGAAACTGCTGACCACAAACACAAAGGCCCCAGCCTGGTTGGAACAAGAAGGTTGCAGATTGAGATTTCCAAAATATCACCCTGTTACCTCACCACCAACCAAACAGAAGAATGTCCACAAGCTAATCATGCTCCCTGGACCCTCACCCCAAATGCTGCCTTTGAAAACGCTTGTCTGAAAGCCATCGGGGAGTCCGGGTGTTCTGAGCACTAGCTGCCCGTTCTCCTTGCTTGGCACCCTGCAAATAAACGCTGCACTTTCCTCCACCACAACCCAGTATCAGGAGATGGCCTTCACTGCGCGTCAAGAAAGCAAACTCAAGTTTGGTTCGGCAACAATTTCACAAAGGGGGAAAAAATCGTCTGAGTTTTCTCTTGAATTGCACAATAGTCGTATTTTATTCCCTTTCTGGACCCAAAGACTCACCCTTTCCATCACCACCTGGGGAAACATCCGTCTTTGCCTCTAAGTTTTCTCCTTTAAATGATACCGAGCACATGGCTGGTAGTTTTAATGGAGAAGGGCGGCAACTCTCATACTCTAATCCAGAGATGCTTCCTTTGAAAAGGCTCTACTATTCAGCCAAGCACTTAGCTTAAGGAGAGAAGCAGGTCAAACACCAAGGAGACGAGGACACACGACTGGATGGCTGCATAATATATGCAGCAATAAGTGAAAAGTCACAGTCAGAGTCACATCACATCAAGCCTACTGGGTCCAAGGCAGCATTTCTTAACCAGTTTTCTTTTCTGTGAAATGGAGAAAACGAAAGCACCCACTTCACAGGATCATTAGAAAGAGTAAACAGTTAATACATGTAAAGCACTGAGGTCTTCAGCAAGCACTAAATCTCAGCTTTATGATTATTACAGTTGGGGTTATAGACTTCTGAAAATCTAATGAAAGCTACAGATCCCTGAACCCATAATTGTGATCTAAAGTCAAACTCCAGGTCCATGTGGAGAACATAGAGAAAGTTGGTGAAGTTCCCAAATGATGTCAATGCTAAGGCTCAAGAGCCCAGAAATGAAAAAGGAGTGGCCTGAGTAGGTGGAAGTCTTGAAAACAAAACATGAAGATGTGGTTATTGAATGAGGAACTAATAATCAACAGAAGCAAGCAACATTCATGTTGCAATAAACACAGGAGACAATTCTATTAAATTCTGCAAATATAAAACACATTTGTGTTCCACCTGTTGGTAACAGAAGCTACGTGCAACAAAAAGTTAAAGAGTATTATATTAGCTTCAGAGTCAGCAAATAACATCAGTAGAAAAGGCATTGATAAAACAATCAGGTACCAGAGGAAGAGAGAAAGGCAGTGTGACTTGGAGAAGTGTCCGTAAACCTAACTGGAGGTTTGCAGACACTTGTTCTCGCTTCTCCAATCTTCCCTAGCTCCCGGAGTCCCCACCCTTGGCGGGATGATGACTGGTCTCTGTCGCTAGTGCTCAGCCTTTCCTCTCTTCTAGGGAACTCACATCGCTCACAACCCCTTCGGAAAGTGAACAAAAGAACGGAGAGGAGGTTATGTTGAAGGAAGGAAGCTAATACTGAGTTCCTACAATATGGGACGCACAGAGCCTGGCCCTACCATACATCTGAATTTAATTAATGGGAAAAGAGTTGGAAGAAGGGAACTGACAGAACGGGATAAAGGGATGGGAAAGAAAAGGGGCCAGTACGTAAGAGGGAGGGAGGTTAGGAGAGTTCGAGGGCTGGAAACGGCATGGGATCTGAGAGAGATCGCCAGCGAGGGCGGGAGGGAACGAAAGCTAGAGGTGGGGACAGGAGGTGGGAGAGGGTACGGAAGGAGAGAACGGACTGTGCCGGAGCATGAAACGCTGGCGGGAAGTGAGGGCTGCGGCACGAGACCGCCGGAGTCACCCGCTTACCTTGCTACGCCCCCCGGAGGAGACGCGCTGCTGCGAGCTGGCGCCCGGGAAACAGTGGGAAGGGACGTTCAGCATCCTGGACTCTTGGCCCGGGCCCTGCCCGGGGTACGCCGCCCGACGGGATAGCTCGGCGCGACCCCTCTAAGGTAACACCTCCGGCTCCGGCTCCGAGGCCGGGCAGAGGCCGAGCCCCCGACCCACTTCCGGGGTCGCCCGGGGTGAGGCGCGCCATGACGCAGCACGTCGAGGACGCGAGGGGCGGAGCCAACGAGACCAACGGAGAGCCGGCGGGGGTGGAATCAGGGCAAAGTACGCATGCTCCCTTCGTCCCGCACCCTGAATTTCAGCACCGCAAAGAGGTGACAGCTATTCCGTGGAAAGATTAAAGGGTGAAGCTGTTCCTAAGCCTTGGTGCTGACTGAATCTGAGAATAAATTCTTGGAGACGCCTGTTAACCCAGAACACGTGTCTGCCCATTGTTGAAGAACTACCATCACACTGCTTGAAATATGGAATAAAATAATACAATTAAGGCATTTTGATTTCTCAGAAACTCTCTCTTCTAAGGCACCACGCTGTACAGGAAAGAGAACCTTTAAGAGTTAAGATGTCAAATGCAAACAGTCACTCCTGCTAGGTGAAGAGAACACTTCCCCTTTAAGAACTCTCGCTAATGATTAACGAAGGAGTCGCAGAGATTAGTAAAGTCTCTTTCTGCTCCATTCACCCACTCACAAGTTCTTCCTCCTCATCTAACTTCCTCTCTTCCCTGAAAGATAAAGGGGGCTGGGAACTGATGCAGCCTACGTCCAAATGTAGCTCTGAACAGCTAGCCACGTTTAAGAGGCAGATAGGTTTAGTTTGGATGCCACCCCTGCAGTTAATAAATGAGCATCCTTCTGCAGGTTACTTTAGTATCTCAATGCCTCATTTCCCATCTGCATCATGGATTTAGGTTTTAGTAAGAACTAAGTGAGACGTCAAGTGCAAATTACCTAGCACAGTGCCTGGCTAATAGTAGGCACTCAATAAATGTGGCTGTGGCTTTTCATACTATTCTACCATATTAATAATAGCAGCACAAATACTGTGCAGGTAAACACCAGTCCCTAATGCTCAAGGTCCAGATTGGTGACCTGGTGGGTTTTTTGCATATCTCTTGGGAAACACACATATCCTGAGAGCAGAACTCAGTGAAAGAAGAAGTTTTCAGGAAAAGAAATATAGTTCTAAGTAACTCTCCATCCTCCTGCCATTACTAACTTTTCCTGACTCTGAAACATGGTTTGAACTTGCTCTATTTCAATTCCTTTGTCCTTAAAGTGCCTGGAAATCAATGCTTATATTTCAATTGCTTGCCACTGCAAAGACTGTATTTGAGCTAAAAGAACTTCATGATCATAGTTTACTATGTTACCTCTCCCATGCAAAGTACTCCTGTTTTCTCTTTCATTAAAAGATGATGTATTCTTCTATAAGTCTATGTTTAAAAAAAAAAAAGCTAATCTCTAAAAATTTCTTATTTCACTTCCTATGTGAAAATTGTTACATGAGTATCAGGAGCAGGGAACCACAGCAGCGATGCAAGGTGATGCTGTTGGAGAATGTCTCCTATCTGCCAAACTTCTTAGCTCCCTCGTGGACAGAAATGGAAAAACAATACTATCAAATTCTGGCTTTTTGTCTCCCCTTTTTTAGACTCCATGTAAGTCACATCCATTTAAATGTTTTGTTTTAATTCGGGGGATCCCTCAATGTAGCGCCATAAATACTAAACACCCATGCTATTTTACTACTGGATTTGAGGACAGCAGAAGGGTATTAAAGTAAGAATTACTTGACTCATCATTCATTAAAATCCCTACAATTTAATAGCCCTAACATTGATTCCTAATCTCAGTTATACACAATGATTTACAACATTTTTCACCATCTGCTAGCTAATACATAATAATAATGTGTGATTGGAAACATAAGGGGATTGTCCTCATTATCTAGTAAGATAATATTCATCTGTAACTACAACATCCAATGGGGATCGGTAGGAATTATCAGGTGTTACAAGATTCAGTCTTGAAAATTAAATATTGTCTTTGTTTGAAACGTTTTATTTTCAAAATTATAACTGAAGATAAATTTGTAATTTGATGAAGAGAACCAAATTATCTTTTATAAGCCCCAAATGTTTATAATACAATCAAGGTTCCATTATAAATAAAAACCATTCTTAAATTCCAACATTGAATTATAGTGTAGGGATAAAAAAGGCCAAACTACCATAGTAATTACTAAATAGTTCATTTTATTAATAATTTATATACAAATAAGTTAATTTAAAAGGATTATGATACATTTGTACACTAATCTAATTTGTACCTACAAGCTTTGAATGTCATCAAAAGTAATCAGATTAATTTTCACAGATCAGCTCCTCAATTTCTTCTTCGCTATCAGAATCTTCATAAAATGAAATTGTGGCTTGAATTGGAAATTTTTTCAGAAGAGCTTCTGCTTCTTGATATAAGTAATCGTAACACTTTGATTTTGGCCAAAATAGTCTGAAAGAAGCAGACAACATAATATGCTTTATTTTTTTCACATTCAGAATCCTTCTACTCATGAAACGTTCAAATTTCAAAATCTCCATATATTTAACAACTGATTTATGCATTTAGATAGTTTAAAATGCTACTATCACAGCTTTCACGGAGTCTACCTGACAAAGTATCAATAACTGGTTAATTCCTTTAAATTTTTATCCAAGCTATAAATTGGACCAAACAAATTCACACTAAACCCTTCGTAAGCATAAGATCAATATTTAACTTACTTCAGGCATTATGGATATATTTATTCTTACAAAATACAGAAGAAGGTTTGTCTTCCAAATTCCTTTGGGAAAAAAAATGAATCCTACCATGACATTAAAAATTGTGACGATAGCCAACTTTATAAAGACGTCAAAATATTATGCATCTTACACATAGGCAGAAATTACCTAGTACTTTGCTTGAAACTCAGACTTAGCTCTTAGTTACAGATGGAACCAAAGCAAGTTTAGAAAAGTACAAAAAGCAACCTTTTCAGAAGGCTACCTCTGACCCCAACCTCGAGCCCATCACTCTCCCCTTTCCCCACCCAACTAAATTTTGGAACACCATATTAAGATGTTGAGAATTAGACTGGTTTTAAACAAATAATGTGTATGTAAACGTGATTACCTCAAAACTTCAAATCTCCAACAAATATTAATCTTGCCATCTGATCTTCTATTATTTTTCATCCAAGTAAAATAAAAGGACAAGGCTGAATCACCAGCTACAGTACACAGTATTTTAGTATACAATAAATAGCCCCACATACCCATATAATAGACTGATTCTAACAAAGAGAAAGTTACATATGTTCACTATACTCTATTATAAAAGGCAAAAAAGTAGGCCGTGTAGTTTATAAACGTTTCTAGCCAAATCGTTTTTTTTTAAGCTTATAAACTGGGTGCCTAAATAAACAACCATCAGTAATTCAGTCATTCAATAAATATTTTAGTGATCTCTTGTGCCAAACATAATTCATAATTCAAAGATGAATAAATCATGGTCCCTACCTTCAGGAAGTTGACAACTGAGTAAAAAGAATCAGGAACACACATTACTACTCAAGATAGAACTTAATAAAAATACAATAAACTTAAGAGAAATACAAAGAAACTGCCACAGTAGTTCAAAAATGGAAGTGCTTATATAGGAAGCAATTGATTATCTAATGTGTAAAACTGCCAAACCCAAAGAACGTTGTTTAATTGTTATCACACTCTCTCTCCCCCGGAATCTCTCACTGGCCATTTTTCTTCCAGAGACTTCATACTTTACTGAATTCTTCCCTGTTCTGAGTGATTCTTCCCAGTCACCTTTGTGGACCTCTCTTTCTCTGTAGACAGGTTAGAGGCTGGCCTTCCCCCACCATTTTATCAAGAGTGATCATCTCTCCTCTCTCACTCCTCCAGATGACCTGACCCACTGCCATGATTTCCCCAATTGTTCATTTACCAAAGGTTCCCAAGTCTGTATTTCCACTTAAGAACTTGACTTTGGACCACTGACCTGTATATGCTGCTCTCTACTGGAATATCTATTTGGAGGCACCACAGGCACATTAAATATGACAAATGGAAAATTCAACTCAGTATCTTGCTCCCCAGATCTACAGTTCCACCAACTCGGGCGTCATTCTGTCTTTTTACTTCTACTTTACCTACCATATCCAATACATCATAAGCCTAATCTACTGTGTCAACTAAGTATTCCCCAGATTCACCCAGTCCCAACCTCGCTTCCAATGCCTGAACTGCAATAACTTCCAATTTCACTTTTGGTGTTCTAACTAAAGCTATATACCATTTCCTTAGTGATTTTTCTGAAACATAAATCTGATCACATTACTCTTTTGGTTAAAATCCTTTGAGTAATCCCCAATACTACCTACAGAATAAAGTCCATGAGTTCCCAATGCCACATACAGGATCGGGACAAAACTCTTGTACCAAGGTGTACCTGGCCTCTGGCTTCCCTGGTGAAATGACCACAGCTTCACACACTCAAATGCCAGTTCCTTGATGCTCCCAGAAGGAACCATGCTGTTCTCTTTTTCTAAGCTATTTCTTCTGCTCCTACGTTCCCGACCTACCATCCATCTGGTTAACTTCAAGACTCAGCCAGGTAATCACACCTATGATTCACACTTCCCTGACCCTTCTCCACCCCCTCTGACAGAGTTAGGCATAAAATTGACCAAGCTAAACTATTAAAACACTTCCAAAGGGCTGTGATTATTTTTTTCTCTGTCCTTCACAAGTTCTAGCAAAGGATAGGAAATTAATCAACATGTATCGACTACTATGTGCTATTATAAACATATACACATTCTACAAACATTATATAGCTCTTCATCTAACAGCTCTCTAAGGCAGGCAAATAGCAGAATTAACTTTCCACCTGATTAAAAGCTACAAAGAATCTTGCAGGAAGGCTGACTTCCCAGTAGCTAGGAACAGTAAACCAGCTCCTAATTGTTAGGTCAAATAACTTTTGGTCCCTTTTGGGATCCTTAGCACTCTTTAGGATTTTCATCATATTTCCTTTTTCTCTTACACGTCAAGCTCGATTTGTTCGGTTTGCTGTAAACCATGATTGTTAATACCATTCTTCCTTCTGGTTTGCAAGAGAATAAGAATATACACACTAAGCCTGGTGTGAAGTCAATTTCACTTGAACCCTTTGGCATTAAAAAGAAATTCTTTGGGAGGCACAAGATGTCACCGTTCTACTTTTACTAACACCGCCCACTTTCCTTCTTCATAATATAGTTTTTAAGCGTTTACTAAGTGTGCACTGACTAACAGTTCTTTTAGGGGACAGCGTGAGCTCCTACATTTTCCAGTTCGATGAGTAAAGGACCTCTGGGACGAGGAAGATAAAGAAACGTTAAAGATAGATTTTCCAAAAGAGAAAAACTTCAGGACCAGCTGCTGAGCAGGGCTGGACGAGGCCCCCGGCTCTTCCCTGTGGCTGCAGACAGACCTTCGATGAGGCCTGTCACTCACCTGACTGGGTGTCTGTATTGGGAAAGCTTTCCTGAGGCGTCCGTTATTCCGGGGCCATCTGGCATCTGGGGGTGTAAGGAAATGGATCGAAGTTAGCACTCACCTTCTAAAAAAACTGCAAACCCTGGCGACCAGGCTTTCCTCTCGTCTGCAGGGAATGTGACCGCGGGCTCTCAGTAGCCTCGCTCCCGGCCCGATCTGTGCGTGCCAGTAGCTGTGGAGGACGCACTCGTCGCATCAGCACCGACAGGGCCACCGGTATGGCCACCAGCAGGCGCGATCTTAAGCGAGGGGAAGGCCAGGCGCGCGTCTCCCTGGGGCCCGGCGTAGCCGGCGTTGGTCGATGAACAGCGACCCCGGGAGGCGCGGCTCACTCACCGCCTCCGCGGCGTGGTGCGGCGCCTCCTCCTCCTCGCCACTGTCTTCCACCCACGGTCTCCAGAAGCCTGCGGATCTGCGAGGTGGGCAGCGGAAGGCGCGCAGAGGAGCCGTGAGCCCCGACCCAGGAGAACCGACCGCATCTGAGGGAGGGCCTGGAGGGTGCGGGGGTGAGAGAGCGGAGGGGAGGAGCTGGGGAGGCGCAGGCGGGAGGGATGGAGCGGGGGAGGCGTAGGGCGGGGCCGAGACGCGGTACCCGGAGTCCGCGCCCCCGCGCCGCGTCTGGCGTTCGGGAGCGGCGGGCAGCTGGAGGCGGTAGCGCGCGCGCTGGCCGCCTGGGGTCTCCGTGGTCTCCGCGATCTCCATGGGCAGGCTGGCCCCTGGCATCCACCCGGCCCGAGACCGAAGCCTTATATAGCCCCCGCGGCCCGCTACATCTTTACACGTCCTCTCCCTCTCCTCCCCTCTCTCCCCTGCCGGCCGCGTAAACAAAAAGGCTGCGCGTGAAGGCGCAGCGGCCCGAACCCCGGGGGCGAACGCGTGCAACTCCCAAATGGCCCGGGGAGCGGGTTTGTCAAGCGAGTGTTAATCGCTCTTCCACACTTGTCTGCGGGGGGTGGAAAACAACATTCGCCCGAGCGGCCAGTTTCCTAGTGAAGAGGCTAGGACGGGTTAAACTTAAGCGATTCTACACGTTTTGTGTATTTCTGCAAAAAAAGGCCGAGTGGCGTGTCATCACTGCTCGACAGTCTCACGGCTTTTCGCCTTCAGCAAATGCCACTGGTTGTGCACTCCTTACGAAAGGAATATAGGTTTGGGGAGGACTTGTTTGCTTTTTAATGTGTTGACAGACTAGGTTCCTCCATCTGCCTATTAGTATTTGAAGATTAAAGATTCACAAGGGTTTAATTGTAAAAGACTGAATGTTCCAACCTAGAGGACCAGAGCCTGGAGTCATAGGATTTTGGCATAGAGTTCTACTCTGTCTTCTCGTCTTTGCGATTTCCCACAACATCTTATCAGTGTCCTCCAAAGATAAGTCTTGAGTGTCATCTATACAATTCTGTCACTCTTGGCATTTTGTCACTCAGTGATAATTAGAAACTTCTTTTGTGGGTGTTGGGTATGTGTGGAATAATAATGAAATCCTGGAAAGTTATGATGTGGAATAACTTAGTCAACCTCTCTGTGCCTGTTTCTTTTATTTAAGTTACCCCTTACTTATCACAGAGGTCCATGAATCTTGGTAAAAAAAAAAAAAAGTTATGCTTCCAAGAAAAGATGATATATAAATGTCATGATTTTTGTCAAAATGTTTTAAATAATAGAGCTGAACTTCCTCTTGAAAGTTGTAGAGAAGAACCCCAAATGTAGGCTATAATGTCTTCTGCTATCCATTCAATTACTGTGTAGGAAAGAAATCCATCTAATTAATACCCAAGGGCCTATAATGATCTACCTATCAGGAAGGTGAGAAAGGGTTTGCTTCAGTTAGTGAAATCAGTGAGGATGGGTATCTAATACATGTCTCAATGCCCTAGAAGTATTGTTAGGCTAAATAAAATAAAACTTATAGAATGTTTGCTACAGTGCCTGACACATAGTAAACTCTCAGTAAATTTTGTTATATAAAAAATCTAAACACTTAACAGATGCTAAGCTATCTGATGAAATGGTTTATCGTATCCATTTTGTAAACATCTTTTAGGGTATCTGTAATGTGCTAAGGTCTGCACTTTCCAGATATAATTGTGAATAAGATATCCCCCTATTCTCAAGAGGATCGCAGTCATTGCCATCTATGGCCATCACAGTGGCCACATGAGCAAAGATTTCTTTTAAATTGCCACGTTCAATAACAAAAGCACATTTTAAGCCAAGAAGTAGTACAAGGGAGGGAATTGATAAGTCTGTTTGTTGCAACCAGGAAAGCCTTCTTAAAGCAAAAGAAACCAAAATTGGGATTTCTAGAAGAATCAGTCAAAAATAGTGGAGTCTGTGTGTGGGGGGGGTGCAGGAGTGGGAGAAGGGGCAGTGCTTCTAGGGAGTAGGTGTTGCTGGAGCCGAGATGTGGCTGAGAAGGGAGAAAAGGCTTGGACTATTTAGAGTCTAATATACCATGATAAAGCACTTAAGCTTTATTCTGTAAGCCCTGGTGAGAGATTTTAAGCAGGAGGGTGGAATAATCAAAGTTTTCATTTTATAGAAATTACTCTGGCAGCCATATGGATTTGGGGAAGTCTGACACTAGAGACAAGTAAATCATTTACAAACTCATTGCAATAGTTCAGGCAACAGATAATGAGAAGATGTATACTAAGAATGGGAATGAAAGAATATATTTGACGGATACTTAGAAATAGAATCTACAGAACTACCTGAATCATAAAATGTGGGTGGACATGAACGTGAAGTTTAGATATGCTTCCAGGTTTCTAGCCTGCTTAAGTGGGTTGAGGTTGATGGCTCAAAAAAGATGAGGAGAACGGAATATAGGAGGAAGAGCAAGTGAGATGCTTTTATGTTCTTTCATTCTGTTAATAGTGCTCAAGGAAGCAAAAATGAATTTGGTTTTAGATCTTGAATCAGTCAAGTCGGGCTGGGCTAGACTTCAATAACAAATAACTCCAAACTCTCACAGGCTTAAAATAATAGACATTTACTTCTCACTCAGGTCATATATTCACTTTTGTTTGGTGGGGGATCTACTGCACATCATCTTCACTTAAGGATAAAAGGTGATGGAGCCTCTTTCCTCTAGAACGTGGCCGGTTGTCATAACACAGAGAAGGGAATAAAATTAATAGATTTTAGAAGGATTAGGAAAACATATATTGAGAAGATATCCAGAGGACAACCAGAAATATGAGATCTGGCGTTTATCAGAGAGTTTACAGCTAAAGATTTAAATGTGGGAATCATTAAAAAAAAGTAGAAATTAAAACGATAGGAGTTGATAATTTTCCCACAGAAATTTTGTAAGCTTGAGAACAGGAGCAAGGACAGAGCTCTGGAAAGCAACATTTGCTTGTAAAATGAGAGAGTACGCAAAAAATAAAATAAAACAAAAACAAAACAAATGAAAAACCCTCACTTTAAAGGAATGGTGAAGGTGGTAGAAGGTGCATTTATAGAGCAGGGGTGGTGGAAACACGGGATGAAAGAATTCTAACAAGGAAGGAAAGGTCCAAGGTATTAAATGCTACCAAGGGGTCAAACAAGATAAGGACATGTGTTAATTGAATTTGGCAGTTAAGGGGTTATAAGTGACTTTAAAACACCATCTTGAGTGAATGGGAGTGAAAGATTTTTTACAGTTAGTTGAGCTATAGAGGTAAAGAAATAAAAACAGTGAGATGATGCTACATTTTACAGGAAAAGAGAGAGAAGGGGAAGCCTGAGTCAGTAGAGGGGTTTTGTTTTTAGTGTGCAAGAGACAGGAGAATTTTTTTTAAAGGGAAGTTAATGGTCTTCCAGAGCTCAAAATAGTTCTTTTAAATTTGGCTGTGCCAGGTCTTAGTTGCAGCTGGCAGCCTCCTTAGTTGTGGCATGCGAACTCTTAGTTGCAGCATACATGTGGAATCTAGTTCCCTGACCAGGGATCAAACCCAGTCCTGCTGCATTGGGAGCGCAGAGTCTTAACAACTGCACCATCAGGGAAGTCCTGAGACAGGAGAATGTTGATAAGATGAAGAGAGGAAGCAGGGGAGGAGAAGCGTCTAGAGAGAGGGCACTGGACCTGGACAATGGCTCATGGTGCTGTGGGGGGAAGGAAGCAATGAGATCAATAGCCCTGGGGAGGATTCTCATGCGACTGTAAGTGTGTCTCAGTGATGATAGTAATCCATGTCTGGGAACACTCGAGAAACAATTTTAATCAAGGGGACTAGAAATGGTGCGGGGAAGGATGGGTGTATTGTGATGATGAGACGTAAATCCAAGAGAACATCAGTTGTCTTAAAATTGTGAAGGAAAAAAAAAAAGAATGAATTCCTAGAAGGAAAAAGGGGAGAACCAATGAATGAAAATAGGGCAAGATTTATACTTGGTCAAACTCAGACAAACTGAGAAATAGAAATATGGACTATTAGAGATAGAAGATCCTAAATCTTCCATTTATACATTTATTTCACTTCTGCCACCTATTTATACAGACGTTGAAGCTGATTTCCCGTGTGGCAAAAGCCAATCAATATTCTTATTACATTTTAAGTTTATTTTAGAAGTCTGTATGAGATCACTGGTACATTTAAATTATGTGCTTTTTAAATTGACATGTAATTGACATATTATATTCATTTCAGGCATACGTAATGATTCAACGTATGTATATATTGTGAAATGAGCATCACAATAAGTCTAGTTAACATCCATCATCACACGTAATTACACATTTTTTTCTTGTGATAAGAACTTTTAAGATTTATTCTCTTAGAAACTTTCAAATATACAATACAGTGTTATTAACTGGAGTCACCGGGCTATACATTACATTCCCAGGACTTATGTATTTTATAAATGGAAATGTGTACCTTTTCACCACCTTCATCCATTTCAACCTCCCTCCCCAATCCCCACCTCTGGCAACCACCATTCTCTTCTCTGTATCTATGAGTTTGGTTTTTTTGTCTTTTGGGGTTTTTTTCAGATACCACATATAAGTGAGATTATACAGTACTTTCGTCTTTCTCTGTCTGACTTATTTCACTTAGCATAACATCCTCAAGGTCCATTCATGTTGTTGCAAATGTTGCAAAGGATTACCTTTATTTTCATAGCTGTTCATTGGGAGGTTTTTGGATTACTGATTCATCCTCCTTACTAGTAGCTGGTCTGCTCAGATTTTCTATTTCTTCATGATTCAGTCTTGGTAAGTTGTATGTTTCTAGGAAATTATCCATTCCTAAAATATGTGCTGTATATAGCATATCAATATGCTTTCCATAGCACAACAATGAGGATTAAAATTAGATTAAAAATATAAAAACCTTAATTCCTTCAACAGGTGTTTATTGAACACCCACTGTGTGCCAGGCACTGTTCTAGGAGCTTGGGATACATCAGTGAACAAAACAGACAGAACTCCCTACCTTCATGGAGCTTACATTCTAACAGACATTGAAGCCACCAACTTTTATATTTTACTAAAAAGAAAGGATTATAAATTCACCTTACACATGGTGCATGTGTACGCAACATGCTTTATTTTTAATCTTTGGATTTTTGAATGACTACAGGATGAAAGAAAGGGAGCATGTCCTGGAGAGAGGGTGCTAGGTGAAAGTCCCTGAGGAGGAAGCATGGAAAAACTCAAGACCACATAAAAACAATGGAAAAGGGCTTCTATCTTATCCAGAAAATAATAACCAATGAAAAGAAAAATTAGAGCTTCAACTAGTTTCCCATTTTGAATGTGACCTGATGTTTCCCTGATCTTTTCCATGGACAGGATAACCTCAGCTCGGGCATGACTTATTCTCCACTTAGAGACTGAGGTGAGAAGCAGCAGTGTGAAGGGATGCAGGGAAGAGAGTGACTCACAGCTGCTATTGCCACCATGTGCCTCCAGAATAAGGCTGGTTTTGCTCGTACAAAAACAGGGCCAGTCTCAGTTCCTGTACATCCCCTTTTATCCGTGATCTTATGAATATTATTATTTTTAAATGATAATGGCTGCCTACCTAGCTAGACTCCTTTTTAAAAGATTGTACATATAAAATGTGTTCCTTTCTGGGAAAAGGATTCATTTGTGTCTGAATGCCAACAGAATCAAACTTATTAACATTTTGGGTATTTTATTTCAATGATGTAATTATGTTTTCACACAGAAAAGCTGCGAAAAAGGCAATATAAAACCCTGAACATAATACATATGAGGGCTCTTTTTGAAGGGGTGTTAATGTTTTAAAACTGGATTGTAGTGATGGTTGCACAACTCTGTAATTTACTAATATTATTAACTTGCACAGTTAAAATGGGTGAATTGTGTACAAATACAATAGAAAATGGAAATGCCTATGTCATGGCATATTAGATCATTCTAAAGGTTAAACTAAAACTAAGATTTAAGGAAGGCAATTAAGTTTTCAGAACTTTGATTTTTGGTTGCTTGATTTATAATAAAAGTTGAACTTTTGGAATTGAAGCAGAGGGAAGTGTGTTTGATAGACTCTTCTTATTCTACCATTCCACAGTCATTTGTGCAGATTTTGATGGGTTTGCAGAGATGGGTATGAAGCAACATATATTATGATGGAAATGCCATCATTATGACACATGCTTAAACTTCCGCTGAGAAATAAATACCTTGAAATGCCTAGAAAGCCCCCACTTTAAATATGACCTTAAAGGACGGATTCCTAACCATACTCAGTCTAGACTTGAAGAACTAAATACCGCGGTCAGAATGAAGCTTATTTTAGATGTTTCTGATTGGCTGGTTTTCAAAAACATGCATCTTTGGTAGAAAAAGTGATTGCTATAATGTCTATGATCACTTTAGAATTTGTTTTAAAGCAGATTTTGTATTTACACAGGTCTCTGGACAGTTCTAGGTAGTTTTATTGCAGTGCAGTCTCCCTGAGGCTCCATGTGGATGGATCCTCCATGGCAGCGGACCCCAACCTTTTTGGCACCAGGGACCAGTTTCGTGGAAGACAATTTTTCCTCTAGGGGCGGGGATGATGGGTCAGGTGGTAATGCTATGGGGAGTGGCAGATGAAGCTTCGCTCGCTCACCAGCACCAGTCCGTGGCCCGGGGGTTGAGGACCCCTGCTCCATGGCGATCAGAGCAAGTTTTTTAAAAAAGATTGTATTGGGTCTGCAGTAAGGACCTCAGCCTCCAAAGCATCGAGTGCAATGACAAATTATCTGCCAGACCTTTGTCAGCAATGTCTCCACTACTGCTGATTTGCCAGAACCTAGGACCTCACACTGAGGCCATTAAAAAAGGAGCATGTGAATCACCCTAACTTGAGATGGAACCAAAGAACAAGCCAGTGTACTCAAGTGACCAGGAATTTTATTTTGCGTTATTAGGAAGTTAAACACATAAATGTGTTCTCAACCTAACAGTAAGCTAAAATTCTCTTTTCTTCCCCTTACAGTTGGACTGGCACTTCTGTGGTCAACATTTTATGCCAATAAAATCTCATTTGAGATAGTTGACTTTAATAGAGGTCTTTTTTCAGTCTGAGGATCAGATGCTTAGTGAAAGGTGGTGTTTCCAAACTTCAGGCATTTGAGAATCTTCCCAGGTGTAAGATAAAGATAACAGTTTTGGCAAAAACTTAAGAAGTGAGCAGAGCAAGTGTGTGTTGTTTTAAACCAAGAAGGTGCTCACAGATGGCTCAGAGAGAGATTTAGCAAGTCTGTGCTAATCACACTCATACATGGGAATATCTCCATTGAAAACAGCCAGATTCCATTGTACCCCTTCAGTAACTTGCTTACTTCATTAATAACAAAAAAGTATAATATTTAATGGCCTAAAATATTCCATGCTTTGTATTATAGTTACAGCTGGATGTATATTATTAAAACCACAATGAGAGTTCATGAGAGGTGGTCCCCAAAGTATACTGAAGATACAAAATATTTGCTGAAGTTTAGATTTGGACAAATAGAGTACTGTGAGTTCTCGATGGCCTCATTTCTTGACATTTCTAAACTTCTCTGTTAGCCCCAAATAGGTTAATTTCTCATACTTAATAAATTGTATGAAATAAAAATACAATCTATAAAAAAGTATCCGTTTGACATAAGATTGATTTGTCCCATTGTATAACTATGTTTTACAATGTTTCACCACATCTGACACCTTATGTTAAATATCCATTAACTATACAATTGTAATATCCTATGTTATTACATATCAATGGTCAAAATATGATAAGCACCAAGATTTAATTTTAAATTTTGCTTTCAGAATATAACATAAAATAGATGATTCAGGAAAGAAAACTAGATTCAATTAAATATCTATTGATCAGCCACTATGTGTCAAGAACTGTATTAAGCTTTGAGCATACAGTGTAAAATAAGGCCAACATGTTTTCCAGCTCTCATGAGGCTTATATCCTAGTTGGGAAACAGAAAATAAACAAATGCATGCACAAGATAATGACAGATATTTGCAAGAGTGCTATAGGCGAAATTAGAAGAGTGATTTAATACAAAGTAGTTGGATGAGGCCTCTTTTAAACAGGGTGGTCAGGGAAGGCCTCTGAAGAGATGACATATAAGCTGAGGCTTGAAGGATAAATGACAGAGGACTATTTCCTAAATGATCTATAAATCATTCCTGCTATAGCCAGGCCATACAGAATCGTAGCAGAAAATATCTACCTGCTCTTGTTGGTTCATACTATTAGTGGGAGACCAGACAGCTGGTGTGTGGGTTGCTCTAGAAAAGGAAGGACATGTTGAATAGTATTTTCTCTGTATTTGTTTCTGAATTTTACTAATTACTTAGAGAATTACTTGGCTTATGGAATGAAATTTACATTCTTTAAATATATAAATGTTCTCAGCTTAATGGGGAGCCAAATTTTAACTGAAAACATTAAGTGTAAAAGATGTGATACTATAATGTATCAGCAATAACACATGCATAATAATTTAAGTAAGGAAACAAAAATGTTGTAGTATTAAATTGAGTAGAATTGACTTTTTGTTATTATTGAATAAATTATAGACTACAAGCTAAGAATGAACTATCAATAAAAATTTATGAAATTGAGACTGTATGTTTAATGCTGCTAGGCATTCATTAAGCTCTCAATGACAACTGATTAATTAAAAGAAGGAAAACAGGCAACTATGATCTTTATAAAACGTCTCTGAATTTTATCTATTATCTCATAACAGTCTTGGTTACCACAATGAGACATTTCAGTTGTCATGATTTTGCAGGAACCTACTGGTTCCCTAGTCCATAGCTATTCTCCATCCCCACCCTCATTCTTGCTAAAAGAACTCCAATTTTGTGCAGATATCAAGAAGTCAAATGATTTTGGAAAAGCTAAGCCCTTCGTCACCCACAAAGGGAGAATCATGATTGGTCTAAGTTAATCATGGTAACCTCCATCCCACTTGCCAGGGATTGGTTTGAGCAGTCATGTGATCCAATTCTGACCAATGATATGTGAAAAGGAGTCAGTGTTATGGTGGCAGGGTGCTTCCAGGAAAAGTCTTTCTTGCTGCCTAAAAGAAAAGCATGGGAATAAGCATGCCACTCCTCCATTTTCTACCTCTTGACCTTGTATAATATTTACCTTTGATATTAGGATTTGGGGCTCATAAGAACTGATATGAACCAGGATCCTGAAACTAGCAGGTTAGAAGGATATAAAGATCCTGGGAACATTTTAATGCTGCTGAGGTTATCAAATAATCATCTGTGGAAATATCCAACATCTGGACTTCTTATATGAAAATAGGAATTTTCTTATTTTAATTTTAGCCTCTTTTAGATGAGTTTTAGTTATTTGCAGCTGTGTGTATCTTCATTCAGTGACTAGTTCTATTCTCAGGTCATATTTAGTAAATTAACAGAATATACTCTTTTGTAATCCAGATATACAGTTGACTTGGTATTTCAATACAGACAGGTCAAACTACGCTTCCCAGCAATGGGATGAGTATTCACCATGCAATTGCTCCTTTTGTAGGTAAATTCAAATTGTTACCATTATCTCATTGATCCTTAAAATCTTCACTGTAGAGAAAATGCTGTTTAGTAGTTCTCTCTTTTGAAAGATTAAATTGAAATTTTCCAAGCAGGGTATTTTCTGAGGCAGTGGTTCTTAAGTCTTTTAGTCTCAGGACCCCTTTAAATTCTTAAAAATTATTGAAGATAATTATTTCAAAATAAAAAGTTAAAACAAAAATTATTGAGGGCCCCAAAGACCTTTAGTTTGTGTGGATTATATCTATCAACATTTACTATATTAAAAATCAAAAGTGAGAAAAATTTAAACTATATATATATTTATTAATTCCTTTAGAATAACAATTACCTGTTGCACATTAATGTAAAAATATGTATTTTTATAAAAATAACTACATTTTCCAGAACTAATTTCTTTGGCAAATCTCTTTAATGTCTGACTTAATGAAAAATGATTGGATTCTCATGTCTGCTCTGTATTCAATCTGTTGCAATATGTTGTCTTGGTGAAAGTACATGAAGAAAATCTGGTCCCAAACAGATATGCTTGGAAAAGAAGGCATTTTTTGAACCCTTAACTGCATTCTAGAGATTCCACAGAAGTCCTGCACACTTCGTAACCCACTGATCTATCATGGTCAGACTATACTGACAAGACTTTGAGATTCCATGTTGTTTTGTTTTCCATTATCAGGTAGTCACAAGCAAACATGGTAGATTAGAATTAGATCCAATCCTCTGTCTTTTCAGGAAAATTTCACTCTCCATAATCATGATAAATGGCTCATTCTATTAACCAACCAAATCTGTCTTAACTTTAAAAATTATTGAAAGGAAATTCAGGAGAAGACTGAGATGAGAACCTAACCCCCCCACCCCGGGGTTAGGACTTCAACATATGAATTATCAGAGGACATAAACATTCACTTCATAACATGAAAATCTTGAAATTCTGTCTTTGAGCTCAGAATCAATTGTGAAATGTTTTATCTGGTAGTCATTAGTGTCCTCCAGTAATTCTGGAATGCTCACCCTAGGTACATGGCAAGGTGCCCTTTCTGCCTGTCCCCTGAAGTCAGGTGTGGCCTTGTGATATATGAGTGGAAGTGATATGTCTCATTTCTGAATGGAAGCCTCAAGAACCAATGAGCACTTTGTCATGTTCCTTTCCCCCTTGTCTGGATGGAGGAGATTCCATTGGTCTGAATAAGGAAGATATGGAGCAGGACCTCCCACTGACCAGAAGTAAACCTTTGTGGTTTTAAACTAGTAAGATTTTGGAGTTGTTTGTTCCTGTGATGTAACACAGCCTGTGCTGCCCGATTCACTTTACTTTTTGATCCATTAATGAAGAATGCCAAGGAAGCAAACAGTATAATCATAACATTCTCTCTAGTTTTAACAAGCTGCAAGACCAGATAAGAATTGTATTGCTTTTGACCAAAGGTTTACCAGGAAAGAAATATATTTAATGGGACCTTTGAAGCAAATTATTATAACCAAAACAATACCAAATTGAGGTGAATTTCTAATGTTGTAGACAACATTTTGGAGTTGATTTTATTAAAAAACTCTTCATTCATTCTAAAAATATTCATATGCTAGGCTCTAGATAGATACATCGGTGGAATCCAGCCTCATGGAGTAAATTATTCCTGAAAACTTCATAGAAATTATGAAGTCAGAATTCTGTTTGATATTTAAGTCTATAGGCATGGAAAAGAACAAAGTAATTTATGGTTTTGTAAATGAAGTATCTTAGTTTAGGCTTCTATAGCAAATTGCCACAGACTGGGTGGCTTAGAAAAAATAAGAATTTATTTCTCACAGTTCTGGAGATTAGAAGACCAAGATCAGGGTGCCAGCATGGTCAGTTTCTAATGAGGGCTCTCTTCCTAGCACGTAGACAACTGTCTTCTTGCTGTGTTCTCACATGGAGGAGAGAGCTAAGGATCTCTCTGGGGTCTTTTTTATAAGGACACTAATCCCATTCATGAGAGCCCCACCCTCATGACCTATTCACCTCCCATAGCCCCACTTCCCAGCAAGATCACACCAGGGTTAGGACTTCAACATATGAATTTTCAGAAGACATAAACATTCACTTCATAACATGAAAGTCTTGAAATTCTGTCTTTGAGCACAAAGTAATTTTGATGGATGGTTTTTTATAGGTGACCAAGGTAAGTCGTAGGCGTATTATAACTATCATTATATAACTAAAAATGTATTTTAGATAAAGAAACTGAGGCACTGGGAAGTAACTTGTCTAAAATCGCCTAGCAGGTAACTGACAGAGCTAAAGTTTGAACCCAAGCAACACAACTCCAGAGATTGTGCTCTATAACCCCTGTGTTATAAAGAGTCAAAGATCAGAGCTGACCACTGGAAGTACTCACTAGAAGAATGCACAGGCTGGGTGGCTGGTCTATGAAGAGTAGGTTTCCTTTCCTGGGCCGGGGTCTATGGTCATGGACTCATCATGTTTGCAGAGCAGAGGATTATCAGGAGCAAGGCAGGCCTCAGTCCTAGGAGGGCCCGAAGTTTTATTTCTACGTGATAGCTAAGAAAGGTTACATTAAAATAGACACCTAGCTTACCCTTCCCCCTCCCCGTGTCCTCAAGTCCATTCTCTACATCTGCGTCTTTATTCCTGTCCTGCCCTTAGGTTCTTCATAACCTTTTTTTTTTTTTTAGATTCCATATATATGTGTTAGCATACGGTATTTGTTTTTCTCTTTCTGACTTACTTCACTCTGTATGACAGACTCTAGGTCCATCCACCTCACTACAGATAACTCAGTTTCGTTTCTTTTTATGGCTGAGTGATAAATATTCCATTGTATACATGTACCACATCTTCTTTATCCATTCATCTGTCGATGGACACTAAGGTTGCTTCCATGTCCTGGCTATAAGCTGGGATGAAGTGAGAGAGTGGCATGGACTTATACGTACTACCAAATATAAAATAGATAGCTAGTGGGAAGCAGCCGCATAGCACAGGGAGATCAGCTCAGTGCTTTGTGACCACCTAGAGGAGTGGGATAAGGAGGGTGGGAGGGAGATGCAAGAGGGAGGGGATATGGGGATATATGTATACGTATAGCTGATTCACTTTGTTGTAAAGCAGAAACTAACACACCATTGTAAAGCAATTATACTACAATAAAGATGTAAAAAATAAAATAAAATAGACACTTAGATATTAAAACTTTTGGAACTTATATGGCAATTGATTATTTACAGTCTATCTAAAGTTTGTAGAGTGTCAGGCGCTCCTTTGTAACAGGTCCATTTAATCCCCCGTCGTTTCAGTATAGTGCCTCCTCACTCATGCTTCAGCTGCGTCTGTTGTCCTCAGATCCAAAACTTGTCAGGGTTGACCTTCCCAGTCTTCAGCTGTGGCAGGGCAGAGGTGTTTGCCTGGTGCATGTGCTGGAGAAGGGAGTGTCTGGCTGCTGCAAATCCAGACTTTCAACTAATTCTTCTGTGTTCAGCGTCTCTTTACATTCCCATCTTCAAAGGGACCTGGTACCTCCAATGCTTGATGCCTCTGGGGTTCTGTAGCATGAATCAGCTTTTCTGTTGTCAGGTTGTTGCTCTCTCCCACTGCTGGTTTAGGTGTCAGCTTTCTTCTGACTGATGAGTCAGTTACTAATCCTCCTTTCACTCCCTCTCTCTTTGCCCTTGAGCATGGATGCCTTTTTTTGGTTCCTTTACCATCATTTTGAGTAGGGTTTTAGGAGAGAACTGAGATAAATGTGTGTATTCAATCCACATTTCCAGATATCTCTTTAATTATGTCATTAAAGGTAAGTGGGATTGAAACAGGACCAAGAACAATCTCTAGGTCAGTATAAATTCAGAAGGACATGCTCTTATTCTGATAAGACTATTACTGACAAGCTGCTGCATGAATGTTAATTTCTGACTGAATGTTAATTTCCTACTGAATGTGAATTCTAACAAGATTGTTCCAGAGCTGGTTTCTATAGACAATTTAAGTCTATTTAAAAATGTGCCATGATACACATAATGCATACTCGATGTTGAATCCAGTAGTTTATTACACAAATTAGTGGAGGGTCGCACGATGAGTTCACATTGACTGGGTTTTTTTTGGGGGGGATGGTACTACTTCCACAGCCCTCCCACTCCCCACCTTGTCTTCTGTCTCATTCAGTGATCGTTCTGACTGTGGCTAACTTAAGGAAAAGGGAATTTACTGGAAGATTACTAGGGATTCATAGATGCAAAAGGAGGCTGAAATTCAAGAGAGGGAATGACAGGGACAAGGAAGCTCAGAGGGACTATCACCCACACAGAACAGTCAGGTCAGAATGTTGCTGTTGAAGCTGCCACTGTGTAAGAATGATCGTCAAAGAGCCCCATCCTTGCTACACCCTCTCAGGATTCAAGGTCTGGGAATGGCCTCTGTCTAACCCAAGCCACTACAGGGTGATGATATCAAGTTGCTCACAGCCATGGGAAACTGAACTTGATCCTGCTAGGACCTTCCAGGGCATGTACAGCCTGCCTCCCAGAGCCGTCCACTCACCCATGAGTGGAACTGAGTATCTCGCTCTCTCTGGCCTTTTAGCCTAGTAACGCTATTAGAATAGTATTGCTGTCATGTTGGACTATGATAAGGGCCACTCCTAAGGATGACAGAATGGGGAACTGGAAGGAAGCTGGTTCCCAACGACGTGGTGGAACTGCCATTCCTGCCCTGGGCTGCCTATTGCCAGATTTCTTTTAACTGAGAGAGAAATAAATGTTTTGGTTTAAAGAAAAAAGCAGGGAAGGGGGTATTACTCTAATGGATTCAAGAATTCAAGCCTAGAGAGAATGAAGCAGGCCAAACTACACGGTACTTTTTTTTTCCAAACAAATTTAATTCTGTTCCAGCCCTAAAGAAGGGTAAGGACCTAAATTTTATAAATAAAAATTGCTCAAAAACTAAGTCATTAAAAAAAGTAAGCCCCCTCCCTTAGCAGTAAATACTGAAATGATATACACACATGAGGCTCGGGAAGGAGGCAGGAACAGGAACCCTGGGGACTCTGTCCCGTGACAAGGTCCCAACACTTCTCCCAACTCTATGCTCTTCGCCTAAAACATAGAAGAGCAATGAAAGAGGCAGAAGATATACCAGGGATGTGTGTGGCCCCAGAGAGAGCTGGAACATAACAGGAGAGAAAGAAGACACAAAGTGTCTTACAGGGCAGAGGAAAGGAAACTTGTCATCTAAAACATCCCCCCAATTCCACTTGCGTCACTGGATCTGGCTGGTGCAGCTGCTGAGTGCCCTTGAGCTTTTCTCCTCGCCTCCACTCCCTCTTTAGCATGCCATCCAAGGAAGGTCATTCACGCTTAGGTCAGGCAGAGGACAGATCAATACTCTTGGCTTTCAGCTTCTAGGAAACGGGAGGTGAGAGCCAGGAGTTCCTGCCCCCAAGAATTCCCCATAAGAGCTCAGGGTGCTGGCAGGCAGGGGACTGTGTGTCAGACACCCGCTGGGCTCTGCATCACAGCCCCTGAGCCTCACACTGTTCACAGCCGTGACTTTGGCAAATTACTGTGTGGCTTCACACTGAGAGCCCCTGGCCTCCAGCACACTCTGAGCGTCCTTTGCTGCCTGCCCCCCGGGGCCACTGTTCCAGGACCAGGGCAGACGACTCAGCCCTGAAGTCAGGAGGGTCGTTTTCTCCTGGGGCCAACCTCAACCAATGGGTGATGGAGAAATATTTTTCCTGGTCAAATTGTTCAGTAGACAGTTCTGACACTATCTATGTACTCCTCAGCAGGCCCTGATGGGATCAAGCCCCAGTTGCCCACCGTGGTGAATAACTTGATAAAATAGCCTTGTAGTAGTTTTTCCTTCTTCCCTGTTTTACACTTTCTGGTTCCTTCCTCTGGCCCCTCAAGATCACATGCTAAATAAACAGCCTGCACACAAGCCTTTGTTTCAGTCTCTGCTCTCAGGGAAGCCAGGTTGAGACACAGCAAGCGCTAAGGAGCCAAAACAAAGCTGGCTTCAGGGATTATATCCATGAAAACAGCAAGCAGCATTTGTGTGGGTCCTAGTCACTCTAATTTTAAATATTAGAAAAATAATTGCGCGGTGTGTCCAAGGTGTCGGTAACTGTGGTCCCATCTCAGCGGTCCCTGCTGTGGACAGACCTTGCATGTACAGTTCAGTACCCCTAGTACAAGCCAGACCTTTTCACCACCGCACTATCTTATTAGGTGTCCAGGATATGACACCTCTTGGACTCACAGGCATCCTGAGGCGCAGTGGGGAGGTAGGTAACCAGGGAACAATCAGAGGGAACCCCAGAAAAGTCTTTCTTTCTAATATATCCCTCCTACTCTACACTCCGTGGGTCTGGTGCCAGTGCCCCCTAAGTGATGTTCTCTTGGGGACTAACAGCAAAATCAGTTGGTGTTTTAGTCATGACAGTGCTGCATTAACACGCATGCCCCAGATTTCAGTGGCTTTTAACACAAGGAAAGTTTGTTTCTTACTTTTGCAAAGTCCAATGCACGTACTCCAGCAGCTTTCCAGGACGGGTGTCCTCCAAGTTCTCGCCATCCTGTCGATTCACAGGGTGTAGTGAAAGGGAAAGCAGGATCAAGCGTAGATGATGTCTTGCATCCCAGGCCTGGAAGTGGTGCGTGCTACTTCCATCCAATCCCATTGGCCAGAACCAGTCACATGGTCCCACCCAGATGCTCTGGGCTGGAGACTGCAGACTCCTTGTGTGCCCAGGAGGGAAACAAAATGACTTGGTGAGCTAAGGAGTGTCTCTGTCTCCTGTGGCTGGAGGCTCTGGCTCAGTGATTGCTGGGCCATCATGGAGGAGGACTCAGATCCCTTTTCAGGCCCATTCTCATGGCACCGGGCTTTTCCCCTTCTTGGGCCACTTGCCCCAGTTTAATTCCCAGACTTCTCAGGTCCCAGCTGGTATTGCTCATCTCTTGCTCCTCTCTTCAGTTTCCCCATCCCCACAACCTCTATTCCTCTCCATACCCCATGTTCTTTTACAACAGACTTCAAAGACTTTTTAAATCTAGAGTCTAAATCAAAAGCAGCCAAAATAGTCAAATCCGTTTCTCCAAGAGAACAGAAGGCTCAGTCTTTGAACCCTCCCAGGGGTAAGAAGTAATTACATTCCATCCCTCTCATTCAGCAAAGAAAAGGCTGAAAAAGAACAAAGCAGTCAAATTTTCACCTTCAGGGTGACTGAATATTTGTATTCTGCTATGACTCTTTCATGTCCCCTTTTCTCCATCCACATTATCCCTTCACCATTCAGGGCCTCACCATCTCCCACCTGGACCTGTCCAGAGTCTTTGCATCTATGCTACACAGTCACTGATATCTTCTAACATGAAAATCTGTCCAAGTCATTCTACAGAGTAGAAACTTACAATAGTTCTCAATATCTCATAGATATGTTTGCACTCAACAGCATGATACCCATGGTAGGAAAAGTAATGCATCCTCCCACCCTGTAAAGGTGTCTACATCCTCATCCCCAGGACCTGTGAATCTGTTTTGGTAAAATGGACTTTGCAGATGTGATGAAGGATCTTGAGATGGGAGATTATCCTGGATTATCTGGGTGGGCCCGGGATCATCGCAAGCATTTTTGTAAGAGGAAGGCAGAAGGATATCAGTAGTAGGAGACGTGGTGATGGAAGCAAGAGGTCGGAGTGCTATAAAGAAGGGGCCATGAGCCAAGGAAAGCAGGAGGCCTCTAGGAGCTGGATAAGCCAACGAATGTATTCTCTCCTGGAGCCTCTAAAAGGAGCCAGCCCTGAGACACCTTGATTTTAGCCCCATAAGACTTATTTTGGACTTCTGGCCTTCGGAAGTGTAAGAAAATAAGTGTGTTGTTTTGAGCCACTAAGCATGTGGTAATTTACTACAGCAGCAATAGGAAACTGTTACAGTTCCCAAAGCTCTTTCCATCTTCAGCTTCAACCCCTCCCTCTTCTATCCCCTCCAACCACAGTGTAAGAATCACTGTTGAAGGTCTGGCCGCAAGTTCTAGGGGCTCCAGGACCCTCAGGAATGTCTCTCTGCCTCCAATGCTGACTTTACAATGGGAGGTTTGTGTCCCCAGATGAATGAGTGGTGTGTGGGAGTCCTCCCTCTGTGAGAAGTAATAGGCTCCACACTCTGCTCTCTGCACTCCATAATATTAGATTCAATTATTTAAATTTAATTTGTTAATAGATTGAAGTTTCATTTTCTTTCTTTATTTTTTGGCCATGCTGCACGGCTTGAGGGATCTTAGTTCCCTGACCAAGGATTGAACCCGTGCCCCCTGCAGTGGAAGCACAGAGTCCTAACCACTGGACCACCAGGGAAGTACCTGAAGTTTAATTTTAAACATAGGATGAATTTTATTAGTGAACACCCAACTTATTTAAATTCTTAATATCTGTAGTTTCCTCATAAAATGAAACAGTAAAGTATTACCTCTGAGAAATTCCTCAACTTGACTGGGTTCTTGTCCTAAACCACTTTGCTGGTTCTCTCTTTACTATTAGCCTTGGCAGTGGTACCCAGGCCTTTTGAATCCACAGCTGGGTATGGATCCTGATCTCCCCACTTGTACCCCTGACCTGGGAGGAACTGGAGATAATGATGTCACAAAATTACATACAAGAAATCTGCTTTTCATTCTGCCTCTGCAGAAAACTTTGCTTTGTCTCAGGGTCTTCTTATGGGAAATGTAAACAAAGACAAAGGTCAAATGAATCTCCACTGTGGGTTCAATCCATGGCCTTTCTGAGCGTCTGGTCTTCAACCCTAAGACATCACACTATGTTCCTAGGCTTGCCTCGTTGTCTCGTGGTAAAGAAGCCTTCTGCATAGGCTGGAGGCCTACCCGCAATCCTGGGTACTAGGCTGGCCATGCTCAGCTGTTGGACACTAGCTGTCCTTGGGCTATTTCCTGGAGGAAGAAACCAAGAGCCTACTGGCTGCACAGGCTTTGGGGGCTGTCCTTGGAGTTCTCTATCCTAGGTACCTAGGGGTCAGCCTGGCTTCTAGGTGTGGCCAGTGGCAACCTGCTCAACAGCTACAAGCATGAAGCCACCAGTTCAGCAGAGGACAGGCTGCAAGATGGTGACTCACCCCTCTCCTCCCTGCTGGAGCCATGAATAGCTGTGCTCCTGTTCTCTGATTTTGGAATAGGGATGCGAAAAGTCTGTCAGACATCTTCTGCAGTTTTTTCAGGAATCCTGTGCTGTCATTTCTGAGCACAAAGAAGGGCCTATCAGAGCACTGTATTTTGCCCTTGGCTCTTCTGACTAGTTGATGAGAACTATGTTCTCAGCTGTAGGACAGAAGCCTCTTCCCTGAGAAAAAGACATGGAAAATCAAATCCATATTTTGCATTCATTTAGAGGGAAGATACATAGAAAGGGCCAGAGCCTCATTCACAGTAAGCATAAAAATATATGCACAAGGGTGTACAGAAATAATGAAATGATGAGATAAATTATGCAATACAGCCCCCAAATTTCAGAATACTATAGAGTTTTTAAAAATGGATATCTATTAACACTGATAAGTAACTCTATAATATACTTTTAAGTGAAAAAGCAAATGATCTAATTTATGTTTTTTTTAAAAAACACCCTATAGATGTATATGTATGCCTGTGTATTTTGTAAAAGCAAATTTCTATAAGAAATATATAAATAAACTATACTAGTGAGAGGTGGGTAGAAGGTAATTTTCATATTTTTATTCATAATTCTATTTTGTTTAAATTTTTATAACCAGCATCTACTTTTTATTTAAAAACCAAAACTGAAGAAGAAATTAAATTAATAGAAAAAGGAAAATGGGCAAAGAAAATGAGCAGTTTTTTTAAAAAAAACATAGAAATTACAACTTACCAAAATGTTTAAATGTCTATTTTAACTAGCTTGAAAGAAAAGCAAATTAAAGCAACATTGAGGTGCTATTTGGGCACATCAAACTAGAAACTATTCTTTTTTAATACTAGTAAGTAGTCTGGATGAGAGTATGGTGAGATAGGTAGTCACATTCTTTTCCACTGGTGGTGGGAGTTTATAAAATTTACATTGGTATATTAATTCATAAGAATACAGGCAAAATATATTTGAACCTTAAGAAAGTTTTACTTCTATATTTTTCTCACCAATTCCAATTCTAGAAACTATGCAAAGGAAATAATCAGAGATATGATAACAAATTTGTATATCAAAATACTCATTACTGTGTCATTCATAAAAAACAAAAAAGTAAAAACAACCTACACATTCAACAGTAATGAAATTGTTAAAGGCTAATATTATGCAGCAGTGTAGAATCTTGTGCTCAGAGAATATTTAAAGGCATGTTAAAATCTCATTGTATAATTCAGTGAAATCAGGGACAAAACTTAGTTAAGGTATGAATTCAATTTGGTAAGCAAACAGAAATCTAGATATGCATATGTATTCATACAATCATAGGTAAAAGATTAGAAAAAATAGACGAAAATGTTAAAATTTGTTAGAGCTGGGGGTTGCAATTACAGGTGATTTTTATTTCTTTATAATGTTCTACATTTTCCATTTTTTCAGCAATGTTCTTTCTTTCCACTTATAATCAAGAAAAATAGTAAATTTAAACTAAAATTATATCAAAAGTAGAAGGGGAATATTTCCTAGAGTTCTTTTTGACTAGCATCAAACAAATAAACCATTGGCTATGCGTATGTGATGTACTCTTAGTGAAATATATTTTAAGAGAGAGAAAATTTAAAAAGCTGGTAATGTCTACTTGTAATTTTCCATAAGCTTTTAATGTTGAATATATTGGCTTTTTGAATTTGGAATCACATAGTTCAAATAAACGTACAGCTGCTTTGAAAAGTCCATAAGTATTTTTATACCAACCAGGGAATTCACATAGATTCAGCTGGGTTGCACCCACTCAGTACAGCCAGTCATATACATAAAGACCTTGTTACAAAGGATCTGTGGTTTCACCATCCAACTCCAGCTCTGATTGAGCTCTGCACTGAAACAGGATTTAAGGCATCTGTATTTTGGATGCAGAGGATAAAAGAGCTCACTTCATCTCACCACCCTCTCCAGGAAACAAATGTTCCAGATAGCAGCCTGGCACCAGCAAATGCTCCCCAGTTGCTTCACTAATGCCTCATCTTTACATACATGTTACTTTTGCTGAGAGGTTTTCTTTTTTTCATATGAGCACAGAGGATTCTTGGGGAAAAAAAATTTTAATGACTACCCTTAAAAAGTATTTCTTAAAAAAATAACTCTATATACTTTATATGAGTGATATTACACAGTCACCATCCTTGATAAGAAAATTCCTGCCAATTTCTTCATCTTTCTTTGGGAAGTCCAGATCATAAGAGAAAAAGTATTCAAGTGAATCTCATTATTTTCTGTCCAAAATTGCTCTCTTCCATATTCAAACACATTTAAGAAACCACAATCAAACTCTTTGGAGACTAGGCAGTCTAGTCCAGATTTGATAAACATTTATACTTTGCACTTTGTTTAAAGTAAACAGAAAGTGCTGGTGTTGGCTGGAGATCAGTCTGTATGTGCTAATGAAAACACTCCACATGGTCCAGGTGGTATGTGACAGGCAAGTGTTACTCACACAAATACCTGGGAAAAGACAATGCTCCCACATAGCAGGGGCAACAAGCTTTGTCCCGTTCAAGTGATTTGTCGATACTTTAGAGGTACCGATATTCAAACTTGGGTTTCTCTAAGTAGTCCCAGTGTCTATTTGACTCTCTTTGCTTCTGACTTACAAAGTCATGCCATACTCTAATACCCTCTCATGGAGAGTGAAAGATTATTCAGTATTTAGGATAAAATAGACTGTAACTTGAAATTCTCCCTCATTGGCTCAATTTCCATGTACTTTGGCTTTTTCTTTTTTTTCTTTTTTCTTTTTTTTTTTTTTAACCATGGAGTGTTCTTCCTAGAAACTACTATATCAAAGGGACTTTGTAGGAACTCTCATTCCTATTTGTGCATTATTTATCTTAATTTCCAAATTATGTAATCAATTCCAGAATAATCTAAGGAGGAGGCAAGGTGTGTATAACCAAGGTGTGTGTAACCAAGATGTGTATAAAGTCTAACCAGTTGCCAGTGGCCTGTGGCACATCCACATATGTGGCCTGTGTGACACGTCAACATAGACACTCTTCTCTGGGGCTGTCGAGTCAGTCTGAGGGTCAGAAGAGCACAGGTTCCTTACTCACCTGGCCTATACCAAAGCTCTTTGAATATCCTGAGTGCTCTTTGAAATACAGCCTGGATTCTGTTCCTATTGGGTTATGTAAGTCTAACTTCTTCATCTTGCACCTTCTGACTGCAATGTTGTAGTGAATCAAATAAAATGGCATTTTGTGAAAGAAATTAGATTTTGGTGCAGTTACGACGGGCCACTTCTTTTTTCTCTAACAATGAGAAACAAAACGGAAATAAAACTTTCCAATGACCTTCAGAGGTTCCCCAGAACTTCCATTGTGAACGCTGATTGCCTTGGGCCCCACGTGCAGCCACTGGCTCAGTGACCCACTGCGTGTGGTTATTCTCTAGAAATGACCTGCCTTGCAGGTGAGCTGCTTCAGCATTCTTGATTGTTAACTGTGCTGTCCTTGGAAGTTTTTTGTGACCTGGGAGGTCCAGATGCTCATCAGTTACCCAAGACCATTATTTGCCAGGTTCGTTACCCCTAGTTCCAGACCGTCAAAATCGATTTGAACCTGATTCTTCCATGACTTTGGACAATATATTAAATTCACTTACAAAGCCTCAGTTTACCTGCAAAATAGCTGTCAGGTCTAGGGTAAGAGTTAATTGAGATAACGTGTTTAAAATGCTATCACAGAGACATACAAATGGCCAACAAGCACAGGAAAAGATGCTCTGTATCATTAGTCATTAGGGAGATGCAAATCAAAAACCATAACAAGACATCACTTCACACCACCTAGGAAGGCTAGAATCAAAAGAAAATGAAAAACAGCAAGTGTTGGTGACAATGTGGAAAAATTAGAACCCTTGCATATTGCTGGTGGTAATGGAAAATAGAAACTGAAAAACAGTCTGGCAATTCCTCAATAAGTTAAACTTAGAATTATCATATGACCCAGTAATGCAACACCTGAGTATAGGCCCAAAAGAACTGAAAACAGGTGCCCAAATAAAGACTTGAACATAAATATTTAAAGCAGCACTATTCCCAATAGGCAAAACATAGGAACAACCCAAATGTCCATCGCCTGATGAATGGATAAACAAAATGTGGTATATCCAAAAAGTGGAATATTACTTGGCCATAAAAAAGGAATGAAGTGCTGATACATGCTACAACGTGGATGAAATCTTGAAAATATTATGCTAAGAAAAAGAAGCTAGATCCAAAAGGTTACATATTAAATGAATCAATTTATATGAACTATCCAGAATAGGCAAATCCATAGGGACAGAAAGCCCATTAGTTGCCAGGGACTGGTGGGAGAAGAGAATGGGGAGTATAATGGCTATGGGGTTCCATTTTGGGTGAGGAAAATATTCTGAAACTAGATAGTGGTGACGGTTGCACAACATTGTGAATATCAAAATGTTACTAATGATAAATTTTATGTTACATGTATTTTACCACATGAAACTTTGTTATCACATAGTAAGCATTCCATAAACATTAGTTATTATTACTAAATAACTTTTGGCATTTTTATGTATTCTCAGAACAATATTACTTGACGGTTATTATCTAGCAATATTATGCATTGGGTTTTATTCTATTGCTGTCTAACCGATAAATTTTTTCTCTCTTCAGCTAAACTGCATGCACCATCAGATTGGAATAGGACCTCATTATCTCTCACTAAGCCATCCCTGTACATAGACAGAACTTCCTGTGTGAACTGATCTGGGAGATGCTGAACAGCTTATCTGCCCCAAGGTCTTTACCCCACAGGCCCACTCTGAGCTCTGAAATTCCATATGAGAAGGACTCCGATGTATAAGGCACTGTGTCTCTACCGTTGAACTGCAGGGTTATTATCTGGAAGAGGTAATCCAATGTACCACCAGACTGGAAAATTTAACATCGTAGCATGAATTAAGTCAGTCACCAAAGAAAACATCTGAGGAAATGAGGCTTCGGTGGGGGATGACTGAGGTGACCGTTTGGCCTATTAAAGTGATCTTCAGTGAGTGGTTCTGAACCACCAGGGCCTTGGGACAAAATAGTACTGTGGAGGAGGGCAGCTGAAAGGGAGGAAAGAAATTTCAGAAGCAATTTTCACCTAGTTGAGATTTTACCAAGATCTTGTGTTGAATCCAATGCCATTACTTCTACCCCCAATAGAGTGGGCACCCAATATGACAACAAAGGGGCTTCTTTTGAATGAAGAAATGAGTGAATGAATGATGTCTGGAATAGGTCTTAAAAGACCTCCTTCCTATACCCCTCTCGTTTATCACCAATATAACTAAAGTAATACTAATAGGAGTTAACATTTATAGGGCTTATCTTGGGCTAAACCATTTATATGATTATTTCATTCAATCTGCCCATAATCTTATGAGATAGTTACTATTATTATCTCCAATTCACACACACACAAAAGGACACTGAAACTTAGAAAGGTTAAGCAGTTTGCCCAAGTTATAGCCTCATAGAGTTGGGTCTCTATCCATCCAGAACCTCCACTCTAACCACTATGCTGACTATTCTAGTGCACTCTTTTCACTCTTAGTGGGAACATCAGCATGAGCTAAATGGATGTCAGAGTATGAGTCAGAGACAACAGAAGCAAAAAGCAATCACGAACACTGTGGGTCGGAGGGCCGTTTTGGTCATTTCCCTCTCTGCCCTTGCCAGTCACCCATACCTCCCACCCAAGCCTGGGAGCTGTAATTGTTAATATCAAGGCAAGATCACTGTAGCCCCTATGAGGAGAGCATATCAAGCACTAATTCCAGCTGTGCTGGCATTCTCCCTTTGTGGAAAACAAAATTAAACAAAAAGGCGTATTGAAATAATGGATGCAACTTACAACTCTTATTGGTCGTTCATTAGGTGATGTTCATTGCAAATGCTATGTTTAGCTTGTGTGGAATATCCACAGCCCATTTTGTTTCTTT
Source organism: Mesoplodon mirus (assembly GCF_964341445.2). NCBI lineage: Eukaryota > Metazoa > Chordata > Mammalia > Artiodactyla > Ziphiidae > Mesoplodon > Mesoplodon mirus. The sequence continues at coordinate 98,706,413 of NC_138986.1, read as the reverse complement.
TATTTTGTCTCAGCATATTTACCAAATGGCCATTCATGAGTTTTAGTAACACATCTGCTATGTCAGCTATATTTATTCAGTGACTTCTCAGGATAGCCCCTGACCAACAACTTCAGACCATTCAGATCCCTGGGTTGCATATTTCTTAGCATTGGCACTAACCATTTTATAAATTGGGCCAGTTCTCCTTATACTTGTGCAGATTTGTTTATCACATTTACGTGCTTCGAAGTCAAGTAAGACTTCGGATCTAAAACATCTGGGTGTGGATTGTCATATAACCAAATCATCTGGTGATATTTGGAATTTTTCACTCTCTGAGTCTATTTAACAATCACTTTTCTTTTTCTATATCTCATTCTCTCCAAGGGCTCAAAATCTCAGTGTGGCTTTTATCTAGAATTGTCATTGTTTCCTTGACCTGTAGAATTTTCCTTTCACAGCTAAGGAATTGCTAGGCTATAGTGTTTCATCCAGGTAATTGTAAAACCTTTATCTCTTCCATGCCGTGATGCTCTCCAGAGGCAGTGAGCAGGGAATGTTTTAGGATTTAAGTGCAAGAGTGGTGTGACCAGGAGCAGCTGTCCCTTTCTGACTTGAGCAGAGGCACACAGTGACTGGGGACATGTTACAACCCTGTCTGTGCACATGTGGTAACGTGTTACTCCAAACACCCAACAATCCTCTGCTCCCCCCCCTCACTACACACACAAACCCACATGCTGGCAAATGGCTAAATCGATGCAACCAGATGGGTAAGTGGCCTGAGAGTTGCTGAGACCATATGATGCAATTGGAGATTTGATTTGGTGGAGATGTTAATTACTTTGCATTCAGATAAACACTATAATGTGTCCAGGGGGGAACTGTTATTTGGAGTTGACTCCTGTTTTAGAGCACAGAATGGCAGGAGGCTACTCTGGTTGGTTGCTTTAGGATCTACCCTCTCAACAAGGCTTCCTGAAAAGATAATTAAAGGACTCCCAGCTCAGCTAAGCACATAATGTTTACATCAAGCAGATAGTACCGACAACAACAAAAAAAATACTTTTCAATATTTGTATTTTGGTTTCTGAGCTTCTGCAGGAATCCATATAAAGCATGTTAAACATATGTGTTTGTTAACTCACAGTGTGAGTGTGGAACCTCTCTTACTTACAAAGTAGGCAGCTATCTGGGTAATGATTCAACAATGTTACCTACTGAATGGCTGCTATGTGTTCAAGACTGTGCTGTGTGCTCTGGGAATAAAGATGTTATTTCTCCCTTCAAGGAAACTACAGTCAAGAGTGAAAATGCAAGAGAGAGAGGGTGGGACTTTAACCAAGAGGCCGAATCAAGAGTCATTTCTTTCTTTTTCCCAGCAGAATTCCAATTTTGTTTGAGTAGCAATGTGCCCTGCCCCAAGTGATGAATTATCTAAGCCAATCATGGCATCCCTTTTCTCCTTTCCCAGACACTCCTTTTGCTAGCCTCTCCAACTAGGGTTGACATATTTGCCATTGATACTTTCTTCCACTTGGGACACTGAAGTGAGGATGTAATGACTGGAGATATAGCATCCATCTTGTGATGGTGAGGTAAAAAGCACAGAGATGAACATCCAACAGGCTGAGAATGGTGAAACCAAAGGGTAGAAAGACATTTATAGGTTGTTAATGAAACTTTGGAAGCAGACAATAAATATCCCTAGGGTTTAACCTTCCATTAATGCAATCTTCTATGACATGTAACTGAAGGCTTTCTAAACTGTTATAACATATATCCATAAACTATTAATCAAGCAATAGATAGTTCTAAAATCTGTGATGTTGACTACTAGAGAAAGGATAATTAAAACAGAAATATTTATCAAACACTTACTATGTGTCAGATATTCTGCTTGATGTCATTAGACATACACATTGGAGAAGCACAACAGACACTACCTCTGCTGCAGCGGAAGAGGTAGAATTTAAGCTGGGCCCTGAAGAATGGTTAGAATTGAGACAGGTAGAAGATAAGAAAGGGGATCTTTCCAGGGAAGAAAAGCAACCCAAACAAAGGTAAGGTGGTATGAAAAGTCTTGACTTTCTCCGGAGACAGTAAGTAGGTCTCTGAAAGGAGAGGTGAAGCATTGGAGAGCAAAGAGAAGTCAAGTTGGGTGGGTGGGGCTTGATTACTGAAGGTCATGATAGTCAGACAGAGGAGTTTGGGCCTGATCGTCAGGTAATTGGGGAACCACTGAAGGCCAAAGACGGACCATGAAGAAAATGATTGCAAAATTAAATGCAGAATGGAATGGAGGGGACAGAGTTCGGGAATAGATGGGCCAGTTAAAAAACTGTTACAGAAATAATATTAATATAACACTACAGGAACAACAGCTAATATTTATAGAGCGTTTGTTATGTGCCAGACTCTCTTCTAAGTGCTCTCCATACAGTAACACATCTAATCCTCAAATGACTCTATGAGATACGTATGAACACTTTTACTAATAAGGATCTGAGGCCCTGAGTGTTTGCCTAACTTGCCAAAAGTAATAATTAAGGCAGAGCAGTAGTACAGTAATTAAGTAGTAATATAGATATGAGGGCTTAAACTAGGGTGACATACCAGGGAAAAGAAAAAAGCTAGTCTAGTAAGCTCTGTAATCTTAGCAGCACCCTTCCCGCCCCCAGAGTCATCAACAGATGCTCATAAAAGTTCCTTTGCCCTACATCCATACTTCTAGAACCCTTTGTAGACTTTGCTTCTCAGACTTGCTTGTTCCATCGTGCAGGTTATATGCTATAAAACCTTCCCCATATTTCTCACTGTTGTTCTCAGTCCTCTGCAATGGACTTTCTGCTTTGACCTCTCACTGATTCGTGGATCATGAACCCCAAGTGCCTGGTGCTCTGATCACACAGTGCACAGCCAACCTCCTTTCCATTCCCAGGCCCAAGCTGCCCTCATTCTTAGAGTCCCAGGCCTCCAGCTTGCCCTGCAGGAAGAGCAGGCAGGATGAATATGAGGGACATTTATCAAGGAAGAATTGGTCTTCTGAAGGTCTTCTGTTGACCAGTTGAATGAAAGGATAATGTTCTAGACACCAATATCTCCAGTCTCAAGAGGAGAAGAATAGTGTTACCACCCACAAAAGATAAGATGTGAAAGAGGTCCATGATAAGATCAATCTGGATATAAAATGATAGAGCTGTAGCCTAATAGTGTCAGAAGGTATCAATATTAGAGGGTTACTGAGCCAAATCCTCTGATGTTGGGTTTGTGTGGAACATTCAGGCAGAAGGGTCCTGGGGAGTTACTAGCTAGGATGAAGCAGCCCAATATGAAGTCTGAGGCTCAAGATGCTGGTTTGGGAGTCAAAACATAGTCATGGGAGTGAAAAGTGAACGGAGACTGGGTGGGGCAAGCAGATATCAAGAGAAGAGTCTTAAGGGCTCAGGGGACAAAAGCCCAAATAGGAGGCATGAAAGTAAATAGGAACCAAAGGGCCAAAAACGGAGACTGAGAAGGAATAGAAGAGTAGAGGGAGAAGCTGGACACCAGGTCCAAAGATTTCAAGAAGAGAAGAGAGTTTCTAGGAGTTTTTTTTACCTGATTCAAAGTCTCAGAGAACTCAAAGTGCAACTGAAAAATATATTTTCTTAGAAGGGTCTCCAAAACTTTAGACTTAGATCCTGCTTTAAAATCGATATATTTTCAGATTATGCCCACTGATTTTTATCCATTTCCTTTCTAAAGGACATCTTGGTTGCTTCCAAGTTTTGGCAATTACAAATAAAGCTGCTATAAATATTAATGTGAGATTTTTGTGTGGACGTAAGTTTTCAACTCCTTTGGGTAAATACCAAGGAGCACAGTTGCTGGACCATATGGTAAGAGTAAGTTTAGTTTTGTAAGAAACCACTAATCTGTCTTCCAAAATGACTGTACCATTTTGCAATCTCATGAGCAATGAATGAGACTTCCTGTTGCTCCACAACCTCACCAGCATTTGGTGTTATCAGTGTTCTGGGTTTTGGACCATTCTAATAGATGTGTGGTGGTATCCCATTATTGTTTTGATTTGCATTTCCCTCATGATATATGACGTAGAGTATCTTTTCATATGCTTACTTGGATATATACATCTTTATATTTTATTTGGTGGGGTATCAAGTAAGGTCTTCATACTTTTTTAGTCCCGTTGTTTGTGTTCTTTTGTTGAGTTTTAAGAGTTCTTCATATACTTTGGATAACAGTTCCTTATCAGATGCATCTTTTACAAATATTTTCTCCATGCCCAGTGGTTCAGAATCTCCAATTTTATCTCATCCCTGCCATACTCTACTATAATTTTTCTTTGACGATCAAAAATGATTTTTCCCCTAGAACTATGTTATGCAATATGGTAGCCACTAGCCACCTGTAGGTATTTTAATTTAAATTAAGTAAAATTAAATAAAATTTTAAATTAAGTTCCTCCATTGCACCAGCTCTACTTCAAATACCATGTGTAGCTAGTGGCTACTGCATTGGGCAGAGCAGATATAGAACATTTTCATATCACAGATAGTTCCACTGGAGAGTTATGTTCTGTAGATTCAAGGGATTATATTTTTACAGGATAAGAACATGCTACATTTTCTATCTGCAGATCATAAAGTCTCTACATAATGCCAGAACAATCTGATACTTTTGTTCTTTTGCTCTTTCATTAATTAAAATTTCTGCCTAAATGGATCATTGTTAGACATAGTTAAGGTAATTTGCCACTATTCCCAGATGCTTCCGGCAGTTACGAATGTCTATCAAGTTGCTATTACTTTCAGAATTCTTAATTCATATTTAAGGATCTGGATTCCCTATGTATTCCTTGAGTCTCAAGGTCCAGTTGAGGATGTAAAAGGAGAACCTGAATTCACTAGGAAATCAAGACTTGGTGCTCATCCTTTTGTCTGACTTGGATATCTGAGCATTTCATAGGGACGGTATGCCTGAGTATAAATAGCCTACAGTCTCTGTGTTAAGTACATACCTAAGAGCCACTGTCTACTAGACCATAGACTAAGACATGTGGAGCAGATCAAATTAACAAGAGCATTAAATAAATAATTGATGTAGCTTCAACTAAATAACCAAGCATAGTAAATAAATAAACCCTAAATTGGCAGGATGTTCTTGTCTATTCTAAATCCAATCAATGTTGGCTGAATACCAGTCTTCCTGATGCAATTAAAACACAGTAGTGTGAATATGTTGTCCTCTAAGTAATATTTTTTTTACAGGAATGCATGCTATTCCGCCAAGGATGATTCAATGTCATGCTTGGATTATGCAGCGTTGTAACTGCAACTTTGATAACTTTGCTGTATTTTGCTTTTCCATCGTAATCGTAATCTATATGTTTAACTACTTCAGACCTTTATGATGTTTTCTCCAAAGATATAGAAGAGACATGCATAGGAAGCCTAGGGATAAATATTTACAAATTTCATTTTCCTGGTCCTATGCTCATGCCTTTCTCTTTTACACGCACACGCACACACACACATCCACATCCACAGGTGCACTCACACCCTGGAGCTTTAGCTGGGAAGGAAACCTTACAATAAATCCACTTCCAATGTAACAGCAGCTTTTCATACTTCCCATTGCATAGACCAGAGGAAAATCTCAGTGTTTCTGCTCTCTTCTGAACTTGGTGAGGATTATTGAGCCATGAGTGTAGGAAGACATTTTCCATCCTTTTTCTCTTATCCACCTATCTTTCAGAATGCTCAGAAAAGGAGTGTTATGCTTATTTTTCTGTTTAAAAAACATCCAGTTTTTCCTGTGAGTCATCAGCCGGAGGAGTAATATGACTCCACCTTATGGCTGAGTAAACACAGAGATCTGATTTCAGGCTAGGGACAAATTTCAAAATGCAAATATAAATCACATAGCTGATCCTTTTTTCCTCTTCTAAGCAATCCTACCAGGCATCCAAGAGAGTGAAAATCACACTTCTTACTTGAGTACATGATTCCCCACTTTTCATCACCTTTTTTTTTTTTGTTAAAAGCATTTCTTTCTTGAATGTTTTTTCTCCCAACTTGGGTCATCTTTATAATTGATTTTTCAAGCTTAAGTAATTTTGATTATTAGTGTTTGGGTAATGAATGAGGGAGTTTCAGGACAAAGCATCAAGGAACAGTTCTAAGAAACAGTTTAACTCGGGAAGAACTGGGGCAAACCAGAAGACATGCAAACAAATCCATATTTCCAACTATGTGGGCATATGGCTCAGAGGCAGGTGACTAGAAACAGGATACAAGGGCAGGAAGAAATGGTCAAAATGTTCTTTGCACCTTCTAATCCCATGAGGGTTTATTTCATTACCTGGTATTTTTCATTCCTGAGAAAGGGGTACAGGTCATAACCTATGGCCACAATGAAGCAAGAACACTAGAAAAGAGAAACACCTATCTACTCATTTGGCCATTCGGCCAATTTAGGAACTTTTATGTGAAAGGAAGGAAAGAATGAAACAGTTAGAAGGTGGGTAAGAATGGAAACACATACAACTTAGAGGAGAGTGGGTGACCTGGAACAGACTTCTTATTCCAAATCCTGCCATCTCCTTGATGATATGGAATCAGTGCTGTCCCTTTTGAACAATTGACTCAGTTTATGACCAAGGATAAGCCACTTGATCTCCCTCTGGACTGCAAATCTCCTTGCCTCATAAATTAAGGATTTAGAGACCCACAGAACTTCAGGGTTTTGTGAATAGATAGAGTAAGAAGGATGACCATTAGGTCCAATAATAACAATCATTTTACTTCGAGGGCTGAAAGAGAGACTTCCCAGAAGGCGTCTTGATATCCTGGATCAGTGATATATACTCAGTGCACTTGGCTTCTTGCACACACTCTTTCCCACTAACTCATAATCCACTACTCTGCGCAAGACCTTGTGATGACCCTGATATCAGAGCAGCTTGAAACAGGGAGCCTGGATTCTCTTCCTGGGCATTTGCTTCTGTGGAACCCTCATAATAACCAATGTGATGAAGTCTATTTGTAGGATAATTTGATCTTTCCTTTTATTATTATCAAGAGGAAATGATGTCTGGATGTAAAGATTTAGAGACAAACTAATGTCCTTTAGAGTGAAAGGTAGGATGGGGGAGAGGTGTAGCAGATGCTGGTGCCCACACACTGGCTGGGCTTCCAGCTGCCAGTGCCTGCACCAAGGACTTTGTCTTGCTACTGGAGCCCACCCTGCATCACAGAGGGCAGGCTTGACCCATGGCAGAATCGTTGCCCCTCCCCAAAGCAGCCCTCACTTGATGACTAAAGCAACAACTGATGGGAGTTGATGTGTCAATGTCCCAACTCCCTCACCCTTCTTGGGTGCCTGGTCTCCACTGGCTTTCAGGGTTTCCCCAGGGAAATTAGACTCCACTCATACGAGGTGATAACTGGCTTCTTAATGTGCCCTTTATTGGTTGCTTCCTTCCTGTCTCTCTTCCCTGCTCTCTTCTGGTCACATCCTTCTCCTCCCAAACAAACAATTTGCTTTTCAAGCCTTATCTCAGTGTCTGCTTCTGTGGGACACCAAAGTAAGATACAAGGTCACTGGAAATTTGACTTATTATATATTAGTTTTATCTTAAAGGAAGCATTTTAAAAATACCTGTGCTAGGTGTTCTTAAGTACTTCACAGGTTTAAATCTCATCAACCTTTTCAAAACTTTCTGAGTTGAGATACTCAATAAAATTTGTGTATTTGAATTTTCTGAAAGAGTAGAAGATAAATGCTTTCAATCTTTTCTTTCCTTTTTATTTTATTTTATTTTATTTTATTATTTATTTATTTTTTTTTTTGCGGTACGCGGGCCTCTCACTGCTGTGGCCTCTCCCGTTGCAGAGCACAGGCTCCGGACGCGCAGGCCCAGCGGCCATGGCTCACAGGCCCAGCCGCTCCGCCACATGTGGGATCCTCCCGGACCGGGGCATGAACCCGTGTCCCCTGCATCGGCAGGCGGACTCTCAACCACTGTGCCACCAGGGAAGCCCTTTCCTTTTTATTTTAAATGAGTTAAACTTTAAAGTGGATAAATCCCTAACAATATTTAGGTTTTTAACTTAGTTATAATCTGAGATCACTGGGGAGACAAAAATGATACATAATTATCTCATTATTTCACATTGATTCTCAGTTCTAATTCATTTATGCATGGGCTTCTCTTATTAAAACTGAAGTAATGGTAATAGCTACCACCTACTTTTATGGAATTTTCAGTTTTATTGATATTTTCATAATACAACTCATCTCTATTATTCTGCTTTTATGATAACAAAATGACCTAAAATACATTAAAATGCACTGTGATATAACAGCATAGGATAAAAATGAAGTTTCTTCATGAAGACATGAAATTTAAAATCAGATTGCCTGGGTTTAGATCCTGGTTAATGATACTTTCAAACTGTATAATCTTGAGCAATTTACTTAACCTTTCTGTGCCTTGGTTTCTTTATCTGTGAAATCAGGGTAATAATGCTTCCAAATATGTAAGGTTTCTGTGTGGATCGATGAAATTGTAATTTCAGAGCACTTCCAGATGCCTGGCACGTGGTAAGAACTCAATACATGGCAGCGATTTACTCTCATTGTTATCACTCCTCTGTCTGGATCATGTGAGGTCAGTCTCCAGCTCCTTTCAAGAGCATTTTTCTTATTCAGAGCTGGGTTATCCCCGGAGAAAATGTGAACAACTGTGGATCAAAATGCTTCTGTTAGAGTGTAACTGTGTTTTTGTGAGTAAATTGGAGGTTCTCTATCCTTTCCCTTCTTCCCCCACCATTGATCACAGATTTGACCAAGAAATGAAAGACAATCACATGATTAAAGGACAACAAGACATCTTCCTGAAATTAAAGACATCTTTCCTGAGTCTCTGCAGGAATGGTGCGGGATGAGAATAGTTAATTTAGTTAGTCATCTTCCCCCCACTACATATTCTTTTCTTGTAGCTCAGCAGTGACATGGCAACTGGATAATCACCATCAGACCATCCCCTCCTCCCCCCTCACTGCTCTGCCATTGTTTTAGACTTTGTTACTCATTATGTAATGTGTTGCCTTTCAAATGTGTACCCCTTTTGTGAGTCATCTATTGCCTTGATTTGCCTGTGTCTTTTCATCTTATGATTCTTTGGATGGCAGATGGTAGCGTTTGACAGATTTTCTCATTTTAATGAAGGGCCACACAATTAGAGTGTTGTACATATGTCATTATCTTAAAAATCTTAGTGGTTTCCCCCTTATTTCCCCATGTTTCAAGATTTCCTGGAAATGTCATAGGTATTAGGCTTGTAAACTCAATTTAGGCAAACAAGGTTGAACTTGAGAAACATGTATAGAATTTTCCTCAATGTTCTAAAAATAATCCTTTAATTTTTTCATCTGCACATATTAAATAAGTAGCCATTATGTAACCAGCGCTGTCTGAGACTTCAAAGGAGAAGGAGAAAGAGAAGAAGGAGGAGGAAAAGCAGGAGAAGAAGAAGAAGAGCAGACGTTTCTAAACCATAAATTTATAGTCTTTGGGGGGAGATGATACCTAATTAGAGGTCAATAAATAATTATATAGCACAAGTGCATAGTACACTAACAATCCCTGCCCCCCACGAAGGCTTGGACTCAACTCATAACAGAGTTTCTCCCTTCTCTCAGTCTGTGGGCTGATGTGTGAGACCTCCATAAAGAAATCATTTCTAAAAATTCTGACTCTGGTACTGAATCTCTAGGAAATATGAAGAGTCATTATTTCTCCCACATTCCCTTCTCCCTCTTCCCCAAGATACAGACTAGAAGTGAAGTAGAAATCCAGAAAAGAGTGATAGAACTGCATTCTGGAAGATCCGTGCTCAAATTCTCCTGCATGGGCCTGTAACCTTGTCAGTCACACAAGCGACAATTTTTCCTCACTGTTGGGAAATGAATGGGATTAGCCAACGTGACTGTTCTTTATTGCAATGAGGAATGGTGAGTGCCTTTTCAGGAAGATAAATTTCACAAACTGTAACAAGTGGAACAAGCTGTTTCTCTTTGCTGTTTTTTTTGGTCACTTTTAGAAACCAGATTGGGGCATACCAACTGAACTGTCCTCAAATGAAGACATGGATCTAGTATGTTAGCACAGTGACCTGCCATTTTTGTCACAAAAGAGGCAAGAAAGATAGTCAGAATGCCACCTCTCCCTGTGAGGCAATAGCCTGGATGTGCAGAGAACTCTGGGTCCTCATCCCCCAAAATAGAGGTTCAGATTTGCTTGGGCATTTGAGGGAAAAAAAAAATCTCACCAACAGAGGACCAAAAACCTGTATGGGTAATGCCAAAATGTTGTATACTATTGTTCTCAGTAGAGAATAAACAAAGGAGTGGTAGAGAAATTAACTGGCCTCGAAGTGTCTTGGAGTCCTCAAACTTCTGTCTCCATTGCTTAACTTAGAAGAACCAAAATTAGGCCCAGTTCAGAGAAGGGAGTTGCTGCTGATTTGGCCAAGTGATTAAAATAAATGTTGATTGGCCTATTTAGGGACATTTTAAAGGAAGATGTGGTTTATGAACTAAACTCTGAAAGATGGATAAGATTTGAATACTCAAAATACACCATTGGGGTTAAGTTCAAAGCTTATAAACAGATGGAAATGGGAATTTATACTGAGAGAGAGTTAAGGAAGCCTTTTCAATGAATTGCCTTGGTGATAGCCTGAAGTCTAAAATGTGACAAAGAGGATCTCATCAAAATTACTCCAAAATTTATATCCTTGAGACCAACGTGGAGTCAGTTGATGAAGGGTGAGGATGAAGTAGGTTTTGAACATCTCATTTTAAGGTGCTGATGTGACTTTGAAGCAGCCTGTCCTTCAGATGGGTGGAAAAATGAAATTGGAGCAAACTGAAAGGGTAAGATGGGAATTGGAGATTAAGAGATCACCCCTGTGGAGGTACCAGCTGCAACCGTAAGAGTTGAGGGTTCTCTCTGGAGTTCACAGAGCAATGAGTACAGAGGGCAGATAAAAGGATGGTAGGGATCCATATGATGTGGGAGGTGAAGGAAGAGACAAGCCAGAATAGGGCAGAAAAAGAAGACTGCAAGGCTGAAGGACAAATGGGGAACCGAGGAGTCACCAAAAACTAAAAGGGAAGGGGGAGTTTCAAGGAGCATGTGACAATAGCCTAAAGGGTTATAAGATCAAGTCGAATGGAAACCAAGGAAAAGCTACTGAATGTTATCACATTTATGGAAGCAATTTCAATACTGATAGAGCAAAAAGTCAGAACATGGGGAACTGAAGCAATGAGAGGATATAAAGAAAGAGGTGACCAGAGGTTGGGCAGGAAAGGAAGGGAAAAGATGAAAAGAACATGTGAATTTTAGGTGAAGCTAATAAAGCTTAAGCTTCACTGCCCCTTACTTACAAGGACCCCTTCCAAGGCCCTGGGGGGAATGTTAGCAATGGACCCATATGGCTGTATGTTTTGTAAATTTTGCAAGAGCAAGATATTTTTATTACAATTTGTTGTAAGACCATTTTCTTTCCTCTTTAACTTCTCCTCCTCAGTACGGGATGCAAATTACGGGGAAGTTGAATTGGAGATACATTTAGTTTGGATTTATTGGAATTTATTACAAAGTCACAACTGAGTATAGTTAAATTACTGCTGGTTGACCAGATATAAGAATAGCTTTCAGAAATAGCTTCTGCCCACACTATGCAACATCACGACACGAGGACATCAACAAAAAAAATAGGTCAAGTGTTGCCAGTAGCCTTTCAAAATGATATTTAAAATTTGTCACTTAGAGAAAACTTGAAATTCCCCCAAATCTTGTAACTCATGTAGGAAAGAAACTTGATAAAAACTCTTCTAAAATTGGCAACAATTCTACAATTTAACATGCCCTTCCCAAGAACAAGTTATGACCCCCCAAAAAAGTTTTCCCAGACTAAATAGAATTAAAAACCAAAGTTCCATCAATGTACTAGAAGAAAATCTGAATTATTTTCTTTTTCTCAATATAGAAAAATGCTATTACAAAATTTGTTGTCATATGAGGAGGCTAACAAAAAGTATGTTGTTTCATCTGGATTTTTAAATCAGCTTTTTAAAAAATGTGTTACTTGTTATGATTTATTTTCTCTTTCCAAATATATATTTACTTTTAAGACTAATTTTGTATTCTTAAGCTTCATACCACCCCAAACCACAGTACCCTCATGATGTACCCAGGTTTTATTGTTTTGTTGTTTTGAGGGTAGAGGGTGGATTTGAAGTGAAATAATAGCCTACTTATTAACTGTGACAAGCAGTATTTCCTGATTTCATTTTTGTAACAACCATTCAAATTAAATATTATTATACCTGTTGTATAAGTGATGGAACTGAGCTTTAGGTTCCAAGGTCATTCTGCTAGTAAGTGGGAGAGCTGGATTTAAAGGCAGATCAGTCCAATTTAAGAGCTTGTGCCCTTTCCATTATAACTACAAGGTAAATTGGAAATGTGGATAACTAGAACAAAAATGGGGATTTTAAGCACCATGATTCACTAATAAAATGTAGTGTTGACTATTTGCAGAAAACTTGTTTGTTTCTTTTTTCTTTTTTTCCCTACTAATTGATAATTCCCATGCAAATACACAGGCTTCTCATGCCATCTCAAAACAACAATGTATGCCTCTAATATTTAAATATTTTATGATTCTGGCCACAGAATTTCAGTACACTTATTGGTCTATAATAAATACAACACCATCACACTGATAAAAGCAAATATAGGAATTGCTATTAAGAAACCTCAGAGAAGGAGGCAATAAATGTGTTAATAAAGTCAAAAACTGGAAAACTCATTGAATATCTTTCATTACAGCAAATGTTTTGTTCATAGTCAATATGAAGTATGCTAATTCGGATTTCCTGGCTTGTTTCCATCTTAGTCAGTAGGCATCTGTCAATTTTCCGAGGCAAGATGTCCACTGGCTGACTCCCAGGTGCTTATGTAACAGGAAGAAAACAGCTCAAGCAGATACATGCCCTTCCCGAATGAGAATTTCTATTGTATGTAATATATTCCCTCCAAGGTCTTCCATTATATTAAATGCTTCCACCTCACAATGGTACTTTTAGTACTTCATGAGTTTGATATTAGAATATTTCATTAAAGTGGATGTGATTATTCTTTGGGGGTTGTTTAGAATTTATAGAAAGGACAGGTCAAAAATCTGTGATTAAATTTTATTGGTTTATTCAAATGGCAACCAGGACACCATAGTGTGATATTTTTAATCACGGTTTTATTTGTAGAGTCTGAACACACCTAGATGATGGGAAATGGCCTATGACAGACAGGCAAGAACTTTGTGGGAGGTAATTGTTATTGGATTACAACCAATTCTTTCCTGAAATGGACTACATGTGAATTTCTGGGAAACTGAATCATCTTACAGTATTTTATGTTTCCTGTGCTAATCTATATAATATCCATTTTTAGCATGAATTTGTCATTAGGGTGTTTCTGAAAGCTTATCAGCTTTTAAAATAATTCATTTCCACTAATATCTTTTACAAGATAGAGATATAACCAAAGTGCTGCTCTGAGAAATGATCTAAATACAGTGTCTATTTGTAGCTGATTAAATGCAGAAACTTGATCTGGGTGTCTATATGGCAAATTCTTCAACTGCTCTTGGCTTATGCCTTAATATAGAATTGTGATGCAGATGATTAAAGCTTTTGTAGTAAGCTGAATGTTATATGTCTTGATTTTGATATATTTCATTAGCATAAGGGAGAGGTACCTTACTAATATTATTTTGATGATTTTTAAAAATTTGTTTTCTGTGTATACAAGAAATTAATAAAACTTAGATTATGCTATAGCAGTGTACTTGGTTTGGTGTGAACCCAAATATAGTTTTGTTTCCTTTTTTCTCAACTGACTTTGTTCTTGAGTTGAATTTTATTTAAATTGTGATTACACGTTGTCAGGCACTATTCTGACCAAATCAACTGTTTAGCTTGGTATCAACTAGGTACCCACAGAGCTCATTTTGTGACATTGGGGACTTTAATAAAACCAAAAAAGAGCAAGCTTAAAATATTCACTAGGCTGTAACCCTAGCATTTACATACTGCCCAGAGCCTACTAGGTACTAATAACTATTATTTAAACAAATGACTGAAGGATGAAGTTATAATTCAGCTACATCTACTTGATAATCATGGTGAGGTAAAAGCAAACCCAGAGAACCAATGGAAATATGTGTGCATGGAATGGAGATTAATTTGTAGAGTAATGTATGAACTCTGTTTCTTAATTTTTCATCCTTCAATAGTGTTTTTTAATATTGCATCCTGGAGTGCAGGATGGGGTCTGAAGACACAGTTGGACACAGAAATGTGAGCATTACTAGGAGGACTGAGGAACCTACTAGAAAGTGGAATTTTAAAATAAATCAATATTCTCTCTCTGCCCAGGTAATGTAGTACTCAGGTTTAGCTGTGGTCAAAGAGATGGACTTAATCATCTTTCAAGGAAGCTTTCATGTCACTGATTCTTACCCTAGCTTTGCTTCACTTAGCAGAGTATACCTCTTGTATTAATTTTAAGGAAGAACTGGAAAAAATTACTCAGAATCCACAACCATTTTAGTATGGCTTAATAAAAAAAACCTTAGGCATATAGAGATATTTAAATCCATATATAAATATTATAGTTTTATAATATATAATATAAATTTAATATTAACAATGAGAAAAATGTGAACCATGATTTCCTATGCCAAACTGAAGGATACAGTAAAGATTCTGATAGAGTCTATTTGTAACTGCATTATCTTATCAGAAACAAGAAGTGCCTATCTTGCAATTAGGCATTCCTTCCTGTTTTGAGGACCAGAAACCTGCTATCACTTACTGAGTTCTGGTAAGCCAAGAGAATGTAAACATCATAAACAAAAGGTAATGTTTGAAGAACATTCTGCTATGGCCCTTATTTGTCTGAATTATGTGAACAAGTATCTAGTGCTCCGAGTTTTTTGTTTTTGTTTTTTGAAGTATAGTTGATTTAAAATGCCATGTTAGTTTCAGGTGTACAGATTCAGTTGTACATACATATATATATATATATTCTTTTTCAGATTCTTTTCTCTTATGGGTTATAACAAAATATTGAGTATAGTTCCCTGAGCTATACAGTAGGTCCTTGCTGGCTACGTATTTTATATATAGTAGTGCTTATGTGTTAAACCCAACTCCTAATTTATTCCCCCTGCCCTTTCCCCTTTGGTAACCATAAGTTTGTTTTCTTTGTCTGTGGGTCCATTTTTGTTTGTAAATAAGTTCATTTGTATCTTTTTTTTAGATTCCACATAAAAGTGGTATCATATGATATTTGCCTTTGTCTGGTTTACTTCTTTTAGTGTGATAATCTCTAGGTCCATCCATGTTGTTGCAAATGGCATTATTTCATTTTATTTTAGGGCTGAGTATTCCATCTTCTTTATCCATTCATCTGTCAGTGGACATTTAGGTTGCTTCCATGTATTGGCTATTGTAAATAGTGCTGCTATGAACATAGGGGTGCATGTATCTTTTCAAATTAGAGTTTTCTCTGAATCTATGCCCAGGAGTAGGATTGCTGGGTCATATGGTAACTCTATTTTTAGCTTTTTAAGGAACCTCCATACTGTTTTCCATAGTGGCTACACCAGTTTACAATCCCACCAACAGTGTAGGAGGGTTCCTTTCTAGTGCTCAGTTTTAACAGGCTTAAAATGATCTCCTGAGGTGAGGTCAGAACTTTAACGTAAATGTTAAAGTTCCCTAAGTTTGTCACAGATTTTCAAGAACCTTGAAAAACAGTTTTTCTACTTGTGAACAATGCAATTTCATAAATAACATCAACTCATGAACCAACCAATGAAGAAATATTTGGCCAACCTCCCAAGTTGACAGGTGAGCAAGTGACCTTTCTGGAGGTCATCATTGGCTTGCCCAGTCTTCCAGCTGGCTGATGAAAGAGCACAGACTAAAATCAGATCTCTCACCTTTCAGTCCTCTCTGCTTTGCAAAATTGTATAACCTCATACCTGCACTGGTGTTTCCTTTCTTAAAAAACAGACAGAAATAAATATGTGCTATCTTAAAGGTGAATGGACTAGACAATTCCCATGCTGGGCTGTCTCTGACCCCTGAACATTATTGGCAGAACATGGGTATTTCCCACAATGACGGGATATTGCCCCCTCCTAGAAGAGATCTATTTAGGTTTCTAATTAAATGATTTGACCTGTAAAGGAACAGTTGTGTGTAGCGGCTTGTTAGTAGTTATAACGTGCATAGTGGCTCAGGAAAAACCAATCATAACATCTAGTACAAGTTCAGGTACACAAGCCATGCTCTGTAAGTATTTGACTATAAGGGTGTTTAACATCTATTTGAAATGTTCTCAAAGTGAACACAAACACGGTTATGCTACATGATTCACACCTTCTCTCCTGAAGACAAACACTTACTGTAGAAATCTATCTTCTGGGTTGTCTTGGGTGAAGTGCTCTTTAGAAGCAATGGCATGAGTTGTACATCTCCTTGTCCTTTCCAGACCTATGCTTCTTTTACACAAAACATTATCCGGGGCTTCCCTCGTGGTGCAGTGGTTGAGAGTCTGCCTGCACATGCAGGGGACACGGGTTTGTGCCCCGGTCCGGGAGGATCCCACATGCCACGGAGCGGCTGGGCCCGTGAGCCATGGCCGCTGAGCCTGTGCGTCCGGAGCCTGTGCTCTGCAACGGGAGAGGCCACAACAGTGAGAGGCCCGCGTACGGCAAAAAAAAAAAAAAAAAAAAAAAAAAAATTATCCAGTTTTTTTTTTTATCGTGACTATTGTGTCATAGTATATTTTAAACTAATTTCTGCCTCTCCTTGTCATGCCCCACCCTCCCCAAAACGGTGGGAGAGTTGGAAACAGGACTGTTTGTAATTCATGTAGACCCCACTAGAGTGCACCATATGATCCAAAAAGCTAATTTAACAAGTTTTTGGAGTCTCAGAATGGAATCACAACTCTAATCATCCAGGAACAATTTCTGAACATTTAAGTAAATATGTGCTTTGAAAAATAGTAGCTTGGAAAACTATTAAGAACAAGACCATAGAATTTATATTTACTACATTTATAACTTCTGCACCACGTGAGTTGGCTCCAGGGAATGCTAATGTTACATTTTTCAAAGGTAAAAATCATTTTAACATTTCTGTGTCAATAATAAACAAGCACAGACTACTTTCTTGAATGTGGCATATGACAGAATCTTACACTAAGAGTTTGACAGGCATAGTATAGTTGATTTACAATGTTCTGTTAGAGTAATATATATATATATATATATATATATATATATATATATATATATATATATATATATATTACTCTAACAGAACATTGTAAATATATATATATAATATATATATATTATATATATTATATATATATATTCTTTTTCAGGTTATTACAAGATACTGAATAGAGTTCCCTGTGCTATACAGTAGGTCCTTGTTGTTTATCTATTTTATATACACTAGTGTGTATCTATTAATTCCAAACTCATAATTTATCTCTGCCCACCTTTCCCCTTTGGTAACCATAAATTGGTTTATGCTTTTGATGTTCATCCTTCCAATTTCTTGGAGTCTCTTTGTAAATTCTTGTTATTTTTTTTCCACACCTGGAATATTTACATGTGGAATGCATGTAACTGGAGAAGCATTTTTTATGGAGTCATCGGGGGTGTTCAATAACACTTCTCAGAATTACATGACCACGGAGCTGTTCTTCCCAACTTAATTTCATTTCCTTTTGTGTCTTGACCACACTCTGCCTGTTCCTCAGCAGCAGCTTCCAGGCATGTGACTGGCCTCCTGGGCAGCCTTTCAGTGATTTGATGGAGACACCAGCAATGTAAAGACCTCTTGGGTTGGGCTTTATAGCAGCCAGTCCTTGTCTTGCATTATAAGTTCAAATGTCAAATGGCACTCCTTTCTCCTGTCCTGACGTATTCCCCAATATCAACGTGTAGTTGTTAACAATTAGAGTGACCCCAGGTTTCTAGGAGCCCACACGATGATCCTGTGTTCCAGGGTGGTCCCAGCCTCTGCTCCTCTTGGGCCCCGCTCATCGCTCACAACCCTCTATTGTCCACACAGCTGGGTTTTTCATTTTCATTACCTTTTCCCTCAAGGGCTCTAGGAGCAGTTATCTTCTCATTCAAGACTATCTATATCCACAGACCAAGTTTTAATGCTGTGTTCCATCAGATGCTTTCTCCTTCCACCATTTCTGTTCCAACGCCCAGGTTTTCTGGCACTTGCTTTTGTTTTCTCTGTTTTAAAACCGGTAACCTCATCTCATCATTTTACCAGAACACAACAGTGAGAGGCCCACGTACCGCAAAAATATATATATATTTTTTTCTTTTTTTTAAATGAAGCAATTAAAAAAAAAAAGCATAGGCCATTCAAGAGGAAGTTGTGCAAAGGCAGCAGTCATAAACTCCCCCACAAGTTTTAGGGTTATTGCTATTTTAAAAAATTCTCTTTGAATGGCTAAGCCACAGAATCCACATGTCCAAAAGTAATGACTGATCATCAAATCTTTGTGTTTATTTTTAAGCACCATACAGTAATTCACTGCAAGGGGCTTCAGATCAGCCATGTATATAAGAAATAAATAGCCTGGTTTAACTCTTGTAAAGGCAGGAAAGTGGTACAGCACAGCTGTTGAACATGGTAAAATGGCCAGATGAGTAAGGAAATACTGAAACCAAGATTATAGTATGGAAGGAAAACATTTATGATCTGATAATTGAAGGATATCTCCCTGGATGAGAAGAAAAAGATAATTTAGACAAGAATTTAAATGTTCCAGCAAGATTTAGGAAGGTGCGTATGGAATTGACTGAGAGACCATTGACACCTGCCTGAGCTTTGTGGTCTATTGAGAAAAGCAATGATTCCACAATGGATGGTGGGAAGTGGCATGGTCAGGGCAGACATCTCCAGGTAATGGACAAAAAACAAACAAACTAACAAAACAACTCAAGAGGCCTTTTGTGTGGGCACATCTGCAGAGAAATTTCGCAGTAGTGCATGCAACAGAATGGCACTGACCACATTCAGTGGGCTTCCCTGCCCTGGAAAAAACATGAAATTTAGAATTACAATTGATTCTGAGAATCATTCTGGGTTCCATTCCTTGGGCCTCTATTTTCACAGAATAATTGCCTTTTCGATATTTACTGCATGTTTCACCCAAAGGAGTCCAATTGCAATAGCAATTTATGAATAATTGAAGTTGAAATATAAGTCACAAGAACTCTGAGACAAGTTGGGAATTGGAGTGGTTTGTTTCTATTTAAAAATCAGGAAAAATTTTTCAAAAACTATTATTTTTGTTTCTAGTTAACACTTCTCCAGTCTTAGTCATTTTGCTTGTGCTTTCTTTGCCTGCATTGACACTTTCTCAGTTAAAATTCTTCATAAACCAACTGAATTTAGTATGAGGCTGTTCAAAAAACACTTTAAAAAAACCATATCAGATCATTCAAAATAAATAAATGTACAGTATTCAAGAGCTATCAGATCATTCTATGAAAGGGAAAGGGGGAAAATAAAAGAACTACTTGAAAGTAATTCTGTTGAAGATATCTATGACATACTGTTGGATGAAGAAAAGAAAACCGCCAGCAGTATGTATAGTCTGACCTCCTCATTTAAAAAGAGATATAGAGACATGGATGGACCTAGAGACTGTCATACAGAGTGAAGTAAATCAGAATGGGAAAAACAAATATCGTATATTAACGCAGATATGTGGAATCTAGAAAAATGGTACAGATGAACCGGTTTGCAAGGCAGAAATAGAGACACAGATGTAGAGAACAAACGTATGGACACCACGGGGGGGAATCAGTGGGGTGTTGTGGTGGGATGAATTGGGAGATTGGGACTGACATATATACACTAATATGTATAAAATAGACAAGTAATAAAAAAAATAAAGTAAAAAAAAATAAAAAGAGATAGATGCTAGATAGACAGGTAGGTAGATAGATTACACATGTACAGAGTTTAAAGTATAAAAGGACACACCAAAATTATTTTATATTAAAAAATATATATAAGTGGTATATTTGTGGCCAATTCTTGTTTCTTCCTTTTACTTATTTGCGTTTTCCTAATTTTCTGCAATTACTGTATGTTCCTTTGAAATAAGAAGATAATTTAAAAACTTATTTAAAACTAAAACGACTCATTTTCATATAAATGCCCCTGGTATGGTTAAGAATGCCAGAACTGGTGACTCAGTAGACTACTGCTGGATCTGACCGCTGTATTTTGGGAATTTTTTTTTTCTTTTTAGTGAGTCATGCACGGCAGTTTACTCAGAGTGAAGTAAGTTAGGAGGCGAAGGGCAGGCATGAGTGGAGCTCATCACTGTAAGCGCTTTCCTCACCCTATCCAGATCCTCAGAATTACACCAAGTCTGCTTAAAAGAGGCCTATCGGCCTGAGTGTTCCATCATCATGATGTATTGTGTACAGACCCTGCTTGGCGGCCAGGCCTTGCTCCACCTCTGCCTAAGTTGTCTTGACAGCTCCCAACCCTCACTTTGCCTAACTATTTTGTTTCTTCGGTCTTAGCTCTAGCCTTGACACCGGCACCTTTGCCTCTGAGGTCACAACTGGTGTCTTTCTGGCTGCCTCGGCTGTGTTCCGACTGTACATTGCACTTGACATCTCTCTTTTTTTTTTTAATTTTATTTATTTATTTATTTGTTTGTTTATTTTTGGCTGTGTTGGGTCTTCGTTTCTGTGTGAGGGCTTTCTCTAGTTGCGGCGAGCGGGGGCCACTCTTCATCGCGGTGTGCGGGCCTCTCACTGTCGTGGTCTCTCTTGTTGTGGAGCACAGGCTCCAGATGCACAGGCTCAGTAGTTGGGGCTCACAGGCCTAGTTGCTCCGCGGCATGTGGGATCTTCCCAGACCAGGGCTCGAACCCGTGTCCACTGCATTAGCAGGCAGACTCTCAACCACTGCGCCACCAGGGAAGCCCGACATCTCTCTCTTTCTGGAAATTTCTTGAGGGGTCTCTTTCATGTAGCAAAGGATTAGGGGGTACAGCTCCTGGCCTGGCTGACCTGTTTAAACAGCTCAATTCAGGATTCAAGCACACAGTCAGCACCGGGTTAGAGGAAGTCCCAGCTGTAATGAGATTTCTCAGCAGGACAATGAATCTGGCATGGTGATGGGAAAGTGCAGGGGTGTAATAACAGGTGTGGGCAGTGGTTTCTGAGCAGATCTGTCCACAGGATCATGGCTCCAGCTTCTAGATTGGGTTTATAGGACAATCGCCAATCTTGCGGAAGAACCAAACAAGAGAGAAGCAGAGCCCTGGTACTTATTTTATAGAACTGGTGAACTGAGCAGGTTAATGCAAGAAGGTCCCAGAATTGGGATCAAGGCAGATAGGTGCTCAAGGCTAAGAAGCAGAGCTACAGGAGAGCGCAAATACTGGAGCCCCACTCTCAGAATGCAGATACTACAAGAGGCAAGTTGCAACGCTAAGATGAGGACCAGAGCTTAGGGCTTGAGTACCAAATCTCACCAGAGGGGGAATGAGGCAGAGAGTATTGGCTCAGGGGCTGGGAGAGCTGAAAGAAGCTTGGAGAAAGAGTAGGGAGCCCACATTGAGACTCCAAAGGGAAAACGGACAAAGGAAAATTAAAGCGGACCAAAATCAGAGAATTCTGGATGATACTGGAAGTTATTCAACCATATGAACTCATTTGAAAATAATTTTTAAGTACCCAAGTAAATTATAAATATGTATTCATTGTAAAAATTCTAAGTTATTACAGGTAAGGTTAAAATTCTTTTTTGAAAGCATCCCAACCTTGTCCACTCCCCTCTCCTCTCCAGTGATATCCCAAATGTATCACTTTTACTATCCTTCCTGGCTTTGTATGCATTTTTGTGCAGATTTTAAGGATAATTATCCCCAAAGAAGAGCTTTCCAAATATGCAATTGGAAAAATGACTAAGAAGAAGTAAGCATTTTGCACCCATGATGAATGGCCTTTGATGAGGCTGTCTTGCTGTTACTTTTCCCGGAAAGCTAGCTTCTCATCTTAGCCATGCAGGCTGTGCTGGATCTCCAAAGGCAGCACTAAGTATCTGGGCTATGGCTTCAGACATGAGCAGCGGCCCAAAGATAATGACAAAGCAAAGATGTTTGAAAGTATTTCATACTGATGTGAAAACCAATTCAAGTACACATTATTAGAAAAGCCAAAACTTTGTTGAACTCCTTGCATTTATGTCATATTTTAATATTGGTTTGCTTTTAAATTACAAATGGAGAAAGGGCAGTATAATCTCATTGTTTAGAGTCTTCGAGATCCAAATGCACCCACATTAAACAGGTCATGGAGTGATGTGATGTCTTATGATCACTTGCCCCTCCTTTTTGTATGTGCAAGTGTGCACACGCATGCGCACACCCACACACGCCCCCCACACCCAGCCAAACTAACTTGAGAATTTCTTGCTGTAAACTTTTATCCATTTACTTTAAGAATTTGGTTCTTATAAAAAATGCAGATGCTTCTAAGACGAGTAATACAATAAAGCCTTTTCCACCAAAGATGGTGGGAAGGGAGCATGCCAATGCTGGGGGAGAACTAGTGGAAGAAGGGAATGAGCACAGAGTTAGGATATGGGAGCCTCAAAGACAAATGTGACCATCTTCATGATTGGCTTGTGACCAACACTGCATCTTCAGAGTGAGCTTGATAGCTCCTGCAATCCCCCTTAACGAAGAAATGTGCAAATAATTCCATTGGTTTCCCTATGGCTTTTAAGAGCTGGTCTCAAAATAATTTTCTTTCAAAAGGAAATAAAACATGATAATAAGTAAGCTCTGAACAGGTTTTTTTTTTTGCTGAATGCAGATAGTATTACCAGAATTTCCTGTTTTATAATCCATATCCAAAAAAGGTCCTCAGGTTCCATTAAGAATTAAAATAGGATTAAACTTCCCTGGTGGCGCAGTGGTTAAGAATCTGCCTGTCAACGCAGGGGACATGGGTTCGAGCCTTGGTCCAGGAAGATGTCACACACCACAGAGCAACTAAGCCTGTGCGCCACAACTACTGAGCCTGTGCTCTAGAGCCAGTGTGCCACAACTACTGAAGCCCGCTTGCCTAGAGCCTGTGCTCTGCAACAAGAGAAACCACCGCAATGAGAAGCCCGTGCACCACAACGAAGAGTAGCCCCCGCTCGCCACAACTAGAGAAAGCCTGGACGCAGCAAGGAAGACCCAACGCAGCCAAAAATAAATAATAATAAAATAAAATAAAAAATCTTAAAAACAATAGGATTAAAAATACCTACTCACAGAACTCTTATAAAGCTTTTAAATGTATATAAAAGCTAAGAAGTGAGAATGGGGATATTTTAAGGAGATGGCAATAGGGAATTGGAGAGATAAGTTCAATTCAGCATTTTCATATTTAGTTTCTTAATAAAAACCAACATTTATGTGAGTAAAGACATGGCAGGTTTTTTTCTTTTTTTCTTTCATGATTAAATTAATTTAATATGAGTCAATTCATTACCTAAGAGTTTACATGTTTCTGTATAATTTAGAGATATTTAAATTTCTCTATGAATTTATTACTTCAAATTAAGGACTTATAGCATATCTTAGTCTAATGCAATAAATATTAACAGTCACTGTGCCAATAATGAGCCTTGAATGTAAAATATCATTATGAAATCCAGAAAGGACATCCAACTTTAAAAAGCATTGAAGGTTATATCTGGCCAAATGAAAATCCTTCAGGGGTGTTTGGAAAACATTGCTATACCTGTAGAACCACTAGTAGTAACTATCAGATACAATTTCA
Organism: Mesoplodon mirus; assembly: GCF_964341445.2. Taxonomy (NCBI): domain Eukaryota; kingdom Metazoa; phylum Chordata; class Mammalia; order Artiodactyla; family Ziphiidae; genus Mesoplodon; species Mesoplodon mirus. Next base: position 98,682,427 of record NC_138986.1, on the reverse strand, counting down.
GACTTTTTGTGGAAAAAAAACCCGATTCCCCCAAATTCTTTAGTTTAAAATCTAAGTAGAGGAATTATGAAGGAGTACATTTTCCACGTGTGTTCAGGTGACCCAAATTTTACAGGCACAAAAGTATATATTTATTAGTCACTCAACAATAGACTCCCCTATGTCTCATCTTTCAAATCTCTTTCCCACGTACCGATTTTCAACTCCAATACACCTGTGAATATTCTTTTCACAAATCATATATGTCCTTCCATACGTTCTTCAACTTGAATGTGACCACACTCCCCTAACCGAAGTCCTTAGTTACCTTAAGAACTAAAATATGATTAAAAAATACCTATTCACTGTGAGGGGGAGGGGTAAATTAGGAGCTTGGGATGAACATATATACACTACTATATATAAAATAGATAATCAACAAGGACCTACTGTATAGCATAAGAAACTATACTCAATATCTTGTAATAATCTATAATGGAAAAGAATCTGAAAAAAAAAATATATATATATACATATATATATATGAATCACTTTGCTGTACACCTGAAACTAACACGACATTGTAAATCAACTATACTTCAATAAAAAAAAAACCTCCTCACAGGACTCTTATAATGATTGAGTTTAAGTAATACAAAGAACTTAATATAAACCCTTGAACCCTTGAACATGGCAATGTGGGTTTTTGCTCTGTTACAAACCACCTTAAGTCTTAGTGACTTACACAGCCACCATTTATTTAGCTCTTGGTGCTGAAGGCAGTAATTTGGACTGGGCTCAAGTGGGCCATTACACTGACTTGGACAGGCTTGGCTAATCTCTACTGGGGTCCCTCCAGTGTCTGCAGCTGGCCTCCCAGTCATATCGCAGTCACTGGGTTCCAAGAGAGGCAATTAGAAGCATGCCAAGCCTCGAGGCCAGGTTGACTGTACCACATTCTATTGGCCGAAGCAAGTCACCAAGTCAGTCCATGGTTAACCTCTTGATGGGAGGAGATGCAAAGACTTGTGGCCATTTTTCCCATCCACCACAGCCCTGACTTCATTTCCTTTCCTTTTCCAGTACTCTCGCAGGAGGTCTTCACAATTAAAGTGATGGATTAATTTGAAATTTATTTTCAGTTTCATTTCTTTGAAACAGTACTCATTTCTCCAGGGCATGCTTCCTGCTTTCTCTTCCTTACATTTCTCCTTTTTTTTTCCCCTGAAGTAATATTTACATAGCACTTTGGCATTACAAAGTTCTTTCACCAAATGGATCATTTTATGTAATTCTCGCAAAAATCAGAGACTGTTAGACAAGGCAAGCATTTAAATTCCCATTTTATAGTAAGGAAACAGTAATTCAAATAGGTTAAGTTGGGTACTGGAGTTCACTTCAACAGGCTCCTGAGAGCCAATTGTTAAATTTTCGGGAGTCTTGGGAGCTAGTTGTTAAACATAGCCATTATTAAAAATTAAATTTTATAAATTTATAATTATATCATATTAAAAACAAAAGTAGTAGATACCCAACACTCATCACTTCCTAGTTATTTTAGTATTCTCTTAAGATTACTTACATATATTGTATCTGTATGATGGAAACACCATATAATGTTGTGTTCCTTACAACCCCACATTCAGCAACATCATGTTGGTAGCTTGAAACTGGCTCTGGAGAGAATATTTACATCATGGAAATCAGTATTTGACTCATCATTTTGTTGACTTTCTAGATTTTCAAAAGAAGTGAAGAAAACGTTAATAAATCAGACTAAACTTATGTTTTGTCTATAACTGTTCCGTTGTGAATAGAACAAAAAATTGAGAAAACGTCCTTCCAGTACTTAAATCCTATTATCCGACTTAGTGAAGAAGTCACGTCATTGACAAACAAGTGAAGAGCCAACATACACCTTCATGGCCTTACTTTAGTCTTGGTAACATAACTTCAAGTAACATCAATTAACATTCACGTCAGAGCTACCCTCAGAAAACCAGGTGCTAAACATTTCCCAGCCCAAGTTCACACAGCTAAGGAGTGTTAAATTGGTGCTGCAAAATCAGACCCTGCATCCCAGACTTAGCATTCTTCTCAAACCCCTCGTCCCTCCTCTCAAAGAGAAGTGCAGCAGGGGGATAGGACACGGATCCTTGACTGTAGACAAATATGTGGTGCCTTTCTTCACATTTCCTCTTACAGGTTAACTTTATTTTTAGAAGTTTAAGTGTTAGGGCCTCCCTGCTGGCGCAGTGGTTGAGAGTCCACCTGCCGATGCAGGGGACGTGGGTTCATGCCCCGGTCCGGGAAGATCCCACATGCCGCGGAGCTGCTGGGCCTGTGAGCCATGGCCACCAAGCCTGCACGTCCGGAGCCTGTGCTCCGCAATGGGAGAGGCCACAACAGTGAGAGGCCCGAGTACAGCAAAAAAAAAAAAAAAAAGAATGGCTAATCGATACACAATTTCTGCCACCTAATGGATTTCAAAGTTATTTGCATGTCTGGCGTCAATGCTTTACACCTACGTGTGAAGAGGACAAATGATGGAAATGAACAAATGCTCAGGGAACAGCCTGATAGTTCAGCAATATAAGGAAGTATGACACAGGAAAAGAATGTTATGTTTCCTTGAATATGACAAAAGGAATGTTTACAATTATCACTGAATTTTTAAAATTTTATTGGGGTATAGTTGAATTACAATGTTGTATTAATTTCTGCTGTACAACAAAGTGAGTCAGTTATACATATATATTCTTTTTCATATTCTTGTCCATTATACCTTATCACAGGATATTGCGTATAGTTCCCTGTGCTATACAGTAGTGCCTTGCTGTTTATCCATCCTATATATAATAGTTTGTGTCTAGCACTGAATTTTTGAGGTGTGATAACACACTTTCAAAATGCCAATATTATCTTACATAGAAGCAAGGAATAGAGGGGAAAAAAGTCAATACACTGCCTGCTTGAGCTACACCCTAGTGAGTATTGGTTCTAAAATCAAAGTGCTTTCTATGGAAGAGCTGTCAATGGGAAAGTTAAAATTAGAATAGCTGTTTGAGGACTGAGCAAGAGAAAATGTCGTGCAGGTAGATTCAAAATATTTGAATAAAGTTCAAGGTGGGAAGCCTTCGGCCCTGTTTTCCAACAGAAATCTAAAAACATCTTAACAGAAGTTCTTGAATCCTCTTTATTATAGATGGGGGGGGAGTGCTAAATCAATGAATTGAATGATGGGAAAGAAATAAACACATTCTTTAACTTGAAGGAAGAGTCATCTTAGGGAAAGGATGCATTGGAAATCTCAAATAAGGGGAATAATTTCTTATTTGCTTGTTTCTGGTGAAGATGCATTCTATCTGTGAAAACTGATTTACCCACTGATAAAAAATATCATTTCTCTTCTCTAGGACCACAAACAACTACATTTTTGTTTTGTTCCTCCTCTCATATCATTAAGAATTTTGACATGGTATATTATTACATACCAAATGGAACATAATGCACCAAGTAGAATCATCACTCAAGACAAACAAATACTACCTGCACATTGTGGTTTAGGAGAAAACACAAAACAGCATGCTATTAAATATTCAGCAGATTTCCTCGCTTCTCTTTGTCAGGAACGAAAGACTGCATTGGAGGATACTCAGAGTGTAAAGTTGGTGTGTTTACCCTAATAACACACCTGTTCTCTAAATAGAGCTGGCTTCTATTTAAGGAGAGACCAAACTGAAGTCATATCCTGCTATAAATTCCTTTTTCTTTGAGTTGTGTTACAGTGCATTGCTACTGCAAGCAAATGATATCAAGTCCAAGAAAGTCTGAGTCGGTGCATTTGGTCAGATTAGTAATTCATATGACTCAAAATGTTAATTGGTAAAAGCATAAGTCTGCAAATAGTCTCTGATTTCTTTTTTGAGGCCAACACTTTGCATTCTGTGAACTCAGAGCTCTTTATTTATGGAGAACTGAGTTCTAGCCTCAGCTTTGCTGCTAATTAGCTATGATAAGTTTACTGGTCAGGTCACTAAGTTTACTGTCACTCAATTTCCTAACCTGTAAATGGAGATATTTTATGAGATGGTTCCTAAGATCTTTTCTACTTCTGAAATTCTCTCAGTTCATGAAATTATAACAAACACATTCTCTCAGCATTTCTGTCACTACATAAATAACAATCAAATTTTAGTAAGTTAGGGATATTTGCAGGTCTTGTAGGACATGTAAATCAACAAGTAAATCATGATTTAGGACTAGGCCTGGGTCAAATTATTTAAAGGCCTCTGTCAGTTTCAGGAGAAAATAAATTTTGACTAGATTCAAAGACTACAATGATGTTTTAAGATTAACTCATGATTTGGTTTGTTGAGTAGCTGAATTTCATCTGGTCCTGTGGAGGTTTTCTAGTTAAGTCTCTAAAGGACAAGTTTCTTGTCATTAAAATCAGAAGAACTACTGTGTCTACTGAAAAATTGTTTTTCTAAAATTTCTCAGGGTTTTCTTCGAATTCCCTCTGTTAGACCTAGGAAAAGAATAGATAGTTTTGGAAGTTAGGGCATTTTTTTTTTTTTTTTTTTTTTTTTTTTGTGGTACACGGGCCTCTCACTGTTTTGGCCTCTCCCGTTGCCAGAGCACAGGCTCTGGACGCGCCGGATGCGCAGGCTCAGCGGCCGTGGCTCACGGGCCCAGCCGCTCCACGGCATGTGGGACCTTCCCGTACCGGGGCACGAACCCGTGTTCCCTGCATCGGCAGGCGGACTCTCAACCACTGCACCACCAGGGAAGCCCATGAAGTTAGGGCCTTTATATGGAGCCAGAAAGAATCTAAAAAAGAGGGGATAAATGTATATGTATAACTGATTCACTTTGCTGTATACCTGAAACTAACACAACATTGTAAATCAACTATACTCCAATAGAAATTTTAAAAAATAAATAAATGGAGCAAGAAGGAGGAACTAGTAATAGTGACAGTGTCACTTCTCCCTGAACTGGTTAAAGCATGTAACAGAAAAAATGTACTATTTCTTATGCTTATTGAATAAAGTTCTCTAGTACGTGTTTTGAAATGATAAACTTTATTTTTTAGAGCAGTTTTAGGCTCACAGCAAAATTGAGTGAAAAATACAGAGAATTCCCACATACTCCGTGCCCCCAACACACACAGCCTTCCCAACTACCAACATCCCATACCTGAGTAATGTGTTTGTTACATTTGATGAACCTACACTGGCACATCATCATCACCCAAAGTCCATAGTTTACATTAGGGCTCATTCTTGGTATTGTACAATCTATGGGTTTTGAGAAATGTTTAATGACACACTCCCACCATTGCAGGATCAGACAGAATAGGTTCATCGCACTAAAAATCCCCTGTGCTCTGCCTATTCTTTCATCCCTCCCCGCTAACCCTTGGCAACCACTAATCTTTATACTGTCTTTGTAGTTTTGCCTTTTCCAGAATATAGTTGGAATCATATAGTACATACATTTTCAGGTTGGCTTCTTTCAATTAGTAATATGCATTTAAGTTTTCTCCATGTCTTTTCATGGCTTAAACTCATATCTTCTTAAAGCTGAATAATATCCATTGTCTGGATGTACCACAGTTTATTCATTCACCTATTGAAGGACACCTTGACTGCTTCCAAGTTTTGGCAATTATGAATAAAGCTACTATAATAAACATCCATGTGTAGATTTTTGTGTGGATATAAGATTTCAATTCATTTGGGTAAACACCAAGGAGTGCAATTACTGTATCTTAAGAGTGTGTTTAGTTTTGTAAGAAACTACTAAACGGTCTTTCAAAGTGATTGCAACATTTCACAATCTCACAAGCAATGAGTGAGAGTTTCTGTTGCTCCACATCCTCACCAGCACTTGTCAGTATTTTAATTCTAATACATGTGTATTTTACACATGTAAATACATGTGTATTTTAATTCTAATACATGTGGAGTGCTATCTCAATGTTGTGTTAATCTGTATTTCCCTAATGACATATGTTGTTGAGCATCTTTTCATATGATTACTTGCCATCTGTATATCTTCTTTGGTGAGATGTCTGTTCAATTCTTTTGATCATTTTTTTACTCAGCTTTTTCACTTCATTTTTCATTTTCTTATTTTTGAGTTTTAAGAGTTCTTTGTACATTTTGGATAACAGTTCTTTATCAGATGTGTTGTTTGCAAATATTTTCTCCCAGTCTATGGGTTGTTTTCTCATTCTCTTGATATTGTTTTTCACAGAGCAGAAGTTTTTAATTTAATGAATTCTAGCTTATCAATTTTTCTTTCATGGAACGTGCCTTTGGTGTTGTATATAAAAAGTCATCGCCATACCCAAGTCATCTACGTTTTCTCCTAGTTAACTTCCAGAAGTTTTATAGTTTTGCACTTTATATTTAGGTCCATGATCTATTTTGAGTTAAGTTTTGTGAAGGGTGTAAGTTCTGTGTCTACACTTAGTTTTTTGCATGTGGTTGTCCAGTTGTTCCAGCACCATTTGTTGAAAAGACCATCTTCGTTCCATTGCATTGCCTTTTTCAAAGGTCAGTTGACTATATATATGCGGGCCTATTTCTGGGCTCTGTCTTCTGTACTATTTATCTATTTGTCCATAGTTTTGCCAATATGACACTGTCTTGTTCACTATAGCTTTATGGCACATTTTGAAGTCAGATAATGTTAGTCCTTGAATTTGTTGCTCTTCTTCATTATTTTCTGCCACTTTATATAACTTTAGAATCAGTTTTTGATAATTACAAAATAATTTACTGGGATTTTGATTGGATTGCATTGAATCTGTAGCTCAAGTTGGGAAGGACTGACATCTTGACAATATTGAGTCTTCTTATCCATAAATATGGAATATCTTTCCATTTATTTAGTTCTTCTTCAATATCTTTCATCAGAGTTTTGTCATTTTCCTTATATAGTTCTTGCACATATTTTGTTAGATTTATTCCAATGTATTTGGGGGAGGTTAATGTAAATGGTAATGTGTTTTTAACTTAAAATTCCACTCATTCGTTGCTTCTATGTAGGGAAGCGATTGGCTTTTGTATATTAACATTGTGTCCTGCAATCTTGCTATAATCACTTATTAGTTTTAGTTTCAGGAGTTTTTGGTCAATTTTTTCAGATTTTCTACATAGATGATCATGTCATCTGCAAACAAGCCAGTTTTATTTGTTCTTTCCCAATCTGTATACCTTTTATTTTCTTTTCTTGTCTTAATATATTAGCTAAGACTTCCAGTAACATGTTGAAAAGCAGTGGTGAGAGGGAATGTACTTTCCTTGTTTCTGATCTTAGCAGAAAAGCTTCGTGTGTCTCACTATAAAGCATGATGTTGACTATAGAGGGTTGTTTGTTTGTTTGTTTGTAGATTTTCATTATGAAGTTGAGAAAGTTCCCTTCCATTCCTAGTTTACTGAGAATGTTTATCTTGATTGGTGTTGGATTTTTTCAAATGCTTTTTCTGCATCTATTGATACAATGATGTGATATTTTTTCTTTAGCCTGTTAATGTGGTGAATTACATTAACTCATTCTTGAATGTTTAACCAGCCTTACTTACCTGAGATAAATCCCACTTGGTGTATAATTCTTCATATACATTGTTGGATTTGACTTGCTAATATTTTGTTGAGGATTTTTGCATCTATGTTCATGAGAGATGTTGATCTGTAGTTTTCTTATAGCATCTTTGTCTCATTTTTTGTATTAGGGTAATCCTGGCCTCATAGAATGGGTTAGGAAGTATCCTCTTTTTATTTTATCTTCTGGAAGTATTCACCAGCGAAAACATATATGACTGGTGCTTTCTGTTTTGGAAGGTTATTAATTATTGGTTCAATTTCTTTAATAGATATAGGCCTATTCAGATTGTCTATTTCTTCTTGTGTGAGTTTTGACAGATTGTGTCTTTCAAAAAATTAGCCCATTTCATCTAGGTTATCAAATTTGTGGGCATAGAGTTGTTCATAATATTCCTTTATTATCCTCTTAATGTCCATGGGATCTGTAGTGATGTTCCCTCTTCCTAGTCAGCATTTAAATAAGTGATTGAAACATTTCTTGTACCTCTCAAAAGAGATCAAGTAATTGTTTTTTATTTTTATTTATTTTTAATGTTATATGGCACAACTGATTAGGATTTAGAAATTAATGGAATTTGGTACAAAAATGGGTCCCCTACTTACACTTTCTATAAGAAAGAATAGCATATATAATTTGGTTTCTGTACATTAGCCATAAACTACTTAATAAAGAATAATATAGCTAAAACGCTCCTGTAGAAAAGAACGTATCCCCTTAATGTGTTTCTTTGTTAATAAAATAAACTATGTATTTAAAAAATATATTGAATTTACAGCATCTTACAGAATAGGAGAAAATATTTTCAAATCATATATTTGATAAGGGGTAAATATCCAAAATATACAAAGAAGCTTAAAACTCAATAAGAAAAAAAAATTCAATTAAAAAATGTGCAAAGGGGCTTCCCTGGTGGCACAGTGGTTGAGAGTCCGCCTGCCGATGCAGGGGACACGGGTTTGTGCCCTGGTCCAGGAAGATCCCACATGCCACGGAGCGGCTGGGCCCGTGAGCCATGGCCGCTGGGCCTGCGCGTCCGGAGCCTGTGCTCCGCAATGGGAGAGGCCCGCGTACCGCAAAAAAAAAAAAAAAAAAAAAAAAAAATGTGCAAAGTAACTCAATAGACATTTTTCCAAAGAAGACGCACAAATAAAAAACAGGTACATGAAAAGGTATTCAACATCGCTAATCATCAGGGAAATGCAAATCAAAACCACAATGGATATCAATTCACACCTAATTAAAAAGGTAATCATTAAGAAGACAAGAGATAACAAGTATTGGAGAAGATATGGAGAGAAGGGAATCCTTGTGCACTATTGGTGGGAATTTACATTGGTGCAGCCACTATGAAAAACAGTATGAAGATTCCTCAAAAAATTAAAAATAGAACTACCATATGATCCAGCAACTCCACTTCTGGTTATACATTCAAAGGAAATGAAAACAGGATATCAAAGAGATATATGCACTCCCATGTTCACTGCAACATTATTCACAATAGCCAACATTTGGAAACAACCTAAGTGTTCATCAACAGATGAACAGGTAAAGAAGATGCAACATATAATAATATACAAGTATTATTCAGCCATGAGAAAGAAGGAAATCCTGCCATTTGGGACAACATGGATGGGCCCTGAGGGCATTATACTAAATGAAATAAGCTAGACAGAGAAATACAAATACTGCATGGTATCACTTATTTGTGCAATCTTTTTTTTAAAAAAAGTCAAACTCATAGAAACAGAGTAGAAATTTGTTGTCAGGGGCTGGGAGGTGGGGGAAATAGGGAGAGGTCAGTAAAAGGTTACACACTTTCAGCTATAAGATGAATAAGTCCTGAGGATCTAATGTAAAACGTGCTGACTATAGTTGATAACACTGTATTGTATAATTGAAATTTGCTAAGAGAGTAAAACTTAAATGTTCTTACCCCCCAAAAAAACAAAGAGATAGCTATGTGAGGTGATGATGTGTTAACTAGGCGGTGTAAATTCTTTCACAATGTGTATGTATATCAAATCACCAGGATGAACACTTTAAATCTTATAATTTTTTTGTCAATACCTCAGTAAAGCTGAAAAAATATCTATATGGAATTCCCCAAAGGATCTGTTAGATTTTGCGTGGCACACCCATCATTCTAGTTAGCATTTTTCCAGCTTCTGCTTTTCATAAGGAAATAATTCAAGAGTTAAATGTGAGTCTTCCTCTCATTAAACAAGTCAAAAAACATCCTTCTTGGAAATTTTGGTCCTCTCCATACAAACATTCTTTAGGGACTTTTTCCCCTGCAAGATAGTCTCTCAATGGCAGTTATCACATAGCTAATGAATGAGTTTGTGCCAACATCTAACATTTTATCATAAATTCTTAATTATTTCCTAAAAATATTATTAAAATATTAGTCATTTTTCCAACTACAAGCAAATCACTCTTCTATCAGTGTTTGGAGTTTAACATAATCATATTAATTCTTGTTTTACCAACTAGTATCTGAAAATGTTTTGAAAGTCTTTGTAAGACATACTTTCAACATATTCCTTTAAATAAATCCATAAAGTAGTTTTAAAAAGAGTTCTATTTCTTGGCATTATGGCATTAGGTCATAATGTCAATTTTGCGACAATAAAACAATTGTTCAGATACAGACTTAGAAAAAAATAATCTTTGTCTTTCATTTATTATTTTACAGATTTTCTCTGAAAGCATTTATATTTAATCCTTGCACATTTAAAGAACATTTAGTAATCAATTTCCTAAAGCCAAAAATATTTCTTCACTGCATTTATTTTTTGCTATTGAAGTTCTGCTGTTATGAATTACATCTGAAGTTCAGTAGAGTGTTTAACAGTTTTAACTTCTTTAATTAATTTCATGTTAGCACCAGGGATTTACAGTGTTCCCTCAAACCTCTGTTCATCTGTATACAATTCACAATGACAATGCAACAGAGCAGTGACCAGGGTGAGTCCACAGAGGAAGAAAATAGTGGGGATCAGACCCCCCAGGTTCTGGGCTTGTGGAAGCCGGAGGGGTTTCTTTGATCCTTTCTGGTGTGGAGTAAATCCTGAGCAAGCAGAAAAGCCTAGGGAAAAGGGAAGTTGTCGGTCTAAACAAGTCTTATTTCCTCTTTTCCTTTCTTTCCCTCCTATAATTCTGGTCACCAATCACAATGTGTGGGAGTTTTTCCCACACCACCAAGCAATTCTCTGACACCAGCTAGGTGTCCTACAATTCAACTCAATTCTGACACTATCCACCTGGAAACAGCATCAGATCCCACAGGTTAAGGGCTCAGTCCCTCAAAACTGCCCCACCCAACCCCGCTCACCACTTCAGTCCATGTTGTCACCAGTGCCTCTGACCAACCAACCATAGATCAGAGGTCCCAATGACTCCTCCTTTGATTAACTTGCTAGAGTGGATCACAGACCCAGAGAACTATTTTACTTCCTAGATTACCAGTTTCTTATAAAAGGATATAACTCAGGAAGAGCCAGATGGAAGATAAGTAGGGCAAGGTATAGGGAAAGGACACAGAGATTCCATGCCTTCTCCAATCATGCCACTCTCCTTGAATCTACAAGTATTCACCAACCTGGAACTCTTCAAACCCCTTCCTTCTGGGTTTTTATGGAGGCTTCATTACTCAGGCATGATGGATTAAATCATTAGCCACTGGTGACTGATTCAATCTGAAGTTCCTTTCCCCTCCCCCAGAAGTCAGGGGTGTGGGACGGAGGTTCTAACCCTCTTTTCACAGGGTTGGTTCTCCTGGCAACCAGCCCCCATCCTTAGGTGCAGTCCAGAAGTTGCCTCACTAACACAACAAAAGACACTTTTATTGCTCTCATCACTTAGAAAATTCCAAGGGTTTTAGGAGCTCTGTACCCAAAATACAATGAAGACCAAATATACATTTCTTATTAAAAATCACAGTGTCACACCTCCTCTCCTCTCCTATTCTCTCCCGTCTCCCTGTTTCAGTTTAGACTCTTTTATTTACAAGGAGCAGAAATTCATTCAGATTCATTCCCGTAAAGATTTAATGTTAGAATACAGCGGACACCACAAGTAAGAGGAACCACAGAAGTCTGTCTGTCTGTCTCCCCCTTTCTCTGGTTGTATGACTTCTCTCTCATACATCTGTTTTTCTTTGTGCATCTGTTCTGTTTGCACCCCTCTGTTAAATGACTTCTCATTACGGTTCATTTGTGCTTCCACCATGCCCATTTCTTGACTCTACATCATGCCTTCAGCTCCAGTTTCCTTTCCTAATTCACTCAGTTTCTCATTCCCCAACTCTGAAGCCCCAAGGAATGAATCTGACTGGCTAAGCCCATCTTTATGAGCCATACCATTGAGGGTTCTAATCCCCTGGGGCTGAGGAATAGGACCCCGTGGTGCAGAGGGGCTATGAGCCAGGCAGGCAGTGATCAACTCTCTAGTCTAATCTTCTTTTAACTTCCTCTCTTTGTGTCTTTTTTTCAAGTAGTTGCTGAATACTCATGATGTGTCCATTACTGTTGTAGGCAACAGGGTTTGAAAGACTCAGTCTCTGCTTTCAAGAAGCTATGTGTCCATGAGGAGAGAAAAGCAAGCTGGCAACAGCTGTCATAACATCAGTAGTAAATGATGCTAAAGAAGCACTCGGAAAGGGCACCCCAGCAGATGGGGAGTCCAGGGAGCTCCTCAGGTGAGATGATGCCTGAGCTAATTGTAAGAGAATAAGTAGGAGTGATAGGAGGTTGGTGAAGAGGAGAACACAGGGGATTCCCAGCAGAGGGAGCCATTTGTGCAAAGGCACTGGGGCCAGTGACACACTGTAAACTCCTGGAGCTGCAAGTGGTTTTATGGTCCTGGGCACCTGGCAGGAGTCAGACTGAAGAGGTAGGCAGGGGCTAGACCATGAAGTGTCTTGTGGGTCCTGAGTTTGGAAAACAGCGGACCATGGAAGAATTTTTAATTCAGTAGTAATACAATCAGATATGTGCTTCATAAAGATATGTCTGCTAGCAACATTGGCAGTAGATTGCACTACTGGAACCTGGGAAACAAGTTAGAAGGTCACTCTAGGCTTCAAGATAGGAAATGATGTGAGGGCCAGAACTAAGGAACACAGACAGGGGTGGAAAAGAAGAGAAGGATTTAGAAAACAGAATCAACACATACACACAAAGGATCTAAAAGAAAAAGGGGTCAGGGGTCTGGTAGGTTTACCCCCCCAAACACTCTCCAAACCCACTAACATAGGTCCTAGTCCAACGCCCAGGTCTTTCTTCCATGTCTGACCCTTGGTTCCCACAGTGGGTGAGAAGAGGCAGGGAGAGAATAAGGGCTCCTATTTAACATCGAGGAAGAACGATTTTAAGATCTCTCCAACCCCTTTTACAAAACTTATCTACTTTCATCCCTCAAGCCCCTTTTCTGTCAGCTCTCTCTGCCTTCTAGCCCTTTCTTCCACGCTCTATTTTCTTACCTTGGCTGTTCTACTCTCCCCACTTCCTTTGACTGATATTGACCAGAAATTCCTCGCTCATCTAGTCAGTCAACACTTACTCACTTCCTGCTGTGGTCAGAGAGGAGAGAGTGATCAGAGAACAAAAGATGGGAGTAGGAGTTTATGAGCGCACAGGGATGAGCAAAAAATGAACATCAGCAAGGCTTTCATGAACTCAGTGTGGTCCCAGACTTTTACTGGATCTCATGCTTTAGAAACCAGAGGAGTGTTGATATAGGTTTCCATATCTTACTATCTGTGGTCAATAACAAGGGTAGAGACAAATATTATTTGAGACTACTTCCTTTGGAGACCCCTCTGGCCTGTCTCACCTGCATCATCTCCTCCATCTGCAATAAATAAAATTACCGCTCAGGGCTGATAAACATGTAACTTCCTCAGAATCATTAGCTATCTCCCCCCACCCCCAGAAAACTGGTTACTATATCCTTCAAGCACAACTTGGTGTCCAGCCATGACTCCCTGCCAACAGACTTCTGTCTCTAAAATGGATGAGGAGAGAAAGAGAGAGGGGCAGAGTTGAGCCCTTGTTTTGAGTTTTATCCTAGGATGGCTTCAAGGGGCACATGCAACACCAAGGTCAAGCTATACCCCTCTGACTCCTAAGGCATTTCACCTCAAAAGTCTGAGCAAAGTATGTCTGGTTTATTTCTGGAAAGGAAGCGAAGCTGTGTGTGAATTCAGGTCATCCAGTGAGGAAGGCACACAAGGAAGATCAATGTCAGAGCATGACATCCTCTGCTTCACAGTGACTGGCAGGCAGGGCAGGGTATCCATACATCTAAGGGACTGATGAAAGCTTCAAGGTTCCACTGAAGTGCAGTTGGAAACAATTGAACAGTGCAGCAGCTGAGATACACCGTATCTGACAGAAAATTACAGAGGGTGCTATCAGGGTCCAGGGTTTTCTGTTTGGGCTGAAGCAATTCATAGACTACCAAGAAGACAAAGTTGCAAATCTTGCCCTAGAGGTCAGGACACTGACATGAAATTGCACATGGAATTCTTGCAGCCAATCACAGTGGACTCCCCTAGATGCTTGGTAAACAATCTCTGTCTTGGCTGCTATGTCAGGGCAATATTCGGTGGCCAAGGACAGCTACAAAAAGGCTTTCTGCAGTCTTACTTAGGTTGCCTTCTGCCTCCAACTTCCAGAAGATCAGATATTTCCCCTGAAGAGACTGTGCGCCTTGGACCATGAGCTCTCCCGCTCTCCCGCTGTGCTTTCTGCCCGTTGTTCAGTGAGCGCCATAGAACACGCAATCAGTTTAGTCCACGGAAGGCAGGCGGGTGACAGCTGAATGAATTTGTAGCGCTGGGTTCCTTTTGACATCAGTTGACACCTGTGATGGCATTTTAGGGTAGTTTTGGAGGCCGTCTCCTAATTCACTTGTACAACCACCTTCCTTGCAAACCAGAGCTACTTTTCCCAGCTTCCTTGGTTAATGAGAAACTGAAATCCCTTCTCTCTGAGCTACAGCTTCACCTCCATTTCCAGGTCACACCCATTTCACTGCTTGAACCCACTCGAACTGTAACTTAATTTGCTTATAAAATATTCACTAATTATATACCCCTGGGTCAGAAAATCAATGTCGTCCATGATGTAACCACTTCTTCCTGTTCTAAAACCTCCTCTAAAAGCTCCCGTGTTTTCCTCCAATTTTTCCAATGATTCTTTTCCACCTCTTAGGGTCCCCATGCAGGCCCCTCTCCAAGTACTACATCTGGTCTGTACTTTCCCCTCAACCATACAGGAAGCATCATCATAGCACCTCTTCAGACTGACTTTGTTGGTTTATTCTCTGCCCATTTGAATTGTTTTACTATCTAGTCTTCCTTTGATTTTAGTGGAAGATGAGAATTTATTTTGTACCATGTACTTAGGCTGTATTGACAGAACAGATGGGAGTCAGGGAGGTCAAAGGAGCTGAAATATAAGTATAGAAGGTCAAAGCTGTCAGGGAGAGAGAGAGAGAGAGAGAGAGAGAGAGAGAAGGGGGGAGAGACAGATTCTCTGTAGAAAATTACCTCCTGCTGTATTAGTTAATGTTTTTCAAGTCACTTACTATATCGCTAAGTTCATGTAGGCAGTGATTTTTCCCTCTTCTTCCTATAGATAGTGATGATATTTTCTGACAAACCTGGGCAATCTACTTATTTATTCTCTACTTCTCCCCTAAGCAGGACTGCAGTCATCTCTGTCTGAAACAAAACTCTCACGGTTCAACAGCCATGCCATTTCGTTTGTTTAATTACAATGCTTATTTTTACCAATACCCAGCAGCCTGTTACTGAAGGCACATTTTTAGAAATCTAACAAATAAGCAAATACATCCTTCGATCACAGACACAGCTATCCAAATTTGTACAAAAGGGAAAGAGCACTTATCACACCTACACACCGTTTTGTTTTGTTTTTGTTTTTTTTCCTATTTCATCTACTTAAAGGCATTTTCTGGAGAAATGACACATGATTTCTAGTTTTCTAAACCATAACTAAAAGTGCCTTCTTGGGTATTTATGTGAATACTTTCTGAAAATCTTCTGTAATTATATTCAACCCTTCTTTCATGCTTTAAAATGGCTTTATAGGGCTTCCCTGGTGGCGCAGTGGTTGAGAGTCCGCCTGCCGATGCAGGGGACACGGGTTCGTGCCCCAGTCCGGGAGGATCCCACATGCCGTGGAGCGGCTGGGCCCGTGAGCCATGGCCGCTGAGCCTGCGCGTCCAGAGCCTGTGCTCCGCAGCGGGAGAGGCCGCAACAGTGAGAGGCCCGCGTACCGCAAAAAAAAATAAAAAATAAAAATAAAATAAAATAAAATAAAATGGCTTTATAACAGAGCAAATAAGCAAATAAAATTATGTGGGCACAGGCAGGCTAGAGAATAATTAGAAATCTATAATGGTAACCCGGCAGGACTTTCATTTGGGAAGTGCCCAGATGGTTTCCTTGGTGAATTCTTCTCACAAGTAAGGAAAAAAATAATACTAATTTATCCAAACTTTTTAAGAATATAGAAAAACAGGAAACATTTCCCCATTTGTTTGTGATGCCAGCACAACCCAGATAATAAAACCTACAAGGACATCTTAAGAGCAAATTAGAGCCCAATCTATCTCATGAACACAGATGCAAGAAATCTTTTAAATAAGTGGTTGAATATCCAGATGGAGAAAAAATGAACCTTGACCCTTAACTCACACTCATTTCAAATAGATTATAGATTTACATGTAAAAACTTTTAAAATAATAAATCTGGGAGAAGAAAACATGGAATATTTAATAACCATGAGGTAGGTAGGCAAACAATTCTTAAACAGGACACAAAACATTTCTAATCATAAAGAGCAAGAATGATAAATTAGACTTCATTAAATTAAGAAATTGTCCTTATCACAGGACAAAAAAGCAAATGAAATGGCAGTTCACAGAAGAGTTTTTCCATACATATATCCAACACAGCACTTGTATCCAAAATGTATAAAGAACTACTATAGCTCAATAAGGAAAAGGCAGCCAATCTAATTTTTAAATGAGGAAAATCTTGAACAGGCAATTCATGAAAGAGGATAACTAATAATGGAAAAGAATCTGAAAAAGAATTATATATATATATCACTTTGCTGTACACACATTGAAATTATTTTATCCTTTTTTTTTTTTTTTTTTTTGTGGTACGCGGGCCTCTCACTGCTGTGGCCTCTCCCGTTGCGGAGCACAGGCTCCGGACGCGCAGGCTCAGCGGCCATGGCTCACGGGCCCAGCCGCTCCGCGGCATGTGGGATCTTCCCGGACCAGGGCACGAACCCGTGTCCCCTGCATCGGCAGGCGGACTCTCAACCACTGCGCCACCAGGGAAGCCCTGAAATTATATTTCAATTTAAGAAATGGTTAATAAAAAAGCAAAACAAAACAAAATAGGGCTTACCTAAATATCCAATAAGAATTTGAACAAAGCTCTCATTATCAATAGCCAGTAGGAAAGTGTAAGTTAAAGTCACAATGAACTATCGTGACACAGCTGCCAGAATGGCTAAATTTTTTTTAATGATACAGTAGGTCAGAGAGGGTGGGAAACAACTGAAACTCTCATACATTGCTGTTTGGAGCAACTGTTTTGGAAAGTTGATTGGCAATATCTACTAAAATGAAACATGCAATATCTCTATGACTCAGCAATTCTACATATCTACCCCAAAGAAATGAGTACACATGCACATGTTTACTCTAAGACACAGATCAGAATCGTCATAGCACTATTAGGTATAATAGCCCCCAACTAGAAACAATGTAAATGTCTATCAACAGTTAATGGATTAATAATTTATGACATGGTTATACTATGGAATGTTTTACAGCAGGAATAAAGGATGAACTGCTGGTATGCAATGACAAGGATAATTTCACAGAAATAGTGCTGAACTGAAAAAGCTGGTACAAAAGTGTACATTCTGTATTCTTCCATTTTACAAAGTTCAAAGAAAGGCAAAACTAATGTATGATGAGAGAATTTTCTTTCTAAAAGGCTCCTGAATGATTCTAATGTGCATCTAGGTTTGAGAACTACTTACATGCCAGGGAGGTAACTGAGGTCCCAGGAAGTGAAGAGACTTGGCCGGGTTTTCTTGATTCCCAGCTTTGTTTTACGTGTATGAACAATACTGCCGCCTCCATTACAGAAAAATGACCCCACCAGAACTTGATTCTATGTGCAACACATGGATCCCAGATCCTAAGCTGTTTTTACTGTCCTCAACAAACTCACTCAGTGTAGATTGATTCCATGTGCTGCCTGAGAGATGGCTTTCATTCAGGAGTGAGTGAACATTTCTGATTCTTTTTCCACAAAAACTGTTTTAGATAATTTCTGTTATTTTATTTTATATTGAAGTATAGTTGATTTACAACGTTCTTTTAGTTTCAGGTGTACAGCACAGTGACTCAGTTATATATATATACATACATATTCTTTTTCAGATTCTTTTCCCTTATAGGTTATTACAAAACATTGAGTATAGTTCCCTGTGCTATACCGTAGGTCCTTGTTGGTTATTTGTTAATTTCTGTTATTTTAAAATGGCAAGCACATAATAGTATCCATAAACATGAAGGAAGCAGAAGCAATACATATTTCTCTCAGGTGTCATTTTACGTCTCTATCTGATACTAGTTAAACCAATGTTCTGATATCGGTGTTCACCTTCTTTTTCTTTTGGCTTTTTGTTCACTTTTTAATAAATTGAATTATAGTTGATGTACAATATCATGTTAGTTTCAGGTGTACTACATAATGATTTGACATTTGCATCCATTATGAAACGATCACCATAATAAGTCTAGTAACTATCCATCCTCATACAAAATTATTACAATATTATCGACCATATCCCTTATGCTGTATGTTACACCCTGTGACTTATTTATTGTATAACTGGAGGTTTGTACCTCTTTCTGTTCATTTAAAAAATCATTTAGAAAGATTCTGAAAGGCTTAGGAAGAGGAGAATTTCAATCTCCATCGGGGAATTGAGAAACAGTTTCTGGTCTATTAAAAATGCTTATTATGTATATTCGGTGCCTTAATTCTATGTGACAAAATGATAAAGGCAGAAAAATGCTCATATCCTCTGCTTTTGGCATTAGCAGCATTGAATGCATTCAGATTAATAAAATACAAGTGTTGCCAATATAAACGAAAGAGGCTGTTATCACTTTGCACCCTTAGTTATTAGCAATCATGACAGCTCAAGGAAAGTCAACTGACATTTATTTATGAAAGGATTTGAACAGTCACAGCTGAAATTCACAAATGTAGATGCAGATAACCGCTGGAAAACCACAAGAAACGGTAGGAAAGAAAAACTAGTAAGGAGAGTGAGCAACCGTAATCAGCTTTGTTGAAACAAGTAGTATTAATGGAGGTAACTCCTCATTTTTTTTACTCTTCTGAAATCTTTATTCTCTTCTAAATTTCTCCTTCTCCTCTTCCTCTTCCTCCTCCTTTGTCTTCCAGAGTGTTGTCACCTATACAAAATGCTCTGTGGGGCTGGAAATGTGTTTCCTTATTAGTTTATCTGAATCTCAACTTATTTTTTATATTGGTGAGAACACTGGTTCTTAACCTGTAGCTTTTCTTTATCTCCAGGTATATCAGTGGTGTTAAGTAATACCCATCCAATGCCATTTTCTTCCTAGTTACTATTTCCGCATACTTCTCAACGTGCCTGATAAGTCACACCTGCTTGTGAGTTCCCTTCCACCCACCAGTCAACCATCCTAATTCACGGCCAGAGCCAAGGGCTCTCTGCTCCACCCGCTACCAGTATTGCAGTCCTCATTGCTAGCTGGGCAGTGAGTCATCCAGCTCCAAAGCCCCATCATATTATCTGTGTTCTTGGACGAATGCTGGTACTGTCTCAGGTTGGCTTCTCTTGATGAAACAATGAACACATGTGTAAAGGAGGGGCTGACGCAGATTGGGCATAGGGAAATGTCAGACTGTGATACAGGATGACAAAGCCTCAGCCAAGGCCCCAAGGAGCTAGAGCACATCCTCTTCATCACTGTGGTGCCCACTGAACCCTTATTCGACCGCCAACATCAGTCACTTTATGTGGGCCTCTGGGAAGGGCTTGCCTGGAGGGAGGGGTCTGTCTGCTGCTGAGGCAAACCCAGAAGGTGCTGACAGCTCCGGCATTGAGTCGTTCCTGGAAGGGGGATTGTTTCCATCACAGAGATGCATGAGGACAGAATGCAGATTAGGTCAGGTCTGAAAAGCATCCAATCCTCCAAAATGACCCCAGATTTCACTTGAAAGACTATAGGTTTCATTCAGGTCTGATCTTAATTTACAGCCCAGAGTGTGGGCCAAAACGTCTCCATTTACTTTGGGAAATACTCCCAAATCTCACTGACCTAAATACTTGGTGCACTGTAAGGTCACTAAGAGGGCTTTTGAAAATGTACTTTGGAAAGACATTTCTAGTTTGGTTTTCAAGAAAGATTGTGTATGAAAAAAAGTTTTGGAGGGAAATGATATAACTCTAAAAGATTTAATATCAGCAGGGGAAAAAGGATTAAGGAAAAAGGGAACTCATGGCATCTCACTGAAGTACGTTTGATCTTAGGCCCTGCTTTAGATATTAATTTCTGAGCTAATGAGGCTCGACCAGACCCTTGGAAACTAGGAACCATTTTCCAAAAACAGTTTTAGCTTTATCCTATCTCCCTGAATCCAGACCAGGATCCTATAAATCTGTAATTTAAGTTCTGTCCTGGCCATGCAAAAGGTTTAACCACTACGTTAAATCCAGTAGACAATTTAAAAATCCTAATTTAAGGGCGTTAATCCCTTTCTTTTTTTTTCCTTTTTTTTTTTTTTTTTTTGCGGCACGTGGGCCTCTCCCATTGCAGAGCACAGGCTCCGGACGTGCAGGCTCAGCGGCCATGGCTCACGGACCCAGCCGCTCCGCGGCATGTGGGCTCTTCCCAGACCAGGGCACGAACCCGTGTCCCCTGCATCGGCAGGAGGACTCTCAACCACTGCGCCACCAGGGAAGCCCCCTTTCTCTCTTGAGAGCATTCCATGTTTGGCCTCATCACAAAAGTGAGCACCCTGTTACCACCAAGCTTTCCCTCCTTGAAACAGCTCCCATTAACCAGCAGAGCAGCCTAAAGAAGAAAAATGTCCACTAAGCAGAGCATAGATGTCCTCTCAGGACACCAGAGCTTTCCTGGGAACTAATTTGAAACCAGTTTCCCATACATTAGGCTTCACAAGGTCACACTGTGCACTCTTGGTTTCTGGCCAATAAGGGTATTTTCAGTAACAGTTTCAAGAACAGGAATGCTAGAATGCTAAACCATTGTTTTCGATTGTCTTACCAACTGTCAAATCAAATTCCTTTTGTTCCTCTGCTGGTCAATAAGAATTGTATCAAATATTTTGTGTGTGTGTGTGATTTTTTTAAATTGAGGTATAATTGACATAGAACATTCTATTAGCTTCAGGTGTACAACATGATTCAATAGTTGTATATATCGTGAAATGATCACAGTAAGTGTAGTTAACATCCATCACCATCCATAGTTTTTTATATTTTTTTATTTTTTATTAGTTTCTGCTTTATAACAAACTGAATCAGTCATACATATACATCTGTTCCCATATCCCTTCCCTCCCACACCCCCCTCCCTCCCACCCTCCCCATCCCACCCCTCCAGGCGGTCACAAAGCACCGAGCTGATCTCCCTGTGCTATGCAGCTGCTTCCCACTATCTATCTACCTTACGTTTGGTACTGTATATATGTCCATGCCTCTCTCTCGCTTTGTCACAGATTACCCTTCCCCCTCCACATATCCTCAAGTCCATTCTCTAGTAGGTCTGTGTCTTTATTCCTGTTTTACCCCTAGGTTCTTCATGACATTTTTTTTTCTTAAATTCCATATATATGTGTTAGCATACGGTATTTGTCTTTCTCTTTCTGACTTACTTCACTCTGTATGACAGACTCTAGGTCTATCCACCTCATTACAAATAGCTCAATTTTGTTTCTTTTTACGGCTGACTAATATTCCATTGTATATATGTGCCGCATCTTCTTTATCCATTCATCCGATGATGGACACTTAGGTCGTTTCCATCTCCCGGCTATTGTAAATAGAGCTGCAATGAACATTTTGGTACATGTCTCTTTTTGAATTATGGTTTTCTCAGGGTATATGCCCAGTAGTGGGATTGCTGGGTCATAGTTATAGAACATTTTTTTCTTGTGATGAGAACTTTTCAGATCTATTCTCTTAGCACCGTTCAAGTACGCCAATACATTATTATTAACTATGGTCGCCATGGTACATTACATCCCCATAGCTTATTTATTTCATAACTGGAAGTTTGTTCCTCAAAAATATTTCTTGAAATAAAAACAAAAAATAATTTAGTATTATAACTTTGGAGCTTGTGTCATTGATCAATAACCCACATACAATGGGTTGATCCTATCAGTGATGTAAAAATAGAGCATCCACCTTATTGTCAGATTCACAGTTCATTCAAGAAAGGTATGGAGAGTTTATTGGGGTCTATGTCTGGTGATGAAAATAAATATTCTACTTCAGTACTAAAGGTATTCCTGGAACTCTTCCCTTTGTTCAATTAACTTGATTAGGAGCAATTCAGATGCAATGTTTCCTCTTATTAAATTCATACCACCCCAAACTTTCTTCAAACAAAGCAAGGTTAACATTTTGTTCTCAGTCCTTCAGAGTAAGTGACAGTATCCAAGTTCTTCTCACTTTCTCCTATTGCTTCTTCTCCCTCTTTTTTCCTCCTCAACCAGAATGTAAGCACCTCCAGAGCAAAAAAAAAAAAAAAAAAAACAAGCCTTGTTTTCTATCGCCTTCATTGCCTGGCACGAGTCCACTAGATAAAACAGTCCCCAGGGCCTGGACAAGTGGGACTATTAAATGTAATTTTACAGTTTGGTGGGGTTGAAGCTGTAGCACATATCAGCCTGACGGGCCTATGTAATTAGTTCCTGTGAGAAGTCAGGAGAAGGAGGCGATGTCAATAAACTAGAACTCAGTCAGCAAAAGTGACCCATGTCAGCATGTAATTCCCCTTCCTCGTCCTCCACTGTCACCATTCAGCCATCTTTTCCACACTGATGGTCACCATCTGGCAGTCATCTCTTCCCACCTCTGCCCTCCAGCCAAAGGGCTCAGGTTGATCAAATTGTCAGTGGGGAGAGAATGAAGGAATGGCCCTTTACAGTATAACTGGCCCTGAGTCCCACACCTCTATAGGAATCACCTTCATAGTAACGGATGAAACCACAGGCCTCTGAAGCTGCTGGGGGCCTCAGAATTCTCCAGAAGCCTGCTGCTAAAAATAAGTGTTAGATAGAAATGCAGATGCTCAAGCCCTGCTCCCTTACTACTGAACCAGAATCAGAAGTTTAACAAGATCCCCAAGTCATCTGCATACACAATAAAGTCTGAAAAGAACTAGAATATCCTTCATTATGTGTACAAGAAAACTGAGCCCAGGAGAAGCTAGGTATCTAAATAAAATGCATCAGGAGAGATTTTCAGATCAATTCATTCATTGATGCTGGAGAAACAATAACAGGAAAATGTACAACACATTAGTAAAAGCAGGGCTTTGGCTCCTTACAAAATATTTTACCATCAATTGAACGAGAAATCCAATTGCATGACAATACTTCGGAGTGTATCACAGCAGTTCATTAATATTTCTAAGCACCATCATAAGGACTATACAGTAAATACTTGCATTAAATTAAATTAAAAATTGTTTTTTTTTTTTTTTTTTTTTTTTTTTTTGCTGTACGCGGGCCTCTCACTGCTGTGGCCTCTCCCGTTGCGGAGCACAGGCTCCGGACACACAGGCTCCGCGGCCATGGCTCGCGGGCCCAGCCGCTCCGCGGCATGTGGGATCTTCCGGGATCGGGGCACGAACCCGTGTCCCCTGCATCGGCAGGCGGACTCTCAACCACTGCGCCACCAGGGAAGCCCTGTTTTGTTTTTTAACTTTTTATTTTATACTGGAGTATAGCCAATTAACAATGTTGTGATAGTTTCAGGTGCACAGCAAAGTGATTCGGCTGTACATATACATGTATCCATTCTCCCCCCAAATCCCCTCCCATCCAGGCTGCCACATAACACTGAGCAGAGTTCCCTGTTCTATACAATAGGTCCTTGTGGGTTATCCATTTTAAATCTAACCGTGTTTATTTGTTTGTTTGTTGCTTTGTTTTGTTTTTACCTGAGTTGGGTCATACAAATGCTAAAAGGCAGTTCTTTGTCGTTAGGCAAGATTTTTGTAGTTTCTAGGATTCCTAAAGTTGATACTCCCTTCATCCTTGACTTTTCTACCTGGTCTATTATTTCACCTCCAGCCACGTGTAGATCCCTATTTTTTAATTACTTGTTAATAAAAGGTAATATATGCCCTACATGGAGAACACAAGAGAATATCTCAAAGACTAAAAATTACCTAGAGTTCCAACCCAAGAGAAACACAGTTAACATGTGAAATGTATTTTCTTCCAACTTTTTAATGTAGTTAAAATGATACTGTATTTATAGGTTGGTATGCTGATTTATTTTAAATTAAGAAAAAGTATTATCAGGTTATTACCTGGGACATAATCAAAACTTCATATAGGAGACCTTCAAGATGGCGGAGGAGTAAGACACTGAGATCACCTTCCTCCCCACAAATACATCAGAAATACATCTACACATGGAACAACTCCAACAGAACACCTACTGGACGCTGGCAGAAGACCTCAGACCTCCCAAAAGGCAAGAAAGTCCCCACGTCCCTGGGTAGGGCAAAAGAAAAAAAAAATAAACAGAGACAAAAGGATAGGGACGGGACCTGCACCAGTGGGAGGGAGCCGTGAAGGAGGAAAGGTTTCCACACACTAGGAGCCCCTTCGCGGGCGGAGACTGCAGGTGGTGGAGGGGGGAGCTTCGGAGCCGCGGAGGAGAGCACAGCCACAGGGGTGCAGAGGGCAAAGCGGAGAGATTCCCGCACAGAGGATCGGGGCCGACCGGCACTCACCAGCCCGAGAGGCTTGTCTGCTCGGCCGCCGGGGCGGGCGGGGCTGGGAGCTGAGGCTTGGGCTTCGGTCGGAGCGCAGGGAGAGGACTGGGGTTGGCGGCGTGAACACAGCCTGCAGGGGTTAGTGCGCCACGGCTGGCCGGGAGGGAGTCCGGGAAAAAGTCTGGACCTGCTGAAGAGGCAAGAGACGTTTTCTTCCCTCTTTGTTTCCTGGTGCGCGAGGAGAGGGGATTAAGAGCGCTGCTTAAAGGAGCTCCAGAGACGGGTGCGAGCCACGGCTAAAAGTGCGGACCCCAGAGACGGGCATGAGACGCTAAGGCTGCTGCTGCCGCCGCCAAGAGGCCTGTGTGCAACCACAGGTCACTCTCCACACCCCCCTTCCGAGGAGCCTGTGCAGCCCGCCACTGCCAGGGTCCCGGGATCCAGGGACAACTTCCCCGGGAGAACGCACAGCGTGCCTCAGGCTGGTGCAACGTCACGCCGGCCTCTGCTGCCGCAGGCTCAACCCGCCTCCGTACCCCTCCCTTCCCCGGGCCTGAGTGAGCCAGAGCCCCCGAATCAGCTGCTCCTTTAACCCTGTCCTGTCTGAACGAAGAACAGACGCCCTCTGGCGACCTACATGCGGAGGCGGGGCCACATGCAAAGCTGAACCCCGGGAGATGTGAGAACAAAGAAGAGAAACGGAAATCTCTCCCAGCAGCCTCAGGAGCAATGGATTAAACCTCCACAATCCACTTGATGTACCCTGCATCTGTGGAATACCTGAATAGACAACGGATCATCCCAAATTGAGGAGGTGGACTTTGGGAGCAACGATGTATATATATTTTTTTCCTTTTTCTCTTTTTGTCAGTGTGTATGTGTATGCGTCTGTGTGTGATTTTGTCTGTATAGCTTTGCTATTACCATTGGTCCTAGGGTTCTGTCGGCTTTTTTTTTTTTTTTTTTTTTTTTTTTTTTTTTTTTTTTTGCGTTACATGGGCCTCTCACTGTTGTGGCCTCTCCCGTTGCAGAGCACAGGCTCCGGACGCACAGGCTCAGCAGCCATGGCTCACAGGCCCAGCCACTCAGCGGCACGAGGGATCCTCCCGGACTGGGGCACGAACCTGCATCCCCTGCATCGGCAGGTGGACTCTCAACCACTGTGCCCCCAGGGAAGCCCCCCCTTTTTTTTTAGTATAGTTTTTAGTGCTTGTTATCATTGGTGGATTTGCCTTTTGGTTTGGTTGCTCTCTTCTTTCTTTTTTTTATTTTTTATTTCTAATAATTATTTTTATAACTTTATTTTGTTTTATTTTATTTTACTTTCTTTCTTTCTTTCTTTTTCTCCCTTTTATTCTGAGCCATGTGGATAACAAGGTCTTAGTGCTCCGGCTGTGTGTCAGGCCTGTGCCTCTGAGGTGGGAGAACCGAGATCAGAACATTGGTCTACCAAATACCTCGCAGCTCCACGTACTATCAAATGGCGAAAATCTCCCAGAGATCTCCATCACAACGCTAACACCCAGCTCCACTCAACAACCAGCAAGCTACAGTGCTGACACCATATGCCAAACAACTAGCAAGACAGGAACACAGCCATACCCATTAGCAGAAAGGCTGCCTAAAATCATAATAAGGTCAAAGACACCCCAAAACACACCACCGGACATGGACCTGCAAACCAGAAAGACAAAATCCAGTCTCATCCACCAGAACACAGGCACTAGTCCCCTCCAACAGGAAGCCTACACAACCCACTGAAGCAAACTTATCCACTGAGGGCAGACACCAAAAACAATAGGAAATATAAACCTACAGCCTGCAAAAAGGAGACCCCAAACACAGTAAGTCAAGCAAAATGACAAAGCAGAGAAACACAGAACAGATGAAGGAGCAAGGTAAAAACCCACCAGACCAAACAAATGAAGAGGGAATAGGAAGTCTACCTGAAAAAGAATTCAGAGTAATGATAGTAAACATGATCCAAAATCTTGGAAATAGAATGGAGAAAATACAAGAAATGTTTAACAAGGACCTAGAAGAACTAAAGAGCAAACAAACTGATGAAAAACAGAGTAAATGAAATTAAAAATTCTCCAGAAGGAAACAACAGCAGAATAACTGAGGCAAAAGAACGGATAAGTGAACTGGAAGATAAAATAGTGGAAATAACTACTGCAGAGCAGAATAAAGGAAAAAGAATGAAAAGAATTGAGGACAGTCTCAGAGACCTCTGGGACAACATTAAACGCACCAACATTCAAATTATAGGGTTCCCAGAAGAAGAGGACAAAAAGAAAGGGACTGAGAAATATTTGACAAGATTATAGTTGAAAACTTCCCTAATATGGAAAAGGAAATAGTTAATCAAGTCAAGGAAGTGCAGAGTGTCCCATACAAGATAAATCCAAAGAGAAACACACCAAGACACATATTAATCAAACTATCGAAAATTAAATACAAAGAAAATAATATTAAAAACAACAAGAGAAAAACAACAAATAACATACAAGGGAATCTCCATAAGGATAACAGCTGATCTTTCAGCAGAAACTCTACAAGCCAGAAGGGAGTGGTAGGACATATTTAAAGTGATGAAAGGGAAAAACCTAGAACCAAGATTACTCTACCCAGCAAGGATCTCATTCAGATTTGATGGAGAAATTAAAACCTTTACAGACAAGCGAAAGCTAAGAAAATTCAGCACCACCAAACCAGCTTTACAACAACTGTTTAAGGAACTTCTCTAGGCAGGAAACACAAGATAAGGACCTACAGTAACAAACCCAAAACAATTAAGAAAATGGTAATAGGAACATACATATCAATAATTACCTTAAATGTAAATGGATTAAATGCTCCAACCAAAAGACATAGACTGGCTGAATCAATACAAAAACAAGACCCGTATATATGCTGTCTAAAAGAGACCCACTTCAGACCTAGGGACACATACAGACTGAAAGTGAGGGGATGTAAAAAGATATTCCATGCAAATGGAAATCAAAAGAAAGCTGGAGTAGCACTTCTCATATCAGACAAAATAGACTTTAAAATAAAGACTATTATAAGAGACACAGAAGGATACTACATAATGATGAAGGAATCACTCCAAGAAGAAGATATAACAATTGTAAATATTTATGCACCCAACATAGGAGCACCTCAATACATAAGGCAAATGCTTTATGTATAAACAGCCATAAAGGGAGAAATCGACAGTAACACAGTCATAGTAGGGGACTTTAACACCCCACTTTCACCAATGGACAGATCATCCAAATTGAAAATAAATAAGGAAACACAATCTTTAAATGATACATTAAACAAGATGGACTTACTTGATACTTATAGGGCATTCCATCCAAAAACAACAGAATACACTTTCTTCTCAAGTGCTCATGGAACATTCTCCAGAATAGATCATATCTTGGGTCACAAATCAAGCCTTGGTAAATTTAAGAAAATTAGAATCGTATGAAGTATCTTTTCCAACCACAATGCTATGAGATAGATATCAATTACAGGAAAATATCTGTAAAAAATACAAACACATGGAGGCTAAACAATACACTACTTAATAACCAAGAGATCACTGAAGAAATCAAAGAGGAAATAAAAAAATACCTAGAAACAAAAGACAATGAAAACATGATGACCCAAAACCTATGGGATGCAGCAAATGCAGTTCTAAGAGGGAAGTTTATAGTAATACAATCCTACCTTGAATCAAGAAACATCTCAAATAAGCAACTTAACCTTACATCTAAAGCAATTAGAGAAAGAAGAACAAAAAACTCCAAAGTTAGCAGAAGGAAAGAAATCATAAAGATCAGATCAGAAAGAAATGAAAAAGAAATGAAGGAAACAATAACAAAGATCAATAAAACTAAAAGCTGGTTCTTTGAGAAGATAAACAAAATTGATAAACCACTAGCCAGACTCATCAAGAAAAAAAAGGAGAAGACTCAAATCAATAGAATTAGAAATGAAAAAGGAGAAGTAACAACTGACACTGCAAAAATACAAAGGATCATGAGAGATTACTACAAACAACTATATGGCAATAAAATGGACAACCTGGAAGAAATGGACAAATTCTTAGAAATGCACAACCTGCCAAGACTGAATCAGGAAGAAATAGAAAATATGAATAGACCAATCACAAGCACTGAAATTGAAACTGTGATTAAAAACCTTCCAACAAACAAAAGCCCAGGACCAGATGGCTTCACAGGCAAATTCTGTCAAACATTTAGAGAAGAGCTAACACTTATGCTTCTCAAACTCTTCCAAAATATAGCAGAGAGAGGAACACTCCCAAACTCATTCTACGAGGCCACCATCACTCTGATACCAAAACCAGAAAAAGGTGTCACAAAGAAAGAAAACTACAGGCCAATATCACTGATGATCATAGATATAAAAATCCTCAACAAAATACTAGCAAACCGAATCCAACAGCATATTAAAAGGGTCATATATCATGATCAAGTGGGGTTTATCCCAGGAATGCAAGGATTCTTCAATATATGCAAATCAATCAATGTGATACACCATATTAAGGTATTGAATAATAAAAACCATATGTTCGTGTCAATAGATGCAGAGAAAGCTTTCGACAAAATTCAACACCCATTTATGATAAAAACACACTCCAGAGAGTGGGCATAGAGGGAATTTATTTCAACATAATAAAGGCCATATATGACAAACCCACAGCCAACATCATTCTCAATGGTGAAAAACTGAAACCATTTCCACTAAGATCGGGAACAAGACAAAGTTGCCCACACTCACCACTATTATTCAACACTGTTTTGGAAGTTTTAGCCACAGCAATCAGAGAATAACAAGAAATAAAAGGAATCCAAATGGGAAAAGAAGAAGTAAAACTGTCACTGTTTGCAGATAACATGATACTATAAATAGAGAATCCTAAAGACTCTACCAGAAAACTAGTAGAGCTAATCAATGAATTTGGTAAACTTGCAGGATACAAAATTAATGCACAGAAATCTCTTGCATTCCTATACACTAATGACGAAAAATCTGAAAGAGAAATTAAGGAAACACTCCCATTTACCATTGCAAGCAAAAGAATAAAATATCTAGGAATAAACCTACCTAAGGAGACAAAACATCTCTATGCAGAAAACTATAAGACACTGATGAAAGAAATTAAAGAGGATACAAACAGATGGAGAGATATACCATGTTCTTGGACTGTAAGAATCAACATTGTGAAAATGACTATACTACCTAAAGCAATCTACAGATTCAGTGCAATCCCTATCAAACTACCCCTGGCATTTTTCACAGAACTAGAACAAAAAATTTCACAATTTGTATGGAAACACAAAAGACCCTGAATAGCCAAAGTAATCTTGAGAAAGAAAAATGGAGCTGGAGGAATCAGGCTCCCAGAATTCAGGCTCTACTATAAAGCTACAGTAATCAAGACAGCCTGGTACTGGCACAAAAACATAAATATAGATCAATGGAACAGGATAAAAGCCCAGAGATAAACCTACCCACATATGGTCACCTTATCTTTGATAAAGGAGACAAGAATATACAATGGAGAAAAGACAGCCTCTTCAATAAGTGGTGCTGGGAAAACTGGACAGCTACATGTAAAAGAATGAAATCAGAACACTCCCTAACACCATACACAAAAATAAACTCAGAATGGATTAAAGACCTAAATGTAAGGCCAGACACTATAAAACTCTTAGAGGAAAACATAGGCAGAACACTTTATGAGATAAATCACAGCAAGACCCTTTTTGACCCACCTCATAGAGAAATGGAAATAAAAACAAAAATAAACAAGTGGGACCTAATGAAACTTAAAACCTTTTGTACAGCAAAGGAGACCATAAACAAGATAAAAAGATAACCCTCAGAATGGGAGAAAATATTGGCAAACGAAGCAACTAACAAAAGATTAACCTCAAAAATTTACAAGCAGCTCATGCAGCTCAATATCAAAAAAACAACCCAATCCATAAATGGGCAGAAGACCTAAATAGACATTTCTCCAAAGAAGATATACAGATTGCCAACAAACACATGGAAGGATGCTCAACATTACTAATCATTAGAGAAATGCAAATCAAAACTACAATTGGATATCACCTCATACCAGTCAGAATGGCCATCATCAAAAAATCTACAAACAATAAATGCCAGAGAGGGTGTGGACAAGAGGGAACCCTCTTGCACTATTGGTGGGAATGTAAATTGATACAGCCACCATGGAGTACAGTATGGAGGTTCTTTGAAAAACTAAAAATAGAACTACCATACAACCCAGCAATCCCCCTACTGGGCTTATACCCTGAGAAAAACATAATTCAAAAAGAGACATGTACCACAATGTTCATTGCAGCACTATTTACAATTGCCAGAACATGGAAGCAACCTAATTGTCCATTGACAGATGAATGGTAAAGAAGATGTGGCACATATATACAATGGAATATTACTCAGCCATAAAAAGAAATGAAATTGAGTTATGTGTAGTAAGACGGATGGACCTAGAGTCTGCCATACAGAGTGAAGTAAGTCAGAAAGAGAAAAACAAATACCGTATGCTAACACATATATATGGAATCTAAAAAAAGAAAAAAAAAGATTATGAAGAACCTAGGGACAGGACGGGAATAAAGACACAGACCTACTAGAGAATGGACTTAAGGACACGGGGAGGGGGATGGGTAAGCTGGGACGAAGTGAGAGAGTGGCAAGGACTTATTTATACTACCAAATGTAAAATAGATAGCTAGTGGGAAGCAGCTGCATAGCACAGGGAGATCAGCTAGGTGCTTTGTGACCACCTAGAGGGTTGGGATAGGGAGGGTGGTAGGGACGGAGACGCAAGAGGGAAGAGATATTGGGATATATGTTTATGTATAGCTGTTTCACTTTGTTATACAGCAGAAACTAACACACGATTGTAAAGCAATTATACTCCTAAAAAGATGTTAAATAAAAATAAATAAAGGCCACCTTGGAGGCTGCCTACCAAAAAAAAATACTTCATATAATCATACTCTATAGTCATAAAGTAATAAGATCCTTCATAATCATAACCATAATGGTTACATAATATTTTATTGGACACCATAATTTACTCAACCATTCTTTCATTACCAGACACTTAAATTATTGGCAATTTTTACTTTTCAGATAAAGAGGTGAAAATCATCATTGTGAATAAAATTTTTTTCATGCTTTGGCATAGAATCATTACAAAACTCTTGATACAGACTGCCAAACTGATTACCAATTCTTTACAAGACTGATCATCTCATCAGAACCTCACAGATACTTAAGGTATTTATTAATTTGATTGGGGAAGATCAAATTTCATAGTGTGAACAGAAAATTTTAAATTTATATTATATTGGGTTGGCCAAAAATTTCATTTCGGTTTTTCCATAAGATCTTATTGTAAAACCCCAACGAAATTTTTGGCCAACCCAATATTTTTTCTTTGGTGAATAATTCATTTTTTCCAATGTTCATTTATCTACTGACGTTCATAGCATTTTTCTCAATGATTTGTATGTGGTATATGTAGATATTGTCTCTATTTGAATCTATGTTGCAAATTTTTTTATTGTAGCCATTTTAATGTACAGGAATTTTTTAAAACAAAATTTTATATAGCCAAATCTATCTTTTGCTTACTATATCTTTTGTTTGCTTTTAGGCTTAGGAAATATTCTCCTGCTCCGAGATACACTATTTATTTCTATTATTGTCTAGTTATCTTCTGTCTTGACTTTTAGATTCAACAGTTTATTCCATCTGGAACTGATTCTGGTGTGTGTTATGTGATGAGAATATAAAGGAATTTTTCCAAATTATGAACCACTTGTTTCAATACAATTTACTGAATCTTTTTCTTTTCTACTCAATTATTATACCACACACACATATAATATACATAATTATTTAATATATAAAATATTCTATTGTCTGCTCTGAGTTATATATTCTTGAGTGGGAAACACTATTTTTACTATTGTGACTTTATGGTATGTTCACATACATGATTGACAACTCTTTTCTTGCTGTTTTTCTAAGTTTTTCTATATATTTTCCTGTATTTTCAATATAGGATTTTAATTGTTAATTTCTAATATGGTGAGAGGATTTGGTGGATGTTGCAGTAATTTTTTTGAAATTTACGGGAATTCCTTTTTGCCTTGTAAAGGGTCAATTTTGTAAACGTTCGATGTGGGCTTGTCTGATAGAAAGGTACAGAATTCTCTCTATACGTCCATTAAATCAAACTTGTTATTACATTTTTAAGATCTTCCATATTCTTACTAATTTTATGTCTGCTTGATGGACAAATTTTTGAAAGCTATGTTAAATCACCTACTATGACTGTGGACTTATCAAATTTGCTTATTATTTCTTAGGTTTTTTAATGTATTTTGTGGCTATGTGGTTAAATACAAGTTTATGATCAATGTTCTTGCTGGGTTTTTCTTTGTATTGTTATGCCATGCCTCTTGATTTCTATTAGTACTTCAGTTCATATTCAGTTCATATTCACAGTTTCAATTTCATTACTTGTGATTGGTCTGTTCATATTGTCTATTTCTTCCTGGTTCAGTCTTGGAAGGTTATACCTTTCTAAGAATTTGTCCGTTTCTTCCAGGTTGTCCATTTTATTGGCATAGAGTTGCTTGTAGTAGTGTTTTATATTTCTGTGGTGTCCATTGTAACTTCTTTTTTATT
This sequence comes from Mesoplodon mirus, assembly GCF_964341445.2. Lineage (NCBI taxonomy): Eukaryota > Metazoa > Chordata > Mammalia > Artiodactyla > Ziphiidae > Mesoplodon > Mesoplodon mirus. Next base: position 98,648,964 of record NC_138986.1, on the reverse strand, counting down.
CCTAATTTTACTGATTTGAGTCCTCTCATTCTTTTTCTTGAGGAGTCTGGCTAAAGGTTTCTCAATTTTGTTTATCTTCTCAAGAAGCAGCTTTTAGTTTTATTGTTTCTGTTTCATTTATTTCTACTCTGAATTTTATGATTTCTTTCCTTCTACTAACTTTGCGTTTTGTTTGTTCTTTTTCTCTATTTCCTTTGGGTGTAAGGTTAGATTGGTTATTTGAGATTTTTCTTGTTTATTAAGGCAGACTTGTATTGCTATAAACTTCCCTCCTAGAACTGCTTTTGCTGCATCCCATAGGTTTTGGATCATCGTGTTTTCATTGTCATTTGTCTCTAGGTATTTTTCGATTTCCTCTTTGATTTCCTCAGTGATCTCTTGGTTATTTAGTAACATATTGTTTAGCCTCCATGTTTTTGTGTTTTTTTACTTTTTTTTCCCTGTAATTGATTTCTAATCTCATAGTGTTGTGGTCAGAAAAGATGCTTGATATGATTTCAATTTTCTTAAATTTACCGAGGCTTGATTTGTGACCCAAGATGTGATCTATCCTGGAGAATGTTCCATGTGCACTTGAGAAGAAAGTGTAATCTGCCGTTTTCAGATGGAATGTCCTATAAATATCAATTAAATCTATCTTGTCATTTAAAGCTTGTGTTTCCTTACTAATTTTCTGTCTGTGTGATCTCTCAGTTGCTGTAAGTGAGGTGTTAAAGTCCCGCACTATTATTGTGTTACTGTCGATTTCCTCTTTTGCAGCTGTTAGCATTTGCCTTATGTATTGAGGTGCTCCTATGTTGGGTGCATATATATTTATAATTGTTATATCTTCTTCTTGGATTGATCCCTTGAGCATTATGTAGTGTCCTTCCTTGTCTCTTGTATCATTCTTTATTTTAAAGTCTATTTTACTTGTTATAAGTATTGCTACTTCAGCTTTTTTTGATGTCCATTTGCATGGAACATCTTTTTCCATCCTCTCACTTTCAGTCTGTATGTGTCCCTAGGTCTGAAGTGGGTCTCTTGTAGACAGCATATATATGGGTGTTGTTTTTGTATCCAGCCAGCCAGCCTGTGTCTTTTGGTTGGAGCATTTAATCCATTGACATTTAAGGTAATTATTGATATGTATGTTCCTATTACCATTTTCTTAATTGTTTGGGGTTTGTTTTTGTAGGTCCTTTTCTTCTCTTGTGTTTCCCACTTAGAGAAGTTCCTTTAGCATTTCTTAGAGCTGCTTTGGGGGTGCTGAATTCTCTTAGCTTTTGCTTGTCTCTAAAGATTTTGATTTCTGCATTGAATCTGAATGAGATCCTTGCTGGGTAGAGTAATCTTGCTTGTAGGTTCTTCCCTTTCATCACTTTAAATATATCATGCCACTCCCTTCTGGCTTGTAGAGTTTCTGCTGAGAAATCAGCTGTTAACCTTATGGGAGTTCCCTTGTATATTTTTTGTCATTTTTCCCTTGTTGCTTTCAATAATTTGACTTTGTCTTTAATTTTGGTCAATTTGATTACTCTGTGTCTCAGTGTGTTTCTTCTTGGGTTTATCCTGCCTGCGTCTCTCTGCACTTCCTGGACTTGGATGGCTATTTCCTTTCTCATGTTAGGGAAATTTTTGACTATAATCTCTTCAAATATTTTCTTGGGTCCTTTCTCTCTCTCTTCCTTCTGAGACCTCTATAATGCACATTTTGGTGCACTTAATGTTGTCCCAAAGGCTTCTTAGGTTGTCTTCATTTCTTTTCATTCTTTTTTCTTTATTATGTTCCGCAGCAGTGAATTCCACCATTCGCTCTTCCAGGTCACTTATGCGTTCTTCTGCCTCAGTTATTCTGTTATTGATTCCTTCTAGTGTAGTTTTCATTTCAGTTATTGTATTGTTCATCTCTGTTTGTTTGTTCTTTAATTCTTCTAGGTCTTTGTTAAACATTTCTTGCATCTTCTCAATCTTTGCCTCCATTCTTTTTCCAAGGTCCTGAATCATCTTCACTGTCATTATTCTGAATACTTTTTCTGGAAGTTTGCCTATCTCCACTTCATTCAGTTGCTTTTCTAAGGTTTTATCTTGTTCCTTCATCTGTACATAGTCCTCTACCTTTTCATTTTGTCTGTCTTTCTGTGAATGTGGTTTTTGTTCCACGGGCTGCAGGATTGTAGTTCTTCTTTAGTGCCCTTTTAGAATTGATATTCTTCATACCCCCTTTTTCTCCTGTGCTGATTTGTAAGCTATAGATTGTATTTCTGCCTTTTTTGGTGATTACTCGTAAATGTTTCCATATATGCAAACAATTCTAACAAAGTCTACTTTTTTAGTACTTCTATCTTCCTCTCAAATATCAGATTCTCATTGCAATTTACCTACTCAGCCATCCCATCTACAATCATGTTACTGTTATCTAGAATTTTATTTTTCCTTCTTAAAGGCAAAATTATTATGCTTAAATAGTCAATTACATTTAAGAGGTCCTTTTATCATTTTCTGAGCTAACAATTGTTTCCTCATTCCATGTCTCCACTCTTTTTTTTTTTTTTTTTTTTTTTTTTTGTGGTACGTCGGCCTCTCACTGTTGTGGCCTCTCCCGTTGTGAAACACAGGCTCCCGACGCACAGGCTCAGCTGCCATAGCTCACGGGCCTAACTGCTCTGTGGCATGTGGGATCCTCCTGGACCGGGGCATGAACCCATGTCCCCTGCATCGGCAGGCAGACTCTCAACCACTGCGCCACCAGGGAAACCCCATGTCTCCACTCTTAATCCAGTGTTATTTATACTTGTATAATTTAGAAAAAGTCTGTAGGGGGTAAACTCTTTCTGAGTATATCTGAGTTTCTTCTTTTAGTTTTACCTCACTTTTAATAATAGTTTTGCCACACAAACAATTTGAATTTGGCAGGTATGTTCCTTTAGCACTTTAATGATATTATCCTATTGTTTTCTAGCATCCATGACTGCTGAGGAAAAGCTTGTTACCAGTTTCAAAGTATTTCCTTTCAATATAATTTACCTTTTTCCCTTGGTAGCTTTATTATAAATAAATAATCTTATTTTTTCTTTGATGTTCAACAGTATCACCATGATACATCTCACTTTGAATTTATTTTACCTGCTTGCTATTCATAGTGTACTTTTGTTATGAGAACTCACTTTTTCTTTTTCAGTTCAGATATTATTTCTTCAAATGTTATTTTTCCTCTATTCTGTTCTTCTGGAACTTCTATTAGACATGTGTTAGAGCTGCTATACATAATCTACTGTCTCAACTGCTCTTTCGTATACCTCATCTCTCTTTCACTCTGAGCAAACTCTTCAGTACCATCTTTCAATATGCTAATTCTCTCTTTGACTAGGTCCAATCTAGAGGATATCCTACTTTTAGAGTTTTTCATTTCAATAACTATCCCTTATTTTCATAATTTTTGAATGTTTATTTTCTCATGTCCATTTAATTTTTTAATTTTTGCCTTATCAAAAATTTTGATTTTTTTTTTGTTGTTATTCAGATTCCTTCATTTAGCTCTTAGAGCACTCTACATATATTCATTTTGAAGTTGTTGTCCAACTGATATGAAATACTGTTTTAATCTGAGGTTAATCTGTGTCCCATTGTTGATTTTGTTAGATGGCCTTCTGAGATCAAATTTCTTGATGCACTGTAGAGGTTTGGCCATATTTCTGAAATTAAATTTCCTCATGTATGGTAAAATTTTGGTTTGTAGACTCATTTTGAATACAAAGTTTTTCAGTTTCATTTTTTCTCACTCTCTTAGCTATTTACTTGCTTTTTGTATTACATTTCATCTAGAATTTGTATATGTTTGAAATGGGTGGCATGGGGAAATAGGTCCTCACCAGTTAATTCTGTCATGTGTCATCTCTTTTTCTATATTAATACTAAGGTAAATTCCTCCAAACATCACAGAGATTGTGTTTAGAGATGTTAAAACTTTAAATTAATTTGGGAAGAATTGATACCATATTAGACTTTCCAACCAAGAACAAGGACTGTATGAATTTCTATTTCATCAGGTCTTCTTTGCTGTCTCTCAGTAAACTTTCATATTCTAATGCCTTCTGGAATAGTTAAACCTATAGTACTCAAAAAAGTTCTTTTTATTTATTTATTTTTTGATGAACAACAGAGCAATAGATTTTATTACACTTTTCTTAGTGATTAGTGTTTTAACATTACAAAAATGTATGTCCCCTTTTTAAAAATTCAGATATTACAAATATGCACAAACTAAAGAGCATACATTATTTCCTTCTTCTCTAGTCCCTTGTTCTTTCCTAGAATTAATTCTTTTATTATTTTTTTTAAATCTTCATGGGAGTATAATTGCTATACAATGTTGTGTTAGTTTCTGCTGTATAACAAAGTGAATCAGCTATATGTATACATATATCCCCAATATCCCCTCCCTCTTGTGCCACCCTCCCAACCTTCCTATCCCACCCCTCTAGGTGGTCACAAAGCACCGAGCTGATCTCCCTGTGCTATGTGGCTGCTTCCCACTAGCTATTTATTTTACATTTAGTAGTGTATATATGTCAATGCTACTCTCTCACTTTGTCCCAGCTTACCCTTCCCCCTCCCCATGTCCTCAAGTCCATTCTCTACATCTGCATCTTTATTCCTGTCCTGCCCCTAGGTTCTTCAGAACCATTGTTTTTAGATTCCATATATATGTGTTATAATACGGTATTTGTTTTTCTCTTTCTGACTTACTTCATTCTGTATGACAGACTCTACGTCCATCACCTCACTACAAATAACTTAATTTTGTTTCTTTTTATGGCTGAGTAATATTTCGTTGTATATATGTGCCACATCTTCTTTATCCATTCATGTGTCAATAGACACTTATGTTACTTCCATGTCCTGGCTATTGTAAACAGTGCTGCAATGAATATTGTGGTACGTCTCTTTTTGAATTGTGGTTTTCTCAGGGTATATGTCTAGTAGTAAGATTGCTGGATCATATGGTAGTCCTATTTTAGTTTTTTAAGGAACCTCCATACTATTCTCCATAGTGGCTGTATCAATTTACATTCCCACCAACAGTGAAAGAGCGTTCCCTTTTCTCCACACCCTCTCCAGCATTTATTGTTTCTAGATTTTTTGATGATGGCCATTCTTACTGGTATGTGGTGATACCTCATTGTGGTTTTGATTTGCATTTCTCTAATGATTAGTGATGTTGAGCATTCTTTCACATTTTGGTACCAATCTATATATCTTCTTTGGAGAGATGTCTGTTTAGGTCTTCTGCCCATTTTTGGATTGGGTTGTTTGTTTTTTTGATATTGAGCTGCATGAGCTGCTTGTATATTTTGGAGATCAATCCTTTGTCAGTTGCTTCATTTGCACATATTTTCTCCCATTCTGAGGGTTGTCTTTTCGTCTTGTTTATGGTTTCCTTTGCTGTGCAAAAGCTTTTAAGTTTCATTAGGTCCCATTTGTATATTTTTGTTTTTATTCCCATTTCACTAAGAGGTGGGTTAAAAAGGATCTTGCTGTGATTTATGTCATAGAATGTTCTGCCTATGTTTTCCTCTAAGAGTCAAAACAATTCTTGATCAATGTTGCTATCTTAATATTTCTAGAATGTATCCAGTATGCAGGAACATTCAGACTTGAGGTGATATTTCTCCTCATTCCCTACAAGGTCTCTTCTATCAATTAATACCACTCGTTATTTGTTTTTTACTGTGAAAGGATGCTATCAGCGGTGCTTCAGGCTCTGTAAGGACATGAGTCCATTTCTCTCCCTGGGATTGCTAGGTGTTTTGATAATTTAGAGCTACATCTTCTTGGACTCATTTCCTACAGTCATCTGTTTCCTTTTTCAAGGACAATGTCAAGGCCCAAGGCTAGAAACACATGGCCATAAGCCAAGAACAGAAGTGCTCTATAAGCTAAAGCAGCAGAGGTAGTTGATGGAAGGTGTGTGTGGGTGTGAGTGTGTGTGTATTTGTGCATATTAAGGACACCTACTTATAAGTCTCTGGAGAAAAGAATCGTTTCTCATAATTGTCAAGCTCTACTTCCCCTCTGTTGCATATTTTTGATTATAAAGTATTTGTTCTGAATACTAATTATCTGGTGGGGGTTGGGGGTAACTATAGCAATCCAAGAAATAAATATACCATTATGTTCATATTTAATCCATTTAAATTTGACTGTTTATTTATTTAGCAATGGGAACTTCCAAATGTTTTTGAGTACCAGCATGTCATGCTTGAACCTAATTAACTCTCTTTTTTTTTTTTTTTTTTTTTTTTTTTTGCGGTACGCGGGCCTCTCACTGCCATGGCCTCTCCCATTGTGGAGCACAGGCTCCGGGTGCGCAGGCTCAGCGGCCATGGCTCACGGGCCCAGCTGCTCCGCGGCATGTGGGATCCTCCCGGACCAGGGCACGAACCCGTGTCCCCTGCATCGGCAGGCAGACTCTCCACCACTGCGCCACCAGGGAAGCCCCTCCTAATTAACTCTTTTCATTCTAATTTACTTATGTCATGTCTGCTATCTTCAAAAGAAATGTCACTTGGCAGACCACTCACCAAGGAAAAATAGATTTAAAATATAGATAGTTTGTTCTGAGATTTGCCCATAAAACATTTACAAAATGGAATAATTTCTGAACTGCTGACAAACAATATATTCCTATATTTGATATATGTGTGTACATAAATAATGCTTTCTTTCCAAATAAAAATCCTAAACAAATATTGTATATTAATGCATATATGTGGAATCTAGAAAAATGGTACAGATGAACCAGTTTGCAAGGCAGAAATAGAGACACAGATGTAGAGAACAAACATATGCATACCAAGGGAGGAAAGTGGGGGTGGGGTGGGGGGATGAACTGGGAGATTGGTATTGACATATATACATTAATATGTTTAAAATAGGTAACTAATAAGAACCTGCTGTAGAGCACAGGGAACTCCACTTCACTGTACGGTAGAAACTAATACAACATTGTAAAACAACTATACCCAATTAAAAAAAAAATCTGGGGCAAAAAAATATCATAGGAAAGTTTAGTACTTCATAAATCCAAAAAACAAAATCCTAAACAGTATCAAAATTTCAAGATCTACAAAATTCCTGTTGACAACAATAACAACAATGAAAACCGAATCAAAACAAAACAAAATCTCATTAGGTCAACCATATTTTCTTGAAATGAAATGTGTGCTACGTGGGTCGTCTCTTTAGGAACCACAAAATCAATTTCCCATAAGATAAAATAGTTTCAATCAAGCATTTTTTTTCTTTTTTAAAAATTTATTTATTTATATTTATTTTTGCCTGCATTGAGCCTTCACTGCTGTGTGTAGGCTTTCTCTAGTTGCAGCGAACGAGAGCTACTCTTTGTCATGGTGCGCGGGCTTCTCGTTGCAGTGGCTTCTCTTGTTGCAGAGCATGGGCTCTAGGTGCATGAGCTTCTGTAGTTGTGGCACACAGGCTCAGTAGTTGTGGCTCGCAGGCTCTAGAGCACAGGCTTAGTAGTTTTGGTGCACGGGCTTAGGTGCTCCATGGTATGTGGGATCTTCCTGGACCAGGGCACAAACCTGTGTCCCCTGCATTGGCAGGCTGGTTCCTAACCACTGCACTACCAGGGAAGTCCCCAATCAAGCATTTTTAATTAAACTAGTTTACAACAGAATCCCATTACCCCAATTAAAGGACTAAACATAGTATTTATAGACACTTCTTAATAACTTAAAAATAGATACCAACAATTACACTTAAAAATTCCACATTAAAACAAAAATCCTAAGATCCAGTAGGTTAAAGTGAGTTATTATAAGTAGGAACTTCTGAAAGTTTGGTCGTTCCTTGCTGATTACACCATGCAACTCTTTCTAGCGTCATGAGAAGACAAACCAAGATTTAGAACATTCCTTTGGCTGAATTATGTCCTTGTAATTTGCCACACATCACTCAATTAAAACAAAAAGCCTTGAATTACTACAATAATAATCTGAATCTTTAACTTCAAGAAATGAATTCTGTCCTATGAAAATCATTAAAGCAAAAAGGAATAAATATGTTATAACATTTTTGAAACTAGGTCTTTAATAATCAACCACAGAAAATTCCCAGCTCAGAAACCAGCTTTTCAATACCCACTGCTATATTTTAAATGGATAACCAATACGGACCTACTGTATAGCCCAGGGAACTCTGCTTAATGTTATGTGGCAGTCTGGGTGGAAAGGGAGTTCAGGGGAGAATGGATACATGTATATGTATGGCTGAGTCACTTTGCTGTGCACCTGAAGCTATCACAACATTGTTAATTGGCTTTATTTTAATATAAAATTAAAAGTTAAAAAAAATAAACCAGCTTTTCAAGAATAAAAAGAATCCACTTTTAAATATATTTTAAGTGTATCTTTCATTCTCAAAAACCAGAAAATATGTGAGTCCATAGCTATTGCTCTAGGTTCTGCAATGTTCCTTCAACATTCCTTCCGAGGATTTAAATGGATTTAATTTTTAATGGAATGAAATTTAATAAAACTGTCCTTCCTTGCAAAATGCCAGTAATTGGAATTGCTACTGTAACACAAGCTTTCAGCTTTTCATCCAACTTTTCATTACTGAAGGATTTGATAGTAACACCTTTTTCAAGTCACCACTTTCATCCTTAAATATCAACTTTCTTCATTTCAACTCATTCTAACATCGTACCCAGCTCTTTCTCATTCCTAATCATAGCAGCCCAGTTAATCATAAACATGATACAAAAGAGAAGTAACAAGTAGGTTCTGCAGATTCAAGGAAGCATGCCAAGTTGTGGATTTCTTCAGAGGACAATATGAGTTACTGACTTCCAAACTCTCACCTCCTCTGTAATATCCCCCTCAGATTGTATCCATCATCTAGCTAACCAATCTAATTCCAAGGAATTCATTATCTTTCATGGCTGACCATTTTGTTTTGAAGAGTACTAAAGTGACTATTCAAAGAGACTCCTGGGTTTACATAAAGAAAGTCTATTCTGTCTTCTCCAAGACAGCACTTAACATTTTTGAACAAAACTATGACATCTATCTACCCCCAAGTTACCTTCCCCTGTGTTAAGCATTGGCACATTCTTCAATTCCATTCCCTCAACCTTTCTTATCTGAGTAGACACCAATTTGCCTATAGCTCTCTTACAATGTGGCTTCCAGAACAAAATAAGTTTCAGACAGTCTGATCAGTGACAACTAAGACGGGGTTGCCACATCGCTATTGTAAATTCTATTCTTCTGGTTTAGCTCCTCAATATGGAATTTGCTTTTGGGGGAATGATATCAAATTGTTGTTTCATTTTGAATTTATAGTTAAAGTCTCTGGGCCTTTTTATCTGATATGTTGTCAAGCTGGTCTCATTAATACAATATTTATGTTTTTGGACCTATATGAAGACATTTTCATTGCTTTCTTTTGCACTAAAATTAACCCACAAAAATAGAAACAGAAAAATATTTAAATAGCCACAGTTCCACTAATCTAAACATATCAAATCAAACATTTAAATTTTTCCCTTAAGTCTTTCCTATATGCTTAGTAGTACTCCTATCATACATACCATTTTGTTATTTCATTTTACATTATGTTGTATGTTTCCATATTTCTAATACATGGATTCCAAGATTTCTATTTAAATCTTCTGCAGAATTTTCCATTAAGTTAATATACCACGATTTCATTAAGTATTTCCAGTTATTAATATAAATAGTCCTACTTACTTCCCAGGATTTTAAGGTTAGATGAACTCCTCTATGAATCTACAGTAAAATGGTCAAACTGCTTCCAAAATGGAAGGAGATGTATGTGCTAGGTTTCCCCTAACTCTGTAGGAATGACCATCCCAAGGAATACCTTCTAAGTATTTAAGAATATCTTTGTTTCCCTCAAATTAATGGATGGATATTACAGATATTGGGTTTAACTTCTTAATTAGAAAATGAAGAGCAGTTATCCTTTTCTACCTTATGCCAGATTCCCTAGCAGTGTCATGCAAGCATCTGTTTAACCTGGCCTCACCTTACCTTACCTACTCTCCTCTCTTCCTCCAGGCACAGTTAATAACCTCTACCTGTATGTTCCAATAGCCTTTTGTACCTGTGTCTGAGTAAGATATACAATTCATCACATTGTTTCATAATTGAACTCTACATCTTTGTCTCTTACCTAGACTGAGATTTTCAAGGGAAGGATGAGGTCTTCATTTTTCTATCACCAGTATGTACAAGTGTACCTGGCATAAAGAGTAAGTGTTTTGTGAAGGAACAGAGAAACATACCCATTCCATCTTGTCTGCAATGGTATTACCATTATAATGGTACCTTTTTTTTTTTAAGACACATCCCACTGATTATTATTAATGTTGAGTATTTTTCCATGCTTATTCAATTGTTGAATCATCTGTTGTGTGATTGTCTATGTTCTTAGCCCATTTATATATTGGGATAGGCCTTTATATTGTCATCATAAATCTGAATGTCCATTTTCATTTAGCAAATGCTTATATCACATTTATGATTTGCCAAGTGTTGCTCTAAGTGCTTGGAAATTATTAACCCATTTAATCCTTGCAAAAACCCTTTGAGATAGGTGCTATTAGAGGCATAGAGAAATTAACTCACTTGTCCAAAGTCACACAGCTAGTAAAGGGTAGAGCTGGGATTTGAAACCAGGGACTTCAGAGTCCAGGGTCCTAATCCCTATATTATTCTATCCCTATTCATATTTTAAAATTAAATTTTGTAATATTTAATTTTGTAAAATTAAATTGATTATTGATTATTGTAATATAATCAATAACTAGTCTGTGGTTGTGCTATTTATTTAGCTACTCTATTTTCAGTTGTACTAACATTCTGAAAACAACTTCAGTGTCCAGAGCTATCCAGACCAAAGCTGGATTATAATCTGGAGCCCCGCTCCCTCAAATCGGTTGGTTGTTTTTAATGTTGATTTGCCTAGCCTGGCATCTGACACCCCAACGTGGACCCCAGGTAGCCTCACACACTGATACTTCCCTCCCCTGCCCCATGTGCAATCCTGATTGTGAAGATGTTATCTTTGTTTCCAGAATTTAATTCACTTTCTCTGCTAAGACTGAGACTCGTTTATGCATAGAACTTTCTCCATAACTTTTTAAAAAATATATAAATTTATTTTATTTATTTATTTATTTATTTTTGGCTGTGTTGGGTCTTCATTGCTGTGCATGGGCTTTCTCTAGCTGCGGCGAGCGGGGGCTACTCTTCGTTGCGGCACACAGGCTTCTCATTGCGGTGGCTTTTTGCCAGCCTCCCCTGCTGGGAATTGTGCTGCTCCTCACCTGGACTTCCTGCTCACCACATTCCAGCCACCTAAACACCAGGAGGCAGATTGCCCCTTCCACTGAGAAACCCCTCACTGGCTCATCCCAACTATCAGACAGAACCCTGTGTCAGACAGTAAAACGTTTCCTTCAAGACTAAGGCCACAGACCTACTTGAGAATGGACTTGAGGATATGGGGAGGGGGAAGGGTAAGCTGTGACAAAGCGAAAGAGAGGCATGGACATATATACACTACCAAACGTAAGGTAGATAGATAGTGGGAAATAGCCGCAGAGCACAGGGAGATCAGCTCGGTGCTTTGTGACCGCCTGGAGGGGTGGGATGGGGAGGGTGGGAGGGAGGGAGATGCATGAGGGAAGGGATGTGGGAGCAGATGTATATGTATGACTGATTCAGTTTGTTATAAAGCAGAAACTAATAAAAAAAATCTCAAAAAAAAAAAAAGACTAAGTCCACCTCCCATTTTGGGTGTCATGATTTTAAACTGCCACTTATACCCACAGAAAGCATAGAGTCTCTTAGAGTGTGAATGCAGACCCCCAGCCTCCAAAGCACAGCACAGACACAAGCCCAACTCCCACCCACACCCACCCCACACCTCAGTATCCTCTGCCAATTATTGGCTTATTTCCCATTAGCCACTGCCCCTCTGTAGGGATTCCAGCTATCCTCACTGCATTGAGAGAATCTGTTAGTCTTCTTTACATTTTGTTCTCTTATTTCAAAGCTTAGAAAGTTGCCAAGCCTTGGAAGACATTGGGACTGAAAGGCGAGTGTCAGGCTCTTCCTTTAAAGTTTAATCTCATTCATTTGATTCATTAATCCACATTTCAGCATTCTTCTGAATATGAATTCTGTTTCTAATATATTCACATCAGCAAATTTATTATCTGAAACTTGTTAAAAATGTCTCTTGTATTTCATTCCACTTACTCTCGTCATATACAAGACCACTCACATATATGCAGGGTCACCTGTCTCATTTGAATACCTAAGGATCCACACAGCTGTACTGTAATCCAGTCTACTTTTCTCTCTCCTGTCCATTATGTTGCCATAAGAGACTGCAAAAATGCCATCCTGAAATCCAGGTAGATTGTTTACACAGATTTGCCTGATAAAACAATATATTTGTGTTAAGGAAGGAAAAGGTGTCCCTAGGGATTTTGTGATATGTGTTTGATTTTTTTATCTTAATTGTATTTCTCTTCCATATTCAGAAGTTGTAAAGTTGATGTGGGATATCCCTAAATGGCTGTGAACTTCATTCCAAGCTAATAGTCCCTACAGGTTTCAGAAGTAAGGCTATCTACTACTAAGGTAGCTTGTGTTATATTCTCTCAAAGTTCCCCTAAGTCTGGTAATTTTTCTCAGAAGAACCATAAATATTTCAGAAAGTAGAAGCGACAGGTACTTACTGGGTTCATCAGATATTTCTTGATCACTAGATTTGAATAAAATAGCTTTCCAGTAAGTATTATAAGTAGATAGCTGATTTCTTTACAGTCATCAAGAAATAGTAGGAATTATTTTGAGAAGAATACAATGGAGGCCTTTTGTAAAAAATAATTTTGTTGCTTTCACAATTGAGCTATTTCCATTGTTTATAAAGATAGAACTCTTCCCATTTTATCTCAGGTGGCTTCTGTCTTCATATAAAAGACCCTCACCACTTCTAGTCCATCATTTCATTAACCTATTTAAAGTTGATTTCAAGTGACACAGAGTTCACTTGAAGCACAATGTTCCAGACAGCTTTAACTAACAGTTCAGTGTTCTAATCACTTACAAAATTCAACTTCTGTCTCAGATGTTATTTTGTATTACAAAATGATTTTTCAATGGCTCGTTTATAAGAAAGCTGTTTCACAGCCGTGATCTTAAAATTTGGAATGAAAGTCCTAAAATGATTGCATGTAAAAAATTCCATCCTGGGGCTTCCCTGGTGGCGCAGTGGTTGAGAGTCCGCCTGCCGATGCAGGGGACACGGGTTCGTGCCCCAGTCCGGGAAGATCCCACATGCCGCGGAGCAGCTGGGCCCGTGAGCCATGGCCGCTGAGCCTGCGTGTCCGGAGCCTGTGCTCCGCGACGGGAGAGGCCAGAACAGTGAGAGGCCAACGTACCGCAAAAAAAAAAAAAAAAAAAAAAAAAAAAAAAAAATTCCATCCTGTCCAAAGTTAACCCTAGCAACAGGGCAACCATAATAGAAATGAAAGCCTTATGAAATTCTTAACATTTTCTCATTGCTCTGGGGATTTTCTTAGCTGAATGCATATATATATATATACGTAATTTTAAATTAGTGCTTCTCCTTAGCAAGTTCTCATATATTTTTTAGTATCCCAGAGCTAGAATTGTTAGTTTAACTCCTCACCATTCTGAAAAGAAAGTCTAATATAGGTTTCTATTTTTAGGCTTATGTGGTTTTAGGACAAATTTACCTTACTGGTCCTGACTTTTGGTAATCTCTCATTCCAGAGAACAAGAATGAAAAGAATGAACATTTTGTAATTAGGAAATTCAGTAAATACCCTCAATGAATACTAGAAGGTATAAAATGAAAAAGCTACTACTAGTTTTGATTCCTTAAACGCAGTATTGTGGGTTTTTTTTTTTTCAGTGATTTACTGGCAACACCAAGTGAGCAACTGTTTCCCATATGAAAGGCATCCTTTAACATGTCATCCAAAGTAACAGGTTCAAAACCTAATCTCTCTGCTTTAACTATCAAGTACTATTTTGTTTGTATGTTTTGTGTAGTATGTGGAATGCTAACCATTTTCCTTCAAAATCCAATCATAAAAATAAACAAGCAGCATATACGACTACCTCTGTGGTCACATATACTTGAGCTCAGTTTTGTAATGCTTATAAAATGGGCAATTAACACCTTTGCATACTTAGCTAAAGAGCTAGTTTAATTGTGATGTTAATCATCTATCTTTTGTCCTAATCCATTTTATTTTAATGTAGGCATCAAGCAAAGAAATAAAATGAGAACCTGTAGTCAAAAGATATCTGTGGATACTTAGAAAACATTAATGTCTTCATTTACATGTATTACAGGGTAAGGCGTGTAAAGGAAAATGTTAAATTCCTATGTTGTGATGAGTCAGTTTTGCTCTGTGAATAACTGAATAAAGCAAATTTGTCCTTTGCTGTATGCTGACAGGATTACCACGTGTTCATACACCGTAATTAGTGACACTCCACACTCTCAGGAATCTTAAAGTGTGGAAAGCAAATGGAAAAAGAGTATTATCTAATGCACCAACAATTCAAATGCACATGTGATAAAACGGTTGCTTTTAGTACAGCATGCATGGAATGAGGTCTTCAGAATTTGTCAGTAGCAGGTGTTGGATATATAAATATACATCCAGAACTGTACGTTTGGCCTCTCTGTTTCCCCTTCTCTGTTACTTCTCTTTGTTAAGCCACTGACCTTATGGCTTATGTGAGAATAACTTACCAGAAGTGACTGTCACGTTCTTCAGATTAGAATAACAAATGTGTATTATTTTTTGCTACCATCTAATCCACTTAGATTACCTCTTTTAAGATGGATGAATTCTGAAAAAGATGGCTTTTTCAGCTATAAGAGCTCCATCTATTTGATTATGTTGAACATAGAATTCATTGCCTAGTATACAATCTTCTAATTAAAAGCTGTATGGAAAACATACATTGTGTGCAGTATACTTTTAACAAATTTACTTATAGACACCTGAGGGTCATCATCTGCTCCTAAACGAGAGATTTTGCGAAGTTTGAGAAATGACATTTATTTAGTCAAATGTTCAGGCTTCTAGCTTCCAGGACCAACTTTAAGTCCCTGATATGGTGTTATATTTCAAGGTAACTGACCAGGAATTTAGGGGAAAATTGTTACTCTTGGACTTCTTTAACTCTATAAGGGACATGATTCACCTTGCCTATAATTGACATATATTCTAGGTAGTGGCTTCCCTTTCTGATTGCAGACCTTAGCCAAATATGCAATCCAAAGGCTTACAAAATGCTTGCCCCATGGACACAGACTAGATAATCAAGTAGACATTTCTGCATTTGGTTCATTTTGAAGAATTGGAACATCGCTTTATAATCCATCCTGCTATACTACATGCTTAGTGATTGATGAGATTCACTTCAAATATGTAACCCTGCAAAGAAACTTCCAAATAAATTTTGATTAACAAGCTCAAGCTAGGTTGCTAGTGTCACAGAGCAAGATCAGAACTACTTGCTTACTGCACATGCAATATCTAGGCTAGAGTCTGGCACATAGCAGGATGTCAGGAAAGGTATTTGGTTTGTCTACTAGGTGAAATTGATGGACTGGCCAGTTGTAGTTATGACTGAACCACTCAGCAATCCCATCATTAGAGATTCTTCCAAGATTAATGAGAATCATCATTGGCCTAAAAAAGGCAAAATCCAAGGGTTCCGCCCGAGATTCCACCTCAGATAGAAGAGAAACCATATGATTTGCTCATGCCTTTAACTGGTTTCTGAATGGTCCAGTCTCTTACTAATGATATGGTAAGTCAGACTACATTATAACAGAACCTCTGGTTCTAACAAAATTACTTGTCCTATATCAACCTGTACAAACATGGCTTATAACTAACTTCAGAAATTAAAAAGGTCTCCACAAGCTCAACAGTAACACTATTTTGTGATCATCACAATGATATTTTAGGGCTTCCCTGGTGGCACAGTGGTTGAGAGTCTGCCTGCCGATGCAGGGGACACGGGTTCGTGCCCCGGTCCAGGAGGATCCCACATGCCACAGAGCGGCTGGGCCCGTGAGCCACGGCCACTGAGCCTGCATGTCCAGAGCCTGTGCTCCACAACGTGAGAGGCCACAACAGTGAGAGGCCCGCGTACCGCAAAAAAAGATATTTTATAGAAAATAAATAGAAAAATACTTTTTTCATAGAAAAAATACTTTTTATAGAAAAATATTTTTATCTTTATAGAAGAATACTTTTATAGAAAAATACTTCTATTTCAACTCACAGGAAAATTAAGATATCATATGATCACAGTCATTTTTTTTAATGATTACAAAACTATATCAGAAGGAAAGACACCAAAATAACAAGTGATTATCTCTGGGTGTTAGGATTATTGGTGAGTATTTTCTTATTTCTTATTTCTTTTTTCCCATATCGTCCAGATTTTCTACAATAAACAGGTACTATATGTATAATTCTAAAACTTTTACGTTTAAACTGTTACCAAATTGCTATTCATGTTTCACTTATTTCATTTCCAGATAACTGTTCAGTTCACCTCTGCAGCTTAATTAAGACCTAAATTTTCACAAATGGCTGGGATAAGAACATAATTTTATTTGAATGAATGTTTGTCAATGATTTTCTGCAAACAGAAAGAAAAGCCTGAGCTAGAACTTGTCGTCACACCCAAAAAAATAAATGCCACTTAGAAAAGTCAATCTATGTGTTATTCCTTTTTAAAAGAAAGGCATATGGATATCTCATCTGTATTCTGTTTCCCCATGCTAACCTGAATTCATGGTGAACAGTAAGTAAAACTTAGTGTGGTGTGCCTGACGAAGAATCATAAGAATTGCTTTTATTATTATTTTTAGAAAAGGAATTTCCATTTGAGGTTGCTGAAAGTTTCAGTTCCTAGAGTTGAAAATATCAGTTAAGTTTGGTAACAAATTCCCTTTGTTTTGGGAAATTCACCAGGAAGGAACTTGTACACATAAAATTACCTCCCATTGTTGCTGGAGAGACTTGGGAGGTCACCATAAATCTGAATGTAGTTTCTATGGAATAAATCCTTGTTCTGTCAGGTAAATGCAAATGGCTGCATTTTCATGCAGACCGTGTCTTTGCAGGTTAGTGAACTGTTTTCCCCAAATATGGATTTACACTGGATAGTAGTGCCCTCCACATACCAAGACTGGATTACCCCAAATTTGGGAAATACGTTTTCAACTAGCATTGTGATTGTACCACCTGAGCCTTCACTGTCAGCTATGCCCTCCTTCTTCTGCTAGAGGAATGGGAGTTTCCAATGTCGGTCTAGCTGGGGCAAGAACGGGTGGGCCTGGGCCTTGGGGAAGGAGAGATACTCCTTGAGATATGGAGCTAAAGAAGTAGGGAGCCAGGGCTTCCCTGGTGGCTTAGTGGTTAAGAATCTGCCTTTCAATGCAGGGGACAGGGGTTCGAGTCCTGGGCCGGGAAGATGCCACATGCCGTGGAGCAACTAGGCCCGTGTGCCACGACTACTTAGCCTGTGCTCTAGAGCCCACAAAAAACAACCACTGAAGCCCGCGCGCCTAAAGCCCATGCTCCACAACAAGAGGAGCCACCGCAATGAGAAGCCCGTGCACCATAACGAAGAGTAGCTCCCACTCACTGCAACTAGAGAAAGCTGCGTGCAGCAACGAAGACCTAACGCAGCCCCAAATAAATAAATTAAATAAATAAATTTATTTTTTAAAAAAAGAAGAAGAAGCAGGGAGCCTGAAGTGAAGGAACATGGAGATTTCTACATGGCTGTAGTAGTAGACTAGCTTCCAGACACACAAGAATCTGCAGGGGGTGGGGCTAGAACCCCGACACTGGGTTCAAACCTCCAGGTAAATCACTTCAGCACCAGAGAGTATTATTTCCCAAAGATTCAGTAAAGCCTTACTGAACATCACTGCCCTGCACCTCAAAGGGATTTTGAAGGGTTCAGAGAAAGACGTATCTGCACTTAGAGCAAATCAATCTTGCATGTGCAGTGTTAGGTGTTACCAGAAATGGTCACAGGTGACTTGGAAAACTCTGGAGTTCCGAGTGGTCGTCTGGGTGGGTTCGAGAGATGTGGAAGCATTCCCTAGTGATTCCCAGCACTACGTGAGGAGAGGAGTCCTAGGAAATAGATTTCAGACTTCAACATTCTGGGCAAGTAGGAAACACCAATCGTTATGGCTTGAATAGTCAAATAAACGTGACCCCAAGCTAGGGAAGAGAGGTGTGTTGCCTATGCACGTATAATCCAGTCTTTATAATATATCAAAACACAAGGTTTGAGACTTTTAGTCAATCAGATGACCCATTTTGAGTTCTCAGTTTCACCTGTTAAAATGTGTTTAGCAAATGCTTCACTTAAAAAAAAAAGTTTTCCATATTGTTTTCAGTTCTACCTAATTCCTGATACTTTCCTCTCTGGCTTCACTAAGAGATTGTCGTTCCATTCTTATTGTTAGCAAGTTCTTTCTTATACCTTCCTCTCCTCCAAGCTAACATTCCCCTCCTATCTATATGGAGAGAATTGTGCCCTCTACTGCAAAGAACACATCAAATTGCTTCAGAAAATAAGATAGAATAAGTCAACCTTACATTCCTGACGGGCTATCGGGGGAGTCCATAAATGATCCAAATCCTGTTAAAAGGCTCAGCACACTTCCGAGGAAAGTGGTCTGAATCACTTCTCAGGGTCCTGTATGAGCATTATGGCTCCTACTGCATGGTTTTCATGAAAACAGTCTTGTTTACCACCTCCAGGAGAGTCTAGCCCTGATGTGGAGCCAAGGTAAACAGCGGCAAGTGATTAAGAACTGCTGAGCCAGGGGAAGCATCCAGACTCCTTGTTCATGTTGTTGACCAGCCTGGCTTCTCATACTTCTTGAAGAGCTGAGGCAGGCTCCTTCATTATCGTCCACCAACACCTGGGAGCCATTCCTCTGCATCACCTGTCAGGTGGGGACCAGAACAGTCTCAATTTCTCCACCGTGTAAAGTAAGTCAGAAAGAGAAAGACAAATACCGTATGCTAACACATATATATGGAATTTAAGGGGAAAAAAATGTCATGAAGAACCTAGGGGTAAAACAGGAATAAAGACACAGACCTATTTGAGAATGGACTTGAGGATATGGGGAGGGGGAAGGGTAAGCTGTGAAAAAGTGAGAGAGAGGCATGGACATATATACACTACCAAACGTAAGGTAGATAGCTAGTGGGAAGCAGCCGTATAGCACAGGGAGATCGGCTCGGTGCTTTGTGACCATCTAGAGGGGTGGGAGGGAGACACAAGAGGGAAGGGATATGGAAACAGAGGTATATGTATAACGGATTCACTTTGTTATAAAGCAGAAACTAACACACCACTGTGAAGCAATTATACTCCAATGAAGTTGTAAAAAAAAAAAAAATTTCTCCACCGTATCCTCAAACTAGGTAGCCAGGAGAGTCCTACAAGCTGCTATTAATTGGGGGTGGGAGGCATACAGGGAAGTTGCTTTCTCCTTCAGGGCTTTATGGATGAGACAGGGGCAGTCATGGGTCTGTAGGAACCCTCTGTTCTGCTCTTGCCTTCTTGTCTCAGGGACAGTGGCTTCCCTCACAACGCCTAGTCCATCCCCTTAAGGGCCTAAGGCTGGGATCCAAATAATCAGAGTGCAGTTCACCAATGAGAGTTCCGGGACTGGGCCAAGACACAGAGGTCAGTGACCTCTTAGCAGCTCAACATTAGGAGAAATTCAAGTCCAAGCTGAGGACCAAGGCAGGTGAACTCAGAACAAGGAGCCATGTTGGGCAGGATGGCTGACTGGAAGGTGAGCAGGTGAGAGGGCAGAGGAGAACAGGGGGGGTGAGACTGGATGGGCACAGAGCAGCTTGATGGGAGGGAGTGCAGCTCCGAGCCCCTTGGCTTGGACCATTGCACCCACAAGTGTTTAAAATGAATGATTGCACCTGACATTAATTATCCAATTGGAGAGGTAGTGACTGAATCTGTGAGCCTCAGGCACAGACTGCCAGAAGTTAGCCCTCCTCCCCAGAACACAAGGATGGCTGCCACGGGAACACATAACCCAAGGATGTACCTCCTTCTAGCGGCTGGGACAAGCACTGGTGCCTCCTAGTTAGGGACTATCACTGCTTCCCACTCTGTGAAGTCTGGAGCTTTGCTTCTTCAGGTGTAAGGAGACTTCCTGTGTGGAAAGAGCCTGGTGTTTGTGTGCCACCCCAATAGTACACTTTCTTTTCTCTTTCGAGACCCACTTATTCATCTCACACTCATTTTCCTCTCCCTCTGCCCCTCACCTCCACTTCCTGATAATTTTTTTCTCTATCTTTATGCTTTCCTTCTTGACTTGTTTCTTTCATCTTGTCAAGATGCACTTTATTCCTCCTAATGAATGGAAGGATATTAGTCTGAATTTACAGTACAAATAACCCCAAGCCCAGAAGCAGGCCAGCCCACGCTCAGAGGATGCCTGTACCCTCACCTCCACGGGCCCATGCTTCCTGAATCCCAGTCTCTGGGGACGGGATCGAGGCCTCTCCTTGGAAGCAAAACCAGCAGGTGAGTCTTGAGAAACCCTTGCATCAGTGCCGCCTCCTTCTAGGGCAGGGACTCTGTCCTTTTCATCTTTGTCACTCGGTCCCCAGAATAGTGTTTAATAAAAAGTAGGTGCTCAGTAACTTCTTGTTGAAAGAAGAACTAAACTAATGGCCAAATTGAATAAATAATGAAGTATCAGCCCTGGGCGAAACAGTAAAAATGTATTCAGTTTTTCAGCCTTTCACGTTTATCAAATTTTGCCTGTCATCCCAAAGCACCAACACCTTCCATTATACCCTGACCTCAGTGATCCTAATAAAAGGTTCCATTGAGTCCTTATCCCACAAACCAAATATGTTGATTCCGTAATTTGCTTTTCAAAAATTTTACTAAAACATAATTGCTCATTTTCTCTTCATCTAGGGTCTCTGTGCCTTTTATGATGACAGCTCCCTAATATGATAAATAAATATGTATATTTGGTAATTGTATAAGGGTAAAAGAGTTTCCTGAGAGCATTCTCCCTCTCCTTTTAGGTCTTGTGGATTCATTTGAATAGTGTTTTCAGAAAACATGGGTATTCAATGTCTTTGCCCTGATCCCCTGGTGAGACCCAGATAACAAAGGCTGCAGGCTTCCTGGGAGGAAACCTCAGCAAAAAAAATTGGGAAAATTTATTGGATAAAATAAAGTATTTGATTTGTAACACCTGTTATAAATAAGAAAATGGCCCTTGCAACTTCTGTTGTTGTTTTTTTTTAAAGGCACTTACTACTATGGTTATTCTCAATATTTCTCATATATTTAAAACTAAGCATGCATTTCATGTTATGGTTTATAAAATAAATTTTAAGCTGGAAAGAAAAATCTTTTACTTTTGAAAAAATGACTATTAAAATCTTATTAATTACAAAGTGAATTTTTATCTTTTGTTTTAGCCATCGAAGAATTTTTAATATGGTTTATATTTTTCAAATTCTATAAATATATGATATTTTTATATAGGCCTGAATACTGCATCACTTTTTCCAACAGGCAAAAAAAGTGTGTTTTTAAAAATATAAACCCATCTAAATAAATATAAACTAAAATTTATCTTGACAAAGATGACTGTGAAATAAGAATAAGTGAGCCAGGTTACTAAAACTCAAAATTCAAAAGGTAGGCCAAAAAATAAGATAATAATGAAATTAGAAAGCTGCTAACATGTTGAGACAGAAGTTTGGGATCACCAATGGATCCCAGTGGAAAGAACAATCAAGAAAGCTTATGGTCATGAAAAGATGCTCAACACCATTAATCATCAGGGAAATGCAAATCAAAACCACAATGAGATATCACCCACACATGTCAGCATGGCTATCATCAAAAAGAACAAATGCTGGTGAGGAGGTGGAGAAAAGGAAATCCTCATACACTGTTGGTGGGAATGTAAACTTATGCAGCCACTGTGGAAAACAGTTACGGAGATTTCTCAAAAAAATAAAAATAGAACTACAGTATGACCCAGCAATTCCACTCCTGGGTATATATCCAAAAAGAAAAAAAAAAAAACACACACACAAAAACACTAATTCAAAAAGATACAAGTACCCCAATGTTCATAGCACCATTACTTACAATTGTCAAGATATGGAAGCAACCTAAATGTCTATCAACAGATGAATGGATAAAGAAAATGTGGCATGCATATATATATATATATATATATATATAGGAATACTACTCAGCCATAAAAAAGAATGAAATTTTTCTATTTGCAACAACATGGATGGACATGAAGGGTATTATGCTAAGTGAAATAAGTCAGACAGAAAGACAAATACTATATGATATCACTTATATGTGGAATCTAAAAAAGTACAACAAACTAGTGACTAAAAAAACAGAAATGGACTCACAGATATAGAGAGCAAATTAGTGGTTACCAGTGGGGAGAGGGAAGAAGGGAGGGGCAATATAGGGGTAGGGGATTAAGAAGTATAAAATACTATGTATAAAATAAATAAGCTACAAGGACATACTGTACAACATGAGGAATATAGCCAATATTTTATAATAACTGTAAATGGAATATAACCTTTATAAATTGTGGGGTACTTCCCTGGGGGTCCAGCGGGTCAAAGACTCCATGCTCCCAATGCAGCGGGCCCGGGTTCGATCCCTGGTTGGAGAAGTAGATCCTGAATGCGTACCGCAACTAACAAGTCTGCGTGCTGCAACTAAAGATCCTTCGTGCCACAACGAAGATCCCTCATGCTGCAACTAAGATCCGGTGCAGCCAAAATAAATAAATAAATAAATAAATATTTTCAAAAGTAAAAAATAAATAAAAATTGTGAATCACTATGTTGTACACCTGAACCTTATATAACATTGTACAACAACTATACCTTAATTAAAAAAAGAGAGAGCTTATGGAATTCATTTCTCGAATCTTCATTTAAAAAAGAGATTTTCGGTCTTCCCTGGTGGCGCAGTGGTTGAGAGTCCGCCTGCCGATGCAGGGGACGCGGGTTCATGCCCAGGTCCGGGAGGATCCCACATGCCACGGAGCGGCTGGGCCCGTGAGCCATGGCCGCTGAGCCTGTGTGTTCGGAGCCTGTGCTCCGCAACGGGAGAGGCCACAACAGTGAGAGGCCCGTGTACCGCAAAAAAAAAAAAAAAAAAAAAAAAAAAAAAAAAAAAAGAGAGATTTTCCCTAGTGTGGAATGACTTACATGGATTGTTATCAGAAGGCAAGAACATGTACTAGATAAACATTTGAGTATCTTTGGCCCAACAGGCCTTTCTTCCTATTCATGTGGTCCTGGTATTTCAAACTAGATCGTTAACTTATTTTTTTTCTGTAATATAAAGCATTGACGTATATACACTACCAAATGTAAAATAGATAGCTAGTAGGAAGCAGCCGCATAGCATAGGGAGATCAGCTCGGTGCTTTGTGACCACCTAGAGGGGTGGGATAGGGAGGGTGGGAGGGAGGGAGACGCAAGAGGGAAGGGATATGGGGATATACATATACATATAACTGATTCACTTTGTTATAAAGCAGAAACTAACACCCCATTGTAAAGCAATTATACTCCAGTAAAGATGTTAAAAAAAACAACAACATACATTTTACATTTAGTGTCCAAGCTTTGGTGATAGTCAACTACATTGAAATCAATAAATTATTTTACTTGCAGTTAGACCACATGAAGTTTGGTTCTTCTGAGCATGGCTTGAGGGGTTCGGTTTCTGACCCTGTGACAGTGTTGGTGGACACTGGTTCATTTTCTTCTTCTTTTTTAACCCAATAGGAATTAAATATAATGGAGCTACATTGAACAGAATAGTCTGTACTTATAGCTTTATTTTTTTCAGGCTCCCATAGAAATAACTCCTAAGAAGAAGACAACATCCAATAATAAAAAGACTAGGAACATGGACTCCAGGTTCACATATAGGAAACATACACATCATTCAAGACCGAATGTGTTCAATACACATAAAAAATGTCTTTTATCTTACTAAGGAAAAAAGAAAATAACTTAGCAGAAATGTACACCTGAGTTTTTCCATGACAAGCATGGTGTACGCCCTCTTCTATTCACTAGCTCAGCTCTGAATAAGGACTTGCAAGGGCTGAGGCGGGGCCACCCTGGAGAGGCGCTACAATCCTTGTCACACAATGTTCTGTTGCCACAGAGTCCACAAGCGGTTGCGGTGGAAGGCAACGTACTGAAAAACGCACTAATGCAGAAATGTGTGTAAGGCATTATAGGAATATGGAGGTTGAGTATGCAGCTCAGCTTGTGAAGGCACCGGGGCAGGGGCTGAGGCTCTCAGGTGTCCTGCTTGTATACATCCTGCTGAGGATTTGCTTAAGTCCTGCTTCAGGACTTAATCCTGAAGTTCATGAGACTTCTTTAGAGAGTTTGACATGGAAGGGTCTGATCAGAGCGCTTTTCTAGAAAAATCACTTTGGTAACCATGTAGAAGACAGATTCGAGAGCAGTGAGGGTGGAAACAGGGAAATGAGTTAAGAGAAGGGCAGGGAAGTGCATCCCTACCCCACGTCTGGAACCCAGGGGCTGGGGGAGAGTGAAATGTTTGGAGAGGAGCACCGATGGTGACAGTCTCTAGTCTATAATCATTATCGAAGAAGACTCGTTGCCAGTTATATGCAGATCCATGAGAAGAACAGACCCTAAAAGGGTTGCCTGTAGACCTTAATGGTCTTTCAGTCTCGACCATTTGGTTTAATAGTATATTTAGTTCATTCAGGGAAAGAATACTTTTCATTAGTATTTGCCCACTGTGTAATCTGGGTACACTCTTTCTCCCTAGCCCAACAACAGGAATCCCACCTCATTCCAAGCTTGCTTTAGTCACTCAACAAATATTGACTATCTACCACATGCCAGGCACTAGGGATACAGGAATGAACAAGGCAGACATCAGACAACATCCCTATCATATGGCTTAAGGTCTATCAGGAAAAATAGAAATTAAATAATTAGACAAACAATTATTTACTTATTGTTGCAATAAGAACTGGGAAGGCAAATATGATGTGCAATGAAAATCTAAGAACGGGGGACAGTTTGGAGGGTGAGGGGCATCAGCTGGCTGGAAAGTGAGTCAGGTAAAAGTCCAGTCCAGGGAATGGTTACAGGCAGAGAGAAATGCTTGTAGGAAAGCCACTGGTATTCGAGAGAGAACTGAAATAAATCCAGCATGGCTGGGGCATAGTAAGCAACAGAAAGGGGCAGGGGGCTGGAGTTGAGACAGGAATGAGATCACAGAGGTTGTCGTAGAGCAAATTAAGGAGATGGCACATTACCCTAAAGGCACTAGGAAATGATTGAAGTTTTAGGCAGGGGAATGACATCACCCTCATACAGACATATGAGGGCTGCTCAAAAGGAAATTTACAAGAGGAATTAATGTGTTGGACACCATAGTGGCTCATTCATCTTCAATTCTTTTTATTTTTTTTTTTGGCCATGCCACACTGGATCTTAGTTCCCCCACCAGGGATCAAACTTGCACCCCCTGCATTGGAAGCACAGAGTCCTAACCACTGGACAGCCAGGGAAGCCCCATCCTCCTCAAGTCTTTACTTATATGTCCCTCCTCCATGAACCCGCCACCTTTTACCACCCTTTCTAAGATTACAGCCCCATCTTCCCACATTAGCCTCCAGATACCACTTGCTCTTCTCTTTTTCCATTGCACTTGTCCCTTTCTAACATTTTGATAATTTACTTATTTATTAGTTTATTTTCTGTCTTCTCTTCTAGAATGTAAGCTCCACTGGGGCAAGGATTTTTTTTTTCCTAGAAAGTGCCTGCCACATGGATTCTCAACAGATATTTGTTGAGTTAATGGTATATCACATTATTATTTAAAGCTATATTGTAAGATGGCATATCTACCAGTGTTTATACTTCAATATACTTTGTTTAAAATAACTGTTTCCTAACTAGGCCAAGCATGGATGGTGATTTGATTCTTGAAAATTGCTGCTGCAGCAGAAATGCATCATCTCCTTACTCAAGTGTATGGGAAAATGTTTTTAGTTGATCAAATATCAAAACACTGAGCAAATTTTAGGAAGAAAAGATTATGAAACATGGTCAGGAATCATGAGTCACTGTGACAGCTTAGCTATTTTACAATGTTGCTACATATAACAATCAAAATATTCTGCTGTGCTGACTAAATTATAGTATTTTCACAACACAGGAGTGATTAACCCTTTAAACCTACTTTTGAAACACGATTGTAGCCTTACTTGAAGGTGTTTTAAGGACTAATGTGCAGTTGGCAAATTATAGCTTGTGACAATGTCTAGAATTCCTCGGAGAAAAGCCAGTTGAGTTGCAAAAAGGGCTGGGAATTCTCCCTTTAATTTCCCTGTGTACCTGACCTCATATAATCAGAGGGATCTGAAGAGTTTCCAAGCTTATTTCACCAACAAAATTTTCCAGGAAAAATCATTTCCACTGTCAGTGCCATTACTACCCATGATTTCCCATTCATTCAGTTATTAAACTCATTTAATGAACATCTATTACATTTTTGGCACCATGGTAGATATTGGTCCATTCATTTATTAGCTCACTCATCAAATATTTATCTGCATTGAGGAGGGACAGATTTTAAGAGGTAAAATGGGACAATTGTATAGTCAGGAAATTATTTGTAAAAAAAAAAGGGGGGGCTTCCCTGGTGGCGCAGTGGTTGAGAGTCCGCCTGCTGATGCAGGGGACACGGGTTCGTGCCCCGGTCCGGGAAGATCCCACGTGCCGCGGAGTGGCTGGGCCCGTGAGCCATGGCCGCTGAGCCTGCGTGTCCGGAGCCTGTGCTCCGCGACGGGAGAGGCCACAGCAGTGAGAGGCCCGCGTACCACAAAAAAAAAAAAAAAAAAAAAAAAAAAAAAAAAAAAAGAGAAGGCTTAGGTAAATAGAGGAAGATATATTTAACTTTCATTTAAAAAAACACATTCAGTTAGCTCCAGTTTTAAAAGTTATTTTGGCCAAAAGGAAGACAATGAGATTATAATTGGAAATCTTCTTTGCAGTAAACATATATAGATATGTTAAACCAAATATAAACACCAAAAATAATTACATTACTTCATTTATATGTCTAGCACTATAAAGAAATTTGATTGCATATTATTGTCTACTTTCCAAACCACTTGAAGACAGCTCTCACATGAAACTATAGTGCAAGATAATAAGACTAAAACACGGCAAAGTTCTCACTGAGCTTGGTTTCTTGACTCTGCACCCATTTTTGGAAATGGGGTTCTTTTACTCATCCTTGCAGAATGAGTGTGATTCCAAATATGAATCAGTGGGTAGTATTAAAGAATGACTTTTAATCCCTGCTCTAGAATTTCTCTTTCTAGCACTCCCGCCCCTGCCCTTGACCTGCTAACTGGGTTCTGCTTCCCCATAATACACTTGCCTGGATAACTAGGTATTGCCTGCTTGGTCCTAGGCTCACCAAGGTTAATGAACACTGAGCATTTTCTGGCATGTTGAATGTTCCCCTAATATGTGCAATTTGGTCGTAGACACCTGCACCTCAAACACTAGAGATGAGCTGAGATTCATATCCTTTTTTTTTCATCCTTCTGTACCTAGATCAGCCTGACTAAAGCACCCAAATATATGCTTTCAACAACAATTAAAGCAATCTATTCTACATAAACTTGCTCATAGTTAATAAAAATGGACATAGCTTGTGCCAGAATATTCTTTCACACATGTAAGAAAATCACTCATTCCACTAACCCAAGATATCCCTCAAGATTATGAAGGTGGGTTGTGTTATTTTATTTCTCAAATGATTCTGCTATTTGCTATTCTTGAAGTTTCCATGTAGGAAGGAATTTCCTGGCCATGGAATGAGCACATCTCTACTGACCTGATCTCAGTCAAGCCTCTGCAAGGTATCCCTACCACAATTAAGACCTTTCATCTACTCTTTGGAGTCAGAGGTCACAGGGCAGTGTTTGAAGACAGATACTTTGGTTTCCTGAATCAAGGAGGCCAAGATGAAGCTGGCAAAGTTTAGAATCGGTGAGTTATCAAGCTCCAGAGGTATGGGTCTATCTTTCTAGATGACAGTAACACTTAAACCTATCATAAATGTCATCCAGCCTTTGACATGGTCACTAGGGAGAACAAAGGGGCAACAGAGACTCTGCAGCAATGAGGTCCTTGACTGTGGACAGACCCCTGACATTAAATGATTCTGCTACATGCAGCTGTATGAAATGAAGCAGATGAGGATGAGGACTTGGAAATGCCTCCACCACTGCCAGCTGAAGCTCAGACAACTGCAACTAGAGAAAGCACCAGATGTGTTTTAAGGGCTTATTATGCCTAGTAAGTGGCAAGGCTGTGGGCTATGAGGGGATTATAGCCCGTGAAAGATGATATACTTAAGTGAATATAATCACCATTAAGTGTTTATAAGCAAGAGATTGTGTATCTGAGGCAGGTCTCAAACAGAAACAGCCACACAAACCATGACTACAGTTGGAAATTCATCAACAATATTTATATACATAGTTCAGAAAGGGCTATGGCTCCCTAATAAGGACTGATTGGTAATGACAATCAATAATATCTCCAGGGGCTTCCCTGGTGGTGCAGTGGTTGAGAGTCCGCCTGCCAATGCAGGGGACACGGGTTCGTGCCCCGGTCCGGGAAGATCCCACAGGCCGCGGAGAGGCTGGGCCCATGAGCCGTGGCCGCTGAGCCTGTGCATCTGGAGCCTGTGCTCCGCAAGGGGAGAGGCCACAACAGTGAGAGGCCCTCATACCACAAAAACAAACAAACAAACAAACAAATAAATAAATAAATAAATAGTATCTCCAAATACAAAGGACAGGAACCAGCAATAAACCACACAGCTGCCAAATAAGGTCCCTCACTGGACAGCACCAGGCTAAGGGATAAAGCCCCCAACAAAACTTCAAAGACCAAGCAATAGTATGTGTTACCCGAAAGAAATGTATATCTTCAAAATTTTGTTGCTGACTAATGAGAAATATTTTGATGTCCCTAGGTAGCAAAGCTACATAAATACTAAGTTTATTGACTTATTTATTTGATTCCTATTTTATTGCCTATGCCCATGAAATGGAGGCTTTAGGGTTTTCTTGTATGTCAATGTTCACTCTTCCTTATCAGCAACATCCTGAGTGAACTTGACAGGGGCTGTAGAATAAAGTCAGTAACAATGGAAACAAATTGGCTGTCTCTCCACATCTAGTAGATTTAAAAGATTCACCACTGACACTGATTCAGGTGTCATTAAATCAAATGCACATCTCTGGTGATACCCATCTAGAAGCATCTGAAACAGAGACATGACAAGCCTCCAAGTCCATGAGTGATGAACGATGATGCCGGAATTTCAAGTTTGGTTCTTATGAATACATCTAAAATCATTCACAATAATAGAATTAATCCAGTTTTAAGTTGAATAGGACAAAAATTTAAGGTTAAGACATACACTGATCAAGTCAATAATGGCCATAAATTTGGGGAAGCACAACAATCAACTCATTCTTTTTTTTATTAATTTTTATTGGAGTACAGTTGATTTACAATGTTGTGTTAGTTTCGGGTATACAGCAAAGTGAATCCATTATACATACATATATCCAAAGAGCTGGCACTCTGGCATTATTTTTTTTTACCTGTCTTCCTCCTTAAAAGTGAAAATGTGATCCTCCATTGAGAAGTTGGTTCTCCAAACTAACATTTTTTTAAAAAGGAAATTATATATTTTGTTTCATTATACTTGTATTTGGAGTTTAATTTGGGAACTTTCTAACATGAAACTAACATAAGTATTTGAATAAACTATAAATGTAGAGACTTCTAATTTTCTAAACCTCGCATGACAGTCCTCTGTCCTATGTAATGACATCCACATGCCTGAAGCATAAGCCCCTGGACAAAGGAAAGCACCTGAGGCAAGTAGAAACAAAATTCAATATTGTTAAATGCATTATGTGCTAGAAAGAGTAAGGCCTTACTTGTTCCAGCCAAAATTAGTTTAAACAGTAACACAGCAGTCATTCTCATCTGGTTATACTGAACATCAAATAGCCTAAACTTTCCATTTCTCTTTAATGTTCTCTTTACTGGAGAAACAGAAGTGGATGACTGATATAGTTATAGTTGATAATTATACAATTATAATTATAGCTGATCTCTGTAATTACTTTTGCATGAGAACTTTTGAAACTGACCGGCAATGTGCACATGTTCCAGTTACACAATTTGAGGGAGGGTCAGAACCTTGGGTCTTTTCCTAGTGCATTGCTGTGTTCCTGCATCTGGACAAAGACAAATGCACAGCCTTCTATAATACCCAATATCAAAGACAGCCTGAGTCACTCGCTCTAAGCAACTCAATATAAACTGTAGACAAATACAAACAACAACTGAAAATACAGGAGGTAAAATAACGAGAAGAAAACTTAAAGAAATACACAGTGGGAGGTGAGGCCCACTGGCTCAGCCCTCACATCCTTTTAAGTTAGAAGTTTATTTAGGGAACTTCCATCTCCAGACAAACTTTTCTGCTTAATCCTCTCCTTTTTCAAAGAAAAATCTTCTCACCTCCAAGAATTCCCTTGAAATCATCTCTTTAGATTGGAAAAAAATAGAAAAAAATAGCTGTTCAGAAGAGCATTACTGTGCAAAGACTGTATATGTAAGTGTTTTCTTCTCTAGTTTACTGAGAATAATAGAAGCTCAGTTCAACCTATGATGATATTTGAAATAATCTGGTTTCACGTCTCAGGAACTAGGTAAATTCTTAGTTTATTTTCTCACTTTAGAAATGATACTAGTTGAATAATGTATTTATCAGGGAACTGTATAAATTTGAATTTTAGTTCCAAATTAATAAAATAAAATAATAAAAATATAATGTAACATGACCATATATTAATCCATGAACAATTCCATTACTCCATGAACAATTCTGAGTACTATTACTCAGAATCCATTACTCCATGAACTATTCTGAGTACTATTAATCACATTTATTGGGCTTTTAATGTGCATCATACACTGTGCTATGGGCTTTGTATGCATTGTCTCATTTGGTGGTAATAACAAGTTTTTGAGGTGGATGTTATGATCATGCCTATTTAACAGATGAGGAAACTAAGCCTTAAAGACTACAGAATTTGCCCAGTCATACAGCAAATAAGGGCCAATGCAAGGGATTCAAACCAATACTATAACCTAAGATATTAGCTGCTACACTTCCCAGCCCATAAATTTCTAAAAAGGACTTTGTTGACTAAAAAGCTAATTAATATTATGACATGAGAGTCTATTGTAATACTATCATATCTTTATCAGAAGAAATGAGTACAGTGGAAAGAACACTGGATTGGAAGTTGGACGTGTGGGGTTTAGGATTTGTTATGCCATTATCTCACTGTGATAGAGGGAAAGTCACTTAAACTCTCAAGTCTTAAATGTCCTTAATTGTAAAAATAAGAGACTAACAGAGGATTTGGGAAAGATTTGCAGATCATGTGCAACTCGATCTGGGGTCTTGAAGGATGAGTAGGAGTTTACCTAGTATGTGAGAGAGACTATTCCAACCAGAAGAAATGGTGCACTGTGTTATTTTAATTTATGCTCAAGCAGATTTTTGCTAATTTTGGGGGCACTTCTCCATGAGACCTAAGTGAATCACTTAACCTCATACTTTGAGAGTATAGGTTTCTCTCTATAGGTCCTTCACAAGGGTTTACTTCTGTGTGTCATTGTGGTAGTTGGTCCCCAAATGAACCTTCCAGTAACAGTCTCTTCCCCTTGAATCTGGGCTGTCTGTGTCGCTTGCTTTTGATCAATAGAATATAAGAGAACTGATGCTGCATGACCTTGGAGTCAGATCACAAGAAAACTTATAACTTCCACCTAGGTTTCTTGGAGCACTCACCTTGGGATGTTCCCTCTTGGAAGCCAGCCAGCATGCAAGAAATGTGACTACCCTGGACCACGTTCCCATGAGGAGCCCAAGCCACATAAAGATAACTTGTGTTGGTGCTCTGGTAGAAACCTCAGATGAGCTCTCAGTGAGCGGCCAGTGTCAAGTGCCAGGCATGAGAGTGAATAAGCCATCTTGGACAACCCAGCGGGGACTTCCGATGACCACAGCCCTGGCTGTCATCTGATTGCAACCACATGAAAGACTTCAAAGGAGAACTACCCAGCAGAGCCTTGTTAATTTACAGAACTGTGAAAGAGAATAAGAAATTGCTTTTTTAAGCCAAAGATTGTTGTACAACAGTAAGTAACCGGAACAGCCACATGAGATTTAAAACAGGGAAGCAAAATGAAAACACCATATTTAAATTATTCTAATTGTTATCATGCATTAAAATGTACATATTCCTTCAAAGATGCTTATTGTCATGGAATTCATTCCTAGACTGATTATGAAGCAGAACCAACTTAATAAATATGTTTGTCCTGTCTTGGAATATACTGTCTCTTCATTTACTTCCATTCTTAAATAAGTTGAATGGTTTCATGGATGAAATGTTATATTTCCTGGGATGATGTAGTTGCTTGAATCTCAATCTTACTGATATTTCATGCAACCTACTGTTTTCTTGCTATGTTAGAATGCTCATCAGTTTCATGGTCTCTTTCATTTGCCATCTTATAAAAGAGAAGTGAGACTTCCCTGGCAGCACAGTTGTTAAGAATCTGCCTGCCAATGCAGGGGACATGGGTTCGAGCCCTGGTCTGGGAAGGTCCCACATGCCATGGAGCAACTAAGGCCATGCGCCACAACTACTGAGCCTGCGCTCTAGAGCCTGCGAGCCACAACTACTGAAGCCTGTGCACCTAGAGAGCGTGCTCCACAACAAGAGAAGCCACTGCAGTGAGAAGCCCACGCACCACAATGAAATCCCAATGCAGCCAAAGATTAATTAATTAATTAATTTAAAAAATCATTTAAAAGAGAAGCAATCTTTTCATCTTTGTACAGTACAAGTACATTCAGGATATCAAAATTTGCTTTTTGTTGTCGGTTGCTTTTGAGTTTGGACAGACATGTCACATTTTGTATGTAGAGGGGGATATATTCCAATATAGTTATATTTGCACCTCATGTGTTTTTTTCTGCTTTGTCAGAAAAGCATCCCTGGAATAAAATCTCTCTACAGTTTTACCTGAAGAACACATTAAGTTTTTAGAGAAAAATGCAAATTCCACTTCCACCTCAGGTCGTTGCCTGAGGCAATCAGATTGTCCTTAGCTTTAGTTCTGTTTCTTGTACTCACTGTATCTTACTCTTGTGTCTTAAAGACATTTGCCCTCACATGTTGGTGTAAATTGTTGATCTACATGTAATTATTGTTGGTTTGTTTTTTCTTTATTAAATCTGATACTCAGAAGAAAATATGTATTAAATCAGAGATACAAAAAAGAATGTATATGGTGACATATATGTAGATTGGTTCAGAAAACAATAAGTGCAATGTATTTTTTAAAAACATGTTTTGGATATCTATGTATTTAACTTCTTTTCTGAGAGAGATCAAAAAACCTTTCCATGTTAAAAAATATTGAATGTCAATACTTATTCTTGCTTCAGATTTGTTGAATATTATTTATTATGTCCTTGGGCCTTCACAGGGGATATATTGACAAGGAATCCTTTTTCTTTCTCTCAATGTACTTCTTTTAGTCAATTTTCTTTCCTTCAACTTTCATGGTTGAAATTTCTAAGTTTTTCTGGAGATAAGAACATGGCATTTCTTAATCTTTGCCACTGGAAATATGCTACTATTTTCAAAGCTTAGGAAGATTTTCTTCCAAAACAACCAATTACATTTCAAAAGTTGGTTTTACCCTTGACATGATTCACTAATTTGCATATGATACTTCCATTGCAGGGAGATTTTCAAACATTTTTCTGCTACCACCCATGACAGAAGGATGTTCATGTGTGGGATACTCTCCCATGTATAGTAACAGAGACACGATTAGCATACTGAAGACAGACTATGGCTTTCCATACTTCCCATGCCATGTGTACATAATTTACTGTATGCAATATCACACTATTATAGGATTACAATGAATCCACTCCAATTTATTTTTGAAAAGTATATCACTCACAGATTGTATTATTTTAACCATTATTGGAATCATGTTACTTGCTCACAATCTCTTAACTAATAACAATGTATATGACCCAACATCACTTTTGGACTATGGGAGAACCAGTATTCTACACTATTTCCTTATTTCGTGACAATTGTATAATTTATTGGCATAATGTTCATAACAATCTATTATCCTTTTAGCATCCATAAGACCTATCCTCTCTTTCATTATTATCATTGAAAATTTGTGTTATCTCTCTTTTTCCTTTCTGGCTAGGGAGCTTATCTGTTTTATTGATCATTTCAAATAAACAGTTTATGGTTTCATTGAATTTCTCTATTATTTGCCTTTTTTCACTTTCATTGATTTTTACTTGTATCTTTATTATTTCTTTCTTTCTGCTCATGCTTAGTTTCATTTCTTCTTTTTCTCGTTTGTTAGGTGTTTTTCATTCTTTAAGGTATCTTAATGCTATAAATTTCCCTCTAATTTCTGCTTTACCTGCATCCCACAAGTTTTGATATGTAGCATTTTAATTATATTTAATTCAAAGTAATTTCTAAATTTCCTATGGGGAAGTTAGACCCATGGGTTGTTTGGAATGTGTTAATTACCAAACATGTAGGGATTTCCAGATATCTATTTGTTATTAAATTTTAGTTAAATTCCACAGTAGTAAGAGAATGCAGTTTGTATAATAGTAATCCTTTTATATTTATGAAACTAGCTTTATGGTCCAGAGTGTGGTCTATCATGATAACTATTCCATGCGCACTTGAAAAGAATGTATTCCACTGTCATTGGGTGGAGTCCTTTATAATTGTCAATTAGGTCAAATTGATTGATATGGTTATTTCAAGTCATCTGTAATCTTTCTGTCCACCTGTGCTATCAGTAGAAGAGTGTTGAAATCCTCAAGTATAATTGTGGATTTGCCTATTTCTCCTTTCAATGCTATTCATTTTTGCTTCAGCCCATTTTGAAACTCTTCTCCTCAATATATATACAGGTAGGATTCTTACATATGCTTGGGGAATTTTTATCTCTACGAAATGTGCCTCTTTAACACTCCTAATATTCCTTATTGTGTAGTCTGTTCTGTCTGATAATATTGCCACTCCAGCTCTTTTTATCAGATTTATTGAGGTTTAATTTACATACAGTAAATTCACCAGTTTTAAGTGTACAATTTGATATGTTTTGAGAAATACATGCAGTTGTGTAACTATCATCACAATCATGATATCCAACTTTTCCATCACTCCAGAAAAGTTTCCTTCTGCCGCTTTGCGGTCAATCTCTTCCCCCATCCCTGGCAGCTGACATGCTTTGTTTCTATAGTTTTGCCTTTTTTAGAATGTTATATAAAGAGAATCACAGCTATAAGTAGCATTTGAGGTGGGGCTTCTTTGATGTAGCATAATACATTTGAGATTCATCTATGTTGTTAGTTCCTTCCTTGTTATTGCTTAGTAATATTCCATTTTGTTTATCCATTTACCGCTAGAATAACACTCTTCCAGTTCGGAGCCACTATATAAATCTTTTACAAAATGGGAGGACAAGGTTTTGAATGGAAGTGTGTTTTTATATATTTCTTTTGTTTAAATATCTAGGTGTGGTATTGCTAGATATGGTAAGACTAGCATTTGAATCCTGACAAAGATAGTCTTGGGCTGCCTTTCTTTAATTGTCAAGCTTGCGATTAATGCTAGAATCAGTCCCAATAGTTACAAAATCACGATTCATACTCAACACTGTACCAGGTGTAAGAGAATAAACAACAAAACCTTGATATATATAGTTAGACATTTTAAAGCCTCCAGGCCTAATAGAGGCCACCTGTAGCCAGGAAACATGGCAAGAAAATTCACAAATGAAGTTCTGATCTTGATTGTACCGTGAGAATTTAAAAGATTTTTTTAGGTTAAGGTAAATAACAGTCTTTGAAAATGTCAACACGTGAAACTTTTAGCATAGCCAAATCCCTGTTTAGAAATCCATGTATACAATTCAAATACACTTAAGACATTCAAACACTATTTAATCGGCAAAAATTACTTAAGGGTACAAAGAGTTTTCCTTGCACACCTAAATGATTACTGTCCTTATGATCTGGGACTCGATTGATGGTTTTGTCAATTTCTCATCCTTGTGGTAGACTTCAGTATGCGTTTCAGACCAAAGTGGCTAGAATTAACTGCCCACCCCAGATCCCAGCTAAACCAGAGACAAGTAGAGGAGCTCCAAGGAGTTGAGGACGCACAGGTAACGGGCGCGGTTGGCCAGCAGAATCTGACATTTTAAATCGCCCTGCCCATCAGGGCCTCTGCTGCCTTTGACGGGCGGGCGAGTCAGAGGTAGGGGAGAGCTGGCTGGGCTTTGCCAGGCAGCGCGGGACGACGACCCAGTCGCGGCCTTCACAGCGCTGAACTCCAGGAGCCCACTTGCCCATCTGCGCCAACGCCCCCGGCGCCCCCGGCGCATCCCGCAGTCGGCCGGCAGGTGTGCGTGGTGCGCGCGCACGCAGTGCGTGCTGGGTGCGGGTCCCGCGAGCCGAGAGGCAGCTGGGCGCCTGGCGGAGGGTGGCTGGCTGGGTGAGTGTCGCCCTCCTCGCCTCCTCTCCTCGCGCCTGCTGGGGATGCTCGCGCGCGGCGCCCCCTTGCCAGTAGTCTCGCGGTCCCGGGGGGCGGCGTGTGTGAGTAGCTGGGAGGGGGCCGCGAGGCGCTGCGTGGAGAGCTCGCCCGGGTTTGTCCGCCGCCGTCACCTGACTCGTCGGAGCAGCCACAGCTGAGGTGGGGGCGGGGATGGAGACGCAGCGCGGAGGGCTGGAGAGACACGGCGGCGGGCGGGTGCAGCTGGCTCCTGGGGCCACGGGCGGCGGGCGCAGGGACCGCGGAGCTGAGGGCGGGGGCCGGGCCAGGGCCGGAGGCGGCGCGCAGCGGACACCGGGTCCGCTCGCAGCCGCTCACACCCACCCGACGCGACTTCCCTCGGCGGCCCGGGCTCCGCTCATCCTGCGGCTGGCGGCGCCGCTCCTGGGGCGCGGTGAGTACCGCCGCCCACGCTCGGCCCCCTCCCCGTGCTTGGGCCGCGCGGGGATCCGGAGAGGATAATCCTAGGGCGCGGAGAAGGGCAGCGGCCGGGTGACAGCTCCGCGGCGCGCTGAAGGGCGGGCGGGGGGCTGGGCTGTCAGCCCGTCTCTGCTCCGCTGTCAGGAAGGGCGAGGCGCTGCGAGACTCCGGCGCCTCCGCGGAGCCCTGGGGCGGCCCCTGCGGCGGCGATTTGGGGGCGAAGGGAGGGGGTCCGGGCGGAGGGCCTCGGCGGGGCTTTGGAGACCGCGGCGAGGAAGGAAGGGGAGGCGGGCGCGTAATATGGCGCAACACTAGGATAATCTCTGCCGCGACCGAGGGAGGACGAACCGGTTGCTGCAGCAGCGCGAAGAGGAGGAGGGAGGCGGCCAGGGCTTGGGTATACGATCCATTTTCCGAAGCCTGCGGGCTGCTAGGAGGAGACGCTGCGGCTGGGAGGCGAGAGGTGGGCACACGGCGGGCGCGGCGCCCAGGGCATAACCCCGACGCACGCGGGAGCTGGTCTGGCACCCGAGATAGCTTGCAAGGGGAAGTGCTGATGGACGGGGGGGGGGGGGGGCGGCGCGCGGAAGGGTGAGGCGGGCAGCGTCCGGGGGGAGGGGAGTGGGGGGGGTCGGTCGGGGACATTGTCGCGATGCTGGCACCGGACTCGCGCTAGTCTAGCTCAAGATCTCCTAGACCGCGTCGTTCGAGTGGGGCTTAGCGCGGTGCTGGCTCCGGGAAGGTGGTACCAGGGCGGGGACGGAGAAGAGAGCCACCCTGCGGCTGGAGGAGGCAAGGCCTGGATGCTCGGAGGGTCGGGTCTGCGGCTTAAAGCAGGACCATCTCCCCCTTTTTCCCGCAGAAGAGAAGGCGGTAGACGCGGCCGGAGAAGATGTCGGGCCAAACGCTCACGGATCGGATCGCCGCCGCTCAGTACAGCGTGACAGGCTCCGCTGTAGCCAGAGCGGTGTGCAAAGCCACCACTCATGAAGTGATGGGCCCCAAGAAGAAGCACCTGGACTGTAAGCATCTCTTTATATAAGTGGGACATGCGCACGGCCGAGGCGCCGTGGATACGGGCGGCGCGGCCTGGGCTCTCGGTCGATAATGCTGCAGCCTTCCGACCTACCAGTGGGGCTGCCCCTGACCTCGAAATCTCCCACCGTGGAGGTGTCGCCTTGGGTCGGCCCTGAAACCTTGTCTTTGAGCCATTTTTTTCTCCTGTTGACCTCCAAGGTTTTGCTGGAGGAAAAAAAAAAAAGATTATATATAGATAGATAGATAGATTAATAAGTTAAGATACCGTGTTGTAAATTCAGGGTTAGGCGCTTTTCACCTCATTTCCCCCCCTTTCTCCACCCCCCCTTTTCCAGTCCACGTTAGAGGAAATCAGGGGTTACACAGTCGTAACAACAGTAACCCCCAAAAATGGATTCATGGAAGGTCAAATTTATCACCCTAGTTGTTTCCTAAATACATTTTGGGTAGTTTTAAAAGTGTCATCTTTTTCGGTGCTACTGCTGAGATTTGGTGCTCGAGTGTGTGTTGTATGTCACCACACCAAACTGAAATAAATTCAAGCCCTTGAATGAGGAAATTGCACATCATAGATAATGGAGATTTCATTTTACCCATCCCGGCACACTTCTTTGTCCCATTCTCAGGAACTGCTGGGCAGAATGACCATGCAGTGGACACAAAATGGATGTGCTTTCCCAGCCTTAGAGATGGTGCAATTTTAGATGAAAACATTCAACTTATAATTTTTTTAAAGTATTGTTTTTTTTTTATGGGAAAAGGCTTTAATCTAATTTGGAATCTATATATTTCTGAAGTGAATATTTCATTTGATTAACATAGTAAATGTTTAGTTATTTAAGGGCAAATGGGGACACTTAGAAAAAGGCTTTCACCTGCTTTGAGTAGTGAGGCTCCTTATAAGTAAGGCTACATCAGAATATATTCTGTAGTTGCTGTTCAGTCTTTTGGGACCTGCTTAGGATCTGTCCTGCTATGGTGTTCATTGGTAAAGGTCAGTGCTGGCATGAAAGACACAGGCAAGTCTAGCCATACCCATTTCCCATCTGGCTTCCTTTGCCCATTTTCTGGTTTTCTTATGCTTGAGTCCTTCCCCGGTGTCTGCCTTGTGCAGCTGAGAAAATGGCACCACTGTTAGAATTGACTCTGGTCCTGTTACCTGTTTAAGCAAAGCTTGATGCAGCTTACAGCTGGATATTGTAAGGGTTCTCCAGCCTTGCGAACCTGTTATCTCATAAAGTTGAATAATTTTGCTACTAGAAGCTTGCCTGAGGGGGAAACACCATTACTCTTTTCCTGAGGGAATTTTCAACAAAATGTGTTGATTATGGTATCATGTGTTATACATGCAGTACAGGGTGAGAGAGGTGGCCAGGGACCTGGAAGTGGAAATTATAAATTCATGACCAGCTCGTTTTGCTGCAGCGTGCTGAATCATTTAGCCATCTTTGATCAGTTTCCCCAACTCTGGAAGGATGATTCAAGTTTTAAAGGTAGGTGTAGGTGTAGCAAATCCTCATAATAAAAAAGCTATCGGTTATGGATTTGCTCAATGATTTGAAAATGATTGATCAATATATTGATACATTTCAGAGAACACTTACAGGTTTGAGCATTTCATTAAACGTGATTCAGATGAAGACTGACTTTTCCATATCTAGATAGTCACCTTAATCTTTAGATCTTGAAAAGTCTTTTATAAATTTTCCAGGTGGGAGGTTTTTCAGTATCTCCAGCATATGTTAGTGAGTGAAGTGATTCTGAAGACGTGGAACACAGGGGAAAGATTCCTTATTTAAGGAAAGCAGCGGAAGTAGGAACTGGTATTGAGTTAAGAACATGGACAATCATAAGAGCTAAACATTTATTGAGCAGTTACTATATGCTGGGCACTGAGCTTTACATTATTAATTTATCATCACTTAAAAGTTTCGGGGAAGGTAATTAACTTTCATACCTTTTAACCCCTGCACTTAACTGCCATGTGTGGTTTATTTAGTAATATTCTCTATTGACAGGGGGGAAAAAGGGAATCAAATGAGCCTGAATGGTCTAATCTTCAAAATACCCATCCTGTTTGCATGGCTTTGTGTGAAATTGAGCATCACAGCCCCACACACTTATTGTAATTTCTATGATATGTGTGCAAAAATGTTAATTCTGTCCTTTAAAAAATGAGCAAAAACCAAGCACTGAGGAGTATTGGTCTTTCTTTTTAACATTTTACTTTTCCAGTAAGACATAAAATAAATTATCTTCGGGCTTCCCTGGTGGCGCAGTGGTTGAGAGTCTGCCTGCCAATGCAGGGGACACGGGTTCGTGCCCCGGGCCGGGAAGATCCCACAAGCCGCGGAGCGGCTGGGCCCGTGAGCCATGGCCACTGAGCCTGCGCGTCCGGAGCCTGTGCTCTGCAACAGGAGAGGCCACAACAGTGAGAGGCCCGTGTACCGCAAAAACAAACAAACAAAGAAAAAAAAAAAAAGTCTTCATAAATTATCTAAACTTAAAGCCAACCTTAGGGTAGAATTTGGAAAGATAGGTATCAAGTTACTGATATGTCCTATTTTAAGAAAACATGATATGGAAAGTCTGAACATATAAATAATGTTGTATGTATATGTACTGCAAGAGGGGATCTTTGCACAGAATTCTTTGTAATATTCCTTTAAATAACAGTAGACTACCTTAGTAATTTATTCACAGGTGTTCCAATAACACACCAGTTTTAAAAGTGAGTTACACCAGTTATTAAAACATGCAAACATATAACTAAGTTTCACAGGCACTGAAATAATCTTAAGTTTATTTAGTTTTGAAAATATTAAATACTAGTTAGGAGGAAAAGAGTGCAAAATGTAGAGTTGGGGATTTGAAACCAAAAAAGTTTTGTTTTGTTTTTTTTAATTTCTCTTGTAAGTTTATTTTCAATATTCATAATGAAGAGCTTCCTGTTTTTTAGCTGGTATATAGGTCTTTTTTCTCACACATTTGTTGGAATATAATTACTTTACAATGGTGTGTTAGTTTCTGCTGTATAACAAAGTGAATCAGCTATACATATATCCCCATTTCTTCTCGCTCTTGCCTCTCCCTCCCACCCTCCCCATCCCACCCCTCTAGGTGGTCACAGAGCACCGAGCTGATCTCCCTGTGCTGCTTCCCACTAGCTCTCTGTTTTAGATTTGGTCGTGTAGATATGTCAGTGCCACTTTCTCACTTTAACGCAACTAACCCTTCCCCCTCCCCATGTCCTCAAGTCCATTCTCTACGTCTGCGTCTTTATTTCTGTCCTGCCCCTAGGTTCATCAGAACCATTTTTTTTTAGATTCCATATATATGTGTTAGCATATGGTATTTGTTTTCCTCTTTCTGACTTACTTCACTCTGTGTGGCAGACTCTAGGTCCATCCACCTCACTACAAATAACTCAGTTTCGTTTCTTTTTATGGCTGAGTAATATTTCATTGTATATATGTGCCACATCTTCTTTATCCATTCATCTGTTGATGGACACTTAGGTTGCTCCCATGCCCTGGCTATTGTAAATAGAGCTGCAATGAACATTTTGGTACATGACTCTTTTTGAATTATGGTTTTCTCAGGGTATATGCCCAGTAGTGGGATTGCTGGGTCATATGGTAGTTCTGTTTGTAGTTTCTTAAGGAACCTCCATACTGTTCTCCATAGTGGCTGTACCAATTTACAGTCCCACCAACAGTGTAGGACGGTTCCCTTTTCTCCACACCCTCTCCAGCATTTATTGTCTGTAGATTTTTTAATGATGGCCATTCTGACTGGTGTGAGGTGATACCTCATTGTGGTTTTGATTTGCATTTCTCTAATGATTAGTGGTGTTGACCATCATTTTCATTGTTGGCAATCTGTATATCTTCTTTGAAGAAATGTCTGTTTAGGTCTTCTGCCCATTTTTGGATTGGGTTGTTTGTTTTTTTGATCTTGAGCTGCATGAGCTGCTTGTATATTTTGGAGATTAATCCTTTGTCAGTTGCTTCGTTTGCAAATATTTTCTCCCATTCTGAGGGTTGTCTTTTCATCTTGTTTATGGTTTCCTTTGCTGTGCAAATGAAACCAAAAAAGTTTTAATTAGTTTGATTTGTATATAACTTTGTAGTTTGGAGTTCATATTAGAAGGTTGTAAGAATAGAGTTTATGGCTCTGTGATTTTCTTTTTTTAAAGACACTGGGTTAATTGAATGGGCTCAGAATCTTTATGAAATATGTACTTAATATTATTTAAAGTACTGGTTCAGAAGATGATTTTTCTCTCTTTGGGTTGATAGGCCACAAAAATTATTGTTAACTATGGTAATTTATAAAATGATGCTTATGATATATGATTTATACATTTGAAGGAATGATTTGTTAACATCTGGAGGCAGAATTACATATAGTAAGAAGGTAGAGAGATAAGCAAACTCTAGACATATATTCTCATATATTTTGTTCTTCTTTTCACTCATAGTGTGTTTCTTGGAGGAAAAAAATGTATTCAGAAAAGCTTGACCATAATCAGCAGTTATAGATGAAATTTAAGGGCTATGATTAACCTTAATAATTTAAATAAAGATTATATATTTTAAGGTACTTTTGGATTATGTAAAGCTTTTATTCTGTACTATAATAAGATTGCCCTTTGCACATGAAAATTAAACACCTAACCAGTGTTAGTTTAACATTAGTTTTTCTGGATCCATCTGTACATCCTCACTTCCTTT
This sequence comes from Mesoplodon mirus, assembly GCF_964341445.2. NCBI lineage: Eukaryota > Metazoa > Chordata > Mammalia > Artiodactyla > Ziphiidae > Mesoplodon > Mesoplodon mirus. The sequence continues at coordinate 98,605,771 of NC_138986.1, read as the reverse complement.
CCCTTTAACATTGTGTACCTATTTGATAGCACATGAAACATCCAGACTTGTCAAGCATTTACCTTCTTGATTGCGTTACATTACAAAATGTAAACTGTTTTACATTTCCGTTGTTTTTCCTTTTCTGTTTTGTAATTGATGGCCTAAGGGATAGCCCAAGACAAGTAATAAAGTAACAAGATCCAGTAGGGCACCCGGTGCTTTCCCAAGTGCTGCGTCAAGGTTAAAGAACAACAAAATGGAGTTGGCCCAGAGTAATACCTGCAGGGAGAATTTGGGAAGTTTTACAGCCCTTGTATAAGATTCATTTTGGTTAATTGCTCTTATGAACAGTTTCTGTGTATGCTATACTTTTAAAATACCCTATTTAAGATTGTCAAAATTCCAAACTTAGACATTACTGTCAACGTCAAACCAAACCTTATGAAAAGCCAAATTGCTTATCAGTAATCCTACTTTTTTCCATTCTAAACCTCTTGTGAGTTTTTAATAATGAGCTTACCCTACATAATAAGCAAGTAATTCAAGTTCTGAATCTTATGTTTGAGAGATATTGGCATTTTATAAATGATTCCTTTCCTCCCAAATTAAGAAAAAATAAGATTGTATTTCTTTTGTTTAAAATCAGACTATCTTTATTGGATACTTTTTTAAAAATACATTTATTTATTTATTTATTTTTGGCTGTGTTGGGTCTTCGTTGATGCTTGCGGGCTTTCTCTAGTTGCAGCAAGTGGGGGCTGCTCTTCGTTGCGGTGCACGGGCTTCTCATTGTAGTGGCTTGTCCTGTTGCAGAGCACGGGCTCTAGGCATGCCGGGCTTCAGTAGTTGTGGCACGTGGGCTTCAGTAGTTGTGGTTTGCCGGCTCTAGGCGTGCAAGCTCAGTAGTTGTGGCACGCGGGCTTAGTTGCTCCACGGCATGTGGGATCTTCCCAGACCAGGGCTCGAAACCGTGTCCCCTGCATTGGCAGGCAGATTCTTAACCACTGCGCCACCAGGGAAGTCCAAGATTGTATTTCTTATAAGAACATCTGGTAAAGGGAATGGGAGATAAAAGACTATGTTTTGATTAGAGACAAATATTGGCAAATGACCACAAAATTCCTACTGCTTTTACTTTATTTATAAAATATCTGCTAATAAGAAATTTTGTGAGTAAACATAGAATGAAAATTTAAACCTAAAAATTTATTTGCTTTACATAAGCTTCTTTAGGATACAGTATATAAAATATATTTCAATTTATAGAAGTGCTATTTGCACACTGATTCAGTTGATACCATATCTATCTTTGTGATAACTTATAGAGCTTTCTGTAATGCTAGTATCAAAAATGTAAGCTTAGTTTATTGAGTAAAATTAAGTTGGAACAGTGTATAAAAGTTTACTGAACACTAGGGTAACTCTCAATATGAGAAGTGTACTAACTTGCTGTAAATATATTTTACTTTGATTCCAGTTCTCATTTAACCATTTGTTATTGTCTAAAGAAACCCTTTAATTTTCTATGCCGAGGCATACTCTGTTCCTCCACCTTGATTTCACCGGAAGCCTCAGCCCGTGTGGAGATGGTTTAGAACAGTCTGTGTTATTTTTTAGGTAGTCAAGAAGAGATGAGGGAAATAGACTTCTGAAAAACATTCAAGCTGAGTATCCTTTATACCTTAAATCTGAAGGGGTCCAATCTGTGTGGTCCTGTGACATTCTCAGGTGATGTTCAGCTTCCCAGGAGGGGAGAAAAGAGATCTTGTGAAGTTTAGGGGTTATGACAGGATCAGGAAAAGAAGAGTGACAAGGAGTCTTAGGTATATCTTTGGGTCACTTTAGATTTTTTTTTTTCCCATTTGAGATCAGTGTTGTTAGTGGGTACTTTCTTAGAAGCAGTATAAAATTGGTAACTCAAATCAATTTTTTTAGAAGTTACTCTAGTGATTTAAAAGATTGTACACGTGGAAAAAGATGTAAAACTATGGACGTAGTAGGTAAATTCATATCTTAATTGCAATATTAGCTTGATGCATTTTAGATTAAAATCTAGATTTTTCGTACATTGCCATATTAGTTTTAATGTTTAACAGATGGCTCCTGAAGTCTTATTTGAAATTTAATCTGTGCACTTAGTTGCCATGGATCTTTCCCTTAGTTTTTCACAAGTAAATATCCTTGAAATATCTTACCTCTTCTCTTCAAATTGATTGATACTAGGATAGGGTGTTCTTTGGAGCTTATCTTGGTTTCAGTAACTTGGTAAGGAAGGTCAGAAGTGGCATATAACCCTGTTCCCTGAGGGCCGAGGATGCTTGAGTTGTATTTTAGGTGACTCAACTCCTGAGCCAGCAACTCCTGAGAGAACCTTCAGTATAATCTTAGTGCACTTAAATAATTTGAAAAGCCACATTTCTTGCCATTAAAAATATTTATTCTTCAGTTTCACTTTGTAAAAATCCTTTCTCTTTACAGAGGAATATATTGTTTGCTTGTAAGGGACATGTTGACTATCTGTTTTTTCTTAGGTGTTTACGTGACATGGAAGTTTATCTTTTGTTCCTCACAAAGGGGAGAATAGTTGAATGGCATACTCATTGTCAATTGCATGGTGACCTATAAGTGCAAAATGATGGTGTCTTCCTTGGAGCAGTTGGGTGAAAGCACAAACCAGAGCGAGAATTGTACCGTGAAGCCCACAGCCCTTCTCTAGCTGTTTTCCTGCTCTCTCTTCATTTGTCCCAAGTGTGTGAGGATCCCCCTGTCCCCCGTCCCTGCCCTCCCATGTGTACATAAGGTTTCTCTATTATGCATCTTTAAGAAGGGTCTAGTGTCTTCTAAAAGATTTTGTGATGTGCCATTCCTGGCTACCCAGGAGAGAGAAGCTAGATCTTTGCTTTCTGTGGTTTTGCTTTGTGGCCTGATCATTTGATTATTCTCCTAGGGTTAGCACTTTTATTTTAAGATATAACTCTCCTCCTTTCTGCATCAGTTATTCTGTCATCCATATCTTTAACCTCTCTCTCTAGCTCTCTTTTGAAATTTTCGAGTATCTCCATTGAAAACAAACAAACAAACAAACCCTCCTACACACAGCTCTCCTTGGACTCTATGACTTTTTCTAGCAACCAACCTGTCATCCCTTGCTTTTCTTTCACAGCCATGCTTCTTGAAACAGACACTCACGATTCCAAAGAAAACAAGCACAGCTCTAGCTTACTTTGGATATTCTGTGTCTTTGGCTTAATTCATGCATGAAATATTAGAAGCTTTGTGAGGTGCCAGGTATTGCCCACCCAGTTGCCCAGGCCACTGACCTGAGGGTTTTCCCTCCTCTCTCAAATTCAGTGAGTGATCAATTCTTTTAAAACTCTCTGACCTCTCTTTCTTTAGCTGTCTTCTGCCCGGTTTTGATCAATAATAAGCCTTATCTGTGAAGTGATTGGTAATGGTACCTACCTCGTATTTGTTGAGGAGTAAGAGAGAGAGTACGTGTAAGAAACCCAGTCCAGAGCTCGACACACACACCTGCAATGAACATCAGTCATTACTACCACTGCCGTAGGTAACCATAACCAGTACGGTTACTGTCGTTGCCCCGACTAGTACCGTTACTGCTGCTCCCACCACTGTAACACCTGATGCGTGATCCTTACTAACTTGCCCTTACTGTGCTTGCTTTTTGTCTCCTTGCAGTTGCTTCAGGTTTTACTTTAATTCTAACTTTCCCCTTCTTTAGTTTGGAAGCTATATATACTATTGTAGTTCTTTTAGTGATTGCCCTTCAAAATTTAGTATGCATTCTTAAAGTCTCAAGTCGATCAGTATCTCTTTTTATTCCTACCAAAGAAAAGAAATTTAGAAACTTTTTTTTTGCCATGAAGTGTGTTTTATTGTCATTAATCATACAAACAATTTTCTATAATATCCCAGAGCAAACCAGAGAATTTGGCAGTCCTATTAGAGGATCCCCTCAGAGAGCCACAGGCCGGTGGCATCGGCACAGAGTGCCCTGGTTCACGGTGCAGCTTGTTGCTCGTGTCCATCTTGCAGGTGGCTCTTCCTCCACATCACGACTAGGGTCTCCAAGATGATGGAGGCGGAGAATCCTCCAAGTTCTTAGAAAATCTCACTTGGCTTGCAGGGTGTTCTTCTCCTGCATCTCCGTTTTCTTCAGCTTGGCCTTATCAAAGCTCACGATTTCTCTCATGTCCAGCTTGTCTGCCATTTTCTGAAAACAATCTTAGAAGTTCCACTCCAAGCCTGCGGTCCCAGTGCTCCCACTCGCGTCACTGCAACAAGAGACGAAATTTAGACATTTTGAATTCTAGTCACCCACTTTTTACTTATATGCTATTATTGTCCAGGGATTTAGTCCACCATTGTTTTAACCCCCAAAGCCAGACATTATTACTTCATACAGGCAGTGTTCATTTAGCTGAATCCACCTTCTTTGCTCACCATTCTTTGATCATGCCTAGGATTTCCTTGAACTATATCTTTTTGAAGCTCTTTCAGTGAGGCTGTTTAGTAGTAAACTCTGTTTTTGTCTAAAAAAAATCTTTATTTTACCCACATTGCTAAAGGATAGTTTATCTGGATATACATTTTAGATTGAGTTATTTTCTCTTTAAAGATAATATTTGGCTTCCATTATTGCTCTTAAGAAGTCATCTATTAGACTACCAGCCTTTAGGTAATCTCTGTTTTTGTGGTTGCTTTTAAAATCTTGTGTCTTCTCTATCTACACTGTATGTGTGTTTAGACGTAATTTTCTTTTTTATTTACTCTATTTGGAGCTTTATGGGTTTCCAGAATTTGAGAATTCATGTCTCTCATTAGTTCTGGAAAATTCTCCATCTTTGATTGTTGCCTACACCCGTTCTCTTCCTTCTCTCCTTCAAACATGATTATGTATATGCTGGACCTTCTCATTACACCCTTATATCTATAAATATACCTTTCATAGTTTCTAACACTTTCTTTACTGTTTGGCATGCTTTGTTTTTCAGTTATCTTCCAGTTCATTAATTCTTTCTTTAGCTGTGTCTTGTCTGCTTTTACTCGTTCTTAGTTTCTGATTTTATTCATTTATATTTTTCATTTTTGGAGTTTTTCAAAATTGCCCTGTTTGGGGATAACATATATTTCTTGCTCACAGTTTTGAGTTCCTCTTTTATTTCTTTACCATTTTGAACACAACTCATTTTATATTCTGTGTCTCATAGATCTGTTACATGAAGCTCTGTTTCTGCTGTTGTTTTTTGCCTAAGCCTCAGTCATCGTTTATTTCCTCGTGTGTTTTATGATTTTGGACTATGAGATCACGTTGGCTAGGACTTCATCTTTGGGAATCCTGGAAAGCCTAGGATCACCTAGAGAGGATTTGTGTTTGCTTCTGCAAGGTCCCACAAGTGCTACCATCCTGGGAGCACCTTAAGTTGATTTGTGCTCTTGGAGCTTCCCATCTAGTGCAAGACCAGGTCCATAATCCTTATCCATAATTTGAAAATCCAGAAAGCTCAGAAGAATGAAATTCTTTTTGTAAATCATCTGGTGGCAAAACTTGATCAGATATAGCTGTTGTACTACCTACCGTGAAGGTTCATATATTGAGCTACAGAAATGTTGTCATATTATGGTGTGTTGTCCACATTATACTAGGTTACTTAGTATTTGGTATATGCACCACATTACTTTTGTAAAATCTGGGAAATCCTAAATTCTGAAACATGTATCGCTCTAAGGGTCTTGGATGGAGGAATGTGAGTCTGTAATATAAATTTGAATCACAGGCTCGGGCAAGGTGAAAAGCTGTGTTTACAAAATGCCCCAGAGATTTTTTCCCCCTGACATCTACCAAGAACCTAGGTTGAGTGAATTGTTTTCCTCTGGTCTTCCTTTGCTTCAAGGTGTGCTTTGTTGGTTTTTTTCCTCCTAATTTCAGTAAGGGAGTAACTCTTGAGGATCCCGGCTCTATAAGGAGGTCTTAGTTCCAATCAGCCATCTTGCTTAGTCCCAACCTCCTTGTCTTCTATTCCCCAGAGGGTTGTTAAAATCTAAGCCTCTGGCTGCTCAGACTAACACATGGCCTCAGGGCAGCCTTCTCTTAAGTATCAGTTTACCATGTGGTTTTCTGCATCTTCTTTCATTTCTGGCCCTGGGGATTGCTTTTATTTCCTCATGAGTACAGCCAAATGGGCAGAAGATGCCTGTAATGTTTATCTAAATTATAAGGTGTTTTTTTTCCTTGATAGTCCACCTATATGCTAGCAATGGATCCAGCCTGTTTTTCCCATCCTCTGTCCTCCCACTCCTTTTACACACCCCTTTTACACACACGCCAGAGCAGCTCTGACATTCATCAGCTTCACTATACTCTGCATTATTTGGGGGCCTTTGTACACGCTGCTTCTATGTTTTAATATATATTTTAAAATCTCATGTCTGAAACCTCGCTTCACTCATTCCTTTTCAGTAGGTCGATGGCACCCAGTGCTTCTGTCCCTGTCATCTCACTCATGGAGCTGTGGTAGGTGTGGTGGCTTCCTCTGACCCGGAGTTTTGTGAGGCTGCCTTATCTCTAACAGCAAACATAGCATGGTAGCAGGTTTAGGTAAATATTTGCTGAGTGGTTTTTTATTACACCTTTCCTAAATTTTAGGCCCTTTTTTTTTCTTACTATTTAAAGATTTTACTATTTTATTTAAAGATTTTACTTTTGCTTACTAACCTTTCAGAAGGGCATGGACTTAAATGGATCCATTTTCTCTCAAGTTTATGAAAGCAATAGAAGTATGATATTGAAGGAAAACAAACAAAAAAACATTAAATTGCTTAATGTACATAGTTAATGTGCATTTCCTGACGTCTCTTGACACTTGCATTGTTTTGACATGACAAAAATTTAATTTGGGGAGAATTAGAGCCTGGATATGCAAAGTTTTTTGGTTGTGGATTTAAAGTATATGTACTTCTCTTGGTGTATATCACTAATGATTAGATAGGAGATGATTGGGTATTAATATCAGAGCAAATTCTTCACCAGCATCTTGTGTGTGCAGATGCATTTGCTTTGGGTTTTTTTGAGCTGGATACAGTTGGGTAGCATTGTTCTTCAATAGCCCTTTTATAATTTATAACTGCCTACATTATGAATGGTAAGGGTATTTATGGAAGAAAAGCATTATTTCAAAAGTAGCTACATGTTGTTAATTTTCACTGAAATGATATCATTCACCAGGTGTATAGTGATATGATATTACCATTAACAACTTGAGGGTTTTAGAAAAACTGAGGAAAGGAGACAAGCTTAACCTAAAGCTTTGGATTCTCTTGCCTTTGTAAAAAGAACAGTGAATATCAACGTATTTAATTTAGCTTTTAATGATCTGTTTGGAGAAATTATAAATTGCTTTTAGTATTGAGGCTTTTAGTAGCTTATTAAGCACAATCCCATCATTTGTTCATTTAACAAATATTTGGGTGTTTACTAAATGCCAGGAATTATTCCAGGAGGCAGGGGTACTATGGTGAACAAGATACATACAGCTCTTGGCATCAGAGAGCTTGCAACTTACTATTGTTGACAGAAAATGCAAAAACTAATTACAGGTGGTTCTAAAAGTTTTAACGGGGGGGAGGTGAAGACATCCATGGGAATGCATTGAAGAGGAACTGATATTTAAGCTCAGCCTTGAAGAATGATCATGACTTAACCTGGGTGAGGGGAGGACAAGGACTGACGCACAGTGTTAATTTTGGAAGAGGCTTAGAGCAAGCGAGGCACGTCTTAGGAACTGAAAGAAGTTAAGGGCTGCTGGAAGACTGAGGTTAAGAAGGCTAAGAATGCTGTGAGAGGAAACCTGAGTTGTGGGCAGTGGCAGATCTGGCGGGCCTTCTAGGCTGCAGAGGATATTAGAAGTTGTCCAACTTTTTCATTTTTATAGATGAGGAAGCTGAGTCCCAAAGAGGCAAAAATCACACATTCTATATTTGTTAATACTGAATATTTCTTGGGACTTCCCTGGCGGTCCAGTGGTTAGGACTCTGCACTTCCACTGCAGGGGGCATGGGTTCGATCCCTGGTCAGGGAACTAAGATCCCACACGCCATACAGCACGGCCAAAAAAAAAAACCATACTGAATACTTCTTAGCTATCTGCCTTCAGCAGGTGCACTAATGGGTCATTGCTTTGTTCACCTAGTTCTGATGGCTGTGCCTATGGCAGATAATAGTCTCCATGTGGGAAATGTAAAATATATATAAATATTAAGTATACACACACATGCACACACACTTTAATAGTGTTGAATTCAAATTCACCATAAATGTACACGTAACCCTGGGCACTTCTGACACAGGGACAGCCGTGCAGCTGTCCCTGATAAGTGTTCCAGGCCTCATCCTGCCAGCCTGAACCTTTCTTACCTTTCTCCTCTTGTTGTCTTTTGCTTGGTTCTTGGGTCCTGGTGCTGGCACCAGAGAATGCTCTCTGTGCCGTGGGTGACAGTGAAGACTGTAAAGATTACAGATGTGTAATTTAGTTGAGAGTCTTCTAAAACTATGTATTAAAAGAAACTTTAAGGCCATTTGGTTTGGTCTTATTGTGGTAACATAATTTGTAACATTCCTTACCTATCACCACTGAAATAATAGAATTTTGCAAATCAGGCTTCCTAACTATTAAAACTACAAAACAAAATACCGAAAATAATCCCCCCCCAAAACACCATATATGTTAAGTATATCTAAGTACGTTCATGCCATACTTCACTGGGTTGGTCTGTTAGTCTTTTAACACCAAAGAAAAACACAACAGTTATTAAAATTTAGGTTAAGAAAATATCCAAGTGAAGAATGTTACCTTTCTCCTATTCTTTCCAAAGCCAGTTGCTTTCACATCGCTATCCTTTGTAATTTTTTCCTCAAGGTAAATATTAAAAAGATATAAGAAAATATCCTTTTGGTTCTTCCTTAATAGAATATTTAAAAAACTTTCTATATTCTCACTAACAACTTGATTAGCATCAAATTGTACAGCTTACAAACCATCATCTAGCTAAACACTTGAGTTAGACCGTGGCTTAATGATGTTTTGTTATTTTTGTCTCCCCATCACAACAGAGTTGCAGCGTGTTCATGTTTTTCTGGTCTCTTTATTAAATATTTTAACATTTAAGATTCTGGTTTTGGCTCCCCTTGAATGAACATGAGTGTCCTCATGGCAGTTTCCATGGAAGACTGATTTGAGCCGTGCTAATGGACAGGCTGCACCAATGTTTTTCTTTTCTTTTTTTTTTTTGCGGTACGCGGGCCTCTCACTGCTGTGGCCTCTCCCGTTGCGGAGCACAGGCTCCTGACGTGCAGGCTCAGCGGCCATGGCTCACGGGCCCAGCCGCTCCGCGGCACATGGGATCTTCCTGGACCGGGGCACAAACCCGTGTCCCCTGCATTGGCAGGCGGACTCTCAACCACTGCGCCACCAGGGAAGCCCCTGCACCAAATGTTTTTAACACTTGAATCTCCTCTTTGCTTTGTGGTTCTCTAGTTGTTCATTTTTTCCCACAAGAGTAGTTCTCATCGTGGTTCCAAAGGAGTCACTTAATTTTTAGTTATAAAAAATTTATTGCATTTTTTTAAAGCGACTTTAATTATTATTATTATTATTATTTTAATTAATTATTTATTTATTTATGGCTGTGTTGGGTCTTCGTTTCTGTGCGAGGGCTTTCTCTAGTTGTGGCAAGTGGGGGCCACTCTTCATCGCGGTGCGCGGGCCTCTCACTATCACTCTCTCGTTGCGGAGCACAGGCTCCAGACACGCAGGCTCAGTAATTGTGGCTCACGGGGCCAGCCGCTCCGCGGCACGCGGGATCCTCCCAGACCAGGGCCCGAACCCATGTGTCCTGCATCGGCAGGCGGACTCTCAACCACTGCGCCACCAGGGAAGCCCCTTATTGCATTTTTTGAAGAACAGTGTGCTGCACTAACATGACTATGTCAAGGGTCTGTTCTGTATGTGTGTGTATATATATCGGTAGAATAGAGATTTGACTTTGGTCCTTCTTGTGGATTGTACTAATCATTTCATGCAGTAATGCTGTGAATTCAGCAAGAAATGCTTCTTCAGTTGAGTTCAGCATTACTTTCTCAGGTGGAAAAAGAAGAGTATGAATTGGGGACTCAGTTGGTGGGAGTATAAATTGGTACAGACCTTTGGGAGGGCAGATTGGCAGTACTAGTCAAAACTCTTGAAAACAGCAACTTGACTGTTATAAATTGGTCTCAGATAAATAATTGGAAAAATAGAGAAAAGTATGCATTTAAGGGCTTCCCTGGTGGCGCAGTGGTTGAGAGTCCGCCTGCCGATGCAGGGGACGTGGGTTCGTGCCCCGGTCCGGGAGGATCCCACGTGCCACGGAGTGGCTGGGCCTGTGAGCCATGGCTGCTGAGCCTGCGCGTCCGGAGCCTGTGCCCCGCAACGGGAGAGGCCACGGCAGTGAGAGGCCCGCATACCACAAAAAACAAACAAACAGAAAACAAAACTAAAAGTATGCATTTAAGGGTATTTGTTGCAGCAATGCATACAGGAATACAAAATAATACACCTAAATACTTGATTAAAAAAGGATGGTGTATGCCAACAATAAGATACTGGGCAACCTTGAAAAATGAGTTTGTTCAAGTATATTTGACATGGAAAGACAGTTTATGAGATATGATTCAGTTTTCATTTTTTTAGAAAGTATGTATATGCCCATAGTACTTATTTTGGTAGGATATATGCCAAAACGTTGTCTGTGGCTGGAAAGATTTTTACTTTCTGCTTCATACCCATATTCATCCTCACTGTTTTGAACGTGAGTCACAAGAATATAGATCAAACTTATTTTGGCAAACAGCTTCACCAAAAGAAAAGGACTCTCTTCCTAGAGCTAAAGTTTTAGAAAATCTTAGGGAAGAACTTTTTTTAACATCTTCATTGGAGTATAATTGCTTTACAATGGTGTGTTAGTTTCTGTTGTATAACAAAGTGAATCAGCCATATGCATACTTATATCCTCATATCCCCTCTCTCTTGCTTCTACCTCCCACCCTCCCTATCCCACTCCTCTAGGTGGTCACAAAGCACCAAGCTCATCTCCTTAGGGAAGAACTTTGATTTGCTTTGCTCAGGTCCTGGTTGACCGGTGAGAGTATGTGGCATGATACTAATGTGATTACCGGTCCAACCAGAACTACTTAGTTGGGAACCCCAAGAGCTAGTGGCTTGATACAAGTTTTATTTCTTGCTTGCATCACAATTTGCTACAGATTAGTTCATTCCATCTAGGTGATTTCATCACCTAGGGTTTCAGAGTCCTCCACTGGATTCTGTGCATCTGTGTGGTGGAAGAAGGAAGACAGAGAGGGGAGTTTTGCAGGGGAAGATTGAGGGCCAGGCCTAGACATCATTTCTGTGTATTTTCCATTGACAAGAATTCAGTGGCCTCACCAAAATATAGGAGAAGGTAGGAAATGAAGTCTAGCTATGAGTCCAGGAGTAGAAGGAAATGAGATGTGAACACACAATTGTTGACTCCACCATGCCTATGGAAAAAGAAATTGGATTATGGCTTGTTGCCTATATCTTAAAAACACTTATTTTATGCCACTGAGGTCTCCAGAGATTTGACTGCTATAGTAATGTCATTCATATCTAGCAATAAGCTAGTTGCTGTTAATTTTTTTTTTCAGTGAGGCCAGATAATTCTGGAAATGGATGACTAATGGCTGGTCAGTAGACTCACTGCATATCCCTCCCTCCTTGGCAGACATTGCAGATTGATGCTGGTACTCTTCAAAGCATTGATTCAGCCTCAAAATGCCATACATATACAATGTTTTCTGCTGTCAATCATAGTTGACATTTAAGATGAAACAGATTTGCTATTACTTGTCTAGGTAATTTATCTATGTTAGATACTGAGGCATTCTGCTCTCTGGATTTATCTAGACGCCCAGAATTGACATTCAGCTTGGCTGGTTCCTAGCCCGGGATTCATCTGCCAGTGATCTTGTCTTTAAAAGCTAGTAATAGAGTGATTTGTGTGGTTAGGCCATGGGGAGAAGTTCTTCCTGGCTCCATTTAACAGCAAAAAGCTATTGTTCTTGATTTTATATTTTGTGCAACAGAGACAGTTATAGCTTTTGTGAGACAGGGAAAGGATGTTTTGAATTTTTGCATAAAATCTAAACTTTCTCTAGGTAGGCATCAAGTCTGATATTAACCAATTGCCTTAAAATATAAGTTATGCAAAGCATATTAGAATTTTAGTCCGAAAGAATTGTCTTTGAGCTGCTGCTTAGTTACCTACATGGATATGGTTTCTTTTTTAATGTAAGTCGATTCTTGATTCACTTGTTTGATGTATAATGTATTAGCAGTCTGTCTTTTCCTGTAAGATTTCAGTGAAGAAAACTAAAGGAGGCCCCTAGGGCTGAAGGGGGTGAGCATTGTGCCTGGCACGTGTACAGGATCAATTGCAGTTTTCCTCACAAACCTCCGTGAAGTTAAGACTCCTAGGGAGGTTGGGAAACTCACCTGAAGTCCCCCGGCTAATGAAGGGAGGAGCCAGGAGTTCTAACTGCAAGACTTAAGGGTTTTTGTTTTTCCCTTTGTATCGTGTTTTTTGCCTCTTGCCTGTGTCTCTAGTTATCACAAGTCGCAATAATCTAAACAAAACCAAACCAATTAAGATACCATATGACTGTAGGGAGGAAAGGCCAGGGTGAGCTCTGAAGGCAGTTCATTAGCTAATTAGCTTGATGGGCAGAAGCCCTGTGAAGGTCTTCTTCTGCCTAATGGGGAAAAAAGTGGAGGGGTGGTTTCAAATGACTGCCCTTAGCCCAGTCTCACCTCTCATCAGTTACGTCTTTTGATGCTTTGCTACTGAAGCCTTTATTGGAACATACTTGTTAATTAAGGACTTAGGGCAGTGCTGGGAGGTACAGGAGGAGTAGTGATTTGTGAAGAGGACCTAGGGTAATGCCAGGCTCTGTTGCTCTCCGGCTGTGATCTTGGCCAGATGAATTTCATTTTTGGGGGCCTCAATCTCCTCTTTTCCAAGGCATCATGGGGTTATGGTAATATTTAAATGAATAAATTTGTTAAAAACAATAAACTTCAACCCTAAATGACTCTACAAATTATTGTTATTAGAGGAATAAGCCTTGTGGGCCCCAACATTTAGCGTCCTAGGAACTTTTCACATATGATGTGCAGCAATGAATGTACAAAAAGAGCCCAGCCTCGGCTGCTCTCCGCATATCTTTGGCATCTGCTTGAGAGATGATAGTTTATTCCTAGAAGATAAGAAAAGAGAATTGGGCAATTAAACCCTCACTGTATGGTTTTCATGATCTTGTTTTTATTCTGTTGACAGATATTGGTACTAATTATCAAAATACAGGTGTAACTTATGTTTGATTAAAATCATCTACTGAAATAGATTGACTTGATGCTATAGGTTTAAACTTCGCAGTTTTAGATATTAAGCTTTTCAAATATAGTCTTTTAGTAAAAGGGTTATTGCTTTAAGAAAGATAATGGTCGTTGCTCACTAAAATGTTTAATAAGACATGTAGGCAGTGGTAAGACTGAAAAATGTGGAGTGACTATTGTTGGGTCTAGATTCTTCATGGTTAGCATTTTGTACTATTTTGGTTTATATTTGAACACATGAATAGAAATGGAGAGACAATAAATATATTGTTTTGCATTGAATGTTAATGAATTGAGGAAAGATTTTTTAAATATTTAGAAAACAATTTTGAACTGATAGCAAAATGGATTTAAAAGTGAGGTCAGTTTCATGGTGAATCTCAATTTATATTGTATGTACTAATAATATTATATTTGAAGGATTTGACAAGTTTTAGTACTAATAGAAAGGTAAACAAGACATAGTAGAACCATATAACAAGATGTAGTCAATAAATAATGTTATTTATTCACTGATGTTCATTGTTTGTATTGAAGACATTTTGAAAAAATATTAGCAGGATAATTGAATTGTTTAAAATTTTACATATGAGAATTTAGTCCTTATAGCTAACAGTAAGCTGTGTAGTTGTGGTTAGGAATTCATAACATTTAATAAACTAATTTATCAGGTGCATTATAACTTTAGGGAGGTTATAGTATGTAGAGCTTGTCAAAATCGTAGTTAGGTCATAATTATGAGCTATTTTATTTTTAAACATTTTTTTGTGTTTTTTGTTATATATTTCTAAAAATGTCTAAACTTGGCCGGCCTCTGTTAAGAGTGTGAGAAGAGGAAGCATTTGTCTTGACTCAGGAGTACCATTTTTTGAATTAAAATTTGAATTTTAAAAACCCAGGAATTAATTATCAGTAGTAGAACATTGGAGTTGAAAAGGATAGGAAATGGAATGTTAGCAATGTCTGTACCATAGTACGACTCACTATGTATATCAAATCTTGGTTATTTTATATAAAAGTGTTTTATGGTAGTTTAAATGATTTTCTTTATATTATGTGATAGTTCTTAGAAAAATTAATGACTTTCCCATTCTAATCTAATAATTATTTTTGGACTGTTAATATAGGAACCAAACTAATACTGCTCATCTCATCTTTCTTACAGTGCATGGCAGAAGAGGTAAAATTGAAGGGTATTAGGGAATGAGATGGAAAAGCAGAAATTGTCAAAGTTGTAAGACTTACCTGTTTTCAGCTAAAGATTCACTATTTCTGTTTCCACACTTATTCCTATGAAAACACATGAGGTTTTATACTGTCAGCCTTCTCTTTCCTTTCAGGTATGTCAGTTAGTTTGGATATAACCAACCAAACAAAACAACTTGTTCAGTGTATCTATTGCTTTAACAGAGAATTGAGTATTTTATTACTAATGTGTAACTGAGCTGAACTGTGTTTTCCTAGACCTACAAACCTTCTTTCAACAAGTGCTTCCTAACTAACTTTGAGATCTCAAAATATGTTCTAGTCTCTTTTGAGTTAGACAGCAAAAGAAGAGTAATGAGATCACAGTTCTCATCAAAAACTGTGCTAAAAGAGAGGTACTTCAGAAATGTGTTCCATTTGTCTTAATCACAGTATGATTTATTCCTCACAGAGAGATTTGTTCATCAGAGTAGTATTAGGAAGTACTTCCTGGAAAACATTTAAATACTCAAGTTAAGTTATTGTTCTCTGTCCGTAATCATTAGGAAAACCTTCAATATATGATGTTCCCTCTTATCTTTATGTTCAAGAAAATTTACCTGAGGGTATTTTTTTATACTCATCATGAATGCAAAGAAAACTTGAATTGTTCAAAAATAGGGTGGAGTAGAAAGAAGCTATTAAGATTAATAAAAGTTTTTTAACATATAAAATGAAATTAAATGATGAGAAATGGAAAGGAAGTAAAAGGAAAAACTGAAGATAATGATTATAAACCACTTAAGATAAAATTTTATACTCTGAAGAAAAGATAGTTAAATGACAGAATGTGTAAGATAGAAAAGAAAGAGAGGTGAGGCAACTGACATGAAGAAGTGGGAGGTTTGACGACAAATATTTGACATAGTTTAATAGAAAATTAAAGATGTGATATTTATAGCCATACTTTTTTGAGGATTGATGTCAAAAATCGTTTTCAAAAATTTTTTTTAACATCTTTATTGGAGTATAATTGCTTTACAGTGTTGTGTTAGTTTCTGCTGTATAACAAAGTGAATCAGCTATATGTATACATACATCCCCATATCCCCTCTCTCTTGCACCTGCCCCCCATTTGAGGCCTCATTCTTTTTGGTCCTCTTTCTTTTCTTTCTGTCTTTTTATTTTTTGGTGGTGGGAGCGGGAGGCGCCACTCTGCGTGACATGTGGGATCTTAGTTCCCTGACCCGGGATCGAACCCGTGCCGTGCCCCTGCAGTGGAAGCACGGGGTCTTAACCACTGGACCACCAGGGAAGTCCCTGGTCCTCTTTCTTGATCTTTAGATGACAAGAGAGTACTTAGATGACAAAGTAAAGAGAATACCATCATACTGAAATTGGGTTAATATTTACCAGATTTTAAAAATATTTATCCCAAAGTTATTTGAAAGTTTCCATTTTTTAGTGCTTGTTTTGTGTATACTTTTTCTTATAATCTACCATTTTTTTAAACCATTCTTTGTATGAGCAAAATATATTAAGATTCATTTATCATTGCTATGTTCAACAAATTTTACTGAAGACCATAGTATATTCTGCTAGGTGTTGGCTTTCTGTCTCTTATGGTTTTGTAATTTGGCAGGAAAGCCAAAGTAGAATTTTGAATTTTGAGGACTTAATTGGATGATTGTTTGAAAGCTGTGCTTTGTAGTTTCATAGGCATGTTATAAAGGCTTCAATATATTCAAATACAAAGGATGGCTGATAGTTCAGTTACCATGAAGGCTGCTCTGTCATCAAGCTGTCTTGGCCTCCCACCCACTTCCCTTTCTCTGGGTGGTCCTAAATGTCTTTGTCCCTAATATTGCAGGTGGGATGGGGGAGGATGTCCTACACCCTACTCTGAACCTGGATGGGTGGCTCACCTGAAGGTGAAAGATCTTGAATAAGAAGTACCTTTGCTACCTCTGAGCAACACTTAGTTTCATTGGGGAGGCTCAGTTTAGCAGAGACTTTTCCATGAACCTACTGCTTAGTGAGATGCTGTGAAAAAAACAGATAAGACACAGCAGCCTCTATTGAGATCCTCATAAGATAAACATGTAAACAGAGCAATAATAATATACCATTATAAGTGGTACAGTGAAGGAATAACCAATGTACTGTGAGAGCACAGAGCGGGGGATGGCCAGTTTTGCCGGAAGAGAGTCAGGAAAGTCTTTTCTGAAGTGGTGATATGTTTGGCTGCATGGGAGACAAATAGGAGTTTGCAAAGAACAAAGAAGTGTGACTAGGCACAAAATATTTAGTGTGCAGTGAAAAGGAAAAAGAAGTAGGGTGGGGCTGTGTGGTAAAGAATCATAGGGGCCAGCCCTAAGTCTTATTTTAGAAAGCAGTGAAAAGCCAATGCAGAGTTTTAAACAGGAGAGTTCCATTATGAGATTTAATTTCTAGGAATATACATCTGGTTATGGAGAAGATGGCTACATTAGGCAGAATGGAGACCAGATGGAAATACTGGAGTGAGTCAAGTGCAAATGAGGGTCTGAGCAAGGAAAATGTGAAGGGGATAAAATGGAGGGGCTAGATTTCAAAGGAAATTCTGCCTCAGAAGCTACAGGAGTGTGTTTGAAGGGTAAGGAGGAAAGATTAGAGACCAGAGAAACCTAAGCTTTTAAGCTGGCTAACCAGGGAGGCAAAATTAATGAGTTTGCAAACATCTAGACTCTTACACTCAGCACATCCAAGATTGACCTGTTTATTTTCCCCTCAAACCCGTTTCATCTCGTATCAGTCATCTGAATCTCAGTTGATAGCAGCTTCATCCATTCTGTTGGTTAAGTCATTGAGGTCATTCTCAACTCCTTTCTTTCTCTCCTCCCCTATATTCTGTTGGTCAGGAAAACCTGTTGCCTCTGCCTATCTGCAAACTTATATTTATCCAACCACCTGTCACCACCTCCTCTGCCAGTCTCAGCCACCATCATCTCTTACCAGGATTACTGCAGTAGCTGCCTAATTCTGCAGCTCAAGTGATCCTTTTCAGTGTCATTCCAGTTATGGCACTGCTCTGCTCAAAACCTCCATTCCACTCACCCCCAAATTTAAATTCATTACAGTCTACGCCCTGTCATTGTTAATTAAATATCTCTGTGGCCAGTAGCTCTTTTTTTTTTTTTTTTTTTTTTGGGCCATGCCAGTGGCATGTGAGATTTTAGTTCCCCAGCCAGGGATCAAACCCACACCCCCTGCATTGGAAGCACGGAGTCTTAACCACTGGACCACCAGGGAAATCCTGGGGCTAGTAGCTCTTAAAAAAGAAAACGGTGAATGTTATTATGAGTTATGTAACTATGACCAGCTTATTCAGAAGAATACTCAAAGTAATAAAAGTAGCACGTAAGTAAGGAGCCACCTTACACCTGAGAGACTTCATCTAATTTTGTCTGTTTTGCAGGCCTGGTATAGGAAGAACCCAGGTTAGAATCGTAAGAAAAAATCAGAGCTGACTAGGAGATGAAGGAAGACTAGACTTAGGCAATTGAGATAAAGGCAGAGTACATTCCAGGTTGACAATAAGTATTAGTGAATAGGTCCGCTGTCCACCAGGTCCTGTTCTGGATGCTTGGGGGTACATCAGTGAACCAAACAGATGACAATGCTTCCCTTGTAGAGTTTATATTTGAGGTGGGTAAGACAGTCAAAATAAACATAAGCAAATGGAGCTAGATGTTAAAGACAAAAAATGGTCTAGAAAAAAGAGATATGAGAGCCCAGATGCAGGAATTCATTGGGTGGGGCCTTGAGTGTGAAATAAAAACGACTGGATTTTATTTGTAGGTAATAGGCCATTGAAATTGTTTAGAGCAAGAGAACAATCAGCTCAAAGAGATGTTTTTGAGAACCTCAGTCTTGTCGAGTGTAGAGACGGTTGGAGGGAGGGGAATCTACTTGATAGGATTGTTTCAGAAGACCAGGTTCTGAAGGGTTGGTAGGCATTGTTTACAAGGAAATTGGAAGGAATGGGCAGCATAAAAGACATTTGCAACACTTAGTGTGGTGACCAGGGAAAGGAAAGAGTCAGAGATTGCAGTGCTTCCAAGCCTTGTTTTGCCCCCGAGAATGGTTGAATAAGAAGTTAAGCAGTGTGTGATCATCTTTAATTTACTAAGGTTAGGGATGGTCCCTCTTGGTGTTGAATCACACTTTAATTCTTTTTAATCACAGCGAGATGAATGGTTTTGGATAGGGAAAATCAATTTATGATTTCCTCGATTCTCTACTCTTAGTCTGTGCCATGCAACGCATTAGGCATGGCTTCTCCTCCTTCTGCCCTCTGCCAGAAATGAGATGCCTCCCTGTGGGGAAGGAGGCCTGAACCCCCAAGCTGGTGCACCCACTGTGCTCGGGGAAGGCGCATAAGGGTTTTCACAGTCATGTTCTAAGGGCACAACCAGGCAGCTGTGTCCATGTGGGCTGTGTTCTGACCCTTATTATATCTTTCTCTGATGCATAAATGTTGGGTCTGTGGCATCCAATCATAATTTTTCCCTTGTTTACACACTGAGGGGCAAGTTTGGCTCCTTTTTCTAACAAGAAATTGGAGCAGCAAACAAGTATGATCTTTAAAGAGAATTTTAACAAGGTCTATGCAGATATTTCTCATCCTCCTCCCTTTCTTTTGGTCATGTGTTGGTTATCTTCTGGGAAGGAGGCACAGATCTTGTTGCAACTCATTGTAACAGTAGTCCTCGTGGTTTTCTCCATCTCTTCCTTTGAGAAAGAGGAGTCATTATATAGTGGCTCGAGGGTTTCTTGTGATTAATGTCAATGTGATATTAGTTTCTGATTTTCTTAATTAATGGATAGAGCTCCAAGAATTGGAGTTACTACTGCAGGTTTTTTGGGATAATGAGAAAAGGAACATTTATTATGGCTCTCTCCAAAGAGTTTTACTGCATATCCACTGTGTTTCAGGGATTTTGCAGGTGAAGCGGAGCTCACATCCTAGTAAAGCATGCAGATATGCAAATTATCCTGCATGATATTGTGAGATGAGCCCGAAAGGTGGGTCCAGAGTGCCATGGAAAGGACTGTGTTTGGTGAAGTCCAAAGAAGTTCACAAAGAAAGCATTGTGTGAGCACCCAGGCTGCATGGGAGCCCTTGAGTGGACAAGTGGAAGAAGGGAATGCCAGGCCAGGGAACAGCACGTGCAAAAGCACATGGGTGTGCAAGAGCCTGGAGGTCCTGTTTGGAGGCAGGCTGTGTGTGTGAAGAAGTAGCAGGACATGATGGAAGGAGGCCTGTGTTAGTCTTTCTCAACCGGGGTAACTCATCTGAACCATAGAACATAGAACATGATTTAAGTGACTCCTTCCTCAGTTGTCCCAGTGGTGGTCTATAATCTATTCCAGATGCACGCCAGAGACGTTAATTTGTTACATACAATGGCTGCCCTAGGGCATTGGGGAACCCAGGTTGAAAAGGACAGTATTATATGAAACTGTTCATTTTATCAGTAGGATGACATCACATTTATATTTAGAAATATACTTTTGAGAGCTGATTAAAAATAAAGCGAGACAAGGACAGGGAAACAAGTTAGGAGGTAATTGTGAGAGTGATCCTAGTGGAAGATAATAAGATGACTGAGCAGAGCAAAGAAACAGTTTCAGAGATATGTAGGACGTAGGATCTATGTGACTCAGTAATTAAATACAAAAGACAAGAGAGAAGACAAGGATGACGCTGAGTTAGAAAGCTGAGGCACCTTGTGGATGGCAGCACTGTCATCTGGGCAAGGCTAAGTAGGTTTGAAGAGAAGATAATGATTTCTGTCTTGCTGGTCCATTTCAGATTATCCAGGTCTAGTAGAAGTATAGGCATGGAAGCGAGTGCTTAATAAGAGAGTCTTGATGAGAAAAGAAAAGTGATCTTGGGGACATCCAATATTTAAGGGACGATTTCTGTCTTGCTGGTCCATTTCAGATTATCCAGGTCTAGTAGAAGTATAGGCATGGAAGCGAGTGCTTAATAAGAGAGTCTTGATGAGAAAAGAAAAGTGATCTTGGGGACATCCAATATTTAAGGGACTGGAGGGAGAAGAAGGGCCAGTAATGGAGACTGAGAAGGAAAAACAGAGATAAGAAAAGGACTGGAAAAGGGCGGTTCCCCCAAATCACAGGAAATATGACTTTAAACACTAAAATTTGGGGGAAAAAATATTCAGCGGCACACGAAATGCAATAGGACGGGAACTAGAGGGTGTCCATTGGTTTTGGCAGTTTAGGAGTCCCTGCTGGCCCGGGAGCAGATTCGGTAGTGTGGTGAGGATGATTGTCATGTTGTAGAGACTCCTGTGACTGAGTTCTAATGGATTCCAGACACTTGAGTGAAGAAATGGAGGGAGAGAGAGAAGGTGTGAGTTCACGAAATCTAGAGTATAACACAGGGTCAAGAGAGGATTTCTTGTTTCTTCGCCCTCCAAAATGGGCTATGTTGACCTTGTTTTTAGAAGATACTGAGGAGTGGGTATGATGGAAAGAATAAAGATATAGACAGAGTGGCAGAGAGGCCGGGGGGAATGAGAGCGCAGACTGAGGCGTGGCCTTAGGGAGGAGGGGAGGACTCGTCTTTCTCCAAGGTCGAGGGGAGAAAGCAGTAGAGTATCAGACCACCAAATGGAAGGGAGGTCCAGAGGGTGTCAGCAGAATTCTAGGGAGCTCTTGTTACCCTGTGACTTAAAAGAACATTCTCTTGTGCTGGTTGCCCCCCACCCCACTTCTGTGACTTGATCACGGGAGCCCCGTGACCCATGGAGCTGGAAGTTTAAACTCTGCATCTCCACTGGTTTTGAGTCCAGGATTCTGGCCTCCACTCCCCATTTCAGAACATTTCGGGAGGAACGGTAGAGCATGTTTAGTCATCTTCGGTGCAAGTTATTGTGTGCAGAGTTGATTGCCGCTTAATGGATAACCCCCTGGTCTACCTCTCAGCCCTTGCTCTGCAATACAGAATGGCTCCTCAAAGCAGCTACCCTTCATCCACCTGCGTTCTCTACTATTCTTCACTTCCAACAAGTGCAATTCTGTTTCTTTCCTCATCGGTTCTTCCTTTGATGTTTTCTAACTTTTTCTTTTGCCTCTGAGCTGGGTAGTAATCTTTATCATATTGTAAACTATAGATGAATCTGAAGGGGACGTAGATACTAAGACCTATCATTTGTCTTTATCTTGGGGATCTAAATAGATGGAAAAAAAGAGCTGAAGAGAAGCATAGGAAGCCGACATCTTTTTGGGGGCCGCTGGGTCTTAGAAAAGCTGGAAGGCGATGTATTTTCCCATGGGGTCTGGAAAGGTGGAAAACCTCATCAGAGACAGAAACCGCTCTTGGAGAAAATGCAGATGTGAGTCAGTAGTGCCTGAGGACCTTGAGGTAAAGGGACAGCCGGAGTAGAAGAGTTCAGCAGGATTTTGTGGGAACATAGCGTTGTTACAGAAAGAAATGATCATGTTGAATTATATGAAGTTGCTGGTGGTGGTAAACAATTTTTTGATTGACAAAAACGGTAATTTTAATATAGCTCAACTGAATATGTTCCTGATTCTAAGGACACTTGTAAACTTTAAAATCATAACAATCATAACCCTTTCGAAAGCTGGGAACTGCTGTCCTTGGTTATGTGTGAGAGTTCCTTTTCTGTAAGTCTTCTTTGCTTACAACAGTACATGCTCTCCGTGTATATTCAGTTCTTATAGACTGCTACCCATGCAGTGCAGTCCTTTGGCCACAACTGCAACTGGAGAGGATACTGGTCACAGGCTGGGACAGCTTCCCTGGGGACCTAATCTAGCCTGACTTCAGCTCCTGAGATCTCCAGATTCTTACTCTAGACAAGCAGTTCTTACTAGGGGGCAGTTTTGTCCCAGTGGGGAAACTTAGCAGCGTCTGGAGATGTGTTTAGGGGGGCGGGAGGATGCTACTGGCGTCTTGTGGCAGAGGCCAGGGTTGCTGCTAAGCATCCTCCAATGCACAGGACAGCCCCCATAACCAAGAATTTATCTGGCCCCAAATGCCAGTAGTGCCAAGGCTAAGAAACTTTTTCTAGACTGAGCCACCAGGGAACTTAAGAAAACACACACAAATCATATTTCTTCGTGCTGAGCATGAAAAGTGTGAAAGGAGATGGGTAGAACTTGGCAGAATAAAGTTTGGAGAATATAATAGAGCAAAACCAATGGCTTAACTATCATAGATTTCTGAGGCTGCTTGTCTGCAGAGTGTACTCAGAGTGCTTAGACAACAGACAGTTTTGCAGAAGAGTTGGGATCTGGGGTCTCAGGAGTTGACTAACTGGTTTAGCTTTCTGCTGCTACCACCTGTTATATCTGAATTTCTGACCATCTTTCATTTTTCCCTACAGTTACGCATCAGTACATGAAGTCTCAACAGCTTCTCTTCCGTGTCTCAAGAGCAAATGTAAAGCCTTTTTTCGGCTTTTCCTTTATTCCCCCCCCCTTTATCCCCTAGGGATTAAGGAGATATATGAAGGAGAGGCCTAAATATTCTTTTCATTTTGCTTAAACATTCTTTTTCTCTTTTACTGCAGGAAAGTGATATTACATATATGTGTTTTTATATAATATACTTATTTATGTGTTGATATATATAATATTTATGTATTAAATAATCCATAAAATAAATATGTATAAAGAACTAGAGTTGTATTCCTTAATATTTCAGACCGAAAATAGACTTGGGTTTTTTTGAGGGTTTTGTTGACGTTTCCTTCTAGGAAGTTCTGTAGAGGATTGTGAAAAATAAAAACAAATATGACTTTGGGTAAGCCAAGGAGATGGGATAGTGCTGGGAGGTGTTGCCAAGGATCCTTGTGTTGTGGAGGAACAGGAGTGGAAAGCACAGAGCATCCAGCCCTGCACTAGCCTTGGAGTGAGGGTTGAGAATTTGGGAGAGGGCTTCCCTGGTGGCGCAGTAATTGAGAATCCACCTGCCAATGCAGGAGAGGCGAGTTTGAGCCCTGGTCGGGGAAGATCCCACATGCTGCGGAGCAACTAAGCCCGTGCACCACAACTACTGAGCCTGCGCTCTAGAGCCCATGAGCCACAACTACTGAAGCCCGCACACCTAGAGGCCGTGCTCCACAACAAGAGAAGCCACTGCAATGAGAAGCCCATGCACCGCAATGAAGGGTAGCCCCCGCTTGTCGCAACTAGAGAAAGCCCATGTGCAGCAACGAAGACCCAATGCAGCCAAAAATAAATAAATAAATAAATAAAATTTATATTAAAAAAAGAACTTGGGAGAAACCCTGAGATTAGGCTGTAGATACAGCAAAGGAGGAAAGTTCTAAATGTCTACAGCAGGAGTTGTCATTTCTGGATACTGTTTATTTTTAGGAAACATAAGCTTCACATATGTGAGTGGGGAGCTTGATTGGAATCAGAAAGCTGATGCCTTATTTCTGCTGCTTGAGTCCTAACTATGCAACGCTGCTTTTCTCTATGGCTCGAGAGCACTCTAAAAGGGGGTATTGAATATAAAGAGTTAACCGAGGTTGGAATGGCTGTTCTTTTCTGAGGATGGAATAAGAAATGATGGGCTGTGGTTAGTGCATGAAGGACTTAGGTTAGACATTTAAAAAGACGTGCAGGGTTGATCAGTGTTGAGATACAGTAATTTACTAACATGGCAAATTCTTCTCCAGACACCCCTAAAATGTTGTTTGGGGATAACTTAAATATAAGCCCCTTAAGCTTTTAATTTTAGTCCAAGTCTCTGTGAAAAACAAAAACAAAACTTAAGGTCATCATGTAAATAGGGCATGAGTTAATTTACCTGACACACTTGAAGACTAGACGTAGGTAGATCATCATGTGGCAGTCGCAGGAGCTCAGAAACCCAAGCTGCACGTATCTTCTGCAATCTCCCTGGCAACGAAGTCAGCAAAGGCCATCCTTCCAGCAATTACTGCCAGCTTACAGAACTGGCTAGAGATTCTCTGTGGATTGCCCAGAACACCATGATCTTCTGTTTCAGTGGTTCTGTTACAAACGTCATCTCCTACCTCTGTGACACTGTCTCCTTTCCTGGTATCCTTTTAAAATTCTGTTCATATAAACTGTCCTCTGGTTCTTAAGGCACAGAGTTCTTTTGAGAACCCTATGATAATTTATAGAAAACAATTGGAAGAGGATAACATATAAAAGCAATGTAGTGTTAAGGCTAGTGGACGTATGGGTTTATTTCTACCTCAAGGTTACAGTGTTAATGCCAGAACTGTGTACAGATCCTAAAGGACAAAAATGTAACCTTCCAATTTTTGTCCTAACAATTTTCTACTAGCCTAGAGTTAACTGAAGGTGCAATATTTGGTACATGGACTGCTTACCTGCCCCCTACCCCCCATCCCAAGCAATAGTGGTTCATGGCCCTGGGTCCAGAGTCATGCAGGCAGGCAGGTGGGCACTTGTCCTGGTTCCTTGAAGCTCTCTGAGTCACGGTCCTGCATTCGGGCGGCACATGGTCAGTATCTCCTGTACTCCAACCGGTCGGAACAATCGTCGTCAGTAATTTATAATGTTCCTTCTGAAAAGTTGCCTATGCCTGCATCTCAAACCGACCCATGTTTAGAACTCTTTTGGGTATAGTTTCCATGAGGCTTAAATGATTGACATAATTCTTGGGACGTCCTTTTATGTGTTCCACAGACAATAGACCTTCCATTGGATGTAGCTCAAACATTGCACAGGGCATGGGGCTCCCTGTGGATGGGAGTAAAGTCCAAAAAGAGAGTGACAAAGTAGGTGAAAGTAAGTAGAAAGAGAAACAAGAACACGAATGCAAGCATATGCCTACAGTGCTTCTCTTCCCCAGAGGATACAAGAGGCACTTCATCCAATTGTTCAGATGCTACGAGCTCATCATTCTTGATTCTTCTCTGTATCTCATGCCTCCTATCGAGTCCATTGGCTAATATTCTTGGCTCTGCCTTTGAAATATCCAGAATCCTACCTTTTGTTTTCCTGCTTCTATCCCATTGTCACGCTGATGGAAGCTCACTGTCCCCTCTCACCGGAACTATTGAAATAGCCTCCTTTATTGTCTCCCTAACTCTACTCCCTCTACCCAGTGTAGGCTCCACATTGCCCCCAGAGTAACTCTTCAAAATATAAGTTGGGTCGTATCATTCCCCTGCTCACAACCCTCTAGTGACTTCCTACTGCATTTTAATGAAATGCCAAGTCCTTCCTGTGACCTATGATGCACTGAGTTACCTGGTCCTGATAATTCTCTGTCTGCCACTCTCTCTGTTGCTTGCTGTTCCCCAGGAACCTGGCTTTCTTGCTGTGTCTTGAATCCATCAGGCATGCTCTCACCTCAGGGCCTTTGCATTTGTTGTGTGCTCTGCATAGAACATTCCTTCCTCACTGCGTGTAGGTCTCTTTAAATGTCATTTCTGTGGGTCAGCCTTTTCTGATCACCCTCTCTGAAACAGTAACCACTATTACTCTGTGGCCCCTTATTTTGTTTCTCATCCCATTACTTAGCTCTGCCTGGCACATGATGAGCATTCAGTAAATATTTGTTAATTAATGAATCAGTTGAATTAACAAAATATGCCAAGTCGTTTTTGATCTAGGTAGCCAAAGGGTGACTCTAATTATAATTGTGTGTGTGTATCCATCTCTTTTTGTGTATACTATATTATGTATGTAGTAGAGTATATATGTGTGTGTATAAATGTGTGTGTGTGCATGAGCGTATCTCAACCAAAGTATCTAGCACCCAGCCTGATATATCATCAAAGGATCCATCCCTTATAGTGTATCAGGCTCTGTGCTAGATATTTTGCTTGCATTACCCACTTTAATAAAATAGCTCTCAGATAGGTGTCATTGTTATCCCCGTCATGGTAATGCAGAAATGGAGGTTGAGAGGCAACTTGGCTCAAGGTCACACAGTTATTAAATAACAGATGATAATGGACGGGATGTGATCTGGCTCCAAAACCTTAACTGAGTGACTTGACTATGCTATCTATATACTACATCTCCTAATTGTGAATTTGCCAGAACCCTATAGGGGAACAAATAGGATAAGCAGGAGATTTTTGTAGTATATATTTCGACAAAGGATTACAAAAAATCACAAGGTATACATATTTTTCTTTGAGATGAAAGATGTTCCCTTAGTGGTTTAGAAATTAGGTTACATTAAAGTTCACAGATAGTAATATGAAATACCAATAAAGTTTTTATTCAGCTATATTGACTAAATTAAGTGAAAAATATTAAAAGCTTACATTTTATACCTTCCTATTTAAAGGATTTGTTTGAAGGACACCTGTTGTTATGTTCTGCAAATCCTATTCATCAAGTTGGGCACATTTACAAAGTGCTCCCCCTTGATCTCTGTAAACTCGAAGGTGTTTATTCTTTTATTTCCTGCTCCATTCATCCTTGTTATCTACACTTAACAGTTGAGGGACATCACTTACCCTTGCTGTCTCCACCTTTGCTGTCGTTCACGTAGCTCTCAACGCCTCCCCACTAAGCCCTCACTAGGTCACTTCATTTCACATGCTCAGCCCTGCCTAGACTTGCCAAGGTTCTCCCATACCCCTCCTCAGCTTCTTTTCTTTTGGGAAGTCCATGCAGTGTCCAACCACCTCCTTCATATTTTTGTTCTGATTACTGTCTGTGCTACCTCTGAACTTCTATCTGCAAAATTTATATTTTATAAAATTATTTCACATTTGTTAGGTCTTTCTGCATGGCACACAGAAACTCTCTTTCTCCTTCCCGAAATATAATTCTTTCAGTTGTACCCTCTATCCTAGTTCCTGTAACCAGCTCACCCAAAACGGAACTTCTATGCAAAAAGCGCTTACCTCTCAAGGGAAGACATTAAGGGGTTGTTGAACACTCTGTAAAAGCTCAGAAGCAACATGGTTTTGAGGAGCAGTGAGTGAGATGCTCAAAGGACGTTAGAGCCGGAAGGCACTGGAGAAGTCATGGGCCTGGTTCCTTTTGTTATGTTTTGTGTAGGTTGTATCCCTTAGGTTGCTTTCAGCTGCAAGTAACAGAATACCCTAAGAAAGGAATTGACAAGATTATTTACCATCTTCCTTAACAAGAAGTCTGGAGAGGAGCCAGTTCCTGGGTTTGATTAGGAGCTCAGCAGTATCACCACTGAACCAGGTGCTATCCATAGTTCTCCTTGCTATCTTCAGCTAGTTGGTGAAGCCTGCACTTCTGTGTCACGATGACCATGATGTCACAGGTGTACACAGCTACGTCCACTGAAAGGAGACTTGTTTCCACTCTGCTAATTGTACAGCTCTGCTCATTCCAAAGGGAAACGTTTTCCCAGGTGATCCAGAAGACTGCCACTTCTGTGTCCACGACTAACTACAGGGGAAGCAGGGATGGCATGTATCTGGCATTTGTAGGCTTTCTGATGGGCGAGGTGGGCGTGTGGATTCTGCTGGTATAGAAGAGAGAAGGAACTAGCTATTGGTGTGGCAACCATTAATGTCTGCCATTCATACTGAACCCAAGAAGAGGAGCTTCTGGACCATCTGCATCATTACCTTTTTGCATTGCCCAAATTGGAAGGATTAGTTTCTGTTTACAAATGCTTGAGTTCTCTGATGTTGTTCACTAGCAGGAAGGAAGGGAGAGAGGAAGAAAGAAAAAAGATATAAATTTAGAAGAACTATAGTTAATAAATTTTCATATATATCAGTTCACGTGGCAAATACTCTGAGATATGATGTATCAGCAACTCTTAAAACCTGCATATTAGTGTGTCACCGGACTTTGGTCTATAACTTCTCATTTTCTCTTTGGGGGCTCAAGTTTAGATGATTGTAAGATAAAATAAGGACCAATCTTTGTACCCCTTTTTGGCATTCAGTCAAAGGAAAATTGCTTTCTTAGTGGAGTTTGACAGAATCATGTAACTGAACTTAGGAAGAGATTTTTAAAAAATTGAAGTATAGGTGATTTACCTATACTTTACAATATTGTATTAGTTTCAGGTGTATAGCAAAGCGATTGTTATTTTTATCAGATTATATTCCATCATAGGTTATTACAAGATACTGAATATAATTCCCTGTGCTATACAGTAAATCCTTGTTGCTTATCTATTTTATGTGTAGTAGTTCTTATCTGTTAACCCCGTACTCCTAATTTGTCCCTCCCACCCTCCCTCACTCTCCCCTTTGGTAACCATAAGTTTGTTTTCTATGTCTGCTAATCTGTTTCTGTTTTGTATGTAGATTCATTTGTACTGTTTTTAGATTTCACATATAAGTAATACCATATAATATTTGTCTGTTTCTGTCTGACTGACTTCACTCAGTATAATATTCTCTAGGTCCATCCATGTTGCTGCAAATGGAAATATTTCATTCTTTTTTATGACTTAGTAATATTCCACTGTGTATATATGTACCACATCTTCTCTATCCATTCATCTGTTGATGGGCACTTGGGTTGCTTCCATGTCTTGGCTGTTGTAAGTAGTGCTGCTATTGAGGTTCATGTATCTTTTCAAATTAGAGTTTTTGTTTTTTCCAGATATATACCCAGGAGTGGGATTGCTGGATCATGTGGTAGCTCTACTTGTAGTTTTTAAGGAACCTCCATTCTGTTTTCCATAGTGGCTGCACCAATTGACATTCCCACTGACAGTGTACAAGGGTTCTCTTTCCTCCACACCCTCTCCAACATTCATTAATTGTAGACTTTTTGATGATGGCCGTTCTGACCAGTGGGAGGTGATACCTCATTGTGATTTTGATTTGCCTTTCTCTGATAATAAAAGATGTTGAGCATCTTTTCATGTGCCTTTTGGTCATCTATATGTCTTCTTTGGAAAAATGTCTATTTAGGTCTTTGGCCCATTTTTTTATTGGGTTGTTTATTTTTTTGATATGGAGCTATAGGAGCTGTTTGTATGTTTTGGATACTAACCCCTTGTTGGTCACATTGTTTGAAAATATTTTCTCCCATTCTGTAGGTTATCTTTTCGTTTTGTTGATGGTTTGCTTTGCTGTGCAAAAGCTTTTCAGTTTGATTAGGTCTCATTTGTTTATTTTTGCTTTTATTTCATTTACCTTGCAATGAAGGCAAATTTCATTGATCTAAGAAAATATCACTACGATTTATGTCTGAAAATGTTTTGCCTATGTTCTCTTCTAAGAGTCTTATGGTGTACTCATATTTAGGTCTTTAAACCATTTTGAGTTTTGTTTTGTTTTATTTTTTAGTATGGATGTGAGGGAGTGTTCTAATTTCGTTGATTTATATGTAGCTGTCCAGCTTTTAGGGAGAAATTTTTAAATGGAATAGAAGATGCCTTTCTAAATGTAGGCTGCTGATAAAAGTACATGTAACAATGAAATAAAAAGTAACTCTTCCTTTCTAATTTGGTGATTCAGTTATGTCCAGTAGGAGTTACAGAAAGAAATAGCCTCTAATACCTATCAATTTTATCATGAAAGTATCTTAAGTTGAGGCAGATAATGCTAAGCCAGTCACGGCCATCTCATTTACTAAGTTTCTTTTGTATGTCAGGGCCTGTGTTAGGTACAAAGGATCCAAAGATATAGAGATGGCCTCATTCCTACCTATTGGACCTTGAGCTCCACTGGGGCAGAGACCTATGTAAACAAGCAATTACAATTCCAGGTACTACAGACTACAATAGAGATGTGTAAAAGTAAGGATTAGCACAAATGACAGTGTCCGTCCTATAAGATAGTTCATATTACCCTCATTTCTAGGTGAAAAAAACAGAGCCACAGAGTAGTCAAATTAACTTGTCCATAAACAGCCGAGTCAGGTTGTGAACTGCATCTCTGGCCCCAAGTCCAGTGTCCTCTGGCCTACTCTGCATGGAAAGGAAAATCAGGTCTCTCTTCCCCTTGAGGGCAGTGTCAGAAAAGACCTCACAGAGGTTACAGTATTTGAGATTGGCCTTGAGAGATGAGATCTCAGTAGGGTGAGGGCAGAGACATTGTAAGCAATGAGAACAGCATGAAAGGCTTCAGTGCTATATTGTTGGTGCACAATTTGTAGCAGAGAAAAAAATTAGGAAGGTAGCTGAGCCTTCTAATGAAAGGCCTTATAGTCAGGGTTGAGGTATTTACTTAATTCAGTGGACAGCAAGAGGATCCAGTGGGGTTTGAGCAGGTGACTGCTATAACCAGAAGGGTACACTTAGGCAATTATTTTTCCACAAATATATCTAGTTGGGCTGGAGGTGATCCAGAGAACAGGCTAAAAGAGCAGTCCAAGCAAGAGGTAATGAGGGCCTGTCACGTGGCTACCTTTTCACGTGGCTCAGGTAGATGAGAGTCTCCCGTAGTCATGGAACAAGAAGCAGGTGATCACAAATTTGAGAGCTATTCAGGTTTGTTGCTATTCTCTTGTCTTAGTGAACAATTATTTACAACTCCTAAAAGTTCAGGATATCTTCCCACTCCCATTTATTTCTTTTATTCTCTTGATTATATTATTTTGCCTCAGATTTTTCTGAGACATTTTTAATAGCTTAAAACTACTGAAAATAGAGACTTACTTTGTGACAAGGTAGAGTAGCAGGGTCTGTATTTACCCTCCTGCCTGAAACAGCTGAGAAACTGGACAAAGCATATGAAATAACTCTTTTCAATATGTTGGACATTAGGCAATAAATGACAGTGATGCCTGAGAGACAGGGAATAAACAAGGTTAACTCTAGGACTGTCAAAGCTCATTGCCATGAGAGGGTCTCCATGCCATAGCACAGGGTGCTGGACCCCAGCTGGATCCTAGTGGTCTCCTGAATGGTGGAGGGTGGAGCTGGTTCTTTGAGAACATTGACACAGTTAAATGCCTTTACCCAGGCTGATCAGAAAAGAAGAAAGATGTAAATGACCAATATCAGGTAATTAAGAGAGGCGGTGACATCACTACTGATTCTGTAGCTGTTAAAAGGACAATAAGGGAATACTGCTGATGAGTTGATGCCAATAAATTCAACAACTTATATGAAAATGACAAATCTGTTAAAGGCACAAACTGCCCAGGCTCATTCAAAAATAAATTTAAAACCTGAAAAACCCTATATCTATTAAAGGAATTGAGTTTATGGTTAAAAACCTAGCAAAGAACACTCCAGGCCAAGATGACTTAATCGGTGAATTCTGTCTATAAAAGAAACAATCCCAAACTCTTTCTAGAAGAATACACAGACTCTTCCAGAAAATTGAAAACGAGAGAACACTTCTCCGCTTATTCCATGAGGACAGCATTACCAAAGACGTTACAAGAAAAGAAAAGCTATAGACCAATATCCCCCATGAACATAGATGTAAAGATTCTGAACTTCCCTGTGGCACAGTGGTTAGGAATCTGCCGGCCAATGCAGGGGATATGGGTTCGATCCCTGGTCTGGGAAGATCCCACATGCCATGGAGCAGCTAAGCCTGTGTGCCACAACTACTGAGCCTGCACTCTATAGCCCACGAGCCACAACTACTGAGCCCACGTGCCACAACTACTGAAGCCTGCGTGCCTAGAGCCCATGCTCTGCAACAAGAGAAGCCACCACAATGAGAAGCCCGTGCACCACAACGAAGAGTAGCCCCCGTTCGCTGCAACTAGAGAAAGCCCGCACACAGCAGTGAAGACGCAATGCAGCCAAAAATAAAAATTTTAGCAAATCAAATCCATGATAAAATATCATGACCAAAGGGGTTTATCCCAGGAATGCAAAGTTGGTTTAACATTTGAAAGTCAGTCAATGTAATTCACCGTAATAACAGACTGAAAAGGAAAAGTGATTATGATCAGTATTTGACACAGTCCAATATTCATTCATGAGAAAAAAATTTCAGCAAACTAGGAATAGAAGGGAATTTTCTTAACCTGTCATAGGACATCTATGAAAAACCTACAGCTAACATTATCCTTACTAGTAAAAGGCTGAATGCTTTCCCTCTAAAAACAGGAAAAAAGACAGAGATATCTTCTCTTACCATTTCTGTTCAGATTGCACTGGAGATTCTAGCCATTGCCATCAAGTTAAAAAAAAAAAAAAAGAAGGAAAAGGTATTGAAATTGCAAAGAAGTAGAAACTGACTTTTATCACAGATCACATGATCATCTATGCAGAAAATGTGATGGAATCTACCAAAAAGAACTATTAAGTGACTGTAGCAAACTGTAGGATACAAAGCAAATAATACAGAATAAGTTGTATTTCCCAATATTGGCAATGAACTATTAGAAATTGAAATGGAAAATAGTACCTTTTACCATGTCAAAGAATATGAAATACTTAGAAATGCATCTGACAAAATATGTATGAGACTTGTATACTGAAAACTGCAAAACATTGCTAAGAGAAATTAAAGCAGATTTAAATAAATTGAGAGGCAAACCATGTACATGGATTGGAATACTCAGTATCGTTAAGATGCCAGTTCCCCCTCAATTGATCTATAGATTCAACATAATCTAAATCAGAATCCCAACAGACATTTTTGTTAAAGTTGATCAGCTCCATCTAAAACTCATATGGAAATACAAAGGATCTAAAAAGAGCTAAAACAACTTTAGAAAGGAACAAAGTTGGAAGAGTAACTTTACCTGATTTCAATTAATTATTATAAATTTATAGTAATCAAGATAATGTGATATTAGTATAAAGTTGGACAAATAGATCAATAGAACAAAATAAAGAGTCCTTTAATAGGTCCAAAGATATATGATCAAAATTTATTTTTAACAAAGGTACAAAGGCAATTCAGTGGGGAAAGAATAGTTTTTTCAACAAATGGTGCCAGAACAATTTGATATCCATCTGCAAAAAAAAAAATCATATATCCATACCTCACACCATTTATAAAAACTAACAATGTATTATAGACCTAAACGTGCAATCCTAAAATTATAAAACTTCTAGAAGAAACATAGGAGAAAATATTTGTGACCTTTACTTAAGCAAAGATTTCTCAAATATGACACCAAAAGCATAATCCATGAAAGACAAAAACCTGATAAATAGGACTTAATCATAATTTCTGTTCTTTGAAAGACACTGCTAAGGGAATGAAAAAGAAAGCCACAGACTGGAGAAAATATTTACAAATCGTGTGTCTGAGAGAGGACTTTATCCAGAATCACTCAGTGATAAGAAAACAAACAATCCAATAAAAATGGGCAAAGAATATATACCAATGGCAAGTAAATTAATGAAAAGCACATGAAAAACATGTTCAACATCATTAGTCATCAGGGAAATGCAAAGAAAAACCATCATGAGATACCACGCTACACCTGTTAGAATGGTAAAAAAATAAGTAAACTGAAACACTCATGTACCGCTGGTAGGAATGTAATATGATACAATCATTTTGGAAGTATTGATAGTTTGCCAGTTTCTTAAATATTTACTTCCAAATGACTTAAACATTTCACTCCTGGGCAATTACCCAAGGGAAATTAAAGCATATGTCCATACAAATACTTGTACACAAATGTTTATAGTAGCTTTACTTGTAATAACCAAAAACTGGAGTTGCCTCAGATGTCCATCAACAGATGAATGGATAGACAGTTTTGGTATGTTCATATAAGGCAATACACCTCAGCTATATAAAGGAATGAACTGTTGATACATGCAGCAATTTGATGAGTTTCAAAATAATTATGTTGAGTGAAAGAATCCAGACCTCCGCCCACCCCCACCCAAAGAAAAAAGTATGATTTTCTTTATAGAAAATTTAGAAAATACAAACTAATGTATATTTACTGAAAACAAATTGGTGGTTGCTAAGGGACAGCAGGGAGGCAGATGGGGAGGGATAAGAAGGAGGATTTTATAAACGGGATTGAGGAAACCTTCGGGGTGATGGATATGCTCATTATCTTGATTTTAGTGATAGCTTTATAGGTGCATATGTTAGTCAAAACTTATCAAATAGTATGCTTTAAATATATGCAGTTTTGTGAATCTCAATTATACTTCAGTAAAAGTATTTCTAAACTACCAGAGTGCCACCAGATCTGTCTTCCCAAATTCAACTAAGACTTTGAATTCTAAGGAATTCAAATGTGATAAATATTTAGCATTTAGATTCTCACGATTTTCAAGAGTTGTTTTCAGCATGTTTATGTCTTTGTTCAATTTTTTGAAGTTCTTTACGTGAAAGCCCTTTATTTCATGAAGAAGTAGAGCAGTGTAAATGCATCCAGACCTACTGGTGAGAATATAAATTGGTGCAATCGCTATGTAACAACACTTCTAATGTAAAATATGTGCGTACTCTACAACATAGCAGTTCTCTTTCTTGGAATGGACCAAGAATAGCAGCTCTCAAACTGGTCGCCTTTGCACTCTTAAATTATTGAGGAATTAAAAGAGCTTTTGTTTATGTTAAGTGAGTTATATCTTTAGATATTTACTTATATTAGAAATCAGAACTGATAACATTTAGAAATATTTTTCATTTTTAAATAACCATAATAAACATACTGACAGGTTAACACAAATAATACTTTTAGGGAGAATAATGGTTTTCCAAAACAAAAAAAACAAGTGAGAAGAGTGGTATTGTTTTATATTTTTAATATATTTATATCTAATATCTTGCTCAATCGAAGATGGACTCTCATATCTGTTTTTATATTTAATCTTTTGGGATATACTGTCTTAATTGAAGTGTATGAGGAAAATCTGGCCTCACAGATATACAGTTGGAAAAGGGAGAACCTTTGCAGATAATTGTGGGTAGTCTTTTTTGTTACTACACCATAACTCTCTACATGATAGTTTTTTAAATTTAAGTTGCAGTGTTGAATCTGAAACCACATCAGTGAATTTTTTGTACTCTGTTGCATTAAAATCCATTGGCATTTGTCGATCTGTACTTTGAATGGATTGATCACATTATTAGTCACTAGTTTGAAAAATATTGGCTAGTTTGGAAAATATTGGTTCAGGTGAGTTTTTCACATCTCCCAAATGCTGACACATTTCATTATATAATATCAACAAATGATACTCATTAATATCACCAACAATCTTACCAGAAAAGTCTCGAAGAACTAGAAAGCTGTCAAGCTTGCCATGGCAGACATAAGTTTTCTGAAATTCTAATTTTTACTTGAAAGACTGAATTTTATCAATGGCAGCCAGTAATGCCATTCATTTCTTTGAAGTGACAGGTTCACTTTCTTATTTTCGAGAGATAACTGTTAAATACCAAGTCTGAATCATGATGGTTTGAAATCTGTCAGTCATTCTTTCAAGTAAAACAGTGGTCTGTGGAAAAAGTGGTTAGTTCAGCTTGCAATTGAAGCACACGATTGCTTTTCCTTGAGACAGACGTTGCTATTTGTTAGACATCAGAAGTGCCTTATGCAGCTTCCCATTTAGGTACAGAACAGGAAACATTTTCTATAAGAGGTCAACAAGTATATACGTTAGGCATTGTGGACCACGGAACTGAGTTTAAGTTGAGTGTTGTAACGATTCAGCTACATCAGTGCAGTGTGAAAGCAGCCTTAGACAATATGTAAACAAATGGATGTGACTGTGTACCAATAAAACTTTATTTACAAAAACAGGGAGCAGACTAGGTTTGCACAGCAAACTGTAGTTTGCCAACCCTGACATTAAAAAGATGAGTATATTAAGGTTAAGAGTTAATTAAATTAATAACTTACTGCTTCACCAAGGACATGCTTCTCAGTAGCATTGATATCTGTCATCATTCTTCTATCTGAATGATAGATGCTCTTGAGCATCTATCAAGAGGATCCATGCTTACTGCTCTTCATTGTGTAACCCTCCGCTCTGATGCTATTCTCAGCATCTGAGCCCTGGATTCTAGAATTTACCCTGCCTTGAGAACACCCCATAAATTATCTCTACCCTCTTTTCAAACTCAACTCTTTTTGACTTCTCCTTCTTGATATCAACCATGCTTACATGTGTCCCGTCTTTAAATGATAAAAGCCTTCCTTTGACCCTCCCCTCCACTCACACCCAGTCTGTGCTTGGGCTCTATTTCCTTTGCATGGCATCAGTCTCCTAGTCATACATTTTGTTCTCTTTGCTAGGTTCTCTTTGCTAGGACTTCTGTAATGTTTGATACCAGTGATCCCTGACTGCTTCTTGAAATTTTTGAAGCTCTCTTCTTAATTGGCTCCAAAATTTAATTTTCCTGGGCTTCTATTTGCCATTCTGATGGTTCTTTCACCCAGTTTTCTTCCATTCATCTCTTAAGTGTTGGTCTTTCTTGGTTTTGCTTCTTATTTTCTTATTTATAACAGATAATTTTCATTGTTCTTTGTATGATCCATGGGTTACCTCTTCTACTTTCATGATTTCAGCTCCTATGTCTTTGCTGGTGACTCCCAAAGTTGTATCTAGACTAAGCGTTTCTCCTGAGCTTTAGAACATGCTTCCATTCCCCTATCAGACATCTCAATTTGGAGCTCCAACAGCTACTTCATATGTATCATGTCTAAAATAGTTTATATCTCTTTTGAAACCCACTTTCCTCCTTATTTCAGTAAAAAGCATTTACTGGGCCCCAAACTAGAAATCTGGAATTATTTAAGATTCCTTTTCCCTTCACCTCTAATATCTATGTGCTCACCTGCAGATCCCCATAGCTGTACCTCCTAAATTTCTTTCTGCTACATTCATTATCTCCCTGTATTCACTGCCTTTTCATGAGTTCAGCTTCCTCTCTCTGGCTCTCAGCTGGGCTTTCTAATGTACCCTTGTCCTGTCTTCTAGTATATCTTTCCAGGCAAAGGTGATTCTTCCTTATCTGCCTCTTCTTACCTTGCAGATATTATTTAGTAGTCACTGGGTAATGTGGTTGCCTGTAAAAGCAAAATCTTACTGGTACTTTTCTGCTAAAAGACTCCCAGGGGCTCCCCTTGGTCCAAAGGGTGAAGTTGAAACTCTTTAATGCCAGGTGTGAGATCTCTCACTGGCCATCTCCTGGCTCTTTAGTTAAGTTTCTCCCCTCCGTCTGCCCACATATACCCAGCCCCCAGACCACCACAGTTCTCCAGGGACACATCCATCACCTCTTACGGCTGCACTCTTTACACATTTGCTAAAAATGTCCTCACTCTCCTCCCGTGTCACAGTCGACTTAAGGGTCCCACTCCACTCTTTGCTCCCCATGGAGTCTTTCCTAATACCCCACCATACTCTCACAGTGCACTGCATGGATAACAGCATTTACAGACATTTATTTTTGGTGCCTACTTTGTTCAGATCATTTGCAATCCTTATAATAACCCTGAAAGGTGGGTAATTATTACTCTCATCTTAAAGATGAGGGACCGAGTCCAAGATATATAATATTAAATGATTTGTCTGAAGTTAACACATCTAGATGGGGACTGAGCTAGGCTCTGGACCTGGGCTCTTTCTGTTCTATCAGTCTGTATCTCTTTACTCTTCTAGGGATTTCTTTACTATCTGAACATGTATTCATCTCCTCTGATCAGCAATGCATTTCCACATCACCAGTTCAATAAATAAAGGAATAGACGAATTTGTGACTGACACAGAGTTTCAGGTATAAAGCAGTCCCGTGATATAATCTCAGAAAACAGTGTTAGAGCTTAGTGACTTGTCTTTGTCAAAGAGCTGTTTATTTAGATCTTGGGTAAAGTATTTTGGTTCTTGTACATTTTGGTCAACAAATGTTTACTGTGTGCAGTGTTCTCCGAAGCCCTGCCCAGGAAACAGACATTGGTATGATTGTTTCCATCCTCAGAGAGCTTTGGTATGGTAGGAATTTATGACAGACACACAGCTGATGTGGACAGGCAGTAAGAATAAAGTGCCTCAGGTTTTTAAGCAGAGGAAGGTCACATGAGACTGCATTCAAATGGGACCAGGAAAGATTTCCTGATGGATGAGTAGAATTCCAGTAAAGGGAGATATTTATTTTAAACTTCCCATCTTCCTATTCAGGGGATAGGAAGTTTAAAATAAATATAAAGTAAGAAAGAAGTCTGGTTTGGTCCATTTATAATTCAGATCAATTATTGATACCCTTTTAGTCTTGGAGTTAAGAGCAGTGATGGAGTATCAATTTTAAAAATTCTGTTTATTGTACAATAGACAAATGCATAAAACAAATGTGGAGCTTAATGATTAGTGAGTGTGGATTTTAAGTAAGGAACAGGGTGGGTTTGTCTTTGCGTTTGTTGCATGGGATTTCCTGGGCACTGGGTATCACATGCGGTCCTCTGCAGGACGGGTGTGGCCTGTTAGAGAATTCGCACAGTTTTCTCATCCTGACAAGGTCATCTTGTCTGTTGAAGTAATTTTCTTAAGTCCACACTGCACCAGGGTGGCTTTGCTTCTGTTCCTTAGGACATGGTCTTTGGTTGCCTCAGCTAACTTTTTGACAATGCTCACTTTTTCTGAATTCGCAGCAGCCCCTCTTGGACACTATAGACTTTTTTTCCCCTGAGGTACACCTGGAATAGTAGCTAATATGTAGATGTGGATGGTGAATGTGTTACAAAGATTTACTCTCTTATAAACTCAGGTCAAATCATAGTAATTTAATGCCTGCATGATGTTCTGTGAAAGCTTTGATGAGCATAGTGGAATTCTTTCTTCTTTCACTGTTCCCTCTCATTCTGCCACTTACATGACAAGTGTGTTATTAGCACCCATCAAAATTAAAATCCAAATGAAGTAGGCTTTTCGATATAGTATTTCAAAAAATACACTTATGTTATTGCCTTCAGATGGTATACAGCAGGAGTCCCCAACCACCCCCCCTGCCGGGCCGCACAGCAGGAGGTGAGTGGCAGGCAAGTGAGCGAAGCTTCATCTGTATTTACAACCTCTCCCCATCGCTCGCGTTACCGCCTGAGCTCCGCTTCCTATCACATCAGCGGCGGCATTAGATTCTCATATAGCTTGAACCCTACTGTGAACTGCACAAGTGAGGGATCCAGGTCGCGCGCTCCTTATGAGAATCCAATGCCTGCTGATCTGAGGTGGAGCTGAGGTGGTGCTAGCGCTGGGGAGCGGCTGCAAACACAGGTTATCATTAGAGAGAGGTTTGACTGCACAGAGACCATCATAAACCAACTGCTTGCAGACTCATATCAAAACCCTATCAGTGGGCTTCCCTGGTGGCGCAGTGGTCGAGAGTCCCCCTGCCGATGCAGGGGACGCGGGTTCGTGCCCCGGTCCGGGAAGATCCCACGTGCCGCGGAGCGGCTGGGCCCGTGAGCCATGGCCGCTGAGCCTGCGCGTCCGGAGCCTGTGCTCCGCAATGGGAGAGGCCACAACAGTGAGAGGCCCGCGTATCGCAAAAAAACAAAACAAAACAAAAAAAACCCTATCAGTGAGTGGCAAGTGAAAACAAGCTCAGGGCTCCCACTGATTCTGCATTATGGTGAGTTGTATAATTATTTCATTATATATTACAATGTAATAATAATAGAAATAAAGTGCACAATAAATGTAATGCGCTTGAATCATCCCGAAACCACCCCCCCCCACCCAGTCCGTGGAAAAATCGTCTTGTATGAAACCGGTCCCTGGTGCCACAAAAGTTGAGGACCACTGGTGTATAGAATAAGTGTCCGCAAGTTTGAGACATTGTGCTAGGAGTGATAACAAAAAAGATTAACATAAAGTTTAGCTTTGCTTTGAGTTTGTAATTTTAAAAAATGGCAGTGGTACCGGAAAACGGATAAAATTCAGAAGAGGTTACAGAAGAGAACTCAATAGAAAAAATATGCCCAAGAAAATATAAATACATTGGATAAATGTATTTATATGTCCATGTGTGAAAATATGACATTTAATTTTCGTTGAAGGAAAGATACTTTTTTTTGAATTTTATTTTATTTTATTTTTATACAGCAGGTTCTTATTAGTCATCAGTTTTATACACATCAGTGTATACATGTCCATCCCAATCTCCCAATTCATCACAGCACCACCACCACCACCCCGCCACTTTCCCCGCTTTGTGTCCATACGTTTGTTCGCTACGTCTGTGTCTCAGTTTCTGCCCTGCAAACCGATTCATCTGTACCATTTTTCTAGGTTCCAAATATATGCGTTCCACAAATACACGATATTTGTTTTCCTCTTTCTGGCTTACTTCACTCTGTATGACAGTCTCTAGATTCATCCCCATCTCTACAAATGACCCAATTTCGTTCCTCTTTATGGCTGAGTAATATTCCATTGTATATATGTACCACATCTTCTTTATCCATTTGTCTGTCTATGGGCATTTAGCTTGCTTCCATGACCTGGCTATTGTAAATAGTGCTGCAGTGAACATTGGGGTGCATGTGTCTTTTTTAATTATATCTTTTTTTAATTATAGTTTTCTCTGGGTATACGCCCAGTAATGGGATTGCTGGGTCATATAGTAATTCTATTTTTAGTTTTTTAAGGAACCTCCATACTGTTCGCCATAGTGGCTGTATCAATTTACATTCCCATCAACAGTGCAAGAGGATTCCCTTTTCTCCACACCCTCTCCAGCATTTGTTGTTTGTAGATTTTCTGATGATGTCCATTCTAACTGCTGTGAGGTGATACCTCTTGTACTTTTGATTTGCATTTCTCTAATAATTAGTGATGTTGAGCAGCATTTCATGTGCTTCTTGACATCTGTATGTCTTCTTTGGAGAAATGTCTATGTAGTTCTTCTCCCCATTTATGGATTGGGTTGTTTGTTTTTTTTAATATTGAGCTGCATGAGTTGTTTATATATTTTGGAGATTAATCCTTTGTCCGTTGATTTGTTTGCAAATATTTTCTCCCATTCTGAGTTGTCTTTTCCTCTTGTTTGTAGTTTCCTTTGCTTTGCAAAAGCTTTTAAGTTTCACTAGGTCCCATTTGTTTATTTTTGTTTTTATTTCCATTACTCTAGGAGGTAGGTCAAAAAAGGTT
Source organism: Mesoplodon mirus (assembly GCF_964341445.2). Taxonomy (NCBI): domain Eukaryota; kingdom Metazoa; phylum Chordata; class Mammalia; order Artiodactyla; family Ziphiidae; genus Mesoplodon; species Mesoplodon mirus. The sequence goes on along the minus strand of NC_138986.1, from coordinate 98,564,119 downwards.
TTGGTGTGATTTATGTCAAAGAGTGTTCTTCCTTTGTTTTCCTCTAAGAGTTTTATAGTGTCCGGTCTTATATTTAGGTCTTTAATCGATTTTGAGTTTATTTTTGTGTATGGTGTTAAGGAGTGTTCTAATTTCATTCATTTACATGTAGCTGTCCAGTTTTCCCAGCACCACTTATTGAAGAGGCTGTCTTTTCTCCATTGTATATCCTTTGCCTCCTTTGTCATAGATAAGTTGACCATAGGCATGTGGGTTTATCTCTGGGCTATCTATCCTGTTCCATTGATCTATATTTCTGTTTTTGTGCCAGTGCCATATTGTCTAATTACTGTAGCTTTGTAGTATAGTCTGAAGCCAGGGAGCCTGATTCCTCCAGCTCCATTTATTTCCCCTCAAGTCTGCTTTGGCTATTCAGGGTCTTTTGTGTCGCCATACAAATTTTAAGATTTTTTTGTTCTACTTCCGTAAAAAATGCCATTGGTAATTTGATAGGCATTGCATTGAATCTGTAGATTGCTTTGGGTAGTATAGTCATTTTCACAATATTGATTCTTCCAATCCAAGAACATGGTATATCTCTCCATCTGTTGGTATCATCTTTAATTTCTTTCATCAGTGTCTTATAGTTTTCTGCATACAGAAAACTTTTGTCTTTTGTCTCCCTAGGTAGGTTTATTCCTAGGTATTTTATTCTTTTTGTTGCCATGATAAATGGGAGTGTTTCCTTAATTTCTCTTTTCAGATGTTTTATCATTAGTGTATAGGAATGCAGGAGATTTCTGTGCATTAATTTTGTATCCTGCAACTTTACCAAATTCATTGATTAGCTTTAGTAGTTTTCTGGTGGCATCTTTAGGATTCTGTATGTATAGTATCATGTCATCTGCAAACAGTGACAGTTTTACTTCTTTTCCTACTTGTATTCCTTTTATTTCTTTTTCTTCTCTGGTTGCCGTGGCTAGGACTTCCAAAACTATGTTGAATAATAGTGGTGAGAGTGGACATCCTTGTATTGTTCCTGATCTTAGAGGAAATGGTTTTAGTTTTTCACAATTGAGAATGATGTTTGCTGTGGGCTTGTTGTATATGGCCTTTATTATGTTGAGGTTGATTCCCTCTATGCCCACTTTCTGGAGAGTTTTTATCATAAACGGGTGTTGAATTTTGTCAAAAGCTTTTTCTGCCTCTATTGAGATGATCATATGGTTTTTATTCTTCAGTTTGTTAATATGGTGTATCACATTGATTTGCGTATATTGAAGAATCCTTGCATACTTGGGAAAAATCCCACTTGATCATGGTGTATGATCCTTTTAATGTGTTGTTGGATTCTGTTTGCTACTATTTTGTTGAGGATTTTTGCATCTATATTCATGAGTGATACTGGTCTCTAATTTTCTTTTTTTGTAGTATCTTTGTCTGGTTTTGGTATCAGGGTGATGGTGACCTCATAGAATGAGTTTGGGAGTGTTCCTTCCTCTGCAGTTTTTTGGAAGAGTTTCAGAAGGATGGGTGTTAATTCTTCTCTAAATATTTGATAGAATTCACCTGTGAAGCCATCTGGTCCTGGACTTTTGTTTGTTGGAAGATTTTTAATCACAGTTTCAATTTCATTACTTGTGATTGGTCTGTTCATATTCTCTATTTCTTACTGGTTCAGTCTTGGAAGGTTATACCTTTCTAAGAATGTGTCCATTTCTTCCAGGTTGTCCATTTTATTGGCATAGAGTTGCTTGTAGTAGTCTCTTAGGATGCTTTGTATTTCTGCGGTGTCTGTTGTTACTTCTCCTTTTTCATTTCTAATTTTATTGATTTCAGTCCTCTCCCTCTTTTTCTTGATGAGTCTGGCTAATGGTTTATTAATTTTGTTTATCTTCTCAAAGAACCAGCTTGATCTTTGCTACTGTTTTCTTTATTTCTATTTCATTTATTTCTTCTCTGATGTTTATGATTTCTTTCCTTCTGCTAACTTTGAGTTTTGTTTGTTCTTCTTTCTCTAGTTCCTTTAGGTGTAAGTTTAAATTGTTTATTTGAGAGTTTTCTTGTTTCTTGAGGCAGGCTTGTATTGCTATAAACTTCCCTTTTAGAACTGCTTTTGCTGCATCACATAGGTTTTGGATCATTGTGTTGTCATTTGTCTCTAGGTATTTTTTGATTTCCTCTTTGATTTCTTTACTGATCTCTTGGTTATTTAGTAACATATTGTTTAGCCTCCATGTGTTTGTGTTTTTTACATTTTTTTCCCTGTAATTGATTTCTAATCTCATAGCGTTGTGGTCAGAAAAGATGCTTGATATGATTTCAGTTTTCTTAAATTTACTGAGGCTTGATTTGGGACCCAAGATGTGATCTATCCTGGAGACTGTTCTGTGTGCACTTGAGAAGAAAGTGTAATCTGCTGTTTTTGGATGGAATATCCTATAAATATCAATTAAATCTATCTGGTCTATTGTGTCATGTAAAGCTTGTGTTTCCTTATTAATTTTCTGTTTGGATGATCTGTCCATTGGTGTAAGTGAGGTGTTAAAGTCCCCCACTATTATTGTGTTACTGTCGATTTCCTCTTTTATAGCTGTTAGCAGTTGCCTTATATATGGAGGTGCTACTATATTGGGTGCATATATATTTATAATTGTTATATCTTCTTCCTGGATTGATCCCTTGATCATTATGTAGTGTCCTTCCTTGTGTCTTGTAACATTCTTTATTTTAAAGTCTATTTTATCTGATATGAGTATTGCTACTCCAGCTTTCTTTTGATTTCCTTTTGCATGGAATATCTTTTTCCATCCCCTCACTTTCAGTCTGTATGTGTCCCTAGGTCTGAAGTGGGTCTCTTGTAGACAGCATATATATGGGCCTTGTTTTTCTATCCGTTTAGCCAGTCTGTATCTTTTGGTTGGGGTATTTAATCCATTTACATTCAAGGTTATTATCGATATGTATGTTCCTATTACCATTTTCTTAATTGTTTTGGGTTTGTTTTTGTCAGTCCTTTTCTTCTCTTGTGTTTCCCACGTAGAGAAGTTCCTTTAGCATTTGTTGTAGAGCTGGTTTGGTGGTGCTGAGTTCTCTTAGCTTTTGCTTGTCTGTAAAGCTTTTGATTTCTGCATTGAATCTGAATGAGATCCTTGCTGGGTAGAGTAATCTTGGTTGTAGGTTCTCCCCTTTTATCACTTTAAATATATCATGCCACTCCCTTCTGGCTTGTACAGTTTCTGCTGAGAAATTAGCTGTTAACCTTATGGGAGTTCCCTTGTATGTTATTTGTCATTTTTCCCTTGCTGCTTTCAGCAATTTTTGTTTGTCTTTAATTTTTGCCAATTTGATTACTATGTGTCTTGGCATGTTTCTACTTGGGTTTTTCCTGTATGGGACTTTCTGCACTTCCTGGACTTGGGTGGCTATTACCTTTCTCATGTTAAGGAAGTTTGCAACTCTAATCTCTTCAAATATTTTCTCTGGTCCTTTCTCTCTCTCTCTTCTCCTTCTGGGACCCCTATAATGCGAATGTTGTTTCGTTTAATGTTGTCCCAGAGGTCTCATAGGCTGTCTTCATTTCTTTCCATTCTTTTTTCTTTATTCTGTTCTGCAGCAGTGAATTCCACCATTCTGTCTTCCAGGTCACTTATCCATTCTTCTGCCTCGGTTATTCTGCTCTTGATTCCTTCTAGTGTATTTTTCATTTCAGTTATTGTATTGTTCATCTCTTTTTGTTTATTTTTTAATTTTTCTAGGTCTTTGTTAAACATTTCTTACGTCTTCTCGATCCTTGCCTCCATTCTTTTTCCGAGGTCCTGAATCATCTTCACTATCATTATTCTGAATTCTTTTTCTGGAAGGTTGCCTAGCTCCACTTCATTTAGTTGTTTTGGGGAATTTTTTCTTGTTCCTTCATCTGGTACATAGCCGCCTGCCTTTTCATCTTGTCTGTCTTTCTGTGAATGTGGTTTTTGTTTCACAGCTTGTGGGATTGTAGTTCTTGCTTCTGCTGTCTGCCCCTCTGGTGGATGAGGCTATCTGAGAGGCTTGTGCAAGTTTCCTGATGGGAGGGACTGGTGGTAGGTAGAGCTGGCTGTTGCTCTGGTGGGCAGAGCTCAGTAAAACTTTAATCTGCTGACTGCTGGTGGGTGGGGCTGGGTTCCCTCCCTGTTGGTTGTTTGGCCTGAGGGGACCCAGCACTGGAGCCTACCGGGGCTCTTTGGTGGGGCTAATGGCAGACTCTGGGAGGGCTCATGCCAAGGAGTACTTCCCAGAACTTCTGCTGCCAGTGTCCTTGTCATCACGGTGAGCCACAGCTACCTGCCCCTGCCTCTGCAGGAGACCCTCCAACACTAGCAGGTGGGTCTGGTTCAGTCTCCCCTGGGTTCACTGCTCCTTCCAATAGGTCCCGATGTGCACACTACTTTGTGTGTGCCATCTAAGAGTAGGGTCTCTGTTTCCCCCAGTCCTGTTGAAGTACTGCAATCCAATCCCGCTAGCCTTCCAAGTCTGATTCTCTAGGAATTCCTTCTCCCGTTGCCAGAGCCCTAGGTTGGGAAGCCCGACGTGGGTTCAGAACCTTCGCTCCAGTGGGTGGACTTCCGTGGTATAAGTGTTCTCCAGTTTGTGAGTCACCCACCCAGCAGTTATGGGATTTGATTTTATTGTGATTGCACCCCTCCTACCATCTCATTGTGGCTTCTCCTTTGTCTTTGGATGTGGGCTGTCTTTTTTGGTGAGTTCCAATGTCTTCCTGTCGATGACTGTTGACCAGTTAATTTTGATTCCCATGCTCTCGCAAGAGGGAGTGAGAGCACATCCTTCTACTCCACCATCTTGAACCAATCTCTCTGACATTTAATTTTTGAAAATCTTTTTAGCTGTTGTCAATGCAGTTTTGGACTCATAAACTCAACAGGTTTAAATGTTTAAAATTTGAAATGAAATTTTTTTATGCAATCATTAGTGTCATTGACTGAAATCTTCTATTTTCATAGATTTGATCCAGGCTACCAATGAGACCAATGTTAATATTCCTCAGATGGCGGACACGCTCTTTGAGCGGGCAACAAACAGTAGCTGGGTGGTTGTATTTAAAGCTTTAGTCACTACGCATCATCTCATGGTGCATGGAAATGAGGTAAACCATGTAAACCTAACTTTTCTTTTTTTGGCAGGGGAGGGAGGCTGGTGATGGCTTAAGTTTCTTAAGCTTTCACTAATTAGGAGGAAAATAAGAGGGAGTATATGGTTCAAAGTCATCTGGAGTACAATTTTAATCTACTGTTTAGCTGTTTTTCAGAAATATGTTGTTAGACATTTTGTTAAAGATATCAAAGTGTTAAATCTGTATATACCATGTAAACGTATTAATGGACAAAAATATTAGGAGAAAGGAACAACAAAATTATTTTCCCATTGGGAAGTAATTCTTTGTGCCTCTGTGTGAAAATTGCTTTCATAAAAATGTTTAATTTTGGAAAATATTGACTAAACTAAAACTTAGCCATTTTATATGGGATACCTACCGAATCCTATTAAATTGCAGTGTTTCTGTTATGTACAGAAATGAAAGATCACACAATTTAATTCTATTTCAGTGAGTATGATCAGTTTTTATTCCCCCTCAGAGAAAGCCCACAGACTAGGAAACTTTATACTGAGTAAAAAAGATCACAATGAGAATTTATATTTTTAGAAAATTCCCTTTAGTATCAGAACTTGTCTAAAGTAGTGATTTCAGGATATTGATGTTTAGTTCTGACTTTTGTTTTTCAGAGATTTATTCAGTATTTGGCCTCTAGAAATACACTATTCAATCTCAGCAATTTTTTGGACAAAAGTGGATCCCATGGTGAGAATATTATGTTTTATAATTTTCTTGCTAATGTTTTTGATGCAGAATTTTTTGATTTTTGAAGTGAGGTTATTAATTAAAAATCAGTGTTAACTGATAGCTCCATTGGATATACAAGAAAAAATGTAAATGTGACTATATAGTTACTTTATATTAGCTTTAAAATATTTAATTGTTATGCAACTCAGCATATGAATTATACATTAATTCTGTTTCTTGTCTTTTTCAGTGTTTACCTTAAAAAGTAACAGTGGGTATGTTAGATCCACAGTTGTTTGTTAATGAAGGTGTAAGAGGCAATGAAATGAAAAAGTACTTTCCCAGTTAAAAATAATCCAGTTTTAAATGTTTTTTTGTAAATTAATAGAATTTGTACTGCAGTCATTTGTTCATTCAGCATATTTACTGGTTGTCTATTACATATAAGGCAAGCACACCAAGCAAGTGGTTAGTTCTCAGATAGCTACATGTATTAAATCTGAAACAGTGAACAAAAATGCAAGGAAAAATCAGAAAAGACATTCTGTACAAAGATGGTAGCATATCTAAATTGAATAGTCTTGGAATGTCTCATGCTAAAAGTATTTTTGCCTCAAGTAGGATTTTAAATGAGGCCTGTCTGGTACACTTATTGACCTCATCTTAGAATTATTTACATTTGAGGAGTTTAAAAAAAAATTGGAACTAGCAAAGCACAGTTGAAGGTATTTTATTAATTAGTTTTATCTCCTCTGCCCCTCCCCCCAGGTTATGATATGTCTACCTTCATAAGGCGCTATAGTAGATATTTGAATGAAAAGGCTTTCTCTTACAGACAGATGGCATTTGATTTTGCCAGAGTGAAGAAAGGGTATGTTTTTTCTTTCTCATATTTATTTGAGCAGAAGAAGTCTTTGAGACATACTTGATTTATCTTAATTAAGTTAATTGCCAACTAGTTTTGATCATGAAGCCCCAGTTTATAATAACCTAAAAAAAACCTCAATAATATTATGCAGGTTAGCCTTGTGGTTGCAATGTTACTTATTTATATTTTCCTGCAGAAAATCTGATTTGCTGCTCAGAGTTGACATGGTACAACATTTTATTTTGTTAAAATCAACTCAAAATTCTTGAACAGTTATATACCTTCAAATAATTTTAAATGGAGAGAATTTAAACAAGTTTCATTTAAAAGAACATGGCTGTGGTCGACAATAGTTATTTCAGTGTGTTTTGATTGAGGTGAAACTGAACTATATGTATGTGTGGAGATCTATCACAGATCTGGAGAACAGATAATACTGTCCTTCTGTTATACATGCACACACACAAACACATGAAAACACACCATATCTGAACTAATTATTAATACCAACCATTGATTAGGAAAATCTCATTGATACAGGCTCCTTGCAAGTTTAATTCATAATTGCTATTTATTTCCCTCTAAATAGATGTTTGAATTTAATCAAAAGTGTTCAGCTATAAATCTGTGCAAATCTTGTATCCATTCCTAATTTGAAATAATGGCAGCATATTGTACAAAGTTTAATATTTTAGTCTCAAGAATTCACACAAAGAGATATAACTCTGTTTTCTGATAGCTGACCTCAACTTAGCTTTGAACTACTTTTTTTTTATCATGGTAGTGAAAAATATAAACTTGCCTATTCAAAATAAACTAGTTTCTTGTGGGTGAACATTTTATAAAATGAATGTTTGACTTCATCCCCATCTCATTAGAGATGATTCTAGTTCCTATGCCTTCCTCTGACTTCTTACATGGCCCTGGGCAGCCGTGGCTGATGTTCTGAGCTGGATTGTGACCTCTCCACAATATGTCCACAGCCTTCTTAGAAACTTCTGCACTGCTGAGTGGGCACATAAGGGCACTTTGGGATGCTTTCCCTACCGTTGAGGTGGGAGAGCCCGAAAGCTGCCGTTATCAGCGCAGTCACGTCACCTGGGCGTTTTCCTCAGCTGTTTCACTCCTGCTGCTTCTTGACCATCTCTGGATACAGGAGCTCCCTAAGAGGCCTGTGGGTGGGTGCAGGCGTCAGTGCCCCCTACGATGCACCCTTCAGTGCTAACCTCCAGTCACGTTCTCTACAGCTGGTTAAACTCAGCTCTTTTGGTCCAAACTGCAAATCAGAGTGCCTTTTTCTTCACTTGATGGTTAATAGTATAAATTCTGTTCCCAGTCCTACAGGTTTTGAAGACTTCCAAGACATGTTTTCTCTCTCTCTCTCTCAAAAACAAAGTGGGGTTTAGGAAACCTAGATTTTTAATACTAGTATTTCTGTTATAGATTTAGAAAAATCCATTCATAAATTCAGCTGGCCTCTTTTATCCAGATCACGTTGCTTTCTTCCTGAGGGCACTACATAGAAAGCACGGCCTGTGTGGTTAAGGAATGCAAGTGGGTGAGAAGGGGTATAGAGAAGGGACCCAACCAAAGCCTCTTCACATCTCAGAATCATCCCAGGAGATTAACAAGGAAATAGGAGGAAAACAGTTTGGAACAATGCATGTGGTCTCAAATTTTCCACATACAAGTAAGTTTTACCGTTTTGGTTTTTGTTAAATTGTAGGGCTGATGGTGTCATGAGGACGATGGCTCCTGAGAAACTACTGAAGAGTATGCCCGTACTACAGGGACAGATTGATGCACTGCTGGAATTTGACGTACGTATCTCACCAGAAAATGCTTCTTACACAATCATGCTGCCTTTTATTTGAAGGTGGGCTACAGATAAAGAATTTCCTCAGGACACAGATTTAGGTCTCCCTCATATAGTTGAATTAGATGAACACGTAGTTTAGGCTGTCAGTGAGGAATAGAGGATTTTGGTTGTCCTCATTGTCAGAGAAGTTTACAGGTGTTCACTTCAGTCATGGAAAACTACGAGTGGTGCATTCTTGGATCCCCATGTTCAGAGCAGGATGGTGGCCTCCAGTTGTGTTTGACAGAATAAAGTAGCTGCAAAACATATGTTCAGGCAGCTAAATACCCCAGCCTGCTATTAGGAACTATTTTATACAGTCTGTTTAAATGGCACCATCCATGGAAGAGAATTATGTTTGTTTTGTCATGGTCCTTCTTCCTGCCAATACCAACGTGGCTTGTCTCTTAAAACCAAACCTGTATCTTGACTGTGATGGTGGATACACTAACTTACACATGCGATAAGACGATATAGAACTAAACATACATACAACAGGTAAAAGGGGAAATCTGAGTAAGATGGGCGGATTGTACTGATATCAATATCCTGGTTGTGATATTGTACTATAATTTTGCAAGATTTTACCTCTGGGAGGAACTGGTAAGTTGTACATGGGAATCTCTATATTTTTTTACAGTTTCATGTGGATTTACAGTTATTTCAAACTAAAAATTTCAATTAATGAAACATACCTGATTTGTGAAAATAAAATGTTCTGCCATGTAGGAAGATTCTTAACTCACATTGTTATCTTTCCTCTGTTTTGGTGGTTGCGTAAAACAAAGGTTTTCCTCAAATATTGGTAACTAAAATCTCTGTTAAGATTATGGTTTTGTCTATCCTAGTCACAATACCCAACTCCTGTGAAATTTCATTTAAAGCAGCAAACCATCTTACTGTTTTTTGACAGATTTTACAGTAAGGACATCACTAGGTATATATGGAATTGCTTTTCTCTTAACTTTTTTTCTTATTACTCATTTTTCTTTGCTTTCCTTACCCTTAATGTTGGTACTGTCTTGCTTAAAGGAGAAAAGAAGTCAGAAAAGGAAAAAGAGCAGAGCGTGAGGAGTTGTGAGCAAGGACTGGGAAATGGAGAGAAATTATTCTTCTTTGTGCTAGTGATTAGAGTATTTGGTGGGTGGGTGAATACTATGAGTCTCCAGAATTATTTTAGGGGCAGCCGGCTAAGGCATGTTTTCCCTATGCTAGGCTTCCTCTCTGAGTCACTGCAGGCCCCTGGAGCCTGAACCCTTCCACAGAGATCATTACACAGGGGAAGGAGAAGAATGTAATATGGCATAGTAAAAGCAACAGGAGTCCAGGTGTTCAAAAGTTGGATTTGATTTATCTGTGGATCATTAATCAAATAGAATGTATATATGTCTTATAGTTGATAGGACTAACTTCATTGACTTAAATTGAAGCAAAAAAATAGGCAATCCAGTTTTTGATATTGGTAGTGTTACTCAAAGACTTACGCAGCATTTGGTGAATATGAATGAATTTCTTAGTAATCATTTGAGACTTCTTAACATGCTCTGAGAAAAATTGTCATTTGTTGATCTGCAGTTCACTTATGAAATTTTCATCTGTTTCTAGGTACATCCAAATGAACTAACAAATGGTGTCATAAATGCTGCATTTATGCTTCTTTTCAAGGACCTTATCAAACTTTTTGCTTGCTACAACGATGGAGTTATTAATTTACTTGGTAGGTAGAACTACTGAATGGTGTCTGTGAAGAGAGACTGTATCAGAATGCAAAGATTTGGATGCTGCAGACTTCATAAAAATCTAAATACATGGCTCATTCAGGTCACATTTCTGTGTGTGTTCTTATGTCAAGATCAAGTGCAGGGAATGGAAAGCATTCTAGGTATTTTCAGCAGAAAGAGATTTCATACAGGGATTCTGATGCTTACAAAATTTTGGAATGACCGAAGGAGCAGGTTCTAAGCTTTGCCTTTTGGAATAAGTCCCGTAACGATACATAACTGTTCCACTGTGCTGACAACTACCTCTGATGCCTCACCTGGAGATGCTCCTATTTTGATGTAGTTCCATACATCTCACTATCTTTCATTTGCCATAAAGTGAAAATCAGATAGATACACTGCTTGACGTTTGGCCTACAGTAAAAGATTTCTTTCTACTGACAAGGTCACCCCTTTCTGGGATACAATGATTCATCAAACCACTTCCACCTAGTGTCAGTCTGAGAAAACATCTCTAAACCAAGCTTGAATTGGTTTTTTCCCTCTGTCAGCTGGTCATAGGGATCTCCCCAGAGGCTATAGGCATGACTGGAGGGAGAAGTAGCCGTCCAGAAGATGTAGATATGCTGGGTGTATGAGCCACCTGTTCATACAACCTACATGGGTATTCAGGCACTGCTCGAGGCTGATCGCTTATATTACCACCTCCATTTGATGATGGAGTATATTCTTGCATTTGCCTAGCTTTATGGTTTGGTGTATAAGATATCGCTTGAGGTCTTATGATCACTTGGTATTCTCTGGTCAGAATTTCAGTCTCTAGAGGCAAGCCTAGAGCAGTTTTTCCAAAGGAGATCAGTTACTATCTGAAAAAGAAATGGCCTTGCTCCAAAGCGCTAGAGGCTTCTGTTGTATTTTCCTATTGGCATGTGCCCGAGTCGTCCTGCAGCGTTTGGATCTGCTGTACACACTTGCAGTGCCTTTAGCTCTGCAGGAACAAAGGCCCGAGTGGCCCCAGGTTGGAGCAGTTGCAGCGTCTTCCTTGATCTGGGCCCTGCTTCCAGCTGACACCATACACCGATACTCCGTTTAGAGCAGCACATACACATGTTGTCTATGTTACCTCCAAAACCAAAAAAAGCTCAGCAAAACTTTTGCCTGCATTTTCGTTACAGAGAGTGCAAGGTGAAGCAATGTGTCTTTCAGATGGAGGGACCTTTGGACCCGCAGAAACTTCATTGATGTAGCAGGTCCCTGGGCTTTCATAGGTTCTCTCTCCTTCCCCTTGACCTGCCTGTGACTTATTAGGCACCTAGCATAGCTGAAATTCTTTCCCTCCAGCCACAGTCAACCTGATGTCATCAAATGATATCCAGTGGCGTTATGACAACCAGAGAGGTTAATATACTTGAAATAAGACAGTGACCGTGTACTGGCATCCCTGCCAGATGAAAGAAAACTACTTCTGCTGGGCTGTGTCTACTGGGGTAGATAGAAAAGAACTTGCTAGTTTGATAGATGCTTATCACGTGTCAGCAACTGTGCTGATTTTATGCTGGAAAGGAGGACACCTCTGGATCTCTGCAAGTAGGAATTGTCGCCTGATTAAGTTTCCAGTAACCTACAGTTCACCTCTAAGATTCACTCATCTTTTGCACAAACCAGGTATGCAGGTTAACTGGGAATATAATGGAACTGCTACCCTGTATCTTTGTAGAGATCATGAAACCAATGTGGGGATCCTGCTAGGTTTAAAGTATTTCTGTGTATTTCAAAGTATTTCATCTATGTATTCAGGAAGCTGGGGAAATAACCACTGATAGTTTCATGCATCCACTGGATCTAATTTTTTTTTAAATCTCCTAATCCCCCGAAAGCCTCCGCTCAGATCTGTAGAAAATATAGTGACATTTTGGATCCCCAGAGACTAGCATCGGCTTAGAGTCTGTGTCCCTGAAAATTCTGGGTATGTCCCCTTTCCCATGTGTGTAGTCACTCTGGTAAATGTCCCTTTGCAGAAGCGTAGGAATAGATGCTTTGGGCTGTGTTTCAAGGCTCTTACTCAAGAATATCTGGAGGGCTTATTAAAATTGAGGTTGCTAGATACTAACTCAGAGTTTCTAATTCAGTAGGTCTGGGGTAGGGCCTGAGAATTTGCATATCTAGTGAGGGCCTGGATGGTGCTGGGTTTGGGGGACTACAGTTTGGGAACCAAACTGTAGGACTACAGTTTGGGATCTAACTGTGTTAGATCCACTTCCGGATGTTCAGGCCAGCATTTTTGTTTTTAACATCTTTATTGGAGTATAATTGCTTTGCGATGGTGTGTTAGTTTCTGCTTTATAACAAAGTGAATCAGTTATACATATACATATATCCCCATAACTCTTCCTCCTTATATCTCCCTCCCACCCTCCCTATCTCACCCCTCTAGGTGGTCACAAAGCACTGAGCTGGTCTCCCTGTGCTATGCGGCTGCTTCCCACTAGCTATCTGTTTTACATTTCGTAGTGTATATATGTCCATGCTACTCTCTCACTTTGTCACAGCTTACCCTTCCCCCTCCCCGTGTCCTCAAGTCCATTCTCTACATCTGTGTCTTTATTCCTGTCCTGCCCCTAGGTTCATCAGAACCTTTTTTTCTTAGATTCCATATGTATATGTTAGCATACAGTATTTGTTTTTCTCCTTCTGACTTACTTCACTCTGTATGACAGACTCTAGGTCCATCCACCTCACTACAAATAACTTAATTTCGTTTCTTTTTATGGCTGAGTAATATTCCATTGTATATACGTGCCACATCTTTATGCATTCATCGGTCAATGGACACTTAGGTTGCTTCCACGTCCTGGCTATACAGGCCAGCATTTTCAATCGGTGCTTCTTGGCATGTTCACCCAAATTGATGAATTATCAGTGACATCACAAAAACGAATGTAATGGTCCTTCTTTACTGCTCAGAACCTTTAGAATTTATTTGAATTCTCTAGATTTTTATCAATTAGGATTGCCCGATTCAGGAGGAAAAAAATACAGGACATCTCGTTCAATTTGTATTCAGATCAACATGAGTAACTTTTTTAGTATTAGTAAGTCCCATGGAATATCTGGGACCTACTTATGCTAAAAATTATCTTTTACAATTTAAATTTAACTCAGTGTCTTGTATTTTATCTGGCATCCTGACTGCCAACATGAATTTGCACAGTCTTGCACGTCTTTTAGCATGTATGTTTTTTTCCTCTAGAGTCAGGCTTTGTACTTGTCTCCTGAGGACATGCTGGATTGCTGGGTTCTAAATCTCATTCTAGGTGTTGAAGCAGTTGGCAAGGGGAAGGGAGTAAGAAGTAGAGGGACAGAGCATGAGGAGAATTTTTATTCCCTCGTGGAAGGTGGGTTGATTACAGGATCTCCAAGCAACGCAGGACCAGCCTCTTCAGACTGAGAAAGAAAAGTTTTTCCAACAAGGGTAGTTCATTTTGGTTTGAATCTACCCAAGTACTTTCCTTTTCAGTTTTCTTTTTCAATAAGAGTCCTAACTTTCACAAAGGAGACCATGTTGAAGCTGGAAATTTAACTTGCCCACATACATTATAATTCAGCAACTCACAAGATTAGACTCTCTGACTTTGGCGATGACAGCCCTGTGTCTGTAAGGATAAGATTATTTTAGGGCAGCTTGGAGTACCACAGTCTGACTGGAGCCTTGAGCCAGTCATTTTAAATCCTGTGTTGTCATTTTCCTTTTTAAGCTCTCCAGTGGAGTCGGGAGCAGCCGTCCACCCCACAGTTCCATCTGCCTTGTTCTCATCATGGTCTATCCCAGCAGCTGCTTGTTCTGATAAGCTTCATTCTAGGTGCTTATTTCAGAAAACCACAGGTCATAATTTAAGTAATTATTTTGCTCCTGTGCAACACAGATTCCGAGAATCCCATTCTCCACTAGTTGCAGGTGGTCATCACTGCCTTCAGATTCATTCAGGTTATATATCTAATCCCAGATTCCTCCCTTTGACATTTTTGAGGGTCTGCTTTCTACAGCCTCTTCAGCCACCAAATACTGTGTCTATGCAAGAAACAGAAACCACTCTACTTATTCGAAGTAGAAAGGGATTCAAAACAAGGGGTTAGGTCTTCATTTAATTATGGGAAGCCTACAGGAACTGGTTCTGGTCTCGGCCTCCTGAGATGCTCCTGAAGTAACCAGTTCTTGTGCTCTAGGGAAGCTACTGCTTGAGAGGCCACTACTTGAAAGTATGCTGAAACAATCTCGGCTGCCTTACAACACTAGGGAGCTGGAGAATGGACACGTGAAGCTATAATCCAGGGAGTAGGGAGTCAGATCAAGGGGCTGTGACTGTGACAGTTCTTCCCTAAAGCCCAGGAAAGCTGGAGGGTGACAGTGAAATGCTGTGAAAGATAGCTCACCCTCCAAGGATCTTATCACTTGCCGTAAGAAACAGCTGTTCCGGTACAGGACGCCTGTTGCTGCCGCCTCAGTCTCACCTTCCAGATCGCCCACAGGTCTGTCTAAAGCGCAGAACTAAATTTGCATCCAGATCCCTGGCTTCTCATGAGTCTAGAAAAAGATAGAATGGAATCGGGTGAGCCAGTCACCAACATCGAATACAGTGCCCTGGGAGGTTTTGCCTTTCCTGGGGAGAGATTCCTGCCCGTGGTGTGCAGTTCAAAACCACATCACCTTTATTTCAGGTGAGGGAGTTTGGTGGCAAGCCAAGTAAGATAGACTTTTCCATTCGCTTTTGCTGGCTGATCTTAATCTTCTTTACAACTCATAAATGTGAGCTTTTGCTAAAGTTCATGTCCAGCCATCTGCTGTTTTGCTTTCTCTGTGTACTCTTCATTGGGAAACTTATTATTTCCATTATGAGGAGTCTCACATCTATCCTTTCAGTCCTTCCCCTCCTCCTGAGCTTCAGTTTTGCACGTCTGCTTATTTGTTGACACTTAAATTTAAATATTGTGTTCTTACCTCAAACTTGGGAGTTGCCCACTGACTAAAATCTGTGCCGGTCAGAAATGAAGTTCTGTTGCTTCATTCTCATCCTCTCGCCCCAGTGTACCCCCCCTTCATCCCCAGTTCTGCTTCATGAACGTTGGACTTAATGCCTTTACCATTGATTCAGCAATTAAAGATGTTGTCATGTGACTCTCCTCTGTTATTGTCTTGGACACTCCTTAAAGGCTGCTCTGCTTTACTTTATGTTGACTTTACAGATGGAGTGTATTAAGCATGCATTTTCTCCTTATATTAAAATAATAAACATTCAACGTATATTTTTTATTTCATTTAATTTGAAAAAGAGAGTCTCTTGCCTAAGATTAGGAGCAGAAAAGGAGAAGAGTTGTACCTTTTCACATTAGAGACCTAACCTTTCAAAAGTGGTAGTTGTACATTCTGGCCTCACGACACTGTGGTGTTGAGTGGCCTTCATTCAGCATTGTCAACTTGCTCTTGTAAAAGTAACACTCTAGAAGAGAAGTATATGCAGTATCCCAAGTGTTTTGATACAGGTTTGTTTTTTGTTTGTTTACTAACTAAGCGCTAGGAATTAACTTTATAAATATATCATGGGTGAGTCTTAGTCAAGCACTTCATGACCAGTTCTCTACATCTAATGTTGGAATCAACAGTGGTGCAAATCTTAGCAAACATTTTATCACTGTAATGAAACTCTGACGCATGAGTAAGAAGATGCTTCCCTTACTGACTAGTGGTCGTTAGTAATAGCCTACATGCAAGGTCTCAGTTTGTTTCACAGGGATGAGATACCTTTTCATCTGGTTCTTTTCCTTGGACAGTTATTCTGCAAAAGTCAGTACTAATATGACAAGGGAATTTATCAACACTTTATAAAGTTTCACATTACAAATGTCAATATTTGATCATTTCAGATACTGAAAATCAACATATGTTATCTTTATTATGAAAGAAAGAGATTCATTTCTGGGTGACCCATCCCCTCTGTTAAAAGTGTTAATTTCTCTGGTCTCTTAAGCGGGTGAGGGAACTTTACATTGATCAGTACATGTTGCTTTTCTGTGTCATTACCACTGTTACAGAAACACTTATGAGATTATAACCTAAAACCATCATTATTGAAACTCTTTTGTCGCTGAATCCTAAATTACCACAAAAGATACAAACAACTTAAAAAGCATCCAGAGGAGACAAAACAACACTGCTTAAACTTTTGGTGCATTGGTTCTAAGAGGAGATTGAGATTATTCAGTTTGATTTCTCTTTTGAAATGAATGAAGATCTGATTCAAAGAAATAAACTTATAGTAAAGAAAAGTAATTTAGACACTTGGAAGAAATTGTTTATGTGAAGATTGTTTAAAAAGAAAGGTGGGGCTTCCCTGGTGGCACAGTGGTTGAGAGTCCACCTGTTGATGCAGGGGGCACGGGTTCGTGCCCCGGTCCGGGAGGATCCCACATGCCGCGGAGTGGCTGGGCCCATGAGCCATGGCCACTGACCCTGCTCATCCGGAGCCTGTGCTCCGCAACAGGAGAGGCCACAACAGTGAGAGGCCCACGCACCGCAAAAAAAAAAAAAAAGAAAAGAAAGGTGTGTTTTACCAGAATAAGTCCTAATTTTCAAAGGTCTAAACTGAAAAGATGTGGTCCCCTGTAACACCATATTTCCGTCTCTAGCTTAGAAGACAGGGTGGGTGGACAAAGAAAGTATACTTAAATTTGGCCATTTTGTAAAAGACCCACTTTCCTCTCAAATCCTAACAACTAGAAAACATTATATGTTTGTTTTCTTGATCTTTTTGCTTCCCTCGAATCCCCTACAGGGGAGGTCCATGTTAAAAGTAAAATTACCAAAAGACTGTCAACAGAAGGTAATGAGTAGCTACCCTCAATAATTAGTTCTTTGTGTAATTATATATTATTAAACCTTTCTTGAGAAAATTAAAAATACTTCTGAGGTAGTAAAATTACATGCCGAATGAAATCCAGAACTTTCAAATGTGAGAGAGCATAAAAATGGCATATGTCTAACCATGTGCAAATATGAAATAAGATACTGAGCCATCAGTTATGATCCAGGGTTGCCAGGGAGCTATTGTAGACACTGGCCGAGTGTGTCTCCATCTGCAATGTCAGTAATTTTTGACTGAATGAATGGATGAATGACTGGCTGGGGAAAGCACTGTTAAAATGCTAGTTTTCTTCAAAACATGTATGGAGAAAATACACTCTCATACTACAATTATAATTCATCACTGAATTCTAGTCTTGGGAGGCAGAAGAGAGCAGCAAAAGGTCCCTTTGTTTTTCTGTCTAGAAGGCTAAAAGTTGAGAAAGAGGATACGATTATAGACTAGAAGGGATGAAACTCCACTATTTTATAACAAAAAGACATAATGTTTGAAAGAAATAGTTGATGACCAGTAAAAGCAAGTATCACTTATATGGAGTGTAGACAATTTAAAGAATTCTTTAATTCAGGGAAGTTTGTAGATTATTGCTTTATAATATATAGATTATTGCTTTATAGTGAACTAGTAAGAAAATAAGGATTCTGTAGGGTGCAGTTTTAAATTTTGAGATTGTTATCAGCAAGAATTTGATGCTGTTTTCTGAAACAGAATATTACAATATATGTATCATGAAGTATACCTGTTGTGGCAATATATTCTTCTACTTTAACTGTATTTTCATTATTTAAATTGTTTCATGTGAGACACCTTAGAACATAACACCTTTCCTAAACTACTCAGACCTCCCTTGTTTAGGTGTTTTTAATATTTCCCATAAGTTTTAGTGCCAAGTGTTTTGATTCAAACATTAAAGTTGTTAAGTAATAGTATCAACGTAAGCTTAGAAGAAGATCGAATGTAATACACTTTTTGAAATGCTTATCTATCTCTTCTAGAAAAGTTTTTTGAAATGAAGAAAGGACAATGTAAAGATGCTCTAGAAATTTACAAACGATTTCTAACTAGGATGACACGAGTGTCTGAATTTCTCAAAGTTGCAGAGGTAAGTAATATTAACACATGTATCTGGAGTAAACAGTAGAGTTCATAATCTGGCATGACATTCTGCCACAGAGTCACAGGTTATTAGGGTTGGAAGTAGCCTTGGAAGACATTTCATCCTGTTTCTCACCCAGAGCTGTGCTCTGCACTTTTGCGTTTCAATCAGAAGATCATCCTGTGTCCAAATAAATGTTTCATGGATGATGAGCTCACAGCTTTGCAAGGTGGTTTGTCCCTCCATCTTACCTCATGGCTGTCCTTGATTGTAAGAAAGTGCTTCCTTTGTATTGAACGGTAGGAAAAAGCCCTTAGAAAAGCCTGTCCATTGTTCTTAGTGTGTAAACGATAAACCCTGACGTTCTTTACTTTGTCAAAATGATTTCAATACAAGGAAAAAAGAAAACAAAGTATAATTAATTTTATAAAGTTTATAAATTGTGTCTTAAGGATGTCTCTTTATACGTAATCACAATAACTGTGTAACCATACAGTTGTTCCTGAGGTTATCTGTAAATTGGTGTCTTTTATGAAATCCAACGATTGACTCATAGTGGAAATTATGACATTTTATTACATTCCTTTGTCAGGGTGACACATGGGTTCTTATCTTGCTTGTCAACTAACTGATTGCTAGGGCTGACTGAAGTGTTTTATGGGAAGGGTTCTGAAGCTCACCAGCAAAGCATAAAATGCTGTGGACGTGGGACATTCATGCCATGTTTTTGCTGTTTTCGCCATTTTCAGAATATGGCACAAGAACAGACATTTTATACACATAGTTTCAAAGCACTCTAGTCCAAGCATTATTCTTCACATTTCATTTATTCACAGGAGTGATAATTGTCACATTTAAATTCCAAAACCAAAGTAATCTTGCAAAGTACTGTCTCTTGAGCTTAGATCCATACAGTTTATAATCAGAACTTGTTAAAAAAAAATCAATATGGGAAACAAAAGGTAAAGATTAGCTTAATAAATTACATATACATTGAAGCATGTTCATATATATTTCCATGGGTTTATTGATGTTGGTGGCCTTTAAGGAAGGATAGAATTGCTTGAAACTTTTGCTGCTACACAAGTTTTATTTTTTTTATTTGATATGATTTTCCCATGGTTCAACTGTAATTATCAATGTAATCTAGCAAAATTTTCCTAATTTCTTTCTGTGAGAAGATCAATTATACCTAAACACCCAGGGCAGAAGATTATTTCACTGTTCAATTAATTCCTGATGCACATGCTTCCCAGTGTTCCCATCTGATGTTGTGTATATCGAAAAAGTAAAGAGTTGGACGTGTTACAATTTGGGGTAAATATTTCTCTAATCAGCATAATAAGGCTGGGCTCAAGGTCTCCTTGAGAAAAAGGGTGGTGATATATCAGTTCCTTCTATTCTTACATGTAAAATTTTACTTTGTGTCTCTTGATAACCTCGTGTTATCACATGCCCATTTCAGGCTGCTTAGAAGGAGGTATAGAGAAATTAGATGTCATTTTGAGAGTTTGTCTTTAAACAACATAATAAATATTTTAATTTTATTCAAACATTATGACTAAGACTTTTTATAGAATGGATACTAATTTACAAAATTATTTTTAATAGAATAAACATTAATCACAATGGGTTAACCGTTAGTGTTTTCTTTCACATTTAAATTGCATTGTTCATAATTTAAACACTAACTGGATACCAGTGTTGAATGGTTTGGTTATGATTGGTAAATACAGAAAATTTTCAACAAATATACGAAGCTTCTCTTTTCTACCAAGCAATGCTTGTGTGGTGTACATATGTATGGACTCCTACCCAATAAGCTACCCTGTTGTTAATACCATTTGCCTGAAGAATGTGTAGATGACTTGCAAGAATGTTGTTTTTAAACTACAACACTATATAGGCTACATGGCAAGTGTTAACATTAAGTTTCCCATCGTATTAAAAGAAATGTGGAGTAATTGAATAATTCCTATGGATATATTCAGATTTTGCAGAGGAATTGCTTGAAGTACAGAAAACTTCCTGTGCTCTGAATTCTTATACTGAAGTATCCTAAAGCAGAAAACTGAAACTTTGTAAAATGGTTATTTTACAAGTAATAGGCATGTCTGCTAAACGCACTTACCTTAGTTTGCTATTCCAAGGTAAATACCAACTCATAGGAGTTATGTCTCCCAGAATACTTGCAGACAGAACGTGATGAGATTTCTGTAATACAATCACACTTCATCTCCATCCTCCAACTTCATTGTGGTTCAGAAGTTCAGGACAGTAAGAATAGCACTGTAAAGGAAGAATTCCTTTAACAGAGTTGCCCACTTAATAGAATCGCATCACCTTTTAAGGAGGTGATTCCAATATTAGGGACCCATAATGCTTTAATTTCAAAAACACTGACTTCATTCATATTCATATTTATTTTAATGGATCATCTCAAGAGGTATTGAAATATAGAAATAAATAGAATGAAGTTGCCTTCATTTATAATTTCCATACTTTGAAAGAATGGGAGTTTAGGGCAGACATAAGACAGCCCCCAGCAAAGAATTATCATCCCAAAATGTCAATAGAACCAAGGCTGAGAAACGCTGCGTTATTTTTTATTTTTTATTTTTTTAACATCTTTATTGGAGTATAATTGCTTTACAATGGTGTGTTAGTTTCTGCTTTATAACAAAGTAAATCAGCTATACATATACATATATCCCCATATCTCTTCCCTGTTGCGTCTCGCTACGCTGCTTTAGATATAGAAAATGCAAAGGAAAGAAGTTAGCTCAGCATTTGGCACACAAGTGGACTTGCGCCTCTCCAGTTTACCTTATTGTCTTTCAGGAGCCAACACTTAGGCTTCCTGTATTTGCTTCCACATTTCCATCAGCATAATGAAGCACTTTGTTTCTCACAGAGAGACTTGGGTTAACCCGCTTTGTTTTAAGCCTCAGTTTCATCATTTATATAGAATGAGAGAATGAAGTTATGATTTGTATTTTTCCCCAGCTTTTTATTTTGAATAATTTTCAAACCTACAAGAGTTGATAAGCTTGTATAGTGAACACCTGTGTACTCTCTTCATTGATTCACCTTTATTAATATATTCCCATATTTGCAGTCTTGATAGCACTTTCTTTTTCTGCCCCTCCCTCCCTCCCTTCTCTTCATTCCCCAAGCTACCAAAATTTAAAATTCACATTTGCTTTTATCTAGTAATTCCACTTCTACAAATGTGTCCTACAGATGTGTCCACACAGGTGCAAAGTGATGTGTGCAGCATTGCTTGCAATGGCAAGGGATTGCAAGCAACTTAAATGTTCATTAATAGGTGACTTGTTAAATAAATTTTAAGACAAGGAAGCTGTTTAAAAATGAGGAAATTCTGTATATTAATATGGATATAGTTCCAAGATATATTGTTAAATGAAAAGTATAATCCCAGTGTATATAATACACTATTATTGTATAATAATGTGGGAAATAACTATGTATTTATGGATTTACTATTTCCTTGGATATGCATAAAGAAACTCTGGAAGGATACATCTTGGATGTCACAGTGGTTCTCTGTGAGGAAGGGTGGAAACTACACCCTGAACAAGTTATTAAAATTCAGTGAACATTCCCTGTCCAGAGGACTGACTGGGCATAATTAACAATTTAAATTTAGTCGAAGCATTTTAAAAAAATTTTAGTTGCCATTAACCATGGAGGAAACCTTTTACACTTCAGTTTCCTAAGTTCTTTTTTCAAGTTCTAGCAAAGTTCTGTACATTTGTTATATCTATATTGCCAAAATCATTGCTCTTATGTTGAGTGGAAAACTCCACAAAAAGCACATATTCAAAGTGAGATTGATATATATAATAATTATTATTTTATACCAAGATTGAGCTGTGGTTTTAACTAATTCTATAGGTGATCTAAGAAATTAATTTTTAAAAACCTATTAAGTAACTTTTTTTTAATCTGCAGCAAGTTGGCATTGATAAAGGTGACATTCCTGACCTCACACAGGTAAGTGATTCTCTGAGTGAAAAATTTAGTATGCATGAAATTATTAATCCATAGTTTACCATAAATGGTCTTACCTAGGGCAGAGTCTTGTAAGCATTTAATGCATTTTTGAATGTAGGCCAACCACCTTTCTTGGAAATCATTCTAACTTACTATTTCTTTTTTAGCTATTAAATATATTTCTGGAGATAATATGAATATTTCCCTGCTCTTATAAAATCGTTTCCTCTTTAAAGGCAACGATATTTAATTATTGAGCTCGTTTTTTCATTCTTAAACTTGAATCAAAAGGAAGCCTTGAAATGTTTAAAAAGTGTTTTATCCATGTAACGTGACTATTCATAGGCATGTAATCAGAACATTTGAACTGTTCTTCCTGCTGCTTCTCCTAGTTTTCAACATGCCCCAGGGATGGAGGAGGGGCACGAATAGCGAGAACACTGATGTTTTAGTTCTACTGTTCAATACACTGATTTTTGTCTCCCCTGTGAAGGGGAGGAATTTCTATATACAAAAGAACCTTTTTTAAAAAAATAGTAGTGATAGATGAGTGATTTTCTGGGGACTATCTAGGAAGCAAAAACAATAGTAGAGCTTCCTTATCAATCCTTTTATCTGTTAAGAGGGTACATTGTACGGCTCCTTGGATGTAGAATCAAGATCATTCACATGTGCAGAATTACTGTAGGACCTTTCTCATGATTGGCAGGAACTATTTTTGTTTAATCAACTTGTCATGCTGCTATGGTAAATTTCTGTTCCAAACATGTTCTTTAACTAGAAATAGATGATAGGAGAGAGTTAAGAACTGCTACCATATATACCAGTAATGAATATATGACTTTTCTGTCTTTGCAAATAAAAAAAAGTTATTGTAATTGAAGAAAATTGTCATAATGAAAGGTTACCCATTTTTAATAGTATCAAAATGTGTTTAATAATTTATTATCTTTATTATCCCTTAAAATGTTTCTATATTTAAATGTTAACCTTAAATTTTTATTAAAAATTAGGGAAACCCAAAGTAATGGTCTCTGTATTTACATTATTAAAATACCAATTAAATACCAAGAATTCTTCATAAATAAAATTCACAGAACAATTCAGAAAATGATGGCATTGTATTTTTTATTTAAAAGTTGGGGGAAAGTGCCTTCTAATAGACAGAATATTAGTATAAAATATTTTTGCTACTATGAGAAGATAGTGTTCTTTGATCAGGTGCATACCTAAATAAGATATCGGTATCATCTTGGATATGGCTAAAAATTGTGTGCATAAAATACTATTAAAATTTCTTTATTAGATTATAATCTAATAAAGATTTATTAATTTTGTACCACTGTAATAAAAAGCAAAGAAAATCACTGTGCTTTCATTTTAAATTATCTAATTATTTACCTTATTAGAATTAACATTTACATTGCAGATTTTAAAAATAACCCAACTACATGTTAGCCTAAAAAATGTAGATGTTTAAATATTTAACTCAATGAATAGCTTTTAGAAACGGTAAATCATCTTTCTTTCAACTGTATAGACTGCTCTCACCATGGAACAGAAGTAAAACTAGTCATGTTGTTAGAGAGGCTGGCAGGTTAAGAAGAAAATAGGTCCTCATTTGTCTCAGTTTGGGCAGAGTCTGAAGGGAGATAAAGAAAGGTTTAAAAGGATACTTAAATACTTTTCTGTTTTTAAAATTAGAAAATTATAGCATATCATTGACAGATTTACATACTTGCCTTTAATTTTTAATGATACTGTTATATTCATTACAGTTTATATAATCTTCTCTCAAGAAGTCCAGAGGCATAATATTTTATGTACTCATGTATGTTCTGTGTTATTATAATTTGGGGAACAGAGACCCATCCTTAAAGAAGATAAAATCCTACTCTGGGTCTAGTAGAAAGTGATTCTGTGGTAGAGATTCATTAGACACTGGTAACATTCTATCCTCTGCTTTTGTTATGACTTGAAAAGCCACATAGACTTCAGTATTAACATTTATTTTGAAATTATCTCCTTATTAAAAAAATCCTCTAGTTCATTTCTCCAGTGTATATTTAAATCTCAATTCAAAAGTTTTGTGTGCTTCTATAATTTCTTAATAAGTTACTGAATTCTGATTTCTGTTGGGTTCATGAGCAGCAGAGTTAAACGCACTCCCTAATTTTTATTTAGAACCCTTCCACAGGTCTAATTGGAGGCTTGTCATTGAGCTGGGGCTTTAGACCCACTGTGACAGTCTGGTCAGACAGAAGCTGGAATGTGAGCTGTTCTAGGGTTAGTCCTTCAGATAGTGTTAGACAAGAACTAATCTGGAGATGGGTCAGAAATGCCAGGTAGTGTGGACTCTGTTTGAGACCTGTGAGATTGGGTTCTACTCTCTGCCAGGCTTCTCTGTGGCTGCCATGGCCACTGAATCTAGCCGTGGCGATGAACAAAAATAGCCAGCAAGGAAGAGGATTAAAGAGATGGTGGGGACCAGAAGGGCTACCTATTGACTGGGAGTAGGCAAAGGCTGCTCCTAACTGAGAAAGGATTAGAATTCCTCTTGCAGCAAGATGAAACAGAGGGATTGAATGGATGTCTTTCTGGTTAGAAAATGTACAGTAAATACCAGTGTGGTCATCTGTAGCCCTTTTTAAATTGTGCATATAATATCATCATAACAGCATTTTAAATGATTTATAAATACCAATGAAAAACATTTTTAAACACTCAGAATACTGTATTGAATAAGAAGTGAATATGATATCAGAACTGAAATATTCCTCCTCAGCACTTTCCAATGGCTTCTTAGATCTAATAATCAAAAAATTTGAATGACCTTTTGGTTGCTTTTTATTTCCATTTGTTTTTAATGATGCTTTAGGATCTAAAGCATCTGAATTGTAGATGGATGCTTCCTTTTTGATCCTGTACTCACAATCAGCTCTGAATTTGTTTCAAGAAAAGGATTTTCAAAATATTACTTCCTGTTTGGTGTGTGTGCATGTGTTCCGAATTTAATATCTCTCCATTTATGAAAAACATCTTAGGTTTTGATGTCAGGAATTCTGGTTGATCTGAAAACTACTGGTAAAGAAAAGTCACCTTTTAAAGACTGTACCACTGATGAATCGGTAACCATGATATATCACTGTTATTTATTGGCTTTCACAAGCTGCCTCTTGTTCTTTGAGTTGGTATTTTCACCTGATAGGTCTGTTGACTTCAGCGTTATTTAAAATAAGCAACTAAAGATACTGCTAATTATACTAAAGTTCCTTTTACAACAGCAGAGGCATTCTCAAAGTTTTGCCCCTTGGAAATTTGAGACAGTTTTCATTTTTGTCTGCTGCATGCCAGGATGTGCTCAGTGCCATACATAGAGCTCAGAAGGCCAATATTCCTACACTCAACGAACTTTACTATCAAAGTAGTTTTTTTCCCTCCAAAAATGTTTGAGGAGTTTATTTCTGTTAGATTTCACATGTCCTAATAAGAGATATAAATGATGAAGCGTTTTTAAACTTCTAAGCTAAAATGCTCCAAACTTAATTTTATGTGCAATGCATTGCAAAATAACACCACTTAAAGACAAAGTCAGTTTTGTAGTCTGTGTTCTTGGTCACATTTCTCTCCACTATTGTGATTTTAGTGACTACTACTTTATTTTTAATTTTTTTCTTAAATTATTAAGAAACTTTACAAAAAGAATGAAATTGCAAACTATCATCCTAGTTTTTGTTTTTTTTGTTTTACATAATTAAGAAACTAGGAAAAAATACTACTTCTTTTGTTATCTCATACTGTTCTCTATTTTATAACTATAAATAGCATTTCTTAAACAGGTTTAGCACAGAATCACATTTCTTTTACATTGCATTTAATATTCAGAGGACCTAAATCTTCCAACTGGAGAGAGGTTCTATGGCTTGATATATTTTTCCTTACTGTGATCCCAATGAAAAGAATGGAAACCAAAAAGGTTAAAGTTATATGCCCGGGCCTCCTAGGTTCCATTATTATGACAATTATAATTATTACTATTATGACAATTATAATGGAAGTTATCAGGTGTGAATTCATCTAAAAATCGTTAAGCCATTTCTGTCTTCTTCCTTTTAAAGTTATAATACACATTCTGTTTATTAAGCGAGCACATCTTAAGTAGTTTACAATTTTTCTATAGAGCAAAATTTCCTTTATCTCTTAAAAATCCATTCTTTAAAACTTAGAAGTATACCCCTAGTTGTAGTTTACTGGAATTTGCTAAGTCACCTTTTACCTGAGCTATATTAAGAATTCTAATTTTTATAACTTTCAAAATTTATTATATCTCCTGAAAGTCATTTTTTCTACTCTACAGTAATTAACTTTTTATATAACGTTCACAGGGCTGTCCCTTTCTACCCTACCTTCGTCACTTTGATCAAGTTAATATTTTTGTTCACTTACTAATTTATATTTATAAATTTATGTGTGGCTCACTTAGTAATTTACATGTACAATAATCTCACATAATTATATATATAATAATATTATTAAGGCAGTATATGAGTCTATTAGTGAAATTAAAATGAATATTAAATGTACTAAACAATTTTAATAAGAATTTTATTTTCATTTGTCATTATAGGTGCAATGTAAAATGTACAGTTATACTATTTTAGCAGTTAGCATAGTTACTTTAAAATCCCTCAAAATTGGGCTTCCCTGGTGGCGCAGTGCTTGACAGTCCGCCTGCCGATGCAGGGGACACGGGTTCGTGCCCCGGTCCGGGAAGATCCCACATGCCGCAGAGTGGCTGGGCCTGTGAGCCATGGCCGCTGAGCCTGCACGTCCGGAGCCTGTGCTCCGCAACGGGAGAGAGCACAACAGTGAGAGGCCCGTGTACCGCAAAAAAAAAAAAAAAAAAAAAAAAATCCCTCAAAATTAATTTTAAGAATAATTGTCAAAATTAAATGTATCTATAAATGTTATGCCAGTCTTTGAATGCCTATGCTGCTGTTAAAGTCTAACTTGGGTTAAGATTGTTTGAGAAAGGTGAAGGTAAATTTCTAATGCTTGAGGAATAGATGGGGTGGAATATTTATATAAACCTATTATTTCTTCTCCTAATATACAGCAAAATGCCATCACTTTATATTGCCTAAAATATGATAAAAACATTCAGGTACTTCTTAATAAAAGAAGTGAAATATATTAAATTTGCCAAAACACAGTAGTCTGTTATAACATTAATATTTGCTAAAGTTACTTTATTATGTATATAAATTACATAGGTCAATAATAGGAAAATCTTAATTGTGGTTGACTATTAAAGTTGTATTTTTTTCCCCACAACTCTCACTTACCCTCTCTTTTTTAATAAAGTAGTAATTTTCCCTAATATTTCAGTCAAATATGGGTAAGTGAGATTTTACTGTATTTTCATATTTCTGTAAGTTTTTATTTGGGCACTTATATTTTTGACTTGGATACAAATACCTTTACTTTTTTTACTGTGGTCTTATGAAAACATATGGTGAACTTGATTTAATTGAGTTTACTACATTTAAGTAATATCTTAGTAAAAGTCTATCGAATGTCATTTCTACACCGAAACCACACTGTAACACTGTTTGTTATGCAGTGAAGTTAAGTATATATATGATGGGCCTGTTTGAGATTCTGTGGAATTTAAATATCTAAGTACCAAAAGACCCTGGAATGAAATTATCTCCCATATGTATTAGGGTGCCCAGACCTGCACTATACAAAGTTACAGTGATGTTCCAGTGTATTTATTTTGAAAGAAAGCGATGCAGACATTTATTTTTTACTTTCTTATTGTAGGCTCCCAGCAGTCTTATGGAGACCCTTGAACAGCATCTAAATACATTAGAAGGAAAGAAACCTGGAAACAAGTACGCATTAGTTGTATATTCTAAATAAGATGAAAAAACTAGAGTCATTCTTTATACAGTGAGATTTATCACGGTACTACAGTTTTAGGGTATGCTTTATTGTAATTATCCTGAGTTCCCTCAAAACCCCTATTATAGGTAATCTATCTGCAGGCTAATTCAGCAAACTAGTAGGTTGTACCTGTGTTGGCTGGACTTGCTGATTTATTTATTATTTTGCCCTCAGAAGGGACTCACAATCCTCAGAAAAAGAATTGCTCGTGCTAAAAATTGAGGCTGTCATCATTGGGAACCCAATTTCCCAAGCAGCCTTTAACACTCTGTTATGTTACGAACCCTACTGTGAAAAAGCAGAGCGTTCAGGAATGGCTTTCTGGACTTCAGACTCTCCCCAGGTGGACCCTTCAGCATGGCATGCTGCTGACACTTGACAGTTATTTTTTCTAGACAGAGTAGCAGTTGAGCAGCAATAAGTGTAGTTTTAGTAGATTTTCAACCTTTCTGTTTGGACACTTAGATTTTTGACCATTTTTCCTGACGGCATGCCAAAAATATCCAGGTTCCATTTTTGTCTTCTTTCCAGCCGGGGTCACACTTGTTGGTTCACAGGACCTGGTACTTTCCCGTCTTTGTACCTCGCTCAGAGTGTAATTCTGATAATCTTGGGTGCCTCCTCTCCTTGTCTCTGCGTGCGTGCATTTTACACATCTTGGGAGGGCCATCTCATGAGGGCTTCCTTAATCATGCACCACACTGTTTTATGACTCTCCTCCCCACCTCCCCTGCCCTGATATGTGGTTTAAATGGATTTTCTGATTCTTAAGGTCAGGGACTATTTTATACTTCATTATCTCCACCTAAAAACATAATGTAGCTTCCTCTACAGAGTCAGCTTGAAATCTGTTTTTGTTGGTGATCCCAGCTTTATGTTGATTCTGTTTAGATCGACAGCAGAAATTGGTAGAGACAACCCGTGAACTGCTCATTGCAGGGCTGTAGGCTGATTGTGGATTTTACCTGTGATACAGCTATCAAAATGCACCTCCTTTCTGCTTGCTTCTCTCTGGGCATTCTCCCAGAATCTAGACTCTCGTGCCTTGAGTCACTCTTTTGCCTGTTGTTTAGCTAAGGGTGATTTCTGTCATCTTTTCCAAGTTAGTATAAAAATTATTGCATGTCTTAAGTTTTCGATGGTAAACAACGGAGTAGGGCTCTCTCAGGCTGTGATGGCAGACCTATTTGGAATGATGGATAACAGGACCTCTCAGGGGCTCTGTCAAGGTCGTACCATTGTCCAAGGTCTGTCCCTACTTCAGCGTGGCCATGGACGATCAGACTTGTGTGTGTAGATTGATGTCAACTGAAAAGACATGTGAGTATATTAAGTCACAAAAGAGGATGCCCGCTTCCAGTAATTGCTGCCTCCTCCCACCCCTCCCGTATTAGGGTGTCTGGGAAGCCAAATGAGTCGCCTAGGATTTAAGCCAAAGGAGGCAGGAAGCCCTAGAAATGTCCCTCTTCCTGTGGCAGATGGATCCCTTTAGCTGAGGAAATATGCATGTGCCAGAGTTAGAGCCTCTCTCCCTTGGGCAATTCAGGATGCGCATGGGTGCAAGTCAGCTTCTCCGCCCTATTACCCCCTCAGGTCCCCGCACCCCTCACAGGTCCACCCTCTTCCCTCCTGAAATCTGCCAGGGCTGCAATCCTGTGAGAAGCCGCCTCCTAGAGTGGATCTCATCAGCCCTAACTTCAGCTCTAAAGCCGCCCCCTTGTGGCTGCTGCCAACTATTTTAGGACTGTTTGGCTATGGACACGTGGTAACATTTCCAAGAGTAGTAAAATAAGAACTTAATGATCTTCTGTTTTGAATTACCTTGTACTGAGCATAATTTTCCTCTCTCCTTTAAAATCATTTTATGCTTATCAGATTTCTTTTCTGAATTGGCTGAGACCACCTATGAACTTGTCTTTTGCTTATTCCCTATTTTTAAAATAAATGAACTATAGTAGTTAACTATTTTCTTCTTTGTATGTTTGTGCTTACCTGGGACCTTAAGTGAAGGGTGAGTACTATATTGAGTGACTTTTTTTGCATTTGGTTATTCCTAAAGATGCAAAAAACACTCTTAAAATTCCACATTTGGTATTTAGAACATTGAAAACTAATTTCTGTCCATTTTACACACCTGTGTTTTTTCATTATACTTTTAAAATTTTCTCTTAAGGTGGCTCGCATTAATGGTTTTATTTTGGTCTTCTCTGATCAAGACTAACAGACTCTCTTAGTTGTATATTCAGATATCCCTCTTAGATTTTAGACATCAAAGACTTTTTCACTTGTTTAGTAAACAAAAGATTTCCCTATGGCACATGGCAGAAGTGCCAAAAGACAATGCTACTAAGAAAATTAATTACTTAAACGGGTTTTCTTTGTCTTCTGGTAGCAGTATAAAACTATTCTAACCTCTAAGTCAAGTAAGTACATAAAATGAAGCATTTTCAAATGTCTACTAAAAAATACGTAGGCCTTTTATATTTAGTGCCTTATATCCACTGATACTCGTTTTTGAAATTCTATGCAATACTGTGTGATATGCCTTTGTATATTGTCTGTTTCTGTAATTCCACAGAACAAAAGAGAGAAATTGATTTTATTTTATATGTGAGTTTACTAAGTGTTGAGGGTGCAAGAAACTCAAGTTTATTGTAATTAAAATTATTTGGAAGAGATAGGTTTTTCACATCTGTGTTTTGTTTGTCTTTCTGGCTAGCGTTTTTGACCAAAAACTGTAGGGATTGGTGTTGTGAATAAGAAATAAAATTTCTTCTTTTGATACTTTACCATTAATACATGGGAAGTGTAAACCTTAGCATTTTCTGTGTTCATCATAGAAACCCATGGATTTGTTTGTAACATTTTACAGGATCTATGGGTCATTCATTCTCTTCTAAAATTACATTCGTGTTTTATTTTCCCCCAGTAAGGTTCACTGTGTACTAAATTTCTCTAGCTGAAGTTATTGAAATAAGTATCGGGCTTTAAATAATGTCATTATATATAAAAGATCGTAGCATTTTCTTTTATAAAGGGCGAAGAGCCAGTGGTAGGGTAGAAAATCAGCTGAGGAACAGGTAAAAAGAAGCAATTTGTGTGTTGTGTAGGGGAGGAACAAATGTGCTGGGCTCCCCTGTGTTTTTGTCAGGACAGGCTGGAATGTGAAATGTGCACAGACAGACTTGGACTGGAGCCTGAAATCCACCATTAA
This sequence comes from Mesoplodon mirus, assembly GCF_964341445.2. NCBI lineage: Eukaryota > Metazoa > Chordata > Mammalia > Artiodactyla > Ziphiidae > Mesoplodon > Mesoplodon mirus. The sequence goes on along the minus strand of NC_138986.1, from coordinate 98,532,661 downwards.
AAGAATGATGAGACTTTGGCGAGTTATTTACCTCTGAGCCTCAGAGCTCTCAGACTTTAATCAGTGTTGAGTGATGCTTTTTAAAGCTGTGGCCCCAGTGGGAGCAGCTCTGGTTCTACCTTTTTGATGAACTCATGGCAAAACCTGGATCTGGTCCATGGGAACAGAAGTCATACATCCTGACAGTTTAGTTTCATACAAAATAACTTTTAAGATGTTTGGTTAATTTATTTTTAAGATGTTTGGTTAGTTTATTTTGGTTAATATGTTTATCTGATATAAAACAATGAGATAGGTTTGCTTCCTTCAAAAAATTTGCCATATAGTGGAGAAGACAGACGAATAAGATACAGTGCTTTAAGTGGGATTATAGTGGGAGACAGGAGATTTTTTTTGCTGAATCCATGGGGTAGCTACAAGTGTCATTTAGTAATAGCACTCATGCAAGAGCTTGACAAAGTGATTCTTGTGCCAATTATGATATTTTGTACTTGGGTATGAGCATGATATTCTTTAATAGTAGGTAGAGAAGTTCTGTCATTTTTACTATATCTTTGTTTTGCTACAGAGTATAGAATATGTTAGAAACTTTTATGTATTAGTTTGGAAATACAGTTCAAAAAGTTCTCGTTCATCCTCAATTCTCTTTTCTGTATTAATATTGCTCACTGTGTCAGTACCACTAAGAATTGGTTCATGAAAATCACTTGAGAGAGAAACAAATTAATTTCAATTAACTCATTCTTAGAAACTGACCACATCAGATGGCTTCTATGTTTTCTTTGCAGAGTTAAGGCTATTATTTTCTTGGATTTTTATTTAGACTTAACTCCCTTCCTTTTCCCCATATGTAAAGAGAAAAAAATGGTAGGAATGGAGGAATTATTAACCAAAAACTCATTAGGGAATTTTCAACCTCAGCACTAGATTTTTAGGTTCCTAAGTTTCTGAGATATAGAGAACACTGTGATTCCATTTATTTCAGTAGACCCTTAGTGAGCAATATAGAGAAGCATATATCCTTTCTTCATAGGATGTGTTAGTCTGAAGATAAAAGCCCAACTACACATAACCTAATCGAGTGTAACCCTTATGCTTCTATCTTCCTTATATCACAGAAATCTCTGTTAGCCCTTGCTTTCATGTTCATTTTAAGTGAAAACTAAATTTAGACAGGAAATGGCAGGCTTGTGTTTGCAAATGAAGTTGAACATAAGAGGTATTAATCTGGCATATAATATTGTTAAATTTCTTTTGCTATATCCAATAAAATAAAAATTCATGATATTGTACAAAACTCCAGTTACTAAATCTCTGCTGATTTTATTTTACTCCTGCCACGTGTGATATTTTCTCTGTAGATAAGTAGAAGGGCATCCCTGATATCCTCTGACACCCTGACGATAGTCTTCTTATTGAAATGTCTTTTTTTCTTCATTTTGTTTCCTTACTAATTTATTTTCCACCAACTCAGGTTAGTAAAACCTAAGCTGTTTAGACAGTCGTCTCTGAAGCATTTTGCTAGAAATGATATATGTAATCAGTGCTACCAGCAATCTAACTGAAAAAAAAATGTATTTCTTCCTGATTTTCCCTCACTCCCTTAGACACAAGCATTGAGGTTACTCTTCTTTTTCCAGCTCCCAAGTTCTCACAGCATAATGGGAATATTTCTCATAGATAGTTTTCATTACAGCCATGAAAAAAACCAGACAATCTCTAGGAGTACGCACAGTGTGGAGTATGCACAATGTGTCTCAACTCAGTATGGAAGCTGAGACACACATCAGGCACAGGGCTTGTAGGGATCTTTTTTTTAATTCTAGTGTTCCTTTTATGTATCACAATTATGACTAAATGAATCACAATATGCTTTAACCTTAATGGGTTTTCTAACTTTTAAAAATAATAAACCAGATGATATTTTTTAATTCTGTAAAACATTATTTTTCCCAAATCTTGGCAAATTTTTTAAAATTCCAATTTGAACAGTTTATTTTTGATGAACATGGGCAATAAAGGTCAATTAGAATTAATTGAGTTGCTAGAGATACCAAAAAAAAAGATTTTGAATTTAAGAATTTCTAATACTAGAAATTAAGTGGATGGGAGACATTGGAAGCAGATGTCGTAATTGAGTAAAAGATAAAATATATTTTAAAAATAGTTTTTCCATTACTAAAAAAGTCTGTATATAAACAAGTTAATGCTTGACCAACCATCAAACTTAAGTGCCTCTACAAATGTATTCATGTATATCCAGTTTTAATTCTTTTTGGTTGCCTTTTAGATCTGGTGCTCCCTCTCCATTAAGTAAGGTAAGTTTGTTTTTTGTTTTGTTTTGAGCATTTTAACAACTTTTGATTGTACAGTTCAGTGGCATTAAGTACATTCACATTGTTGGGCAGCCATCACTATCATCCATTTGGAGAACATTTGTCATCTTCCCCAACTGAAACTCTGTACCCTTTAAACACTAACTCCCCGTCCCCCTCTCCGACCACTCTCACCCCCAGCTCCTGGCAGGCACCATTTTACTTTCTGTCTCTATGGATTTGATTACTCTAGGTACCTCAAATAAGTAGAACTGTCCTTCAGCATCTGTCCTTTTGTGACTGGCGTATTTTACTTAGCATAGAATCTTCAACGTTCATCCATGTTGTAGCATATGTCAGAAATTTCCTTTCTTTTTAAGTCTGAATACTATTCCATTCTTTGTGTGTACCACATTTTGTTCATCCATCCATCCATTAATGATCACTTGGGTCACTTCCGTCTTTTGGCTATTGTAAATAATGCTCCTGTGAACATGGTGTGCAAGTATCTGTTCAAGTCCCTGTTTGCAGTTCTTTTGGGTCTACACCCAGAAGTGGAATTGCTGAATCATATGGTAATTTTATTTTTAATTTCTTGAGGAAAGGTAAGTTTTTATGTATTCCCCTTTATATTAGTTTCTTAGTCATATAGCAGTGTCATATAATAATGTCTACTTAGCCCTCTATATGGACTAAATTTTTCTTTAAGTAGACAAAATTTTCATACATTTATATTACAACTGAAAACAAATGTGTCAGTGTTAACGGCTTACTAGTTACAAAGCACTTTCACGTACTCTGAATCACAGCCCTGTGAGATAAATAAGGTACGTAACTTTGTGCCTGCTTTGATGGTAGAGAAAATCACAGCCCTGTGAGATAAATAAGGTACGTAACTTTGTGCCTGCTTTGATGGTAGAGAAACGAATTGTCATTGGGTATCCTTACAAGCATGCCTTTTAGACAGTCTACCGTAATAACTGTCACAACTCCTTCACCTCCCTCTCTCCTTTAGCATCCTGAAGGACAGGATTACGGTTGTTAGTGACAAGAGTATTTACTTCTATAAGTCAGTAGTTCACATTTGCCATTGTATTTTTCACATTGCCATTTTCATTGCAAAAATGTGATAAATGTGCTCTTTCCTCTTTGCCAAATTTCTGTTACATAACTGCTGTTATTACAGACAAGAAGGTTGGCATTATGACTGCACAGGGTACCCCAGACACCCTTTACTATGTCAATACCTGGCTGGCTGCCCAAGAGACCCTCAGGGAGCTCCAACAATCAAACAAACAAAGAAACAACCAACCTAAGCTCCCTGGTGATTCTGCTACAGAGCCAGGTTTAAAATCATTATGACACATGGGAGAAGATGATGGTGTGGGAAGATGCAGAGTTAGCATCTCCCCACAACTAGGGAGCCTGCTGCCCGCTGGTGGGGGACTCTGATGCCCAAGGAGATTGGTGAAACCCCAAAGTGAACCGGTAGGATGTAGGGGGACTGAGTGGGAAGGAGAAGTGGATGCCAGACAAGATCAGTGCCCCTGAGGCGGGGGAGATCAGGAGAGGCAGTCGGGAGGGGCCATCCAGGAGGAGCGGGAGAGGAGCAGAGGGCGATTGCCCTGCCCACTGGGGCCGCGGGAGCCTCTGACCTCCCAGGCTGGTCCTCTACAATCCAAAGCCCCCTCCAGGCCACATGGGTTCTGGGAGCACAGGAGGGCAGCCAGGGAGATTGGGAGAAGCAGGTGGGAGGGGCCCTGTGGGAGGAGCAGGAGAGGAGCAGAGGGTGATTGCCCCACCCACTCGGGCATGGGGAGCCTGCTGAGCTCCCAGGCCGGTCCCCTCCCCACCAAGGCCCACCCCTCCCTGCCGGCCACATTGGTCCTCGGGGGCATAGGAGGGAGGCCGGGGAGATCAGGAGAGGCAGGCGGGGGCAGGGGGGAGATGGCCCTCTGGGAGTAGCGAGAGAGGAGAGGAGGGCATTTGCCCCACCTACTTGAACTCAGGAAGCCTGCTGGGCTCCAAGGTCAGGTCCCCTGCCCTCTGAGACCAGGGTTGGGGAGCACGCCTGGCCCCCTTCTGTTCCTTGAGCCTAAGCCCCACCACCCACTGTCCCCAGGGCCTTTTCCAGCCCTGTGGGTCCTGAGCATTGGCCCCACCAATTGCCCATACCTCACCCTTGCTTACTCCCTGCCCTCCACAGCCAAGGCCTTTCCCCCCATTTTTTGTTTTCTTTTCCCTTCTCCTCTTTTTTACTATTCTGGTACTGATGTACCTTCTGGTTGATTCATCTATATTTTATTTTTATATTCTCTCTAACATATCTGTTAGTTTCCTAGTCTAATTTTATTTTTTACTTTGGTATTCGGTTTTTTTTTTGTTTTTTGGAGTTTTTTTGCCACCCCACGTGGCTTTTGGAATCTTGGTTCATGAGCCTGGGGTTGGGCCGAAGTTCCTGCAGCGGGAGCTCCGAGTCCGAACTACTGGACTAACAGAGAACCTCAGGCCCCAGGGAATATTCATCGCAGTGAGGTCTCATGGAGTTCCTCATCTCAGCTCCAAGAACCAGCTCTACCCAACAGCCTACACACTCCAGTGTTGGAAGCCTCAGACCAAACAACCAGTAAGAGAGTAACACAATCCCACTCATTTAAAAAAAAAAAAAAGACAAAAAACTATGTCACAGATGAAGGAGCAAGGTAAAAACCTACAAGACCAAATAAATGAAAAGGAAATAGGCAATCTACCTGAAAAGGAATTCAGAGTAATGATAGTAAAGATGATCCAGAATATTGAAAATAGAATGGAGGCATGGACTGAGAAAATACAAGAAATGTTTAACAAAGATCTAGAAGAACTAAAGAACAAACAAACAGAGATAAACAATACAATAACTGAAATGAAAAATACACTAGAAGGAACCAATAACAGAATAACTGAGGCAGAAGAATGAATAAGTGAGCTGGAAGATAAAATAGTGGAAATAACTACTGCAGAGCAGAATAAAGAAAAAAGAATGAAAAGAATTGAAGACCTCTCAGACAACACTAAACACACCAACATTCAAATTATAGGGGTCCCAGAAGAAGAAGAGAAAAAGAAAGGGTCTGAGAAAATATTTGAAGAGATTATAGTTGAAAACTTCCCTAACATGGGAAAGGAAATAGTCACCCAAGTCCAGGAAGCACAGAGAGTGTCATACAGGATAAACCCTAGAAAAAACACACCAAGACACATACAAATCAAACTAACAAAAATTAAATTCAAAGAAAAAGTATTAAAATCAACAAGTGAAAAACAAAAATAAAATACAAAGGAATCCCCATAAGGGTATCAGCTGATTTGTCAACAGAAACTCTGCAGGCCAGAAGGGAGTGGCAGGATATACTTAAAGTGATGAAAGAGAAAAACCTATAACCAAGATTACTCTACCCAGCAAGTATCTCCTTCACATTCAGTGGAGAAGTCAAAAGCTTTTCAGACATGTAAGAGCTAAGAGAATTCAGCACCACCAAACCAGCTTTACAACAATTGCTGAAGAAACTTCTCTAAGTGGGAAACACAAGAGAAGGAAAAGACGCACAAAACAAACCCAAAACAACTAAGAAAATGGTAATAGGAACATACATATTGATAATAACCCTGAATGTAAATGGATTAAATGCCCCAACCAAAAGACACAGACTGGCTGAATGGATACAAAAACAAGACCCATATATATGCTGTCTACAAGAGACCCACTTCAGACCTAGGAACACATACAGACAGAAAGTGAAGGGATGGAAAAAGATATTCCATGCAATGGAAATCAAAAGAAAACTGGAGTGACAATACTCATATCAGACAAAATAGACTTTAAAATAAAGACTGTTACAAGAGATAAGGACAGACACTACATAATGATCAAAGGATCAATCCAAGAAGAAGATGTAACAATTATAAATGTTTATGCACCCAACAAAGGAACACCTCAACACATAAGGCAAATGCTAACAACCATGAAAGGAGAAATCGACAGTAACACAATGATAGTAGGGGACTTTAACCACCCCACTTACAACAATGGACAGATCATCCAAACAGAAAATAAATATAGAAATACAGCTTTAAATGGCACAATAGACCAGATAGATCTAATTGATATTTATAGAACATTCCACCCAAAAGTGGAAGAATACACTTTCTTCTCAAGTGCACACGGAACATTCTCCAGGATAGATCACATCTTGGGTCACAAATCAAGCCTTGGAAAATTTAAGAAAATTGAAATCATATCAAGCATCTTTGCTGACCACAATGCTATGAGATTGGAAATCAGTTACAGGAAAAAAACTATAAAAAACACGAATACATGGAGGCTAAACAGTGTGCTACTAAATAACCAAGAGATCACTGAAGAAATCAAAGAAGAAATTAAAATATACATAGAAACAAATGACAATGAAAACAGGAAGGCCCAAAATCTATGGGACGCAACAAAAGCAGTTCTAAGAGGGAAGTTTATAGCAATTCAATCTCAACTCCAGAAACAAGAAAAATCTCAAAGAAACAATCTAACCCTACACTTAAAACAACTAGAGAAAGAAGAACAAAGAAAACCAAAGTCAGTAGAAGGAAAGAAATTATAAAGATCAGAGCAGAAATAAATGAAATAGAAACAAAGAAAACGGTAACAAAGATCAATAAAACTAAAAACTGGTTCTTTGAGAAGATAAACAAAATTGGTAAACCCTTAGCCAGACTCATCAAGAAAAAAAGGTAGAGGATGCAAATCAATAAAATGAGAAATGAAAAAGGAAAAATCACACCCGACACTGCAGAAATACAAAGGATTATAAGAGACTACTACAAACAACTATATGCCAATAAAATGGACAGGCACAGAGAAATGGACAAATTCTTGGAAATGTAAAATTTTCCAAGACTGAACCAGGAGGAATTCGAAAATGTAAACAGATCTATCACAAGTAATGAAGTTGAAACGGTAATTAAAAATCTTCCAACAAACAAAAGTGCAGGACCACATGGCTCCACAGGTGAATTCTAGCAAACATTTAGAAAAGAGCTAACACCCATCCTTCTCAAACTCTTCCAAAAAATTGCAGAGGGAGAAATACTCCCAAATGGATTCTATGAAGCCACCATCTGGCTGATAGCAAAACCAGAAGAGATCACAAAAAAAGAAAATTACAGACCAATATCACTGATGCACACAGATGCAAAAATCCTGAACAAAATACTAGCAAGTGGAATCCAACAGCACATTAAAAGGATCATACACCATGATCAAGTGGGACTTATCCCAGGGATGCAAGCATTCTTCAATATATGTAAATCAATCAATGTGAAACACCACATTAACAAATTAAGGAATAAAAACCATATGATCATATCAATAGATGCAGAAGAAGCTTTTGACAAAATTCAACACCGATTTATGATTTAAAAAAAAAAACTCTCCAGAAAATGGGCATAGGAGAACCTACCTCAACATAATAAAGGCCATATATGACAAACCCACAGCAAGCATCATACTCAATGGTGAAAAACTGAAAGCATTTCCAATAAGATTAGGAACACAACAAGGCTGTCCACTCTCGCCACTTTATTCAACAAAATAATGCCCAGAGATAAACCCACACACCTATGGTCGACTAATCTATGACAAAGGAGGCAAGGATATACAATGGAGAAAAGACAGTCTCTTCAATAAGTGGTGCTGGGAAAACTGGAGAGCTACACATAAAAGAATGAAATTAGAACACTCCCTAACACGATACACAAAAATAAACTCCAAATGGATTAAAGACTTAAATGTAAGACCAGACACTATAAAACTCTTGAGGAAAATATAGGAAAAACATTCTTTGAGATAAACCACAGCAGGATCTTTTTTGACCCACCTCCCAGAGGAACAGAAATAAAAACAAAACTAAACAAATGGGACTTAATTAAACTTAAAAGCCTTTGCACAGCAAAGGAAACCGTAAACAAGACAAAAAGACAACCCCCAGAATGGGAGAAAATATATGCAAATGAAACAACAGACAAAGGATTAATCTCCAAAATATACAAATAGCACATGGAGCTCAATATCAAACAAACAAACAATCCAGTTAAAAAAATGGGTGGAAGTACACCATGATCAAGTGGGGTTTATCCCAGGAATGCAAGGATTCTTCAATATATGCAAATCAATCAGTGTAATAAACCATATTAACAAATTGAAGGAGAAAAACCATATGATCATCTCAATAGATGCAGAGAAAGCTTTCAACAAAATTCAACACCCATTTATGATAAAAAACCCTCCAGAAAGTAGGCATAGAGGGAACTTACCTCAACATTATAAAGGACATATATGACAAACCCACAGCCAACATTGTCCTCAATGGTGAAAAACTGAAACCATTTCCACTAAGATCAGGAACAAGACAAGGTTGCCCACTCTCACCACTCTTATTCAACATAGTTTTGGAAGTTTTAGCCACAGCAGTCAGAGAAGAAAAAGAAATAAAAGGAATACAAATAGGAAAAGAAGAAGTAAAACTGTCACTGTTTGCAGATGACATGATACTATACATAGAAAATCCTAAAGAAGATACCAGAAAACTACAAGAGCTAATCAATAAATTTGATAAAGTAGCAGGATACAAAATTAATGTGCAGAAATCTCTTGCATTCCTATACACTAATGATGAAAAATCTGAAAGTGAAATCAAGAAAACACTCCCATTTACCATTGCAACAAAAAGAATAAAATATCTAGGAATAAACCTACCTAAGGAGGCAAAAGACCTGTATGCAGAAAATTATAAGACACTGATGAAAGAAATTAAAGATAATACAAATAGATGGAGAGATATACTGTGTTCTTGGCTTGGAAGAATCAACATTGTGAAAATGACTATACTACCTAAAGCAATCTACAGATTCAATGCAATCCCTATCAAACTACCACTGGCATTTTTCAGAGAACTAGAACAAAAAATTTCACAATTTGTATGGAAACACAAAGGACCCTGAATAGCCAAAGCAATCTTGAGAAAGAAAAACAGAGCTGGAGGAATCAGCCTCCCTGACTTCAGAGTATAACATAAAGCTACAGTAATCAAGACAGTATGGTAGTGGCACAAAAACAGAAATATAGATCAATGGAACAGGGTAGAAAGCCCAGAGATAAACCCATGCACATATGGTCACCTTATCTTTGATAAAGGAGGCAAGAATATACAGTGGAGAAAAGACAGCCTCTTCAATAAGTGGTGCTGGGAAAACTGGACAGCTACATGTAAAAGAATGAAATTAGAACACTCCCTAACACCGTACACAAAAATAAGCTCAAAATGGATTAAAGACCTAAATTAAGGCCAGACACTATCGCACTCTTAGAGGAAAACATAGGCAGAACACTCTATGACATAAATCACAGCAAGATCCTTTCTGACCCACCTCCTAGAGAAATGGAAATAAAACCAAAAATAAACAAATGGGACCTAATGAAACTTAAAAGCTTTTGCACAGCAAAGGAAACCATAAACAAGATGAAAAGACAACCCTCAGAATGAGAGAAATATTTGCAAATGAAGCAACTGACAAAGGATTAATCTCCAAAATTTACAAGTAGCTCATGCAGCTCAATATCAAAAAAACAAACAACCCAATCCAAAAATGGGCAGAAGACCTAAATAGACATTTCTCCAAAGAAGATATATGGATTGCCAACAAACACATGAAAGAATGCTCAATATCATTAATCATTAGAGAAATGCAAATCAAAACTGCAATGAGATGTCATCTCACACCAGTCAGAATGGCCATCATCAAAAAATCTAGAAACAATAAATGCTGGAGAGGGTGTGGAGAAAAGGGTACTCTCTTGCACTCTTGGTAGGAATGTAAATTGATACAGCCACTATGGAGAACAGTGTGCAGGTTCCTTAAGAAACTAAAAATAGAACTACCATATGACCCAGCAATCCCACTACTGGACATATACCCCGAGAGAACCATAATTCAAAAAGAGTCATGTACCACAATGTTCATTGCAGCTCTATTTACAATAGCCAGGACATGGAAGCAACCTAAGTGTCCATCGACAGATGAATGGATAAAGAAGACGTGGCACATATATACAATGGAATATTACTCAGCCATAAAAAGAAATGAAATTGAGTTATTTGTAGTGAGGTGGATGGGCCTAGAGTCTGTCATACAGAGTGAAGTAAGTCAGAAAGAGAAAAACAACTATGCTAACATATATGGGATCTAAAAAAAAAAAAAAAAAAGGTCATGAAGAACCTAGGGGCAAGATGGGAATAAAGATGCAGACCTACTAGAGAATGGACTTGAGTACACAGGGAGGGGGAAAGGTAAGCTGGGACAAAGTGAGAGAGTGGCATGGACATATATACACTACCAAATATAAAATCGATAGCTAGTGGGAAGCTGCCACATAGCACAGGGATATCAGCTCTGTGCTTTGTGACCACCTAGAGGGGTTGGATAGGGAGGGTGGGAGGGAGGGAGACACGAGGGAAGAGATATGGAGATATATGTATATGTGTAACTGATTTACTTTGTTATAAAGCAGAAACTAACACACCATTGTAAAACAATTATACTCCAATAAAGATGTTTAAAAAAAAAAGAAAATGGGGCTTCCCTGGTGGCGCAGTGGTTGAGAGTCCGCCTGCCGATGCAGGGGACACGGGTTCGTGCCCCGATCCCGGAAGATCCCACATGCCGCGGAGCGGCTGGGCCCGCGAGCCATGGCCGCGGAGCCTGTGTGTCCGGAGCCTGTGCTCCGCAACGGGAGAGGCCACAGCAGTGAGAGGCCCGCGTACAGCAAAAAAAAAAAAAAAAAAAAGAAAATGGGTGGAAGACCTAAATAGACATTTCACCAAGGAAAACATACAGTTGGCCACGAGACACATGAAAAGATACTCAACATCACAAATTATTAGAAAAATGCAAATCAGAACTACAATGAGGTATCACCTTATGCCGGTCAGAATGGCCATTTTCAAAAAATCTAGAAACAATAAATGCTGGAAAGGGTGTAGTGAAAAGGGAACCATCCTGCACTATTGGTGGGAATGTCAGTTGATACAACCATTATGGAAAACTGTGGAGGTTCCTTAAAAAACTGAAAATAGAACTGCCATATGACCCAGCACTCCCAGTACTGGGCATATGCCCTGAGAAAACCATAATTCAGAAAGAGATACGTACCACAATGTTCATTGCAGCGCTGTTTACAATAGCCAGGACATAGAAGCAACCTAAGTGTCCATTGACAGATGAATGGATAAAGAAGATGTGGCACATATATACAATGGAATATTACTCAGCCAGAAAAAGAAATGAAATTGAGTTATTTGTAGTGGGGTGGATGGACCTAGAGTCTGTCATACAGAGTGAAGTAAGTCAGAAAGAGAAAAATACCATATGCTAACTCATATGTATGGAATCTAAAAAAAAAATGGTACTGATGAACCTAGTTGCAGGGCAGGAATAAAGAGGTAGACATAGAAAATGGACTTGAGGATGTGGGGTGGGAGGGCGAAGCTGGGGTGAAGTGAGAGTACCATTGACATGTATACACTACCGAATGTAAAATAGTTGGCTGGTGGGAAGCAGCAGCATAGCACAAGGAGATCGGCTCGGTGCTTTGTGGTGACCTAGGGGGTGGGATAGGGAGGATGGGAGGGAGGCTCAAGAGGGAGGGGACGTGGGGACATGTGTATGCGTATGGCCGATTTGCTTTGTTGTGCAACAGAAATTAACACAGTATTGTGAAGCAATTTTATTCCAATAAAGGTCTATTAAAAGAAAAATGAATAAAATCATTATGTCTGTGGAAAAATTCCACCATACGGCTGCTGAGTAGAGGGTGGTAAAATTCTGGAATCCTTTGAGATGGTCTGTTTCTGCGTTTTCGCCAAATTGAATTTTGACCTTTTCTTCTTGTAATAACAGGATTATTTTGGTTCTGTTTTCATACCTCCCGCATCTCTTCAGAGCTTATTATTACAAGGCAGTTTTTAATGAGCCTTTGAAGACCTTCATTTCTGCATTTATATTGGTAGATTCATTGCTATCATTACATTCTCCCTGGTGTTTCATAAACATCACTTTCTAAGGTATTTACATGTATTGGTTTATTTTTATAAATTTATTTTATTTTTGGCTGTGTTGGGTCTTCGTTGCTGTGCATGGGCTTTCCTTGTTGCAGCAGGCAGGGGCTACTCTTCATTGGGGTGAGCGGGCTTCTCATTGCGGTGGCTTCTCTTGTTGCCGAGCACGGGCTCTAGGCACATGAGCTTCAGTAGTTGTGGCGCGTGGGCTTTAGTAGTTGTGGCTCATGGGCTCTAGAGTGCAGGCTCAGTAGTTGTGGCAAACCAGCCTTGTTGCTCCACGGCATGTGGGGTCTTCCTGGACCAGGGCTTGAACCCATGTCCCCTGCATCGGCAAGGGGATTCTTAACCACTGCGCCACGAGGGAAGCCCACATATATTCGTTTAAAAAAAAAAAACCCACTGGGCTTCCCTCGTGGCGCAGTGGTTGAGAGTTCGCCTGCCGATGCAGGGGACACAGGTTCGTGCCCCGGTCCAGGAAGATCCCACATGCCGCGGAGTGGCTGGGCCCGTGAGCCATGGCCGCTGAGCCTGCATGTCCGGAGCCTGTGCTCCACAATGGGAGAGACCACAACAGTGAGAGGCCCATGTACCACACAAAAAATAAATAAATAAAATAACCCACTAATTTATTTCAGAGTTGTCAGTGTCCACAATGGATGACATGCAAATTAATGTTAGTCCTTTCTATCCCCTTGATAATCTTTCACATTCCATTTGGAAATTTTAAATTTTTGGTGAAGAGCAAAGCTTGAGTTCACCCTTTCTGAGCGACAGCATCCATACTGCTCATGGGTTTGTCTTTCTTGAAGTGCTGAGCACTTGGCACTTGTGTATCTTTGGATTTTGACTTCTTGATTAGTTATATTCTTGGACAAACAGCTATTAAGCAGATACTATTTAAGTCTGGAAACTCCTATACATTTCTTATCTCCTCAGTCCTTTTTCTTAAATTGTTCTTTTTCAAACTTCCTCTAAGTTTGGTCTACTTGCAATTAGATGTCCTGTTACAGCAGTGTCTGATGGCCCTTGCTTGACCTTGGTCTTTGTGCATTTTGCTTGCTGTTAGGTCTCGTTTCCACTTATAGAACTAAGTATTGGTGGACTGGTTTGAGATTGCTGTTAATCTTTCTCTTGTGAATACAAGCAAATTAAATATACAAATAGAGTTAGGATAGTTACTAAACAAACATTTTTTTTTGATATATTAGCTGACTATTAAGTCCTCTGCTTAAACCAGCCCAGGACAATAAATGTTAGGTTTTATTTCACTTTTTTAGTTTTATCTGTTTCATATTAGTGATGGGCTATCCTCAAGCTGTCAGTGACTTGAATGTTGTTTGGGAATTGTTCTCTGCCATCTGTGAACTATCTTGTAAGTTACATTTCTAGATTTTAAAGGCATCTGAGAAGACTTTGCATGAAATCTGTTTAGGATGCAGAAAAGAAAATAAAGGCCTTGGTTTCACAGCAGTCATTACAATTAATTTTTTTTTCCATTTTTGGCAGCTAGCAAGATCCTTCCCACTAATTTAGTGTTTAGAAAATATGTTTGGCTTTGATTTTATTTTATTTTTTTATTGAAGTGTAGTTGATTTACAATGCTGTGATAGTTTCTGATGTTCAGCAAAGTGATTCACCCTTTATATATATGTATATGTGTATGTATGTGTGTGTGTATATTCTTTTTCAGATTGTTTTCCATTATAAGTTATTACAAGTTACTGAATAAAGTTCCCTGTGCTATACAGTAGGACCTTGTTGTTTATCTATTTTATATATAGTAGTGCGTATCTGTTAATCGCAAACTCCTGATTTATTGTTTGGCTTTGACTGTAAATACATGCATAGAAGTCATTGCAAAGTTAGGCCAATTATTTTTTTTCATAATTTTATATAAATTACATATAACTTTTAAAATTTGAAACATGTTTTATCCAGTATTGATTATTTGTTACTGTTCTCAACTTCAAATTTTCTTGAGTTTTTTCTCCCATGAGGAGCAACCAAAAAATTGCTGGGAATGGCATGGGTCTGAAAATTGGAGGTCCTCTTATCTTGTGTCCTGTAGATTCACATTTGACCAGAGTGTGCTTTGCATCTTCCCTTTCAGTCTTCTCCAGCCACAACTGTTACGTCGCCTAATTCTACACCAGCTAAAACTATTGACACATCCCCTCCAGTTGATTTGTTTGCAACTGCATCTGCGGCTGTACCAGTCAGGTTAGTTCATGAGAATGCAGTGAACCGTTTATTAATATTATGATCAGGTTTTCATTTTATTTTTGTGTACCAAACCCAAATGACTTCACAAAATGAAATGTAGTCCTAGTAAATGTGTGATATTTTGGGTTATTTCCAGGTACATAGACTAAGTTCTTCTATACTTCATACAGTTACTTAGGCTTGTACCTCTCAAAGTGTAAGAAAGACCTAAGCTGTGGAAATCAGCTTGTTGCTCACACATTTGGCAAAGGAAGTGGAAGAAAGATGCACACACTTCAGGTTCTTCTGAAATGGATGATATGGACAGTGTTTTCTGAAATTAGCTTCTTCTTGTGTGAAATTTAAAGGGTGTCTTAAAGTGCTAAGAAATGAGATGAAAGGAAGTGAAGTGAAATGAAATGCTTGTAGTTGCAGGCCAATTAGCTGGTGCATATGAGGAACTCAAACTCTGGTGGTAGGAAGAAACCGTCAGGATGCACCTAATTGCTTTTTTAAAATATTTATTTATTTGGTTGCACCAGGTCTTAGTTACGGCAGGCAGGCTCCTTAGTTGCGGCTCGTGGGCTCCTTAGTTGCGGCTCCAGGAATGCTTGATTGCAGCTCCAGGGCTCCTTAGTTGTGGCATGTGAACTCTTAGTTGCGGCATGCATATGGGATCTAGTTCCCTGACCAGGGATCAAATCCAGGCCCCCTGTATTGGGAGTGTGGAGTCTTATCTACTGCACCACCAGGGAAGGCCCCTTATTGCTTTCATAGTGCCTAAAGGTCAGAACAGTAGTGAGAAAGCGGGGGATGACTGTGCTTTCTGTAAAATCTCTGGGCCACCTGAATTGAAGCCCCAACTCAGAGAGGCTTCCTCAGATAATAATTTTAGGTCAACTCTTTGTTTGGTTCTTTAGCCTTGAGAGCATTCTAGTCCCATCTTGTAGTATCTGTGACTCTGATTATGAATGCCCTGTATTTGGAGATGTGAATTTTGAACTGAGCAATAAAGCCCCATAGTGTATGCATGTTAACTATGCACGTTACCCTCTACTTGCTTAATTCTGCTTTCATAATCACAGGCTTGGTAAAGCCAAGTCCTTTCTGCCTCTATACTAAGATAAATTGCTTCTTATAAAAGCTTTGATTCCAGTCTTAAAAATAAATGTTTCCCTATTCTGGCTCTTAGACCAGTCATATTTATGAAATAGACATCAAAACTAGGCAAGTTTCAGGGATCTTGAAACTTTTTTTTTTAAGCAGCAGAATCCTTTTTTCCAAAAAATATTGCTCGGAAATCTAACATGTAAAAAGATAAAGATGGAATGGCTATTTATGAGGAGGGGTGGGGAACCTGGGACCCTGATGGCTTAGTACCTGGTCTGGCAGCCTTTAAGCCAGTGCTCCTTAAACCTGACTGTACAGTGAAACCCCTGGGGTTGTAGTAAAATGAAGACTCTGATGTAGTAGATACTGGTTAAGCCTGGGATTTTGCATTTCTAACAAGGTCCCAGGATGCTGCTAGTTTGGAAACCACAGTTTGAGTAGCAACGCTCTAGGCTCCTCCTTGGAACTTCTATAGATGGAGGAGCTTTGAAAAGCACAGCCCCAATTGAATAAGAGTGAAAAATACGGAATTATTTTTAGGTCAGGTCTCTTATAGGCAAACTTGATGTGTTGTAGTTTAACTTAGAAAAAAAGGTACAATAGTGATTATTCATTTTAGTATTCTTTGGCTTATAAATAAATTATTCTTTTCAAGGTAAGAATTATTTACCATACTACAAAAAAAACACAAAAAAAACTTTAGAAAATAGAGAAAAGGAAAAAAAATTACCAATAATTCTCTTACCTTTAATATTTGGAGTACGTTTCCTTTTGTCACAGCCCTTATAACCAGCATTTCAGATGCTACCTAGTGGACATAACATGTTTAAAACTCCCCCTTATTTTCAGGCATTTAGATTTTCCCTTTTAATTTCTGCTCTGTGATTTGCTGAGTGACCCATTGCTTGAAGTATAATTTAACTTTGCAAGAGTTGGCAAACGATGGCCCATAGATCAAATCTAGCCCACCATCTTTTTCTGTAAATAAATTTTTACTGGAACAAAAGCGTGTTCATTTGCTTACGTACTGCCTATGTCTTATTTCACTCTGCACTGGCAGAGTCGAATAGCGATAGAGACTGTCTGGCTCGCAAACCTAAAATTTTTAGTATCTGGCCCTTTACAAAAGTTGTTTGCCAACTCTCAGTATAGAGGAACATATGCTTTACTGCTGTACTTTACAAAATATTATTCTCTTACTGAATTTAAAATAGCCAAAATCTGTGATGTTTTCTGCATAAGTCTTTATTTAAAAAGCATCTTTACATTTTAAAATTTCAAAATCTGATTTTAAAATCATATTTTCCTTTCAGCGCTTCTAAACCATCTAGTGATCTCCTGGACCTGCAGCCAGACTTCTCCTCTGCAGGGGCAGCAGCAGCCGCGACACCAGCACCACCACCACCTTCAGGAGGCGCCACTGCGTGGGGGGGTGAGTGAAACCAGGCAACCATGCCATTTTTCTATTTAGTTGTTTTTATTCAGGCTATAATTGT
Source organism: Mesoplodon mirus (assembly GCF_964341445.2). Taxonomy (NCBI): domain Eukaryota; kingdom Metazoa; phylum Chordata; class Mammalia; order Artiodactyla; family Ziphiidae; genus Mesoplodon; species Mesoplodon mirus. The sequence continues at coordinate 98,515,393 of NC_138986.1, read as the reverse complement.
TATGCTTACCTTCTGATTATCCAAAATGGTGCTAGAAACTCGGGGAGAAAATGTTAAGAATGGCGTTGATTGATTGATTGAAATATATATTGAGAGAGTGAGACAAAGACAGAAAAAATACACATAATACAGTTAAAATATTCAAGTAATCATACAGTTTTTTAGTTTAAAAGCTGGAACAATGGGAGTATTTTTACTTCGCTGTTCTCAAATTCTGATTATTTTTAGTAACTGCTCCCTATAGATGCAGGCCTTAGAAGATTGGGTGTTCCCATGAACTTATGAGATTACTCAGAGGCAGCATTTCGAATTTGGTTTGTTCAGATATGGTCTCCTTCATGGATTCCTTTAGACCTTAACTGGTTTTATTCACATTGTATTTGACTTCATGCAGTTGAAATCTGGGATAGATTCTTCTTGGTACCAGAAAATATCCGTACTAAACTAATTAAGAGGGATCACGCCTAAGTGCTTGATTTCCATTTTATTCATGAATCTTGGGGAAAAAAATTAAGCTTTTTTATGTTTTTAATTAAACATATTTAATACCAATATAAAAATTAAGTTAATTACTGCTTAATTCTCAAAGCTTCACAGAGTTGGTGTTAAATAACTTACTCTACTACATCAAACTATCAAAATAAAAAATTGTTTAAGTTTGAAAATGGCTTGTAGGAACAACACAGAGGGAAACAACACAGAGGGACTGACACAGGAGGTGTCCCATCATATCTCCCCATAGGAACAATACTTTGGGAGCCACCCACAGATAAAAGTGCCTTTGTGGGAGCTCTGGGATCCAGGTAAAAGGTTGCAAATCCCAAATGGAGCCCAAGACCAAGAACAGTTGATTTGAGAAGGCAAGCCTACTCCCAGGTGGGAGGCTCGCCAACACTGGTCCTGGCAACAGACCTGGAAACACTGCCATGCCCCTGTGGACTCACTGCAGTCCTGTTTGGCCATGATCCTGCCCCCAGTAATATCTGCCATGGGTCAAGGGAGGAGTGTACACACCCATGCCTTGGGTAACAGGCCTCCGGTCCTTGGTCTCAACTGTGGACCCTGAAACTGCCTGTGACCCAGCTCCAGCCTCTCTCAGTCATGGTCCAGGAGCAGTTCTGCCTGCCCAGGGATCCATCAGGAGACACATCTGTCTGTGCCCCCAGAGGCAGGCCCAGTGATGACCTTAATCCAACCTCAGATCCTGAAGCAGCCTTGTGACTAGGCTCCAGCCCCTCCCAATCTCACTCAGTGAGCAGTCCTACCCACCCAGGGACCTTGTGGGAGACACACTCATCCATGCCCCTATGGGCAGGCCTATAGATCTTGATCCCAACTGTGGACCTTAAAGCAACCTTCTCACTTCATTTAGCCCCAGTTAGCTGCCGTCCAGGGCTAGTCTGGCCTAGCCGGAGACCCAGCAGGAGCTACACCCAAACACGTACCTGGTAACAAGCCCACCATCTCTGAACCCAACTGCACATCCTGAAGTGGACCCTTGTCCCAGCTCCAGCCCTACTAACCAAGGTCGTGAAGGCAGTCCTGTCTGCTCAGGGACCAGGAGGCAGGATCTATACCCATCCAAGCCCCTGGTAACAGGCCCACTAACATGGACACTACAGCAGACCCAGGAGCAGCCACATGACCCAGCCCCAACCCCACTCAACTGCAATCCCAGAGGCAGTATCATCAGCCCAGAGACCTGACAGGAGAAGGCCTCTACCTGCCAAAACCAGTGTTTAAAAACAGGAAGAGGTGTTTTCTCCTTCAGATGCACAGACACCAACACAGGGCTACACAGAATATGAAGAATCAGGCAAACAGACTTGACACTGCCAAAGGAAACTAATAAATCTCTAATAACTTACCCTAAAGAAATGGAGATCTATACATAGCCTGATAATGAATTCAAAATAATTATCTTCAAGAAACTCAATGAAATACAAGAGAACACAAATAGGCAACAAAATTACATCAAGAAAACTATACATGAACAAAATAAGAAAATAGAAACCATTAAAGGGAACAAAACAGAAATTCTGAACGAAACAGAATACTATGACTGAACTGAAAAGAAAAACTCAGTAGAGAGCTTACTTGATCAGACAGAGTAAAGAATCAACAAACTCAAAGACAGAGCGTTAGAAAATAGCCAATTAAAGGAACAAAAAGAAAAAAAGTGATGTATACAGGACCTATGGGTGCCATAAAATTAATTAATGTATGCATTATGGGAGTCCCAGAAAGAGAAGAAAGTGAGAAAGATAAGAGATATATATATAAAGAGATAATGGCTAAAAACTTCATAAATCATAGGAGGGATATGGACATTTAAATTCATGAAGTTCAAAAGTCTCCAAGCAAGATCAATCCAAAGAATATTACCTGAGACACAGTATGTAATCAGATTGTCAGAAGTCAAAGAGAAACTTTTGAAAACAACAAGAGAAAAGCACCTCCTCACATACAAGGAAACCCTGAGAAAGCTATCAGCATATTTCTCAGCAGAAACCTTGCAGGCCAGGAGTAAGTAGCATGATATATTAAAAGTCCTGAAAGGAAAAAACTGCCAACCAAGAATACTATACCTGGCAAAGTTGTTCTTCAGAAGTGAAGGTGAGAAAAAGACATTACCTGACAAACAAAATCTGAGAGAATTCATCACCACTAGACCTGTCTTACAGGAAATGCTGAAGGGATTTCTTTAAGATAAAACAAAAGGATGCTAAATAACAATGAGAAAATGTATGAAAGCACAACCCTTGAACAATGTAAGTTTGAACTGTGAGAGTCCACTTATACACAGATTTTTTTCCACTAAATATGTAATACACAACGAAACAATACATGGTTCATTGAATCTTCAGAACTGTGGATATGGAGGACCAACTGTAAATGTATAGGTGGATTTTTGACTGCATGGGAGGTTGGCTCCCGTAACCCCTTTGCTGTTCCAGGGTCAACTGTATCAAACTCACTGGTAAAGGTAAATTTATAGTCAAATTCAGAATAATACTGTAAATGTGGTAGGTAAATCAGTTTTAACCCTGGTATGAAAGTTAAAAGACAAGAGAGTTTAAAATAACTAAAGCTACAAAAATTTGCTACTACATACACAATATAAAAAGATGTAGAGTGGATAATATGTGGAGAGTAGAGAAAGGTAAAAGTGTCCAAAGCCATATACAGATACTACAAGGACATAGCTGCAAGAATCCTTCACAAAACATTAGAAAACTGAATTCAGCAGAAATTAAAAGGGTCATACACCATCATCAAGTGGGATTTATCCCTGGGATGCAAGGATGGTTCAACATATGCAAGTGATACACACCGCATTACAGAATAAAGGATAAAAATCATATGATCATCTTAATAGATGCAGAAAAAGCACTTAACAAAATTTAACAACTTTTTATGATAAAAACTCTCAACAAATTAGGTAAAGAAGGAATGTATCTCAACATAATAAAGGGCATATATGACAAGTCCACAGCTAACATGATACTTAATGATGAAAAGCTGTAACCTTTTCCTCTAAGATTAGGAACAAGACAAGGATGCCTACTCTTTCCACTTCTACTCGACATAGTACTGGAAGTCTAAACAAGAGCAGTTAGTCAAGAAAAAGAAATAAAATGCATCCAAATAGGAAAAGAAGGAATAAAATTGTCTCTGCAGATGACATAATCTTATATGTAGAAACCCAAAAGACTCCACCAAGAAACTGTTAGAACTAATAAACGAATTCAGTAAGGTTTGGGATATACAATTTTTGTACAAAAATCAACTGCATTTCTATACACTAACAACAAACTATCTGAAAAAGAAATGAAGAAAACAATCCCATTTAGAGCAGCATCAAAAAGAATAAAATACTTAGGAATAAATTTAACCAAGGAGGTGAAAAACCTGTACACTGAAAACTATAAGACATTAATGAAAGAAATTGAGGATACAAATAAATGGAAAGATATCCTGTGTTCATGTATTAGAAGAATTAATATTGTTAAAATGTCCATACTACCCAAAGTGATCTACAGATTCATTGCAATCCCTAGAAAAATTGTAATGGCATTTTCCCATTAATAGAAAAAAAATTTTGTCTTCATACAGACCACAAAAGACACCAAATAGCCAAAGAAATCTTGTGGAAGAAAAATAAGGCTGGAGGCATCAAACTTCCTGAAATCAACCTATATTTCAAAGCTATAGTAACCAAAATGGGATGGTACTGGCATGAAAACAGACACCTCAACCAACAGAACAAGGGAATAGAGAGCCCAGAAATAAACCCATGCATATTCAGTTAGCTAACCTTTGACAAGGATGCTACACAACAGGGAACAGATAGTCTCTTTAATAAATGGTGTTGGGAAAACTAGATATCTATGTGCAAAAGAATGAAATTGGAACCTTATCTTACATCATACACAAAAATTAACTCAATTGGATTAAAGACAAATACAAGATCTGAAACCATAAAACTCCTTGAAGAAAACATAGGGAAAAAACTCCTAGACATTGATCTTAGCAGTGAATTTTTTGATTTGCCACCAAAAACACAGGCAACAAAAGCAAAAATAAGCGAGTAAGACTATATTCAAACTAAAAAACTTCTACACAGCAAAGGAAACAACAAAATAAAAGTACAGCCTGTGGAATGAGAGAAAATATTTGTAAAAAAATAAAACCCAAATAACTTGATATTAAAATGGTCAAAGGACATAAATAGACATTTTCCAAACAAGATATGCAGATGGCCAACAAGTATATGAAAAGGTGTTCACTGTCATTAATCATTAGGAAGATGCAAATCAAAACCACAGAGATAGCACCCCACACTTGTTAGGATAACTGTTATCAAAAACACAAGAGATAACAAGTGTTTGGTGAGGGAGTGGAGAAAAGGGAACCATTATTCATTGTTGCTGGAGATGTAAATTGGTGCAGCCATTATGGTTTATTTTTTATTTATTTTTATTAAAAAAAATTTTTATTGGAGTATAATTGCTTTACAATGTTATGTTACTTTCTGCTATACAACATAGTGAATCAGCTATACGTATACATATATCCCCATATCCCCTCCCTCTTGAGCCTCCCTCCCACCCTCCCTATCCCACCCCTCTAGGTCATCACAAAGCATCGAGCTGATCTCCTTGTGCTATACAGCAGCTTCCCACTAACCATCCATTTTACGTTTGGTAGTGTATATATTTCAGTGTTACTCTCTCATTTCATCCCTACTTCCCCTTCCCCACACCGAGTCCTCAAGTCCATTCTTTACATCTGCATCTTTATTCCTGCCCTGCCACTAGGTTCATCAGTACCATTTTTTTAGATTCCATATATGTGCTTTAGCATATGGTATTTTTCTCTCTGACTTACTTCCCTCTGTATGACAGACTATGGGTCCATCCACCTCGTCACAAATAATTCAATTTCATTCCTTTTTATGGCTGAGTAATATTCCATTGTATGTATATACCACATTTTCTTTATCCATTCACCTGTTGATGGTTGGTTCCATGTCCTGGCTATTGTAAATAGTGCTGCAATGAACATTGTGGTACATGTATCTTTTTGAATTATGGTTTTCTCAGGGTATATGCCCAGTATATGCCCAGTGGGATTGCTGGGTCATATGGTAATTCTATTTTTAGTTTTTTAAGGAATCTCCATACTGTTCTCCATAGTGGCAATATAACCATCATGGAAAAAATATAGAGGTTCCTCAAAAAATTGAAAATAGAACTGTCACATGATTCACCAGTCTCACTTCTGGATGGATGGAGATCTGCACCCCCATGTTCATTACAGCATTATCCACAATAGCCAAGATATAAAAATAACCTAAGTGTCTGTCAACAGACAAAAGGATATAAAAAAAAACGCATTGTATATATTCAATGGAATATTAATTATTTAGTCCTTTAAAAAGAAAGAAGTCCTCCTATTTGTTACAGTATGGATGAACATGAAGGACATTATGCTAAGTGAATAAACCAAGCACAGAAAGACAAATATGTATGATCTCACTTCTGTGTGAAATCTAAACTCATAGATGCAGAAAGTAGAAGAGTGGTTGCCAGGGGCTGGTGGTGGGTGACGGAGGGCAGGGCATGGAATGGGAAGACAGTCAAAGAGTACAATGGGTCAGTTGTAAGATGAATAAGTTTTGGAGATCTTATATACAGTATGGTTACCATATTTAATAATACTGTATCGTATACTTAAAATTTGCTAAGAGAGTGAATCTTAAGTATTTGCACTACAAAAATACAGTAACTATGTGAGATGATAGATGTGTTAATTTGATTGTGGTAATCTTTTCATAATGTATATGTATATCAAATCATCACATTGTACATCTTAAATGTATATAATTTTTATATGTCACTTATACCTCCATAAACCTGAAGGGGATGGGGAGAAACAGCACTGGTAAAAGACATTAACTGGCTGATGAGGAAACCGGTAAGATGATAAAGCTGGCTCAGAGAGCGTTTTGAGGAACTGGGTATTTATAGACATTTGAAAGGAAATGTTAAAATAAGATGGCTAGGTTAAGTACAAAACTGGTTAATGTCCAGTAGAGCAGTAAAAATCATGTCTTGAGGTTATCTTTTCTCCCAGACAGAGCATCACTAGCAGACAAGAACTGTAACTCAGTATATCATTTCAGAATCAGAGTCCTTAATTAACAGTTAAATTGCAGCATCAAATGAAGATACATTTCCACAGGTAATTAAATAATCCTTGGGTGAGTTTGGTAAACATTGGCAATATAACATCAACACTACCTGCTATAATCTCTTGGTTTTATTTCCAAGTTTTTGTGGTAACAAAATAAAAATAACTACTTGTGAAACCAATTTGCTAACTATATTTACAAGCATTTAAATATTGGTGCTTTTCCATTTAAATACTTAAAACTTCTCCTTTGTTGAAATGTTCAACTCCTAAGCCTATAGCTATCATTTTTTTAATAAAAATTTTCTTTCAACTACACTTAACTTTATTAAATTTCAATTGGTAAAGGAAAATATTTTTGTTGAAGAGATTTTATAAGGGCCTTCTGGTTTTCATGTTTTTTCATTCTGAGCTTCATCTTTCAGAAATGTTTGTTTCAGTTTACTAATAATTTTCATTGCCACAATATCTTATACAGTGTATCATGTTTTCCTATTTATTTAGGAGTGCCTCAAATCCATATCCTTAAATCAGGTTTTCTCTGTCATAAAAGTCATATAAATGACTTTCATAGAACTTTTATAATTTAAATTTTAGTATTAATTATAAATTTGTAGGGTTATATAGAATTTTTTTTCAGTATTATATGAATGTGTTAACTCTGATTCTCTCAACTAATTAAATCAGTAGATTGTTCACACTGTAATTTTTAGAACTTATTAAACATTTAGTTGTTTAGTGATTTAGAACTTTAATGAATAAACAGTGAAATTGTAAACTGTCTCCTTTCACTGTATTCTCCAGCATCAAATTGAAGAGAAATTGTGTCCTTTTTGTTTGGTTGGTTTGTTTGGCACCAAAATAATAATAAATGAAAAAGAAAAACCCTTGGTGAAATCTTTTTAAATTGCATTGTAACATTTTTATTTATATTCATCTTCAAGTACTTTTTGCTAAGACATATCATATTATAAGGAATAAGTTATAATAACCAACTTTATTATAACACATTTCAGTCTTTACTTGTTAGGAATAAATACCTATTGATGATTGAAACATTGAGGTGTCAGTGGATATAGAAGAAAGCAGATTAGTGTGGTTTTAACCAGGGCTGTGCAATGTGGACCCGCAGTTTGTGCCTTGCCCAAAGGCAGGGCGAGAGGCCTGAAATCCAGCCTGCTTTCTGCTAGCCAAGCTGTGGGCTTTTTTCGTCCTTGAGGAAGAAGTGCTTTTCCTGTTCCAACCTGCTGGCCCAACGGGAGCACTTTTTTATAATTAGTACAAAACGCATTATAGTGTATCAAAATGTTGGCTTAGGACCTGATGGTTAGCATTAGTCTTTTGTCTCAACAAAATATCTACAGCTCCTTTCATAGCAGTAGAAAAGTCAGCTGGGGAGAAAAATACTAATAAGTAAATTTTCTCATTCCTAAGCAAAACAGTAAAAATTATAAGCCTTAAGAAATTCAAGTAGGGAATTCCCTGGTGGTCCAGAGGTTAGGACTCAGCACTTTCACTGCCAGGGTCTGGGTTCAGTCCCTGATCGGGGAAAATAAGATCCCACAAGCCCACGCACACGGCCAAAAAATTAAAAAATAAAATATGTATCTTATTTAAAAAAAGAAATTCAAGTAAACTAGTGAAATATGAAATTGATAAATGTTACCTTCAGTTTACATTTATCCTATAGATACCCAGTTGTATTTGAAGAGGTGCTAAATTGTTACCAATATGTTTTGGCTCATTTGACTAAGCAAAAAATTAAATACATAAAACCACTTTCTCAGTCTTGTTTGATAAGATCACTTCACTATTATTGTAGCTTATTTGAATTTTGTGTAACTAGATGGTAAAATGCAAACTCTTTAGACCTATTTGGATGTTCTTATCTGACCATAGTGGTAGTAAGAGGATTTCATTTTCCAATGACTGTGGCCACATCAGTTGTTTACAGATTTCTCTTGGGGCTTCTGGGTATGGATGAATATTGCCATTTTAGGGGACATCTTGTAAAGGATAGTATTTCTTGTCATTGGTGTAAACCAAATTTTAGCAAATTCATATTTTAGTAAATTTAATTTAAATAGTGCATATTCCATGTGGCATTCTGCCAGCCAGTAATTAACCTGGAAGAATAGAGTGCTTTTAAAATCCCTACCTTTCTCCCCATAAAAGGGAGAGTGTTTTTTTCCTTCATAATAAATTCACCTCTCTGCACAAATGAGTGTGTGTGTGTTGTATTTCTATGCATCTTAGAAATGGAAAATGCGTAATTTTTTATTGCAAGTGCTTGAAGTGAAATTTCTACTTTTTGAGAAATACAGAATTACTGCTAGGGTTTACTTAGAGTTAATAGACTTAATAGAAGTTAATTTACACATGCTGGAACGCTCATCAATATTATGTGATCACATGACTTTAATAGTTTCCATGAGAAATATTAGCTACAGTACAAGCAGTTTTTGTGACCCATATTACCATTTGCTTGTTAATTAGATGTGAGGGGGCACATCTGCAGGCTGTCTTCAAACACATTCATGTGTACACACACACACACACACACACACACACACACACACACACACACATGCTCTCTCTGAAAGATTTATAGAAGCTTTGAAATTCACAGTCCTATAATGAAAAATTATTATTTAACTTAAATGTTAGTTATTGCTGTTTTTTTATTGAAGTATAATTGACATGCAACATTATATTAGTTTCAGGTGTACAACATAGTGATTCAACATTTATACACATTGTGAAATGATCACCACAGTAAGGCTAGTTCCCATATGAGCTAGTGCTATTATTAACTTTTATTATCGAGCATTTGATATGTTCTTGGTATGGGCGAGCACTTAAATATATTAACACATTTAATCTTCATAAAAACATGAAAAGTTCAGCTCCATCTCACTGCACAATATAGATTTCCTTGTTAATATAGTTGTAGCTCTGTTTCCTTGGTTACAGGGAATATTTTCTAGCAATTTCTATAATACAAACAACTCTGATTATGTACTACTTGCAAATGGATTGAACTCTTACGCTGAAGTTGGGTTTTGTTGTGTAGTTTAATCCTCTATAAAAGGTAGCAGTTTTGAGAATATTTAATAACCATCCTCATCATCTTGTAATAGGGACTTGCTTTTATAGTAGAGAAAATTTTGCATAAAACAAGGAATGTATAACATAAATTATATTTCATCCAGAAAACTAAGATTTTGGAGACTAACACCCGGGGTTTCCAAGAGTGGAAAAAATTTTCAACATCAGTTATCCACCAATATGCTTAATCATTGTACATTTTCCTAGGAAATTTTACTTTCCATCTTCCGTCATATCATTCTCATCACCCTCCATCTGAACAAAACACTAGTTAAGAGCAAGGAACTAATATTTTAATCTTTCATACTTCTTTTTAAAATCTTTTTAACTCTCTCTCCTTCTAGTACACATAAACAGTCTTCTCCTTTCTCACTTACCAAGTGTATGAAATAAATTACCCATCCCCTGTGATAGACAGTGGGAGGTCTGGAAGCTGTTAAATTACATGGCTCTTAGCTCTTCTGCTAAGTCACACTGCAGCTTGAAGTAGCCATTGATAAGGGCAGGGGTAGAGAGAGCCCTACCAATGCCAGGAGAAGAGAGAATCCAAGTCTCTCTGGCTTCTGATGACCCACTTTGGTTTCTAATTAATATTTTTATTTATTTATTTTATTTTATTTTTTAACATCTTTATTGGAGTATAATTGCTTTCCAATGGTGTGTTAGTTTCTGCTTCATAACAAAGTGAATCAGTTATACATATACATATGTTCCCATATCTCTTAGGACATAGGACTGTAGAGTAACAGTTGTATTGGGCCAGGTTCGGTTGGCTTGAGGAATGATTGGAAGGACCTTCTACTTCTCAGGATTTGGGACCTGGACACCTAACACCTAACACCTAACAGCAGAAAATACCCTAGCCCTACGTCAGCTATTCACTAGGCGTACATTCTAAAATTTAAAAACTATTGCTAATGTCAAGAACTCTATGTGCTATAATTTTCTAATGTTGCTATGAAATACATAAGATTTAGTTTTAGGAAGAGCCTTGATTATCTTAGTGGATCTGTAGAGTGCTTTACCTAATATTTATTGGGTTCACAAATTGCATAGTTAAATTAATGTGATAAATTTTTCTTCCAGTTTTGTTGAGACATAATTGATGTACAACACTGTAAGTTTAAGGTGTCCAGCATAATGATTTGACTTACATACATCATGAAATGATGACCACAATAAGTTTAGTGAACATCCATCATTTCATAGAGATACAAGATTAAAAAAATAGAAAAAATTTTTCCTTGTGATGAGAACTCTTAGGATTTACTCTCTTAACGACTTTCATATATAGCATATATAGCATGGTGCTGATTATGTTTATGATGTTGTATGTTATAGCCCTAGTACTTTTTTATCTTATAACCGGAAGTTGGTATGTTTTCACTGCCTTCATCAAGCTCCTTCATTCTTCCCCTGCCTCTGATAACCACAAATCTGATCTCTGTTTCTATGCATTTGTCTGTTTGTTTGTTGTTTTGAACTATAATTGACCTACAACACTGTTAGTTCCCATTACACAACATAGTGATTCAGTATTTCTATACACTTCAAAATCATCACCGCCATAAGTCTAGTTACAATGCATCACCATACAAAGATAGTACCTATTAATGACTGTATTCCCCACAATACATTTCATCCCCATGACTCATTTATTTTGCAACTGGAAGTTTATACCTCTTAATCTCCCTCACCTATTTCTCTCCTACCTCCCAACCCCTCCCCTCTGGCAACCACCTGTTTGTTCCCCAAATCTGTGATTCTGCTTCTGTTTTGTTGTGTTTATTCATTTGGTTTGTTTTGTAGATTCCACATATAAGTGAAATCATACAGTATTTGTCTTTCTCTGACTTATTTCACTTAGCATAATCCTCTCTAGGTCCATTCACATTGTTGCAAATGGCCAATATGGACAAGTAATACTCCATTATCTATATGTAGACACACACCACATCTTCTTTATTCATCTAGTGATGGGCACTTAGGTTGCTTCCACAACTTAGCTATTATAAATAATGCTACAGTGAACATAGGAGTGCATGTATCTTTTCTAATTAGTGTTCTGATTTTCTTTGGATAAATACCCATGAGTGGAATTGCTAGATCACATGGTAGTTCTATTTTTAATTTTTTGAGGAATCTGTATACTGTTTTCCATAGTGGCTGCACCAGTTTACATTCCCACCAACAGTGCATGAGGGTTCCCTTTTCATCACATTCTCACCAACACTTGTTATTCATTGTCTTTTTGATAATAGCCAGTCTAGCAGGTGTGAGGTGATATCTCACTGCGGTTTTGATTTCAGTTTCCCTGATGATTAGTGATGTTGTGCATCCTTTCATGCGTCTGATAGCTATCTTGTATGTCTTCTTTGGAAAATGTCTACTCAGGTCCTTTGCCCATTTTTTAATCAGGTTGTTTGCCTTTTTGTTGTTGAGTTGTATGAGTTATTTGTGTATTTTAGATATTAACCCCTTGTTTGGATATATCATTTTCAAATATCTTCTCCCATTCGGTAGGTGGCCTTTTCATTTTATTGATCATTTCCTTCACTGTGCAAAAGCTTTCTAGTTTGATGTAGTCCCATTTGTTTGTTTTTGCTTTTGATTCCCTTGCCTGAGGAGACATAGTCAGAAGAATATTACTAAGACCAATATCAAAGAGTGCACTGCCTATGTTTTCTTCGAGAAGTTTTATGGTTTCAGGTCTTGCATTTAAGTCTTTAATCCATTTTTAACTTATTCTCGTACATGGCGTGGGACAGTAGTCCAGTTTGATTCTTCTGCCTGCAGCTCTCCAGTTTTCCTAACATCATTTATTGAAGAGGCTGTCTTTTCCCCATTGTATATTGTTGCCTTCTTTGTTGTAGATTAATTGCCATGTAATTAATGTGTGGATTAATTAATGTGTAAGTGTGGATTCGCTTTCTGATAGTTCACTCTTAATGTATAGAAACTCAACAGATTTCTGTATACTAATTTTGTATCCTGCAACTTTACTGAATTCATTGTGAGGTCTAGTCGGTTTTTTTGGTGGCATCTTTAGGATTTTCTATGTATGGTATCATGTCTTCTGCAAAGAGTGACAGTTTTACTACTTCCTTTCCAATTTGGATTCCTTTCATTTCTTTTTCTGATTGTATGATTGCTATGGCTAGGAGTTCCAATGCTATGTTGAAGAAAAGTGGCAAGAGTGGGAATCTTTCCCTTATTCCTGATCTTAGCGGAAAAGCTTTCAGCTTTTCACTCTTGAGTATGATGTTAGCTGTGGGTTTGTCACAAGTGGCCTTTATTATGTTGAAGTATGTTCCCTCTATACCCCCTTTGTTGAGAGTTTTTATCATAAATGGATGTTGAATTTTGTCAGAAGTTTTTTCCCCATCTATTGAGATGATCATATGAGTTTTATTCTTCAGTTTTTTGTATCACATTGATTTGTAGGTATTGAACCATCCTTGCATTCCTGGGATAAATCCCACTTGATCATGATGTATGCTCCTTTAAGTGTATTGTTGGATTTGGTTTACTAATAGTTTGTTGAGGATTATTGCATCTATGTTCATCAGTGATATTGGCCTGCAATGTTCTTTTTTTGTGATATCTTTGTCTAGTTTTGGATCCGGGTGATGCTGGCCTTGTGGAATGAGTTCCGAAGTGTTCCTTCCTCTGCAGTTTTTTGGAGTAGTTTCAGAAGGATAGGTGTTAACTCTTCAATAAATATTTGGTAGAATTCACCTGTGAAGCCATCTGGTCCTGTACTTGTGTTTGTTGGGAGTCTTTCTTATTACTGATTCAATTTCATTACTGAACTGTTTGTATTTTCTATTTCTTCCTGATTCAGTATTAGGAGATTGTCCATTTCTTCTAGGTTGTCCATTCTTTTGGCATATAATGGCTTGTAGGACTCTCTTATGATCCTTTGTATTTCGTGGCGTTGGTTGTAAGTTCTCCTTTTTCATTTCTGATTTTATTGATTTGGATGCTCTCTCTTTTTTTCCTTGATGAGTCTGGCTAAAGGTTTATCAATTTTGTTTATTTTTTCAGAGAACCAGCTCTCAGTTTCATTGATCTTTTCTATTGCTTTTTTTTAGTCTCTATTTCACTTATTTCTGCTCTGATCTTTGTGATTTCTTTCCTTCTTCTAACTTTCTTGTTTGTTTGTTCTTCTTTTTATAGTTCTTTTATGTGTAAGGTTAGGTTGTATTTGAGATTTTTCTAGTTTCCTGAGATAGGCTTGTATTGCTATAAACTTCCCTCTTAGCCTTGTTTTTGCTACTTTCCATGGATTTTGGATTACTGTATTTTCATTTTCATTTGTCTCAAGGTATTTTTTTATTTCCTCTTTGATTTCTTCAGTGATCCATTTGTTTAAGCCTTCATGGGTTTGTGTTTTTTGAAGATTTTTCTTGTAGTTGATTTCTAGCCAAGGCATTTTGGTTGGGAAAGATGCCTGATATGATTTCAGTCTTCTTAAGTTTACTGAGACTTCTTTTGTTGCCCAGCATATATGATCTATCCTAGAGATTGTTCCATGTGCTCTTGAAAAGAATGTGTATTCTGCTGCTTTTGGATGGAAGGTTTATATACATAAATTCATATATTAAAATATATAAGTCCATCTAATCTAATATGTAGTTTAAGACCAGTGTCTCCTTATTGATTTTCTGTGTGGATCTGTCCATTGATGTAAGTGGAGTGTTAAAGTCTCCTACTTTTACTGTGTTACTGTCAGTTTCTACCTTTATGTCTGTTAATATTTGCTTTATGTATTTAGGTGATCCTATGTTGGGTGCGTATATATTTACAATTATTATATCTTCTTCATTAATTGATACCTTTATCATTGTGTAATGTCTTTCTTTGTCTCTTGTAACAGTCTTTATTTTAAAGTCTATTTCGTCTCACTTAAGTATTGCTACCCTGACTTTTCATTTCTATTTACATAGAATACCTTTTTCCATACCCTCACTTTCAGTCTGTGTGTCTTTATATCTAAAGTAATTATTTTTAATGTCAAATTTATGTTTCTCAATCTTTTAAATGTCTTCTAGAACTTTTGGTTTACTGAGTTCCCATATGGCTTTTAAGGCTCTGAAAAAAATTGCTCCCTAATGAGCTTTGATAAAGTTTCTTCATGATTAAAATAAATTTCCAGTAACATTCATGAATTTGAATGTGATCCCTGAGATGTATCACATGACTGAAAGTAGAAGAATGCCACTGGACACTCTATAAATGTTTAACCTAAAGTCATAGTACAGTTAAAAATAATCCCTCCTAGGCTTTTTATTTAGAATGCCAACTGTAATCCCACTGTTGGTCACTAAGTCTGAACCTCCCAATGGAATGCTGACCTCAGAAGGATGAAAAGTTTTGATGCTGTATAATCTCTCACATTCTTCTTAAAAATAATTTTCATATGTTGTCACATAATGTTTATAAATATAGAGTTTATATACTGAACTGAAAAACACCTGGTAATGTGAAACTTATGAAGAAGAAAATAGTTTAGGTTAAGAGTTTCTTTTTTCTAACCCCTAAACTTGCATTCAGCTTAGTATGTTCCACAGTCAAACTATAGCCATTATAAGGCCTCTATTCATGCTCTGATATGACACATCAAATAAAGAGGATCAATAAAATTCAATTAACTATGGTTTCTTCAGAACTGACAATTACAATATAATGAAATCAACCAAAGCAGATGAAATGGTAAATCTGATAAGAAATCAATTGAGTTTGTGGAAGTTGCTTAGACCTAGCTTAAGGTAAGACTCTTGACCTCCCTTGCTCTCAGTTTTCCCACCTATGAAGTTGGAAAGTTGATCTAGAGGATCTCTAAGGTCCACTCCGGCTCAAAAGTTCCATGATAATAATAGGTAATACATTTATTTTTTTAATTTCAAATGGTCCAGAAAGGTACATAAAGCTAAAATTTCTTCAGTTAGTGCCTCACCCTGCTTGGACATTGGTGTGGTTGAAAGTTTCAGCTTTATCTCTTATTTTTTCTTATGCTGACCCATGGACATCGATAGACCTCTTGGGAGAGGGTGAGTAAAACTTTATTTGTAAACTTCTGTTTCGAGAGACTTCTATATCTTAATAACTGTCCTCACTTTGCTCATTTGGAGCCTGGTATATCTTTTGTCCTTTCCTTTTCTTCTCTTCAATTTGTTCTCTGTCTCTGGTGCGACATAGATTCTCTGGCTGCACTTTCCTCTGTTCCCTCCGAAGCACAGATTTCAGATCCGTTCGCACCAGAACCCACTCCTCCTGCTACAACTGCTGAAATTGCAACTACTTCAGCCTCTGCCTCAACTACTACAACTGTCACTGCTGTCGCTGCTGAAGTGGATCTCTTTGGAGGTTAGTCAGTCACATCACTTTTCTTTCATTTTCCTTCCAGGATTGCTAAAATTACCATAGCGTTAAAGCATTTAAATCTTTTACATGATAGAACATGGCAGGTAGATAGAACTTGCATGGCAGAGTGTTTAAGTACTTTTAAAATGTTTATTCATATGTATTTATCTTTGCTCAATTTGTCAACTTCATATTCATTTAATTTTAGTGATTATAGAGCAAAGGTTGCAAATGCTTTGGACCTATTTAATTTTCTACTTTTTGCGAAGTTAGGATTTAAGTTGCTATTAGAACTCTTGTCCCGTATATGCTCCAGCCCTGCAGTATCTATAAGAGTGGTACCAGATCTTTCTACCATATTTAGAATTGGCTTTTTGGAATTTTTTTAGATTTGAACTAGCTGAGAGAAAAAAATGTTTGGGGAATATGGGAGGAGAAATCTTGGCCTAAGTTATTTTTTAAGATTTAGGACAAAAAAAAATCACCTACGTGGAGTTCAGATCCAGAGGTCTCTGAAGAGAGTTTAGGGATATGTCCATTTTTTCAACTTTTTAAGCTTGTTCTGTCCAAGCAAAAACTTGGATCACCTTTGGCTTCAGAACTTTGAGAGATCATTGGAGTTGGCACTTGCAACACTGATTGAAAACAGGTTTATATCAGACTTTGAAATGATTGTCTGAAAATATTTTTTCCATGCAAATGTAAATTCTGTCACAGAGTTGATTTACAGCTGTAAGCTTCCGTCAAATATCCTACACTCTGTCAATATAATATGCCTGGACCTGATGAACCATCTGAAATCAGTTTATTTACATCTTCCCATTTTGAGTGGTGCTAATGTCCAAACCTGGAGAGGTACTCATTTCACATGTATACATTGAACAGTGTTATAGTCGTCATAGTTTTGTGTTTCTTCGTTACAGTATAACATCTTTCCCAGGGCATTTTGAGAATATGGTAAAGAAATTGGAGGAAGCAAATGATAAGGGGTGGGGGCAGGAGAGACTTGGCAGGCTCTGGTGGAGTTAACGTATTCCCCTGGGAACATACACTTACACACTGTCACATACCACTGTGCTACATGCCGTGCCCCAGTCTCTGAGGCTTGCCAACATTGTCCAAGACAAGGAATACTCAACGGGACACAGCATCATTGCCTCTGTTTCATGCGAGGAATTTGCTCCTGCCTTGCTGCACTGCCATTCTGTTGATCTTCCAAATCTATTATAGGAGAAATCCATTTTTTTTGTTTGTTTTTTAAAGTAGAAGGGATTTGCATACTCTGGAATAATTTATTATGAGGAGTCATCCACTAGAGAAAGTTAGTTTTTCAGTTATGCCTCTGTAACTTTTGAGACCAGAAATTAAAATATTAGCTTAAATTTATAAAACCAACTTCTTCACCCCATCCTTCCTACCTCCATTATTGGTCTTGAGTATGGATGGTTTCTCATAGGCTTATATTAAGAGAAAAATTCAAGGAAAACATGGACAGTTTGGATAACAATTTTGTACGTAAGCATTTCTGTTCCTTTAGCTATTTAGATTTTTGTTTTTCAGTCCATTTTAAGGAGCTTAATTGCCTATAAGAAATCAGTCAACTCCATCTTGCTTCTCTCATGGTCCTGCCTAAGATATTTCTTGGAAATATTCTTTGTGCCATTATGCTGTTTGTGTTAATCATTTATTACTGCTTTGACGACGGTCATCAAGCAGAAGAATCTGTATATTTGAAAATATTTTCGTGATGTCAGTCTTTCTACCCTGAAATACAAATTTAAAAGGTCAGTACTATAGAAAATCATATAATTTAATGCAAAAGAATGGAGGCTCTCCTTTAATTTCACCAATATCCTTCCTAGTCATCTGGCTGGAGGATAAGTAAAGATGAGTACATCTGCAAATCTCATCACAATTATTTTTACTAATCTTTATAGTTCTGTAAACTGTCTCCCGGCCTCTGATAGCTATAAAATCTCTATCTTTTATGTTCAGAAATCTATATGTGTCACTGTCTGTCTTGTAGTTTTCAGTGATACTCCCTGATTTCTTTCGTGTTCTTTATGGATTTATAAGGAATCATTTAGAGGTAAGATTTTAAATTAAAACTTAAACTAAAATCTCTTTGGTCATGTTGTGTGGCCATTTTAAAAAAATTTTGTATCTCTAAAATGGGCAAGTGGTAGAACTTTTGAATAATAAGAGCACCAGTCATTTCATTTATATGACTTTAAAATATGCCCCTTTGAGGTTTTATGTGGCATATATAGCAGTATTAAGTAGATTTCTTTAGAAATAAGCTTAATGAATTTTAATTTCTGAATAATGGCTAATTGTTTAATTTCAGGAATATGAAATACTGAAATGTTAGATTTTTATATGTATTTTAGTCTTGTATTTTCATTACAAATTTGAAAAATACAGAGTGTCTGTTATTTTAAAATACTCAGATTGATACCCACATAATGTTTTAGTCGTTTCAATGTAAGTCATTAAAAAAAAATTTTTAGAAACATTATATTTACTAAATTCTTATTTTTTTTTCTTTTTTTTGTGGTACGTGGGCCTCTCACTATTGTGGCCTCTCCCGTTGTGGAGCACAGGCTCCGGACACGCAGGCTCAGCGGCCATGGCTCATGGGCCCAGCCGCTCCGCGGCATGTGGGGTCCTCCCAGACCGGGGCACGAACCCGTGTCCCCTGCAATGGCAGGTGGACTCTCAACCACTGCGCCACCAGGGAAGCCCGAATTCTTATTTTTTTTAAAGGGAACTTTTAAGAAATGAAATCTGCCTTCTGCCTTCTGCGGTCAGGCAGAACAGGACTGCAAGGCAGTGTTATGCTTTAAAAATTTAGTAAAACTTACAGATGTTGATAAAGATAAAACACAGAATCCTTAAAAGCATTCTGTTTTTCACTGATGTAAACTCTACTAACAACAGCATGTTAGTTTGTAACAATACAGTTTTTTTCTAAGAAGTGCAATGCTAAATTGATGCTCATTCCTCTACACGTTCACCAGGGTACCCTTTCAGTCAACTGTGTTAATTTGTGAGCAAGCCTCCATGATGGTAGGCTGTGAACACAAAACCAAGTGGCTGGAAAACCAAAGAACTTGCCTCCCAAACCTGACTTCATTTGAACAAATTGGTTAACAAACCAAGTTAATCAATCTTCCTTAAAACCAATAATTAAATATAAGCACTTACAACTAGATTTCATGTAAGAGTCTTATAATCTGGGACCTTTGGGGAAGAAAATGAACTGGAATAGTGACCCTCAGGCTCAAGACGCTGAGAATGATTGAAACCTTTGTGCCAAGTATGTGATTTAAAGATGGTGTGTGTGCCTGGAGAAGACAGGGAGAGGAGTTCAGGGTGGAGAAGACAATAGCAGTAAGAAATTTTTACAAAGGTAGTCAGTCACATGATAAAAAATGAGGGAGAAAATTCTTCCTAGATTGCCAGAAGGAAGAGAAGGCTAGTCTGCAGCAGTGTCAGAGACTGGTTTGCTGGGTAAGGCTGGACTGAGTCCATAACAGTAGAAAAGCAGGAACATGCATTTCCTGGAAGTAGCACTGGTTGGTAATTGGCAGAATGTAGACCTGAACTGCAAATGGGTAACAAGGGAAAGAGAACTAGATTGGAGATTGCTTTAGCTTTCAGTGCTGGAAGGATAATGCTGCCATCGATGATGAAAGAAAGCTGGGTAGCTAAGAAGTTTTGCTGTTTTTTTAAACAAAATCAAAATTATATTATTGTCTCTGACAGTCCTGGGGGGTCTAGTGGGCTCAGCTGGACGGTTGTCTCTCACGGTCCCTTTCGTGGCTACAATCAGACAGTGGCTGTGGGGCTGGGATCATCCAGTCTCACTCGTTCACATCTCCATCAAATGGGCTGGGAACACTTAGCAGCTGGGGGCTGGAGCAACTGGGGCTCCTTTGTTTAAGAGAAGTGTTGACAGTTGATGAGTTAAGTTTACAATGTTTAGTTTCAGAGAAGCATTAAAAGGAGATGTCTTGCTGACCGGGGATGGAGGGAACACCCAAACCTCCATCAAACAACTCACAGCCAAATCCTGACTCCGCCACTTGCCGGACCTTGGTCACATCCTCAGACTTTATAAGTTTCTGTTCTCTTATCTACAAAGTGGAGATGATAAAACCTATATCACAAGAAAGTTGTAGGAATTAAATTTAATAACGCAAATAAAATATTTACACAGCGACTGGCACATAAATAGTGACTGCTATTACTGTTTCTATTACTTGCAATGGCATTACCCTCAGTTCCAAATTTTCTAAGAATGAAAAGAAAGAAAACAGACCTGACCCGTAGCAAAATATTTTCAGCCCTCCCAACCTCCTCTTAGACTTTTCTTGTGGTCCTCTGCCCCAGCTGTTAGTGCTTTCAAGTGGCTCTAAGTCCTCGGTGATAGTATCCTTAACATGGCATCTGAGGAGGTGTGTCTGTCCTATCCCCTGGTGTGTTTTTCCTACTCCATTATTATTATTCAGCCTCTCCCCTGACTGACCTCTACTCAGAACATATATATATTCCCTCAGTGTAGCTGTGGGAAGCAATCAAATCAAGCTGTAACATATGGTTGTCCCATTGTCCCTTCTAGGGATATTTGTGTTTTTGTAAAGGACCTTTTAACTCAAGCGAGTCTCTAATGTTTAATGTTTGTTAAGGCCAGGCTTCAGGACATTACCATAATGTGTCTCATACTCAGATCAGTTTGGAACACACCGGGTGAACCTGAGAAACAAGTGTCTCGACTGCAGGACTTCCTACAGCCCAATATACCACATAAATATCTGAGAAAATGTGTATACCGTGTAGCATTTCCCAAGCATGTTTGACAAATTCTTTTTAATGGCTAGAGGAACAGTGTTCTAGGGAACACTGGTAGATATTGCAGAAGGTGGTATTTTAGGATGGGAAATCTAGCAGGTCAGTGGCAGGTTCTTTTTGGTCCCTACCTTCCAGAAATTTCTTCTAGGCAAGGCATATTTATGATGGCTTCATTCCTTCTGTACTTTGGAACTAAAGGGTTTCTTTGAAAACTCCAGGATTTTTTTTTTACCATAATTAACATGGTGTGTTGACAGAAACACATTGGGAATCATTTGTACACATCAGCCATTGATAAATTGGACATTTATAAATGGAGGCTGCCTGCATGTTAATGGATCTACTGTATATTATTATAATCTACTATAGATAGTTATACACTTGTAGTCTTAAAACATGAAACTACATTTTTAATCTGTTGAAAATGGATCATTGTCCACATAAGTGGAGCAATTCAGTATTTGAAAACAACTATAAATTTAAGTCAAAATAAAGGCATTATGGTGTCATCTCCTAATTTTTTTTCTTTAGTTCTTTAAAACAAATCCTTGGTTGTGTCTGAAAATGTTTTTCAGGGATAGTGAAGATTTAACTTTTATGAACATTTAGTATACCTTTCATGTTAACAGTATAATTTTGTCTGTAGTAGACTATAAAAGAACATGTAAACTAAAATTGTTTACATCATCATCATATACTTAATTTTATTGGGCTTAAGGAAGATATCCTTGTTTGCTAGAAACCACTAGTCAGAGACATCACAGTAGCATAGTATATAAATATTACCTGGGCATGAAAGATCAATGTCTTAAATTGCATAATAAAGTTATTTTTGTGTTTTATTTTTCACATCCATTCCTTTCTAATGATACATAAGACATGCTTCTCAGAGCCCTTATACAATGAGAATCTTGTTACCTTTTGGATCCTCACAGGCCTCAGCAGGATCAACACTGTACCACTTGCATGTAACCAACATGAAGGGGCGCCAAGCGTCATTGTCTTGTGACCGCCAACAGTGCATGGGCCATAAAAATGCATTTCAAGCCATTCATGTTGTATAAGGGAGCCTTCTTTGCAATTTAACTTGGTTCTTTTACTACATTTTTCTTCTCTTTTTATCCCTTTCATTTCTGTTGTTTTAAAACCTGCACCCAAGATGCCTTTGCAGCTTCTCCCGGGGAGGCCCCTGCAGCATCCGAAGGGGCCACTGCGCCAGCACCCCCGACCCCTGTAGCCGCAGCGCTTGATGCGTGTTCAGGAAACGGTGGGTTTCCAGTCCTGAGCCCGTCTGTTGTCGTTCTGTCCTGATGTGAAACTCCTGTAGCTAGACTTGGCCCTTTGTGTTTCTAATTTTGCTTTCTTCTGAGTATAAAGTAATCACTCATCGTAACGGAGTAAAGAATGCGGGCCCTTGAAAACATTAAGAAAACGAAGGGCATCCTTATCAAAATTGGCAATTGCTCAAGATTGACAATTTTTGTCAGTGCAAGTATGCTCTCTTAATGTTTTTTTGTTGTTTCGTTTGTTTCCCTCTAATGCTGTATTGTACTCTTTTGTAACACTGAGTTCCAATATGTAGGCATGTTCTCATGAATTTTCCAAGCTACCAAACTGACCAGATTAAAGTAAGGATTTGAATAACCATCTCTGATCCTAGACTGTAGGCTTATCTGACAATACTCTGAAGTGTTTCTGTTTCTGAACTTCGTGATGTCTACTACATTTTCTTTTCTCTTTAGAAAAACATCCTAATGACTGACCCCTGCTAATAGGGTAGTAGCTCAAAGCAGGCCGCCTAATGCCTAGCTCGCATGTGAATATCTGTGCCAGATGTCTCGTACCGATAGTTTTGACGCCTCTCTGTTGTCTGTTTCCTTACTGATGCCGTATGTGTCTCCGCTTTCCTTTCCCCAAGACCCCTTTGCCCCGTCTGAAGGTAGTGCAGAGGCTGCACCCGAGCTGGACCTCTTTGCAATGAAGCCACCTGAGACCAGTGCTCCTGTAGTTACCCCTACAGCTAGCACAGCCCCTCCGGTTCCCGCCACCGCTCCTTCTCCTGCTCCCGCCGTCGCAGCTGCCGCCGCTGCCACTACCGCTGCCACCACAGCTGCCGCTGCCACCACTGCCACCACCTCCGCCGCCACCACCACCGCTCCTCCTGCTCTAGATATCTTTGGTGGTAATTTTTTTTTGTCATTGTCGTTGAACTCTTCCCACCTGGTGGACTGAATTCTGGTCCTTATGATGTACTGCATCCACACCTCTGTCTGCATGGTGACTGTGTCATTAAATGGTTCTCCAGCAACCATTTGCAGCTCGTTCCAGAACCTTCCAGAGTGCTCACGCACAACTGGAAAGTGATGCTGTTTCAGGCGGGTTTGTCCAGTTGAGTAAAGGCATGTGTGTTCTTGGTCTTAGATTTATTTGAGTCTGCTCCCGAAGTCGCCCCCGCGCCTAAGCCAGATGCTGCTCCTAGCATAGACCTGTTTGGGACAGGTAAAGCCAACTCCCCCCTTTCTTTACACTAATTTGCCTAGATGTTTTCATGACTAAGCCCTTTGTCCTCACCTGTGATAATGCACTTGTTAGACTTGTGACTTTGATTTCAGCTCTCTACTTACCTCTGCTTGGTTTTGGTTTGTTTCACTTTTGGAAGATGCTTTCTCCTCTCCACCACAAGGGGCCTCTCCCGTGCCTGAGAGTTCTCTCACTGCTGACCTCCTATCCGGTGAGTGCTTTTGCCAAGGTGAAGCCTTCCGAGATGTCTTGTGGGCGTCATATGTGGAGAGGCAGACGCGAAAACACGCGGGTTCGTCTTGGGTTCTTTTACACTCAAAACTCACTTTACAATAAAAAAGTCTCATTTTGTGTCCATCCCCAGCTGATGAGGGTAAATATTTCAAATCTACTGCCGATTGAAAAGAGAAAACCTCTTTTTCACACTAAAACCTCTGACCTCGGGAGTCAAAAGTTTTATTTTCTTCTGGAAAGCATGTATTTTAAAATCTGTTGGCTTTTCCTTAACTGTTAAGATTGTCTGCAGTCTTCGGGCTATTCAACATGAAACCTCAAGAAGCCGTTTGTCGAGGCTCATGGTTTCATTTTCCTTTGGGTGACGTGCACTTTGTCCTGTTCTGTGCTTTGCTACAGTGGATACATTTGTAGCACCATCTCCTGCAACCACTGCCTCGCCAGCAAAGGTGGATTCTTCAGGTGTGATAGACCTTTTTGGGGGTGCGTATCTCTCCTCCTTCAACACTCACAGAATCTTTTTTTCCCTCAGAATAGTTTTTAGATCTTCTATTTCATGATACTTGGTCTTTTTTCTTTTGATTATGTGAAGTTATTTCCATCTTTTAAATGTAAACTTACGTTAAGATCTTTTCCATTTGTCATCATCATCTACATGCTCGTCAGTTCGTCATATTTTTTAGTGCATGTCCTAACAAAACCAGATCATTTTTCATTTGAAGTCTTTTCATTTGAAGTCTTTGTGTTTTTAACTTTTTGTTCGTCCTAATGTAGAATCAGCTGATTGGAATTTCCTTCTACTGCTCTTCTTTAGTGATCCTGATCTGTTGGCTAAATCAACATTTCTAAGCTCTTAAAAGCAATATAAACATAGATAATTCAGAATTGAAAAGACATTAGCCAGTCAGAACTGAAAGCATAAGCTCTAGATGTCATACATTATTCTATAGGGTTTATTTATGTTACGTTTAATGTTTCTAAATCCTCCCAGAGAACTGGAAGATGTTTCACTAATTTAAATGCATTTTCCTTTTCCTGTGTGTTATCAGAAGACAGGCAGATGTACTGAGTTAACTCTTGAACTACTCATTTGGATGATACATTCATTCGAAGTCTTCTATTAGCAGTAAATTTAGAGGGAAAAGTCCAGGTTTGAAGTGATTTCTTCATGAATGTCTATAAATGTGTATGCTATGGGGTAAAATACCATCCTTAGCAAATTAAACCCACACTGAGTACCTATAGTACATTGACACATCATGGCGTACAAAGATGTCACAGTCTGTGACATTCAGGGACTCAAAACTTGTTCAAATAAACACTGAAATTTAATATATAGGTACAAGGAGGTCTGCTGCTGTTTGAATTAAGTTTGTTAAGTTTTATTTAACAGAGTTCTAAGTGGGAAGATTCTTTCATTTTACCTTTGGGCAAAAATTTTAAAAACTTTGATCCTGTTTGGATAGGAATTAGAATTTACAGAATTTAGTCCCAAAGTTTTATTCTTAAAAAAAAAAAAGAAAGAAAAAGAATTCTCCTACTCTTACAAAGAGATGTTAATTCTTAAATAGCTTAGAACTCATCTTTTGAGAGAATAAACTGGTCAGAGCGTAATTCAGTCCACTAAGTCATTTAACACATCCACAGGAGACAAGCTTGCCTCACAGAGTGTCATGTCTATGCATTTCTCGGGAAATCACTTCCCTTACTTGCTGTACTTACTGTTTACACTCTTTTACTTTTTTGCTGCATAATGGATAATGGGTAGATGCATTTGGAAGTAGTGCTTCTGAACCCCAACCTGCATCTCAGGCTGCTTCTAGCTCGTCAGCATCGGCAGACCTACTAGCTGGTAATTAATTACATTTACATAAAATGGTGTTTTGTTAAAGTTAAGTTTGGGTGTATTTTTATAAGTAACAGATATTATATAAATTTCAAGGTGCATGTTTTCTTTCCCTTTTGAGACATGAAATTGAAAAGCAAGACATTGTGTAATAGAAGGTTGATTATTTCCCAGGATTTGATGAAATTGGTCTTAAAATCAGAGCTGTACACAAGCCACCCCTGTGGCTCCTTGGGTGCTCTTAATACGCGTTACTTTCAGTTAGCACACTCCTTTTTTGTTTATTAAGGAGGCAATGTGCTTATGTAGCCATTTTTATCTTGTATTGCCCATGCCCACCTTTTTTTTTTAAGGAATTTGTGGGGAAAAGTACCGTGATATTTGACAGTTGGTTCTGTAATATGAGAAACTGTTACAGAGTTCCACCGTTGGGTTGAAGCCGCTGCTACCTATATGTCACTGTAAAATAACTGATCATTCTCCTATCTGAAAACCCCTGGAGTGATCCCAGTTCAACAGGGCCATAGTGTGAAGTAGATTGGCACAAGGTGCCTAGGATTATTGCTCATTGCCAGGATGGGGTAGATAGAATAACAGGAAACATTTCAACGACTCAGATAGTAAAAGCCAACTAATAGTTTTCCTTGGGACCAAATCAAAGTGTGCTTAATGATAGCTAGACCTAGACATTATTATTGTTACAAGCAAAGCATTTGCCAGTTGTCAGACCACAGTAGTAAGTTTCAGGTTCAAGTTCTCAGTCAACAGCGTCTCAGCAGACACTGCTGGTTTACCTTGCTCTGACCTGACTTAGAAGGGTGCATAACAGGAGGTACGGCAGTGGCATCGCCGAGGCCACAGACACTCAGATGTAGCTTTGATGTCCCTCCCCCATCATCACAAGGGATACATTTTGTCACAAGCCTGGCAAGGGGCTGATGAGAGTGTGGCTCACATCAGCACAAGGAAGTCACCAATGTCTGGAGTCTCTCAGCTTCAATTCCCTGCTACCCAGGTAGCCCTTGATAGGGTGAGAGACTAGTTCTCATTTTTTTAGTGTAATGAACAATCCTGACACCAGGAACAGCAGACTAAGGAACATTCTTTCTTGGATTAGTGATGACTAGTGACCTCGTTAAAGGACCCTTATCAGCTTTCCAAGTTGTAGGAAGTTTGACACAAGGTCCAGAGTCTGGAGGTGTCATCACAGCCCAGCTGTTACCCTTTCCTTCTATCAGTCATTCAGACAGGTTGTTTAACAGTCTTTCCCAGGGGCAATAGCATTTCTTTTGCATCTTTCCCATTCTCTCCAGACTACCCTGGTTAAACATGACACTCTTGTTTTCTGAATCCACTTCAAACCAGTAACTGCCAACCGATATTTTCCTGAAGAGTGAAGAGCCAGGGTTCCACTGTGATGTCTCTGTGGTGGAAGCTACAAATATAAGAGGCAGTTCACTTAACACAGACCACAGCTGGTTACTTGGGGAAAAAATACTACCTTGCCTGGCTTTTCTCCTGACCTAGGCAGTCTTCACAACAGCTTCAAATCGGTCACAGTAACTTTGAAGCTCTTACTAAACCAGTAAACTTAATCCATGTTTTTAAGGTTCAGCAAAAGGATTTTAACGGGCCACAGAAATAGCATATTTGGGGGAAATGACCTTGTCAATTTTTACATGAGGTTGCTAATTATAAACCTTTTGCTCTGAAGTTATAATTAAGCTTCAGGTAGCACATGAAATCAAACGTTCTGGCTTTTTGCAAAATTCTAAGAAGTCTATCTGTCTCTCTGGGTAGCCCCCATCCTGCCACAGACCCCAGCAAGGGGTTTGAAGCCTGCCAGACAGAAGCCTGGCAGAGTGATCAGCCACCGCTGACCACACCCAGCGCTGCAAAGCCATGTCGTCTTCTCCAGTGTCCCCAGTTTGTTTGGGCTCTCTGTGCTTCCAGGGCTAGAACCTGAGATACTGTGTTTCCAAAAGAGCCAGGTACACTAGAAACAGGAGCAGAGAGGCCAGTGGTGAAAGCCACTGTTCCCTTCCAGTGCCAAGTCAGACGTCAGTGACAGAGCTGAGGGATTTGATCCTGGGAGATGAGATGGATCTCAAATACACCTGCAACGAGCAGGAAGCGTTCTGTAACCTACTGCTGAGTCTAAGAGCAGGTAGCTGAGCCTCCACTGCTCAGCTTGGTACATGTATGGGTCCCACGGGGGAAGTGCACAGAAAATGCAAGTCAGGTCCCTTCACTAGAAGCAAGCTTAGATTACTCAACTGTGTTGTCCATCCAGAAATCTTAGTAAAATGGGGTAGAAAAGAGGAGAAATCAGTGCTGAAAGTGACAGTGTCGTTTACATAGGTGTTTTTTGTTTTTGTTTTAATTTATTTATTTATGGCTGTGTTGGGTCTTCGTTGCTGCGCACGGGCTTTCTCTAGTTGCGGGGAGCGGGGGCCACTCTTGGTTGCGGCGTGCAGGCTTCTCATTGCAGTGGCCTCTCTCATTATGGAGCACGGGTTCCAGACACGTGGGCTTCAGCAGTTGCAGCACGCGGGCTCAGCAGTTGTGGCTAATGGGCTCCAGAGCACAGGCTCACCAGTTGTGGTGCACAGGCCCAGCTGCTCCGCGGCACATGGGATCCTCCCGGACCAGGGATCGAACCCGCGTCCCCTGCATTGGCCGGATTCTCAACCACTGCGCCACCAGGGAAGCCCTACATAGGTGTTGTTGACTGTGCCCTTCCCCCCTTTTCCACTGCATCTTCTTGTGATTATTTCAGTGATGGGAAAGGTATTTTTGTGTACATGTTTTTCTCTCTTTTTTTCCTATTTAAATTAATTAACTTTTTAATATAAATAGGTATAAATGGGTTTTAATGTCTAGTTTGCTTTCCAAATATTTCTTGAAATTGAGTTTGTACATTTCTGTGTCTGATTTACTTGGCATGGGCCAATATCCTGATGTAAGAAATTTTTACCTAATATCCTGATATAGGAAATTTTAAATTACTTCTAATTTCTCCAGGTCTTAATTATTAAGGCCGGTTTTTCATACTTCTGTTTTGCTTATAGAAAAACATTTTTCACGCTTGCTCAAGTAACAAAATAGCAAGAAGCCATGTTTTCAGTGAAGAATATCATGGACCATTAATATAATTCTATCTTATGAGCCAGAAGCAACTTTCCTAGCCAAAAAATGAATAAACACAAACCATGCATATATATACAATATAAAATCACAGTCATATTTATATAGGTAATCTAGCTGACAGTGGCTATTCTGAGTTTTCACATTGCCTAGACATCTTTATTTGATGAATATCAGTGATAGGACAAATATTCGGGGCCCTGTATTACAGTAATTTGCAGTGAAGCTTAGCACTTGGGTTGTACCTGTGTGTGTGTCTGTGGAGATAGATCAGCTAAGTCCACAGGCTATTGAAATAAAGAGGAACATTATTTTAAAAGATAAATGAGCCTAATCATGGATAACAAAGAAGTCCACAACTGGGCTTCCCTGGTGGCGCAGTGGTTGAGAGTCCGCCTGCCGATGCAGGGGACACGGGTTCGTGCCCCGGTCCGGGAAGATCCCACATGCCGTGGAGCAGCTGGGCCTGTGAGCCATGGCCTCTGAGCCTGCATGTCCGGAGCCTGTGCTCCGCAATGGGAGAGGCCACAACAGTGAGAGGCCCGTGTACCAAAAAAAAAAAAGAGAAGTCCACAACTACCATCAGGTTCAAAGTAGGAATTTGAATTAAAAAAAAAAAAAGAGAGAGAGAGAGAGAAGGTTGTATTATGTGAGTCCTAGAATCTTGTATTATTGGCTTTCAGTAATAAGACAATTGTGAAAGAGTAAAAAAGAAAAATAATACACAGCCACAGTAATGGGAGGTTTAGACTGTCCAGAATGTAATGTCCGTTGCTTGACTGGGAGGAGATCTCATCTTATGCTTGACTGAGGTTAGATTTTTTTGAGGGCATAAATATGCATGTAAATAACAAGGGAAATGCAATAAAGATGTAGTGTAGATGTAGTGTAAATTTTAAAAATGATTGTTAGAGATTTTAAACCAAAACTTAAGAATCATCTCAAAATTGGGGAGAAAGCTTTATCAAAACTTGGTTTGTAATTTAAAACTAGAAAATAAAGGCTAAGTGGATAATCTTTTAAAAATGGGCTTATCTCCCAGAAAAACTTGTTATTCTTCTTCATTTAATTTACTTCTAGAACTGTCAAATAATACCAATTCCACAATTGAACTGTGGATAAAATATCATCTTAGTCACCTTCTACTCCTTGAGTAAAAATTTCAAGTTCTGTTTGGTGCACCCAGTGTGGTGACACTAGAGAAAATTCTAGAAAAGGCAACTGCTGTGGCCAAGGAGAACAGACTAACAGAATAAGTCTCTCCAAGTCATCGAGGTTACTGGTGGGATGGAGGTATTACCCGTATCTCAGATGGAGTCTGGCTGGACCCTTGAGAGTTAAGTTTATAACAAATAGAAGGAAATATTATTTTACACAGTGAAGAGTAAAGCTGTCAAATTCCTCTCATGATGTACTAGCTGAAAATACAGATGTTTGAAAGCTAGAGGCAGATTCCTGGATGACAGTGTAAATGGATTATTAAGGGAGGTTAGGTATGTTGAAGGATATGCCTAACTTCTGAGGTTGACATCAAACAGGAAAACCATGTTCTTCCATAATAGACCATTCTGGGGCAACTGTACCATAATCTGTACTAACACAGGACTGTGCCTCTTCCTATCTTTAATTCCAAAGGTAGGGGAGAATAGGGGCCTGCCCTGTGAGGTCCTTCATAGTTTTGCATTCTCTGTTAACCACGTGACACAGCTGGCTTTTTTTTTTTTTTTTTTTAGCAGAGCCACAGGAGTCCTTGAACTGATTTAAAATATAGTCAGTGTGGAAATAATAACTAACCATTTCCACTAAATGGGAAGGTCTGTAGAGGACCAATTCTTTCATCCTCTCTGGGGGTCAAAAACAGAAAATTGTCAGACAAAAGGTTCTCAGGGTATTATTCCTGGAAATATTGACTATCTCAGATTGATCTTAGTAAATGGAATTTAATAACTGACTTTACCACTGAGAATAATGGAAATGACAGTGTCTTTAACATAATAGAGCAGGTGTGAGAGTGGGGGAGTATGTGTGGGAGTGTGGTTATCTACCGATAGTTTTAACATTGCACTCCTTCGACCCAAGTGATATGTAGACAATGACTGTCAGTTTTGATATGTCTGCGTTAATAGAACTTCATTAAGTGTGTAGGCTGTTCCCCTGTGGAAAGATACATTCATAAGACTAATCATCTGTGATAAAAGGCAGTGTGTCTGTAGTTGGTGATTCAGTTGTAGGACAGTTCAAACATGTCTGCAGGGCATCTGGAAGCCTAGTGATTATTACTTTATTTTCAATTCCACAAAGCACCTTTCTTAATATAATTCAGAACCATAGAGAAAGAAAGAGTCGTGGTTAGGGTTCTCTTATTACTTACCTCTATTCCAGGGCTCTGACACTCTTCATTTAACAGGAGGAGTTCCCCAAACTCCTTAATTAATGTCTGTAATTTTCCTGCTTAGCTCTACATTAAGAGTATAGCAACAGGGCTTCCCTGGTGGTGCAGTGGTTGAGAGTCTGCCTGCCGATGCAGGGGACACGGGTTCATGCCCCGGTCCGGGAAGATCCCACATGCCACAGAGCGGCTGGGCCCGTGAGCCATGGCCGCTGAGCCTGCACCTCCGGAGCCTGTGCCCTGCAACGGGAGAGGCCACAACAGTGAGAGAGGCCCGCGTACCGCAAAAAAAAAAAAAAAAAAAGTACAGCAACAGATTTTTCTTCTTTAACATAATCAGTTGGTTATTCTATATCACTTAGCTTTTTAATTAGTCTAGGTTTGTGAGAGCCCCTGCTTCATAAGAACTGAGTATAATGGGGGAAAGTCATCTTTCTAGATCTCTGTCAAGTTTATAAACGTATCAGAAGGGGACAACTCTGGCGTTACTCCTGGCTGTTGGAAAGATGCCAAGTAGGATTGTGGTGAAGAACCAAGGCTCTGGAAGATTCCTTTGTGGAATCCTGGCTCTGCACTTGCCATCCTGTGACCTTGGGCAAATTATTTAACCTCTCTGGCCTCAGTTTCCTCATCTGTGAAACTTCCTAAGGTGGTTGTGAGGCTTAAATGAGCTAATACATGTTTTAGGTTGAATAATATAAAATTGCTGTTTTGTAGGATCAAAATAGTCAAATATTGGCAATTTATGTGATTCAGATGGTTCACCCTAAAAAAAAGTGCTCAGAACAGTGTCTGGCGCTTGGTGAGCCTCGTGCCAGTTTTGGCTTTACCATCACTTTCTTAGAGAAAGCAGTAATTTTTTTCCATTGAATAGTGTTATTTATTCACCTATGGGAATGATCTACTTACCTTATGAAACTGAACAGCCCTAAGCAGATGAGCCCTGGGTAAATGCACATATTTTTCTATTTCTGATTGTGGGTAGGTGTGTTCACTTCTCTTTGCATCTTTTCTAACTGTGGAAAAATAAGATTGAATCAGATGATCCTAAGGCCCTTTCCAACACTAATGTGCTGTGATTCTAGAATAAATTGTCTCTTCTTGACCAAGTTTTAAGAAACGGAGAGTCAAGTACAGTTTTTTCCACGTTCACCTGTAACAGAGAGAACCACACCCTAGAAAAGTTGCCTAGATTTCCTGCAGCCATATTCCAAATTGTGTGGGATGTCTCCAAAAAGTCAGCATTAACACAGGCACCAATCTCCCTAAAACCAAAACAGTCATATCTTCAAAAATAATTATATCTGACCCCTCTTTGCTTCATAATGATATTAGTTCTTAAAGATCTGGGGAATGTCTTTTCACTTAGGAAGGTTACATGATCCCTAAGTCACTCAAACAGTGCTAAAACCACTTAAAGTAGTCCCCATGACTTTTAAAAGACCAACTTCTAATGGGTAACAGTTTTCCAAATTGCAGTTTTTCATAAACATATGAAAAACTTAGTCATGGAAAGACTAAACCCATGTCACTATCAATTGCCAGGGGCAACATGACTTTCTGGTTAGAGAGTAGTAACTGGAGAATGTCAATGGGAGTCATTTTCAAAATTATAATTGATTATTATGAATTGTAAGCTGAAGGATTTTGGTAAGCATTCTTTATGTTTTTTGGCAAGCAGTTTGTGAAGAAAAGATATGGCTAGATAAGAAAGGAATATATGTGTGTATATATATACATATATGTAAATGTGTATATATATACATATATAGTATATGTGTGTGTATATATATACATATATATGTATGTGTATGTGTGTGTGTGTGTATATATATATATAGCCAAACTGAGTGTAAAAAAGACTTCTGGTAGTAATACATTTTTGATAATAGAACATCATCTAATGTCTTATTAAGAAATCACTTTCTTCACAGGCTGCATAATTTTGTACAGAAGCGAAACAGAGTGAGCTCTGCTTCTGTCTCTTGATTGAGAGCAGTAATTTACTTCCAGACTTCAAAAGAGAAATATTTAATTTGAGGTTTCGTTACTTTACAGTAGTCTTTGATTTTTCCTCACCTTTTAAATTCAAAAGTTGCCCTTCACTCAATTAGTGTAATTCAGTGTTTTAGGCATTTTGTTGAATATTAGTGGAAAAGGTGAAAACAAGAGGAAACAGTTCCTGACACCAAAAGGCCATTCCTAGGCTGGGTTGGAGAGATGTACCAGGCTCTGAGGACACAGGGGCAGAGCACATAACCCACGTGTACCGGCGGTGGGAGGGGCAGGGCGCGTTGCGGCTGGTAGCAGTAGCAGGCAATATAAGGTAAGGAAGCCCTCCCAGAGTTGGCATTCGACTCACTATGGTGCATTATGGCTGCAACTGAGTTTGCAGGGATGGGGAAGGGCCCAGAGACAGATGAGCTTGTTTGCCATGCAGAGGAACCTGCATTTTATGAATCTGAAAGTTAAGGGGAGCCAGGGAAGGATTTTAGAGAAGTAACTTTGTCAACGTTTTCCACTCAGAAAGATCACTCTGGCTGCACTGTAGAGGCTAGGTTGGAGGAGGTACGGGTTAGAAGCAGAAAGCCTCCTCGGGTTGTGTTGGGTGAGCCTAAACTTATCGGTAGCGGCAGTGGGACTGGAACATACATGAAATATATTAAGGAGGATTTGATGGCAGAGTACATGCATATTTTTCTGATTTGCCTTTTATTATTATACTGAGCCAGTGTGTACAACTAAGCATTTTCTAGCTACCTGGTATTGTGATTTGAAGAGACAAAATTCAAATATGATGAAAATAATTATCTGAAGTTTAACCCTAGTGAGACCTTCTCAGCTTTATGTACTCCGTTATAACAGTAGATTAGATTGCTGCAGGTTCTTTTAACAAGGGTATATAGTGTGGTGTGCTCTCTTATTTCCAGATAAATTAAATCCTCATTAATACATGACAGATTTCAAGATACTTGAAAAACTTTTTAAAAACTAACTTCCTGGGTTTCAGTGCCTTCTCATCCATATGCATTCAATTCCTTTTTTGGTCTTCTATGACTTTTTCTGACTCTGTTTTAATGGCCTTTACTTATCTTTAGTTGTTTCTGCTTATATTTTTCTGGAACTATTTTTTCCCCAGGATTTGGGGGTTCTTTCATGGCCCCTTCTCCATCACCAGTGACTCCTGCTCAGAATAACCTGCTACAGCCCAATTTTGAGGCAGCTTTTGGAACCACGCCTTCAACTTCTAGCAGCAGCTCCTTTGATCCGTCAGGTGAGGCAGTGATTTTCAAACATGCTTTTTATTTGTTCTGATTATAAAGTACACCACCTAAGGTTAGTGTGATATCAGGAAATTTATAAGCAAATATTGAGTGATGACCTTGTTTTAAAACTGTTCAATAAATCTCTCATTTTATAATTTAAAGTAAATATTTTCTGTACATTTTGGTTGCTTTAAGAGTAACCTGCAATCCCTTTCTGTGTTTGTTTTTAACTTTTAGCAGAAATCTAACTTAACATGAACACCCATCTGTTTGCACAAGCTTACATGCACATGGTTTGGAGAAGGTTAAGGGAAAACAAATACTTTGTGCTAAATCTTTGTGCGGTATCTCAATGTGTGGACACTCCCACTGCTGTTGCTTACACCCTCTGAAGCGTGCCTGGCCCTTGGTTTTATGAAATTGACACAAATAGTATTCTTTGCCTGCCTTTAACCTTTCATCCTGCTGTCATTTTGTTTGTATTCTCTTCCATTCTACTCTTCCCATGCTGGGTCCTTACTACAAATTTTCAATTGGTGAGTTTTTGGCAATCAAATGTGTTTCAGAAACACCCTAAATATATTCCCTGCTTGACGATTTGGTTGCTTCCTTTGCCAGTGCCTAGTTGAATGCTATCGTTTTTTCAACTTAGAATTATTGTAGAGTGGTGTGTATGGTAAATATGCATAGTTTTTTGATAAAAAATTAACAACCATAAAATTTTTGACATAGTTATCAGCAATAACTTTTGTGCACATCCTATGAGCCTGCATTTTGAATGGTCTTTCTGTATTCCAGGAACTAAACAAGTGATCATTTGTTATATGCTGATCAGGAACCATCCATAATGGCATGATTCCTGATGTTTAAAATAGTGTTTACTGTAGCTGTACCCTTAAAGTTAGAACCAAAAGTGAATATCGTAATGAGAGAATAAAATCAAAATTCTTACTTCTACAATATGGTCAACTGTTTTTCAGATACTTATTACTAGGTACTGACCATTAGATCAGGTTTTATTCCAGCACTGATTTCATAGAAACTAGGAGATTCGGCCTTCCTTTCTCGTTTAAGAATTGTTATAAAAGTAAGCATTGTAAATACTACACACTGAGTGCCTATATAAAGCAAGCATTATAATAAAGGCGTGACATATATTATCTATTTTAGTTTTCACAACAACTCCATGTAGTAGTTGTACTCTCCCCACTTTCAAATGAGAAAAACTAAAGCTCAGTCACTTTCTCAGAGTCACACGTTAGTGAGGCATGCAGCTGAATTTGAGCCCAATTCTGATTCCAAAGTCTATGCTCTTTCCTGTACATTATACAGATTTTCTTTTCCATCTTCACGTTCATTAGTATTTCCATACTTTATGAGTAGACATATGCAGAGATGTTCTTTTTTGGTGTTATAGTCGTTAGAAGTGTGAATGAAATGCCTTCTTTTATAAGATTGTAAATACATTCACTTGTTTCCATAGTTTTTCAAAAGGCAGTGTCCGTTTAATTTTGCATATGGGTTTTTTTGCAATTATTCTGAACCCGATCTATTTGATTTCCAGTGTTTGATGGTCTAGGTGATCTTCTGATGCCAACCATGGCACCAGCCGGGCAGCCTGCGCCCATCTCAGTGGTACCTCCCAGTTCTGCAATGGCAGCAAGCAAAGCTCTTGGGAGTGATCTTGACTCATCTCTTGCCAGCTTAGTAGGCAGTGAGTAATATACTTTTAACAGAATCATATGTGAATTTTTTTCTCTATCTGTTCGTATGTATTGTTTCTGGATTCACTTACAGGCGAGTGTGTCAAGGAGCGGACAGAAATTCTTAGTGCTTTACCCAGTACAGTTCCTTGGAAGATACACAGTCACTATGCCATTGTCTCCCAAGCAATACCCAGGACACTTTTAATCTAAATTACCGAAGGTGTAATTAGAGAGCATATACAAGTATGAAACCAAGTGTATTATGTTTAAGAAGTACTTAATTTTTTATTTCTCTTGGAAATAACATAGAGTAGCTTAAATGCAGTATATTTACCAATTGAGTATCCAAGTTCATTTCAGTTACTCATTGAACAAATATTTATTGAGCACCAGGCAGTCTTCCAGGCTCTAGAGATAAATCATGAACAAAACAAGTATAAATTTCTATTTGTAAGGTGCTTAGAAGAGCAGAGACAAACATTAAATATTTTCAAATAAATAAATTTTCTAGTGCCATGGAGGGCAAAAACAGAACACGCTAAGAGGGATTGTGAGTCCTACAGAGTGGGAGTTAGAGTAGGCCTCACTGAGAAGGTAAAATTTGAGCAAAGATTTGAAGGTAAAGGAATGAACCATATGGATATCTGAAGGAGAATATTTGCAGGCAAAAGAGAGAGCCAGTGCAAAAGCACTTGGGCAGATTGCCTGGCATATTCAAGGAGTACTGCCGAGACTAGTGGCTAGAGCTGGGTAAGTGAAGGAGAGGGTCCTAGGAGATGAGGCCAGCTATTATAAAGATTGCCTTTTTTAAAAAACTCTGAATTTAATTTTTTTATTAAGGTGAATGAGTTTACCATTGCAGATACCTTTCATTTTACTCAAAGCCGTATCAAAAATTTAGCAGATCCCTGAGACAGACCTTTTTTCCTATGCATTATCCTGTGGACATACTTTTTTTTCCCATTCATCGTCCTTGGTCTGGACATTCATGAAAATGCTTTGATGACAACCACGGAGAGGTTATTTGAATATTTCTTCCTACTTTAAAATTTTATCTTACTGATGGATAGTCTGCAGTAGTAACTGCTTTTACTGAATATTATAATGTACTGTCTAAATCTTCCTTCAGAAATCAAGACTTTATACCTCCAGGGCTGAAAGTGCCACTAGCACACATCCCTCAGGTGGCAACCACCTTTAAAATTATCTCAGTTGAAGCAAGCAGACCCTCTTGAGAAATAGCCCGACAATCTAGATAAAGAAGCACAAATTCGAAGTAGTCACAGTTTGCAATATCAAAACTTCTACAGAGCTACAGTCATCAGGACAAATGGTATTGGCTTAAGGATAGAAAGATAGACCAATAGAATGAATAAAGATCTCAGAAATAAACCTCACATACATTGTCAAACAATTTTTTCAAGGATTCCAGGACCATTCAAAGTGGGAAAGGACAATCTTTTCAAAAAATATGCTTGGATAACTGGATAGCCACATGCAAGTGAATGAAGTTGGGCCTCTTCCTTATACCATCCACAAAAATCAATTCAAAATGAATCAAAGATCTAAATGTAAGAGATAAATCTGTAAAACTCCTAGGAAGAAAACTAAGTACAAGTCTTTATGACCTTAAATGAGGCAGTGGCTTCTTAGATATAATACTTAAAATACAAGCAATCAAAGAAAAAATAAATTAATAAAAATTTGTCAAAATTAAAAACTTTTGTGTTACAAATTGATACATCCAGAAAGTGGAAAAACAACCCACAGAATGGGAGAAAATATTCCCATATATCTCATAAGGGACTTGTATCCATCATATATAAAGAACTCTTAAAATTCAATAATAAAAAGTAAAACAATTTAAAAATCAGAGAAGGATTTGAATAGATATTTCTCCAAAAAAAAAGCACAGGTGGCCAATAAGTATGTGAAAAGATGTTGAATGTCATTAGCCATCAGAGAAATGCAAATCAAAACCACAATGACAGGCCACTTCACACTCACTAGGAAGGCTATCATCAAAAAGGTAATAACAAATATTGGCTAGGATGTAGAGAAAGTAGAATTCACACAGTGCTGGTAGGGATGTAAAACAATTCAGCCTCTTTGGAGAACAGGTTTACAGTTCTCCAAAAGTTAAACATAGTTTCCATGTGGCACAGCAATTTCACTCCTAGCTATATATTCAAGAGAATTGAAAACATATGTCCACATGACTTGTACACAGATATTCACAGAAGCAATTTTTATAACAGCCAACAAGTGGGAACAACTCAAAAGTCCATCAACTGTTGAACAGATAAACAAAATGTGGTACATTCATAAAATAATCAGCCATAAAAAGAAGATGAACCTTGAAAATATTTTGCTAGGTGAAAGAAGCCAAATACAAAAAGCCACATATTATATGATTACATTTATATGAAATGTCCAAAACAGGGGAATCTTTAGAAGCAGAATGTGCATTAGTAGTGGTCAGAGTGACTGCTAATGGTGATGGGGATTCCTTTGGGGTGATGAAAATATTTTGAAATTAGAGTGTGTTAATGATTTCACCACCTTGTGAACATAATTTTTGCACTGAATTTTACTCTTTAACAGTATGAATTTTATGATATGTGAATTGTATCGATTTTTTTAGAAGTCTCATCTTACTATATACCCATTAGAATGACTAAAATTTTTAAAAGAAGAGAAGAGCTGACAGTACTTTGTACTTACCAAGGGTGTGGAGCCTCTGGAATTCTCACACTTTGGTGGTGGGAATACAACATAGTCTTGCCATGGAAATCAGTTTAGCAGTTTCTTATATTTAAACCTATACTTAATATGACTCAGTAAATACATGTCTAGGTACTTGTCCTAGAGAAATGAAAACATATGTTCTCACAAAAACTTGTCCATGTATCTTTATAGGAGTATTATTTTAAAATGCCAGAAACAACCGAAATGTCTTTCACTGGGTAAATGTATAAACAAACTGTGGTAAACCCCTTCATTAGAATACTACTTAGAAATGAAAAGGAATGAACTGCTGACGTACACAAGAGCACAGATGAATCTCAAATACATTATGCTAAGTGAAAGAAGCCAGACACAAAAAAATTATATACTGTTAATTCCACTTATACAGTTTACTTTTGTTAAGGCAGAACTACAGGGAATATATCAGTGGTTGCCAGGGTTCTGAGTAAGGGGAAGTTTGGGTTGCAAAGAGAGAATATTTTTGAGTGATTAAATTGCTGTGAATCCTGATTATAGTGATGATTACATGAACCCATGTATTTGTCAAAATTTATAGAAATGTACAATACCCCCAAAAAGAGTCCCACTGAGTTTCACTCTAAGTAACTAAGTATTTTATTTAAGTAAATATTTTATTAATGAAAATATTTTATTAATGAAATATTTTATTAATGAAAATATATTCCAAAACTGAAAAAAAATTTATCTTCATACTCCTTATCAATATTGCAGCTTTGCTTTTTCTTACAGAAATTGACAAGCTGAACCTAAGATTTATATGGAAATGTAAGGAAGCCAGAATAAGCCAAAACATTTTGAATAAAGAAGAATCATTTTGAAAGACTCACACTTCATGATTTCAAAACTTAACTACAAAGCTACAGTAATTAAGATGAGTGGTACTGCATAGGAATAGGCATATACATCAGTGGAATAGAATGACAGTCTACAAATAAGCTTACACATCTGTGGTCAGTTGACTTTCAACAAAGGTGCCAGGACAGTTCAATGGGAAAAGAGGAAAAGAATCACCTTTTCAACAAACAGTGCTAGGACAAGTGGATATCCACATGTAAAAGGATGAAGTTAGACTTTTTATTTACCCCAAAGTAATTAATTCCAAATGAATATAGAACTAAGTGTAGGAGTCAAAATGATGAAACTTTTAGAAGAAAATTTATGAGTAAATATTTATGACCTTGGATTAGATAATGTTCCTAGATATGACAGCAAAAGCACAAGCAACAGTAGAAAATAAAAGATAAATAAGACTGCATCAGAATTCAAAACTTTTGTGCTACCCAGGATACCATCAAGACAGTGAAATATCCAGAGTAAGTAAAGAACTCTTGTAGCTCAATAATGAAAAGACAACCCAATTTTTAAATGGTCAAATGACTTAAAAAAGACATTTCTCCAAAGAATATATACATGTGGCCAATGTACACATGAAAAGAGGCTCAACATCAGTCATCTGTGAAATGCATATCAAAACCACAGTGAAATATCACTTCACACCCATCAGGATGGCTATAATAAAAAAGGCAGATCATAACCAGTCTTGATAAGGATGTGGAAAAATTAAAACCCTCTAACATTGCTGGTGAGGATGTAACATTGGGCAGCTGCTATGGGAAGCAGTTTGGCAGTTTCTGGAAATGTTAAACATAGAGTTACCATTAGGCAGAGATGCCTAGAAAGCTCTTCCCCAGATCTCTGCTCAGCTTTGCGTAAGCTTCACCCCTCTGAGGCCTTCCTTGAACACCCTATTTAATCCTGCCTGACCCTCACTCTCAGCCTACCCCACCAGTTCCCCCTTACCCTGCTTTCCATTTTCCATAGGCTTGCCATATCACCTTCTAGCAGCCTGTATACTCTTTTATTATTTTATTGTCTTTTGTTTTTTGGTGTTTTTTTTTTGCGGTACGCGGGCCTCTCACTGCCGTGGCCTCTCCCGCTGTGGAGCACAGGCTCCAGACGCACAGGCCCAGCGGCCACGGCCCATGGGCCCAGCCGCTCCGCAGCATGTGGGATCCTCCCGGACCGGGGCACGAACCCGCGTCCGCTGCATCGGCAGGCGGACTCTCAACCACTGCGCCACCAGGGAAGCCCTATTTTATTGTTTTATCATCCATCTCACCCCATCAGAATGCAAATTCCTCTGGGGTTGAGCTCTTTGTTTTTGTAACTAACCTATCCCAACTGCTTAGAACAGTGCCTGGCATATGTAGGGTTCAATAAATATTTGCTGAAATAATAAATGAATTGAGATTAGAGCAGAATGATTAAACCCGTTGGGTCAGGAGTCCCCAAGACCACCCACACAATTATAGATCCACTAGAAGGACTCAAGGGAGTCAGCGCATAGTTGTACTCACAGCTAAGGTTTATTACAGCAGCATAGTAAGGATACACAGCTGGATCATCAGGGAAATAGACACAGGCAGAGTAGAGAAGAATCCACACATGGACTTCCTTATGCTCTCTCTTCCCTTTGAGGGGAAGAACACACAAAAATGCAGCAACCCATAGGATGTTCCTGCCCAGGAAAGCCCTTTAGAGACTCAGCATCCAGGGTTTTTATTGGATGCTGATCCTGTAGGCCCTCTGCCTAGCATGTACCAAAATATCAGTCTTGTGGAAGGAAAGCAAGATTTTCAGCATACCCCTTGTTTGTACAGTTTAGGTACAGTGATCCACGCTTATCATTAGGAAAACTTTTATCTCAGTGTAGAGAACAATTTATATTAGCCAGGTCTCCAGCCACACGGGCCTTCCTAAGATAGCAGTCTCAAGCCTGCTATGTTCACTCTTTTCTGGACACCAGTTGACATTAAAATATGATCCTTAAGAATAACATGAAGTGAAAGAAAATGTTAGACTTGAGAATATGTTTCCTAACGTGGTTTCTCCTTTGTAAAACTAAATGCAGTCATTTGTAGGCAAAATATGGACTTTTTTCTAGACCTCTGATTCTTTGATCTTTTAAATGTCATATCGTTCAAGCTGAGTATAGAGGTTTAAATTCTTTTTTCTTCTATCCATTTGTAGATCTTGGAATTTCTGGTACCACGTCCAAAAAGTAAGTGTTTTTGAAATTGTCTGGTTTTCTTATGAAAAGTGTATCTGTACTTATTTGAGACTATCAAACATTGCGCTCATTGGAGTAATTACTCATTCCCAGGCTAGGTAACTGCAAAATTGGTTTTTATTTCATTCCCAGTTTTTGTTTTTGTTGCTATTCTATTGGAACCTCCAAACTACTGGCTCTGCAGTGAGAAGGAATAATCTATTTCAGCCTCCATATTGTCACTAAGTATATCTAGAAGTATTTGGTAATTGTGGTTTGAATACTTTAGTAGCTTTAAATTGTAGATTCATTATAATATTCCTAGCTAACATTGATTTTAAAAAAAGTCTCATGGGGGTCAGTTTTAGAGAAGAGTAGTAAAAATGACAAACAATGTACACTTTTTTTAGATGCATATTTCAACGTCTCTGAAATCGGGATGCATCTAACAATAGATGTAATCTTACAATCACTTGAAGGCAAGTTGTAGTCATGATGTAGTTATGTGAAACCTTCATTTGAACCCTGTAAGATCCAGAAAGTGCCATTATGGATTCATCTTCAGTTCAACAAAGGATATACAGTAGTTATGATATACTTATTTGGCATTTTTTATAACCAGTGATGAATTCAGTTGAATTTTGTGGCATATTTTTCCATTAGAAGTGACAGGAAATTCTTGTTATCCCTGAGGTCTGAACTCTGATTTTTTTGTCAAATGCTCTTAAGGTCTCTTAGATGAGATATGGTAAGACTCCTCTATCTGTTTTAAGCTGTTCTCTTTATTACCACTTGACCCAAACAGACTGCTTCTGACTCTAGATAAAAGTATTTAGGGAGCCACACACCATTCTTTTCTGATTGTGTGTTTGTCTCTTTGTTTGCTTTGCATGCTTGATTTTAGGGGAGATCTTCAGTGGAATGCTGGAGAGAAGAAGTTGACTGGGGGAGCCAACTGGCAGCCAAAAGTAGCCCCTGCCACCTGGTCAGCAGGTGTCCCACCCAGTGCACCCTTGGTAAGTAGTCCCCGGAGGCCTGGGCAGTGTGGGCACTTTGCCAGTTTCCAAGTGTGTAGAGCAGGGTCCATGTTGCTGAATTTTGCTACTGACATTGTACTTTTTAACCCACATTAGGAGCAAGATGCCATATTTACCAAAATGCAAATTTCATTGACTTTAATAAAGATTATGATCTATCTTTTTATTTTAATTATTGCAAAATAGTATTTATGCTTCTTCAGATATTAGTCCTTTATTTGTACAATTATGGAAATGATTCTTCAAAACATGTAATATCATTGATCGTTATCTGTGTTTTACCACATTTCTTGCCCAAATTTCCTGATGGCCACAAGAAGTAATGAAAACTTTTTTTCTTACCAGAAAGATTGGGCAGTTTTCTATTGTGTAAGTGAACTTTCATTTTAAAGCCCTATGGATTCTTCTCACCATTTTTTCAATTTGAAACGACTTTCACCATCTTTTCTATAAAA
This sequence comes from Mesoplodon mirus, assembly GCF_964341445.2. NCBI lineage: Eukaryota > Metazoa > Chordata > Mammalia > Artiodactyla > Ziphiidae > Mesoplodon > Mesoplodon mirus. The sequence goes on along the minus strand of NC_138986.1, from coordinate 98,471,951 downwards.
TGTAAATAGGTTTCATTTCTGTATATTAAATTTCTATCAGTATATTAATGCACCATTCACTCTGTGAAAGAGCATATCACTGGAAATAAAGACTTAATTATTACTTAGTGCAATTTGCCACCACCAAAAGTATGTTTCCAGGATAGCAAAATTTACTATTTTTCTATATATGCTCATATTTAGCAGAACTAGGCTAGCTACTGCTTCCCCAGCTCACCCGTAGTTTTTCACCTTTGCTTACACCTTCACCTGTCTAATTCACCCATCTCTAAGGTTTTCTTGATGCCAACCTCTCCTTGTTGCCTGAATTAATTCCTCACCATCAACCGCCAACCCCAGCCAAACAAGCATGCATGGAAGTGAATTAATATAAATTAGAATATAAACATTTTAGATAGACTCCATTAAAAATGATGTGTTCCAGAAATTTATTTAAATATCTGAGTTTTTGAATTTAGAACACATTTTCTTTTTTTTAACTTTTTATTTTATGTTGGAGTACAGTTAACAGTGTTGCGTTAATTTCAGGTGTACAGCAAAGTGATTCAGTTATACATATACATGCATCTATTCTTTTTCAAATTCTTTTCTCATCTAAGTTGTTACATAATATTGAGCAGAGTTCCCTATGCTATACAGTAGGTCCTTGTTGGTTATCCATTTTACATATAGTAGTGTGTACAAGAACACATTTTCTTTTAGACGATTTTATAAATAGTAATGTTTTTACACATAGTTTCATAGCGATTTTATAAATAAAAATAAGCTCAAATCAATCTGTAAAAGGACTTTTGAATCAAAATTTACCACTAAACAGTACTAATAGTATTAATTGAATTACAGTTTATACCGTAGTTCCTATAGGAAAATACATTCTGTGCTCAGACTTGGTTCTCAAAACCCACTTCCTCTGGTCTCCCCACTCCACCCCCTGGTGTTTGTAAGAGAGCAGGAAATTCAAGGACTGATATTCTCTGCCTTTGGTGAGTTCAAAGTCTGAAAGAACTTAATTTTAAGAAGTGACTTCTAAAAGATAACAATGAGAAGATTGCCTATTATATATGGATATTTACCTCTTCAAATCTTTCTTTTCATTATTTAAAAACAGTGCTTAAGAGGGCCATTTTTGTATTTAGCTATAAATAGAGTTCCATTTTAATTTTTATAAAGGATACTTAGTAGAAAGCTACCAGTCTCTTAAACTGAGCTATGCCCAGGATAACCATATAATTTATTCCCCAAACTAGGGCTCTTTAAGGGTGAAAGGGAGCATAATTATTATCCTGGGACCCCAAGCATGTGCCTGGTACCTGGTGACCCACATAGATGATGAGACCATAAGCAGGTAGCACTCTGGGCCTAGGCAACTGCACTCCATTCTTTTTTTTTTTTTAATTGACATAAAGTTGATTTACACTGTTGTGTTAATTTCTGCTGTACAGCAAAGTGATTCAGTTATACACATATATGTATATATATTTTTTCATATTCTTTTCCATTATGGTTTATTATGGGATATTGAGTATAGTTCCCTGTGCTATACAGTAAGACCTTGTTGTTTATCCATTCTCTATATAATAGTTTGTATCTGCTAACCCCAAACTCCCAGTCCATCCCTCGGCTGCACTCTATTCTTCAATACAAAAACATTGTTGGGGGTAGAGGGAGAGAGATTCAATAAATGTAAATAACATCCCTAAAGAAAGAGAAAGCTTCTTTAGAACGGATCTTATAAATCTGTTAATACTGCATATTGACATGAAAGCTCAGTTTATATTATCATCACCCAATTAAAAGAACTAATTTTTCTATTCTGTTCTATGCAAAATTAAAGAGACCTTATCTGCAGTCCTAAGAAGTTTATACTTAGTAGTGTTGCCCTTATCAGCAGGATAAAGCTGTTTAATGTTTTTTAACAGGTTAGTTTCAAAACAGTCATGGAGGGAAGGGCGATGAGAATACTGGCATCTGGCAGATCAGCTGTAGGTTTAAAAATTGAAAAAGGGTTGGAGCCAGAGGTGAGGATGGAAAGTAAGACAAGAAAGAAAAGTCTCAGGTAGAATCCACACAACTGGGGATAATTGTGAACAAACACACCAAGACACTGGTTGCCCAGGTTTGTATGTGGGCGAGTTTGCTAAGTAATGAGGCCATTAACCCAGAAGGGGAACAAAGGAGAAGTCCTTTAACAATGGTATTGAATTGGAGACCTTCCTTGGCCATCACTTCCCCTGAGATGAAGATTTTAACCATACAAGGTTAAGAATTCATCAGATACTTAATTAACAACTCTTTTGCTTCTTCAGGCCTAAGAGGCTGCCAGTTATCTGATTGTCAGGCACCATCCCTGAGACTGAGATTAATGTTCTTATATTTTTAAATCCCAGAACTCCTTATTTTTGTTTATGAAGCAGAAAACTTTATGTTGTTCATAATGAAACTCCAGAAAGTTAAAGACAGTAGGCTTTATCATAAAGTGTCCACAGCAGCTGTAGAAAGAGAAATTAGAACAACAGAAATAATTTATTAGGAGGACAGAGTTACATGTAGTCCTATTTCTTTTGTTTATTTTCTTTAACATTTTAGGTAATAATATGAAAGCTGTCCTATGCGGTTATTTTATCATTATTAACCCTCACTTAGTTGTATAAAAATTCACTGCCATTTACTCCATTTACTGCAAAGCTCTTCTTCCTGAACAAAGCTGTAGCCTTGCTTTTACTTGGTGGTGCAGCTCTAAAGTTTTTCAGACCATAGAACCCAAGTTATATCTAAAAACCTTTAACAGGACTGGCATATCATCATGGCCATCAAGAGGCTTACTCATTCCTAGTTTTGAGCACAACAGACCTGTTAAGTTTCCATCAGACAAACTAGGAAGGTACTTGCAACTCGGAAATATGTGCATTTTGCAGGAGGCCACAGAATCCACAATTCTCCCCCTAAAAACAACTAATCTTTATATGCCTATAGGTGAAAGATTTTGTTGAGTGTTGAAAAAGAAAACAACTTTTAAAACCTTAGGACAAATAATACTGAGGGAGTAAATTATTAAGAGTTAATCTACCATTTGAGCAAAATGACAAACTTAGACTCCCTTTAAATTTTTTGACCCATTTGTCTGATCAGGATTATCTGCAGGTTCATTTTATTTTGGTAGCTTTTTTCTTTCACAGTCTTAAGTCCTAATGATACAATTCTTGTAAATACAGTTATTATTGTACGGTACAATTCTGATAAAATATGCAATTCTGGGTCTAGTGAATAGCCTACCACGTAACCTGTTGAAATGATGAGTAGAGTGAATCTGAAGTATAATACTTCTTTTGTAGGGGAGGAAAAATAACTTTCCCTCTATCCTTCTGAATTCTTAGTAGAGACTCCTGTAATAAAAGACATATGAACAAGAGAAAAACAGAAGTTTATTAACATGTATGCCTCATATATACAGGGAGATACCCAGAGAAAAAAATGAGTAACTCCCCAAGGTGGCCCAAGCCGCCGGCTTAAATATACCATCTTCAGCTAAAGACAAAAGAAAGAATGATGTGGGGAGGTTACCAGGAAAAGCAGGGTCAACAAAGGTAAGATCTGTTATGTAGGTTTAAGTCAGTGACTTCTCCACTGATAAGATTCTCTTGTGAGTTAGTCATCCTTCTCTTCCCAGTACAGAGAAGGAGACACCCTTACAAGTGGAGATTTCCTTTATAAATCTAAATGTCCCTTACAAAAGTTTAATTTCTACTGTTTCAGAGTTTCTCCTGCTGTTCTTCAAAATAATCAGCTCAAAATCATCCCTATGCCAAAGAAGCATATGGTGGCGGGGTGGGTTTTTCTGCTACCCTTCGGATTTTCTTTCATTTAAAAATTTTTTGAGATAAATTTATGTAACATTAAATTCACCACTTTCACAACTTTAAAGTGTATAATTCAGTGATTTTTAGTATATTTTTGATGTTGTAAAACCATCACCATTTCTAATTCCAGAATATCTCCATCACCCCAAAAAGGAACACAGTCTTTCCCAATTTTCCCCTTCCCTATCCCATGACATCCAAAAATTTACTCTGTTTCTATGGATTTGCCTATTCTGGATTTTTAATATAAACAGAATCATATACTTTGGAGCCTTTTGTGCCTGACTTTTTGGCTTCTTTCACTTAGCATAATGTTTTCAAGGTTGATCCGTGTTGTAGCATGTAACAGTACTTCATTTTTGTATTGCTGACTATTCTATTGTTTGGATATACCACGTTTTATTTATTCATTCTTTAATGGATGGGCATTTGTGTTGTTTCCACTTTTGGCTGTTATGAAAGATGATTCTGTTATTTGTATACAAGTTTGGTAAGAATATATATCCTCAGTTCTCTTGGGAATATACCTAGGAATGGAATTGCCAGGACTTGTGTGACTCTGTTGAGCTTTTTGAGGAACTGCCAAACTTTTCCACAGCAGCTGCATCATCTTATGTGTCCACCAGCAATGCATAGGGTTTCAGTTGTGGTTTTCATGTGCATCTCCTTAATGACTAATGATATTGAGAATCTTTTCATGTGCTATTGGCCATTTGTATATCCTTTTTCAGAGAAACGTTTGTTCATGTCCTTCGCCCATTTTATAATTGGGTTGTCTTTTTATTGTTGAGTTCTAAGAGATCCTTATTATTCTGGATACCAGATGCTTATCAGATACATAATTCGCAAATATTTTCTCCCATTCTGTGAGTTGTCTTTCTTGGTAGTATCTTTTAACACACAAAGTTTTTGATTCTGATAAGCTCCAATTTGTCTATTTTTATTGTTGTTGCTTTTGCTTTTGGTGTCCTATTTAAGAACCCATTGCCTAATCCAAAGCTTAAAGATTTACACCCAGATTTCCTTCTAAGAGTTGTATAGTTTTATCTGTTACATTAGGTTTTTGACCTATTTTAGGCTCATTTTCATATGTGGTCCAAATTCTTTGTGTTGCATGTGGAAATCTAGTTAATCCCAGAACCATGTGTTGAAAAGACTGTTTTTTCTTCATTTATTGGTCTTAGCATTCTTCTCAAAAATCAATTGACCATAGATATATAGATTTATTTCCAGACTCTCTATTCTGTTGTATTGACCTATATGTCTGTTCTTATGCCAGTACTACAGTGGTTTTTTTGTTTTGTTTTGTTTTGTTTGTTTTTTGCGGTACGCGGGCCCCTCACTGCTGTGGCCTCTCCCGCCACAGAGCACAGGCTCCGGACGCGCAGGCTCAGTGGCCATGGCTCACGGGCCCAGCCGCCCCACGGCATGTACCACACAGTGTTTTGATCAATGTAGCTTAGTAGTAAGTTTTGAAAACAGAGAATGTGAGTCCTCCAAATTTGTTCTTGTTTTACGAGATTGTTTTGGCTACTCTGGGTCCCTTGCATATCCATATAAATTTTAGGTTCAGATTGTCCATTTTTCCAAAAGAAGCAGTTGAAATTTTTATAGGGTTTACACTGAATCTATAAAGCAAATTGGGAAATATTGCCATCTTAACAATATTGTCTTCTAGTCCATGAACAGAGGACATCTTTCTATTTATCTGAGCCCTCTTTAATTTCTTTAACAATGTTTTATAGTTGTCAGTGTACAAGTCTTATACTCTCTGTTAAATTTATTTCTAAGTATGTTGTTTTTAATGCTGTTGTAAATTAATTTTTTTATAATTGCATTTTTTATTGTTCATTGCTAGTATAAGGTGAATGTCACATTGATTTTTGTATATTTATTTTGTATCCTATGACTTTGCTGAACTTATTAACTCTGATAGTTTTTTTTTGTGTGGGTTCTTTAGGATTTTCTATATATAAGCTCATATCATCTACAAATAGAGATAGTTTTATTTCTTCCTTTCTTTCTGGATGCTATTTCTTTCTTTTTCTTACCTAATTGCCCTGACTAGACTTTCCAGTACATCTTTGTCTTGTTCTTAGGGAGAAAGCTTTCAGTCATTCAACATTAAGTACAATGTTAGCCATGAGTTATTTGCAGATGCCCTTTATCAGGTTAAGGAATTACCCTTCTGTTCTTAGTTTATTTAGTGTTGTTTTGTTCATGAAAGGATGTTGGATTTTGTCAAATGCTTTTTCTGCATCTACTGAGATGATCTTTTTTTTCTTATATTCTATTAATATGACATATTACATTGATTGAGCCTACCTTGCATTCCTGGGATAAATCTCACTTGGTTTTGGTGTGTAATTCTTTTAATATGCTGCTGGATGTGGTATGCTAGTATTTTGTTGAGAATTTTTGTATCAATGTTTGTAAAGGATTTGGTCTGTAGTTTTCTTTTCTTGTGATGTCCTTGTCTGGCTTTGGTATCACAGTAATACTGGAATCAAAGAATAATTAGAAAATGTTCCCCTTCTATTTTTTTTTTTGAGAGCTTGAGAAGGATTGAAATTAGTTCTCCTTTATAAATGTAATAGAACTGATCCATGAAGCCATCTGGTTTTGGGCTTTTCTGTGATAGAAGGTTTTTGATTACTGACTCAGTCTCTTTACTTGCTATACCACTATTTAGATTTTTCTATTTCTTCTTGAGTCAGTTTTCGTAGTTTGTGTCTTTCAAGGAATTTGACCATTTCATCTAGATTATCTAATGTTTTAGCATGTAATTTCTGATAATATTTCCTCATAATTTTTTATTTCTGCAAGGTTGGTAGTAATATCTCCACTTCCTTTCCTGATATTCGTCATGTAAGTTTCTCTCTCTTTCTTGGTTTGTCTACCTGAAAATTTGTTAATTTTATTGATCTCTTCAGAGAACCAAGTTTTGGTTTCTTCTATTTCCTCTTTTGTTTTCCCATTCTCTATTTCACTTTTCTATGATCTAATCATTATATTTCCTTTCTGTGCTCACTTTGGAATTGGTTCTTCTTTTTCCTAGTTCCTTCTGGTGGAAGTTTAGGTTATTGATTTGAGATCTTTCTCCTGCATATGAGCTATATGTTCTTGTTTCTTTGCATGCCTCATAATTTTTTGTTGAAACCAGGACACTTTGAATATTATAATATGGCAGCTTTGGAAATCATGTTCTACCCCCTCCCCAAAGTTTTCGTTGCTACCTTTTTTGTTGTTTTGCTACCTTGGTTGGGGGAGGGGGTTATTGTTTGTTTGTTTGTTTTGTCCTTTTAGCTAATTGATCAGCTACTGATTAGACAGATACTACTTAAACTCCTGGAACCAAAAATATCTCCCAGTCTTTGCAGAGGGGCTCTGAGTATGTATTAGGCATGACTTCAGACTCAACCAGGCAGTTTTCAACTCTGCCTTAGTGATCACTGCTGCTTTCTTAAAGCCTCAAAGTCAACCCAGAGGCATCTCACATCTTTCCTGAGCATATGCACAGCCCTGGGCATGTGCATGGCTATCTAAATTCCCAGGAGAAGGTCTGGGTTTTTCAGACCCTTAATCCTCAAATCATCTCATTCTCCAGCCTTTCCTTCTGAGCTTTTTGTTTAGTCTGCTGTTTTTGCTGACTGATATGCATTGCCTGATACAGCAACAACTGAAAAATTTGCCTTTAAGTATTTTCCACAAATGTCTTCAGGTAACAACTTTAGCACTAGATGGGTTCCCAGTTTGGCAAGATAAGGACAAGCCTTTTGAGCCAATGTTTCCAGGGAGCCACCTATACATGAGACAAGACAAAGCAAATAATTAAAATATATTCTGCTCCTCGTGGTACTATTACTGGGATTGTGTGCTGTTATTTTCAAAGCTACAGCTGAATTGGAGAACAGTGGCTGGAACTCTAGGGTAAGTTAAAATGCCCCAAAGCTCAATGTTCTTACCAAGATTCAGCTGATTTTTTTTTGATTAAGTACTTTCTAGGCTGCTGCAAACTTTTAGTTAGTTTCCAGAGTTCCAAAAAAGTTGATTTTGACCATTTTTGCCTGTTTTTCCATTGCTTTTATGCCTAGGGGGACTCTTAGAGTTCCTTATTCCACCATTTTTGCTGATATTACTATAGTATTTTATTCGTCAATTAGGATTTTGCTCTAACGGTTAACTTAAATTTAAGAGATTGCAGCAGCGTTAATTTTATGCATAAGGGAAATATTAGGGGTTTTGGTGTGTGACTGAAAACTATCAAACCTGTGTCTGAAATGAGATATATGTATGATATTATGTGCAGTCCTCTAAATGCTTCCTAAAACTTAGAATTAATTTTGGTCTTTGTGCAAATGTACAACAGTCAAAAGTCAGAGAGAAGCAAATATAACACAGAAAAGAATAATATAAAAATGGGGGGGAAAATGGAAACCAAGCATTAAAAATGTAAATGAAAGCATTCTTTAAATTTCTAATTCAGTGCCTATTGGAGGATATAATGATAGGAAAAGACTAGCTTAGAAAAATTTGACTTGTTTACAGTAAGGGTGGTATAAGGAGATAGAGATGAAGCCCAGTACTTGAGTGTAAGCTGAGCCTGCATAAGTGAACCCAAATAGCACCACAACAGTGAACATCAAGTTAGTAACCTTCATATCATTGGTGTGGTGGTAGTGCCTTTTTTTTAAAATTTAAAACTGAAATTTGAGATTTCTTTACATCTTTACACATACTTAAGGTCATGCATTTTAAAATTGTATTCTGTCATTTTAAAACCAAATTATATTGGTTCTTTTTGTTTGTTGTTGTTTGTGTGTGTGTGTATATGTGTGTGTGTGTGTGTTGTTTCATTTTCGTAGCAAGGAGCTGTACCTCCAACCAGTTCAGTTCCTCCTGTTGCTGGGGCCCCATCTGTCGGACAACCTGGAGCAGGATTTGGAATGGTGAGTGATGACCGGTGCTAAAAATTGTAATTAATACTTCTATGGCCTTCACCAAATCCCAGATTAACTATAGAATATAATTCTCCCCAAAATACAGTAAAGTAAAATTTAAAAAGTTAAGTCATCTGCTTTAGACATTAAGTAGTCTACAGAGGGCATGATTGAGTCACTTATAAGACACTTAAATTCTGCCATCAAAATAATTTTTATAGTACACTGTTATGTCATTTTTGGAGTACTATTTACCAAACATATTTTTAGCTCAATCATCAAAATCCACTTTTAATCACTATACTAGGACTTTTCACTTACCACGTTTATCACTAGCAAATTTTAGAGTCATTTTCCATAAAGAAACAAGTTTTCATCTCTTGAAGAACTATGCTTCCAGAAGATGGATAAACAACAACAAAGCCTGGGTGGGGTGAGGATGCTGTGTGGCCATCCAGCCTCCTACTGCACCTCAGTGATTCTCTGCCATCTGCCAGCCTCACAGCACCCATCGTTCAAAATTACAAATTATACTTTCTCACAGACCTGGATTCCTCAGGGGATATGGGGATATATGTATACGTATAGCTGATTCACTTTGTTATACAGCAGAAACTAACACACCATTGTAAAGCAATTATACTCCAATAAAGATGTTTAAAAAAAAAAAAAGGAAAGAAAAATTTTCAGGAACGTATTAAAGACGTAAAGGTCAGGGCATTGCCAGAGGAGATTCCACTCATGCTATGAACTGCTCTGCTTTTTAGCCTCCTGCTGGGACAGGCATGCCTGTGATGCCTCAGCAGCCTGTCATGTTTGCACAGCCCATGAGGAGGCCACCCTTTGGAGCCGCAGCTGTACCTGGCACACAGGTCAGTTTTTAAATGTCCCACAAAAGAATGACATTACTTTATAAATGTAGAACTGTCATGTGACAAACTGTTTAAAAATGTTTTTACCTGATACAGTCTTCATACCTGTTGCTTCAGAAGTAAAGGGAACATGGAAGAGAGATGAGCAATAGTGTGACTTTTGGAGGAAAATGATGGAAATAACTAACTGTCCTAAAGTCCCTCCATTCCTCTCCTACTTAATTCAGAATGGTTCCTGAGAACTACCAGGTGTTTAAAGTATCCAGGCATTTAGTCCAGAAAAAATGAGCAGCTCTGATCCATACTCTTATTACGTGTTGCCAAAGTTAGCCAAACAGAAAGTTAGGGACACAGCCCTCCAGACTGCCAAGTTTGCCCAAGACTAGTAACACAAACTGCAGTGAGTTTGCCAACTGCAAAGCCTGAGGGAGCAGTTCCCACAAGGTTGCCCTCACATCAGACCCTTCAGGTCCCAAGGGCCACCCTCACTTCCAACCAGCTGCCTACAAATTTGAGGGTTCCCAGGACCATCCTTAGATTAGACAGTTTTCTAGAATGACTCATAGAACTCAGGGGAGCACTAACTTTATGATGACACTTTTAGTGTAGTAAAAAGATGCAAATCAGATCCAGCCAAAAGAAGAGATGCGTAGGGCAAAGTCTGGGAGGGGCCCACACATGAGGCTTCTTTGTCCTCAGGGATGCATTACCCACCTGGCATCAACATGTGAGGATACGCAAGCCGTACTGCCAACCCAAGAAGCTTACCTGAGCTTCAGTGTGCAGAGTTTTTATTGAGGTTTCATTAGATAGGAATGACTGATTGAGTTCAACCACCTGGGAAGTAATTCAGTCTCCAGCCCTCCTCCCTCCCTGAAGGTCAGGCTCATATCCTGTGGCCCAAAGACTCAACTCGGTAATCACATGGCTGGTCTTTCTGGCATGGCTAGTACTCCACCCTGAGTCATCTTGTTAGCATAAATTATCAGGTGTTGTTCCAGACACGCACCCTGAATAATAAAGACATTCGTATCACTCAGGACGTTTCCAAGGGTTGAGAGGTTACCTACCAGGGTCCAGGACAAAGGGCAAATCTCTCTTTAGATGAGGCCAAATTTCTTACTGCACAATGTGCTACCTTCATTTATGAAGATGCTAAAATATATGCACTTGGTTGAACTGTTTTGCTGCTAATAGTGATGTTCATACTGATGAATCACCCTTTCTTTATTACTCTTATAAATTGCCTGGCCAAAGTGAAGGTATATGTAGAACCAAAGAGGTCACTGTGAGAAATTGATTTAGATGGAGACAGAACATTGTAACTACTAGCACCATGCTAAGCAAACCAAAACACATAGCTCAAATATATTTTAAGGACATCAGTAAATAGTTTCACTTCTATAATGTTTTTAATTTACCACACGGGTATTTATATTGTTTCAGCCAAGGAATCCTACTGTGAACTTTCTGAGTGTACTTTAATCCCCTTTCCTTCCTTGAATCATTTCTAAATTCATTTTCTACCTGTTCCCCAAATTTGCTTTCAGCTTCTTTACTTTAACCCTCAAAAGCCATAATGACCAGGAGAGAGAATGGTGGGTGTCCAGAGAGATGAATTTACAATGTAAGAGACTCTAGCCTTCAAGGCCATAGCCAAAGCACTGGCTTCATGAGAAATCTTCTGTTCTGCTCTCATACTAATGAACGCTGCCTAAAGTTGTTTGGGGGGAGTGGGGTGGTAGTGAGGAAGCTTTTAGGTGTAATAGTTGGTTTTTAATTTAATCTGGATATATTTAAATTCTAAGAAGGATCTCATTTATTGTGAATGTCTCCTTGATGGTTAAATATATCCATGACTACCACCTTTTTGAAAAAAAGGAAGGATGTTCCTATTTTTATGAGATTTTTTAAAAGTCATTGTATTTGGTGTGCTGAAAGCTTTAGAAATAAATTAATATAATTTTATTATTTAAGGTAGTTTTTCTGTGTGATACCAGTGTTACAGAGCATCAGTTTGCTTACTTAATTCAAAGAATGAAAATGAAAAATAGATGATATGATGAAAACACAGTGTTTTTATCATTTAATTGAATTTATGGTAATTTAGGAAATGGTATGCCATACTTACACAATTTTTAGATTGTATTTCCTATATCAGAGAAGAAGCATAGAAAATAAACATGAGTTGGTAGCTTTAGAAAACAAAACAGTTTTTCATTACTGATATGTGGACTATTCCACTATTGCTCAGTTGGTTAGTATCACGATGTTGTCATATCACCTAATTATTAATTATAGACCAGTCCTTGAGTTTCTTATCTTCCAAACAACTTTGACCCTTACCCCGGTCTTTCTATGAAATACGATCCCAGTTTTAAAAATGGAAATTTGACTGATAGATACTACAGTCAGTCAATAGTTCATGGACATAGGAACAAATCTGAAACTTCTTACTTCTGGAGCTTTGTTTATGGAACCAGTGAAAACATACATCCGTGCCCTACAATCCCAGGTCTCTGAGGTTTCCATCATGTTATAAGCATAGGAAATTCATTAGACTCGAAGGATACATGTCAGTTATTGCTCTGTGTAAATTCCATGACCTTTTTCAAGGCCTTGGACCCTAACATTCCTGCAAAAGCCTGTTCCTGGAACTTATGTCTGTCACACAGTGAAATAATTTAGGTATTCACTAAACAGAAACAAGGTAAGAAATTTTTTTGTTGCTTTTGCTTCAGGTTTAGTATGATTCTTCTCTATAGTCTGTAATAATTAGTCCTCTCTACCAGCTGGATAGGCAAGATTGGAATTAGCAGCATTCATAACTAGGAGACTGTTTGCTCATCTGAAACTAACAGTGCCCCAAAACTTGACAGGGTTTCACTTAAAATACTTTACATGAAATCCTAGTATATTTAGCTGACATTTTAAAATAATTTCTTAAGTAACTTTCTGCAAGCTGTTTTCTTCCCATTTTTCCTTCACACTCTCACTCTAAGAGAAGTCATTTATATTCCTTTATTAGTTTAGTGGTACTAATAACTCAAAGTAAAATGCTTTGAATAGAGAGATTGTTTGGGTTTTTTTTTTTTTACCGTGTATTCATAATAGCTTTAATGTGACTAGTTTTTCACATCTTCCCTAATATCCATATTGTTCTACCAGAGTCCTCAAATTTTACTTTGGCTAAATTTGATGTCAGAGAATTTCAAGAAAGCCAATATCCTTTGAAGTGTGTTTTATAATCCAGAATCTAAAACAACATGTGACTAAGTAGAACAAAGTAGATTTTGTAAACTTTGAGCATCTCATCTTCTGCATGTTTGTTTTCTGTGGTATGTGCTCGGCCTAATGCTTATCTATCTCTCTGTTTGCTTTCTGTTTCCACTGTCTTGGGCTGGCTTTTCCCCCTTAGCTTTCTCCAAGCCCTACACCTGCCACTCAGAGTCCCAAGAAACCTCCAGCAAAGGACCCATTAGCGGATCTTAACATCAAGGATTTCTTGTAAACAATTTAAGGTATCTAATATTGAGCTTTTCCTGTGGGCTTGTAATAATGACCTATGCTATGCTTAGTTATTTTATTAGGTATAATATTTGTACTTCTGTGTTTTTAATACATGTATATAATAATAATAATTTGAATGTTTATGCTTTTTAAATCAATATTGAAAGCTATCTTTATCAATGATTTTTTTAACCTTAATTTATAAAACTAAGAGGGAGAGAAACCTCCAAATTGTCCTTACACTGGAAAGCTCAAAGATTATACTGTTAAAGCAAAAAGTTGCCCAAGCTACTACATAAATTAGAAAATTACCATTTCATTCCATGATGACTGGAATTTGTAGAAAGGTAACATTTATAATACTTCATTTAGAAATTGTCTAAGAATATATTTGGCTACAATAATTGTAATTTTATTTTGCTTATTCTTATGTGGCCTCATCAAATAAAGCTTAGATTATGATCCTTGTATTTCTGCATTCAAGCAAAATTTTAAATTTCTAACATTCTAGTTTTAAATTTCTAATGTAATTTATGAAATTACATTATGGTTAATAGTGGACTTACAGAAGAAAACTGATGAAGGAAAAGGGTTTACTACTAACCCCAGCACCTAACACAGTGTGTAGGTTCTCAAGAAATACTTGCTGAATGTGGATGAACAGTAGTGATGATGCTTTTCATTTACATGGTATTTTTCGTACTTGGCAGCCATTAACTCTTTGACCATCTCTGTAGAAGATCAGACCCTGCGAGATAAACTAGTCAGATACTTTTGCCTCCATTTCACAGCTAAAGAAACTGTTCCTTGGCATTAAGTGATTTACCCAAGGTCACACTGGAAGAGCAGTAAGAGTGTCGAAGCTTTTGGACCCCCATCCAGTGTTATTTTTATCGTATATCTACTACCTATATTTTTTTAAATGTTCTCAAATGCCTACTAAGATTTTTGTGGATTCCTACCTTATGAGTTTTTTCTTCATACAAAATAAATAATTTATCATTTTAAGGCCTTGGCATCTCAGCTAAGTAATCCTCCTTGTGCCCAACTTTTCTGTCCCACTTTGGTTTGGTTTGGGCTGAGGTGGCCATCATGTAGGCATAAGTAAGACAATGAGCACTTATTTTTTAGCAGCTGTAGTTTCAGGAATGACCAAGGACACTGCAGGGGGCAGCCTTTTATCCACCATATCCACCAGTAATATTGCTGTCAGTCTGTGCAGGAACTCCGATAAGGACCTGAAACAGAGATGCTTTAGACAGCCCCTGCCCTCAGAGATTCACAGTCAAAAGCGGGACAGATACAGACTATGTTATGAAGAAGAGTTACCCCCATGGCTAAGCCTGAAGACCCCAGGAAAGTTTTCCAGGCAGAGATGATGACGCGTGGGAGATAGCCAGGGTGACTAGTGGGGGTTGGCATAAGTGAAAGCTTTGGATCGCCAGGGATATCTCCCCTCTATTCTGTCCTGTCACTTGTGCGACTGTTTAGTGGCTCCTTGAAAACCATCACTGAAAAGGACCAAAAAAAAAAAAAAAAGGGGGAGTCCCTGCCCTTCCCCCTTTTGTTCACTGCCCTTTTTTTAAGGTTAGCTGCTCTTAATTGGTACTGAATGTCTTGCTAAGGTTTCTAAGTATCCAAATTTCAACATCTTGCCGATAGAATTTTCTTATCTAAAAATGAAGCGGTGTCCAGAGAGATGAATTTACAATGTAAGAGACTCTAGCCTTCAAGGCCATAGCCTTGCTGCTAATAGTGATGTTCATACTGAAAGTTCATTGAGAGTTTTTTTTTTCCCCTGGATGAAATTTTAAGCTTGTTTTAAAGAATTGTGGAAAGTATATAAATGTGACTTCGGTAATACGAAAACCTTTGGTGTAAAGATTTCCATTGTAACAGCGAAGTAAAATTGTAAGGAAGGTAAAATCTTTGAGGATTACATAGTATTGTTTTCTAATTCGAGTGCTTTTTACCTTTACAGCTGCGATTTTTGTGACTGAATAGGAAAACAAATAATGAGTTTGGACACTTCAAATAAGACTGATGCTCAGAGTTCCAAAGGGAGTCACCAGTACCGATCCCAACGCTTATACATAAGTTCTCGTCCAAAGTGTGTAGCACAGCTGTGAAAGTGAACATTAGGAATGTGTGCTTCCTTAGCTGTTATCCCTACTCTCAAAAGTGTAGTGTATACGGGTTCTTTGTGTGTTGTACGATGTAAACAACGAATGGATGTTTCTAATGCCTTCAGTGCTTTTCTGGACCTCACCCATGGATGGATGATGCAGCTGTTGTGTGGTGAGCCATTTGGAAAGACGTGTCTGTGTTTTTGAAGGTTTCAATGTATATATAACTTTTGGACAAACCTAAACTCTCCCCATCAATTCTCTTTTCTTCTGTATGTACGTTACAAACATAGTGTGATGATATCAGATAGTAAGGAAAACACTCTTAAATATACAGAACTTTTTTCAGTGTGGAGTACACTTTTCCAATCACAGGAACTTCAGCTGTTGGGGGGAATGTTTATTTTTGTGGCACTGTATATGTTAAGAACTTTTATTTTAAAAAAATATAAAGGTTAATGTCCATGACAAATATTTCTCCTCGAAGCTACCTTATCAAGAATGAAAATCATGTGGGAAGAATTCCATATTCAATCACTGCTATATTAAAATATATATTTTAATTATATTTGACAGGTTTTGCATCTAAATTGACCTATATGTTCATTTTTGATTCAATGCACTGAAAAGTGAAGGGTCCATTTCCGTCATGTCCGTGAAAATGCAATTAGCAATGTGCTATTCAAGTGATTATAAAGGCACCCCAAGGTATAACTGTAATTTAAAGATTACTGCAAATATTTTTATTTCCTTGTGGGTTTTATGTACATCTGTTAATTTAGTATTTCTTTATGTGTTCTGTAGAGTACTGTTCTTCCATCCCTCAACTGAGCTCAAAGTAGGTTTTGTTGTACCATTGTGATTAGAATTGAAACTAAATCAGAGAATTGTATCCTTTACTGTACATATTGTATTCTTTAATTTTTAAGTTGTTGTCATATTGTCTGTGCTGATGGCTTGGCTTAAGATTTCGATGCATAAATGAGGTCACTGTTGATCAGTGTTGCTAGTGGCTTGGCAGTTCTTCGTTGAAGCATATTGGGTTGGAAAGGTGTTTGCCTTTTTTTTCAAATTATTCAATAGATGTATGGTACCATTTAAAAGTGGTTGTATCTGAATTTACTGTGGGGATAACATACACTGTAATGGGGAAGCATTACCTAAAACCAATTTCAAAACGGCTTTTCTTTGTATTTCAGTTTAAAAACCCAGTGCATGTATGCCCTCTGAGATGCAATAAACACCTTGAACAAAGAAAATGCAAGCATAATCTTTCTCTCTTTGATTATTTCTTAGGGGAAAAAGTCTATTTCAGATGACACACATATCATATACAAAATACTGCAAATGCTAAAACATTTAGGATGAGAAATGCGGTCTGTGCCAACATAGTTTTGATTATTTTCCAATAAAGTAAAGACAAGGATAAAAAGAACAATTTTAATCAGCTGTCATTAAACTTGGGACTCCGTGGCTACTGCCAAATACACTGAAATTCCATATTCCAAAAAAGAAAAGGATGAACTTTCTTTTAAAATATGCAGTTAAATTCTTATAATAGTTTTGCAAGAATTCTCTGTGCAAGTTGAAGAATTGTATGATTTTAGGTAATAGTTTACAGTACTCACACACTTGCATGCACAGATACTCGGACACAAAGTCTAAATTAGCCAATTTTAGTAATATTGGATGACTTGATGCCTATAACTAGATTGTTACAGTGTCTCAAAAAGTAGTCCAATCTCAAATAGAAGTATTCCTCAAATAGAAGCACATTTCTATTTCTAAAATTGTCTTTCCCTTAGTTACCTAGGATTTGTATCTTGAGAACTAACTTTCAGAAGCTAGTATCTGATTATGTAATATTTTTATAGATTACATTTTGATTATATGTTACTTTGCGGGCATATTGTAATAAAAATGTGTTTCAGATTGTAAATAATTTTAAGCTTAATATTGCATTTTTAATATGCTTTTTTCCCTTCATTGAATGACCCATGTGGTATAAATTCTTAATAGGTGAAGCTACAACAGCACTATTTTTAAATTGGATGCTGGAACCTTGCTGTGGTGAGATTCTTGATGTCCTTGGGTGGGGAATTGTCTTACAGATGAGATGCTGGATCAGGTCCTCTGCTCAAACAATTGATCTCTCTGGAGAACTTTCAACACAGGTCCGTTTTACCCCGGTGTTCTTCCTTGTGGTGCGCATGCCTTTCCTGCCTCTCCTGGGTTCTGCGTGCATACACACGCGAGCACACTATTCAGGGTGTGACCACACCACCGCTCACACAAGGGCTCACTTTGCTAGCCAACACAGGGCCCTCTGCCTTAATTCTCTCCCCCAACCCCACGAGTACAGCTAAATCCTGCTCATCCATCATGGCTCCCCACCCTCCTCTTCTCAGAGCCCAACTTTCATTGGCCTTTATGGCACTTAACATACTGTGTTATAATCGGCTGGGCAGGTGGCTTCTGCCCTGGCCATTTGGGAGCCTCAAAGGCAGGAAACATCTCCTCTTGTTCAGACCCTCAGCAGCTAGCACTTCAGTAGGTAGGTGTCTGAAGGATGAGCACAGTACATTAGTTCTTTTTTTTTTTAATTTTTATTGGCTTATGGTTGATTTACAATGTTGTGTTAGTTTCTGCTGTACAGCAAAGTGAATCAGTTATATATACACATATATCCACTCTTTTTAAGATTCTTCTCCCATGTAGGCCATTACAGAGTATTGAGCAGAGTGCCCTGTGTTATACAGTAGGTCCTTATTAATTAATCTATTTTATATATAGTACTACGTATATGTCTTAGAGGTCTTTTCACTTACTTGGATACTGCTGCGCTGTTGTATTTCTGATGACTGAAGAATAACTCTCATATAGTGCAGTTATTGTCAGATGTTACTAGAGTTTGAATAGCTCTCCCAGCTCATTGCAGTGGAAGCATTAACACCAATTGAAAACCCATCTTGAGTTGAAGGTTTGAATTACTTTATGGTGTAATGATTACAACAAGTGGTTCTCTCAGTACTAAAGTGTCTCCTTTGTTCTCTGTCTTTCATGTTATTTGTTGTGCTTTTTAAAAAAAGAATAAAGACCAAAGACTTCTGGGGAGAAGTCATGGGGTTCAGAAGAGGAAGAAAGGAGTGGACATGAAAAAAATACATGAGAACTTGATTCACAGAAAGATAAAACATGCAAAGCCCTCTGTCTGCCTCTTAAATAGACACACCTTTAACAATAGATCTCCAAATTTTTGAAGGTGGAAAAAGGGCATGGTCTTGTAGCAGTAATGACAGTGTTTCTTGTGTGGAAGTAGTTGATGAAACTCAAAATGTGTGTTGTCTTAGTTGAAAAGTCACATTGGTTTATACTTCTGAGGCAACAGGTTTTGTGGTAGTTTGTTATTCATCCTCTTGGACTGTAAGAAAACTTCTGTTTCTCATAGCCTTGCTGACAGCACATTTCACTAATGGATACATCATTCGGGTCTCCTGTGTGAGTGGAAATGTATGAGCGAGCAAGGTTTTGTGACTTAGTGATATGGTCATTAACCTTAGCTAAACTCTCAGAGCCGCAGCACTAAATCATCCAAGTTCATTTCCACTTATGACATGTCTCGTCAAACAATTCTGAAAGAGGAATCCATGCTATAATTGATTCCATAATTAGGTATTCTGTATCTGATCGCAGAACAGAGATTTTCAAACTCTTTGTCTCAGAACTGAATTGGAACATTTTTTTTGCCGCACTGCGCGTCATGTGGGATCTTAGTTCCCCAGTCAGGGATCAAACCTGGGCCGCTGGCAGTGGAAATGCAGAGCCCTAACCAATGGACTGCCAGGGAATTCACTGAAATTTATTGAGGACCTCCAAAAGCTTTGTTTATATGGGTTATGTCTGTCAATACTTACTATGTTAATTAAATTAAAACTGAGAAAATTTTAAAGTTTTATTTAATTCATTTTTTAAAATATTAAAACTATTCTATATTAACATCAATAAAATATTTTTATGAAAAATTCCAATTAAAAAAATTTAGAAGAGTGGCATTGTTTTGCTATCTTTAATCTCTTTAATGTTAGACTTAACAGAAGACAGCTACATTCTTACATCTGCTTCTGCATTCAATCTGTTGTCATATCCCATGTCATGCAGTCACTGGGAAATTTCACCATGAGCACAATTGTGAGAAAATGGGCATCCTCGTATTATTATGAAAACAGTTTTTACCTCACAGTATTGTTATAAAACCAACTTTAACCTCACAGACCCTTCGGAAGGGTCTCAGATCCTCAGGAGTCCCCAGACCACATATGGAGAACCACTTCTTCAGATCTGAAAGAATTGTTCTCATGTTCTTTGAAAGAGAGAAAACATTTACTAGTTAACAGATTGCATCATTTTTTGTGTGTGTGAACAGAATAACCCTACCACCACCATGTGTTTTGTTCAGTGTCTGAACAAATGCCCTCCTCCACCAACCCCACCTTACTTTTTAAGCAACTTTGAGACATGTACAGGAATGGGAATTCTGCGTCAGACTCCACGGAAGGACATCCCTGCTCAACCACCCACTGTTACCTTAGGCAAGTTACATGAGTTCTCTAAATGTGTTTCCTTGTCCGTGGAAAGGAGAAAATTTCTATCTGTGTACTTACTCTTCAATGAGATAATGCATGGAAAATGCCTGGCACAGAGATAGTGCCCAAGAAATACTGCTGTTGTTACTCTTAGAATTACTATGGCTGTTTTTGCTATAGACTTTGTCATTTGTCTATGATTGTAAGAACACTAAAGGATGGAGAAGATGGAAGTATAAAAAGTAGTCAATAATAGGAATATTCCTTAACAAAGTACAATCACCAGAAATACTAAACGTGTTTTAAAGTTTCATCAATGTAAGTGCCTGTTCCACATATAAATACAGCTCACAATTCAACAGAGAGCTGGAGGATGAGGTATCTGAGCAGGGTACAAACAACATCTACCACCGAGTTCAACTTGATTCCCTGGAGCCTCTTCCTGGGCAGTTTCCAGTGTCTAATGACACTTTTTAAGAACATAAATGAAAGATACCGATATGAAAGATGCTTTGGGCCCATAATAGAATTGTTGCCATTGGCCAAAAGTGTTTCTACTTGGAGATCAGATATCTTTAAAAAATATACTTTAATAGTGATTTTTTAAAAATAGGAGAAATATTTAATGAGTACTTGACAGAGATGGAAGGTAAAAATATCCAGAATGGACATAGTATGTGCAGGTTGCAACACTGAGGACTGGAGTAGGAAGATAATTTTGAACAGAAGCCTACAGCAGCAAGAGACTATAGCCTAGGACAGAGACCAGACCTGCAGACAGCAGACCACAGGTGAGTAGGACCTAGAAGGGCCCCCTTCCAACAAGGGGAGGGGGAGACAGTCTTCTTTTAGTGATCGTGTTCTCTGCTGTTAACCCACTCTTTAATGCTAAATTCATCTCCAGATACCCAAACAGCCCGTGGTTCATCTCTCCTTCAGAGTAGGGAACATCTTCGGGGTAAGTCAACTAATTTTGTAATTAATCATTGTCTTTGTAAAACCTAAACAGTAAGTTAAAACTTACAGCCTGAAGTGACTTACAAATCTGTGCCAAGGAAATTTGGAGTTATTTTTTAAATCACCTGCTATTTTGGATCACATGGCTTTTGGCACTGTATTGAAAACAGGACATGCAGTTGTGACCATGTGTGTAATATTTTAGATGTAAATTTGGGGTGAGATTTTTTAAAAATCTATCTCTTCTCGCAGGGAAAAAAAATATGGCTTCAAAGCTACACTAAAAGGAACATTTAGTTTAGAACAGAGACAAAGGTGTTCCTATTTGATTGGGTTCAGAACAAAATATAGTTACATAACTGGCTAGTTGGTGATGTGTTAACTAATGGGTTAGTTCACTGTAAAACCGCATAATGTTTATAACTTGTTGCTTTCTTTATGTCTAGGTGTTATCAAACTTATTGATAAATATTCTACAAAAATGTTTAACAAACATGTCTAAGAGTGAACTCATTATCTGTTTACCTCAAGCCTGGTTTTTCTGTCTAGGTTGATGGTCTCGCTGTCTACCTAGTCTCCCAAACCAGAAAGTTGGTGTGACATTAATTGCACCCTCAATTCTTCTCCCCTATATTCAATGAGCCACTAAGTACACTGAACATTCTGCTCTCAGAATGTCTTACAAGTTGCCCTCTCGTGCCATTTCTGTGGCCACTTTCTTAGGACAGTAGCTCTTTACTGGGCTCTTTGCCTCTAGTCTAATCCCCACCCAAACTCACCCCAATTCAGCCTGCATGGTTGGCCAGGTTTCCCTTTCAAAATTCTCATCTGATGACATGACTTTTCCCTGACCTCAAAACCTGCATGTAAAGGTTGAAGTCCAAGCTCTCTAGCATGGCATTCAAGTCAAACATCTATTCAAGGCTAGAAGTCTAGTTTGGAGCCTTATTTCTTGCCATTCCTCACCACTAGCAGGAGCTAACCTCTCATGGCAGCAACACCCAACACTGCGTCCTAAACACACAGGACAGTGTCACTCTTCCATACCTTTGCACAGGCTGTTTCATCTCCTGTGGGTGCCCTCCTCTCCCCCAAGCTCCCCCTGATAGGCTGGCAAACTTCAGCGCATCCTTCAAAACCCAACTGAGGTATCACCTCCTCTAGGAAACCTTTCTTTTCATCATGTCTGCCCACCCCGATAGAGCTGATCCTTCTCAAATGTGTTCCTTCAGCACCTTGTACTTGCTTCACCTTTTTCACACTATTTTTTAAACGTGTCTGACTTCCTTACTATATTATGAATTTTTTGAAGAAGGGTAGAACCTAGTACTTAACTCTGTATCCTATGTGCCTAAGATTGGACTCAGTAAATGTTCATTGAACTATAGTGATTTGATCTAACCTATAGTGTAAAGCAGATCATGAATAAAAAAAAAAATTATCTCATTTCCAGGAAACAAGTAAAATTGGATTTTGTCCCTGATTGTAAAATGATTGCCTATGTTCAGGAGTTTTGTAAATTTGACTCATTTCTTACCATCATAAAACAGAATTTGACAATGTTATTGCTAAAATGTGTTTCCGCTTTATAAAAATACTGAAAAGAATACCATCTATGTGTCTGATAGTTTTACCACCACTTTCCTTACCAAAGTACTTAAGATAGTTTACAGGAAAAAATATAAAGATAGGTAAAACTGAGAAAACATTTTATTGGGGAGAAAAAGACAAACATAATTGTGCACAGAAGGAAAGTGTAGGAGCTGGAGGAGCAATTAATTTAGGGAAGATAGGTTTTCATGGTGGTTCCCAAATCAAGCTAAATTATGAACATCATAATTCCTTGGAGAGCTTTATCAAATATAGATTTCTGGGCCTCACTCTTAGGGGCTGCAAGGTAGACCTCAGGTGGGGCCCTGGAAGCAATCTTTCTAAAATAATTCCCTAGGTCATTCTGATGAGCAACCAACTTTGGAAACCACTGAAATATTATAAATCTGGTAGATTCACAGGGTGTAGCTCTATTTGAACGTTATAGATAATTCCAGCAAAAGAGAAAATTTCTAAAGTCTTCAAAATAGGAAAGACACGGAGAGTATTTTGTCTCATCTAGTCCAAAAATTGAGACATGTAGTTCCTAGTCATGAAAAGGTGGTCCCTATGGCATTATGATACATTAGCTTCCACCAAAAACCAAGCTTTCATTTGGCGGCTATGTGCAGGAAAGATGCTGGACCAATGAGTGCCCAGGACATCTGTCCATGGAGCCACATCAGCCACGTACCTTCTACAGGAAGTGGCACCACTGCCCATTGGGTGGGTACAATGGTGTTGCTTATTTTCCCAGGCCACAAAGAGAGCCTTTTAAAGTAAATGTTCCAAGTACAGTGGCAGAATACTAAATTTGGTTCTGTCTTAGAAATAACACGCTTTTATCTTTAGGCAGTTGCTTGATAAAGTGGTAGTTTTCTTTGGCAGTAGAATCTTGGCACCAAGCCCACTCTGATTTTTAAAAGAAAAGAAGAATTAAATGGCACTTTTGTAAGTATTGTAAAGAAAAACTGTTGAAAATTTTTAAAGGTGCATCTTCTAATATTGTTAGCTGCAATTTTTTCCAACAACTGATCAACTTAAAGGAGTTTTGAGGGAAAAAAATGAATGTGTCCTCTTAGATCTCTGTACTGTATACTAGTCTGTTCTTTTCTCTTATATGCTGAGATCGATGCTGTTTTGTGATCTGGTATCTGGGTCAGTAGCCGTAGTTTAAATCCTAAGGAACGCAAAATTGCAGTTTTTACTCCTGTCAATTAAGAGGAGAAGAACGGAACGTACTTAGAACAGAAAGGGACTTCTCCTCATTTTCCAGAAGCCTCAGTCATCTAAGGATTACTCTTGGAAAGCCCCTGGAGGGCTTATCTAGCTGAGAAGAGAGTAGTTCCTTAATAGGCAGTTCTTAGAAAAACCTTGTGTTGTTGGCTAAACCCCAGGAAGCTCGAGGTTTAAGAGTAACATAGTGGTGGGAAGGGGAAATTGACAGTTTCAGAGAACAAGAGTTGCAACACCCCAATCCTCCCAAAACGTGCACCAGCACACGCTCACACTCACACTAGTTCTTCAGGGATGATTGATTGCTGATCTCTGCCCTTAGGACCTTCCAATCTTTCTTTCAATTATAGGAGGTAATTTCTATCATTTTATAATACTAATTACAATTATCAGCATATTATATTTGGTGACCATTTACTTAACTCAGGGCAGTCTACTAAGATTAGACAATTAAAGCTATTGTATTCCACGTCCTGAATTTTCTCCAATACACCAGAGTCGCTGTACCTGTGTGATGTGTTTGCATAAACTGGGTGCAGCTGTATGGCTAATTCTCAACTTTCAATACACTCATTAACAGTCAAAATCACAAATATTTTAATGGTTAAGGATTTGGGGGTATAATAAAACATATGGGAAAGATTTTTTTCTTGACTTTCGAGATTAGAATTTCATTTGGAACAGAAGCAAGTCGATTCTGTAGACCACTGATGTTTCTCTTCTTTTAACAAAGCTTTAAAAAATGTATGTTAAGCATTTTTATGAAAAATGTTCTATAACACCTTACAAAACTCATAATGAACATAACTAAATTTTATATCAATTATTCAGCCAGCATTGTGAACATAACATACATTGGTAGGGTTTCACAAGCTAGTATGGGTCGCATAGCTACTAGCATCGAAACTCAGTAGCTCTAAATAACTGTAATTTTGTAGTTTTTAATAACTGGTTTTTGTTGGGTTTTTTTAGTAGTTTAGTAGTTTGTCTACATCTTCTGTCTCAGGCTGTCACTTTTGGGGACTAATCTACACTTGCCTTGACAGCTGCTTTCAAGTACAGTTTAGGAAATGAGATAACCAAACTTGTTCAGATTATTTCCAGAGTAAAAGTAATTTCATGTCATCCATTTTGGTTATCAGAGGATGACATTTGGGGCTTAATATTTTTGTTATATTTTGGATACTTGTACTTACCAGCAAAGGAAATTCTGGGTAAATGAGATGGTAATCGTATGGTATATTACAAATCACTGATGAAGTTGAATGTAAAATACAGAGACGAGTAAAAAAAAAATGAGTAGTAGTTATGCTGAGAAAAAGGCTAAAGGAGCTTTCCAAACTCATCTGTATTCACTTGTGTGAACAGTTTCCAGAGTTTTGCTCTTATCTGTGCCACCTGTGTGAGAGTATATACTATACACATTTCAGTATATGAATGCATACACAGAGGATTTCAAAAGCATAAATGTAAGTATTACTACTAGTAAAACATTTACAAATATAGATTAAAATGTGTTCATATTGTCTCAGTTTGGTAAAACCACACTGGAAGGCAATAATGGATCATATGGTCACAGTGACTGCAATCTGGATTAAAGTAGACATTCTAAGCAGACTACTTGTCCCCGGGGCTTGAGAAAAGTGAATGAATTTTAACATGTTATTGGAAATTTTAAAATATTACTGAAACGAAAGACTTCAGAGGCAAGTTTTGAAGCAGAGATTATCTGATTAAATATTTACATGGCATGGGGGAAGGGGAAGCTGGGGCGAAGTGAGAGAGTAGCATCGACATATATACACTACCAAATGTAAAATGGATGGCTAGTGGGAAGCAGCTGCATAGCACAGGGAGATCAGCTCGGTGCTTTGTGATGACTTAGAAGGGTGAGATAGGGAGGGTGGAAGGGAGGGAATATGAGGATATATGTATATGTATAGCTGACTCACTTTGTTGTACAACAGAAACTAACACAACATTGTAAAGCAATTATACTCCAATAAAGATGTTAAAAAAAAATATTTACACGGCAGAGAAGGGGATGAGGCATAACTACAGGACCCTGGCACTCCTCAGTTTGAAGGCATTTTTATCAGAAATACCCAAACCAGTAGGGAACATGGCAAATGTCTGATTCCTATGCCATGCTACAATATTCTGATATTAAAATTCTCATTACAAATAAACGTCCCCATTATTTGAACATGTGCTATATACAATATGTGGTTAAGATAATACCTCTAGTATAACATTTTGGAGCCTTATCATGCAGCACAGAGTAGATAATGCCCTGAAAGAGTAAGCCTCAAGGAATTCTGGGTGTTATTTTTAAGCATGTATTTATCACCTCCTCTGTGCCAGGTATAAGCACTTGAGATAATGGTCATGAAAGTGAGGAGAAGGAGATTGGTTAGCCTGGGCTTCCATTCATACCCCATTGCCTCGCTCCCCTGCTGACTGCTTTATTTTATGAGTTCCCTGGGCCTGGCCCAAGTTGCAACTTGTGGGTTTAGAATAGACACTTGTTCTGGACTGAGTGTTTGAGTCCCCCCAAAATTCATGTGTTGAAGCCCTACCCCCAATGCAATAGTATTGGGCAATGGGGCCTTAGGGAGGTAATTAGGGTTAGATGAGGTCATGAGGTGGGGCCCTCATGCTGGGATTAGTGCCCTTGTAAGAAGAGACACCAAAGAGCTTGTTCTCTCTCTGTCTCTCTCTCTCTCTCTCTCTCTGTGTCTGTCTGTCTGTCTCTCTCTCTCTCTCTCCTCTCTCTCTCTCTCTCTCTCTCTCTCTCTCTCTGAGAGCACACAAAGAAGAGGTTATGTGCGCACAAGCAAGATGGCAGCCACCTACAAGCCAAAATCAGAGGCCTCAGAATGAAACCTACCTTGCCGGACTTCCCAGCCTCCAGAACTGTGAGAAATAATTTTCTGTTGTTTAAGCCACACGGTCTATGGTATTTTGTTATGGCATCCCAAGCTGATTAAGAATTACCTGAACTGTAGGTAAAGCAAACTAGCCTAGACTGGGATCACAAGTTATTGTGGCCCCCATGCTCTAGACAGTTTCACTAACTGGATCAAACTGCCAGTTACTAAATACAGAAAGAAGTAGACAGGGAATTGCCCTCCTAGACTTTATTTAGAAAAAAAAAAACCATCTGAGGGTGATTTTTTCCCCTTAGTTGAATGGCAAATCAATAAAGAATTGTGAATCTGCCTATACACTGACCCTATATAATGACAACATGATTTCACCACCAATTAAGACCAAATATCCTAAATATCTCTGAACTTTATGATTTGGCCATTGAAGAAAGCTAGAAAAATCAGTTTATTAAAAAGGTTGTTTTGAAGCTGAAAAAACAAAAAGGTAATGATTTGTGCACAACTCTGATCTTGGTCATACACATATTTAAATCTTTTTCAAAGTGAATATTTGGGATTTAACTAGAAGCATATCAAAAAAGGAAAAATGTCTCTTCTGCCCACAGTTATTGATTTAAGCAAGAAAAAACACAAATAAAATGAAATATATTATTTGGGTAAAGTAAAAAACATAATTCTAAGTTTCAGTTGTTTTATAAATAGTTCTTTAAATTCACCCATTGATAAGTCTTTCTAAGCAATAAGTCAGTATCATCCTTTACACACAGTAGACAACATATGTGTGTGTGGGTATATTTGTTTAGCTAAGAGGATTCAAATTAATTTTCTATTTCAAATCCAATAAACATAACAGAAGAAGTATGTGAAGTAAAACTTTCTGAGTAATGTAGTACATTTTAGTGGTCCTAAATAGGTCATATGAAATCCATGATTCTCTTGGGAAAGAGAAGAAAATGAGAGAATGAAACCTCTGCAAATCAAATGAGCTAAAACTTTATATTTTTGAAAAGTATATTATACAGTGATTTTAAGGAAATCATGTATATTCAGAACTTAACCTTAAGAACCAAACTGTTGACAGTAAGCACCATAAATTCCTCCAAACTAACTCAAACCCAGGACTTATTGTCTAAGAAACTAAGATGAAGAATGCATGTGTGTTTGCAAGAGTGCAAATGTACAAAATTCACCTTGGAACATTTTTAGTCACAGTGATCATATAGATGTTTCCCCAAAAAAGATTTGATCAAAGTTTTTGTGACAATAGCCCTATTCCACTACCACCAGTGATAAAATACTTCCCAGCAAAATGTGCTTAGAATTAAGTAGAATCATTTTTTAAATAAACAGTTAATACTTGCTAAAACCTTGTATGTAAAACATATATACAAATACAGTAAGAGTGATAGTTGATTTATTTTTTTAATTTTTATTGAATGATTTTTAACAGAGTCACATTATAAAAGAATATAACGTGCTAAATTTCAGCTATTTTCAACACCATTTACAAAATCACTTTTTAACATAATCTAATCATGTATTCCTTTGCATACTAGTCAAGGGTATATCTTCCCCTTATTATGGAAAATAATAACAGGTAAAATAAATTGGAACTCTGGTAGAATCAATGACTTGGGTGTGTCCCAAGAGAAGAGTGTGTACCCTAGACACTACCAGGAAGAGCAGCCCAGAAATAAGGTCTGCAACTCCTGAATTTTATAGTGTACTCAATTACAAATCACCAAAACCCTTTAAACATAATGGCCTGAACTAAACCGCTTGTACAACCATTCAGCAAATATCTGATCATTCAAGAAGTATGTATTGAGTGTCTACTCTGTGTTTTGCCCCAGGGCAGCCACTGGACTCTGTCTGCTGAGGCTGCCATGATGGCCCGAGTGTGTGCACCGCCTTGGTCCCTAATGAAAACGATCAGAACTTTCTTTTAAAAATTATATTCATAAATTATACTCATTTTGTTAAAGGGACATATCCAAAATCGCTCATCAGAGAATTCACCAAAATAATATGTCTATGGCCCTATTAAGAAAAGCGAACTTTGTCAAGGGGAAGAAAGGCTTTCTCTTAAAAAAGACGATGGAATTCCTTGTCTCAAACTGTAACACCTCATTCATAGGAGACTGTGTAGCTGTATAAAATGATGTGGCTTTCAACACCTCATCATTTATTAACTTTGGAACTGTCTTCCTACGCAGACTTGAAAAGTCCATGTTCTGAATACTAGTTAAATAAAAACTTGAGATCTTAAAATGTCTCAGTTTCCCTGTTTTTAAATTAGATTTATTTCATAGAACAAAGTAGTTCTCCCATAAATAATAACACTTCAGTTGGTATTTTTTAAGGCAGTAAAACAGTTAATAATTTTGTTTATAAAGCTTGCTGTTCATTGTAATTCTTAAAAAAAAAAAAGCAAGGAAAAAAAAAAAACCTAAAGTTTCTCAGACCCAATGGAAAACACAATATAAACATGGAGGGCATGAGCTGAATGGGTCTACCTCAGAGTAGTACAAACTGTGTTATAACTGTCTCCAACTTGATTCTAGTCGTCCACCACTGTATATGCAGTTTCACATTTAATACACAACCGGCACCCTATTAGCCTCTTCTTAGAGTAGGACCCTGAGAGTTAGTCCATTGAGAAATCACATATTATTTATGATACCAGCTTGAAATTTTAAAGAGTGTCTAATCTTTAATAAGGCAGAAAGAAACAAAAATTTTCCCACCAGTGAAACTTATCACCATGTAAAGAAGGATATATACTTGGCATTGAAGTGTCCATCTAATTGTAGGATGTGTACCTACACCTTTTTAAAATGTATGAAAAGCTCCTAATTTTGAAAAAATAAACCAAACATGTTGAAATACTATTGATAGGGTTCAAGTCCAAGCAAAACCTATGAAGTGATCTTTACTAGAGTAATCAGAACCAGTTTTCTCTGCAATGTAGGTCATCCACAACCTCGTTTCAGGGATCCGTTAGCCATAGGTGCAACTGGCATCATCCCCGTGCATCCAGAGGCAGATCTGGGCATACTTGAGGGGCGTGATGCGCACGGCCACGTTGTAGTCCTTCTGAACTCCGTTTATGTCCACCCACTGGTGGCCAGAATAGACCGCAATGATTTTGCGTTTCCATCTCTTTTTGTCTGGATCTTTCAGACGCAGATAGACCCCAGAGCCAGTGGAGCCCGACTCGGCATCGCAGTATTGATAGAGAAGATCATTGGATTCATCGGACACACTGCAAAACCGGTAGACTAACTGATCTGCCCTGTCGTGATCAAATCCTGAGAAGTGGATCATCCCGCCTGGAAGCTTCTTGATGGTAGGACTGATACCCAGCTCCATGTATTTCTTTTTGTGACCACGCTTCAGCTCCAGAAGGGCGTAGTCGTAGTCCAAGGCCGCGTCTCCCCTCCCTCCTCTAGCCCAGCCTTTGGGGATGTGGGTGTTCTTGACTCGGGTCCACTGGAAGGAGGGCATCCCGTCAGCGGCTCTCTGACCCCGAGCAGATTCCTTTCTCCTTCTTCCGGCCTTGGCGCTCTCCTTCAGCTTCTCTCTGCTACCCTCTCTTCCATCACCACCCCTTGCTTCCCTCCTGCCCCTCCTAGAACCTCTTTGTTTCTTGCCACTGCCTTTATTTCTCATCTTCAACAACCCTACCCTTAGCTTTTTGCTGCCTTTGATGTAGTCGTTTCCATCGTGGACACAATGGGCAGCTGTTAGGACGTGGTTGGGGGAGATGAGGATACCACTGCAGCCCGTGGAGAGCTTCACGGCCGTATTGAAAGGGAAATTGGTTAAGAATCTCTTGTCCAAGATGCTGAACCTGCTGTCAGTGCCGTACACCTGTCTCTTTCTCCTCACAGGTGCTCCCTGTGCAGTGAAATTTTCATGTGGCTCAGGGACCCAACCTTGAACTTTCACTCTGGTCAAGGTTCGGGTGCCGTTCTCAAAGACAGTCTCATATGAGAGAGAGTCTTCCAGGTCAGAAAGTTTGGGAGCCGGGAGTTCTTTCTGGCATTCGATGCCACACGCTTGATTTAACACCATCTTAGCGTCTGCTTCAAAGGTGGGGCTGGTGAGATGGAAGGTCCTTTCACTGACAAGCCGGGGTATTTTTCTCAAGTGCCACATAAAATCTCGTTCCATTTCAGATCCATCGATGAGAGTCCACCCAAGGGTGAAAAGTATCAGCCAAAATAGTGTTGTTTCCATTTTGTTCTTCTATGTTGTCCTTTAAAGTAGAAAGAGAAGCTTTATAATGGTTTCTTTTAAAATATGTTACTTATCATTCATTTAGGTCTTGGGTCCTAAAGGTAGCTTCACCACAAATAGGAGCCCATATTTTCACTGTACTTAGGTTTTACTGAGATTAGGTAAACACCCTACTAAGTAGGCTCATACAGACGTCCAAAATCAGTAAATTGTTTTCACTCAGACTTCCCTCCACCAGCCCTAATCCCTGTGCATCCTACCCCCATCTGCCATCTCCCCCTCTTTCTCCCCTCTGTCAACCCAACACATGGGAGAATAAGAAGGGGTGGCAAACTGGGGTCCTCTGTTGCATAAGCCACACCATCTTCCTTCCAAGGTGCCCTACAACCTAATCTCCAAATGATTTAGAAATAAAGATAACAGCAGATGTCCAGCCCTTTCCCTGGACTCAGCTTCTTAATAAAAGCAGGGATCATAAATTCCTCATCTCTAGAATGTAAATGGCTAGCACAGAGCTCAAAAAAAGCATTCACTGGAATACAATGAATTTCCCTTAATCACGGCTTGCAGACCAAGCTGATTGATGGTGCAATTAAAATCATAGGATAATATTCTAAAATATTCAGTAGAGATTTTAGAAGTAAATAAATGGGCTCCTCTGCTACTGACCTGCTTTGATTTTTACAAGCAGAACCCCTAATCATAAAAAGAAAATACACAGCACAGGCCCTTTTATCCAAAAATAAGAAAAATGTACCCTGTACTGTACTTTTTTTAAACAAAGTTGTGCTTGGAACTACCACCCAAGCCAAGCACCACACAAAAATACTTTAAAGTGGCATTTTACTTTATTAAAATTGTAAGAATTTATGGAGCACAGGCGATGGTTATGAATTTGCTACTTGGGGGAACATGATCATGATGAAATATAGTCCCTTTCATCCTGGGTGTCTCATCTGAAAACTGTTTAAATTGTATAATACCTCTTCTATTGTTTACATCTTCTTGCCTTCATTTCCTGCTTCTCTAGGTTCACTGGTGTGTAAATCTATTCCTAGAACTGATGTTTGTCAGTTGTTGCGCGGTGAGAGTGAGGGGGAGTAGCACCCTTTGGAGCAGCAATTTGGAAATTTGTAAGCTATGTTCCAAGTTGTTTTTAACTAATAGTTAAAATATCCAGGCTTAGCAAATGACTTGCACTGTGTATAAGGCAGAGGCAGTTCAAGGTTAGATTATTCCTACAATACCTTCACTCTCAAGGCTTTCTCATAAGCTTTCTTTGCTTATCAAAGAAAAGAAAGCTAATAAAGAATGTCAGGAATGGCCCACAAAGCAGGGTACACCCACAAGATCCTGGGAGCTGGCAGGAAAAGCAAAAGTTGTCTCTGATTCAGAGCCGAATATGAGCATCTCTTGATACAACAGAGTTCATTTTGCCATAATCAAGTACAGAATTTTATTGACAAACTAATAACATTCTTTTGATAAAACAAAAACATATACTACATTAACCTCTTTGTTATTTAAACATGATCTATTCATCAAAACATGACAATTAATTAGAATGATCATACATTGGAACATATTAGGCAAGTTTAGAATAATCTTTACCATGACTTGGCATCAGCAAAATTACGTAGAAGTTTTGCAATTTCCATTTTTTTCCATTTGCTCACAGTTGAATGCTAAGTAATGGTGATTCTGGTTAATATTAGTATTGTTTGCTGGATAGCTTTTACTTTATTTTGGAAACAGGGCATTCTTCTGTAGACTGATGGATATTGTCCAAAAAATCAGTAAACAATATACTTGAGAAAAAAATCCACACTCATGTCACAATATTTTCTAATCATTACCATGGCAAATTTGACTTTACACAAAGCAGTAATTATATCAGTAATGATTTTGTTGAACCACTTAGTATTTTCTTTTGTTGCCTTTTATGCAATTTTCATAATGAGTATTTCATCCATTTTATTTAATTGGATTGGAATGACAAAGGCTAACTCAGTAACTCTACTGAGACCTTGAAATTGTATGTTTAACTGGGTGGTTCCCAAGATGAAAAGTTATGTCTTTCCAAAAAAAAAAAAAGCTAAAATCAGAGTTATTTGCTGCCTCTTAGTTTATCAACAGGCCATAATAGATGATTTTAAAAAGATGTATACATATCTTTTTATCTACTTGATTCTTAGCAAAATTTCAACCAAGGGAGTTTTTTGATGTGGGAAACAAAAGTTTTAAAAATCTATTTTTTATTTAGCCCTATGTGATAACAGCTGTTCATTATGTACTTAATATATGATTACAGCAAAGACTGAGAATCAGCCAATTACCCACATTAAAAAATACACAGGATCACTTTGTACATTTTAACACTTGGTAATAATGATCTGTGCAGTAATAAATGTGTGAAAGGCATTCCTAGGCAAAAGAGAGAACGTCAAAATCATGGTGTTGTGGTATTGCTTCCACAGTTAGGTTTTGTTTTTCAGATTTGGGTTTTTTTTTTTTTTCCAGTGTTGTTTAACTTAGTCTTGCAAATTTTTAGCTAGTTAGGATTTAGATAGGCAGAATGCAAATATTAAATTATAACAGACCAGATGGTATTTTACTATACAAATATTTGACCTAGAATATGAATCTCAAATTTAGAAGTTCCTTTATTCTTTACCAAATAAAACATGTGCCCTGTGCATTAATTCTGTAGTCAGACTTTTAAGAAAGTCCCATGTAATGGTTAGTTTTATGTGTCAACTTGACTGGGCCACAGGGTGCCCAGATATTTGGTCAAATATTATTCTGGGTGTGTCTGGGAGGGTGTCTCTGGATGATATTAACATTCGAATTGGTAGACTGAGTGAAGCAGATTACTCTCCCTAATGTGGGTGGGCCTCATCCAATCAGCTGAAGACCTACGTAGAACAAAATGGCTCACCCTCCTGTGAGTAATGGGGAACTCCTTCTGCCTGGCTGCTTTGAGCAGGGAAATTGGGTTTTTTTCCTGCCTTTGGATTCAAAGTGAATTTTGAATAAGATTTTGTTAGGAAGATTCTGTACTTGTGAGTGGCAAAATAAACTCTGTCACATCAAGGGATTCCCAGGTTGTAGTCCCCAAACCAGCAGTGTCAGCATCCCCTAGGAACTTGTTAAAAATGCTAATTCTCAGGGGCCAACCCAGACCTACTGTTCAAAACTCTCCAGGAGGGGTGTGGATTCCCAGCTAGGCATGTTATACACAGCCCTCCAGGCAATTCTGACACTCAGTACAGTTTCAGAACCACTGCAGCCACCAAGGTCCTGGTGTAGCAGCTTAAGCCCCTCCCAGAAGGTGGACTTTCCAGGGATGATTGCCTAACCAGGTTTCAAAGGACCTCTGCTTCATCTCTGTGTACAAAATAAATTCATTCTAAACTTTGCTCTTTTACTATGTTAGCAACTGTTAATATTGAATGGTTCTGCCTTTAATAGAAAAAAAAACGTACTTTTACATAAGTGATTTAATAATAATTCTGAAAAGATTCAAATTCAGTTGGCTTGTATGTAACACCTCTGATGCTACAGATGATGCAAGAGTGTTAGTTGGCCAGCCCCGTCTGGTGCCCTTTGAGGGACTCAGCTGCAATGCCCACATTTATCCTTGGGCACGGGAAGGGCAGAGCCTTGTCATATGACCTCAGAATCACAGTAATAAAGGACACGGAGTTAGTAAGCCTGTCTAATTTGGCCTGTAATTTCAAATTGGACAAATGTCTCAGGATACTTCCTTTTGGGAAATCTACGTTTGCCTTGTGGTAAAACGTCAATGTAATGTAAATGGTAGCTCTTGCTGATAGAGCAAGCCATGGTTCAGTGGATACATCTATAGACGCCTGTCATCCAAAAAGCACTAACTAAAGAGACACGGTCCCAGCTGGTGGAGCAGTTATAGTATTTTGAAAGCTTTAATGTGCCATGTCTTCCCTCATTCTCCTCCTTTCTCCTGTCTTCCATTATAATTGTGACCTTCCCTGTCACTTTCCAGATGGCTTGGATTTGGGGCTTCACATTCTAATTCTGGTTAATGAAAGTGAGGTTGCAGTCATGGCTCTCACCACGAGTCAATGTACACATAGTTGGTTATGGGTCGGACCATGGAGACGAATGGAAGGGAAGAGAATTAGGGAGGAAGCAAGACTACCAGGGTTTATAGATGAATTCTTACTGATGAAGCAGATATTAGTCCACATTTCTACCTGGTCTATACTGTTAACAGAAATGGCCACCCGTAACTACAAGAGATAACTTACTATTGCTTTTGTTTGGTTGCTTGCTTATGCTTTCTTAGAAGTGTGAATGCTGATAGTATTTAGAATATTTGGGTATGTCCACCAGCATAGTGGTTACAAGGGCAGACCAAGGAGTAAGAAGACTTGGGTTAAGTCTCATCTTTTCCACTTATTAGGCAACTGAATATGGGCAGTTTATTAAGTTCAATTAAGTTTCCATTTCCTCATCTGCAAAGTGAAGATAATAGTAATCTCAACTTCATAACGTAATTGTGAGAATTAAATAAGTTGCTATATGCAAAGAATTACCACTGAGCCCAGAGCATAGACACAATGAATAATAAGTTCTTTAATAGTTATTATTCTACCTTAATGGGTAAATTAATATCACTTTAAAACAATTCATTATATAAGGCAAAGTTATAGCACTTTTAGTTTTCTAGAAAGTCAGTTTTTGGGTTTTTTTTGTCATCTTTATTTTTTATTTATTTTTTGCTTTATAACAAATTTAATCAGTTATACATATACATATGTTCCCATATCCCCTCCCTTTTGCGTCTCCCTCCCACCCTCCCTATCCCACCCCTCCAGGCGGTCACAAAGCACCGAGCTGATCTCCCTGTGCTATGCGGCTGCTTCCCACTAGCTATCTACCTTACGTTTGGTAGTGTAGATATGTCCATGCCGCTCTTTCACTTTGTCACAGCTTACCCTTCCCCCTCCCCATATCCTCAAGTCCATTCTCTAGTAGGTCTGTGTCTTTATTCCTGTCTTACCCCTATGTTCTTCATGACATTTTTTTTAGAAAGTCAGTTTTACACTCAAATATTTTTATTTCAGGATAGTTTCTGACACACTCTCAAACTCCATTTTTCTTTGTTTTGTTTTTTGTTCAAGGACAGCTTCACTTTAGAGACTTCCCAAATAAATGCTTTCCTAATTAGTCATTTCTATGAATATCTGTGGCTTTGTAATATGTTTTTCTCATTTCTTTTAAACTTCAGTGTGATTAAACATTACCCAGCCACAGAACACTTGAATTGCATTTCCCATGTCTTATTTTTGCGTGAATCTACCCTAAGAATTCTGGAACTGCAACAGGCCCTCAGCCTAAAAAGAAGCAGTCAGTGTCAGAATAATTACTCTAAGGGAGAGATTTACAGTGAGAGAAAAACCTAACTTTTTGAGTGAGTCATCCAGAGTGTATAGAATTTTACCATGGCATGACATAATTACATTCTCAGGCTCAGTTTCTCTTTTGTTTTTTTGGTTTGTTACCCTTTAAAGTTTATATTTTAACTTATGTCAGGCAGACGAAAGAAAGATTAGATGATCTTACTATATTAAATGTTTTGAATGAACTACTTTTCTTGTAAATGAACATGAGCTCATTTACCATCCAGACTCTGCACCAGGTGATAGAGTCACACTTACCTGGGCCATTCTTTTCACCTGGTCCCCTGTAATGGACAGTGAAGTAGTTGCCCGAGTTCATGTGTATAGTATACTGCCTTGGAACATAATTTTGCATTACTCTGTCAAACACTTTCTGGGGGGCTGATATGGGTCAGGGGCCACTCAGATCAATGACCTCATAGGGCCAACACCAACTTCTACCTTAACGTATATTAGGACACAGAAATGACTGCATAACCACTTTTGACAACTTGCCTGTCCTTTATTTAGCCATTCACGATCCCAGCCACTCACCTTTCCCAGCATCACTGCCTACATTTACACATATGTACGAATGTGAAAACATGTTCCAGCTATCTCCCTCCTCCTCTAGTTTCATCCTCCACCTGCTCGGTCAAGACTGACACACAACAGGTAGACATTGTGGTCTGGACCAGATACTCTCTTTATCTGCAGAGAGAAGTGCTGGCTTAGGCAAAAGGCCAGGGCACGAGAGGAGGAGCATTACTAGTGAGAGCAGACAGGTGGAAAGCGAGCATTAAACGGGTCAGGTTTTGGAGAACACTTGTCAAACTTTGAGTCACTTTCGCAAATTGGGAGCAGATGCAGAGGAGAATAGGATTTTTCTTTTTTTTTTTTTGCGGTACGCGGGCCTCTCACTGCTGTGGCCTCTCCCGTTGCGGAGCACAGGCTCTGGACGCGCAGGCTCAGCGGCCATGGTTCACGGGCTCAGCCGCTCCACGGCATGTGGGATCCTCCCGGACGGGGGCACGAACCCGTGTCCCCTGCATCGGCAGGCGGACTCTCAACCACTGCGCCACCAGGGAAGCCCTACAGTAACTCTTATGTGCACTGGGAAACCCCCCAAATCACGTGACGCTTTACTGCAATAGCTGCTTTATTGCAGTGGTCTGGAAATGAAGCCACAGTATTTCCAAGTTATGCCTGTAACACATCCTAATCCCCAGATTAGGATGTGACTATGACACATCCTAATGTGTCATGTGACTCTGTTCCTGACTTGGTAAAAGAGACTTTGCAAATGTGATTTAGTTAAGGATTGTGTGATGAGGAGATTAGCTCGGGGTACCCAGGTGAGCCCAGTGTAATCACAGGGATCCTTCTGAGAAGGAGGAGGGAGGGTCAAGAACGAGAAGAATCTGTGAAGATGGAGGCAGAGGTCAGAGTCAGGCAGGACCACAAGCTACAAAATGCGGGTGGCCTCTAGAACCTGAAAGGTAAGGAGACATTCTCTGCTGGAACTTGCAGAGAAGAAGGCAACCCTGCTGACCCTCTCTGGACTTCTGGCCTCCAGAACTATAGGATACTGTGTTAAGTCACAAAGGTTTTGGTAATTTGTTACAGCAGCAATAGCAAAACTTAGAAAGGAAAAAACCTAGTTTTTAAAACTGTCTGCCCTGGATGTTTGGAAAGAAAGAAGTAGTGGGGAGTGATATAAGGGGGGAAAGAACGTTTGGTTCAGAGACTTAAACATAAATGAAATTGTTCATTTTTAGGAAAATTATACAGACACACAACTTTAGAGCTAAAATCAGAAGATCGTGATAAAACATTCCGGTAGCATGCCGCAGTATTGCTAGGGAGAATCAAGAATTGGAAGAGGATAGATAAATTTGTTTATTTGACAAATACACACAGTGCAGTGCTGTGCATCATTTCATAAGCCTCTTTCCTTGCTTATGAAACTCTGTGATAAGTCCTCCTTAGCCATTGAGTTGGACTAGAAAATTTCGAAGATCTCTTTTAGCTCTAAAGTCCTAGATTAAATCACAAATGAAAAAACACACAAGTTAACTTACTCATCGCTGAGCCTCAAGCCGCTTCAATTCCTAGTCCCGGGTGAGGGGAGGGGTGGGGGGGAGGTGGGTAGGAACTTGCCTGCTATTCCCAATTTCTACCACTAGATGGCGAAGCTAGCCTGGTGATGCCCAATCTAAGATCCCACACGAGATGATTTACGTTCCTTGAGGTACACAATCGAATTTATTTTAAAAGCATGTAGGATTCATGGGAGAGAAGTCTAACTGGCTAATAATATACTACATGGTTATCACATGGAATTGATCACATTTAGAAAACCCACCTCCAGGCCACAGAGCCCAACCGGATGAGCTGAGGGCTGATAATGCTGTCTACAGCCAGACGATTTTCTGGCAGGTGGTTTCCCCAAACCATTGTGGTGCCAGCACACTTCCACTATGACCTCCAGCGCTGCTAAATAGTCCCCCAAATGTGCTGCGGTTCATTTCAACAGGAAGAAAAATCTTCAACCTGTCAAATATTTCCCATGTCTATCAACTACTTAATAATTCACTTCCAAAGGGTAAGCTCTCCACTGATTCTACGCTGAAAATAAATGGCAAGGAAGTCCATTGACAATGTGCCAACTGCTCTTCAAAATATCACACCATAGCACTGTCTTCAAGTTTAGTTTCAGGAATGAGACAGAGTAATGTCTGCTTGAAAAGTTTAGCAGCAGTGGAGGGAAAGGAAGATGGTAAAGTTACACAGTTGATTACTTTACAGTAACCCACAACTTCTGTTTCTCATCATAATAAAAAAAATAAAACTTCCCTTTGTTTTTTAAGCTATTTTTCCAGGACCTGTATATTTCAATTTGTGCAATGGATATGCTGTGTGTGAATCAAATTTGGGGTGAATGGCACTGAGGGAGCCCCAAGGGAACCCTCTGCTGGCTCTCTCATCCACTGACATAAGAAATGCACAGCGTATGGCTCCTGACATTATTTATCTTGCAAGTTGGCCTTTGAAAGTGAAGAATATCTGGAACTGTATTAGGTTTGCTACTCTTCAGGCTTTAAAGCATCTTATGATCACTGTGTTTCTAGCTAAGCAAACATCTGTTAAAGCTTGTGAAGCTTTTGAAAAAAATTTAGTTAAGCAAAGTCATAAAATAATAGCGTTCATACTTAACTTTGCTATTTCCAATCTCTCATCTCAGATTTCTCATGTGCAAAGTTAACCCAGGCGAAGTAGCTTCAGCCTCCAAAATTCTGAGTCTGATCTCGCTGTTAAAATGCAATGTGCTTGCCTTGGATAGTTGAGCATTGGGCACAGAAAGGTAAGTAATTAACTCAACAGGGGAAATTAACTCACATTAGCAATTGATTACTTTAACATAATATGCACATTCTATGTGCCAAGCACTAGGCTAAACAATCTCACGTTTGAAAACACGAAAAAGATTCTAAAAAGTGTGCAGGTTTCCGAGCTGTCTAGAGGAAAAACAGGAAGAGTATCCACATCCAACCTCTTCTCACGTTAAAGGAGTTCTAGTTATTTCCTAATAAACATAAAATTCCATATGATGCTCACACACTACTTTCAAGCCTAGATGTCTTATTTGGCTGGAATTTTAACCTTCTCTCTCCTAAATTATATACCAGATCCTAAGCATAATTCTCCAAGCAGCAAAATATGACTTTTATAACTCTCTGTGGAGACAAATGCACTTGGGATAAAATGAGAATTTCAGAAGTGAGAAGAGTTAATAGAAGGAAAAAAAACACCTAGACAGGATATGCAGCTTCTTTCGAATCAATGACAGTGTAAAAAGGTCAGAGGAATCAGGCAGGAAATGTTTCTACAACTTTTCAAAAACTTTTAT
Organism: Mesoplodon mirus; assembly: GCF_964341445.2. Lineage (NCBI taxonomy): Eukaryota > Metazoa > Chordata > Mammalia > Artiodactyla > Ziphiidae > Mesoplodon > Mesoplodon mirus. Next base: position 98,431,814 of record NC_138986.1, on the reverse strand, counting down.
GATAGGGCTTCCCTGGTGGTGCAGTGGTTGAGAGTCCGCCTGCCAATGAAGGGGACACGGGTTCGTGCCCCGGTCCGGGAGGATCCCACATGCCGCGGAGCGGCTGGGCCCGTGAGCCATGGCCGCTGAGCCCGCGCGTCCGGAGCCTGTGCTCCGCAACGGGAGAGGCCACAGCAGTGAGAGGCCCGCGTACCGCAAAAAACAAAACAAAAAAAAACTTTTATGATAGAAAATCTCCAAAGTAGAGGGAAAGCTAGAAAGTAGAAAATTACAACCCCACATGCCCGTCATCCCGCGGCAACAATTACCAACATTTTGACAATCTTGTCTCACTCAGTTGTGTTCCCCTACCTTTTTTTTCCTAGAGTATTTTAAAGCAAGTCCAAGACTTTTCAATTTCATTTCATCTTCTCCCTTAAAACTGTTTGCCGCTGCTCCTTTTGCTGACCTGTGCAGCCAGGTTGATGAGACAGCGAGAGAGATTCCTAGCTTTCATAGTAACTCTGCCAAAGAGGCTTTCAAGGAGAAGAGGCTTTCCAGGAATGCGTTTTACACCTTTTCTCAATGGCATCTGTTAATAATCATAAAAATAAAGAGGGTCCCCTCTGGTAGTGCTTAAGTAGAAAGAATTCCGTTTATATTCCAATGCAAACAACGTTACTGTTAATATTAAACGGTGCAGAGGCCGACACAAAGAATCGCCTATTTGGAAGAGTAGCTTCTTTGATGACTTAAAACTGCTAAGTTTGATCCCTATCTTTAGAGCCCTTCAAAGAAGCTCTCCCCGGGTGGGTCCTGCCTTTCTCGGGGGAAACTTACAGGTTCTAGGGTCTCGCCCTGTCCGGGGGTGGTGGGGAGGGCTCCATCCTTACCTGCGAAGCTTACTCGGTCCCTGGGGCGCTGCCCTGCTCGAATCAAAGTGCCCCCGAGGCAGTCACCGACGCTGGCGAGACAGGAGGGCAGGGGTGCAGCTGCCTCGAGCCTCGGGACAAGCCGGAGTCAGAGCCCGGGCGCCCGGCCACAGCCCGCCAGCGCCGCCGGGAGCTCGCGGCTGAGACTGCGGGGAGGCGGGAGGCGAGCTGAGCGCCGCGTCGCGGAGGTGGGAGGGGAAAGGGGGCGGGGACCGGGGCGGCCGCGGGAGGGAGCGGGTGTCGGAGGAGAAGGGAGAGGAGGGCGCGGTCAGGCGGGGAGGAGGGGGGGGGGGATCTGGGGAGGGTTTACAAGTAGGTGCGGGGCGGACCGGGCAGCCTCTCACCCCAGCGCCTCTGCCCCCAGCATTAGGAAAAATTCATGAGTGGGCTCACAAGAGATGTCTGTCCCTGTGCTAGAGCGCATCCCTTAAATAAGGTCAAGAAGATACTCCCAAGTCTGTGCTTGAGGGATTGGGGGGGGGGGTGTTCGGGACTGCTTCTTTGAGCCCCAATCCCCCGGCTCTTAGATCCCCCGCGTCTAGAAGAACCAGGGGCGTTTCCCCAACCCCATCGCAAGCCTGTCTCCGCCCGGGACGCGCTCTCCACAAGGCAAATCCTGCGTCTCAGGCTCCTGCAGGCGCCCACATCCAAACTGAGGACCTGCGACCTGCCTTGGGCTGGGATCTGGGTCACCCTGTAAGCATCCCGTGCGGCCTCCAGGGGGAGCGCGTCAGTTTCTGTCTGTCCCGAGGCTAGTAGGCTTTCTCTACTTTGGACGAGCCTCCTTTAAGACGTTTGCCCACCTCAGTCCCACCAAAATTCTAATCACATCCTTTCTTACTCTCTTTATTCTCCTCCTTAGGAGAGGTGCTCCTTTGGGGTGGGAGCTGCGTAACGAAGGGGACTTCATTTATTCAACATCTACGGATCTTCTCCTGGGTGGCAGGTCTGGAGCAAGATGGCACTGATAGAAAAATGAGTTCAAAACCTTGGTGCTGGCCCTCCAGGAAGGAAGATCAAGTCAGTGCACAAGTATTTATAACACGAGGTCTTAGCAGGTCCCATAAGACTTGGCTCAGTAGTGGCTTATTGCATTTCTCAAGTTTTTATTTTTTATTTATTTATTTTTTTAAGCAATGAGATTAGAACATATATACAATTTTGTTTGTTGTTTTTCCACTTAGCATTTTCATTTAGGCACTTACCCATATAATTAAAATCTATTAATAAATTTTTATCTGGTATAAAGCAGTTCTGAAGCTCCCTGTCTCACCAGTTAGATCATAATCTTCAAATACATCTTTGAATCACCACCCTCTACCACAAGGGCTGGCATATAACGGCTGCTGATTATGTGCCGAACTTAAAAAGTTTACTGGTGAAAAGGAGTGTGGGGAATTGAGAGAGGAAGCCCAGAACTCAGAATGGGAAGTCCCGTCTGACACTAAATAGCTATGCCCTGGGCCTCAGCCTCTTCATCAGTAAATTGAGAAGTTTGCAGTGGCGGAGTTCTACAGTCTGTACTTCTCAAACATTTTGGGGGAAGCTAGCGCTGCATAAATCCAGGAGGATGTAGTGTGGACGCAGGTCTGATTCCTCTAATTCCGTCAGCACCCCTATTGACATCACATAAAGCCAACTTCAATGCTCTCACATTTTCAGGGACCCCTTCCTGAGCCTTTTGCCCCAAGCCATCTTTTTTCCCCCAGTTTTACTGAGATGTAATTGACACGTAATATTGTGTAAATTTAAGATGTACAATGTGATGATTTGTTACACATATAGGGAAATGTTTACCACACAAGGTTAGTTAATACATCCTTTACTTCACATAATTACCATTTTCTAATTGTTTGTGTGGTGAGAACATTAAAGCTTTACGTTCAGAGTAACTTTCACAATACAATATTGTTAACAATAGTCATCAAGCTGTGCATTAGACCCCTGAAACTTATTCATCTTATAACTGAAAGTTTGTGCCCTTTGACCAACTTCTCCCCATTTCCCACATCCCTCACCACATTGAGTATTCTTGGCTCTCTTTTCAAATACTGGTTGACTATATATGTGTTGGTTTATTTCTGGGCTCTTGATTCTGTTCCATTGGTATATGCATCTGTTTTTGATGTATAGATATTTAGCTAGATTGGTTAAATTTATTTCTAAGTATTTTATTATTTTGGATGTTATTGTAAATGGGATTTTTTTTTAATTTTGTTTTCAGATAGTTCATTGTTTGTGTATAGAAACACAACAGATTTATGTAGGTTGATTTTGTATCCTGAAACTTTAGGATAGTTTATTAGGTCTAAGGGTTTTATGAAGTCTGGAATCTGCTCTATACTGTACTACTCTATACAATATAATGTCATCAGCAAACAGACAGTTTTACTTCTTCCTTTCTGATTCAGATGTCCTTTTTTTTTTTTCTTGTGCCTAACTACTCTAGCTAAGACTTCCAGTAGTATTACGAACAAGAGTGGTAACAGCCTTTATTATTTATAGCTGTGGGCCTTTATGACGTCGAGGTGTGTTCCTTCTATACCCAATTTTTTGAGAGTTTTTATCATGGAAGGATGTTGAATTTTGTTAAATGCTTTTTCTGCCTATTGGAGTGATCGTATGATTATTGTCTTTCTATTAATGTAGTGTATCACATTTATTGATTTGCCTATGTTGAACCATCCTTGCCTTCCTGGGATAAATCTTACTTGATTGTGATGTATGATCCTTTTAATGTGCTCTTGAACTCAGTTTACAAATATTTTATTGAGAATTTTTACATCTATATTCATTAAGGACATTTACCTGTAGTTTCCTTGTGATATACTTATCTGGCTTTGGCATCAGGGTAATGCTAGCCTTGTAAAATGAGTTTAGGGGTGTTCTCTCCTCTTCAGTTTTTCTGAAGAGTTTGAGAAGAATTGGCATTAATTTTTAACGTGTTTAGCAAAATTCACCTGTGAAGCCATCTGGCTTTTCGTTGTTGGGGGGGATTTAAATGCTGATCCAATCTCCTTACTTGTTATTGGTCTGTTCAGATTTTCTATTTCTTCATGATTCAGACTTGGTAGGTTGTATATTTCTAGGAATTTATCCATTTCTTCTAGGTTGTCCAATTTGTTGGCATATAACTCTTCATAATACTCTCTTATGATCCTTTGTATTTCTGTGGTATCAGTTGTAATGTCTCCTTTTTCATTTCTGATTTTATTTGAGTCTTCTCTCTCTTTTCTTGGTAAGTCTAGCTAAAAGTTCGTCAGTTTTGTTTATCTTTTCAAAAAACCAAACTTAGTTTGATTTAAATTTTCTATTTTCTAGTCTCTATTTCATTTATTTCTACTTTGTTATTTTCTTCCTTCTACTAATTTTGGGCTTAGTTTGTTCTCATTTTTATAGTTCCTTGAGGTATAAAGTTAAGTTTGCTTGAGAGCTTTCTTTTTTCTAAATGTAGGTATTTATTGCTATAAACATTCCTCTTAGCACTGCTTTTGCTGCATCCCATAGGTTTGGGTATGTTGAGTTCTTATTTTCATTTGCTTCAATATACTTTTTGACTTCCCTTTTAATTTCAACTTTGATCTATTTGTTGTTCAGAAGTGTGTTGTTTAATTTCCACATATTTGTAAATTTTCCAATTTTCCTCCTGTTATTGATTATCCCCCCCGCCACATGTTTTTGATGTCACAATATACGTTTTTATACTATGCATCCATTAACAAATTACTGTAGCTATAAGTTATCTTTAGTTCTTTTGTCTTTCAACATTTATACTAGACCTAAGTGGTTAACATGTCACCATATTACAGTATTAGAGTATACTGAATCTGGTAATTCAGAAGTGTGTTGTTTATTTTTGTATGTTGTCATGTTTCTAGTTAGCAGTCTTTCATTTCAACATTTCTTGTAAGGCAGGTCTAGTGTTAATGAACTCTCTCAGGTTTTGTTTGTTTGCAAAAGTCCTTATCTTGCGTTCACTTCTCAAGGACAATTTTGTTGAGTATTCTTGGTTGGCAGTTTCTTTCGTTTAGCACTTAGAATATCATCCCTTTCTCTCCTGCTCTGCAAAGTCTTTGATAAGAAATATGCTGAGAGCCAAGTGCAGAGGTGTGCACTGGTACCAGCCCCAGGGGGGCATGGTAGCTCATTGGCTCAGGCCACTGGGGTCCACAGAATTGACTTGGTGAGCACTACAAGAGGTCTTAAGAGGCTGCAAGGGGTCTTAAGAGGTTGTTTCACTGCCCAGCAGCATCTCCAGGTCCAGCAGCTAGGGACCAGGGCAAGTACAGGTAGTGGCCGGAGCCAGTGATACACCCACACTTGGCTGTGGGGGACCAGCTGTAGGCACCTGTGTAGTGGCAGGGGGGTTGGTTGCAAATGTACACGTTGTGGTGGGGGCCAAGGCAGGCAGCAAGGGCCGGGGCCAATTACTGGTGCACTGGCAGCTGCAGAGGCCATGGCTATCGACGTGCGTGACTGTGGCTGCTGGCTCTTGCCTTGGGCACATGGCAGTAGAAGGTGGTGATGGAGGTTGGGCCCGGAGCACGCAGGGGCACTGGCTGCCTGGGAGTACAGTGCAAGCATGTGACGGAAAGACAAGGCCAGATCTGGGCCCACAAGCAGCTGCAGGGGCTCTGACTTCGGGCTTTTCCATGTCTCACCGTCTCCCCCACACACACGCGCATGACAGTGAAGTCTGGTGATGGATTGCATGCAAGTGCACAGCTAGAGGGGCTAGCCTTGAGCACGCACACAGTGGTAGTGGTCGGTCTCTGGGATCTAGGCTGGTGTCTTGTATTCTGGCAGCCAGAAAGGCCTGCAGTGGCTGTCGGTGTGGCTCCGGGGCTCTGGCAGGATTTGGGGGGTTGAGGAGCAGGGAGAGATTCAGGTAGCTGGTGTCAGCAAACATGAACACCTGTGGGACAACAGCCAGTGAAATCTGCAGGAGGTCCATGGTGGCTGTGCGGGCAGTTGGTTACTTCAGTGGTGAAAACTGTTGGGTTTATCAGCAAAGCAGGTCACTGAGAACCAGGATCATGCCCACTGGGTGGCTGCCACTGGTAGCCCCTGCTTTTCTCCCTTGTTCCTAGCCATCTCTAATTGTTTCAGCTCTGTGTTCCCTGGGCAGGGTGAAACCAAAGCAGAACCTTCATGGGGTGATCTGAGGGGCTGGGGAAAATGGTAGCTCACCTCACCCTTCCTTCCCCTGTGAAGGCAACTCTTTGTAGCTTGGTGTGGGAAACAGTCAGCCTTGAGAGGCTGCGGACATGCCAGGCATGCCGCTGCTGCTCGAAGGGACTGTGCCTACTTGTTCCCCTCCTTGTTTCATTCCATGGGAGATAAATCACCAGGGCCCAGAGATCAGAAAGAATGTAAAATGAGACAAGCAAAGTTGTCTCCCCCACTGCACGTGCAGGTTATTTTGGATGATTCTGGGTTTATGGGTTTTCTCCCAGGGAAGTTAACCTTGAGCCGAGACAGTCTGTAGATAATGTAAACCACCATCTGGCAACCTTCCTTTTTCTGGTCTATATAATCTGCAACTGTAGCATAATAAAATTTGCCTTGCAACCATCAGTTGTCTTGGTCCTTCTGACCCCATTCATCGGTGCTATTTCAGTTCCTTACCCCTTTCCTTCTGACCCTGGGCGGTGAAATCCTCTTTCTCCGGCTGGTCCGCGGCAGCTTGGGGGTTCCCCTCCTTGTGCTAAGAGCTGCCACCTTGTACGTGTGTGCATGTTGGGGAGTGCAGGAGGGAAACAACAAAGCAGACAAAATGAAGCTGTCTTCCTTCCCTTTTTGGGTGGTTATTCTCAGGAGTTTTGTTCCACTGTTTTGCTGTTCCATTTTTTTTTTGCGGTACGTGGGCCTCTCACTGTTGTGGCCTCTCCCGTTGCAGAGCACAGGCTCCGGACGCGCGGGCTCAGCGGCCACGGCTCACGGGCCCAGCCGCTCCGCGGCATGTGGGATCTTCCCGGACCGGGGCACGAACCCGTGTTCCCTGCATCAGCAGGCGGACTCTCAACCACTGCGCCACCAGGGAAGCCCCTGTTCCATTTTCTTAAGTGGACCTGCAGAGCTCCTCCAGATCTGTTTTTGTTCACTGATATCCGTCTAATTGCTGATCTTTGTGTGGGTGCAGAGGCTGGAGCCTCCTGTGCTGCCATCTTGGTGACATGACTCCCCCATCTACCCCAAGCCCCCTTGTACTCTATTTATGGATCTGATCAAGGTTGTCTTAGCATCAACTGGAAACTTTTAAAAAGTTAATTAACCAATTCATTAATTAATTTCTAGCTTTACCTCATCTGGCCCTGATACATGATAAATACTACTTCTCTGCTTTCAGGATTCTGGCTTCTCTTTATCGGAATTTCTTCTCCTGGCTTCATCCAGTCCCTCAGGTTTTCTGTAGCCTTGGGTGAACAATTCAGACACCTATACCCAACTATCTCACAAAAAGGTCCTTTGCCAACCCCTCAAGTTCCCCATTCTCGTCCTGTTACAATGACCCTTCAATTTTCCAGTGCTCGTCAACCAGTTTTCTTTGTGAGAATGAACACTTCATACAATATGAGTGACTCCTACCATTTTAGAAAATGCGCTGTAGGGAACGCTGTTGTCAGTTTAAAATAAAACATGAATAATGACGTTTCTAGGCTTCTTTCCCCAACATTCCTAGGCTTGGTCTTTTAGTGTTGTGACTATCATGACCAGAGATTTTATCCAATTACTTTCAGTATAGCCCAAGCCCTCTGTTAATGCAGGAGTAGAATTCATAATTACCTACCCTGTGTGGGGCCTCTAAGTTATGGGCTCATTGGTATACCCCTCCAAAAATGGACCAAGAGTCCTGGACACATCTCTTGTCACATTTCAGGTCATTAGGGATATTGTGACTTTGGGAGAAGTCATGGCCATGATTAAGGCTGTATCACTTAACTTTTTTTTTTTTCTTAAACTTGATTCCCCAAGGGACTCATATCAAAATAGAAGAGCTCCCTTTCTGAGGCTAAATCTTATTTGTCATGGAAATGTACTTGGAAAGTTTTAGCCATAGAAAGACAGGAAAGGGAGATGTTTCATGGTTTATCTATGGTCAGGTCTAAGTGATGACTCAGCCTTGTAGAAGGGCAATGACTTGCTGTGGCTGGAATCATCCCTGTTAACTTTTAACCCCAAAGTTTGATCAAAACCTTTTACTTATTAGGTAGTACAGATATGGATCTTTGTGTTTAAAACCCAGGACCTCAGGCTTCCCTGGTGGTGCGGTGGTTGAGAGTCCGTCTGCCGATGCTGGGGACACGGGTTCGTGCCCCGGTCTGGGAAGATCCCACATGCCGCGGAGTGGCTGGGCCCGTGAGCCATGGCCGCTGAGCCTGAGCGTCCAGAACCTGTACTCTGCAACGGGAGAGGCCACAACAGTGAGAGGCCCGCATACCACAAAAAAAAAAAAAAAAAAAAAACAGGGCCTCTTGACTAACAAGACAGAGAAAATTAAGCAAATGTGATGATAAGAAATATTAGAAGATAAGGTGACATTTACCCTCAGATTAGATTTAGTCTGAAAGGAGCCACCTATGATCAGCTAATTTGAGGAATGGCTTCTGGCTCTCCACAAATTTACAGAATCCTTGACTTTCCCCGTCTTTCTCTGTGGCCTGAGGAGAAGCAATGATGTATTCCCAAAAGAAATCTGGCAGTTGTGTCCCCAGGTGTAGTCCTCCTCCATTTGGACCTGGTCTCTCTGATAAGTGGTGTTGATCTCTCCCTCCTGTGTGCCCGCACTGGACCTGGATACTTGTCACACTCTTCTGGGATTATTTGTTCCCATGTCTGTTTCTCAGACTGGACTGTGAGAACCTCAAGAGCATCAAAACTTCTCTATTTCCAGCACCAAGTATAGCACCCAGAATTTTGATATTCAATGTTAACTGAGAAAATGAAAAGGCCTCCAAAGGGGACCAGAATTAAGAGATTCTCTCCCACTGCCATGGGTGAATTAGAGAGTAGAGAAGATTATCAGAAGAAACCAGATTTCCCACAGAAATAACTAAGACTTAACCTAGAACCATCACAAATAAGTATAAATAAAAAACCTGAAGAGGACCTGGACTCCAGGGAATGCAGCTAGGATACAAACACGGGGCCCCAACCAGAAAGTCTCCCAGAGACAGGATTTCATAGGCCTTGCTGGCAAGTAGAGAACCTTATAAAGCTGAATTTATAAGAATGTAGATTGAGGCTAATGGAGCAGAACCACTTATACTCCAAGCTTGGAAGCTCATGATACCTTTTTGTCTATTATTATTACTTTCTCTTTTTGTTCTGGAAATAGTGATAAATACTACAGGACATGAGCAAGGCTTCAGTAAAGATCTTTAACAGGGTCAAAATGATCCTGGGCAAACTGTACTTTCTAACATGTGTACAATCAGGAAGAATAAAGACTGTTCTCTGAATGTGGCACTGAGTCCATCTTAGGCTCATAACAGCACTACCCTCCGTGGAAGTGTTTTTGGGGTTGACTGAAGTTGGAAGCTGGACACTGCCACTTATTAGCTATGTGATTTTGTCAAGCCATTTAACCTCTCTTTGCCTCTGTTCCCTATTTGAAAATTTGGCATGACAAAAACTTGCCTGGAAGAGTGGTTCTGAGGCATCAATGTGAAAATGTATGTGAATGTCCTTAGTTGTGACCTGGTCCATGATAGGTGCTCAGTAAACAGATTCCAACTCCACAGATCCAGAGAAGTGGTCCCGGAATAGACAAATGGCAGAGGTCATGACCTCACTCCCAGGTGTAACCGGAAGCTGATTTCTGTGCCTCCGTGTGACCCCCAGGTAAGAGACCCAGGGACCTCTAATGTCAGCTTCTTCTCTCTGTCATGCTTTCCCTTCTGTTCTCATTGTACCCCAACTCTGACTAGAGGCAAAGCATCAGTTAGGTCCAACAACCTTCATAACATTGAAGTCAACAAACAGGGAATGATCGCCAGAGGGTGGAGTGAAGGGTATGAAGGGAGGAGCGGTGAGAGCTGGAAATAACACACGAAGACTGAGCCACCTTTGATCTTAGGACCCATGGTTCAGATTGCAGAAGTTTTCGTATAGCTAATAAATTGGAAGGTTACTGTGAAAATCCTGATTTCTAGGATTTTTCTGTGAAAAACTAGAAGACCACACAAGTCAAGTTCACATTCCCTCCTGGCAAGAGTCTGTTGAAGCCAAGTAGGAGCCAACAAATGAGGGGGCCCAGCCCTTCTTGAACTTGAACTTGACAGTTGCTTCCACTCCTTATTATCTGCCCTGTATCCAGTCTGAATACAAATGGTTTCCATTTGTTATCTCCATGCATGACTGTTTCTCTTAGCTAACTGTACCATTTACACAGTAGGGAGCTACCAGAAAAGATAAGATCAGTTTTGAGTGTTAGAAAGATAATCTTGGAAGCTGAAGGATTTGTACCTGTGAGAGGGAGATAAAGTGAAAGAGAAGGATTAAAGATCAAAAGTAGAAAGATCAGCTTAGGGACTACAATAATTAACACTAAATGTCAAGAACTTCCAACCTGGCAGTAGCCCTGGAGGTGGGGAGAAGACAGATTCCGGAGATAGGGTGGGGGTAAAATTGAGGGAGCTGGTGACTGAACATGGAGGGTGAATGAAGGAAAGGGAGAATTTCAGGGCTCAAAATAAGTCAAGGCTATGCACAGGGGTCTTTATTACAACAGTTTTTGCTTAGTAGCAGAAAAACAGAAACCAAGTGAGTGCCCATCAAAGGAAAATGGTTGAAGATACCATGGTATGTCCATGTTCTGGGACACTGTACTGCCATTGTCAGGAATAAGTCAGATCCAAACCAACTGCCATGCAGGGATTTCCTCTGGGTGTATTTAGGCAAAATGCACTGAGGAACATTTATGAGATTATTCCATTAATGAAAAAGCAACAACCCCCTAACCTACGTATGTATGTGTATGCAGAGAGGTGTGTATTCATTCGTATATATGTACGTGTGTATGTTTGATTATGATCATATGAACAAAGGAAAAAGGATGGGAGTCATTATATTAATAGAACGTGGGAGTAAGTGGACGATGAAGGAAGTAGGAGAAAACAAACAAAAAAAAAAGAAACCAACTACATTATAAAACGTGATCTTTGGATTTTAAAGAATGCATATTTTATTTTTGTTGAATTGCGTATGTGTGTGTAACCATTGAAAAGGTGCACGAAATGGTTACATGGGATTGGAGGGATTCCAGTTGATTTTAATTTCTTAGAGTTATAGATTATAAAACTGGTATAAACTCCCCACAATATGTGAACCTAAAACTGTTTAACAAGTGAAGTTTATTAATTTTGTAAAAACCCACAAGAGATCTCTTTTCATTGTAGACAAACACAAATTGAGGTATATTTTTCAATCATCTCAATATTCCTCTCATTTTATATTTAAATCGTGCCATGGCTATTTACCAGCTGGGTGAACTCCGGCAATTTACTTAATCTCTCTCTCTCTGCCTAAATTTTCTTATTTGAAAAATGGGAAAGATCATCTTAACCCTGAAATGTTGTTGATAGGATCAAATGAAAGAATATCCATAAAGTGACTGGCCCCTGGGAGGCTCTCCTTAGATGACAGCTACTATTTTTAGTACTTTTAGAGAATACTTTACCCCTACCCTGCTCACACGTGTGACATGATTGATGGTTTCAGCCACGGCCTTCAGTGCCTCCTGAACCTCCAGATACTTTTCCGTCCAGTTCCAATGATAATGCTCCCTCTCCTTTTCTTTAGACTTTAATCAGTTACTTGAGGCCAAGGAAGGGATTCTGGCCAGTGAGCAGGCATCAGGGCTCAGTTTCTTTCTCATCCTATTTTTAGCTGATCAGACTTCTTAGTTCAAAACTTACCATCAAATTTAAATCATTTTCAAGCCTTCTGATCATGTTTAACAAGTAAAAGCCTTTCGGGGGCATGTTTTTGCAAGTTCGGCGAGTTTTATTTTTGCAAGTTTTGCTCACAATGTAAGGAAAAAAGATGAAACGAAGGTGGGATTTAGGTCTGATAGCATTACTAAGTGCTAGGTAAGATTTACAGAGCCGCTGTCCCTCCCAGCCCCATCAAAATATAATAGAAATTATTTAAACTTTGGATACAAATAGGGTCAAATCGATTTAGAAGAATTAAAATCACCTTATATTTGCATATTTGTTTAGTGTCTCCACTCCTGGAGAAACAAGAAATACTGAGATATTTCAGGTAGAGCTGTACTGTGTCGGCATTGAAGTTGCTTAAGGTGTTTCCGTTTTATTTTTAGCTAAGAAATTCCATATAAGTCTGGATAAAACTAAACCATTCAATTTGCCATGTTGTCTGTTTTATTTCTGAAATAAATCATTGATATAGGGAAAATGTATAGATAAGTATATAAATGCAAATCCCAATCAGCTGAAAGTTTCCCTCAAAGTTTGGTTGATTCCACATAAAACCTTAGAGCAAGTCTGTCCTGGCCCCAGAGCTTTTCAAAAGGAACTACAGGGACCCTTTTACAATGAGGAGTTAGACTTCGGGCATTTCTTGAATTTGTTGGGGATGTTCTTCATATTTTATTTGTATAAGAATTTTATTTATTTATTTCTGAAGAGAATTTCCTCTTTTTTTGGTCTCTAAATTACACTTTAATTTCTTCTTCAAACAGCAGATTGCTTTAAATATTTTAGAAAATAAAACTTCAGATGTGGCCATTTCTGGGTAAAAATTCTATTCCATTTGATTTGCCGTGATCAATAGAAAAACAGAAACCAACATTTACTGTTTATAATGCCTTAGACATTGTTCTAAACAGGGTTTCTCAACCTCGGCACTACTGAAATTTTGGACCAGATGATTCTTTGTTGTTGGGGGCCATCCTGTACATTGAATACCGTTAAACAGCATCCCTGGCCTCTACCCACTTTATGCCAATAGCACACCTCCACCAGCTGTGACAACCAAAATGTCTCTAGATGTTGTCAAATGTCCTTTGAGGGGCAGAATCCCCCCAGTTAAGTACCCCCCACTGTTGCAGACACTTTCACATAGGTCATTTTATTTACTCTTTACAACAGAGACTCCGAGAGTTTACATTATTTTCCAAAGGTCACATATTGGGGTAGTGAGTGGGGTCCTGGGATTCCAATTCCAGCTGGTATAATCCCGCAGTTCCTCTTCTTTTAGAGATCATGCTGGGGAAAAAAGAACAGAAAAGAAAAGGGAGAAATCTGACTTAGCTTCAAGATTTCTTAAAGCATAAAAATTATTCTCAGTGCTATTCTCTAATAATTTCTACATCCTCAAACCTTATTCTCGTCCCCAGGATGTGCTTTTAGCTGCCACCAACCCCCAGCCCTCCCTCCCAACAAATATCTCATTTTTCCCTGAGAAATGGAAGTTGTCTAACGTGAGTTTTTTCCAGATTTTTCTCTTCATCTCAAAAGTCTTCCGACACCTAACCCATCCTTTACCATCCTTCTTTCTAAGCCCAACCCCTCTACCTGTGCCCTTGATCACACCCCCTCCCTTCTCTCTAACCTTGCTTCACGAATGATCCCTACTACAAGTGATCCCTGTGACAAGTCTTCAGTTCTTCCCTAGGCCTGAGTACATGCTTCTCCCTTTGTGATGGTTACTTTTAAGTGTCAGCTTGAGTAGACCATGCATGGTACCCAGTTATTTGGTCAAATATTATTCTAGATATTTCTGTGGAGATATTTTTTAGATGTGATTAAAAATCAGTAGGCTTTGAGTAAAGCAGATTACACTCCATTAGGGAGGTGGGCCTCCAATCAGTCGAAGGTTGGCCTCTCTGGAAGAAGACAAATTTTTTTTTTTAAAGGAGTCTGTCAGTGGATGTAATGGTTATGCCTCAGGAGGTCTTGTCTCTATCATTTGCTGTTTCTGTTCCAGTGAAGTATGTTGTCAATCAAACTTCTTTGAAGATGAACTTCTTAGGACTGAAACTACAACTCTTGTCTGGGTCTTCAGTCTACCAGCCTACCCTGAAGATTTTGGACTTGCCAAGCCTCCATAATCACAGAAGCCAATTCCTTAAAGTAAGTCTTTCTCCCTGTATATACAAATAGAAATTTGTTCTATTTCTCTGTAGAACCCTAATATACCCTCCTTTCCTAAAAAACCTTTTCCCTGAAACTGCCTTGCATCTAAGCTCACATGCCCCTTCTCTACAAAGTCAGCTCTACTAGCCTCTCTCCTTCTGCTGGCTGCTCTTACAGTCTGCATAAGGAGATGTTTGAAATAGTGGGATTTCTGCACTGTGAAACAAGGACCTTATCTATTTCATTGTTACATTTCCAAAATATGTCTAGCACAATAACTGGAATATTGTGGGTACTTGAGCTTATTCATTTGAAATGTCAAATCTTTTCTCTAAGTAAGGCTGAAAAACAACTGAGAAAAATGCAACAATAAACATTTCCTTTGATATTTCTGGACTAAGATGTTTGAATTTGAACTCTGTTTATTAAAAATATTCTTGCTGGGTAATTTAGTCCTCTCTTCTCTTAAAAAATGTTTTTCAGAGTTGCAGTGAAAGAGCAGCCCAAATGCATAACAAGATCAAAGAAATCATTCCCCACATCCCAGTAGTGATGAACAGACATGTGGTGAGTGGCTGGTGGACACTGTTCTACTTCACTACAAGTTTAACCCCTTTGTTTCTGTCCCTGGTACCTAGAATGTCCTTATAAAATTAGAACATTAGGAAAATTTTGAATTAATTGTTAAGCTAGAATTTTTAAAGTCAATAAGAAAAAAAAAAAGCAACAGGGTCAGAGAAAGAGTATTACTGCTGTTAGTGAAAAACAGTTATATCGGTTGAAATTTTGACATTTAGGCTGAAAATGAGAAAGTTGGCTTTAAAACAGGAACATATTCTTAGGGAATAAAAGGAGCTCTTAAAAATTCAGTGGGAATTTACCACTGATATTTTTTAAAAAAAATTTTAGCACACTCAGGGCACTCTAAATTGAAAAGAGAAAAAATACTATCCACAATAACAAAAACACCATAAATCAAATCACTTCTGCTTTTATATTTGTTTTATTTCTACAGTCCTTGACCATTTAGATTTATAATTTTTCCAACAATGTATTATAAATCTTTCAAACAAATCACTCTATCCATCTTATTTTTGTTTTAAATACATTTCAAAGAAAGTTGTAGACATCAGTATACTTCACTACAACCAAATGGGATTTGTTCCAGGTATGCCAGGCTAGTTCAACATTCAAAAAAATCAAATAATGTAATACATCACATCAACAGATTAAAGAAGAAAAATCATATAATCATATCAATAGATGCTGAAAAACATTTGACAAATTCAACATCCATTCATGATCAAAGCTCTCAGCAAATTAGGAATGCAGAGGAACTTCCTTAACTTGATAAAAAAAATCTATAAAAGAAAAACCTATAGCGAGGACCATACTTAATGATGAGAAGCTAAATGCTTTCCCCTTAAAATTGGGAACAAGGATGTCTCCTCTCCTATTTAACACCATACTGGAAGTCCTCGCTAATGCAATGAGACAAGAAAATAAATAAAGTATACAGAATTGAAAGAAAGAAATGAAACAGTCTTTGTTTCCAGATGGCATGAATGTCTATGTAGAAAATACCTAAGAATCAATCAAAGAAACTGCTGGAACTAATAAGCAATTACAGCAAAGTTGCAGGATACAAGATTACCTTCCTATATGCCAGCAATGAAAATTGGAATTTGAAGTTATAAAAGCAACACAATTGGGCTTCCCTGGTGGCGCAGTGGTTGAGAGTCCACCTGCCGATGCAGGGGACATGGGTTTGTGCCCCGGTCCAGGAAGATCCCACATGCCACGGAGCATCTAGGCCCGTGATCCATGGCCACTGAGCCTGCGTGTCCGGAGCCTGTGCTCCGCAACAGGAGAGGCCACAACAGTGAGAGGCCCACGTACAAAAACACTATTTACATTAGCCTCAAAAAAAATTTTTAAGAGATACTTAGGTTAAAATTTAACAAAATATATACAAGATCTATATGACAGAAACTACAAAATGCTGGTGAAAGAAATAAAAGAATATCTAAATAAATGTAGAGACAGTCCATGTTCATGGCTAGGAAGACTCAGTATCACCAAGATGTTAGTTCTTCTCAACTTAATTTATGGATTCCACACATTCTCAGTCAAAATCCTGGAAAGTTATTTGTAGATATCAACAAACTGATTCCAAAGTTTATATGGAAAGGCAAAAGATCCATAAGAGCCAATACAACACTGAAGAGGAGCAAAGTCAGGGGACTGACATTACCTGGATGAAGACAGTGAGGTATTGGTGAAATAATAGATAAACAGATCAGTAGAACAAAATAGAGAGTCCAGAAATAGATCCACACAAATATAGTAACTGATCATTGACATGGGAACAAAAGCAATTCAGTGGAGAAAGGATAATCTTTTCAACAAGTGATGCTGGAACTACTGGATATCCACATGCAAGTCATCGTCATCATCATCATCATCATCATCATCATCTAGCCACAGACCTTACACTCATCGCAAAATTAATTCAAAATGGATTATAGATGTAAAAATGCAAAATTATGAAATTTCTAGAAGATAAAAAGGAGAAAATCTAGGTGACCTTGGGTTTGGTGATGAGTTTTAGATACAACATCAAAAGTGTGATCAGTGAAAGGAAAACTTGATAAGTTGGATTCCATTAAAATGTAAAACATCTGCTCTGTGAAGGACACCATTAAGAAAATGAAACGACAAGCCACAAACTGGGAGAAAATATTTGCAAAACACATCTGGTAAAGGTCTGGTATCCAAAATATACAAAGAACTCTTAAAACTCAATAATAACGAGACAACCAATTAAAACATGGACAAACAATTTGGACAGACATCTCACCAAAGAATACATACAGATGGCAGATAAGCATATGAGAAGATGCTCAATATCATATATCCTTAGAGAATTACAAGTTAGGGAATCCCCTGGCATTCCAGTGGTTAGGACTCGGCACTTTCACTGCCATGGACCGGGGTTCGATCCCTGGTCAGGGAACTAAGATCCTGCAAGTAGTGTGGCGCAGCTAAAAAAAAAGAAAAAGAAAAAGAAAAAAAAGAAAATTACAAGTTAAAATAACCACTACACACCTATTAGAATGGCTAAAACCCAAAACACTGACAACAACAAATGCAGGTGAGGATGTGGAGCAACAGGAACTCTTGGTCATTGCTGGTGGGAATGCAAAATGTTGTAGCTACCTTGGGAGAGAGTTTGGCAATTTTTTACAAAGATAAACATAGGCTCCATAAATCCAGTCATGTTGCTCCTAGGAATTGACCTAAATGAGTTGAAAACATATGTCCACCCAAAATTTTGCACATGAATGTTTATAGCAGCTTTATTTGTGATTGCCGAAACTTGAAAGCAAACAAGATGTCCTTCAGTAGGTGAATGGATAAACAAACTGTTATACATCCAAACAATGGAATATTATTCAACAATAAAAAGAAATGATCTATTAAACCATGAAAAGACACAAAGAAACCTTTAGTGCATATTGTTTTATGAAAGAAACCAATTTGAAAAGGCTACACGTGGTATGTTATGGACTGATTGTGTCCCCCGAAAATTCAAATGTTGGAGCTCTAAAAAAGTTGGAGCTGTAACCCCCAATTTGACTGTATTTGGAGATAGGGCATTTGGGGAGGTAATTAAGGTTAAATGAAGTCATAAGTGTGGGGCCCTAATTGGATAGGACTGGTGTCCTTAAAAGAGAGGAAAAGACACCAGCACTCTCTCTCTTTCTCTGCCCACACACAGACAAGAGGCCATGTGAGGACACAGCAAGATGGAGACCATCAACAAGCCAGGAGGAGAGGTCTCACCAAACACCAACCCTGATGGCACCTTGATATTGGCCTTCTGGCCCCTAGAACTGTGAGAAAAAAATCTGCTGTTTAAGCCACCCAGTTTGTGTTATCTTCTTATGGCAACCCAAACAGAGAAATACATGGTATGATTCCAAATATCAGCTATCTGAAATAGGCAAGACTATAGAGACAATAAAAAGACCAGTGGTTGCCAGAGGTTCAGGAAGAGGGAGGGAGATTTCAATAGGTAGAGTTCAGGGCATTTCTGGGACTGTGAAACTATTCTATGTGATACTGTAATGATGGATACATGAGCTTATTCATTTTTCAAAACCCATGGAACATACAGCACAGAGAATGAGCCACAATGTAAACTATGGACTTTAATAATAATGTACATTATTTAATAATAATGTATCAATACTGGTTCACCAATGTTAACAAATGTACCACACTAATGCAAGATGTTAATAACTATGCATGAGTTATTAATACTTTCTCTGCACTTTTTCTATAAACCTACTCTAAAAAATAAAGTTTATTAAGACTTTTAAAAATTAATATCCTAAATGTTAAAAATTAGCATCATGGATAACTACCAGTTTTTTCTTCACAGTTATGTGTACTTTAATATAGTACCTATATTATCCAGTTGTCTGTCATGTTCTTGAAAGTATTTTTCTGGTTTGCTGTTGACATTTTAAAGTTAAGGGGTTTGATTGTTTGTTTGTTTTACAGAAGACTAGCCCCAAGTCAACTAAGAATGTAGCATATTTGTGACCTAAAGATGACAAGGTTGTTCTGCTTTTTAAAGAAAAATAACATTCACCTCGAATACTTGAAAACACTGCATATTTAGTTATTTTCACATTTGCCATTAGTCTACCATGTGAAGAAGGTGAAGATGAGGAGAGAAGTCAGAGTCGTTCAGCTCCCCTTAGAAAGTAGATGCACTTCACCAAGATGGGGCAAGCCTGCCTGCCAGCTAGCACCTTGCTTGAAGTGATGGTGGTTGCCAGGAACCATATATGCCCCAAATCTCATACACCCCTTTTTCCAGAGACATTAAAGAAGGATTCTGGGGCTTCCCTGGTGGCGCAGTGGTTGGGAGTCCGCCTGCCGATGTGGGGGGCACGGGTTTGTGCCCCGGTCCGGGAGGATCCCGCATGCCGCGGAGCGGCTGGGCCCGTGAGCCATGGCCACTGGGCCTGCGTGTTCGGAGCCTGTGCTCCAAAGTGGGAGAGGCCACAGCATGAGAGGCCCACGTACCACAAAAAAAAAAAAAAAAAAAAAGGATTCTGAATTTGTTTGTATTGAGTATCTACAAAATTTAAAGCATATATTATCCCTTCTAAGTAAATTCTCAGGACCACTCATCTTTTACTGCCCCGTCTCCTCCTACTCTTCTTCCACTTTTTTTTTTTTTTTTTTTTTGGCAGTACGCGGGCCTCTCAGTGTTGTGGCCTTTCCCGTTGCGGAGCACAGGCTCCAGATGTACAGGCTCAGCGGGGCCATGGCTCACGGGCCCAGCTGCTCCGCGGCATGTGGGATCTTCCCGGACCAGGACACGAACCCACGTCCCCTGCATCGGCAGGCGGACTTTCAACCACTGTGCCACCAGGGAAGCCCTCTTCCTCTATTTTTTATCCCTGGTCCTATGTTCCTATGTTCCAGCTTTCAATATCTGCTCTGCTCTCTCCACTTCCTTTCTTCTTCCTTCTGGTACCTTCTGTATCATTTTCTCCAATATATCTTTCAGTTCATTTTATATCATTTATTGTTAAAACCACCTATTAATGTTTTGTTTTGTTTTTTTTAATTCTTTTATTTCAGAGAATTTCAAAGTTCTCCAAACATACACATATACAAAATAGAAGAGTAAAATGAATGCTCATAGCCCCATGGCCCTGCTTCAATAATTGTCTTTTTTCATTTTTTTTAAACCAATGGATTTTAATATAACAGAATATCATAAGATGTCTTTTTTCATTTATACTCCCATATTTTCTCTACAACTAAGTATTATTTGAAGCAAATCTGATAATCTTTTTTCAAGACTACTTTTATTTATTTATTTTTATAATTTTTATTGGAGTATAGTTGATTTACAACGTTGTGTTAGTTTCAGGTGTACAACAAAGTATCTCCACTCTTTTTTAGATTCGTTTCCCATATAGGCCATTACAGAGTATTTAGTAGAGTTCCCTGTGCTATACAGTAGGTCCTTATTACTTATCTATTTTGTATATATAGTAGGGTGTATATGTCAATCCCAATCTCCCAATTTATCCCTCTCCCCACTTAACCCCTGGTAACCATGTTTGTTTTCTACATCTGTAACTCTATTTCTGTTTTGTAGATAAGTTCATTTGTACCCTATTTTTAGATTCCACATATAAGCGATATCATATGATATTTGTCTTTTTCTGACTTACTTCACTCAGTATGACTCTAAGTCCATCCATGTTGCTGCAAATGGCATTATTTCTTTTTTATGGCTGTGTAATATTCCATTGTATATATGTATCACATCTTCTTTATCCCTTCATCTGTTGATGGACATTTAGTTTGCTTCCATGTCCTGGCTATTGTAAATAGTGCTGCAATGAACATTGTGGTGCATGTCTCTTTTTGAATTATGGTTTTCTCTGGATATATACTCAGTAGTGGGATTGTTGGATCATATGGTAGCTCTATATTTAGTTTTTTAAGGAACCTCCATACTGTTCTCCATAGTGGCTATTCCAATTTACATTCACACCAACACTGTAGGAGGGTTGGCTTCTCTGCCCACAGTATCGCCTCACACCGGTCAGAATGGCCATCATCAAAAAATCTACAAACAATAAATGCTGGAGAGGGTGTCAATACTGCTTTTAAACACATGGCTAGCTCTCCTTGATAGGCATTCCCTGGCCCCTGCTTGTTTGTTCATCCTCTAGGAGATTCTATCAGAGCCTTAGGGTATAGTGAGAAAAGATTGGGAAAGTGTAGCATACCAGGGCAGAGAGAAGAAGCTGATACTAGAGGTCTCGAAGCTATTGCCTCTCTTGGGAGTCATGTGGCACAGTGATCAGTTTGTAATTAGTGTTAGTGTTTACATCTAATATGGTATTCATGTTTCTAATAATTTACTTTCAACTGTTCTGTGTCCTAATATTTAAAGTTTGTGTCTTATAAGACTATTCTTGGGTCTGTTTTTTAGTTAGTCTAATAATATCTGCCTTTTAGTTGGGATGTTTAGTCCTTTCACTTTTAATGTAATTACTGACATGGATTTAAGTCTGTCATCTCAGTATTTGTTTTCTATTTGTCCCATACACTTTTGCTCTTCCTTTAATGGATTTTTTTGGATTAGTCAAAATTTTCCCTCCTATTTTGTCTACCTTCTTATACTAACTGGAGATGTTTTGATGATGTAGGGAATAAATTACTAACTCAAAAACCTTATGCACCAAAATTCACATAGTCACAGTTCTTACCTTTATACTTTTATATTGTGGGTATTATTTTTTTTCTATGTGAAACGATTTGGTCTCCTATTACAAGGTATATGTGGGTGGTGCATATGTGTAAGGTTGTGGGGGGGGGCATGTGTCATGCATATGTGAATGTGTTGCATATGTGAGTATGTGTACAAACATGTATGCTTGCACATGGGTCTGCATGTATAGTGTGCCATGTGTGTGTTGCCTTTAAATCCTAAATATCTAGGTGATGAATTTTTTTTTTTTTTTTTTTTTTGCGGTACACAGGCCTCTCACTATTGTGGCCTCTCCCATTGCGGAGCACAGGCTCCGGATGCGCAGCCTCAGACGCCATGGCTCACGGGCCCAGCCACTCCGCGGCATGTGGGATCCTCCCGGACTGGGGCACGAACCCGTGTCCCCTGCATTGGCAGGCGGACTCTCAACCACTGCACCACCAGGGAAGCCCTAGGTGATGAATTTTAAGAGCTCATTTCATAATTTAATGATATCACTTCATTAATTTCTGACTACAATAAAGTAATTCATTAAATGACAACAGACTGGTCTATCAGAATAAATGTTTCTGCCAAACTGTTTTAGCTTGTAAGCCAGAATTTAACGCAAGTATTTGAAGAAAAAAGTTGTGCATTCATAAAATCTCTCAAGGGGCAGATATGAATGATGTCCTAATTTAATTCAGTATGTATTTCCATAAAATCGTACAATAAAATTCATGAAACATAATAAGATATCGTGTCAGACACTTGTAGCATTGGAGAAACATATGCTGTATTGATTTCATGTCAGCTTTCTTTTTTTGACTGATTTCTTAAGGAAATACCTTCCTCTCCCTCTGGTGATATGCTTGAACTTTGTTTGGAAAGCTTCAGGGGAAGGGAGGTTTGGGGCAGACTGCCTAGAGAACTTATTTCCCTTGGTGATTGATATGATCCAGGCTTACAGCATGCAGGTATGATGCAAGTCTGTACATGTGTGGAGATTATGTTTAACCAAGAGTTTTCTGGTGAAGGGGTAAAACTGAACTCTGGGAAATTTTGAGAAATAATTCTGTGAGGTATAAGTGTAACTAAGGTCTCTTTGATGTGGCTAAGTTCTTCTCTATTAGCAGTAATTATATTAATGTCTTTTACCTTGATTTTGGTACTGTGAGAAAGACAAAAAACCGAGGTCATCCATTACATGAATTCACACTTTTTAAGCACTTGTAATCCTGCCAGGCACCATGGGTAATCTAAAATGAAAAAGTCTGGGTTACTGCTTAAGGAAGACACAGTCAAGTAGAGGGATACATTATGAACACAAATAACCATAGGATAAGGTAGAAAGTGACACGCACCTTAAATTTGAAAAACAGAGGCTGGGATTGATCAAAGAATGCCTCATGAAGGAGGGGACATTTGAGTCGGGCCCTAAAAAATGGGTACAAATTTGATAGCCACTGATGAAGTGTTTTTAGGGGCAGACACATGGTCAAATGTACAGGGATGGGTTTAGGGGAAAAGGAACAATTCTGTTTTTTTGGTATATAAAGTACATAAGAAAGCAGTAATAGATAATTCAGGAAAGATAAGATAGACCATGCCAAGGAGAGTGTTAAAGGTTATTATCATTATTACTAAACAATTAACTTTTTATTATTCCCCTCACTATGTGTTAAAAATAGGACCAGCTGCTGTGTAGACATGCAGAAAAAGGAAACATGGTCTCTATGTGGATAGAAAATAAAATACAGTTCAGTTCCTCCAATTTTGAATTGTCTCCATTCTTTTCAACATTACAAACATTCTGGTTTTTAAAATGCTTTGTTTATATTAATATTTACTTATGTTTACATTTAATTATATTAAATTTTTACTTACTATCATTTATATTGGCATTAAGTGGAAAGCTGGTTCAAATAGCAAAATAGTTTTCCATTGATCTGCTACTCACGGCTACTTTCATCAGTACCACCTGCCTATAGTCCCTGTTACTTATTGAGCTTTTGTCGGCCAAGAGCATAGAGATTTCCAGAACGTTGGTTCTCTTTCCTTAAATTTTAAGCATGCAGAGCTTCAAATATACTAGCCAATCTTTAACATTAAACATCTAGGATATGTATGACCACTACTTAATAATTCCCCTGGCATTGACCTTCTATTCCATGTTCTCCCTAGTTCTAGTCTGTGGTAGGTGGAATACAGAATCTCATTTTTTAAATTTACATTTATTTACCAATTACCAATAAGACTGAACATCTTTTCCTATATTTATTTTACATTCAAGTTTCTTATTCCATAAAATGACTCTCTGTCCTGCCCTTTGATCTCTCTATTAAAACATGTCTTTTTTTGTTTGTTTCTTTTGTTACCTTTTTTATTTTTAGAATTTTATTTATATTTTTGTACAGCAGGTTCTTATTAATTATCCATTTAATACATATTAGTGTATATATGTCAATCCCAATCCCCCAATTCATCACACAACCACCGCTCCCCTGCCCCACCACTTTCCCTCCTTGGCATCCATACATTTTTTCTCTATATCTGTGTCTCTATTTCTCCCCTGCAAACCAGTTCATCTGTACCATTTGTCTAGGTTTCACACATATGCGTTCATATATGATATTTGTTTTTCTCTTTTTAACTTACTTCGCTCTGTGTGACAGACTCTAGGTCCATCGGCCTCACTACAAATAAATCAATTTCGTTCCTTTTTATGGCTGAGTAATATTCCATTGTATATATGTGCCACATCTTCTTTTTTTTTTTTTTTTTTTTCTTTTTGCGGTATGCGGGCCTCTCACTGTTGTGGCCTCTCCCGTTGCAGAGCACAGGCTCCGGACGCGCAGGCCCAGTGGCCATGGCCCACGGGCCCAGCCGCTCCGCGGCATATGGGATCCTCCCAGACCGGGGCACGAACCCGTATCCCCTGCATCGGCAGGCGGACTCTCAACCACTGCGCCACCAGGGAGGCCCTGCCACATCTTCTTTACCCATTCATCTGTTGATGGACACTTAGGTTGCTTCCATGTCCTGGCTATTGTAAATAGAGCTGCAATGAACATTTTGGTACATGACTCTTTTTGAATTATGGTTTTCTCAGGGTATATGCCCAGTAGTGGGATTGCTGGGTTGTATGGTGGTTCTATTATTAGTTTTTTAAGGAACCACCATACTGTTCTCCATCGTGGCTCTATCAATTTACATTCCCACCAACAGTGCAAGAGGGTTCCCTTTTCTCCACACCCTCTCCAGCATTTATTGTTTGTAGATTTTTTGATGATGACCATTCTGATTGGTGTGAAATGATACCTCATTGTAGTTTTGACTTGCATTTCTCTAATAATTAGTGATGTTGAGCAGCTTTTCTTGTGCTTCTTGATGATCTCTATGTCTTCTTTGAAGAAATGTCTATTTAGGTCTTCTGTCCATTTTTGGATTGGGTTGCTTGTTTTTTTAATATTGAGCTACATGAGCTGTTTATATATTTTGGAAATTAATCCTTTGTCCATTGATTCGTTTGCAAATATTTTCTCCCATTCTGAGGGTTGTCTTTTTGTCTTGTTTGTAGTTTCCTTTGCTATGCAAAAGCTTTTAAGTTTCATTAGGTCCCATTTGTTTATTTTTGTTTTTATTTCCATTACACTAGGAAGTGGATCAGGAAAGATCTTGCTGTGATTTATGTCAAAGAGTGTTCTTCCTATGTTTTTCTCTAAGAGATTTATAGTATCTGGTCTTACATTTAGGTCTTGAATCCATTTGAGTTTATTTTTGTGTATGGTGTTAGGGAGTGTTCTAATTTCATTCTTTTACATGTAGCTGTCCAGTTTTCCCAGCACCACTTATTGAAGACACTGTCTTTTCTCCATTGTATATCTTTGCCTTCTTTGTCATAGATTAGTTGACCATAGGTGCATGGGTTTATCTCTGAGCTTTCTATCCTGTTCCATTGATCTATATTTCTGTTTTTGTGCCAGTACCACATTCTCTTGATTACTATAGCTTTGTAGTATAGTCTGAACTCAGGGAGCCTGATTCCTCCAGCTCTGTTTTTTTCCCTCAAGACTGCATTGGCTATTTGGGGTCTTTTGTGTCTCCATACAAATTTTAAGATTTTTTCTTCTAGTTATGTAAAAAATGTCATTGGTAACTTGATAGGGATTGCATTGAATCTGTGGATTGCTTTGGGTAGTATAGTCATTTTCACACTATTGATTCTTCCAATCCAAGAACATGGTATATCTCTCCATCTGTTGGTATCCTCTTTAATTTCTTTCATCAGTGTCTTACAGTTTTCTGCATACAGGTCTTTTGTCCCCCTAGGTAGGTCTATTCCTAGGTATTTTCTTCTTTTTGTTTCAGTGGTAAATGGGAGTGTTTCCTTAATTTCTCTTTTAGATTTTTCATCATTAGTGTATAGAAATGCAAGAGATTTCTGTGCATTAATTTTGTATCCTGCAACTTTACCAAATTCATTGATTAGCTCTAGTAGTTTTCTTGTGGCATCTTTAGGATTCTCTAAGTGTAGTAACATGTCATCTGCAAACAGTGACAGTTTTACTTCTTCTTTTCCAATTTATATTCCTTTTATTTCTTTTTCTTCTCTGATTGCCGTGGCTGGGACTTCCAAAACTATGTTGAATAATAGCGGTGAGAGTGGACATCCTTGTTTTGTTCCTGATCTTAGAGGAAATGCTTTCAGTTTTTCACCATTGCGAATAGTGTCTGCTGTGGGTTTGTCATATATGGCCTTTATTATGTTGAGGTAGGTTAGGTTCACTCTATGTCCACTTTCCGGAGAGTTTTTATCATAAATGGATGTTGAATTTTTTGTCAAAAGCTTTTTCTACATCTATTGAGATGATCATATGGTTTTTATTTCTTCAATTTGTTAATATGGTGTATCACACTGGTTGATTTGCATATATTGAAGAATCCTTGCATCCCTGGGATAAATCCCACTTGATCATGGTGCATGACCCTTTTAATATGTTGTTGGATTCCGTTTGCTAGTATTTTGTTGAGGATTTTTGCATCTATATTCATGAGTGATATTGGTCTGTAATTTGCTTTTTTTGTAGTACCTTTGTCTGGCTTTGGTATCAGGGTTATGGTGGCCTCATAGAATGCGTTTGGGAGTGTTCATTCCTCTGAAATTGTTTGGAAGACTCTGAGAAAGATGGTTGTTAGCTCTTCCCTAAATGTTTAATAGAATTCACCTGTGAAGCCATCTGGTCCTGGTCTTTTGTTTGTTGGAAGATTTTTAATCACAGTTTCAATTTCATTACTTGTGATTGGTCTGTTCATATTTTCTATTTCTTCCTGGTTCAGTCTTGGAAGGTTATACCTTTCTAAGAATTTGTCAATTTCTTCCAGAGTGTCCATTTTACTGGCATAGAGTTGCTTGTAGTAGTCTCTTAGGATGCTTTGTATTTCTGCCGTGTCTGTTGTCACTTCTCTTTCATTTCTAATTTTATTGATTTGAGTCTTCTCCCTCTTCTTCTTGATGAATCTGGCTAATGGTTTATCAATTTTATTTATCTTCTCAAAGAACCAGCTTTTAGTTTTATTCCTCTTTGCTATTGTTTTCTTTGTTTCTATTTCATTTATTTCTGCTCTGATCTTTATGACTTCTTTCCTTCTGCTAACATTGGGTTTTGTTTTGTTCTTCTTTCTCTAGTTCCATTAGGTGTAAGGTTAGATTGTTTATTTGAGATTTTTCTTGTTTCTTGAGGTAGGCTTGTATTGCTATAAACTTCCCTCTTAGAACTGCTTTTGCTGCATCCCATAGGTTTTGGATCATCGTGTTTTCATAGTCATTTGTCTCTAGGTATTTTTTGATTTCCTCAGTGATCTCTTGGTTATTTAGTAACCAATTGTTTAGCCTCCATGTGTTTGTGGTTTTTATTGTTTTTTTTCCCTGTAATTGATTTCTAATCTCATAGCATTGTGGTCAGAAAAGATGCTTGATATGATTTCAATTTTCTTAAATTTACTGAGGCTTGATTTGTGATCCAAGATGTGATCTATCCTGGAGAATGTTCCGTGTGCACTTGAGAAAAAGTGTAATCTTTTGTTTATGGATGGAATGTCCTATAAATATCAATTAAATCTATCTAGTCTTTTGTATCATTTAAAGCTTGTGTTTCCTTATTAATTTTCTGTTGGGCTGATCTGTCCATTGATGTAAGTGAGGTGTTAAAGCCCCCTCTATTTTTGTGTTACTGTCAATTTCCTCTTTTATAGCTGTTAGCAATTGCCTTATGTATTGAGGTACTCCTATGTTGGGTGCATATATATTTATAATTGTTATATCTTCTTCTTGGATTGATCCCTTGATCATTATGTAGTGTCCTTCCTTGTCTCTTGTAACATTCTTTATTTTAAAGTCCATTTTATCTGATATGAGTATTGCTACTCCAGCTTCCTTTTGACTTCCATTTGCATGGAATATCTTTTTCCATCCCCTCACTTTCAGTCTGTATGTTTCCCTAGGTCTGAAGTGGGTCTCTTGTAGACAGCATATATATGTTTCTCGTTTATGTATCCATTCAGTGAGCCTGTGTCTTTTGGTTGGAGCATTTAACCCATTCACGTTTAAGATAATTATTGATATGTATGTTCCTATTACCATTTTCTTAATTGTTTTGGGTTTGTTTTTGTCAGTCCTTTTCTTCTCTTGTGTTTCCCACGTAGAGAAGTTCCTTTAGCATTTGTTGTAGAGCTGGTTTGGTGGTGCTGAATTCTCTTAGCTTTTGATTGTCTGTAAAGCTTTTGATTTCTCCATCAAATCTGAATGAGATCCTCGCCGGCTACAGTAATCTTGGTTGTAGGTTCTTCCCTTTCATCACTTTAAATAATCATGCCACTACCTTAAAGCTTGTAGAGTTTCTCTGGAGAAATCAGCTGTTAAGCTTATGGAAATTTCCTTGTGATTTTTTGTCTTTTTTCCTTTGTTGCTTTCAATAATTTTTCTTTGTCTTTAATTTTTTTCAATTTGATTACTGTGTCTTCACGTGTTTCTCCTTGGGTTTATCCTGTCTGGGACTCTCTGCACTTCCTGGATTTGGGTGGCTATTTCCTTTCCCATGTTAGGGAAGTTTTTGACTATAATCTCTTCAAATATTTTCTCGGGTCCTTTCTCTCTCTCTCTTCTGCTTCTGGGACCCATATAATGCGAATGTTGTTGTGTTTAATGTTGTCCCAGAGGTCCCTTAGGCTGTCTTCATTTCTTTTCAGTCTTTTTTTCTTTACTCTGTTCTGTGGCAGTGAATTCCACCATTCTGTCTTCCAGGTCACTTATCCATTCTTCTGCCTCATTTATTCTGCTATTGATTCCTTCTAGTGTATTTGTCATTTCAGTTGTTATATTGTTCATCTCTGTTTGTTTGTTCTTTAATTCTTCTAAGTGTTTGCCCTTTAATTCTTCTAGGTCTTTGTTAAATATTTCTTGCATCTTCTTGATCTTTGCCTCCATTCTTTTACTGAGGTCCTGGATCATCTTCACTATCATTATTCTGAATTCTTTTTCTGGAAGGTTGCCTATCTCCACTTCATTCAGTTGTTTTTCTGGGGTTTTATCTTGTTCCTTCATCTGGTACATAGCCCTCTGCCTTTTCATCTTGTCTGTCTTTCTGTGAATGTGGTTTTTGTTCCACAGGCTGCAAAATTGTAGTTCTTCTTGCTTCTGCTGTCTGCCCTCTGGTGGATGAGGCTATCTGAGAGGCTTGTGCAAGTTTCCTGATGGGAGGGACTGGTGGTGGGTAGAGCTGGCTGTTGCTGGTTGGCAGAGCTTAGTAAAACTTTACTCTGCTTGTCTGCTGGTGGGTGAGGCTGGGTTCCCTCCCTGTTGGTTGTTTGGCCTAAGGCGACCCAACACTGGAACCTACCTGGCTCTTTGGTGGGGCTAATGGTGGACTCTGGGAGGGCTCACGCCAAGGAGTACTTCCCAGAACTTCTACTGCCAGTGTCCTTGTCCCCATGGTGAGACACAGCCACCCCCCGCCTCAGCAGGAGACCCTCCAACACTATCAAGTAGGTCTGGTTCAGTCTCCTATGGGGTCGCTGCTCCTTTCCCTGGGTCCCTATGTGCACACTACTTTGGGTGTGCCCTTCAAGTGTGGAGTCTCTTTTTCCCCTGTGCTGTCGAAGTCCTGCAATCCAATCCCGCTAGCCTCCCAAGTCTGATTCTCTAGGAATTCCTCCTTCCGTTGCCGGACACCCAGGTTGGGAATCCTGATGTGGGGCTCAGAACCTTCACTCCAGTGGATGGACTTCTGTGGTATAAGTGTTTTCCAGTTTGTGAGTCACCCACCAAGCAGTTATGGATTTAATTTTATTGTGATTGTGCCCCTCCTACTGTCTCATTGCAGCTTCTCCTTTGTCTTTGGATGTGGGGTATCTTTTTTGGTGAGTTCCAATGTCTTCCTGTTGATGAATGTTCAGCAGTTAGTTGTGATTCCGGTGTTCTTGCAAGAGGGAGTGAGAGCATGTCCTTCTACTCCGCCATCTTGAACCAATCTCCAAAACATTTGTCTTTTTAAAAAATTGACCTGTAGGACTATTTACATGTTTTAAATACTAATCCTTTATCAAGTATATGCCTTATAATAAATACAGTCATTTTGAGGTTTGTCTTCATTTAATTTATGGTATCTGTTGATGTACAGAAGTTTTAAATCTTAATTTGGCCTAGTTTATGAATCTTACCCTTAATGATATGTAGTTGTAAAATCTTGCCTAAAATCATCCTTTCCAAATCCAAGATCATAAAGATATTTTCCTATATTTTCTTCTAAAAATTTTAAAGTTTTTCTGTTCACATTTACATCTTTTATTCACCTGAAATCTGTTTGGGGGCATCATATGAAGCAGATATTGAAATATAATTTTTCAGTATGGACAACCAGCTCTTCCAGCATCCTGTCCCCAGGAGTCAGTAGTTCCTCTGTTAGATAACAAGCTTCCATATATGTGGATCTATTTATAGACTGTTCATCAGTCTAGTTGCTCTCTCCCTGTACTAACCTACTCTGTCATAAACCACACTGTCCTAATTACAATAGCTTCAAGATATAAGATACATGATTTTTTTTTAATTTTTACATTTCTTATTGAACTTTAGTTGGTTTACAATGTTGTGTTAGTTTCTGGTGTGCAGCAAAGTGATTCAGTTATATATATATATTTTTTTTTCTTTTTCATTATGGTTTATTATAGGATATTGAATATAGCTCCCTATGCTATACAGTAGGACCTTGTTGTTTATCTATTTTATATAGAATAGTGTACATCTGCTAATCCAAAACTCCTAATTTGTCCCTTCCCAACCTGCTTTCCCCTTTGGTAATCATAAGT
This sequence comes from Mesoplodon mirus, assembly GCF_964341445.2. Classification (NCBI taxonomy): domain Eukaryota; kingdom Metazoa; phylum Chordata; class Mammalia; order Artiodactyla; family Ziphiidae; genus Mesoplodon; species Mesoplodon mirus. The sequence goes on along the minus strand of NC_138986.1, from coordinate 98,401,140 downwards.
TTGTCTTCTATATCTGTGAGTCTGTTTCTGTTCTGTAAATAAGTTCATTTGTATCATAGTTTAGATTCCACATATAAGTGATATCATATAGTACCTGTCTTTCTCTTTCTGACTTCATTAAGTATAATAATTTCTAGGTCAATCCATGTTGCTGCAGATGACATTATTTCATTATTTTTCATGGCTGAGTAGTATTCCAGTATATATAATGCTATATATCTATATCTATATCTATATCTATATCTATATATCCCATCTTCTTTATCCATTCACTAATCAATGGACATTTAGGTTGCTTCCATGTCCTGAATATTGTAAATAGTGCTGCTATGAACACTGGGCTGCATGTATCTTTTCAAATTACAGTTTTCTCTTGACATACAAGATGCATGATATTTTTTAAAGTGGGCCCCTTTTGTTCTTCCTAAAAATTATTTTGGCAATTCCTGGCCCTTTGCTCATTCAGATGGACTTTAGGGTAATACGGTTTAACTTTCATCAAAAGTAAAAGTCCATTGGGAGAACTGATGTCTTTATGTTACTGAGACTTCCCATGCAAGAACATTTATTTCTTTAATAGCTTTCAATAAGTTTTTCATCTTTCTATAAAAAATGACTTACACACTTGTCAAAAATTTATTTGTAGATAACTTACATGTTTTGTTGCTGTTATAAATGATATCTTTAAATGTTATATTTTTGAACTATTTGTTGCTGGTTTGGGGGATGCAGTTGGTTTGCATAATCATTTATCTTTTGGTTCCTTTGGATACTTTTATGTAGAAAAGCATATAAGTTGAAAATAATGATGGTTTTATGACTTTTTTCTAATCTTTATATCTCCCTTAGTTACATAACAGCTATATATTATATTTGTATATTACTATGTATAATATAGTATATGGGGTACAAATATATAGTATACAGTATATGGTATAGTATACCTATATATGGTATTACTATAGCAATATTATATAATAATATACTAATTATATATATTACATATAATTACATATACAGACACTATAAGTAGAAAAGGGCTAACCTGTAAAGGGCTATCTATCTGTGATTATTTTTAGTGGTAAGTCCAGGAGCTGGTTTAAGTAACTATATTCAGTAATTTACTATTAAAATTAGACCTGTAAATACATTTCAATATTAGCCTGAAATAAAATTGAATATGCTGTTTATCAGGATTCATTAACTTAGGCTCTGCACTTTAAGTCAGTTTTCCAGAAATGGTAATAAGTTTGTATTGACCCAATACAACTTTGCCACTAAGTGTTCCTGAGGACCAAAGACATAGTATTAGTTACTAAGTATAAAAGTATAATGCAAAGATCTGGTTGCAGATCCCCCAAATCAGCGGATTCAAAGCATGGACATTATTAAGGGCATACACATCATGTGCATTTACACATTTCACATTAAAATAAAATGTTAAGGTGTGCTTTTTAAAATTTATTTTTAACTGCCTTTATTGACCAACTGCTTTTCCCAAGCACATCAAAAATATCATTCGCTTCTACTGCTGACCAGGGCTACATTGGGGTCATAATTAGTACACTGTTGATTGACATAAAGTCTAAGCCACAGACAAAACTCCAGTCTTCAACATTGTCTCTCTTGTTTGCTTAGCTCGGTAGCCAGCCACCGACATGTATAGAGGAGCTTTGTGCAAGCACCGATTGTCAAAAGGCTGTGCTTTCATCCACACCATTAATTTCTGAAGCCAGAAGACAGCATGGTGAGTGCACTGACAAACACTACTACAGAGAATCCCAGGACAAATAATCCTAGAAAAGATCAGCTCCTCTAGGATTGAACGGATCTTCATTTCTTGACCTGGGCAGCTGTAGGGTGTGTCAAGTATAGTACGAGGGTAAATACTAATGGTGCTTTAGAGGTAGACACTACCTTTCATCACAGAAGTTCACATTTTTCATTAGATGCTTTCCTTTGTCCTGACAACACTGCAATGGGATACATAGTAATTAATTCATGTTTTCATTTTCAAATAGGGACACCACACACAAAAGGAGCCCACTTATTTACTCAGATTTTCCTACAATTCTACCAGTTCCAGTCTTACTTAATCTCCTCCACCAGGCACACATATTCAGAAAGTTCTGGTGCCATCAGGTTCACCAGACCCTGCTTGTGACCCTCCACGTGTTTGCTGTCTGTGACCCTCCACGTGTTTGCTGTCTGCTCTGTCTCTCTGGGGATGATGTTACACAGCTGTTGGCAACTTTATGTCCTCCAGTGTTCTTCCTCCCCTTAATCCAAACAGGACAGAGGTAGTGAGAGTGGAGAGAGAAGCACTTCAGCTAAAATCTCATTGCCCCGACTGCTAACTAGTACGACTTTGCAATGTTTCCAGAGACTATTTTGTGTTATCAGCATCATAATGACAAATACATTAAACTGACTAAAAGGACTCTTTGAACTCTAACCAGAATGGACAAGTTATATGTTACAGGGGGTTCTATGAATTATGTTCATTAGGGTTATTCTCTGTGACTGGTTCCATGGGATTGTCTAAATGAAAATGACTTGGGCTTAGAGCAGCCATAATTAGAAGGGAAAGGAAGTGCTGAGAACTTTCTAAATCGGTGTGAAGACAGTGGTAGAACAAAAGACACTACGAGCGGGGGGGGATCATTGGAATTCATCTGGTCTAAATGCTCATTTTACAGATTAAGTAATAGCCAACATGTTTCTCATCAGGAACACCACTGGCGTTTGGGCAGGACAGTTCTTTGCTCTGAAGGACCATCCCACACATTGCAGGATGTTTAGTATCCCTGGCACCTGCCCACTAAATGCCAGGAAGCGCCAGTCATTATGACAACCACAATTCCCCTGCCAACGTCCCAGTGGGCCCTCCCAGAGGGAGCGGTACCCTCGCTGTTGAAAACCTCTGAGCCAAATTGCTCAGAGACAACCAGGAAACCCGTGCTAACACAACTGACTCACTGACAGCACTTCTGAGACTTTAATGTGTGTGAGAATCAACAAGCGATCTTATTAAAAATGCAGACTCTGGGGCTTCCCTGGTGGCGCAGTGGTTGGGAGTCTGCCTGCCGATGCAGGGGGCATGGGTTCGTGCCCCGGTCCGGGAGGATCCCACGTGCCGCAGAGCGGCTGGGCCCGTGAGCCATGGCCGCTGAGCCTGCGCGTCCGGAGCCTGTGCTCCGCAACGGGAGAGGCCACAGCAGTGAGAGGCCCGCGTACCGCAAAAAAAAAAAAAAAAATGCAGACTCTGACTCAGGAGGTCTGGGATGGAGAGTGAGATTCTGCATTTCTAACCAGCTTGTAGGTGATGTCGAGATTGTGAGTTTGCAGATCCCACTTCGAGTAACAAGGGTCCAAGCATCTAAATGAGAGGACGTCTGAACTGTCTTGGTGTCCTTACCAGTTCATTTACCACCCAGAGTTGTGGCTTCAAAATTCCACAAATGGTACCTGCTCTCTGTACAAGCTTCTCAGGAGATCAGCTCTAGCTTTGTCTTGGGGTCTCTGTGTCTGATTCTTCTCCTGGGTGACCTGATGGCAGACTCTGCCTTTACCTGTCTGCACAGCAGGCTTCAGACTATTTTTTTGTTTGTTTCCAGAGCCTGATTTTATGTAAGTCCCTCTCTCGGAGTCTCATATCCTCACCTGTCCAGCTGCAGCTCCTGGAAGCCCAGCTGAGACCAAAAGCAAGGTGCCTGCTTGCTAGCTGAGCTGGCGGAGGTAGGTGGGTTCTGGGAGAGCCTAGGAGCTGTCATTTGTCTCAGTGACGGAGCTGCCCATAGCCCGGGTTTCCTGACTCCTGCCCAGAGTTCCTCCCCAGAGGTCCATGTTCCTGTTTCCCTTCTATTCCTACCATTAAGTGAAACTATGTGTCACTCAGTATATCTGTTTAACTCACCAGGAAACTGCCACCTACTCTGCTTTAGCAAGAAGGCTCCTCATGGACCAGCTTCCTGGTTGAAGTGCAATGTTGAGAACTCTTGCAAAGTAGAACAAATGGTATAATAAGAAGTAAGTTCCCACAGGCATTGTCATTGATTTTTTTTTCCATTCCTGGAACTTGGAAGTAGCTGATGGGAAGATTTGGAGATGGTTTCATCTCCACTGTTGATAAGACAAAGAGCTATAAAGGAATTCAATTACTAGTCACAGAAAATCAGCTCTATATTCTCCCTTATCTTTTCTGGTTCCCTCCATCCCTTTTCAGCCAAAGAAACAAGTCAGAAGGCCATCCATGTGGGTGGGTAGGCATTTCATGGGGAGCAAGCTTCTCTGAAACTCCATAATATCTGTCTTAGCCTGGGTTCCTCTGAAAGCAGAGTCTGAGACAGATGTTTGTGTGATGGTAGATTATTTGAGAATGGAGATTCCGTGGAGCAGCAGGGCAGACAGAGGGAGTCAAACAGAAAGTGAGGGGAAGAAAAATAAGGATAATTATCAAGTCAGCCCCTGGTACAGGTGATGGTGCTGGATTCCTCCTGGACCCTATGAACTGACTTGAGAGCTCTCTAACTAGAGGACAAAAGGAAGAAGCATTTACCTGTCACTTCCCACTCCCCGTTGGCCAAGGGTGGGCCCACAGGCGTTGACTCCCTTGAACTTTCAGGTTTTGCAGGTGTGAGTGTCCAGCAAGTTCCCAGAGGACCTCAGAGCTGGTCAGAGTCTGTGAGGAAGCCTAGAGCAGGAGGTGGGGTTGAGTGAAATTTTAAGCGGTGCCTAAGAGGCAATAATCCTTGAGACAATAGAGGATACTGGAAACAGTTCTGGGAGTCATGGGAAATGGAGGTATCCCCCTCGAAGTGTCTTTGGCAGGCCAAGCACTGGCTCTTGTTTTTATATGCGAGCTGTACTTTCTGAAAATCATGCTTCCAACCTGCATTCTGTAACCCTGCATTGTCACAGCAAGGGCCCAGATGGGGAGTCTGGAAATTTTAGAGAATTACAGACAATTTAGACCATTTTCCAAGTGTTGGTTTCTCATCCTCAACTTTGAGTTTGGGAACACTGACCATAAAAACAGCTTTGGAAAACTGGATATGTACATGCAAAAGAATGAAGTTGGGCCCTACTTATACCATAGACAAAAATTAACTCAAAATTCATCAAAGACCTAAACATCAGAGCAAAAACTATAAAACTCTTACAAGAAAACAAAGGGGGAAAACTTCTTGACAGTGGATTTGGCAATTATTTCTTGGAAGTAACACCAAAGACAGGCCAAAAAAAAAAAAAAAGTAAAAATAGATAAATTGGACTACATCAAAATTAAAAATTTCTATGTACCAAAGGACTCCCAACATGGAATAGAAGAAAATATTTGTAAATCATGTATCTGATAAGGGGTTGGCATCTAGAATATGTAAAGAACTCCTACAACTCAACAACAAAGAAACCAACAACTCAATTTAAAAATGGGCGAAGGACTTGAATAGATACATCTCAAAAGAAGACACATAAATGGCCAAAAAGCACATGGAAAGATGCTCACCATAACTTATCAGGGAAGTGCAAATCAAAACCACAATGAGATGCCACCTTATACCCATTAGGATGGCTACTGTATTAGTTTATTATGGCTGCCGTAACAAAAGCCCACAGGCTGGGTGGCTTAAACAGTAGAACTCTCTTTTCTCACAGTTCTGGAGGCTGGAAGTCCCGAGGTGTTGGCAGGTTTGGTTCCTTGCGAGGCCTCTCTCCGTGGCAGCCTTTCACTCTGTCCTCACCTGGACTTCTCTCTGTGTATGCACATCCTTGGTTTTTCTCTGGATGAGCTAATCTCCTTTTCTTATGAAGACACTAGTCAGATTGGATTAAATCTCACCCTAATGTCTTCATTTTAATTTAGTTACCTCTTAAAGGCCCTATCTCAAAATATGGTTACACTCAGATAATCATATTGGGACCACAACATATGAATTTTGAGGGGACGTAATTCAGCCCATAACAGCTGTTTTCAGAAAAACAGGTGTTGGCGAGGGTGTGGAAAAATTGGACCCCTTGTGCATTGTTGGTAGAAATGTAAAGTGGTGCAGCTACTGTGGAAAGCAGTAGAGTGGTCTTCAAAAACTTAAAAATAAAATTACCTTATGATCCAGCAATTCCACTTTTGGGTATATACCCAAAAGAATTGAAAGCAGGGTCTTGAAGAGATTTTTGTACACACATGTTCATAGCAGCATTATTTACAATAACCAAAACGTGGACGTAACACAAGTGTCCATTGAGAGATGAATGGATAAAGAAAATGTGGTATATACATACAAATGAGCATTATTCAGCCATAAAGAGTAAAGAAATGCTGACATGTGTTATAACATGGATGAACCTTGAGGACATTATGCTAGGTGAAATAAGCCAGTCACAAAAAGACAAATACTGTATGATTCTACTTATATAACACAGTCAAATTCATAGAGACAGAAAGTAGAATGGTGGGTGCCAGGGGTAGTGGTGGATGGGAGGGCAGGGGGATGAATGGGGAATTGTTGTTTAATGGGTGTAGAGTTTCACATCTGCAAGTTGGAAGAGTTTTGGAGGTTGGTTGTACAATAATATGAATGTACTTAATGCCACACTACTGAACTCTATACTTAAAAGTGGTTAAGATGGTAAAGTTTATGTTATATATATTTTGCTGAAATTGAAAGTAGATAAAACAAAATAAACAAATCAAAATATCTATGGAGGTGAGAGAGGAGGAAAGCCATCAGAAAATGGGCAGGGAGTTGGATAAATGGATGAACGAACATAAGCAAGTGGAAATTTTTAAGCTCTTGTAAAACTGTTTCATTACTAAATGGGGATGATTTAAACTACTGAATTTTGCTGACACAAACATAGCTGTTAAGAAATCTGCTGCAAAGGCAGGAACGAACGCTGTAAATCTTGATCTCTTCCCCACTCTTTGCTCCTGAGGCCATGCTACGCAGTGCTTAGAAGCAGACAATGCACTGCAAGGGCAGTGAAAAGAAGCGTCCCTAGGGGTTCAGGGACCCTCTAGCTACTGCTGCACATCTACAGTGTTCTCTTTAGGCATGGCTGGTGCAGGAGCCTAAAGCACTTTGCCAGTAAATTAGTGATGAGAACAGCATAAAGATGTCAGCTTGCAAGCCATTCAAGCAAATTGAAAAATCTGGAAAGATGGTTACACTGGTGCTGGCTGTTAATGCACAAAGTCATACCTCTAATGCTAACCTTATGTTACCTAACATACAATCATCTTTGACAGCCACCAGAAACCAAAAGTCATTGCTTGTGTAAAGCAGCAGGGAAGTGGGAAAGACAAAACCCTTAAAAAAATTTTTTTTATGTTTTGAACGGACTGATTTTCCATTTGGATTTTGCTGATGTCTCTGCCCTCTGCCATTTACTCCTAAGATTTTACAGATACTCTGTAATCTTCTCCAAAGACGTAAGCAAGATAGTATGTAATTTACTTTAATTATATATTATTAACTTTTAAGTTAATCAACTTTTATAAATAGATAAGTAATGGTTTTTCTGACTGATAAAGTTATTTTATAATATACACAATAAATGCTAGCATTTATGAAGAGTCTAAAAGGGATGACAAAGCTCAGAATGAAGGGAAGAGAAATTCACTAAACACTTCAGTTCCTACTACACTCAGAGTTGTTACTATGTGTTTTTGTTTAAAGCAGTTATCCCCATTGGTTTTTTTTTTTTTTTGGTTTGGTTTTTTTTGTTGTTGTTTTGTTTTGCTTTTTTGCGGTACGTGGCCCTCTCACTGTTGTGGCCCCTCCCGTTGCGGAGCACAGGCTCCGGACGCTCAGGCTCAGCGGCCATGGCTCACGGGCCCAGCCTCTCCGCGGCATGTGGGATCTGCCCGGACCGGGGCATGAACCCGTGTCCCCTGCATCGGCAGGCAGACTTTCAACCACTGCGCCACCAGGGAAGCCCATCCTCATTGTTTTAAAAGTTCTTTATGACCTTAATGTTAGGAAAGATTAATCCCATGTAGCAGAATAAAATTTTTATATAAAATGTAAAATCCAGTTTCGAGCACTGGTTTTGAAGAGATACAAATGTACTTGAGCATGTACAGATAACAGTAATTACAGTGAAAGGGTCTAGAATCATTTTATGTGCTAAATGATTAACAAAGCTAGCGATACTAAGAGAAAATATGAGAGACAGATGTTCATGTTAAAATACTTGAAGAGTTACTGAGTAAAAGATAAATTATATTTCTATGACATAAAAGGTAGAAATATGGCTGCTGGATAGAAATGAGACTAGAGAAACATTTTGCCTGTTATAAAGATAAAAGTTCCTATAGCTAGTAGGAATTTTTTAAGTCACATACTAAGGTCTACAGAATGTAATTTTGTTTTCTAAGTCTAGCAGATTTTATCTCAAGTCCCCAGCTGCAGGGAAAAAAAAAAAATTCATTTCAAGGCAAATTAGATCAGTTCAAGATTCCACAGAAAGGGAGCCTTTTTCTTCCTGCAAATGCACCAAGCCGTGCGCCAGAGCACAGGGATTGGTTAAGGAGACACAGGCTGGCCACTCACAAACCGTAGATGACGGGTCCTTGGGGGATGGGGCAGTGGTGGCTCCAGATGGGCCGGTCCAGGGAGGCTGAAAGTCTTACACTCTTTCTTTTTCCCCAGCCGCCTCTCGCTTCCCTCACTCAAAGGATCTTTACATATTCAGGAGATGGGAGGAGGCGAGCTAGGGAGGAATTGGGTCCCTTATTCATCCAGATCCTTCTCGAAGAATTTGATATTTTGAAGTCTCGTTTTGTTTGAATCCACCCATTTGAGGCAATGGAAGCTTCAGACTGCACTTGTGATGGCTCCAATGGGTGAGACCCTTGAGGTGAGAGGAGGAGGAGAGAACCCACCATAAATGGCAATAAAGTTTTCCCCGACTACCATGGATTGGTGCTCAGTATTGCCAGGGTCCTAGGCACTTTACATTTCACCCCTACAATAGCCCTGTGAGATAAATATTATTTTATAACCGTAATAATACCATTATCAAAATAAAACAAAACATCATCACTAACATATAGCCCACAATTAAATTTCCCCTGTTACCCCAAAAGTGATTTTATAACATGTTTTTAAAAATCCAAGATTAAATTTCCAAAAGGCATTTGGTGGTTAATTTTTTTTTTAGCCTATGCTGATGATAATCTCTGAATAAATTATTATATTGAAGGTTGCAAAATGCTGATTTTATTTTATTTTATTTTTTTTTTTTTTTTTTGCGGTATGCGGGCCTCTCACTGTCGTGGCCTCTCCCGTTGCGGAGCACAGGCTCCGGACGCGCAGGCCCAGCGGCCACGGCTCACGGGCCCAGCCGCTCCGCGGCATATGGGATCCTCCCAGACCGGGGCACGAACCCGTATCCCCTGCATCGGCAGGCGGACTCTCAACCACTGCGCCACCAGGGAGGCCCCAAAATGCTGATTTTAAAATGATCATTCCTCCTGTACTTATTTGCTATTTAAAAGAATAATCTTCATATTTGTTTTAAGCTATAGAAACATAGCAAAATTTTTTTTTACTTTTTCTAACTTTTAAAAATTTATTTATTTATTGGCTGCGTTGGGTCTTCACTGCTGTGCGCGGCTTTCTCTAGTTGCAGCGAACGGGGGCTACTCTTCGTTGCGGTGCGCGGGCTTCTCACTGCGGTGGCTTCTCATTGCGGAGCACGGGCTCTAGGTGCCCAGGCTTCAGTAGTTGTGGTGCACGGTATTAGTTGCTCCACGGCATGTAGGATCTTCCCGGACCAGGGCTCGAACCCATGTCCCCTGCACTGGCAGGAGGATTCTTAACCACTGTGCCACCAGGGAAGTCCCTTTCTAACTTTTTTTCAGGTGGTTTCCCCCCCCAGCTTTATTGAGGAATAATTGACACGCAGCATTGTATAGGTTTAAGGTGTAGAACATAATGATTTGACTTACATACATCATGTAATGATTGCAATAGGTTTAGTGAACATCCATTGTCTCATTTAGATACAGCAATAAGAGAAACAGAGAGAAATTTTTTTCCCTTGTGATGAGAACTTTTAGGATTTCCTCTCTTAACGACTTTCATTTATAACGTACAGCAGTGGTATTGTCTTTATCATGTTATACATGATACCCCTGGTACTTATTTGGAAGTTTGTATGTTTTGACCACCATGATCTAGTTCCCTTACCCTCCACTCTCCCTTCTCTCGTAGCCACAAATCTGATCTCTTTTTCTATGAGCTAATTTGTTTGTTTTTGAAGTATAACTGACTTACAACAGATAAATATTTTAATTGCATTTTATAGATAATGAAAGTGAGGTTTACAAGACTAACATCATCGATATCACAGCTTTAAAGAAGCAGAACTGGGATCTGAACCTACAACTGCCTCATCCAAAGCTTGTAAGTTAATATTTTTGGTTCTACTCTGTGCCCCCAACTGCTGTATGTATTAGGAATAAATCAGCTTGACACCACTATGCTCCCTTAGAATAGACTGTGTCAGAGAATTGAAAATTCTTGATCACCTGAGACATTCAGGCAAGAATAGAAGGCTTTTGGCTGAGATAGTTTCTATTGGACAGTAATCTGTAGCATTCATTTCAAATCAACAAAACATTAAAGCTTGAAGGAAATAATCATTTAATCCAACCACCCATGACTCAGAAGCATAATTTTCCTCACAATTCCATAAAATGCTTATTAGACTTTGGGTGCCTAGTAATATTTATGAAACTGCACTAATACTAAGACTGCCACAGAAACGGGGTATGATTATACTTTGGCTGAGCACAAAGCCAATGAAAAAGACACCTTTCCAAATGAACAGCTCCAATGTCTGAACAGTGTTGGCTGAATTCTAGAGTTGCTTGACCTGTTGTAGGGTAATATTCAGTCTCATAAAAAGGAGAATTTTGGGGGGCTTCCCTGGTGGCGCAGTGGTTGAGAGTCTGCCTGCTGATGCAGGGGACACGGGTTCGTGCCCCGGTCCAGGAAGATCCCACATGCCGCGGAGTGGCTGGGCCCGTGAGCCATGGCCGCTGAGCCTGCGCGTCCGGAGCCTGTGCTCTGCAACGGGAGAGGCCACAGCAGTGAGAGGACCGCGTACCGCAAAAAAAGGAGAATTTTTCAGAGTATATGAGCCATGGAGATTGGGTGTAAGCAAACCATGGCCGAACTGCCTACTGATTGTGACAGGCCCAGCCTGACATTCTTTGGGGATGTACCATGAAAGACTTGCTTCAATTACACAGTAATCATAAATGGCTTGATGTGCCATAGCTTCACATGAGCCATAGGAGCAATTCTACTCCACCCTCCTATCTCCAGGAGTGAGTGACAGCTAAGAGTCACTGCATTTCCTACAGTTGTTGCATAGTAAGGCCGGAAAGCTCCAGGAGATGACTTATACTTCTGCTCTCTGCCTTTATACCAGTGAGTGTACTGTTTCTATTATTGGCATATGGAGCACTAACTGATTTGAGAAATTGACAAATACTTCTGAAGATTATAACACCATAAAACATCAAACATAATGGCAAGGTCTCTCTCCCTGGCCCCATGATATTTATAAGTGTGACTAAGGGCCCATTTGAAAATACAGCATGTAATATGCACATATGTAATGCATAATAACAACTACCATTAAATGTAATAAGTAACATAGACAACTATAGTCCCCTCATCTGCCCATTTGCCTAAAATGTTGCCATTTTGTGTTCCTTGACTCCTAAAGGTGATGTGTGTAAGTATGGTTTATATGTTGATGACTCCCCACTGGACATCTTGAACTTGAACCCTTTCCTGAATTCTAGATTTATACATGCAGGGCCACCTCCCCAAACCTATTTTCCCCTAGAAACATCCCTCAAGCCATAAATCAGTGTCTCCCTTTCCCTGCATCTAATCCATTCACAAGTCAGTTCCCCTTTCAAATACATCCTGAATCTGTTCATCTCTTCAGTCTTTTCCTTTCTACTGCTACCGCCCTAGTACAAGCTTCCATCGCGTTTTCTCCAGATTTTTCTAATACATTCAAAGCTGCTCTCCTATTTCCACTCTTGTCCCCTACCATTCTTTTTACACCAACAACCAAAGTGATTACAGATAGATACATAGATAGATAGATAGATAGATCGTTAGATAGATAGATGATAGATAGAGATTGTCTACTTTGTCTCACCAGCATTTTAGGTTCTTCAGTGTGCTATTCCCTATCTATCTATGATGTTCTCACTCCCCTGCTTAAAATCCTTCCTGAGTTTCCACTTCACTTAGAATAAAGCCCTAACTCCTCACCACTGCCTCTGAGGTCCCATGTGACCTGGCTCTCCTTCTCCACATCTCAGCCCACTCCCTGCCAATTCACTGTGCTTCAGTGACTCCTTTCTGTTCTGTAAACTCACCAAAACGATTTCCACATCAAGGCATTTGCACATGTGCCCTTTGTCCAGAATGCTCTTCCCCCAGATCTTTGTATGACCACAGGATCATTCAGACTCCAACTCAAATGCCTGTTCAGAGAGGTCCCTTGAGCTCTACACCTAAAGCAGATCCCTCCCAGCCCGTCACACTCTATCACATCACCCTGCTTGGACTAACTTACAGTAATTTTTTATAAAATGTTCTAACATCTTATTTCCTTACTCACTTATTGTCTGTCTCCTACCATTAGAATGTGAACCCCCTAAAGGCAGAGATCTATTTGTCTCATTCACCACTGCATCCTCCGAGCCTAGAACAGTGCCTAGAACGTGGTGAGCAAACAATGAGTATTTGTTGAATGATTTGGCTTTTCCTTAGAGCACAAAGTGTGTTTCAAGGTAAAATACCTACGTGGGGTCCCGAGTCCATTTGCTTACTTACAATAAAAGATGCAACCCAAAGACAGAGAAAGCAGAGGATTCGTCATTTGCTTTTCTAATAAACTCCTTTCTCAGCATCACAGTCCACTACTAGGAATTAAATTTCTGTCTCTTGTGCATTAGTGATAATAGACATCTCAATTTCATTGAGACTGACTCTTGCTTTTCACAAAAAGTATAAGTCGGGACAATTAGGTATTTTAGAAATAGTGAAAAGTTAACAACTTTCATTTTATTCTTCAAGACCTCTTCTTGACTAGGCCTCAACCTTTGCCTCTAAGAAATGTAACTTTTAGCACAAATGGTTTTATCCATCCCTCACACTAAGAGACTTGAACAAACACTAACATAATTTCTATTAGCTCAGGGCTGTGTTCCTAGGATGACAACCCCAGTCCCCTTAAGATGCCATGCCTGGGAAAACTCAGTACTGCCTAAAGAATTTGTTGTTTGTTCTAGCAAAAACCTGACAATAGGCCCCTGACCTCCCTTTTCTTAGAGCATTGACTTTAGAAAACATGCCACTGTAAAACTTTCCCTGTATCTTTGAGATTGTATCTTCTACAACCCAGGAATGTCTTTGTCAAGGATCTGGGAGCCATCCCTTTAAAATGCAATCATCAAGCCCAGGGTGCTTGTCTCCCAGACCCCATGGGAGAATAGGAGCCTACCTTCCATAGATGCCAGTTCACAGACACAGATGGCCTAATCACATTGACCAAGCCCCCATAATGTCCTTCAGTAATTCTCCTTTAGCACCTCCAGCATTTAAAAATCCTCATGCCCTTTGTTTTGCTGAGTTTAGTTCAGTTCTATAGTGAAGTCTCTCTCCCCTACTACAGGAGCTCAAGTAAAATCTTTCTTGCTACTTTTAACCAGTCTGGTGAATAATTTCTCTTTAACATCATGGACAAGCTCATTATTCTGTGTGGTATATTTGGCTCTATTTTAGTGTGGATGGATTCTCACAGGTTGTGTACTTCGTCTCGCCAGCATTTTACTCTCCTCAAGGCGATGCTATTCCTCAGGAATGGTTATAAACACCGCCTTCACTGGGCTGAGAGATGGACTCAAGGGAGAAACTAGTGATGAATTTCTATCTAAAAAAAAGAAAATGATTGAGCTACGCCCTGAAGCAATGCCCAGACACCTATGTCCCCAAGCCTCTCTTGAAAATCTAAATTCAAGCCACTCTGCATTCCTTTTATTATGTCACTTGGGTCTTGCAGTCTTGAATGACTGTGGGGACACTAAGTTCAGCAGACGGTTGGATATAGGGTCTGTGGCTCAGGAGAGAAATTGGGCTTGGAGACACAGACTTGAAGCAATGAACTTTCAGATATAAATTGAGTAGATAAAGATTACTCAGCAAGAATGGGTTGACTGAGAAGAGGGCCAATGACAAAACCTCCCAGGAAATACCAATATTTTCAGAAAGGGTGGAGGACTGTGTTTGCCAACTTTAAACATATAGGAGCACCCATAGAAAACAGCATCTGTATGGCACAGTGCAGGTAAACTGTAAGAGATTTAGGGGTGTCTATATGGACTTGGTGAAATTGTTCATTACTTTCTGTATTGGTTTCCAAGGGCTGCTGTAACAAAGTACCGCAAACTGGGTGGCTTAAAATAACAGAAATTTATTGTCTTACAGTTCTGGAGGCTTTAAGTCCAAAATCAAGGTATCAGCAGGGCCATGCTCCTTTTGAAACGTGTAAGGGAAATCTTTCCTTACCTCTTTCTTGCTTCTGATATTTTGCCAGCAGTTCTTGGTGTTTTTTTTTTGGCTTGAAACTGCATAACTTGGCTATCTGCCTTCATCATTATATGTTCTTCCTGTATATCTCTATGTCTTCATATGATCATCTTTTTGTAAGGACACCAGTCAGATTAGAGCTCCAGCCTACTGCAGTATGACCTCATCTTAACTAATTATATCTGCAATGGCTCTATTTCCAAATAATGTCATATTCTGAGGAAATGGTGGTTAGGACATCAACGTATCTTTTTGTGGAGGGAAAAAGTTCAATCCATAATAATAACTTCTTTACATACCATAACCATAATAAGAAAAAAAAATTAAAAGTAGTAGGAATGCTAAATATTGAATTTGTAAAATATTTAATATCAGATTTTGTTTGAAATGGATATATTTTCCTTCTAATTATATATGGTCTCTTCAATTTTTTTTTTCTCTTCCAAATCCCTTTGAATGAAGCCATGGGCCATAGAATATACAACATGCCTTGTGTACACAGCACAGCAGGGCCTAGATAATGAGATAATTTTTCCCCCATCTTGGGGAAAAGAATGAAATGTATTTCTTTATGAACACTATTTTTAAAATAGAAACTCACAACATTCTCCAGGAGCTAGAGGCCAAGGGTTCCCACTGGGGACCCATCATCCATCAGAAGCAGCCTCTAGGGAGGGGTAGGGAGTTTCTCCATGGCCAGGAGAGGCTGCAGTAGCCCCTGCCTTTGCTGGGAAAGTGAGGCAGTGACAGCAGCGATGCGGCAACAGATCGGGTGGCAGGAGTTTGGGGCAGGTCTGCAGCATCTTCATCACAAATGCCCGTAGGGTCCAATCGGTGGCCTTGCCAGTGGGGCCAGAGAGGCGGAGGGAGCCTTTTCCTTCATGGAGGCAGAGAATTTGCTTGAAGGGAAAGAGGAGGGGGTGATGAGGAATGGGGGAGGGCATGGGGGCCCACAGAGTCCGCAATCTTGGCGAACTCAGCTGGACCACAGCCATGGCGTCAGGAGCAGGTTAAACCTGGCCACTGTCAGCAGGAGAGGAGGCGGAGCCCAATCACTGACAGGTTTGGGAAGTTTAGGTTCGTATCTGTTGCAAAGATTTTCTCTACCAGCTTGGCATCACAGGGATTTTCAGAGCTGGTGTAGCCCTGGTTGGAGGTGATTTTGTTGCTGCTCCAGGCCAGGGGCCTGCAGCCCTTGGAATCTATGGTCCTTCTGTGCAGCACAGTTCTGTTGGAACTGGACATGGTGGCTCTGTGACGTGTGGCACTTTGGCTTGAGAATCAAAATCAGTGAAGAGGTAGGTGGAGGTGTTGCTGGATTTCGGGCCTCCCGGCTGGTACAGGGTAGGGTCAGGGCTCTGGAGAATACAAGCCATTTAGTCTGAAAACAGACGTGGTTTCTTTCCTCTGCTCAGGGAAGTTGATTCTCATATTCTTGATTATTACCAATGGTGAGAAATGTTCATGCAAATAGGTAATAAAAATTTTTATAACCACTCAAAAATTTATGATGGTTAAAATTATATTGTACATAAAGAATCCATCGGCCCTTCCTTTTTTAAAAAAATATTATTACTTTATTTTTATTTATTTATTTTCTTTTGGCTGCGTTGGGTCTTCATTGCTGCGCACGAGCTTTCTCTCGTTGCAGCAGGCGGGGGTTACTCTTTGTTGCGGTGCGTGCTCTCGTTGCAGTGGCTTCTCTTGCTGCAGAGCACGGGCTCTAGGCATGCGCGCTGCAGTAGTTGCGGTTCACGGGCTCTAGAGCGCCGGCTCAGTAGTTGTGACGCACGGGCTTAGTTGCTCCGCGGCACGTGGGATCTTCCTGGACCAGGGATTGAACCCGTGTCCCGTGGGTCGGCAGGTGGATTCTTAACCACTGCACCACTGGGGAAGTCCCGGCCCTTCCTTTTGTTTAAAATTTCATTGACAAATGTAACAGTAAATTTCATGAAAATGAATTTTGAATCCAAGCAAATTTTCTCTTTTTTAATTGAAGTATGGTTGATTTACAATGTTGTGTTAGTTTCAGGTGTACAGCAAAGGGATTAAGTTATACACACATATATATCTATTTTTTTCAGCTTCTTTTCTCTTATAGGTTATTATACAATATTGAGTATAGTTCCCTGTGCTATACATTAGGTCCTTGTTGATTATTTCTTTTATATACAGTAGTGTGTATATGTTAATCCCAAACTCTCAATTTATCCCTCCCCCTACCTTTCCCCTTTGGTAACTGTAACTTTG
This sequence comes from Mesoplodon mirus, assembly GCF_964341445.2. NCBI lineage: Eukaryota > Metazoa > Chordata > Mammalia > Artiodactyla > Ziphiidae > Mesoplodon > Mesoplodon mirus. The sequence goes on along the minus strand of NC_138986.1, from coordinate 98,384,263 downwards.
TTTTCTATGTCTGTGAGTCTATTTCTGTTTTGTATATAAGTTCATTTGTATCATTTATTTTAGATTCCACTTATAAATGATATCATAACGATATTTGTCTTTCTCTATCTGGCTTACTTCACTTAGTATGATAATCTCTATGTCAATCCATGTTGCTGCAAATGGCATTATTTCATTCTTTTTCAGGGCTAATATTCCTTTGCATAAATATACCGCATCTTCGTTATCCATTCATCTGTCGATGGACAGTTAGGTTGCTTCCATGTCTTGGCTCCTGTAACTAGTGCTGCAGTGAACATTGGGGTGAATGTATCTTTTCAAATTATTGTTTTCTCTGGATATGTGCCCAAGAGTGGGATTGCCAATCAAATTTTCTCTTGATGAATAAGCCTGCCTTGTTAGGATGGTCATCCTGCAGTTACCTTGGAGGCTACTAAAAGTGGAGTTGGCACTAATATCCCTGAAGACTGAATTTGGTCCTCTGATTGCTGCTCCCGTAAGAAGGAACCCCTCCCTACCTGGCTTCCCCACCACTGCCAGCTATAACTTGAGCTGTGTACTCCCCTCTTTGGGCTACTAAAGTTGATGTGCAACTTGGCCTTGGAAGTGAGTTCTGTGTTGCTGGGAAGGAGAGAGGCACACTTTCAGATCCATTCTTCTTAGTGGCCTTCATAGGATAATAGAATAAAAGTGCTTGTAATGACAGCCATCAGCTAGGAGGTTCTGTACTTCCAGGCACCATCTAGGTAAAGCAATCAGTATCACTTTGCTTTCTGCCTGTTGGAACGCTCTGAGGTAGAGGAAGTTAAGTCCTTAAATGGGCAACTAGTTAAGCAAGAGAAAAAACAAAGGAGTGTGGTGTCCCAGAAACCAAGGAGAGTGTAGTCCACAAAGTCAAGTGCTGATGACACTCTTGGAAGATAAGGACTGAAAGATTTCCACAAAGAGGTCGTGGGATACTATACTACTCCTTGGAGGGAGAAGTTTCAGTCAGTGATAGGAGCCCAAGCATAAACTGCCACGGGTTACGGAGAATGGCGGTGAGAAGTGGGGATGGTAGAGGCAGACATCTCTTCTCCAAGCTCTGCTTACCGCTCAGTGCCCCTTAGCTTCCTAGTTGGTTTTGTTTCGTTTCTGTAAAGTGGGCAAACATTAAAACCCATTCCCACAGGATTGTTGGGAGGTTTGAAAGAATTAACATGAAAGCTTTCTGAAAATTATAAAGCACCAGAAATGTATATCTCTACATTAGTAGGTATCTTTAGTTCTAATGAAAGTTTGTGATTCCTCCATGCTGACCCCTACTCCCACCTCCACCCCCAAAAGCCATCTCTTTTCAAATCTAGCTTGTTTTTTTTTTTTCTTTTTAAGGGGGGTGGGTTTCCCTGGTGGCACAGTGGTGAAGAATCCACCTGCCAATGCAGGGGACATGGGTTCGAGTCCTGGTCTGGGAAGATCCCACATGCCACGGAGCAGCTAAGCCCGTGAGCCACAACTACTGAGCCTGCATGCCACAACTGCTGAAGCCCGCGCCTAGAGCCCGTGCTCCACAACAAGAGAAGCCACCACAATGAGAAGCCCGTGCACCGCAATGGAGACCCAATACAGCCAAAAATAAAAACAAATTAATTAATTAATTTTTAAAAAAAGGTGGTGAACCAGGAACAAGAGCTGAGTGGAGTCAACATTTCCTGACCCCGCTTTGGTGCCCAGGTGGTAATGGAAGGAAATGCCCTGGGATGTCATGAAGAAAGGAAAGAAAATTCCTTCAAAGGGCTGTCTCTCTGCAAACTATTGGATTTACTCTCTGAAAAGGAAGTGTTTTTGTATTAATAGTGATTCAGCTTTGGCAAAATGCTGAGAAGAAGCCAACAGACATGATGATTAATTCCTTGAAATTTGCAGAGAATATAAACTGGAGGAAGGGCTGGGAGTGTAGATTTGGGCTAGAAGTGGCCTTGGCTGGGCCTGAAAATCCTAGTGGAAACAGATCACTGGAAGGACCCACCTGAGAAGCCAGCCCCACCATTCCAAGCCTAGGTGGGGCTTACTTTGGTGTTCAGCTAGAAAAAGGGTATGTTCCAGAGGAAACTATTCCTAGATCAGAAAGCTTGGCTTCCTTTCCCATCGTGTTTTCATGGTACAGCAGTTAAGCTGGGTAACAGGTCTGTGTAGCACTGAAGCAGTACCAGGCATAGCTACATGTAACTGTACTTCTGTACCCTTCAATCCTGGAATTGTATTTACCTTTGCAATCGAACCATTTCACCTTGTGCACATAACTGTCTGATTGCCTAGGTAGACCATTCAACAGGGGGTTGACCTTAGGAAAAGAATATCAAAACTATTTTCAGTATAAACTAAGACAGTAGTTTGAATGACTATTTTCATTTTCTGAAAACTTCCTTCAGAGCAAAATTGCACCAAAGTTAAACAGGCAAGAAAGACTTTATTCAAGACTATTGCGTTAGGGAAGAACTAACTCTGAATGTCAGAACTAACTCTGAACCCAGCTTCACTGGAGAAGGGTAGGTTTTTTAAGGGTTGGGGGAGCTGGAGAATGTTAGGGAAAGCCATAGGCCATCTGTGTTTGCTAAATGGCTTTATCCAAAGGAAAAATAAACTCCTCATACCTTTATGACAGGAGGTAGTTTTGCAACTTGGAAGAAGGTACCCACTGAATTTAGGCTCCTACCCTCCCAGGGAACTGGGAGATAGAGGTGCTCTCTCCTTTGCTGGTTACATTTTAAAGAGATAGCTCCCAGGTCACGGAGAAAGATATTCCTGGATTGTGAAACTGGCAAGAGAGTTTTTAAAGGGCATCTCAAATGGACAGAGAAATAATTTACAAGTTTTCTACAGACAGTGATCTAAGAAAAGGGAGGACAGGGACCCGAGAATGAGGAAGAAGCCTATCTAAAGTTTAGTCTGGCTGAAGGAGATGTTAAGGGGACCACCTTAGTCCCTGGTCGCATGATAAATGATCATTGAGCAAGAATTATTTCACTATTAAATCTAATTACTCAACTGTCTATCAACTCCACTTTTGTTTTCTTCAGTAAAATTGCCATCTGTTCTCATTGTTGCAAGCCTCCAATTAGCACTGTCCAATAGAACAATCTGCAATGATGGAAGTGTTCTGTAGTCTGCACTGTCCAACTCAGTAGCCACTAGCCACATGTGGCTACTGAGCACTTGAAATATGGTTAGTGTGACTGTGGAATTGAATTTTTAATTTTAACTGATTTAAATAATCACACGTGGCTAGTGGCTGCCATATTGGGCAATGTAGCCTCCAAATCTATCTCACCCTCATTTTATCAGCAGAAAAAAATGCTATCAAATGTAACATCTATGACTATCATTCTTCAAGGAAGAATTATCAGTGGAGTATAAGGATACTTATACTCACTTTGCAGGATGCTGGTAAGAATGAAGCAAAGTACCATATGTAAAAGTGCCTAGCAAAATGCTTAGTGTAAACTAGGCACCCAGCAATCTTAGTTTCCTTTTCAGTCTCCTTCGGGGGCATGTAATGAATCGCGGCAGGGTCTTCACCATTTAGAACATAGCGGTAGGGCCTTGATTGTGTGGGTGTTACAGGGGCAGTGTGTTATTGTTTGTCACCGTTACAAGGCACAGATGCTCTTGCTGTTTTGTGATCTACAAGATGTTACTTAACCTTGGAACCAATCTCCTCTTTTTATTGCCTCAAATAAAAATGCCAAAGCTTAAAATTAGAAATTGCAAGCATTTGTTCTTCTCTTTCTGAAATACCACATGCACATATATATGGAATCTAAAAAGGAAAAAAAAAAGGTTCTGATGAACCTAGGGGCAGGACAGGAATAAAGACACAGATGTAGAGAATGGACTTGAGGACACAGGGAGGGGGAAGGGTAAGCTGTGATGAAGTAAGAGAGTAGCACTGACATATATACACTACCAAATGTAAGGTAGATAGCTAGTGGGAAGCAGCTGCATAGCACAGGGAGATCAGCTCAGTGTTTTGTGACCACCTAGAGGGGTGGGATACGGAGGGTGGGAGGGAGACGCAAGAGGGAAGAGATATGGGGACATATGTATATGTATAACTGATTCACTTTGTTATACAGCAGAAACTAACACACCATGGTAAAGCAATTACTGTCCAATAAAGATGTTTAAAAAAGTGCTAAATTCCTTAACTTGAAAAAAAAAGAAACTGCAAGCATTTGAGTTACTCTCAAGACATTTAATATTATCTATTATTGCATAATGTTATTGATGCACTCTTTTCCTCAGAAGGATTAAAGCAAACAAAAACTAGAAAAATACTATATCAGAACATCCATACTCTGAAGATTCCTCTGGTGTAGAAACATGATTTTATATATTATATGTTTTTTTTCTTCTTCTCATTTTATTTATTTATTTTCCATCTTTATTGGAGTATAATTGCTTTACAGTGGTGTGTTAGTTTCTGTTTTATAACAAAGTGAATCAGTTATACATATACATATGTTCCCATATCTCATCCGTCTTGCATTTCCCTCCCTCCCACCCTCCCTATCCCACCCTTCTAGGTGGTCACAAAGCACTGAGCTGATCTCCCTGTGCTATGCGGCTGCTTCCCACTAGCTATCTATTTTATGTTTGGTAGTGTATATATGTCCATGCCTCTCTCTCGCTTTGTCACAGCTTACCCTTCCCCCTCCCCATATCCTCAAGTCCATTCTCTAGTAGGTCTGTGTCTTTATTCCTGTCTTAGCCCTAGGTTCTTCATGACACATTTTTTTTCTTAAATTCCATATATATGTGTTAGCATACGGTATTTGTCTTTCTCTTTCTGACTTACTTCACTCTGTGTGACAGACTCTAGGTCTATCCACCTCATTACAAATAGATCAATCTTGTTTCCTTTTATGGCTGAGTAATATTCCATTGTATATATGTGCCACATCTTCTTTATCCATTCATCCGATGATGGACACTTAGGTTGTTTCCATCTCCGGGCTATTGTAAATAGAGCTGCAATGAACATTTTGGTACATAACTTTTTTTGAATTATGGTTTGCTCAGGGTATATGCCCAGTAGTGGGTCTGCTGGGTCATATGGTAGTTCTATTTGTAGTTTTTAAAGGAACCTCCATACTGTTCTCCATAGTGGCTGTACCAATTCACATTCCCACCAGCAGTGCAAGAGTGTTCCCGTTTCTCCACACCCTCTCCAGCATTTATTGTTTCTAGATTTTTTCATGATGGCCATTCTGACTGCTGTGAGGTGGTACCTCATTGTAGTTTTGATTTGCATTTCTCTAATGATTAACGATGTTGAACATTCTTTCATGTGTTTGTTGGCAATCTGTATATCTTCTTTGGAGAAATGTTTATTTAGGTCTTTTGCCCATTTTTGGATTGGGTACTGGCACAAAAACAGAAAGATAGATCCATGGAACAGGATAGAAAGCCCAGAGATAAACCCACGCACATATGGTCACCTTATCTTTGATAAGGAGGCAGGAATGTACAGTGGAGAAAGGACAGCCTCTTCAATAAGTGGTGCTGGTAAAACTGGACAGCTACATGTAAAAGAATGAAATCAGAACACTCCCTAACACCATACACAAAAAATAAACTCAAAATGGATTAAAGACCTAAATGTAAGGCCACATACTATCAAACTCTTAGAGGAAAACATAGGCAGAACACTCTATGACATAAATCACAGCAAGATCCTTTTGGACCTACCTCCTAGAGAAATGGAAATAAAAACAAAAATAAACAAATGGGACCTAATGAAACTTCAAAGCTTTTGCACAGCAAAGGAAACCATAAACAAGAGAAAATATTTGCAAATGAAGCAACTGACAAAGGATTAATCTCCAAAATTTACAAGCAGCTCATGCAGCTCAATAACAAAAAAACAAACAACCCAATCCAAAAATATATGTTTTTAACAGAACTTATCTCTTCTATGGAGAGTGAGTTATATAATTAAGAATGTGGGATACACAGAGGAGGAAAGGAGTAGCATGTATAATGGGGGAAAGAGAATGCTTTTGGCAAATCTTGGAATACTGCAATTAGCCTTAGTCTGAAGTGAAGTTGCTCTAGGCCCCGCCATCAGGAACTCCATATTATTAAGCTATGGTCACACAGCTGGTTTCTCCCACATACTATGTCCTCGCCTATGTCATAGTTGGCTTTTTCTCCACTGTTAATTACTGTCATGTATTTTCACTTGTTTTCAATAGTTCCATCTTAATTTTCTCTTGGGAACTGTACAGTGATAAGTGGCCTCGAGAGGTGGTAAAATTTTTATAGCTTGACCAGGGTGTTTCTATGAAAAGTAATTATTTTGAATGACCTACCCTTACTCTTTTTAATTCAAGACTGGAGTGTTGTAGTCAACAAAAAGTAGAATAGTGGAACCCCTTTCTCAGATCCCATCACATTGCCACTTAAGAATAAATGAATTGTAGCAGTTTACTTCATAATCGGTTTGAATAGGGAGGTGTCATATACTGTCTTTTTATTCTGAATCTTATGCCAAGAAGATATGACCCATTTCTCAACAGCTAAAAATGTGTACTGCAAGCAAAATGTTCTTAAAACAACTCAGATTTACACAGTGTAGAAATGATAAGGTTATAACTTGTTAAAAAATAATATTAAAGCAGATCTCAATAATCCAGTTAAGATATTTAGTGTATACAATTTCAACTTGCACTTTTCAGGGTCATGACTATAGAGTAATGTAAGACACAACTATTCAACTATGTTTCCTTTGCCAGAAGTTGAACACATAATACAAAGCAAGGAAGGTAACTAACATTTGCCAGGCAACTCCTATATGTCAGGTGCACAGATGAAAAGGACTTTTAAAATCCAGTTTTGTAAATCTCTTTTTAGTTCTCATCTACCTGACCTCTCTCCTCTACTGCATTCACTTGACTTTTTCACTTTCAACCATTGCATGATTCCTTTGGATACCACAAGTCACCTTTATGTTGGAATGATCGACTAAACAGGCCAATATTCTATATTCTGCAAATACATTATAACTTGCTTTCACTCAATTTTTATATCAGTTAAGAAGCATATTAATTTCACATGAATAGCTGCTGAAATCACCATAGCCTTTTAAGAAAATTAACTAGGAATATCCTTATCTACGAGCATTAAAAAGCTAAACCAAAAAGAATTAGCAAAAAATTGGGAAGTTGGGAAGTGCTTACAATTTCTGAAAAAGATCTCTCACAAAGTTAGTCACTTACGATCTTTCTAGAGGCCATGATTTATTATTGTTTTATCTCTGCATCATAACTAATCTCTTCAGAATATCTTTTGTCCACAAATCCAAAAGTAACTCCTTTCAAACACCTGAGGCAAACATTTCTGATTAATGAAATATTCATCAGACATTGACACCTTAAAAAAACTTCAGTACTTGATTAAAAAAAAACATGATTCTGAATATATTCAAGGTATAAGGTAATAGTATCAGCTAATCCTATTAATGCTAATACTGTAATAGGTAGACTAATTCTTTCCAAGAATGACTCCTGGGACATTGCCAATGTCTGTTTCCTTTCTTCCATTGTTTGACTCCTTTTCAGAGTTCATTATATAGATCTGCTTAGACATTCACCCTGAACAATTTATGAGATTACTACACAGTTTTCTTACTTTACTGAAAACTTTCCATTTTATAGTTTCAAAGATTTGGTTTTTTTTTTTCCTAAGGAACTATCACATTTGAAACACAAATATATTTCACGTTCCACATCATCCAGCTAGGAATAAAGGATAATGTCTCAGTAATTGTGTAAATTCACATTCTTGGGTTCCAAGCAACACTTTCGGAAAAGGTTAACTTTCTCTTTTGTTATTTCCAAAAGAAAGAAATCCTGTTGTAGAATAATTTCCCATCATGAATTACATCATGGAATCAGACTCTTACAGTTGGATCTAATCCAATATCCCACCCAATGAAAGAATCCATTATTTAGTATAACTTAGCACCCTGATGGATGGTCATCTAACCCTGACTTAAAGTCCACCAGTGATGGGAAACCTATCATAAAAACCTTGTTCTGTGTATGGTATAGTATAAAGCCCACTGGTTTTGCAAACCGACAGGCTGGATTACAATCCCAGTTCTAGCAACATGAGGTGGGGCAAAGTTACTTACCTTCTCTGAGCCTTGTCTTCTTTGCCTATTTCTGGTATATAAGTGCTAAAAAAATAGCTAATGACAAACTATGAAGACAAAACTTGTTAATGTAAAGTATGCTCAGTGGTTGATCCCCACAGAAAAAATTTTTTTTTCTTCTGTTAAGCCCAAATCTGCTTCTCTGTAAATTAATTCATTCAATAAATATTTATAGGAACACTGTTCAAGCTACAGTATCTAACTGTGAACAAAGCTGAAGGGACCTTATTCTCAGGGAAATTATATTCTAGTGGGAAAAAATGGACAAACAGACAAAAATTAAATGAACTAAGTTTACAGGGAAAAAATTAAATAATAGATAATTATACCTGTTATACTGAAAATTAAAATAGGGTTACATACGTGGTACTGGGTGGCTACATCAGGCAAGGTGTTGCTGAGGAAGTGTCACTTAAGCTGAAATCTGAATGACAATTCTTCTACTCCTTGTCCTAATTATGCTTTCTGGAACAGTCCAGAAGAAAACCTTTCAAATTGTTGAAGGCAGCTAACTTGTCTTCCATTAGATTTTTCTTCTCCAAGCTGAATATCACCAGTCTCTCCAACTATTCCTTATATAACATGATTTCAACAAAAAATTTCAATTGGGAAGACTCCGATTTTATCAATATTGTCTTTAAGTGTGCCCCTAGAATGAAAACAATACTCCAGATGTAGCCCAAACGACATGGAATACAGCGACAGCGTCTCTTCCCTTCACCTGGATTCTGTACTTCACTCCTGGGACATAAACTTGCATTATCTTTTTTTGTAGTGACTATAGCCCAATACTAAGTTGGCATCAACTAGAAGGACTTGGTCTTTTCCACAGGAACTCCCCTCTGGACACCTTGTGCCCTTCCTATGCTACACGGTTGTTTCTGTACTAGAGCTCTGCGGTTTACTTTTGCTATCTTGTTAGTTTCAATCTAATTCTTCCCGCCTCTGGAGAGGTTTTTGCTTGTTTGTTTTCAGATTTTTTAATTGAGGTATAGTTGATGTACAATATTGTGGAGAGGTTTTGAATCTTAATTCTCTCCTCTACTATCTTAGCTATGCTTCCAATCTCCATGTCATTCATAAATTTAGCTCATATGTTGCTAGGCCTATAAAATGGGCATCCAGCAAACACACAAAAAATTCAGAGCCATGCTAATTTGTTCAAGAAATATAATTTGCCCATGAGAAAGAAAAGTCACACCACAATGGATGGTTTCCTCCATCATCCATGTTTTCTAAATTATCTATATTAGGCATGAACTATTATTATAATTTAAAGACATTATAAAAATATATTTTACATTACTTTTTTTAAAGGTATGCCTGCTACAGTTTCATCTAAAAAGTTGAAGAGTGGGCTTCCCTGGTGGCGCAGTGGTTGGGAGTCCGCCTGCCGATGTAGGGGACGCGGGTTCGTGCCGCGGAGCGGCTGGGCCCGTGAGCCATGGCTGCTGAGCCTGCACGTCTGGGGCCTGTGCTCCGCAACGGGAGAGGCCGTGGCAGTGAGAGGCCCGCGTACCGCAAAAAAATAAAATAAAATAAAATAAAAAGTTGAAGAGTGTTAAAGAAAAAAGACAACGACAGAGCACTGTGTCATTCTATTAGAGTTCTCTCCTGGCTGATACAGGGCTGTTAATTTATTATTAGGACTTAATATAAACCCAACTCTTCCTGGGCCATAGTAACATATTACTAATTGTATTAATACAGTAAGGTAGCAAAAAAATGAGGATGCAGGCCTTTGATTCCATGTCCTCATATCTGTTATATTCTCAAAAAAATGAGATTATCTGGTGGAATTTCTACTTCTTAGATTAAAAGTAATTTTCTCAAGAATTCATGGAAATAATGATTAACTGTTTGAATCCAAAAAAATGTTCTTTTGTGCTATAATGTATACTTCAAAAACTAAACTAAAGAGTTTAGAGTTAAAACTTTGAAACTTGGCATAAAATGAATACTCGGAGGACCAAGAATGCATTTCTGAATGTGGGAAAGCATTTGCCTTTGACAAAAATTTAGAATGAAAAAAAATTTGTTGGGTGTGGGCAGAGAATTCATCCTTATTCAGAGAGAAATGGTTACATGATTTTAATAATTGTTTTGATACAGTGTGCATACTGACCTTGAGAAGTTGTTTGATTTGAATTTTTATCTATCCCTTTATTTCCCTGAAGACCTGACACTTGAATCTGATTCCTGTTTTGGAAAATTTAATCTGTGCCTTTTTTCTAAAACTTGCCAGCGAAGCAGACACGATCAGGTCATTGCCTTAACAACATCATCCTCTTTTCTCCATTTCCCAGGTCACTTGCTGATCTCAGGGCAAGAGCTGAGATGGAACATGATGGATGGAGCTGTGCCATTGGCTCGGGTCAGGAAAGGGGGAGAGGACTGAGATGAAGAACGTTTTTTGGTTGATAAAACACAGTAATGGGGACTTCCCTGGTGGTCCAGTGGATAAGACTCTGCACTCCCAATGCAAGGGACACGGGTTTGATCCCTAGTCAGGGAACTAAGATCCCACATCCCACATGCCATGTGCCACACGGCGCGGGCAAAAAACCCCACAAAAACACAGCAATGTGTTTCTAACCAGTTTCCCTAGAAAGAAAGCATATGGTCTTGATGAAGACATTTCTTATGTCATAACAGATCTCATAACAACAACATTCATTGATTTTGACTAAAACCTAAGGGAGGAAAAATGTCAGTCGTTCTGCATCTTACTACTTAAAATAGAAGTTAGAGAAAGTCCTGGGGCATGTGCAATCCCTCTGTCTCTTCAAGTGCAGGTCAACAGACATTTCTTGACCTACCATGTCCCAAGCACTAGGTATTCAAAGATTAATGAAATGTATGTCTTGCTCTCAAAGAGCTCATAATCAAGCAGCAAAGAGATACAGATTTGACTTGGAGGTAAGCACAATAAAGGTCTGCCCAGATTACTGTATGATCACAGAGGGGATTCCTAGAGGAAGTGATCCCTCTAAGCCCATAATATAAACTTCTCAGAGAAGCATGTCCATCTCTGTTTCTCCAGCATCTGGCCCAATACCCAGCCCATAGAGAGTGCTGCATAAATATTCGCTGGACTGAACTGAGTGTATTTTACTGATGTTAAAAAGTTTTATGAAAGATCAGAAGGGCTGATTTACGGTGAACTGTATATTTCCATGAAAGCTTGAAAGAATTCAGGAAAAACCTGCTTATTTTCTCCACAATGCTTATCACACCAAATATTGTATACATTACTGTTTATTGTCTTCCACCCCCTTACCCTCAGGAATGTGATCTCCCTGAGGATGGGACTTGTATTTCCATTGCCTAGAACTGTGGCTGGCATCTAGTAGACACTCAATAAATATTTGTTGAGTGAATATGGAGCTCAACACTAGTTACATTGATGAAATGGACAGTTTAAAAGAAAATTCAATAAATTTTGCTTTACTTTTTTTTGTGTTTATATGAAGCAAATTCATCAGACTCTGTATGAGAATTCAGTGCCTAAATTCTGGTTGCCTGGGACAATGGTTCTTGCTCTTTTGAGAAGCTCATGAATGCTATTAACTCCTTCTACAGAAAATGCACAAACACATCAAGTTTTGACGTCTATAAATAAACAAAAATATCTGGTTGAGAACTCTTGACCTAGTGAGAAGGGGAAGTTTTTTAAAAGAATTGACTAGACTGTTTTATGGATTTGTTTATTTTTTGGAAACAATTGTAATGTCCACCTATCATGGCCCTTTATCTTAATTTATTTGTAAAATGAGACTTATGAATGACAGATGTGTCAAACAAGCTATATTCCATGATATTATCTAGCTCAATACTGAAACATATTTTGGAAAAATATATTACTTATTTCATTTTGACTAGCTTTAATTTTGTTTAGTCAAAAAAGTGGTTTTGATATATCAAATGTTCAGATATAGCATTAACCAGTGAAACCTAGGCAATTATTTTAAAATGCCTATAAGAAATTTCTCCATCCCCCCCATTTAAAAAATCTTAAAGTACAAATAGACCACATTTTATTAAAATAAAAACCACTAACCCTTGGAAATTGTTATCCAAAAGTGTTGAGATCTGAAAGAGCTCTGGAATTATAAAGAATTTCCCATATCAGGTGTGGTAGGCAGTCTCTAAAATGGCTCCCAAAGACACCTACCTCCTGGTATTCACACACTTTGTGCAATCTCCTCTCCCTGGGTGTAGACAACCTAGTGATTTGCTTATAAAGAATCGAATAGGGCAAAAGCGATGGGTGTAGCTCCTGAAATTTGGAAGCTCATGATGTGCTCTCTTTCTCTCTCTGGTTCTTCTTGCTTGTTCTAATGGAGCAAGCTGCTGTGGTTGCCCTGCCCTGTGCAGAGTCCCACACAGCCAGCAAGGCCAACCAGAAACTGAATCCTGCCAACATTCACCTCAGTGAGCTTGGAATCTGATCCTCCCTGGTCGAGTTTTGAGATGAAAGCAGCCCTGGCCATCACCTTGACACAGCCTTGAGAGAGACCCCGAACCAGAATATCAAGCTAAGCTGCCTTCAGATTCCTGCCCCACAAAAACTGTGAGATAAAAATGTTATTTTAGATCATTCAGTTTTTTGGTAACTTCTTACACACTAATAGACAACAAAATACATCAAGAACTACCTTATCTACTGTCAGGAAGATGCTGATGTTGTAACTAAAATGTTAAAATGGCCTTTAGGGTAGATGTCAATAAATCAGTAGTATTTTATAGTAAGGGGAGCATATTTCCAGCAGAACTATCCTTACTAAGATCTCAGTTCACTCATTTTTAAAAAATTATCTAATTTTATGGTTCTCCAACAACATTTTATCCCCCCTAAGTTTTGTTTGTAGCATTTAACTTCTGTTTCATTTTAATAAGTTGAATGGGTAGAAATATTAGCAACCTATTAGAAAACTAATAGATTTAATTTTTGATGGATTTTTAAAAACATTTATTTTATTGAAGTATAGTTGATTTATCAATACAATGTGATTATGGTGTATAGCAAAGTGACTCATATATATATATATATATATATTATTTTTCCATCATTCTATATTACAAGATATTGCATACAGTTCCCTGTGCTATACAGTAGGACCTTGTTGTTTATCCATTCTCTATATAATAGTTTGCATCTGCTAATCCCAAACTCCCAATCCATTTCTCCCCCCCCCCCGCCACCCTCCTCCTTGGCAACCAAAGTTCTGTTCTCTATATCTGTGGGTCTGTTTCTGTTTCATTGATAAGTTCATTTGTGTCATATTTTAGATTCCACACATAAATGATATCAAATGATATTTGTCTTTCTCTGTCTGACATTTCACTTAGTATGATAATCCCTAGTTCTATCCATATTGCAGCAAATGACATTATTTCATTCTTTTTTATGGCTGAGTAGTATTCCATTGTATGCATGTACCACATCTTCTTTATCCATTCATCTGTTGATGGACATTTAGGTTGTTTCCATGTTTTGGCTATTGTAAACATAGAGGTGCAGGTATCTTTCCAAATTATAGTTTTGTCCAGATATATGCCTAGGAGTAGGATTCCTGGATCATATGACAATTCTATTTTTAGTTTTTTGAGGAACCTCCATACTGTAAAACTAATAGATTTGATAGTTTCATTAAATGACTGTATAGAAATAAGGAGATACCTGAAAAAAAAACATGTAACTATTATGTTTATAAATAAATTTATATTTACTGATGGTTTTAAAATAATTGGAGTGTGGTAAATATTTATTTATAAATTTCTAAGAGGAATCTCTCTAAGGAGATTTCAAGTTTAGGCTGGGTTTATTAAGTACTCTAGTTCCTGTAAGAATATTATAGATGATAAAGATTGTCAGGAGTAGAACTGGGAAACAAAAGGAACATAAATTCAAGTAAAATGTATCACTAAGGGAAGAAATAGCTCTTTCCTCTGAGTTTGATGAAGGTTTTAAAGCAGGTAATTTTGAAAAATATTGTGAGGCTGTATCTTCCTTAAGATGTGGGAGCTAGGAGTAGGGCATATGAAAAAGTGGGATCTTTAGGTACAAGAGGTACAAGAAAATTAAAATACTGTGCTTCTCTCTGCTGCTCTTTAAATGTTCAGAAACTACTATAAGGCTTCAAATTTATAGGACTTTGTTCTTATGCCCTTTTACTTTTGCTATGTACAGATCTATTATGAAGAATATATACAGATTGGAGGAAGATATTGTGATTAAAAAACTATTTTATTCTCATGAGATAGATTTAATGTCTCTCCAACAGATATTATCAGGAAAATTGCAAGCAAAACTATATATAACAAAGTCCAGTTGATTTAATATTTGTATTTTCTCCTACTATGTATCAGTTTCCCTGTAGACAGGGCTAACAAGTACGAATCAACTCTGGGACATGACCTTTATAACTTTCAATCATTTATTCTCTGACAAACGTAGAGCTGTTTCTGAACTTAATTCCAAAAACCTGAAGGCATTTTGGTATACTCCTTTTAACAATGATTTGTATCATTTTGCTCTAACTTGGCCTGTGTTCCAGAAGTTTCCTCCATTTTTCTGCTCAGCATAGACTTTTCATTTTTTGCTCCCTGTTTTTTTTTTTTTTTTCCATTGCATCAGTAGTGGTTTAGTAAAGCATAAAGAAAGACAAGGTAAGGGCTGAAGAGGGAGAGTGGGGAATTATTTGTTGTTTTTGTGCAGGTCCAGCTCACCTGATAGAACTTGATTCCTACCTTGCTATTATTCTCTACCACAGGAAGACAATGGTAAGGGCATAATGGCCTCAGATCTTTCCAAAGCCTAGTTTCACTGCATGACGCAGCAGGAGAGGAAAGTGCTCTCAGAATCCACCTTTTAACCTCAATTAGCTCAATTAGCCACAGGTGATAAACAGGCTGTCGGGGGGCCGGGGGAGGGGGGGTGAAGCACAGGGAAGGTGATTGGTTGCTTCCTCCAACATTTTTGGTGTATGGTTCCAGCAAAGAATACCTATCCCCCAAATCTGAATAAGCACAGGGCTGGAAATGCATTATTACATCTAAGGTTTATATCCCTCCCCCCATTCCTACCTTTCCCCTTTAAGCCTGGTTATTTTCGGAACCCCATAGTGACTTATGACTTAATAACTCTCCTGCCAAATCTATACGATTTTTTTCTCCTGCCCCCAAATTCTCAATTTTCCTTCAGAAATTAGATCATGTCTTTAGGAAAATGATTTGGTCCTGCTGTTTCCACTGCAGCAAAATTTATTTTAGTACTCCACAGTTCCACCCTGGCCTATGTGCTTTCTCCCAAGTCTCTTCATGTGTCATGAATGAACCTCTTGTATAACTCTCCTGAGTACAACCTTTCATACACATTTTCTCCCTCTCCCATAAACCAAGAGGTCTGGAGCTCTGCCACGGTATTAGAGCTTCAGCTTAGGACTAGATTTGAAATGCCAGGTTTCTGGTGACATTACAGATTGATGGTTGGTGCCTGAGGCTGGCTTAGTTGTATTTCTGGCAGTCACTGGATGCTAACCACTAGATACAACCCATGAGCTTCATGTTAACAAAGTTGATGTGTTTTGAGTTGATCTCCAAAAACACAGACTATTCTGTCTCTTAAAATTCAAGTTAAATAAGGCAAGCAAATAAGGCTAGCCCTTTTATGGGTGTGATTTTTTTATTCATTTTTTATAACATCTGTTTGAGCTATACAGGCAAATAGTTTAACACAGTGTCAGAAATGAATGGCAATTTTCAAGCGTTTACTCGCTATTCATTAAAAGGAGAAATTTAAGTAGTTTTGGGGAAACATTTCTTGTGATTGAAAAACTTTATTTGAAATTCAATCATATTTAATGTGTATTTTCTCTAACTTTAACATAAAGTTTTTCAAAACATGAAGCAGATAGTAAGAAGTAAAAAAGCCACATAATATTGTCATTTATAGAACTGCTATTAACATCATGTAATGTTTGGAAATCAATTATTTGTTAGCTAAATTCCATGATAATCTGTTATTTGGGTGAGTCTGCATTAAATGGTAAATTCAATATATAATGTTATGAAAAATGGTTACATTTCTACACAGTTTTTTAACTTTAAATTTTAATCTTTTTTTTTTTTTTTTGGTTTGTTTTTAGTCCAGCTCTTTCAAAGTTAGAAGAGGAGGGTGGATCCACACAGGTGTTTGGCAGAGGAGGGTATTATGAAATTTATCCTCCCTGTCTCAGAGTTGCATTATATGGTTGGCTTCAGTGCCTCCTGGCAAGCAGAGATTTTAGAGTATCCATACTGTAAAGCAACATATGCCAAATTGTCATCTTAAATTACCTTCGGAACAAAAGAAAAAAATCGAGATTCCTAAAATTTTACAGTATACTGGTTTTTTTTTTTTTAGGTTTTTTTTTTAATATCTTTATTAGAGTGTAAGTGCTTTACAATGGTGTGTTAGTTTCTGCTTTATAATTATAGACACCCCAGGGTATGTTCCACATTTTAAAGTTTTGTTTTTTTCTGAATGTAAAAGTAATTATACAAACTTCAAACATTACAGAACTGTAAAATACAACAAGCCATCAACAGTTTGGGAGCAGATCTTTCCAAATTAAAAAAAGAGAAAACTCCATTCGGTATTCAGTGTTCAGTATTACTTTTAATATGGTATTCTTACTAAAACTAAACTAATACGTGGTTCCAACAGGCCCAGATGTCTTTGGTTTCTAATATATAATTCTTTCATTGCTCCTTGTTAGCAGTCTATGAAACTAGCCTAATTTAGTAACTCCTAACTATTTAAGATAATTAAGGTATTGTAGAATAGTGCATTATGGCTAATTTAATATTCTGGCACTAATATATATATATTCTATGTATTGTCATTTTTCAAAGTATCAAAAGAAAATATACCTCATTAAATCAGATTGAAAACAATTTAGAAAGCACTTTGAAATCTTGTAATATTCAGAATCATCATCGGTGACTCCAAAACCTGGTACACTGAAGATGTAGTAAAGGTTGGGGGTATGTATCTAAACTGAATTATAGTTTGCCCTGTAGGCTGCTTTTCTAGAATACATGTTTCTTGTTTCCTTATGCACATTTTATATTGGTGTGAATACTTTGTGTCAAGTGTACTGCCCACTGCATATTTTAGATGAACTAGTATCTAAAAAACGTGGCGGGAACAAACATTTTAATAGATCTCTTCACACTCCTATGTGGCAGGTTGTATTTTCCAAATGGCTGCAACAAATCTCCTATCACACAAGCTCTTCTTACAGTGTGGCTTTGGCACTCCTCCCATTGAGACAGGCTTTTGTGACTGGATCAAGAGAGTATGGAAAAGGGACAATCTGTGACTTCCAAAGCTAGGTAATCAAAAGGAAAAGCACTTTTTCTACCCTGTTGCCTGGAATACTTGTTCTGGAAGCCTTCAACCTCCAAGTAAGCAGTTTGACTGCTCTGAGGCTGCCATGCTGTGAGAAACCCAAATTAGCCCACAATGAGAGACCCCATGGAGAGAGCCTGAGAGTACTTGAGGTGGGGGGAGAGAGAGAGACAGAGGTACCTGGACAGCCTCCAGCTACTCTAAGCTACCCCCTTTTCACTGGTTGTTTAACTGCAACCACATGAGAGATGCTGGGCTGGCACTATCCCGCTGAGGCTTCCCAAATTCTCACGTGCAGAAACCATGAGAGAGAATGAAATTGCTATTATTGTTTAAAGCCACTAAATTTGGGGGTAATATGTTACATACCAATAGATAAATGGAATACCCTACAAGCTTTTCCAAATTTCTCATAACATAATTTCCCTGCTTCCCATAGAATCTGAGCAGCTCTACCACTCCTCAATCTAGGGAAGAGGTTTGGACCAATGCGGGTACAATGGCCAATAAGAGTGGTCAGCTGTAGCATGCAACTCATAAAAAATCAACCAGGATAGAGAAATGATGTGTTATGGAAGATGTTCTGTGGTGATACCTTGGAAAAACCAACAAATCAGGGGAACTTCCAGGGATTCAACTATATTTTGAAGCACCTTCATCTCCAAATTTAAAAACACGAAATTTAAACAAAAACAAGTGGTTTCAAATAATATTTACTTTGTTATGAGAGTAAAAAATACAAGAAGAATCTAGTACATTAGATAAGCCTACAGAATTAATACTCAACTCTTGTCAAGTCACTTAATTCTGCTTTCTAATGCCAAAACGTCTAAGTGCTGAAATTCTAACTAAAAATTATATCCTTAGGACACTCCAGTTTCTTCTAGTGATGGTGATGGGTAGTGTTTTCTTTTTAAAAGTTCAAACTAAGCATATAGAGTAGTGTGCCTGATTTATTCATCTTGTTGGTTTTCATTTGATAAATATTCATATAGTGCTCATCACTAGTCAGACTAAATCATCTGAGGAAACAAGGGGAGGTAAGAAAGTTAACAAGGGCACACAAGTTGGAGATGGCAGAGCTGGAATAGAAGCCCAGGAATTATGGTTCCAGACACTATATTCTAACCTACTACTTAATCATCAGGAAAATGCAAATCAAAACCATAATGAGATATCACCTCATACCTGTTCGAATGGCAGTTATCAAAAAGACAACAAATAACAAGTGTTGGTGAGGGTGTGGAGAAGAGAACCCTCGTGCACTGTCAGGAGGAAGGAAATTGGTGCAGTCACTATGGAAAACAGCATGGAGGTTCCTCCAAAAATTAAAAATAAAACTACCATATGCTCCAGCAATTCCACGTCTTGCTATTTATCTGAAGGAAACAAAACACTATCTCAAAAGAATACATGCACCCCACATTTGCTGCGACATTATTTACAATAGCTAAGATATGGAAACAACCTAATTGTCCATGGATGGATGAATAGATAAAGAAAGTGTGATCTATATATGTACCACATTATATATATATAATGGAATTATTCAGCCATAAAAAAGGAAGGCAATCTTGCCGTTTGCAACAAACTGGAGGGACCTTAAGAGCATGGTACTAAGTGAAGTAGGTCAGACAGAGAAAGACAAATAATGTATGATCTGACTTATACGTGGAATCTTAAAAAAAAAACAAAAACGAGCTCATAGATACAGAGAACAGATTGGTGGTTACCAGAGGAGGGGGGTGGGAGAGATGGGAGAAATGGGTGAAGTGTTTTCACTTTTTGGTTTTAGTTTAAATAAATTGAATTTAAAAAATCATACCAACAAATGACAGAGTTGCTATACTAAAAAGCACTTGGAAGCAATGATACAGATTTATTCATGACAGTGATGGGGGTTGGTTTTTATCTAGATTTATTGATAAAAAGCAAATGTAAGGAAGTAGTAAAATTTCAGTTCAATGAAATTGAATAGCAAAAATATTGAACTGGATCTTTTTCATAATAGATGTAACTTTAGGTTTTAAATAATACAAGACATGCAATTAATGAATGGATACTTTATTGACAGTAGATATAATTGTACAGGATGATAAAACATTATACAGTTGTACAATCCAAATGAGTATTCCTTAGAGAACAGCATCAACCAAATTTATGCAATTCTATAGTAATATAGTAAACGTGAATTTTTCAAGAAAGATTTGAAAACTGGGGATTATTTGAAAGGCTACTGTGCCAACCATTGCAACAATGAATTTTCTATCTCCAATTCTGATGGCTCGTTAATTATTTCCAGATAAATCTTTTGCCAAAATTGAAGGGATCTATTCTCTTTATGCAGAAGGCTTAAAGGAGACAGTCAAATAAAAAAATATACATGTGAAAGAAATGTGTGTATAAATAAATAGATTGTGAAATAAGTTAGAAAATTTGTTTATGTGGAGTTTTGGAACATGGAAGTGTTGGGTTTCACAGAAAGGACCAAAAGATATAAAACCTCCACTGCCATGGAGTTGACATGTTAGTGGTCATGGTAGTGAGATGACAAACAAATAAGTGAATTGCATTCTATATTTAAATATAAAAAGTTATATGGAGAAAGACTGAGTAAGGAAGAACCATAGAGAGTAAGGAAGGTGGGTGAAGGAAGAATAGCGATTGCTGTATTCCATGGAATGGTTGGTGAAGGCCCCAGATGAAAAATGACATTTGGGCAAAGACTTG
This sequence comes from Mesoplodon mirus, assembly GCF_964341445.2. NCBI lineage: Eukaryota > Metazoa > Chordata > Mammalia > Artiodactyla > Ziphiidae > Mesoplodon > Mesoplodon mirus. The sequence continues at coordinate 98,363,939 of NC_138986.1, read as the reverse complement.
AAGGGATTGAGGGAGCCATGCAGATGTTTGAGGGACAAGTGCTCCAGAGAAGGGACAGCAAGAGCAAAGGCCATGAGGTAGGAATGTGCTTCTCCTATTTGGGGAAAAGTAAGGCAGTCACAGTCAGTTAGAATAGCGGGAGAGGGGGGAGGAAAACAAAGGTAACAAAGCCACAGAGATAAAGGGACTGGGGCAGTTCCTATGCGTTCTTGTAGGCCATGTAATGACTTTGACTTCTATCATGAGTGAGGTGGGTGCCATTGGAGAATTTTGAGCAGAGGACTTAAATTTAGAACTAGTCCTTATTTTTAATTTTAGTATAAAAATAGGAACTATATTTTGCATTTGGAAATATTTCTGTGATTTTTTTTTAAGGCACAGGTTGTATGAATGTCCTTGATTTATGCAGTGAGATAAAACAATTATTATTTCAAACCAGATGTGACTGTAATTGATTCTGCCTTTTAAAGAAAGTGACATAGTTCATATCTATTGAGAGATAAATCTTTATATCACTCCTCTATTTTCCCAGGGCATATTGAAAGAGAACTCTACTCATGGAGTACCGATTTGGAACTTGTCAGACATTTTATGCAGAAATATGTTTTAAAAACTTCAGGGAAGTACTCTTTTATTCTTTGTATGATATTTCAGCCATTATGTGTTAATGGGCTTTTAAAGGCTACTGTGGAAGAATTTGTTGTATTATTTCTATGAAAAAAATGCAATATGATTGACTTACATATGAGCTTTAGGAGCACAATTCATTACCCATATGGAAACTGCCTACACAAACAGGTAGAAACAGGTAGGTAATGTTAATGATCAACCTTCAGTAGGCCAAATAGTCTTAAATTTTTCAAATGGGGAAAAGAAATTTATTTGATTTTAATTTAAATATAAAACTCAATTTCATTATGAAAAAACTTTTAAGTATGTTTGTGGCAACTTGGTTATATGCATCTACTACTTCAACTAAATTTTATAAAATCTAAGTACAGAAAAAGCACTTCCGATAAAAATTTGGTGTCAAAATTGAGATGCACGGTGTGTATAAAATACACATTAGATTTCAAACACTTAGTGCAAATGAAAAAAGTAAAACATCTCATTAGTAATTTTTATATTGATAACATGTTGACATACAAATATTTTGGATATAGTATTAGGTTAAATAAAATATATGATTTAAATGAATTTCACCTGTTTCTTTTACTTTTTAAAAAACTTGGCTACTTGGAAAACTTTACATATGTGGGTCATGTTACATTTCTGTTGGATAGCATTACTCTAGACCAGTGGGTCTCAAAATGTGGTCACTTGACTATCCCCAACAGCATCACCTGGGAACTTGTTAGAAATGCAAATCATGGAGCTCCACCTCCAACTTACTGAATCAGAGACTCTGGGGGTGGGTTCCTGCTTTAATGAGCCCCGCAACTGATTCTGATGCAAGCAAAAGTGTAAGAACCATTTTTCTAGACCAGGGGTCCAGAATTCTAATTTGGCTGCAAATTAGAATCATCTGGAGACCTTGGGCATAAAATCCAGGTACTAAAAAGCTACCACCCAGACCAATGAAATCAACAACCTTGGGTCCAGTCAAGAGTGTTTTTAAAGCTCTCCAGGGGATTCTAATATGGGAGAAAGATTGAAAACCACTGGCCATGATCCATGATTTTTAAACTGTGCTCTTCAGAGGGGCTGTAGCTGGCTGGACCACGTTCTCCTTTCAGCTTCCGATGTGTCTGCTCGGTTTCCTGTCCTGCTCATCCTGGAAAGGCAACTGCTGTGGTGATTTTCCTGGTGGACGGAGAGATACAGGGCTTGGATGGGCAAGAAGGCTTTACAGGTATCAGAAGTTCACATTTCAAATATATCTACCTACATGCGTCAGTTATGCCTGTTACATTAAATGGCTATATTATTGGGCTTTCACCAGATTCACAGGAGGATAAACCTGGAATTAAACAGACAGCAGAAAATGTAAAAGCTTTGATAGAGCAGAGGTGAAGAAGAGTATTCCTTTTAACATTATCATTTTGGGTATTTTTTTTTTTTTTTTTTTTTTTTTTGGCGGTACGCGGGCCTCTCACTGTCGTGGCCTCTCCCGTTGCGGAGCTCAGGCTCCGGACGCGCAGGCTCAGCGGCCATGGCTCACGGGCTCAGTCGCTCCGCGGCATGTGGGATCTTCCCGGACCGGGGCACGAACCCGTGTCCCCTGCATCGGCAGGCGGACTCTCAACCACTGCGCCACCAGGGAAGCCCTATTTTGGGTAGTTTTTTTAGGGAGGAACTTTATCTTTGTACACCGCTGTTACCACTCAGCAGTAACTGGCAGGCAGAGCTGCAATCAGTTGCTGACTTCACTGGGGGCTTGGATTCCACGGGGTTCTATCGGTGGTGCTAATAGAGATATTTCTGTTCTCCAGTACCATGGAGATTACTCCCCTTAAGTTGCCCTAATGGTCAGTTTTCTTGCTGTAGAAAAGCTAAAAACATTGGTAAATCCAGTCAATGTAACCTTCAAAATCCAGTTCACGTCACCAGGAAATGATGGATATCAATCAATTCATTGGTAAACTCCCTCCTCCAGTTGATTGACATGAAGAGGGCTTGTGGAAATGTACCCAGCATCACTGTAGTAGAGTATAAGCTTCTTCCAGTGCCCCATCTTGAAACTTCTGATGTTTGCAGTGTTAAAATGTTTTGCAAATACATACCATGACACAGACTAAATAATGTCTCCTCATGGGAAATTTATGATCTTTTAAGTTTCTATACATGTATAATATGATTCAGACTATACTAGTATTGAAATAGGTGAAACAGCTAGCTTCTTTTCCCAAATGTAATTCAGCCAAATACTGCAAGCAGATTTTTTATTACATCATTTGAAAATTATTAGCATGCTTAATGAAAACTTGTTCAGGTATAAAGGAACAGTTAAGATATAAATGATTTATGCATGTTCTGACTTAGTCTATAGATTTATTCCCAAATGACAAAGTCACCATGCAGTATCTGTATTTTTATGTTTTCATCTGTATTTAATGATTGTAATATATACTAAGAATGAGGTGGTATTACATTATTCCTAATAGTAGAGGTAATGCTCTTAAGGGTTAATACAGAGAAATACTGCTTCCTTTAAAAAAAAAAATGTGTTCTATAGGGCTCTAGACATTCTGTAGGGTTTCCTAGAGGATGGGGCTTTTGCATAAACTTTTGCTTAAAGAACAGAATAAAATAAGGGTGCATCTCTGTAAAACATTCTAATGAAATGACCCATGTACCCATTTCACCTGTTACTCTAATACTCAGATACCAATAACTTATAGCTTGGTTCATCAGGGATTCCTTAGAGCCAGGTTAAAGCCAGGATATGTCATCCCAAATTATGAGGACCAGAGGAATCTGCAAACAAATCTTATTCCATTAATTTCCTCCCATGTATTTATCTTCCTAGAATTTGCTGCCCTTGGAAGCCTAAAACTGCTTTCCTTTGTCCTGTCACTTCTCTACCAATTTATTGTTCTTTGTCGAAGATGCTGTATAGATCGCAGTTCTAAGCTACTGCTTTGAGCCACTCTTCCTTTTGGGTTTCTCCTGGGTGATGTGCACTGCACGTGTGAGTTCATGAACTGTTTTTCTTTTGTTAATGTGTTATCTTCTTAGCGTCCCAGCTGACAACCTAAAATGGGTAGAGGTAAAGTGTTTCCTCCCCCCCATTAGTGCTCATTCAACTTGTATCCTCACTGCAGTAGGCAGGCAAAAAGTCAGCTCTCGCCAAGGTTGCCAATTACCCTGGGGCTGGCCATCCCAAGGATTCAGCTGCCTACCTCTGATTCCGAACTTTTAGGATTGGCCACTCTCATAGGCCTTGTCCTCTCTAACATATCGGACACTGGGATTCTCAAATTAGAACCCCCAAAGGTCAAAGGTCTTTCCTTCATACAGAAACACACCAAGAACCAGCCGTGTTAAGATTTTTCACTAAAAAAGAAAAAAAAATTGGAACTAATTTTACACAGCAATAATGTGTTTTTGTGTGAAGAAATACAAAATCATTTACTTAATATCACAAACCATCACACAGCTACAGCTTTTTTCTATTAGATTTTTTTCTCATGAAAGTTACATTTGAAATGTTGCGTGTGCTATTATGTATTTCCTGAATTTTCTCTACTTGAAATCTCAATGACCTTAGATAGGAATGCTACAATCATATTTAAATATGATTAGAGTTCATTGTGCATTAAACTTGGGCAAGAAATATCTGATTTTGACCTAGTATCCTCACTGCGCATCAGAAACTACAGATTCTAGTTCCTCTGCTTGTGAATCACACCCATTCTTAACTTTGTCAATTGTGTATAGAGTGACTGTAGTTTCTCACAAGGGAAATTATAGCAGAAGTTTTTTCTAATGTGTTTGGTTTTTTTAATGTGTTTTTTGTAATAAAACCTAAACCTACAAATCTTTAAAAAGGATGGAAAAAGTTGGTGTTCTAGCTAACACTTATGTGGAAAAATAGGTTCTTCCCAGTACTCTTGGTACTGCACGTGGGTATACAAAATGACTCCCCCAGCTAGGCCTTATCCTGTCATTCAAGAGGATTGAAGCTCTTTTTACGAGAGAAATAAACGTGGAAGGGAGATGTGAACTTTCCCTGAACTGGCAGGATTTTGTAATCCCTCTGTAATGATGGCTTGGGGGAAGAGCCCACACACTCTTTTGGGGCTACTCCCTATATTTACATCAGCCTTTCTATCTGTAAATATTATATCACAGAACTAGGAATAGACAGGTAATGTGTCTAAATTTATGTAATAAAGAGCTGTATTATAATAAGGTTCTGTTGTACTAACATTTTTGTTTCTTCTTCAGCATCTTGTGTTTTGTTTCCGGGCCTGTTGTTAAACTGGTCTTGTCGCCAATAAAATACGCTAATTGTAATGTACCTCAGTTAATTCAAGAGAGTGAGTATTGTAAAGTATACCTTCGTCTCAGATGTTGTTGGGTTAATTATTGATGGATTATAGAATTCACAGGGAAAAGTGTTATTGGAATGCAAGGAATCTTAAAGAACTCTGTGATGCAAATAAAACATTCTCTATTAAAGCAACTGATTCTAGATAATTTAAAGGCTAGCCCTAAGAAGCTTCTGGATGGCCGAAAAACAAGACGGTAACAAATCTTTCTGATAAGGAAAAGTAACATAATTAGAAATGAAACACTTTGGTTGAATGTCTAGTTTATGGATATATAAAATCAAACGCTCAATCCCAAACACTACTTTTTGTAAAATCATTAGGTAGGAACAGGGCAGAAACTAGCGATCCTATTAACTGAAAAGGAAATTGGGGCACAGGAAGCTTTTAGGGTGTGCTGTGTCAGACACTCCTTTTGCCTGTGACCTGACTGCTCCAACATTCCTTGAAACTTCAAGTATAAATATCAATAATAATGGAATTCCAGCGCTGGGAGATCGTTTATTCCAACCTTCTCGTTTTACCAAAGAAGACACTGAAGCCCTTGAAGATCGAGTTACCCACCATTATTCAGAGAGAGAGGTTCGTAAACATCTCGGCTTCTAGAACTCTTGGGAACAATATATACAAGATAAATGTGACTGTCCAGTGGGCTCTAACATTTGCACCTTGTCTTTTATATTAATGGCATTAAAATAAAATTCCCAGGGATGAACTACAGAGACTCCTGCGGCGTCGCGGCCCGCACTCTCCTCCCTTGCCTTTCTCCCAGTTCTACCCGGGCCTGTTCTTTCTGGGTCAAGGTTGGTTTCCTCCGAACCCCGGCCCTGGCTGCCATCTGGAACTGTGCACAGCGCGTTTGGAAGAGCCTGATAGGAGGGGAGAGATGAAGTGTCGTTCGCATCAGTCAGTTAAGGTCTTTTGCAAACAGCCCCCGGGCCCCCCCTCTGTGTCTGGGCAGCCGTCCTCTCTGCCCGAGGCTCTCCGTTTCCCACCCCATCTCAACCTCCCCGCGGGGCGCGGCCGCGGGGCCGCCTCGGCCAGGGGTGATGGTGCCCACGGGCCGGGCAGGGGGGAACCCGACCTTGCTCCCCATTTGGGTCTCTGGAGCAAGGAGGGCACTGCGTGCGCCACACAGAGCCACGTCCCACGCAGCAATGGGCTGGGACGGCTGCGCCTCTAAACCGATGGCGAGCGGGGACCCTGGGCGTGGAAGGGAGCGGCACCGCCCGGGCCTCGCCCTTCCTCCTCCTCCTTGCTCCCCGCTCGCCTCTCCCCCAGCCATGACTCAGCGCTTCTCGCAGGCTGCAGGGCTGGGGACACGGGCTCCTCGCCGGCCCCTCCCGCCGCGTCCACCCCTCTCTCCCACCCACGCCCGCCCACGGCCGCCGGCCCTTCCCCAGCGCCGCCGCCGCCGCCGCCGCCACAATCAGCTCGGGCGTCCCGGCAGCATCAGCCGCCCGACCCGGCCGGACACGACCCCGCCGACCCCGCGCGCCGTCCGCCATGCAGCCCCAAGTCCCCGGACGCCGACACACCCCCCAGCGCGGCTACGCCGTGACCCGGAGCCCCCAGCTCAACAAGGTAAACCCGCCGGCCCCCCCTCGGTCTCGGTCAAGGTCACGGGCAGGCCCCCCGGAGGCGCAGCGGACGCCGCTTAGCCCTTCCGCCCGCGCCCCCGGGATGCCGCCCCGCCGGAGCGCCCCCCGAGAGCCTGCGCGCGGGCCGAACGGGGGGGCCGCGCGTGGGGGTCGGTGCCCGGGAGCCTGATGGGAAGGGGTGTTGTGGCTCCGCGCCTGGGCATCCTGTTCGGGGAACGGAGGGGACGTAACTTGTTTAAATACCGCTTGGCTTCTCCGAAAGCGGGAGCCGAGGCAAAGAAAGTAGTGGCAGCGAAGTGCGTGAGTGGAGTGTGCCTGTGAAGGTAGCAGGTGGGCTGCCAGCTCGGCCTCGATGTGCCACGCATGTACGGGGCGCACTTAGGGTGCCCATCACTGGAGGCTGCCGTGCAGCGAGGTGGCCCTACGGGCCCAGCTCGGCCAGAAACGCGTTCTGAGTGGGGTCACGTGAGCAACCGGAAAGTCAAGGCCTCTTGGTTTCTGGAGGGACGCGGTCGAGAGGCTGGGAATTCGTGGTGGGTGGCTTCTGCCTCGGGGGCCCTGGTGTGGCCCGGCGCAGAATCCCTGCCCCAGACGTGGGACTGTGGCTAAAGCCGTTCCTATGTCTTTGAACCTGGCCTTCTGGAATTTTTTTTTTTTAAGACTTCTCTTTTTTATGCAAAGGGGAATACAGTGCAAGAGACCTCAGATCCTCATTTCATTTTTCAGATTTTCAGATCCTCATTTCATTTTTCTTCACTGGTGATGTAAACACCTAAGATTGCTCTCAAATGAAAAACACCTCGGAGTGTATCAGTTTGCCGACGAGATACTTAGCAGTCCCATTTATTTTTATCGCCAGGATTTGTCTCTGGATTGTTCCTTTGTTTGAGGGTGGGCTTTTTGACATTTCCTTTAGTACATGGAAAATGCCATCAGTGAGCACAGAGGCCTGTTGGGTCATTTGGGGCTCGCTACCAGACGCTTTTTTTCTTCAAGAACTGGACCTCCGCGTCCCCCTCCCCCAACATGGTGCCGGTGATTTGTTAATCATTATTAATGGCTTGAAGACTTGTGATTTCTTTGATTTAACAAACTATAGCTCCTGTGAGCTCTTTTTGATTTTTGTGATGACAGGCAACTTTTACTTATCTATGATTATTCAGTATTTCTGGTCATAAAGCATTATGAAATTTTAAATATTTCCTACCTATTTTTTTCCTCAGTGATTTTAATTGTTAGTTTGATTTTTCCTTTTTATTATTCTGCAGGTTGGGGCCTATTTTCAGTAGGAAAAAAAGGGAAAATTTGATGTGACAAAACAATTTATGACTTTCAGGTGTACCTCCTTGCTGTAATTTATGACCAAATAATGGGTTGCCCCTTAAAAAGAACCACGTGAGTGGTATAACCTGTTTGAATTTCCTCCAGTCAGGCGCCAGGGTGTCTGTTTCAAGGGGTTGATGGAATAGGCAATCCCTGAGCAAGAGTCCTTATGCCTTTACTGTTTACATCAAGAATTTAAGAGTCCTGCACCACAATGTTCATTGCAGCACAGTTTACAATAACCAGGACCTGGAAGCAACCTAAGTGTCCATCATCGGATGAATGGATAAAGAAGATGTGGCACATATATACAGTGCAATATTACTCAGCCATAAAAAGAAACGAAATTGAGTTATTTGTAGTGAGGTGGATGGACCTAGAATCTGTCATACGGAGTGAAGTAAGTCAGAAAGAGAAAAACAAATACCGTATGCTAACACATATATATGGAATCTAAATAAAAAAAAAGTGGTTCTCATGAACCACATATATACAGTGCAATATTACTCAGCCATAAAAAGAAACGAAATTGAGTTATTTGTAGTGAGGTGGATGGACCTAGAATCTGTCATACGGAGTGAAGTAAGTCAGAAAGAGAAAAACAAATACCGTATGCTAACACATATATATGGAATCTAAATAAAAAAAAAGTGGTTCTCATGAACCTAGGGGCAGGACAGGAATAAAGACACAGACACAGAGAATGTACTTGAGGACACGGGGAGGGGGAAGGGTAAGCTGGGACGAAGTGAGAGAGTGGCATGGACATATATTCACTACCAAATGTAAAATAGATAGCTAGTGGGAAGCAGCTGCATGGCACAGGGAGATCAGCTGGGTGCTTTGCAACCACCTACAGGGGTGGGATAAGGAAGGTGGGAGGGAGACGCATGAGGGAGGGGATATGGGGATATACGTATGCATATAGCTGATTCACTTTGTTATACAGCAGAAACTAACACAACACTGTAAAGCAATTATACTCCAGTAAAGATGTTAAAAAAAAAGAAAAGAATTTATGCTCTTGAAATCCTTTTAACTCCTGTTCACGAGTAAGGGTTAATTTCCACTTAAGAATAATATCACAGAAATCTTCCGCCAAAGGCATTAAGGTGTGGTATCTAATGTGTTAAGAACACGTGTTTTGACTTTGTAACTGAACTTTATTGTCTGCATAGTATCAAATTGGATTTAAAATCCAGGTGGCCAGCTTTGGAGTGATTAATGGAATAAGCTTTACTCTTCTTGTTCAGTCCTAAGACAGTTCTGTGGTACCTCATGGAAGTCACAAAACATCCTCATATGTACCACTGAAACTATAGTTGTGGGATCTTCTTGATGGGCGCTGCTCTGAAGACCTCTGGACCTTTACGTTTTCCAGTAGCTTAATTACCACAAAAATCATTTGTGGTAACCTTGGCTGCAAAGAATCTCTAGTAGATCTTCCCCCCAGAACCCCCCAGCCTGTCGCCTGGCTACACTAAGCCTTCTTCAGCCACTGTCACACAGACCTTCATCACCTTACCTTTGGGTAACTGGGACAGTTTTCCTGGTTTTATTTTCAGTATTATAGTCTGTCCTACGTGTAGGTATGAAAGAAATATCTTCATCAGTTAGCATTTTCTTCATGTTGCTCTTCTGTTATCCAAGTATTTTTAGTATGATATTATTTCCTATTACATTGAATGTAAAATCAGTCTCAGGTCTACTGTCTTCTCCACATTTATCTCATTAGGTCCCCAATTTAGCCTTCCACTTAAAATATATTTGCTGAATGTCTTACTTAGTACTTGCCTTTTTGCCTGTGCGTAATTCCTACAATGAAAATGTCATTAGTTGATTTAATAATGATCTCTTTGGGGAAGACTTTCCTAATTATCTTAGTCCTATTAACATTACTTAACACCTCTGTTTTTTATGTATTCAGTTGTAATATGTCATTTGGTATTTACTGCATTGTATTTTTTCTTATTTGATTTAGATTGCCATAGGAATCATAATCCTTAGTACAGAATTTTGCTCATTTAACATTAAATAAATGTTCATTTAATGGAGAGATGAGCCATGTTAAAAGTCTTTTTTTTTGGTCTTCCAAACAGAACTCACCTTTTAAAGCAGGTAGCTTTTAAAGTGGTAGGTTGAGTATCATTCTAAGACATTTCTCCTCTTTAATGTAATTTCTTGTAAGTAAATTCACATTGAAGTCTAAAGCTCAGTTGACTCCATATACCATTGTATTGTGTAATGGCATATAGTCAGAAAAGGTGGAATTTGGTTTAAGCCTGACCATGCCATGAAATTTTAATTATTTGCTGGATAAGCTTTGGGAGGTGCTTAATCTTGGTACAAATTGAGGTAAACAGGAGATGTGATCTGAATTAAAAAATAAAGAATTTAAGGGAATTCCCTGGCAGTCCAGTGGTTAGAACTCTGTGCTTTCAGTGCCGAGAGCCCGGGTTCAGTCCCTCATCCCTCTTTGGGGAACTAAGATCCCACAAGCTGTGTGGCGCAGCCAAATAATAATAAGAATAATAATAAAATAAAGAATTTAAAAAACCTTAGAGAAATAGAATCTTTCTTCACTGGTAATAATTCATGTCTGGTTCTTACTATTTGTATACTCAAGTATACATCATTGCAGGTAGGATTTCATCATAGCATTTGGAGAAGCATTTCTGCCTCACACTTATGAGATTCAGTATCTTTCTGTTCACAGCCCAAATTACTTTTGAGGTGCTTATCTTTGTCTGTGTTATATAAGCTCATCTAATTTAATGTTTAATGTTTATAATTTTCAAGGGTACTGTCTGATTTAGATGAGTTGTATTTCAAATTTTTTCTCAGGAATTTTCAATAATAGACATTAATAATGTTTCATAAATCACTCTTCAAAATTAAAATTCTACATGCAAAAATAATCATACTTATTTTTTTATTTCTCGACTTTTATTAGTTTGCTTTATTTGTGCAATGGTAGAAAACACTAATTCATACTTTAATCATAATTAAGTTGTGTTTACATGGTTTCTGTATCTTTAAGATGAAATGATAATGTGACCTACAAGTAAATCTCTCAAAGATACCACATTTTAGGCAGTTAGATCCAGTTTAAGATAGTGATGGTGATTTATCTAAGTCAGTTTTGGTTAGCTTATTAACTTTTAAATGTGAGAAATGAGCTTCTGGGCAAGTGCTTTTGTAGACGTTTGTCTTCATATGTCGAGACCTAATGAGCTGAATGTGTTGTAGGGAAAAAAGAGAGAAACAAGGCTGATGGCTATGAAGGAAAGTTACTTTAAACCCCCTCTTTTTCTTCAGTGTAAACTATAACAGAATGAATCATTCAGAAAGTTTTCACCTAGTACAGTTCTCTGGAGTTGCCTCAGCAATATGATAAACGGATATATTATTTAACGTGGAATCCCACTGATGTGAAGCCCGTTGTAATGAAGTGTTCAGCCATACACCTCCATATTTGTCTATTGCCTTGGTAATGCAGGATAGTACAAAACCAAACAATGCGGTGCTCTAATGAGTAGAAAGATGAATTTGATTTGAGAACTGGTGATGTGGAGTACAGAAAATGTTGAAGAGAGGAATAGGTTTGAGGTTTTTCATTTTGTGTTCTGATGTCCTTCAGACTTTCGAGCAAGTGTGGAAAATGTGAAATAATGGAATGAACCCTCTAAGACTTTGTGTCTAGAAGAAATGAGTCCAAGTCACAATTCTTTTCATTAGCGGTTGGGAGATTTTGAGTGAGATTTTCTTAACTGGCTTCAGTTACTGTCTTTATAAAATAGAATGATGATTTCATTTATTTATCTCTTTCAAATTTTAACAAATATTCAGAAGCCACTATATGCTAGGTAATATTCTGGGTGCAGGGGATATAGCAATGAATAAGATTCCTGCTTTGCGTGTACTTACATTTCCATTTGAAATATGAATTCTGTTTTACCTCTTCCCTCAGATATTAAAGAGTGATATTAGTTTTTTCTGACATATATTATAAAACAGGTTTTTTATTACTACAACTAATTATTGCTATGATAATATTTTTATATAGAGAGTCTGAACTCGTAGCTGGAACGGTTATGAAGTACTTATTTTTAAATGTACTTTTTACCCCCTTCTCTCTTGAATTTTTGATTTAACAAATCAAACATGATTGTGTGACCTATTAAAATTTATGAGTGTCATAGTAAAAAATAAAACTACACTTTCTCTCTGGGAGAGACAGATGGACATTTTACTCTCAGATTCATATAAGTGAGCCTGACTGAGATCACATGTCCTTTGCAGTCTTTCATAGCTTTTCACAGAATGCCAGGTGTAGGTTAAAAAATGTCTTTAGAAAAAGAACAAGGAAAGCTTTTTGCTTCTCAGTACTCTGCTCAAAGTGTGTGAAGGCTTGGAAGTGTGAAAGAAAGGTAGAGGTATGCCCTGGGGAGTTAAAATTGCTGAGGTGAGAGCAGTGACATGCAAAGATACGGAATTTAAAAGTTCCAGTGGTGTAAAACCAGCCTTTAATCTATTTGACTTTGGAAGTAATCAGTTACTCTGACAAAACAAGTATATGGACCATTTTCCAATGGCTTTCAAAACTGACATGACCAAATACTGTTACAGGCTCCAAGTGGCCTGATTTGGTCTATTCATTACATCATTATTTATTTTATGTTACTGAGCCAACTCAACAAACTTGTTGATAGTGTATGGACCCAGAATTGATCAGCAAACATGTTACAGTTCAGTAGGACTAAGCTGGGAATGTTTCTAAGCTAAATTATTAAGAAATTTTCTTAGACATGGGGCCTAAATATAAAGTGTGGTTGTTTGTATTCTTAAAGTGCTATTTAAAATATTTTATGGCTTATATATTAATTTTTACCTGTCTGTAGCTTCATGTATGTAATATAGTACACTTTAAAACAAAGGATTAATGTTGCCTTAAATGAATTTAGAGAATTTAAAACATCAATATTTTTCCTCAGGCCCTGAAGATATATCTAAGTTAGCCATCAACTAAACTGGTTTCAGATACTTGAGGCCTTTGAGATTAAAGACAGGGGAGAGACACTGCCTTTAAATTTCTGTAGTTTAATCTGGTAGTTTGGGAAGTCAATGTAGTAATTGATAATGTTCTCTAAAACATGGAAATGCAACTATTAGGTTTCTATGCTAAAAACAAACCCTAGACCTAAAACACTAATTTTTTTTAAAATGGTTGAGTAAGAACATCAGCAAAAGTACTTACATGTTCATAGGAACATGGTTCTATGAATTACATCAGGAATACATTATGAGTATCCCTGCAGTAGTTAAATTCTAAACTGTCTCACTAGGACCTGACCATCTGGAGACTGAAGGAGGCCTAAGACTCCATTAAAATATTAAGGCTGGGCCTCTTAAGCTTGCAATATATTAAAATACATTTAAAACATCTATTCAGAGTCCTCTAAGATATTTAAAACATTTTTTGATTGTGAGACAGTGTATATATACATACATAATATATGTGTAAACACATTGTTATGGGCTGAATTGTGTCCTCCCCAAAATCATATGTTGAAGTTCTAACCCCAGTCTCTCTGTATTTAACCATATTTGGAGATAAGGTCTTTAAAGAGGTAATTAAATTAAAATCAGGTCTTTAGGGTGGGCCCTAATCCAATATGACTGATGTCCTTATAAGAAGAGGAGATAGGGACACATAAACAGGAAAGTCAGTGTGAAGACAGTGGGAGAAGATAGGCATCTACAGGTCAATGAGAGAAGCCTCTGAATGTAAACAGCCCTGCCCACAGACATCTTGACTGTGAGAAAATGAATTTTGTTGTTTTAGCCACCCAGTGTGGTACTTTGTTATGGCACCTTTAGCAAACTAACACATTTATGTAATTGAAACCAAATTTTATAATACAATACTTGCTGTATATAGCACACTCTAGTACTATCCCATTTCAAATTTTTAAAAATGTTGGTTGTGATTCATTAATGAATCACAATCCATTTAATCCATTTTAAAATCCGAGTTAAAAAAAAAATCTGCTCTGTTGCTTAAGTAGTGCATTTATGTGCTTGGGAGGATTATTGCAGAGTGACTTTCTCTTCTGTGTCTTAGTGTTGTATATGAAGTTTGAGTTTGTCTTGGCAGTACTGGCCCAACCTCCTTTTGTTTTTCCATCTACTTGTCCAAATTGAGGTATGTCTTAAACCAATAATCTTGAAACTATGAGAATGTTATTGTTGTAACTAATATTGGCAGGTCTGGTTAGTAAGCCAAACAGTGTCCTTACTTATGTACCCAGAGCCAATAAGAAATTGAAACTTGGTTAGTGAGCATTTTTATGGGCCTTTAAACTTTTTACTTATTCAAAATCTTGCTTATATTTAATTTTTACATATGCTAACTATATCATAATAATATGACAGGATTGAGAGCAAACAAATTTGTCATTATGAATAAATATGAATGAAGATTAACTCTAATAAAATTATTTTCAGATTGTTTCACAAAGCACAGGCAAGCTATGCTGAATATAAGAGATACATTGAGAACGAAATGTTACGGAAAGGCTAAAAATAAAGATACGAGAAAGTGCAAACAGCAAGAAATCAGGGTTATCCTGACATCAGACAATGTAGACATCATGTCAAAAAGCATGAAATGATCAGGACTTCCCTGGTTGCGCAGTGATTAAGAATCCGCTTGCCAATGCAGGGGTCCCAGGTTCAAGCCCTGGTCTGGGAAGATCCCACATGCCGCGGAGCAACTAAGCTCGTGCACCACAACTACTGAGCCTGCATTCGAGAGCCCGCGAGCCACAACTACTGAGCCTGTGTGCCACAACTACTGAAGCCCACGTGCCTAGAGTCAGTGCTCCACAACAAGAGAAGCCACTGCAATGTGAAGCTCACGCACCACAATGAAGAGTAGCCCCTGCTCACCTCAATTAGAGAAAGCCCACGTGCAGCAATGAAGACCCAATACAGCCAGGAATAAATAAGTAAATAAATAAATTTATTTTCAAAAAAGAAAAAGCATTAAATGAGACAAAATACATAATGCTGAAAGGTACAATTCTGAATGAAGTTATACATGTAATGAATGTCTATGCACCAGATAACACAGCAGGTACCTTCATAAAAAAGACAGTATAGGACATGCAAAGAGAAATAAAAAAGATGCTAACGCTAGAAGACTTCAACAAATCTCTCTCAGTGCAGGACACATCATAGGGGGGAAAAACTGTTTCCGTACAGTAATTTCTTCCTCATATTTCTCAGGAAATTTATGTTTTTCCAAATCATGAGAATATTCAGTTGAGAAATTGGGAAAATGAGAAAGCTTAGTAAATAACAGAGATACTACTGATTAGAAGGACCCAATGACAAAAGGAAGAGCTGGAAATTTACTTGTAGAGTCAGAGGTTAAGGTTGACAGTTCATGGATCTTCACAGCAGTAATGATCTCATCAGTCAGTTTTGCTTGTAGCCGTTGCCAGCTTCTGACAATATCTGTCTTTTAGTTTCTGTGTTTAGACCATTCACACTTCATGTAATTATTAATGTTTGGATTTCTGTCCAGCATTTTATTATTAGGTGTCTGTTTGTTCTGTTTTTTATTCTTCTGTTTCTCCTTTCCTGCCTTCTTGTGTATTATTTGAATATTTTTATTATTCCCTTGTAATTTCTCTTGAGTTTTTTTTTAAAATAAATTAATTTATTTATTTATTTTTGGCTGTGTTGGGTCTTCATTGCTGTGTGTGGGCTTTCTCTAGTTGTGGCGAGCAGGGGCTTCTCTTGTTGCAGAGCATGGGCTCTAGTTGTGTGGGCTTCAGTAGTTGTGGCACACGGGCTCAGTAGTTGTGGCTCACTGGCTCTAGAGCACAGGCTCAGTAGTTGTGGCGCACAGGCTTAGTTGCTCCGTGGCATGTGAGATCTTCCTGGACCAGGGCTCCAGCCCATGTCCCCTGCATTGGCAGGCAGATTCTTAACCACTGTGCCACTAGCAAAGTCCTCTACTGAGTTTTTTACAATATCTCTTTGTATAGTCTTTTTTATTAGTTGCTATGGAAATTATGATATACATAACTTTTCACAATCTACTTAAAATGAACATTTGCCACTTAATTGGAGTATAGAAATCTTACCATCATATAGGTCTCACTGTGTTCCTCTGTTTATGTTATAGGTGTTATATGTTTTACATCTTCATATGTGTATTACATAGTATTTTAAAAATTGAGATATGATTGACAATTGATATAGTTTCAGGTGTAAAACATAATGATTCAATATTTGTATATATTGTGAAATGATCACAATAGGTCTAATTAGCATCCATCATTGTATGTAGTTGCAAAAATTTTTTTCTTGTGATGAGAACTTTAAAGATCTACTCTTTTAGTGTCCCAGTATACAATACAGTGTTATTAACCACAGTCACCTTGCTGTACATTACATCCCCAGGACTTATTTATTTTATAGCTGGAAGTTTGTACCTTTTGACCCCCTTCACCCATTTTGCCCATTCCTTATTCCTTACCTCTGGCAACCACCAATCTGTTCTCTGTATCTATGAGCTCGTCTCTTTTTTTGTTTGTTTTTGTTTTTTGATTTCACATATAAGTGAGATCACACAGTATTTGTCTTTCTCTGTCTGCCTTACTTCACTTTAGCATAATGCCCTCAAGGTCCATCCAGCTTACTGCAAATGGCAAGATTTTCTTCTTTTTTATGGCTGAATAATATTCCATTGTAAATATTTACACCACACTTTCTTTATCCATTCATCCATTATGGACACTTAGGTTGTTTCCCTATCTTGGCTATCGTAAATAATGCTGCAGTGAACATGGGGTTCATATATCCTTTTGAGTTAGTGTTCTGTGTTCTTTAGATAAATACCAAGAAGTGGAGTTTCTGCATATGGTAGCTGTATTTTTAAATTGGGGAAGAACCTCCATACTGTTTTCCACAGTGGCTGCACCAATTTCACTTGTACTAACAGTGCTCAAGGATTCACTTTTTTCCACATCCCTGCCGACACTTGTTATTTCTTGTCTTTTTGATAATAGCCATTCTAACAGCTGTGAGGTGATATCTCATTCTATTTTTTTTTTTTTTTTTTTTTTTTTTGCGGTACACGGGCCTCTCACTGCTGTGGCCTCTCCCGTTGTGGAGCACAGGCTCTGGACGTGCAGGCTCAGTGGCCATGGCTCACAGGCCCAGCTGCTCTGCGGCACATGGGATCCTCCTGGACTGGGACACGAACCCATGTCCCCTGCATCAGCAGGCGGACTCTCAACCACTGTGCCACCAGGGAAGCCCTCATTGTGGTTTTGATTTTCATTTTCCTGATGATTAGTGATATTGAGCACTCTCCTATGTGCCTGTTAGTCAACTGTATGTCTTCTTTGGAAAAATGTCTGTTCAGATCTTCTGCCTGTTTTTTTTGTTTGTTTTATTTTTAATCAGATTCTTTGTTTTTTTGCTTTGATTTGTATGAAAAAAATTTTTGATGTGATAATTTAATGTAATGTTTATAACTTTTGATTTTAATTGTGATACATGTTTTAAAGAGTTTAAGAGGGAAAGGACAATCTATTATAGTTACTGAGACATTTACTGTTTCGGTTACTCTTCTTTTATTCCTGATATTTCAAGTTTTCCTTAGGTATCATTTCCCTTCCACTTAAAGGATTTCCTTTAGCATTTCTTTCAGAGCATTTTGCTGGAGACCAGTTGTCCTCTTTTTCCTCCCTCTGAGAATGCCTTTATTTCATTTTCATTTCTGAAGGATATTTCCTTTATTCCTTTGAATTTTTGAATTTTATTTTTTTATACAGCAGGTTCTTATTAGTCATCCATTTTATACACATCAGTGTATACATGTCAATCCCAATCTCCCAATTCATCACACCACCACCACCATACCCCACCACTTTACCCCCTTGATGTCCATACGTTTGTTCTCTACACCTGCGTCTCAATTTCTGCCCTGCAAACCGGTTCATCTGTACCATTTTTCTAGGTTCCACATACATGCGTTCATATACGATATTTGTTTTTCCCTTTCTGACTTACTTCACTCTGTATGACAGTCTCTAGATCCATCAACTTCTCTACAAATGACCCAGTTTCATTCCTTTTTATGGCCGAGTAATATTCCATTTTATATATGTACCACATCTTTATCCATTCGTCTGTCTGTGGGCATTTAAGTTGCTTCCATTACCTGGCTATTGTAAATAGTGCTGCAATGAACATTGTGGTGAATGTGCCTTTTTGATTTATGGTTTTCTCTGGGTATATGCCCAGAAGTGGGATTGCTGGATCCTATGGTAATTCTCTTTTTAGTTTTTTAAGGAACCTCCATACTGTTCTCCACAGTGGTTGTAACAATTTACGTTCCCACCAACAGTGCAAGAGGGTTCCCATTTCTCCACCCTTCGCCAGCATTTCTTGTTTATAGATTTTCTGATGATGCTTATTCTGACTGGTGTGAGGTAAGACCTCATGGTAGTTTTGACTTGCATTTCTCTAATAATTAGTGACATTGAGTAGCTTTTCATGTGCTTCTTGGCCATCTGTATGTCTTCTTTGGAGAAATGTCTATTTAGGTCTTCTGCCTATTGTTGGATTGGGTTGTTTGTTTTTTTAATATTGAGCTGCCTGAGCTGCTTATATATTTTGAGATTAATCCTTTGTTCATTGATTCGTTTGCAAATATTTTCTCCCATTCTGAGGGTTGTCTTTTTGTCTTGTTTGTAGTTTCCTTTGCTGTGCAAAACCTTTTAAGTTTCATTAGGTCCCATTTGTTTATTTTTGTTTTTATTTCCATTACTCTAGGAGGTGAATCAAAAAAGATCTTGCTGTGATTTATGTCAAAGAGTGTTCTTCCTATGTTTTCCTCTAAGAGTTTTATAGTCTCTGGTCTTACATTTAGGTCTCTAATCCATTTTGAGTTTATTTTTGTGTGTGGTGTTAGGGAATATTCTAATTTCATTCTTTTACATGTAGCTGTCCAGTTTTCTCGGCACCACTTATTGAAGAGACTGTCTTTTCTCCATTGTATATCCTTGCCTCCTTTGTCATAGATTAGTTAACCATAGGTGCATGGGTTTATCTCTGGGCTTTGTATCCTGTTCCATTGATCTATATTTTTGTTTTTGTGCCAGTACCATATTGTCTTCATTACTATAGCTTTGTAGTGTAGTCTGAAGTTAGGAAGTCTGATTCCTCCAGCTCCGTTTTTTTCTCCTCAAGACTGCATTGGCTACTCAGGGTCTTTTGTGTCTCCATACAAATTTTAAGATTTTTTTATTCTAGTTCTGTAAAAAAAATGTCATTGGTAACTTGATAGGGATTGCATTGAATCTGTAGATTGCTTTGGGTAGTATAGTCACTTTCACAATATTGATTTTTCCAATCCAAGAACATGGTATATCTCTCCATCTGTTGGTATCCTTTTTAATTTCTTTCATCAGTGTCTTACAGTTTTCTGCATACAGGTCTTTTGTCTCCCTAGGTAGGTTTATTCCTAGGTATTTTATTCTTTTTGTTGCAGTGGTAAATGGGAGTGTTTCCTTAATTTCTCTTTTAGATTTTTCATCATTAGTTTATAGGAATGCAAGAGATTTCTGTGCATTAATTTTGTATCCTGCAACTTTACCAAATTCATTGATTAGGTCTAGTAGTTTTCTGGTGGCATCTTTAGGATTCTCTATGTATAGTATCATGTCATCTGCAAACAGTGACAGTTTTACTTCTTTTCCTATTTGTATTCCTTTTATTTCTTTTTCTTCTCTAATTGCCTTAGCTAGGACTTTCAAAACTATGTTGAATAATAGTGGTGAGAGTGGACACCCTTGTCTTGTTCCTGATCTTAGAGGAAATGCTTTCAGTTTTTCACCATTGAGAATGAGGTTTGCTGTGGGTTTGTCGTATATGGGCTTTATTATGTTGAGGTAGGTTCCCTCTATGCCCACTTTCTGGATAGTTTTTAGCATAAATGGGTGTTGAATTTTGCCAAAAGCTTTTTCTGCATCTATTGAGATGATCATATGGTTTTTCTTCTTCAATTTGTTAATATAGTGTATCACATTGATTGAATTGCATATATTGAAGAATCCTTGCATCCCTGGGATAAATCCCACTTGATCATGGTGTATGATTCTTGTAATGTGTTGTTGGATTCTGTTTGCTAGTATTTTGTTGGGGATATTTGCATCTGTATTCATGAGTGATATTATTCTGTAATTTTCTTTTTTTGTAGTATCTTTGTCTGGCTTTGGTTTCAGAGTGATGGTGGCCTCATAGAATGAGTTTGGGAGTGTTCCTTACTCTGCAATTTTTGGAGGAGTTTGAGAAGGATGGGTATTAACTCTTCTCTAAATGTTTGGTAGATGTCACCTGTGAAGCCATCTGGTCCTGGACTTCTGTTTGTTGGAATATTTTTAATCAGTTTCAATTTCATTACTTCTGATTGGTCTGTTCATATTTTCTATTTCTTCCTGGGTCAGTCTTGGAAGGTTATACCTTTCTAAGAATTTGTCCATTTCTCCAGGTTGTCCATTTTATTGGCATAGAGTTGCTTGTAGTAGTCTCTTAGGATGCTTTGTATTTCTGTGGTGTCTGTTGTAACTACTCCTTTTTCATTTCTAATTTTATTGATTGGAGTCCTCTCCCTCTTTTTCTTGATGAGTCTGGCTAATGGTTTATCAATTTTGTTTATCTTCTCAAAGAACCATCTTTCAGTTTTATTGATCTTTGCAATTGTTTTCTTTGTTTCTATTTCATTTATTTCTCCTCTGTTCTTTATGATTTCTTTCCTTCTACTAACTTTGGGTTTTGTTTGTTCTTGTTTCTGAAGTTCCTTAGGTGTAAGGTTAGATTGTTAATTTGATATGTTTGTTGTTTCTTGAGGTAGGATTGTATTGCTATAAGCTTCACTCTTAGAACTGCTTTTGCTGCATCCCATAGGTTTTGGATCATTGTGTTTTCATTGTCATTCTCTTTAGGTATTTTTTTATTTCCTCTTTGATTTCCTCAGTGATCTCTTGGTTATTTAGAAACATATTGTTTAGCCTCCACGTGTTTGTGTTTTTTACGTTTTTTTCCATGTAATTGATTTCTAATCTCATAGCATTGTGGTCAGAAAAGATGCTTGATATGATTTCAGTTTTCTTAAATTTACTGAGGCTTGATTTGTGACCAAAGATGTGATCTATCCTGGAGAATGTTCCCTGTGTACTTGCGAAGAAAGTGTAATCTGCTGTTTTGGGATGGGATGTCTTATAAATATCAATTAAATCTATCTGGACTGTTGTGTCATTTAAAGCTTGTGTTTCCTTATTAATTTTCTGTTTGGATGATCTGTCCATTGGTGTAAGTGAGGTGTTATAAAGTTCCCCATTATTATTGTGTTACTGTCGATTCCCTCTTTTATAGCTGTTAGCAGTTGCTTTATGTATTGAGGTGCTCCTATGTTGAGTGCATGTATATTTATAACTGTTATATCCTCTTCTAGGATTGATCCCTTGATCATTATGTAGGGTCCTTCCTTGTCTCTTGTAACATTCTTTATTTTAAAGTCTATTTATCTGATATGAGTATTGCTACTCCAGCTTTCTTTTGATTTCCATTTGCATGGAATATCTTTTTCCATCCCCTTACTTCCAGTCTGCATGTGTACATAGGTCTGAAGTGGGTCTCTTGTAGATAGCATATATATGGGTCTTGTTTTTGTATCCATTCAGTGAGCCTGTGTCTTTTGGTTGGAGTACTTAATCCATTCACATTTAAGGTAATTATCTATATGTATGTTCCTATGACCATTTTCTTAATTGTTTTGGGTTTGTTTTTGTAGGTCCTTTTCTTCTCTTGTGTTTCCCACTGAGAGAAGTCCCTTTAGCATTTGTGGTAGAGCTGGTTTGGTGGTGCTGAATTCTATTAGCTTTTGCTTGTCTGTAGAGCTTTTGATTTCTCCATCGAATCTGAATGAGATCCTTGCCAGGTAGAGTAATCTTGGTTGTAGGTTCTTCCCTTTCATCACGTTAAGTATGTCATGCCACTCCCTTCTGGTTTGTAGAGTTTCTGCTGAGAAATCAGCTGTTAACCTTATGGGAGGTTATGTATGTTATTTGTCATTTTTCCCTTGCTGCTTTCAATAATATTTCTTTGTCTTTAATTTTTGCCAGTTTGATTACTATGTGTCTCAGCATGTTTCTCCTTGGGTTTGTCCTGTGTGGGACTCTTGGCACTTCCTGGAGTTGGGTGGCTATTTCCTTTCCCCATGTTAGGGAAGTTTTCCACTATAATCTCTTCAAATATTTTCTCAGGTCCTTTCTCTTTCTCTTCTCCTTCTGGGACCCCTATAATGTGAATTTTGTTGCATTTAACATTGTCCCAGAAGTTTCTTAGGCTGTCTTCATTTCTTTTTATTCTTTTCTCTTTATTGTTTTCTGCAGCAGTGAATTCCAGCATTCTGTCTTTCAGGTCACTTATCTGTTCTTCTGCCTCAGTTATTCTGCTATTGATTCCTTCTAGTGTGTTTTTCATTTCAGTTATTGTATTATTCATCTCTGTTCTTTAATTCTTCTAGGTCTTTGTTAAATATTTCTTGCATCTTCTCGATCTTTGCCTCCATTCTTTTTCTGAGGTCCTGGATTATCTTCACTATCATTATTCTGAGTTCTTTTTCTGGAAGGTTTCCTATCTCCACTTCGTTTAGTTGTTTTTTGGGGGTTTTATCTTGTTCCTTCATCTGGTACATAGCCCTCTGCCTTTTCATCTTGTCTATCTGTCCGTGAATGTGGTTCCACAGGTTGCAGGATTGTAGTTCTTCTTGCTTCTGCTGTCTGCCCTTTGGTGGGTGAAGGTATCTAAGAGGCTTGTGCAAGTTTCCTGATGTGAGGGACTGGTGGTGGGTAGAGCTGGCTGTTGCTCTGGTGGGCAGAGCTCAGTAAAACTTTAATCTGCTTGTCTGCTGATGGGTGTGGCTGAGTTCCGTCCCTGTTGGTTGTTTGGCATGAGGAGACCCAACTCTGGAGCCTACCTGGGCTCTTTGGTGGGGCTAATGGCTGACTCTGGGAAGGCTCACGCCATGGAGTACTTCCCAGAACTTCTGCTGCCAGTGTCTTTGTCCTCATGGTGAGACACAGCCAACCCCTGCCTCTGCAGGAGACCCCCAACACTAGCAGGTGGGTCTGGTTCTGTCTCCCCTGGGGTCACTGCTCCTTCCCCTGGATCTCGATGCTCACAGTACTTTGTGTGTGCCCTCCAGGAGTGGAGTCTCTGTTTCCCCCAGTCCTGTTGAAGTCCTGCAATCAAATCCCACTAGATTTCAAAGTCTGATTCCCTAGGAATTCTTCCCCCTGTTGCCGGACCCCCAGGTTGGTAAGCCTGACATGGGGCTCAGAACCTTCACTCCAGTGGATGGTCTTCTGTGGTATAAGTGTTCTCCAGTTTGTGAGTCACCCACCCAGCAGTTATGGGATTTGATTTTTTTGTGATTTTTGCCCCTCCTACCGTCTCATTGTGGCTTCTCCTTTGTCTTTGGATGTGGGGTATCTTTTTTGGTGAGTTCCAGTGTCTTCCTGTCGATGGTTGTTCAACAGTTAGTTGTGATTCCCGTTCTCCCGCAAGAGGGAGTGAGAGCACGTCCTTCTACTCCGCCATCTTGAACCAATTCTAGGTTGACAGTTGTTTTCCTTCAACGCTTTAATAATGCCATTTCTCTTTCTCTTGGCCTCCCTTATTTCTGATGAGAAATCTGCAGTCATTTGAAAAGTCATGTGTATGTGATGTCATTTTTCTTTGGCTTATTTGAAGATGTTTTCTTTATTTTTTAGTTTTCAGCAACTTGAACATAATTTTTCTGGGTCTGGATTTCTTTATCTTCTTGGGGTTTGCTGAGCTTCTTGAGTTTTTCAGTTTATGTTTTGTGCTAAAATTGATAAGTTTTTAGCCATTATTTCTCCAAATGTTTTTTTTTTTTTTCTCTGCTTTTGGATTCTGTTGAAATAAATGTTTGGCCTTTTGGTATTGTCCCACAGGTCTCTGAGGCTCTGACTTTTTTTTCAGTCTTTTTTTTTCTTTTTTCTTTTCAGATGGTTAATTTCTGATTATCTCTCTTTAAGTTAATTGAGTCTCTGCTCTTATACCTCATTTCTGTTCTTGAGAACATCCAATGAATATTTTATTTCAGTTATTGTATTTTTCAGTTCTGAAATTTCCATTAGGATTTTTATAGCTTTTCTTTCTTGGCCAAGACTTTTTATCTTTCCATTTGTTTCAAAATGTTTGGCCCTTATGGTTTGCGGCATAGTTGCAATAACATTGTAAGTCTTCATGTGATAATTCCATTGTATGTGTCATCTGAGGACTGGCGTTTGTCGATTTTTTTCCTTTGAGAATTAACAGTTTCCTGTTTCTTTATATGCTGAATAATTTTTGCATGTATTCTGGATATTTGCATATTAGGAGAATCTAGGTTTTGGTTAAATCCTCAAGGGAATGCTGTCCTTTTTAGTTTTTTGCAGCCACTCAACCTGGTTAGGTCAGTTTGAAAGTTGGACTCATCTTCTGTGGCTTGTGGTTCCAGTATCAATTATGTTTTCAAACCCTACTTTGTAGTTCTGCTTGGATCTGTTCATCATGTGCATTGCTTAGTGGCCAGTGTAGGATCTATGCAGTGGTTTACTCTATAGTTTAGTTCTGAGGTCCTTTGTTAGGCTGTTTAAGATCAGATCTATACATGCATAGCTTAGAGGTGACCTCAGGAGTTTATATACAACTTTACGAGATTACTTTCTTGAGTTTCCTTTTCTCTGTGTTCTTTCTGATACTTTTTGTCTTCTTGAGGTCCCCCCTTTCCAGCCCAGTAGCCAGAAAACAGTGCCTTTAGTTTCCCTGCTCTGCTATGTGTTTCCTCCAGGTGCGTTTGTATCTGGGGCCAAGTTTTACTGGAAGACAGAGAAAAATGCAACAGACATTTGACCCATGATCTTGGGACCATTGCTCCTTTGGTTAAGAAGAATTGTTTTCCTCCCTCAGAATTTTAGACATCTGCAGTGGCTCCTGCCATCCACTATGGGATTGCCTGGGGGTTGGGACTGGAGGGAATGGAAAATAATAGTGAACTTCCCTCCTTGGTGACCTTTAAAAGAGTACCCTTTTCTGATTCTTGGACCAGAAAGAGAAATCTTCGGTTGGCACTCTTTTTGCCTGCACTCAGTTGCATTCCCAGCTTTTGTGCTGCTTTTTTTTTTTTTTTTTTTTTTTTTTTTTGCGGTATGCGGGCCTCTCACTGTTGTGGCCTCTCCTGTTGCGGAGCACAGGCTCCGGACGCGCAGGCCCAGCGGCCATGGCTCACGGGCCCAGCCGCTCCGCGGCATGTGGGATCTTCCCTGACCGGGGCACGAACCCATGTCCCCTGCATCGGCAGGCGGACTCTCAACCACTGCGCCACCAGGGAAGCCCTGTGCTGCTTTTTGAGTCAAGGCCAGTTGATTACAGAGGGATATGAAAAAAAAAAGCCAGGTCATACTGGAGGGCAAACTCCAAGAAATGTCACTGATGCTTTGGTGGTACCTTGGATTCTGGTCTTCTTCCCCAGTTCTTTTCCTACCATTTATGCTTCAGAGTTTTCACATGGCTGCTTATTGGATTTAGTGGGAGAGACAAGAAAAAGTATGCTTATACCATCTTGCACAGGACCAGAACCCTTAGATTGTTATTTTAAAGGTGTGAATGTGTGAAACTAAGTCTAACTTAAGATTTTAAGTTTCAGGGGAAAAAAAAATGGAGGAATCAGCTCTCAAATGTTTATTCACATTTTTTTTGGCCCATTTTACTGAGGACATATTTTCTACAGCCAAATAAATATTAGTAATAAAGGTTATTCTGTGGAAAATGGTTCATTTCTATGTAGAGTTCTATGGAAATATTTCTGTATTCTAAGGATTTAGAAAGATGATTGGTTTTTTTTTTTTTTTTTTTTTACATCTATATAGTACTTCACTTCTGTTCCTCTTCATGTTATGATGAAAAAAACACTACAGAAATTACAGTATTCAGTGTTCCTTGGTGGAGGTGGGTTGCAGGGTGGTTATGCTGGTTTGTATTATAGCTTCATCTTTCAACATAGTTGCTCATAGGCCCTGGAATATAGTTACGTATTCTGCAAAAAAAGTTTATTGAAGGGATAAATGAGGGATCATTCTTGAAGTCATTCTTATAGCTCTGTTCTACCTTTCAGATGTGGCCATAACCTCTCCACAGGTCACATGCCACTTGAGGGATGTTTATGCTGTTGGGTGTGTGTTGGAGAACCTCTTCCCTTTAGTGAGTATAAGGATGACCAGTGTATCGTTTAGAATTAGACTTTGCTACATATAACAAAGAAAAAACAACAAAACAGCAGTGACTCACTTAAGACCTAGCTTATTTCTCTTTCACACATGAAGGAACTTAGAGGTAGACAGTCTGGGGCTGTTTGGTGGGTCCACAGAGTCATCTGGGACGTTGCTGCTCTACCGTCTTCAAGAGCACTTCTTGGTCCTAACCAGCTCTAGGTTTATAGACGTCATATACTCTTTCCAAGCTGGCTGCTGGAAGAAATGAGAGGAACACAAGAAGGCCTCCTTTCCAGTGGAGTCAGCTTTCTTTAAGGAGCCTTTCCCACAATGCACACAGCACTTCTGCTTCCATATCTTTGCTCAGGACTTTGTCACATGACCGCATCTCACTCCAGGGGAGTCTGGAATGGTAGTCTTTCACCTGATACATGACTACCCTACATAATATTAGGATTTTCTTGCTGGGGAGGAAAGGGAGAACAGATGTTACAGTAGGCAACTGGCCGTCTCTGCCCAAGCCACAGCTGCCGGAAACGTAAGGATGGCGATTTAACCGATGTAAATAAGAAATATGATCATCTTATTCTTGGAAAATGAGTTAAATGGTTCTTAATATGTATGAATATCCTTACAGGTTCACTGTATAAAAATAAATATACAAACATTTGACAAGTTTGTTTCCCTCCCATTTCTGTGCCCCGGCTAGCTGTTTTCCTTTTCTGGAGGCAACTGCTGCTTCTGGTGACCAGGGTTTCCATTATAGACCAGAAATATTCTACAAAGCGTGTTTTAAAATATTGTTTGAAGTTAATTTTCATATGTTAAGTTGTCATTGATGTAGGGTATGAATTCCGTAGTGTGGTGGAGAGGAGGTGGTGGTATACAGAGAACGGGCGCAGTTGGGGGGATGTGTGTGAATCAGGCGGAGTCGTGGGCCCCAGCTGAGTCCATTGTTAGTCGCCTGGTACTCGGAAACTGGTTCTGAAGCATGGCTTTTTCTTTCTTCACTGAGCCACCCTGAGCATCGGGCTTCCTCAGTGTAGGAGCCACAGTACTGTGTGGGGACTGCTGCCAGCTCCCTGGTAGCATTTTCACGAAACGGCATAACTCACCAGGAAGACAACAGCGACAACTAGAGTTAAGGTTTAAAACTTTGCCTCGTCAACAGGGCTTGCCTCTTTATCATTCTTCCCACAGCTGATGTTCCCTTCACTCTGCTCTCTCCAGGAAGCCACGCTTTTCTGCATCGGGGTTTGTGCCTCTCTTTCCGGCATTACCACCTCCGGCGTTTCAGCTGGTCAACCCCTCCTCTTCTACTTGCCCTTAGATCTCAGTTGAACCTCACTGCTCAGTGAGCTCTTCCTTTTTAACCCTCCAGATGAACTTAGATCTTAAGTTTTGCCTTTTCTTTCCCCCGTACTTACCACATTGTTATTTTAGAGTTATTTGTGTAGCTATTCCTATTATATCCTGTTAAGCTCTCTGGACTGCAAACTTCATGAAGCTTTGAACCCCATTTAGCATGTCAGTGTTCCATTGGTTTACTGCCTGTAAGCATTGTGAGCATTCACTCAACAAATACGTGTTGAAAAATATTTGGTGAGCGTGCTGATTAATTTTGTATCAACTTGACTGGGCCACTGGGTGCCCAGATGTTTGGTCAGACATTATTTGGGGTATGTCTAGGAGGGTGTCTCTGGATGAGATTAACATTTGAATTGGTAGACTGAGTGAAGCACACTTCCATCCCTCATGTGGGTGGGCCTCATTCAATCAGTTGAAGGCCTGGATAGAACAAAAGGGCTGACCCTCCTGTGAGTAAGAGGGAACCCCTCTTGCTGGACTGCCTACAGGCTGGGACATCAGTTTTTTCCTACCTTTGGACCTGAACGGAATCTTTGGCTCTTTCTGGGTCTTGAACCTACTGGCCTTCACACTAGGACCATACTATTGGCACTGCTGGTTTCTCCAGCCGTTGAACTTGGACTAGACCTACACCATTGGCTCTCCAAGTCTCCAGCCTGCCGACTTCAGATCTGGAGACTTGTCGGCTTCCATAATTTCAATGTCTTATAGTAAATTTCTCCATATGTATGATGTATATTCATACACCCTACTGGCTCTGTTCCTCTGGAGAACCCTGATCAATACAGTGAGCTTCACAATCTTCCATAAAATAACTCTGAGAGGAGAAAAAATGTTTCTGAAAATCTCAACTGTGGATCTGAAGTAAGAAAGCCATCTTGTGGTATTTCTGGGAATATCATGTGAAGTATACATCCCTTAGGACACTGAAGCATAATTCTCTGCAATAGTTCTTAACATATTTTTTGCCGAAGTCCCCTTTGGAAATTTGGTGAAGTCTGTGACTCCTTAAATCACTGGTTTAAATAAATAGTGTTTTAAGTAAATAGTGTTACAAAAGAAACTGGTTATATTGAAATATAGATATCAGAATATTGAAAAATAAATGTGGGATATTATAAGATATATTCCTCTTTATCAAAGACTTAATTAGCAAGACAATATATTTAAATACGGGCAATTTAAAATAAAATTTTATTTTGTAAAGAGGTCAGTATGAAGGTCATCGATATGACTAGACTGTATGCCTGTTCATGTTATAAAACCACCATATTTTGGGTCTAAAACTACTGTAATTTCAAAGTGATGATAAACATAAATGATATTTCAAGATACATGCCACAGATGTAATGTGATATGAAAATATTTGTTATTTCTATTTATGACATAATCACAGGAACTATTACTATTTCTCCTGTCTTCTCCCTTCTTTTATAATGGAAGGAAACACTACATTTCATACAGTTAGTGAGAAAAGATGTCCACATTTAAAGATTCCTGAATTATACCCACTGATTCCTTGAGGGTCTGTGATTATTAGGTCCTTAGACCTCAGGTTCAGAACCTTTGGTAGGGATCTAAATTGGATCTTCACAAAAAGTAATGACAGGGTCTCTAAAAACTGATTCTTAAATTCAGGAGTTTTCTGACAATACCAAGAATGTGAAGAATAAAAGTCAGTATTTACTTTGCTCTTGTATATTCATGGTTTTGTTTTAAAAGTTATTATTAGTAACTCACACATTTTTATCAATATAATACTTTATAATTCACATAGGATGCAAAAATATCTGGTCTCATTTTATCCTCTCAACAACCAAACGAGACACACATAACATGCACATATACTGTGTGTTCCATATGTTTGATTACTCCTATTTAGTAGTTGCACAAGTTGAGGAGAGTCTGCATTTAACCCCAAGCACTTTAAGTACCTGCTCAAAATCATAGTGTTAAATAATATCTACCTGTGAATCAAACTTGGGTCTGAATCCAGATAGTATGCTTTATAGACTTATATTGCCATGAATTCATATTTGCTAGTGAATTATGTGTGTAAATTTAAAGTGTATGGATTAATGGAACCTATAATATATTCAAAATATACTAGACAGCTGCCTACAACAAAGAATTATCTAGACCAAAATGTCACTAGTGCTGAGGTTGAGAAACCCTTGTTTAGATGAAGGCACTTTAAAAAAATCCCCACAAACTCTAGCACTTAGGCTGACAGGTAGAAATGTCTTTTTGTCATACCAAGTTGATCTTGAATGCCTGGTCCAAAGTCATTTTAAAAAGCTGTTACAAATGGATTAATTTAATAAAATAATCTAATGTATGTGTGGAAAGCACAGTTGTTATTTGAGAGATTTCAAATCGTGAGCACTCTGTATAAGTGCACATACTAAAAAATTTTAGTTTGAATTTGAATTAGGTGTGTTGGTTATTCAAAATAGAGCTACAGAGAACTGAACCACATGAAACTGAAAAGTTGTTTCAGATCCATATATTTATCCATTTGTTTATTTAAAATTGATTGAGGCACTGCTCCATCCTGATGTTGGATTAGGTGCTGTTATACAGATATGAATAGCATAGTGCCTGTCCTCCAGAAGCACCTAGATCTCTGGGTGAAATAGTAGTTAAACAGAAATAATGAAATATGGGAAGTTCCATGATAGAAGTACGTGGTGCTGTAGGAGAACATTGGAGGACACCTCCCTAACCCAGAGAGAAGGAGGAAGGCCACCATTCAGGAATCGGCAAGGGTCATTTACAAATTCATGTGTAATTTAATTGGTAACTCAGTGTATTGAATTGCTGTCTACTTTGAGGCTGTAGATTCTTCTGCTACCTCAGAGAGGGAGGAAATCAAATGAAGACCCAGTAGACAGTTATCTTGTGGTCCTGATCTTTCTGGTTCACTGTCTTGAGTATTCGCTTTCCATATTATCATAGGCATATTTAGAGGGTTTTGTCTGAGTCACATGTATAATATATTTGTTAGAATAGCGTAAATGTCCATGTGATTACTAGAGACTCTTCTGGCGATGGGTATTACCCATTTGGTTTGGATTATTCATATACATTTCAATCCATGATCTTAGACTTGGTTTTATCGTTTGTGTACATTGATAGTTTCAATAGTTTATTAAGAATTACCAGTCTGCTTACTTAACAGGGACTTTTCTCTACTGTGAAATTTGCCTTAAAACTTCTTTGAGAGCAATAGAACTCCATCCTGCTGAAAGGATTTTGAAACCTTATTAATGATTTTAAGACTTATGTTTGGAAAATGTAGTGTTGACATTGATGGTTAACAATTTCTCAGCCTTATAAGGAATCTATAAAGTTCTGACTTTTAAGTTAGAAATACTTGAACTAATTAAACATCTCATCTGATATTTTAAAAATCCTTTTGCTCTCTTAGGTAGAGGTGTTCTTTCTTTTTTAAAATTGGGCAAACATCACTTAAACTACAATGTAGTTATACTTGCTTATATCCTGTAATACCTAGATGAAATAAGTTTGGGGTGTTGTACAATTATGATATTTTCTTATAAGTTTTAGGGTATCTAGGGCCAAGTGTATTTTAGATATGTTTTTATAATCATTACTTATATCAGTTTAAATTACTTTATATCAGATATCTGTAAGAATTAATTGCTATGTAATAAAGCCAAATATTTTTTCTTAAAGATGTTAATATATTATTGATTTTAAATAATTGATTTTTCTGTCTCTTAAAGGAGACTATTACCAGAGAACTTGATTGCACAGCTGAATGCATTCAAAATAATCATGATTATTTTTCTGATGTAAACTTTACCTTGGAAATGTATATTCCATCTGGCTGATGGTTTTTTTGAAGAAATGAGATTGTATACCACCAGTAAAATTTTAAAAGTTATTATCTATGTTGTCAATTAGAATTTTAAAAAAATCAATTTCAAAGAATAATTTTTGACAATCTGGAAGACTTGGGGGAAGGAACCATTCAGTAGAATGTGTCCAGGCAAATGTCCAATATCTCTTCTCATTCTATAGATATGAAATATGCACGTAAACTATGTTAATACATTTGAAATTGTTATATTTAAAACTAAAGCTCAACTTGATGTCTTTATTTCAGAACAATAAATAATAAAAATGTAAAGGTCTCTCCTTTCGTACTCTTTACATATAAACAATTTCTCCCCAAAATTACTGTCAACAAAATTCTAAAACATTTTTTCATAAGACCTTTTAGGACAGATATGCCATATTATCTGTAATGTCACATTTATCGAATCTGTATGTAGTTCAGTCAAAATCATAAATTATGAAAAAAATTTGGAAAAGAAATCGAAGACAAATTAGCTTTTAAAAAAGGTATTTTAAAATTTGGAATGTGAAATACATCCATAATTTGCTAAGCAAACTTTAAGTCATTTTAATTATATTCTTTTTCAAATAAGGAGCTAATTAGCTGCTGAATTGATTTTTTTATAGAACCTAATAAAATTCAGCACAGTGAAATTCACTCTTTCTGGTGTATTCTTCTCTTAGTTTTGACAAGTGTACAATGTTGTGTAACCAGTGCCACAATCAAGAAAAGTTCCACCACCTCGAAAATATTCCCTCGTGCTGCCCCTTTGTAGTCAACTCTTCTCTCCACTCCCCGACCCGAGAACTGATCTTTTTAATCCTTATAATTTTGCTGCTTCCAGAATCTCAAATAAATGAAACCATGCAGTATGTAACCTTTTGAGTCTGGCTTCTTTCATTAGTATAATGCATTTGCAGTTCATCTATGTTTCTTGTTTCAGTAGTTTTTCTCTTTTTTTTACTATTGAGTAATATTCTTGTGTACCAATGTAGCTTAGTTGTTTCAGGTTTTTTGCGATTATTTCTTTCCACTGTCTTTTCTACTTCTTTAAGCCTTCTTTCTTCACTTTTCTGCTTTGGCTTCTCCGAAACATATAATAGCAACTGTATAGTTATAGCAAATCAGTAATTGATTAATGATTTATTAATGATTAATGTGTTAATCCAACACATTTTTTGTTGATCACCTACAAAGTGACGGGTATTATTCTGGACACTAGGGATTCACTGTTTGAATAAAACATACAAACATCTCTGTCCTAATATGATTATGGCTTCAAACATTAAAATTAATGAATTCTGTTATCATAATGCATTACCATACGTGTAGAGATTATCTTAAAGATTTTTGTGATTTAGGTAATGTTTTCCTTTTTGCCATTCAGCTTGATTATTTTTAGTCATTATACAGGGAAAAAAGAAAAACTACTGAAGTTTGTTGGAAACATTAAAGACTGTTAGTGTGGAATATAGATCCTATTTGTTCTGTTTTTATGGCAATAGTTTCTAATAAATTACTCAGGACAAAGTTTCTTTCTCAGTTATGTTTGCTCTGTGCAAACATGGTTTCTAATATAAGTCTCCTGTTATGCCAGGAATTTTGTTTTCATTTTTGCTTGAGAGTCTCAGTTTTCTCAAGAAGATATACATAGATTAATTAGTAGAGTCTAGAAGAATAGTTGTCCTGTTTGTTGCCCTCAGCAGTGAAACAACATACCATTCTGCTGTCTAGGGATCCAGTCCAAAAGGTTTTTTAAGGAGGAAGGAAAGTAAAAGAAAGAAAAAGAGAAAAACAGGGTTGAACCTAGAGTGTATGAGAACACTTTTAGGTAATTAGAATCATAGGTGATCTGGAAACCTAATATATGTATAGCTAAGCTTTTCAACTACATAAAAGACTTAGTAGAAGTCATTTGAAAGTTAGAACCTGCATGTGTACTTTGGATACACTGTCCTTTGTTGGATAGGCCCTGCAGGAGAACCCTAAGGTAAAAATTCTTTGAAACAGGTATGTTACCTCAACTTTTTAATAAGGAGAATGTATTAAGTTAGGCTGTCACTGTCAAGTTTTAGATGTAACTGACCTGTTTATAAATTTCTACAAAATATATTAATATGTCTCTGTTAGTATGAAAAAATGCAATAGAGAGCCAGGATTATTACATTATTCAAAATTCAACTTATTGTTTCTCTGAATACTTTTTGGGAAGCTGCTGGTTGGTAGGAATCACATTGATGTGTCATTCTTAAAACTGCCGTATATATTTAACATTTTTCAGGGGTTTTAAGATTTAAGTTTACATATTCATTGATTTTTTAAAAATTCACAGAGTAGTAATAGGATATGAATCCAGTCATAGGACTTTAACTCTTTAACTTGGCCCAGTTCTTCAGATTTCTAAGCCCTAGTGGTTTGTTTGTTTTTGTCTAAGAGTTGAATTGGTACTTTAGTGCGTGTTGGAAAATTTGGCTAACAGCCTATGGGAGTTTGTAGTTACTAAACATCAAAGAATATAGCAAGAGATATCCAGGTGGCGTTATCATTTACATGGCATAAGGTATGGTAAACCTGTTAGACTGAGGAATTGTTTCAGACCAAACATTGGAAAATTCATGTAAAAAGACTGGCTAATGACACCAATAAATGAGTTATTGCCATTATAAAGTGAAAGAACGAGCATATGTTAGTACTTCCAATAATGAGCCTTTTTCTCAGAATATCGATATTTTGTTTATTATTTTTACAGGCAGATTTTCAAGGGCATAACATTCAAAAGTTTGCTGCTTCTTCACATATATTCATATGTTTTTGAGACTTTAACTTCAGCCTAGCTTTTTTCCCATTTTTAATTTCCAAGTTTTCATTTCAAGCTAGAGAAAAGTCTATTGTTTTCTTTTTCAAATACATTACTGTATATAATTCTGCTTCATTTCTAGGAAGCAGACATTTTACATTATATCTTTATATTTTAAAGTATTTTACTTTATGTCCTTATAAAAAGTTTTACTTTATATCTTTATAACAAGTTGTACCTTTAGCAGGTAAAGTATGCCTTCCATTTTGTAGATTCCTTTTTCACAAAAACATCCCTTTCTGGTTACTTTAAATTTTAAATGTAATTTTACCAGGCTTGATAGGCTAATCAGTTTCCTGAGCAGCAGTTCTAATGTTTTTAAAATTTTAATGTAAGTCTCTAAAATGTTTAAAACTTTCTATTTTGTTTATCTTGCACATTACTGAGGTCTAATTATGTCAGTTACTGTTCTGAGCACTAGGGATAAAGCAGTGAAAAAAAACCAGACAAAATTCTCTGACCTTGTGGGGTTTGCATTCTGGTGGGGACACAAACCACAAATGAAAAAGAAAATAGCATGGAAGGGTTCTAGCAACACCGCAGTGTCTCCTGGTGCGGACGGGGACTCCAGGCAGAGGATAGAGAGGCTGCGCTGGTCCGCTGTGCTCCAGGCATCTGGGAGGGGGTGATGGCACCAGGCAGGGCTGGACACCCTGGATTATCCTCTCGGAGGGGGACCATCCTGCTGCTGTCCACATGTATTAGAACTCCAGAGGACTTCCGGCTGGGCATGTAACGGGGCTTTTGTAGTGAAGGAGTGGCTGCTGGTGGAGCAAAACATCTTGGAAACAGGCACCAGCCGTGCCGATAGCACGTGGAGCAAACCCGCCCATCATCACATTGGGGCCAGACCCAAAGCAGTCAGTCTAATCGAAGCAGCGTCTTGGGCTTCAGTATCTCCAGGGAGATCCTAATCTTCCAGATTAATGACTACTGGGTTTATCTGCTATTACTTCCCCTCGTATTATATCCTGGCCAGTCTCCTAGGTCCATTCTGGGTTTTTGTTTGCACTCATCAGTTCTATTTTGTTTGCTTGTTTTTGAGCCTCATAGTTCGTAAGCTGTTGTTTTTTACAGTCAGTGTTTGTGTAAACAGATGATGTAGGTATAATAATAAGGCTCGAATGGACTTACTGGGTGAGTCTGGAAAGGCTTTAGAGAGGAGGGAGCGTTTGAGGTATGGCTTGAAAAGAGAGAAGCAGGGAAGGAAGACATTCTTGACTGTGGCATAGTGTAAGAAGAAAGGGGTGCGGCATGTCCAGGCAATGGTGAGAAGTTTTGTGTAACTAAGGAGTGTATAATTAGTGGGAGATAGCTTGGGAGAGGAGTGTTGGAAAAGGTACCTCGGAATCATAGATAAGGCGTCTCCTGACCTATTTTATACATAGAAACACAGCAGGGGACTTCCCTGGTGGTCCAGGGGTTAAGAATCGGTCTTGCAATGCAGGGGACACTGGTTTGATCCTTGGTCGGGGAACTAAGATCACACGTTGCAGGGCAACTAAGCCTGTGCACCGCAACTACTGAGCCCACGCGCTCTGTAGCCTGCACGCCACATCTAGAGAGGAGCCCATGCACTGCAACAAAGAGCCCGCACGCCAGAACGAAAGATCCCGTGTGCCGCAACTAAGATCTGATGCAACCAACCAACCAAGCAACCAACCAACCAACCAACCAACAAATAAATAAATAAATAAAAGAAACACAGCAGGTCGTAGGTGACCTACTCATGTTCATCATTTAAAAACCTTTTGTAATAACTACTATTCATTTTTAAATTTAATGGTACTAATACTGATAATTATGTCTTCTTTCATTCGCGTGGCTTCAGATAATTTCCTCCTATCCATTGCCTGATTTTATCTTAACATTATCTAAGTGACACAGATCTGAAAATATTATCCTAATATTTAAAGGTGAGGAAAGTGAGGTTTGAAGAGATTACATGGTTTACTCAGTCACATGGCTATGCTTGGAGGGATGCCAGATCTTCTGATTTTCAATTCCATATACTTGTTGGATTTATTTGGTGTGTAGATATGCGTTTTGTCCTTTTCCCCCCTTGAATTATCATGTTTTCCTTTTCTCCATAGGACTTGGCTTTTACCCTGGAAGAGAGACAGCAATTGAACATTCATGGATTATTGCCACCTTGCTTCATCAGCCAGGATATCCAGGTCCTTAGAGTAATTAAGAATTTCGAGCATCTGAACTCTGATTTTGACAGGTAACATGTTCCTGAAGGTGATTTTTATATGTCTCATAAGCAACTGTCTAGTTTATTTTTTATCAGATGAGAAAGTTTAAATATTTAGTGCTTTGGAAAGAGTAGCCAACTTTGAGGAGGATTTGCCTGTAAATACAATGATGTTTTGTAAAAAATTTACCCTCTGTAGGAACATCTGAACAAATTAAAATTTTCTAAACTGTATCCTCAGAAAGACAACTTTTCTCTTGTGATAAAGTTGTTGCTATGAAGGTGAATTACTAGGAAATGCCATTCCAAACTAGGTGAAAGTGGCTTTGAATCAGACACTAAGTACATTGTAGGTGAAAGTGCACTTTTTCATCTTCCAAGCGTGGTTCCGACACTTTTGTGAATTTAGGTCACTTACTTTGTTTAGAACCCAGTTTCCATGTCTCTACAAAGATAAAGGTAACAAAGATAAAGGTACCCTTGGGAATTAACTAGCCCTAAGTTGAAATTCTGGCTGTATCTCACTAGAGCAAACCACTACACCCACTGCCATGACCATTGCATGTGCCTTGCCCTCTGCTTTTGACGCTGCCTTTTCATATTAAGGTGTTAGACCCACCTACACCTCAGTTTTTCCATTTGTGGGTTGAAGAGAATAATAGTTATTTGAAAATACTGTTGTGAAGGTTAGAAGAGAGAGCTAACCCAGTACCTAGTAAGTCTTC
Source organism: Mesoplodon mirus (assembly GCF_964341445.2). Classification (NCBI taxonomy): domain Eukaryota; kingdom Metazoa; phylum Chordata; class Mammalia; order Artiodactyla; family Ziphiidae; genus Mesoplodon; species Mesoplodon mirus. The sequence goes on along the minus strand of NC_138986.1, from coordinate 98,326,644 downwards.
GTATTAGTCAGGGTTCTCCAGAGAAATAGAACAGATAGGATGTGTGTGTGTGTGTGTGTGTGTGTGTGTGTGTACACATACACATAATGAGAGGGAGGGAGAGGGAGGGAGAGAGAGGGAGGGGTTTATTGATTGATTGATTGATTTTGATTTCAAAGAATTGGCTCAAGTGATTATGGAGGCTTGGTCAGTCCTAAATCTCCAGTTGGAGCCCCAGGGAAGAGCTGCAGTTCAAGTCCAAAGGCAGTCTGCTGGCGGAATTCTTTTTTTGCTCTGGCGTTGGAGGGAAGGCCAGTCTTTGTTCTAGTAAAGTTTTCAGTTGATTGGATGAGGCTCACACACATTATAGAAGGTAATCTGCTTTATTCAAAATACGCCAATTTAAATGTGAATCTCATACAAAAACTGCCTTCACAGAAACATCCAGAATAGTGGACCAAATATCTGGGTGCTGTGTCCTAGCCAAGTTGACACATAAAACTAACCACTCCTTTTCAACTTGGCATCCATGCACGTCTCCTTAAACCAAACTGAATCTCTGCATAAAGACAATAAAAAGTCCTACCTCTGCCTAACATGATAGAACTATCCCAGGTACAACCAAAAACACACTAACTCTTTCCCCAGAAGAGGATGTAAAGCCCTTGGTGATATTTACCTTTCTCCTTGATATCTCTTGACTTCAATACTATGATGTAAAGTTAACTATACAGTTGACCCTTGGGGACTTCCCTGGTGGCACAGTGGTTAGGAATCCAGCTGCCAATGCAGGGGAAATGGGTTCAAACCCTGGTCTGGGAAGATCCCACATGCCTCAGAGCAGCTAAGCCCGTGCACCACGACTACTGAGCCTGAGCTCTAGAGCCTGTACTCCGCAACAAGAGAAGCCACCGCTATGAGAAGCCCACGCACCACAATGAAGAGTAGCCCCCGCTCGCCACAGCTGGAGAGAGCCTGCATGCAGCGATGAAAAAAAAGACCTAATGCAGCCCAAAATAAATATAATAAATAAATAAATATATTTTTAAAAAAGTACAGTTGACCCTTGAACAACATGGGTTTGAACTGTGCAGGTCCACTTACATTTGGATTTTTTTTTTTTTTTTGCTGTACGCGGGCCTCTCACTGTTGTGGCCTCTCCCGTTGCGGAGCACAGGCTCCGGACGCACAGGCTCAGCGGCCATGGCTCACGGGCCCAGCCGCTCCGCGGCATATGGGATCCCCCCAGACCGGGGCACGAACCCGTATCCCCTGCATCGGCAGGCGGACTCTCAACCACTGCGCCACCAGGGAGGCCCCATTTGGATTTTTTTGATAAATGCATCCTACAGTACTACATAATCTGTAGTTGATTGAATCAGATGAGGAACTACAGATATGGAGGGCCAACTATAAGGTTATATGTGGATTTTTGACTATGTGGGAGTCGGCACCCCAATCTCCACATTGTTTGGGGTCAACTGTGTTTAAATACTATGATATAAACTCAGTACATCTTAGGTTACATGATAAAGGGATAAGAGAGGAAAAAATTATATTTGTCTACATATATTTGTATATATATATTATAAATATATATATATATTTATATACACATACACGCAAACATATTCATAACCAAATAAGGAAGGACACACATGGTGATTACAGTCCTCAGTTCTGTAACTGGTCACGTGATCAGAGCTGGTATTGATGACTACCTTCTGCCCCTACCCATTTCACGCTTCGTTTGCCTTCAGCCAATACCTCAGCCAGTCTTTTTTTTTTTTTTTTTTTTTTTTTTTTTGCTGTACACGGGCCTCCCATTGTTGTGGCCTTTCCCGTTGCGGAGCACAGGCTCTGGATGCGCAGGCTCAACGGCCATGGCTCACGGGCCCAGCCGCTCCGCGGCATGTGGGATCTTCCCGGACCGGGGCATGAACCCGTGTCCACTGCATCAGCAGGCAGACTCTCAACCACTGCGCCACCAGGGAAGCCTCTCAGCCAGTCTTGACTCCTTACCTGGTAGAGCGAGCCAAGTCTTTAATTCTGGAGGGTCTGGGCCGTTAGTAGTCCTGTCTGAATTGGGTTGTTGTAGTTTCCCATTGACTTTAATCATGTAGACCCCCTAATGTATCTCTGGTATTCCAGACACCCTCTTCCTTACCTCCATTATGGAGTGGGAGTCCGATTTCCCCTTGAAGTCAGGATTGGTCACCCCAGCCAGCACAGTAACTCCCTTCTTTGCCTGTTAGTTCGGAGGCACATGGTGCCCAAAGTGACCAGGGGCAGTTTTAACTTCCAGTTCAGTGGAATCATTGTCTCCTGGTGGAAACACCCCTCCCTTTAGAATGAACACTTCTAGGCCAGTGGAGCATAATGTCACAGGGACAGGAAGCAGGAATTTTGCTGGCGGGTCACTGGGGGATAATGGTGAGTGGTGCCACTTCCATTTCCACCCCTGTGATTCTGGGACCTGTGAATGCTGGCTATGGGAGAAATAGAACCATATATTGGATGCGGATTCAGAGCATGTATAACCTCCTGGAGTATCTTGCACCAGCTTTACAAGGTGTTGCCACCTAGCTGGTGCTGTAACTGAATCTTCAGAAGGCCATTCCACCATTCTGAAAAGCCAGCTGCTTCAGGATGGTGGGGACATGGTAAGACCAGTGGATTCCAATGAGCAAGGGCCCATTGCCTCAGTTCATTTGCTGTGGAGTGAGTTCCTTGATCAGAAGTCATGCTGGGTGGAATTCAGTGGATGAGGCATTTTGTAAGTCAGAAGCATTGTGTGCAGGGAAAGTAAGTCTTCATACAGAGTGTCTCTTCCAGTAAGAACCAGTGCCATTCCTTCCGTGATGGACGCTGTCCAGTGTAATCAACCTGCCACCAGGTAGCTTGCTGATCACGCCATGGGATGGCGGCATATCAGGGGCTCAGTGTCGGTCCCTGCTGCTGGCGGATGGAACTCTCAGCAGTGTCTGTGGCCAGGTCCGCCTTGGTGCATGGAAGTCCCTGTTGCTGAGCCCATGGGTACTCTCCATCCCTGCCATGGCCACTTCTTTTATGAGCCTGTAAGTGATGACAGGGCAGCTGAGGAAAGAGGCCGACTCAGTTTATTCAGCATGTATATTTGCTGCTTAAATTCCTCCACCGTCCCTTTCACGTATTTCTTAAGTCCTTCCTTCAGCCTCTTCCGTGTTTAGTTTATGTTCTTTTCCTGGGCCATTTTATCAGCTGCCTCCTCGGAGCTAGTGATTGGCATATTTTTATCACAGACTGTCCCTCAAAAGAGTTTTGTTTAATTAATTAATTTATTTATTTTTGGGTGTGTTGGGTCTTTGTTGCTGTGCGTGGGCTTTCTCTAGTTGTGGTGAGCGGGGGCTATTCTTTGTTGTGGTGCTCGGGCTTCTCATTGCGGTGCCTTCTCTTGTTATGGAGCATGGGCTCTAGGCGCTTGGGCTTCAGTTGTTGTGGCTTGCGGGCTCTAGATCGCAGGCTCAGTAGTTGTGGCACGTGGGTTTAATTGCCCCGCGGCATGTGGGATCTTCCTGGACCAGGGATTGAGCCCGTGTCCCCTGCATTGGCAGGTGGGTTCTTAACCACTGTGCCACCAGGGAAGTCCCTGTCCCTCAAATATTTATTGAGTATCAACTCAGTGTCAGGTGCTCTGTGAGATATTGGGATTGTAGATGATGATCTCTGCCCTCACAGAACTTACCTAAATTATTTTTTTTAAATATTTAAAAAAAAGAAGTAAATAATAAAATAATAAGTAAATTATTTAATATGCTAGAAAGTGACAAGTGCTAATAAAAAAAGAAAAGGTAGGGCTCCCCTGGTGGCTCAGTGGTTGAGAGTCCGCCTGCCGATGCAGGGGACACGGGTTTGTGCCCTGATCAGGGAGGATCCCACATGCCGTGGAGCGGCTGGGCCCGTGAGCCATGGCCGCTGAGCCTGCGTGTCCGGAGCCTGTGCTCCGCAACGGGAGAGGCCACAACAGTGAGAGGCCCACGTACCGCCAAAAAAAAAAAAAAAGGTGGAGTAGGGTACGAGGGATGAGAATGCTGGAGAGCGAGTGGGTAGGGTCACTTTGTGTTGTCAGGATAGACCAGTTTGCTTGGTCAGGATGGACTTCATAGAGAAGGTAGGTTATGAGCAAGTAATGAAAGGCAGTGAGGAGGTTAGCCATGAGGAAATCTGAGGAACAGTGCTCTTTAGCTGGTATATTCAGGGACCAGCAGGGAGACCTGCGTCTGGAGCAGGATGGGTGAGGGGAAGAATGGTAGGTCAGGAGAGCAGATTAATGAGGTCACGGAGGACAGATTATATAAAGACAGATTGTGGAGGCCACTGACGGACTTCTGCTGTTTCTCCGAGTGAAAGGGGGAGCTGTTCAGGGTTTTGAGCAGAAGGTCAACGTGATCAGAGCTATATTTCCAGAAGACTTGCCGCAGCATTGAGAATAGAATGTAAGCCAGGAGAGTATTTAGGAGACTCTTACAGGCAAGAGATGATGGTGATTTAGATCCAGGGTGGTAGCAATGAAGGTGTTCAGGTTGGGATATATCTTGAAGCAAAGCCAACATAATTTCTTAATGTAATATATATTAGAGATGAGTGTTAGAGACCTCCCAGAGAAGAGGAGAAAATAGCAAAGAAACAGAAAAGGCATGATCAGTGAAACAGGAAAACCAGAGAATCTGCTGACCTGGAATTTAGGTAGAGAGAGTGTATGGAGCTCTAGGGAACGCCACTTGTGTCAAATGTCCTGACAAGTAAACTAAGATAAGGTCTGAGGATTGATCATTGATTTGGCATTGATGAGTTCCACATGGCGAGATCAGTGTTTAGCATGTCTAAAAGTCATCATCTTCTTCCCAGTTGTTAATTTTGGGGGTTGAAATAACTCATCCATTTGCCAGGCATTAGAATCCTTGTGTCTCTGACTCCACTTCTGTGCATTTTCAACTATTCCAGGGAATGAGAACCCAAAAAAAGCTGGTAAGGCTATTAAGGACAATTTTGCAAGATTCTTTTAAGTTGTACCAGGCAGTTTTGAGTTTTATTCTATAAACCATTGAAGGTTGCAAGTAATATGATAAGGTTGATATTTAGACATCCTCTAGAAAGAAAACTACCTCTAGAAAGAAAAAGACCATTTGATGTAAGTAAAAAGTCCCTTGAACTTGCTTACCTTATTAATTTTTAGGGTCAGTGCTACATTCCTTACTCATTTTCTGCTTGTTGTTTCCCTTGGCCATTCAGTACTGCAAGGTAAAGGATGAAGTCTTTCTATTTACTTAATGTTTAAACTGTATCTACAGTGGTGTTTTCATTTGTCTTTGATTTGAAAATAGGGACAAAGTCTTTTCAAATATTAAATAAAACTGCTATTTCAGCACTGATTTTTTTTTTTGGGGGGTGCATTGGGTCTTCCTCGCTGCATGCTGGATTTCTCTAGTTGTGGCGAGCGGGGGCTACTCTTGGTTGCGGTGCGCGGGCTTCTCATTGCGGTGGCTTCTCCTGTTGCGGAGCACGGGCTCTAGGCACGCGGGCTTCAGTAGTTGTGGCACACGGGCTCAGTAGTTGTGGCTCGAGGGCTCTAGAGCGCAGGCTCAGTAGTTGTGGCGCATGGACTTAGTTGCTCCACGGCATGTGGGATCTTTCCGGACCAGGGCTTGAACCCATGTCCCCTGAATTGGCAGGAGGATTCTTAACCCCTGTGCCACCAGGGAAGTCCCTCAGCACTGATATTAACATTTTGAATGACACGAGCTCAGGTTTATGGAACTTCATTTTTTCAGATGATTAAGAATACTTCCAAAGTCTTTTGATCAGATGTTTTCTGTGTGACCTACTGTATACTTTGTTGAGAAATGTTTAGTTAGATTTCAAACAGCTATTTTACAACTTTGTTGGAATGTAGATCTAATTATGTCCAATTTCCACAGGTATCTTCTCTTAATGGATCTTCAAGATAGAAATGAAAAGCTCTTTTATAGAGTGCTAACGTCTGACATTGAGAAATTCATGCCTATCGTTTATACGCCCACTGTGGGTCTGGCTTGCCAACAGTATAGTTTAGCATTTCGGAAGCCAAGGTATGTAAACTCTTAAGTACAATTTGTGTCTTTCTTTATTTTTTTGTAAAGTGTTTGCAATAATTAAAAAGAATTATGGAATGGAATTGAAGTCTGGAAAAATCTAAAACAAACTTCATTTAAAAGAACATTTAAAAATATAGTGTTTTATTTCTGATTTAAGATCATGGGAAAGTATTTTTTTATAAACCAATTTATGTTTCCTTTTACAGACAATAAATGAGCTTTTTTGGGGGGGAAGTAATTGATCTTAATTAATAATTACCACTATTATGTTTGCATTTTACAAGTTAAAACAAAGATTCCCAATTTTCCTGAAAATAAGGAGTATATTGTTTCCTAAATTCAGAGCTGGCATTAAACTGGCTCTTCTGTTGATTTCTTTTAAATGAAATTGTAATCACCATTAAAGATGTATAAAATATATAATTTAGTTTTTCTACAACCATAGCTTTATTTATTATATCACTTTAAATACTTTTGCAGCAAGAAACAATTGAAATAAATATCAGTGCTTTTAACAGCAGCAACAATAAAAGCTCGAGTTGACTCTATTTGTGCTGCTTATAGTTCTGAATTTAAAGATAAAAAAGAAATGTTTGTAAGTTGATACCACAAAAAAAGCCTATTGAAAATACTGTCACTGAAATGAGTATTTCTGAGGTAAGATCTGCAAGTTAGATTGAATCTGTAGATTTCTTGAAGGTATATTGATGTAGTGGTAATATTTTGCACACTTGTGCTACATTACCTTTTGTATAAAGAAAAGAATTAGCCACATTATCCCTTGTATAAAGGGAGGAATTATATGTAGATGGTCTGTTAAATCACACTAATAGCATGTATCTGTGTTGCATTTATCTAATGGCTATGTTAACAGTGAGTAAATTGTTTTCATAGAAAAACAAGAGTTAGAATTTAGCTGGTAATTGTATTATGACAGATAATTCTCTTTTGAGTATATCAGTATTTTTTAATCTTACAAATAATACATATTCATTATTGAAAGAATGAGAAAATGCATATATACAGAAGGAAGAAATATTTTAAAAATATGCAATATCATCATCGCAAAAATTCTGATACATACAAATACATACTGTTTTCCTTATAGAAGGGATCATACTGTATAAACTGTTCTTTACCTTACTGTTTCTCTGAGTGACATCATAAAATATATATGTCTGTCCATGTCTATAAAATACATTTCTATATAAAGAAAGACTCTTAATAAAAGTATAAGTGTATACATCTTAGCTGTTTTAAAATGTAATTTAAGCATATTTATTGAAATTCAAAGTTTTCTATGAGATCCTGAGAACTGCTAACAACTATAAGACAGGTAGAAGAGCTTACCTCAAAGTATTTGGGTTGAAGTTGACATGGAAATCCCAATAGCAACAGTTATTTTTTTGAGCACTTTCTACGTACTAGATTTTCTACGGGCTTGGGATACATTGGTATATATATAAATCTGAAAGCAGAAGAGACAGGGAAACAAAAAGTAATTGTCTAGAGTGTTGGGAGGCAATAAGTGTTATGGGGAAAGACAGAGTTGAGCAGGAAAAGGGGGATGCGGAGTGTCATGTGCTTTGGGGGAGGGGCAGTAGCTGTTTTACATAGAGTGGACATCGTAGGTTTCATTGGAAGATGATATTGGAGGGTGAGAGGGGGAGATACAAGGGGAAACGTGTACCAGGCAGGAGGGATGGTCAGTGCCAAGGCCCTAAGTGGGAAGATGCCTGGAGAGCAGGAGTAGCATAGAGACAGGGTGGAGTGAGAGAGGGCTGAGTAGTAGATGAGGCCACAGATGTAGGATAAATAAGAGGGTATAGAACCTATAGCTTCTTGTCGGCTATTTTGAAGAACATTGGCTTTTACCATTAGTTAAATGGGTAGAAGAATCAGGTAGCAGGCGATTGCAGTAAACCTAGTGAGTGAGAACAGTGGCTCAGATTAGGAGGGTAGCAATGGAGTTAGGGGTAAGAATTCAGTTTCTGGATAAAGATAAAGTCCCGAGGACTTCCTATTGGATTGGAGGCTTCCTAGAGCAGTGGTTAAAAGTATGGGCTCTGGAGTAGATGGCCTATTTTCACTTACTGGTTTTGCCACTTGTTCTAGTGTTGAATAAATTAGTTAACCTTTCTGTGCTTCAGTTTCCTCCTCTGTAACGTGGGGATAATACTACAGCCCAACATCCTTTATCTACATTTTTTAAATCCCAAACTTTGAAAACCAAAACATAAAAAAAAAAAAATCTCATTTGGGACCAAACCTGATCTATTGGAGCCCATTTGGTGGCAAAATTTGAACTGAATTTCTATGGGGATATTTATAGGATTTATGTGACTTAGTGTCATTTTTTTTTCTTTAGAAGTATTAGTGTATTTGATTATGGAGAGCTTTGTCAGAAATAATCTGATAGATATGTAGATAGATGGATAGATAGGTAGATAGATAGATAAGAAGGAGAGGAGAGGGAGAGGAAAGGGGAGAGATGGGGCGAGATGTAGCAGGGCAATCATAGCAAAATGCTCACAAATGTTGATTCTAGGTGACATATTCATGGTATTAGTCTATCAACTTTTCTACAATATTTGAAATTTAAGTAAAGGAATACTTTACTAACAGAGAAAGTAAAATTTCCACAAGTGTTTCTAAATGATCTCTTTATGGCAGTTTTCTGTCATGTTGATTTTTTTTTTTTTTGGTTATGTTGATATATATATATATTTTTTTGCGGTACGCGGGCCTCTCACTGTCGTGGCCTCTCCCGTTGTGGAGCACAGGCTCCAGACGCACAGGCTCAGCGGCCATGGCTCACGGGCCCAGCTGCTCCATGGCACGTGGGATCCTCCCGGACCGGGGCACGAACCCGTGTCCGCTGCATCAGCAGGCGGACTCTCAACCACTGCGCCAACAGGGAAGCCCTGAAGTTCTTTTTTATTGAAATAATATTTGACGTGCAATGTTATGTCATCAGGGAGGCCGTCTGTGGTTGTGATATCCCTCCTGTTTGTCTGCCGCCAGCCCGGGCGTGTGGGTCCTGCGTAGAGCATGTCTCCACCTCTTCTACCCATCTCATTGTGGCTCCTTCTTTATATATCTTTATAGTTGTGGATAACCTTTTCTGCTAGTCTTTAGGTTGTTCTCATAGACAGTTGCTGTGTAAGTGGTTGTCATGCCTGTGAAGGGGGTGAGTGTAGAATCATCCTACTCCATCATCTTGATCCTGCCCCCCCCCTTAATTCTTTAGTAGAATAATTCTCATGGGTTCTCCCATGATTATAAAAAAAGAAACCTGTTTGAAAATGTGTTATGTGACATATACCTAGATATTATATTTAATTAGAAAGGAAATTGTGATTGTGTTTGAATAATGATGGATCTTTCAGGCATCAGTCAGCATCTAGACTATTTTTTTTTAAGCCAAAATTGACAAATGTCTTTTCAACCTTTCCTACTGCAACAATAGGTATTCAAAGACATTTAGAAGGAGGATTATACCTCTTGTTATATTTACTTTGTGGGTTTGGTGGTAGCAATTAGGAACATAATTAGTGAAAGTTAAGGGTTAATAGTATAAGTACTGAGCTTAGTACAGTTGCAAATAGGTATATCTTTTGATCTTATACTTTTTAATATATCTTAATGACATGATACTTTCCTATGGCTAGATATTTATTTTTCATTTTGAATATGGCATTAAAATCTGGCTAGGCATCCAAAAATAAATTCTTATATGAATAACTCTACTTGTAACATTTTTTTCTTGAGGTATGATGCTGGAATATTCATTTGTTGGTGTTGTGTGGAATTTCTTTTCTCTTTGGCATAGATACATTGTGTGGGTTTTTTCAACATGTCGTGGATAATGATTTTTAAGAATGTTGTTGAGTTTGCTTAGATTACCTTGTTCCCATAACATTAAATTCTTGCAGAATTTTCGGTATTTGGTAGTGCGTTATGCTTATGTCAACACATCTAATTGTGGCTAATTTGTAGTTGATAGAGGTGTGATTATTGGAAGCTAAAGACAGTTCTTTTGTATATTTCTGCAGAATGCTGATCCTACTGTGTTACTTAAATTACTTGTATTCTGTGAAACTGTTCTTAAAGAAAAGTTTTGTGCAAATTGATAATGCAGGTTTATGTAAAGGACAGCTAAAGCAGATTTATGTAATTTCTTTGGAAATATTTCTGCCTGCTATATTTTACACTGCATTTTCCAAGAATCATCTCCTTCTCCTGTAAGTTCTTATTAGCTACATTACCACTTCACCATGCCTTTGGCAGTTAATCATGTTCCTATTTTTGATATTTTGAATGTTCTATCAGGTACTCTTGGTCTCTTTTCTTTTTTAATTTAATTTATTTCAGTTTTTTTTTTTTTGTGGTACGCGGGCCTCCCATTGTTGTGGCCTCTCCCGTTGCGGAGCACAGGCTCCGGACGCGCAGGCTCAGCGGCCATGGCTCACGGGCCCAGCCGCTCCGCGGCATGTGGGATCTTCCCGGACCGGGGCACGAACCCGTGTCCCCTGCATCGGCAGGCAGACTCTCAACCACTGCGCCACCAGGGAAGCCCTCAGTTTTTAAATTGAGGTATAATCGACATATTATATTAGTTCCAGGTATATAACGTAACGATTCGATATTTGTACATATTGTGAAATTATCACCACAAGTCTAGTGAACATCCATCACCATACATAGTTACAAAAGAACTTTTTTCTCGTGATGAGAACTATTAAGATATACTCTCTGAGCAACTTTCAAGTATGTAAAGCAGTATTATTAACTATAATTGCCATGCTGTATATTACATCCCCAGGACTTATTTATTTTATAACTAGAAGTTTGTAACTTTTGACCTTCACTCACTTTTCCCCGTCCCCCTCCCCCTACTTCTGGCAACCAACAGTCTGTTCAATCTACAAGCTCAGTTTTTCTTTCCCCTCTTGGTTTCTTTTGTTGTCATTTTACTATTCATTTAGTTACAACTAGACTGTAAGCATCTAGAGAGAAAGGATCATATTTTAGAATTTATTCCTGTATTTCCCATGCTGTTTTTTTTTTTTTTTTTTTTTTTTTTTTTTTTTTTCTTTTTGCGGTATGCGGGCCTCTCACTGTTGTGGCCTCCCCCGTTGCGGAGCACAGGCTCCGGACGCGCAGGCCCAGCGGCCATGGCTCACGGGCCCAGCCGCTCCGCGGCATATGGGATCCTCCCAGACCGGGGCACGAACCCGTATCCCCTGCATCGGCAGGCGGACTCTCAACCACTTGCGCCACCAGGGAGGCCCTCCCATGCTGTTTTAAGCTTAGTGTCTGTTGGTGCTGAATGAATGTATGTTGTTTGCTACCTCACAGAAATAGTAACTTAATATTCCTCTATTCATCCACTCACGAAGAAAAACATAAGTATTGGTATGCTCTTTGTATCTCCTACTGTTTTAAGCTTACTGTTTTAACAGGTAAATTCTCATAAGTAATAGATCCAAAAGAAATTAGCTTCATTCCAAGGAATCAGGTTGTGAGGAAGTAAAGTTCTGATTAAATATAGACCATACATCTTTAAACACATAACTACACTCCTTTCAACTACTCATCTCTATACAGTACATCACTGATACAATTTTGGCAAAAAGGATGAGCTAATACAACAGTTTGTCGGTGATAGTTTTTTTAAAAAAGCATTTCCAAAGTCTGTTCTGACTAGTACCATTAATTGGTTTGCCAACACTTAGGTGAAAAAAACCATTCAGTGCTCAATTTAATTGGAGAACCAGAGTTAACTAAAATTAAACAGGATTCTTTATTGTAAAATTTCTCAGAATAATATGTATTTTGAAAGTTTTTTGGTTGAAAAGAATTAGATTTAATATAGATAATATAGTTAACATAATTTTGGCACAAAGTACTTTTTCCCAAGTAGTGGTTATTACAGCTGGTACCATTATAACTCCTGGATTTCTGGATGACTAAAGGAATGATGGTGTCATTCACTGAGTTTCAAAATAATTGAATACGTTTATGAGAGATATAGAAAGTTCTTTTGGGGACATGTTGAGTGGTTTTTTTCCCTCAGGTGTTTTATTTTATTCTTTATTGAAGTATAAAGAATAAAATAACACATTGATTTACAATGTGTTAGTTTATATGCAGAAATATATATATACATATATATTCTTTTTCATATTCTGTTCCATTATGGTTTATTACAGGATATTGAATATAGTTCCCTCTGTTGTACAGTAGGACCTTGTTTATTTTACATATAGTAGTTTGTGTTTGTTAATCCCAAATTCCTAATTTATCCCTCCCCCGCTTCCCCTTTGGTAACCATAAGTTTGTTTTCTATGCCTGTGAGTCTGTTTCTCTTTTGTAAATAAGTTCATTTGTATCATATTAGATTCCACATATAAGTGATATCATATTATATTTGTCTTTCTCTTTCTGACTTATTTTACTTAGTACAATAATCTCTAGGTCCATCCATGTTGCTGCAGATGGCATTATTTCATTCTTTGTTATGGCTGAGTGGTATTCCATTGTGTATATGTATATATACACACCACATTTTCTTTATCCATTCATCTGTCGATGGACATTTAGGTTGCTTCCATGTCCTGACTATTGCAAACAGTGCTTCTGTGAACGTTGGCATGCAGGTATCTTTTAAACTTATAGTTTTGTCCGGATATAAGCCCAGGAGTGGGATTACAGGATCATATGGCAACTCTATTTTTAGTTTTTTAAGGAACCTCCATACTGTTTTCCATAGTGGCTGCACCAATTTACATTCCCACCAGCAGTGCAGGAGGGTTCCCTTTTCTTCATACTGCCTCCAGCATTTATTGTTTTACATTTGAATGATGGCTGTTCTGAACAGTGTGAGGTGATACCTCATTGTAGTTTCAATTTGCGTTTCTCTAATAATCAGTGAAGTTGAGCATCTTTTCTTGTGCCTGTTGGCCATCTGTAGGGACATGTTGAATTTTAAATGTCTTTGGGACTTCCAAATTGAGGGGGATGTCTAATAGGCAATTAAATGTATGGACCTGGAACTTAATGTATTTAAGGATCCTAGTATTTTAACTCACACATTGTATATGCTACATAAAAGGTAAATGTTTTGATTTTGGCAATGATGAAGATTATAAACAAGACTAATTGTCAAAGAGAATCAATAAGATGCAGTTTTTTGCTTATTTTTTCCCAGAAAATTCTTAGGGAAATGCATGGAAGGAAATACTAAGATGAACCAAAACAAAATACTAAGATCGTTTTTCTACACTTATTGTTTATTTGTATACATATTTCCTTTGGAATTCCAAAAAGGACTTGAAGTACAGTATTTGTTATTTAAATTGTGAGGACCAAGCTTTCTTTATTACCTCATGTGCAATTTCATATGAGAATGTCTACCTAGTAATATAGAAATGGTCATAAACATGACCATGATTAGACCATGATTATTGTAATGGAAATATATAGTTTCTCCAGAAGGGCCAAAAGTTCAGTAAATTTTGTAGTCTTATAGGGTGAGGGTCTCGGTTTTAATTGATATTTGGTTTATGAAAGAGCAGTTAAGAAAAAAGCTTAAAAGGAATAAATATAAAAAGAAACCTTCCCAAAGCTAATAGTCCTTTAACCCAAGAATGTTCTCATTATATGCTGCAGATTATAATTAGAATAGCTATCAAATGAATAGTTAATAGGATGAACACTTTCATATTGTATCCTGTTTTATAAATGTTCACATTTTAAATCTATCTGGTTTTCTTAAACAATCTTTTTTTATATGTACTATACAGGTATATGATGGAGATTTTACTTTATTAAGCTATAAGTATTTCATTAACTCAGTAATTAATTATAAATAGGACAGTTTAAGTTGCTTATGGAAAAGAAACATGATTTCACAGCCAGTTTTTTTTTAAATCTTTTTTATTTGAAGGATAGTTGATATACAATATTTTATTAGTTACAGGTGTACAACATCGTGATTCAATATTTTTATAGATTATACTCTGTTTAAAGTTGTTATAAAATAATGGCTATACTTCCCTCTGCTGTCCAATATATCCTTGTAGCTTAAATCTTTTACACATAGTAGTTTGTATCTCTTAATCCCCTACCCTTATCTTGCCTCTCCCCTCTTCCCTCTCCAGTTTTAATAGCTGTGAGTTAGATGTTTAACCCGGTAAAGCTGTGGTACTTTGAATAGTTATAACCTTTGTGACGTGGTCCTTTGTGATCCATTGTGATGTAAACTGCCAAGTGATCCAGTGCCCAGAGTATCTCTTGCTTTCCTAGGTCATCTCACTTTCAGAGCTAAGGGGGCTTCTGGGAAGAGGTCAGAGGAGGTCCTAAACCTCTAAGTAGTCCTGGATACAGAGTTGCCTAGGTGGACCAGGACTATTTTTTATTGAATTTGGCTTTCTTCGATTAAGCCACTTTAGAATCTTTAGAAATATTTAGGAGACTTTTGAGAATAGGGAATATTTTTGGTTGATAGCTCTGGTTCAGTTTGTAATTTTTATTTTTTATTGTATTGGAATTTTCTGTTTCTACAATTTTATTGTGTTAGAGTCTCTAGAAATTGAAATAGTTGGTGTTTAAGAGAGCAGCTAACTTTTTAATGCTTCTAGAAAAGTTATCATTTAAATATTAGATATTAATAAGCTTTTAACCCTTTATCCATGGTAATAAGCCTTTGATTTGGATTTATACTTCTTCCAAAATATTCTTTTGTTCGTTTCTTTTCCCGGGACATAGGCCTGACATTTGCATCTACCCACCCTCACTTTTTTTAAAAAAAAAACAACACTACATGATAGAATTTTTTTTTTCGAAAGTATGAAACAAGTTATTGGAATATTTGGACTAATTCAAGTCTCTTAACGGTTACCTCAGTTGATTTTTTAGAGATAATTATTTGCAAAAAGTTGATTTTCATTTATTATGGAGATTTAGAGGATGATGATTTGTTGAACTACTAATTAATTCAAATTGACTAATTTTTTCTGAACAGACTAAATGTCATATTTATGAAAATGTATATGTGATTTGTGCTAAATAAGAGTGAGGTAGAGTAGCCTATATCTTAAGTTCTGGCAATACAGTGTGTGCCCAGAAGTAGTTTAAAATACCAAACTATCTTCTTTCTTAAGTATTGCGTTAATTAGGAAAAATCTGGAGAATGGAAAAAATGTAGGCATGATTCAAAGAGTGTTCTTTCACATCAGGATCTAAGGATTGTCTAAACATTTGAATAGACATATAAATCTCTTTTGCACGGCAGTGAAACTTATCTTTTACTGTAAAAGACCCTTAAAAAGTGTCAAGTAACAGTTCATCAAGTCTCCATATTCACCCAGAGACTCTAAGTGTGGAAAACTTGAATGGAAATTTAAGTTTAGGATCCAAAAATAACTTTGCTACAGTCTGTGTGGTACACCCAGGTGTTTTAAGTTTGCACATAGCATATGGAGAATTATGAAAAATTACCAAGTTTTATCTCAGGTAGTCTTTATGAAAGTGTATTAATTTGGACGTTATTATGTTTTTAAGAAGGATTATAAATGCCAGTCTTCATTACTAAAAATAAAGAATTTTTTTAAGGGGAGGCAATAAATGGTTCTTTACGTCACCTTCCCAGATCACATCTGGAATATTGTGTTTAGTTTTGGATTCCATATTTTTGAAGGGACATTGGCAAACTGAGATATACCCAGAGAAGAGTGACCAAAGCAGTGATAGTTATTGAAAACTTATAATATGAGAAAGAGTTGGTGGAAATAGAAATGTGTAGCCTAAAAGATAAGACTTGAAAGGGACATAGTTAGGTCTTCAATTATTTGGAAGATTTTCATGTGAAAAAAGAGTATACTTGCATGGAATACCCTCAAAATGTAGAACTAAAATCAGTAGATAGAAGTTATTACAGGGAT
Source organism: Mesoplodon mirus (assembly GCF_964341445.2). Classification (NCBI taxonomy): domain Eukaryota; kingdom Metazoa; phylum Chordata; class Mammalia; order Artiodactyla; family Ziphiidae; genus Mesoplodon; species Mesoplodon mirus. The sequence goes on along the minus strand of NC_138986.1, from coordinate 98,310,605 downwards.
GCAGATTTACAGTCAGTGTAGATGAAGCTTTTCTGATAATTTATCTGACATTGGAATAGACTTTCCTTATTCTCCATCATTGGAAATATTCATGTGGTTAGATAATCAGTGGTCATACACATTATAAGTGAGATTCTTGCATTGGGTGTGATTGTAAAATAGTTGAATTCTAAGGTCACTTTTAACTAGAAAATTCTGTGAATTTTTAAAAGAGCAGCCTACGGAAGAATAATTCCAGGTATTTGGAACACCTCACAATTAACTCACATCATTTCAAATAACCTTGCTTTCTAATTCAGAAAGTTTTTAGTAGCAACTTTAAATCACAATTTTAGGATTTATTAAAAATAATAGATTTTCAAATAAGAAGGATTGTGAACAGATTTCAAGTGATTTGATGACACATCTCATCAAAATTCATACTCCTTCCCCCAGACAAACACACAAGCACATGTCAGTTTACACAGCTGTATCCTGGTTATAATGTTTCTGTTAGTTTGAATGGATAAAAAGTTTAATGTTGACATTTTCTCATTTGAAGTAATTACATTCTTCTCATCTGATTTTTTGAAATTTCTTTGTAGTTTTTTTCAGACTTTGTTTTTCCGTATATGCTTTTAAACTGTTGTTTATTTTTATATATTTTCCTTAACTTAGTTACAGTTTTAGCTCATAGAGAAATTATTAGGAAGAATTTTCCCAGAGGCAGTGCTTCGTCCCTCCCCCCGACCCCTGCCCCCCCAATCAGTAGTTGAGGAGAAATAGCCAGGCTAGAGTTTGCTTTTATTCTTTACACCAAATTTCCTTTGTGCTTCTTAGGTCTGCTTCTGAAAATGCAAAGGTCTGTTTTTATGACAAAGTACTCTGTAGTTAATATCGTCTAAGAATTATTTTATATACCTTTAAAAAATGTTGGTTATTTTATATGTAGGTAATTTTATAGTCTCAATTTTAACTGTTTGAAGTAAAGTCATAATAGAAGTTGTCAATTTGAGCTCCTTACTATATATTTTATAATAATATTTTATATTCACTGTAGTAAAATTTATAAAATATTTGATAGAATTCCAAATTATGTAATTATCTACTTAAAATAAATTATGAAAGTGATTGAATTTCATTTCTTTCTAAGCAAGGAAAATTTTCATTGATCAATATGAATTCTAGTCTTACTATGATTGGTGGCTGAATGAATGACATTTATAATAATTTGGAGGGTATCATATTTTACACGTTTTACAAAATTAGTGCTGCTTTGTGAAGTAAAACATTTTCACTATGAAATGAGGTAATTTATTTAAAAAGCTGAAAATGGTATGTTATTTCCCTAATGGAAGAAGTTAATTTTTATTGACAACGTGCCAAATAAATGCCATCTGTTTGATGAATTCAGTATTACCTTAGGATTCTTTCCAGTGTTTTCTGCTGTGGAAAGTACGTTGGATTTTAACTATCAGAACACCTATTAATTTATGCTTAATTAATTGGCATGCTCATACTAGTTTTAAAATGAATAAAGAAGAGCTTATCTCAAATTGTTTTTATGTACATTTTCAGTTCACATTTATTTGGAAACTAGTTGAGTGTTAATGGAGTACGTGGAGATGGAGTCATTAACATTTACTAGCTGTTGGTTTTTAAAATCTATGTATTTTATGATTTAATACAGTCATTCCAAGGAAACTCAGTATCACCAGGTTGTTAAGTACCAGAGTTAGGGCTTGAACTCATTTTTCTACTTTGTACTCCTCTGTATTAGAGTTCTCCAGAGAAAGAGAATCAGTAATATGTGTGTGACTGTGTGTGTGTGCGTGTGCGTGTGTGCATGCATGTGTGTGTGAGAGATTTATTTTAAGGGATTGGCCCACCCAGTTGTGGAGGCTGGCTAGTCCCAAATCCTCAGGGTAGGCTGCCAGGCTGGAAACCCAGGGAAGAGTGGATGCTGCAGTTCACTCCAAAAGTCATCTGCTGGCAGAATTCCCTCTCCCTTGGGGAAGGTCATGTAAGTCTTTTCTAGTAAGCTCTTCAAATGATTGGATGAGGCCCATCCACATAATGGAAGGTAATCTGCTTTATTCAAAGTCTACTGATTTAAATGTTAATCTCATCTAAAAATTACCTTTACAGAAACATCTAGACTAATGTTTGACCAACTATCTGGATACCATGCCTAGCCAAGTTGAAAGACATAAAATTTTTTTTTTAATTCTATGTATTTTTTGCTGCATTGGGTCTTCATTGCTGCGCACGGACTTTCTCTAATTGCAGCGAGCGGGGGCTACTCTTTGTCACGGTGCGCGGGCTTCTCATCGCGGTGGCTTCTCTTGTTGCAGAGCACGGGCTCTAGGCACATGGGCTCAGTAGTTGTGGCACGTGGGCTCAGGAGTTGTGGCTCACGGGCTATAGAGCTAAGGCTCAGTAGATGTGGTGCATGGGCTTAGTTGCTCTGCGGCATGTGGGATCTTCCCAGACCAGGGCTCGAACCCGTGTCCCCTGCATTGATAGGCAGATTCTTAACCACTGCGCCACCAGGGAAGTCCCGACACATAAAATTAACCATGACATCCTTCTAGACTCATGTTGAGTCGTCTTCTTGCATTGATTAGGTTCTATCTTGGATCTGAGTTGTTCAGAGAAGCTACACTCTTAACATGTAGCTTCTTGGGCTTTTCCTCATTAACTCTAGTATGTGTTCTGATTTTCAAAAGCTAAAATTATATGTTGTGTTGTTAATTAAGATTTGTCTCCCAAATAATGGAGTGTTTACATATAAAGAATTTCATCTATTGCTTTCTAGAAGACTTAATTCTAATAGATACTCCATAGGAATATTGTTCAAATATGGTTTCACTTTAAGAAGTTTCTAACACTAATTGATTTAATGACAGTAATTTAACATTTAAACCTAGTTTTAGAAATTGTCAAATAACATTGTTGATCACTCAATTGTTCTGGAAGGTCCCTGCTTTGTTTTCTTCCCACCTCTGCCACTTCTTCAAAATCTTTTTGTTGATTCTCTGTGTTCATGATTTCTTCTCTCCTTCCTTTCTTTAACAGAAATATATTGAGTGTCCACTACATGCCAGGCACTTTACTAATCTGAATATAGGTAAATAAAAGAAATATTTCCTGCCTTTGTGGAATTTATAAGTACAGGCATACCTCGGAGATGTTGCAGGTTTGGTTCCAGACCAGCACAGTAAACTGAATATCACAATAAAGTGAGTCACACAAATTTTTTTTGGTTCCCCATTGCATATAAAAGTTATGTTTACACTGTACTGTAGTCTGTTAAATTGTGCAATAGCATTTCGTCTACAAAACCAATGTACATACCCTTAATTTAAAAGTACTTTACTACCAAAAAATTCTAACCATCATCTGAGCCTTCAGTGAGTTGTCGTCTTTTTGCAAGAGTAGTATCAAAGATCACTGATCACAGATCACTGTAACAAATATGGAAAGGTTTGAAATATTAGGAGAATTACCCATGTATGACACAGAGACACGAAGTGAGCACATACCATTGGAAAAATGGCGCTGATAGACTTGCTCAACGAAGAGTTGCCACAAACCTTCAATTTGTAAAAAAACACAACATCTGTGAAGTGCAATAAAATGAGGCATGCCTATAATATGCAGGGGAACAAAGAAAGACGTGAGTACAGCTTGGGTTATGAAGGAAATGAACAGAGGAGAGTGATGAAGAATAACAGAGGGATTTCTTTTCATCGTGTAGCCAGGGATGTGTCTCTGAGAAGATAATATTTAAGCTGACACCTGAGGGATGAGGAGTTAGCTTGTGAAAACCAGAAAAAAAAAATCATTTGAGGGGAAGGAAATAACATGTTCAAAAGGTCTGGAAGTGGGGAGGATGGCGTGAGACGAGGTTTGGGATAGTCAGGAGCCACATGCAGGTCTTGCGGGTCATGGTAGAGTCTCATTGTCATTCTTAATCCATTTGGGGAGCCATTGAGGCATTTGAAGCAGAGGAATGATGACATCCAATTAAAGTTTTAAAAGATTATTCTGGCTGTTAATGTGGTTAAAAGATTGGAAATGAGGGGCTAGAATGGAAATGGGAAGCCCAGTAAGAAGACTGTTGTGATATGGGCTCCCCTTGCATCAATCCTGATCACTTTGAGTGCACTTGATCCCCTCAGGATATGGAGTGAGGAAGTCGAGGAAGGCTGTAGTAAGCTAACACAGTTGCCAATTCACATGGGAATAACTCTGCAGTCTCTTAGTCCTGGAGTGATGGCTGTAGGTGAGGTGACGTGGATATACGACACCCTAGCGTGTTTACACTGACCCTGAAAACATTAGCAGAGATAAGAAGAGCTGCTGTCCATAAGCATTTCTCAAGCTTGCAGACTTAGTACGGTTGATTTTATTTATAACCCAAGTCCATTGTCCTACGATCTTGTCCTCTGTGCCCTGCACAAATCCGTCCTTTCTTCCGCCTCAAGGAAGAGCCAAGTGGACCGTGTTTTACACTGCCCCTACGTCCTATTCGTTTCCTTTCTGTGCCCCTAGTTTTTCAGTTCAGATGTTGTTAAGGTGGGGTTGGAGCTCCGCGACTCTGCCTGCGCTGCTCAGCCTCAGCTGGATCTTTCGCTCCACCGCGTTGAGCTCCAGCTGTGTTCTTGGCTCTTCTCACCCTTAAGGTTGCAAGAATGTAAACACTGTGCCTGATCCTCCTTATCTCATATACTCCTCTCCATTTCCCCTAGGCATTCACTGGCTTAACATCTTATTTCCATGAACTAAACCTAATCCGTTTCGCTCTTCAATATATTTCCTTCTTAATCTGTACAACTAAGTGCAGTGACCCGCTCCACCCACTAAAATGTCAGTGCTCCCCACTGTTTTCTTCTAGGTCCTATTTTCTTTTTCTTCTGTTCCTCCCCAGCCTACCGTTCCAGTCCCCCAGGTTTCCTTTTTTTTTTTTTTTTTTTTTTTTGCGGTACGCGGGCCTCTCACTGTTGTGGCCGTTGCCGAGCACAGGCTCCAGACGCGCAGGCTCAGCGGCCATGGCTCACGGGCCCAGCCGCTCCGTGGCATGTGGCATCTTCCCAGACCAGGGCACAAACCCGTGTCCCCTGCATCGGCAGGTGGACGCTCAACCACTGCGCCACCAGGGAAGCCCCCCCCCAGGCTTCTTAACTTTGGGAGGTGCAACACCATGCACTCAGTGACCTCAACCAGACACCTCGGAGATGTTCAGGATTTTAACCCCCTTCTTTTCCCCTTTTGCGCCTTGTCAATTTTACCTCTTACTTATCTGTTGAATCTCTCTCGTCCATTCGATCCCATTGCCACTCTTTTAGATTAGGCCCTTCTCATTTCAAAAGAGAGTGAGTTTTCAAAAAAGGATGCCTAATTAAGTCCCTTTTCTGACTAAAATCCTCCAAGGACTCCTCATTTCCCGCATCATAAAAATCCAAACTTCTTAGCGTGGCCTTCAAGGATTTTTGTAATCTGGCTCCTTTGTCTACCTCTCTGTCCTCATGGTTACCCCTTTCCTCCTCTTCACACCCAGCTCTCCACCCCAAATTGAGTGTCCCCCAAACCCTGGGTGCTTTCACAGTCTGTATCACACTGTCATATAGTAACTGACTTTCTTTTCTGTCTGTCTGACTGTTTTTTCTCTAGGGTAGCAATTCTGTATCCTTCACCTCTACCCCAGAACCTAGGTGAACTAGCACAGTCTTTGTTCAGTTGTTGATGGGCAATAGAGCATGGTTAAACATTGCCAGACTAGTATGAGCTTTGGCTCTAAGGAGGCTTGGTATAAATCTCTTTATTGCTTCTTATTGACTGTGTGGTTTCTTGGGTCTGTAACATACATTCTCTGATATTTAGTTTCCTCATCTGTAAAATGAGTATTGTTAATATATTAAAATAAGATTATCTTTCTTAAACCTATCTTTTCACAGGAGATGTACAGCAGAAATTAAAAACTAGTTTATCTGAAGTTCAGATGTTACAGTTCTCAAATATCAAGTTCTGAACTTATGAGGTGGAAATTTCTTTTTCTAAGTATTGAAATTAGTTTAACACTGACAACAGTAGTTATAATTGAAACAGTTAAGATGTTGTAGAATGTACTTATTTAGTACAATATAAGAATGGAAAAGGATGGCTTTCATGCGACTCATCAAGTCAAACTACATTTTTAGTATTAGAAGATTTCAAAAGAAAACGGTATGCAAATATAAATTATGTATTATAAGTATAACTAATGAAGATATTTCTAAGGCACTAGCAAATCAAGACTTGTAAAAAAAACTACTGAAAACGTGTAAGTATTCATTGAACGCAAAGGAAGTTTATATATTATTCTGCTTCCTGACCAGTATATTATATTTGGTACAACTGTTTCTGAAAACAGATGGAAAGTGTTAAATACAAGCAATAATTTAAACTCTGTTAAGTTTTTCAAGGAAGCACTCACCCAGAAAAAAATCTAGTAGTGGGGGGAGTTCTTCTTTCACATGAGAAGATGAGCTCATTAATTTTTCCAGTAAGACAAACAAGATACTGACATTGCATACTTTTTTTTTTTGCAAAGATTATTTTTACACCAAATTTAGCTTCTAATTTATTATCTTGTAGTTATAAGACATTCCTAACATGTGACTTAAAGTCTTGGACATGGTAATGTGGTTTCTTTTTCCTTTATTACTCTTCATTATTTCTCATGTAACAAAATAGAGCACAAAGTTCACTAAATAATATGAAAAGTTGTACTAATGAAATACACTTTCTTAGTAATATAAATAAGGAAGCAATTTTAACACAGTGTTTATGCAAGTATGTAACACTAACACGAACAACTCGAAAGGGTGTATATAGACATAGAACAGCTTTCTTCTTGCCTTTATTTAGAAAGAGATACATGCGCTACCCCCAACCCCCCCAAATGAAAACAAAATACTAAACAATCTCAGAGGACAATCGTCATTCCTTACCCAGAGAAAACCACCAGTGACTATGGTGGGAAGAATTCCTTGTGGTTGGAAAACAGGGATAAATTGCATGAAGTCTCATTTATGTATTAAGCTGCTTGAGTCAGTTTAAGAAAACTTTCACATATGAAGGATGTCTATTGTGCAAGTGTCTGCTGACTGCCACCTTGAGTTTGCATAGAACCTTCCCTCCACTCATGTGCCCCACTTAATAGATAAATAATTACTGAGTAGAGAATATACCTCCCAGTTTGATACTTTAACAGTACAGCAAACTACGATCAGTGAAGTTTAGTTTTGATTTATTCAACCTGGTTCGCAGGCATTCATAATTTAATGTTATATTCTGTCTTTCCTAGGGTCCCTATGAGAAAGAAATGCCAAATAGAGAAGGTTCTTCTTTATCTTTTATTAAAAGTTCTTTTGGGGCTTCCCTGGTGGCGCAGTGGTTGGGAGTCCGCCTGCCGCTGCAGGGGATGCGGGTTCGTGCCCCGGTCTGGGAAGATCCCACATGCCACGGAGCGGCTGGGCCCGTGAGCCGCGGCCGCTGAGCCTGCGTGTCCGGAGCCTGTGCTCCACAACGGGAGAGGCCACAACAGTGAGAGGCCCGCGTACCGCAAAAAAAAAAAAAAAAAAGTTCTTTTGGAAAGAAAGTCTGATATATTGTTTAGTGTCCTTTATATAAAGACTCATTTGATAAATTCCTTTCATAATTGAAGAACTGCCTTTTTTTTTCTTTCCCAGATGCAGTAGTATGATTCCTTATGTTACGTTTGAGAACTATCTCCATTTTCACTCTTGGACTTTGGCTGTATTTTGTGCTCAATTGCAGTAGTTTTCTTTAGATCACCTTCTTTTTCCTGTCTCCATCCCGCCCCACACACCACCCAAATAGTTTTAATTCTCTTCAATGAGTATGTCTTGCAAACCCAGGTTTTAGGTAGTCATTAGCCCTGGATTTCTTCCCAGGCTAAGTGGAAAACCCATGTCCTCTTAAAAAATATATATCTAGTATCTTCTTAGAATTTTACATCTTCTTCCCCCTCCAGGGTGAGATGGCTCCCTGCGCTCCAGAGAAAACAGAGTAAAGCCTGCCAGTCCTCTGGATCCCTGTGTTTCCTGTCATTTTTCTATGATTTGAATAATTTCATGGTTTCCCTGAATCTATAACTTTTATTGTTTACTGCCTCAAACCTTTATTAATGTAATGAAAACATCAATTTATCTAGCCTAGTTTTATTTTAGTTTCAAAGGAAAAAAAAAAAAACAAGAACAGAAGCTAAAACCATCATTTCAGTCTTTGTTTGGTTCTAATGCTTTCTAAATACCAATCCCTTTGTTTTCCCAGCTATGAACATGTGACATAGTTCTTAATTAGCAAGATCTTGAGATCCATAAGGCTTCATACATTTTCTTTCAAGTGATTGTTCACCGACCTATTGCCTCTCCATTTTAAACTAATTTGTTAATTAAATATTTGGGAGCTTAAAAGATTATATTTTTTTGATTGCCAATATGCTGCTAAACATTAGGATAAATTTAAATATTTCTGATGACCATATTCTCAAGTCTACAATTCAGTGCTTGAGAGTAACTGTGATAATTTCATCAATGCCAAATGATTTTCTTTCCCCTTTCGGAAGAGACATTCTTGATAGAAACTTCATTTTATTTCTGTTACTTCATGTCATATTTATAAATGTGCCAACGTATAACTACACCATTGAGAGAATTCTGTAGCTATTCACAATGTATGGGAAACACAAATCCTTAATTTAATAAGAACAGTCTAGAAATAGTAAAAAATAAGTTTCAAAATTCATGTTTCATCTTAAATACAGTGAAAACTGTATTTCTTGGATTCTAAAATCATTGCCAGTCCTTTATTGAAGTACATGTATTCTTGGCATGCCACTCAACTGATTTGTTTAAGAATTTTGCTCAGTTCTGCCGCCAGTCACATTCAGGAGTAAATGTTAAATATAACATTGAACTTTTGCATCATTTAGGAAATTAAGATGGCACATCTGTCAACACCAGTGAACACTCAAGATTATGTTTGTTACTGTAGATCAGTGATCATCATACTGTTTTGCTTGTTAACTCTTCAAGAGAATTTTGAAGAACTTCACCCTTCTTAACACCTACAAACTATCATCATAAGTTTGAATAGTTGCAAGGAATGTAGTGCCTGTATTAAATTCTCGTGTTGGACTTTTAGAAACAATTAGGTAAGAAATATATGTAAATAATAAAAACTAAATTTATTAACTTTGCTAGACATAATGTTCAAACTTTCTACATATTTAGTGAAAGATAAAAATACATGTTGCCAAAAATAAATTGGTATGGTAGATAATAACTTTACCTTTTCGATGAAGCTGTAAAAAATATGCAACATTCCATAAAATAAAATAATGGGATTAACTGTAATAGGAAGAAATATGTCATAAATTTAATTAAATTATAATGTCTAATTAAATGATAGACCTTTTATTTGAATGGAATCATATTAAATTTTAATCTTCAGGTTTCATCCAGTATATCTAGAACTGTTTAATACTTTTGAAAAAAATCATAGGTGGGGCACCTAACCAGACAGAACTGGAATTAGGCACAACTCCCCAAAAGAAGTAGCCTGAGAACCCTATTATAAATCAAGTTAATGCTGTTTGATTTTCTCCTTTAATTTCCCCTAAGACTTACTGATATAATAATAATATAGCTTATGCTTTTTGAAAGCATGTTTCTCACTTATGCTTGACTTAAAGGAAATGTGACAGATTTCCTGTGATAGTGTAGATTTGAATTTTTAGAGGGATGGTCGAAATGTGAGGAAAAATGGACATTATTTGATTTATAGAGTAGGATTGGGGGGATCAGTTTCTTAGGCCCCAGCAGTGGCAACCCCCCCCTGCAAAATTCTTTGGAAAAGTTGAAACCGAATCTGGCCTCTGTACTCTGAAACCGAATTAAATCTCAGAGACAGAATTTTGGGTGAAGTAGAAAAGAACAGCTTTATTGCTTTGCCAGGCAAAGGGGGCCACAGCAGGCTCATGCCCTCAACACTGTGTGTCCTGACCTGGAGGGGGTAGTGAGGAGTTTTATAGTACTGGTTCACAGGGGGCGTGGTCAACTCGTGGACATTCTTTGATTGGTTGGTGGTGAGGTAAGTGGGAGTCAGCATCGTCAACCTTCAGGTTCCAACTGGTCTGGGGTCTACATGCTAGTGGGCAGTGTACTGTTAACTTCTCCCACCTGCTAGGGGTTTCAGTATCTGCAAAACAGCTCAAAGGTATTGCTGTGTATCCCTTGAAGGGGAACCAGGACCCTTCCCCAAGGCTGCACTACAGTTTCTTGACTGTTTCTCCCTTCGTGCATCCCCTCCCTTCCCTAATTACCAGTTGTTTGAACTTGTCCGTTGGAACTCAGAGTAAGTCATGGAGGCTGAATGAAGCCTATTTCCTGTAATGAAAGAAATGGGGGACACAAGAAGGCTTTTGTGCCCAGGAGCCCCACAGGGCCCTGCTCTGTATCAAAGTGGCTTCACATCAAAGGCATTTGCTTGAACTGTATTTGGCAGTGTACCAAGTCTGCCCATGTGGCTTATATTTTTCTACTGATGAATTTTCTTTCTCTGAAAGGGGGGGGAGAAAGACTACCTAGAGACAATACCTGTATACAACATTTTTTTCTTTTAGATTAATAAAGTCTTAGTTTTATGATTCTCAGCATATGCATATGGAACTCTGTTAGTTTTCTTCAGTATTAGAAAAGGAAATGGGACTAAGTGGGTGAATAGTTTGATCACTAGCTTTGGTTTTACATAAACTCCTCTGCAAGAATACAGACTTCCAAAGGAAAGATTAGCAAAAGGAAAGACTTCTGGATAAAGGCCCAGAGTCAAGGCTGTGGGATTTACTTTATTAGCCATTCGAAAAGAACCTGAAAGCAAAGCTTCATCTAAGAAGCTCTTGCTATCCAAGAATGCTGTTTATCAGAGAAACGAGGATGAAAGAATTAGGATAAACTTTAGTCAGTTTATAGCAACAACAGCATGATTAATGAAAGTTGGTACATTTATGTCGAGATTCTCTTAAGATTTTGGACATGGGATCATGGGCCTGAGTGGGTAAATTTCATGAAGTGTTGGGACAAATCTTAATGGTCTGAGTAATGTGTTATCCGTGGAGAAGTCATTGAATTCTTCTGTATCCTTGTTTTCATTGCTGTTTCTTGTCCTTAGTGCCTTTGCCTTCTTGCATAAAAAGAAGCGGTGTTATTCTAGGGCACTTCCATCATCGAGCGTCTTTATTATTTCCGGTCTTGAATGCCATTGCATAGTCAGTTTATATTGGCCTCGGATGTGACTCTCATTCCATAGACCTCAAGTAACTGAAGGAGTTTTGTTCTTCCATTGCCAATAAATGTTTGATAGGATGTATGCATTTTCCCATAACAGTGAGAAGAAAAGTGCTTTTTTCCCCCCGCCTTTCCTTCATTGCTGTTTTTTGTAATTTTGGAAGGAAACCTGAGATACCAGCTGAGATGTGAGACTAAGTAATTTTTCTGTTCTGATAGAATTAGCTAATTCAAACAGAATGAATCAGATGGATGCTTGGCAAGTAATTGGTCCTAACACAATTGTTTTTTGTGTATAGAAATCTACCATTCTATGACTGTTCTTCATGTTTGTCTAGTCTCATTTTCGTTTCTGCCTCATAGCTCTGGATATTTTTAAATTTTCCTCACTATCACGTCGTATTTAAAGAATTTTAGACTATCCTATCAGATATTTTTGGTGTCTTTGCTACTGCTTTCTTTACTGAAAGGGAGTTTAGAAGAAGAAAATATCACATAAGGGATTAAATACAAGGTAGGTAAGGTTGCCTTTCTTTTTCCCTGCAAAGTTAAATTGCAGAATTTGTTGTACCTTTTCATCTCACCATACAGTATCTTGGAATAACAGTAGTACAGATGGAGAAAGACCTGGATATGTCAGCTACTTTATTTCCTTAATTTCTAATATCACAGAAAACCTTAAACACACCTTCTTATGATCTTCCTAAACCTAACCATTTGAATATTTAACAGCCTTTACAAATGCAAACCTGAATCACTTGTATTTTATCTAAGTTTTTATTCTTAATTGAGATTTTAAAAATAAGGATTCTTATACTCTTTGTAAGACTCATATAAATATTTAAAAACTTATCTTTTTCTCTGTATGTCTTCTCCACTGCATCCTTTGAAAACTTTTCCTTTAGAGGTTTCCTTTTAAAACATTGAATCATCTTTGCTGTTCTTTTAAGATCCTTTAAAAAGTTCTCTATAATCACTTTAAATCTTATTACTTTGATTGAAAATATATAGGAATTTTGTTAGAATTACTGCCAGGTTTTGATCTGAGAAAGAACATACTCCTTCCTCTCAAATTATTGTAAAAAAAAAATTGTTTTCTATGGCTTTCATTTCTAATAGTAGTAGATATTCTTGCTCTTTCCTGATAATGACATTTTGCAATAAATGAGAACATCCTTTCTGAGGATATTAAGAATTGAACTCTTTTTTTCATTGAGCGAGCGTTCAACATAGGGTATGTTTGTCTTATTTCTATAAACTATAGGTAATTAAATATAAGACCAAAGTATATATATATTGCCTAAATAATAGAGAATAGATAACCTACATTTTATGAAATGACTAAAACAGTGTCATCTATAGAAAGAGCACTAGCCGTCTACATAAAGGGAGCTGCCAGTTCAGATCAGTTGGCATGGCCTGTGTAGAAGAACCTATCATATTCTTTAAAATATTTTTACTCACAATGAATTTGTAATGATCACAATATCATCAAATTGTACTGATGGACTGAACAAAAGGAAAAGTAGTCCATTTGTTACGCTTGATGAAACATTCTTAAAAATTATCACCAATTGTAAAAATACATACTTGTAACATTAATAATAATCAACATTTTTCATCTTAGGAAATAGAAGGGTTTTTTTTTTTTCTACCAGTCATTCAAAAATGGAAGATATTATCTCCAGCTTAGGAACAAAATATTTTCTTTATATGATGGCATCCTTTGTATTTACATAAAAGGGGAAAATAAGGTCATCGACTTGTTGGGAAAACTAAGGAATTGCTTTAAAATAATCTAACCAGGGCCTCCCTGGTGGCGCAGTGGTTGAGAGTCCGCCTGCCGAAGCAGGGGATACGGGTTCGTGCCCCGGTCCGGGAGGATCCCATATGCCGCGGAGCGGCTGGGCCCGTGAGCCATGGCCGCTGAGCCTGCGCATCCGGAGCCTGTGCTCCGCAACGGGAGAGGCCACAACAGTGAGAGGCCCGCATACCGCAAAAAAAAAAAAAAAAAAAAAAAAAAAAATAATCTAACCAGCCCAAATCCTCTAAATTAAGGATATTTTTTAAAGCATGAAACAAACATATCTCAGTTCACTTCAGTAGATACTTAGAGTGTATACATGTTTGCCTGTGTTTAACGTAGTTTTGTGTCAGGCATAGAAATGAAAGTTCTTATGACACGTTCTGTTTACTCTCCTGACAGCTGGATAGGTTTGTGATTTCCCACTCATCATCCCTCGTTTTTCTTCTTGTAATGACCCACACGATCTGATTCTTTTCTTTAAAATTAATTAATTAATTAATTTTTGGCTGCGTTGGGTCTTCGTTGCTGCACGCAGGCTTCTAATTGCGGTGGCTTCTCTTGTTGTGGAGCATGGGCTCTACACGCACGGGCTTCAGTACTTGTGGCTCACGGGCTCTAGAGCGCAGACTCAGTAGTTGTGGCACGCGGGCTTAGTTGCCCCGTGGCATGTGGGATCTTCCTGAACCAGGGCTTGAACTTGTGTCCCCTGCATTGGCAGGCAGATTCTTAACCACTGCGCCACCAGGGAAGCCCTACACGACCTGATTCTTAATGATGTGCCTGAAACTACCAGGAAAAGTGGGGGGAAAAAGGTTACAGGAGAAAATTCTATAAAGCATATATCTATTTTTATTTATTTTTTAATTCTATTTTCTCTGGAAGAAGAATTTCTCCATTCAAATTTTCTGTAGTTCTGCTGGTAGCTATATATGTTGCAGAAGAAAAAAAATAAAGTTGGAAAGTTCTTTTTATTGCAGCCTCAGGATTAGAAAAGACAGTGTCATAGATGCAGAGACTCTTGAGACACAGCTTACTAATATCATTCTAGACCAAATCTTCTTTTTTTTTTTTTTTTTTTTTTGCGGTGCACGGGCCTCTCAGTGTTGTGGCCTGTCCCGTTGCGGAGCACAGGCTCCGGATGCGCAGGCTCAGTGGCCATGGCTCACGGGCCCAGCCGCTCCGCGGTATGTGGGATCTTCCTGGACCGGGGCATGAACCCATGTCCCCTGCATTGGCAGGCGGACTCTCAACCACTGCACCACCAGGGAAGCCCCAAATCTTCTTTCTTATTTGTAAGTTAGTGAGACGAGAAGAGTTAAGTGACTTGTCTAGGGTTTTGTAGCTGTGACTAAAACTCTTCTTCCTACCCAGTGCCCTTCTATAGTAGGAAGCCAAAAAGTATGATATGGTCCACTCATTAAATGGTCGTGTGTGTCAGTTACATAAACTGATGTCCTAAACTGTGAGATCAACATATGTAACTTTATTGTATTTTAATTCATTATAAAATAATATTTAAGTAACTCCTTTGGAATTGGAGGACTAACTACAACAAAAATTGAAAATGTATAAAGGCCAGAAAAGTAATAGAATTAATAATTAAATATTATTAATGCACAGCACATGAAAATAGTTAATTAGGGAACCAAGCTTATTAATATATTTGTGCAAATCATTAAAATATGGTTTTCATGCCATAGTTCTGCCACTTTAAAGATTTATTCCCTGGCAAGGAGAGAGTGTCAAGCCAAGAGGAATGTCACAGAAAGGACCATTAGTTCCCAAAAGGTTGTCACATGATCCATATCTCTACACCCTCCCATCCACTCTGTTTCTACGTCTCATAACTCTCAGACCTTCTTGTTAGGCAGTTGATTCACTTCTCCAATATTCAACTCTCCTGCTTTGATTGTTAGTCCATGGCACTTCTATTCCATCGTGATGTACGTTGAGCTGTTTGTGTTCGGGTTGGCTCCAGACACCTTACCTGTGAGTAGGAAACCCTGACTGCACATAGCCTGGTCACCTGGGCTCTACCTCATGTACTCTCTTGCTGGTCAGATGGCTATAGACGCAAATCGTTTATAGTATAGGATAACCCTTTATACTAGTGTTGAGAACGAGTTTACATCTCATAGTAAGATGGAAGGACCACTGCTCTAGGTGTCACAAGATCAGAGTTTTTGTTCCACTTCTGCTACTAAGTAGCTGTTGAAGCTTGAAAAAAAAAATCACTCGTCTTCCTTCTGCTCAAAGAGAAATGTATTTACATTTACTTCACTTTTCTCTTAAAGATGGGAAATAAAATCATTTCCTGAAAAAAGTCAAAATGTTGGAAAATTACAAAGACTAATTACAAATACCCATGTATCCATCATCTAGAGTTGACATTTGTTAACACTGTATCACATTTGATTTTTTTAAAAATTAGTGGTAAACTAAGATCAGTAACAAGACAAGGTTGCCCACTCTCACCACTCTTATTCAACATAGTTTTGGAAGTTTTAGCCACGGCAATCAGAGAAGAAAAGGAAATAAAAGGAATCCAAATTGGAAAAGAAGAAGTAAAGCTGTCACTGTTTGCAGATGACATGATACTATACGTAGAGAATCCTAAAGATGCTACCGAAAAACTACTACAGCTCATCAATGAATTTGGTAAAGTAGCAGTATACAAAATTAATGCACAGAAATCTCTGGCATTCCTATACACTAATGATGAAAAACCTGAAAGTGAAATCAAGAAAACACTCCCATTTACCATTGCAACAAAAAGAATAAAATATCTAGGAATAAACCTACCTAAGGAGACAAAAGACCTGTATGCAGAAAATTATAAGACACTGATGAAAGAAATTAAAGATGATACAAGTAGATGGAGAGATATACCATGCTCCTGGATTGGAAGAATCAACATTGTGAAAATGACTCTACTACCCAAAGCAATCTACAGATTCAATGCAATGCCTATCAAACTACCACTGGCATTTTTCACAGAACTAGAACAAAAAATTTCACAATTTGTATGGAAACACAAAAGACCCCGAATAGCCAAAGCAATCTTGAGAACGAAAAATGGAGCTGGAGGAATCAGGCTCCCTGACTTCAGACTATACTACAGAGCTACAGTAATCAAGACAGTATGGTACTGGCACAAAAACAGAAAGATAGATCAATGGAACAGCATAGAAAGCCCAGAGATAAACCCACGCACATATGGTCACCTTATCTTTGATAAAGGAGGCAGGAATGTACAGTGGAGAAAGAACAGCCTCTTCAATAAGTGGTGCTGGGAAAACTGGACAGGTACATATAAAAGTATGAGATTAGATCACTCCCTAACACCATACACAAAAATAAGCTCAAAATGGATGAAAGCCCTAAATGTAAGGCCAGAAACTACCAAACTCTTAGAGGAAAACATAGAACACTCTATGACATAAATCACAGCAAATCCTTGTTGACCCACCTCCTAGAGAAATGGAAATAAAAACAAAAATAAATAGGACCTAATGAAACTTCAAAGCTTTTGCACAGCAAAGGAAACCCTAAACAAGACCAAAAGACAACCCTCAGAATGGGAGAAAATATTGGCAAATGAAGCAACTGACAAAGGATTAATCTCCAAAATTTACAAGCAGCTCATGCAGCTCAATAGCAAAAAAACAAACAACCCAATCCAAAAATGGGCAGAAGACCTAAATAGACATTTCTCCACAGAAGATATACAGACTGCCAACAAACACATGAAAGAATGCTCAACATCATTAATCATTAGAGAAATGCAAATCAAAACTACAATGAGATATCATCTCACACCAGTCAGAATGGCCATCATCAAGAAATCTAGAAACAATAAATGCTGGAGAGGGTGTGGAGAAAAGGGAACACTCTTGCACTGCTGGTGGGAATGTGAATTGGTACAGCCGCTATGGAGAACGGTATGGAGGTTCCTTAAAAAACTACAAATAGAACTACCATATGACCCAGCAATCCCACTACTGGGCATATACCCTGAGAAAACCATAATTCAAAACGAGTCATGTACCAAAATGTTCAATGCAGCTCTATTTACAATAGCCAGGAGATAGAAACAACCTAAGTGTCCATCATCGGATGAGTGGATAAAGAAGATGTGGCACATATATACAATGGAATATTAGCCATAAAAAGAAACAAGATTGAGCTATTTGTAATGAGGTGGATAGACCTAGAGTCTGTCATACAGAGTGAAGTAAGTCAGAAAGAGAAAGACAAATACCGTATGCTAACACATATATATGGAATTTAAGAAAAAAAAATGTCATGAAGAACCTAGGGCTAAGACAGGAATAAAGACACAGACCTACTAGAGAATGGACTTGAGGATATGGGGAGGGGGAAGGGTAAGCTGTGACAAAGTGAGAGAGTGGCATGGACACATATACACTACCAAACGTAAAATAGATAGCTAGTGGGAAGCAGCCACATAGCACAGGGAGATCAGCTCGGTGCTTTGTGACCACCAGAGGGGTGGGATAGGGAGGGTGGGAGGGAGGGAGACGCAAGAGGGAAGAGATATGGGAACATATGTATATGTATAACTGATTCACTTTGTTATACAGCAGAAACTAACACACCATTGTAAAGCAATTATACTCCAATAAAGATGTAAAAAAAAACAAAATTAGTGGTAACACTGAAGGCCCCTTTGGCCTCCAACCTTACTCCCGTTACCTTCACCCATCCTGAAGGCAGTTGTTTATTCATTGCCCACTAATGGCCTGAAATAAAATATCGTAAAATATCCATAATATAGCATTGGATTAGATGAACAGTAAGTTATAATAACGTAGTTGTTATTATTTCTTAACTATGCTGCAAAAAAGGAATTTTTTTTTCCCCAAACGTATGGTTCTTTTTTCTGCCCAAATGTTCCTGTTTTCTCACATAGTATCTGAGGACGTTACCACACTGTATCTGCGTTCTTCGAAAAGAATACTGCCTGTGCTTCTTCTTGGAATTCTAAAAATTGAATTGTAATAGCTAGCATGTTACCACCATTTGGAAGAATATTACCAATCTAGTACTGAGTCACTTTTAATTTCTGGAAACTACAGACATCTCTGCTAAATAATGCTGTGAATTAGTAATTGGGTCACAGAAGTGACAACAGAGCTATTCAGCTATACGTGGATAGTCCTCTTGTATTTTCCCTGGTGTCTAGCCCTGTGTCGTGTCTTTCATAAAATAAATATGAATCTATGATAAATGATGGAATGAACATCTGAATTTCACTTTTTAATATGCACACTATTTACATTAGGGTTGTATTGCTTGTAAGAAGTTAATACAAACTTATCTGCTTAAGACAACATCTGTTTATTAGGTCGCAGTTCTGAAGGTCAGAATTCTGGCGTGGTATGCTTGAGTCTATGTTCAGGGTATCACAAGGCTAAAATCGCGGGATCGGCCAGACTGAGTACTCAACCAGGGGCTTACGGAGAAATCTGCTCCCAGGCTTCTTATTCTTGGCAGAATTCAGTTCCTTGTGATTGTAGGACTGAGGTCTCTGTTTCCTTGCTGGCTGTTAGCCAGGGATGGCTTTCAGCTGCTGGAAGTAGCTCTTATTCTTTGCCACTTGGCGTCCTCTAAGTTTGAAGCAGTGCTTGGAGTCTTTCTCACTCTGAACCTTTGACTTCCCCTTCTGTGACCAGCTGGAGAAATTCTCTGCCTTTAAAGAGTACAAGTCCACCCAGATGACCTTGCTACCTGAGGCCCAACCGTGCTATCCATTAGGTGACAACCTAATCAGAATAAATCCGTCACGTGCACAGTCCTGGGATGATTCAGGATGTGAACACCAGGGAGATGGGAAATCTTGGGAACCTCTTAGAAATCTGCCCACCACGCTAATTGTCACTCCTCAGGAGGATTGAGACTAAAAATAGAGCTTTAAACATTTTCTGCAGTAAACAAGATTATCATTGAAGAGCAAAATCAAATAGTTACCCAAAGAAAAATGTCATGCATGTTAGCAATATTAGGATGTTATGTGGGGAAAAAAACACCTCAAAACCTTACGTTTGGAAGTAGATGACCAGAGGAAATTAGAAATCTACCCTTCTCTTCTAATCTCAATTAAAAAGTTTTTTACTTGTATAATAAATTGGTGTTCAGTAACAAGGATGTCACCTTCCACTGGCCCTTGACCTTTCCACTGGGTCCCTCCCAACCTACAGACTGTCTCTTCCTACGTTTATTTCTCAGCTAAACCAGAATGAAGCCTGAGATGCTTACACCACCTTATTTACTTTTCTCCCAAAGCTGATGTGATCTTATAATTTGTGATTCTTCCTCAGACCTAGTGGCTTGGAAGCTGTCAGTTGGTTCTCTCATTATTTCTTAAGTCTTTTGCTGTCATTAAAATCTGTTGCCCCCATGTTAACACTAAGATCTCAAATTGCTGATCACTTAGCCGCAGGTGCTCCAAGTCCTACAACTGGGCATTGACTCTGGTTCTTGCTATACTTTCCCAGGGGCTTTCCCCATAAATTGTGATTTCTTCGGTCTGGTCCTTGTCCTTGTCATTTTCAGAAGACCCCCAAAATTATATATATCGACCACATAGTACCTCGGTGTTCTCCAGCCCAGATTGTTTGCTGAACTGCTTTCCCCACCATTGGGTTAGCTCATGCCAGAATCATATCTGAACTACCTTCCCCCTTTCTTCTTACTTATATTCTATCACTTCTTTTTTTTTTTTCTGTGAGAAATGTAGAATTCCTGACTTCAAGAGTTCATAATCTAATAGGACAGACATATAAGAAAGTGAAAAATTAGATGACAATATGATGTGTTACGTTACAGAAAAGCAGCAAGTGTCTGTGGGATTACAGAGACATTCCAGCTCAGCTTGAATGTCGGTCAGGAAATATTTCCAAGAGGAGGTAACACTTGCACTGTCTCTGATAAGCAATTAGGAGCTAGCGTAGCCGCGAAGAGCAGTGGGGGGCGTTGGAGGGAGGCCTAAAGGAATCCTTTAAAGACCATCCAGAGTTGGAAACTAGATCGTTCTCAGGCTGAACTAGTTGAGTAAATGCCAAGAGCAAAGGAAGCAACCAAAACTGGGAGATAAAGCCAAAAGATGAGATACTCAGCAGAAGCTGAGGCAAAGTGAGCCTTGAAAATGAGCCCGAGGGTGGGAGGAGAGCAGGGTCCAGAGGCCTTCGCTATGCGTGAGAGTGAAACAGAGGGCTGCTTCGGAGCCTGGAGAGTGCCAGCGTGTAAGGGTCAAGCAGAAACAGGAGACGGTGGAGCAGACCAGGAAGGGGGCAGGGAGTGACAGCAGGAGGACAAACTGGGCTTGAGGACAGACATAGTAACACTCTATTCACGGATGAACAGTGAACAGTAGAAGGAAGTTTCCAGGTGGAGAGCTGGAAGCTGGAAGTCTCTACTTTGTCTTCCGAGTGAAAAATGGTGTGGTGTGTGAATCTGA
Organism: Mesoplodon mirus; assembly: GCF_964341445.2. NCBI lineage: Eukaryota > Metazoa > Chordata > Mammalia > Artiodactyla > Ziphiidae > Mesoplodon > Mesoplodon mirus. The sequence continues at coordinate 98,289,985 of NC_138986.1, read as the reverse complement.
GGAGAGTGTAGAAGGGTGGGTGGGGATGGGGGACGGGGGAGAAAGGAAGTAGCTCTCATCGACAGTCTCAGAATAACCAATAGAAGGTCCTCGAGGGAGTCATGCTGAGTTGTGAGGACCTGGCTGACAGTGGAGAGGCCATGAGGTTTTAGCGGATCTAACACACCCAGCTGAGTGCCCGTCTCAAGCAGCATTCTGCAGTAGGGCTTGAGGAAAAGAGAAGGCAGGTGGATTGATTTAAATTTGGAGGTTTTGTGCAAGGGTGTGATGGGAAGAGAAAAAGTCAAGGGAGTTAAGAATGGTTGGCAGAACAGATAAAAATCTAGCTGAATAAAGAAGGAAGTTCAGTCAGGATAGACTGCTCATTTGGAGGAAAAAAATAAAAGCAGCTACCAAAAGACAGGAGACATTAATGAGGTCAAAATGTAGTTATATCAGAAGTGTGATATTTGGAAAAGTATGATGTGGGCTAGATCCTCACATCACAGACTATAGTGACATTTCCGATAGATTTAAAGAACTGGATCAAACCTAGAAAAAAAAATTAAAATATAGGAACATGATTGATGAGGGAGGACTTTGTATACTTAAAAGAAATGTAAGAAATCTGAAAGGAGAAAAATCAATTCATTTTACTATAAATAAATGGAAAACAACAACAAACAAAAGTGAAAGATGAGAAATTAAGAAACGAATTTGTACAAGTATGATAAGCAAAGGGATAAAAATCCTTCATCTGTAAAGATGGGATCTGGATTGATATTTCCCCAGTAGCTGTGGATAATTATAGCTTCTTTTTGCATGTCTAGCACCAGTTTTTTTGTGTTCCTCAAAGATAACAGCAGCAGTCAGTCTGCACCCTCTCTCTGTCTCACGCTCATCCTGTCTCTGATTAAAAGGGCCCGGAGCCCAGCATGGGGTGTTGGAGCCTGAGTGGGTCGAGAACAGCTGTGTAGGCGGGCAGCCTGGCTCAGGGGTGAGAGCCAATCAAGGGGAAGGGAGGATCTGGGTAGGAGAGCGGTCCAGCGCCAGGTGTCAGAGCCCCAGCGGGGCAAAGAGGGCATCCATGTGGGAGGGCTGCCTACTTCAGAGACTGGAACCTTAGCGGAAGTAAGTGGGGTGTGACACAGCGAGAGGGGACAAGATTGATTTCACACAGGCAGACCCATCAAGTAAGGAAATATATTAAGCACGATGGGAGGTAGGTTTCTCGCTCTAGGAGAAGGTTGTTACAAATGTGAACAGGGGAGAATAGTAGGAGGAACCCTGTGTTGCTGTTGGAATTGGAGGTATTGGTGTGAATTTATGGTTTTCAATGTACAGATAGATGAATGGATAGTTATAGAAATAAATAGGTATACATAAAATGTGTATATATGCGTGTACATACCCGTATGTGTGTATACATGTAGAGTACATGTGCACACGCATATATTCTCTAGCTCTGCCCGTTGAGTCGGCTTGGCAGCCACAACACCCCAGTAACAAGGAGCACAGCCAGCACTCAGATCTCAATGCTGCTCTCTGCCAAAAGCAACCAGAACGCCTTAGAGAAATTGCTGATCCCAGGGCTGGGCCAGGGTAAGCAAAAGATGAGCTTGGAACCTCTTATACCAGAAAGCAAGGAGGTGCTTAAAGAGTGATGGGGATGTGTCGACAGGACATAGAAGCCAGCTTGAAGAGGCTGCCTCTGGCCAAATCTGGGACATTGTAAGCACTCAATAAATAATGTTTGCAGCAGATTAGAACCTACTGAGTAAAATAACAAACACAAGCCCACATTGATATGAATAAATTTAGAGTGGAATGGAGGAATAGGGTATTTACAGAGTTTTGAAGAATTTTCCCATAAAATACTTGTTAATTACAAAGGGAAAAAAGAGCATCTTTGCAGTGAGGAAGCCTGGAAGGCACCACATTAATCAAGTGATCAAAGTGAACATCATCAATAATGGGAGGAAGCAGGAACAGCGCCGCCTGATAGGATGCAGGGAGAAGAAGCCGGCATCACTTCTGTGACCTTCTGCAAAAGATGTTACAGTCTGAATCGAATCATGAGGAATCACCACCTAAATCCAGATTGAAGGACAGTCTACAAAAACACTGACTTGGGGCTTCCCTGGTGGCGCAGTGGTTGAGAATCTGCCTGCCAATGCAGGGGACACGGGTTCGAGCCCTGGTCTGGGAAGATCCCACATGCCGCGGAGCAGCTAGGCCCGTGAGCCACAACTACTGAGCCTGTGCGTCTGGAGCCTGTGCTCCGCAACAAGAGAGGCCACGACAGTGAGAGGCCTGTGCACTGCGATGAAGAGTGGCCCCCACTTGCCGCGACTAGAGAAAGCCCTCGCACAGAAGCGAAGACCCAACACAGCCAAAAATTAATTAATTAATTAATTAAAAAACGAAAAAACACTGACTTATAACTTCAAAAGTATTAAGGTCATGGAAGTCAAGGAAAGACTGAGGAAATGTTCTAGGTTGAACAGGACCAAGAAACATGACAACTAATTACAGCGCAGGATTTTGAACTAGGCTCTTTGGTTATGAAGGATGAATGGTGAAATGTGAAAGGTGTCTGAAGATTATATGATAGTAATGTATCAGTATTAGTTTTCTGATTATAATTTAATTATGTAGGAGAATATTTTTGTTTGTAATGCACTCAATTATTTTGTAATGATGAGGTATCATGCTGGCTACTTAGCTCTCAAATAGTTCAGGAAAAAGCAATTGTTTTTTTAAAGGGGGGGTTCTTTTTTTAAAATAAATTTATTTATTTTTGGCTACATTGGGTCTTTGTTGCTACGCGCGGGCTTTCTCTAGTTGCGGCAAGTGGGGGCTACTCTTTGTTGTGGTGCGCGGGCTTCTCTTGTTGCGGAGCATGGGCTCTAGGCGCGTGGGCTTCAGTAGTTGTGGTGCACGGGCTTAGTTGCTCTGCAGCGTGTGGGATCTTCCCGGATCAGGGCTCAAACCTGTGTCCCCTGCATTGGCAGGCGGATTCTTAACCACTGCACCACCAGGGAAGTCCCGAAAAAACAATTCTTTGTAATATACTTGGGAGAATTCTTTTAAGCATTTACTGAAGGATAGAATAATATTGAGCCATGCCTTTAAAAATTTTTTTATTGATGTGTAGTTGATTTACAATGTCATGTTAATATCTCCTTTACAGTAAAGTGATTCAGTTATATGTAGATACGTTCTTTTTCATATTCCTTTCCATTATAATTTGTCACAGGATATTGAATATAGTTCCCTGTGCTCTACAGTAGGACCTTGTTGTGTATCTATTCTATATACAATAGTTTGCATCTGCTAGTCCCAAACTCCCAATTGTTCCCTCCCCACTGGCAACCACAAGTCTGTTCTCTGTGTCTGTGTGTCTGTTTCTGTTTCATAGATATGTTCATTTGTGTTGTATTTTAGATTCCACATATAAGTGATATCATATGGTATTTGTCTTTCTTTCTGACTTATTTTGCTTAGTATGATAATCTCTAGGTCCATCCATGTTGCTGCAAATGGCATTATTTCATTCTTTTTTATGGGTGAGTAATATCGCACTGTATATATGTACCACATCTTCTTTATCCATTCATCTGTCGATGGCCATTTAGGTTGTTTCCGTGTCTTGGCTATTATGAATAGTGCTGGTGTGAACATAGGGGTGCATGTATCTTTTCAAATTATAGTTTTGTCTGAATATATGCCCAGGAGTGGGATTGCTGGGTCATATGGCAGCTCTATTTTTAGTTTTTTGAAGACCCTCCATAGTGTTTTCCATAGTGGCTGCACCGATTTACATTCCCACCAACAGTGTAGGAGGGTCCGCTTTTCTCCACACCCTCTCCAGCATTTGTATTTGTAGACTTTATAATGATGGCCATTCTGACTGAGGTGAGGTGGTACCTCATTGTAGTTTTGATTTGCATTTCTCTAATGATTAGTGATGATGTGCATCTTTTCATGTGCTTTTTGGGCATCTGTATGTCTTCTTGATACATGCCTTCTTAACATTTCCTCTGTTGACTTCCCCTGACTTTAGAAACACTGGTTGTCCTACCTGTTAGATTGTTTTTTTCTCGTGGACTCTTCTTAGTCATCCTATTCTTCTAGTATAGGTACTAATTTGTAATGTTTTCTCCTTGACCTTCTCTTCTTTCTCCTTTAGTAATTTCTTCCATTCCTTTCAACTCTAGGCATATGACTCTTAACTCTGCATCTTTATCCTAGGTTTCTCCTGATCTAGGTTTCTGTGACTTCCATTTTACATGAACTTAGCTTACTTTAGTACGTCTTTTCTCATCAGCCCAGACCTGCTGGTATAATTCAACTTTAGGTTAACTCCTGGAGCTCACTAATGCATACTCAAATTTTGTGAAAAATACGGGGTTTAATTTTCTTCAGCTTCTGCAAGAGAGGATTATTATTGAAAACTGTAGAATGATTGCCTTCTCCACTGGGTTAGGAGAGAGTCATGAACCCATTTCCATAAGAAAATATAAGTCTAGTTAAAATAGAAAGTTGCATGTTAGAAAATGAACTCTATTTTGATATGAAATAAATTTCATTAGAGATGTTATGTGAGACAACATGAAGTAAGAATATTATCTAACAAATCTGTTTTGAGAGTGGAATATATACAGTGGCAGAGGTTATGAGAAAAGTTTGAACTGCGTATATGAGAAAATGATCCACATTTAAAAATTATCTCAGTTCTAACATTAAATAGACACAAAAGTATGAGTATTTTAATTGGCATGTTTAATATACTTTGAATAAAGATTAAATATTTTAAACAAATTGATCAACAAGAAATTGGACCAAGAAAAGGTTTTTATTGTAATTCCATTCATTTAAAAAAATCATTCATAAATAACTTTCTTGTCTAAACTTTTCATTTTATAAATATGTATATATTTAAATATGTTCAGATTAATGTTTCATATCCAATTTTATACCAGGAAGCATGAGTCATTTCTGTGCTGAAACACTTTTGGATATCTCATTAGATTTCTGATCAAGGAGACATTCCAGGAAGTTTTAGAAATTATCCTATCAAAATGCTTGACTTTGGTGGAACATTACAGATTCTTCATTTTATTGAGTTCTCTCCAAGAGTATAGGCACTTTTGTACAGATGAATCTGCTGAATGCAAGAGATTCCAGGTGTCCAAATGGCTCTCTCACTGAAGTTGTACTCATATATTTGTTTAATTAACTCTGGCATTTAATTGATGCAAATTTTAGTAAATTCATTGTCCCTCTTGTTTAAAAAGAATGATACTATTTCCTGAGACCAGTGTTACTTGGAAAACCTTGGCTAACTAACAAGTTCCCAAGGAACATTATTTAATGGTATATTGCCAAGAACATCATAGATAATTCAACAAAATTGCCTTCTTTAAAAGTCCAACCATATTTCATTTAAATTTGACAGTTATTTATTGAGATCTTTAATGTTGATTGCATAGTTGGGTATGACAGGGATCCAAAAGAAATATCTAACTTATAAAGAGCTTATAGTCATTTTGGAGAAACAAAATAACTTCAAACAGCAAAAAATAAACAGGAGAGGATACAATTTAGTGCCAACTTGGTAAATTAATGTTTTTGTTGAATCAGACAGTCATCAGTAATCTGCCTGTGGTACTTACTATCATAATATAATTTTTGGTTACTTAATAAGTCATAATAAGTCTGGGTTTACTTCATGTTTTCTGTACTTAAAACCTTTTTTTGAATATGGAAGGCTTATGTTTTCAGCACTGAAGTCAGCACATACTGTTGGACACATACTATGTGCCAGCACACTTACAGGCATTGGGCTTACAAATGTGAGCAAAATAGTCACTGTCCTTAAGGAACTTGCTGCTTCGTGTGTATATGTGTCCTGGGGGGCGGTGGCAGGGAGGAGACAGACAGCCAACATATGAGAAAATAGTTAAGGGGATTTCAGATGCCTTATACGTATAATGACACTGGTGAAAAAATTAGGGTGGAGGTGCTTGGACTGCTGTTATCAGAGAAGGCCTGTCTGAGGAGCTCGGGTTTGAGTTGAGGCCTGAATGATGAGAGGGATTAGGCTTGTAGTTAGATTTACAGTTTGGAGCTCAAGGGAGTGGTCTTGGTTGAAGATAGAAGTTTGAAAATCTTCATTGTGGACATGACACTGAAAACCACGTCAATCACAGTTGGGACATCGAGTAGGGTGAGAGTTGAGAGCTAACCTTTGACTTTATCAGATGTCAGTCAGCAGTGACTTTGGCAAGAGCTGTTTTTGTGGAGAAGCGAGGAGGAAAGGCCTAATGAACAGGGTGAAGAGAGAATGGGAGGTAAGGATATAAAGGCAGTAAGAATACACCAGTCTTTGAAGCGTTTTGCTGTGAAGGAGAGAGAGTAGAAGGGTGGTGGACGTAATCGGTGCTTTCAGCTGTACATTTGTCGTGTGTGGTGCTTGCATTTGAGTCGTATGTAACGATACTAAGGCAAAACTTTTAAGTGAGGTTAAGACATCTACACATTTCTTATTTTAATTTTTAAAGTTCCTTGTTAAGCTTTCATAGGAAATGCAGGGCTGTCGGAGAGCAGTGTTAAAGACTGAGGGTTAAAGTTGAGAGTCTGAAGAACAGAGTTGCAAACAACTGAGACCACAAATCGAAGAATCAAGTGAAACCGAACTCTGCCAGCGGGGGAGTTTGCAGCAAAGTAAGGGTTTATTGCAGGGCGCCAAGCAAGGAGGTGGGAGACAAGCCTGGTCTTTTGAGTTGTGGGTGTTTTTAAAGGGGAAGAACATAGAGGCTGGACTTTAATCATTGTCTTGTGACATTTCTTAATCGTAGTTTTGGGAGTCAGGATGCTTCTGGTTTAGGGTTCTCTGGACAGTTGGTCCATGGCTTGGAGGTCTGTTAGCTCACCTTGCCCTGGAGAAACAGTTTGTATTGTTTGTATGTTAATAATGATATCTATAATAACAGTTTTAGTACATCAACTATGTTATCAACATGACTTTTAGCACCTGACTCTGGTTGATTGGTGTTCAGTTAGCACAGGATTGAGGTTAGAGGGGACAAGAAAAGAATAAAGTTTTGGCTAGAGAGATTAATCATAAACTTGGTAAGGGAACTTGGTTTTGGGCGGGGCTCGGTTTCAGGGTTTCCCAAGTAACTTCCACATGAAAGGACTGCTCACCATGTGTCTGTCACTTCAGTCCTCCCCATAGGGGTCTTCACACTGTGAATACGTAATAATGGAATATACACTGAAAATGCCTATGTACATGTGCTTCATGCTGTTTTTCAAAGTGCTTTTACATGTATTATCTTATTTAATGAAGACTGTGACTAAATCTATGTGTGGAAATGATAATGCTATTTAAATTCTCCGTGTATTAAAATAGTGAATATTTCTTTAATTAAAAAGTATTTAAGAATATGTAATATAAGAGTGAAGCTACCTTTATTGTAGATGTGGATATATCATTTAAAATAATTTCTCCCTTACTTATAAGATTCTTGCCCCATATGTGTTTAAGGAAATAATTTTCACTAGTTTGATAAAAATGGAGGTATATTACATGGATTTGAAAATTTTTAAAAAAAGTTCGTGATAATGTGACAAGTCTGAAGTAAATTGAAATTACTCCTTTTTTTTCCCCTGTCAGAGGTCTCTTTATTAGTATCCATGATCGAGGGCATATTGCTTCTGTTCTTAATGCATGGCCAGAAGATGTCATCAAGGTAAGTTAGTTAACACGTTTTCCCACTGTGGCACATTTGTTCTTTTTCCTATCCCACAACAGGCTGACACTTTTCACCATACTATGTAGCATTCACCAGCTTTTCTATTTATATCCCTTTGATTTTTGCATAGTGGATTAATTTTATTCTGATACCATTTGGATTCTAAGTTTCACCATTATTTCCATCAGATTTCTTAGTATTTCTTTATTCATTGTAAGTTATGATAAGTGTTGAAAAAATGTTGAAGTAGTGTCTGAGTTTCTTTGAGCAAACTCCTTTTTCTTTTGTGTTTAATCATCCACTAAGAGGAATCAAGGTAGGCAAAAATCTTAATCCATTTCCTTTACCGTGGTGACCTGAAGTATCTAAACTGACTCCCCTCTGGGAGTGAGCTAATGAAAATAGAATAATAATAGTATCTGCCATTTGGTAGCTCTCTGAGTGAGCCACTTTACCTGGATTAACTCATGTCGTGTCATGATAATTCCATGGGGAAAGGAAGGCACAGGTGGGTTACACCGCAGTGCGTGCTGATGGTGGGGATTGAATGCAGGTGTCTCAGGTTGCCTTCTCCAAAACAGCCTAACACACTGACCCTTTTCAATGGAAAATTTGACAAAGATCACCTTTATGGAATATGCAAAAATAATTTTCACCCACTTTTGGGTGAAATGTATATATGTATTTTTAACTTAGTTAAAAGTACATATATACATGTACATATTTACTTTTAAGGCATATTTACTTTTAAGAGCTGCATAATATAGGTGAACAGAAAACTAAATGAAAAGCCCTCAAACTTTTAAAATATATGTTCTGCATTATAGTGTGGTAGAAAAACCCTGCACTAGGAGTTAACACACTTGGGTCCTGGTTCTTTGATATTAATGAGGTAAATCACCGTAGGCAAATTATTTCAGTTCTCTTATCTTCTGTTTCCTAATCTGTAAGAGGCATAGACTGAATGTACTCCAAATTCCCCTTTGCTTCTAGAATGCTATGACTCTGTACATTAGTCCTTATGATAATAATGGTACTAATATCTATAATATTTTTGAGAATTCATAATATACCAGGTAATATGGTAAGTTCTTTGTTTATCATGATTTAATTGTATTGAATCATAGATTTATTCAATTAATTAATGTTTTTGATTGTTTACTATGTGCCAGATGCTGTGCTAGATGTTGGTGTACAGTAGTGAGCACAACAGAGTTGGCTCCTAATTTTATGCAGCTACTCTGAAAAGTACATTTATCATTTGTATTTTTATAAATAAGAAACAGAAGCTTTAATTCATCAGTTTATCTAAGGTCAAATAACTGACATTTTTTCTAGGCTCCATAGATATGACAAGCGTAGCAGTTTGTAGAAAATCTAATTGTGTTTCACAAAATTGGTTTTACTTAAATTCATGTGATGGCCATGAATCACAGAATACAGATGATAGGTGCATTAATTTCAATAAAGGTAACAAAGTACTTAGCATTAAAATCTCCACATGATTAAAATGTATGCTTTGTAGATATTCAAGATGATTAGAAATAAACTAAACAAAATTTATTGTCTAATGTTACTCTGCTATCACGTAAGAGTAGTAATAGGCTGTGCTTGGCATATTTCAAAGATGGTAGAACAATATCCAGTGTTACAGGAGTTAAAGAGGATGGATCGACATCGTTGTGAAATGAGGAGGGTGCATAAACTAAACATCAGAGCACTGGGGACTCCTGAGCAATGATTTAACCATGGACTCTCCCCTAATGGTACTCCAAGTGGATGTGACTAGTTTCAAAGCTGTTCTAAGGTTCACTTTAGTTCCCAGTTTGTGCTCTTATCTACCTGTACTCTGCCCACTTACTCCTCCTGATTGAAGACTGAGTTATTTGAGTTGTTTGAATCTTTATGGGCATACCTTGTCTTCTTTTTTCAACAACCAAACAATCATATATATGTATTTTAAAAATACATTTAAAATGCATATATCGAATTTATTTATTCTCCCCAGTCTTGCACACTTAATGATCATATAAAATCTTTTCCATGTATATCCAATTTATGCTTTTTGACAGCTTGGTATTTCATTGCATAAATATTAACTTCAGCAACAGAGAGTAGGACCTATGCCCCGGAATTTGCAAACATCTATTAATAGATATTTTTTCTTTTTCTTTGAGGCTATTGTGGTGACTGATGGAGAGCGTATTCTTGGCCTGGGAGACCTTGGCTGTAATGGGATGGGCATCCCCGTGGGTAAACTGGCTCTGTATACAGCTTGTGGAGGGATGAATCCTCAACAGTGTCTGCCTGTCATGCTGGACGTGGGAACAGAAAATGAGGTAAACAATTTAAGTCTATAACACAGCTCTACACCTTAAAAAATAGTACCATATTTCTGCATTTTGAGATTATTTCAGGAACTTAATGAAATTCATCTTTTTTGTTTGGTTCTTTCTCTCTCCTCAAACCCATCCCCCGACTCTTATAAAGAAATTATTCTTTTGCTTTTCCTTCCCCCTTCCCCTTTTCTGTAATGTGATTAATTTTTTAGCAGCTTCTTTAGTGTTTTAGTATCCTTTGATGAGCACTTACACCATTATTCTATAGAGTATATGTTTTACTTTAAGATATCCTCGTTACTTAAAAAAAAAAAAAGTATTATTTTTATACTAGGCAGGAACTAACCCCAAAGAATTTATTAAGTTTAGTCAGTCTGAAATCTTGTTCTAAAAATCTGTATTGAGTCTGTGGTAGATGATTTGGAGTTTAGCATTTCTCTTTCCCGCATCGATATTTTAGAATCTTAACGTTATATATCAAGTAGTACATATTTTGCTCATCTGTAATTGCTAATATTTAGATTAGTTGTTAGTGATAGATACTATAAACTAAAGATAGAGTTTTATGAAATAGAAATGAAAAATAATGGTCAGTTAAGATAGACTTTTCAAAAGTTCCCTGTAAATATCAAACCTAGATCTTTATCATGTTGAGGTATATTCTCTCTGTACCTACTTTTTGACAGTGTTTATCATAAATGGATGTTGAATTTTGTTAAAAGTCTTTTTGGCATCTGTTGAGATGATCATATGATTTCTTTTTAAAAAAATAAATTTTATTTATTTATTTATTTATTTATGCCTGCGTTGGGTCTTCATTGCTGTGCATGGGCTTTCTCCAGTTTCAGCGAAGTGGGGGGGCTACTCTTCATTGCAGTGTGAGGGCTTCTCCTTGTGGTGGCTTCTGTTGTTGTGGAATACGGGCTCTAGGCCTGCAGGCTTCAGTAGCTGTGGCACACGGGCTCAGTAGCTGTGGCTCGTGGGCTCTAGAGTGCAGGCTCAGTAGTTGTGGCACACGGGCTTAGTTGCTCTGCGGCATGGGATCTTCCCGGACCAGGGCTTGAATCCGTGTCCCCTGCATTGGCAGGCAGATTCTTAACCACTGTGCCACCAGGGAAGTCCCAATCATATGATTTTTTTATTGTTCAATTTGTTAATGTGGTATCTCACATTAATGTGTTACATCACATTGATTTGCAGATATTGAACCATACTTGCATTCCTGGGGTAAATCCCACTTGATCATGGTGTTTGATCCTTTTAATGTATTGTTGAATTTGTTTTGCTAATATTTAGTTTAGGATTTTTGCTTCTATGTTCATCAGTGATATTGGCCTGTAATTTTCTTTTTTTGTGTGTGACATCCTTGTCTGATTTTTATATCAGGGTGATAGTGGCCTTGTAGAATGAGCTTGGAAGCATTCCTTTCTTTTCAAGTTTTTGGAAGTTTGAGATGGTTAGGTGTTATCTCTTCTTTAAATGTTTTATAGAATTTTCCTGTGAAGCCTTATGGTCCTGGACTTTCGTTTCTTGGGAGTTTTATTTTTATTATTATTGATTTAATTTCATTACTTGTAATAAGTCTTTTCATATTTTATATTTCTTCCTGATTCAGTTTTTGGGAGATGTAAATTTCTAGGAATTTATCCATTTCTAGTAAGTTGTCCATTTTGTTGGCATGTGATTTTTCATGTAATCTCTTATGATCCTTTGTATTTCCATGGTGTCTGTTGTAACTTCTCATCTTTCATTTCTGATTTTATATATTTGGGCCCTTTCTCTTTTTTTCTTGATGAGTCTGGGTAAAGGTTTATTAATTTTGTTTATCTTTACAAAAGACCTTATTTTCATTGGTCTTTTCTGTTTTTTTTTAGTCTCAATTTCATTTATTTCTGCTCTGATCTTTATGATTTCTTTCCTTCTACTAACTTTGGGTTTTGTTCTTTCTTCTTTCTATAGTTCCTTGAGGTGTAAGGTTAGATGGTTTATTTGAGATTTTTCTTGTTTCCTGAGGTAGGCATGTATAGCTATAAACTTTCCTCTTAGAAATGCTCTTGCTGGGTAATATAGGGTTTCTTTTTTATTTTTGTTTTAATCGAGGTATAGTTGATTTACAATATTATATAAGTTTCAGGTGTCCAACACAGTAATTCACAGTTTTAAAAGGTTATATCACATTTACAGTTATTATAAAATATTGGCTATAGTCCCTGTGTTGTACAATATGTCCTTGTAGCTTATTTACTTTATACATAGCAGTTTGGAACTCTTAAGCTCCTACCCCTCTCTTGTCCCTTACCCCTTCTCTCTCCTCACTGATAACCACTAGTTTGTTCTCTATATCTATGATTCTGTTTCTTTTATATTCACTAGTTTGTTTTATTTTTGAGATTCCACATATAAATGATATACAGTATTTGTCTTTCTCTGTCAAACTTATTTCACTTAGCATAATACCATCCAAGTCTGTCCATGTTATAAAAGGCAAAAGTTCATTCTTCTTATGGCTGAGTAGTATTCCATTGTATATATATATATGCCACATCTTTATCCATTCATCTGTTGATGGATACTTAGGTTGCTTCCATATCTTTGCAATCGTAAATAATGCTGCTGTGAACATTGGGGTGCATGTATTTTTTCGAATTAGTGTTTTTGTTTTCTTCGGATATATACCCAGGAGTGAAATTGTTGGGTCATTTGGTAGTTTTGTTTTTAATCTTTTGAGAAACCTCCACAGTGTTTTCCACAGTGGCTGCACCAATTTACACTCCCACCAAAAGTGTACGAGGGTTCCCTCTTCTCCACATCCTCACCAACATTTGTTGTTTGTAGTCTTTTTGATGATAACCATTCTGACAAATGTGAAGTGATATCCCATTGTGGCTTTAATGTGCATTTCTCTGATGATTAGTGATGTTAAGCATTGTTTCATGTGTCTGTTGTCCATCTCTAAGTCTTCTTTGGAAAATTGTCTAGTCATTTCTTCTGCCCATTTTTTTTTTTTTTTTTTTTGCGGTATGCGGGCCTCTCACTGTTGTGGCCTCTCCCGTTGCGGAGCACAGGCTCCGGATGCGCAGGCCCAGCGGCCATGGCTCACGGGCCCAGCCGCTCCGCGGCATATGGGATCCTCCCAGACCGGGGCACGAACCCGTATCCCCTGCATCGGCAGGCGGACTCTCAACCACTGCGCCACCAGGGAGGCCCCTTCTGCCCATTTTTTAATCGGGTTGTTTTTTTATTTTTTATTTATTTGTTTGTTTATTTATTTATTTTTGCTGTGTTGGGTCTTCGTTTCTGTGCGAGGGCTTTCTCTAGCTGTGGCGAGCGGGGGCCACTCTTCATTGCAGTGCGCGGGTCTCTCACTGTTGTAGCCTCTCTTGTTGCGGAGCACAGGCTCCAGATGCGTGGGCTCAGTAGTTGTGGCTCATGGGCCTAGTTGCTCCGCGGCATGTGGGATCCTCCCAGACCAGGGCTCGAACCCATGTCCCCTGCATTAGCAGGCCGATTCTCAACCACTGAGCCACCAGGGAAGCCCCCCGGGTTGTTTTTTTAACATGAGCTGTGTATATATTTTGGATATTAACCTTTTATTGGTTATATCATTTGCAAATATTTTCTTCCATTCATTAGGTTGTCTTTTTGTTTTGTTGATGGTTTTCCTTCCTGAGCAAAAGCTTTTAAGTTTAATTAGGTCCCATTTGTTTATTTTTGCTTTTGTTTCCTTTAGGAGACAAACTCAAAAAAATCTTGCTATAATTTATGTCAAAGAGTGTTCCACCTACATTTTCTTTTAGGAGTTTTATGGTTCCTGGTGTTACATTTAGGTCTTGAATCCATTTTTTTTTGTGTGGTACGCGGGCCTCTCACTGTTGTGGCCTCTCCCGTTGCGGAGCACGGCTCCGGATGCGCAGGCTCAGAGGCCGTGGCTCACGGGCCCAGCCGCTCCATGACGTGGGATCTTCCCGGACCGGGGCACGAACCCGTGTCCCCTGCATCGGCAGGCGGACTCTCAACCACTGTGCCACCAGGGAAGCCCTTGAATCCGTTTGGATTTTAGTTTTGTGTATGATATTAGAGAATGTTCTAATTTCATTCTTGTGCATGTAGCTGTTCAGTTTTCCCAGCACCACTTATTGAACAGACTGTCTTTTCTCCATTTCATATTCTTGCGTCCTTTGTCATAGATTAATTGACCACAAGTGTATGGGTTTATTTCTGAGCTCTCTATTCTGTTCCATTGATTTATGCATCTGTTTTTGTTCCAGTATCATACTGTTTTGATTATTGTAGCTTTTAATGTAATCTGAGGTCAGGGAGCCTGATTCCTCCAGCTCTGTTCTTTCTGAAGATTGTGTTGGCTATCTGAGGTCTTTTGTGTTTCCATACAAATTTTAAAAATTATTTATTCTAGTTCTGTGAGAAATGCCCTTGGGATTGCATTGAATCTATGCACTGCCTTGGGTAGTATGGTCATTTTAACAATATTAATTCTTCCAATCCATGAACACGTAATATCTTTCCATCTGTTTGTGTCATCTTCAATTTCTTTTTTTTTTTTTTTTTTTTTTTTTTTTTTTTTGCGGTATGCGGGCCTCTCACTGTTGTGGCCTCTCCCGTTGCGGAGCACAGGCTCCGGACGCGCAGGCCCAGCGGCCATGGCTCACGGGCCCAGCCGCTCCGCGGTATATGGGATCCTCCCAGACCGGGGCACGAACCCGTATCCCCTGCATCGGCAGGCGGACTCTCAACCACTGCGCCACCAGGGAGGCCCATCTTCAATTTCTTTCATCAGTGTCTGATAGTTTTCTGAGTACAGGTCTTTTACCTCCTTAGGTAGGTTTATTCCTAGGTATTTTATTCTTTTTGATGTGATGGTAAATGGAATTGTTTCCTTAATTTCTCTTTTTGATCTTTTGTTGTTAGTGTATAGGAATGCAAGAGATTTCTGTGTATTAGTTTTGTATCCTGCAACTTTACCAAATTCATTGATGAGCTGTAGTAATTTTCTGGTAGCATCTTTAGGATTTTCTATGTATAGTATCATGTCATCTGCAAACAGTGACAGTTTTACTTCTTCTTTTCCAATTTGGATTCCTTTTATTTATTTTTCTTCTGTGATTGCCATGGCTAGGACTTCCAAAACTATGTTGAATAAAAGTGGTGACAGTGGACATACTTGTCTTGTTCCTGATCTTAAGAGGGAATGCTTTCAGCTTTTCACCACTGAGAATGATGTTAGCTGTGGGTTTGTCATATATGGCCTTTATTATGTTGAGGTAAGTTCCCTGTATGCCCATTTTTGGAGAGTTTTTATCATAAATTGGTGTTGAATTTTGTCAAAAGCTTTTTCTGCATCTATTGAGATGATTATGTGGTCTTTATTCTTCAGTTTGGTAATGTGATGTATCACACTGATTGATTTGCGAATATTGAAGAATCCTTGCATCCCTGGGATAAATCTCACTTGATCAGGGTGTATGATCCTTTTACTGTCTTGTTGGGTTCGGTTTGATAGCATTTTGTTGAGGATTTTTGCTTCTGTGTTCATCAGTGACATTGGCCTGTAATTTTCTTTTTTGTGAGTCTTCATCTGATTTTGGTATCAGGCTGATGCCAGCCTTGTAGATGGAGTTTGGAAGTGTGCCTTCCTCTGTAGTTTTTTGCAATAGTTTGAGAAGGAATGGTGTTCAGTCTTTTCTAAACGTTTGGTAGAATTCATCGTTGAAGCCATTTGATCTTGGTGGGAGTTTTAAAATTACTGATTCAGTTTCATTACTGGTAATAGGTCTGTTTACATTTTCTACTTCTTCCTGGTTTAGTCTTGGGAGATTGTACATTTCTAGGAATTTGTTCATTTCTTCTAGATTGCCATTTTATTTGTTTGTCATAGTCTCTTATGATCCTCTGTATTTCTGCGGTGTTGGTTGTAATTTCTCCGTTTTCATTTCTGATTTTATTGATTTGGGCCTTCTCCCTTTGTTTTCTTGAGGAGTCTGGCTAAAGGTTTATCAATTTTGTTTATCTTTTCAAAGAACCAGTTCTTAGTTTCATTGATCTCTTCTCTTCTTTTCTTTCTTTCTTTCTTTTTTAAGTTTCTATTTTATTTATTCCTGCTCTGACCTTTATGATTTCTTTCCTCCTACTAACTTTTGAGTTTTGCTTGTCCTTTTGTAGCTCCTTTGGGTGTAAGGTTGGGTTGTTTGTTTGAGATTTTTCTTGTTTCCTGAGGGAAGCTTATATGAATATAAACTTCCATCTGAGAACTGCTTTTCTGCATCCCATAGATTTTGGAGCATTGTGTTTTCATTTTCATTTGTCTCCAGGTATTTTCTGGTTTCCTCTTTGATTTCTTCAGTGAGCCATTGGTTGTTTATTAGCATATTGTTTAGCCTCCACACGTTTGTGGTTTTTGCTCTTTTTTTCCTTTTAGTTGATTCCTCGTCTTATAGCATTGTGGTTAGAAAATATGCTTGATATGATTTCAGGTTTTTAAATTTACTGAGCCTCGTTTTGTGGTCTAGCGTGATCTTTCCTGAGAATGTTCCATGTGCACTTGAAAAGAATGTGTATTATGCTGTTTTTGGATGGAATGTTTTATAAATCTATTAAGTCCATCTGGTCTAATGTGTCATTTAAGGCCAGTGTTTCCTTCTTGTTTTTCTGTGTAAATGATATGTCCATTAATGTAAGTGGGGTGTTAAAGTGACTTACCATTATTGTATTACTGTCACTTTCTCTGTTTATGTTGTTAATACTTGCTTTATGTATTTAAGTGCCCCTATGTTGGTCATATATATTTTTAATTGTTATATATTCATCTTTGGTTGATCCCTTTATCGTTATGTAATGTGCTTTATGTCTTGTTATAGTCTTTAAGTCTATTTTGTCTTATATAATTGTTGCTATCCAAGCTTTTTCATAGAATTATTTTTTTCATCCCATCCCTTACAGTCTGTCTGTCTTTTGATCTGTAGTGAATCTGTTTTAGGCAGCATATAGATGGTTCTTTTTTTTAAAAAAAAATCTATTCAGCCACTTTATGTCTTTGATTGGAGCATTTAATTCATTTACCTTGACAGTAATTGTTGATAGGTATATACTTATTGGCATTTTAAAATGCCAATGCTTTTTGGTTGTTTTTATAGTTTTTCTCTGTTCCTTTTTTTTTCTCTTGTGATTTGATTAGTATCTCTAATGTTAAGTTTGGATTCCTTTCTCTTTATTTTTCATGTATCTATTATAGTTTTTTTGTTTGTGGTTATATAAGGTTCATATATAGCAATCTTACATATAGGTGTCTGTTTTAACTTGATGATCTCTTAAGTTTGAATGCATTCTAACAGCCCTACATTTTTACTCATCCCTTCCCCCACCATTTATGTCTGATGTCATATTTTACATCTTTTTATTTTGTATATTCCTTAACTACTTATGTTAGATATAGATGATTTTACTACTTTTTTCTTTTAACCTTTCTACTAGCTGTATAAGTAGTTGGTCCATTACCTTTACTGTATGTTTGCCTTTACCAGTGAGATTTTTCTTTTTGTAATTTCCATATTTCTAGTTGTGGCTTTTTCTTTTTCACTTAGAGAAGTCCCTTTAACATTTTTTGTATAGCCGGTTTAGTGGTGCTGAACTCTTTTATCTTGTGCTTGTCTGTAAAGCTTTTTATCACTCCTTCAAATCTGGATGGTAACCTTGCTGGGTAGAGTATTCTTGGTTGTAGGGTTTTTCCTTTCAACACTTTGAACGTATTGTGCCACTCCCTTTGACCTATAAAGTTTCTACTGAAAAGTCAGCTGATAGTCTTATGGGAGTTCCCTTGTATGTAACAAGTTGTTTTTCTCTAGCCGCTTTTAGGATTCTCTCTTTATCTTTAATTTTTGCCATTTTAATTATAATGTGTCTTGGTGTGGACCTCTTTGGGTTCATCTCCTTTGGGACTCTCTGTGCTTCTTGGACCTGGATGTCTGTTTGCTTCCCAAGGTTAGGATAGTTTTCAGCTATTATTTCTCCAAATAAATTCTCTGCCCCTTTCTCTCTCTTCTTTTGGGACCTCTATAATGTGAATGTTAGTACGCTTCATGTTGTTGCAGAGATCTCTTAATCTGTCCTTATGTTTTTATAATTCTTTTTTCTTTTTTCTGTTCATCTTGGTTAATTTCCACTACTCTCTCTTCCAGTTTACCAATCCATTGCTCTTTATCGTGTAATCTGCCATTGATTCCTTTAGTTTTTTTTTTTTTTTTTTTGTGGTACGCGGGCCTCTCAGTGTTGTGGCCTCTCCCATTGCGGAGCACAGGCTCTGGGCGCGCAGGCTCAGCGACCATGGCTCATGGGCCCAGCTGCTCCACAGCATGTGGGATCCTCCCAGACCAGGGCACGAACCCGTGTCCCCTGCATCAGCAGGTGGACTCTCAACCACTGCACCACCAGGGAAGCCCCCTTTAGTGTATTTTTATTTCAGTTATTATATTCTTCAATTCTGTTTGGTTCTTCTTTATATTTTTATATTTTCTAACTGTTGAAATTCTCACTGTATTCATCCATTTTTCTACCAAATTTGGTGAGCATATTTATGATCATCACCTTGAACTGTTTATTGGATATATTGCTTATCTCCATTTTATTTAGTTCTTTTTTTTGAGGTTATGACTTATTCCTTCTTTTGGAACAAATTCTTCTGTTTCCTTGTTTTGCCTAATTCTTGTGTTTTTTTCTACGTGGTAGGTAAACTGGTTACGTTTCCCAGTGTTGGAGAAGTGGCCTTATGTAGATGTCCTATGGGGCCCAGTAGTACTCTCCTCTCTGGTTACCAGAGCCAAATGTTCTAGGGGTACACTCTGTGTGGGCTGTGTGCATCCTTCTGTTTTGGCAGGGCCAACTACTATGGGCATGCTGGTAGGCAGGGCTGGTTTCCACCTTGGTTGACTGGGAGGCCATGCCTCCTGAGGTGGCTGTGGGCCAACTGGATGGGAGGGTAGGCCTTCTGTGTGTTTGGCTGTGTAACCCAGGGTGGCGCGGGACTGCTGCCAGTCTGCTGGTGGGTGAGGCTGGGTCCCTGCATGGCTCTTTGTGCAGCTGGGGAGCCTGGGACTGATGCTGGCCTGCTGGAGTATGGGGCCTGGACCCTGGTGCTAATAGACTAGAGGGAAGATTTCAGAATGGTGCTTTGCTAGAGCCAGTATTATCATAGTAGAATGAGCTCCTCAAAATGGCTGTTGCCACCACTTCTTTCTCCGAGGGCAGTTCCAGTTGCTTCCTGCATCTTTAGGTGGCTCTCTAAGGTCAGCAAGCGTGTTGGACTCAGGCCCCTGCCTCTGTGCATGTGAGATTTTGCTTATACTTTTTAGGAGCCAAGTCTCTGTTTCCTACAGTCCTCCAGCTCTCCCAAAGAGAAACCCCACTGGTTTTCAAAGCCAGATATTCTGGGGGCTCATCTTCCTAGTGCAGGAGTCTGACGTGGGCGCAGACATCCTCGCTCCCTGGGGAGAACCTCTGATTGTGGTATCCCTCCTGCTTGTGGGTGGCTGACCTAAGAGTGTGGGTCCTGACTCAATGTCATCTCTGCCTCCCACCCATCTCATTGTGATTTCTTCTTTATGTCTTTACTTGTGGAAAATCTTTTTGGTTAGTCTTCAGGCCTTTTTCTTAGATACTTGTTCTATAAGGAGTTGTTATTTTGTTGTGTCTGTGGGAGGAGGTAAGTTTAGGGTCTTCCTACTCCCCCATCTTGGCCACCTCTCGACATTTTATTCTCTTTATGCTTGCACTGTTACTGTACTGAGAAGACAAAAAGAAAACTTAATTCACTGAAATATGATAGAATGATGGGTTTGTGTGACATGTAATGTAGTTTCTATGTTGCCACTCTGTATTCCACTTTCACATGTGAAAAACCCCTTGTAGTCAAAATATCCTGTAGTCATAATTTTTAATCTCATCCCTTTTGTGAACCTCTGTCCAGTTTTAACACTTGATAATAAAAATACAAAAGCAATTGCTAACAACAGTTAGTTTCTTAGCCAGAATAACTTAGCAAAGTTTCATGAAGGCTAGATCCCTTTTTTATAAATTACAAATGTTTTCCTCTTTCATCATAAACACCTATATTGAGTAGTAGTGAAAGTAAAAAAGGAATTAGCAGCTGATTGATAAGACAGTCCTCACTTGCTGTTAAGTCACACTTGCCTACCTTCTTCAATCTCTGCAGCTTACAGCTAAAAGAAATTTAAAGAACAAAGACACTGGAACTGAGCCACAGAAGTACTTACCTAAAAAATACTCGTATTCTTTAAGTTAATAATGCAAAACATTTATTTAGGTAGGATGTGTGTGTTTTTATCTTACCTTTCATCTATTATTTCATAGTCCACATTTAATTTACTTGTGAAGCAGTTGCTATATAAAAGTTATCTTTTACCTGAAGTAAATTGTCTTTGTCTCTTAAGAGCATTCCATACTTTATTTCTTTTTTTTTTCTGTTGTTGCCAAGTCTTTTATAGAAGTTATGTTTATCTGGGCTTCCCTGGTGGCGCAGTGATTGGAAGTCCGCCTGCTGATGCAGGGGACACGGGTTCGTGCCCCGGTCCGGGAAGATCCCACATGCTATGAAGCGGCTGGGCCCGTGAGCCATGGCCGCTAAGCCTGCGCGTCCGGAGCCTGTGCTCTGCAACGGCCACAACAGTGAGAGGCCCACGTACCACAAAAAAAAAAAAAAAAAAAGAAGTTATGTTTATCATTTATCTTTTCTTAAGTAAGTGACCAATATCAAAGCTTGATATTTTACCAAAGATGTGAGTAAATGTTCCTTTTGCCCCTTCCAGTCTTAAAAACTACTACATGTATCACATGGTGTATGTTTGCTTGGGCTGCTGTAACAGTACCATAAACTGGGTGGCTTAGCCAATAGAAATTTATTTTTCACAGTTCTGAAGGCTAGAAGTCCATGATCAAGGTGTCAACAGAGTCAGTTTCTTCTAAGCTCTCTCTCCTTGGCTTGTCTTCCTTCAGTGGTATTTTGTTTCTGTGCATCTGTGTCCTAGTTTTTTCTTAGAAGAGCACCAGCTATGTTGGATTAGGGCCCACCCTAGTGACCCCATTTAATTTAATTACCTTTTTAAAGATGCTGCCTGCAAATACAGTCATATTCTGAAATACTGAGGTTAGGACTTGAACACATGAATTTTGGAGGGGCACAATTGAGCCCATAACACATGGTCAGTCTTCAAGAGGGCATGGGCAGTATGAGTGGGAGAATATTGTCTCTACATAGTCAGTTTCTATTAAACTGCTGCTCTGGGTCTCAGCTTTTCTGATTCTAGCTTTATGTTTAGTCTGGCCTTCAGTTCATGTGTACAGTGTATCTAGATCTGGAATCCTTATTGGAACTTAAAGTCACAAAGTTGAAGCCTCTTCCCATTGAGGAGGTTCCCCCTTTTGTTCTAGAAAATGCTCTTCATGTTTGGCATGAAACAGCTGTGTTGGGGAAAAACTGAACAAAAGAAAAACCTTATAGATTTTTCTGTCATATGAACCTGCCATATATCTTTCAGCACTTGTACAGAAGTCATTGTTGGCAATAGAATGTGACTGGTACTAGGTTTCTATTGCTACCATGACAAATTACTACAAACTTAGTGGCTTAAAGTAGCACAAATATATTACCTTATAGTTCTATAGGTCACAAGCCTGACACAAGTCTCAACAGGCTAAAATCATAAAAGATGTCAGCAGGGCTGAGTTCCACACCCTTGTCTTTTCCAGCTTCTAGAGAAATGCCTCCAGTCCTTGGTTCATGGTCCCCTTTATCTATTTTCAAAGCCAGCAATGTAGTGTCTCTCTGACCCTGTTTCTGTCATCCCATTTCTTTCTCTGACTACAGCCAGAAAAGGTTTTTCGCTTTTAAGGACTCACCTTTACTCACATCTGCAAAGTTTCTTATGCCACAAAAGGTAACGTATTTATAGGTTTGTGGGGCGGAGCATGTCATTATTCTGCCTGCCACATGGTCCCAGCTAGGTTGTCAGCATTTCTCCCTCAACCGCCCTCACTTTTTATCTTTGTCCTTTCATATTATGGGGATTGCTTGCCATCTCAGTCAAGTGATCCTGCATTTGAATGAGTACTAATCGTTATATTGTATAGTAAAGCCAGAGGAGAGAAGGTAATCCCTCAGTTCCCAGCTGAGAACTGGGAACTGGTGTGTATTGGTGTGTATTGTCACATGCTTACTTTTTCATCGTCTCCTCTTACCTCACCCTCTCTAAATTAGGATTATATCAAGGATTTATTCATCTGTTTTCTGAGGCACAACACCAATGCCTTGGGAAAGAGAATGGGGTCTACAGTTTGGTTTTATATGTGCTGTTAAATCTCAGGAACTCCTTGAAGTTTGTGATATATTTCAGAAATACCCATTATATAAACAAAAATAGAAAAAAATTTACCTGAGATAGGAACTTTCGGGGAAGTAGAATAATTTTATTTTAACTTAATAATTTAAGGTTGAAACGAGTGGTTCTCAATATACGTTCCATGAACGAACCCAGTTCAGAATTACTGGGGGCATGTGTTAAAAATGCAAAATGCTGGGCTCCACTCCAGACTTACTGAACCATAGTCAAATTTTAATCATTTTTATTTCCACTGCTTGTTAACATTCATGCCAGCTCGTATGCACGCTGACATTTTAAGTATTGCTTGAGACTCTTGGCTGAGCATTGGCAGTTAGATTACTTAATCATATTGATGACATGAACCAGCAAAACAGCAAAAAGGGGGCTTCCCTGGTGGCGCAGTTGTTGGGAGTCCGCCTGCCGATGCAGGGGACACGGGTTCGTGCCCTGGTCTGGGAGGATCCCACGTGAGCCATGGCCGCTGAGCCTGCGCTCCGCAATGGGAGAGGCCACAAGGGTGAGAGGCCCGCGTACTGCAAAAAAAAAAAAAAAAAACAGCAAGAAGTTTATATTATTTCTTCACAGAATTTGGTTTTTCATTTGCAAATAATGAGTAAATGGCAGCATAGAGTATGATTATCTGTATATTTTAAATATAATTTAAAAATAAATGCTGAAATGGGAAATATTCATAACATTTATGGCAGATAAATATTTAAAATGTTCTTAGTATTCAAAGAACAGTTTCAATTCAATGAGAAAATGTTAAATGTGAAATATACAAATTGCCTAAGGACACATGGTCACAGATAATTTAAAAATGAAGAAATGAAAGTGGTCAGTAAACTTATGAAAAATGTTTAATGATATTAGAAAAGAAATATGAATGAATACTACTTGATAACATTATATTTAAATATAGTTATATATTTTTAACTTTACTATATATTTTATTTATTATATATTTTACATGTATACTTCAGATACACACACACACACACATATATATGTGGAAAGATAATACTGTTCCTTTGGTTGCAACAAAATAAACATATTTATTATATGTCACTGGGGAGTGGGGGATTGTTAATTTGTTCATCCTCTCTAGAAGGGCAGAGTTCCAATACAGATCACATATTTTAAAAATGTTCATCTAGTGAGTGATGTGAAAACTTTCCACAATATATTCCTATGTGAAAAGGGGTTATAAAACAGTCTATGATATTGTCCCCAATTTGGACAGATAATATTATACATGCATAGATGTAAAGAAAAGGACATAGAAGAATATGCATCAAGGTGCTAGTGGTGGGGTAGTTCTGAATGGGTAGAGCTTATTGGTTTTCTTTGTTTTTGATTTTACATTTCAGCACTCTCAAATTTTCTGATAGGAAATACTGCTTTTTGTAATGATTTTTAAAAACTTTAGAATATTGAGAAAATATTTTTTATTTCTCAGAAACTTTAGACTGGAATGGTAGAAATGAGAGATATGAACAAGGTAAACATTGATAGTGATTATTATTACTATTAACTTCAAATAAAAATTCCCAAGATTCCAGAGTTGAGACAGTGCTAAGAAGTATGATAATTAATTTTACCAATATATACCCTCCTTATCTCCTTTTTGAAACTCTCTTATGTTTCCATATGCTTTTGTCCTTTACTCTCTTTCACAGCCTAACTTTTTTCCTTCTCACATGCTTCTAAGTCTTTGTAAGTCTTCAGTGACAACAAATGCATTGCGTGCCACACCTCTTGTTAAAGAAGGTCTAATCTTTTTAAAATGTTTGCTTAATACCAAGTCTTTCATTTATTTTCCAACAAAGATCTATTAAGTTTTTACTTTTGACTGTGAGAAGTTTTTAATCCAGTGAATTAATGTCACTTCTGTGCCAGGCTACTTGGTCTATGGAGCCATTATCACAACTGGGTAATCTTGTTAAATTGCTTTTTGTAGATGTTATTTTTTTGTCAGCCAAATCTCCAAGAATGCACTCATTTTTAAAGCTTTAATTATCATGAAATTTTTAAAAAACAGTAATTTTTGACAGAGACATTATGACTGGAAGAATTTTATAACTTCCTGATTTAATTCAAAAGCTTTATCTTGTTCATAAATCTTCATAATTGATTCTTCACTGTAGCAGACTTCTTTATGATATACTTTAATTACTAGCATGGGAAAGAATGAGAGAAAAGAGAAGGGGAAACTTGTAACATCTTTTCTCAATTGTGTTCTTTTTCTAATTCACGTTTTAGAAGTCCAACTATATCCCATACATGGAGAAAGTATTTTAATTCTGGCAGCCATTAGTAGCTCATTGGCACTTCAACATCAACTGTTCAGAAGCCTGCCAGTAGATTGTTTAAAGTTTTTAGGCCTCAAGGAACAGCTGGGCTTTACAACAGTACTCAGTTTCAGATTTTACATTTCCTGTGAAATACATTTATATGATTTGATATGTTAACTTCCAGCTAGCCAGAAAGCCTTAACTCATTGTTGTGCAGTACATTATAAGCGAACGACCACATAATGTATTGGCCAAACCAAGGCACTTTCACAATGAAAGAGGATACTATTAGTAATTACACTAGGGCAAGACGTGTGAACTGGGCTATAGTTTCTGTTGTCTGTAAGCAAATTCCAACTTAGGTGACTCAAATGGTTTAACCTTCTTAACAACATAACCACACCTGCAAAACCATATCATTTATCTCTAAACCACCTCCAAACCCAGTGACTTAGAATAATTGCTGTTTTATTAATGTTCTTGATTCCCTGGGATGGCTAGGGAGGCTGGGATGCTTGGGACAGCTTAGGCTTTCTCCATAGAGATTCTCACCCTTCACACATTGTTCACATTCCACATGTAAAATATGCTCATCTCCATCCTAGGTTTCCAAAAATGTCATCCCAGGAAAAACAGCAGGCCCACAGTTCAGGATCCTGTCATCTAAATCAGGTCTAGATGCAAATGAAGATCCTCGTGTTTTGCTCCTTGGTGTGGCTCCTCCTATATGTTCCCACATACCAAGCATGCAGTGGTGAGGCAGGGACAGAATGACCACAGTCAACACTCCCTTTCAGAATGGCAGGAATAGGAGTCATGGCTCTAAGTGGTTCATAGCAATTCTGAATTCCCAATGGACGTATGTTGCCAGGCCACCTACTTGAACAGGGAATGTTCTTTGAATAGGCCCAGTTCTTTTTCTTCAGAGTGGTTCTGTAGTTCATTGTTCTCCTAGGCTTTTGGCTCTTCTGTCTGGGCTCTTGGCTCTGTCCTCTGAGATAGTCTTCCTTTTCCATAAGAAATGGCCCCGTTGCATCAGAATGGCTCTCTCAGTCTGCTTCCTGCCTGTGGAAAGTGGAGGATCCAATGAAGTATTTTCGTTTTGAAGTGTCTCTGTGTCAATTAATCCAAGTAGTACAGTACCTTTAAAAATTTCTTTTCGGCTTTCTGTGTATCAGATTATAGTCTACTACATTAGATAAAGGCCCTACTCACGATTCTTTTCAGAATAGGCCTTCTCCCTATTATTGGTTGACATATCAGAGTGCTGTGGTACCTGTTCCACTGAACTAGGCAAAATGGTCTCCTAGGCTCCACTTTAAATCATTCAGAAGCTTTCAAAAGAGTTATTACAACCACACACTTAATTTGATCTTTGACTACGGGCCTTATTTTACTTTGGAAATCTTTTACAGGCAAGTCTTGTGTCCTCTATATTCTGTTTAAATTTTGCTCACAAGCTGAACATTTCCTTCTTTAGTTCATGTCCATTTTAACCTTCGCACACAGCCAGTTTATGCATTCAGCATTCTGCCTGGAAATCTTTTTAGTCAGATTCACAAGTTCGTTAGGTACATTTTTCTCTGTTCTAAGTTGCTGAAGGTGGCAGTGTTGTCAGTTGTTTCACTATTATGTCAAACAGATTGCCATTCTCCCCAGGCTGTAAAAAGTTTGTCTTTGTAATTTCTTTCAGCAGTATTTTGTGGTTTCCAGTATATAGGCCTTCCACATGTTTTGTTAAATTTGTCCCTATGAATTTTATGTTCTGGAATACTATTGTAAGTGGAGTTGTGTATTTTATTTCATTTTCAACTATTAATTGCTAGTATATAGATATACATTTGATTTGTGTAAATTGACCTTATATCCTACAATCATGTTAAATTCATGTATTATTTCTAGTGAATTTTTTGATAGATTCCTTAGCATTTCCCATGTACATGGTCATGTGTGTACAAATAGAAACAGTTTACTTCTTCCTTTCCAATCCTTATTCCTGTTTTTTTCTTTTTCTTGCCTTATTTTAATGGCTAGGATCTCTAGTATGCATAGTGTTGAATAGAAGTGATGAGACTAGATATCCTTGTCTTGTTTCCAATTTTAGGGGAATAGCATTCAGTCTTTCACTGTTAAATATGTTGTTTGTTGTGGGTTTTTCACAGATGCCCTTTATTAGGTTGAGGAATTTCCTTTCTATTCCTAGTTTACTGGGAGCTTTTGTTATAATGGGTACATATTACTATATATAAATTATACTTCAATTAAAAACTGATTTCATTAAAAAATTACCTATTCTAAAGCTTAAACAGAGTAGTGTTGCCTGATATATACATATATATATATGTATATATCAGTTTTAGAAAAAAATCTAAGAAACGAATTGCTATCTTTCCATTTCCTAAGCTAATATGATACTTCAAATCTCAGTATTATTTTTCTTTGTGACGAACTTTGCCTTTTGAATTTTACACAACTGAGAGATTTTAATACCTTTTCTCTCCTCTAGAATAAGACATAAGTATAACAATAATAACATAAGAATGTTTTAAATGTTTAGTAATTATATTTCATATTCTTATTTATAAGCACTGTAGCTATATTATATATAATACTAAATAATAACTCTGTAGGTTAACTCTGAATCAGTATAGCTAGATTTTATTTCCATTTCTATCCTTTTTGTACAGATGAGAAAACTGAGGTTCACTCAGAAAGAGTAAATGACTTGCCTTTAGTTATTTCTATACTTATCGTAACTTTTTTTACAAATAGGAGTTACTTAAAGATCCATTGTACATTGGACTACGGCAGAGAAGAGTGAGAGGTCCTGAATATGATGATTTTTTGGATGAATTCATGGAGGCAGTTTCTTCCAAGTACGTATAATCTTTATTTTATCTATTTTTAAGTTAAATTTCAAAAACTTAAAGATAACCTAACATAATAAGCTATAAAATATCCAAGTATCGTGCAGTATGTTTAATAACTAGAAGTGATTTGAATGAAATATATATATCTCCTCATAATTATTGCTGGCCAAATGATAATCTCATGTGTCTCCCCCACCAAAAGTTGTCTCTGTTTCTATCCCTGAAGATACTTTTTTCTTACAAGAATCTTCAGATTCTGTTGTTTGGGAGGCATGATTATGGTGAATGAGGCAGTGGCTAGTGACTAAATTACCTGACCAAGCCTTTTCATGATTATTGGCAGTCTGTACTTTGTTTCTGGCTGCTGATAAAATCTGGTCTTCCATCATCTTTGTGGGTGAATCTGACTCTTGTGGTAGGAGAAGCAGAGGAAGAAGTGAGCATGAGTTAGTACAATCCACAGGGTCCAGAATGGAGCAAGATCCATGAATCTCTGATTAAATCAACTGTATTTGGTTAAGATGCAGTACAATATTTCACCTGGTCTAGGTAGCATTTAATTGTGGACCCAGGGCTACTGTAAATTTTTCCAGTTTTTTTCCTTCAAGGTAGAGACTTCTGCCATAATTTAGTAATATGTTCTGAGACAATTTTGTCACACTAACAGTCATCCCATTTG
The DNA here is from genome assembly GCF_964341445.2 of Mesoplodon mirus. Taxonomy (NCBI): domain Eukaryota; kingdom Metazoa; phylum Chordata; class Mammalia; order Artiodactyla; family Ziphiidae; genus Mesoplodon; species Mesoplodon mirus. Next base: position 98,261,657 of record NC_138986.1, on the reverse strand, counting down.
TTTCTGTATAGTCACAGAAACCATGTACTATTTAAAAACATATATGTTGCTTTGGTTTTTCATAAAAATGAACTCATCACTAGAATCAATTTAACTATAGACATACTTCTCTTTTTTTTATTATAAGTTTTAATTTTAAGAAGTTGAATACAACAGCAGAAAATGCTTTCATCAGCTTGCACAGTATTTAGAATATTTTGAATCTCTTATTACCCAAGATTTTGTGCAGAGTATATTTGCCAATTAGTATGGACTACTTTTTCGCCATTAGTATGGACTGCTACTGATTTATTTATTGTTATTATTTATTAACTTAAACTTATAATAAACTACACTTACTCATAGAAATAGTTGAGAAACTCTACAGTTTAAGTTCAAGATTTCATGGTACAGTTAATTGATAGTAGTTGTTCATGTTTAATTTTAAATTCCTTACCCTGTAAAATTTATGTAAGTTTTTGAAATTATGTGTAACTTTGTAGGTAGCAACATTAATCAAGAGATTGTATAGAGAATACTGCAAGGCTATATGAAATAAAAGGAAATTCTCAACATATTTGTTTTTCTTGTCTGTGTAAATAAAATCTATCTTTATATAGATAACTTAAATATACTTACAAAGAAGCTGTTAAGGGCCTCCCTGGTGGCGCAGTGGTTGAGAGTCCGCCTGCCGATGCAGGGGATATGGGTTCGTGCCCCGGTCTGGGAGGATCCCATATGCCGCGGAGCGGCTGGGCCCGTGAGCCATGGCCGCTGAGCCTGCGCATCCGGAGCCTGTGCTCCGCAACGGGAGAGGCCACAACAGTGAGAGGCCCGCGTACGGAAAAAAAAAAAAAAAAAAGAAGCTGTTAAAACAAGTTATGAACTTAGCATGTATGGCCTATATACTTAAATGCTGTTGAAATAAAAAGAGAATATTTCCATAATCAATGAAAAGCTTTCCAGATGAAAAGCTAATTTTGAATAAGCTGTGTCAATCTAGAATCAGAAAAGCTGGTTTTTTTTGTTTTTTTTTTTTTTAATGTTGAAATGAGAGGTTACCTAGGACCTGTAATAAGGAAATGGGGTTTGACAAGAGTCAACAATAATTTAAAATGTAGAGACCACCTGTAAATCAGGAATTATACTTCTGGGCTCTTCCCAGGGAAAAATCCCACAGGCTTTTCAAAGACACTTGTTGGCAGGACACTACTTTGGGAAAAGTTTTCTAGAAATGAAACCTAGTACTACCAAATTAAATTGGGGAGTAGTCCTGAAGATAAGCCCAAGATTATTTAAAAGGGAAATATAACTTACATTCAAGGTGGAAAATGCCTGTTACAAGTTGGCTTAGCCAGGAATCTGGTTCTGAGATGGAGTTATTAAGGAGTGTGCTTGGAATCAACCCCTTTGGAGGGGGAGGGGACAGAAAAAGAAGTGGATAAAAGAGAAGTTGAGCTGCAACGTTGACCGGCCAACAGCCTTGGGACCACCCCTGCATGCTATTTAGGCCCTTAAGGAAAACTAATTTCCATTCCCCACTCTCCAAGCAACATTATGTTGGTTTTATAATTTACTATCTTGTCAGGGTTGGGATTGGGCAGTTGCAACTTCTTCCTCTTGGCTTTCTCTGCAATTATGTATCTTACCTCATAGGCCAAAGATTTGATACGGGTGTTGTGTCAGTCGCCAAGTATAGGTCTATCCTGGTTCTATATTTGGGGACTGTGGAAATCACCACCGCCTGGGTCTGTGGTCCCAATGGATCCAGTATGAACTAGACCTTGGCCAGGGCACCATTAATTACGGGCCTCCATACGCTTCTAACATGGAGGGACAGCATATTGATGCTTCAGGTCTCCTGGTATCACTGTCAACTATGTGCCCTCAAAATGTTTGGGTATTCCCTGTCCCCAGTGCACAGTGGCTTGAATAAAGGGCTATAGGTCCGTTTAGGGAAGGATTGGGGGAATTATTATCTTGTATTCTTTTTTTTTTTTTTTTTTTTTTTTTGCGGTACGCGGGCCTCTCACTGTTGTGGCCTCTCCCGTTGCGGAGCACAGGCTCCGGATGCGCAGGCTCAGCAGCCATGGCTCACGGGCCCAGCCGCTAGGCGGCATGTGGGATCTTCCCAGACCAGGGCACGAACCCGTGTCCCCTGCATCGGCAGGTGGACTCTCAATCACTGCGCCACCAGGGAAGCCCTATCTTGTATTCTTGCCATGGTGTTGCAAGATCCTCCCTTCTGGAAACTAGGCTTCTTCTTCCATCGGTGAGTCCAAAAATTAGCGAAGGTTTGGAAACTGAGCATGTGATTGGGACTTCACTGGGGCAGCTACCCTCAGCTTTGTGGTCATCCGTCTTTGATTTCTTTTGAATGTACCTATTGAATAGTAGCCTCGTTAGCTTCTTATTTTATCTCTAGGGATGCCATACTCTTATGAATTAGGTCAATAACTGTGGGTCAGCACCCCCTGCACACCAACCTTGCAACTCTCAGGATAATTGTACCTACCTGGCTTCTGGTGGCTTCTGGTCCTCACCTGGTTCTGTTATTCCCATTGCTATTAATGAGCCTGGTTCCATAATCTTTCCTCTGTCACTTCTGACCTTCAGAAGAGAGCCACCACGCAGAACCTAGTAATGTAGATGTCTTCTCACTAATACATTCCTCATGGCTTTGGTAAGTGGTGTGTTTTCTGGGCCTTCCCAGGGAACATCACCATCCAGTGGGGTTCTGGCCTTATGTAGCATGTGCACCCCAGAATGCACTCTGTGAGCCTGTACTCCCCTCTTCTGCTATCTGCCCCCACATTAGCATTTCAGCATTACATGAGCTGTTACTTTGCCCCTGTTTTTAGGAACCATCCTAGTAGCCAGTTTGTACCATCTCCTGAGATTCTTGCTGGTTGTAAATCTTGCATCTCAACACAGTGCCCTCAAATCAATAAACTCTCCCTTATCTCATCTTAAATTCCAGCCCCTTTGGTTAAACACCCTCAGAATTTAATCTTAGATGTACTCTCCTTGCTAATGTAAACTTGCGAGGTCTTGCAGTTCCTTTCTCAAATAGCCTCTTTCTTTTTCCTTTATCAGGCCTCTTACATCCCAAGTGGGTTATATTGTGATATTACCCTAATTATATAGGCCAGAGTTTTTGGAGAGGAGGTGAGGGTGGACAGATGGGGGGGTTACAGAGGCACAGGTTGTCTTATGGGAGAGAAGCCTCTACCTACATCATCCCCAAAAAAGAAGGGGCAGGCCACTTTTGTGGGTTCAGAAAGTTTTGGGGAATCTGGGAATTCAGGATTTGGGGAGGCATCAAACGAGACATCTCATCCCATGTGGCAGGATCCTGTTCTTTTCCAGTCAAGATCCTGACTTAGCACATCTTCTGTGCCTGGAAGTTAGGGAGTTTTTGACTACTCTGATGATTAATCCCTGTTCCTGGTCATTACCTTTCTTTGCCCAAAAGCTGCAGGATCTGAGAGCATTTTTGTATCTACCAGAGAGTTCCTCTGGCTTTCATGTTGGTGGTTACTTGCCCTTAGCTTTTTTTTTCCTTCAAATTTACAAATGTGTTCTTTTTTTTATTTTTTATTTTTTATTTTTATTTATTTTCCCCCTTTTTTTGCGGTACACGGGCCTCTCACTGTTGTGGCCTCTCCCATTGCGGAGCACAGGCTCCGGACGCGCAGGCCCAGCGGCCATTACTCACGGGCCCAGCCGCTCTGCGGCACATGGGATCCTCCCAGACCGGGGCACAAACCCTCATTTCCTGCATCGGCAGGCGGACTCTCAACCACTACGCCACCAGGGAAGCCCCATTCTTTAAAAAAAAAAAAAAAAAAAAAAAAATTTATTGCAGTATAGTTGATTTACAATGTTGTGTTAGTTTCAGGTGTACAGCAAAGTAAATCAGTTATACATATATTGCCCTTAGCTTTTTATATTCTTTTTCCATTGTCCTTATAGTTTTTATTTCTCCTATGTTTCTCAAACATCATTCTAGCTAAACTGTTCCCCTTCTGCTGGTATACCATCCCAACCTACCTCTGGTGAGAGCTTTAACAGGTGGACAGCCACCTTGTGCCAGGGGTTCTCTGTGTCCCACTGGGGTTGGGCTCCTCTTTGCCAGCCAGGCAGCTAGTGACCTAGCTTCAAAGCCCTATCTGATCACCTGCTTTCTCAGACCACTCCTGGGACCATCTGTCACAGATTAGGTTACCTGGGAAGCATATTTTGAAACGACCTTTACTATTCAGAGGTTTGTAGAAGTGCCCTACCCTGTGGAAGGGGTACCCAGGGAGCAGGAATGGGCACAGGGAAAAACTGAGCTGGGATGCAGCACAAGACACCTTCCTCTGGCCCCACGGGGAACTCTGGAACTACAGTGGCTTTTCAGAATTGTCCCCAATTGGGCTGAGATAGCCAAGCCTTTCTATTCCTACATCAGTTAGTCATTGGATGTGTGTCACCCTGAGAAAGAGCGTGACCTATGGTGTAGTGCTCTCTGTAGCTGAGGCAACCCCTGGGGCAACAGTGGGGGATCTGAGAGCCATAACACAGTGATATTTAGATTAAGATGAAAACTAAGCAGAAAAAAAGTTTTATGGTTCGTAATAAAGGCAGGTGCTAGAATCCGTAGGATGGACCATATTTCTGATATTCTGTTATAAGTCAGATGGTAGACAAATGCTAGCCTCTGCATAATATTTTTGCTTTGGAAACATTGGCCATTGGAGCAAACCATTGAGTTACCCCAGGCAACTGTGCCCTAACAGAAGCTAGATCTCTCAAGTGAGAATGTCGTGTCAATCTATTTTTCTTTCTCATTGTTTTGATTCATTCATTCGTTTGTTGAAAGCCAGGCACTGTGTTTGGTGCTGGGGATATGGGGCTGAATTGGACAAAAATAATCCCTGCCTTTCACATAGCTTCTCTGTTAGAGGAGACAGGTAATAGACAAGAAAATAAGCAAATAAGCAAATGAAAGAATGAAATTTATAGTGAATGCAATGAAAGAAACAGGAAATTGGACTGAGAATAATAGTAAGTCACTTAATTTATATAAATCAGATGAGTGTTATAGATACGAGTTACCTCTTCTATGAAGTCCGTTGTCAAAAGTCATGATACTTTTTAGTCATGGTACTTTTGTTGAAAATTAATATGAGCTCTTTGATTATAGTTAGGTAAATTCATTAACAGTGGAAATCTGAATTCAGAACGTATTGATTATTGATTGATTAGCCTGGATACTAAGTAGCAGCTCCAATGCAGTACCACAGGTCTGTTTCCCTAGTATTTGCCTTTTCAACGATTTTACCAGTTGGTCCTAGTAATTCTACATCTGAGAATATAGGTTAAGAAAATAATCCCGAATAAGAAATAAGTTCTATGCCCAGATATGTTCACTGAACATTTTTATTACGTGATTTTCTTCCCTCTGCTTCCAGAATAGCACACCCTCCTCGCTTTCCTTCTACCTCACTGGTTGCTCCTTCACACTTCCCTTGGCTTCTTTCTTTTCATTCCCTTGACCTCTATACTTTACCGTACTCCAGGGCTTGGAGCTTTCCTGTTACTTGGTGACCTCGTCTGGTCATTGATCTTTATATCTGTGACTCCAAAATCTGTGTTTGGAGTCTGTATCTCTCCTCTGAACTCCAGGATCATAGTCCACTTCCTCCGTGATACAGATCTGCACTAGAAAGAGCATATGGAGCCCATGGGGAACTGGACTCCAGACCTCCCACCCACCCCGCCCCGCTCCTGCTGCAGTATTTCCCACCCAGTAAATGACAGCCCATTCTTCCTGTTCCTGAGATAAAAATCACTAGAGTTATCACTCTGTACCATGCTACTTGCAAAACTTGTTAGCTTTAACTTCAAAATGTATCCAGAGGGCTTCCCTGGTGGCGCAGTGGTTGAGAGTCCGCCTGCCGATGCAGGGGACACGGGTTCATGCCCCGGTCCGGGAAGATCCCACATGCCGCGGAGCGGCTGGGCCCGTGAGCCATGGCCGCTGAGCCTGCACGTCCGGAGCCTGTGCTCCGCAACAGGAGAGGCCACAACAGTGAGAGGCCCGTGTGCCGCAAAAAAAAAAAAAAAAAAAAAAAAAAGTATCCAGAAACTAGCCATTGCTCATTGTCTGTATTATTACTTCCCTTATCTGAACCTCTTCTCCCTGATTGTTGGTCACAGTCTCCCGACTAGTTTGGTTCCTACCTTGTTGCCCTTTAGTCTGTTCTCAACACAGAAGCTAAAATGATTGTACGTTAGGTAATTTCTCTGCTCAGAACGCTGCAAGGGCTTATCATTTCATGCAGAATAAAAATAAGTCCTTGCCCTAGCAAAAAAGGCCCTGAACCATCTGATTCCTTGTTTGCTATTTTTCTAATTAAAGCCAGGCATGCTAATGCCTCAAGCCTTGTCATTTCTTCTCCTTGGAATCCTCCCACCCTCACCTTGCCCAGTTTTCCACATGGCTAGCTCTCTCCTCCTTTAAAGAGATATTTAAAAATTCCTCAAGGGAGTTCCCTGGCAGTCCAATGGTTAGAACTCGGCGCTTTCACTGCCAGGGGCCTGGGTTTGATCTGTGGTCGGGGAACTAAGATCCCATGGCGTGGCAAAAAAAAATAAATAAATAAAATAGAATACAATTTCCTCAAATATCTCTTTCTCAATGAGGTCTTCCTTGAGCAACTTATTTACAATTTTACCCCCAACTCATTTTTCTTCTTCTCTGCATTTATCAGTATCTGACATTTGTATTTATTTATGTTCTGCCTACATCCTCATGCTGTAAGTTTCACGAGAGCGGGAGTTTATTCTTTCCTTCACTACCATATTCCTGGTTTCTAAAATATTATCCAGCGTGCGATAAGTACTCAGTAAATATTTGTCAGATGAATGATTGAATTTGATTTGTTTTGTTTATATAGCTTAAAATGATAGGTATGAATGGCAGAACTCTGGTATTTTAAATAATTCCTTCTTTTCATGTGATTTAATTTCAGGAAATATTAAAGCTCTTATAATCTTTACATACTGCCAAGTATATATTAAAATCACTACTTGTAGGCACTCCTTAAATATTTGTGTTTGTTTTTGTGCTTGTACTTCTTGTAGTTGCCTTTGTTTTCCAGAATCAATTGCCTCTGAAAGTTAATAAGAAAAGTAGTGACAGCTTCAGCTTTGCTGTCTAAAATTCTTTATATCAGAATTTCATTGATAGTTATTAACTAAATGAGAAAACAGGCAGTACCTCAAATGAGCTTTAAAAAGCTAGTATTAAATTTTTTAATGAAAGTAATAGAAACTATTCAGCAATGACTGTACTTAATCTTTTTTCCTTTTCCTCTTTAAACGATTAAAGTTAAAAATCCCTTGGAAGCACTAAGAATGGCACCAAGGATTATTATTATATTTAGCCCTCAGCCTTGGCCACCATCACAGATTTTATTATGCTGTGTCACATAACACTTAAGAGAAATAATTTTAGTTTGAAGCCATTCCATCTACCATTTGCCACAAAGTGTGGTAATGGTGTTTTCATAAAACGACGCTTTCTTTACTGATTCAGCATTGAACTAAAGCCTTGACTATGTGCCTGAGACAGACCAGACTGTTTAGAAAAGTTAGGAATTTGGTCAAAGTTCTCAAAGGTCACGTATCAGATTTCAAAGGTATAAGATATATAGCCCCTGATTATCATGGCCAGATTTACTAAATATATTTTTATTATTATTATAATATCCTCTCTTTCTAAAGATGTCATCAGATGTGTAAGTTAATGTGCTCTTCATCCTTACACAGGGCTGCAGTTCAATAATTTCTCCACCATTCTACGTTAAATCTTGGGCTGCCCCGTAGGGAAAGGGCCTTTTTATTGTCCTGTTGTTTTTCTTTCTGCCATTTCTGTGGCAATTAATTTCATGTCTGACTCTCTCTGTGCTGCCTTCTTCCACCTATTCCAGTCATTGCCTTTTATGCCTGATCCTTGTTTTAGAAAAATGTGTATATTTATAACTTAGATGATTTTATCTATAAATCTGTGAGTCCCTTTGGATTCCACCTGTCACTTTGGGCAGCATAATTTACTTTGGTTTTCATAAGAAATTTAATAAAAACATATGACTCTATGGGACACCACTGCTATTCTTCCTTGTGGTCCAAAGGTGATGTAAACCATTTGAAAAAGAAATCAAGTGGAAAGAATGTCTGTCAGTATGAGAAAAATCAGCAACCGTGTTACTAAGGAACATGACTCAAATCTAATTTATGACTAGATTTTTTTTCCATTTTTCCATCCAAAGAAAGATCAGATTCACACTTTAACTATAGCCATATTTTTCTTGGAATGCCAGCTATTTCTGTTTATAACTTTCTCTCTACTTTTTTTTTCAAGTGAATGAAAAAGACAGGTCATGTAAGTATTAAAAATCTATAGGTATGCGGTGTGTGTGTGTGTGTGTGTGTGTGTGTGTGTGAATATAAATACCTTTATATTCCCTAAAAGATTTAAGGTGGATATATACCTCAGTATTTTAATGTTAGTTTTGCATCTTTGCCCGTATTCCAGTCCAGCCTTGGTGGAGCCAATTTGACTTGGAGGAACAAGTGAAATTTATCATCTCTTTCTGAACATAGTTTACAACTCTTTTCTTTCAGATGCTTTTCTTTCCTAATCCTAGTTTATTCTAATCATTAATTCTAATTGTATTAATTCCAGCATTGCTTTAATATGTGTGTAAATTTTTTACACTGATTTTATTCTGTTTGTATGAGTCTTATGTATGTATTACTTTATTCTGCCCTAGTTTCCTTACTTGAATGTGAGTTTTGTCAGAAAAAGAACTTTATTATCAAGAGATTACTTTATTTCTCAGTGTCCCACGTTATGCTGTACTACGTAGTGAGAATAAAATAACTCCCGTTGAAAGCATTACTTAAACGTTGAAGCTAACCATCATGAAACTACTGTGGCACATATCCGAAGGAAAGGTGATTTCCTAACATAAACTAGAGAATCATACAATTTTCCAAATAAAGTGGCTCTGCCTGTAGTAAACTAAAGGTTTGAATTTTAATTACAGAGAGACATTTATGTTTTAGATTTTAAATTTTCTCTAAAGAAGAAAAGTATTTTAATAAATGCCTATTGTATCCATTATTACCTCTCTTTTTCTCCTTGAATCCGCAAACATTGAGATCTATATAGAAGAATCCCTTAATATTTTATCTGAGTTTATTAAAGCTAAATTATTGTATTTATTAAAGATAATCATTCTGTTTTGACAATTTGTATACCATGCTTCCTCATTTTCTTCTTTGCCTATTCTCCTGACTTTCATTTAGCTAAGTGAAGCCCAATTTCTTAAAAGCTTGTGTTTCTTGTTGTTTTGTGTCTGTATTACCATATGTAATAAATTAGAAAAAATGAATGAATATATCTGCTCATAGGCAATATTAAAAAAGGAGACTTACTGTAGATTTCCTTAGTTGTACTCATAGATTAATCTAAAAACAAAAGCAAAAAACCACTACCAGTAGCGATGCCTTTTGGGTCAAAATAAGGTCCTTTGTTATAACCTTCTTTCCTGCCCTCCTTAGTTTATATGTATTTATAAACAAAGATAAAGCAGGTATGCACATACGAAAGCAGTTTAGTTTTGTTTTTTTTTTTTTTTTTTTTTTTTTTTTGCGGTATGCGGGCCTCTCACTGTTGTGGCCTCTCCCGTTGCGGAGCACAGGCTCCGGATGCGCAGGCCCAGCGGCCATGGCTCACGGGCCCAGCCGCTCCGCGGCATATGGGATCCTCCCAGACCGGGGCACGAACCCGTATCCCCTGCATCGGCAGGCGGACTCTCAACCACTGCGCCACCAGGGAGGCCCCCAGTTTAGTTTTTATTTTTCGAAACTATCTGTATGGCTGGGTTTGATGGGGAAATAGTGTAACCGTATTTGAACGAGAGAGATATAATTTTATTATTGGAAATTAAAGATGCTGAAAGGAAAAGAGGAATTAAGGAAGCAAAGTCAGAAAGTTGGTTGGGGTAAGGTCAGAAATTAGAGGGACTTTTTTGTTCTCTAGGAAATGTGGAATCTAATTTGCAGTTAATGTCGTATCTGGACCTCACATTATTGCTGATGGTCAGAACATTTCAGTGAGTAGAAGCCAGAGCCCCTGTGCTGGCCCGTCCTGACCTCCCTGGCTTCCTCTGCCACTCTCTGCCCTGCCTTCCCTGTCATTGGACTCTCAGGGTATATTTTTCCCACTTAGCTCTTGCTCTTCTCTTTCTCTGAAATCTGCTCCCTCCTCTACCCTGAAATCTACTTGGTTAACTTAGTTTTTCAGCATTTGTTGAAATCTTACCTTCTTCTGAGGCTTATCCTGATTCCCCCAGATGATACTGAAACAGCCCCACCTTCTCACCACCTCTGGCTCTCCTGATACACTTGCTTTGCTCGACTTTTTCTTATGATATAACTTTATATTATTTACAGAGATATCATTGTATGGAATTCATTTATTACATTTTTTGCTTATTGTGTGTCTCACCCATTAGAATGTATGTTCCCCAAGGACAGGGATCTAGTTTGTTCCTTTTATGAACAAGTTCCTATATCAGTGCCTGGCACAGAACAGATATACGATAAATACTTGTTGAACCGAATTGAACTACACTCAAAGGGAGGCCACACAAGAGAATATGAGTGAATGGGCACAAATGTTTTCTGTTACTAGAAAATTAAATTTTAAACATGCCTTACTTTTGATGAGTTACTGGCATCATTTTCAGGTGGAAGGAGAGCCATAAAGATGTTTTGAGTGATGAATACCTGATTTTCTCAGGTCTCATGAATAGACTATTTCTCAAGGGACTAAAAATAAGTGCTGAAGTTGGTATGTTACATAAAATAATAACTACATTTAATGTAAGCTGGTAGTAGATACTTTTTGAGCTGATAGATTTCAAAGTTCTGTTATTTAAAACTGTAACAAAATTTGTGTAAAATTTGCCCTAATCGAGACATAAGAACAAAATAATCATTCATATTGCCAAGATGATTACATTCTGGCTAACTCAATCTTCCATCACTTGACTGTTACTTTTATTTCACAAATTATAAAGCAAGCCAGAATTACCATAGCATGCCACAATTTTGATTTAACCATGATGTAGTGATTAATTCTCCAGACGGTTTTTCTTTGTGGTATCCACAGATGGTGACTCATTTATTTTTCATATCTTCAGTCAAAATAATACCACATCCTGCAGTATATGTGTAAAGACTGCCACATTGGTGAATAGGAAACAAAATAAGCAGCTGTTAAATTTATTGTTAGCCAATATGGTGAGATAGGGACTGTAGAAATTCAAATGAAAAAAAGACTTAATCATTCTGAGCACAGGTTGGAGTGGGGTCACCTGGGATAGGTTCACGGTCCATTTCTTCAGAGGCCTCACAGGATGAATTTCTTATTTCAGTGAATTCACCGTAGTTTGGATCTGACTCAGCTCACGAAGTTTAGAAACCCGACTACAAAGCCCACATCTCAGGAACATGTGATATGTAAAACCTTGGCTTTGAAAAGTGTGTGGGCAGATGCACTTTAGTATATAGATTTCTGTCTTAAGTGAGAGGGTGGATTATAATTAAACATTCTCTGAAGTGTTCCAACTTTAGGATTTTGTTAAAGTACTAAAGAAGCTGTATATTGGTTCACAATTCAGGGCTGATCTGTAGCCTAAAACTTAGTGAGTCAGTTGAAAATGTTGATCACATCATATAATTATGCTTGACCCAGAGGAATAAGCTCATTCAGTGTTTTAAACTACTTTGTTTTGCATAAACTTTAGCTTTTCCTTGCTGCCCAAAGATTATTGTAGCAGGAGCTCAAGAGACAGTTGGCAAAGGGATTCATTCAAGAGAAAAAAAATTTCACAAAAGGTTTTTTATTTGCATTGCATTATTTTCTCTGTGCTGCCTATTGAATCGTATAGTCAGCTTCAAAGCAAGTTCATGATAAGAATTACTTTCACAATAAAAAATGGTACAGAGAACTAAAACCTGTTGAATTAACTGTGTGAAGATTAAAAATGAGACTTGGGCTTACATAAGCCATTTATGCTAATCAACTAGACCAGTTCTTGACTTTCTCTCTCTGTTTTTAAAACATCTATATCAGCACCATCTGATTATACCCTGAAGAAGAGACAAATAATTCCTTCTTGAGTAATTCGTTATATCCCATCTGATTATATCCCAAAGCAGAGACAAATAATTTCCTCTTCTTGAGTATCTTCTTTGACCCCCCCAGTGTTTTCCTGTGCATTTAACTCAAGGACAGGTCCATTACTAAATCTGTCTGACATTTCCTCTCTTATGTCCTTGATCCATGCCCTGACTCCATTTGCATCACCATAACCCACCTTCCCTAGACCTTGACCACTTTCTATCTTTATCACCATATAGAACCTTCTGGTAACTTTGGTGTCATAGTAATAAGTCTTCATGCACTTATCTTTACCCCTTTATTAACTCTTTTCACCCTCCACAAATAAATCCCTTTCTGTTGTGTTCCTCGCACTTGGTCTTTCTCTCTTGCCACCTGCCACCCTCCGTGTATCCTTTGTACAATTCACGAAGAGCTAGTTTTAGTTGCCTGTACGTGTACCTGTCTGTCACACCTCTGTCTTTGTACATAATGCTCCTTCTTGCCTCAGTGCTTTTGATTATTTAATTCTTGCTTGTCTTTTATAAATCAGCTTAAATCTGTAGACTATCCCAGTCTAGATAATAGAGGCTTCCTAGATGGTTCCTTAGCATAGATATATCCTAATGGCATGTATCACACTGAGTTGTAATTACGTTTATTCATCTGAGTTAGCATTAAGTCTTGGAAATACTCGAGGTCAAGGACTGGGTCTTTTTTTCTTTTCCTTTATAATACCTGTCGTAATACATAAGAGGTGCTCAAAAATTGGTTATTGAATGAGGGCTGAGGTGAAATCTTACACCTCAGAGATGTTGTATCTGAAGATTGTATATAACTTTAAGGAAAAGTATATTGGATGATTACCTGAAATTTGTTCTGAATTCCATAAAGAAATAGTGTTTCCACTCCCTGTGGCTTTACAGTGTAAAACTAACAACTCTCTATAGATGAGCAAAACATCCATAGAGTGATTTATATTTGTTCAGTGTTTCTGGACACACTTTAGTATTTTATATGCATTTCAAGGGTAAAAGGATTTTTACACATGGGATGTAAAAGTTTAGCCTTATTTATGCTCCATACTTCTTATGATTTAATCTGCAAGCATTTATGTTGTTTTCTGGTTACAAATGGCTAAGGATATAAACAACTAATAATTCTAACCATTTTTAGTTTTACTAGCTAAACTCTAGATTACTCTACATTTGGATTACTCCAGATCTATAGTAGAATTTACAACTGTTGAAAATCCTGTGTGCACAGGGAGTATATAAAGAGATGCTACAAGTTAATGCAAGAGAATAATTAAAACACTTAGTTCATTTTAATGGTATTTGTGATAAAAGTGACCCTGGAGAATTTGTATGGTAGAGATGGACTTTGTTTTTTGTTTGTTTTTTGTTCTTTTTAAAATTGCTTTGAAAGGTTTCACACTCCAGATTTTCTACTTCAATTCTTTACTATTATTTTTTGGGGGGCACGCTGTGCAGGATCTTAGTTCCCTGACCAGGGACTGAACCTGGGCCCTGGCAGTGAAAGTGCCAAGTCCTAACCACTGGACCACCAGGGAATTCCCTAGAGATGGTCTTTGGAAGTACCTAGAATGAGGGCAAGTGCAGTGAAACAAGTGACCCAGCAGCAGGCCCAGTATGATAGCCCCTTCCTCTCTCTTATCTCAGCCCCCGCCCCAGCCCACATATATACAGGGTTGATTTTCCAGGCAAAATTCATTTCTGTTCAGTTTATTTTAGACAACATTTCTTGTCCAGGTTAAAATGCTAGGCACTAAATCTTCGCTTTCAGCAAAACATACCTAAATAAAATGTTGCCCATAAGAAGTTGTTAGTGTTTGAGTCTCTTCATATGAAGTATCTAAAGTAGTCAAAATCATAGGAACAGAAAGTGGAAAGGTGGATGCCAAGGGCTGGGGAAAGAGGAGAGGAGGAATTAGTGTCTAAAGCTTATAGTGTTTGAGTTTTGCAAGATTAAAAAGTTTCTAGAGATCCGTTGCATAGCACTGTACACATACTTATTGAACTGTTCACTTAAAAATGGTTAAGATAGTAAATTTAATGTTAGGTGTTTTTTACCACAATAAAAAAGAGAAATTGTTAGTAAAGTTTTTATAGATGAAAAATGTAAGTGAAAAAGCTTTTTAAAGATTAGTAAAATATCATTTAGTGTTAGAGACTAAAATATTTTATTATTTTTATGGTAAATGAAATTTACAGTCCACATAAGGTGCTTGGAATAGTAAAAGCTCAATAATGTTGTAATTGAATACAGTAACTTTCACTTTTCAATTCAATTTGATGCAATTTTATGTTAATTCATTTTAAACTGCTTTTAATAACAGGGTACTGGCATTCTAACTCAAAATGATCTGATATATTTCTGATAAAGGGCTATGTATATAGACAGAGAGAACACCTTGAGGCTAAAAGGGAACTTTTCATATAAATACACATTTTTCGGGATAGTTTATGCTTTTTGTACATTTCCTCGGAATAGCTACTCTGCTCCTCTGTTTATCACTTGTTTGTATTTTGCTCCTAAATGTTATAAAATACAAAAGAATTTGCTTTTAATATACCTTTTACATACTACTGAACACTCAAAAATATTAGGTTTTTTTTTTGCAAAGAAGGTCATTTTTTTTGATGTTGGGGGTAGGAGTTTATTCATTTATTTTTTTGCGTGTTGGGTCTTCGTTTCTGTGCGAGGGCTTTCTCTAGTTGTGGCAAGCAGGGGCCACTCTTCATTGCGGTGCGCGAGCCTCTATCGCGGCCTCTCTTGTCGCGGAGCACAGGCTCCAGACGCGCAGGCTCAGTAGTTGTGGCTCACGGGCCCAGCCGCTCTGCGGCATGTGGGATCCTCCCAGACCAGGGCTCGAACCCGTGTCCCCTGAATCAGCAGGCAGGTTCTCAACCACTGCGCCACCAGGGAAGCCCCAAATATTAGGTATTAAAAGGCATATTTTGAAATTAACACAACATTATAAATCAACTATACTCCAATAAAAAATTTTTTTAAAGGCATATTTTCTTCTAACTTAGAAATGATCAGAAGGTACCTTGATTTGAAAACATCGTTTGTTTTCTTGATATTTAAAACTATCTATTTAAATATAAGAATGAATACTTTAAATATTTATTTATTTAATTTTATTTTTGGCTGCGTCGGATCTTAGTTGCAGCACGCAGGATCCTCTTTGACATGCGGGATCTTGCGTTGAGGTGTGCGGGCTTCTCTCTAGCTATGTTGCGCGGGCTCCAGAGGGCATGAGCTCTGTAGTTTGCGGCACATGGGCTCTCTAGTTGAGGCACATGGGCTTAGTTGCCCCATGGCATGTGGGATCTTAGTTTCCCAACCAGGGATTGAACCTGTGTCCCCTGCATTGGAAGGTGGATTCTTAACCACTGGACCACCAGGGAAGTCCCAAGAATGAATACTTGATATGCATTCAAATATTATCATGGACTAGAATCTTCAAAAGTTAAAGAATGACTTTTACTGGTGCCATTGAGAGAGAACAAAGATTAAGAATTAAGGAATCATAATTTCATCTTATTTTGGTTATGACACATGAGGAAAACCACCGGATGTCTTCCATCATTGTTAATAAAAATGATAACAACAGCTAATATATTTTTAGGGTATATACCAGCCTCTGTTCTCAGTGCTTTAACACTTTTTTTTTTTTTCTTTTGGCTGCATGCTGGATCTTAGTACCCTGACCAGGGATTGAATCTGTTCCCCCCTGCAGTGGAAGTACAGAGTCCTAACCACTGGACCACCAGGGAATTCCCACTACTTTTACATTCTTTTAATCCTCAAAACAGCCCTATATCATTCTTACAATCATTTATCCCCATTTTTCCGATAAGAAAACAGAGGCACAGAGAAATTGAGTAAATTTCTATAGCTACCCAACTGGAAAGTGACAGGGCTGAGATTCAAATCCAGACAATCTGGCTCCAGAGCCCATGCTCTTAACCAGTGTGCTCCATTCCTCTCTGATGTAAAGGAATGTTATCCAAATATGTCAAGTGCAAATAACATGACATCTGTAGTCCATTCTGAATTCAGACATCTTATAAATGCAGCTTTTGGTATAATGGTGAAAAGAAATCACAATAACTCTAAGGTCTAGGCTGAACGTTAAACACGTGGCCACGAAGATAAGCAGGGCCCTAACAACTGTGGGAAAGCAGTTACGGAAAACTAGGTGATTTTGTTTGAAAACTATGCATTTTCCTCTTTCCCCAAACATGATGACTTCCTTAAACATACAGAATAGTTTAATGATATTTTGTGACATTTGAATTATAAACAAATAGGAAACTTGTATGAATGCAATAGAATTCCATGGCAATTCCAAATCTTGCTATTTCTTATACACTTCAGATATAGTCCCACCTTGGATTCTTTGCTTTTGCTGTTCTCTTGAACCTCCAGGCCTTTCTCTCACCCTTTCTCTCTCCTCCAAGTCTTTACTCACTTGTCACCTTCTCAGTGAAGTTTGCCCTGCATCATTCTGTTTTAAATTGCAACCCCCCACCCCTCCCACCCCACAATGGCTGGCTTTCTCTCCTTTCTCTGCTTTATCGTAGAGCTGCTTGTCACCTTATAACATGTTATTTAAGTTACTTATTTATTATCTGTCTCCTGTAAATACAATGTAAACTCTATGAGAGCGAGGATTTTTGTCTAATTTGGTTTACTGCTGTATCCCCAGAGCCTGACTCCTAGGAAACACTCAGTGAATGTTTGTTGAATGCATTCAATTTATCTGTGGTTTCTAAATAGTTCACATTAAGATTTAGCTGGTAGTTAACAAGAATGAAAGCTTTCATCTTTTTGTTGCAGGTGAAAGAACAAAATGGAAGAAACCCATCCCCGTGGTTTTGAATGGTCCCTAAAACATAAGAAGTTTTCAATAACTGTTAAATACATGTTATACTTTAGTGGTTTAGCATGTTGTATTAGTCAGTTTTATAATATATTATACTCCCATTCCCAGTTTTTCATTCTTAACATTCTAATGTTAAGAAAAGACAAAACAAGCAACTGTATCCCACAGTTATGCATATTAAATTAAGTAGATTTATTCTGAAGTTATATTCTGCTTTATAAGATTTCTTTCTTTTTTTTTCCCCCTGCAACAACTCCTTTACTTTGCAGTGAAATTTGATTTGTATATTTTTTGCCTCTGAGTCCTTGCAGGATTTTTTTTTATTCAAACAGAAAGTCACAAAAATTATAATCATCCTCATCAGTTCACTCAGTTCCATGTAATTAATTTTTTTAATATTTTGTTAGCACTTTTATGAATTCATCAGTTTTCCATTAGAGCTCTGAAAATGCTTATTCATTCAGTTCAGCAGTATAGTCAGTTACCAGAAACCTGTACTGCTTTATTTCATCCAGCTAAAAGCACTGTAAGCATCACATTTCTTTTGCCTTTTGGTCCTAAAATTAATCTTAATTTCGGTTGATATATATATATATATGTCACCGTGACAAGAATTTGTGCATTATTTTTGTAAAAACTGAAAAAGAATGGCAGTCATATTTTATTTTTCCTTAGAATCACTTCATACCCCTACCATGTATTGGTTGTCATTAAATGTTGATTTACAACTATGTATTATTATTCAACAAGCAAGAAATCATTGATTGTTGGGAATTTTAAATGTTGGAATGCCAGCCTGGAGAGGTAAAGAATTTTCCCAGGCATCTTTGGAATAGAAAGATAGCCATTTAAATTTGATTGGTTTTAGCAAAACAATGCTGAATGTAGGAAGCATGCCATAGCCAAATAGGACTTAATATGAACTTCAGTATGGGTCCAAAGTCAAACCAGTATTTTTATAGTTGTCTAAGTTAAACTTTTTCTCTAGGTAAGCTATATTGATACATTGAAAAGCAAATAAATGATAGTGAGGCTAAAGGAAATAAACAAAATCAAACATTGTTGACTAGTACACAGTGAGAGAAGTTAGCTCAGTCTTCTACAGCTACCCCCCATCATACCAAAGATTTCTGTAAACATAGTCGAAGAAAATATTTAGGGTACCTTGAATTATCTATTTATTCAGCAAACACATTGAGCACTTATATGTGCCAAGCATTTCTTGTGCTAAATGCTCTTAAGGAAATCAGTGTGGTTGGGGAGAGAGATAAGTAAACAGACATTTTCAATAAGCCCTGTAGTAGAAATGACTTGAGTATCGTAAGAGAATATAGGAAACAGTGTACCTAATAAGTAATGTAGGGGAGAGGAGTTGTCAGAGAAGACCTGTCCCACTTGTCTCTTCTGGCTTTTGTAGAAAAAATCGTTTAGTATTCACTGTTCTTCTTCTCAAGTGCCAAACCATGTGAAATTAAAATTAGGGGCAGATTTGCTCACTTTGTTCCTTTTGATTCAGCATCATCCCTTGATATTTTGAAAAAGTTACATTAAATTTCTATGAAATTGACTTTAATCATGGGGTAAGGCTGCCTAAATCTGCCTATGTATCTAGAAAGCTTTCAGTGTTTTTTCACAAATGAGTGTTTTGTGTTTAAAGACTTAGACACCCGGCCTCAACACCTTTTAATGTGCCAGATGTAAGATCTTTTCCAGGCATACTCTTAAATACTTCTGCAAAGTTAGATTTCAGAAATGCAAACCAATACTAGAGACTTCGTTTTATTTGTGAGATGGTTGTTAAAGCAAGTTGACAAATAATATTTAAAAAATATTGCTTCTCAGCAGGTATCAACTGTCCTTCCTTTTAACATCAGTTCATTTATTCATTCAATAAATAATGTATATTTGCTATATGCCACATGTTGTTCTAGATATTGGCGATATATTTTTATTACTAGTATTATCAGACTCTCCTGCTCAGTGTTGTTATATCAACTAGTACACACTTATATGTCCCTGGTGAGGCAAGGGTTATAAAAATTCTGTCACACTTCCAGGTCTTTATCCAATGTGGTTGCTGGATCAGTTCTTTCATTATTGTGGGCAGCTTTTTCTGTTTGTTGAACTTATTCATCATCTTGCCAAAACATGAGCATCAAAAAGACAGAGCAACTGGAGGAGCCAAAACTTGAAATAATAGAGCTCCAAGAGACACATCTAATATACTACAAGTAAAGGAAGGCCAAGGAGTTAATTAGTATACGAAGAAACAAGTACTGACATGACATTCATTTTCTCTCTTCTATTAGTGTATCAATTATACTTCTTTTAAAAAATTTTAGTGGTTGCCCCAGGATTTGTAATACACATTTGAAACTAATACAAGTCCACTTTCAAGAAACTGTATCACATCATGGGTAGTGTAGGTAGCTTATAACAGAGTATTCCCAGTTCTCCCTCCATCCCTTATAACATCACCGTCATTTATTTCACTTGTCCATAATCTCTAGTCACCAAATACATTGTTCCCATTATTATTTTGAACAAACTGTTATCTATTAGATCAATTAAGATAATGAAAAAAGATTTTATTTTATCTTCACTTATTTCTTCTCTGGAGCTCTTTCTTTATGTAGATCTGAGTTCCTGACCTACATCATTTTCCTTCTTTCTGAAGAACTTCTTTTTACATTTCTTGGAAGGCAAGTCTACTGGAGATAAATTCCTTCAAGTTTTGTCTGAGAAAGTCTTTATTTCTCCTTCTCTTCTGAAGGATAATTTTACGGGCTACAGATTGCTAGGTTGGTGGGGTTTTTTCTTTCAACACTTTAAATATTTCACTCTACTTTATTCTTGCTGGCATTGTTTCTGGAGAGAAATCTGATGCAATCCTTAACTTTCTTTGTCTATAGGTAAGGTATTTCCACCCCTGTGCCCCCCCCCCCGGCTTCTTTCAAAGTTTTCTCTTTGATTTTCTGTAGCTTCCATATGGTATACTTAAGTATAGATTTTTTGGAGTATTTATCCTGCCTGGTGTTCTCTGAATTTCCTGGATCTGTGGTTTGGTATCTGTCATTAATTTTGTAAAATTTTTAGCCGTTATTACTTCAAATATTTCCTCTCTTCCATTCTTTCTTCTCCTTCTGGAATATCCATTACATACATGTTATACCTTTTCTAATTGTCCCACACTTTTTTTTTTTTTTAATTCCACCAGTTTGCTATCTTTGGTGTAAAAGTGTCCCTATTTTCTTTCTTTTTTTTTTATTCAAACAAAATCACAAAAATTATAATCATCCTTATCAGTTCACTCATTCCCATGTAATTAATTTTTTTTCACCTTGATCTTTTGTTAGCACTTTTATGAATTCATCAGTTTTCCATTAGAGTTCTGAAAATGCTTATTCATTCAGTTCAGCAGTATAGTCAGTTACCAGAAACCTGTACTTGTCAGAGTCTTATCCATGAATTCCTTGAAGGTGAAACCCTTTTATAGGAACATTTTTGCAGAAGCATCAGAGTACACCCAGAACTATCAGTAAATGACAAAAGACTTAAAATGACCACAGTTAAAGATTTGATGAAAGTTCATAATAACACAATTGACAAGGAAATTTAGTTATTTCTGAGATGTACATTTTAAAATAGTAGCTAGAATTATGACTTATAACATTATACCAGAACATATAAGAATTTTAGGAATTTCATGTAATGTCTGAAACATTTATATTAACATATTTCCATACTAATAACCCAAAGAAAGTTTAGTATTAGATTTTTATTTTTTGAATTTTATTTTATTTTCTTATACAGCAGATTCTTATTAGTCATCAATTTTATACACATCAGAGTATACATGTCAATCCCAATCGCCCAACTCGTCACACCACCCTCCCTACCCGCCCCTGTGGCTTTCCCCGCCTTGGTGTCCATACGTTTGTTCTCTACATCAGTTTCTCAACTTCTGTCCTGCAAACCGGTTCATCTGTACCATTTTTCTAGGTTCCAAATACATGCGTTAATATACGATATTTGTTTTTCTCTTTCTGACTTACTTCACTCTGTATGACAGTCTGTAGATCCATCCACATCTCAACAAATGACCCAATTTCATTCCTTTTTATGGCTGAGTAATATTCCATTGTATATATGTACCACATCTTCTTTATCCATTCATCTGTAAATGGGCATTTAGGTTGCTTCCATGACCTGGCTATTGTAAATAGTGCTGCAGTGAACATTGGGGTGCATGTGTCTTTTTGAA
Source organism: Mesoplodon mirus (assembly GCF_964341445.2). Lineage (NCBI taxonomy): Eukaryota > Metazoa > Chordata > Mammalia > Artiodactyla > Ziphiidae > Mesoplodon > Mesoplodon mirus. Next base: position 98,240,270 of record NC_138986.1, on the reverse strand, counting down.
TTATGGTTTTCTCTGGGTATATGCCCAGTAGTGGGATTGCTGGATCATATGGTAATTCTATTTTTAGTTTTTTAAGGAACCACCATACTGTTCTCCATAGTGGCTGTATCAATTGACATTCCCACCAACAGTGCAAGAGGGCTCCCTTTTCTCCATACCCTGACCATAATTTGTTGTTTGTAGATTTTCTGATTATGCCCATTCTAGCTGGTGTGAGGTAGTAACTCATTGTAGTTTTGATTTGCATTTCTCAAATAATTAGTGATGTTGAGCAGCTTTTCATGTGCTTCTTGGCCATCTGTATGTCTTCTTTGGAAAAATGTCTATTTAGGTCTTCTGCCCATTTTTGGATTGGGTTGTTTGTTTTTTTAATGTTGAGCTGCATGAGATGCTTGGAAATTTTGGAGATTAATCCTTTGTCCATTGATTCGTTTGCAAATATTTTCTCCCATTCTGAGGGCTGTCTTTTTGTCTTGTTTAGGGTGTCCTTTGCTGTGCAAAAGCTTTTAAGTTTCATTAGGTCCCATTTGTTTATTATTTTTTTTTATTTCCATTACTCTAGGAGGTGGATCAAAAAAGATCTTGCTGTGATTTATGTCAAAGAGTGTTCTTCCTATGTTTTCCTCTAAGAGTTTTAGTGTCCAGTCTTACATTTAGGTCTCGAATCCATTTTGAGTTTATTTTTGTGTATGGTGTTAGAGAGTGTTCTAATTTTATTCTTTTATATGTAGCTGTCCAGTTTCCCCAGCACCACTTATTGAAGAGACTGTCTTCATTGTATATCCTTGACTCCTTTGTCTTAGATTAGTTGACCATAGGTGCGTGGGTTTCTTTCTGGGCTTTCTATCTTGTTCCATTGATCTGTGTTTCTGTTTTTGTGCCAGTACCATATTGTCTTGATTACTATAGCTATGTAGTATAGTCTGAAGTCAGGGAGTCTGATTCCTCCTGCTCCGTTTTTTTCCCTCAGACTGCTTTGGCCATTCGGGGTCTTTTGTTTTTCCATACAAATTTGAAGATTTTTTGTTCTAGTTCTGTAAAAAATGCCATTGGTAATTTGATAGGGATTGCATTGAATTTGTAGATTGCTTTGGGTAGTATAGTCATTTTCACAATATTGGTTCTTCCAATCCAAGAAAATGGTATATCTCTCCATCTGTTTGTATCATCTTTAATTTCTTTCATCAGTATCTTACAGTTTTCTGCATACAGGTCTTTGGTCTCCTTAGGTAGGTTTATTCCTAGGTACGTTATTCTTTTTTCTTGCAGTGGTAAATGGGAGTGTTTCCTTAATTTCTCTTTCAGATTTTTCATCATTAGTGTATAGGAATGCAAGAGATTTCTGTGCATTAATCTTGTATCCTGAAACTTTACCAAATTCATTGATTAGGTCTAGTAGTTTTCTGGTGGCATTTTTTAGGATGCTCTATGTACAGTATCCTGTCATCTGCAAGCAGTGACAGTTTTACTTCTTCTTTTACAATTTGTATTCCTTTTATTTCTTTTTCTTCTCTGATTGCTGTGGCTAGGACTTCCAAAACTATGTTGAATAATAGTGGTGAGAGTGGACATCCTTGTCTTGTTCCTGATCTTAGAGGAAATGGTTTCGGTTTTTCACCATTGAGAATGATGTTTGCTGTGGATGTGTCATATATGCCCTTTATTATGTTGAAGAAAGTTCCTTCTATGCCCACTTTCTGGAGAGTTTTTATCATAAATGGGTGTTGAATTTTGTCAAAAGGTTTTTCTGCATCTACTGAGATGATTATATGGTTTTTATTCTTCAATTTGTTAATATGTGTATCTCATTGATTGACTTGCATATATTGAAGTATCCTTGCATCCCTGGGGTAAATCCCACTTGACCATGGTGTATGATCCTTTTAATGTTTTGTTGGATTCTGTTTGCTAGTATTTTGTTGAGGATTTTTGCATCTAAATTCATCAGTGATATTCATCTGTATTTTTCTTTTTTTGTAGTATCTTTGTCTGGTTTTGGTATCAGGGTGATGGTGGCCTCATAGAATGAATTTGGGAGTGTTCCTTCCTCTGCAATTGTTTGGAAGAGTTTCAGAAGGATGGGTGTTAGCTCTTCTCTAAATGTTTGATAGAATTCACCTGTGAAGCCATCTGGTCCTGGACTTTTGTTTGTTGGAAGATTTTTAATCACAGTTTCAATTTCATTACTTCTGATTGGTCTGTTTATATTTTCTATTTCTTCCTGGGTCAATCTTGGAAGGTTATCCCTTTCTAAGAATGTGTCCATTTCTTCCAGGTTGTCCATTTTATTGGCATAGAGTTGCTTGTAGTAGTCTCTTAGGATGCTTTGTATTTCTGTGATGTCTGTTGTAACTTCTCCTCTTTCATTTCTAATTTTATTGATTTGAGTCCTCTCCCTCTTTTTCTTGATGAGTCTGGCATTTATCAATTTTGTTTATCTTCTCAAGGAAGCAGCTTTTAGTTTTATTGATCTTTGCCATTGTTTTCTTTGTTTCTATTTCATTTATTTCTCCTCTGTTCTTTATGATTTCTTTCCTTATGCTAACTTTTGGTTTTATTTGTTCTTCTTTCTCTAGTTCCTTTAGGTGTAAGCTTAGATTGTTTATTTGAGATTTTTCTTGTTTCTTGAGATAGGCTTGTATTGCTATAAACTTCCTTCTTAGAACTGCTTTTGCTGCATCCCATAGGTTTTGGATCATCGTGTTTTCATTGTCTTTTGTCTCTAGGTATTTTTTGATTTCCTCTTTGATTTCCTCAGTGATCTCTTGGTTATTTAGTAACATATTATTTAGCCTCCATGTGTTTGTGTTTTTTACGTTTTTTTCCCCCTGTAATTCATTTCTAATCTCATAGCATCGTGGTCAGAAAAGATGCTTGATATGATTTCAATTTTCTTAAATTTACTGAGGTTTGATTTGTGACCCAAGATGTGATCTATCCTGGAGACTGTTCTGTGTGCACTTGAGAAGAAAGTGTAATCTGCTGATTTTGGGTGGAATGTCCCATAAATATCAATTAAAACTATCTGGTCTATTGTGTCATTTAAAGCTTCTGTTTCCTTATTTATTTTCATTTTTGATGATCTGTCCATTGGTGGAAGTGAGGTGTTAACATCCCCCAGTATTATTGTGTTAATGTTGATTTCCAATTTTATGGCTGTTAGCAGTTGCCTTATGTATTGAGGTGCTCCTATGTTGGGTGCATATATATTTATAATTGTTATATCTTCCTGTTGGATTGATCCCTTGAGCACCGTGTAGTGTCCTTCCTTGTCTCTTGTATCATTCTTTATTTTAAAGTCTATTTTATCTGATATGAGTATTGCTACTCCAGCTTTCTTCTGATTTCCATTTGCATGGAATATCTTTTTCCATCCCCTCACTTTCAGTCTGTATGTGTCCCTAGGTCTGAAGTGGGTCTCTTGTAGACAGCAGATATATGGGCCTTGTTTTTGTATCCATTCAGCAAGCCTGTGTCTTTTGGTTGGAGCATTTAATCCATTCACGTTTAAGGTAATTATCGATATGTATGTTCCTATGACCATTTTCTTAATTGTTTTGGGTTTGTTTTTGTAGGTCCTTTTCTTCTCTTGTGTTTCCCACTTAGAGAAGTTCCTTTAGCATTTGTTGGAGAGCTGGTTTGGTGGTGCTGAATTCTCTTAGCTTTTGCTTGTCTGTAAAGCTTTTGATTTCTCCATCGAATCTGAATGAGATCCTTGCCAGGTAGAGTAATCTTGGCTGTAGGTTCTTCCCTTTCATCACTTTAAGTATATCATGCCACTCCCTTCTGGTTTGTAGGGTTTCTGCTGGGAAATCACCTGTTAACCTTATGGGAGTTTCTTTGTATGTTATTTTTCGTTTTTCCCTTGCTGCTTTGAATAATTTTTCTGTCTTTAATTTTTGCCAATTTGATTACTCTGTGTCTTGGCGTATTTCTCCTTGGGTTTATCCTGTAGGGGACTCGCTGCACTTTCTGGACTTGGGTGGCTATTTCTTTTCCCATGGTAAGGAAGTTTTCGACTGTAATCTCTTCAAATATTTTCTCAGGTCCTTTCTTTCTCTCTTCTCCTTCTGGGACCCCTATAATGCGAATGTTGTTGCCTTTAGTGTTGTCCCAGAGGTCTCTTAGGCTGTCTTCATTTCTTTTCTTTCTTTTTTCTTTATTCTGTTCCACAGCAGTGAATTCCACCATTCTTTCTTCCAGGTCACTTATCTGTTCTTTTGCCTCACTTGTTCTGCTATTGATTCCTTCTAGTGTAGTTTTCGTTTCAGTTATTGTATTGTTCATCTATGTTTGTTTGTTCTTTAATTCTTCTAGGTCTTTGTTAACCATTTCTTGCATCTTCTCGACCTTTGCCTGCATTATTTTTCCGAGGTCCTGGATCATCTTCACTATCATTATTCTGAATTCTTTTTCTGGACGATTGCCTATCTCCACTTAATTTAGTTGTTTTTCTGGGGTGTTATCTTGTTCCTTCATCTGGCACATAGCCCTCTGCCTTTTCATCTTGTCTATCTTTCTGTGAATTTCGTTTTTGTTCCACAGGCTGCAAGATTGTAGTTCTTCTTGCTTTTGCTGTCTGCCCTCTGGTGGATGAGGCTCTCTAAGAGGCTTGTGTAAGTTTCCTGATGGGAGGGACTGGTGGTGGGTAGAGCTGACTGTTGCTCTGGTGAGCAGAGCTCAGTAAAACTTTAATCTGCTTGACTGCTGATGGGTGGGGCTGGGTTCTCTCCCTGTTGGTTGTTTGGCCTGAGGCAACCCAACACTGGAGCTGACCTCGGCTCTTTGATGGGGCTAATGAGAGACTCTGGGTGGGCTCATGCCAAGGAGTACTTCCCAGAACTTCTGCTGCCAGTGTCCTTGTACCCAGGGTGAGCAACAGCCACCCCCCCCCCGCCTCTGCAGGAGAACCTCTAACACTAGCAGGTAGGTCTGGTTCAGTCTCCTATGGGGTCACTGCTCCTTCCCCTGGGTCCCGTTGTGCACACTACTTTGTGTGTGCCCTCCAAGAGTGGAGTTTCTGTTTTCCCCAGTCCTGTTGAAGTCCTGCAATCAAATCCCACTAGGCTTCAAAGTCTGATTCTCTAGGAATTCCTCCTCCCATTGCCAGACCCCCAGGTTGGGAAGCCTGACGTGGGGCTCAGAACCTTCACTCCAGTGGGTGGACTTCTGTGGTAGAAGTGTTCTCTAGTCTGTGAGTCACCCACCCAGCAGTTACAGCATTTGATTTTATTGTGATTGTGCCCCTCCTACCATCTCATTGTGGCTTTCCCTTTGTTTTTGGATGTGGGGTATCTTTTTTGGTGAGTTCCAGTGTCTTCCTGTCGATGATTGTTCAGCAGTTAGTTGTGATTCTGGTGTTCTCGCAAGAGGGAGTGAGAGCATGTCCTTCTACTCCGCCATCTTTGTTCCTCCCGTGTCTGTGGCACACTTCTTGACTATTCTTTTCTTTTTCTCTGTTTGCATTTCTGTTTTGGAAGTTTCTTTTGACACTTTTTCATACTCATGAATTCTTTCCTCCTGCATATCTAGTTTACTGATGAGCCCATCAAATGCAATCTTCATATGAATTACTATGATTTTGATTTCAAGCATTTCTTTTGACCCTTTCTTTAGAGTTTCCATCTTTCCACTTACATTATTCATATGTCCTTGCATGTTGTCTGCTTTTTCTATTAGACCCATTAGCATTATTAACTATAGTTGTTTTAGGTTCCTGGTCTGATTATTCCAAAATCCCTACCATAGCTGAATCTCATTCTGATGCTTGCTGTGCATTTTTTACCTTTTTTCATGCCTTGTAATTTTTTGTTGAAAGCTGAACATGATGCTTGGGCTCTAGTTGGAGGGTTGCTCCTGGCCTTCTGTTCCTGGTAGGCTGGTGTTCTCTGTGTTTGCTTGGTTGTAGCTGCAGTTTTCAGGGCAGCAGGATTAGTCTAAGAAGAGTTATTAATTTTGAGTTTGTTCAGCTTTTTTCTTGTAATGACTGAAGTGCCGACTTTCAAGCTGTTTGCATGTCAGACTGGAAACCTTGACCCCAGATTCAGAAACCTGGCTTGCAGATGGCAGGAGGTCCAAGAAGAAAAGGAAGCTTTTGGGCACACTAAATTAAAATTCTAAATCTTATTTTTGTTTTCAGTTTTAGTTTGACAGTCCAGACTATGACCTTGCCTCATCATGTCCTGTATGAATCCTTTCTCGTTATATTACCTTAAATTCCATAGTCTTCTAACTTTTCTGCCACAAGCCCAGCTGAGCCTTTGCTAACATACTGTGAGCACTGGTTTTCAGGTGTATTTTCTGCTAATGTAGAATGACTGGTTGATGCTGATTAAAGTTTGGGAGGTAAGCCTGTTTGGAGATTTATACTCAGATTCCAAAAAACATTGAATTTCACCCAGTATTTAAAAAATTGTAGTAGTTAAGTGGTAGACATTACACATCTTGGCTCTTACAGTTAGTGAATATAAGAATATAAATATTCTGTTTACAAAAGACAATGTAAATGGCTGGGCTTATTGTAATTATTTAGTTTACAAAATATATTAAAAGCCATATTTGAGAGAATGTTTATTGCTGTATTTTCATCTAAAGTAATTCACCTCTTAAATATTTCTTTGAGGTGGGATTCGGCATATTTAAAAACAGATGACTCCCTGTCTTAGGACTTAATGCGCTGGAATTCCTTCTAAAAATATTTACTTTCTTAACTGTTTGTTGTAGAGCTAAAGAACTGTAGCATGTAAGTTAGACATTTTTAGAATTAGTCTCTTTCCTGTGGCAGTTTGTTAATAGATATCTGCTAATAGGTAGAACTTTTTGCAGGTAATAAATTAATACAAATGTACTTTCCATCCTTCTTTCTTTTTAATTTAACTGTGGACATGAACACTTATCAGTACCGTAAGAGAAATCAAAATGGAAATTTAAAAAGTCAGGTAATATGCATAAAATAACTTTATGTTCTTCTTTTCTATATTTCAGTGTTAGCAGAGCATTGAGAAACACCAATATTTGAGTATTATTAGCACAGTAGAGGAAAGGAGACAGATGCTGGAAAGGTAGCAGTGAGGCTAAGGATAAGCATTACAGGAAAGAGGGGTTAATAGGGCCAAACACAGCAGTGAATCAAGCAAGGTAAGGATTAAAATTTTTCCACTGAAAATTTCCCTTTTTTTTTAATTATAAAAATAGGACACTTGACATGAAGGGATTAGCAGGCACTTAACCAAATGAGGTCACTAGGGCACACATAGGAGTATAGTTAGAAAGCTTTGGCAGAACAAGACTTAACTGAAGCAGCAGAGATGGTATTGTATCACTTTCATTCCATAACATAGAACATGAAGTGGATTCTTGTCAGCAGGCATAATTTTTCTTCCAAAAGTCATAGTTGATTTTACCTGATTTGGCAACTGTAAAATCAATCATCTGAATATTTTAGGATAATTGAGTAGAAGGCAAAATCAAGCTTTTTTTTTTTTTTAAACCTCTATCTTTTTTAGGTAAAAAATGCTTCATCATAGAAGGCAGACTTTTTTGCAATCATAGAATGTTGTTTTTGATTGTAGAATAAGACAACTTTTAGGATTTTTGTTGAAAATATAAGTTTTGATTTGAGATGCTTGATTGTTTTATGGCTTTTAAAATATTTTGTTAAAAATTGTTAACAGTGGAAAACTTGAAGAGCAGTCTTTAAACCAAGGTTCTTATGAATCCAAGCTAGAAAAAAAAATAGTATTCCCATATAATGTATTTAGTCACTGTTTATATTTAACTGTGGTTTTGCAAAAGATTAGCTCATAAAAACATTAAAACTTTCTTACTTTATATCTTAAAAGAGATCATTTGAAACTCATTTTAGAAATGAATATTGCAGCTTTATATCTTATCTTTTGCCTTTATTCTGAGGAGCTATTAGTTGCTTTTATAGACTTAGTCTACATCTAAAGACTAATTCTGTAAAGAGGTAAATATCAATATAAACTATAGATATATAAAATTATTTGCATATATAGATATGCTAAGTATACACCTGCTAAACCTGTCAATAGGGACTGATTCTGTAAATGCCTGATGTATATGTCCTCAGTTTTAGAGAAAAGCTTCATCTTGACTTTAGTTGTATGAATCTAATCCTTGGATTTAGGGAGCTGGCTAGAGTAAGTAGCTGACAGCTTTTCTTTTCCAGTTACCCCTGAAAGGTAATTCCCCTATAGCTACAGCTTCCCCCATACATGGAACCATAGGAATATTTGAAAGCATAATATGTAAGTCTCTCCAACTTTAAATCCTGATAACCTTTGTTCCACTTTCTCCTATTTCAGATTGTTTTTAAAAATCGTCATATTCTTCTGTATTCTATACTAGAATATTGTGTTTAGATACAATTAAAGTATGTTATACACAAATTATCTTCTATAACATTTGAAATTGATAACATTTTAAAATTTGACACAGCAATGTGAAGTTTAAGGTAGTACCAGGAAAAAATCCTTCTCTTTGTTAGGATTTCATGGCAATGTTAAGACTTCTTCTATGCCATTGTTTCAAGAAGTATCAAAGATACTTCATATTCATAACTCTAGGGTCCTTTTAGTCTACCTGATGAGTTGGTTTAAGGATGTCCATGTTTTTAAATGTTGTCCTTACCGCCTATATTGTGATTATGAAGTTGAAATTTTTTACTTAAAGTTATAACTCCGGTCCGCTAACATTCCATGTTGTCTTTACATTTGCTTGGTATGTGGAGAATTTGGAATGTCCCATAGTTGATACTTTGCTCACAACCAGCACTGCTCTGAATCTGTTTTCTCTTTTATTGAAAAATTTCTTCTTAACTTGGGGTTTGAAAATATAAATGTTACCCTTTTTTCCAGATACCACAGAATCCACAAAATGTTATTGTTGTCAGCTTACGGGAAAACTAGGTGACTAATCCAGCTCATATGAACAAGAAGAGCAGGGGCTTCTTCACTCCACATATGCTTATGATTTAAGCGTTGCCAACTTTCAGAAAACCAGTTGCAGCCTCCATGTGACTCAGTTGTAGCCACGTTCTCCTCTCTTCCGCTAAACCGCTATATACCTCTTTTCTCTTCTGATCTGGTAGAGTCACCCCTGGGAAAAGAAAACTTGGTGCATTCATGAAACTATGTCGATAAATTGTCAGTTGACTTACTTCCTTTAAAAATTTTTATTCCTTTTGAATTTTGTGGAACTTTGTGAAGTTTCTTACTATTTAACAAGCCTAGCTTTGAAAAGAGTTAGAGCTATACCAATAAATAATCTTGAAATAGGAATTTCCACCAATCACATGCCCATTCCTTCTTAAGACCTTCTTATTTTATATTACCAGAAAGTAAAAGGTCCTTTCCTGAAATTTTGTGTGGGGTCTCTTGTTAGATTTAAAAAAAAAATTTCTTAGCCTAGCCACAACCTTTCCTTCATTTGAAATTAACTCAGTGTTTTGGCATTGATGATACATATACCTTGTTTGGATTTTTAAAATTTCCCCTCCAAAAAAATGGCATCCCTATTCTTTTTACTAGTATAGAACAATAATTAACTCTTACATGTTTTGATCTTTATTATAAACTGTTGAACAACTTGGAAACTTTTCTTATCCTATTTTAAGAGTTGCATGGGTAGGTCCTTCAGTATTCTTTTCAACTCTTTTTGGGCCACGAAGAGGTATTTTTGAGTTAAATAAGAATGATAAATTTACGTATTGAGATTATGCATCTTCTTCTCAGAGACCATTAGTTTATAATAGTATGTTAAATTTCTGAGAACTCAAGTGCTGAGTGAAGAGACCTGTTTTGTTTTACCTAGTGTTTCTCAAAACCCTAGTGCAAGAATTGCTGTTTTTGCAAACTTCCTGTTAACATACTGTAGCACAAGGTTCTGAGACACCCAGTTTCTCAGATGTTCCTAATCATTAAAGTAGTGATCACTTTCGCAGAAGAAAGTGTAATGGTTAAATGAGATTTGTCCTGCATGAAGATCAAGCTTTTATTTTATTTTGAGGGAATTTTAGGGAGAAGAGGGATTTTGATCACTCACCTGGAAATCTGGAACCTAATCTGTTCTGTACTTTAGCTAACAACTACAATAAGAAATGAAGAGTGGTGATTTAGACGATAAGTTATAGTATGTAAGAGCAGATATAGCCTGGTTAAAAGTAGATTTTAATAGTACATATGTCTTAGAAAACGCAATAGGAATTTATTATGCAGATCGATCCAAGTATGGTAATGTCACTCATTTTACTGACAAGATAGTGCATATCTTTTTCTCTTTCTACCACTTGCTCTAGCATTGTTTTTTGATGCATTATCTTGGTTTTTTGTTCCATTGGATGGATAAAGTATGGGATATATGATCTATTTGCACAAGTGGATTACAGAGGTCAGTAGGCCCAGAAATATATACTTCTGGGTATATATTTCATCCAGGGTTTTGGAACAATACAGGTTTATTTTTCTTGCTCTGGAGAAATACAGAATTTTGGAATGAGACAGAAAAAATATTTCAAAAGGTTAATGGAGACTTTTATTTTTACAAGCATTTACTTATTCAGAAGTTTATATTTGGCCAAACTCCTAGTCTTAAAACCGAAGATAAGGAATAGAATCTCATTACAATAAATGTTTGACTGGGTCATTCTTAAAGACTTAATGTTCCTCCAAATTCTCATTCTCCTGGTCTCTGAGGACAAGAGTGCAGGAAGAATGCATTAGTTACTACACTTCTTTCCCGATCTTTCTTCATAGACAGATATCATTTTGACCTTTAATTATTGTAAATTTTAGAAAATTATTGATGAAAAAAGGGGGAACTGGTGTGTATTTCTGGGAAAATAATTTTAGGGGAAAAAAGCCAATCTAAAAAAGAATACCAGCTATGTTTTGACTTCTTCATTATCTTGGAAACAATTTATGATATTGTTTAACTGATTCTTAGTATCTCCCCTTAAGTAAACTAACACAACACTCTCAAGATTTGTGGACTATGAAATTCAAATATATGATACTCTTTTATTATAGAGAAGACAATTGATCAAAGCCTCCCAAGAATGTTTCTCAAGTTTTACGGTTTGTATTCTTTAATGTTACTTGTCTGTGTATTTTATTATAAGCAAAACAAAAAAAAATGGTAGAGGAACAAGTTTTAGAATATAGATTAATCATTGACAAAGAGAATCAGGCTGGAACTATTTATCATCACTGAGTATTTTATTTGAGATAACCCTACATGTTAGAATAACACCTATATGAATATACACACATATCTAAGGAAAGGACCAGTAAATTGTTCCCAGATCATTGTTTACTAAATCATGGTTTCATATATCCCCAAGCCTAATCACAGCTCTTGTGATAAATAAGGAAATCACACTTGGTGAACAAAAACTAATATTTAGTGAATGCTTATTGTGTGTCAGAGATTGTTCCATCCAAGGGCATATATTAATTTAATCACACCTATGAGGTAAGTACTATTATTATTCCCATTTTAAAGATGAGGGAGCTGAGGTGTAGGGAAATAAATAACCTGTCCAATGTCCAGAGTTACTAAGACGTAGAGCTGGGATATAAATTCAAGCCATTTAATTCAGTAGAGGCTTGAGCTCTGATCTACTCCATCAAGATATCAGTTTGAGTTTTCCATAATGCAGTTCCTGAGGTGGAGTTGAAATATGAGGAGTATATTGGGGGTAATGCCTATGAAACTGGGAGGGAGAAGGATTGAGCAGGGAAAGCCTTCAGACCAGTGCACATCTGGGAAGCAGAACTGGACAGAGGGCTCCTCGGACTGTAATATATATCTGACAAAGTCTCAGCCAACGCAGTGGGAGCCGAGAGCAGAGATTGCTTGTTCAGTGAGTTCCGCACTGAGTGGAAATGGCCAGCCCCTTGTCCTACTGCCGTGCTCTGTCACTGACCAGGGACTCATCGGGAAGAGCATGGCCTGGACGGATTGCTGCGGCCCATCTTAAAGCTGCGGCTGGAGACAGTTATCTGACTGCGCTCCTACGCAAGTTCTTTCTTGAAGGGCAATCCGAGCAGCACGTTTCCATGGTTGCCCGACATCATCCTGTCACCTCACAGATACCAAATGCCATTTCACATCCATTAGATGGGCAGAAATGTTTAAATCTGACAGTGCCACACGCTTGGGAGGCTGTAGATGAATATGTCTACTGCTTGCCGGAGTGTAAATTCATGAAACACTTTGACAATATAAATATATTATGATCATCTGATCATAACCTACTGCGCAGCACTTGCACCACAGAGAAACTCCTTCATGAGGAGACACGTACAGAAATGTTCACAGTAGCAGCATTTGTAGTGGTGATAAATTGGAAGCAATCTAAATGTCCATCAATAAGAGGATTGATCATTTGTGCCATATATATATATATATATACACACACACACATATATAGAGAGTTTGCAGTATTGTACAGTACATAAAAATGGAATGAACCAGTGTTTCGTATGTCCACCTGAATATATCTAAGAACCAGAGAATTAAGGAAAAAATTCCAAAAGGAGACATTTTAACTCAGCCTGAGCTCTTAATCATGGCACCCATACTGTCATTTCACAAGGATCAGATACCATTCAACATCCATCAGATTCATATATAATTATCCATGTACATAAAGTTTAAAAGAAATGTCATGTTTGCTTTTGGATATTATACATTTGTAGTAAAGGTATAGCATGCCTGGGAATGATAAACATCAAATTTAGGCGAGTGGTTACCTGAGGGAAGTAGGATCAAGGAGGGGCACAGGGAGTTTCAAGTGATGTGTGACCTTTTTGTGGTCTGAAATAAAGACGGCATAATGTTAATATTTCACAGAATTATGTAGTGGAACACATGGATGTTAGTGAATGTTCTCTAATGCTTTTCTCTGTGGTTAAAATGTTTTGTTAATAGGTGGGTATTTAGTAGTGAAACCGTAGGTGTGCATCTAAAACTTACTTTCACATGCAGGCATCCTATCTGCAGATCCAAATAAAATAATCCATTCAAGGAAGATCAATGCCATTTCACTGAAATCCTTTGTTAAAAAGTTTTATGACATGAAAACATAAATCTATTTTAAAAAAATCTTTGCCTGGCAGGCTTTTTATAGAAATTAACAAAATGGTTCAAAATGTTTATGGAAATATAAAGGACCTAGAATAGCTAAAACAATTTTGAAAAAAAAGAATAAAGTTGGAGGACTTATACTCCTTGATTCTAAGACTTAAACTACAGTAAACCAAGATAGTGTGATATTGGTATAAGACAGTAGAACAATAAAGCAGAATAGATCAGTGGAAAAGAATTTAAAAATCCAGAGATAGGCCCATGTGCAGATGGTTAATTGATTCTAGATAAAGTACCAAAGTAATTCAGTGGGGATAAGATAGTCCTTTCAAGAAATAGTCTTGGAACAATTAGATATCCATAAGGAAAAAAACGAATCTCAACCTTTATCTCATACTTACCCCACAAAAATGAATTCAAAGTGGGTCATAGACCTAAATGTAAAGCTAAAGCTATAAAACTTTTAAAAGAAAATATACAAGAAAATCTTGGTGCCTTTGGGTTTGGCAAATATTTCTTATAGAAAGCACAAGTCATAAAAGAACAAGGTTTTAAATGGAACTTAAAATTGAAACTGATGCTCTTCAAAAGATGCTGTTCAGGAAATGACAAAGCAAGCCACAGATTGGGGGAAAGAGTTATAATACATGCATCTGATGAATGCCTTCGATCCAGAATATATTTAAAAAAAAAAACAAAAAACAAAGCTCTTACAGCTCAAGATAAAGAACTCAATTTTTTAAATTGGGCTAAAGATTTGAAACAAGGCTTCACAATGATCATTAAGCACATGTAAGCTCCTTAGTCATCAGGGAAATGCAAATTAAAATCAAGTGAGGTGCCATTACATACCCATTAGATGGTTAGAGTTTAAAAGTCTGATGACAACAAGTGTTGGTGAGCATTTCCAACAACTGGCACTCTTATACATTGTTGGTGGGAGTGTAAAATGGCAGAACCACTGTGGAAAAGTATTCAGCAGTTACATTTTTTTTTTTTTTTTTTTTTTTTTTTTGCTGTACGCGGGCCTCTCACTGCTGTGGCCTCTCCCGTTGCGGAGCACAGGCTCCGGACACACAGGCTCCGCGGCCATGGCTCGCGGGCCCAGCCGCTCCGCGGCATATGGGATCTTCCGGGATCGGGGCACGAACCCGTGTCCCCTGCATCGGCAGGCGGACTCTCAACCACTGCGCCACCAGGGAAGCCCACATTTTTTTATATACCTATCATGCTACCGAGGAATTCCATTCCCTGGTATTTTCAAAAGATAAATGAAAACTTTAAACTATTCATGGCAGCTTTATTTGTAAGATCCCCAAACTGCAATCAACCCAAATGTCCAGATGTCATAATATACCCAAATTGTGGTATAGCCATATAATGGAATAGTATGAAGGAATAAAAGGAACTAACTATCGATTTATGCAATAACATGGATGAATCTCCAAAAATCAAGCTGAGCAATAGAAACCAAATACGAAAGATTTCTTGTATATTATTCCACTTATATGAAATCTGGAAAAGACAAAACTAATCTATAGCAGTAGAAAGTAGATCAGTGGTTGTCTGGCGCCATTGTTGGGCTGAGGATTGATTAGAATGGGCTACAAGAGAGCTTTTTGGAGTGTTTGAATATTCCATATCTTACTTGTAGAGATGGTTTGATGGGTATACAGTTATCAAAACTAATCAAATTTTTTTAACTAAAATGGGTGCCTTTTATCCTATGTCATTAAAGTTGATTTTAAAGAAAGCAAGGCACAGAAAAAGTCTTAGTCTGACATAAAACTGTTATAGTACCTCATTTATTGAAGTGACTTTATAGATTTTGTTATTTATTATTCCGTATTTAGATTTTCCAGTCACTTTCAGTATTTTTCTCCTTTCTAAAGAATGTTCTACCTTTTGGCAGTTTCATTGCATAGTAGAGAACCTAAAGGAGTATGAAAAACAAAAAAGAAGAATGCAACATTTGAATTGGTCAGTTAAGGCTGTTTCAGTGAAGAGGGTGTTGAAACTGTTGGTTTATTATAAAAGGTTATCAAATATCATATATCTGGGTTACTGTTCTCCAAATATTCTACAGTGGGTTATCAATGGTGAAGTGGAACACATATAAACAATATTTATGTGTATATTTAAAAAGAACGAAGATATGAGAAATTGATTCAGTATTCTCTTGACTTTATCAGTCTACTATTGCTCAGAAGTAAGAACGGAATTCTAATACTCTTACACATGTGAACTGTAATTATCTTTTTTCAGAGTATTTATGTTTCTTGCACATCTATGAAAAACGGGTGTGTCAAAATACTCCTATCTGGACAATGCAAAATTTATATATCCTGCCATGTATGCCTACCTCATTAGTAGTCATAGTTTTATTCAGAAATCTCTTGTCAGAGAGGCTACACCTGTTCTCCATCTGGACTGCACCGAGAGCAAAATTATCAGATTTTTATTTCCTCACTTTCCACTATCAGGTTGGTAAAAGTCAGACTTTTTCAAAACCTGAGTACTTTGCATAGTAATAGGTGGTTTGTGTTGTTAAGGATCTCTGTTGAGTATATTTTTTCAATTCTTTTTATTGATTCAGAACTGCAAAAGGAGTTCCCAGAAAGGTAGTGGAAAAACTGAGAATTTGACCCAAAAGAGTCAGTTTATGAAGAAGCAGAACTCAAATGTAGGTAGTTAGATTCTAAGACCATGAGATAATTAACTTCACTTTAAGTGTTGTTTTTCAGTAAGTACTGTTTTAGGCACAGAAATACTTTGCCTTGGTTTGTATTTCTCAGTGATACCAGAATAAAATTATTAGTTTACAAATGATAAGTTATCATACTTCCATATACCCTTGTCCAAAATCAGATTTTGGAAATATGTCAGTTTGGCAGAGAAAGAGTTGCATTCTTGAAAACTTAGACTGAAATATGTGTACTTGTTAATTCAAAAAAGAGTCAGAATCATTTAAAAGTGATTTAATGCAAAAGGAAGTCAAAACAATTCTTCAAACTATGTCAGGTTTTGTCCCTAAGAATTGTTCAGAATTAAGTAGGGACTCTGCCATAGAATTCTAATTTTAGTGTATTAGATTAAATCACTTCAACTAATTATTGAGCTATTTTAAGGGGAAAAGAAGGCATTGACATACAGGTAAATGTACCCATACAGGTGCCAATACAAACAATCTTAAAGCAGTTTGGGCTTAAAAGACCTTCAGGACCAATGGAACATATGATGAACTTATAGTTCATGGGGTTCCCAGTATGTGGGAAGAAAAGAGCTTATTAATAAAACAGGGAACATGATATTTTTGGCATTTTTATTAGTATTAGGGAATAATACTTCCGTAAGAAATACTATTAATATGGAAATGTAAATAGACGTAACTTCAAGGACACATTACTGGTAGGTGGGTTCTGATTATGGAGAATGGTTAGTGTTCAAACTTTGACATTAGTCCAGACGATTGTGCCAGAGAGGCCCGATTTGTAATTTACATTGGGTTTGTGCCTTCAGCTATTTCCAAACGTAGAGTTCTCAGACTTTTCTTGAATAATATACATAGATTTCTCTTATTCAGTGGCATAAGAATGGATATCATCTTTCAAAGTTTTTATTTTAAGTAGTGGTACATGCAAAGTCCTTTTTCATTTTTACAATGATTTTGAGGTTTCACTATAAAGTAGCATGATTGATTTTTTTTTTTTTTAAAGTTAGATGCGAATGAGAGTTATCTCTTTTAGGTAATACCCTGGAACTCTGTACAATGATTACTGCCGATGTTTATAGTACTTTTGGAATGCCTCTTTGAATATTGTATTTAGAACCTATAGCAATTCTTTTAAATATCACAATGATGGCATTTAAAGAAAAATCCTTTGAGACTGATAGTGATTCTTGAGAACAGTCAGAACGAGAATATTGATCCAAGTCAGTATTTGGACCTAGTTCTTGTTCTCAAAATATTTCTTCAGATTTTTTTTTTTTTTACTGCTAGTTAAGAAAGAGGGAAGAAAATTACCTACAAGATAGAACTATAAAGTAATAAAACTGATTTTAAAGTCACTTTGAAAGTAGTTGAGCAGTTTGCAGCATCATTGGATAAATAAATAGTCTGAAAGTGGATACTCTAAAGGATAGTATGCATATTCACTTGAATATATAAATTCTGACAAATGTCTCTGGAAATATTCTGTATTTTATAGTATGAAATAAGAGGATTTTTTCCTACATCAAAAAAGTCTCCTGGTATCATAAAAGTGGCTGTTGTAGTTGGGGTTCCTGGCTTTTCTCTTAGGTGACAATACTCACTAGTGTCTCCAAGGACCTTTCTAGCTTGAAAGTTTTATGGCTCTGATAATTTGCAGCAAAATCACATACAGTTCTCTCTGCTGCTCAAAACCTGATCCCTAGTGTTTTGTGGAAGTTGCTGGCTTTTAAAAATAAACAGTTTGATCTAGTCTAAATTGGGAAGGAGACACAGACAGATTTAGTGATTCAAACTGCAGAAGTAAATGACATGATTGAGGTTGGGGATAAGGTGTTTACCGGAACGTGCATTTGAGGAGACTTTTAACTCTCTATAGTAAGTTTGCAGATGGAGTTTATAAAAGCATTTTCTGAATTTCTGCATCCTTTATGTGAAGGCATTCTGGGCATGGGAAATGGTGCAGAGTAGAAATGGAGGATTGAAGCACAAATGGCGATGTTGAAACAGAGATCCGTCCGTTAGAGCCGAAGCTGCCCTTACGATCTGAGCCTGTACTGGTGCTACCTCAACTCATAGACACCAGGATGCAACCTTCCCCCTGCCATACACCCACCTCCTTGCACTCCATCTGTGCAGTCCATTACGTGGCCTCTGGACATAATTCTTAGAAAGCCTTACTTCATATTACTGTTATACTTGGTCTCCCGTTATAATGTAAAAATAACATCTCATTTGTCTAATTCCATATACCGTTTCACATACTTCATGCCTTTTCATACTTTATGTTTTGCATTTCCTCTCCCCTAAACCAAACTGCCAACATGCCCTTCCCTCTCAAAACTTTCCACTCTGCCTTTGGAAACCTGTTTCTTAATAAAGCCTCCGTAACTTCTTCACTGGATGGTCCCTTTACCTTCTTGCTTTCCTAAAACATGGCTCTCATTTAAGACCTCCACTGTTCCTGCAGTGCTTTCAAAGA
Organism: Mesoplodon mirus; assembly: GCF_964341445.2. NCBI lineage: Eukaryota > Metazoa > Chordata > Mammalia > Artiodactyla > Ziphiidae > Mesoplodon > Mesoplodon mirus. The sequence continues at coordinate 98,221,968 of NC_138986.1, read as the reverse complement.
GTGATGCTTGTTGGTCCACACAGTGTTTTAGGGTTGGGAGGTGAGATCAGTGCCTTCTCCCCTCTGTCCTTTCAGACTATTAGTCCTTCATCCTTTTTTAAAAATTCTATTTTTATTTATTTGTTTGTTTGTTTGGTTATGGCTGTGTTGGGTCTTCGTTGCTGCGTGCAGGCTTTCTCTAGTTGCGGCGAGTGGGACTACTCTTCGTTGCGGTGCATGGGCTTCTCATTGCGGTGGCTTGTCTTTGTTGCGGAGCACGGGCTGTAGGCGCACGGGCTTCAGTAGTTGTGGCACGGGCTCAGTAGTTGTGGCTCACGGGCTCTAGAGCACAGGCTCAGTAGTTGTGGCACATGGGCTTAGTTGCTCCACAGCATGTGGGTCTGTGGCTCCCGGACCAGGACTCGTGCCCGTGTCCCCTGCCTTGGCAGGTGGATTCTTAACCACTGCATCACCAGGGAAGTCCAGTCCTTCATCCTTATGTAAGCCCCTCACCTTGGCATCTTTGGTGTTTATGCCAATTAGGGTTATCTTATCTCTATCTTCTCCCAGTTTCCTAACTACCCTCCTCTAATTCTTACCTGTTTTCAAAGCCTTGCTCTCAACCCACTTTCACTTCCATGTGGATGATGTGTTTTGTTGGCCTTTCTTGTTCTTAGGATCTTCATTTCTAATGGCCTTCGGCCCATACCACTTTAGACACCCACTCATGGCTACCTCATGGGCCTTATCTTCACAGGCAGCTGCTCAAACCCTGACATACTAAAGTAACACACCTTAATTTCTCACAACAGCTTCCTCTGCTGGCGTGTCACTGAGGTTGCTCCAAAGCAGCGTATCCAAAGCAGAACTCATGATCTTCCTGACCAAACCAGCTTCTTCTCCTGACATGTCCTTTTTTTTTTTTTTTTTTAATATACTCCATCGTCTACCAAGTGGCCCAAGCTAGAAACTTGGAATTCATCCTTGATTTCTTCTCTCTCATCATCTACTCCTCTTCACTTAATATAGTCCCTTCTGTCTCCTGAATATTTCTCGAATCCGCCCACTTCTCCCTCTCCCCATTCTCATTCCAGGGGCAGACCTGGGGTTTTGCCGCAGCCTCCTAAGGAAACTTCCTGCATTTGGTCCTCCCCCTCTCTAATCCATTCTTTACCCTGACCACACAGAGTTAGTCTAAAATGCAAAGTGATCATGTCACACTCCTGTTTAATATCCTATTTTTAGGATCAGGTACAAACCCCTCAACACAGGTTAGACGGCCTCCACCATCTTGCCCTCCTTACCTCTCTAGCCTTAATTCTTGTCTCTTCCCCTTCAAACCCTGTGATTCAATCGTATTTAATTTATTTCAGTTCTTGAAATATGCCAGAATTTCAAGTTCTCGAAATATGCCAGAATAAATATGATTTATTGAGTCCTGGGCCTTTGAGCATGTTCCCTGTTTCTCACAAATTCTTTCCCTTTCTCTTAACTTGACAAACTCCTACTCATCCTTCAGACTTTAGGTTCCTCTAGAAAGCCTTTGTTAATTCTCTTAATTCTGGGTAGGTGCCCCTGCTCTGTTTTGGAATCCTGAACTTCCTGTTACAGCACTTACCACACTGCATTATAATCTCCTACTTACTGTATCCGCCCCAAGACTACAAACTCTGTGAGGGCAGGAATGTGTCAACAGCACCGAGAACAATTCCTGACCTCTGGTAGGTGCTCAGTATATTATTTGATAAATGAACAAATAAGGGAAGAATACGGTTTCTTTTTGAGAATAGGGGGAGATAAGTTTATAAGAGCTCTCATTACACAAGACCTGCTTTAAAATAGGATGAAAACTTTTACTGTGTAAACTGCTTTCAGTGGGGAAGTAAACACAAGCAAGGAGACTAACTAGGAGATTGCAGTACTATTGCAGTGATGTGGTCCAAAGAGCCTGAACTTGAATTGAGGCACTTGGAATAGAAAGCTTAACAATTACTGTGAAAGGTGTAATCATTAAAAGGCATAACAGAACTTGACCACTAGGGTGTAAGGTAGGAGGCAAAGTAGAAATTGATTACAGTATTTTGGCGTTGGTAGAAATAGGAAGAGTTTGGATAATACGTTTTGTAAGGAAAAAAGTTCAGAATTTCTAGGAGTTTTACATTCACATATTAAAATCATTAGAGAAAAGATTTCACTGATTTTGGAGGCAAGAAGTAATTTTTAAACTTTTTTTAGTAAATATACTAAATAGAAATTCTAGTTATAAATGCAGTTTCAGAATCTGTTGAATTTTAAGGAACTTAAATTTTAACAAACTCTGCTGTGTTTTCTGAGAAGTAGATGACAACCAAAGAAAATGGTTTCATTTTGTTTATGTTTCATTGTTTGTCCTTGGTGTAAAAAAGTTGTGAATTTTTTGATACTATAAATACTTTTGATACTATAAATAACTGAATAAGAATGGTTAACAATATATTAAAATATTATCTTATAAACATGTATTCCTCATTTAAAAAAGATTCATAATATAATAGGTCTCCACATCTTTCTTACTATCTTCTTGGCTACATGGAGTTTCTTTGAAAGATTAACAACAGAGATTATAGATTTAGAAGTTATTCATGTAAAGATGATTACTGAATCCCTAAGAATAGGTGAACTTGATAAGGGAAGATTATAGGAGGAAAAGAAAGAAAGAAAGGATGATTACTGCTGAATGTTCATAATTTCCAGTGTCACAGGGAATAATTAAGAGGTGTCAGCAAAATATAACAAAGAATGATAAGAGAAATGAAAGATATATCTAAGTGTTAGAAAATAATACAGAAGTAACATTGTAGGAACTGGAGCCATATTACAGTGGGTTAACAAATGAGTGAACACATTTCTGTTCTTAATTCTTACCGACAAGGAAGAATTAAACTTGAGTGGTTCTTGGCCAAAGAGAACTTCAGTCAACTTCAAATTACTTATCCTGGCATTCAAGACTATTCATAATCTGAAATTCAGCAGCCAATATTGATCTTCTAAAGTTCCTCAAACTATTGTCCTCAGGGTCCTCCAGCACAAACTCTGAGACCTCTGTGTTTTTTTTCCCCACCTCACTCTTTTCCCCATTGGATTCCTACCCAGGGCCCTGTTTAAGCCTCAACCTAATTCATGCTGTCTTCCCTAAATCCTATAGTGATCTCTTTGTGAACTGCTGGTTTTGCTTTTAATTTGAACCTTCTTTAAATTTTCTAATTGTATCTTTTGTCTTCCCAATGAGACGGTAAGCATTTTAAGGGCAAGATCCGTGTTTCCTATTTACTGCTCAGTTTCCTCAGTTACATTTTTAAAAGTGAGTAATACATTATCGCTAAGGTACCCATCAGAGGTAAAATGCTCTGGATCTTGAATGCTGCATAACGCCATGTATGTAATAAATACTAAAAAAAAATTTATTAAATCAAAATATGCTTGGTCGACCTGATTACAGTGAATTCTTGATAGTTTATAATCAAAGAAAGACTAATGTTTTCACCAACATCTGTCCATATACTTTATGTTATAAAATACCTAGTATATGGAATACATACAAATACTGTGTTGGTAGTTTTATGATAAAATTATGACTCCCTTATTTTATCATTACAGTCCTTTTCTTTCTAAACATACTGTTCACTTCATTGATGGCAACATCGGTGCTCTGTGGAAGCCAGTATATAAAGTTGTTAAAACCATGAACCCTGTGGTTCAGTCCAGGTCCTACAACTTATTAGCAGTATGAACTCAACCATGGCCCTAATCTCTCTGAGCTCCAGTTTCTTCATCCATAAAATGAGTAATAACTACTTTCCTCACTGGGTTGCTGAGAGTTAAAGGAGATAATCCCTATAAAGTGTGGAGCTCTGTGCCTGGCACTTAGTAAGTGCCGTCACTGTAATTAGGGTTTTGTCTAATTTAACAAAGCCACAAGAGAAAGTTCTCTGTAGTTTTTACATGTTAATTTTATGGGTGGTATTTCTGTTAACTTCTAAAACCATTTACACCCACTATTTTATGTGATATTTTGATCATAAAATAGTAGGTTCTTTTCATAGTCATGTAGAATCCAATTGGCTAAAGTCCCTGTGTTCCACTGCTTATAATTTCATAGCGACAAGACTGGTTCAATCTGGAACAAAATATCCCTTCCATGGCTTTCTTTTATTATATGATGCAAGATGCTTGTATCACAAAATGAATTCAGGGTGCCTCTCCCTATATCTTTAGGACTCAAATCAGAGTTAATTACCAAGTAGAGAAAATTGATGAAATGAAAACTGATAGGCAGTATTCTCTAGGGGATGATTCTAAAATATCCTTTTGTAAATGATGAGGTATCTTGTGCACCCTTTTACTACCTATGCCTATTCCCAGACTTCACTTAGTAAACATTATAAATTTATAGGCTGACCACATTGTATCCTAAACACTGAAGGCAAGCCATATTGTGAGGATTTCATTTTAACCACAGAGAAATTGTAACCAGCCCCAAACCACAGGACCAAGTAAGTAGTAGTTCCAGGAATAGAACTGAGAAGGCTCTGATTCCTCCTCACATCCTGTGACCACAAGGTTCTGCTGCTTTGGTACATAATAACAGATCATCTGGTGCTGCTGGACCACAGTACATGACACATCAGGAGCAAACCATAGGGCACTGAAAACACACAGCCTTTACTTTCTAAAGGGCTTCTTAGAAACCAGAGAGGGGGGGAAGGAGCCATGATGAGCACCAGATGATTCTTGACCGACATTTGTGTTTGGGGTAATCAGTTGCTACCACAAAGTTTGCCTCTCTGATAAGGTTGTTAAAAAAAAAAAAGGTAATGATTTATAACCATGAAGATGCTTTTACCCATTCTTAATATTTGAGTTATTTTTAATCAAGATAGCTAAAGAGTTTCCTAGAATGACATCGTGTGTATGAGAAGCATAAACATTTTATGTTCCTTTGAAGAATTGACCCACTCCCCATTTTACTTTAAAAGTTTTGCTTCTTTGCCTTTAGTTGATTTCCAGAGCACTGACATGGTTGTGTTGAAGTACTTGTCCTGCTGTATTGTTGCTGTGTGGGGAAGAAATTTGCCAACCTGCTCACTGTGTCGTGCCAGAAGTATAGCTTACTTATCCTTATTATTTTATATGGATATGAATTACTTGTATTTACTTATGTTTTGTTTTGTTATATCACAGACTTTTTTTTCTGGGATTATTTCCTTTCTCTCTGAAATACACCCATTAGTAAATGTCCTTTAGTAAAAGTCTTGGCTTTTGTTTATCTAAAGGCGACTTTGTTTCAACCGTACTCTTGAAGAATAGCTTTGCTAGATATACTATTCTTGAATGATATTTATTTTCTCTTAGGCTTTGGAAGGTATTATTTCACTGTTTATGGCTTCTATTGTTACTATTAAGTAATAGAAAATATCTAGCGATTATGGAGTACTTAGTGCCAATCTTTACACATTGAACATTGGCACTTATCGCTTCATTTAATCCTGATAATATACTTATGATAATATGCCATTGTTATTCTTATTTATTCTGAGGGAGAAACAGAGGCACAGTGACAGAATTTCATTCCAGGATCTCTGACTCTAGAGGCCATTTTTTTTTTTTTTTTTTTTTAGTTGAGGTATAGTTGACATATAACATTATTTTAGTTTCAGGTGTACAACGTAATGATTCAGTATTTGTATACATTGCAAAATGATCACCACAGTAAGTCTAGTTAACATCCATCACCATACATAGTTATAAAAAAGTTTTTACCTTTTAAGATCTACTCTCAGCAACTTTCAAATATGTAATACAATATTATTAACTAGTCACCATGCTGTACATTATATTCCCAGGACTTATTTACTTTACACCTTGACGTTTGTCGCCTTTGATCACCTTCACCCATTTCACCCCACCCCCCACCCCCTTCTCTGGCTATCACCAAAAATTCTCTGTATGAACTTTTTTTTTTCTTCTTGTTTGTTTGTTTTTAGTTTCCATATATACGTGAGAGCATACGGTATTTGTCTTTCTCTGTCTTACTTATTTCACTTAGCATAATGCCCTCAAGGTCCTTCCATGTTGTTATAAGTGGCAAGATTTCATTTATTTTTTTATGCCCAAATAATATTCCATTGTGTATATATGCCATATTTTCTTTATCCATTCATCCACTGATGGACACTTAGGTTGTTTCCATATCTTGGCTATTGTAAATAATGCTGCAGTGAACATGGGGATGCAGATATCTTTTTGAATTAATATTTTCATTTTCTTCAAAGAAATACCCAGAAGCGGAATTGCTGGATCATACAGTAGTTCTATTTTTAAATTTTTTTGAGGAACCTCCATACTGGTTTCCATAGTGGCTGCACCAATTTACATTGCCACCAACAGTGCATGAGGATACCTTTTTTTTCACATCCTTGCCAACACTTGCTATTTTTATCTTTTTGTGGTAAGAGCCATTCTAACAGATATGAGGTGATAGCTCATTGTGGTCTTGATTTGCATTTCTGTTGATTAGCGATGATTAGCGATGTTGAGCGTCTTTTCATGTACCTATTGGCCATCTGTATATCTTCTTTGAAAAATGTCTTTTCAGATCTTCTGCCCATTTTTTAATTGGAGGGTTTTGGTTTTTTACTATTGAGTAGAGTCTATGTTTTTAAACTGCTAACACAGCCAAGCAAATACTTAAAAAAGAAGAATGAGAGATAAATAGTATTACTAAATATTAAAGTCACTTAAAAACTATAGTAGTTAAAATAGAGGCATTTTTCAGTGGATAGAGAGATTAATAGATTAATCATTACTATTATAGGCTATCATTATCGAGCAGTACCAACATGCTGTGCCTGTTTTCTCATCTATAAGATGAGAATAATAATAGTGCCTGCCTCATAGAGTGGTTGTGAAGAATAAGTGAGTGTACACACACACACACACACACACACACACACATGTGTACACACACATATTAAGTTAAAAAATAGTTGTTGTCATTAGCCATAGTAGAATAAAAGAGAAAAGCACAGAAAACTGACTCTACTATGTATGAGAATATAGTATCTGATTACAGGTGATGAGGGGAAAAGATAGGCTATTAAGTAGATGGTGCTGGCATAGTTGAGTGAATTATATAGAAGTCAGAAATTTTTATCTATATTTTTAAAAAATCTACATCTAAACAGTGAAAGATAATACCAGCTGTAGAGGTTAATCATTTTCTATATCCATGATATCACTAGAGGAAATTTTTGATTAATAGTTAAATAAACGTGTATGGAGAAGATTGTAATAAGCATACCATCAAGGGCAGAAGCTATAAATAAGAAGATGGAAAGATCTGACTATATAAAAATTTAGAATTCCTTTTGTAAAAACAAACAGGAATGCTGTGTAAATGATTTTTTTAACATCTTTATTGGAGTATGATTGCTTTACAATGGTGTGTTAGTTTCTGCTTTACAACAAAGTGAATCAGTTATACATATACATATGTTCCCATATCTCTTCCCTCTTCTGTCTCCCTGTGTAAATGATTAACGACACAGTATGCTAGAGTAAGGAAGCCACATGCACCATATATAACAGGAAGTTAATATTCTTAATATGTGAAGAACTCTTATGAAACAATAAAAGACCATAAAAATAGAAAAACAAACCAAAGACCATATAATCTTCCAGGAAGAATTACAAATGACCAATGGACATAGAAAAAGGTGCTAAGGTTCATGAGTAATCAAAAAAAAAAAAAGAAACAAAAATTCAGGAAACAGTCTTCACCTTGAATTTTACAGTGATTTAAAAAGATAGACCTTCAGGGACATAATAATAATATGTAAATAACTGCAATGAAAGAAAAACAGATGATTTACAAAGTATTTTGTTGGATCAGAAGAAAGAGACCGCATCTACATTATGATATCAGAATGTGGTAGTGTGAGGCTGTCTTTGAAGTATAGGCATAATATTAACAAGAAGTGAAAAGTGAGGGAAAGTTTGTCACCCTCTCTTTTGAGAGGTTTGGCAGTAGGTGGAAAGAGAGATAAGTAACCAAAGCTTTGGCTTTGTCATGGTCAAGAGATATGGTTTTAAAATCAGGGAGTCCTGAGGCTCCTTGGAGACAGTAAGGAACCAGTAGAGAAGGGGAAATTGAAGCTGTTAGTGTAGAGAGGTAGAGTTGAGGCAGTAAGGTCTGTGGAGAGATTAGAGACAAGGAAGCAAGAATACATCTCGGAAGTGGAAGAAGAAAAGAAGTACAAGCACACATTTTTTAATGTGGAGGGGGGCTGAGAAAGTGAAGATTGTTCTCTCTGGATGGCATTCATCTCAGTGAAGTAGTGGCTGGTAAGAGACGGAATGCTTGTGGGACAAGGGGAGTAAAAAATGGTTTGCAGAAGCTGCTCTGGGATCATGCTATGGACCAGTAAGCAACAGAAAACAAATATTGCAGGATTTGATTGAGGTTCTAGCTGAGACTCCATAGCATGGACTCGTGTGCTATCTAAGTGGAATGAGGGAGAGCAAGGGGCCAGGGGCGCCTAGTGTTGCTGAAAACTTGGCGTCTGTGCACCAGTGGCGAATCGAATCTCAGAGACAGAGTTTTGAGTGAAGGAGGAAAGAATAGCTTTATTGCTTTGCCAGGCAAAGGGGGACACAGAGGGCTCATGACCCTCAAAAACTGTGTGTCCCAACCCAGGAGATTTGGTGAGGAGTTTTATAGCAATGGTTCAAGGGCTGGGTTGCTGATAAGGATCAGAGTGTGTGCAGGGCCTGCACTCCTTTAATCTGGTCTCATGTCCTCTCTCTCTCTTTTTTTTTTTTGCGGTATGCGGGCCTCTCTCTGTTGTGGCCTCTCCCGTTGTGGGGCACAGGCTCCAGATGCGCAGGCTCAGCGGCCATGGCTCATGGGCCCAGCCGCTCCACGGTATGTGGGATCTTCCCGGACCAGGGCACGAACCCGTGTCCCCTTCATCAGCAGGCGGACTCTCAACCACTGCACCAACAGGGAAGCCCTCATGTCCTCTCTTGATGAGCTTCTCTGGTTCCTTTAATCTGGCCTCAGGTAGTCTTCTCTGGAATGAAGGATGCTAACGTCTGTTTGTTGGGGGGTTTTAGTTCTGTAAAGAGTTTAAAGATATTGTCATGTGTATCCCTTGAGGTGGAACCAGGACCCTGCCCCAAGGCTGCACTATTCTGTCTTGGCTGCTCCTCCCTTGTCTCTGCCTGCCCTCCCTTCCCTGATTAGCAACTGTTTGGACCTTGCCCTTTGGAACTCAAGGAAGGTCATGGAGGCTGACGGCTATCCTCTACAAGAATAGGGAGGACAGAATCGGGGGACAGAAAGTCTTCTATGCCCAGGAGCCCCACAGGGTCCTGCTCCATTTCACTAGGGGGACGGCCAGTGCATGGCTGGAGTAACTGTCTTCAGCATACAGAGGTGAAGCTAGGAGGAATGAACTCGGAGGAAAGGAAGGACCAAATGAAGAGTGGGTAGTGTGCTGGGAAGGAGTTGGTGGAAGAGAGGGAAGACAGGACTAGGGGCAGAGAAGGAGAGTATTAGAGCATTTAAGATATTGGCAGTAGAACTTTTAGACCATTAACTTCTTATTCATATTTTATTAGTCTTTTTGCTCATATGGGAATTTTCTAATGCTGCTTGTTTGAATTAAAATATTGCTTCTTTTAAAGGCCTAAAGGACTACTGTAGAAAGTCTTTTGAACAAATAATTAACATTTCCAAAATGACTTTGATAGAAAAGAAAAGAGGAACGTATATGGGAAAGAATTTTAAAATGCTGGTGGAAAAAATAGCAGTTTCATAGGAATTTGTTTTCTTAGGTAACTGTAGAAAATATTTCCAAAGGAGGGGCAAATAAATATGAATAAAAATTATAAGAATAACTGTGATTTACATGATTTAAATTCCTGTTTGTATTTGGGAATTCAACCAAAAGAGAAAAATGTGTTAACGTCTTATAGTACTAAATGAGTTTTTTGAAAAATCTTGGTTTGACTAGGCTAACCTTTTTACCTCTGTTAATAGAAATTATTGATATTGAAAACGTCTATAACCTACTTAGTGCCAACTCTTTAAAAAGTAACATGAAACGAACTTGATTTTGTTTCTTGCTGAATAATAGAGAAATTCTAGAATAAAAGTCATGTCTATTTAAATAATAGAAAGATTATACTTTTTTTGAACTAGTGTGAAAAATGCAAAACACTAGAACTTCTGGAATTTGGGCAAATAAAGGGAAATACCTACTCTCATGCAACTCATTCAAAGCAACTGATAGTCACAGTATTCGGCAGTACAGATTATTAAGCGACCAATTATTCTTATTGAATGAAATAAATTTTTGTTTACATATTATATTCTCTTGATCTTCTCTCTACTGAAGTAGTACTGTCTGAAAGAGTTTTAAGTCTCTCAGGAACCTTTTGATCTAGTTGATGAGACATCTACATGCTAGTAGTTTTAGACCCCTCGTAAGTGGTATAGAAAATATTTGCCGACTCAAGAGTGACAGTGATTTGCAATGGCAGTGCATTAATAAAGACATGGGAAGGAGACGGACATGGCGCGTTTGAGAGAGAGAAGTGGTTCAGTGGGGAAGGGACTTACCCTGCAATATAGGGAGAGATAAGGCGATTGAAAAGGTAACGTGATTATAGATCCTTGAGTTTAAGGAATTTGAGCATCATCAACAGAGCAATCCACTCTGTGAATTTTGAGCAAGGGAGTAGCTGGTGGAAGTTGTTGTTTACAAAACTTTGGTGGCTCTATGTCATATGTTTGAGGGAGACAAGGAGAAGCAGAGACCAGTAGACTTTTTGCAGTCCTAGCAGGAGCAAGACTAATTTCTTTGGCTGTGATAATATTTAAATAGTAGAAATGATAGAAAATGGTAATTAACTGAATATGATGGGTTAAAAAGGAAATAGTAAAATAATAGCTTCAGTCTTTTGGTCTCTGAGACATGGAAATGTATGCTTCCATCATAGAAAAAAATTGTTGAAGTTGAGAGTCAAGAGCCTACTTGACTTTGGAAATGTTCTGTGAAGATAATTGAGTTTCAATAAGCAATTTAGGTTGGAAATACAGAATAGATAATCTATAAGGAGGTGTTGGTTTAAGTCTTGAGGAGACAGACTTCACCATGAAGAGGTAGGGCCATCATAAATGTTAAACAACCACACCTGTGCTTAGCGGCTTTCTATTAACTGTTGGTTTGCAACAAAATGTAGCCCCTAAAGACTAGTCAGTCTTTTCACTAGTTTATTATTCTGATTAAATTTTACAAAACTTTTCTGTTATAGAGCTCCTTATTTTTAGTTTTAGAACTCAGTGTTGTTCAAAGGTATATACTTAAAGGTATATATAATAACCTACAGGATAACAGAAAGGAATCAATCATAAACTTAAAGCTTAGCTTAAACGTCAGGCAGACTTGAGTGCAGATCTCCCCTCCCCAGCTTACCTGGTGCCCAAGGCTATCCTCATCTATAAAATTGTACCTTGAGATTAAATGAGAAAATATCTGTAAATTACGTTCATCCAACAAATATTTGCTGAGCACTTACAGGTATTATGGAAATGTAATGAGTTTAATTTTGGACTTTTTAACTTGAGGTACATTCAAGTGAAATTATCCAGCTGGTCATGAGATTTACAAGTCTGCAGTTCACAGGAGTAGAGTAGAAACATACCTTTGGGAGTCACTGTATATAATTGGTGATTAAAACTATGAGTAGGATTGAGATTCTGTCAGGACGGACGGACGCGCACACATGCGCGCACACACACACACACACACACACCACGTAGTAGACTAAGGACAGAGTCATGGGAAACACCAATGTTTAAGTGCTAAGAACTCCCTAAGGGAGAAAGAAGAAGAAATGATCAGTAGTTTAGGAGAAGGCACAGAAAAGCGTGATATCACAGAAGCCTAGGGAATAGAGTTTCAAGGAAAAAAGATAAACAGAATTAGTGGCAATGCAGCAAAGAGCTCTGGTAAATTAGGGATGGAAAACAGTGTTTCTTGGATTTTTAGTTTAATTTTAGAGCAGCAAGTTTAGCAGAGTCATGAGGACAGAAGGTAAATGACAGGGGATGGAGAAATAATGTAAACTGTAAACTAATATTTCATATACATTAAATGGAAAGGATAGGAAAAACATGGGGTTGAGAAAGAACTTTTTCCCTCTAATGAGAAGCTCCAAGTCAGTTATCAAAAAAAAAGGAAGGAACTTGTCCAGAAGAAGGAGTTGTAAAGAGGAGAGAGGGAGCTAATTAAGAAGGAAGTGGTGGGAACGTGGGCAGCAGCGGTGAGTTACCTTAAACAGGAAGAGGAGCACCTTGTTGACTGATGCCTGCAGGGTAACGCTAAAAATAGAGATGGGAGACGCAGTGGGAGGAGAGTAGTTGAGGGAGATCACACATTATGCCCTCACTATGCCAGGAAGTAGGAGACAGGTGAAGAGGTCAAGATTTAAAAGGATTGGCGAAGATTAAGAATAGCCTTTGGGTGCAGTAGCAGTGGAAGCTGACCAAAGACAAAGAAAAGGAATCATAAATATGGCAGCAGTGGGAGTCTAGCCTAGGTTGGAGACCATACATCTCTAAATCACCTAGCAAGGGTGGCCATGGCTATAAGGCTTTCTCTGGTAACTCTCAGATACTTGGGGTATCAATGGTGTTAATTTCCCTTGTCTTGGATGTACAGGCCATAGATGATCATAAGAATAAAGGGTCAAACCAGTAAGTTAATTTCAGGAATAAAAATCTGTGTTGTATTCTTCAAAGCTCAAAGCTTTTCAGTGTTTGGTCATGGCTATAGAACAAACACCAGAATCCTAGGCTAGAATTTTTAAGGTTTCCAACATAAAATTCTGACCTTGTCTTTCACTACACACTTACATGTACCAAACACGACATTTTGGCCAAATGGGGCTTCTTGCTGTTTTTTGAATGATTTTTTTTTCCTCTCCTAACTTTCACTTCAGTTACTTTGCTTCTGCTGTTTACTCAGAGTGTAGAACCTTACATCTCTACTTTTGAAATCATGACGTGATTAAAACTCAGTTCATTTGTTACCTGGTTTGTAACCCCAGTCAGGAGTGATATCTGGCTTCTCAACATCTGTTATCCCTTGTTTGTACCACTTTCATATTACTTTTCATGCACTTTTCATTTATTTCAAAATAATTTCTACTAACTTTTTAATTACTTGACTGCAGGGTACCATATTTTTGTCATCTTTGTAGTATTTCACAGTGCCAATGCAATGCTTTTTTCTGTAGTAAGCATGTAGTAAATATTTACTGAACAGACATTGTATTATATATTTATACTAAGTAGCAAGATAGGACCTTTAAAAGAAAATAATGTTTTGCCTTTTTTATAGTCTAATTTTCAAGGTTTATTTTTAAATGTTATTTCATTAACCTCTTCTAATGTGGATATTTTGTCCCATAGGTATGGCATGAACTGCCTTATTCAGTTTGAAGATTTTGCCAATATAAATGCATTTCGGCTCCTGAAAAAGTATCAAAACCAGTATTGCACATTCAATGATGATATTCAAGGTAATCAGATTTTCACTGCATGTGGATCAAGAACAACATGTCCTGATATTAGTTTGTAATTTTATAATGATTCAAATTCAGTAAATTTGCACTAGATACCTATTAAATGCCAGGGATTATGCTTGATGATTTCACACATTATTTCTCATTTAATTTTATGTATTTGAGAAAAGTACTTTGTGACTTTAGAATGTACCATATTACGCATGAGCTAGAGAACAGGTGCCCTAAAATCTGATAAAATCCCCAGTGATTATGGCTAAACAAAGAATAAAATGTATGAAAATATATTATTCATTGTTTAAAATGAAGACTGTATATTTTTCTCTCTTCAGCCTTCATCTCAGTCAGTTTTCTAAGCTTTCTAAGCTTAGAAATCAGTCACAGTTTCTAAGCTTTACCCCAGCAGAAGCTGCCTTTGTATACAGTGTGTACCTCAGTTTCCTGTTTGTCTTTGATTGATTGTAGATGCTTGGCTACCTGCTTTTGTCTAAGTTACTTGTTTTGTTTCTCACTAAGCCTGTTTTTGCAACTCTCTCTAGATCCACCCCCCCACCAACCCACCTCCCCAAATCCGAAACCTTCCAATGAGAATCTTACTCTTCCTGTTTCATGAAGGGCAGGTGGAATAAAAGTACAGGCAGAGATCCAAAGGAGGAAGACCATAGTAAGTTCTGGCAACCTGAAAGGAGACCACAAGTGGCTTCCATTTCACTAATCGCAGTGAACATTTTTCAGTGTTGACCTTACTTGGATTCTCAGCAGCATTTAACATTGTTGACCCCACTGTCTTCCTTGAAATACTCTCTTCCGTCAACTTCCGTGTCACATGCCCCTGCTGACTTGCTTCCTACCTCTTTGAATTTTCACCCTTTTTTTTCCTCCAGGTTCATCCTTCTCTGACTAGCTATTAAATGCCAGAACACTGCAACACTCAGTCCCAGGACCTTTTCTCTTTGTTCTATTATATCTTAGGTATATACTGCAAGGCCACCCATCCCACTAGCAGATTTATATATTTAGCCCAGACTTCTTTGAATTCCGGGTCCATATACCCATCTTGTTATTTAAAATTTCCTCTGAGATGTCTCAAAGTTATCTCATACTCAACCTCCCCACCATCAAACTCTTATTTCCCCACCAACCTCAGCCTTCTTCGTGTGTTCTCCTCCGTGAATTCCTGATGTCTCTCTCTTCTTCATCTCTCCCTGCCAAATACACTCCATCACTCATCCTCCTGATTTTCTGTTGTAAAAGTCTGTCTCTTCCACAGATTCCTCTCCATTAACCTAAGGTAAGTTACCATCATCTCTCCTAAATAATGGGCATTTTCTAAGAAATCTGTCCACATTTACTGTTGCTTTCCCCTTCTTATGTGTTCTCTCCATAGTATGACTACAGTTTGCCAGATGTAGACCTAGGGGCTGAGAATTTTGTGACAAGCCAAAGTTTTCTTTCTGCCATAGATATCTAGTCATATCATCCGTTCCATAAAATACTTTAATGGTTTTCCATTGCACTTAAGATGAAAGATGAAAGTCATAAATATGGTTCAAAATGCATGTTCTGATCCCTACCTGTCTCTCCAACCTCATTTTTTTTTGCCATTCTAGCCATCACCGTCTTTTTCAGGTCCAAACATAAGCCAGACTTCTTCCTGTCACAGGGTCTATTCAAATGCTGATCCATCCTCCTAGAATACTCTTCCCTCCCCTCTTCAAATCTCTTCTCAATCATGACATTCCTCAGGAAAATCTTCCGGATCCTTATGCTAAGTCAAATCTACCTATCACAGGCTTGCATAGCCCTACTTATTTTTCCCTTGTTGAACTTATCACAGAAACAGTTCTATATATTTATGTAATTTAAAAAATTAATATCTCCCTCCCCACTAAACTTGAAGCTCTGTGAAGGACAAGAATATGTCTGTTTTGTTCATCACCTTGTCATTAATACAGTGCCCAGCCATAGAAGGTACTTAATGTTAATGGAATGAATGACTGTAACACGTCCAAAGTAGGAGTTAGCAAACTACAGCCTATGGGCCAAATCCAGCCCGCTGTCTGTTTTTGTAAAGTTTTCTTGCCACACAGCCATGCCCATTTGTTTGTGTATTATTTATGATTGCTTTTGTAAGTCTGGGGCAGACATCATGTGACCGCAAACCCTAAAATACTTACTATCTGGCCATGTACAGAAAGAGTTCGCCAACCTCTGGTCTAAAAAGAGTTGGTGAGAGTCGAACGAAGGAATTAGGTTGGCTAAGGTAGGTGTGCATTTTGGAGAGATGCCTTTCACTGTTTTCAGTGTAGAGACTAGATTCATTGGGAGCAGACTTAAAGGCTGTTGCTGTAGTCCAAGTGCATGATGATGGTGCCTGGTTCTGGGAAAATGCCAGTCAAGACTAAGAAATAGACACATGATTTGTTGATGATGAAGGTGAGGAAATAGCCAAGGATAGAACCTAGGTGTTTGCCTTGAAGAACTGGTAGAATGGGAAGGCAGTAACTGAGAATGAGAAAATGAGAGGCATTATAACATATAGATGTTAAGAACTCTGGGGTCAGACTGACTTGCTTTGCTCCTTCTTCATTGGCTGTGGACTTTGATCAATTGACTTCACCTCTCTGAGTTTTAATTTCTCATCTATGGCAGGAAGTTATATAATAGCTTCTATTTTTTTCTTTGGAAATGAGAGGATTAGAAGTTTGATGAGGGTAAAGGGAATTTGAAAGAACTGCTGTAGAGGACTAGAGAGCCATCTGACCATGAAACACAAAAGGATTCAGTAGTGGGTGCTGAGGGTCCACTGAAGTTGAAAACCACAAACATACCATGACCCCAGGCTGAGCAGCTTGAGTGCAGGAGCTTAGGGGTAGGCAAGGCCAGGATGGTCAGTTGGGTTTATCTATGCTGGGTATTTTATGTATTTGTGCAGAGAAAGGACAACGGGATAAGAGTTAAGGTTAAAGTATGACCATAGCACTAAGTTGGATAGAGAAGGAAATGAAGATATAAGGATGAGTAGATAGGGCCAAAGGGCTAGATTCCCATGAAATTAAACAATTGGTATAATGGGGATAACTGAGTAAAGAACTGGAAAGGTAGGAGATTGCGACCATGATGAGTGAGGTATTCTAACGTAGTTCTTCCAAGAAGGATTAGTTCTGAGAGATGAACCAAGATGAAACTTCAGAGGAATGTAGCCAAAGTGGAGTAAGATGAATGCCATTGGAAATGAGGTGGTCAAAGAAAAGTTTAAATGTAAAATGAGGATGATAATATTTCTCTTGTAGAGTTTATATTGTGGACAAAATAGTTATTTGTGAAAATACTCTATCAACTGAAATATACTTTATAATTTTTAAAATTGACTATGCTTAAGTTCTTTAGTATAACATAGCTATGTAAATATAGTGTATTTAAAGATAATGAGTCTCTTTTTACGTTTTCAGGCACACTAACGTAATTGGTCTACTCTTTCTTTTCCTAAAATCCTTTGTGATGTTAATTACATTATTACTTTATTGCCATCTTCATGACAAAGATCCTTATGTTATTTCAACTTCATTTTCTTCTTTTTGTATTCATTTTTTTGAGCGTTTATTTATAAGAAGTGAATATGTGGAGGATTTCAGAAAGGAAATGAAGACAGTCTAATTTTAATGTGCTATAACCCTAACTTGAAGATATAATATATAATGATAGAGTGCCTTTGATGCTACAGACATAGGCTTTGTAGATCAGTGTCTATAAGTCACTTATCAGTTCATTTTGTAGTAAACTCTAAAGTAGCCACCAGTTAACTGTTGAACAAAATTGTCCTGTCCTTTTTTTTTTTTAAATCTTTATTGGAGTATAATTGCTTTACAGTGGTGTGTTAGTTTCTGCTTTATAACAAAGTGAATCAGTTATACATATACATATGTTTCCATATCTCTTCCCTCTTGCATCTCCCTCCCTCCCACCCTCCCTATCCCACCCCTCTAGGTGGTCACAAATCACCGAGCTGATCTCCCTGTGCTATTCTTTAATAGTCTATATCTTTTGATTTTGTGGGTCTCACAGAAATGTCTGTATAGACGTTAAAGACCGGTATTGCATAATTTTGAATCATTTTACAGAATAAATAGTTATCAGAGTTCAGTTTAGGGAAAAGAATGCTAAATCCAAATCATCAAACAAAATGAGCAATTAGGAATTAGGGTCAGCATTTCTGTCAACTGTGGCCAAGAATTTAGGGGTCAAGGCTTGGGCTGCATCAGAATTAAAGTCAGGAGAACAGGAAATCTGAGGCAAATGCCAGGCCAAGCCAAGAGCACTGCATGTGGAGCTGCCCTGAGAATCCACAGCAGAACATTTCCCCCAGCAGATCACCCGTATGGAGCATTAAATAACTAGTTTTCACCTCAACTAATCTACCTAAACTATAATCTGCACACACACAGTCTACATATTTCCACATTTTAGCGTCCTACTGCCTTAGCCAACAGAAAGTTAGGTTTGAGAAAAATGGATCTAATCTCTGACTAGACAAAACTTTTGGCAAGTTATTGGGGTTCTGACTAGCAATGACCAAACTATTTTGTGCTTTCTCCATACCAAAATAGTGTCCTTAGTGACACATCTTCCCCATATGTTTCTATTTTACCTTTTTAACCTTATGTTTTTACTATTTTGCCCACAGATGTCATACTTTCCTCACTGTGGGCATAGAAATTGCATTCTAGTGCCAACAAAAATAATTACGTAACTATTACATCCTTACCATGTAAATAAATGCTTTTACACTGGGCCTTTGGGGGAACTTTTTTTCTTTTTTTTTTTTTTACAGATGTGTTATTTAAATTTATTAGCATTTTATGAAAAGTATTTGATTTTTAAAAATACTTAAATTCTACTATATTAATGGTCGAAAATAATCTTAGATGATAGAGATTTTGGTTCAAAATTTATTTAGACCTTAATGCATTCTAATTATAAATTATTGCTAACTAGAAAAAGTGTGCAAATTAGCTATTAAGAAATGGAAATTACGGGACTTCCCTGGAGGTCCAGTGGTTAAGACTTCACCTTCCAATGCAGGGGGGGTGCGGGTTTGATCCCACATGCCTTGCGACTAAAAACCCAAAACATAAAACAGAAGCAATATTGTAACAAATGCAATAAAGACTTTAAAAATGGTCCACATTAAAAAAAATCTTAAAAAAAAAAGAAATGGAGATTTAATAATATAATCTGGAGACCATCAGAATTCAACAAATTCAGATCAAAAGAATAAGGTCTCATCTTCTGGTCATTTAAAATCGGCTGCAAAAAGAGATTTTTCTTCCCATAATACCCTCTCTGGAATAGCTATTCTCTAACTTGACATTCTAAGCATTTTACATAGAATTTTTTGCCATAATGAACTAGCTTGTTAGGATTTTTAAAAATAAGGTAAATGTAGCCTAATCTTATACCAAATGCTTTGATAATTGAAAAGATCAAAATCAGACATGGTAGAACAGACATTTCACAAATGAAGGAATACCATTGGCCTGAAAACATGTTTTAAAGTTTAACCACACCAAGTTTTAAAAAGCGTATTAAACAGCAGATGACAAACTCATTTTCTGTATCAAGCTGGCAAAGATTTTTATTGTAATCCCAACTGTTAATTATGCTTTAAGAAAATGAACACTCTTGTACATTGATGTTGGGAATATAAATTGGTACAGCTCTTGGGGTGGCAATACATGTCACAAATCTTAATATTATGCAGATCTTTGATCCAAGAATTCTGTTTTTAGAAATTTATCCTCTGCAGGCGAAGGTGTGCAAAACAAATATACAAGGATATTTAGCTAGTTAGTTTAAATATTTGTTTATTTTCAAAATGAGATGTAATTGACATGTAACACTGTATTAATTTTAGGTGTACAGCTTAATGGTTTGATACATGTATGTATTGCTAAATGATCACCACAATAAGTAAACATCCATCACCACACATAGTTACAGATTTTTTTTCTTCTGATAAGAACTTTGAAGATCTACTCTTGTGCCAACTTTCAATGTACAATATAGTATTATTAACTTAGTCACCATGCTGTACATTACACCCCCAGAACTTATTTATCTTCTAACTGGAAGTCTGTGCCTTTTGACTCCCTGTACCCATTTTGTACAACTGCCACCAGTCTGTTCCCTGTAACTATGTGTTTGTTTTTTGTTTTAGATACCACATATAAAGGAGATACAGTATTTGTCTTTCTCTGTCTGACTTGTTTCACTTAGCATAATGCCCTCAATGTTCATCCCTGTTGTCACAAAAGATAGAATTTCTTTCCCTTTAGTGGTTGAATAATATTCATATATATATATCTACCTCACATTTTCTTTACCCATTCATTTGTCATTGGACACTTGGGTTGTTTCCACGTCTTGGCAATTGTAAATAATGCTGCAGTGAACATAGAGGTGCATGTATCTTTTCAAGACGGTGATTTCGTTTCCTGCAGAGAAATACCCAGAAGTGGAATTGCTGGGTCACATAGTAAATCTAGTTTTAATTTTTTGAGGAACGTCCATACTGTTTTCCACAGAGGCTGCACAATTTACATTCCCACCAACAGTGCACCAGGGTTCTTTTTTTTCTACATCCTTGACAACATGTGTTATTTTCTGTCTTTTTTTTTTTAATGCCAGAAATTAAGTTTATTCAGGAAGAGCAGAGGAATTGCAATTTGGGAAATGCATCCTGTAGCAAATTACAGGAGGGTCCCTTGTCTTTTTGAGAATAGCCATTCAAACAGGTGTGAGGTAATATCCCATTCTGGTTTTGAATGGCATTTCCCTGATGGTTAGTGAGGTCTTGCCCATTTGTATGTCTTCTCTGGAAAAATGTCTATTCAGATAAAAATATTTATGGTGATGTTATGTTTAATGGCAAAAATCAGAAAGCCTCTAAATACCCAAAGATACAGGTTTGGTTAAATAAATTATCACAGGTTCATCCTATAGGATATTATAACTATACAAAATAATATTCTAAAATATATTATTGATATGGTAAGATAGTCACAAAATATTTTTAAGTGATAAAAATATGTTAAATAAGTATGTTAAAACAATAAGCATGGCATGAGATTTTTTTTTAATTAATTTTTATTGGAGTATAGTTGATTTACAATGTTGTGTTAGTTTCAGATGTACAGCAAAATGAATCAGTTATACATATACATATATCCACTCTTTTTTAGATTCTATTCCCATGAAATATTTTTCTATAAAGTTTTCTTGAATTTACATATATCAGGTAGAGAAAGAACTTGTAAGAATGTACATCAGAATGTTGAAAATTACTGTACCTAGACAATGGGATTATAGGTGACTTATTTATTATTTATTATTCCTGCCAGTGTCAACTTTCTGCCAGTATTCTTCAAGCCAAGTAGGGAAAGAATAAACTTTCATTTAATCTTCTTATTTTGAGTATGGTACCCTTGCACCATTATCCCTGGAACCTTACAATTATGTCTGGTGCCTTACAGTCTGGAGACCCTCTTTAGAAAATAAACCTCTAGTTTCTTTCTAAACCTCCAGGGTGTGGGAGAGTCAACTGTGTGCCGACAGGAGAGGGAAATGGATCTGGGTTCAGATAACTTCTTAACAAATTTTTGAGCAGCTTCCTGTGTGTAGCCTCTCTTTTATCCCCACTTCCAGAGGTACTTGGTGCCTCCTACACTCGGGCCTTCTGAGAGTTTTGCTGTGTCAGTCCCACTGCTTCTTAGCATCCCCATGGCTGGCCGTGAATTCAGCTTGCTCAGGTCTACTAAGTCAGTTGCCATTTGCCCATCTGCCTTCCAGCTTCTAAAATTGTCTTGCTGTCCTCTTCTGCTGGTCTCTTTGATTTTTTTTTTTAAGATCTTCTTTCTGTTGTTTTAGTAGAGTTTGTTGCGGGAAAGGAAAACTAAATTATATGTTCAGCCCTGATTTTTCACAGTCATCCCTGCCTCCCTGTCTCTGCACTTGCTCTTCCCACACAGCGTATTCTCCTGCCTGAGGTCCTGGACCTCTCACATTCACCCCTCAGGACCGGGGTAGGTACCCTGGACCTCTCACATTCACCCCTCAGGACCGGGGTAGGTACCCTGGACCTCTCACATTCACCCCTCAGGACCGGGGTAGGTACCCTGGACCTCTCACATTCACCCCTCAGGACTGGGGTAGGTACCCTGGACCTCTCACGTTCACCCCTCAGGACCGGGGTAGTTACCCTGGACCTCTCACGTTCACCCCTCAGGACCGGGGTAGTTACCCTGGACCTCTCACGTTCACCCCTCAGGACCGGGGTAGGTACCCTGGACCTCTCACGTTCACCCCTCAGGACTGGGGTAGTTACCCTGGACCTCTCACGTTCACCCCTCAGGACCGGGGTAGGTACCCTGGACCTCTCACGTTCACCCCTCAGGACCGGGGTAGGTACCCTGGACCTCTCACATTCACCCCTCAGGACCGGGGTAGGTACCCTGGACCTCTCACGTTCACCCCTGAGGACTGGGGTAGTTACCCTGGACCTCTCACGTTCACCCCTCAGGACTGGGGTAGTTACCCTGGACCTCTCACGTTCACCCCTCAGGACCGGGGTAGGTACCCTAAATGCCTCAGTCTGTGCTTAAACACATTTATTCATCCTCCTCCTGCTTCTAGTTCTTGTACTTCACCTGATCTATTTATTTAGTAAAGCACTGTAATAATTTGATTATACATAAGTCTTCTCTACTAGTTTTATATAGCAAGTCTAATCAGATTTAACAAATGAATTGCATTAGTAGAAGTGATTCTTTGATAAAAGGTAAGGCTGATATTTAATAACCACAGCAAAGGGACAGCATAACTGGTGACTTAATGCTAAAGTTGTAATGTACACAAAGACAATAGAAGTTTCTACACTTTTAAGATTGACTCTTTAGTATCTCGCTAACAATGTTAAATATTAAGTACTCTTTAAAAGTGATAGTACAAAGATAAACTTTAACCTCTCTTTGATTTCCTAAAAGTTTAGTTTTCAATCTCAAAGCAGAAGTTACTTTGGAACAATTTAATGTGGAGACTCACATTTTTATGTAATATCAACTTGCCACATTTTCTCCCTTGATTGCAATGAAATTTAAATCAAGGCAGTATCAGGCGGTAGGACCAGGTTATGTAGAAGAATCATGTTCAAGTTCACCTTTCGGTAGTGCTAAATATTTCTAATTTTGTTAATTAATTCTGTAAAGAGAAGTTTAGATGTTTCATTATGTCCTCAGGAAATATTATAAAATATACTTAAAAAAATAAATTTATTTATTTAATTTATTTATTTTTGGCTGTGTTGGGTCTTCATTGTTGTGCGCAGGTTTTCTCTAGTTGAGGCGAGCGGGGGCTTCTCTTGTTGCGGAGCACGGGCTCTAGGTACGCGGGCTTCAGTAGTTGTGGCACGTGGGCTCTAGAGTGCAAACTCAGTAGTTGTGGCTCACTGGCTTAGTTGCTCCACGGCATGTGGGATCTTCCCGGACCAGGGCTCGAACCCATGTCCCCTCCGTTGGCAGGTGGATTCTTAACCACTGCACCACCAGGGAATCCCCATAAAATATACTTTTAAATATGAGGCTCTGATATACAGTGTAGATAGAGACTTATTTTGCCTTATTTGTGGTAATATGTCTGAACTTAAAACATTTTGAGTTTTAGTGCAGAATGATGTAGCATAACCATATAAAAATGTCACACATTATAGCTAGTATCTTTTGGAATATTTTATTCTGTCTATCCTTAAATGCCCAGTTCTATTTAAAAATCAAAACAATAGTACAAACACAGTGATTGTTGATGATACTTCAACTTTGACTCTTCAACTGGTTAAATCTTGGGGTGCTGGTAAAATCTGTAGAGACCCGTAAAGTTACAGAATTTCAGAGTTGGAAGGGAGCTTAGAGTCCCTTAAATCCAAACTTCTGGCCAATGTAGAGACAGCTTGAGATGCTATTTGTGAATAAGTGTTCATCTAGTGGCTGGATAGCGGTACCTCTCTAATTAAAATTCTCTTTTCATCTGTTTAACAACTCTAGTCAATCTATCTTGATGTATGAGGCAAATACCATTCTAAACCTGCCATGGTATCTTTCTTATGTAGATCAGCCTTATTTTTACACAGGCTTTCATCATAAATAATATATAGAAGAGTGGCCTTTGTGTGATGTGTGACTTATTGCAATTCATAATATGTTGCATGGTGGCTCAAAATTGCAAGCATTTTATATTTGTTTTCCTAAATAAAAAACATGCAAGAGACACACAGCTCTTTAATAATTAATCTTATTTGTGATCTTATTTGTGACCACCAAATTCTATAAGAAAGAAGCAAACAACCAAAAGATTCAAAAGAACAAATCTACTGATGGTGAAATGTTTAATGCATCTTTGGTACTTGGCATACATAACACTTCATCATTGTGTCACTCTTCAAACCTATTCTAATCTATGTTTTTTAGTTTAATTTTTTTTTAACTAAATGAGGGTGTTTAAAGTTTCACTAGGCTTTACTACCCAGCTGAGTGATCTAGGAATCATAGGTAGAATGTTACTTTAGAGGAGTAAATTGTAGATACAACAGGGAGGTACTGCAGGAAGCTTCAGAATTACATTTCAGATGTGAACCATGAAGAAACTGAGCCATGTAATTATGTTCAAAGCAAAAGAACTGCTCTGTGATCTGTGAAAGCTTATATGGCAAAGTAATAAAATTAGAACTGGTGAAGTTTTTACTACCATGAGGCATGATGAGAAAAGCTCAGTTTTTATCCTAAATAATTTTTACATTAATTTTGTCCAGCGTCTTTGGGAGCCACCAGTGATTTATCATAGGTAGGAAGCTGATTAAAGACTGCACCAACATCAGCTTTTCGTTGCTATTAACTGTTATTTTTTCCAGTTGAAAATTAAAACATTTAAATTTTCTAATAGCACTTAGTATTTTTTGATCTCGTATAATACATTGATTTTACAGCTGAGCAAAGTGATGGACACAATGATTTCTCTAAATTCATTCAGCTAGTAAACAGGTTGAGCTAGAAATCCACCTAAGAATCCAAACCCCATGTTCTTTTTAATTTATTTATCTATTTATTTATTTTAAAATTGAAGTATAGTTGATTTACAATGTTGTGTTAACTAGTGCTGTGCAGAAAAGTGATTCAGTTTGAATATATATACATTCTTTTTTAAAATATTCTTTTCCATTATGGTTTATCATAAGATATTGAATATAGTTCTCTGTGCTATACAGTAGGACCTTGTTGTTTATCCATCCTATATATAAAAGCTTACATCTGGGCTTCCCTGGTGGCGCAGTGGTTGAGAGTCCGCCTGCTGATGCAGGGGACACGGGTTCGTGCCCCGGTCTGGGAAGATCCCACATGCCGCGGAGCGGCTGGGCCCGTGAGCCATGGCCGCTGAGCCTGCGCGTCCGGAGGCTGTGCTCTGCAACGGGAGAGGCCACAACAGTGAGAGGCCTGCGTACCGCAAAAGAAATAAAAAATAAAATAAAATAAAATAAAATAAAAGCTTACATCTGCTAACCCCAACCTCCCATTCCTAATTTATCCCTCCCCCTCCACCTTTCCCCCCTGGGAACCATAAGTTTGTTTTCTACATCTGTGACTCTATTTCTGTTTTGTAAATAACTTCATTTGTATCATTTTTTTAGATTCCATATATAGATGTCATATGATATTTGTCTTTCTCTTTCTGACTTACTTCACTTAGTATGGTAATCTCTAGTTGCATCCATGTTGCTGCAGATGGCATTATTTCATCCTTTTTTGTGGTCGAGTAATATTCCATTGTATATACATATATACCACACCTTCTTTATCCATTCTTCTGTCAGTGGACATTTAGATTGTTTCTATGTCTTGGCTATTGTGAATAGTGCTGCTAGGAACATAGGGGTACATGAATCTTTTTGAATTATAGTTTTTTCTGGATATATGCCCAGGAGTGGGATTGCTGGATCCTATGGTAGCTCTATTTTTAGTTTTCTGAGGAACCTCCATTACTGTTTTCCACAGTGGCTGCACCAACTTACATTCCCACCAACAGTGTAGGAGGGTTCCCTCTTCTCCACATTCTCTCCAGCAGGTTCTTAGTCACTGCATCACCAAATTCAGCTACAGAACATTCTTTTTTTGGAAAGTTTTCAACAGTCGTAAGTTGCTATCTTAAAAGACAGATGTCAGTAGCCTGAGAATTTCACATCAAATGCAAGCGTGGGCTCAGACAACTGCAGTTTCCTTTTCTGCACCAGTTAACCTGTTGTGTGATGATTTCAAGACATGAGTATCAATTTGAGGCTTGGGATTCGGGATACAGCAGCACCCATGTGAGGATTGCTCAGGGTGTTTCTTGTTGCAGGAACGGCATCTGTCGCAGTTGCTGGCATCCTTGCAGCCCTTCGAATAACCAAGAATAAGCTGTCTGATCAAACAATACTATTCCAAGGAGCTGGAGAGGTACCTGCCTTATGTAGGGCTTACGTTCTCCTACACTAGTGAACATAACATTCATTCTAATTACTCATGAATTTGAAGTTTGAGGTAGTGTCTCAAATTTTTAGTTTATTGAAACTGTAGGTTTTACTGAAATATTCTTCAAATTAAGTATTGAGGCATATTAGTTTTTCACAGGAGACTTTAGAGGCATAGAGATATTTTCACAATTTTCAATTTGTAAGATTATCAAATGTTGCCGTGGGTTTTTGTTAGGCGTATTTAAGGTGCCATGCAGGAACCAAAAAAGTTTCCAATGTATGACTAATTATATATAGAAACCTTTAAATATTTAAGCTATTATAGCTGATGATAACTTTTAGTATCCTCCAGTGTCACATACAAAAATTTTCTTAACTTGACTCACAATTCAATGTGCACATACATAACTATATAGAAGTTTCTTAGAAAAAATATTTTGAATTGAGGATTCATCATGGAGTATAACCATTCACACGCAAAAGAACTAAAACATTTAAAATTGTTGGAAAGAGATGGCAGGAATACAAAATAATGCTGTTTCCTGTTCTCTTTTTCTATGGGTTAATCATTTGAAAGAAGAAAATTAGACTCCAGTTATAATAATTCACCCCCAAAATAGAAATTAAAATGTCAATTTAGTTTGAGCTTCTTGTGAGAAAACTGCCAAAATCTTTTTTAGAATTGTAGAATGTAATAAACGAGGAAATACTTTGTGGCTATATATATTTTAAGAAGCCTTAAATTTTCAAATTTAATATGATTATGAATAAATGTATTATACTGGAAGAAACGGTGTATACTGTGTTGGGTTTGATTTTACTTGTTCTTAAAATAAAGCAAAATACAAGAAGCTAAAACTTACATGCCAAGATATAAACATGTGAAAGTATTCAGGCTGTAAGTCACAAATTTATTTTCACATCAGAATAAAAATCAAGGTTAAATTACAGCTCATTAAAATTTGAGGTTTTTTTTATTTCTGTGAATTGTTACATGCTGTACTTAATTTTAATAAACTTCTTTAAATTTCCAAAGGGTTTTGTTGAATGCCACAGGCCAGTTCTTGGTACTCAGCAGGAGAGAGGTATTCATGGTTGGGTGATTCAAAACTGGCCCTAGTTTGTCCCTGAAAATGTTTTGGAAATTTCACAGATCATCACCAAATTTATCATATACCAAAGGAGTTGATTCCTTTAATCTTGCAAGAAATCTCACAGTACTTTCTTTGTCCAAATTAAGAGAGTAAATAAATGCTCGGGAACACATATTTTAAGTGTTCCATTTTATTGCCTAATTGGTCAAGTTCTCATCTAAATGACCAGGCTTCATTCTTCCAATTCAGTTAGCAGAGCTTGAACTGAACAATAAGCAATATAGTCTCATAAGCAAGGTTGAGCAGTTCATTATTTTAAATTCAATATTTTCTTATTAGAGGAAATCTTAATTGTATGAACAGGGTTAAAGATGCTGACAACCAAGGATATCACTGGTTTATCTGTGGCTCATTATAAAGCAGCGTAATAATGATTCTGTTGTAATAAAAAGAGTAAATAATTGTCATTTAGCAGAACCCAAATGTGACAAAAATGCTTCACTCCCAGTACAAGTGAAGAATATAGCTCCTTCGGTCAATAGACAGAGCCATTTTGTACTTCCTTGTTAACAATGACGAAATGAGGTAAAATGTAACTCTTGATAAGGGATTATGTGGAACAACTTGAAACATTTTTGTTTTTAAGGCTGCCTTAGGGATTGCACACTTGATTGTTATGGCCATGGAGAAAGAAGGTTTACCAAAGGAGAAAGCCATAAAGAAGATATGGTTGGTGGACTCGAAAGGATTAATAGTTAAGGTAAGAATTTGTCATTTTTAACCAGATACAGTATTTTAATCAGTATCCCATTCTGGATGCCCATCTCAAAGACAACTACTGTTTCCACCTACCTCACCTCCAACACTGTGTTAAAAGAGTAGCCAGTGCACACGAATGACCATGTCATACAATAATGCGGATACTCCTCTGAATAAAGAAGAAAACTGTGGCTCAGCCATCGCATCCATCTGTGATGTGAGTAGGAGTTTTACAGCTCCATTGGTTGTCTGCCCACGTGAATTAGTTTAGTTTCCAAGTGAGGTAGTTTGAGACTGATATGGGTGAAACACTTAGGTCCAGCTCCTTTCACTAAGGGCTGTCTGTCAAATTGCACACTGGCTGGAAAGAAAGAAGGGAAAAAAATGAAACATCTACTTTTACCAGCTACTTTCTCTTAACCAGTCTTGAGAGGTTTTTTTTTGTTTTTTGGGTTTTTTTTGCGGTATGCGGGCCTCTCACTGTTGTGGCCTCTCCCGTTGCGGAGCACAGGCTCCGGATGCGCAGGCTCAGCGGCCATGGCTCACGGGCCCAGCCGCTCCGCGGCATGTGGGATCTTCCCGGACCAGGGCACGAACCCGTGTCCCCTGCATCGGCAGGCGGACTCTCAACCACTGCGCCACCAGGGAAGCCCCAGTCTTGAGAGTTTTAATGGTAATTCCTGAGAAGAACTTTAATAAATGGGATGTTTCAGTGTTAACTTCCTGGAGGTTGTCTCCCAGCTTTAATAGAGACAATAATATCCACTTTATAGGGTTATTGTGAGAAGCTAAATAAGAGTACGAAGGTGACCATGACCCAGTTGTGCACATCACTCACTCTTCCTTAAACTGCTAGAGAAAATATACTTGTAAATCCCCCTTCCACATGAAGGTGAATTTTTTTAAAAAAAAAAAACAGTGATAAGCAATGTATCCAGGAATTTAATATAGAAACAAATGTGAATGTGTGCTGACTTTCTGGAAAGCTATTTTATGTGTATCCAGAGTCTTTAAAAGTTTATGCTTCTGATCCAACAGTTTCCATTCTAAGAATCTTCACCATAGAGATCGAGATGTGTAGAGTGTTTTATGTGTGAGGGTGTTATCATAGCACCATTTACATTAGTGAAGCGTTTCATCATACATTAATTATAATAGTGATATGTTATACTTACCTAAATAAAGGATAATTGTGACATGAATTGGGGAATAGCCCCTGTAATATACAGGCTTAAAGTTATTTTCAAAGAACTATAAATAACCTCAAAGGATTCATAATATAATGTTAGGTGAAAATAGGAAAACACTATATTATATGTAACTATTTTGCTTTAAAAATTGAGTTGTATATGAAAGAGAAAGAAATGCATCACATACATATTACTTTAAAACTTATTTTTAGTGCCTTTCTCCATATTCCAGATTCTCCTTAATCATTGTTTCTTTAAAGCTAGAAGAATGTTCATTTTTAAAAAGATATAGATCAAGAAATTTTGCTTTAAATGAAAAGTATATGCATAACTGTTTGTAGAACATGAGTATCTATAAAACCGTGAAACAAAACAGAAAGTACTTTTATAACATCTCCTGAGACCAAATAATAATAATTTTATTAATTTTATTAACAATAAATAATAACAGTGTAATTGTTTATAGTATATAAGAAATAAAGTTTTAAGTTTGTTGGCTTAAAAATTCCTATTGCTTTAAAGAATCAGCATAACTATAAAAAATTGTACACTCTGGCCACATGACGTATACTGTCATGAAATAAGAACATTTACTGAGTGAAATCATCTGTGGCTCAGGCATTATACTTGTGGGGACACCGTAAGGCCCTTGATCTCAGGAGGCTCCCAGCCCAGTGGGAAAAACTCAAACAAGCCAAGAGTTACAGCTCCATGTGACAATGTTCTAGAATATGTCCTTGGTGCCAGGGGCGCACAGGACGTGGTGCTTCCACCGCACTAAAGAGAAGAACAGGGAGGCTGAGGACGGTTCCAAGACAAGGTGTCTCTCCAGCTGAGTCTGAAAGGAGGAGTTGGGAGTTGATCTCGAGTCTCCATAGACATCTTAAACTTCTTATATGCAAAACTGAGATAAGGGAGGTTGAATGGCAAGTTCACTCTGCGATCTTGATTGAAGCTACGGATCGTGTCTTCTACCTCTCTATCTTCAAAGCCCTACTAGTGTCTAGTAATTGACAATAAACATGTTGTTAATAAATGAATTAATGAATGAGTGCCTTCCGGGCAGAAGAACAGCATTTGCAAAAGAAAATATTTTGCGAGAAGAGACATTTAGGGATTAGGATTGAAAGGAATCGAGTGATGACAGGTGACGAAGGCTCTTCTAAATCCTGAACGTGAGCAGTTTTCAGCCTCTTATCACTCTGATGGCCTTGTGGAGATGGACTGAAATGAGGTGAAGCTAAGAAACTAGTTACAAAGCTGTTGCAGTAATACAGGTCAAAGTTAATTAAGGCCTGAAATAAAGCAGTGACTAAAAGGGTCCGTGAAAGATGTTTGATTCAGTAGATATTTAGGATATAGGATTGGCGTACTTAGTCACCGATTAAATACGGAAGGAGAAGTAGAGCAGAGGAAGGAATCTAGCAGGACTCCTGGGGTGTCTAGGTAAGTGATGTGGCCATTAATGTTAAAAAAAAAAAAAAAAAAGAATAGGCCAGTTTAAGGGAAAGATAATGAGATCAGTTTCGGACATAGCAAGTTTAAGGTGCCCGTGGAGACCTCAGATAGAGGTGTCCCTTTGGCAGTTGGAGAGACTAGACTGATGCTCAGGAAAAGTATCTGAGCTCCCAGAGGTGGAGATTTGAGGATCATCCTATGTATATAGTGGGAGCCATGGAAAAAGCCGTACAAACTGCTGTACTTAGGGATGTGATACATGCAAGGGTCAGAAAAGGTGAAAGCCCACGATTGTGGTTTTCTTTCATGATTTCTCATGACATTTCAATGGGAAATCTTCAAAAAAATACATAGATTTTAGCATCTCAAGTACTTTTAACTAGATTAACTGAACTGAGACTCCAAATCCTATGGATTACAGTACTTGGAATGACATGGATTACAGCATGACTAGTATTTGGAATAACTGTGAAATTGTTGCCGAGACCTAATCAGTCACTCTTACTTCATGTCTTTTACTTGCCAAAATAAAGAGCTGCATATATTCTGCTTGCCAATATAAATAAAGTTATGTTTTAAAAGATTCTTATATATTTAATCGTTTTTGTGCTATTTAATGTAAGAGAAACATGAAACTTCAATTCACCACTTTTTCTTTCATGTTTTTAAGCCATCAAAATTATAATGTTGATTTTTATGGCAGAACTAATAAATCTTAGAGTAACTGCTAAATTGGTATAATCTTGCTTTCAGTTTTGCATGATTTTTCGGTGCTTGTTATCCTTTATTCTTAGTATTTTTTACAACCTCTCTTGAAAACCAATAATAATCATTTTATTAATTTCATTAACTTACATGCAGTTGTTTATAATATGTAAAAAATATCTTAAAGTTCTAAATAAAATTTTTTATTAGTCAAACTCCTTCAGTCTTTAAACCCATAAAACCAAAACTATAAAGTAACACTGTGAGGTTAGCACATTTATGGAGTTACGTAATCATCCGACTAGATAATTATTATTCTAATGTGTTGTCTGTTTTCAGTTTTCGTTTTCAACTCCACATTTATAGTATTTTCTATCATTTACCTTATATCCATATGCACTATAATTATCAATATTTTAAATAATTCATCAGTATCAGTAAGGTTGATTGAAATGGATTATTTGGTCACTGATAATACTCAAATATCTTAGTTTAGTGTCTTACAGCAAGAAACAGTTGACATACTATTTAGCCCACTAAGATTAGTACATTTTAATATAAACAAAATAATACTTGGTTTAAAAGAAATCCTTCCAAACTAAAAATTAGAGGGAGAATAAATACAGTAAAGAAAGGATAAAAAAGGAGCACTCCCAGCGTGACTAGTATTGGCATTTCACAATGATGATTTGGAGCATTTTTAGGGAGGACAAGAAGCCACAAAACAAACCAATCCAGACTTAATCTTTTTCTTAAATAAATATATCTTGGCTTTCACTAATAAACCAAGTGAATGCTAATGCAGGAAACTCCAAAATAAAACATGGGGTATTAATAGATATCATGAAGGATAAACTTCATCTAACACAGAATAGGACTATAGTATTTTATTTTATTTCTGTTTTGCACAGTTCTGTTTTCAATTATTTAAAAAGTTTTTTGCTTTATAGTTATAGTTAAATGTGTGGTTCCTGTAAGAAAGAGATAGTAAATAAAAGTATTTTATATATTTTAAGGGTAGTTGCTCCCTTCCTGAGAGTTTAATCTTTAGGTCCAGGGCTTGAAGCTCCGTGCTGTATGGAAGGAGCTTTCCTTTCCCCTGTGACATTATCAGAAGTTTAGCCAGTGATACTATCACCACCTTGACTGATGGTTAATACGTTGCATACACTGTGGTTTAAAAAAAAATTCTGATTCCTAAGAAACTTTGAAGCTTGGTGAAAAGTATCTGGCTTGCTTTTTTCCCCCCCTCTTTTCCATTTCTTATCGAGCACGATCACTATATATGTAGGTACTAAAAAGCGCAGAGGCAGAAGATTATATACACGAGTCTTTTCGACAGTCAGAAAATTATGGACATTGATTTTTAGCAAATACAAAATTAAATACTGATGGAGTTAACCACCTGTTATCTTCAGTTATGACCACTCTGCACCCCTTTGTTATGCTCAAATGTGGAAAACACTTTTGTCACATCGTTCATCTTCTTTTAATCTGTCCTTGAGATGATGAAACTGAGCTCTGAGCTCTCCGGCGAGCACACACACTCGCGCTGCGAGTGAAACGTTGCTGACTGACAGGTTCTGTCTTCAGATAAAGAGGGGCCAGATTCAACCCTGATAAACTGTCGCCATGACAACAAAAACAGGCCAGCAAAATGGGGCAGGTTGTCCGAGCAGGCCTGGATTCCAGAGTTCTTCTAGTACCTGTGTGTAGGGAGGAATGCACACTTATCAGTGGCAGTGCACAATTAATTTTTTATACCTCTCCTGGGTCATGAAATGCTAACTCAAAATCCTGACCGTCTTTACCACCTTCCTCCCCACCCCCAGCAGAGCAAATGTTGCTTTTGAGAAAGGTTGTATCTTCTGTACTAAGAATCAGCACAAAACAAGGGGTGGCAGGGGGAAAACCAAAGAAACAATAATATTCAGAAGAAACTCCCAGCAATTTGTAATACATTTGGTGTAATTAGAGACTCTTAAAAAAAGAAACACCATAGAATTTGGGGTTTCTGAGATAAAAAGTGCCCATGTGCACGTTGCCAAATGAAGGCACAGCTTCAGCAAGGGATCCTGAATAGGGAGACTGAACTGATAAGGAATCTATATCCACATTCAGCTGAAGTGATGGGCGTAAAGGAGGTAGATTCCAAATTGGATTTTGAAAAGAGGAGAAAATTGAGCCATTGGCACAGAAAATAGAAGTCCAAAGGTAAAAGACATTTGCCTGAATATTACAGATCTAGAGAATGTCACATTCCAGTAGTTTTTAATCTAAACCAGATCATCACATCAACTTTGAAAATGGTGTAGAAAATACTTGGGAGACCTTTATTTTTGTCTTTTGATTCTTCTGTTTTTGGCAAGTAGTGATGCTAGTTGGCATGATTTCTGGCCGCCTTTCAGTACTTATTCTCCCTGCGTTCCTAAGTCACCACCAATAATTAAGCCTTTGGGGCTGAGGCTATAGGTAATTTATGTTTCTTGCTAGATGGATGTCTTCTGGCCGAGTTGTGGCTTTAGTGGCTAGGAGCTTCCAGTGCTGTTACTATGATTAATAAAGTAAGATGTTCATGATAAAAGCATACATCTTTTCATAGAATATTTATCTACCTTCTTGATGATTTGCTGCTCATTCCAGGAAACTTAGGTGGTTTAAACACATTAAATACTTTTCATTATATCTCAGGTTGCCAGCCAAAAGGGCACTACTAGAAACCTGTGCTTTTGCATTATTCTGTAGCTTTCCTTCTTTAGAACTCATCATTTTATACTTTTTTGAAAACAGATCACATGCCTTTTAAAAATGCTTCTGGTAGAGGTCTGATAAATCCTTTAGTGCAGTGGCTAATCACTTGAATCATCTGAGAAGCTTTTAAAAACTACAGATTCCAGGGCCTCATCCTGGATTTGAATTAAAATATCTGGCAGCAGGGCTCAGGAATCTATTTTTCCTTAGGTGAGTCTGGCACTCAGTTGGCTTTGGAAAGTCCGAATCAGGTTCATTTTTATTACACTGTCTTCATCACCAAGCCAAACCGTTTTCTAGATGGAGAAGCCAACATCTGTAGAAGTATCAAAGGACTTGCCCAAGGTCATGAGTGAATGGAAGGGCCTAAGGACTTCTCCATACTGATCCTGAGTCCCACGTTCAATCCCCAGCATTTGTAGATGGCATTTATTGTGTCTAATTGGGGAGCTTTTCTTTAATTTTGTGTATATCATTAAAGGTTTTCAGAAGTAACATAAATGTATCTGCTGTTCGCTATTGGAATGTATTCTGCTACTAGTTATTTATTCATGTCCCTAAGCCAACAAAATTTATCACAATTTATATCAATTTATCTTGGCCACAATCGACAGCTGTGAGGACAACATTGTAAAATACATTTTTAAATGTTTAATTTCCTGTTTGGGATAATCTGGGACAGTAAGCTCAGGAAAATATTTTGAATTATTGAACTAAGAAAGTGAGGATTATGTCTCTCCCACCTTCAGATTATTCAACATCTTTTAAATTCATTTCACATTATGGATTTGTAGGTCCACATTCAATATAAACAGACTAGACCCTCTTCTCTCATTTACATGCTACTTGTAGCAGCTGTTCAATTCATATTATGCAAGGTTCAATTTGGTTATTTCAGCTGCTAGTAAAACTTTTCTAAGACTTTTACTCTCATGCTAGTTTTATTTATTTAATAAATTTATTTATTTATTTTTGGCTGCGCTGGGTCTTCGTTGCTGCACGCAGGCTTTCTCTAGTTGCAGCGAGCAGGGGCTGCTGCTCTTTGTTGTGGTGCTCAGGCATCTCGCTGCGGTGACTTCTCTTATTTATTTTATTATTATTATTTTTTTTTACAACTTTATTGGAGTATAATTGCTTCACAATAGTGTATTAGTTTCTGCTTTATAACAAAGTGAATCAGTTATACATATACATCTGTTCCCATATCTCTTCCCTCTTGCGTCTCCCTCCCTCCCACCCTCCCTATCCCACCCCTCCAGGCGGTCACAAAGCACCGAGCTAATCTCCCTGTGCTATGCGGCTGCTTCCCACTAGCTATCTACCTTACATTTGGTAGTGTATATATGTCCATGCCTCTCTTATTGCGGAGCACGGGCTCTAGGTGCACGGGCTTCAGTAGTTGTGGCACATGGGCTCAGTAGTTGTGGCTCACAGGCTCTAGAGCGCAGCCTCAGTGTTGTAGCACATGGGCTTAGTTGCTCGGCCACACGTGGGATCTTCCCAGACCAGGGCTCAAACCCATGTCCCCTGCATTGGCAGGCAGATTCTTAACCACTGCCCCATGAGGGAAGCCCTAGATTTCCATTTTTATGGAGATCATATGCAAGTTTATTTAAAACTGTATAGCAGAAGCAGTTTAGATATATTTTCATTCGCGTGTTGTTTGTCAGTAGCTAAATGGTCAAGAATGAGTTGTTTCCTCTGACTGGGAACACCCAGATGCTTTCAGCGAGCCTTCACTGTGAGCTATTAATTCTTCTGTTTCTTACTGTGGGCCACAGTGCTTTACCATGGATTGTGTGGAATCTATTGTTTTGTGAGCCCAAACATTTTCTAAAATAAACAAATCCGTGGTATATTTCCTCTTAAACTATTTTTAGTACTTCCTATTCTTACTCTGTTAATAACCCTGAAAATCTTACAAATGTCCCTTTTGCTCACACCCCTTTCAGTGGGGTTTCTGCTTTCTATTTCAAAGTAAACCACAGATAAATATTAATTATAATATTTTACTGTTACTAAAGAAGAAAACTTGATACTAGAATGCATTAATATAACATTGAAAGAAAGATCTAGGACATATGGTAACTCCTTGACCATATTCAGCACTGGTTATTCCTTTGATGGAATGTATTTGCATAATACTTAAACTTTGTCAGGTGGAAACCAAAAGACCAAGAGGCAAAACCCAGTGATTCATTCAGTCTTCTCTAAGAGATATGCATTTTATCAGCAGCTCTCAAGATTACATTACATTGCACTGAGATGACTGTAGTTGGTTTGGAGGAGGTGAATAGTTATCCTGAGATAGTTTTTCTTTGTTAGAGAACCTAGCAGAGGTTCTAGCATTAGATACCCTGAAAAGCAAATCTCTAAACCTTTGAAGAAATAAGCACCGGGCTGAAGTCTGAGGCATAGTTCCTGTAACACATATCTGCATTAACAAGGGAGCTGCTGTTCCTGCCCATTTGAGAATCAGGGTCTTGGCCACAAACAAGAAAGTTGCCAGATATGGTAGCTGCCACCCACTGTTCCTTAGCCACCCACGTGTTGGCGGTGGACTAGAAACTAGAGACTGGCAACACAGCTGCCTGGAAACAAACACCACCACGGCGAGCTTCCAGGGGAGCCATATGGCTACCACCACGTCATGATGTGCATTTCTCCTTCAGGGTCCTGTGAAGGCACATTAGCTCGGTGAGTGCTATGTTTAAAGCAGAAAGCCTAGCTGCAAGGGAGTCTGAGGCCTATAATTTAGCCGTTTAGGCTCCATTGTACTGGAAGTCGTGCTAGGAGCAATTTGCATTTCTGCAGTATTTGCCACGTAGGAGCTTAGTGAGATTTTAGCGTAGTTACTTGCCTTTATACCTGCAATTGAGTATATGTGTTTCTGGGAAAGAGTAACAAGCCAAAACTATGTTAGCTTAGAATTCTGGAAGCTAAAGCTTATTATTCCCAGGAAATATATCTCCCCAAGCTGCACCTTTATTTAGTACGTGTCCTAGAAATTGCCTCATTGTGAGAATGAAAATAGTCATGAATTTTAGTTTATTCTACTTCCAGAGAGAGTTCAGAAACAATTTAGATAAATACTGTAACTGTCAAATCGTTCCAGATTCTTATTCCCATCCATGACCAGAATTTCTCTTTTTTCTAATAATGCAGGATTATTTTTTGCCAAATGACTAAGCAGTAATAAGGGCATTGAGGTAGCAGGTGGATTGCAAAAGTGTTCTCATCAAATCATTTTGGGGAAAGGAACCTCTTTTTTATTTTATTTTTTTAATTTTTATTTTGTATTGGAGTATAGTTGATTAACAATGTTGTGTTAGTTTCAGGTGTGCAGCAAAGTGATCGTTATACCTACACTTTCTGTTTTTTCAAATTCTTTTCCCATTTAGGTTATTACAGAGTATTGAACAGAGTTTCCCGTGCTGTACAGTAGGTCCTTTTTGGTAATCTATTTTAAATATAGCAGTGTGTACGTGTCAATCCCAAACTCCCTAACTATCCCTTCCTCCCCCACTTCCCCTCTGGTAACCATAAGTTCGTTCTCTAAGTCTGTTTCTGTTTTGTAAATAAGTTCGTTTGTATCATTTTTTTTTTTTTTAGATTCCGCATATGAGCAATATCACATGATATTTGTCTTTCTCTGTCTGACTTACTTCACTGAGGAACCTCTTATTTTCAAAGCAACAGATAGGAATAACATTGGGTAAAAAGAAACGGTGGAATATGTAATCAAAATTAAAATCATCCCGAAATAGATAACCAACAAGGACCTACTGTATAGCACAGGGAACTATACTCAATATTTTGTAATAGCCTTTAAGGGAAAAGAATCTGAAAAAGAGTATATAACTGAATCACTTTGCCGTACACCTGAAACTAACACAACATTGTAATTCAACTCTACTTCAATAAAAAAAGAAAATAACAAAAAAAAGAAAAACAAATTAAAATCATCCCCTGTATCAGTTAGCTATTCCTGTGTTATCAAAAGCCACAAAATCTCAGTGACATACGAACAATAATTATTTATTTTCTCACACACCTGTGGGTCAGAGTGGGTGGCTGTGATGATGCTACTGGGTGGCTCTGAGCTACAGGTTGGGTCCAGGTCTGCTTCACAAGGCTCATCATCCGTGGACCAGCAGGCTGGCTTGTACTTCCAGAGTAGTGGTGATGGTACAAGAGAGCAAGCAGAAACAGCAGTTACTGTTAAGGCCTAAGCTTGGAGCTGGCACACTGTCATTTCAGCCCACATTTTATGGACCAGAGCAAGCCTTATGTTCAAATCCAAAGGCAAGGGGTAGGAAAGTATACTCTGCCTTTTGTAAAAGAAACTGTAAAGTATCATGGCAAAATCACTGACACAGGAAAGAGATGATGAGGAACTGGGGCCTAAATCAAAGTCTGAATTATCAAAACTTTTAGGGGAGGATTCTTGTGGCATGCAGATACCTCTGTTTTCTTATTTGTGAATAATTATCAATAAGCCTAGCTACTTCTTACATGCTAGGATGATGCTTAATTAATCTCTGTGATTGAGATATGTAATTGAAATAAATTTCCCAGCTGTGAAGCTAAGAGAGTAGAGGATGGGGGCACCAGGTGGCCTCACCCCCCATTTAGTGCAAATTGTAAAGATTTCAGTATTGTAATCATTTTTATGTTATTAAAAGACAATTAAAAAATCTTATAAATACAAAAGAATGGTTTGAGAATATTTAGTGGTTACTCACAAAATCAGTCTAGGTTTACATCAACTATTTGTGTTAGACCTATGACAAGTTGTAAAAAGGCTATGATAATAGGTTTTATGGAATGATTTGATGCTTCCTGATGAAAATATAGCAACTGAATTTATATGGTTCTCTTGACTGATTTTTTCTTTAATAAACATGAACAAGAATATACACTAACAATATTTGCGTTAATGTTACTAGAGCCTAGAATGCTCTCTCCTGAAGTGAATATGAAACAGGAAACCAAATTTGATTTGGAATGAATTAAATAAGGTTTTTAAAAATTGAGATATAATTGACATACAATGTTATATTAGTTTCAGGTGTACAACATAATTATTCAACATTAGTATATATTGTGAAACGATTACCACAATAACTCTAGTTCACATCCATCATCACACATAGTTACAAATGTTTTTTGCTTGTGATGAGAACTTTTAATATCTACTCTCTTAGTGACTTTCAATATACAGTATTATTAACTATTGTCAGCATGCTGTACATTACACCCGCAGGACCTATTTATCTTATAGCTGGAAGTTTGTACCTTTTGACCCGCTTCACCCATTTTTGCCTCCCCAGCCTCTGGCAACCACCAGTCTGTTCTCTGTATCTATGAGTTTGTTGTTTGTTTGTTTGCTTTTTGTTTTTTCAGGTTCCACGTATAAGTGAGATCATATAGTATTTGTCTTTCTTTGATTTACTTCACTTAGCATAATGCCCTCAAGGTCTATCCATGTTGTCACAAATGGCAAGATTTCCTTTTTTTTTTTGTTTTTTTTGCGGTACGCGGGCCTCTCACTGTTGTGGCCTCTCCCGTTGCGGAGCACAGGCTCCGGACGCGCAGGCTCAGCGGCCATGGCTCACGGGCCCAGCCGCTCCGCGGCATGTGGGATCTTCCCGGGATCTTCCTGGACTGGGGCATGAACCCGTGTCCCCTGCATCGGCAGGCAGACTCTCTACCACTGTGCCACCAGGGAAGCCCAAGATTTCCTTTTTTTATGGATGAATAATATTCCTATGTGTGTGCATGTGTATTTTCTTTGTCCATTCATCCATTGATGGACACTTTAGGTTGCTTCCACTTCTTGGCTATTGTAAATAATGAGGCAGTGAACATGAGGCTACATATATCTTTTCCAGTTAGTGTTAAATAAGATGATTTTTTCAGTTTCTCAGATGTAGTATATTTTGATGTGCAGGGAAGAAAAGGTAAGATAAAACTTTTTAGAACCCAGGAGTCAGTAATGGTGAATTCTGTTATTAAGATGTTGTTAGCTCTTAAGTCATGCTCATGACAGAAAACAGTGAGACAGAAATAGCACTTTACAGCAGACAACAAAAAAAGTTACCAGAATTATAAGTGCTAGAACTATGGTTTTTCTTCTTCACAAAAATTTTAATTATAACAACTAACTTTGAGTTCTTGTTAAAAACTGGGCACAGTCCTAAGTGCTTTAGATGTATTATTTAATTTGCTAAAAAGCTGATGAGGTAGAAATTCTAATTATTCTTATTTTATAGATGAAACGAGTGCAAAGAGGTTCATATGTTTCAAGTTACCTATAATTCACATGTATTACTTTTAAAAACAAAAATAAAAGTATAACCTTTTTATAAAAATTTTTGCTTTATATTGGAGTATAGTTGATTTACAATGTTGTGTCAATGTCAGGTGTATAGCAGAGTGATTCAGTTACACATATGCATATACCTATACTTTTTCAGATTCTTTTCCCATTTAGGCTGATAATAACCTTTTAAAGCTAGAATATTGTACCATCTTCAGGATTAACAATTTGCATACAAGTTGACATATACCATTTGTAAAGTGTTTTCTCCAGGGCTGTACTGTATTATTGGAAAGACTGATTTCTAGCACCTGTCTTGGGCAAGTTGCTTGATATCTCAGAGCCTCTGTTTCCTCATGCAAAAACCTAATTGTATTTGCCCTACTTTTCAAATTGTTGAGGGGATCAAATGAAATATGTGAAAACAACTTATAAGCTATAAAGGACCATATAAAGTTAGGTAGTGATTTATTATGTAGTCAAAATCTTAAAAATTTATAGGTAGAATATTGTTATTATTTTTATAATTTAAAAGTCAAGTTTAATAAGTAGTGCACTTAATTTAGCTATTACTTCCTGGGAACAAAAAGCTATTGTATCACTCATTCTTTGATGAAAGGCTTCAGTGAAGTAATGAGACTGAATAATAGATGAATGAGGAGAATTCTAATTTTAGCAGATTTTTATTCCTGGTCATAGAAGTGTGGATGAGAATTTCATCTTCAGATCTACTAATTATGTGGAAAGATAAAATACTGAAAGAGCAGAAGAAAAAAAAAAAGGAAGGACCAGATTTTCAGCTAACACTCCTCACCCCCATCCTACGTTCCTTTTTGTAGCTAGGATATTAAATTAGATGTTTCCTAGATAATAATACATGGTACAATTATAATCAAAACATTACAAAATAAAAACATATAAAGCTAGTAATTATGTGGAACATCAAAGTATGATATAAATATGGCATCAAGTTCCATTCTTAGTGAGTAGTCCATAAATTATTTGTGCAGCCGCTAAAGGCAACTCTGCACACTCTAAGACACTGCTTTATCCATACAAATCATGTCTAGTAAACAGTATCTTTATTTAAATGATGTTTTTCATTGCTCTTTGTTAATGCCAGTTTCTCATAAATGTCTGTAGACTTAGGATTTTAAATATTAAATAATAATTAAACAAGGGAAAAACTTTATTTTGTTCACGGTTATATCCCCATTGCCTAGCACATTGTCTGAGACATAAATCTTTGTTGCAAGAGTGAATGAAATAATACTCCGGTAATTGGAAAGGAGACTTTAAGAACAGCTGGAAGACATAATACATAAAAATGTTAAGCATAAATATGGGTAATATGCGTAATATTCTGAAATTTCTTTGACTCTCCCATGTTTGGCAGATTTATCATTCCTTTTTATTTGCTGTACTTAGGGACGTGCTGCCTTAACACAAGAGAAAGAGGAATTTGCCCATGAACATGAAGAAATGAAGAACCTAGAAGCCATTGTTCGAGATATAAAACCAACCACCCTCATCGGTGAGCTTTGGCTTCTTCCTCCCTGCCATAAACCCTACCTCAACCCCACGTGGGCCTGATTTGTTTTCCTACTGCTGAATTTTGAGACGTAATTTAGCTTTTTGAAATTCTAACCTTTGGCGTTCACAAACAAAATTACGCGTTCCCTGAAGCAACAGTACCCCCTAGACGCCTAGATTTGTAAATGCAAGTAAGTGCCGTCTTCTTAATCTTACTGATAATCCCAGCTGAAGTGTGTGGTTCCCTCTGCTCACTCTGTCAACCTGCCAATACCTGGCATATCCAGCACTTTGCCAGGCTTGATTATTCCAAATAGACAGTGGTTCTAAAAGGGAGGTGGTTTGGCCCCAAAAGGAAACACTTGGCAACATCTGAAGACATTCTTTGGTAGTCACAGCTGGAGAGAGAAGGGGTGGTCAGAGCTACTGACATTAGTGGGTAGAGACCAAGGATGCTGCTCCACAGCCTCCAATGCCCAGTGAAGCCCCCCCCCCCCCGCCCCAGTAAGGAATTGTCCAACCCAAAACGTTAATGGGGCCAAGGTTGAGAAAGACTGAACTAGACCCTCCTTGAAAACAGGGACCGTATTTCATGTCTTTATATAACTCAGTGTGTTTTACACTGAAATTTTGCAAAGGAGCTACTCCATTGTTTATTTCTCTTATTTGGGACGGCATCAGTGTCCTCAATAATTTAAGTTTTTATC
The DNA here is from genome assembly GCF_964341445.2 of Mesoplodon mirus. NCBI lineage: Eukaryota > Metazoa > Chordata > Mammalia > Artiodactyla > Ziphiidae > Mesoplodon > Mesoplodon mirus. The sequence goes on along the minus strand of NC_138986.1, from coordinate 98,179,285 downwards.
CCATCTCTAGCTTGGGCAATTTGCCTCATGTAACTCAGTCCTTAAATCCTTAAAGCAGAAAAAAAAAACCAATAACAAAATTTTAGCATAGTGTATTACACATAGTAGGCACATAATAAATGTGCACAGTAAGATGTTTGCTATGGACAAATTTGTTGTGGTTGAAAAAAACTCAAAGACAGTTTTGAAACTTTATATCCTTTATTTTGTGTGTATATAATGTCAACCCTTACTTGGTATTATACTCCATTTCTAGAAGCTCCTGTGAAACAGATGACAATATTGAGAATAATAATGCGAACCATAATAAAAACAAATACTTACTCCACGACAGGAGTTAATGGGTACTAGTAAGGCTTTATTGTTGTTTTTTACAAAATACATTCCATCAGGAATCTTACTTTTTCCATTTTCATTACGCTAATAGCTTTATTCTTCTGTTCAATTTTTTTCAGTGAGTCATACTTCAGTTTTATCATTGAATCGGATGATTGTCTTAAGTGTTAGCACTGGATTATAAAATATGATTGCTTTATAGCCTGAGAGACTGAAATATACTTCCAGAATTGTTTACAGAGAGATAGTATATATTAGACACATTTATTTCCTGATAAAATTGCCTGTAATCAGAATTCCTAGTGATTGGTCACTAAATTTATTAATGAGTCAAATGTTAAAGCTGTGATTCTTTTCATCGATACTTGTAGATTTGTAACCTTAAAGGTTGTTGGCATTAACGAACATCTCTTTTTTGTCACTTTAATACAAATATTCTATATTTTGTTTAGGGGTATTACAAAATGACCTGACATGTCTCATTGTTTTGGGGGCACTGGATTAATTAACCAATGATGGTCCTATTCACTGGTTTCTTCTTTCTGCGTTAGGAGTTGCTGCGATTAGAGGTGCATTCTCAGAGCAAATTCTCAAAGACATGGCAACCTTCAATGAACGGCCTATTATTTTTGCTTTGAGTAATCCAACTAGCAAAGCAGAATGTACTGCAGAGCAGTGCTATAAACTGACCAAGGTAAAGCAAAAATGGAACTGATCTTTTTTTTATTTTTTTTATTTTATTAGTTTCTGCTTTATAACAAAGTGAATCAGTCATACATATACATCTGTTCCCACATCCCTTCCCTCATGCATCTCCCTCCCTCCCACCCTCCCCATCCCACCCCTCCAGGCAGTCACAAAGCACCGAGCTGATCTCCCTGTGCTCTGCGGCTGCTTCCCACTATCTATCTACCTTACGTTTGGCACTGTATATATGTCCATGCCTCTCTTTCGCTTTGTCACAGCTTACCCTTCCCCCTCCCCATATCCTCAAGTCCATTCTCAAGTAGGTCTGTGTCTTTATTCCCGTTTTACCCCTAGGGAACTGATATTTTAATAGTCAAATTGTGATGCTTTATAAGGGAGCCCAGGGTATCTAAGGTGCTTACCGGTTAACCTTTAAAAATTTTATAACCAAGACTGAAAGAACAATGAACAGGTCGTGAAGGATAAGAACCATATCCTTTTTTAGAATCTTGTATAAATCCTGTTCTTCAATAAAACAAAACAAACTTTGTAATGTTTTATTGATAATTTTCCTTAAGTGCTTTGGAAGTATCTAAGATTTAAACATAAAAGTTAAAAAGGAAAAAGCTTGATCCTAGATACTGATTAAAATAGCTTCTAACTAGCTATTCCCAAACATTGAAGCACACAGTATAAAACCACAGTCTTGTTTCTGCTTTGCTAACTCCTCCTGGGTTTGGATTTTGATGGCATGGGTGGAGCATTTGGGCAATTATTTTGACATCCAGCCTGGTTGGGATAGGAGTCCTCAAAGCTTCAATACTTCACTGTTTCCAAAAAAGTGACTTATTTTATACTGCGCTTGTATTAATATATATTTGACCAATATGTTGACAAGAGCCCTTTTTTTCCTTAAAAGACTTGAAAATGTCATTACAACAAAACAGAAGTTGAGTCATATATATCTAACACTTTTATTTTGGAAAGAAATCTAAAATGAACTGGAAAAGATAGACAGAGTTACGTCACTCTGCATAAATCTAACTCAATGCATAAATAAAACTGCATAAATGAAACTGGATGGCTCTACTTCTTTAATACTGTATCCTTAAATGCTTCTTACTAGAAATGATGAAATTTTGCAAAGGAGCTACTCCATTGTTTATTTCTGTTATTTGGGACGGCATCAGTGCCCTCAATAATTTAAGTTTTTATCCCATCTCTAGATTGGGCAATTTGCCTCATGTAACTCAGTCCTTAAATCCTTAAAGCAGAAAAAAAAAAACCCAATAACAAAATTTTAGCATAGTGTATTACACATAGTAGGCACATAATAAATAAGTGTTTAAGTAAATATTTTGTTTTGGCATATTTCAAAAGACCTCAAAATTTCATAGATTCACCTATAATAGATGTAAACAAAATTAGCCAAATTTCTATAGTTGTGTTTTCAAGTTCAAATGTGTCTGATATAAATGGCCTAAACTCTTTCTTATGATTTTGCCTAATGCTCTTACGTTGCTATATATAAAATTAAAAGTCATTTTGAAGCTGAAAACATTGGTTCAGCCAAAGAATTACAGAACAAGAAAGGGGCTATCTGTTGCTGGATGTGAGTCTCTGCTGCTTCAGGCACAGGTGAAAAGTCATTAGGAAAGGTTAAAAATACAAAAAGACTGTTGAATTCTGAAAAACTGTAATTATACCAAAACTGATATGGAGAGGTTTCCTTCTCCATATTAACAGTCTATATATATGAGGATATTTAGCTGTCTGTCGTTTATTTAATACGATTCCTCCGTAAAATAGGATGATGCTAGAGTGGCCGGGGTGGAGGAGAGGCGGGCAGCAAACAAGTGTGTGTAGAATGTTGCAGGTCTCTTTCTCAAATATAATTTTCAAAGGTATATATATCAAATATGTATATCAAATGATAATTTAGTTACATTAGAAATTTGCTTGTAACAAAACACTTTATCTGCTAAACAAAGCAGACTTGAAGGTATCACACTTGTCTGAAAACAAAACCTAATTTTGTGCAAGACATAAGTGTCTGATATACACCTAGATGAGAATTTCTATTTTTTTCTCATCTATTTTCCTCTTTTTATACCCTGAAAAGGTTGAATCATGTTATACTTTACCTTTATAGAAAAGGTATAGTGTGACATTTGTTAAAAATGAATAAGTTAATATTATTAATATCATATGGATTTAGACTCAAGGTTTAAGAGGGATGAAATTTATAACCCAATCTATTACCATTTAAACTATGCTTTGGGGATTTGGTGCTTTTTTAGACTTTTCAAATGCATTTCTTAGATTGTAGTGCTTTATTTGTTGAGGGTTTCCTGTCCCTGTTTTAGAAGCCTGAACGCTTCCATCTACATCGCCTCCCAGATCAGACAGACGCCTCCCTTTTGACTGGCAGTATGGAATACAGCACCTGACGGGCCCTAAGTTCATGCCATCTTTAAGCCTGTAATACATGAGGTTCCTCAAAAATATTATGATGAAATATTAAGACCAAGAAAAAAATAAAGACAGTTTTAGACAATTATTGATAATTTAATCTTATTCTTATCTGCTAACCCCATTTGTGCTAATGAATTTTTTTCCTATATGATTTTTCAGATAATTCTTTACAATACAGAAATATATAAAATTTGTCCCAGTGATTACATTGGGAGCCTGTTGACCTCTAAACTGTAGCCTAAAATGTCATCCTTTCCAAGATTCAAACATTAACCAACCTTTTTGTCTTCAGAAGCCTGTAAGTAGAAATCTGCAGTCTAGAGATGGTTGATGGGCCCGTGGGTTGGACCACTGCCAACAACAGGATGGTGGTCTTGGGGTCTCCTGTGTTTTGCATGCTTCTCCTAGGGATAGAGAGGAAGATAGAGAACAGAAATAATCACTCACTCCAGAACTTACTGCCAGCATCCTGATAGCTTGCTCACACTTATCAGGAAGTCAATGAAAAATCAGACTTCTTTCTAACTAGTCAATACTTGAATTACTCTCTTATGATCCATTTGTCTGAAGATAGCCTGCCTCTTTTTACAGTTGTGTGTCTGTGTTGCAGGGTCGTGCCATTTTTGCCAGTGGCAGTCCTTTTGACCCTGTCACTCTCCCAAGTGGACAGACCCTATATCCTGGCCAAGGCAACAATTCCTATGTGTTTCCTGGAGTTGCTCTTGGTGTGGTGGCGTGTGGACTGAGGCATATCACGGATAAGATTTTTCTCACCATTGCTGAGGTATTGTAAAATACTCTACGTTTGCCACGGCTGTAAAATCTCAAATCAGCTCATTGCAGGTTGTCTACTGTTTTATTTATTTAGTATCCCAGCTCACTCTCTAGAAGATGTAAAAGTCCAAAGAAGATCAAATCTTTCCCAGTAGAGAGTAAGGGATGGGTAGTAAGTTCACATTGAGTCACTAGGAAAGATTGTTTTTCAGTAGCCAGCAGGAAGACTGTGTTCTGATTTCTTAAAAGAGGGCTTTTTTTAAATTGAAGTGCAGTTGATGTACAATATTATATGTTACAGGTGTACAGCATAGTGATGCACAATTTTCAAAGGTTATACTCCATCTAGAGCTATTATAAAATATTGGCTGTATTCCCTGTGCTGTACAATATGTCCTTGTAGCTTATTTTATACCTAAAAGTTTGTACCTTTTACTCCCCTACCCCTATATTGCCCCTCCCCCCTTTCCTCTCCCCACTGGTAACCACTAGTTTGTTCTCTACATCTGTGAGTCTGCTTCTTCTTTGTCATATTGACTAGTTTGTTGTATTTTTTAGATTCCACATATAAGTGACATCAGACAGTATTTGTCTTTCTCTGTCTGACTTATTTCACTTAGCATAATGTCCTCCAAGTCCATCCATGTTGCTGCAAATGGCAAAATTTCATTCTTTTTTATGGCTGAGTAGTATTTCATTGTACATATATAGCACATCTTATTTATCCATTCACTTGTTAATGGACACTTAGCTTGCTTCCATATCTTGGCAATTGTAAATGATGCTGCTATGAACATAGGGGTGCAAGTATCTTTTCAAATTATAGTTTTGTCTGGATATATACCCAGGAGTGGAATTGCTGGGTCATATGGTAGTTCTACTTTTCATTTTTTGAGGGACCTCCATACTGTTTTCCACAGTGGCTGCACCAATTTACATTCCCATCAACCGGGTACAAGAAAACAAACCTTTTTTCTTTTTTTTAAAAATCTTCACACTTTTGATTATGTTCTGTGACAGTAATGAGACAATAAAAATTTTGTTTCCAAATTATGGAGAAGTGGTAAATATTTCTCCATGGAGAACCTACCTAGATGATGGCTTTTTTTGGGGGGGGTGGTTCATGCTGCGTGGCTTGCGGGATCTTAGTTCCCCAACCACGGGTTGAACCTGGGCCCCAGCAGTGAAAACACCGAATCCTAACCACTGGACTGCCAGGGAATTCCCGATGATGGCATTTTGAAGATTTAAGATGACAGTCTGTTAGAGAACGAACTTATGGTTACTGGGGGGAAGGGTAGGGGGAGGGATAGTTAGGGAGTTTGGGATTGACATGTACACACTGCTATATTTAAAATGGATAACCAACAAGGTCCTACTGTATAGCACAGGAAACTCCGCTCAATATTCTGTAACAACCTAACTGGGAAAAGAATTTGAAAAAGAATAGATACATGTATATGCATAGCTGAATCACTTTTTTGTACACCTGAAACTAACACAACATTGTTAATCAACTGTACTCCAATATAGAATAAAAAGTTTTAAAAAAAAGAACATACCTCCAGTATCTATCTATCTACATATCTATCTAATAATCTTTGTATTACTGTACTAATATAAGCATTATGGGAAAAAATATGACAGTCTGATATGGTGTGGTGAAGTGTTTATTATTCAGGGTGCAGTGTAGAATACAGGAACCACTCTAGTATTTCAAGCAGAGAAGAAATTAAAACAGAGAATTCGGTGTTTGTAAAGTCACTAAAAGGACGGAAGTGGGCTCTTCTGTGGGCCTTCAGGAAGGATTCACAGAACAGCACAGAGCAGAGCCGGTAGGGATGCTCTGTTAGGCTACTGTCTAGAACTGTGAAGGGTCTGAAATTTCACCTTGCTTGCAGGCTAACAAGTCAGCCTGCCACAGATTCATAGATGCTGGCAAAAGACACAAAACTCTTAGGTCAGACACAAAGGCACAAGAGGTACCCTGAACCTAAGGCTCCCATCAGTTCCCCGTGCCTCACAAACCTCAGGGGAATGATACAGTGGTTGGACCGATATTTGTAAAATCATGAGCTTTGGGTAATCGGAATGTTCACCTGGTTGATACGTCTGAGGAGGATGCAATTCATGAAAGAGGAATTTGAGTGAATTTCTTCTCTCGAAATGAAACCACTGTACAACACGCTAACTAAACCCAACCAAGTAAAACCTGATTAATGTTCACATACTTTCATCACGCAAACAGACTCTTCTTTGCGTTGTGAAAGATTTTTATGTTATTGGTGTGATCTCAAGTAGCCTAAACCCGGGGTTTTGCGCCTTGGCATCATTCTGTGAGAACAGAGGTCGGCCAGCTCTAATGCTCCTTTCTTTTTCTTCACTGCATTAAAAGCATGGTGCCTTAGAGCTTCTTTGACCAAGGAAATCTTGTAAAACCAAGTAGATGTCTAATTACTTAGGAGGGCTTTTCAAAGTTGTTCTTACATTAAGGGAAATGTAGTCGTCTTTTATAGCAGACACATCAGAAGAAGAAGATGCTCTTTTTACGCGTGGTAGCCGGTGTTTTCTTTCCTAAATAAATCCAGCACCCTCTAGTGACAAATTTCATGAAAAAAAAAAAAAAAAAAAGTCTTTCCAGTAAATCTACCCAAGGAAAGTAATAATTACTCTCAAACACCTCTGAAGGAAAACAGTAAGATGTGGTGAGGTTACTGGTGTTATTCTTATCGTAGCCAGCTATCTCTCCGGCTGAATCTCAGCCTTTCCACCATTCTCCTCTTAGGCTTCAACATGATATTCCTGTTTTTCATGCCACCTCATTGTTTTCTTTGTCATCCTTTCAAGTCCCCCTGCCCCTTTTTTTCAGATTTTTTTGATGTGGACCATTTTTTTAAAGTCTTTATTGAACCTGTCACAACAGTGCTTCTGTTCTATGTCGTGGGCCTCTGGCCGCAAGGCATGTGGGATCCCAGCCCCCTGACCAGGGATCGAACCCGTACCCCTGCATTGGAAGGCAAAGTCTTAACCACTGGACTGCCAGGGAAGTCCCTCAAGTTCCTTTCGACCGATCTTCTTCCTAGTGTTCAGTTTTTTTTGGTTTTTTTTTTTTTTTTGCGGTACGCGGGCCTCTCACCGCTGTGGCCTCTCCCGTTGCGGAGCACAGGCTCCGGACGCGCAGGCCCAGCGGCCATGGCTCACGGGCCCAGCCGCTCCGCGGCATGTGGGATCTTCCCGGACCGGGGCACGAACCCGCATCCCCTGCATCGGCAGGCGGACTCTCAACCACTGCGCCACCAGGGAGGCCCCTTAGTGTTCAGTTTTTTGTCCTCACTTTTCTCTTTCCTTTTAAAGTCCACTTTCACAGATCTCACGCATTCTCTTACTTCCATCAGCGTCATTCTAAAAGGGGCCAAGTCTGTATATCCCTCTTCTTATCTTTCACCACATCTCCAGTGACCTGATGGGTATTTCCACCAAAATGCCCTGCTATTTCCTTAAATACAGATGTGGAAAACCACTCCTTACCTCCCCTCGCCCTCAATATCTGCATTTCTGTTCGTGACGTCCCCTTGCTGAGCAGGCACCGAAGCTTAGAAGCCTGATGTTCTTCTTATCCTCCCTCAACCCAAAGCCTTTAAACACACCAGGCATGTGCACACCCATGTAACTGCCCCATGTATCATCCTGCCTGGAAAACTCTGAGACTCATTCTCCACCTGTCTCAGCCGATCTTCAGGCCACGGCTTAAGTCCCACCTCATCCTTGGGTCCTTCTGTGGCCTCTCTGACTCATTTTGATCTTTCTCCTTAGCCATGGCTGTCTTTAGCAAACACTTCGTTTGATTCCTAGTTGTGTTATGCTCTCGAGAGTTTCACGTGTTAAACAGTCAAGTCTTGCCTTATATTTAAATTGTATGTTATCTTCTCTAAAGACAGAAGGTCTCCCATATACTTCTTTCAAAACACCAGTAACACTAAGGCAATACTAAAGCACGTAGCAGAAACTTAGTAAATACTTATTGAATTAAACAGAGCTATTTATCAGTGAGAATAAATACAGTACCACAGACACACCTCTAGAGGGGCAAAAAGAAGAACGTTCTTGTCTAGATTATATTTTGTAGTTAACAAAAGTAGCATGTAGGAGATCTAGGTGGATGTTTTGTTTGCCCACCCCAGATCTAGTAGCTGTTAGGATTATTGTCAAAGTACTAATTGGGTCTCTTATGGAACTAGCAATGTCATTGGCACCAATCTCAAAGACTATTCCTGCACATTTTTATATCACAAAGAGATTTTTGGATCTCTCGGTCCTCTGGACGGTCTCTTGGACCTCTGGTGCTCCCTGGGGACAGCCCTGCTGGCCCTGTGTGGTCTGTACAGCAGCCTGGAACAGTCTCCTCCCTCCGGTTCACATCTGGGAGGCAAACCTGGGCCTCCTACCCTGACACCCTCCTCCTAAGTCGCCTGCTCTGTGTTCTCTCATTCTCCTCGCCCCACCCTTTCTGCTTGTCTGCCCAGAGGGCCCTAGAGAGATCCCCACTGACAGCAGCGCCTGGAGGAAACTGATTCATATAAGTCACTGGATAACTGAAAACCCAGTTTGATATAATACTATTATCTAACATATAATCCAAATTCAAATTTGCCAGTTATCCATAAAAAAGACCTTTATAGCCTCTAGACTACTCTTTTCATCTGCAGGAGCATTTCAGCCTTTTTGTTTCTTTTTATGGCAGTGACATTTTGACGAGTACAGGCCAGTTGTTTTTTACAATGTTCCTCATGATTTAAGTTGTATGGTTATAGGCTTTGGTTTAGGTTTGCCTAATAATTGAATCCTTCTCAGTGAATCACATCAGGAAGCACATAATGTCAATTTGCCTCATGTTTTTAAGCTACTTTATTGAGGTGTGATTGACATAACAAAAAGCCATATATCTTACAACTTGCTGAATTTAGAGATGAGTAAGTATACACCTTTGAAACCATCACCACAATCCATGCCATCCACAAATCTATCACCTCCAGAAGTTTTTTCCCACCCTCTTTATTATTATTATGAATGTGTATGTGATAAGAATATTTAACACAAGATCTACCCTTGTAGCCCATTTTCATGTCTACACTGTTTCCTTTAGAAATAGGGGATGGTTTGGGGACAGCAAAGGCTGAGGCTAGTTAGGTGATTTGGATGATCCAGAATCTGTATCCCGCTTTGCCGTGTGAGTCGGAAATAGCTCTCTCAGCCTCCTGCTCTACCTCCTGTGCGAGAGTATGTGAGCTGGGATCAAGGCCTGACCAGCCTCTCCTCCTCTGTTTTCAGGGTCATTTTTCCATCACTTTTCTCATCCTTCTCTGCCTTTCTTACCCTTCTTCCCCCTGTCCCTCTACTGCATCAAACAAGAAAGCTGCCAGCGTTTCATTGTACAGTAGAAAAGGAACTGGGTTAAGAGGAAACCCAGACGCTCATCCCCATCTTTTTCGCTATTTGTCTTCCCCCACCAGTCACCAAGCCTCTCTGAGCTCAGTTTTTCCATTGAGAAAGGGAGAGATGCAACTGGATGATGGCGTTAATGGGATCTGCTTTTATCCGCGACCATTCACCATTATCCTCACAACTATCACATTCTATGGTATGAAGTCTTTTTTTGTCTTTTTTTTTTTTTAAGGTTATAGCTCAGCAAGTATCAGATAAACACTTGGAAGAGGGCCGGCTTTATCCTCCTTTGGACACCATTAGAGATGTTTCTCTGAAAATTGCAGAAAAGGTAAAACCACTCTTGTTTTGAAGCCTCATTATTTTCCCTTACACCTATGGCTGAATGTGCATGTTTAGGTATTAAAAATCCACTTCCTTGAAATATCTTATCAACTTATTATGTCAGAAGTCAGAGAAATGAGGCCTGGTGCTTCGGCAGAGCTTAGGAACTATGTTTGATCCTTAGAGATGGGTTGAATCATTAATTTCCCCATCCTTTTTCTCTCCCATAATTCAGATAATTCAGCAGGGTTTCATTTCAGCTAAGCTTCCTCCACTTGGCCTTTTTTTTGGTCGGTATCTTCTATATGACACTGAAATAGTCACCACAGTATTGCACATGTGGTAGAGTGACAGACCTTGAACCACCTGCCTTATCCACGTCGCTGTGGATGTGTGGCACCTTGAAAATCACAGTTGATTATTACTGGGCAGAAAGCGAAACAGTGAGAACAAAGAACTCAAAGCTGGCTGGCGTGGCCGGTGAGCTCTTCAGGGAACTAGCCAAGAAGAACCTACATTTTCTACAACTAAGACGAGAGAGAAACTGACTCCTTTTGCAGGCTAGCTGTATTCATTTACTAGGGCTGCCGTAACAAAGTGCCACAAACTGGGTGACTTAGGTAACAGAAATTAATTTTCTCACGGAGGCTAGAGATCTAAGACGAAGGGGTTGGCAGGTCTGGTTTCTTTGGAGGCCTCTCCCTGGCTTGTCGATGACCACCTCCTTGCTGGGTCCTCACGTGGCCTTTCCGCTGTGTTTGCACATCCCTGGGGTCTCTTTGTGTGTCCAATTTTCCGTTCTTATAAGAACACCAGTCAACTTGGGTTAGAGCCCACCGGAATAGCATCATTTTAACTTAATTATCTGTTTAGAGGTCCTGTCTCCAAATACAGCCCCATTCTGAGGTACTAGAGGTTAAGGCTTCAACATTTTCAGGTGACGTATTTCAGCCCACCATAGTCGTCATACGTTGAAACTAGGGTTTCTCAACCTCAACGCCACGCACATGTGTCTGGGTAACTCTGTCACGGGGGCTGTCTTGGGCATTGTCGGATGTTTAGCAGCATCCTTGGCCCTTATTCACCAGATGCCAGTAGGCTCTGCAACAGGTGTGACAACCGAAAATGTCTCCAGACATCGCCAACTGTCCCCTTGGAGGCAGATTTGCTCCTGGCTGAAAACTAAAGAGATTGGCAAGTTTATCAGAACAGCACCATTTAGATTTCATATGTCATGATTTATTTTGTTGATTCAGGGTAGATGCTTCAAAAACCAAGTAATCCTTCAAAAAAAAACTTCAGATAATCTGCTTGGTTATCTATTTAGGAAAGAGTATGCTTATGTTTTCTCCTAATTTGTATCTACTAGTTTTAAACTAGTTTGAATTATTAATACACTGAACATCACATTATCACTTTAAGTTCATTTTGAAGGGTTCAATGAAGAGGAGTAACATATGATCAGAGGGGTGAGTAAGAAGATGAGGGACAGCAGGAGAGTATGAAAAACTCAAATATTACACCTAGAAAGAGGAACGAATGCTGAGTGGATAAACAGAAATTGGGAAACCTGGACAGAGAATCAGCTTCAGGAAGGAAGGTGATATAAGTAGACTGCAGGTTTGTGGTATCCATGGCAGCGGGTTGGCCAAAAGGTTCGTTGTGGTTTTTGGTAACATCTTACAGAAAAACCCAAACGAACTTTTTGGCCAGTCCAATACGTTCAAATGTACAATTCTAACAAGTAGATGGTGATGACTGAAACTTAAAGAGAGGCTGCATGTAAAGGTGGTGGATCATCTACACGTGGTAGCAGGTGAAGCTCTCGTCTTCCAGAGAGTCTGGCGTTGACGAGGAGAGAGTGAAGATTTCACTGAGAGAGTGCATCGTTAGTACAGTGTGTCCTGGGAGCAGAAAGAGGAATGGATTTCCACAGAGTCTGTGTCAGGAATGAAACAGAACATTTTATTATAAAAAAGTGATACAGCCGTTGCAAAAGAGGCACAGGAGAACTTTTGGGGGTGATGGAAATGTTCTGAAACTGGATGTGGTAACAGTCGCCCAACTCTGAGTTTATAGAAATAATTGGATTATATGTTAAAACTGTTGAATTTTGTGGTCAGTGAATTGTAACTCAAGAATATCTGTTAAAAACATAGTAATACCACATCATAGGCACTCTGAAAAATAGAAAAGAGCAAAATACCTGATATTCAACTTTTCTAAAACAAGCATTGTCATCATTTTGGCGTGTGTGTTTGCTTGCAGTCTGTTTTCATTTGTTTGCTTTCTTTTCTAACACTGTTGTAATAACGTGTAAGGGTGTATTCACATACTTTTGATCATGCTTTTTTCATAAACATTTTTCCATAATACAGCACAGTCTTTATAACTTTAATTTTTTCATAAGTGCATAAGTTTACATTGAGAAGAGATACTTAATCATTCTGATACTCTTCAAGATCACGCTTATTCACGTAAGTCTGTCATACAAGTAGCCCCTTAATGATTGCTTTCTTAAAGACTGGAGTGAATTAAAGAGCACATATGGAGTGATGAATTTTGACAACAGGGAGAATCCATTCTTCTCAAAAAAAGTAGAGGAAGAGAATGTTTGAAGATACGGAAGAGACAGTTTGAGTTGAGGAAAAGAGAAGTTGAGATCATTCTCTTTGATCAGTTGGAATTTTCTCAGCAGAGTGATGAGAGTCAAATGGAGACGTGAGGAGGGGAAGGTTTGAAATTGACTTCGGGGAAATTGACTTGAGACAAAGTTTTTTTCGTTTTTGATTTTTAAAGGGTAAAAGCATAATGTGCAACCACATGGGCCCAAGTAAGGTTAGGAAAAGAATGACATGGCAGGAGACAGCTCTGAAAGGAGAAAACCAGCACTGAGGGTTCCCCACAAAGACGTGGAGACAAGGTTCTGTGATACCAGCAAGGTACAGAGCACGGAGACTGGCTCCAGAGCCCCGCTGATTAGAATCAGGAGACCCTGGGATAGAGAAAGAGGTTCCGTAGGAGGCCGTGGTCAGAATCGGGATTGCTGAAACTGCAGGGTATCTGAGTTCAAATTTAGCAGGGATTTTCAGGTATTTAGTTCAGTTAATTATCAGTCAAGTCATTTCAAGGCTGTTAAGACCGACTTATCTGAGAAATTCTGATAGTATCACCCATGAGTAAATCTGTACTATTCACACTTTCCTTTCTTGCTGATACCATAGTCTACTCTTGTTACATGATTTATAATTGCATTTTCACTTTATATCTTCTTTGTGATTATGTGTTCTATTATAATACACTTAATTTTTTGGAAACAGACAAGATATAAATTAGAACTTAATTTTTTGATACATAAAAAATTCTTTTTTTTAAATTGAGGTATAGTTGATTTACAGTGTTAATTTCTGCTGTATAGCAAAGTGATTCAGTTAAACATATATATATATATATATATATATATATACACACATACATACATACATACACATTCTTGTGCTATACATTATGACCTTGTTGTTTATCCATTCTATATATAATAGTTTGCATCTGCTAATCCCAATCCATCTCTCCCTGGCCCCTCATTCCCCCTTGGCAACCACAAGTCTGTTCTCTATGTCTGTGATTCTGTTTCTGTTTTGTAGATAAGTTCATTTGTGTCATATTTTAGATTCCACATATAAGTGATATCATATGGTATTTGTCTTTCTCTTTCTGACTTACTTCACTTAGTATGATCATCTCTAGGTCCATCCACGTTGCTGAAAATGGCATTATTTTGTTCTTTTTTATGGCTGAGTAGTATTCCATTATATATATATATATATATGTACCATACCTTCTTTATCCATTCATCTGTTGCTGAAACAGATAAAAAATTTCTGACTTGTGTTCACCATCATCTCTATCCATTAAAATAATTAATATTCTTTTCTTATTTCTAGATTGTGAAAGATGCATACCAAGAAAAGACAGCCACAGTTTATCCTGAACCCCAAAACAAGGAAGCATTTGTCTACTCTCAGATGTATAGCACTGATTATGAGCAGATTCTACCCGATTGTTATTCTTGGCCTGAAGAGGCCCAGAAAATACAGACCAAACTTGACTAGTAGCTTAAGAGCTGATATTTCTAACTCCATTAATGAGATCTTGAAGTCTTTCATAATTTTCAAAGATTGGAATCTTTTATAATGACTCATAATACACTAGAGTAAGATAATTTTACTTTAACAATCTAAAAATTTATGGAAGAATATTAGTATACTTTACAGTAAACATCTCACTAGACAATTTTGCTTCATTTACTTTATGGTTATTTATGGTGTCTATCTTAATTATTTTGCCCAAGTTCTGTTTAAAAGCTGTTGTAACTACTACTGAGAAACCCATCATTTTTATATAGGGAGCTAAGGGGAAGACTAAAATTAGTAATAAATTGGTATCAGTATTAAAACCCATAATTCTTTTGTTGTTCATTTTATTAAAAATCTACTTTGTAAAGAAAAAGATCAAAATGAATTTAGGCATAGACAAACTTGTGCTAAAAGCAGAAACAACACTTACTCTGTTGCCTAGAGAAAAACAACTCCTCAGGTATTTTTATTCCAATCCTAGATTATATCTGTTCTTTTTGTGCAGCTGAATTCTAACATTTCTAAGAAAGACCACTGCTGTTTACAATGCCTTGTGCAGCCTTAGATTTTAATGTTCTTTCGACATTGTTCCATCTCCTTATCACCTTGGTCCTCAGTCAGAAATCCCTTCATAAAAGCACCTTTCTTTCCCCCTGACCAAGTGGTCAGCTCCACACCATTGCTGCTGGGCCTTTGTGGACCACGGCCCTATCCTGAGGTTGGTGCCTTCAGCTGAGCACAGCCTGAGAAGTGGGCAGAGCTGAGAAGAGTGGGTGAGCTCCTTGAGAAAGGGCTGCCTGTGGAGTTGACGTCTTCAGACAAACACAGACAAACATCCCCAGAGTCAAGGCAAGCTGGGTTCCCAACTGAGTGACCTGACCTAAAGTCCCCTTGATTAGCTCAGGTAATTAAGAGCTCATTGTGTTACAGCAAACTCACTTTCCTCTGGGTTTGAAGAAAGTTTTGTAACCACTTCCCCAATATCAGAAATTATCTTTACATCAGATATTAAAAATATTCTAATTATGATCAGTAGTTACAGCCCAGAAATGAATGTTAATTTCAGGTTTTACTTTTGAAGTTAGTAATTGAACCAATGGAAACAACTGTAAATTCTTAAGCTCAGGTTCAGTAACATTTACTATTTATTTATAGAATTCATATATGGAGACTTTTTTGTTTTTGAAGTAATGCTTTTAAAGAGTGTAAGAAGATGTTCAAGGTAAACTATAGTAGTACATGATTTCATTAAAAGTTGAAGGTTACACAAGTTGTTTTAGGTGTCAGTAGAAGGGGTAGGGGTATTTCTGAAAGTAACGTTTAGTCAAGAGTTTCCTCAATATAATTATTTTGAAAAGATCCGGAATGCCTATTTCTCGTCTAGTTTCCATGTTGTCTTGTAGTTCTAACTAAATGTATTTACTTATGCAAAGATTTATTAAAGCATTAGAAACAGTGAATGAATAAAATTATAAAATAGTTGTCTTTTTTTCTTAAAATATTGTTACACTTAAAAATGACAATGCTGGGTCTTGGCAGTCATATGATAGGGAACTTGGAATTTTAAAAATATTTCAGTAGCTAATTTCACTATGAAATTCATTCATTTAATATATGTGTAGTCATATTTGCTGTATACTGTTATGAATGTTGTCCTTGTCCTCAGAGAAAGGTAATGAAATAAACATTTGATGATTACTTAACCAGGTACCAGGTAGTCTATATACCTTATCCTATTTAATGTAGTCCCCACAATTCCCTTAGGAAGTAGATAGTTTAAGTAATGTGCCAAGTCCACAGAGCTCATAAGTTAAGGAGGAGGGCTCTAAATCCATGTTTACCTTTCTCCATAGTCTGTTCTCTATTCACTAGAGTACAGTTAGAACAGCACAGTCGAATAGAAAAAAACAAAGTGAGTCACATGAGTAATTCCTGTCCTGTGGCCTCATAAAAAGAAGAAACAGGTGGAATTCATGTTAATATATTTTATTTAAACCAACATATCCAGAATATTATAAAAAGTATTGAGATATTTTTACATCATTTTGTTCATACTAAGCCTCCAGCTTTTTCACATTTACATCAAAGATATTTGCATATACATCAAAGTCATGAGAACATATAGAACAGCTCACAGACAGACCCCCTGAATATATTACAGAGTTAGCACAAAATTCAACACATAAAAAATAGAGTGTTTAGTAACAGGATTGGGACATCTACCTACCTCATGGACCTACAACCTCACCCTATATAAAAAGGAAGAGTTTAGGGCTTCCCTGGTGGCGCAGTTGTTGAGAGTCCGCCTGCCAATTCAGGGGACACGGGTTCGTGCCCCGGTCCGGGAAGATCCCACATGCCGTGGAGCAGCTGGGCCCGTGAGCCATGGCCACTGGGCCTGCGTGTCTGGAGCCTGTGCTCCGCAACGGGAGAGGCCACAGCAGTGAGAGGCCTGCGTACCGCAAAAAAAAAAAAAAAAAAAAAAAAGGAAGAGTTTAGATGGATTAAAGACCTAGGTACGAATGGTAGAAATGTAAAATTAATAAAAATTAATGTAGCAAAATATCTTTGGGACCCCCCAAAATACAAACATGAAGTAAAAACTGGACGTGTTGCATTCTCTAAGGATAGGAAGGTTTTGGCTGATAAGTGGGTGCTGCCATATAACAGTATAAAGTGAGGAAATCCAGGACTGTGGAATAGGTTGGTTGCTTCTATGGAGATGGATTCATAAAGAGATAGTTTAGGTTCAGAGGCTTACATTCTCAGCTCAAGGCACCATATAAACACTAGAAAAAATGCCTCTATTTTTGCTAAAAGAGTCTCTTCTCCCTTACTCTCTATAAGGCTGAAATAACAGAAACCCAAGGTCATACTTCATCCTGCTGGTTGCCAGATTTTAACAGGAGTTTTATTCACAGCCTCACCAGGACTCTCATGTGAAAGTGAAGAGTATTGACCAGGAAACAGGAGGATGTTGATTTGGAATGGGGATCTATGGGTAGGGAGATTTGGAGGACTTGTGGTACCCTAAAGTAGTCTTGAGTTCTGACAGTCCTGTGTCCCAGGAAACCCCACATCCCCAGGCAAACCAGCACAGTTGGCAAGTCCTTCCTTGCTCTTCCTGCCTAAAGAGGCTGTTACTGCCTTAGGTGAAGATCCGGTAATGACCTCACTCCATCTCCTCCCAGATGACATCTCATGATCTCTGTAGGCATCATATCAGAGACCAGCATGGAGAGGAGCTGTGGTGGATACAATTAAGAGGGCAAACCCAGGAGGAGAGGACTCCCACCAAAAGAAGTCTAGACTTTGCTCATTTACATTGGCAACATCTGAGGAAAACACATGGAATTCTGAAAATGTACTGAGGATGGAAAAGTGTAATTTGGGACTGGGCAGACTTGACTGTTGGGGGTGCACTTGCCACAGGTCCTGCATCTAATGTGCTGCCTTGAGCAGCTGAAAATGATTCTGCTTGTTGGTTCAGTTAGTTGACTGAAATGTAGACTTGATAATGACACACATTAAATGAAATTGAGAACGCAAACGTTCCTTGAGATAATATAAAGGTATTCAAAGATTTACAGAGTTGGGAATATGGGAGTCATTTTGTCATGTGCAATCTGACCATCCTAATCCTAATGATCTCCTAAGTCTCCCAAGAGGACCTATAGCTGAACCTCCTTTCACTAAGACCTTGAGAAATAGATTGGTGAAGGGATTAGTAGCATCAATGAAAAGCATTTTTTAAATTGAGATGTAATTAACATATAACATTATATTAGTTTCAGGTGTACAAGGTAATAATGTTTGTATATACTGCAAAATGATCACCACAGTAAATCACCATACCTAGTTACAAGTTTTTTTTCTTGTGATAAGATCTATTAAGATTTACTCTCTTAGCATCTTTCAAATATGCAATACAGTGTTATTAACTATAGTCACTATGCTGTACATTATATTCCCATGACTTATTTTATAACTGAAAATTCATACCTTTTGACCCCCTTCATCCATTTTGTCCACCCCTCCATCCCCCACCTCTGGCAACGACCAGTCTATTCTCTGTATCTATGAGCTTGTTTGTGTTTTGTTTTGTTTTGTTTTAGATTCCATATATAAGTGAAATCATATGGTATTTATATTTCTCTATCTGACTTATTTCACTTAGCATAATGCCCCTGAGGTCCATCCATGTTGTTGGAAATGGTAAGATTTTATTCTCTTTTATAGCTTGTGTGTGTGTGTGTGTGTGTGTGTGTGTGTGTGTTTATCCACTCATCTGCCAGTGGACGCTTAACGTTGTTTACATGTCTTGGGTATAGTACATATTGCTGCAGTAGGGCTGTATATATCTTTTCAAATTGATTTTTATTTTCTTCAAATACCCAGAAGTGGGATTGCTGGATCATTTGGTGGTTCTATTTTTAATATTTTAGGAACCTCTATACTGTTTCCATAGTGGTTGCACCAGTTTGCATTCCCACTAGCAGTGCACAAAGTTCCCTTTTCTCCACATCCTCACCAACATTTGTTATTTCTTGTATTTTTGATTATAGACATTCTAACGTGTTATCTCATGGTTTTGGTTTACATCTCCCTGGTGATTAGTGATGTTGAGCGTCTTTTCATGTACGTATTAGCCATCTGTATGTCTTCTTTGGAAAAATGTGTAATCAGATTTTTTTTTGCTAATGAATTGATGAGTTCTTTATATATTTTGGATATTAATTAGCCCCTTATCAGATATGTGATTTGAAAATATTTTCTTCCATTCAATAGGTTGCCTTTTCATTTGTTGACGGTTTTCTTTGCTGTGCAGGAGCTTTTTAGTTTGATGTAGTCCCACTTTTTAATTTTTACTTTTGTTGCCTCTACTTTTGGTGTTAAACCCAAAAAATCATCACCAGAATTGATGTCAAAGAGCGTACCACCTGTTTTCTTCTAGTTTCATGGTTTCAGGTCTTTCATTCAAATCTTTAATCCATTTTAAGTTCAGTTTTGTGTATGGTGTAAGATAGTGGTCTAGTTTCTTCTTGTGCATGCGACTGTCCAGTTTTCCTAACACCATTTATTGAGGAAACTGTCCTTTTGCCACTGTATATTCTTGGCTCCTTTGTCATAAATTAAACGATATATATGTGTGGATTTATTTCTGGGCTCTCTTGTTCTGTTCCATTGATTTATGTGTCTGGTTTTATTCCAATACCATACTGCTTTGATTACTGTAGCTTTGTAGTATAGTTTGAAATCTGGAAGTGTGATGCCTTCAGCTTTGTTCTTAAGATTGCTTTGGTTATTCAGGGTCTTTTGTTGTGCTGTACAAATTTTAGGGTTGTTTGTTCTATATCTATGAAAAATGCCCTTGTAATTTTGATAGGGATTGCACTGAATCTGTAGATTGCTTTGAGTGGTATGGACATTTTAACAATGTTAATTTTTCTAATACAGGAGCATATAATGTCTTTCCATTTATTTGTGTCTTCTGTTTCTTTCATCAGTGTCTTATATTGATAGTTTTCAGTGTACAGTTCTTTCACCTCTTTGGTTAAATTTATTCTTAGGTATTTTGTTCTTTTTGATACAATTGCAAATGGGATTATTTTTCTTGATTTCTCTTTCTGATAGTTCATTATTAATTAGTGTATAGAAATACAACAGAATTTGTATATTGATTTTGTACCCTGCAACTTTACTGAATTTGTTCTAACAGATTTTTTTGTGGAGTCTTTAGGGTTTTCTGTATATAATATCATGTCATCTGTAAATAGAGACAGTTTTACTTCTTACTTTCCAGTTTGGATCCTTTTTATTTCTTTTTCTTGCCTAATTGCTCTGGCTAGGACTTCCAATACTTTGTTAACAAAAATAACAAGAGTGGGCATCCTTGTTGCTGATCTTAGAGGAAAAGGTTTCAGGTTTTCCCCATTAAGTATAATGTTAGCTGTGGGCTTGTCATATATGCCTTTGTTAAGTTGAGGTATGTTTCCTTGATACCCTCTTTGTTGAGAGTTTTTATTATAAATGGATATTGAATTTTGTCAAATGATTTTTCTACATCTATTGAAGTGATATGATTTTTATCCTTCATTTGGTAATATGGGTGTATCACATTGATTGATTTTCTGAAGTTGAACCATCCTTGCATCCCTGGAATAAATCCCACTTGATCATGGTGTATGATCCTTTTAATGTATTATTGAATTTGGTTTGCTAATATTTTGTGGAGGACATGAAAAGCATTTTAATGACTCTTCTCTATGAGCTGGGAAATGCTGTAGTTAAAATGGGCTTCTTATTTCAATAGAGACATCAGAATCTTGGGGCTACTAGAGGCTTAAAAAGCAGCACTTTGCAGTAATTAACAACTGGAGTCAAGGTGGAAACAGTTATCATAATAGGGATCAGGTCCGGTGTAATCAGAATAGTTTGGCCTACAGAAATCTTTGGTGGGGGCCAGTAAGTCACAGGGCCCCAGAGCTTGAAATGATGCTGAAGAATTGAACTAGGAACTCACAGGTCTTGATCAAGAAAAATAGATGCTGGTGTATACAACTGATAGAGGTACAGCAGTGCATATCAGCTGAATGTCAGTTTGGCTTAGGACCAAACTGCGGACAACCCATGTAAGTCCTACTTGATATGTGTAACAGTAACAGTGGAAAAGCCTGCCCAGAGCCACCAAGACAGAGTATCAAGGCCCTCACCAAACTGCCATGCACAGATATAAATGAAAGATCCCTAAGGTGAAGAACTCTGTACTATGTTTCCCAAATCTTCCTTTGAGGCTCCACTTACTAGGGTAACAATGCATTACAGAAAGGAAACCACTAGGCATTTGGGAAATCATCTGGCAACAGTCTGAAACAAATACAAATTTCTGAAACCATTGTGATCTACTGGACAAAGTGTATGCTATAGGAATGAATCCATCCTCTAGTTATCTTCCCAGTGAAGAGTTAGAATTAATTTCTTCACTGTCTATGGCAACATCCCCACATTGGATCCATGATACATAGAAAAAGAGTTATTCTGGCAAGAGGTACCAAATGATTTGCCAAGGTAAGTCCCGCCATCAAAAGCTTTAAAAGAAGCAAGGGTATGATTTTTATCACATCTGGACTTAAATGATCTTTGGCATGTGCAAGAGGAAGATAGAGCTCGAAGAGTGACAGCATTAGGTTCATTAATCAGATGCCGATTCTAACTGTAGCTGTTGTCAGACAAGTTCTCTGTCTTGGAGCAAATCAGTAGGTAGCTATTAATTTGGCCAGTGCTTTTTTTTGTTTTTTCTTTATTCAAGTAAGGAGAGGGCACCTGTAGTGTCAGTTTATCAATAAGCAACATTAAAGATTGTCTTCTCAGTCTTCCCTGGTGGCGCAGTGGTTGAGAGTCCGCCTGCCGATGCAGGAGACACGGGTTCGTGCCCCGGTCCGGGAAGATCCCACATGCTGCGGAGTGGCTGGGCCCGTGAGCCATGGCCGCTGAGCCTGCGCATCCGGAGCCTGTGCTCCGCAACGGGAGAGGCCACGACAGTGAGAGGCCCGCGTAAAGCAAAAAAAAAAAAAAAAAAAAAAAAAAGATTGTCTTCTCTTAATGTTCCATTAACTCTCTGTGTGCCAGAATATAATTCTTGATACCAGACTTCGATCATCTCACCATTGTACAGGGCATCATGCTGGTCTAACACATTGATGATGATATAGGCTCATAAGACCTGGAGCACAGGTGTCATGAACTTCTCTGGATACCTGGTAAGATACATCGTGCTGAGGGGTAGAAGATAAATCCTGGGAAAGCACAAGATCCTGCCACCTCAGCCAACTTTGTGGTGGTCTAGTCTTTGGTGTATGTTGGAATATCCTGTCCATAGTGAAGAAAAAATTGTGTGCTCTATTCCACCTACAACTAAGGAGGAGCCTCAGTGTTTGGCGGGTCTCTTTGAATTTTATGTGCGATGCTCAAGCCCGTTTATGGGTTGATCCAAATGCTTGTAGATTTAACTGGGCTCAGAAGAAAAGTTTCTCCGGCCAATCCAGGTTGCAGTTAAAGTGGGTCTACCATGTGGACCCTTTGAGGGAGATCCAATGGGCTTAGAGTTTTGAGGCAAATCAGGATTCTGTATAAAACCAGGATTTTTGAGCGAACCATACCCTCTCCAGAAAATACCTATTCTTTCAACTAACTACTGGGCTGCTTGAGGTAAAAGCAAGTGAAAGAAAATTGTCCTGTTCAAGAGGGTTCTGTGAAGACCTCAATAGGCTCCTTCCAAGCCTTCTCAAGTTCTCAGAAGGATGGCATGTAAGCAGACATACATAGAAACTCACAGGCAACATATTTCTGATTTCATATAGGGATGTTTTTGAAGTCCTTATGTTACGGTGCATCAGCTCATCCAGCCCACTCTTCAATCCATTATGCGAGTATCCTCAGCCCTTAGCCTAACAGACCAACAAGGAATGAAAAGCAGAGAACATATTTGAAAAATACTGATTTAATTTAGTTAAAAAAGAAAGACATGGGGGCTTCCCTGGTGGCGCAGTGGTTGAGAGTCCGCCTGCCGATGCAGGGGACGCAGGTTCGTGCCCTGGTCTAGGAGGCTCCCACATGCTGCGGAGCGGCTGGGCCCGTGAGCCATGGCCTCTGAGCCTGCGCGTCCGGAGCCTGTGCTCCGCAACGGGAGAGGCCACAGCAGTGAGAGGCCCGCGTACCGCAAAAAAAAAAAAAAAAAGAAAGACACAAGCATTTATAATGAGCATCGTTTCCAAATAACCATTTAAAAATAGAATGTATACATCATCAGGGTTCTTGAATTAGAAGCAATAGAGACTGATTCTGACTTTGAAGGAAAAGAGGGGGCGGATGTTAGGTAGCTCAAAGCGGGTTTTGGCCAACTGAGCATTCCGTAGGCCAGAAAGGAGGGTGGCATTAGGGACTCAAGCAGCAAGAGCTCAAAGCCATCTCTCCGGGAGGCTGCTAGAGGGCAGCTTGATTCCAGTCACTTCTCCTCCCAGAGAAGGGGCATTTCACCAGAGTAAGTGCGTGTGTGTGTGTGTGTGTGTATGTGTGTGTGTGTGTGTGTGTGTGTGTGTTTGGGGAAGGTAGGGGAGGTGCCTGCTCCTATCAGGCTAGGCAAACAATACCAGAAGTGTATCTACTATACATACAAGCTGAGCTTTGAATTGTCATTACGTGTATATATTTTTTTTCCATGAAACCTACATTTCTATTATTAGTGCTTCTGATAGGAAAAGAGCATTGGTGCATATGCTCCTATTAGACCTGTCAAAGTAGGTTCTGAAAAATTATCATCAGAAAGAGCTCCAGAAGCAGTAAAGGATTCATAAACCAGAATTTATTCCCTTCATTTGAGTTATGTAAATAATTTTTGTTCCATATTCTTTAAACTTCTCTCTCTGTGGCTACTTTTGCTCATTTAATCATAGAAAACCCTCTCTGAGTGGCTTAGGCACATACTAGGTGGATGGCACCTATTCCTGTGTTGGTTCAAAGGGAAAAAAGTTAACGGGGTTACATCTGTTTAGGGCCTGAAAACTTGTGAATGCTAATTATACTTCTTATGGCCTTGGGGAGATTATATGGGAAATGGAACTCCTATACTGTGTTGTTTTCAGTCCTGGTAAAGATTGAGAAATGAGGCTTTGGCACTGTCAGTCCTATTTCTTCCCTCTGTATATAGGGAAAGTGAGGCCCCAGCTTGAGTCCCAGCCACATGCAAAGCCAGGATTAAAACATGAACAGGCAAGGTGGATAAGCAGGCAAGGCAGGCCCACGACAAGAGCCTTGGTTTGAGGGTCTGAGTTGCGCCGTGAAAGGAGACTCATTCTGATGAGCTAAGAAGAGCGCAGGGAAGGAGAGAGTGGACCCTGTTCCCAGGCCTCATGGTTAGGAGAGTCAGCTTAGTGCAGGGTCTGCTGTTTGTCACGTCCTGGCCCTGCCCGGACATGTGTCTGCATCCTAGGCACAGACTAAAACCAGACACCGGAAAGGACTGTTTCATCAAAGATTCTGAAGTGCCACCGGCACACGCAGGAATTTTGGCATCGAACCTCATCATGAGATGGGGAGTGAAGCATCCCCTCCATGTCACTAAATTTCAGCACCCAGCTTTGGTGTTCTGAGGGGGCCAGGACATCAGTGGGGTGCTCCCCGGGAGAGGGCAGTAGAAGCTAAAGAGAGAGTGGGAAACCGGAGAAAGCTGCAGAGAGGCAGCTCACGACCTTATGTCATCCCTGACTGCAGGTGACATGCCCAGAAATTCCTGGAGAGGGGTAGATGCTTTTTAATAAAAAGGTTTGGCAAGGGCTACTTAAATAGGAGCTGTTATCATTAAACTCTCATTTTGAAGAAGGCAGGTGAAGCTTGTGGAGCTTGAAAGTTTCAGAAGAGATGGCAGTGACATGACCAAAATGTAGAGTCTGACTTTTGTCCTCTAGGAAGGTGATGGTACAGGGCCATCCACAGTGGTCCTCTCCCAAACTCCTTGCCCCACAGGACGAAGCAAACTGGCACAGGGACGGAGACCCACGCACACTACTGGTGGGGCTGCGTGGACAAGAAACCGCATCTTGTTCTTTGGAGAAGAACCCAACTAAGAATATTGGTACATGGTCCTCAGTATTGTCAATCAGCCGATGTAACAACACGGCGTGGCGTCACCGCCATTGCAGTTAGGATTTGGCTTTATGAAAAGAAAAAGCCCCAAACAGGGAGTTAAAGTGAGAAACATGGTAAACACGTGCTCTCTCTTTGTTCTGATTTTAAACTTGACTTAGAAAAATGTGGGGTGTCACCTGCATGCTAGCAACACGAAAAGGAGAAATGTTATTCATATTTATGAGTTCGGAGCTGCAATGTGACTACTGCCATTAAACTGGGCTTTGGACTCCTTTTGAATCAAATTAGGTTCACTGGTTTAACTGACAGGTTTTTATTAATTTACCATTAAATAGCTTTCAATGAACACAAGAACATAGAGGCAACATCACAATTGCGCTGTTACAAGGTTAAAAGCCTTCCGTGTTTCATTTCCAGGGAAAAATGCTGGAGCTAGCTTCCCCACAGATGACGCTTAACAGCCACTGGTCCTTTTATTTTGGTCTTACTAACAGAGATACTAACAGCGAGATTACAAGCTTAGCTCTCTTAATAGCTTCCTAGGAGTCAGAACTTTTGCTTTCGATACCAAATAATATCTGGAAAACATGCTCACTTTTGTGTTTTTTGAGAAATTCTAAGAACTGGCCCAGATTCATGTGATAGTCATTCCTTAAGCCATAGTCACCATGGGCCTCAAGAAGTAATTCTTCAAAAGAATGGAAAAGGCGCAGGTCCTCCCCGTTTCCTTCTGTTTCGATACTCTCGGCGTGCTTACAGGAAATGTGTTTCCAGTTGGGATACCTAATTGTGTGCCAGAATTCCTCACAGTGCTCTTTGAAGCCTTCCACACAGATTATCCCCGGCTTTCCCGTCATGCAAAATCCTGTCACATCTAACCTTTTCCCGACATCCAAAATCTTTTTTCGTAGGTCCTGCTGATATATATGGTGACTGTAGATCCACATTCGGAGGAATGTGTTCTTGACTGGCTTTGCTTGTGTAGATGGTTCGTACACGAGCTTCCTGTTCAGGAAGTAGGAGGCACTGTTGTCCTGCAACCACTGGATGGCTGCACACACACACAGCTCACCTGGATCAAAAGTCCCTAGGTAAGAAGTGAGACCTTTGTTGAGAAGGAGCTGCTGTTGTCTGTCAAGTTCGGATGACCGTCCGAATAGCTGCAGTGCTGCATAGGGGTAGCTGTGAGGCATGGTTACTTGCAAGTCAATTTTCACCTTAAAATGAAAATCAAATAGATTTAAGTACCGTAAAATCACATAAGCTAGTTTATCCATGGCCACTGCATGATGCTGATAAATGTCATAGCTACTGCTACTATTACGTGTCAGCTATGTGCCAGACACTGCACACTTTTATAAACACAATTTTACATACATAAATTCCTTCCATGTATGCATTCATTCATTCCCATATTCATCCAACGCCTACCATGTGTCAGGTACCCTATGCTGAAATAAAGAAGTGAAGAAGCTAGACACTAGTTTTGCCCTTCATGGAAAGAAGCCGAGAGCCTAGTGAAGGAGACAGACGTTAAACAAATAATTACACACAGCAAGTATCTCATTGCGAAGGTGAGAAGCATTGCCATAGAAAAGTACAGGGATCCACTGAAAGGTGGAACCAGAGGGACTGCATCCAGTCTGGAGAGCCAGGGAATTCCTCTGAGGGAATGACGCCCAGAGGCTGACTAGGAAGTGGCTAGCACAGCGGTTCTCAAATGCCTGGTCCACTTGTTACTTGGGCTATGCTAACGTTGCTGGAGATAATGGATCAGAAGGTGAAGGTGAATTCATTTTCAGAATTTGGATTTTCTATCTGTATTTGCTTTCAGTGCCATGGTGCCATCAAAGAAAGAGTCATTCACTCCTTAAAAGCCAGTTTTGCTAAAGACAATATTTAGATTTGTGAAAATCGTAACATATGTACAAGATAGTCCATACTACAATAGCAAGATTGGTAAAAATGGATGAGTGAATAGAATAATAATGGCAGTAGAAGACTGCAAGATGTGTTTAATAAAAACACTAGGCATATTTATATATAAAAAAACAAACACTAGGCATATTTGTATAAAAGGTGTGCATATGTATGTAAAATTCAAGATCTTTATCGAAAACAACTTACAGGTCATCCCATATTTTGCTGGAATATTCCATATATGCATCTGGAATAGTCTCTATTTGCTTCCTGGACAGGAAGCTCAGGTTCCAAGTGTTTCCATTATAAACTGGGCACCTGGCAACAATTAAAACCACTCAGGGCACCTACCTTGGGCTCCTCGATCTGGAGTGTAATCACAAATTCGATGTTTGGTGGCAGTGCCTCTCTTGTGCCTTCCAAATATCTCTTTATATTCGTCAGGGCATTGACATCTTCAAGTTTTACTTCTCCTTGGTTAGGAAACATAGAAAACAGCATTTCCATCTCCAGCAGCTGAAGTTGAAGGCATTCGTTCATTGAAGCGGACATGCTGACTTGGAATCAACCTGTCAGGAAAACCGGGAGGGCCCAGGGACACTGGATTTGTCTACGTCGGCGGTGTCCAGAGGAATTTCCCGCAGCTCCCTTTCCGTGCAAGCAGCTTTGCAGGAGCGCTATTACGCGTCGAGAGCTAGGGGCACAAACCGGGACACTTACACTCTTCTGCTTTATCTCCTGGCCCCCAAATCTAGTATACACGACATCCTCCAAGATACGTCGTTAAAATTCAGATTCCCAGTCCCTTTATCCCCAGCCCCCGCTTCCGATCTGGATCAGGGAATCCGGCCTCTCAACAAGTGTTCCGAATTATTCCGTTGCAGGTGATTGGGCAACCACCACCAGCGACGCTCTGCAAGCCTGAATTCTGGGAAAGGCGAGGGGCCCCGCCTCCTAATCCCACCCAGGTGTCGGGCTTGGGCGGAGCTGGCTGCTGCGGCGAGGGAAGCCCGCAGGGCCGGCGGGGCGGAGCTCCGCCTCCTCCGGCTCCCGGGTCTCCGGGGCCCCGCCGCGCTCCACGCCAGTTGCCTTCCCTCAGCCCCAGCGAGCGCCACGAACCCCTCCTGGGTGGGCCTTTCCGCCTTTCTCGGGAGCCACCCTGGCCCCGGGCGGCATCCTGTGAGTCCGGGCGGTTTGGATCCACCTGGCCTCTGCCCCGAGGGGCCCAGGCTTAGTGAGGGGGTCTTACAGGTAAATAAATAAAATGACGTTTCGTGCGAGCTGGGGCGGGCGGATGGGGAAGGGGGTGGGGCACGAGAAGGCTCCACAGAATCAGACGTTTGGGAGATGAACCTCGAGAATCGAGAGGGGGATGCGGGAAGCCGGGTGGCGCTCACTGGGGCCGGGACCACCTGGTTAGAGGCCTCATATCGGGGCTGGTACCCCCCATCCAGGACCACTTGGAAGCCCGGCTTCCCAGGAACGCGGGACCTGCCACCCTCTGAGACCCGAATCTGGAGTCAGGGGCTGCGTATCTGCCGGTCGCGGTGCTCTGAGGGCCCGCGACCCTCGGCCCCAACCCCTGGGCCACCGCGGGGGCCTCACCCTTCCCGGTCATTCAAAGGAAACAGCCCCAAGCACTCTCGCAACGCGGATCCGCAGTTCCGCAGGCGCGAGCCGCGCGTGCCCGGCAAGGAGGCGGGGCCTGGCCCGCGGACTCTTCCCGCGCTGTGATTGGCTGAGGGGCGGGACGACGGGCCGGAAGCCACGCAGGGCCACGTTTGCGGACGCCGACCTCTCTAGTCTGGCTCCTGCCTAGTCTGGTTCCCCCCCCGCCGCCACGAGGGAGGTGGTCCGCGCTGTGGAGGTGAGGCGGGGGTTGTCGCCCGGCAGAGGTGAGCGGGGCCCCGCGGCTTGGCAGCGAGAAGGGGACCTTCCGGTCCGCAGGGGTTCGGCCGACTGCCAGGCTAGCGGGCCGGCTGGCGGACTGACTCGCGGGCTGCGCGGGACACACCTACTCGCCACTGCGGCTCGGGAGCGGGCTGGAGGCGCGGGCCCGAGGGTCTCGAGCTGGGAAAGGGGTCTCGTCCATTACCTAGGTGGGGACCTCAGGTCTGGGTGCCAGGAAACGTGGGGCGATTCGGGGGCTGGGAGGAGAGGGGAACTAACGAGGTGCTGAAGACTGAATGGAGGGAAGGGGGCCGTTCTTAGCTTTTTTAGAGTGGACGGTTTGGACTTGAAAATACTTTCAATAAAACCCCCTCACATACTCGTTGAAATTAGTTTTAGGACCTAAAACGCATGAAAGGGTGGAAACATTTTATCTCGACTCTTTCTTTTTTTAAAGACTTTTGGACGTAACAGCTGGTTTACGCCCTTAGAAATAATCACGGTACATTGACGACTGGTCACTTTTTAATAAAACGTCTTCATGCATGTGAACTAGATTTGATCGCTCTAGGCCAAGCTAAATTAGCGTCCTGAATGCCAGCTTTTTCCAACTGGACAAAAGCAAACATTTAACTCTTGTTCATTGACGCAGTGAAGGACAATAAAGAAAACAAGAGTTGGAAGCCCCAAGTTCCACTTTAAGTTGGAGTATCCCAGAGAAGGAAGTACTAGCGGGCTCAGGGCTGATGTTTGATTTTTTTAATGAAAGGTAAAAGGAAGATGTTGCTAGTTTCCGAGCTTAATTTAGAAGTGTGTCCTGGTCCTCCCGTATGAAAATACAAAAATCCACTGCAAGGTGTATCGGGAGGTCTGGGCAGACTTGGAGAGGAGGCTTTTGCCCTTTGCTTTTCCTTCGGGAATAGGTCTCTGTAGCCTGGGAGGAATCGCAGAAGAACTACACATATTTCCCAGATACTTTGTGTATGCGGCCCCAGTCCAGTGGAGAATGTGACCTTCGGCATCAGTCTGTCAGCAGCTTCCCATGTAAAATTTAGGTTGTTTAACTGATACCCAGAATTAAGTTTTCCCATTTGTAAAATGATACGGTCCCTTGTAGGATTCTCTGAATCTAGGTGTACAGTCTTCATTTTAGTTGGGAATGGACCATTTTAAGTTTGCCTTGGGTCCAGGAATGGTTGGGGACAGTCTCATTTCTGTCCTGAAGTGAACAGTACAGGTAATGCTAACCTCCGGGACTTATTCTACCATTTTTTTCCCCCTCTCAAACATAGGATTTTGGGGGGAGGTTCAGAATGAGGCAGATCGATTAGTTTGGGATGGCAGGGTTTTTTTTTTTTTTTTTTTTGCGGTACGCGGGCCTCTCACTGTTGTGGCCTCTCCCGTTGAGGAGCACAGGCTCCGGACACGCAGGCTCAGTGGCCATGGCTCACGGGCCCAGCCGCTCCGCGGCATGTGGGATCCTCCCGGACCGGGGCATGAACCCGTGTCCCCTGCATCGGCAGGCGGACTCTCAGCCACTGCGCCACCAGGGAAGCCCTGGGATGGCAGTTTTTGAACCAGATGGTCCTTGAAAGATTTCTTATGCCTGAAAAACATTCCTTAATTTTGTAGACATGGATTTAGATGCTGTTACAAAGCAGTCAGCATTACATGCCAAGCCTGATGGACTCACTCTTCAATATGGGACTGCTGGATTTCGAACGAAAGCAGAACATCTTGATCATGTCATGTTTCGAATGGGATTATTAGCCGTCCTGAGGTCAAAACAGACCAAATCTACTATCGGAGTCATGGTAACAGCATCACACAATCCTGAGGTAATGCATTTAGTGCTCCGATAAAGCAAATGTTTATTTGCAAGACCAAACCTTAGTTTCTGAGCACTTTGACCCAAAGTACAAATTCTAATTCTAGGAATGTGCCTTCTCATTGCTATCTGCCTTTACTTTTGAAACAACTCTTTTCTTAACAAGTGTTCATTTAGCTCATGACTCTTTAAAGGGTGTGGAGAGAGTGAAATGAGATGGTCATTGTTTGGAGTGTGTCCATATTGAGAAGTAACAGAATGTCCTGCCAAGTTAGTTGTATTGAGACCGCATCAGTAATAAGAAGTGTTGCCTCTGTTCATTTAGCAGAGATTAAAGAGATTGGAGGCAAGCTGGGGGAGGGGAGAGGGCAAACATTTGAAAAGACTTAGCACCGTTTGAAAATTTTCACACAGCTTTTCTATAGCTAGGGAATAGTTTCCCGTTCCGAGCGAACAGCCAAACACGTGGCTCCAGGGATCCAAAGGCGAGCACTGGGCAGAATACTGATGAGGCCTGATGGGTCTAGTGTTTATGACAATTAAGTTTCTAAAGTATTCCTTTTGACACAATTTAACCGTTATATTCTGTGCTGGCCTATAACTAATACGTGGCTTAAATAATATGCTTCTGTTTGGTTGTTAGGACACGAGACTCTTGCCTTTATAGCTAAATCAGCAGCAAGTTAAAACTCTGTGGGTTAGTGAGGGATTGTAACCTCCTCCCTTCCCACCCCAAAACAAGAGGATGTTGCTTATTCAGCTTCTAGATGTGGATCACTGTGAAGGTGTAAGTGTCTAAATGGCTAAATCACCTTAATTGCTTAATGATTTGTAGACAGAACCCCACATTTATTGTTAATTTCAGAGGCACTGCTTAAAACAATTCTGAGCTATTTCCCTCCTTTGACATTCACTCTGAACTACACTTTATTTCTTTCCAGAGGTTTGAGCAGACCAGAATTGGGCATCAGTTTTCAGCTTCTGTACCACCCACTGGTTGACACGCTGGCCAGTATGTTCTTTGAGTCCAGCCATAGCAAGAAGGATCTCCAGGGGTCCTGGGTCTGCTATAGTTGTGCCTCATCAGTTAATTGATGGTGAATGCTCAGATGACAGCCTTTTAAAACAGCTAGTGTAGTACAGTGGCTGTTGGATTTAAGAGTCAGATGGACTTGATGTTTTAATATCAGAACTGACACTAGCTGTATGAACATAAGCAGAGTACTTGCTCTGAATCTCAGTTTTCTCAACGTAAGATTGGAGTAACCATCGGATTATTAGTTAGATAGATACCGTGTGTTGTGAGGATTTACTGAGGTGATGTATGTACAACACCTGGTCCAGTGCCTGGCCTTCAGTAGTGGTCACCGGTGAAACTGCCTGGCCAACACTGTCTTTTGTTGGGGGAAAAGCAGCTTGGGTTCACTTCCTCACCTCACCCTCGCGACTCTGCACAGATGGCTTATTATTTGTTTTTCTTTCAAGGAGGACAATGGTGTAAAATTGGTTGATCCTTTGGGTGAAATGTTGGCACCGTCCTGGGAGGGGCATGCCACCTGTTTGGCAAACGCCGAGGAACAAGATTTGCTGAGAGTGTTGGTGGACATCATCGAGAAAGCAGCTGTGAATCTGCACCAAGATGCCTTCGTGGTGATCGGTAGAGATACCAGGTGACCCTCAGAGCTGCTGGTGAAAGCTGCTTGGGAACACCACATAGATGGTTGCATCTGTTTCAGTACCCAGGACAAATCAAAGGAGTCGAGTAAAGTGGAACTGCCCTGAGAGGCTTCTCTACGTCCTGGTCTTTTCAGTAGGATGTAGGAGCTCAGTCACTACTGCAGCTTGGGCTTTGGAGTCTGAGCCCCAACTCTCACACTTCCTGTACAGGTTGAGTAGGTCACTTAACCTTTTGGAGCTTACCTTTACTCACCTGTACCATGTTGATGATGAGCCTCCATCACGCAATCCTTCCTGAGGATTACATGAAGTAATACATGCAACACACCTGTTTCCTGGCACAAGAGAAGCCCTTAGCAAATGTCTCCCATCCCTTTACTTCTGTGGGTTTACGTTTTTCCCCCATAGAGTAAGAACATGTGATTGTAATTCATTATTTTTAGAGATTTACTTTATAACCTGTGTTATTGTTGGTTCATAGATGATTTTTCCCTTGCTGGAGTTCATTGGAAAACATTAACCATCTATATTATTCCTACGCATTTGTCACGTTTGGCAGCTCTTACCTTCCTTTACAAAAAGGTGTTATTGTAAAATGTTAGATTAAAAGTGTACTTTGAAACAGAAGCATTCTCTTTTGCATAAGATCTGGTTTTAGCCAGAGACTCTTTCTAAAGGAAATTTCTACTCGGTCTCCGAATGGCTTAGTCTGGTGTTTTACCCTTAGTGTGTTACCAGAGGGACTTCCAAATACCATTGTTTGTGGATTTATAGGTAACAGAATAGCCAAGTGACTTATGTTCTGAAGCAAATTATTATCTCACAGTAAAGTCTTGCACACGTGTTGGGTTGGCCAAAAGGTTCATTCGTTTTTCTCCGTAAGACGGCTGTAGTAGCTCTTAGTTGTCTTTAACTTCATTCGAAACAGTTTTGTTAGATTGTATGTGACAGCTGTCATATCAGCGTGCATTTAAAAACAGACTTATCCAAATTGGTGAGTTTTTGTATAGCCATTTTAATATTGAAGATGGAAGAAAAAAAGCAACATTTTAGACATATTATGCTTTATTATCTCAAGAAAGGTAAAAATGCAAACGAAACGCAAAAAAGATTTGTGCAGTATGTGGAGCAGGTGCTGTGGCTGATCGAACATGTCAGAAGTGGCTTGCAAAGTTTCGTGTTGGAGATTTCTCGCCGGATGATGCTCCACAGTCGGGTAGACCAGTTGAGGCTGATAGTTATCAAATTGAGACATTAACTGAGAACAGTCCGTGTTATACCATGCGGGAGATAGCTGACATACTCAAAATATCCAAATCAAGTGTTGAAAATCATTTGCACCAGCTTGGTTATGTAAATTGCTTTGAGGTTTGGGTTCCACGTAAGTAAGCTAAGCGAAAAAAACCTTGACAGTATTTCCGCATGTGATTCTCTACATAAACGTAACGAAAACTATCAGTTTTTAAAACAAATTGTGATGGGCGATGAAAAGTGGATACTGTACAACAATGTGGAACAGAAGAGATCGTGGGCAAACGAAATGAACCACCACCAACCACACCAAAGGCCTGTCTTCATCCAAAGAAGGTGACGTTGTGTATAGGGTGGGATTGGAAGGGAGTCCTCTGTTATGAGCTCCTTCCAGAAAACCAAAGGATTAATTCCCACAAGTACTGCTCCCAATTAGGCCAACTGAAAGCGGCACTCGATGAAAAGCGTCCGGAATTAGTCAAGAGAAAATGCATAATCTTCCATCAGGATACCACAAGGCCGAGTGTTTCTTTTGATGACCAGGCAAAACCTGTTACAGTTTGGCTGGGAAGTTCTAATTCATCCGCCATATTCACCAGACATTGCACCTTGGGATTTCCATTTATTTTGGTCTTTACAAGATTCTCTTAATGGAAAAAATTTCAGTTCCTTGGAAGACCGTAAAAGGTACCTAGAACAGTTCTTTGCTCAAAAAGATAAAAAGTTTTGGAAAAGTGGAATTATGAAGTTGCCTGAAAAATGGCAGAAGGTAGTGGAACAAAAGGGTGTTTACGTTCAATAAAGTTCGTGGTGAAAATGAAAAACGTGTCTTTTATCTTTACTTAAAAACCGAAGGCACTTTTTGGCCAGCCCAATATTTGCCTCTTACGTATTACCTAGTTTAAGTGATATAGAACATCTTTTTCTACAAGGCAGTTATACATCTTATATATCTTATTTTCAGACAGATAGAAAAATAATTTATTCTGACTTTTTAAAATGAAAACTAGATTCTATACGCTTGGTGGCTTAATACCCAGCCCTGGGTTATGCACGCTCTGTGGTTTCAGTATTTATTGTTACTGTTCTCAGGTAGTGTATGTGTTGTTACAGTCAAACTAGAAAAGGTATTTGGGTAGGTTAATTAGTGTATCCTTTATATCTATTTCCTAAATGCATTTAAAAGCCAAACTCTTTCCAATAAATATATTGTGAAAGGCTAATGGAAAATGCTTACACTTCACCCGTATTATCTTTTCAGAGTTTTCAGGCTTGGCAGGTTTCATGTAGTTCGAATACAATGGACTTGTTCTTCTGAAACTGGTAGCACAGGATTTCTGCATGTGCTTTTAGAGGTAGCAGCTCCGTTGGTCTCGGGGTGGGATGTAATATTTTCTTCCTTTTCTTTCCTAGGCCCAGCAGTGAGAAACTGTTACAGTCTGTAATAGACGGTGTGACTGTTTTAGGAGGTCAATTCCATGGTATGTATTTATCCTGACTTGTAAATTAATCTTTAAAAAAGTTATTTAAAAAAACCGCAAAATAAATATATATTTAATTTAGAAAAGTTTGAAACTACAGATAAACAAAGTTAAAAAAAATGGACTCCTAGATATAAACTACTAGCTTTTTTTTTTTTTACAACTTTATTGGAATATAATTGCTTCACAATGGTGTATTAGTTTCTGCTTTATAACAAACTGAATCAGTTATATATATACGTCTGTTCCCATATCCCTTCCCTCTTGCGTCGCCCTCCCTCCCACCCTCCCTATCCCACCCCTCCAGGCGGTCACAAAGCACCGAGCTAATCTCCCTGTGCTGTGCGGCTGTTTCCCACTAGCTATCTACCTTACGTTTGGTAGTGTATATATGTCCATGCCTCTCTGTCGCTTTGTCACAGCTTACCCTTCCCCCTCCCCATATCCTCAGGTCCATTCTCAAGTAGGTCTGTGTCTCTATTCCTGTTTTACCCCTAGGTTCTTCATGACATTTTTTTCTTTTTCTTAAATTCCATATATATGTGTGAGCATACGGTATTTGTCTTTCTTTTTCTGACTTACTTCACTCTGTATGACAGACTCTAGGTCTATCCACCTCATTACAAATAGCTCAATTTCGTTTCTTTTTATGGCTGAGTAATATTCCATTGTATATATGTGCCACATCTTCTTTACCCATTCATCCGATGATGGACACTTAGGTTGTTTCCATCTCCGGGCTATTGTAAATAGAGCTGCTATGAACATTTTGGTACATGACTCTTTGAATTATGGTTTTCTCAGGGTATATGCCCAGTAGTGGGATTGCTGGGTCATATGGTAGTTCTATTTTTAGTTTTTTAAGGAACCTCCATACTGTTCTCCATAGTGGCTGTACCAATTCACATTCCCACCAGCAGTGCAAGAGTGTTCCATTCTCTCCACACCCTCTCCAGCATTTACTGTTTCTAGATTTTTTGATGATGGCCATTCTGGCTGGTGTGAGATGATGTCTCATTGTAGTTTTGATTTGCATTTCTCTAATGATTAATGATGTTGAGCATTCTTTCATGTGTTTGTTGGCAGTCTGTATATCTTCTGTGGAGAAATGTCTATTTAGGTCTTCTGCCCATTTTTGGATTGGGTTGTTTGTTTTTTTGTTATTGAGCTGCATGAGCTGCTTATAAATTTTGGAGATTAATCCTTTGTCAGTTGCTTCATTTGCAAATGTTTTCTCCCATTCTGAGAGTTGTCTTTTGGTCTTGTTTATGGTTTCCTTTGCTGTGCAAAAGCTTTGAAGTTTCATTAGGTCCCATTTGTTTAT
Organism: Mesoplodon mirus; assembly: GCF_964341445.2. Taxonomy (NCBI): domain Eukaryota; kingdom Metazoa; phylum Chordata; class Mammalia; order Artiodactyla; family Ziphiidae; genus Mesoplodon; species Mesoplodon mirus. The sequence goes on along the minus strand of NC_138986.1, from coordinate 98,143,096 downwards.
TTTTGTTTTTATTTCCATTTCTCTAGGAGGTGGGTCAAAAAGGATCTTGCTGTGATTTATGTCACAGAGTGTTCTGCCTATGTTTTCCTCTAAGAGTTTGATAGTTTTTGGCCTTACATTTAGGCCTTTAATCCATTTTGAGCCTATTTTTGTGTATGGTGTTAGGGAGTGATCTAATCTCATACTTTTACATGTACCTGTCCAGTTTTCCCAGCACCACTTATTGAAGAGGCTGTCCTTTCTCCACTGTACATTCCTGCTTCCTTTATCAAAGATAAGGTGACCATATGTGCGTGGGTTTATCTCTGGGCTTTCTATCCTGTTCCATGGATCTGTCTTTCTGTTTTTGTGCCAGTACCATACTGTCTTGATTACTGTAGCTTTGTAGTATAGTCTGAAGTCAGGGAGCCTGATTCCTCCAACTCCGTTTTTTGTTCTCAAGATTGCTTTGGCTATTCGGGGTCTTTTGTGTTTCCATACATATTGTGAAATTTTATGTTCCAGTTCTGTGAAAAATGCCAGTGGTAGTTTGATAGGCATTGCATTGAATCTGTAGATTGTTTGGGTAGTAGAGTCATTTTCACAATATTGATTTTCCAATCCAGGAGCATGGTATATCTCTCCATCTATTTGTATCATCTTTAATTTCTTTCATCAGTGTCTTATAATTTTCTGCATACAGGTCTTTTGTCTCCTTAGGTAGGTTTATTCCTAGATATTTTATTCTTTTTGTTGCAGTGGTAAATGGGAGTGTTTTCTTGATTTCATTTTCAGATTTTTCATCATTAGTGTACAGGAATGCCAGATTTCTGTACATTAATTTTGTATCCTGTTACTTTACCAAATTCATTGATTAGCTCTAGTAGTTTTTCGGAGGCATCTTTAGGATTCTCTATGTATAGTATCATGTCATCTGCAAACAGTGACAGCTTTACTTCTTCTTTTCCGATTTGGATTCCTTTTATTTCCTTTTCTTCTCTGATTGCTATGGCTAAAACTTCCAAAACTATGTTGAATAAGAGTGGTGAGAGTGGACAGCCCTGTCTTGTTCCTGATCTTAGTGGAAATGGTTTCAGTTTTTCACCATTGAGGACGATGTTGACTGTGGGTTTGTCATATATGGCCTTTATTATGTTGAGGAAAGTTCCCTCTATGCTTACTTTCTGCAGGGTTTTTATCATAAATGGGTGTTGAATTTTGTCGAAAGCTTTCTCTGCATCTATTGAGATGATCATATGGTTTTTCTCCTTCCATTTGTTAATATGGTGTATCACATTGATTGATTTGCGTATATTGAAGAATCCTTGCATTCCTGGAATAAACCCCACTTGATCATGGTGTATGATCCTTTTAATGTGCTGTTGGATTCTGTTTGCTAGTATTTTGTTGAGGATTTTTGCATCTATGTTCATCAGTGATATTGGCCTGTAGTTTTCTTTCTTTGTGACATCCTTGTCTGGTTTTGGTATCAAGGTGATGGTGGCCCCGTAGAATGAGTTTGGGAGTGTTCCTCCCTCTGCTATATTTTGGAAGAGTTTGAGAAGGATAGGTGTTAGCACTTCTCTAAATGTTTCATAGAATTCACCTGTGAAGCCATCTGGTCCTGGGCTTTTGTTTGTTGGAAGATTTTTAATCACAGTTTCGATTTCAGTGCTTGTGATTGGTCTGTTGATATTTTCTATTTCTTCCTGATTCAGTCTTGGCAGGTTGTGCATTTCTAAGAATTTGTCCATTTCTTCCAGGTTGTCCATTTTATTGGCATAGAGTTGCTTGTAGTAATCTCTCATGATCTTTTGTATTTCTGCAGTGTCAGTCGTTACTTCTTTTTCATTTCTAATTCTATTGATTTGAGTCTTCTCCCTTGTTTTCTTGATGAGTCTAGCTAATGGTTTATCAATTTTGTTTATCTTCTCAAAGAACCAGTTTTTAGTTCTATTGATCTTTGCTATCGTTTCTGTCATTTCTTTTTCATTTATTTCTGATCTGATCTTTATGATTTCTTTCCTTCTGCTAACTTTGGGGGTTTTTTTTGTTCTTCTTTCTCTAATTGCTTTAGGTGCAAGGTCAGGTTGTTTACTCGAGATGTTTCCTGTTTGTTAAGGTGGGATTGTGTTGCTATAACCTTCCCTCTTAGAACTGCTTTTGCTGCATCCCATAGGTTTTGAGTCATCGTGTCTCCATTATCATTTGTTTCTAGGTATTTTTTTATTTCCTCTTTGATTTCTTCAGTGATCACTTCGTTATTAAGTAGTGTATTGTTTAGCCTCCATGTGTTTGTATTTTTACAGATCTTTTCCTGTACTTGATATCTAGTCTCATAGCATTGTGGTTGGAAAAGATACTTGATACAATTTCAATTTTCTTAAGTTTACCAAGGCTTGATTTGTGACCCAAGATATGATCCTTCCAGGAGAATGTTCCATGAGCACTTGAGAAAAATGTGTATTCTGTTGTTTTTGGATGGAATGTCCTGTAAATATCAATTAAGTCTGTCTAGTTTAATGTATCATTTAAAGCTTGTGTTTTCTTATTTATTTTCATTTTGGATGATCTGTCTGTTGGTGAAAGTGGAGTGTTGAAGTCCCCTACTATGAATGTGTTACTGTCGATTTCCCCTTTTATGGCTGTTGGTATTTGCCTTATGTATTGAGGTGCTCCTATGTTGGGTGCATAAATATTTACAATTGTTATATCTTCTTCTTGGATCGATCTCTTGATCATTATGTAGTGCCCTTCTTTCTCTCTTCTAATAGTCTTTATCTTAAAGTCTATTTGTCTGATATGAGAATTGCTACTCCAGCTTTCTTTTGATTTCCAATCATTATGTAGTGTCCTTCTTTCCCTCTTCTAATAGTCTTTATTTTAAAGTCTATTTGTCTGATATGAGAATTGCTACTCCAGCTTTCTTTTGATTTCCATTTGCATGGAATATCTTTTTCCATCCCCTTACTTTCAGTCTGTATGTGTCTCTAGGTCTGAGGTGGGTCTCTTGTAGACAGCATATAGATGGGTCTTGTTTTTGTATCCATTCAGCCAATCTGTGTCTTTTGGTGGGAGCATTTAGTCCATTTATATTTAAGGTAATTATCGATATGTATGTCCCTATTCCCATTTTCTTAATTGTTTTGGGTTCGTTATTGTAGGTCTTTTCCTTCTGTTGTGTTTCTTGCCTAGAGAAGTTCCTTTAGCATTTGTTGTAAAGCTGGTTTGGTGGTGCTGAACTCTCTCAGCTTTTGCTTGTCTGTAAAGGTTTTAATTTCTCCATCAAATCTGAATGAGATCCGTGCTGGGTAGAGTAATCTTGGTTGCAGGTTTTTCTCCTTCATCACTTTAAATATGTCCTGCCAGTCCCTTCTGGCTTGTAGAGTTTCTGCTGAAAAATCAGCTGTTAACCTTATGGCGATTCCCTTGTGTCTTATTTGTTGTTTTTCCCTTGCTGCTTTTAGTATGTTTTCTTTGTGTTTAATTTTTGACAGTTTGATTAATATGTGTCTTGGCATATTTCTCCTTGGATTTATTCTCTATGGCACTCTCTGCGCCTCCTGGACTTGATTAACTATTTCCTTTCCCATATTAGGGAAGTTTTCAACTATAATCTCTTCAAATATTTTCTCAGTCCCTTTCTTGTTCTCTTCATCTACTGGAACCCCTATAATTTGAATGTTGGTGCGTTTAATGTTGTCCCAGAGGTTTCTGAGACTGTCCTCAGTTCTTTTCATTCTTTTTTCTTTATTCTGCTCTGCAGCAGTTATTTCCACTATTTTATCTTCCACCTCACTTATCCGTTCTTCTGCCTCAGGTATTCTGCTATTGATCATACCTAGAGTACTTTTAATTTCATTTATTGTGTTTCTCATTGTTGCTTCATTCATCTTTAGTTCTTCTAGGTCCTTGTTAACTGTTTCTTGCATTTTGTCTATTCTATTTCCAAGATTTTGGATCATCTTTACTATCATTATTCTGAATTCTTTTTCAGGCAGACTGTCTATTTCCTCTTCATTTGTTAGGTCTGGTGGGTTTTTATCTTGCTTCTTCACCTGCTGTGTGGTTTTCTGTCTTCTCATTTTGCTTATCTTACTGTGTTTGGGGTCTCCTTTTCACAGGCTGCAGGTTCGTAGTTCCCATTGTTTTTGGTGTCTGTCCCCATTGTCTAAGGTTGGTTCAGTGGGTTGGGTAGGCTTCCTGGTGGAGGGGACTAGTGCCTGTGTTCTAGTGGATGAGGCTGGATCTTGACTCTCTGGTGGAGAGGTCCATGTCTGGTGGTGTGTTTTGGGGTGTCTGTGGCCTTATTATGATTTTAGGCAGCCTCTCTGCTAATGGGTGGGGTTGTGTTCCTGTCTTGCTAGTTGTTTGGCATAGGGTGTCCAGCACTGTAGCTTGCTGGTCGTTGAGTGAAGCTGGGTGCTGGTGTTGACATGGAGATCTGGGAGATTTTCACCGTTTGATACCACGTGGAGCTGGGAGGTCTCTTGTGGACCAGTGTCCTGAAGTTGGCTCTCCCACCTCAGAGGCACAGCACTGACTCCTGGCTGCAGCACCAAGAGCCTTTCATCCACATGGCTCAGAATAAAAGGGAGAAAAAGTAGGAAGAAAGAAAGAAAGAAAAAGAAAGGAAGAAAGAACGAAAGAAGGAAAGAAGGGAGGGAGGGAGGAAGGAGGGAAGGTAGGAAAAAAAGAAAGAGAGAAGATAAAGTGAAATAGAAGAAAGCATGATAAAATGTAATAAAGTTATTAAAATAAAAAATAATTATTAAAAAAATTAAAGAAAAAAAACAACGGACAGATAGATCCTTGGGAGAAATGGTGGAAGCAAAGCTATACAGACAAAATCTCACACAGAAGCATACACATACACATTCACAAAAAGAGAAAAAAGGGAAAAAAATCATAAATCTTGCTCTCAAAGTCCACCTCCTCAATTTGGGATGATTCGTTGTCTAAAGGAGGGAAGGAAGGAAAGAAAGAAAGAAATAAAGAAGATAAAGTAAAATAAAATAAAGGTAAAAGTTATTAAAAAATAATTATTAAGAAAAAAACTTAAAAAAAAGAAAAGGATGGATAGAACCCTGGGACAGATGGTGGAAGCAAAGCTGTACAGACAAAATCTCACACAGAAGCATACACATATACACTCACAAGAAGAGGAAAAGGGGAAAAAATCATAAATCTTGTTCTCAAAGTCCACCTCCTCAATTTGGGATGATTCGTTGTCTGTTCAGGTATTCCACAGACGCAGGGTACATCAAGTTGATTGTGGAGCTTTAATCCGCTGCTTCTGAGGCTGCTGGGAGAGGTTTCCCTTTCTCTTCTTCTTACAGCTCCGGGGTCTCAGCTTTGGATTTGGCCCTGCCTCTGCATGTAGATCGGGAGGGCGTCTGTTCTTCGCTCAGACAGGACGGGGTTAAAGGAGCAGCCGCTTCCGGGACTCTGGCTCACTCAGGCCGCGGGGGAGGGAGGGGCACGGAGGCGGGGCGAGCGTGCGGCAGCAGAGGCCGGCCTGACGTTGCAGCAGCCCGAGGCGCGCTGTGCGCTCTCCCGGTGAAGCCGTCCCTGGATCCCGGGACCCTGGCAGTGGCGGGCTGCACAGGCTCCCGGAAAGGGGGCGTGGACAGTGACCTGCATTTGCACACAGGCCTCTTGGCGGCGGCAGCAGCCCCAGCGTCCCACGCCCGTCTCTGGGGTCTGCGCTTTTAGTCGCGGCTCGTGCCCCTCTCCAGAGCTCATTTAGGCAGTGCTCTGAATCCCCTCTCCTCGCGCACCAGGGAACAAAGAGGGAAGAAAAAGTCTCTTGCCTCTTCGGCAGTTCCAGACTTTTCCCCGGACTCCCTCGCCGCCAGCCGTGGTGCACTAACCCCTTCAGGCTGTGTTCACGCCGCCAGCCCCAGTCCTCTCCCTGCGCTCCGACCGAAGCCCGAGCCTCAGCTCCCAGCCCCGCCCGCCCCGGCGGGTGAGCAGACGAGCCTCTCGGGCTGGTGAGTGCCGGTCGGCCCCGATCGTCTGTGCGGGAATCTCTCCGCTTTGCCCTCCGCACCCCTGTGGCTGTGCTCTCCTCTGCTACTCCGAAGCTTTCCCCCTCCGCCACCCGCAGTCTCCGCCCACGAAGGGGCTCCTAGTGTGTGGAAACCTCTCCTCTTTCACAGCTCCCTCCCACTGGTGCAGGTCCCGTCCCTATCCCTTTGTCTCTGTTTATTCTTTTTTCCTTTGCCCTACCCAGGTACGTGGGGAGTTTCTTGCCTTTTGGGAGGTCTGAAGTCTTCTGCCAGCGTTCAGTGGGTGTTCTGTAGGAGTTGTTCCACATGTAGATGTATTTCTGGTGTATCTGTGGGGAGGAAGGTGATCTCCGTGTCTTACTCTTCCACCATCTTCCTACCAGAATCCACTACTAGCTTTTTAAGTCAAAAATAGTTAAAAAATTTTTTCTGGGCTTGCGTATTACATTGTAGCTGTAGGAGATAATATGTAGGCAAGGCTGATCTTAGACAACTTCCTTTATAATCCTGAATTTCCTGATATAAAAACCCCTGAGGGGACTTCCCTCGTGGTGCAGTGGTTAAGAATCTGCCTGCCAGTGCAGGGAACATGGGTTCGAGCCCTGGTCCGGAAAGAACCCACATGCCGCAGAGCCACTAAGCCCGTGTGCCACAACTACTGAGCCTGAGCTCTAGAGCCCATGAGGCAAAACTGCTGAGCCTGTGTGCCACAGCTACTGAAGCCCACGTGCCTAGAGCCCATGCTTCGCAATGAGAGAAGCCACTGCAATGAAAAGCCTGCACACTGCAACGAAGAGTAGCCTCAATGAGAGAAAGACCCCATGCAGCAATGAAGACCCAACTCAGCCAAAAATAAATAAATAAATAAATAAATAAAAATTTAAAAATGTTTACCAAAAAAAAAAAAAAAAAAAAGCCCTGAGGTAGCTTGAAGATGTTCATTCTGGGGAGTTTTTGTCAATATTGGGTACTCCCGAATAGCTGAGCACGTGTGGAGTCAGCTGTTAGCAGGTCAAATAACGATGGAAAATATCTTTCACCTGCTCGTAATCATGACTTGAAGTTCTGACAGGTGGTTTTTCCTATTGTATCAACTGAAGAAGAATTAAATGCAACAAGACAGGCTGGAATCCTCTTCTCACGTTGGTTGTGCGCCATGTGAATGCAGTGACTCCACTGTGCTTGGAGGTGAATTTTCCCAGTGTCAGATCTCTCTCGTTTGAAATACCTTCTCTTGACCCCCCTCAACCTCCTGTGTGTTCCCTCATTCCCAGTTAACATGGCCTCTTCCAGGACTCGCCTGGTTTGCTTCTCTGTTTGCTCTCCTGGTCATTACTAAGCCTACTGCCGGTGAGTCTCCATCGTTGCCTCTGCAGGGAAATGTCTCCCCCAACACTCATCTGTTATAAAGCGGGAATTCACCTGGGGCCTGGGCTTCCCGGGGAGTGTTTGGTTAAGCTGCAGGGATCCTGTGGGCCTCTGGATACAGCGTGCTGTGTTACCTGCACATGCGCTTTTCTGGAGAGAAGAGTCATAGCTTTTGTCAGATACTCAAAGGGATCTGTGATCTAAGAATAACTCTCAGAATTTATATTGTAAAGTTTTTATTTCAGTTGATGTCTGTGAAGAGACATCACCTGAAGTAACATCAACAGTCCACACTGTGACCTCTCCCTTTCTTTAACTTCTACTTCCTTGGCCACTGTTGCGTATTGGTCTTGTCCACGGGCTCCTCTTCTGTCTCTCCTAATGTGGCATTCCTCACTTCTCACTTTCATTCTGCCTGATTTCTGAATGAGTGTCTTTACTGCCATAGCTCCAGCTGCGTATATTCTTTTATTCATTCGCTCATCAGTTCATCAGCCATTTTTGACTACCTGCTACATACAGCCCTCCAGGAGTCTGTTTCACTGCGTATCACAACCTACAGTAAGAAACCGATTTTGTGTCATGATATGTGTCTAGAGTGCTTGTGTGTGTGACTGAAATGAAAGTTTCAGTGAACCGTACTTACCCATACTCAATGAGTGTGTTCATCTGTTTTGTTAAAAAAAATGCAGAAACGATGGCTGGGTCTACTAAGTAGATCCATGACCTGTTGACAGGCTTGGCCTGAGGTTTGAAAGCGTTGGTCTGAGTGATGTCTCACCCTGTCCCAAACTGTGTTCTTCCTGTCATCCCCAGAATGGCTGAACTTTCCAGTACTGTCATTGTATCTCTAGAACCATCACTTTTCTAGGGTTTTAATCTAGAAAAATTTGAGAGTGATTTTTTTTTTCTTCTCTTTAAAACTTTTGCTCATTTCTCTCTTCAACTTAGTGTATTTCAGGAAATGAAAGATGGTCAATGTGGCTGCAGGATAGAGAGGCTGGGGGAAGCTGGTAGAAGGTAGGGTTAGGGAGGTAAGCAGGGGCCGAGGCATTCCAAGCCTTACAGGTCATGACGAGAATCAGGGCTTTACTCCAAATGCAGTGGGACTCTGTTGAAGGGCTTTATGCCAGAGAATAGGTTCACATTTTCACTTTAAGTCCCTTTGGCTGTTGTGGGGGGACGGGGGGAGAGAGAAAGGCAGCGGGGAGAGAGAGGGAGGGGGGAGGAGAGAAGGAGGAGGGAGGGGGCAGGGGGAGCGAGGGGGGAAGAGCCAGAAGGAGGAGGGAGGGGGCAGGGGGGAGAGGGAGGGGGGAAGAGAGAGGAGGAGGAAGGGGGCACGGGGGAGAGAGGGGGGACTGTGCAGTAGTTCATGCAAGACTGATGCTAGTGAGAGAAATGGAAAAAGGTGGAATTAGTAATGAATTCAAAGGATTTTGTGATACGTGGTGAGGCTAGAGCTGTGAAGAATGGCTTCTAGGTTTCTGGGTTGTTCCGTGGAATAGATGGTGATGCTTTTTAGTGAGGAACTGTCTATAATAGTAATTTAGTAAATGTTTATTTGGTAATTTTGATATCGGTCACAAAATCCTTTTGTTTCATCCTTCAGTATGTGTCTTTGGAATATGGTTTTTCTCTCCTTACAGGCTTCCATTAAGCTAGTCTAAGCTCTTCCTCACTTGTTTTGAGCTTTTCCACCTCCTCTCACCTAATCCTTATACCAGAGCCAAAGCTGCCTTCACAAAATACCATTTCTGTTACATAACTGCAGGGCTCAAGAACTTAAAGTGACTTTTTGCTTCCAGTCCAAACTCTTGTGCTTGACTTTGAAGACCATTGAGGGATTTCATCACAGAATATTTATTGGATCCTGGTCCACTTTTGCTGTTTCTCTTGCTTCTTGCTTATGGTGCCTTTCTTGTGTGTTTAGCTATTTTTGACTGTAAGCTGTTTTCTGGGAAAATTATTTGTGGGACATTTTTGAGGTTTATGATAAAGGTGTATTTCCCTGGCTGAGTTTAGTGTTGGCTTCTGCTGGGGTCTGGGGGTGCTACCTGGCCGGTGGGTGACAAGGTTCTTTGATGCCAGGGCTCTTCTGGATCCCGTGTTTACGTGAATTTGAACTGGGCGTCCGTGGGAGGCCTGTGCTTGTGGTGACAGCTCTTCGGGGTGGGCTTCCCACTCTGCTCTGCTCGGCGCCAAGACAGCTTTCTGGGGAGTAACCCACTCTTGCACTGAAGAGTAGTCTTTTTTTTTTTTAATTTAATTTTTATTTTATATTGGAGTATAGTTGATTTACAATGTTGTGTTAGTTTCAGGTACACAGCAAAGTTATTCAGTTACACGTATACATATATCCATTCTTTTTTAGATTCTTTTCCCACGTAGGTTATTACAGAATATTGAGTAGAGTTCCCTGTGCTATACAGTAGGTCCTTTTTGATTATCTGCTTTATATATAGTATTGAATAGTATGTGTATGTTAATCCCAAACTCCTAATTTATCCCTCCCCGTCACGTTTCCCCTTTGGTAACCATAAGTTTGTTTTCTAAGTCTGTGAGTCTATTCTGTTTTGTAAATAAGTTCATTTGTTTTTTTTGTTTTAGATTCCACATGTAAGTGATATCATATGATATTTGTTTTTCTCTGTCTGACTTAATCATTTAGTATGATAATCTCCAGGTCCATCCACTTTGCTGCAAATGGCATTGTTTCATTCTTTTTTATGGCCGAGTAGTATCCCTCTGTCTTTATGTACCACATCTTTATTCATTCATCTGTCGATGGACATTTAGGTTGCTTCCATGTTTTGGCTATTGTAAATAGTACTGCGGTGAACATTGGGGTGCTTGTATCTTTTCGAATTATGGTTTGAAGAATAGTCCTTTGGGGCTTCAGCCTTATGAGAGCCTGTCCCCCCAGTTGCACATCTTAGACCAGCATGGACTGTTTGCGCTGAGAACCATTGCTCAACTTATTTAGAGGAATGTCCTCAGAGCAAAACTGGCTTCCCTTAGCTCACATCCTGGAGTTGTCTCTTTATGTAAAGTTTGGCCTAATTCCTTTGTAATGTTGGTACTATAATTCTTTTTAAAAAGAGGTTTTTCTCTTATTCAGCATTTTTGGTTGTTTTCGGGAGGAGGGTTCATCTGAATTACATAGTTTGTTACTGGAAAATAGAACTCAGTTATTACTTTTCTACTTTGCTCTATTTTTACACTGCTACCCGTCTATACTAAATGATTGGTTTTTGCTATCAGTAGCAGTTCATATCTTTTTTAGAACCAAGTATGTGTCCAATGTGTGCCTTTTCCACCACCAATTAATTCTGACACTATCTACCTGGAATTAGGGTCACATCCCACAGGTTAAAGGCTCAGTGCCACAAGCCTTGCCCCTCCCCCCTTCAGATGCCAGTCACCTGGGCTTCTTTTCAAATTAATTAATTTATTTATCACCTGGGCTTCTGACAGCCCTCTCTTTGGGGTCGATTAATTTGCTTAGATAGGCTCGTAGAACTCGGAGGAAATATTTTACTTACTAGATTACAAGTTTACTATAAAGGGTATAACCCAGGAACAGCCAGATGGTAGAGATTTATATGGGAAGGGGTGTGGAGTGTCCGTGCTCTCTGGGCAGGCCACTCTCCCCAATCTCCACTTGCTCACCAAACCTGGAACCCCATCCTTCAGGGTTTTTGTGGAGGCCTCCTTACATAGGCATCATTGATGAGATCGTGGGCCATTGGTGTTTGAACTCGGTCTCTTGCTGCTCCATCCTCCCCTCCCTGGAGTTAGGGAGGAGACGGGGAGGACTGAAGGTTTCAGCTCTCTAATCCTGTGCTTGGTTCCCTGGCAGCTGGCCCTATCCTAAAGTGTCTAAGGGCTGTCCAAAAGTCACCTCATTAACATAACAAAAGAGGGTTTAGAGGCTGTGCCAGAAATGGGGACAAAGACCCAATGTATATTTCTTTTTTTTTTTTTTGCATTACGCGGCCCTCTCACTGCTGTGGCCTCTCCCGTTGCGGAGCACAGGCTCCGGATGCGCAGGCTCAGCGGCCATGGCTCACGGGCCCAGCCGCTCCGCGGCACGTGGGATCTTCCCGGACCGGGGCACGAACCCGTGTCCCCTGCATCGGCAGGCGGACTCCCAACCACTGCGCCACCAGGGAAGCCCAAAATGTATATTTCTTATTATAACTCATGATATCACAGTGTGACATGTAGTTATAATGATTTCAGTGGATGTTTATGCATATTTCCGGATAGTTTTCAAAGTTAGTGTTTCTTGTATTTTCTGAGATGTCTTTTTGAAGAGGATTTGTCACCCTGAAATTCACACAGTATGAGTCCTAAACTTTTCTTCTTTCTTAAGGAATGTGGTAAATCGCTTTTTGCATTTCTGTGACAGATTACGGCTTGTTGACGACACCCCAGCTGCACTACATGGTGTACTGTCGAAATACCGGCGGCCGGTATGGAAAGGCAACCGTAGAAGGTTACTACCGGAAACTCTCTACAGCCTTCGTGGAACTTACCAAACAGGTGAAACTCTCTTGACTGGGGTTAGAGTTTAAGCGGATGACCAAAATAACATCAGTTGAGCAATTTATTTTAATTAGATATCTGTTACCCCTCCTCCTCTTCCAAAACTGTGGCGTGTCTCCTTTTTCTTTTTAGGGCTCTGCAAGGCCTGGGCCTCGTATCCTGCTAACTCTGTGGGCATTTACTCGGCAAGGCGTGTAACACGTCCCGAGCTCGCTGGGGGAGAAGAGTGGCGTACCTGCGGTTATCCGCGTGTTCATTCACAGGACTTTGCTCTTAGAGTTACTGTAGGCGCCGTTGGCATCGTACTTGAGGCGCCTACTGTTGAGAAAGCCTTTCTTCGAGGTGGATTAGCTTCCTAAACCTGAACGAGATTTGAGGGGTGTAGTTCATTTGGTTGGCAGATACCGAGTGTATGTCATTGTCAGGCATAGTTAACCGAAACCAAGCCTTTGCTCCCATAGAACTTACGTTCTGGGGTGAGGATGGGTAGGAGAGGAGACGGACGGGAAAAACGCCAGACCTGCCCGGTGGTGTCATACGCTCTGAAGAGAATGACGCATGTTATGGCTGCTCATTCATCTGTACTCATGCCCATGTTTGAATGCCTGCCGTGTAATACAGACTATAATATTGTAAGAGGCCTTGCTTAATGGAGGCTAAATTCTAATAAATTTCATTTCCATCATTTATTCAGTCGGTGAAACAGTTCCAGTGTCTGTGTCCAAAAAAAGGGGTTTTAACATTTTACTTTGGTGTTTTACAGTTTTCATCTGAATGTGTGTACCCTTTTGTTTCCTGGGTTAAAACAGACGAGTCAACTGAAATAATGGAAGATGTTTATATATACGTATATATGCCATGCTTCACTTTTACAACTTGAAATCTTTCTTGCGTATGTCTTTTCCTTTTCAGGCCTTCTGCAGTGGAGATGACCAAAGAACACTTAAGGTTGACTGTGCGAACGGCATAGGGGCCCTGAAGCTGAGAGAAATGAAACACTACTTCTCCCAGGGGCTGTCGGTTCAGCTGTTTAACGATGGGACCGAAGGGAAGCTCAATCATTTATGTGGGGCTGACTTTGTGAAAAGTCATCAGAAACCTCCTCAGGGTATGTGAAAGATGTGTTTTTAGCGCTCTCCCTGAAACCAGTCTCACAAACAGAGCTGGCCAGGTGAGCAAGAGTCATGCAGCTGGTCCTGGCCCTGCCGCTGTTACACATCCGGGCCTCTTCCCGCGCTTCGGTACCACATGGAGCACAGGCTGCTCTCTGCCTGGGAGTCACAGGACTCCTCCCGGGGCGCAGGACATCTGGTGGAGAAAGCAAAATCAAGGTGGGATTCTAGAGCAGTGCTCTCAAGCTTTAGCAGGCATCAGAGTCCCCTGGAGGGCTGGTCCGCACACAGGTTCCTGGGCTCTATCCCAGGGTTTCAGTCTCTGTAGGTCTGGGGTGGGTTTGTCCATCCGCTGCTGTCATGGCAAAGGAACAGCCACATTGTCTAAAATGTGATGTGACACAGCTGTTGAGGTTTCAGTAACCTTACACAAGTTACACAAGTCATTGGTCTCTCACAGGTTATAATCCTTTGCTCTTAATGACCAGTGTTTCTCGTTATTGATCGTGTTAACAAATAAAAATCACTTTTTTCAGGATTCACACACATACCTCGTCTACTGCCGGTTATTTTTTATATGAGAAAGGACATTGTGGTACTAGGGAAATTGCATTCAATTCAACACCTGTAGCTCTCAGAACACGATGTGGGAATCTGTATTGCCAAGCCTCTGGCTTGTAAAATGGAATTTTAGTTTAGTATCATATCGGGTTTCAGCTTAGATAGATTTTGAATGTTCTTTTTTCACTTAGCTGTGAAAGAATTTGCCCTGTTTACAGTAAACCTGTATACTATTTAAAGCTTAAGACATTGGTTTTTGTTTGCAAGGATAATTATTTTTATGTTGTTTTCTTTCCATTTAAATGAATCCTCTTCCCTTGATTTTGAAGCTATTATCTCCATTCAGGTACAAAAACAATTACATATGTTTATGTAGTGCTTCAGACAGGAGAAATGATCAGGATTCTCCTCAATGACAAAACACTCCAATTATTTATATTTGATTGTACCCTCTGAGTGATCATGTAAGGATAGTAATGGTTCTTTATCTGCAGTTATAAAGACATTTACTCCTTTCAGCTGGGCTTCAGTTTACAAATTGGGAGAAACTGTTCAACTGACATTTGATTTTTGTAAATCTTGAGGACAGGCTCTATTTGCCTAGCACATGTTTAATTTTGCTTAAGCCCTGGAAGCATAATTTTAAACACCTCTTGAAAAGTCATAGTGGACATGCTTCCATGTAACACAGAAGGTCACTTATGATCAATACTTGACCGAAAGAATTTTCCCTTGTAACCGGTGTGAGAGAAAAACCGAAAACTTTTTACACTGAGTTTTATCCCCCTTTCTTAGACTGAAGAAATTTGAATTATTCCTTTGGAATTATTCTGTGTGGCAGGAATCGAAATGAAGTCCAATGAAAGGTGCTGTTCCTTCGACGGAGACGCGGACAGAATAATTTACTACTACCGTGACGCAGGTGGTCAGTTCCATCTCGTGGACGGAGACAAGATAGCAGCACTCATTAGCAGTTTCCTTAAGGAACCCCTGTTGGAGGTACGGTGCGGGGACCGACTGCCCTTTCAAGCAAGACTCACTGGGAAGATTGTTCCGTATCAGGCAGTCATTCAAATGTCTGAGGCATGATCGTGGGAAGTGGCCAGAAAACACACAGAGAAGTGGTCATTCCAGTCATTTCAGCACTGGGGCTCTGGTTTGGAACCTGAAGAGAGTAGTCTTTTCTTTTTTTAAAAAAAAATGATTTTATTTATTTATTTTTGACTGCATTGGGTCTTTGTTGCTGCGCGCAGGCTTTCTCTAGTTGCGGCGAGCAGGGGCTCTTCTTTGTTGCGGTGTGCGGGCTTCTCATGGCGGCGGCTTCTCGTTGCGTGCAGAGCACAGGCTCTAGGCATGCGGGCTTCAGTAGTTGTGGCACACGGGCTCAGTAGTTGTGGCGCCCGGGCTCTAGAGCACAGGTTCAGTAGTTGTGGCGCACGGGTTTAGTTGCTCCGAGGCATGTGGGATCTTCCCGGACCAGGGCTCGAACCCGTGTCCCCTGCATTGGCAGGCGGATTCTTAACCACTGCGTCACCAGGGAAGCCCAGTCTTTTCCTTTTTATACTGGCAAAAAGTTTCATGAGTTGCAGCTTTACGAAGTTCTGGTTTCTTCATAACTGATACTTTAATGAGGGTTCCATGAACATCATTCCCCAGAGCCTCAAGTTTAAATAGAAAATCTCCTCCTCTGAGGGATTTATTTACTATGATTATGATAAGCTTAGTAACGTGAGATTTATTTTGTTGTGCTCTTTTGGAAATCTCAGGTTAGCTGTAAGTATAAAATGTAATGATAATTATCACAATCGGGAAAATGTGTACTTTAGGAATTCAGTGTATACTTTTTTAAAAACGAAAGAGAAAGAGATCAAGAAACCACAGGTTTCTTTGAAAAGGATTCCTTAGCAAACAAGATGTCCTTCATAGGCGAATAAACTGTAGTCCATCCAGACAATGGAATATTATTCAGCAGTGAAGGAATAAAGAAAAAAAAAAGATGTATCAAGCCATGAAAAGACGTGGAGGAAATTTGAACGCATGTTACTAAGTGAAGGAAGCCAATCTGAGAAGGCTGTGTTTTTTTGTTTTGTTTTTTTTTGTGGTACGCGGGCCTCTCACTGTTGTGGCCTCTCCCGTTGCGGAGCACAGGCTCCGGACGCGCAGGCTCAGCGGCCATGGCTCACGGGCCCAGCCGCTCCGCCGGCATGTGGGATCTTCCCGGACCGGGGCACGAACCCGTGTCCCCTGCATCGGCAGGCGGACTCTCAACCACTGCGCCACCAGGGAAGCCCTGAGAAGGCTGTGTGTTTTAGTATGAGTCTAACTATATGATATTCTGCAAAAAAATCCCACAAAGACCGTGGAGACAGTTAAAAGATCAGTGGTTGCAAGGGGCTGGGGGGAAGTGGGTGCTGAGGGATGAACAGGTGGAGCAAAAGGCTTTTTAGGGCTGAAAACACTCTATGTGATACTGTAAAGAGGGAGACGTGTCTTTATACATTTGTCCAAGCCCGCAGAATATACACCACTAAGGGCGAATCCTGATACAAACTGTGGAGTAATAGAAACGAAATCAGGTGATTTAAAAAAAAAAAAGGACTCCTTGTACAGTTGCTTTAAATAATGCTCAAAAGTATTTTATCTTTTTTTCTGGCGTACATGTAAATTTTTGGTGAGTTGTTCATTGCCTAAAACTAAGGCACAGCTGAACTGGCTGATAATTTTGTCATCCTTTAGAACTCTGATTAGAGGTTTGCTTTTGTAGGGTCTTTACTTTTGATGGCAAGGTAACTGTCCTTGTTTTTGTCTAGATTGGAGACAGTTTGAGTCTTGGTGTCGTACAAACTGCATATGCCAATGGAAGTTCAACACGGTACCTGGAAGAAGTTATGAAGGTATTGAAACATTTCCATTTTCTGGTAGCTTCTTCCTCATTATCTTCTATTGTAAGATGCTTCTGTGAGGAAAATAATGCCCTCACAAAAATAAATAGGTTGAAGTGCACAAAGCTGAGCTGTTGTCTACTTAAGGATAAATAGAAATCAAAAATAAGAAAAAGTTAAATTGTCCCTAATGCAAAAAAGGAAAGAGACTTTCCCCCCTCCTTTTTCTGAGAGTATTTCTTTTAGAAAACTTACAATTTTTTTCTGTGTCCTTTTGAAATTAATATCAACCTTTTTAGGTGAAATAGGCCAGTTTTACAGTTCAGAAGTGTTTTCCGTAAGGACCTGCAGTCACCCCTTTGAAATATAAACGTCAAGGAAGATAGCACCCATGCCTCAGCCTCCTGAGAGTTTCACCTAGTTACCACTTAGAGCCAGACACCTGTCTCCTTGACAGAGAGATATGAAGAGTTGTATTATTCCTTTGCAGAAGGGCAGTTAGCTAACACCAGTGGCCACTCCACCTATCGGGTGGATTTAGGACAAACTCCGTGTGACAAAAGGTACTGTGACGTCTTCCTAAGAAGTAGGCTTATTCAATAGATATATCGCTGTGGGGTTTTGTAGCGGAGAACAGAGACTGGGCTCAACTCCTAACACAGCAAGGAAAAGTGGGGATTTTGTAGCCAAGGAATAAGGTGTGAGGGAGGGGGTGGTGGATGGGAAAGCACGAAGAGGAACGGGGGCAGCTGGGCGGGGATTCTGGCCAAACCAACCTAACAGGAGTTCTGCTGAAGGCAGGCTTGGGTGATCAGATGGTACCGGGTAGGGACTTTGCTCAGATACTGAGGGTAGGGGATTCTGGCTAAAGTGATTTAGCAAAAGATCCTTGATAAAATTGGGCTCTTGCAGACACGGCCAAGGACAAGACCCATTCAGGCTCAAAGGAGCCTCCCTCACGTTTGGTTGAGGAGAGATCTTGGTCACTGGTTATCTTTAGCTCTGCAAAAGGGTGGAATTTCTTTCTGTCTCGCCGTCTCTTAGCAGATTGCCTGAGATGTGCATCAGTCTGGCTTAATGCTTACTCAGTAATAAAACTTGTCTTGTCTTCTTCTGTGGAGATGTTTTCTGGGTTGGTGGGAGGTTTTGTTTCTGATTTTTTCCCCCAGCATCCACCAGGTAGGTGACTATCCTCTGTACCATGCTACCCGCTTTAAGAGTTAGAGGCTGCAGGGCCCAAGTTGGGTCTTTTTGCCTTTATTCTTTTTTTCCCCGGCTAGTGTAATATTTTCTGACATTTGTGTATCCATTTTCAAATGTCTGCATTTTAGTAGTTTTTGTGGCCATTCTATTCTTGTTAAAGCAGGAGTGACAAAGTCAGATTCCTTTAGGATCCGGATAGGGGAAGTGAACGGGGCCAGCAGGCGGCGAGGACTAGGAAGGTGAGCCCAGGCCAGCTGCTGCCCGCTCTGGGCAAAGTCTTCAAGGAGAAGCTGAAAATGTGAATTGTGTGAATTTCCTGCCTTTTAAGTCTTGGCAGCTGATTCAGAATTTAAAAGAAATAGTGGGTAGTCCAAATAAAACACATCTGGAGGCGGCTAGTTTGTGCGCTGATTTAAATATATGGTCACAGTAAACTTACTCAAGGGACTCCATCTGGGGCCCAGTTGCATGCCTTTCATAGGGATTCTCAGTGTTTGGGTTATTTTAGTATTTTCTTAATTTCTGTCTCAAAAATTCCTTATAGTAAAATGCCCTGCTGAAGAAACAACATCAGTAGCTATTCCTTCTCAACACATTCTCTTATGGATTGAATATCTTCAGCACTAGCCATTCCTGAGGTCCCCTAAATCCAGTGAAACGCCAGGCTCACTTGAGCTTCTGTCTTTTGCAGTTTTGCTGCCGTCTCTCCTTAGCCATGCTTGTCTCGCAGATCCATCCAAGGCTTTCGCTACCCACTGTTGCTGTCCCAACCACCATGATTTCTTACTGGGGTCAGCCCTAGAAACCACCTAACCTGAGCCAGGGCTTAGCAGACAGTGGCCTGTGGGCGACGTCCAGCTGGCCAGCTGTTTCTAGTGTTATTGAAATACAGCCGTGCTCGTTTGTTTTTGTGTGGTCTGTGGCTGCTTTTGCACTACAGTGGCAGAATCGAGCAATTGTGACAGAGACCACATGGCCTGCAAAGCCTGAAATATTAGTTATCTGGCTCTTGATAGTAAAAGCTTGCAGACCCCACTCTAAGCCATTCTCCACACTGTAGCTACACGGAGCTTTCCGAAACAGTTATATCATGTCACTCCCCAACTTGGGATCTTTCATTATCTTATAAGGGACCTCTCACTCTCTCACCCTGCTTTTCTCTCGGCTGTGTGCTTCTACAGTGCAGCCACTCCCCCACAGTGACACTTAACACTTAGTATTTCAATTGCTTAGCTGTCTTCCTCACTAGACTAAGCTCCAGAAGCTTTGTTCCCTGGGATGAGAGGTACACAGTGAATATTTGCTGATTGAATAACTGCTGTTGTTTCTTTAAACATGTGTGTTACAGGTACCTGTCTATTGTACTAAAACTGGTGTAAAACATCTGCATCACAAGGCTCAGGAGTTTGACATTGGAGTTTATTTTGAAGCAAACGGGCATGGCACAGTAAGTTCTCCTAAGCAGTGACATCTGGCTTTAGCTGGCACCTCTCTTCAGTGATGGAATTCTGTATCTGGGTAGCAATAGGTAATATTCCACTTTGTTGAAATGATTGGGATGGTGATAGAATAAGATTTAGTTAATGTATTATTATGTTCTGTGAAACTGTGGCTCTTTTAGGTTGTAATGATCTTCCTTTGAGTGTGAAGAGATAATACTAATTTGTTCCTATAATATAGTTTCTTCAGAAACATGCAGTTCTTAATTTTCCTACAACCAGATGGTCTATACATCCCATTTAAAATATTTTCCTTCAACTGGTCATATGTGGCAAAAGGAAAGTTCAGTAGCTGTGGTGAATTGAAAAGTGTTGGAAAGGTTGAGAGTTAAGTTACTAGCAACTAAAAATGAGTTTAAAGTAATTAGAATTGGCATATAAAGTTTTTTATGGCTCTTAGCAAAGAAAATGTTTAAAGATTTGAGATATAATTTGCGTATCGTAACATTCACTATTTTAATGTATATTAATAGGTCTTTAGCGTATTCATAACGTTCAGAATTTTTCTTTAGTAAATCTTTTTTTATACCTAGCCTCATTTCATAAATGGATTTGAAGTGGCTAACAGAAAATGTTATCTAGGTCAAATAATTTTCACTAATTCAAAATTGGCTTCTAGAGGCCATGAATATGAGAAGAAAAATGATTTCCTAGAAAATGCAATTAAAATATAACTTCAGTGATCTAATGCAGGGGTTGGTAAATGATTTTGAGGGGCAGATAGATATAGTAAATATTTTAGTCTTCACAGGCCATAAGGTCTGTCGCATCTGCTCAGATCTCCTGGTGGAGGGTAAATGAATGGAAATGGCCGTGGTTCCACAAAACAAGTGACCAGTGTGCATCTTAGTTTACCAGCACACTTCTTTGTATATCATCAAGTGGCTGAATGTAGTGTAGCTATTCCTCTTTAGTATTGGGCCTCCGAAGGCACTAAAATCATGCGTGGGCAAGGCAGTTCAAAATGGCAGGAATCCTGAGCAACATGATGTTTATTATAGTAAATATCCATGGCACTGTTTGCCATAATATAAGATGAACCTCTTTTCTACTTTTGCTTAGTTTATGCCCTTAAAAATTTAGGACAAGAAAACTGTTCTAATTGCAGTGAGTTATATTCTTCAAAGTAAAATGGATACAGATAAGGCTTAAAGAACCCTGGTCACCCAGAACTGGTTTAGCTGGCTGAGGGCAACATCATAAACTCGCCATGTACATGCTCCTTTGCCAATGTGATATTTTATTAGTAATCTTTATATTTTGATAACCCAGTTTTATAATCCATAAAGGAACTCCCCCACACACCCCCTTGTAATATCTTCTGAGTTCTGATTTGGTCTTTTATACTAATTTCATACATTCTAAGGCTGCCATTTTTCCCTCAGTGTCTCCAGATTCATTGAGAGTTTCAAAAGCAGTTTAGTTGGGATGATTGTACATAAGACTGGGGCATAGATAGTGTTTTCTGATTTTTGTTATGCTTTGATTGTAGGTACTGTTTAGTAAAACTGCTGAAATGAAGATAAAACAACTAGCAAAAGAATTAGAAGAAGATAAGAAAAGGAAAGCTGCTAAGATGCTTGAAAATGTGATTGACTTGTTTAACCAGGTCAGAACTGAGGGGGTGGTGGACTCTTGGTTACTTTTACATTATTCAGAAGGTGGACAGAATAATGTGCTGTATAAAACATCAAAGTGGAGAAGTTGTGGCAGCTTCCTTGCAACGATTTAGATTTATACTGGAATGCAGTGACAATGTTTATGTGCTTCATATTTTCAAGTAATGAGTAGCTTATAGCTGGAGTCAACAGATTCAGCTACTAAATGTATCTAAGCATATGTTTTGAAACCAGCCTTCTCAAGGGAATTCAGGAAAAGGCACATATGTGGGTCAGATTATTGGGATTGGAGTGGAGAATATGGCAATGGAAGAGCAAAGTGTAGGTCAGCGGAAAGCAACAGAACTAATATTTGAGGGTCCTGTGCATATTGGGCACTTTCCATACCTCACTGTGTAATCCTTGCAGTAACAGGGAGAGGGGTCACTATAATTCCTGTTTTATAAATGAAGAAACAAAGACTTACTTAGAGCGACTCAGTGGCAGAGTATGGATCCAACTTTAGGTGTGTCTTACCACCAAAGCTCCTGTTTCTCCACTTTACCATGCATGAGGCCTTCCATCATCATGGCATAGTATCTCAAAAGGGATCTAGTTGTAAGTAAAATTTTGAGTCATACAGTGTTAATGCTGGAACCTTAAGAGTTAGTTACACTTTACAGATGAGCAGGAAGATTAAAGGCAGGCTTGTTTCAGTATTCTTGGTAGACCTGTTACTGCTGTTTTCCATGGATACCTTGTTCCCTCATTGTAGTTCGTATTTACCCCCGTCAGTAATCTGCATTGGGGGCGGGGAGCAGCCAGGACATGGTGATTGGTTTTCTGAGACAGAAGCATTCATGTTCACGCTCTGCTTCTGCATCTTGCAGGCAACTGGTGATGCTATTTCTGACATGCTGGTGATTGAGGCAATCTTGGCTCTGAAGGGCTTGACGGTACAGCAGTGGGACGCCCTCTATACAGATCTTCCAAACAGACAGCTCAAAGTTAAGGTGTGAGCGAGATTTTAAAATTACTACTTTTCTGAAAATTAACTAAAACAATTGCATTCTATAAATAGATATTGCATAGAAAAGACTTTTCTCACATCTTTAAAAATTACAGAATTGCTCTTAACCATTCTATTGTTATTTAGAAGTATCTATCTGGTTTCCAACTTTGCTATAAATGATATTATGTATCACTTAAAAAGATTTTATTATAAAAAATTTACAGGATACATGTGTAGAGAGAACAGATTTCAACAAGTGCCCTCCACGTCCTTAATATTATTTTGAAGTGAGTCCTGGATAGCCTGTTGAGTCAACTGTAAATATCTCCTCTGCATTATTCTTGGTTTACAGAGTACTTCCAGAGGCTAGATGCTGACAGGTAGAATCTGTGGGCTGAAAGAGAACTTTTAAAGGCATTTCAGATAAATTGCTGGTTGATTTCTATACAGATTTATACCAGATAATACATTCACCAACAGAATTTTTGAAAGACAGAGATATGGAAGCCAGAGCTCACAGAAATGGCTGCTGGTTGTTCAGATCAGTTTTTTCCGGAGAGTCTTATGACCCTCTTTTTTTAAATACCTAAGATTATTTGATCAATGACTCAGTCATACGGTACTTACTGGCCATTATTTTAGTAATAACTATAATACAGTCTGTGGGAATCTCAGTGCTGTACACTTTGTGGTACAGTAAGCTGAAATGTGGGTCTGTTCCTGTTGACATGAAATGGCCATAATCTTTTGGTGGGAATTATGTTGAATGGGTTAAGCTTGTGAAAGGGAGTGTGATATGGTAACAAATGAGAAATGCTTGTGCTTAGGTTGCAGACAGGCAAGTTATTAGCACCACAGATGCTGAAAGACAAGCAGTTAAACCTCCAGGACTCCAGGAGGCCATCAACGAGCTGGTGAAGAAGTACAGGCTTTCTCGCGCTTTCGTCCGGCCCTCTGGTACAGAAGACATAGTCCGAGTCTATGCAGAAGCGGACTCGCAGGTAAGCTGGGACAATTCTAGTGAAGGAATGTGCAGGGAGAGTCTAACATAGGTGGAGGAGGGCAGGCAGCAGGACAGAAAACTATTTTAATGGTGTTGGAATCTCTAATGTGTGAGATTTATGGAGACTTTTAGGTTCTTATTTTCATCAGTAGTACACAGTCGAACAGAATTCCCCCAAATATTTTTCTTTTAATTTATTCTAGATTTCCTGAAAGTGTCATATTTCTAACTGCTGCATGAATAACTAATAAATACTTAGTGTACTAAACCATACTTAGTTTGACACATATTAAGCATATGCATCCTGAAGTGGATTATACCTTTTTCCTTCATTTAAAAAACTTCCTGTTGCTTTATGAAAACAGCTGGTTATTTCAAGTCCATTTCTAAATCAACTGGTACCGTCATCCGTACTGCTTGAAATTCATCTTTGTCTCTGGACTTTCAATTTGTTTTTCAAAATATTTCCTTTAAATGACAGCCTTGCTCTGTGCCTCTGTTTTCTTGATAGGGTCAAAGACTTAAAAGTGTTTGCTCAGCTGAGGCAGTTAGAGTGGGGCGACTAGGTAAATAGCTCTCAGAAGGAGATATTTACCGTTAACTTATACAGTAGCTTTTTTGCAGAAGCTTAGGCCATCCCAGAATATACTGAATAAATATCCCCAGTGGATGAGGATGGGGACTGAAGAGTTACTTACTCTTTAGGCTGACTGTGGCCTTCTTGCCTTTAAGGACTAGGTTCTATTGAATTTATTCAGAACTTCAGCATGATAATCAAATCAGCTTATAAAATTAGTTAACTAGGAACTTACCTGATTTAGAAGAATGTGACTTGTTTTCCATTTATCTGAGGGTCTTGTAGTTTGTTACTGAAAGATGAAAAAAAGTTCTCATTTGAATATTTGTTAGTGAAACAAAATCAGAAAGCTCCCTCCCCTAAAGTTGCAAGTAACCTGGTAGATGCTGTGACTTTCTCATCTAATATCCTTTCATGTAATTTGCAGGAAAATGCGGACAGCCTTGCATATGAAGTGAGCTTGGCGGTATTTCAGCTGGCTGGAGGGGTTGGGGAAAGACCTCAACCAAGTTTCTGAGGACAATTTTTATATGTTTTAGAGACTAGATTTTTAAAAACGTTTTACAGGATAATAGTACTGCCATTATTGTGACAGGTTCAAACACATTTATAATCATAAATGTTTAGTCTGCATCTTACTGGATTACTTCTAGATCTGATTATTTTTCTTAAACACTACCAGAATCATTCTTTAGAAATAGGTAAGCTCTTATACTTGTTAGTTTTTTTTAAAAACTGAAATTTACCTCTAATATCAATCACACTAATGTAAAACATTGGAGCTTAAGTATATGATTCAGTCATTAACTTTATAATATATGCAAGGAAAAATTCATGAAGGCTGCTGGAAAATTAAACTTTATTTATTACCAATTCCTTGTGATGCCTTTTCCGTCGTGGTCACCTCAGTCATTTTGCAGTACTAATATTCACCGTTGTTAACACAAACGAGGGGGGTTGGAGAAGACTTAATATAACCAATGTTTTCACAGCAGAGTCTCCAGAACAATTCCTAGGTGACTTACCTCTCTTCAGTTAACATCACCAGGAATTCAGAGCTGTGGCTGTGGAGGCTGTACACACCTCTACTCCGTACCGGGGTTGAGATGCTCGTGCTACACTTACAAGGATGTGTGGCCCAGGCTTCAGTTATTCATTACTCCTCTTAGTGAAGGTATGTGGGAGAAACGAGTTGTAAATACATTACCAAGCCTCTGACAGAGAAGTGACGGCTTTCTGATACTAGAATGTGGGTTAATAAGGGAAAGAAAAAAAAATCCCCAACCAATATAAATTAAACAAAGCCTGAAACCAATAGAAAAAATGTGCAGTGTGTATTTGGCAGGTTTAAGACAACTCAGGACAGTAAAACAATGGACCATAATGGACTATTTATGTATATATAGATCTCTCTTAGGCACCATCATCAATATGCGCCCGTAATATTTAAGCTTGATTCAGGCCACAGTCAGACATTCGTTCTTATTTACAAATATTTAAATTAAATACAACCTGAAATGTGTTTCGTTACATACAAAAAAAAAAAAAGAAAAGAGAAAGAAACTATACAATTCAGAGCAATGTTTGTTTTAAATAATTACATTTAAACTAAATGGAACCACTATGTTGCTCAAGTTTTTATCACCCCTTCCAGAAAATCTTTTTCTACCATCTCTTCTATTTTTTGCCTGGCTTTGCTGGAGAATGGTTTGTGGTTTTCCAGCTTCATGTCCTTGCTCGGGAAGGTGTTTGAGTAGAGGACGGGGCTCCCTGAGTGTCCTGCACATCGGCTGGTGACTTTGCTGTTGAAGACTTGACTGAGCACGTTGAAGAATGGCAGGAGCTGCTCAAGGCTGCGCACCGTGCAGATGGTGAGCAGCAAGTGCCCCGGCTCCCAGCCCAGCGCTCTCCCTGAGTTGTCCTCCTCCGGGTTTTTCTGCAGAAAACAAAAAGGCGATTGTTCCCAACAGACGATGCAGTATGTGAGAAAACTTAGAAGAATATAAACATCAGCAAACAGAGTTAAGAAATGAATACAAATGATGACATTAAGTCTCCATTCCAGACTTGCTAAAACGTCTGCTTCTAACTGAGGCCTTCTGGTGCCAATTATTAATTGTACGTTGAGGGTCTAACACTGTAGTAATATTTTCCAACTTGAATGCACAAGTAAGCTTAGTTATTAGCTGAATTAGTTTTGCATAGGGACTGTCCAATCCAGAAGTTCATGCTGTGCTTTGCGTATACTCAAAAAGCTCCCAGAGTTCTGGATCCCCACCAGTGTATCTGAGGACAAGGTCGGAATGACTGAGGAAGGGAAAGAGAGTCTTACACACGTCACTACTAGGAAGTCAGTCAGTTACCTTGTGGCCACATGGCTTAAACTTGCCACAGGACAGCAGCAGAGTCCACAGTGAATCATTACTATCAGCACAGAGAAGGGAAAGGAACTCCCAGGAGAGACCCTGCCATGCGCTTCTGTGTTGTGCTAAACCACATGGGAGCAAAGCTGGACATGGAGTCAGAATAACGCCAGGGTCAAGGCCCTGGCTCTGCTGCTTGCTTACTGTGGGTGTCCTGGGCAAGTACAGAACAGTTCCTCACTTGTAAGATGGGGCGATGAAGAGAATGTATGTGAAAACTCTTGTCAACTGTATAAACACAACAATTTACGTACTTCAAGTAGCTAGTCTGAGAAGACAGCTAAACTGTACACACACAGTTGTAGACATCAGTCTATCTAGAGAAAGTTCTGAGAGAACTGAAGATGTTTGAACTGGGGCAGAATCATAGATATGAAAACACACTGAGTAAAGATAATGAAAAACAAACAATGAACTAGATAGAAAAAAACTATCAAGTGGGACTTAGGGAGCAGAATTATAGTCTGTGATATTTGTTAACAAATGGAGTTTGCCTTCTAAGATGAGATGTTGCTGAGAAACTTGCATTGTTCGCTTAATATTTTAATATCACTAGTTTCCTAGTGGAGAAAACAACTGGAAAATCCGGCTTATTTTCTTGTGTGTGGTTACAGTGTTTGCTTATTTTAAAATAAAATCCTGTTTTAAATCTGTCTTCCTTTCTCAGAAGTCTACAGGAGCAAACAAGAAAAAAAGATCACCTAGTTCTTTATCTATGGCCAAATTTAAAAAAAAAAAAAAGGAAAAAGAAAAAACAGCTATTAGTTTATTTCTTAGTACGAAACCGCTTTCCTTTCTCTCACCTAATAACGCTGGCTTTAATGACAGTCCGGGACTGATGACCACACCACCTTCAGTCCCCTGAGTCAAAGTGCAATTCAACAGTCATGAAAGAGTCTACAGAGATGCATTTACTCTGAAGGGAAACGAGTAATACGCTTGAACCCTCTACCCGGCTGATTTTCAAATGTAAGGAAACTATGATGTAACCTTTTGTTTATATTCTTATCCAGATGTACCTTTCAGAGGACTTTTACTAAGCTCTTGACCAAGAACAGTGCCCTTGTTTTAGTGTTCCTGCTTTTCTTAATCAGAACTACACCACCTCCTCAATGATAAAATTAACAAGTCAAACATGTTTCCATATGAACTACTTCTCCTTTGACTGCAACAGTCTACACTTGGAGAAAGACTTCCTTCCTGTTTACCTCTCTTGTCCTGTTGAAATCCAGACCTGGGTTTGTGTCTCAAGATTTGGTCCAGAGGTGGCAACTTTTGCTGCCACACCACAAGCATCAGAAAGCCACCCTCACCTGATGCTTGGCCATCTCCAGGCCCTCCAAAACCACTGTCTTAAAGTCCTCCTTGTCCTGTGGAAGGAAAGAGGAGAACTCACAGCCTTTGCTCCAGTGAAAAGCGGGCTTGGCCATGAAGACCTTGTTTAAGGTGTTTTAGATGGGAAAACGCTTTCCATCAAAACATTTTTTATTCTGTGGGACAAGTGTTGTGCAAAAGACTGTCATGTTTATCCCTTAGATAAGGGAGGAGTTTTATAAAAACTCCCGTTACTAATGAAATGCAGGGATGACAAAGTACATGTGCCTATAATCACATTGCTTCCGGATCTGTTGTCATGATTATTTTTTCTGACCCTGCAATATCAACATGAAAGTACCCAAGTGCTCTCCTAAACTCCGGACTCAACTTTCACCTTTCATCTCTTCTTTTACTTATTAGTCCCTAAAGAAACAACTTGATTTGAAATCAAGTTCCGCCTGTCCTTCAAGGACAGCCTCCTTTTAAATCACTGTCCTCCATTCCATCTCTGTAGTGTGTGGAATGTGGTTCAGGAGCTGCTGCCTGAAGAGGGGACCCCAGAAGAGTGGAAAATTTCTGAGCACTCAAAGCACATATTACAAACTAGGGCTCGCAAAACAACCCAGATGGTCCGCAAATTGTACAATTCATTTTTGAAATTTTCTGAATGCAAGGAAAAGATGACAAGAGGTTTGTAACAGAGGCCTACTGATGAACATCAGAAACTCACTACTATTTTCTTGGGTAAAGATCTGTAATTAATTAGCCTGATGCACA
The DNA here is from genome assembly GCF_964341445.2 of Mesoplodon mirus. Taxonomy (NCBI): domain Eukaryota; kingdom Metazoa; phylum Chordata; class Mammalia; order Artiodactyla; family Ziphiidae; genus Mesoplodon; species Mesoplodon mirus. The sequence goes on along the minus strand of NC_138986.1, from coordinate 98,115,226 downwards.
GTGGAAGATGCACATAAAATACAATATAAGTATATTTTAAAAATTTCATCTTCTTACACTTAACAAAAACAAATTTAAAAAAGAACGCAATACCTTTGCCCTTTTCCGAAGAAGCTTTGCAAGTCGTACTACGTAAGGTTTAAATTCTCGTTGATGTATGCCCTGCCTTCTCACTTCCAGACCGGAATCATCTGAGGCTTCTGGAATAAAGGCCCATCGGTACCTATGTATAGAAGAATGATACCAACATCGGTAAGATGCGCGCTGTGCCATCTAAGACAAGGCCACATAAATGCAGTAGACACATCGTGACCCCACCACTTACACAGATTCACATACCAGCTGTCCCACTTGTAGCCCGGTCACCTTGGGCATGTTTCTTAGCCTGAGCCTTTACCAGTGAATACAGACAATATTAACTACTTCACAGAGTTGAAATGAGTACTTGAACATTTGTCATGAACAAACGAAATTTGCAAAGTACTCAACACCGTTTTTTCCATGAGCACAACACAAGTAACTTGACAAATGTTTCCATGCTCATTCATTACTATATAGATAAAAATCTCCAACATTTATTTTAAATTTTGTCTTTAATAAGTAAAGTTAATATCTGTCTATGGAAAAAATTCAAACAGAATAAAAGGGCATACCAAAGAAAGGTAGTCTCCTTCCCACCACAGGCTCCACCAATACTGCCAGTTTCATATATATCCATTCAGAGTTTTATTATGCATAAAAGAGCACGTAGTCACACAAGCAACCCCCTCCTCTTCTAATAAATAAAATGATTGCTGCTTATTTTAATTACACATCTTGGAGATAAGATCATATAAAACAGCATCCTTTTTAACAGTTACATAGTACTCCAGTGTTGAAAGGTACTGATTCGACCAGTCTCCTAGATTGTCCGATTTCTTGCTATTACAAATAGTGCCATAATGGATATGCTTATGTAACTGCTGACTTTTATGCACGTCTGAGAGGACGGTGAGTGGAGAAATCCTTGGATATAGCAGAATTACTGGCCTAAAGAGAATCTGTATCTTGAATTTTGGTGAATATAAACCTCTTTGGAGAAAAATGAGACAATATCAATGTACTCTTCCAACAAGAGTAAGAATGTCTCTATTGTTAAGGGTAAAAGGAAGTACACTTTTAAATCTTTACCATTCTGATAGTTATTAGTAACTTTAAGTGGAATTTCTCATATGAGTATCACTGAGCACCTTTTCGTACGTTTTACAAGCCATTCCTTTTCTCTGAACTATTTGTTAAATAACCCTGTCACTGGCCCATTTTTCTATTGTGTTATCCATTTTTACATATTAAGCAAGTTAGACTTGGTCATATACATTGTAAGTATCTTTTCCCAATTCACTGCTGCCTTTCAATCTTTATGGTATTTCTTAGTTACACAGAGACTAAAAATTGATATGTAACTAAATTATGAAATATTTTAAACTTTTGAAAAAAAATCATGCTTAGATATTACCCTTTCAAGATTATTAAATCTCCATGTTATCTTTTATTACCTTATAGATTTTTTGAAAAGGCAGTAGTTAAAAGAAAACAAACTGGTTGATATTACAGCTCTTTTGTCTCTTTTCTGTGTCTTGACAAGTAAAGAAGATAAACTCATTTCGGTTCTCATCACAGAAGCTGAAAGGTCACTACTGTGAGCGTAATATTCTTCCTACAGCATGAAGACTATAGTTTCTGTCACCTCTGTGAACATACGCATCCTAGTTAATTTTGGCCACTTTCCTACACTTCTGCTTAGTGTCCTTTTCTGAACTTCTTCAGGAGTAACATGAGTTTAACAGACACCCAACCACTGAAATTCATTAAGAAGTGGATATATATGGTTTTCAAGTGGAAAAAAAATTAAAGGAACTGGAATTAATGTAAAAAAATTTCTAGTTCTTACCATTAAATTTAATGAAAAGTAAGCTTGTGCAACAGAAATTTTTAGAGATTTAAGTATATCCAAATATAGAAAAAAGATTCTGGTATCCTACTCTTTATCCTATTAATATTCCATTCCAGAAGAATAATATAACACAATTTTATATATTATATAAATACATATTTGATCATGTGGATACATTCTCAAATTAGCTACATAGCGATAAAGCAATCTTATATAGTTTGCCTATTATCTTAAAAATTTAAATATGAAAAATCATAATTAAATATTTTTGAGCACTTATGAACAAGGCATTTAACTTACATTAATTTTCTCCCTATTCCCCTCTGCCATTTCTAGTTCAATTCACTACCATCTGAAAGAAGAGCCTCCTTGTTCCAGTCTTGCCCACCTCCCATCCTTTCTCCAAACTACACAGCCAAAGTAAAATTTCTAAAATACAAGACCGGTAACATCACTTCACTCCTTAAAATTCATGCTTCAGTGGCTTCCCACTGTCCTTAAAGTCCAAGTTCTCGAATATAGCTTGTAAGTCCTTATGTAACTCGGGCCCTTTCCAGCCTCATATCTCAACCTGCTGCTCCAGCAATACTGACCTTTCAACACTGCAGACACACCAGGGCCATTCCAACCTCTAAGTCTTCACCCCCACCTCCCCCAACCATCACCCCACCTCCTCAGTGTAAAACTCCCCTCAGACCTGCTCTGACCCCTAGAGCTCGGAGGGGTCTCCGCCGTGTGGCCTCACAGCATCCTGCACAGCTGCTCTCAGAACACCCATGGTGTGTGAACGGCGTGTCTCCTACACTGGACTTGAAGCTCTCAGGTAATGTATCCGCCTGCCTCACGTGTGCTGCCTACTCAACTTGTTGACTGAATGGTCTGTCAGTCTTAATATACCCACAACGACCATTTCCGATACCTTCCAACAACTGTTGCCCTCCCATCCTCCTGCCAAAACAATTACATTTTAATAAAAATTATGAATACTTCAAGTTACACAAAAGAACTTTATCTTAGATGTCGCCAACCAAAGCAAATTTATTTCAAAAATATCCATTTAATATCCTTACTTTTACTTACATCTGAAACTGAGGAAGATTTTCGGAGGGCAATGCCAGAGCCAAATCCAAAAATTTGCAAGCAGAAAGATAGAGGTTTAACCACCGCTGGCTGTTATATGAAGTAGAAAAGCCATTACCTCCTGTGTAGGTTGTCTCCAGACCAGCCACAGAGGGGCCTGAAGTCCTATAAGCAGGAGACAGTGCTGTCAGCAGTTGGACCTACTTACTAACAGGTAATTCCTGGAACATCTCAAAGTGCCAGCTAATATTTTTCATAATCATTCTGATAAATGTACCAGTAATCGCTAAGCAAGTTCATGACTAAATTAATATTACTGCTCTCAAATCAAAAATTAATTTTTCTTCTTTAAATTTTAAGAATGTAAAAACAGTAGAGAATAACTTGTTATACTCGAGAAGTATAAAAATACAAGCTGTAAAACCAAGAGGCCTCCCTGCTACTCAGTGTCCTGCAAGGATGGTGGGAGGGAAACTTTCTATGATAATCAACACAGTTATTAGTATAGGGGACTCTCTTTTATAAACCTAGGATTAAAGAAGAGCAAAATATATTCAAGACACACAGTGTTAAAGGAACTTTTTAATTTATAAACTGATTTGTACAAAAATTCCTAAATAAAAATAAATTTTATTTAGTCACATATTAATAAACTGCTTCCGCTAAAAAAAAAACCCAAATTTTAGTACATTAAATTGAGATCATCCTGGAAGATATGGACATTTGTATACCTTAGTTACAGGTTACCTGCCATAATAGGTTTTGCTGAATGTTTCAGGAAAAAGATCTGACCTACTAAAACCAATACTGCTCACATAGCTGAAACAGTATTGCTTTAAACTAAATTTGTGTCTAGAGGCCAAAGGCCACACATGTTGATAGTTTAATTCAGTCTAAAATACCTAAGGAATACATGGAACTGTATTATATCCAAATATGATCAACTGGATAATAACAGACTAAATACATAAAGTGTTCAGACAAAATAGTGTCTATACCCTCCTAGTTGTAAAGTAACGTTCGGGGTGATTTTAGGATACTACACACTGACAAGACTAAATCAAAATGAATTACATATTACCGTGAAATGTCTTCATCAGCAGTAAGTTCCTGCTCCATCAGTAAAAACACCTGTACCTGAAGACCATGGAAAAAGTGTCAAATGTTCACTTAAACCTTCTTTCAAGTTATCTTTAGGCTATATTTTCATTAATCCAAATACAGATTTTAGGATACAACTTTAGGATCTTTAAATTATACTTAGTTTCCAAAAGTAAAACTGAAAATTCAGCACAGAGCCTTGCTACTAATTTGGCAGAGGTGAGACGAAAGCATGGTCTTATTTGGTGATTATGGAACAGAGATACAGTTATCAAAAGAGAAAAAAGATTAAAGCCAGTTTCTTTGTGGGGAAGTTATAATGCTGGGTTTTTGGGGTTACAGATTCCTGTCCCTTTCCTTTCTCATCTCTTTCCCCAGCTCCCCACGTTGTTCAGATGAGGGCGACAGGGCATGGTTTGGGAGGGGAACGGACTGGTGTAGTGGGACTTAGGAAGGTTTTACTGTTTGGGGGTTTACAAACTCTTGTCAAAGTCTCTCTGAAGCAGCTTACCTGGGTAAGTGCTGCACTTCAAGAGTGATACATGCCCTACGTCAGGCCATCTAAATCTAGCTAAACCATCTCTAATCACTCTCAAGGTGCTGCAAAAGGTAGGAACCAGGCCTGGCAGCCATGACAAAGTTAAAACTCTGGTGTAGTTGAGAATGAACTAAACCAGGTCAGACGAGGTCATGGTTTGCAAGGAGCTAATAATTGCTAATGTTGCCTATTTCAGACTTTAAAGCTGTATGGAGACAGAATCTGACTTGCTTTACTATTTTCATCGGTACAAATTTTCAGTAACAGGCTTAACTAGAGTTCGGTTCTCTTCTAAGATTAGTTTTTATCCGGTAAGCATGTTGATGCTTGTCACATTGTTTTATAATTTAAATTTATTATTACCTAATTGAATTAAAATTAACTCACAAGTTCTGTGATCATGGTAGGCCAGAGTGAGGTAAGATGTTGTGGAGACATTCTTAAAAGTAACACTCTGAAGAACAGGAACACTTGAGAGTGAAGAGTTGGCACCTGGGGCAAACGGAGACTCTCAACCAATCTCTCTGAAAGAAATACAGTATATTTTCAATATCAAAATAGAATCCTTTTCATATAAACTTTTCTATATAAACTAGTTCAGTACTTCTCAAACTATCTATGATGATCAACTTTTAAAATAATTTCCAGTCTGTTGCAGATGGATACTTTCATAAAATATAATAAAAATGAATTACCAGAAAAAATCAAATTAGAAAAAAAAGATAAATAAAATACAATGCCATGTTCTTATTACTAGGTTCAACAGATTCTATCACATTGCTGTAAAGGCTTAAAATGCTTACTCTACATTTCTGAACTTACCGTGGATGGAATAACAGACTGATACTGGTCCATGGACCACAGTTTGAGTAGCACCAATCTAGTCGACTTTAAAAAAAAATCGCAGGGCAAATAGTGTGCATGTTGCACACTGGACATTAGGTATAAAGCGTTAGAAAAGGAGGAGTCACTTATCTTCTGAGAGAGAGAAATAATCCCAGTAAAGAGATGACAACTGTCATCCCCAACCCCGTCCCCGCACAGCCTGCTGAGGCTGGCTGCTGCACAAGCACACTGACTCAGCGGCAAACAATACTGCCTGGGGCAAGTTCACTCCCATCATGGAGCCATTTGGTGGCACAGGGTGATGACTGCCCTGATACCCTTCAGGACACAGAGAGCCACCAAACCCATTTGATGAAGGTTATCAAAAACCTTATACAACCCCCTACTCTGGCCCCAAACTCTAGATCTCCACCTACTTTTAGCTAAAATAGAGGCTGCGCCTGTATTTCAGACCCTCCTTTAAAGGTGTATAACCTCTCATCCACAACAAAAAAACCCACTAATATGCCTGTCTGCAGTAAAACCGTCTTACACCTCACTCTCAAACATGAATTCCTAGGAAATTTGACCCAAACAATAAAATGGAGACCATGTTTAGGTAAGTCCTATAAACTCAGTGTTTGATTTCTTTTACATACTGGTGATGATAATTTTTGTCACTTCAACAGAACAAATTTCTAATTCAACAACACTCTCCATCTACCAACGCTTGGTATATTTCACCCCAACTTATAACTTATGGAAGGTAATTTCTAAGGAACCAAAAAAATTGGAAAATAGAAAAAATAGTTTTCCACTATTTACCTTGTATATCTGGAAGATATTTCTGATACTGGTCAATTTCACTGCTAAAAATAGCAAATGCTAATCTTTTCAGAAGCATGGCTCTCTGCTCTAGCTCCACATCACGGTTTGCAAAGAGATTAAGTGAACTGCTCTGAGCCACAGCTACACGAGCTGGAAGAAAAAAAAAAAAAAAAAAAAGCAAGTGAGAGAGGCTGTGATATAGTCATCAGGTGATTTGAAAAAAGATTCTGTTTTTTGTTTTTAAGAATGTCTAGACCCTATGACATCTGGGAGAGAGGACCTCAGGGTAGAGGACTTGGGGCTCCCCTCCGAGGCAGGACTGGGAAACAGATCTAGCATATACAAGCCGGAAGACCAAGGGGTGGGAACTGCAATGTGGAGAGAGAAGAAAACTTAGAACTGTAGGTTTCAGAAGGTAAAATCACTAACAATGCCATTTTATAAAACCCTTTATTATTTTAGGCCATCTGCCGAAATCCTTCTCATTTGCTTTAAAACTTTCTGGCCTGGCCAGGCCTAGCCTACCCAGCTCTCCTTCCTCATGTCTTGTACTCACCCCCACCCCCTCCTCTGCAGGCACACTGTCTTGCTTGCTCTTCCCTGCATTCACCGAGCTTGTTCCTACCCTGAGACCTTTATTATTTTTGTCCCTTATTCCCGGAATACTCTGTCCCTAGCCCGTCTCGTGGTTGGTTTCCTTAGTTTCACATCAAATATGAGCTCTTGAGCTGTTATTTAAAATCTATCGTATCACCCTATTTCCTTCACAACTTCTTACCTACTGTCTGAAATAATCTGATCTATTGTATTAAGGTGAGCATAATACCTGGCCCATTTTGGTCTTTTAATAAATAACTGTTAAATAGATGAATCTGAACCTTAAAACAAACCTGTGAAGATTAGAGAGAATACGCTGTCCCTTTTCCAGAGGGGGAAACTGCAGCTTGGGTTAAGAACTGACAAGAAATTCTACAGATTCATCCAACTTCACTGCTATTAGTTTAAAAACTTTCCAACTTTTAGAAAACCAAGAAAACCTTTTTTTTCCAGATTAGATACTAATGAGGAAGCCTAATATATAAGCCAGTAAGATAGAGAAGAAGTGGGGTGAGGAGCGATTCTGGCCTTCCTGGCCCCTCTCTTTCTTCCTTCCGAGAAGATAAGCACAGCCCCAGGACTCTTTTTTGGCCAAGCCATGCAGCGTGTGGGATCTTGGTTCCCCGACCAGGGATTGAACTCGTGCTCCCTGCAGCGGAAGCTCGGAATCTTAACCACTGGACCGCCAGGGAAGTCCCCAGAGCCCCAGGATTTAGAGGGAGCTGTTTGCTAGGTTTGCTCCTATTGCCTGCCTTTCTCGGCCTCCCTACCTGTCAGCCTTTCATTCGTTCAGTGATTACTTACTGAGTGCCATGTTCTATGTTATGTGCCGAGGAAACAGTTTGGAGACAAATTTGACATGGCCAAATAGTTTTACTTATTATTTATCAACTATGTTGTCCTTTTTAAGTTTTAACATTATGTTCCTATCGGGTAGTAAATATAACTTGACAAAGAGCTAATTCAACAGTTTCTAGAAAAGAGCAAAGTAAATACGAATGGATCCTGTATAGGAAAGACACTGCTTAGGTTGTCACCCCACAATACTCACTCATCAAATCTCTAAATGTCGTCTTATCATGTGTCATCAGATTGTCCATAATTGCTCTCCAACTGAAAGAGACAAGGATTATGATATGTAAATAAGATTTTGTTGTTGTTTATTATTATTAAAAAAGTGTTCTACTTTGCAGATGGTAGTTGATTTCAACAGACTTTGTGAGGTGCATTATCATGTTGAGTAGAAGCAAGATGACTTACTGATTAACACAAGAGGCATCCATCTGAAAGAAGCTGGGATCCATAAAGAGGTCAAAGGCTTCTTTTTTCCAAGCTCTCCGTGTGTACTGATACCCACTAAGGCTGCTAAGCAGCTGGACACAGGCTCGATAACTAGGGGCATTATGTGCACTAGAAGGAAGGAAAACCACTGTAACCTGTATGTTATACTTTAATCACCATATTACGTTACACCTAAGTGTTCACATTTACCTAAAGCACTGATGGGAAATAGAAAGCACTATAAGAGAAATAATTTTTTTATCACTATAATTCAAGGTAAAAATAAAGTCATTTTGTGGTAATTCCAAAAATGGCAATAAAGGAACACAATTTATTTTTAACAGAGTATGAGTTAACTAACACAGCTAGTTAAATAATAATAGTACCTGTGATTTCGGAGGTAGGGCACAACATAATGCATAATATTTACAAGTAAAGGAATAACCCGTTCTTTTTCATCACTGTAGAAAACCATATCCAAAAGATGAGCCAAAACCTAAAAAAACGTTAAGAAATGAAATGGAACGTATAATCTGAGAGCTGAAACTGACAGCACTTAGAGGTGGTTTTCAGTCTGTAAGAAAATCTAGAATACCTTAAAATTAGAAAAACCTAAAATCAGATCTCCCTAAGCCATTTTTACGTGAATGGTTTCTGCCACAATTTGCGGTTTTTTCCATTATAACTACAGGATATAAATATGGGCCAATTTTACTCTTTCTAACCAAGACAGGGAAGAAGAGAAAAAGAGAGGTTAAGAACCTTCCAATGTGACAGTGAGTAAACAGCAAATTTAAGACTAGAAACTCAGTATTCCCTTCCCCTGACTGGGTTACCAGGTGGCCTGGGAAAAACCCAACCACATGAATTGAGCTGCAACTCTGTCAGTTTGGTCTTAGTCACACTGTGCTCATCTCTCTCTGTAACCACATCTGTGGAGGGGAAACAAAAATGCCCGGATAACAGGGTATAAAAGAGAGCATGTCAGAGGATGTATATAAAAATGTTTGGTAAACTGTAAATGCTTTGTAGTGGCAGGCATCATCCTACCACGTCCACCCTTCCCTACCACACTGTGATACAAAAGCACTTATCATTTTAAAAAAGTACACTTTTAAAAAACAGTGCATGGGGGGGAGCAATATCTAAAGTTATCATCACTAATATTTAACAAACTACTAACCTGAATACAAAGTCAAAACTTTATTTTATATAGTGATTTCTTAAAGTACAAAACAGTTTTTCAAATTAAAATCTTCTCTGTAAGAACTACTTGCTAATACTTAATTGTGAAACTGTTTACTTGAAAGTTCATGTGAAAAAACCCGAAACTGTTCATTTACCTCAGAGAGTAATGTCAATGCATGGACACTATATACAGAAGGTGTTACGTTTGAGGTTTCCATGGTAGGTGATAACATATCTAGGTAAGAGAAAAGACAGGTAAAGATATGGTTAGGTTTTTTTCCCGAAAAAAGCTACCTGCTAAACACAAGAAAAGAGATGATTTTACTGTACTTACAGTGTTGACTGCAACAAATTCTTAGTGAACAGATGCCTACGAATATGAACTTAAATGTCTGAGATCGGTACCTTCAACATCACACTCCAAATTGGTTCCATCTACCATTATCTTGGGAGAAGGTTTAACTTCAAGATTTCGCCGCAGCCACGTTGTCTGTTCCAAAGAAGAACCGGCGATTGCACCGATCGCATCCACTACTTTATGAGTCACATCCTGAAGAAACAAGGGTAACCCATTGTATCGAAGTATGTCCACAGGCGCACACACAACCTCACAGGTGAGCTTATCTGACTGCCCCATTGTAGACCTGAGGTACTGAGAAACACAGACTTCGGGCAACAGCTCTCAATTCACAATGACGTACCTGGAGGTCTCTTTGGTCTTTTTTATTTTCCAAACTAGGGTTTTTCATAATAAACTCATTCAAAACCCTAAAAGGACCAAAGAAAAAAACAAACAGGAAATATTAGTGTAAAGAAAATGATGCAATCGAATTTTTCACCGTGAGCGAGTGGTTTTGTGGCCTGAATTTCTATTTTAAATGTTGAATGAATGTATGTATATATGGATATCCTATGACTCAGGTGAAACGCATAAACATATGCATGAAAGACCTGTACAAGGATGTCTCTAACAGCATTATTTGTAAAATCCAAAACAGGAAAGAACCCAAACGTCCAGCAACAGAAGAGATAAATTGTGGCATATTCATACAATGAAACACCAAACAGCGATGAAAAGGAATAAATTATAGCTACATGAAATTACGTGGATAAATTTTATAAACATATGTTGTACGAATGAAGTAGACACAAAAGAAAATATTTATATATAATTATTATTCAAAACAAGACAAAATTTATCTGTGTTGTTAGAAGTCAGAACAGCGGTTTATCGTGGGGTGAAGGGAAAGGACAGTAATTGGGAGGGGATCTGAGGGGACATGTGATGTCTTATTTCTTAATGTAGGTTTGTGGTTGAACAGTTGGTATGTTCACTTCATAATAACTTGTGGAGTTGTATGCTTATAATTTGTATGTTTTCTGTATGTGTTTTATACATCAACAAAAAATTTTAAAAATACCCCAAATCCCACCAATCTTAAATTGTAATATAAAAATGGTTTCTTGGGTGTGTGTATGTGTGTGTATAGATAGACAGGTATAAAAGATTAAAAATACTTCATGAATGGAAAAAAATCCATTTCCAATGTTTGCTAAAATTCCATTCAATATTTACCTTGACTTGCTTTTATTAAGATAAATTATATGTATAATTCTTTCCAAACTAATATGAAAAGTGATATTGAAGAGCAATCATATCAATTTCTATTTTATAATTAGGAATTTTTAAAGGATCAGTGGAATGGTTGGGGAAAAAATAAGCCATCAGAAATTTAAAAAGGGAATTTTCTAGTATAACTGAAAATGACCAACTTTTAATTTAAACACTCAGAAGATAACACACATTGAGAAGGAGGTAGGATCCTTCATTATCTGAGAAACAAGAAAGAAAGAAAAAAACAGGTGAGGAAACAGTAAATCTTGTGGAGGAGAAGCTACAAGTCATAATAGATGGCCTTAATTTTTAATGAAATCAGCCAGCAGGATATTTGGTGATGATTCAAAGAACTGTCCATATGTTCCCTCTTTGAGCCTTAGAACATTTCATTGGTAGGTAAGGCAGGTACTGTTATTCCTGACAGGCGGGAAAATAGTGTTGGAGAAGTTTCCTGATGTACCCAGGGTGCCAGAGATGAGGGTTAGAACTAGAGATCAGAAGATAAGAACCAGAAATCTTCACGAGAACGTTGAGTTCCAGTGTTTACCGTTATCTGTCATCACTAAAAATTATCATACACACTAGTTATCTTAATATTTGATCCAGGAATTGCAGACATTGAGTCCACTGCTCTTTTCATTACACCTTCAATGTCTAAAACTCCTTCAGCTTTTTGGTTTAGAAGATAGACAGCACGAGGGTCTAGGGGTCATGGTGACCCCCGATGTTCCTGACAGGATTGCTAGCTCACTGTGGCCGGGCTGGGCTCCCGGTGTTACTCTGCTTCTGCAGGCTGATCTACTCTCCTCCAGCTCTCACCACTGTCTCTCCACTCCTTCTCTGCTTCCTGGTGGAAGACTACACTCTTACATTTACCAGGACACTTGAGGCCATTTTACTAAAGAGCCCTCACGTTCCCTCCCCTCCACTTCAAAATTTTCTAGACCACTGCTTGCCAAACCAGAATCACCAGTTTTCTCAAGGACAACAGAGAAGCTAAGTCTGTGTATATAGATCCTGACAACTACCCATTTAAAATCACCATCAGAGGGCTTCCCTAGTGGTGCAGTGGTTAAGAATCCACCTGCCAATGCAGGGGACACGGGTTCGAGCCCTGGTCCGGGAAGATCCCACATGCCGCGGAGCAACTAAGCCCATGAGCCACAGCTACTGAGCCTGCGCTCTAGAGCCCATGCTCCACAACAAGAGAAGCCACTGCAATGAGAAGCCCACGCACCGCGAAAAAGAGTAGCCCCCGCTCGCCTCAACTAGAGAAAGCCCGCGCAGCAACAAAGACCCAACACAGCCAAAAATAAAATTACCATCAGAGCTACAGGGGTTGAACAGAAGGTCAAAGTTCTTTGCACTTGGTTGAATTTACATCCATCCAGAGTGATAACATGTGGACTGTGTGAGGTAATGTAACCCAGGTTGGGGAAGAGTGTATTCCCTTTCCTTCCCCTCTTCTGTCTTAAGCAGTCCTTTTCAAACTTTAGGGTGTACTCAAATCACTTGAGACTTGTTAAAATGCAGATTCTGATTCGGTGGTCTGGGGTGGAGACTGAGACTCTACATTTCTAACAAGCTCCCAGGTGACTCCAGTGCTGCTGGTTGAAGGATCAACCTTTGAGTAGCAAAGTCTTAGAGAAAATGCAGCAGGACTTCCCTGGTGGTGCAGTGGTTAAGACTCCGTGCTCCCAACGCAGGGGGCCCAGGTTTGATCCCTGGTCAGGGAACTAGATCCCACGTGCATGCTGCAACTAAGGAGCCCGCCTGCCGCTACTAAGACCTGGCACAACCAAATAAATAAATTAATTAATTTAAAAAATGCAGCCTTCTTTCTCACTCTTACACCTGCCATTCCCTGGTCTCCACCCCCTCCCAGCTGCCTCTGGAATCTGGTGCTATCAAGGAGCCCCCCTCTCTCTACAATCTCCTGTCTAGCACTCTCCTCTTACATAACACTAATCATCGGCCAGGCACTATTCTAGGAATTTAACAAATATTAATTCATTTAATCCTAGTAACAACTTTATGAGGGCGGCACTATTATCGTGTCCATTTTACAGATGGAGAGGTTAATAACCTGCCCAAGGCCATACAGCAAAGAAGTAAAGGAGCTGGGATTTGAATCCAGGAAGAGTCTTTGCTGTTCACTACTCAACATCCTCAGGTCATCCTTACCATCAATGATGACTTTCAAATCACATTTCCTCCTGCTACCTCATCAGTTCTCTTTCTTCTCATGATCACACATTCAAAGAATCATCCACACTTACTTTCTCACTCTACCCTTGCTGTGTTACCGTCTCACCAAACTCCTCTCTCCTAAATCACCAATCCTCTCCAAATCATCAGTAAATACAGCCTCTTATTATATATATCCTCTTCCTTAATCTTTCTGAAGGGGTTAGCCATGCCCTCTTAAATTCTCTGCTTCTAGAACATTGAATATGCCTGTTTTCTTCTAACTTTCTGATGTTTCAATGTTTGCTTTTCTATCTCCTTTGTTGGCCCCCTTTCCTTCTTTTTTTGTCCTGTTATTTCAATCCCACCATCCACAGCCCACAAACTTGCTACCTCCCATGAGAAACCATTCCTAGTCCATCTTCTTTTCCCTCTGGTCCGTTCTACTCTTAATTTGCCAGTCACGACCCTCCTCAAGACCTGCCACCACTCCCACCCGCCCCTGCCCAAGACCAAACTTCTTAATGAAAATGCAAAATCCTTCCCCCTTCTAGCTCCCATCTCCCTTTTCATCCACCCACCATTCCACTGCTGTGCCCTACTTCATAGCCAAACGAGACAAGGTACCTTGCCCAGCGTACCCCTCCCCTTCCTGTTCCACAAAGGCTTTCTGCTCCTACCACCTCCATTCACTGAGCAAATGCTTCTTAGGGACATATTATGAACCAAGAATAATGGAGAGCCAAAGACAGACACTGCCTAGGACATCATGGTGCATGCAGTTAAGGGTGACTGGAATTTATCAAATAATCACACACATTATTAACATAGATCAGGAAACAACATGACAGAGAGAAAATGACTCTTCCAAATCTTTTTATGTTTAGGGCCCTGAACTCAAATGACCCTCCTCTAGGAAGTTCCCCTTCAGCCATCTTACTCACCCTTTTACCCCACACTTTCTCCTAAGTGACTACGGTTGCAACAGCTTTATGTTAGCACATTTACATTTTCCACGTGTATAAACACCCAATGTTCCCTCTGAATCCTCCCCCACCCCCTTTTTTTTTTACTGGCCTCATATTATACATCTAGTTCTGTACCTTTGAGAATCCTATGAGAAGGTAGACGTCACACAGTCACCCAAAACATGTTATTCAGCAATCAGACAATGAACATTATTCTTTTATTTGAAATCATATTTTTAAATGAAATTGCTTACCCAAGTATAAGAAACTGCCCTGGGGCTGGAAGGCTCAATTGTATGGAGTCTTTCAGAAGTATCAACAATGATGCCCAGCTATCCACTAAATTGGGCACTGGAATTCTGCAAGATAAACATAACTTCTATATATAGAGAAAGCCAACATCAACTTGAATTTTCCCTATATTTCCCCAGTCTTTACCATATTTTCCTACTACTTTCTCTGAAACATTTCCTGAATTTTTATAGACTGTGATAGAACATTTCTAAAAGCTTTATATTTTCTACTAATATTATATATAAAAAGAAAACCAAGCACACTGAAAATATCCAGTGTAAATTATTAGTCTAGAAATTCTGCTGTATAGAAATACCAATTTTTAATCACATGGACTCTCAAAAGTAAAATACAACTGCAATAAATCTCAGTTTAATTACTGCCATCATAGTTACCTACTCAATCCTATTCTCTCCACATCTCTCTTATATTGGCTCTTTTTCCTTCACCTATGAGTCTCTATCTCATCTAAGGGAGAGCCATCAATCTATCCTGAATATCAATCACCTCTAGAGAAATTAAGATTATTACCTCTGTTTCCGGCTGAACTTAACCCTCTGTTTCCGGCTGACCTTAACCGTAACTCCTCTCTATGTATCTAAATTCAGCTTTTAGGCAGTCCTTGCTCTAAATCACAACCAGTTTAACCTAACTTTATAAATGTTAATCATAGATCACAAACTGTTGCCAAGCTTGATGATTAAAATGGAAACTACCCTATAAGGGAGGATTAAGATTCAGGTTCTTAAGTAAGAAGTTTATCAAAACTCAAATCAACTAACTTCTGTTCAGTTGTCAGTTAAATGCAAAACTGGAATACCACAAAAAGAAGATATTTTCATATCATCATTCCTAACATTAAAAACAGATTAGATTACCATGTGTTCGCCTATATCAAAATAATGGATTTAGTGGCAGTAGGCATAGTTTCAAGAGTAGGATGTAGCTTTTCATTCATATTTAAATGATTTTCTTACAATTCACTGTTTTAATGTCCAGTGTATCTTTAATACACTTAGGTGTTTACGTTCGTAGGATTTGCATGACTGGGTCATTAAGAGACCAATGACCTTTATTAGTATATCTGTAAACAATGTTTTTCTGTTTCTACTATTAGTTCTTTTAGTTTTAGAAGGAAAAAAATAAGCAACTTCTTGAAAGAATTCAGGTGCTTTTCTCCTATATTTCCTAACTTTTATACATTGCTAAATGAAATGAGGAGAGATCCACATCAGTTATCTTACCTTTGAATATAAGCATAGAAAAATTGAAGCATGCAGACTTCCAGAGAAAGATGTTTCTATAAACAAAAGAAATCAGTTTTATAGTGAAGAAAAATGCTGCCTTTCCTTTTCATAGTTGCAACTACTCTGTATTTTACTGCCAATTTTAAATTAAAAAATGAAAAGCAAACAAAATCAAACACTAGGTTGTCATAAAAACCACGCAGCTCTCTTCCATGTAGTAGGGAAAACACAAAACAAAAGCTATTTAAAAAGTTGAAAATGGACAGAAGAAATCAAACTACTCTCAGTCCCCCGTCCCGACCCCATATCCGAAGTTGATACCCCAGTCATTACTTTTAATGATCCATTCACTCTGTAAGCATCAACACTATTTTTATTTTAATCAGCCTATGCTTGGCTGGGGCTATCAGAATTAGGTTGAAATTTTTTATGAAATGGGAATTTAAATCTATTTTACCACACGTTTCTGTTAAATTAGTGTAGTTGTCCCAAATTTGAACTAACTCCTAACAGCCTAAAATGTAATCTTTAACTAAAGGTAGTGCTGAGTGTAACGTATAATAAAAAGAACACAACTGTCCTTAAAAATCAGTAACTGGCAAGAAAATAATACTGATGTCCACTGAAATTTACCAATTCATTACTTTTTAGTATGAACTATTCCCTTGAAAACTTCCCCTTTTACCATATAAAGAAAAATTCAGAATTTAGTATATTGAGAGCAGGGGGCGCAGCAGTTGAGAGGTGTAGAATTTGCTCTTATTTGTTTTTATATCCTTCACACTTAGCCCAATATCTCGGGCACAAGTAGATGCTCAAAATATTATGCTGAATTGAGCTTTCACATGCAAATTTAAAATTCTGTCACAAATGCCCCAGAGGTGATTTCAGAAGAGTAAGGAGATTGTTAAAAAGTTAATAAGAGGATTAATCTCCAAAACATACAAGCAACTCATGCAGCTCAGTATCAAAAAAACAAACAACCCAATCCAAAAATGGGCAGAAGACCTAAAGAGACATTTCTCCAAAGAAGATATACAGATTGCCAACAAACACATGAAAGAATGCTCAACATCATTAATCATTAGAGAAATGCAAATCAAAACTACAATGAGATATCATCTCATACCGGTCAGAATGGCCATCATCAAAAAATCTACAAACAATAAATGCTGGAGAGGGTGTGGAGAAAAGGGAACCTTCTTGCACTGTTGGTGGGAATGTAAATTGATACAGCCACTATGGAGAACAGTATGGAGGTTCCTTAAAAGACTACAAATAGAACTACCATACGACCCAGCAATCTCACTACTGGACATATACCCTGAGAAAACCATAATTCAGAAAGAGTCATGTACCAAAATGTTCATTGCAGCTCTATTTACAATAGCCAGGACATGGAAGCAACCTAAGTGTCCATCAACAGATGAATGGATAAAGAAGATGTGGCACATATACACAATGGAATATTACTCAGCCATAAAAAGGAACGAAACAGAGTTATTTGTAGTGAGGTGGATGGACCTAGAGACTGTCATACAGAGTGAACTAAGTCAGAAAGAGAAAAACAAATACTATATGCTAACACATATATATGGAATCTAAAAAAAAAGAAAGAAAAAAGAAAAAAAAATGATCAGAAGAACCTAGGGGCAAGACGGGAATAAAGATGCAGACCTACTAGAAAATGGACTTGAGGATATGGGGAGGGGGAAGGGTAAGCTAAGACAAAGTGAGAGTGGCATGGACATATATACACTACCAAATGTAAAATAGATAGCTAGTGGGAAGCAGCCGCATAGCACAGGGAGATCAGCTCGGTGTTTTGTGACCACCTAGAGGGGTGGGATAGGGAGGGTGGGAGGGAGGGAGATGCAAGAGGGAAGAGATAATGGGAACATATGTATATGTATAACTGATTCACTTTGTTATAAAGCAGAAATTAACACACCATTGTAAAGCAATTATACTCCAATAAAGATGTTAAAAATAAATAAAATAAAATAAAATAAAAATAAACTCACAGTAGGAAAAAAAAGTTAATAAGGACACTGGCTATTCACACACGCAAGTAGTACACTCTTCAGGCAATAGAAAAAATAATTTAATATTTTCAGATATGTGTAATAATTCTTTTAAGGAAGTGATTAGGTCTATTTTGCCTTGGCTTAAAATCTAATGTTTTCAGTTGGTAAATATTTTTTAAGAAAATAGGACCTCTTAGTGTTGCTGGAACAAAGAGCAAAAAAAGTAGAGAAGTCCATAACTTTATTAATTTGTAGACTTTTATGTCTGCCTAACTAGAGACAATGCATTGTGAATGGAGAGACTCCGTCATTCATTTTTTGGAAGCCCTTGCAAAGCACAGTTTGTACAGGGTCAAGAAATGACACTGACTAGAACTAAGGTTATGGCAAAATGTGGGGAGTTTACAGACTTGAGACATTCATTCTGAGGAGGATGCAGTAAGAAGCTGTGAAAAAGGCAACAACTGAGGTAAACAGACCTTGGGCTCTGGCTTCTGTGCTCTTCCTTTACACGACCAGAAAAATGTCACCTAAGAGTTTGGTCACACAGCCCCTAACTGCCTTAGATGTACACATGGAGAGCTACAAGCAGTGACCTGCCCTTCACTGGCCACAGGGATGGTCACAAGAGCAAGTCACTGCAGATACTGAGAATTGTTTATTAGGGCGATTCGAGGAACACATGCAGTCAGTTCTGCAATCCTTTTAAATAAGAGGATGTATTGTACAAAAAATATCTTGCCTACCAGGGTCATTTCTGAAATACAACTGTAAACAAATCAAAGTTCTTCTTACCTTGTCCTTGGCTATGGCTGGGGGCTGCTTTAAAACTTCTTTTACAGTCTGTATGACAGTTTCTGCTCTCATGACACTGATTGAACGAACCAGTTCTACTAGTAAAAGCTGTTCTTCACTGGCTGCAGGAATAACCTGGAGGACACATCATTGTATTCACTTATGTACGTATATATTTAAGTCTTTTAAGACAAATCACAGAATCAAGAGAATATTTTATGGCCTCTTCTTTAGGTAAAATTTCTTTTTTTAATCAATATAATACCTGTACATCATTTCAAAAAATCAAATAGGACAAGAAGCCTTTTAAGACAAAATAGCAGTGCCCTCGCACTTCTCATGCCCCAAAGCAACAATGCTCAACTCTTAGCTCTTTTCTATCATTTCTGAGTAACATACACTGTTATTACTTTTCCTACTTCATAATATTTTCTTTAATTTTACACATCATCTACTGACTTCCTGCTTTAGAAGACAAAGGTTTAGCTCTCTCACACTTTTCTCCCTATGCTCCCGACACAGTTACGTCATAACTTCATTTAAATCAACATCTAGGGTTCACATGACTACTTAGGGTTATGCTGTGTATTATCACTGCCTGTCTTTTCTTGTACGACGTTTTGTTTTCCCTAGAGTTAAACTGTTTTCTTTTGCCGATCTTTAAAACAGTTTTCATTATTCATTCCAATGATAAGGTTCAACGAGTCTAGATTAATAAAATAATTTGCCTCAAAGAAATATAATTGTTTTTAATTTAATTTAGTTTTTTTAAGGACTTCCACCAAGAAACACTGGATATGATGAACTATGTATGCGCTTTCATTCATTTCAGAGTTGTTTATGGTATGAAGAATTAGTTATGTATATTTTGTATATAAATTTCCTCTTTTCACTAAGATCATGATGAAAAAAATAAAAGATGTATGAATAATTGTATATCAACCAGCAGATGGATGAAATAAATGAATATACATCAATGGAAAGGAATACAATGCCCGTATTCATAATATTTTATATGTAAATGTGTTTAAAAATCTGATAGTATATACAAGAAAACATGGTTATCATTAAGCAGTATGACTTCAGTTGGATTTGTCTACCTTTATAAAAAAAAACTTCCTTAATTGTCACAATGTGTTTAATAGAAGTGTGTGTGCACATACACGTGCATTTGTGTCTTTGCACTATTTTTGTTTGCTTGGTTTTCTCTATCACATGTTCATCCACAAACATGCCAAAGACGGTAAATGTCCTGTAATTGTGTATTCAAAAACATCAGATAATTAATCTCTCTACCTTCTACTTGGGTTGGTACTCTCTAGGCTTGCTATACAGTATCATCTTGATATCTTTCCTGTGACCATTGGTCTTAAAGATTCCCTTTCCTTTTCTTCTGTGTCGGAACTCCTATTTCTTGGATCCCACGTTGCCTTCTTTCTTGTTTTTTTCCTCCTCTGGTGGAGATACATCTTACAATAGCTGAGAAAGGGTGAATTGATCAAATTTTTTTTTGTTTTTTTGAGACATTTCATGGTCAAAACTCACTTGAGTGACAGTTTGGCTCAGTTAGAATTATAGATTGAAACTAATTTTCCCATCATAATTTCTAGTGCTGCTGTTGACAAGTCTTATCATTATCCCATTGAATATGACCAGTATTTTCTCTTTAGAAGACTGTCAGATCTCCTTTTTATCTTCAGTGTTTTGAAATTACTTGCTGATCTTTGTGTAGACATATCTCTTTTTACAGTGCCTGCAGAAACTCATTTCCTTCATTTCTGTGGAATTTCCTTGTACCATTTCTTAAGATACTTTTCTTCCCTCATTTTTTCTATTCCTTCTTTCTTCAAAAAGATATTGAGCCTCTGGTATCATTTCCCTAATTTTTAAATCTCCTTTCATCTATTTTCCATATCTCTAAATTTACATTCTATATTTGGTATTTATCTACTTTCACTTTCCAACCCTTATAAGTGATTTTGTTTTGCTTCTGCTATAAAAATTTTTAACATTCAAGATAATTTAAAAATTTTGCAGTAGTCTTTCTTATAATCTCTTCTTATTTCATGGATGCAATATGGTTTTTACCTCTTGAAGGACATTACTATTATTTACATTTTCTTCTGTTACCTGCATTGTTTCTTTTGACTTTCTCTATTTAGTTGTTTTGGTCTTTGTCTAATTTTTTGAGACTTTCTTCATATGACTTGGCTCTCTATCAATTTTAAATGTGAGTAATAATAATATACCTATATATATATATTTACAGAGTGCTTATGAAGTGCTGTGCATTAGTAAGTGCCATATATATTTTTTTCCTTCTTCCCTTCCTCCCTCTCTCTCACTTTTTGATTCTCACAACCCCACGAAGTAGTATTGCTACCCTGAAGAAGTTATATAGTTAGTGAGTGGAGAAGTCAATATTTGAACCCCAGAGATCTGGTTTCAAAGTCTGCAGTCTTAACAACTATGCTACTATTGCCTTTCAAAAAGAAAGTAAAACATGATGGGAACTCAAGCATTTGTGTGCAGGACTACTGGATAGGTGGGCCTTCCTGTGTGGTGATAGTAGCCTAGTTTGTTTTTGCTAGGAGACTCAAAAACTTCAGTAGCTATAGATCTTTTTTCTTGGTCAGGTCATTTTCCTAGAGAGGAATCCTCCAGACTCCTACCTGAGGGACATAATAGCCATCTCACTGGGGTGAGGGTGATTCCCATTTTTCAAAATGTAGACTTTTGAATGCTGGTTTCAGCATGAAGTCTAATTTCTACTTGTGTCAACCTTATGCCCTTGGGTCAAGAGCCCCTCTTTTTAAAAAATAATTAATTAATTAATTTTTGGTTGTGTTGGGTCTTTGTTGCTACGATCAGGCTTTCTCTAGTTGTGGTGAGCGGGGGCTTCTCTTTGTTGTGGTGCATGGGCTTCTTATTGCAGTGACTTCTCTTGTTGTGGAGCACGGGCTCTAGGCGTGTGGGCATCAGCAGTTGTGGTGCGTGGGCTCAGTAGTTGTGGCTTGAGGGCTGTAGAGTACAGGCTCAGTAGTTGTAGCACATGGGTTTAATTGCTCTGCAGCATGTGGGATCTTTCTGGACCAGGGCTTGAACCCATGTCCCCTGCATTGGCAGGCGGATTCTTAACTACTGCACCACCGGGTAAGCCCAAGAGCCTCTCCTGATAACCTCTTCACAAAGTAAACTTGACTCCAGTCTCCTGATGGGACAGGGTAAGAGAAGTGGGTGGTTGGTTGCTTGGGCTGGGAAAAAGGGATCTATAAACTCTCAATCAGTCTTCCAGATTTCAGCCCCATCCTAACTCTCTGCCTTTAAGAAGTACCTGATACTTCTGCTTCCAGAAACTGTCTATAGTTTTACAGTGGGAATTGATCCCCTTCTTGCAGCAACTTAGTAGAGCAGAGAAGCTGATACTGATATCTAAGTCAATTACAACTCAGACATGTGTTTTTCATCTCGCAAAATTTTGTTGACTCTTATTTTTTTGTGGTGACCTCTCCCAATTTTTTTGTCATTGTGGGTTTTGCCATTTAAAATTTTTTTACTCTCATTTTTGGGAAGAAAACAGAGAAAAATGCATGTGTTCAATATGCCATATTAAACCATGTGTCCTTGACTGATTTTAAATAGTCTAGGATCTCAGTTCTGTCCAATGTAATAACTACTACTGAATCCTCACATGCAAAATGTCATATAAGTGGGAATGTTAATTTCTATTACTTTAGATGTCAGCCTATATGTAATGTGAAATCAGCACAAAAATAACAGATTAGAAACCTTTAGCTGGACAAATCATATATCTTATGGGAACATAAATTATTTAATAGCCTTAGTATTCTAATGAGTTAGTATTTATATCCAATATAGAACACTTTTTTGAGCTTTCTTTTCAGATTAAAAAAATATTTATCTATTAATTTCATTTATTTTTGGCTGCATCAGGTCTTAGTGGCGGCACGTGGGATCTTGTTGTTGCAGCACGCAGGCTTCTCTCTAGTTGTGGCGTGTGGGTTTCTCTCTAGTCGTGGCGCGTGGGTTTCTCTCTAGTCGTGGTGCATGGGCTCCAGAGCATGTGGACTGTGTAGTTGTGGCATATGGGCTCTCTGGTTGTGGTGTGTGGGCTTAGTTGCCCCGTGGCATGTGGGATCTTAGTTCCCCAACCAGGGATCGAACCCGCATCCCGTGCATTGGAATGTGGATTCTTAAGCACTGGACCACCAGTGAAGTCCAAGAACACTTTTTTGAGCTTTCAAACCCACAAAGCAACAAAATTTTCACATACATAATCCAAAGACAACATATGAATTACATTTAGAAATGATTTAAGTGGTCACATTGTAATGAAAAACTAGTCAAGATGAAAATTTCTCTCCATATTCTTGCTCTGTACCTTGAATGACTATCATTTAAAAAACACATTGTATTATATTACAATTTCTATGTAAAATACAGCTACAGTTTTAATATCACATTAATTACTTGTCTTCACATAAAATATCTTTTATATTTATTTAAGAAATTTAAGTAATATATCATTATCTAAACCTGTACACAAACTTGTTGCCTTTCCACCACCCACCCTATCCCAGCCCCACTGCAACTAATGGAGAATTGAAAATCAGCATGTGCTCACCATATGCTTACCAAATGAAAAGACAAATACATACCTTGGTCCTAGTGGTGGTTTTGCTCTGTCTTCTTTCATTCCATACAAAGGCGATGGCAGCCATAAAGTGAACACCATGATTCATTGAAATGGGCCCCAATAATTCTAGGATCTGCTGTCTCAAGTTCTAAAAAAATTTAAGCACAAGACAGTGAATTAAAAATTATGAAGCATTAATAACTGGATTGCACTTTTAGTTTTTCTTCAAATAATATACAGAACTTGTATGTTTTACTACCTAAATAATGGTAGAGGAAACTTTAATAGTGTTAAGAGATGCAACCATGGTCATTTTAATTCAAAAGGAAAAAAAAACCCCTATAATAGTTTAATCCAAACATCAGGACTTAAATAAAATTTTCTAATGATTTCCACCCTTCCCCCGCAGTGCCCAGTGTGCTCCCATGACTCCCAGATCTAGGAAGTCAGGTCTAGGAGCAAGATTAGGTAATTGAGGGATATCCATTTGACAACCTGCCATAGCATAACATGCTTTTAAACATTCACATAATTTCCCTCTAAATATAAAGTAGAAAATTTGGAAAATACCTAAGAGTATAAGAAGAAAAACACTTTTTTAAAAATCAACCATTAACCTCATCATATTAAGATAATCACTATTAACACATGAATTTTCATTATTCCTTTTTTCTGCAGATAAATTTTTTTTACATAATTAGAAATACAATATTTGTTTAATTATGTAACATCCCTGTTTCACTAAACTTTTAAGCACTTTCCATCCACTAAGAATTCTTCAAAACCATGACATTAGTGGCTACATAATGTAACACTGAACAGATAATTTATTTAATCATTCCCTTATTGTTTAGGATCTCTCTTTTTTCTGCCATTAAATAAGGCTATAATAAATATTTTATGTATGTATTTACATAATTTTGATTACCTTAGAATTCATTACTAAAGTAGATTACTAGGTCAAAGACTATGAAACTTATTTAAAGATCTCTGTACATATTGCTAAACTGTTTTCCAGGAGAGATTTGCATATTAAAATGTCAGCTTGAAATGCCCTAAAAAAAGGAACAAAGTTATAACATGTATGAATGAACCTCAAAAATATTATGTCACATGAAAGATACTAGATACAAAGGACCAAATAATGTATAATTCCATTTACAGGAAATGGCCAGAAAAAGCAAATCAATGTAGAGAAAACAGATTAGTGGTTGGTTGTGGTTAGGGATGGGAACCGAGGGGCTGCAGATGGGCATGAGGCATCTTTCTGTGGTGAGGGGTACGCTCAAACATTAGGTTGTGGTGACAGTACTATAGCTCTGTAAATTTACTAAAAAACCAAACAAAAACAAACACAAACATTGAATTATATATGCTTAAAAAGGGTGAATTTTGTGTTATGTCATCTCAATAAAACAGTTAAAAAAATTACTTGATAACTAATTACACAATCCATGCAGAGTATCATAAATACTACTCAAATTATTCACAAGTTCAGAACATAATCTTTGGGAGAATCCTCAAATAGCCTCTTGAGCACCAAGGATGAAGTGTGAATTATCTAACCTTTGTGGCTCCAAGATTAATAGTGGTAACAGAGGCGGATGCAGCAATGGTTATCTTTTCCGAAGAATCGGCCTGATGCAGTACGCTCCAAAGCAGTGTCACAGAGGACATGATCATGTGAAGGATCGAGAGGATTCCACTGCGGGCTTCGAATAGGTGTTTCTGGTCTACATTGACCAAAAGCTATTAAAGTTGGGGGAAGAAAATGTATCACTTCCTGAGGTTTACAAATGGGACTTATTAGGCCTCATGATCTTTCAAAAGCAGTCAAATATTTGTGCAGTCTTACTTGGTGATACTGTGTAGTAGGGTCCAACAAACAGTAG
Organism: Mesoplodon mirus; assembly: GCF_964341445.2. NCBI lineage: Eukaryota > Metazoa > Chordata > Mammalia > Artiodactyla > Ziphiidae > Mesoplodon > Mesoplodon mirus. The sequence continues at coordinate 98,090,170 of NC_138986.1, read as the reverse complement.
TGGATAATGGCTGTGATCCCTTCCAAAAGGGTAAGAATCATATCTGGTGGAATAATTGATGCCATCCACAGAGGCCTGAAATAAAATGTATCCATTTGAACACAAGTTCTGTGAAAGAGAAGTTTGTGTTTTATCAGTAGTAAATGTCCAGCATGTGACAGGCACACAGTAAGTGCTCAATAAATATTATATAAATAAATAAGTGAATAAATTAGGAGCTTTTATACCCTCATCTAATAAAATAAGTGAGTCACATTAAATGTCCTAAAGTTCTTTTTGGATAATAAATTCTACACAAAACAAATACAGCCAGTAAATCTCTAGCAACCATGTAATGGCAGGTATATCAATATTAAAGGATACAGGCAGTTTTCTTATATTTTATATCTAGTACCTGAGATTATACAGGAGATAAACCAGACACTAGTCTATTAAACATCTCGATAATTTTGACAGATTAATTTTGAACACGGCCTGGGGATACAGATAAAATTCGCCACCAAACTATGAAAATCCTAAACGAGAAGTAAAATCAGATGGGAAAAGAATTATTTGTAATTTTAAATTAATTTTAGTGTGAAATTAATTTGCACTTAGAAAACATATCAGATAAAACCAGGGAAACCCTTTGCTGAGCTTTCTATTATGTTTGTCAGCTCTGTTAAGAGCATCAAAATTAATTTCAGCTCTTAGGAGAAAAAAGTCCTGTTTATATAGTCCTTCTGTTTTCCACTCCTGATTCTTTTGTTGATACTCTTCCTCAATGTTCTTCTTTATGAAACTAAGATACTGTTTGTAATCTAATATTAACCACTAATTTACTTCCCCAAATGGTTAGTGGTTATTTATTTATTTATTTATTTATTTTTGCGGTACGCGGGCCTCTCACTGTTGTGGCCTCTCCCGTCGCGGAGCACAGGCTCTGGATGCGCAGGCTCAGCGGCCACGGCTCACGGGCCCAGCTGCTCCGTGGCATGTGGGATCTTCCCGGACCGGGGCACGAACCCGTGTCCCCTGCAACGGCAGGCGGACTCTCAACCACTGCGTCACCAGGGAAGCCCTGGTTAGTGGTTATTTAATAATAGTGGTTATTATTTAATAATAACCACTAATTTACTTCCCCAAGTTGCAACTGACTTACTAGATGATTAAGCAGTAATATATGTAAAAAAATGTTAATAATGTCAAAATTAAAAATCAACCCTTACCTACTATCAGATAATCCTGTTTCATATTTGTACTGTTGAATTAGGTTATCTAGATTTCTGCAAAGCTGTAGCGTCACAGAAACAACCACTCTCTGTAGAACTTTTCCCATGTAAGGCAGAGTAGACGTGATTAAACCAATCCATTGTGGGTGCATCTTACAAGCACAGTGTTGATGCAAAGCTCGTATCACCGCACAGAGGAACATGCCTTGAGATGTGATTGGCTGGGCATGCAGATACTGAAGAGAGGTCATGGGCTGATGGGGATTGATGTGTTCCAGATCAGATACCACAAAATCAAAACCTGTTTCACTCTCTTCAGGGATAGTCATTACCCTGTGTTCTAGAACAATGAGTCTCTGAAGCACTTTAAGAAGCTGTGACTGGAGTGTGCTGCCATTGTCAAATTCATCTTCTGAGAAATTGATCAGGCTGTCCTCTGAGAAACCTTCTTCCACAGCAACCATGTTCTTACCTGCCATCTTTTCACTGTGCCATTTCTGTGCACTAAAGATAGATGACAGCAAACAGTGAAGAATCACTTTCTGAACTTTGCACTTAGATAACATGTCAGAGATAAAACTAGGGAAACCTTTTGCAGAGCTTTCTATGACTTTTGCCAGCTCAGTAAAGAGGAGTGTCAAAATTTCAATGCTCATCATCTGCATGTTTCGATTGCCTATTAAATCTTGTGACGTGACCTTGACATGAGTTGGGTAATGGCTACGCATATAATATAAGCAGAGGGAAATAAGGATTTCTATGTACATAGAACTCCGGAAGTTATGATTCGAGTCCACAGGAATGTGACTATAGAAATCTTTGCCCATAACAGAAATCCGGTGTCTGGCCAATAGATTCTGAAGCAGAGACAACTGAGGAGTATATGCATTATTTACACTAGTGGTTGAAATGGCATTTACAAAAGCAATGGGGTTAGTTTTCAAGATGGCCTTGATGGCAGAAAAAGCGTACAGAGTCCTTGATGAATCATACAACTGGAGATACAAAAGCACATGTTGATAGAGTGGATGGATGTTGAAATTGGGAGATCTCCGTGATCCTGGAGAACCCATGTCACTCTCGATTTCAGAAATTTCCCCCTCTCCACAGCTGTACCAGTTCTCTAAATCCAGACCATCACTAAAGAAGACACTGGTTTGTTTGAGTTTTTCATTTGAAGTTTTTTTCTTGTCATCATCCTTTTTTCGGGCAAGTTTTACTTTAGGTTTTGCTCCTGGTTGTTTACCTGACTCCTTAACAATTGTTTCTTTCTCTGAGACTTTTTCTGATAATTTTTCTTTGAAGCTGAACTGAATACTACTGTGACTTCTCTGTCTAGATCTGGTTTCTGCAGAAGCAACAGAAGAGTCATGGAACATCTGCGTGGCTCCTGAAATACAAGGTGAGGAGCTATTTCTGGAGATTCCATTTGGCACACGCTCACAGCCTTCCTCTGCAGACACAGACAAAAACTGAGAATGTTCATTACTCGGCAAAGCAATCTGACTCTGCTGAGCGGACTGATCTTCACTTTTAATCATCTCCTCACCTGGATCTACATCATTGTCCTCTGGGGGCATACCTTCAGCTTCTAACTGGGATGGCACTGATGCAGATTCTGCTTCGAGGCCACTTACGACTTTACGTATCAGGTCAAAGACTACCTGCTGAACTTCGTCATCTGGGGAGCCTGCGTTTGGCATCTGGGAAGCCTCCTGCACATTCACGTTTTCAGGGTCAACTTCGTAACTCAAGTTGTCCCCAGCAGAGGACTGAGAACATCCAGAGTCAGAACTCTGAAGTGTTTCTATCTGTTGGTCTGGAAGATCAAAATCAGATACCACCATTGGAATTGTCTCACTGCTGGTACTTAGAAGGGACAGTCTGTCACTTAATGGGTTAACAGTAAGACTGAAGTTCTCTATTTCATCCATGGTAAGCATCTTTTCACCATTTCCTGTCGATGCAATGAGTTGTACTTGGCTTACTGGCATATGAGAAAAAGAGTAAAGGAAAAATATAAAATATATTAAAATAACTGAAATGTAGACTGAACAAGATTTTTAATTACTTTCATTACCTCCTTATATTTTCCTATTAAAATATTTATTAATATGCTAGACTTTTTAAGTTAGAAAATTATGTAGATGACCATTAACTAGAATTTAATAGACAATTCAATACTAGAAGGCCTATTATTCAACTGAATTAAACAAAACAGCACATTTAACAGATAAAACATAAAGCTTTGCCCTTATCCCCAAATACATCCTTTTAAAATCATTTAGTATATAGTTAGTATATAAATACATAATCTTCTTGATTTTAATAAAATTCAACAAGCATTTATGAATTATCTAGTTTGAGTAAGGCCCTAAACCAGGACAGGAGGGTGAGGTAAGGAAAAGACATCACTGTTCTAAGAAGTTTAAAACTAGCAGGGCATCACAAACATCCATTTCGGTACTTTTTGGGGGACATTCTTTTAGAGAGGCTTAGTTCCATGCAAGCAGTGCAAAATCAGATGCTTCAAATTTAGGAAAAGCATCATGACACCACAGGTGAGGTCTGAGAATGATCTCAGAGGACAGATGAGAGTTCAGCTGACAGGCAGGAACTATGGCAGGCAAAGCGCTAACACAAGAGTTCTGGCAATAAGCAGGGTAGAGCATGTTCTTAGAAGATTCAGGGGAAGCAGTGGAAAGGTAGTTAGAGAAAGGAACCAAGGATCTGTAGAAACACACTAAAGATGAAGTAGGAGCACGACAGTTTAGTTCTAGCTTCACCGCTTACCAGCTGTGGGACTTTGAGAAAGCCACAGCCTTCTAAGCATCAGCTTCTTGCTCGGTCAAATGACCTTTCATTACTGACCTCACAGGATTATTTGACAAGAGATACAAATGAAATATTGAGTCTTTTGCCCCTAAGGTATAATCATCTAAGGGGGCCATTGTCAGTGTATTACAGAGGGTATCACTTGACAATTTGTGAAGTGTGGACTTTATTCTAGCAACAGAGAATATTTATCACACACTTACACTAGTCTCTGCGCTAAACATGTCACAAACATTACTATATGTAACGTTCACAATGAAGCCTTGAGAGGTGGGTGTTATCATTCCTATTTTACAGATGAGGAAAATGACACATGAAATATAAGGTGCGTTATAAGCTTACTAAAGGTTCCCCGTGAAGCATCTACAGAGCTTTGCAGGGCCAGGATTATACACTCTGAAGGTTCGTTGTTAATACTGAAGAATGTTCCTGACCAGAGCTGGGCCGAGTCCTCCCCTGAAAGAAGCCACTGATAACAGAGACCCAAGTGCCCTCCGATGGTCACTGATGCGGTACATAGTGACACAGCCCACGTGAGCACTGCTGGCGTGTGCGGAGGGGAGAAAATCAGCCCATGCAGAAATTCTCACGCTTGGTTCTCCTGACAAGCACTGCTGTGTTCGGCCTTCATTTTAGTTTAGTAATTGAATTCTAAATAAAGTCGTTCTACTTCCGTGTGATATTCACCATTAGTGCAGGAAAAGCTTTGCATGAAATGCTTGTCACTCTCTTCTCCGGGATAACAGGGGGCCTTATTCCAATAACGTTCTGCTTGTACCCGCTGCACTGAAACCCTCTGAGTTTTGGGATGAAGCAAGAGCAATAGCACTGGTTCCAAAACTCGTGCAATATCATGTCTTTGCAGGACTTGGTTCAGCCAGGCTTGTCCCACAGAGCTGGTGGAACCATCGAGACTGTTAAGGCTATCTAACATGATGAACAGTGACCTACAAGAAACACCAATAATTAAAACAAAGAGCAAAATACCTATTTTAATGTCAACACTCTAATTTTTCTAAAATTAACACGACTATAAGTTGTGTTTCTTGCTTTGAATTAACTATTTTAAAGGAATCATACTTCAGAATAACTTTCGACCACAGTATTTTAATAATCTTAATCCCCAGTCTCAGTAGATACAATAAGAAAGGAGAAATAGTTTTTTCTCTTTTCTTGTGTTTCTTGAAATTTCACAAGCATACATTACTTTTAAAAGATAAACACTAAAAAACAGAAAAAAAAACCCTTAGACAATTAGTCTTGTTTTAGCAACATATTACTGTTCACATCACCAAATACTAACCCGTCTGCAAGTCAACACTGCTTTCATGTTGGTCTGTGTCCCTCTGCTCCCATTCTCTTTACCAGTTGAAGCGATGTGCTTAGTTCAAGGAAAGACCTTCTGTGAAAGGTGTGGAGGTATAGTTTGGAATCAGACAACCCAAGATTCAAATCTGGGCCATCCACTTCACCTCGTGTATAACGATCTTGGGCAAATGACTTAACTTCACTGGGGCCTTCACTGCCTCACATGATGAGGACAGGCGGTCATTAAATTACAGATGATATTTGTAAAGTACCTAGGCCCAGGGCCCAGTTCATTACAGGGGTTCAACAGCAGACCGTTTTAAAATGGTGAGGCTGCGTGAAAAACCACCAGCTGAAATAACATATAGTAGAGTCCACCTCTGATCCTGAGTGGGGCTTGAGCGTAGTTAGATTTGGGGCCACCTCTAAGAGACTTGCTGGTGAGACTGCTATCTATGCCAATGTATGTAAATTTACCTATAAATGGCATCTCCTTGGAAGTTACTGCAAATCTCATATTTGGGGTATGGGTCATCTACGTAGTCTAGACAAACTCTCAGGCAGTTAACTACAGATTTTTTTAATCCATGGAAGTGGATTGTCAGTATTTTTGCTGTAGATTTTAATAAGTCTGGTTCAGGCAGAAGACTGAGAATGATTACTAGAGAAACACTTATACAATCTACTGTTTATATGAAATTTCACTGAATGTGAATATATATATAAACTCAAGAAGGCTGTATCTGTTGCTGTAACCCTGACACCTAGAATGGCTCCTGGCACATAGAAGTAACTTGATGAAGTCATCCAATGAAAGGAAGGGGCACTGGGTGCTCCAGAGCATGAAAGGTGAAAATCTGTTAGATAAATGAAAATGCCGTGCCTTTCATTACAGCTTAGATTTAAAAAAATAATTTATAAATTCTCCTTATAAAATCACAAGTTGCTCTCTCCTATCTCTGCTCTCTCTCCCCTACCAAATAGGCCAGGGGATTCAAGAAAAGAAACATTAAGATATCAGAATATAAAATGTAACCAACCTGTCAAAAGACCGTGCAAAAGATGAAGACTTATTTATATGGAGGTCCCTTGTTAGATGCCAAAGAACTGCAAATTTTGCATGTGCTTCCATCCTTATTTTCTGAGGATGAATGTGAGAGATTATTTTATTATCCTTTGAAGGCATTAAGTGATTTTAATATAAACAAAGTAGTTATTTAAGACAGTATTATGTTGTATTATGTTCAATGTTCACTCCAACACTCCAACACATGATGAAATAAGCTGTGTTTTTTATGGAAGTAGAAAAGTGGAAAATACTTAAATATATAAAGAAATATTAAACCTAAAGGATCAGCTCATGCTGCCACGTAAGTTATTATTTAGTTTAGGTAATCAGTTTACTAGATTATTTTATAACAGGGGATGGAAAAACCTAATAATGTGTATGTTATGATATTCTGAGTATAGGAAGCACTTTCCCCCTCATTTTAATATATAAATACACAGTAGTCAAAACCAATTTTATGGCACTATATACTTTGCTTTTGCTCCCAGAAATTACATGTTAATCCCAAATGAATTTATCATCACTTACAAAGTTGGTTTATTAGATTAAAAATTTTACGGACCTAAAAAAATTATTTCTACAAGAAAAATATTACATCATTTTTGGGATTGTTTGGAAAAGATTAACTGTTAAGATAACAATGGATAGAATAATGTAAAAATAAATTATTTAGAAAGACCAGTATTTGGTATTAGATAATGAAAATGTGTTAATGGAAATCACATAGAAATTGTTCTTGGATTGAAAGAATCAATATTGTGAAAATGACTATACTACCCAAAGCAATCTACAGATTCAATGTAATCCTTACCAAATTACCAATGGCATTTTTTACAGAACTAGAACAAAAAATCTTAAATTTGCCTGGAGACACAAAAGACCCCAAATAGCCAAAGCAATCTTGAGGGGAAAAAAATGGAGCTGAAGGAATCAGACTCCCTGACTTCAGACTATACTACAAAGCTACAGTCATCAAGACAATATGGTACTGGCACAAAAACAGAAATATAGATCAATGGAACAGGACAGAAAGCCCAGAGATAAACTCACGCACCTATGGTCAACTAATCTATGAGAAAGGAGGCAAGGATATACAATGGAGAAAAGACAGCCTCTTCAATAAGTGGTGCTGGGAAAACTGGACAGCTACATGTAAAAGAATGAAATTAGAACACTCCCTAACACTATACACAAAAATAAACTCAAAATGGATTAAAGACCTAAATGTAAGACCAGACACTTTAAAACTCTTAGAGGAAAACACAGGAAGAACCCTCTATGACATAATTCACAGCAAGATCTTTTTTGACCCACCTCCTAGAGGAATGGAAATTAAAAAAAAATAAACAATTGGGACCTAATGAAACTTAAAAGCTTTTGCACAGCAAAGGAAACTATAAACAAGATGAAAAGACAACACTCAGAATGGGAAATAATATTTTCAAACGAACCAACAGACAAAGGGTTAATCTCCAAAATATATAAACAGCTCATGCAGCTCAATATCAAAAAAACAAACAACCCCATCCAAAAATGGGCAGAAGACCTAAATGGACATCTCTCCAAAGAAGACATACAGACTTCCAAGAGGTATATGAAAAGCTGCTCAACATCACTAAACATTAGAGAAATGCAAATCAAAACTACAGTGAGGTATCACCTCACACCGGTTAGAATGGGCATCATCAGAAAATCTACAAACAACAAATGCTGGAGAGGGTATGGAAAAAATGGAAACCTCTTGCACTGTTGGTGGGAATGTAAACTGATACAGCCACTATGGAGAACAGTATGGTGGTTCCTTAAAAAACTAAAAATAGAATTACCATATGACCCAACAATCCCACTACTGGGCATATACCCTGAGAAAACCATAATTCAAAAAGACACATACACCCCAGTGTTCGCTGCAGCACTATTTACAATAGCCAGGTCATGGAAGCAACCTAAATGCCCATTGACAGACTAATGGATAAAGAAGATGTGGTACATATATACAATGGAATATTACTCAGCCATGAAAAGGAACAAAATTGGGTCATTTGTAGAGATGTGGATGGACTTAGAGACTGTCATACAGAGTGAAGTCAGTCAGAAAGAGAAAAACAAATATCGTATACGAACGCATATATGTGGAATCTAGAAAAATGGTACAGATGAACCGGTTTGCAGGGCAGAAAGAGAGACACAGATGTAGAGAACAAATGTATGGACACCAAGGGGGAAAGTGGCGGGGGGTGGTGGTGGTGGTGGGATGAATTGGGAGATTGGGATTGACATGTATACACTGATGTGTATAAAATGGATAACTCATAAGAACGTGTTGTATAAAAATAAATAAATAAAATTTAAAAAAAAACAGAGAAAAAGAAATTGTAATATTACTAAAAATTTTATAGTCTTCCTCCAGCATTTGTGGAATCCTTCAAGTAAAAGACCCCTGAAATCGGGATTGCAACTGTCTAAACTGTTTGTGATAGGTTAGAGGAGTGCCTGCTTTTTCTGTGGGCCTAATAAATGTTTTTCCAGTGAAGCCTGTGTTTGTACATCAACCAATCGAACATGTAAAAAAAAGTAAGTAATAACAGATAGTTTTTTTTCATGGATATATAATACCTTTATTCAGAGCTTAGTATTTCTTTAAAATGAAATGTTATACAAGTAAACAGGTATATAATTTGTCCTAGATTTATACTTAATATAAAGCAAATTACCACACTGAAATACAAGGCGCTCTATTTAAAATTTTCTGAACAATTCTGAAAGAATGTGTTGAAGTAAAATTAGAATTTTAACAGTTTTCTTGGAATAAACTTTTCAGTCCTCTCATTTACTCCTTCATTTGCCAGGACCCCCTGCCAAATGCTGCATTTACCCTACACAATGCCTTTTTGAACAAAACCCATTCAATCTCACTAGCATTGAGAACTTTTCAAAATGAGGGCAATCCACTTCTAAAAGCTGTTCAAAAAATCTTCTTAAAATTAATATTAGAGAGCAGATACAGGAAGACCACAGACTTCATTAAGTTACCCTGAACAGGTCAATCAGAATGATTGTTCTAGCTTGTTCTCAGGCCCAGTCATGACTCAGCCATCTTTACTCTAACTGACGTATGTATCACACTTCATATACATTAGGATACAAAATCCTTATTTTGGATATTTATTATAAGGCAAATCATATAATCTCACATACTAACACTCTATAGCTTATAAATGTTATTTCACATATATTAGTTAATGTATGTACCAGTTTCATAACTGAGGCCACCGAATACATCTTTAAACGACCCAAGAACTTGGACCACCAACAACTTTAATCATCACTCCCCACAGGTGGTATCCTGAACCAAGAAATAAACCCAGCATTTGATTTTGGGTTCCTTGATTTTTCATATTACTGATGCTTATGTAAAGAACTTTCCTCTAAAAAGAACAGAACACATGTATTTTAAAGATTTGATGATCACTGAATGAATTCATATTATCTCTTATTCAGATACTAGATGAAATAATTTTCCTAGAGTTTCCTTAATTTACCTTTTAGTATAATGCAAGCAGGAGGTAGGGTGGGCACAGGATAAGAAGAGAAGAATTTACCTTATCTTTATGGGTTAACTGCTGACTTATAACATCCTCACAGATGCTAGAAGAGGGAACCAAGTTATGTAATTGATAAAACAGTTCCACACTCTTCTGGTGGTGCTGAGGTGTCCCATCTCCCATCTGGTTCCACAATGTTAAAGCTACATGCTATAAAAAAAAAGATGTAAAAGTCACAGTTACAAAATTGCAAATGGAAACTTATTTAACAGACATTTCCTATTAGGTACAAACAAGCCTCTGACTGCCAGACCTAGAAGGTCTTAATACTCATTATGCCACTGGAATGAGATTTAAAAGTGTAGCTTTCCGTCTGCTCACTTTCTGGTCCAGGCATTTAGAACCTTTTATGATGGTCCTTTAATTATATTTGTCTTAAACAGCAGATATGTAATCACTTTTTAAAGGGTCCAGACGAGACCCCATTTCACTATTTTAGAGATGTTCAGTAAAGTGATGCTAGAATATGTTATCTTTAAGAGGATATAAATCCCACATTGAAGGCAATTTAACGTTTACAGTTATATGCTGCAAAGTGAAATATAATTCATAGTTCAAATATGCAAACTACTTAAAACATACAAAATAGGTTGTATGTATTTCAGTGCCACATGTGTTAACACAGCACTTGATGATCTATGACAGCATTAATAAAAATGCAACAATCATCAGGGTTCACCACAACATTGTAGAAGCCAGCTCTGACCTAGCAGGAGGAGCTATCTGGAGGGGCACAATAACTTGAAATTACATTAAAATTAAAAAAAATTTTATATATAAATAATCTACCTGCTTAAGTCAAATATACTTGATGTTCTTTCTATGTAGAGGATATCATATGTACTGTTGTGACAGAGATCAAAGACTGCATTTTTTTTTGAATGACATCATGCATCACAAATGATCATCAGACAATTCAGTCAGAAAACTTTTTCTGGGTGTTTTGGAGAGCAGAGGTTGCACTCTACAGAAAGCAAAAGTGTCACAACCACTTTATCTGGAAATACATTTTACTGTATAAATGAACTTTTCTCTTTACTCTAATACTCCCCATATCCTTATCTTTTCTCTCCTCACAAAACTGGGGAGAAGACTGGCCAAGCAGCACTGATCAAGTGTGGTGTCTTTTCCTATATGGTATGATATTCAGAGGTGTTTAATTAAGCCTGATTATCTTCTTTAAAATCTCTGCTACGCAAATTAGCTCAAGTATCATCTTAGTCATGCATGTATTTCTTAGAGCTCACCTTGAAAAATTCAGTCTTCTCAGCTATGTATCTCAGATTGCCCGGAGTGAGGGGAGGTCTAATAACCACAGCTACTCTTCCCTGGTTTGGACTTAAGGGTTGTGCAGGCTCCACACTGCTGATGTTTTCCCCAGTGACCATGGCCACCGACTGAGTCAATCCTACCAGATCCATTACTAGTGAAATTGCAGCGCTCTGCACGCTGCAGTCACTTGCTTGGCTGCAAGCGGTCATCAGCGTCTGGAGCCACAGTGGAGGCTGAACGTGCTCCCAGTCTGAAACGAAAGCCGGAAGCCAACACAGTCCATCACACTGAACCTTGCACGCACACTCTATCTTCTGAGTTAATTTCAAAACACAAAGCACTTCTACCAAATAACTTCAGGCCTTGCTTGGTGAACAAAACCATGGTTTCTCACTTAGAATAGAGCTTCAAGAAAGTAAAGCAGCAAGAGGAATTCCATAAAATTTTTTTAGTATGTATTTTTCTTATATCAAGTCATACAACCTATTTTCTGTCCTAAAAACAGTTTATTAATCAATTAACATTATGTAGTACTCACTGCACTATGTGTGTGTACTATATATGTGTGTGTGTGTGTGTGTATAAATAAAAATTTAAATGAAGGTAAACACATATGATGCTAGTCATAATAAAGGAAATCAGGAAATTTTCCAACATATCAGTCTCCCCATAATGACAGTGTTTCATTGAAAAAAAATCTACAAATTAAAAGTTTTAAAAATTAAGAGGCTAAAAAAAATCCCAGTTTTAATATCTTAGTGTTCCTTAAAATAAAGGGTGAGGGGAGGGCTTCCCAGGTGGCGCAGTGGTTGAGAGTCCGCCTGCCGACGCAGGGGACATGGGTTCCTGCCCCGGTCCAGGAAGATCCCACATGCCGCGGAGCAGCTGGGCCTGTGAGCCATGGCTGCTGAGCCTGCATGTCCGGAGCCTGTGCTCCGCAACGGGAGAGGCCACAACAGTGAGAGGCCCGCGTACCAAAAAAAAAAAAAAAAAAAAAAAAAAAAATGGTGAGGGGAAAGCATGCCATAAAAAATATTTTTAAATAAATAAAACCAAGATGACCTTACCAGTCTCTGATTTTTCAGAACGTAACTCTGAGGTATGGTTCCCCTCAGCAATGTAAACTGGGAAGCTGGAGCACTCCAGGAAGAGCTGACAAGCAGCAAGGAAGGCAGAAAGGTATTCTTTCGAAGTTTTTTGTTTACTTATGTTTCTCTCTTTCACACCACCATGGGAATCCCTGTCCCAGTCTGAAGTCTCTCCTAGCTCTCGACTAAGATCCCCTTGATGTTCTGTAGCCAAAGCCTGAGAGAAAGGGTTACTCTGAATGATGTAGAGGTTGATAAGTCTGGTGAGAAACTGCTGGACATACTCCAAGCAGCACTGCATTGCAGTTTTTTGGGCTGTCTTCCCACTTTGGGGTGCTGTCCCCTGAGTGACTATGGAAGGGGGCTGGATGATAGTTTCTTCAGATCCCACAGTGGAGGCGGTTTCTGTTTCAGAGGATGTGCTACCAATTGGGATGGCAGCTGCCTCCGGTCCCTCACTCAGTTCTCTGTCGATGTCATCAGTTCGGTCTGCTTGATACTGTATGAACTCAGTGAATCCACTCTCTGAGGAGCGACTACTTGGTGGATTTTCTCCATCTTCAAACACTTCAGTAGGATTTTCAAGAGAAACTGATAATACCTGGTAGAGTGTAAAAAGAGCAGAGGATGAGTAACTAAATGTATTATGTTAGAAATTAAAATTAAAAAGTCACATTTTGAAAGAAGTCAGCTTTAGATTTGACTTATTCACAACCTAATTCACATTTCACAACTTAATCTATATATTTGGTTGAATCTTAAAAGAGTTTCTACAATTGATTCACATATCTATGCTAATAGGAAATACTGGTACGGTTCTAATTAATATATTAATATAAAGCTATTCAATAAATATTTATTATTTGCTATATGCATAACTTAAGCTTAGGTTCTTGAGGACAAAATACATATATGTGAAACTCTCTAGGATCTATATACTTGTTTTCAAACTAATAATAATTTATTCAATCTATTTCACGAAATCACTTTCCTAATGTCTAAACAATGCATGGAATGAGACATGTAAGGTTAAAAAAAATAACATTTTAAAAACTAGAAATAGGGGGACCTTCAAAATGGCAGAGAAGTCATGGAGATCACCTTCCTCCCCACAAATACATCAGAAATACATCTACACATGGAACAACTCCTACAGAACACCTACTGAACGCTGACAGAAGACCTCAGACCCCCCAAAAGGCAAGAAACTCCCCACGTACCTGGGTAGGGCAAAAGAAAAAAAGAATAAACAGAGACAAAGGGATAGGGACGGGACCTGCACCAGTGGGAGGGAGCCGTGAAGGAGGAAAGGTTTCCACACACTAGGAGCCCCTTCACGGGCAGAGACTGCGGGTGGCGGAGGGGGGAAGCTTCGGAGCCGCGGAGGAGAGCACAGCAACAGGGGTGTGGAGGGCAAAGCGGAGAGATTCCCGCACAGAGGATCGGGGCTGACCGGCACTCACCAGCCCGAGAGGCTCGTCTGCTCACCCGCCGGGGCGGGCGGGGCTGGGAGCTGAGGCTCGGGCTTCGGTCGGAGCGCAGGGAGAGGACTGGGGTTGGCGGCGTGAACACAGCCTGAAGGGGTTAGTGCGCCACAGCTGGCCGGGAGGGAGTCCGGGAAAAAGTCTGGACCTGCCTAAGAGGCAAGAGACGTTTTCTTCCCTCTTTGTTCCCTGGTGCGCGAGGAGAGGGGATTCAGAGCACCACCTAAACGAGCTCCAGAGATGGGTGGGAGCCGTGGCTATTAGCGTGGACCCCAGAGACGGGCATGAGACGCTAAGGCTGCTCCTGCAGCCACCAAAAGCCTGTGTGCAAGCACAGGTCACAATCCATACCTCTCCTCCCGGGAGCCTCTGCAGCCCGCCACTGCCAGGGTCCCATGATCCAGGGACAACTTCCCCGGGCGAACACACGGCGCACCTCACGCTGGTGCAACGTCTCGCCGGCCTCTGCCACCACAGGCTCACCCTGCATTCTGTACCCCCCCCTCACCCCAGCCTGAGTGAGCCAGAGCCCCCTAATCAGCTGCTCCTTTAACCCCATCCTGTCTAAGTGAAGAACAGACGCCTTCAGGCGACCTACACGCAGAGGCGGGGACAAATCCAAAGCTGAACCCCGGGAGCTGTGTGAACAAAGAAGAGAAAGGGAAATCTCTCCCAGCAGCCTCAGGAGCAGTGAATTAAACCTCCACAATCAACTTGATGTACCTGCATCCCTGGAATACCTGAATAGACAACAAATCATCCCAAAATGAGGCGGTGGACTTTGGGAGCAACTATAGACTTGGGGTTTGCTGTATATGACTGACTGGTTTCTGGTTTTATGTTTATTTTATTTAAGTGTTTAGAGCTTATTATCATTGGTAGATTTGTTTATTGATTTGGTTGCTCTCTTCCTTTTCTTTAAATATATATATATATTTTCTCTTTTTGTTAGTGTGTATGTGTATGCTTCTTTATGTGATTTTGTTTGTACAGATTTGCTTTTACCATTTGTCCTAGGGTTCTGTCTGTCCGTATTTTGTTTGTTTGTTTGTTTGTTTTAGTATAGTTCTTAGCAGTTGTTATCATTGGTGGATTTGTTTTTTGGTTTGGTTGCTCTCTTCTCTTTTCCTTTTTTCATTACTTTTGAATATTTTTATTAAAATTTTTTTTATTTTAATAACTTTATTTTATTATTATTATTTTTCTTTCTTTCTTTCCTTTCTCCCTTTTCTTCTGAGCAGAGTGGCTGACAGGGTCTTAGCACTCCGGCCGAATGTCAGGCCTGAGCCTCTAAGGTGGGAGAGCTGAGTTCAGGATGCTGGTCCACCAGAGACCTCCCAGCCCCACATAATATTAAACAGCGAAAGCTCTCCCAGAGATCTCCACCTCAACACTAAGACCCAGCTCCACACAATGACCAGCAAGCTCCAGTGCTGGACACCCCATGCCAAACAACTAGCAAGACAGGAACACAACGCCACCCATTAGCAGAGAGGCTGCCTAAGATCATAATAAGGTCACAGACACCCCAAAACACACAACTGGATGTGGTCCTGCCAATCAGAAAGACAAGATCCAGCCTCATCCACCAGAACACAGGCACCAGTCCCCTCCACCAGGAAGCCTACACAACCCACAAAACCAACCCTACCCACTGGGGGTAGATACCAAAAAAAACCGGAACTATGAACCTGCAGCCTGAGAGAAGGAGACCCCAAACACAGTAAGTGAAGCAAAAT
Source organism: Mesoplodon mirus (assembly GCF_964341445.2). Taxonomy (NCBI): domain Eukaryota; kingdom Metazoa; phylum Chordata; class Mammalia; order Artiodactyla; family Ziphiidae; genus Mesoplodon; species Mesoplodon mirus. Next base: position 98,074,559 of record NC_138986.1, on the reverse strand, counting down.
AAGAAGACAGAGAAATACACAGCAGATGAAGGAGCAAGGTAAAAACCCACCAGACCGAACAAATGAAGAGGAAATAGGCAGTCTACCTGAAAAAGAATTCAGAGTAATGATAGTAAAGATGATCCTAAATCTTGGAAACAGAATGGAGAAAATACAAGAAGCATTTAACAAGGACCTAGAAGAACTAAAGAACAAACAAACAATGATGAACAACACAAAAAATGAAATTAAAAATTCTCCAGAAGGAATCAATAGCAGAATAACTGAGGCAGAAGAACGGATAAGTGACCTGGAAGATAAAATAGTGGAAATAACTACTGCAGAGCAGAATAAAGAAAAAACAATGAAAAGAATTGAGGACAGTCTCAGAGACCCCTGGCACAACATTAAACACACCAACATTCGAATTACAGGGGTCCTTGAAGAAGAAGAGAAAAAGAAAGGAACTAAGAAAATATTTGAAGAGATTATAGGTGAAAACTTCCCTGATATGGGAAAGGAAATAGTCAACCAAGTCCAGGAAGCACAGAGTCCCGTACAGGATAAATCCAAGGAGAAACACGCCAAGACACATATTAATCAAACTATCAAAAATTAAATACAAAGAAAACATACTAAAAGCAGCAAGGGAAAAACAACAAATAACACACAAGGGAATTGCCATAAGGTTAACAGCTGATCTTTCACCAGAAACTCTGCAAGCCAGAAGGGAGGGACATGACATATTTAAAGTGATGGAAGGAAGAAATGTACAACCAAGATTACTCTACCCAGCAAGGATCTCATTCAGATTCGATGGAGAAATTAAAACCTTCACAGACAAGCAAAAGCGAAGAGAATTCAGCACCACCAAACCAGCTTTACAACAAATGCTAAAGGAACTTCTCTAGGCAGGAAACCAAAGAATAGGAAAAGACCTACAATAACAAACCCAAAACAATTAAGAAAATGTAATAGGAACATACATATCAATAATTACCTTAAATGTAAATGGATTAAATGCTCCAACTAAAAGAAACAGACTGGCTGAATTGATACAAAAACAAGACCCGTATATATGAGGCCCACTTCAGACCTAGGGACACATACACACTTACAGTGAGGGGATGGAAAAAGATATTCCATGCAAATGGAAATCAAAAGAAAGCTGGAGTAGCAATTCTCATATCAGACAAAATAGACTTTAAAACAAAGACTATTACAAGAGACAAAGAAGGACACTACATGATGATCAAGGGATCAATCCAAGAAGAAGATACAACAATTGTAAATATTTATGCACCAACACAGGAGCACCTCAGTACATAAGGCAAATGCTAACAGCCATAAAACGGGAAATCAACAGTAACACATTCATTGTAGGGGACTTTAACACCCCACTTTCACCAATGTACAGATCATCCAAAATGAAAATAAATAAGGAAACACAAGCTTTAAATGATGCATTAAACAAGATGGATTTAATTGATATTTATAGGACATTCCATTCAAAAACAACAGAATACAATTTCTTCTCAAGTGCTCATGGAACATTCTCCAGAAGAGATCATATCTTGGGTCACGAATCAAGCCTTGGTAAATATAAGAAAGTTGAAATCGTATCAAGTATCTTTTCTGACCACAACGATATGAGACTACATATCAATTACAGAAAAAAATCTGTAAAAAAAACAAACACATGGAGGCTAAACAATATGCTACTAGATAACCAAGAGATCACTGAAGAAATCAAAGAGGAAATCAAAAAATACCTAGAAACAAATGACAATGAAAACACTATGACCCAAAACTTACAGGATGCAGCAAAAGCAGTTATAAGAGGGAAGTTTATAGCAATACAATCCTACCTTAAGAAACAAGAAACATCTCAAATAAATAACCTAACCTTACACCTAAAGCAATTAGAGAAAGAAGAACAAAAAACTCCCAAAGTTAGCAGAAGGAAAGAAATCATAAAGATCATATCAAAAATAAATGAAAAAGAAATGAAGGAAACAATAGCAAAGATCAATAAAACTAAAAGTTGGTTCTTTGAGAAGATAAACAAAATTGATAAACCATTAGCCAGACTCATCAAGAAAACAAGGCAGAAGACTCAAATCAACAGAATTAGAAATGAAAAAGGAGAAGAAGTAACAACTGACACTGCAAAAATACAAAGGATCATGAGAGATTACCACAGGCAACTATATGCCAATAAAATGGACAACTGGAAGAAATGGACAAATTCTTAGAAATGCACAACCTTCCGAGACTGAACCAGGAAGAAATAAAAAATATAAACAGACCAATCACAAGCACTGAAATTGAGACTGTGATTAAAAAATCTTCCAGCAAACAGAAGCCCAGGACCAGATGGCTTCACAGGCTAATTCTACCAAATATTTACAGAAGAGCTAACACCTATCCTTCTCAAACTCTTCCAAAATATAGCAGAGAGCAGAACACTCCCAAACTCATTCTATGAGGCCACCATCACCCTGATACCAAAACCAGACAAAGATGTCACAAAGAAAGAAAACTATAGGCCACTATCACTGATGAACACAGATGCAAAAATCCAACAAAACACGAGCAACCAGAATGCAACAGCATATTAAAAGGATCATACACCATGATCAAGTGGGGTTTATCCCAGGAATGCAAGGATTCTTCAATATACGCAAATCAATCAATGTGATATATCATATTAACAAAATGAAGGATAAAAACCATATGATAATCTCAATAGATGCAGAAAAAGCTTTTGACAAAATGCAACACCCATTTATGATAAAAACCCTGCAGAAAATAGGCATAGAGGGAATTTATCTCAACATAATAAAGGCCATATATGACAAACCCACAGCCAACAGTGTTCTCAATGGTGAAAAACTGAAACCATTTCTACTAAGATTAGGAGCAAGACAAGGTTGCCCACTCTCACCACTCTTATTCAACATAGTTTTGGAAGTTTTAGCCACAGCAATCAGAGAAGAAAAAGAAATAAAAGGAATCCAAATCAGAAAAGAAGAAGTAAAACTGTCACTATTTGCAGATGACATGATAGTATACATAGAGAATCCTAAAGATGCTACCAGAAAACTACTAGAGCTAACCAATGAATCTGTTAAGGTAGCAGGATACAAAATTAATGCACAGAAATCTCTTGCATTCCTATACACTAATGATGAAAAATCTGCAAGAGAAATTACGGAAACACTCCCATTTACCACTGCAACAAAAAGAATAAAATACCTAGGAACAAACCTACCTAAGGAGACAAAAGACCCATAAACAGAAAACTATAAGACACTGATGAAAGAAATTAAAGATACAAACAGATGGAGAGATATACCATGGTCTTGGATTAGAAGAATCAACATTGTGAAAATGACTATACTACCCAAAGCAATCTACAGATTCAGTGTAATCCCTATCAAACTACCAATGGCATTTTTCACAGAAGTGGAACAAAAAATTTCACAATTTGTATGGGAACACAAAAGACCCTGAATAGCCAAAGCAATCTTGAGAAAGAAAAACGGAGCTGGAGGAATCAGGCTCCTGGACTTCAGACTATACTATGAAGCTACAGTAATCAAGACAGTATACTACTGGCACAAAATAGATCAATGGAACGGGATAGAAAGCGCAGAGGTAAACCTGTGCACATATGGTCACCTTATCTTTGATAAAGGAGGCAAGAATATACAATAGAGAAAAGATAGCCTCTTCAATAAGTGGTGCTGGGAAAAGTGGACAGCTATATGTAAAAGAATGAAATTAGAACACTCCCTAACACCATACACAAAAATAAACTCAAAATGGATTAAAGACCTTAATGTAAGGCCAGACACTATCAAACTCTTAGAGGAAAACATAGGCAGAACACTCTATGACATAAATCACAGCAAGATCCTTTTTGACCCACCTCCTAGAGAAATGGAAATAAAAACAAAAATAAACAAATGGGACCTAATGAAACTTAAAAGCTTTTGCACAGCAAAGGAAACCATAAACAAGACAAAAGACAACCCTCAGAGTGGTAGAAAATATTTGCAAAATGAATCAAAGGACAAAGGATTAATCTCTAAAATTTACAAGCAGCTCATGCAGCTCAATATCAAAAAAACAAACAACCCAATCCAAAAATGGGCAGAAGACCTAAAGAGACATTTCTCCAAAGAAGATATACAAATTGCCAACAAACACATGAAAGGATGCTCAACATCACTAATCATTAGAGAAATGCAAATCAAAACCACCATGAGGTATCACCTCACACCAGTCAGAATGGCCATCACCAAAAAATGTACAAACAATACATGCCGGAGAGGGTGTGGAGAAAAGGGAACCCTCTTGCACTGCTGGTGGGAGTGTAAATGGATACAGCCACCATGGAGAACAGTATGGAGGTTCCTTAAAAAACTACAAACAGAACTACCATATGACTCAGCAGTCCCATTACTGGGCATATACCCTGAGAAAATCATAATTCAAAAACAGTCATGTACCACAATGTTCATTGCAGCTCTATTTACAATAGCCCGGAGATGGAAACAACCTAAACGTCCATCAGCAGATGAATGGATAAAGATGTGGCACATATATACAATAGACGGTTACTCAGCCATAAGAAGAAATGAAATTGAGTTATTTGTAGTGAGGTGGATGGACCTAGAGTCTGTCATACAGAGTGAAGTAAGTCAGAAAGAGAAAAACAAATACCGTATGCTAACACATATATAGGGAATCTAAAAAAAAACACAAAAAACTGGTTGTGAAGAACCTAGGGGCAGGACAGGAATAAAGACACAGATGTAGAGAATGGACTTGAGGACACGGGGAGGGGAAAGGGTAAGCTGGGATGAAGTGAGAGAGTGGCATGGACATCTATACACTACCAAATGTAAAATAGATACCTAGTGGGAAGCAGCCACATAGCACAGGGAGATCAGCTCCATGCTTTGTGACCACCTAGACGGTGGGATAGGGAGGGTGGGAGGGAGACGCAAGTGGGAGGAGAAATGGGGATACATGTATATGTATAGCTGATTCACTCTATTATACAGCAGAAAGTAACACACCACTGTAAAACAATGATAGTCCAATAAAGATGCTAAAACAAAAACAAAAATAAAAACTAGAAATAAAATCTAATAAGTCTTCTATTTGGGACCTATGAAGTGAAATTTCTTTCTGAAATATGTAAAGTACTATTTAAGTGTTTGCTATTAAGCTTACATTCTTCCAACAAGCAGTTACTGAACCGACATTATTTCCCACATTAGGTATTTGGAACAAAAGGAACTGTTTATAATCTAGAGGAGAAGAGACAATTACAGTATAAAGAAAAAATGAACTAGCTACTGAAGTAGAATAACTTCATCATTATTAATAATAATGATTAACTGTTCCCTCTCTATAAAGATAGGATGAGTACAATCATCAAGCATATTTTCTGGCTTAGTTTAAGTAAACAAAAGCTATACATATCACAAACTCCTTGGATGATTGTGCCAGAGCATAATTTGAACTTGAATAAGATCACTAAAAAGTGATCTTATGGAAGATCACTGAAGATATACACACTAAATGCTCTGATGCTACAAAGCTGGGCCTCACCTGGTGTTCTCTGCCTCAGTGAATGACACCACCCTTCATCAAAACAGGAAGGCAGGAATCTAGGGGCGATTCTTGGTACCTTCTCCACCTCTCTTCCACACTTTCCTCACATCCATTCCAGTACAGCGGTCAAGGATGCTGGCCATGAGTCAGCTAAGAGTCTGCCACTTTCCCGCTTGGCAAGTCACTGAACCTCTCCGAACCTTGGCAAGTTACTGAACCTCTTCAAACCTCCTAATCTATGTAATTGAGATGGCAAATTCCCACATTTTACAGCTGCAATGAGGATTAAGTAAGACAGTGTAGAACCTGCCACTTGGTAAACCTTCAATAAATGTTAGGGACCACTCATTACCCTACCAATCCATTACTACAGCTTATTGATTTTTCCTCCTCAATACATGGCTCATCCATCCATTTCTGTCTTTACTCCCCCATCTTGTAAGTACATGTTACCACCGCCTCTCATCTGCACTACTGCAGGTCTCCCCACATCCATTTCTGTTCCTCAGACCCATACTCCACACTGCAACCAGAGTAATTTTTCTTTTTTTTTTTAACATCTTTATTGGAGTATAATTGCTTTACATTGTTGTGTTAGTTTCTGCTGTATAACAAAGTGAATCCACTATACGTATACTTATATCCCCTCCCTTGGACTAATTTTTCAAATACACAAATGTGATTATGTCACTTGCTTTTCTCCCTTCGGTGTCTTCCCATTGCTCTGAAGATAAAGACTAAAAGCCTTAGTACAGTGAAAAGGCTCTGTAAGACTTGGCCCCTGACTGCCTCAGCAGCAGCATCTCCCCTCCTTGTCTGCACGGCGCTCCTTTTTGCCTACGAGTCTGTGCAAATGCTCCTTCCTCTGTCAAGGGCTCTCTTCTTCCTACCTCACCTGCCCGGATTCCTCTAGAGCTTCACTCAAACAATCCGTCCTCAAGAAAGCCTTTCGTGGCCCCCAATCTAGGTCTGATCACCCCTTTCCCACATTCCTACCACTCCATTCTTTCCTTCATACATTTATCACAACTATAATTAAATATGCAATTATTTGTTTAATATATGTCTCTCAAGCAGAAAGAAAGGGTCAGGAAGGGCAAAGTTCACCTAGGTGTGCCTAGTTCACTGCTGGATACATAGAGTGGGTGCTGAACAAAGAGAGGTTGTTTTCTCTATTTCAAAGGTAAGAAAACTGAGGCTCAGGGAAGTTCAAAACAAAACTCGCCCAAGGTCATAGCAAATAAACTTAGTAGGTCGAAGAGCTCAGATTAGATGATTCTAAACTTCAGCCTCCTTTCACCACAGCAGATGACTGTCTCTATAACAGCATGAGAACTTTTCACATTACAATGCCAAAGTTTAGAGGCAACAGAACTGAACTTGTCGATTTTTCTCCTTTGAAATTTATACATTTAAAAAAAATAAGTCTTATTTAAATGGCAAAATTGTCATTAGCTTATTATTATTTCTGTATTAATCTTTCTCATATAAGGATTATAAAACAATGGATGATATTACATTAATAGAATTCATGCTATAAATTCAGTTACACCTGCATACATTTATAACACTTAGTTGTATGGTCTATATTACGTAACTATAGTTCAAATTATTTTATAGTAAAATATCTTTCTGAAAATAGAAAGGAATTACATTTGGGTATAGATATCCAATACACTGATTTTACAAAAATGTACTAAGTACATGGAGAAAAAATTAGATTTATAATTTTTAAAAGAATCATTCCTTCAATTACAATTTCAAAAAAGGGAATACTGAAAATACTCTCAGCTTTCAAATATGATCAATATTAGACATCTCAGTGAAGATAATACCACTGTGCTTCAGTAAAAAATAGGAAAGAACATAGAAACCCCGGGAACAGGCAGGAAGACCAAAGGGTGGGAAGCATACCTAAGGTTAATCAACCATTATATTAAAAAAGTATATTATTTAATTGTCTTTCATTTAATATGAATGGGTGTTCCCATTTACTTTACCTGTAACCACCAATAAAGTGCCTCCAGATGTTTTCTACATAGTAAATATTCACATATTTGAATATGCTATTGAGAGACTGCTAAGGTCCCTCCCCTACTTTCACTAATCTCATTCAAATAAAAACCAAACCAATAATAGCTAATATCTATTTTAGTTTTATTCCTAAGAAGATCCTAGAGGCATAAATTAAGGAAAAACAGCACAACAAAATGAACTGTCCAACAACAGAATCAATATCTCTCACATATAAATAGTAAGCAGGTAGGAAGGAAAATAAGACAGACTAGTTTTAGTTTATGTGGGATAATCCTGGGATATATTTAAATTGTTTGAGGCTAATGTTCATTTCATACATGAAAAGCAATATATTTAGAAGGTCCAAGAAAAAAGTTCTAGGGTTAAGACTTGATGGAAGGAAAAGGCTGTATGAGATCATCCTGATAATGCATTTTGCCTGGCTGACAAAATTAAAAAGCAACTGAAAAAAAAGTAAGGGCAACTACACAACCACAGGATTTAGGTAATGAACTTATATGCTAGAAATTTTTAAATCTTTTTTTTGACATAGTGCCCCTGTGCCTAAATTCAACGGAATTACATGATTCCGTGAATGTTTTTCATTACTATTTACTAAAAAGTACATGTAATATTATAAACCTGAAAGCTTTTAAACTGCTGATTTTTCCACACCCATTTCATAGGTGTTTAAATATGTTACTAGTGCCAGACATTAAAATTATAGTTGACCCTGAGCAATGCAGGGGTTAGAGGTACCGAACCCCTATACAGTCAAAAATCCACATGTAACCTTTGATACCACCAAAACTTAACTTCTAAAAGCTTACTGTTGTCTGGAAGCCTTACTGATAACATAAATAATATATTAAAACATATTCTGTATGTTATATGTATATCTATGTATATTTTATGCATTCATGACATATCTAACTTTTTCTTAATTTTTGTGATTTTTCTAGGCTATGTGGTTTGTCTGAGAGTTTTTTCAAATTGTCACAAATCTCCAAAAAATTTTCCAATATATTTATTGAAAAAAAATCCACATATAAGTGGACCCACTCAGTTCAGACCTGTGTTGCTCAAGGGTCAACTGTGTTACAATTCCATTCAACATCATAAAGTAAGCATTAAGAATCTGGGGGCTTCCCTGGTGGTGCAGTGGTTGAGAGTCCGCCTGCCGATGCAGGGGGTATGGGTTCGTGCCCCGGTCCGGGAGGATCCCACGTGCCACGGAGTGGCTGGGCCCATAAGCCATGGCCGCTGAGCCTGCGCGTCTGGAGCCTGTGTTCCGCAACGGGAGACGCCACAACAGTGAGAGGCCCCCGTACCGCAAAGGAGAAAAAAAAAAAAAAAAAAAGAATCTGGAAGACTGAGGAGAGCAAAAAGATTCTGGATTTCAAGAAGAACATGTCAAAAATTTAGTGTATATATATGAAAAGGACCAATAAAGTTTGTATTATAAACCTGCTGTTTAATAGGATAGTAACTAGCAACATGTGGCTATTAGGCTCTTGAAATGTGGCTGATCTGACAAAGAAACTACATTTTTTAATGCAATTAATTTTAATTAAAATTTTAAAAGTGATCCTTAATTTAGTTCCGAGAAAACTTTTAAGTATGTTTCGAACAAGCTGGGTATGTGAATTTAATTTTTCAAATGTAAATTTTACCAAATTAAGTATAGATCATGTACTTCTAATAAAAATTTAGTATTTGAATGTGCTGTAAGTATAAAATACACAGTGGAATTTTAAAGACAGTACAAAAAAGAATGTAAAATATCTGACTAGTATTTTTTATGTTACCTCATTTTCTATTGATTACATGTTGAAATGGTAATATATTAGCTTTAATGGGCCAAGTAAAATACAATTAAAATTATGTTCACCTGTTCTATATATATATTTTTTTACTGTAGCTACCAGAAAATTTTAAATTATATATGTTGCTTGTGTTATATTTCTTTTGGAAAGTGTGGATATAGACAGTTAAATTGCACTAGAGCCAAAAAAAAAGCCTACACGACGGTCTACAGCCACAACACTGGGAAGTAGGAAAGACTGACGAATATTTAAATGAGTATGTGTTAAGTGATTTTAGTTAGCAACTGTTCTGCCTTGAAGAAATATAACTGGTCTAGTACCAAAAATAACAGCAAAATGTTACCTTTTTGTCTTCCCACTCCTTGACTGAGTTGTTCTGCCCACTTGGAAACTGCAACACACCTCCAGTGCTGGCAGATAACAGAGGAGGTTGAACCTTGCTAAGGATCTTTGAGCAGAGCCTGAGAGAATCTGTGAGTTCAGTCAAGTGCAATGTCTGGAGGTGGCTTGTCAGGGCAGATATCATCCTGAGCAGCAACTGCGGCAAGTGTTCTGTCTGGATTTCAATGTAAGTCTCCTGAAAATAAAAGCGAAGTGACAAAAGTTTATACAGTGTATAACTCCAAAGTTACGTTATTTAATTTTTAACTTATTAATATATAAGAAAAAGAAATAATTTTACTCATTTTATATGTACCATGCTCTTAATTAACATTGTATGGTCATTTATTATTAATGACGTAAAATTTCTATTCCCAAATACTCAATTATAAGTACTTCGAAGCATGTACTATAAAAGAACCCCAGTTTTATCTGTTACATTACTGAAATTATAACATAACAAAAGTGAATACAATCAGTTAAAAACAAAACAGGCTGAATGTCATACCTGACACAGCACCCTCATACTTCTAGTAGGCTTCAAAATGAGAAAGCAAAGAATTGAGGAGAGAAAAGGGGAAAAGATTTCCAACAGTCTTCATTTAATAGAATCATTAATGAATACAAATGCAGCATTAGACTATTATATACTAAACATGTAAGAATTCAATAACATGCAATTATGAAGTATATTCCATGTATTATATAAGAATTTTATATGTATTATATATAATGTATGTCAGAGGACAAAACACTTCAAAAATTTTATTTAAAATGCTATGCCAAAAGGGGGAAAAATCAAGTTAATTTAAAAAATGATATTTATTTGAAGATGCGGTCCATTTCCAAAATGAAATATTTGAACTACGTTATTACATTTCCTCAATATTTTTTCACCAAGGTGATCTTACCAAAGAAACTATATCCAACAAAAAATCCACCAGTAAGCAGAAATTGGTCAGCTGTAACTCAGATGAGCTGTTAATATCTCCAGGCCCAATCTGAAGTCTGGCATGCAGTGTCCTCCTAAAAGGACAAAATTCACTTTATCAAGTATCCTATCAAGTGATGACATCATTGTTTTTTAAATGAGTCATGTCAACATTGGGATGCACACGGTTAACTTCTTGTGATGAAGTATGTTCCCTTCCCCTAGGACACTACTGCATCTCTACACGGAAAATTCCCAAAGCAAGATTCCTAGGCTGAACCTCTCCCTATGACACCCATCCTGAACTTCCAAGTGTTCTGGGTGGTTCTATTTTGGACTTATTTCCTATTTCTCCCACTACAGATCTCATCTCCTAGTTAAAATGGACTATTTGCTGCTTGATTTCTAACCTCAGGGCCTTTGTTCATACCAACCTGCCCCCCTGGATAGGCACCCTCTCCCAGCCTCATTTGCTCATATCCAAATGCAGCCATCCTTCAAACAGTACCTCCTCTAAGAAGCCTCTTCTGATACAAGTAGTAGAGATTATTCCTCCAACAAATATGCGCATTAAATCACATTAATCCTATCTGCCCATACACTGCCCTACACTCTGAAGACAACAAAGTAAGAATATGCTACAGTCCCTAGCCAGCAAGAAATATAAGCCTATAGACAAATAACGTAACAATGTGATAGGGTAGGAGAAGTTGATTCTGATGGGAGATTTGAGGGAGTCATAGAAGGCTTCTGAAAGGGGGGTGACCTCTTTATAGGACCTTACCAGATGGGCTAGGGAGAAGAATATTTTAGAAAAAATAACATGAGTGAAAGCTCAGCAGCATCACTGAAGGCTCAGTTAATGTTGTTCAAGGAATAGTCCAGGTTAGCTAAAGAAGGGTATATGTGTATGTTTGTGAATGTGAAAACGAAGTGGAAACCTGGGCCAGGGCCAGGTGGTGAAAAGACACCCACAATTCCTCTACATTCCTACCACATCTTAGTCTCTCTCTTAAGGCACCCGTAACCTTTAATTTAATACAGTACTAGGAATATGCATGAGAATGTCTTACTTGTTCCTGCTGTGAGCTCTTTGAAGACAGGCACTCTCTGTATGTCTAGCATAGTGCCTTTCCACTGGGTGCGCAGTAGCTGCTCAATGAGTAAGCAAGCAACTTTCTAAATCATTAAAGGGATTAATTTTATATTTTTAAGAGACTTCTAATCTCGAGATCATAAATGCTTACTTGTTGACTCTATGCTCCCAAGGCTTGAGAGGTTAATCTGCTGCTGAGAGAATTTGGTCTAGAATCCAGACAGAAATTCTACCCAGGTTCACTAGTATTACTGGGTTTTCAGAGGATTTTTTAAGCTTTATGACCTAAGGAGTGGATGATAATATGGGCTGGTTCTATGTTTTTAAAAACATAAAAGTGACCGAGGACTTCTTTGTTATTCAAAGTGAGAAGCATTTTGGGAAAGTGTGCTGAGGCACCAGCCACAAATTTGCTATTTTCTCTGCAACAAAGAAAAACTGGATTACTATAGATTGGAGAGGGAAAATCTTTCATCTATGCTGGTGACTGAATGACTCATCTCTAAACTCCTTTTCAAATCTAAGATTATACGATCAATGATTCTGTATTCTAGAGTGACATGTAGAGACAGATTATGGCCATTAAATGATAGTTGTCAGGAGTAGTAGTAAAATGTATAAAAGAACATTCTTTTCATTAAACTCAAGAACTTAAAAAAAATAAAGACTGGCTTTGAATGCTATTAAATGAAAATGAATAAAACAGTTTAACGTACCTACAACATTCTTCAAACCAACGTGCAACATAATCCCACATATAATAAGGCTCAAAGGAATTAAAGAGAAGGTTGGCAGTTTTAATCAGTTCTGCTGTTTTCTTATTTTCCCTTAATTTACTAAAAAAAAAAGAAAAAACAAAAACTGATAAATATAACACCTACTTTTTCAAATTTAAATGTGAGTGGAATATTGTTAGGGGAGTACATATTCCTAAGTATTGGCTAGATAACTTGCTAGTGAGAATATTGCAACAAATGATTTTTTTTTTTTTTTTGCAGTACGCGGGCCTCTCACTATTGTAGCCTCTCCCGTTGCAGAGCACAGGCTCCGGACGCGCAGGCTCAGCGGCCATGGCTCACGGGCCCAGCCACTCCGCGGCATGTGGGATCTTCGCGGACTGGGGCACGAACCCGTGTCCCCTGCATTGGCACGCGCACTCTCAACCACTGCGCCACCAGGGAAGCCCAAATGATTTTTATCTACTATCACTTTATCACTTTATGTGTAGTTATTTTTCCAAATTTGAGTTTTCATAACTCAAACGTATGATCAAGATCAGAAATTAACCTTGCATAAGAAAAACAGCTGTGCTTCTAGCAGAACAGGAAGTTCTTTTTTTTTTTTTTGCGGTACGTGGGACTCTCACTGTTGTGGCCTCTCCCGTTGCGGAGCACAGGCTCTGGACATGCAGGCTCAGTGGCCATGGCTCACGGGCCCAGCCGCTCTGTGGCATGTGGGATCTTCCCAGACCGGGGCACGAACCCGGGTCCCCTGCATCAGCAGGCGGACTCTCAACCACTGTGCCACCAGGGAAGCCCAGGAAGTTCTTTTTGAACTATTTTGAGAGCCTGATGGTGAATTTGGCATTAAATTCCTTTGTTTCCCTTGGCACATATAAACTGAGTGGTGATTTTTTTTAAAATTAATTAATTAATTAATTAATCTTTGGTTATGTTGGGTCTTCGCTGCTGTGTGCGGGCTTTCTCTAGTTGTGGCGAGCGGGGGCTACTCTTTGTTGTGGTGCACAGGCTTCTCATTGCGGTGGCTTCTCTTGTTGTGGAGCATGGGCTCTAGGTGCACGGGCTTCAGTAGTTGTGGCATGCGGGCTCAGTAGTTGTGGCTTGCGGGCTCTAGAGTGCAGGCTCAGTAGTTGTAGCACATGGGCTTAGTTGCTCCGCGGCATGTGGGGTCTTCCTGGACCAGGGCTCCAACCCGTGTCCCCTGCACTGGCAGGCGGATTCTTAACCACTGCGCCACCAGGGAAGGCCCGGTGATTTGATTTTGACAGCCTTGATTCTGAAAGAATTTTGTCTGCTTTCCTGTACTATTCAGGATTTGTTTGAGAAAGGTTAAGTTTATCTTGGTGAGTTTCAATCAAATTATTATTTTTAGCTTGAAAAACAATAACAACAAAAAGAAGTAATACTGTCAATAGCCACTCTTACTGTAATTCCATCAGGGAAAAATAACTTCGTTATTTCAAGTGGGAGCCCTCTAGCCTATTAAATACCCACTTAAGTACCATCTCCTGTCACCCTTCCTAACAATTAAAACAATTATTTTTCTATATAGTGATGTACTGTCAATACAACTAGCATGTTATAGCACGAAAAGCTAATTAAATATTCTATGGACAAAATAAATTATCAGGCAGTGTACAGAATGCAACAGAGTACAAGGTTAGTCAACATTAACTGCTCAAACAAAAATCAGAGGGGATTATATTTATCAGAGATCAAAAACTGTCTTAAAAAGTCTTAATATATAAAAGTATGCTTTAGGAAAGCCCAGGTTATCTCCAAAGTGTCACCAAGGTGACACTAATAAAATGCAAAGTGAGAATTCCCTGGCAGTCCAGTAGTTAGGACTCTGCACTTTCACTGCTGAGGGCCCAGGTTCTATCCCTGGTCAGGGAACTAAGATCCCACAAGCCATGCAGTGCAGCCAAAAAAATTTAATTAATTAATTAATTAAATAAAATGCAAAGTATGTAAAAGAAATTGTTGTCTTGGATCCTTTGTCATAATGATAGATGAGACTGGAAAACAGGTAGGCTCCTTAAAGTAGAGAAGAAATGAAAAAGTAAGACTTTGTCAGCATGTATCTACCACTGACTTAGAGAAGAGGATATGCTAATGTTATATGACTTCTCCCAGGGATTAAAAAAAATGTGTATATACACACACACACACATATATATAGAAATAATTTGAAAGAAGAAAGAACCATCACTTGAAAAAAAGTCTTTAAAGAACACCTAGTGCCCTCTGCTTCATTTAAATCTGTGTTCACGTCTTTTTCTGACCTATGCTTTGGTCTCCTGAGTGTGTCAAGGCACCAAGAGGGCACTACCCCAGGCAAACTACCAGGCCTGGTTACCAAGCAAGGTATGGCTTTCATTATTAACTGACATGCGAAAGCTAATCTCTTGTGAGTTTGATAAGTGTGAATGAATCCCTGGAATCTGTATCTTCACAGTAACTGCTAAAATTTAGTTTTCTAACCTGGTGAGGTTGAGAACCAACCCTGGAAGGTGGTGGCATTGTACACAGCACTCATGCTACACATGCCTGTTTGAAAGGTCAGTGCAGTTAATTACGAGAGTTCACATTACTAAAATATAGTGATACTTTAAATCAAACTGACTCATTCGTAACACAAATTTCATATAGCAATGTCTACTTTACAAATATTAATAAAAGAGGACCTTTGTGTCATGCTTAATTTTTTGGTAATCCACCTGCTTAACTGAGCGTGATCCTTGCTGAAGGGTGGTTCCATCTGAAGATCCAATTCTGCTTTACACTGAGAATATAATGTTCTAAATACTTCAATGAGGACATCTTCTAGAATTACAGGTCCTAAAATTAATATACATATTAAAGACAATAATTAATATTACAAATCATGATTATCTACAAATTGGCACAATTAAAGTAT
Organism: Mesoplodon mirus; assembly: GCF_964341445.2. Lineage (NCBI taxonomy): Eukaryota > Metazoa > Chordata > Mammalia > Artiodactyla > Ziphiidae > Mesoplodon > Mesoplodon mirus. Next base: position 98,059,039 of record NC_138986.1, on the reverse strand, counting down.
GCTTTAAAACAGGTATTTTGAAAAAATAATGTTTTTTCCAGAAATGAAACTAAACTTCACATCCTGAGAGGCTAAGAGTAAAATAGTAAATAACTGAACAAATGTTTATTTAACTATATAGGTTGACTTAATAAATTATAAAACCAGGGAAACTGGTTTTGCCAGTTAATAGCTCTATTAGCTTGGACAAGTTATTTAACTTCTTTGAGCTTTGGTTTCTTCATGCAGAATGAGGATAATAGCAAACTTATGGGACTATCAGTGTAAGGGTCAGGAAAAATTCTGTAAGATGGGCAGCATGGTTCCCAGAATATAATGAGTACTCAATGAATGTAACTTATATTACTATTATTAATTAAAATAATACAAAAGTGCACAAGGCTAAACTTTACTGCTATAAGAGACGCCAATCTCCTCAGAAAACTTCCTGAACTTCCATCTATTACCACGTAATAGAGCCACTCGTACAACTCAAGTTATTTTTATATTTAAATTGTTTCATTTTTCTTTTAAGAGTTGGTGAGAGAACTTATGCATATTTGCTAAAACTTCTGCACATAATTTAATAAAACTACATACTTTATTATTTCACTTTATCGTTGCTAATATAGTTTCAGTTTTTCTTAATTTCTGTCCCAGGTGCTGTAACTATCTTCCCAAGAGATCTAGTATATAAGAAGTACACAGTGAAGAAAGGGAAAACACATAAAACAAAGGGGATGTGGGGAAGAAGGTTGAGGGGTATGACGAAAATATTTTCACTCAAATCCTTGAATTCTGTCAACTGTAAGATAGTCATGACAGATGATCAGTGTTTCGATTTCAGTACCTTAATCAGGATTAAGAGGGGCTTAGATAGCACCTTTAAGGTGACTCCTCTGCTACCTACATAGTACAGGGTACACATATGATAACATACCAGCTGAATGTACATCTGTATCTTCTTAATGTTCTAGAGTGAATTTTAGGTAAGGAATTGTTGAGAACCTGTATTTAAAGGCCACCTCAAAATATAGAAATTTTTCTAAGTAATGACTTTGTCTTATTTTTATCATGAAGCAATACAAAACAACCGCATATGATCTTATGCCCTAGGATAGTTAGGATAGTATATATTACCTAGCTCAGGTTTGTCCAGTAAACTGATTAAAATACGAAAAGGTTTTAGATCCTGCATTAAAGTGCTCTCTTCTCCAAATCCATTCACTTGTAAGATCCCCACCATTGCCTTCAAAGAAGAAAAAGTACATTAGTCATTTAAGTAAACAAATTCAAAGATTTTTTCTTAAGAAAAATATTTTTATATACAACCATATGTAAACAGAGATTTACATCTCCTATTGCTTTTCTGAAGTTCTTTTGCTGAAGTTGGCTTTTTTCCTCTGCTAGGGGGAAAAGAAAAGTTATATTCATTTATCTTGACAGAAGAAGAAAGGGCTTAACTTTTCCACCTTTTTTTCTAGATAAAATGTAAAGAAAATCTAGAAAAATAAATTTATGAATTATTTGATTTCCTAAAAGATAAAAATGTTCCTCTTGACTGTCAACATGCCCCAAACTATCACTCGTTATCATGGCAGCATCTACTATTATGCAATTATTTTCTCATTAGTAACTCAAAACTGTATTCTTATAACCTCACTTATTTCAAACTGTTTCAGATACCGTGTACTCTCTCAGTTTAAGATAGCTTGAATAAATTTAATTGAAGTAAAAATAATATGAAATAAGCCTATAGATCATTTTAATATTTCCATTACAAAAGTAGTTTTAACATTTAAATTCTTGTTGTAACCCAAATTTCCCTGGAATTTCAGAGTAAATAACACAGGTCCTGGCTCATTTTTGGAAGAGCTCCAACTTCCATAGGGCAGACAGGTGAGAAGCTGCAACTACGTTGTGATGAACTCATGAAAACAAAGTAAATGAAGAAAAGGATCTCAGGACTTACACAGAAGTGAGTCTAGCTTACCATTACTTACTTATGTTATTGCAGCCATTTGCTTGTTTACAGTCATTCTTAGGAAGTTTGTGAGTCTTGTCTCCACCCCTTCAACTGTAAATTAATTCATTTAAGGCAGGACTTTGTCTTATTTGTTATTTGTTGAGTAACTACAGTGGTCACGGAGTAACCAAAAAATAAAATGAAAGCATCCATTACCTGAACCAACAATTCTTTTGAAAAGGTAGTGAAATAGTAAGTAGCGTGTTCTTCGGGATTGCTGTGTCTTGTGCTTCTGGGTCCTGTGATAGCACCGTTGTTATCAAAACCTCCATGGAAACAAATTGTAAAATAAATTAAAATGGAATTCTTAAAATTGTTGTTCACTAAATACCAAAACAGCAAATATCTCAAAAACAGCACTAAACACTTACCAATTAGTAGCCCAATCAATGTCAGCAAGAGAGATCATTTTAGATAGTTTAATAAAGGGAAACCAATTCAATACATAAGTGAGTATCATAGTAAACTTCCAGAATTATCTTGGTTTTTTTCAAACAGTGAAAGGACTGAAGATTCAGAAAATCCCAAATAAGTTATATTGTGTCTTCTCACTCTAGGCAGTGAAGAGTTGTGAAGACAGGCCAAACACTCACAAAAAGTATGGAAGAACAAAGTGTACACAATATTTTACTGTCTGAGTGGGAGACAGGTACCATTTGTGGGACAGGAGTACTAGTCCTGATTCCTTTCAAGTTCTGGATATTATGTCATTATTTTAATTATGAATTTATCCTTCTTTGTCTACATACATAGAGTATAACAGCCTCAATTTATAAGGGGAAAAAAATCTTGTCAAAGGGAAGATGACCTATAGATTAAAACAGCTTCTTCAACTAAGAAGCTTTTGAGATTTCTTCATACCATACACAACTCATACTGTCTTTATTTTTATTGTCTATTTAAGTAAACTTTTAGTTTCTTAATTTAGGACATACATAAACTTGATAATACTTATGTATGGAACATTTCCCTTCATCCTTTCCTGGCTAAGACCACACATATCAAACACTTACCGAGAAGCCAGGCATAAAGTCTTCGGTTCAGGGACATATCCCTCCTTAATACTACGTGCAGGGCTGCTGACAAGATCCTTATCATGTCTGGTCGAGTGGCCTGCAACAGTTGGGAATGTGGTTGTACTTAATCACATACAAAAATATATTACTTTCTTTCCTCTTTAAAAAAACAATACCTCACAATACATTCAGAACCTGAGGGTTTATGAGGTACTTTCATACAACATCATCTCATTTGATCTTTCAAACACAGGAATTATTACTGCCATGTTACAGATTAGGAAACGGAAAAGCTGGATAACACAGCTATTTAACTGCATAGCTAAAACTATAACTGAAATAGTTTAACCTCCATTTTACATTCTTTATCCTATCCAATATTAGCAAAATCTGTCAGAAACAAAGAAATTGGAGCCAGAAGGGGCAGACACAAGAAAATAATATGCCTTTAGCCTTTCACATTCATAGTGGTGTCAACTGACTAGAAAGAAACTCTTCAGAAGTTCACTATCTTCATCAATTCCAAGTCTTTCATTTCTTGTTCTTTTTAAAATTTTTATCCTGTAGTATTTCAAACACGGAGAAATCCAGAAAACAATATAATGAACCCTTTTTGGAACCATCACCCAGCTTTAACAAATCTTAATTTCTTTTTTTCATTTTACTCCAGGTCTTTTAAAGAGAAATAATTCACTTTTTTCTTTGCCTCTTTCCTAATAGCCTTAATTAGATGTTTAAAATATGATTTACTAAAGGAGATCTGGTTTTAGCTAAAAGGGTTCAAGTTAAAAGGAAAGCAGTTAATTAAATGGCTGTCAATTTTAAGAATATTACTAGATAATCACTTTAGAATAGAATTTTGGAATTTGAGCATTAGAAGGTATGGTAGAAATCACCTAGTCTCACAACTACTTTAGAATAAAGGACCAGAGCCTCACAGGGCCTAAGTACTTAAATGCCTTGTTGGTGTCCAGCTGATAGAGAATGCACCTCTCCTTAATCAGACTACCCAACTTTTTACTACACCATGCTTTTTGACAGACAGTATTAGAAAGGAATTCACCCAACCTGCTTATTTTAAAGGAATCTTAGAGAAATAATTGACATGTTACAGAACACAGATCATCAACAGCTGCCAAAATATGGTCACTCATCTGAACACAGATGTCTTCTATTCATCTAAGCAATTCTCAAATGGTGGTTCCCAAACTCCTGGGGATCTCTAGGAGCCTTTCAGGAGGACCACAAGGTAAAAAAAAAAAAAAAAAAAAAAAAAATTTATAAAACAATACTAAGATGTTATTTGCCTTTTTTGATGTGTTAACATTCGCTCTGATCATGCAATACTGGGTAAAACTGCTGGCATCTTAACACAAAAAGAAGCAGTACCAGCAGTGGCATCCACTGTACTTGTAGTCATTGTATTTTTTTTTACTGTTAAGTATTTACAGTAAAAGTCAAAAACAAGAAAAGAAAAAACAGTCAGTTTCACTTAAGAATGTTGATTAAACAGCAAACATTTAATTAAATACTGACTCTTGAGTACCTGTCTTTTAATATTCTGTGTAATGAAAGGAGTATACATAAAGCACTCCGACTGTAAACTGAAGCACGATGGATGTCTCGAGGAAAAGCACTTGTGTGACCATTTGAATTGTGAGGTGAACTGCCAGCTTTTTGTCACAGAATACCACTTTTACCTGAAAGAATGACTGATATGATCTATGACTATTCAGGCTTGGACACCTGGCAGACATTTTCTCAAAAATAAACAAAGTGAGCCTGTCACTTCAAGGGAAAACAATTAATATTCATTGTTACAAATAATAAAATTTGAGCTTCCAAGAGAAAATTAGAATTTTGGAAAATTTGTATTTGGCTTGAAATTATATTGAACTGAACTGAACTGGCTTGAAAGCTTCCCAGTACCTAACAAACTTTACTGATGAGATCAGTGGTGATACTAGTGAATGTGATTGTTGTTGTGTTAAAGCTTGGGAGATATGCATAATTCAGTAAAACAACACTTTCCAAACAACCAATCATGATGTTACAAAAGCATGTATGGGTAAAAGATCTATTCAAAGTGCAAGACAGACCAGTGGATTTTTTTTTTTTTTTTTTTTGCGGTATGCAGGCCTCTCACTGTTGTGGTCTCTCCCGTTGTGGAGCACAGGCTCCGGACGCGCAGGCTCAGCTGCCATGGCTCACGGGCCCAGCCGCTCCGCGGCATGTGGGATCTTCCCGGAACTGGGCACGAACCCGTGTCTCCTGCATCAGCAGGCGGACTCTCAACCACTGTGCCACCAGGGAACCCCAGACCAGTGGATTTTAATGAAACACACTATGAAAAGTTCATTGATATGGTTTTAGACTTCATATTACAACTAATTTTTAAAAAAACTATAAATGTTGAGTTTTGGTGTAGTAGCAAAGAAAAATATACTATATTAGCAAAAAAGACTATTGAAATACTCCTTCCTTTTCCAACTAGTATCTGTGTGAGATCAAATTTTATCCATATACTTCAATCAAAAGAAAAAAATCACAACAGAGTGAATGCTGAAGTAGATACGAGCATTCTGCTTTCTACTATTAGACCAGACGTTAAAGAGATTTTCAAAAAATATAAAACAATGCTAATCTACTAATTTTTTTAATGTGTGGGAAAATACTCTCATAAAATATTATTTGTACTCATGTGATAACTTTGTTATTGTTATTTTAAATGATTAGTAAATATTTTAAAATTTGTAAGTTTTAATTTATAATATGATAAACATAGATAGATCTAACCTACATAAGCAAAAGAATTTTTAGGATCCTCAATATTTTTAAAGAGTGTAATGGGGTCCTGAAACCAAAGAACTGCTGATCTACCTATTTAACCTCAGATATGTAGGTCACAGATATTGTCACAAGATATGAAAAGTACTAATGTCTTCCAATCTTATTTTGAGAGAAAAACTTACTTTCCTAAGAAAGTAAGAAGTCACTTCTTGATTACTACTGACATCACTACGTATTGCTAATATGGAAAAAAATTCTATTATAATCTCAATTAAAGGTCTAACTTCTAGAGATTAGGGTCAACTTTCCATACAATTAATAAAGAGAGTCTAATAAACTTGTAAAGTGCTAACACCCCTAACAGCAATCACTCTTTTTGGGATAAGGTAATGAAGGCTCTCTTAAATTACCATTACAATCAATACTTGTTATGAGTTTATTACATGCAGGACATGGAAAGGAGGAAAGTGGGGAACAAAGATTACTCTGTCATGATCCTTTGATCCTTTTTCTCAGGTAATCTAACAATATGGTATAGTAATGGGGGGGAAGAGTATTAGAATTTGTCTGGGTGGAGTATGCACTTTAAAAAAAACATATTCAACACAGCTATTGTTTTCATAATACAAATTATAGAAGGAAGGCAGAGAAAATCCTGGTTGGTAGGGATAAAGAGGTGGTAGAGTAAGAAAGTACTGAAAGAAGCTCAGGCTGAAAAAAGGTTGAGAAGTACTGGTCTAGTGAGATTACATTGTTCTTCTCAATTTAAGTCTACCATGACTTAATTTTTTAGATCTTGCTGAATCATCTATCAGTATACTGAAGGAATAATAGCGTTGAAAGTTTGAAAGGGAAGAAAGCAATGGGAATGTTTAAGAGTAAAGGTTAATACGTTTTTTTAAATAAACATTTTAGGCTTTTGAGCCACATATATTTCTTTGCCATAATCTCCTTTGTTTTCCCTTTCTTTCTTTCTTTCTCTCTCTCTCTCTCTCTTTCACATCTGTATTGGAGTATAATTGCTTTACAATGGTGTGTTAGTTTCTGCTTTATAACAAAGTGAATCAGTTATACATATACACATGTTCCCATATCACTTCCCTCTTGCGTCTCCCTCCCTCCCACCCTCCCTATCCCACCCCTCTGGTGGTCACAAAGCACCAAGCTGATCTCCCTGTGCTATGCGGCTGCTTCCCACTAGCTATCTATCTTATGTTTGGTAGTGTATATATGTCCATGCCACTCTCTCACTTTGTCACAGCTTACCCTTCCCCCTCCCCATATCCTCAAGTCCATTTTCTAGTAGGTCTGTGTCTTTATTCCTGTCTTGCCCCTAGGTTCTTCATGACATTTTTTTTCTTAGATTCCATATATATGTGTTAGCATACGATATTTGTTTTTCTCTTCCTGACTTAACTTCACTCTGTATGACAGACTCCAGGTCCATCCACCTCACTACAAATAACTCAATTTTGATTCTTTTTATGGCTGAGTAATATTCCATTGTATATATGTGCCACATCTTCTTTATCCATTCATCTGTTGATGGTCACTTAGGTTGCTTCCATGTCCTGGCTATTGTAAATAGAGCTGCAATGAACATTTTGGTACATGACTCTTTTTGAATTATGGTTTTCTCAGGGATATGCCCAGTAGTGGGATTGCTGAGTCATATGGTAGTTCTATTTGTAGTTTTTTAAGGAACTTCCATACTGTTCTCCATAGTGGCTGTATCCATTTACATTCCCACCAACAGTGCAAGAGGGTTCCCTTTTCTCCACACCCTCTCCAGCATTTATTGTCTGTAGATTTTTTGATGATCGCCGATTCTGACTGGTGTGAGATGATATCTCATTGTAGTTTTGATTTGCATTTCTCTAATGATTAACGATATTAAGCATTCTTTCATGTGTTTGTTGGCAATCTGTATATCTTCTATGGAGAAATGTCTATTTAGGTCTTCTGTCCACTTTTGGATTGGGTTGTTTTTTTGATATTGAGCTGCATGAGCTGCTTGTAAATTTTGGAGATTAATCCTTTGTCAGTTGCTTCATTTGCAAATATTTTCTCCCATTCTGAGGGTTGTCTTTTGGTCTTGTTTAGGGTTTCCTTTGCTGTGCGAAAGCTCTGAAGTTTCATTAGGTCCCATTTGTTTATGTTTGTTTTTATTTTCATTTCTCTAGGAGGTGGGTCACGAAGGATCTTGCTGTGATTTATGTCACAGAGTGTTCTATGTTTTCCTCTAAGAGTTTGATAGTGTCTGGCCTTACATTTAGGCCTTTAATCCATTTTGAGCTTATTTTTGTGTATGGTGTTAGGGAGTGATCTAGTCTCATACTTTTACATGTACCTGTCCAGTTTTCCCAACACCACTTATTGAAGAGACTGTCCTTTCTCCACTGTACATTCCTGCTTCCTTTATCAAAGATAAGGTGACCATATGTGCATGGGTTTATCTCTGGGCTTTCTATCCTGTTCCATTGATCTATATTTCTGTTTTTGTGCCAGTACCATACTGTCTTGATTACTGTAGCTTTGTAGTATAGTCTGAAGTCAGGGAGCCTGATTCCTCCAGCTCCATTTTTCATTCTCAAGGTTGCTTTGGCTATTTGGGGTCTTTTGTGTTTCTATACAAATTGTGAAATTTTTTGTTCCAGTTCTGTGAAAAATACCAGTGGTAGTTTGATAGGGATTGCATTGAGTCTGTAGATTGCTTTGGGTAGTAGAGTCATTTTCACAATGTTGATTCTTCCAATCCAAGAACGTGGTATATATCTCCATCTATTTGTATCATCTTTAATTTCTTTCATCAGTGTCTTATAATTTTCTGCATACAGGTTTTTTGTCTCCTTAGGTAGGTTTATTCCTAGATATTTTATTCTTTTTGTTGCAATGGTAAATGGGAGTGTTTTCACTTTCAGATTTTTCATCATTAGTGTATAGGAATGCCAGAGATTTCTGTGCATTAATTTTGTATCCTGCTACTTTACCAAATTCATTGATTTGCTCTAGTACTTTTCTGGTAGCATCTTTAGGATTCTCTATGTACAGTATCATGTCATTTGCAAACAGTGACAGCTTTACTTCTTCTTTTCCAATTTGGATTCCTTTTATTTCTTTTTCTTCTCTGATTGCTGTGGCTAAAACTTCCAAAACTGTGTTGAATAATAGTGGTGAGTGTGGGCAACCTTGTCTTGTTCCTGATCTTAGTGGAAATGGTTTCAGTTTTTCACCACGGAGGATGACATTGGCTGTGGGTTTTTCATATATGGCCTTTATTATGTTGAGGAAAGTTCCCTCTATGCCTACTTTCTGGAGGGTTTTTATCATAAATGGTTGTTGAATTTTGTCAAAAGCTTTCCATCAATTGAGACGATCATATGGTTTTTCTCCTTCAATTTGTTAATATGGTGTATCACATTGATTGATTTGCATATACTGAAGAATCCTTGCATTCCTGGGATAAACCCCACTTGATCATGGTGTATGATCCTCTTAATGTGCTGTTGGATTCTGTTTGTTAGTATTTTGTTGAGGATTTTGCATCTATGTTCATCAGTCATATTGGCCTGTAGTTTTCTTTCTTTGTGACATCTTTGTCTGGTTTTGGTATCAGGGTGATGGTGGCCTCGTGGAATGAGTTTGGGAGTGTTCCTCTCTCTGTTATATTTTGGAAGAGTTTGAGAAGGATAGATGTTAGCTCTTCTCTAAACGTTTGATAGAATTCGCCTGTGAAGCCATCGTAAAAAATCATTCTTACCTTGCGGGCTGCTTGCACACCTCTCTACTGGTAAGTTCAGACTACACTAATATGCCCCAGCAGCCGTTTCTGTGAAAAGCCAGAGGCAGAATAAAGGCTCTTGGCTTAAGGATGGCAAGTCTTAAAATAGAAATGGGGTGGTTTATGTCCCACCCCTATAAATATACTGTTCCTATTACTAGGGAACAGTATAGGCAATGAAGTATAAGATTCTTCAATTATTAATAACTCAATTTCAACCTGAATAAAGTAATAAAGAAAAATTTGAGCATGGCCAATCATAATGAAAATTCACTGGTTATCTACTAACCACAGCTCTTACAAAATCCCAAATAATAGTCTTTTTTGCTAATGACATTTTAGAAACAAACTTACTTTTCCGAGGTAAAAGTTTTCCATTTCTTATTACATTTGTTAGGTATGTAGTTCCACCATTCTGAATACTTACACATTGGTGCTCTAAATTGCTCATCAGAATTTAGAACTCAGAAGAATTTAGATCACTTCCTTAAAAAATGAGGATAGTGATTAAATTAAGTTCCAGCTTCATTTACGATTTAAGTGAGCTATTCTCATCTGTCATGAAGTACTGTTGACCCATGAACAAAGAGGGGGTTAAGAGTGTCGACAGTTAATGGAAAATCCAAGCATAATTTCAGTTGGCCCTCCATATCTGCAGTTCCATATCCTAGGATTCAAAAACCATGGATTCTGTAGTACTGTAGTATTTACTACTGAAAAAAAATCTGCATATAAGTGGACCTGTGCAGTTCAAACCCTTGTTCAAATTTCAACTGTACTAGAGAATGTCAGAGTAACTAAATATTTAGCTTTCAAATTACAGCCAACTCTGCTAAGACATACATCCCCCAAATCACCAAACCAAGAAAAGATGACATTAGGACAGAGATAACAGCTAGGTAGAAGGCCTGGGTCTCAGAGTCTTGGCTTACTCACAGCTAGCAATGAATAACAGTACCTCTTGCTTTTTAAAGGTTAAAACTTTTTTTTTAAAGGTATGAAATAATCTATTTCATTCTTCATATTCTTATCAAAATCAATAAATCTTATTTTCCCCAAAATTTCACAAATTCCACTCCTTAAAAAGGGAACTTGTTTTCTATGTACTTACTGGTTTATAAAATAAAAGAATCCAACTTAAATCCAATTTTAAAAATAACTACACATTAGGAATCTATGAATTTCAAAAGAATGCCTTATGTTGATATTGGTATTACTGTTTTACCTGACTCATGTGGAATGGAAAACAGAAGAGTATGAGGTCCAGTGTGCTTCTCTGTACCAGTACACTTGAATCCTGCACCGAAGTGCTTACTGCTTCTACCTAAAATAAGAGAGTTTTTAGTATCTATTGTGTATTACCCTGGGAAATAGTTACCATGAAAATGTAACAATGCTTCATTTTCCTCAAAAAATAGAAGAATGCTTCCAAGTTTCTTTTATCACTAATTACACATTTTTACATTGTTTTGAATACGTAAATATAATAGTTTAAAATTAAGGAGCACAAAAGAGTACACAGCCAAAAGGTTCTCCCCCATCTGTTTCCAGCCACCCAGTTTTATTTGTGTAAACAATCAAGACTACCAGCGAATACTTTCTGCAAATATAAGTAAATAAAAACATGCATGCATAATCCCAAACTCTGCCTTTTTCATTTAACAACATACTCTGAAGAGCTTTCCTTCACAATACATAAAGAGCTTAATTTTTTATATCCAAAGAAATACTTCCTTTCATAGATGAATCCTAATTTATTTAACTAGGCTCCTAATGATGGACATTTATACTGCTTACAACCATTTACTATTGTAAATAATGTTGCAATATACTTACATAATATACAAGCACACCTATAGGATAAATCTTTCAAAGCAGAATTGCCAGATATTGTGATATACGCAGTTGCAATTTAAATAGTAAATTTTATTTAGTAATAGTAAATTAAATAAAATTTGTCTTAAGGTTATGTATATTTATATTCTCAACAGCTCTGTGTGACAATTTGTTTTTCCGTGTTAACCCACACGTTTTTTTTTTGCCAATCTGATATATGAAAATGGGTATCTTCATACAGTTTAAATTTTTATTTCTCTTCTTATAAATAACACTGAGAATTTTTTCATACCTTTGAATTATTTTTATTTCCTTACGTTAAGTTTCTGTTCAAATCAATTTTTCTACTTGACTGTTAATATTTACTTATTTATTTACGTAGCTCTTTGAATAATAAGGAGGTTAGTCCTTTGACTGTGATGTATTATAAACAGTTTTCCAATTATGACACTTGTTTTTTAAAGAAATTTTAAAAAATGACTTCTTTAAAACTTCCATTAAGTCATTAAAAGGAAATGTAACAATACATTTGGAAAATAGTTTGGTAATTTCTTATAACCTTAAAACATATATTAGGAGCAAATATAAAAGTAGATCTGTTTGAGCTTAGATTAGACACAATTTCTTAGATAATATCTAACACCAAAAGCACAAATGACAAAAAAGAAAACAGATAAATTGGATTTGATCAAAATTAAAATTTTTGTGCTTCAAAGGACACAATCAAGAAAGTGAGAAGACAATGGAATGGGAGAAAATATTTTTAAATCATATATATGATAAGAATTTAATATCCAAAATGTATAGAGAACTCCTACAACATAACAACAAAAAGAGAAATAAACCAAGTTAAATAATGGGCAAAGAATTTGAACAGACATTTCTCCAAAGATTTAAAGATGGCCAATAACCACAAATATGTTCAACATCATTAGTCATTAGGGAAATGCAAATCAAAACCACAATGAGATAACACTTCACACCCATTAGGATGGCTATAATAAAAAAGACAGACAATAACAAGTATTGAAATGGATGTAGAGAAAAGGGAACCCTCGTATATTGCTAATTGGAATGTAAATCGGTACAGTAACTTTGGAAAACAGTTTGCCAGTTCCTCAAAAAGTTAAACACAGTTACCATATGACCCAGTAATCCCACTGTTAGGTGTATACCTAGAAGATACAAAAACTTATGTCTACACAAAAACTTATACATGAACGTTCATAAAGAATTATTCCTTAATAGCTAAAAAGGAGAAGTAACCCAAACTGTAATCAACTGAATGATGGATAAATAAAATGTGTTATATCCATACAATAGAATATTAATCAGCCATTAAAAGGAATGAAGTACATGCTTCAATATGAACAAATCTTGAAAATATTATGGTAAGTGAAAGAAGCTATTCATAAAAGACTACATATTATATATTTCATTCATATGAAATGTCCAGAATAGGCAAATCTACAGAAACAGAAAATAGACAGTGGTTGCTAGGGACAGGAGTGAGGGAAAATGTGATGTGATTAATGGGTACAGATGGGGTTTCTTTCTGGGGTGACAAAATGTTCTCAAATTAGTGGTGATCATTGTACAACTCTGTGAATATACTAAAAACCACTGAACTGTTCAATTCAAAAGCATAAATTTCATGGTATGTGAATTATATCTCAATAAAGCTGTTATAAAAAAAAGTTAAACATATATTTACCTTATAAAGCAGGAGTCCCATACCTAGGTATTTCCCAAGAAATAAGAATATATGTCTGGATAAAGAAGATGTGGTACATATATACAATAGAATATTACTCAGCCATTAAAGAGAATGAAATAATGCCATTTGCAGCAACATGGATGGACCTAGAGATTATCATACTAAGTGAAGTAAGTCAGACAGACAAAGACAAGTATCATATGATATTGCTTATATAAGGAATATTAAAAAAAAGATACAAATGAACTTATTTACAAAACAGAAACAGACTCACAGACTTAAAAAACAAACTTATGGTTACCAAAGGGGGAAGATGGGGGAAGGGATAAATTAGGAGGTTGGGATTAACACATACACACTACTGTATTTAAAACAGATAACCAACAAAGACCTACTGTATAGCACAGGGAACTCTACTCAATATTCTGTAATAATCTAAATGGGAAAAGAATTTGAAAAAGAATAGATATATGTATATATATAACTGAATCATGTTGCTGTGCACTTGAGACTAACATTATAAATCAACTATATTCTAATATAAAATAAAAATTAAAAAAAAGAGGGACTTCCCTGGTGGTCCAGTGGTTAAGAATCTGCCTTCCAGTGCAGGGGACGCAGGTTCGATCCCTGGTCGGGGAACTAAGATCCCACATGCTGCGGGGTAACTAAGCCTGCAGCCTCTAGAGTCTGTGCGCCACACCTAGAGAGGCTGCGTGCCTCAACTACTGAGCCCACGTGCTCTGGAGCCCGTGCATCACAACTAGAGAGAACACACCCTGCAACTATTGAGCCCATGCGCTCTAGAGCCTGAGTGCCACAGCTGGAGAGAAGCCCGCGCGCCGCAACAAAAGACTGCGTGTGCCACAACCAAGACCCAATGCAGCCAAATAAATAAATAAATAAATAAATATGAAAAAAAGAGAAATAGTTGTAAATGGAAAAGAAATGAACATATGTCTATATAAATAACTGTATGAAAATGTTTATATTAGTTTTATTCATAACTGCCCCAAACTGGAAAGAACTCAAATGTTCATTAATCAGTGAATGAATAAACAAACTATGGTATATTCATACAATACTACACAGCAATATAAAAGAACAGACTATTGATACATGCAAAAACATGGATGATTCTCAAACACATTGTACAAAGTGAAAGAAACCAGACAACAGCTAACACTGCAGGATTCTATTATGTAACGTTCTGCAAAAAGCACAATCTATAGGAATAGAAAATAGATCATTGTTTACAAGGACTTGGGAGTGTAGGGGAATGAGAGTGACTACGAAGGGACAGAAAAGAACTTTTTGGGGTGATGTAAATGTTCTCTATCTTGATTTTATAGTATGTATATGTGTATATAGTATGTATAGTATACTATAGTATGTATAGTATGTGTGAATTTGACAAATGACTGTATGTATTTGTCAAATTCATACAACTGTACACATGAGTTAATTTCAGTGCATGTTAATTACACTTTAATACATATAACCAAAAATCTGTATAAAACTCTGTCATTTCATAATCATATGGGGAAAAAGTAAAGGATGATTAATCACAACCTTTTTTTTTAAACATTTCGAAATGACCCTTAAGGGATTCTGTGTTTGTCACTCCTTGCTCATGTTAAGATAGAGCACTCTACAGAGATAAAAGGTTTCCTTCTGCTCTTAATTTTGAAGTTAAAAAGTATAAGCAAACAATCAATGTGAATGTTTTCAACTATCTTTCACTATCTGCTTTAGTAATACATTATTTTGCATAAAGCCCATACAGAATCTGGCTATCACTTTGTCTAAAATCTGTCTTTCCTATAAAGAAATCTATGATCCAACAGAAGGTACACTTCGGGATAATATAATGTGGCTATGTTAACAATGGTCTAATCAGTTAGCAAGATGGTAATAAAGACCATTTATTTGCTTGAATAACAGATAATAAAGATAACATATAAATAACAATTCCTTTTCCATGAAAAAAAATTTGTAGGTTTTCAAAAAAATAATTAGCGACTATTTTGGTCTTTAAGTTTCCTTGATGAAAAATGTAAGCTCCATGAAAACAGGAACTTCATTCGTGGCACGATTCTCAATATCTGGAATTTTGTGTCTGGCTATAAAGAAGTATGAGTTAAATGAGCAACCACATGTATACCTACCATTAGCTCAATATCACTGCCAATTATATAAAGCTGATCTTCCATGGAAAGCTTCCTGTTCAAATGGGCGAGAACATACGTGATTCCAGGTAAACGCACAGCAGGACTGGTTAGAAGACTACCCCAGAGGGCACTGTAGAATGCCGACTGGTCCACTGCAGTAGCAACCTTCTCCAATAATGTGTTTGTTCTGAGGTACAAAATAAAGTGGTCGAAAAAGGGAAATATTTAGTTTCATGATGTTAAACACAAATCTTTATCCTGTCCCAGAACGTACGAAAGCATTCCTGCCGTAGTCATATGTTCCACACATGGGAAGAAGCATACACGTCAGAGTCAGAGAACTGAGTGCAAGTCCTGGCTCTCCCAATTACTAGCTGTGTAATCTGGGGAAATCACCTAGTCTTTCTTCAGTTCAGTTTCCTCATCCGTAAAATGAAGATGACAACAAAAACACCACCACCAGTCCCATCTGCCTCAGTGGGTTGTTGAACCCACATACGTTATAGTTAATAATAATCCTATGGCAGAACATATCTTCTGTTGATTTTCTACAAAATTGTAAAGGCTATTTCTAAATATTTCCTTCTCTTTGAAATCACATTATGTAATTCACTATTTCAATGAATTATCCTATGAAAAAATCAGAGATGCATTATTGCTTTATTAAGAACTGCATTTAAAGAGTAATTACCTTTCATTTGTTTTAAACATAAGGTAAACAATGCAATACACAAAAATTATTACATTGCTGTATAGCAGATTCAGAATCAAGAGAATCTGATGACGAGTTCTACTGTTAACTTACTATGTGATTTAATACTAACACTGTAATCCCGTCTAGCCTCAATTTACCTATGCATTAAAAGAACATGTTTTCATATCATTTTATAGAACTTGTGTGAAATAACTGGCAAAACGTATTGCTATGGTCTGAATGTTTATGTCCCCTGAAAATTTATACATTAAAACCCTGATCCCCCAAAGTGATGGTATTAGAATGCGGAACCTTTGGGAGGTGCTTAAGTCATGAGGGTGGAGCTCTCATGCATGAGATTAGTGTTCTTATGAAAGAAATACCACCAGAGCTCCAAAGTCCCTTCCAGTAGATGAGGATATAGGGAAAAGGCTCCAGCTATGAACCAGGCAGAAGGCTCTCATCAGAGCATGGTCATGTTGGCACCTTGATTTTGGACTCCTAGCCTCAAGAACTGTGAGAAATAAATTTCTGAACTTTTGCATTTCTGAATATTTCTAAATTTCTGAAAATAAATTTCTACCTAGTCTGTGGTATTTTGTTACAACAGCCCAAAAGACTACGGCACATAACAAGATTAAATCATAGAAATACCACAGTCATGAAGATCATTATTCAATTTCTACATTAAATTTTTAATTATAACTAGCAGATTTATAAAATGGTATTCATTGTATGCTTCCCTTAGGAGAATTAATAAAACAATTTAAAACAAGACTGATTTATAAACTTAATAAAATAATCTCATATTGTGTTTCTAAAATTTTAAGCAAGTAAGTAAAAAAGTTAATAAAAGTAAATGATAAGTTTTGAGGACTAAAGTATTTTTTCTCAAAGTAGTTTATAAGAGTAATCCAATATTTTCAGGATTAGATTCTTACAGCATTATGGGAGCAGATGAAATACAATAAAAGAGTAGCTGGTCAATGCACTGGAATAAATTATTTAAATTTAAATCATTACGTGTACTCATAAAGAAAGTTTGGCATTTTCTTTTCATGCCACCTTAATTCATAATTTCCTTTTTGGTAAGAATATCAGTAACAGAGATACTAAAGATACTTAACGTTACCCTGCATTGTCTACCACTATTAACTTCCAAAGAAATAATAGGCTCCAAAACAGATCAAATCATTTTCTTTGAAGAGTTAAAATATCAAGAGTATCATGTCAATATGTTGGTGCTAGGCTATTTTCCACCATTAACAATTTAAAAATTGATGGTACATGGCCCCATTTCCCATTCTTTTTATTAATTTAAATGTCCTATCTATTGTACAATTATTTTAAATTATGGGTCACAAATTTTTGAGTGATTTTTATGTGCTAGACACTAGACTAAGTGATATTGAAATATTATAGTAACACAATGAAATAGGTTATGCTTTTTTATACATGAGAAAACTCAATAAAGTTGAGAAATGTTGAAAAAGCTTTCCTAAGCTCACACAGTATCTGTCAAACTAGGATTTGAACCCAGTCCATCTACCTTCCAAGTCTGTGCTCTTATTACTCAGCTAAATTTTCAGTGTGATACACAAACTAGACACACTACAATAATTTTTTTGCTATAAAAATCTTCAGGTGATAGACTGAGGTGTCAAGAATAATTAGCTTTTGTGATGTTAATATTACTGATTTAAGGATGCTTGCTGACAAATCCATGGCTTTGATTACTTAGCTGCAGCAATAACAGTACTATCATACCTCTCATAGTACTCTGATCCTTCTTCTAAGCCAGGAAGAATACCAGTTAGCAATCCTTGCAGACCAGGCTTCAGTGTTTTACCCAAAGGCAGATAATATATCTCATACAAACTTAGCAATGTTGGTTTCACCGACATGGCAGCATTTGCAAGAAGAGGAAATAGTCCAGAACTGTTTTAAAAAATAAAAATAAAAGTGGGGGATAAAATAACTATAAAATATTAATTCATATGTACCAACATGTGTGTATAAATCTTTTTAAAATGAAATAATGTTATACTGCTCAGCTTAAAATGGTATCCTGTATAGTGGTGCCTTCTATATCCATTAAACCAACCCAGGTCTCTCACCTGAGCTTCATACTCATAAACCCAGTGTCCACCTAGCTGTTTCACAAAGCCTTCAAATTTCACGATTCGTAAACAGAGTTCCCTCTCTCCCCCTGCCCCAAATCCTGATCCTTCCCCTGTAATTTCCATTTCAAAATATGGCATCAGCATCCATCTGGTTGACCAAAAGCTATACATCTTGGAGTGATCCTTGACCCTTTTAAAAAAATCTACTTCAAATCGGAATCAATTACTAAGTTTTCTCTCCAAGCCATTCTCCTAGATATTTTTTGAATATAATAAATTCTCTCCATCTCCATCAGATAGCTCCTTAGAACAGACCACCAAGATATCTCAATCATCATCTCTCAATCATCATGTCTTACCAAGTACTGCTTCAGGACAGCCCTGAAGCAGCTGTTCTTAATAAAACCTTTCACTGGTTGCCTGCTGCCTTTAAGATATAGTCTAAATGCTTAATGTGGCTTTTAACATCTTGCTACTACATACCTCTATACAGACCACGTATGCTCACCAGTATCACTCCTGCACCCTCTGCTCCAGCTACACTGAAGAATTCCTCTCAAGTTCATTTTAGAACTTTCCACACCCTTGTTAGTGAGCAGGCCTTCGCACATGCTGCTCTGAAAGATACAATTCCTGCTCCCTTACTTAAAACCTCCTTGTTGTCTGGATGATTCCTAGGACTCAGGAACTCAGCCTAAGCTGTTTCCTTGAGGAGACTGTCTCCTAATTAGACTGGGTTAGGCTCCCTATTTGATGTTCCCATAGAACCTAACACTTATTCTAATAAGTAATTATGTTCTTACTAACAGTAAGTAATTTTATTGCTATGATAATAATAAGTAATGCTAGGGACTTTCCTGGCAGTCCAGTGGTTAAGACTCTGCGCTTCCACTGCAGGGGGCAAGGGTCTGATCCCTGGTTGGGGAACTAAGATTGCACATGCCACACAGTGTAGCCAAAACAAACAAACAAAAAAAGTAATGCTATTCCTTGAAGCAGCAAAAGGAAACATCTACAAAGTAAAAAGACAACCTACAGAATGGGAAAAAATTTGCAAACCATATATCTGATAAAGGGTTAATATCTAAAACACATAAAGAACTTGTACAAGTCAATAGCAAACAAACAAATAACCTAATTACAAAATGGGCAAAGGACCTGAATAGACTTTTCTCCAAAGAAGATACATGAATGGTCAACAGGTACTTGAAAAGATGCTCAACATCACTAGTCAACAGGGAAATGCATATTAAAACCACAGTGAGATAACATCTCATGCCTGGCAGAAGGGCCATCATCAAAAAGACAAGATATAACAAATGCTGGTGTGGAGACAAGGGAACCCCTGTGCACTGCTGGAGGGGTTGCAAATTGGTACAGTCACTATAGAAAACAGTATGGAGATTCCTCAAAAGATTAAAAATTCCACTTCTGGGAATATATTCAAAGGTAAAAAAAACACTAACTCAAAAAGAATCCCCATGTTCATAGCAGCATTATTTACAATAGCCAAGACATGGAAACAACCTAGGTGTCCACTGATGGATGAATAAAGAAGTTGTGTGTATGTGTATACACACACACAGACACACATAGACACACATACACAATGGAATATTATTCAGCCATAAAATGAGGAAATCCTACCATTTGCAACCACATGGATGGGTCTTTAAGGTATTATACTGAGATAAGTCAGACAGAAAAAGACATACCGTATGATCTCACTTATAGGTGGAATCTTAAAACAAACCAAACCAAAACAAAAAAACACCCAAACTCATAGAAAAAGAGATCAAATTTGTGGTTACAAGAGGCAATGGTAGAGGGAGGGGGAATTAGAAGAAGGTGGTCAAAAGGTACCAATTTCCAGTTATAAGATAATTGAGTACTAAGAATGTAATGTAAAACATGATGACTACAGTTAACACTGCTATATGATATACAGGAAAGTTGTAACAGAGTAAATTCCAAGAGTGCTCATCATAAGGAGAAAATTTTTTTTCCTTTATTCTTTTCTTCTTTCTTTTCTTTTTATTGTATCTATATGAAAAGATGATGTTAGCTGAACCTATTGCGGTAATCATTTCACAGTATATGTAAATCAAACCATCATGCTGTTCACCTTAAACTTATACAGTGAGGAATGTCAATTATTTATCAATAAAACTGGGGGGGGGAGAGTAATTCTAATAGATAATTCTGTAATATCAGAAAGCAAGAGACCATCTCTTTTTATTTCTGTATCCTAAATCCTTAACACCAAGTCCTGCACTTGCAAAGTGCTTAACAAATGAATTAAGAATCTGTCTTGTTCCTACTTTATACAGAAAACAGAGGTCATCTAGTGGGAATTTCCTCAACTCGCCACTTTCCTGACTTCAATTTTAGGTACAGTGTGACTTAAAGCTACAGTAGTAACCTCTTCAAAGCTACCTTGCCCCAGGGCCCAAGGTCTCCCTTTGCCAGGGCCCTGCTTTATCTACCATCCCTTTCCTTTCCTGTAATTTCTTTCTTCCTCCACTGATAATTGTGCTTAAATCTTTCCTATGACTCTAAAAAGAGAACAAATTACAACAACAAAATCCCCAAACTTTATCTTAACTACCTCCTGGCTTGAAGCTGCCTTCCTACTTCAACTTTTGGGGGGAAAAAAAAGCACTTCTCCCAATTTACCACCTCCCAGCTGACCTTCAATCATGATACTTCTACCTGCTCTACTGAAGCTGTTCTCCATACTGTCACCAATCTCTACTAATTGCCAGATTTGATGGTCTATTTTCAGTCCCTACTCTTTCATTTGCCAGTAGTATTTGATACTATTCACCACAACTTTCTCTTGAAATTCTTTCCCCTTTTGGCTTCAGGTGAGCTCTGTCTCCTGGTACATTTTCTATCTCTGATTCTTCTTGTTCCTTTTCAATGACTACTTTCCTCCACCTGCTCTTTAAATAATGTGACTCCTTAAGTATTCACAGAATGGTCTCATTCCTTTTCCCTCTTTATTATTATGGGTGATATCAATCATTCTCTGGCTTCAACTGCCACCTGAACACTAACTGCTCTAAAATCTCTCTAGCCTGAAGTCTGGGTTTGTATTATCAAAAGTTTATTTTACATATCCAGTTAATATTTTATGCTGCTCAAACTACATGTCTAGCCTTCTTAGTAACAACTCTGTGTACTGTATCATATTAAAAAAATAAGTTTGAAGACACAATATGATATTTTATCATATAATAGGTTATAGAACTTTAAAAGTACTTGTATTTGTGTTAAAGCATAAACCTTGAGATTAACTTACTTAATAAAAAACAAAAAGTCCAACATTAATATAAACTTTAGTTTTTAAATTAGCTATACTTCTAAAAAATACAGAATAACAATTTTACTCCATAATGTATGTATATGTAAGAATGTCTGCCATGTTTAGACACGGTATTCTAGAATTAATTTATTATTCTTATATAGCATATTCCTAATAAAATTAGATATACTGCAACTTTGTAAAATAGCTGCTTCTTAAAGTAAACTTTCTGTTATTTAAGAGTTTAAAAAAGAGCAGGCATGAGTTATATAAGAAAAGTCTTGCCTTAAGGAAGGAATCTATCAGTTATTACATGTAACTGAGCAATTTTCAGCTTTTTATTAAAAAGTGCTGTTCCTTGGAATATAGTGTTTATTATTAGCATTAAAAATACCTATTACTGACTTTAGGTTCTATTTTTAAAACATCCATGCAGAATTTAAAGAAAGAGAAAACACATACACAGTAAAGTAGATCAATTAAGTTAAAAGTTTGTTTTTAAAAAGCCTAACAAAATTCATAAACTCATGACAAGACTAACCAGAGTAAAAAAGGATGTCTGCACCAATGTCACGAATGATAGAGGAAAATTGGATATGCACATGCAAAAGAATGAAATTAGACTCCTATCTTACACCACTTACAAAAGTTAACTCCAAATGGATTAAAGACTTATATATAAGGCCTGAAACCATAAAATATACAGGAAACATAGAGGAAAACATAGAGAAAATCTCCCTGACACTGGCCTTGGCAATGATTTTTTTGGATAAGAAAACTAAAGCAAAGGCAACAAAAGCAAAAATAAACAAGTGTGACTACATCAAACTAAAATGGAAGAGAGGATAAGATATGGGGAAGCCAGAATGAAAAGTTCTAACATATGTTTAATCATAGTTCCAAAAAAGGAAGAGGGAATACATGGAGTAAAGTCAATTTAAAGAGACTCCAGAATTGATGAAAGGTATTGATTTACAGATTTTAAAATCCCAATGAATCCCAACCAGGATAAAGAAAAAGATATCTACCTCTAAATACATCACAGTAAAACTGCAAAGTACTAATGACAAAGATGTAGAAGTAAATACGCAAGACTTCCCTGAGCTGATATTTGATCAGAGACCTGGATTAAAGCATTACAGGGTGAGGAAAACAAAGAAAATGAGGAAGAATAATCAGAGACCTATGTTGTCAGAATGGAGTAAACTGGGTAGAAAGCGGTAGGAGTTAAGAGGTCACTGACACAGACTGGGCCAAAGTATATAAAGCCTTAAAAGCCATAGTAAGGGCTTTAAATTCTATTTTTAAGTGACAGGAGGAAGTCAATGGAGGTTTTTAACAGAGGAATGATACTATCTATTCAATGTATTAAAAAGTTTACTCTGATACTATGTGGAGAAAAGGGTGTAAGAGAATAAGAACAGATGTTATATGAATATTCAGAGGCCGGTAACAAAGACCAGGCTAGAGATAATGATTACTTAGTGTGGATGCTGCCAACAAGGGTAGAGAGAGGTAGATGTATTTGGAACATGGAACAATAGTTAACATGTACTGAGTACTTATTACATGCTGTATATTGTTCTAAGCACTTTACATATATTAACTCTCTTAATTCTGTTAACAATACCATGAAATTGATCATCTTATTCCCATTTATGCAGATGAGAATACATACAGAGAGAAGTGAAGAAAATGGCTGAAGATCACAGAGCCAGTTAGCTGTAAATATGAGTTGTCTGACTCCACTGCCTCTGCTCTTAACCACCATGAGATAGAACTCTTAGCGACAGAATGTTCATGACAGGAAGGAGAATATGGGCAAAGAAAACAAGACGTCAAGTGTAAGTCTGAGATTTCAGGTGTAAATGGATGGACGGTGGTGCCATTTACTGAGCTTTAGCGCACTGCAGATGGCCAGGTTTATGGGAGAAGGTGAGGTTAGTTTGGAGCAGGTTGCCTTTCAGTTGCCTTTAAAGATCCACACTGAGGTGGAGAGTAAGCCAGGAGTTTAAAGCAGAAGTCAGCACTAGTGATACCAAGTTGGGAGTCTGCACATAAAAGATAAATCATGGCTTGGATAAGCATGCCCAAGGAGAGAATATAAAGTGAAAACATTAGGTACAGGACTAAGCAAGCCTTAAGGAACTCCATATGTAGAGTTTAGGGAAAGGAGAAAAGGCCGGTAAAGGAGATTGAGAAAGTAACAAAACTGGAGAATGCAGTATAACAGAAGGCAAGAGAAAAAGACTATTTTAAGTAGAGAATGGTCAACTATGTTGAAAGGTGCTAAGAGATCAGGTATCTATTTTTTCTCAGGGTAGTTCTCTAGCTTAAAAACATAGAATGTACTGTAGTCTCAACAATTTTGAAAAAAAAAATAAACTTTTCAAAAATGACATCTGAGAAGGAAAAATTTCTTATATTAAGAAATATTGGGGACTTCACTGGTAGCCCAGTGGGTAAGATTCCACGTTCCCAATGCAGGGGGCCCGGGTTCGATCCCTGGTCAGGGAACTAGATTCTACATGCATGCTGCAACTAGAGTCCGCATGCCACAACTAAGAGTACGCATGCTGCAACTAAAAGATCCTGAATGCCGCAGTGAAGATCCCGCATGCTGCTACTAAGGCCTGGCACAGCCAAAATAAATAAATAAATAAATCTTAAAAAAAAAAGAAAGAAAGAAAGAAACACTGTAAATTTTTCTGAAGTACTTATTTATCAAAATATTTAAGACTGGCATCTGAAAACTTTCATCATTAAGGACTTTTCAATTTTTTACCTTTTACTGCAAAAAGCATAAAATAGCTAAAAATACTTTTTACTTACATGCAAATAGATAATAAAATTATTCTCACCTATATAAAAAAAGATCTTTGGCAAGTCGCTTAGGTCCAATGATTTTGAAGATAATTTCATATGTTTCAAGTGCCTTCCGATGAACTCCACCTGGTAATGCTGGATGTAGACATTGAGCTAGGCGTTTGCCTATGGTCAGCTTTTTGGGTACTACTTGGTACTTTGCATTATTTTGTAAAACCTTGAAGAAAACATTTTAATTCAGTTGAGAGAAAATATTACATTTCATTTTATTTCCATTTTCTAGCATAGTATTACCAAAAATCCTTATAGGACTTCTTTACACTCTGAAAAAATTACAGAGGATGTCAAAAAACTTTTGTTTTTGTCAGTTACATCTGTCAATACTGGATTTAAAATTAAAACTGAGGATTTAAAAATATTTATTAATTTGTTAAAAAAAAACTCACTACGTGTTAACAGAAATAACATTTTTATGAAAAATAACAATACTTCCCAAAACAAATTTGTTGAGAAGAAAGGCACTGTTTTAGATGTCTGCAAATCTTTAATGTCAGTCAGCCTTCAACCTATTTTTGATACACTGTTTGAAATACATGAAGAAAATCGAACCTCAACGTAGATACTGTGTTGGAAGAGGAACAACCACTGCTGTACTATATCATATTATAGCAAGTAATTCTAGTGCTAACAAGAACATACATGAGATTATAATTGCCCATTTGCTTTTACCAATCTCCCAATTGGGCCAAATGCATGTTGCTGTATCTATTCAGCTACTACATTTCTTTAGAGATGATGGTCAAGGCAGAATTTATAGAAGAAGATGCTATCTCACAAATCACTCAAAGGAGATTAATTATTTAAGTGATAAAAGACTTGCAAATGCAGTTCTTCACAGTATTATGGCAAAATGCTGATAGAATACTAGAAAATGAACACTCAGAATGAATACATTATAATAGCCTAGAACTGGAATTTAGATGAAACACAAAAGAAGTCCTTTATTTTAAAAAATAAAGAACTGAGGTTAAAATATATAAAATGAATGATCTGCCAAAGGCAGTACAGAAGAGAAGCACTAGATTTTCCATTTCATAAAAAAAGCGGAGGGTCTGAGGTCCACTTAGATATAACATTTTCAGTGTTCTTCCCACTACAAGCCTTCAATCCAGTTTTAAATAGGATGTAACGAATGTAAATAAAATTAGACCTACGAACGCAAAGCAAATCAAGGGCACAACACTAATAAGACGTCAACTACAAAACATTTTTATTTTTTGAAACTAGCTGCCTTCCATTTCTAGAATATTACTTTCAATTTTGGATGAAGGAGCAAAGAATCAATATTTACATATATTTTAAAGAAAAGTATAATTATTACCAGAAGTACTTCTGTAGAAGGAAACTTAATGATGTGTAACACGAAATGCCTCCATAAAGAAATTCTACTGATACCAAATATATTTTTTTTTAAAAAGCAAAACATAGCACTATTTTCTAAAAGCATTTGAGTTAGAAAACTTTTATGAGGTATAATAATTTAGTATATTAATAAATAATAAAATTTTATATTAAAACATATTTAGACCATCTTCAACATATTTATATATATATATAACCCTTGCCTTGTTTCACCATGATTTTAGGTAAGTTTCACCAATGCCTTGTATATCCTATGTTATATTATCTGGATACAGTGAAATCTGTTTTCATGAATACTGATTAAGTATAAAAAACTAATTATGTACTTAATTAGGCAAATTAATTTCCACAATGAATTGCTTTTACACGTAGTTCCTAATAAATCTTCAGAAAGAGACCCTTCAGGACAAGAAAGAACCTAACTACCTTTAAACAAACTCATATTTTTGGATGCAATTTCTTGGGGATATTGTAAAAGTTCTGAGAATTTATCAAACCTCAAATGATAAATGTTAGAAGTTAACATGTCAAACAGAAGTTTGTGCATCTAATTTTTTATTTTATTATTTTATTTTATTTTATTTTTTTGCGGTACGCGGGCCTCTCACTGTTGTGGCCTCTGTCGTTGTGGAGCACAGGCTCTGGACGTGCAGGCTCAGCGGCCACGGCTCACGGGCCAAGCCGCTCTGCGGCATGTGGGATCTTCCCAGACCGGGGCACGAACCCGTGTCCCCTGCATCGTCAGGTGGACTCTCAACCACTGCGCCACCAGGGAAGCCCTGTGCATCTAATTTTAAGATAAATCCTTGGCATTGGAAATGAAGGCTTTTCTTTTTAAGATATCAGGGCAATTATCTATAGTATGAGGTTGAAAACTAGTGTTCTTGGTATGTATTTTAAGACAAATTTCTTTCCTAATAATTGTATGCTAAAACTGTTTGATGTTAAAATAGTTACCGGAAGAGCTCGCCCTTCCTATCTGCTCCTCTAGTCCACTTAATATTTAGTAGCATTTGTATTCAATAACAGCTATTAAAAACAAACCCCAAAAGCCCCCAAAATAAAAACTATGTGTGTGAAGTCAGAAAATTTTGATCTAAGTTAAAAAAAAAAAGGGGTCAAAATTTAAAGCTACAAGTTGATCAGTGATGCCACCACAATAACAGTGGATAACGACCAGACACGTGAAGAAGGATCATTCAAGGCCGAGCTCCAAGGCCTAAGCAACAGCTTGTCACTTTTGTAAAAAGTACTGACTATAACTAAGAACCGCCTGGACATAAAATGTTTTCTTAATGCTACATACCATTTGGAAAGGACACAGCAGTTACTGCTTTCCACATGCAATTTTTCATTTTGCTGCTAGGAACTCCAGAACTATATCTGATGCTCATTTACAGAAACTTATTAACCTTCATGGTTAGCATATTTGCTTCCTAGTCTTGTGTTTATAGGTAAGAAAGGAATAACTATATTTTTCAAGTACTGTTGTGGTTTTGGCCTCAAAAAAAAAAAAGTCTGACTATATAGGCATGCAACTCATGAAGTAAAATAGTAGAGTCAAAAGTAATTCTGAGGTTTAGCTAAGTTTTTAAATTCTTTACTTCGAGGTTGAGAGAAATTCAGTAAATACAGATGCAGATTTCTGATTTTTACTCCATTTTATGAAATGAGTAAGACAGACATACCTTATTAAGTTTTCCAAGTGCCGATATCAAATCTGCCCATTCACTGGAGTATTCAAAATTCTTTAGTGCTTTATCAATTGCAGCTACATAGTTTCTGTATTTGGAGTCACTCAATAACTCCAGCTCTTCTGTGTTCATCCTCCCACAGCGTCCCACTAGAGGCAAATTCCAAAGTCATGTAAAATCATCACCTACAAAAAAAGTCTGCAGGAGGAACCAAAGTTACAAAGTAAAGTATTAAAATGGGTTCAGAGTTAATGGCTAACTTTAAAATGTTTCTTGAGTTAGAAGTGATCAAAACTTCAGTCAGCTAGTATGCAGGTTCATGGAAGTATTCAAAGACAGCTTCAAAGATAACTACTCATGTGTTCCTTTCTAGGAACTGGAAAAATGGCTGTGAGGACTTAGGGATTTATAAAGGAGGAAATATTCCTGTACTTATTTCAATTTAGAAATCATGTTATTTCTTTGTCATATTTGCTGATATAACATTCTGCTACACATACTCCTCTACTTTGTTTTGATCCTAAAATGCACTGACTGGTTATATTAGAAACATCAAGGACATTAAAATAATAACAACAACAACAATAGGAAAAAGAAAAAGAAATGAATGACTTGGAGATCATCTTATTTTATTAAGCAATAATGGGCATATAGTATGAAAGAACATAAGCTGTTTGGAATTAAGAAAACTTTTAATAAAACTGACGAGTATATGAGGTAGTTTAAAATATGTCCGCAAATTCTTTGATATTACTTAAAAAAACACACTGCCTAATTCTCCAGCCCTGTGAGCTGGATTCTGGGACTCAATTCTAACGAAAATAGTAAGGCAGAAGTGACAATTTGTAATGGCCAAGAATAGGTCATAAAAGCACTTCAGCTTCCTCCCTGCTCTCTCTCTTAGATCACTAGATCTGGGGGAAGTCAGCTGCCACATCACGAGGACACTTCAAGGAACCTTATGGAGAGGTTTCTGTGGTAAGGAACTGAGGCTTTCTGCCTACAGCCACGTGAATGAGCCACCTTAGAAGCAGATCCTTCATCCGTAAGAAAGCCTTGATTTGACTGCAGTACCAATTGACATCTTGACTGATTTCACGAGAGATCCTGAGCCAGAACTACATAGCTAAGTCTCTCAAATTCATGACCTAGAGAAATTTGGTTGTTTTAGGCCACTGAGTTGGGGAGTAATTTGTTACACAGCAATAGAATAGATAACTAATATGCAGTAGTAACAAGGAATTGAGGCTCAACTTAAAAATCAATGTGGGGACTGCACTGGTGGCACAGCGGTTAAGAATCCGCCTGCCAATGCAGGGGACACCGGTTTGATCCCTGGTCTGGGAAGATCCCACATGCCGCAGAGCAACTAAGCCCATGTGCCACAACTACTGAGCCTGCGTTCTAGAGCCTGCAAGCCACAACTACTGAGCCCATGTGCCACAACTACTGAAGCCTGTGTGCCTAGAGCCCGTGTTCCACAAGAGAAACCACTGCAATGAGAAGCCCGCACACCACAATGAAGAGTAGCCCCCATCGCCTCAACTAGAGAAAGCCCGTGTGCAGTGATGAAGACCTAACGCAGCCATAAATAAATAAATAAATAAATAAAAATTAATGTGGCCTCTCCACCTTTTTGGTGTCCTATCTGACTTTTAACTTTGCACCCTTCCCTAGAGCTGGGTTTGTGGATCTGCAGAAGGATCTAAGAACTAGCCAATACAATTAAATGAGGGTTAAAAAGTCTTTTACCAAATGGCTTTGGGATAACTGGATATTCATATGTAGAAGAATGAAGTGGACTCCTTCCTCACAACTATACAAAAATCAACTCAAAATGAATCATAGATCTAAATGTAACAGCTAGAACTCTAAAACTCTTAGAAGAAAGTACAGGAATAAATCCTCAAGGCCTAGAGCTAGGTTTTCTTAGGAGTTCTCAGAAATAACACTAAAAGCTGCATAAGCAATATAAACACAAGCAAGGAGAAAATAAACCGGACTTCATCAAAATTAAAAACCTTTCTCTGCTTCAAAAGATACCATCAACAAAGTGAAAAGACAACTGACAGAATGGAAGAAAATATATCTCCCGTATTTCTGATAAGGGATCTGAACTAGATATATAAAGAACTCTTACAAGTCAATAATAAAAGGACAAATAACTTTGAAATGGGCAAAGAATATGAATAGACATTTCTCTGAAGATACACAAATGTCCAAAAAGTCCATGAAGTGATACTCAACATCATTAAGTATCAGGGAAATGCAAATCAGAACCACAAGATACTTCATACACACTAGGATGGCTATAATAAAAAAGACAATAATAAGTATTGGTAAAGATATGGAGAAACTGGAACACTTGTACACTGCTGGTGGGAATGTAAATTGGTGCAGCTGCTTTGGAAAACAGTCAGGCAGTTCTCAAAATGTTAAACATAGAATTACCATACAACTGAGCAATTCTACTCCTGGGTATGGTACACATACTCCAGAGAAATGAAAACATGTCCACACAAAAACCTGTACACGAATGTTCAAAGAAGCATTATTCATAATGGCCAAGAAGGGGAAACAACTCAAATGTCTATCAACTGATGTGTGGATAAATAAAAAACAATGAAATATTATTCAAGCATAAAAAGGAATGAAGTACTGTTACATACTATGATATGGATGAACCTTGAAAACATTCTAAGTGAAAGAAACCATGTATTTTATAATTCCATTTATATAAAATGTCCAGAATAGACAAGTCTTCAGGGATGGAAAGTAATTAGCTTTTGGTTAGGGTGGAAAGGGGAGTGAATTGGGGAGAAACAGAAAGCAACTCCTAATGAGAACAGGGTTTCTTTTGGAAATGACAAAAATGTTAAAATTAATTATAAGACCCACACACCTACAGTCAGTTCATCTTCTACAAAGGAGGCAAAAATACACAATGGGGAAAAAGTCTCTTCAGCAAGTGGTGCTGGGAAAGTTGGACGGCCGCATGTAAATCAATGAAGTTAGAACACACCCTATCAACATACACAAAAATAAATTCAAAATGGCTTAAAGACTTAAACATAAGACATGACACCATAAAACTCCTAGAAGAGATCATAGGCAAAACATTCTCTGACATAAATCGTACCAATGTTTTCTTAGGTCAGTCTCCAAGGCAATAGAAATAAAAGCAAAAATAAACAAATAGGACCTAATTAAACTAACAAGCTTTTGCAGAGCACAGAAAACCATAAAAAAACCCAAAAAGACAACCTATAGAATGGGAGAAAATATTTGCAAATGATGCGACTGACAGGGCTTTATTTCCAAAACATACAAACAGCTCATAGAACTTGACAACAAAAAAACAAACAACCCAATCAAAGTATGTACAGAAGACCTAAATAGACATTTCTCCAAAGAAGGAATACAAATGGCCAATAGGCACATGAAAAGATGCTCAACATCACTAGTTATTAGAGAAATGCAAATCAAAACTACAATGAGATATCACTTCACACCGGTCAGAATGGCCATCATTAAAAACTCCACAAGTAACAAATGCTGAAGAGGATGTGGAGAAAAGGGAACCCTCTTGCACTGTTGGTGGGAATGTAAGTTGGTGCAGCCACTATGGAAAACAGTATGGAGGTTCCTCTGAAAACTAAAAACAGAATTACCATATGATCCAGCAATTACACTCTTGGGCATGTATCCAGACAAAACTCTAATCCAAAAAGTTCATATGTTCATAGCAGCACTATTCACAACAGCCAAGACATGGAAACAACCTAAATGTCCATCGACAGGAGGAATGGATAAAGAAGATGTGGTATATATACAATGGAATTCTACTCAGCCATAAAAAAGAACAAAATAATGCCATTTGCAGCAACATGGATGCAACTAGAGATTATGTGAAGTCAGAAAGAGAAAGACAAATACCATATAATATCACTTATATGTGGAATCTAAAAGATGAGACAAATGAACCTATCTATGAAACAGGAACAGACTCACAGACATAGAGAACAGACTTGTGGTTGCCAAGGGGGAGGGGATTGGGGGAGAGTTGGAGTGGGAGGCTGGGGTTAGCAGATGTAAGCTATTATATATGGAATGGATAAACAACAAGCTCTACTGTATAGAACAGAGAACTATATTCAGTAGCCTATGATAAACCATAATGGAAAAGAATATAAATAATGTATATATAACTGAATCACTTTGCTGTACAGAAGAAATTAACACAACATTGTAAATCAACTATACTTCAGTAAAACAATTGTTTATAAGGATGGTTACACAGCTCTGTGAATGTACTGAAAACCACTAAATTAAACACTTTAAATAGGTGACTTGTATAGTATATGAATTATATCTCAGTAAAGGTATAGAGCTACATATATGTGTGTATATATAAGATATATATCTATATATGTAAGATATACACACATATATAGATATATGTATACATATAAAAATGGGCTTTAGGGATTTGTGCATTACCTCAAATTACATGCAAAATTTACATCTTAGATTTTATTGGGGAATAGCCTACTTTTATAATTTTCTCAAAAATAGTTTTTAAAGTAATCCTCAAAAAGGCTAAGAATCACTACCCTAGAGAATGTACTCTATATTGATAAAAACCTGTTTGCCTGAAAAAAGCTAAAAATCTCTTAATTTATTAAATCAAAACTTCCCTGGTTAAAGTTATGCCAAAAAGAAGCAATACGCACTTCCCAATTCTCGATCTCAACTCTTTAATCCATAAAAACAAAATCAGACAAATCCTAAATCCCGTCTTTGGAGAGAATATCACCTTAAATACAGAGTCACTTGACATATGAAATTATTCACTTCACTACACCATGTGCCAAGCAGTATGTTTGGATGCTGACTAGAGAGAATATACCTGATTTACTGATGCTTTTCCCATTGGGCATGGTGGGAGTGGAGAATAAAGTAAAGTGAATCCTTTAAGACAGTTAATCCACTTTTCTCTTTAAAACTGTGATTTTTTTTTTTTTTTTTTTTTTTGCGGTATGCGGGCCTCTCACTGCTGTGGCCTCTCCCGTTGCGGAGCACAGGCTCCAGACGCGCAGGCTCAGCGGCCATGGGTCACAGGCCCAGCCTCTCCACGGCATGTGGGATCTTCCCGGACCGGGGCACGAACCCGTGTCCCCTGCATCGGCAGGGGGACTCCCAACCACTGTGTCACCAGGGAAGCCCAAAACCACTGCGCCACCAGGGAAGCCCAAATATTTGACCCTTGGGGCTTAATAAGGTTTATGAGGAAAAAAACCCACTTTATAGTTATATCTTCATGGTCTAGACTCTCAAAGCAGCAAACTAAACATAAAGCAGTATTTTGAAGAACTACTCTGTGAAATCCAAGATGACTGTGAAATTTAAATAAGTGAATCAAAGATTATCTCAACTACCTTCCATTTCAAAATTGATTTTGTTTTATAGAAGAGTTGGATTTGTAATTCTTCTACTAGGGTAGAAGTCTTTGAGAGCAGGAACTATGTTTTATATATATTCGTATGCTGCAGAGCACATAACTTACAATAGTGAAGCTCAAGCTGGATTCATACAAAGTGGTTTAAGTGTAAGACTGGGAATAAATTAAAAATTCTGCAAGCTGTTTTATCATTAATCTATGGTTTCTAAAAATATTTAAAACTAGATTTAACCACAACTATAAACAAACACACTGCAATATGTGCTTCAGATACAAAAGGCTGACACACGAAAACATTTAAAGCTATAAAATTTGATAACTAATAAATATTAATACATAGTGAAATATGGAATGAAGGTTAGAATGAGCACAGACTAAAACATTTATAAAGCATTTATAATTTTTCTTCCGAAAAACCAGAGGAGAAAGAACTGCAAAACCAATTAAACTTGGGGGAAAAAATCAACTCGATTGGATTTTCTGAAGGTGTATAAAAACAGTATAAAATAGCTATAAATTCTAATTGATAAACCTAAGAATGTACTAGTGGTAGACAGAGTAAAGCACATGTATAAATTTTACTGACAGGGACATTTTTTTCCTTAGCAGTATTTCCAGTATAAGAGTTAACACATGTATTTTGAAGATATGCAATATTTTTGCATGGGGAAGATTAATCTGAAAATCAATTTACTAGTAATTTCTAACAATGAAAATATGAGTTATCTGTAATTGGGGTATTAATATAATTGTGAAGCTAAGTTACCTCAGTTTTCAGACATACTTTTTTTAATTTGGTATATATATATATATATATTAAAAAAAAATCCCAACCAATAATGACCAGCTAAGTTTCTGGGGTTTACAACTCTTGTACATGTTTACAGCTAAAAAAGTTGAGTCAGGTAAGAAATTTGGATTTTCTTATTTATTTAGCTAAAAAAATTCTAAATTCTTAAATATGATTAAAAAGAGTACATACAGGGCTTCCCTGGTGGCGCAGTGGTTGAGAGTCCGCCTGCCGATGCAGGGGACACGGGTTCGTGCCCCGGTCCGGGAAGATCCCACATGCCGCGGAGCGGCTGGGCCCGTGAACCATGGCCGCTGAGCCCGCGCGTCCGGAGCCTGTGCTCCGCAACGGGAGAGGCCACAACAGTGAGAGGCCCGCGTACGGCAAAAAAAAAAAAAAAGTACATACAGCATGGGACACATATAATACTAGGTAGAACATCAAAAGCAAAATCTTATGCTTCCTGCAGGAACTACTCAGTATTAACCAGTTCTAAAGATATACCTGGGGACTGTCCAAGTGTTCTACCACATCCCAAGGATGTATATGAATAAATTATTTAAAGCATCATGCAATGCAGGGGAAAAACCCTACTTGTTGATTATGAAAGAAACAGCACCTAAAAAATGCTATAAAGATGCTTTTTCCAAAATTTTTGACGAAACAAAAAATTATTAACCAGTAATTGTTACCATTTAACAAAGGAATGTGGCAATCATTGACAAATCTATTTCATTTTGATCAAAAGTTCTGAATTTCAATGTTGACACTTTCACTAAATAATCTTTAGCAAATCATTTATTTAACCAATTTATGAAGCTAGTTACTCCAGAAAATTAGTAACTTCCCTGGAGGGCTAACAATACAGATAGAAGAAAACACCTACCAGGTATTTCACAAATAGGTTAAGATCACCCACTAGAACCCTGATGTTCTGTACTTCCCCCAATCTGACCCAATCTCAAACCTTCAAATGGTATATATGCTAGGAAACTCCAAACACAGATCTTCAGCTTTTCTCTGCAGGTCCTGCCACCTGCTGGTCTTAAGTATATTCTAAGGATAAGACCTTCAAAGCAGCATCTTAGCTAACCTTATATTGTGCTTAACTAAATGCCAGGCACTGTTCAAATGCTTTGCATATTTAAATTCATTTAATCCTATTCGATCTTTTGAGGTATAGGTACTTACCATTATTATTGTCAACATTAACAGATAAAGAAACTGAGGCATAGAAATATACGTGACACAGTTAAATGGCAGAGGCAGGGATTTACACGTAAGCAACCTGGCTTTAGAGTTCTAACTGAACCACTGCTCTTCACTCTCATGGAGACTTTTTTCCTTCTTATACCCAATCCTACCTCAGGGCCAGGGAGTGAAGTGTCTTTCTTACTCCCATAACACTTACCTGGAAGTTCCAATTCTGTTGAGCTCAGTTATGCCTGAACCCAAGCACCTGAACATCGCCCGAGAAAAATTATACAACTAGGCTGACCAACTGCCCTTTAAATTGAGAAACACAAACCTCAAACACTCAACACTGTTCTAATCCACCACGTTTCCTTTATAACCTTACCTGCCTGACACAACTATTTCATACCTTCTCTTCTCAAAGCTCTAATACCACCTTTTCTCCATCACTGCTAAAGACCAAGCTTCAAATTGTGTAGGAAAACAGAAGAAAAAGGAACGCTCTTACAGTCCCTCCAACAAATCTACAAAGCTATCTCCACCTGTACCCACGTTCTCCACTTTCCCTCCTGCTCTGAGGAACAAAGGAGCCTCCTCCTTCTGCTGTGTTCTGGATTCCATCTCCTCTTGCCTTCTCAAGACTTTTCCCCAAGTGCTTTATTGGCTTTCTCTCCTCCCTCGGTACCAGTTTCTCCTCCTCTACAGGATCATGCTACATATAAGCGCCGGAATCTCTCCTGGCGAAAAACTAAAATTAACAGCCTCCCCTTCACCCCCACAGGCTCTCTGGCTACCAACCTATTTCTCTGTTCTCTATTACTACAAAACTTTTTGAAAGATTTCTCTATACTCACTATTCCACTCCCTTATCTCCTATTCACTCTTCAGCCCACTCAAAAATGCCTGACGCCGTCCCTCCAAGAAAACCACCCATGTAAAGGTCACCAGGAAAGTGACCAAAGGTCACTTCTCTAGCCCATCATCTTAATCAACTTCTCAGCAGCATTCAGTACTTTGTTCTTGGCTCTCAAGGTATGTTCTGACTTCTCTAATCAGCCTTTTTCAGTCTATGATGGCTTCTTTTCTCTATTCGAATTTTATTTTATTATTTTTTAAATGTTGAAGTACTTCAAGGCTCAATCAGGAGCTCTGCTCTCTTCTCTTCCTTGAGTTATCTCCTCTAGTTCTACAGTTTCAAATAGCATTTAACTGATATAGCCTAAATATATTACCACCTCTTCTATTATTTCCCCTTCTATTCTTCTAACTGGCTGGCGTCAACTCTAGCACGCCAATGAATCCTGCTTCTATTCTTGAGCGCTACTGTCCACAGAGAAGCCAGAGATCTTTTAAAATCACATTGTATCATTATGAGAACATCCAAACTCAAATACACCAACATGTTTTGCATTGCAGGGCATCTTGCATTTGCTATTCTCCAAACGCGGAAACTCTTAGGTCAACTCTTTGTGAGGCAAATTCCTTCCCATCTCCAAGTAATATCAAACCCTCAGAGAAGTCTTTCTCAAGTAGCCCACACTCGGCCCACAAGCTTAACATCTACTCTAGAATATCACGTGATTACCCTCCTAGCACTTATTACAATCTGAAATTATCCTATTTATTTGCTTGTTTCCTATCCGCCCTCCCTCACTGGAACGCAAATGTCATGAGATCAGGAGCCCTAAGGACTTGTTCATTCCTGTATCAGCAGTCCCATAAAAGTGACTAACACATAGTAGGCCCTCAAATGCTTTGAATAAATGAATTAGTCAATGTGAACACAGTTCACATACCATTTTCCTTTGTTTCTCTGAGAAAAGCTTCGTAGAAAACAGAATTAGTTCTATTTTTCTAACCAGCGTAGCCAACATGCACTCTTCAAACAGACTGTATTCATAATTGCTATTAAGTGCTTTAAAAAATTAAAAGATTCTCCTAAAACACCTATAAAAACTGTGCTGTATCCAATTATATTTTATATTTATAATTTACCAAATTATAAATTAGTTCAGTTTAAGCTTCAGTATTAGGCATAATTTCTTAATGTGGAAGATGTCATTCTAGCCCTTGTGAAAGGAAATCTGTTAAGTATGATACTCCCAGAGGTCTAATCTTTTAAAATTAATTAGGTGACAATCTCATGTTGAAGAAAATTCTGACAAAGAGTTTTACTATATTTAGCTATATTTTCACTTTTGCTTTCAGTAAAAACTATAAAACTTAATACCTAAGATATGAAAAATCAAGAATCGCAGCATTCCCTCAGAGTGAAAAACAACAAACTTGATTTAATTTTGCTTTTTCTTTCAATAAACAT
Organism: Mesoplodon mirus; assembly: GCF_964341445.2. Lineage (NCBI taxonomy): Eukaryota > Metazoa > Chordata > Mammalia > Artiodactyla > Ziphiidae > Mesoplodon > Mesoplodon mirus. Next base: position 98,021,892 of record NC_138986.1, on the reverse strand, counting down.
ATACAAAATTATACATCTGTTAAAAATAGTCTTTGAATTCTATAAAAGTGGTAACTTAAGGTTCCTTGTAGCTTTAAATTCTGTGATTTTTGTGACACATAAGCAATATGACGAAAAGTAATTTAGAAAATAGAAAAGCGTGGGCACATATTACAACTTACAATGATCCATTAATGGGTAGCTGGGAGTCTACTGTAAGCATCAGGTAGTAAATAGCTATAATAGTGAACACGAAACATATGCTCTGAGTTAAAGATAACCATCCTGCCCCAAAGCACACCAGGCAAATAAACGTTGCCCATACATTATTCAAGATGATGATAATTATAGCAACTGACTTAGGAATTAATTACTCCTTGGCAGGCACTACACTAAGCCCTTTTACACGAATTATCTCATGTAATCTTCACAACAAATCCATGAGGCAGGTATGCTCATGGGTCCACGTACATACGAATGTTTTAGTGTCTGAGGTTCCACAGAGAGAGTAAAGGGAGGAAGCTGGCAGAACTCTGGCAGGCTGACTCCTGCATCTGGTCCTAATCACTTATCTTTCTGAACTACTTTTAAATTACAGCTCTTAATTCTTCTACCTGGCACATCCTACCTCTCCTCTGTTTTTCATTTTTCAAAAACCTGTTCAGGCTATCTAGTCTTTCTTGACTCTTTACCTCCCCAGTTTTTAGACACTGTATTTTCTTTTCCTGTTGCACTTATTTCTTAAAAAAAAAAAAACTGTAATAATGTAAGTACATAATATCTCTGTTGTTCCTTCCAGACCTTGAGTTAAGCACAGGGACAAAAGCTCAACTCTGAATACCCCTACCTAGCTCACTGCTTGATATTGCAAGTGTTTAGGTTAAAGTGTGAGGCTAAATGACTATAAATTCTGATGTAAAAGGTTTTGTTTTGGTTGTTACATGTAAAACAGTGATTCTAATTTAATAAATGACTAGAGTGGAAGAGGAACCATACATAGTATTGCTACATATAATATATATAGTATGTACAAGAACTATATATAGTATGTACAATCTACTTGCCTGAGAAAACAATTCTAAACAAGTAAAAATATGCTCTCAAGTGGGATTAAATCCTAGAGAGGTGCTACAGGTTTGGGTTGTGTGCCCAAAAACAATTACAGGTGTGGCTTCCCCAAATTAATGATGCCCAGGGCTGATGAATCCTGTAGGATCTAGTTTATAAATTCTATTATTAAGCACCCAAGGGATGCTTTACAAGACCCAGTAAAGACAGGTTTTATTTTGTTTCTCTTTTGGGAAAGGGAGATATAATTCATGAGGGCTGTTAAGTACGAGGGGACAAAATAATAGTTCAGAAAATAAGTGTTTCAAAGAAGTTTCCCACATTTTCATGAAACCTATGGGCATCACTGATAATTCAATTACATATTCTAGTTTAGTCATATTTGTATTAAACATATCTATAGAAAGAAATGGTTGTGTTGATAATTTAAAACTGAGACTCTAAAACAACTAAATTTTGCCTTTGGGACTTATCATATGCCTTTTTTAAACATACCTTTTTAAAGTCTGGCATTTGTTAACATTAAAATCTGCTTGATTTCCCTATCGATGGGGATGGGAGGAGGGATGAAGCAGAAATGTCTTAGGTGGCAAGGGTAAGTCAGCCTAAGAGTAAATATCAGAATAATACACTTAAAGAAAATCTAAATTATCTAGATTCACCATGTTCTGGTTTGTTTTCAATTAGGAAGAAGCAAGAAAACAGTGCTTGTTTTTTTATACATAAGAACAGTAATGATAAAACTGAGTAGCTAGACAGAATGATTAAAAAGAAAAATGTGAAACAAGATAAAGGACAAATCTAACTTTTAGCTATCCTATCAAGTACTTTTCCAAGTTTATTTAAAACATCACTTTTCAGAAAGTATCTTTCTCAAAATAAATATGTTCATTTGTAGCTATTTTCTTCATTTAACAATGAAGAATAATGATTTTGCTTAAACTTTGAAAGAAATATTTTCTTAACTAAAATAAACTACTAGAAATAAAGTAAAAGAAGCAAAAATAATCTTTACAGTACAATTAAACCCACCATATTAAGTTAATCAATTGTTTCAAATAAAATTTCATTTTTTTAAAATTAGTACTTTAACAATAATGGTCTCAGCATTAAAAGATTAATGAACAATATACTATTAATTTTACTATTCAACTTTAAAATAAACACTGGTTGCTATACAAATTAACATAAACATACTATACTGTATATACTAAACAAATTTTTCTGTAATGTATTTAAGTTCAAGTATCTGTCAACAAATTTTATTACCTATGAAAAAATATAATTTTTTCCCAACTGAAAAAACTCCTACACAATAAGGTTTATTTTCCTTTGTGAATTTTATTGAAACTGCTCCAAAAGTATAATCATGAGGAGTAAAACATACACACATACATGCTCATTAAGACGCAGATTCAATCAACGCCTATGCATATAAAGGATAGAAGCAAAATATTACACAAGCAGGGAGGCATCAACATTTTAGCTGAGTAATTTCACATACAGGGATTTACAAAAAAGCATTCACACTGTACACAAACCATGCGTGTGGTTTGTGCACATTGGTTTGCTCAAAGCTATGAAACAATGGTGCTACATAGTAAGTAGCCTTGCAAGTGTTAAAACCCTTGATGGGTAAAGGAAAGAGACTAGAATTAATCTGAAGGACATCAGGAAACTTCACAGAGAAAAATGAGGTACTATGTACAGCAGACCTGCCTTGCTTCTTCTACATCTCTTCCAATGTTCATTCCCTCTCACGTTTTATGGTTAAGGTAAAAATAGAACAAAAGTATTAATAACACACATATGAAAGAACAAAACCTTGCTGAGGTATTATTACTCTGCAAGAGAATTAACTCTAGATACTTTGGTAAATTCTGAAGCACCTAATAGAATCAGAACCAAAATAAGGTATTGCTTGATCTTTATTCAGAGGCCCTTTACGAAAACTAGGTACCCTCCAAAGCACTGATAAAACCATCAACTGGGGCTTCCCTGGTGGCGCAGTGGTTGAGAGTCCGCCTGCCGATGCAGGGGACACGGGTTCGTGCCCCGGTCCGGGAAGATCCCACATGCCGCGGAGCGGCTGGGCCCGTGAGCCATGGCCGCTGGGTCTGCACGTCCGGAGCCTGTGCTCCGCAACGGGAGAGGCCGCAACAGTGAGAGGCCCGCGTACCGCAAAAAACCAAACCCAAACAAAAAAACCCATCAACTGTTATCATTATTATTAGACTCTCCTTACTTTCTGTTTCATAGTCACTCTACTCTGTTAAATTTCTTTAGGCTATCACTCCAATACAAGAAACCTGTCAGGCACTGCTATTATTATTCTCTGAACGTCGTCGTCTTTTTTTTTGTTTTCACTTCACTACTGAAGTAAAACAGCACCATCATCTTCCCAATCACACAAGCATGAGCTTTGGCTTTATCCCCTATTCTCATATTCAAATCTATCAACAAATTCAGCTTCTTTTTTTCTTCAGCTGAAGTTGACTGTGGTAAACAGTATCATTCAGAATGGCCTTTTAACCATGGCTCCTGAATAGTTTCCACCTGGACTATTACAATAGCCATCTATCTTTCACTGCCTTCAGCTTTCTAAGAGCCAATTAATTTTACACAGCAAAAAAGAGTTTGAGCATATAACTCCCTGCTGGAAGCTCAGGAAAATAAGTTCATACACCATGTAAAGCACTTCAGCCCAGTGCTTACTTAGCATGTCGGAAGTACTCTCATCATTGCTACAGCTGTGACATTCAATCACTTAGAAAGTATATACATGCAAGCTTTTAATCATATGATTAAAGTGTTTTCATAAACTAGACCCATTCTTTCAATCTTATAATGCATATTTCTGTTCTAGCTAAGCAAAACCTAGTGACAAAGATTCTTTGCTAGACCAAACTTTGGCCAGGGTTCTGAACCTTCTCCTGGGCCCATCTGTGCACTTTCTTATAAAATGTAGTTTTTTCAAGAACACTGCTATGTCAGTTTAACCAGAATCCTCCACCCTCAATATTTGATTACCCTCAATATCTGATCACCCTCAATATCTGATCAGGATCCTCACCCTCCAACTACTGATCATCCTGGTCTGTCTGCAGCAAGAATCCTGTTAGGTTGGTTTTAACCAGAATCCCCTCTTACTCCTGATATTTCCTCTTAAGAGTAGTTTTCCATCCACTGACCCTCAACTACTCCTTGGCTATAAAGTCCCACGTGCCCACACTGAGAGTTGAGGCGAATCTCTCTCTTCCACTGTAAAATCCCACTACAGTGGTCCCTACACCTATGATGATGATACTGAATAAGGCTGGCCTTACCATCTTAAGAAGTGTCACTGAATATTTTTTCTTTAACACTAGTCAACTGTTCAAAGACTTGCTCCCTTCCACCTCAGTGCTTTTACATATGCTATTTCTTCTCTGGATAGGCCCCATACTCCTTTTCACCACCTAAAATTTTTCTATCAAACTATATTTGAAATGCTATGCCTCTGCACAATACCTTCTGATTCAACCCCTCTGACCTGGCTCATTCTTTAAACAGTACCATTTGTCAATATTTGGAAACATGGCTTGCATTACAGGATAGTATTTAAAAATGCATATATGCCACATTTTGAAAAGTCTGTCATTTTTTCAATTGTGGTAAAAATGTGTAAAATTTACCACACTGACAACTGTTAAGTGTATAGTTTAGTGTTATTAAGTATATTCAAATTGTGCAATTAATCTCCAGAACTTTTTCATCTTGCAAAACTGAAACTCTATACCAATTAAACAACTCCTTTTCTATCAAAGATCATTTGACCATGTATACACCAGGGTTTATTTCAGGGCTTTCTATTCTATTCTGTCTTTATGCCAGTACCACACTGTTTTGATTACTACAGCTTTGTAATATGTTATAAAGTCTTTTTTAAAAAACTCCTTCTGCCTGAAACACTGAATCACAACTTAACCTGGCTAGTACCTACTCATCCTTCAGGCCTCAGATTTTACCATCTTTGGGAAGTCTCCCCTGACCTTTACATCTCCCCAACATTCACATACATACATCTTTCTGTGGACTCCAACCATACACTGTACTTCCCCTATCATAGAACTTACTTTGCTTCACTGTAATCGAACTGTGACTCCCAGGGGTGTTAATCCCTGTGACACAGTCTTTATCTATCATTTTAGCTTTCACATCCCCAGCTCCTAGCAGTGCTTGACCTACAGTAAATAACCAATAAATATTAAAAACTGAATGACAATAGAATATACTCCAGTGGTAAAAAGAATCAAGTCTAATTGATTTAGAAAATGTTCCTAAGACATATGAGGTAAAAAATCAAGGTGCAGAATACTGTTTACAGAATGCTACCATTAATATAAAAAGGGGGGACTATATATTCATATAATCAGCATACATATGATATAGCTCTGAAAGAACACACAAGACAATAGTAAAGCTGATTACTTCCTGGAGGCCAGGTGGGAACTTGGGTGGATGGGGGCCAGGGAGACGGAGCCTTTTCACTGCATACTTTTTTTTATACTTTTAAAATCACATGATTTATTTCTGGTATTAAATAAGTTTAAGTTTTTAAAGGTATATGAATGAATAGTATCCCTAAAGAAAATCAAATAGCAGCTGTGTAATATGTGGCATTTTTCCCCCTCCCTCGTCTCATAAGAAGAAAATCAAAATGAATAAAACCTGTATCTTCAGTGTTACATCTGAACCCAGTCATCCCATCATTCCCAAAGAACCATGGAGACTAAGAATTTTGTTGATAAAGTACTTGCTTTGTTCAGTAATCTTCAAGTGGCATGGTAAGTTAATCTTTGAATATCCTTTCTAAAAGCATAAGCTGTGTATAAACTGCATTTTGAGTAAATATGTACTGCTTATTACTTAGTGACATGTTCAAATACTAGCCTTACAAGATGTGGTAGCTAGCTTCCAAGATGGCCTCCGATGATCCTCAAGCTCTTGTGTAGTCTCCTTCTGAAATTACTGCTGGCCTATGTGAACAATAAACAGAATACTGCCGAAGTGAAAACCAGGCCGTAAAAGACATTGTGGTTTCCACCCTGATGTCTCTTGGATCTCTTATTCTAGGGCAAGCTAGCCTTTATGCCAAAAGGACATTCAAGCAGCCCTGCGGGGAGGCCCCTGTGGGAGGAACTGAGACCTCCCTTCAACAAACAGAAAGAACTTCCCAGTAGGTGAGTGAGCCACTTGGGAAGGGGGTTCTCCAATCCCAATTAAATCTCGAGATGACTGCAACCTCACAAAATCTCAAGCCAGAAGCTCAGAGACAAATGGCTCCCCAATCCCTCCTGAGATTTATATTGTTGTTTCAAGTCATTACATTTTGAGATAATGTTACGTAGCAAAAGAAAACTAAAAAGTTTATTCTCAAATAATATATTCCTTTTTAAACCACACCTCTATTATAACTTAAAAGCTGTAATTTAAAAAGTAGTTAACAGATCACGTAAAATTGGCAGCTTCAAATTATAGAATCAGGTAGGCTTGGAGCAAAGAGTTTTGAAGACAGCCTTCCAGTAAAATGCCAGTTGCCATTAAAAAAAAAAGATAAGTAATTCTGCTGGAACCCCTCATTCAGGCTCAAGGGTGAAATCCTGATTAACTGGTGTAACACCTATGAAACTGGTGGTATACAGTATGGAAGTCATTTAAATATTTATTCTTCTTTGAAAATGACAGACAACTTTAAAGCAAGTACCATATTTTCATTTTTTCCTCAGGAGAAAAACCTCTGTCAAGGAAACTTTACAATTGTTTAACCTCAACATTGTTAATGTTGTTAAATTGATCATACTACCCAAGGCAGTCTACAGATTCAATGCAATCCCTATCAAAATACCAATGGCATTTTTTTACAGAACTAGGACAATTTTAAAATTTTTATGGAAACACAGAAGACCCCAAATAGCCAAAACAATCTTGAGAAAGAAAAACGGTGCTGGAGGAATCAGACTCCCTGACTTCAGACTATACTACAAAGCTACAGTCATCAAAACAGTATGCTATGGTAGAAAAAACAAATAGATCAATGGAACAGAATAGAGCACCCAGAAATAAACCTATGCACCTATGGTCAGTTATTTGATGAAAAAGGAGGCAAGAATGTACACTGGAGAAAAGATGGTCTCTTCAATAAGTGGTGCTGGGAAAACTGGACCACTACATGTAAAAGAATGAAATTAGAACATTCTCTAACACCATATACAAAATAAACTCAAAATGGATTAAAGACCTAAATGTAAGGCCAGACACTATAAAACTCCTAGAGGAAAACATAGGCAGAACACTCTTTGACATAAATCGTACCAATTTTTTTTTGGATCTGTCTCTAAAGCAAAGGAAATAAAAATAAAAATAAAAAAATGGGACCTAATCAAACTTAAAAGCTTTTGCACAGCAAAGGAAATCATCCACAAAACAAAAAGACAATCTACTGAATGTGAGAAAATATTTGCAAATGTTATGACTGATAAGAGGTTAATATCCAACGTATATAAACAGCTCATACAACTCAACATCAAAAAAAACAAAAACCTGATTTAAAAATGGGCAGAAGAACTAAACACACATTTTTCCAAAGAAGAAATGCAGATGGCCAACAGGAACATGAAAAGATGCTCACCATTGCTAATCATCAGGGAAATGCAAATCAAAACCACAATGAGATATCACCTCACACCTGTCAGAATGGCTATCACCAAAAAGAACACAAATAGAGGCTTTCCTGGTGGCGCAGTGGTTAAGAATCCACCTGCCAATGCAGGGGACACGGGTTCGAGCACTGGTCCAGGAAGATCCCACATGCTGTGGAGCAACTAAGCCCGTGTGCCACAACTACTGAGCCTTCACTCTAGAGCCCATGAGCCACAACTACTGAAGCCCGCGTGCCTAGAGCCCGTGCTCAGCAACAAGAGAAGCTACTGCAGTGAGAAGCCCGCGCACCGCAACGAAGAGCAGCCCACACTCACCAAAACTAGAGAAAGCCCACATGCAGCAATGAAGACCCAATGCAGCCAAAAAAAAAAAAAAAAAAAGAACACAAATAACAAATATTGGTGAGGATGTGGAGAAAAGAGAACACTTTTACACTGTTGGCGGGAGTGTAAATTGGTGCAGCCACTATGAAAAACAGTATGGAGGTTTCTCAAAAAACTAAAAATAGAACCAGCAATATTATAAAAATATGATCCAGCAATTCCACTCCTGGGTATATATCTGAGGAAAAACCCCACTAACTGGAAAAGATACATGTACCCCAATGTTCAGAACAGCATTATTTATAATTGCCAAGATATGAAAGCAACCTAAGTGTTCATCAACAGATGAATGGTTAAAGAAGATGTGGTACATGTATGGAACACAATGGAATACTCAGTCATAAAAAGAGAATGAAATTTTGCAATTTGCAGCAACATGAATGGACCTGGAGGGCATTATGCTAAGTGAAATAAGTCAGAGAAAGACAAATACTGTATGATATCACTTATATGTGGAATCTAAAAAGTACAACAAACTAGTGAATATGACAAAAAAGAAGCAGACTCACAGATACAGAGAACAAACTAGAGGTTACCAGTGGGGACAGGGCAGGGGGAGGGACAACAGGGGTGGGGGATTAAGAGGTACAAACTATTATGTATGGAATAATATACAAGGATATATTGTACAACACGGGGACTACAGCCAATATCTTATAATGACTATAAGTGGAGTATAACTTAAAATTGTGAATCACTATATTGTACACCTGTAACTTATAGAATATTGTACATCAATATTCAATAAAAAAACAATTAGAAATGCAAAAAAAACTGAGACACACTGTAAGACATGTAAGTGTATATGAGAAGCCACTGCACCAAGTGATGACTCTTCATCATGTTGAAGATAAGCAAAAAGTATAACTACAGAATGGGATGGCATTTATGGTATATAATATAAAAAATTCCAGCTATCTGGAAAATTTGATTGATCACAATAACGCATATACTAAGGGTTTTGGGTGGCTGATACTTTACTGTATTTTTTCATAAAATAACAGCACAAGCAAAAGCAACTGGAAATGTAGGGCTATTTATATGTATAATGCAAAGGACTAAGCCTGCTATGCTTTTATAGTTTTTCGGATTACAGTCAGCTGTCACTTTTAAATGATATGAATTTATTTGCACTGCTTCTATAATGCTGCTTTATTTTATAGTACAGACACAGGAAAGAAACTACTTGCTTGGGTGAAGGTTTTTTTTTGAAATAAAAACTATTCATCCAAAGGGCTCTTGTCTTATTTCCAAACTGAGGTTACATCCCAGAACTTTAGATTACCTAGTATTACCACTCAGGTAAAGTAGTTTTTGGAAAATGGTAGCACCAAACTAAATGGTCTATTTACCTAAACTCTTTGTTCATAAACACGAAACAATGGCAATTTAAACACTAAGTGCATAATATAGATATATACCAGTAAATAACGTCAGCAAGTTGAGATACAGAGTATATTTTATAGAACAAGAGTAGGGAATTTATTTTCTTTCCTGTTCATATAAAACTCCATTAAGAGAGGAGAATTTTTCATTACCTCAGAAGAAAAAAGCCTAGAAATGTCTTCTGCAAGATGGAAATAAAAATATGCAGCTCAAACTTGAGAATTGATGAGAGGAAGAAGTTGAGGAGATTATCAGACTCTTTTAAGTTTACTACCTCATCTACTCTTATAGGAGCTTTGCCAGATAAACATATTATTAACATTTCATCACTCCTGAATCAACAGTCATCACTTTGTCATATCAAAGGCTTTAACTGGTTTTAAATTTAGGTTTATTTCTCTACAGTCAAACGTTTATCTTAAAGCTAATGTACCATAATAACAAAAAGATGTTTTATTTGTAAAAGTAATTACTAATATTAAAAACATTTTTGAAGAAAATAGACATTTACGATTCAATAATGATCCTATTTAACTTTAAAAATGCAATACAAAGATGAAACTTAGTACACCTTTTAATTTGCAATTGAGGCTTTATTTCCCAGTTCTTTCACAGATAAAATTCTAAGGAATTCTCAGGCCCTGATTAAGCCAGTATCTCCCAAATTTTGACCACCAATCAGATGGGAGAAGATTTTATGGGGCCCAAGGACAGGGCTAAGTGTCACTGAATCAAGCGAGGAAGTTCTTCTCCCTTCATTCTCTTTCAATTCCTCTGACTACAACAGGAAATCTCAGATACCTGCTTTTTATTTATGGTGGTTACTTCAAGTTTCCTTTAAAATTATGTTAATAATTACATTGATAAATATGAAGAAAGTAAGTATACAGGAAGTATGCAGATATGGCCAAAATTCTGAAGATGATACAAGAATGACTTAGTCAAGTTTGAGAAATACTACACTTTCTATTTGGTCAACAAATATAACTGCCTACTACGAGCATGCCGTTGGTTTTGCCATCATGAAGGACAAAAAAAGTGTTCAAAGAAATGTAAACAGGAAAGTCAGAAAAGAAGGTAATAACTTCAAAATGAGGTAATTAAAGGATTCACAGACAAGGTGGCATTTAAGCTAGAACTTAACAGGTATGATTTAGACATGCAGAGACAGGGAGAACATTCAAAGAGAACAAAAGCATAACAATACAGGCCTGAGTGGTGTGTGACATGTTCTAAATCTTGACTGTGGTGGTGGGTACATGGGTGTGTATATAATGTACACATAGGGGCTTCCCTGGTGGCTCAGTGGTTGAGAGTCCGCCTGCCAATTCAGGGGACACAGGTTCGTGCCCCGGTCCGGGAGGATCCCACATGCCGCGGAGCGGCTGGGCCCGTGAGCCATGGCCGCTGGGCCTGCGCGTCCGGAGCCTGTGCTCCGCAGCGGGAGAGGCCACAACAGTGAGAGGCCCGCGTACCGCCAAAAAAAAAAAAAAAAAAAAAGTACTTATTTGCATATAATAAATTTTCAACAAAAGCTGTTAGCTATTACACAAAAATCGCAGCTCCATACTTCTACTTAATAGTTTCATTTCAGGGACAGAACTTACCTGAATTAAGGCTTACCTATTATAATTAAATGTACTGTTCCCCACCCCCTCAAAGGAGCACATTAACAGTACTCACCCCTAACAAAGTAACAAAGAATAAACAGAAGTAGCCACACAGGTTGTGTGCTACTGACACCTGACGGAATTTAGCAAAATGATTTGAGATTGTATTCAACACAGACCTTGTTTGTAAGCAGTTTACAAATAACTGCCTTAATATTTACATTTTAACCTTTAACTCTTTTTTTTTTTTTTTCCCCGGTATGCGGGGCTCTCACTGTTGTGGCCTCTCCCGTTGCGGAGCACAGGCTCCGGACGTGCAGGCTCAGCGGCCATGGCTCACGGGCCCAGCCACTCCGCGGCATGTGGGATCTTCCCGGACCAGGGCACGAACCCATGTCCCCTGCATCGGCAGGGAGACTCTCAACCACTGCACCACCAGGGAAGCCCCTAACCTTTAACTCTTTTCAATGATCTAAGCTCTTAAAATTATTTAGTTATTAAGTACATTTCAAGTGGCTTTTATCACATTTCATAGGTTAAGAATTCATGACTAGAAAGTGGAATCACTGTAAAACAACAATGCAATTATCAACAAGTCTTTACTTTTGGAACTTTATAATGCCATTCTTAATAAAATCAATAACTTGACCATAAAATCAAATTCCAAACTTGAATTAATTAGTTATAGAAAAGCATCAAGAGACCAGAAAAAAGATGATACTCTTCCACCATACATTAAAGCATTAAGGTTCACAGAAACCTATGTGAATCCTCAATATCCTACTAAGGCACATATAAGCCTTTTGGTCTAGTGAGTTGCCACTAGATCTTCATGGTCCACCAAGCTTAAGCTGAACACCATAGAAACATATAATGTAGGGAATTTTAGAGCTGAAAGGGGACTCAGCTCAACTACAGTAATTTTCAAATTGGTATTCTATGTAATTATACCCTAGGAGACGTTAATAGCTTGGCCATGAGAAAATGTGCTCTCTGGACAGGTAAGTTTAGGAAATGCTTGGATAACCTTCCCCGGGAAGCTTACACCCTGGAGGCGTATGTGCGTATTAGTACAGTAGTAAAGGTTTTGAGAAGTCTTGCAGTTAAAAGTAAATCAGAAGTTAAGCCTGATGTAAACCAATGTGCTCCCAAATTATTTGCCATGGAACACTGTTTTGGGGCAGTAAGAGTATTAATGGATTCAGAACAGTGTTCAGGGGAAACAGTTTGGAAAAATGTGAACCTATGAAATTCCCTTAAACCGATGACAAATCTGAGGCCTAGAGAGATCACACCTGGTCATCAGGAGAACAGAGGACTTGAATGAAATCTCTCCTTCCCAGGCAAGAGTTCTTTCCACTAGTTTCACTATTAAATAGGACTCCTTTGACTGCATATAGTCAAACATTTAATTAACAACATTTACTTTACATTTAACATTTTGGTTATGGTGTTACATTTCCAGGCTTGTGTATTAACTTAGATGTTTTTAATTCTTTGAGTCTCGGGTTCCTGATAATCAGGGTCACCTGGAGATCTATTGTTTGGTAATTCTGGGTAATAATTTAGTTCAGGGTGGCTGAAAGTGATCACTTTAAAATAAAGCATTTGTACTACAACTGGTTTTAATTTACTCTTGTTATAACTTCTGTCAACTCAACAAAATCACTGTTGTTTATCAGGTGGAGAGTTACTTACAACATAAAGCTAACATATGTTATCCACAGTAAAATGCGAGACCTTAGCTTATGTCTACATCAAGACAGCCAACAACATCGAAATTGAAGGATTTTGTCTTTCTATAGTTCGGGGTTGATTTCTCAGGCAAAAACTTAGTTTCCTATCTTTTTTGTAATCACAAAAAAAGTTTTGATTGCTTTAACTGCAATCTCCAAATCAGATTTTTCCAATCTTTATATTTCTCAAACTCCACAGAACTCTAAGAAAGTGTAAGAATAATCAAAACACAAATTACTTAGCTTTAAAAAAAGTAGTTGTGTGCCACTCCCCTTCCCCCTCCGAGAATGGAAAGCGACTATTGTTATGTTGCAACTTTAAAAGTCTCGGGAATCAAAGGTAATGATTGTTAACAACTTCCTTATAACTGATCTGACTTCCTCTAATAAACTTCTACACTCCTTTACAACCCCCCGCATGTAATATGAACCAGGGCGGGCATTTGTATCTCCTCAATCCTAAACCAACCCCCCAGATGCATGAGGCCGCACGAAGCCTCGATTCCGCCAACACAGAAGTGCATCCGCGCGCTCTCATCGCACAGGTGCGACTTCCACCCCAACCTCGCGCACCGCGCGGCCCCTGCGCAGGAGGCTCGGCCCGGTCACCCGACGCCCCGGCCCCGCCGGCCCCGGCCTTCCTCGCGGCGCCGCCGCCCGGCCCCTGCCCGCCGGTCCCCGCGCAGCTCCCGCCTCCACGGAAACCAGAGGGCGGCCGGCCGGCTTCGCGAGTTCAGGCGGGGCCGGGGCAGCAACATCCCCCAACCCATTAGCCGACCCGCGGGGCGTCCCGGTGGCTCGGGAACGAGCCGGGCCAAGCAGGCCGCTCGGGGCCGGCTGCCGGCCTCGCGACCGCGCTGGGGGCGGAGACGCTGTTACCTGCCGGGTCTCGGCCGCTCCCTGCCGGCGCCGCTCTCCTGGCAACCGCGGCAGCGACACGGAGGCCAGGAGCCGGAGGGCCTAGTGACAGCTCCCGGCGTGCACCGCGCTCGCGCCCACGCTGGCGTCGACGTCCTCGGCCCTCGATCCCCGCCCCCGGTCCGCTCCTTGCCTCCCGGCGCTAGCTGTAGCCACAGCGCCCTCAAGCGGACTGTCGGGGAAGCGGCCCATCACCATCAATTGAGGGAGTGGACCTGGAAAGGGGTGTAGCAGGGAGTGGACGCGCCAGCCCCATCATGATGGGTGGAGAGATGGAAGGGATGCTAGGAGTTGAAAATAGCTTTTAAATATTATTTAAGTATTTGTTTAAATTGTTTAACTAATTGTTTAATTCCTCAATATTAAGGAACCCCAAGCACAGAGAGGTTAAAAGATTTGTGAAGTTAGGAGACAAATAGTTGTTATCACATTAGGAGATATTTTCATTCTAGAACCCTAGAATCATGTTGTTACAAGAATTGCACCCTTTTGCCTAAAATGTAGGGTGAAAAAAATGGTTGATTTCTTTTGCGAATGTGAAATACATGAATACATGAAATATAACAATTCTTAAAAATAATGAAACATCAATTATGAAGAGCATGCTGTGTTAAGAATGGTATGTAGGGAGTTCCCTGGTGGTCCAGTGGTTAGGACTGCACGCTTCCACTGCCGTGGCCCACAATCAATCCCTGGTCGGGGAACTAAGATCTCGCAAGACGAGTGGCCCACAAAGAAAAAAAAAAAGTTATATTTCAATATAATGTGTCAGTATTTAGGCACTTAATAACTTTGAGAATTAAAGGTGGAAGGCATAAGGAGTCGAAATTGTGGAGGGAAATAATCAATAAACAAATATATCATATATATTAGGAAGAAAAAAGAGTTTTATTTAAGCCAAATTGAGGACTATAGCCTGGGAGACACAGGTTGAAGAAGCACTTGAATTGTGTTCCACTGGACTACAAAATGGGGGCAGCTTATAAAGGCAAAAGGCCCCAACTTACATAAATTATTTGTCAAGAATTAGGATTGGAGCCGGCAAGAAGTACGGGTGCCTGTTACGTAAGGATTGGTTGGGGTCTGAAACGGTTGCGTAGTTACAAGGGGAGACCTTGAGACTATAAGTTTGCAGCTGGCAGCTGCTAGCAGATATTGTTCTGAGAATGGCTGGTGGCGTCCTTGAGTCGGATGCAGTTAAGAAAATTTAAGTTCTCAGTAATACAAGAATGTGTCTGAAACTATGTCCACAGTGACTACCTTGGCTCCATTTGGAATGCCTGAACCACAGTTACTCCATTTTTTTTTAATGCATGTCTTCTTTAATGGTTAAAGTAGATGCACGATGCTTTTTTTTTTTTTTTTTGGCCATGCCAAGTGGCATATAGGATCTTAGTTCTGAGACCAGGGATTGAACCCACATCCCCTGCAGTGGAAGCACAGAGTCTTAACCACTGGACCGCCAGGGAAATCCTCAATGCATATTTAATAGGCCACAAATAGGCTGTTTTGGTTAGCCTAAAGTTCAAGTTAAACCTTGTATAAGCCAGAATGACTTCCCTACATCTTAATATGTGAAAATTTCTTCCATCAAAACCATCACGCTTCATCACCATTGAGATGAAACAGCAGTCAACTTAATTCTTTTAATTGTGTTACCTCCATCCATGATTTTTAATTATTCTGATGGATACAGGAGTTTGTGAGGCAAAACAATAAACTTTAAAAACACCAAATATAGATTTTAGAAAAACTGTCTTAAACTAGTATCTCTAGGGACATGGCTTTATTATTTATTGGGAAAATCTTCAAATTAATACGTTTGGTGTGTGATAATTGTGACGTTGAAATGATAAAGTAGAAAATCAATAAACATACGATTTTCTACATACAAGCAATCATTGTTTCTATTTTTTAAAGCCTCTTGTTTGAAAAGAATTTTCATTATAATAATACCATGGCCTTATATTTTAATATTTCCCCACGATAAGTACTTACATTGTATTAGATCCTTTTCTTTACTGGGTCAAACTTTCCAAAAACATCTTCTCGTAGCAATGATAGTACAACTTCCCTGAGTCAGTTTTTACTTTTGCAAAAGTGAAGAGCAGAAATGTACATATGGAGTCATTCTCATCTTCCTCTTTTCAAAAGTTATGGGAATGCTTGATCCTGTGCTTCATGATACTGGATTTAACCACACTCTCTTCTGCATAGATAACAGAAAACTTCTCACATTTTTGCAACCGTTTCCATCCTGGAGCGACTGGGTCTAAATTGAGAAGCAATGCCACGTCAGTCCCGGACATTTGTTTCCTCAGAGCTACCAAACGGCCGACTAGCGTTCATTAAAAAACAGAAAAAACAAAAAACCGACCGTAGTTCATTAAAACAAAAACAAAAAAATCCAAGATACAGTGTGTTTGGGGTGGGGAATTCAGCTCTCTGGCCTCCTGGGGACAGTGCCCGGCTATACCGACCCCGCTCCAGCATCTCCCTCTCGTCCAGTCTCCTCCCTACCCACGCTACCCAAAGCACTGCACTGGGGGTCTGACTTTGAAGGTCATTTCCAGGGAGCCAGATGCATCAGGTGGCACCGTGGGAGGACACTTCGGCGCCCCCCGCCCCCCCGCCCCCGCGCCCATCTTTCTCCGCGCTCAGACCCAAAGCCGGGATTTGAAACTGCCACGCCCCCCAGATGGAGTCCTCGTGGCGGCGCGCTCTTCTCCCGGCAGGTGGCGCTGTGGGCTGGCGGGCAGCCGACCTCCGGGTCCCGGAGGCCCGCGCCGCCCACACCGACGCCGCTGGCTGCTCCTGCTCCGGCTTGGGCCGCACGTGCAGCCCCTTTCCGGCCCTGGTGCCCAGGGTCGCCGGAGCCCCTGGCTGGGTGCCCGCCATGGCGGCGGCTGCGGCGGAGGCGCGCGTGTTCCTGGAGGTGCGGAGACGGCTGCAGAGCGCCCTGCTGATCCTGGGGTAAGGCGGGCGGTGGAGTGCGGGCTCCCAGGCGCAGCCTAGCTCGCTTTTCGGCTGCCCGGGCAGGCTCCCGCCTCCCTCGGAAGGACGGGTTTTTGAATTTCTTTTTTCCAGTTGCTTAGAGCTTCTGGATTACTCAAAGTGGAGTTACTCGCCCCCGCGCGCGCCCCCAGTCGCCCCTCGGCTGGCAATCTCAGCATCACCTGGGAACTTTTTAGAAATGCATTGTCTTAGCTCCACATCAGCACTACTGAATCAGAACTTAGATTTTAACACGTTTCCCGGGATTCAGATGCACATTAAAGTTTGAGGATACCTAATGTACCACACCGTTGACAGTGCCCTGCGTTTCCAACAAAACAGTGCAAAAAATGTTTTGATTGCCTCTTTGGAATCCTCGTTGTAAGAAATCTGTTCCAATGTGAGAGCTTCCTGTTTTGTAAATAAACTCCGGTGTTATTTTTTCCTCCCCAAACTGTTCTCTATGCAAAGGAACGGACACACGGGTTCAGTAAACGTGTGTTCAGTGAACGACTAACCAAGGTTGCAGACTTATTGGAGCTCATTCTTTTATTCATATTGGGAGTTCCAGTGAGAAGTCTGCACGCGTTTAACTTGCTATTCATTACACAAACAAGAAACTTAGGAAAAGTGTTCTCTTGTTTTTTGGTTTGGTAGTATATGGGACCTCGACGATTCCCCTGTGACCACTGTTTCAAACAGAGTAAATTAGACGTTAAAATCCCGAACGTTTTATTACACAGCACCACTCTGAGACAGACTGATGCTTAGCCTTCTCTTTTCCTGAAACCAGCCGGATGTCTGGTGTGGCAGTTTTGGATTTGGCCTGAGAACTGGATTCAATCCTAGCTTCTTCACCAGAGTAGAATCCTTTTTTTTTTTTTTTTCCGCTACGCGGGCCTCTCACTGCTGTGGCCTCTCCCGTTGCGGAGCACAGGCTCCGGACGCGCAGGCTCAGCGGCCATGGCTCACGGGCCCAGCCGCTCCGCCGGCATGTGGGATCTTCCCGGACCGGGGCACGAACCCGTGTCCCCTGCATCGGCAGGCGGACTCTCAACCACTGCGCCACCAGGGAAGCCCCCAGAGTAGAATCCTTTAATTTGAATGTTTTCAATTGTAAAATGGGGACGATGTTTATTACTCTTCTTTCTCTCTTTCTCCCCTGCGTCCTCCCCCGCCCTTTCTCAAATCATGAGTTCAAATAAGTGTTGCACGTCCAACTCAAATTCACCTTGTAAGGTTATTCGGAGCCCACACCTTACACAAAGCGAAACAAGACAACCTCCCTCCTTTCTCTCGTCAAAGGGGCCCTTCATGGTTCCCCTGGATAACTCTCCCTTCTTTCAGCAAGTTAAGAAACCTAACTTTGCTGGACTCCTGTTTTGTCCCTGGTGGTCTTTGGCTGTTGAGCTTCATCACCAGTCAATTTCCCCAACCCTAAAAGCAGCCACTGTTCTGATTTCATTCAACAACGATTAGCTTGCCAGTTCTTGAACTATGTATAAATGGAGTCATACAATATGTACTTGTTTGTTTCTGGCTGCTTTCCTTCAACAGTGTTTGCGAGATTCATGTTTCATCTATGTCATTGCATATATCAATAGACCATTCTTCTTTTCCTGCTGAGTGGTTTTCCACTGTATGAATATACGACAATCCATTTATCCATTCATCTATTGCTGGATATTTTGTGTGTTTCTAGAGCTTGCTTGTTATGAATAAAGCTTCCATACATTTTTGTGTTTTTTGGCCACACTGTGTGGCCTGCTGGATCTTAGTTCCCCCACCGGGGATTGAGCCCGGAGCCCTCGGCAGTGAGAGCGTGGAGTCCTAACCACTGGACTGCCAGGGAATTCCCAAAGCTGCCATACATTTTTGTGTAAGTATTTTTGCTGGGTCATAGGGTAGACGGGGGCTTTACTTTATGAGAAACCATTGAACAGTTCTCCAAAGTGATTGTACCAGTTTACAGTCTAACCAGAAAAAAAATGAATTCTAATGGCTTCACATTCTCGTTTGCATTTAGTGTTGTCAGTCTTCGATTTAGCTATTCTGATGGTATAAAGTAGTATCTCATTGTCATTTTAATTTGTATTTCCCTGATTAATAATGTTGAGTACCTTTTCATTTGCTTTTTGGTCATTCCTATATGTTCCTTTGTCAAGTGTCTTCTAATATCAAGTTGTTTGTCTTATTGTTGAATTTAAATAGTTTTTTATATAGTCTGGAAACAAGACCTTTTTCATTTATGCCTGTGAGTATGTGAATATTTTCTCCCAATCTGTAACTTTTCATTTTCTTAGTTGTGTCTTTTGATGAACAGAAAATCTTAATTATTATGAAATCCAGTTTACTGCATTTTTTTCTTTAATGATTAGTGTTTTTTGTGTCCTTAAGAAATCTTTGCCTACCTCCAGCTTGTGAGATTTTTTTCCTATGCTTATTTTCTAGGAGTTACATAGTTTTAGCTTTTACATTTAGGTCTGTGGTTATGTCAAATTAGTTTTTGTATTTGGCATGAGGTAGGGGTCAAAGTTCATTGCTTTTCTATAAGGATGCCCAGTTGTTCCATCACCATTAGTTAAAAGGCTGTCATTTCTTCCACTGATAAAACTCAATGTCTTTGTCGGAAATCAGCTGACTATATTGTTTGCATGGTATGCCTTTTTCTACCCTTTTACTCTCAACTTGTGTCTTTATATGTAAAATTTTAAAAGCATGTACTGGGCGGAGTTTTTAAAAATCCATTCTGACAATCTCTGCATTTTAATTAGAATTTTTAGTCTATTTGCAGTTAATGTAAATGATATGATTTTTATTCTTTCCCTAATAAAAGAACTGCTTCTAGCATTTCATCATTGGGTGTGATGATGTTGACTTTTGGCGAATCTGTTTGGTAGACTGCATAGTTCCTTTCTTTTTGTTTTAATAAATTTATTTATTTATTTTTGGCTGCGTTGGGTCTTCGTTGCTGCGCTCAGCTTTCTCTGGTTGCAGCGAGTGGGGACTACTCTTCCCTGTGGTGTGCAGGCTTCTTACTGTGGTGGCTTCTCTTGTTGCGGAGCTCGGGCTCTAGGCGCGCGGGCTTCAGCAGTTGTGGCACGCGGGCTCAGCAGTTGTGGCTCGCGGGCTCTAGAGTGCAGGCTCAGTAGTTGTGGCGCACGGGGCCAGTTGCTCCACGGCATGTGGGATCCTCCTGGACCAGGGCTTGAACCCACGTCTCCTGCATTGGCAGGCAGACTCCTAACCACTGCGCCACCAGGGAAGTCCCATAGTTCCTTTCTATTCCTAGTTTACTAAGGGTTTTCATCATGAATAGATACTGTGTTTTCCTTAATGATTTCTACGTGTATTGTGATGGTCATATTTTTTCCTTTAGTCTTTACTTCTGTGAATTGCATTAGAAACAGTCTATTTATATTAAGCCATCTTAGCATTCCTGGGATAAACCTTGGCCATTCATTTATTAAATTCACAGACGTTTACTGAGTTCCTATTCTAGGGCCCAAAACTCAGATTCTAGTGCTGGTTATATGGCTGTGAACACTAACAACAAAGCAAAGACAAAAATACTTGCTCTCATTGAGCTTACAGTCTAATGGTGGCAAGAGGTAGGCAGAAAATACACAAATATTTATATATGTTATAGTGAATAGAGATATGTACCTAGCAGAAAATAAAATAGAAAAGGGGGTAGGGAAAAAATTTCCAACCCCTTATTCTGAATGAGAAAGCAACAGTGGAGCAATAAACTGAAAGGGGTGAGGTCTGGGACTGTATTATTCCCAGTTGAAGACTGTTGCCCTGTGAGAGAACAGAAAGTATGAGGTGGTGCCTAGTTCAGAGAGATGTAGGTGGGCTGGTGGAGCACCTAGTAAAGGGTCTTGCAGTGGTGTGCTGGAAAATGTTCAATGACCTGCTCTCCAGGAAAACCAGACAGACAAGAACATTCTTCCTGATTTGCAGCACTTACTGATTCCTGTGGTGGGGATACTTTCACCATAGATGACATCAAACTACCAAAGTGAGGTCAACTGGCTTGCAAAATGCCTGGAATGTTAACAATTGCCTCTAGTATATTACTGGGTCTTAGGGACCATTGAAAGGACCTTAGCTTGGACTCAGAGTTGAGATGTGAGGTTATTAGATAGTTTTGAGCAGGGTGTGCCACCTGAAAGAATACAAGAGAATAGTGACAAAAGCCTCATATATAAAAAGTGTGGGCAATGAGGGTCTCAAACACTTTGTTTTGGAATAATTTCAAACTTGAGAGTTAGTTGCTGTCCCTCCTGAATACGTTACTGTGGATTTCCTACAAATAAAGACGTTCTCCTACAAAACCAGCATGCAACCCTCAAGATTGGGAAATGTCTTACGGCCATCTTATACTCAGACCTTATTCCAGTGTTTCCAGTTGTCTACTTAATATCTGTAATACAAAGGAATCCAGCTCAGAATCATGCATTGCATCCTCATGTTTCCTTCGTTTTTCAATCTGGAAGAGGTCCTCAGTTTCCTTGACTTTAATGATCCTGACACTTTCGAAGATTACAGCCCAGTTATTTTGTAGACTATTCCTCCATTTGGTTTTGTCTTATGTTTCCTCAAGATTACATTCAGGTTATACATCTTTGGCAGGAATATCACAAAATTGATGCTGTGTTCTCATTGCATCCTCTCAGGTGGCACATGATTTTGATTTGTTCCATTACAGTTCACGTTAACTTTGAGAACTTAAATAAGGTGGTATCTGCCAGGCTTCTCCACCATAAATTGCCCTTTTTTGGTTTGTTTGTTTGTTTTTTGCGGTACACAGGCCTCTCACTGTTGTGGCCTCTCCCGTTGCGGAGCACAGGCTCTGGACGTGCATGCCCAGCGGCCAGCTCTGCAGCATGTGGGATCTTCCTGGACTGGGGCACGAACCCGTGTCCCCTGCATTGGCTGGCAGACTGTCAACCACTGAGCCACCAGGGAATCCTGCCCTTTTTCTTCATTATAAATAAGTGTTAATTGAGACTAAGTAAATGCCCTGTTCCTCATCATACTTTCCTTTTATTCATTTATTTATTATTATTTTAAATTGAAGTATAGTCATTCATTTATTCATATCAGTATGGACCCATAGCTCTGTTTCATTCAGTGGGTTACTTTTTTCTCAAATGACAACCAGATGGGGCCAGGGGGAGTCCCTTCAAGATGATTTCCGTGTTTTTGGTTTTTTGTTTGTTTGTTTTGACATTCTTTGATTTCTTCTTAGTTGCACAGCAAGATATGCCAGGCTCAGGCTCATCTCATTCTTTTCCTGTCCCAGCCCTGGATGTAGTTATTTTTCCAAGGAACCGAGTTTTGTTTCATTTCTGTTCATTTTGTTTTTAAGTGGAAAATGACCTTTAGAAATGAAGATCTGGGCACAGAGTGTGCTCATTACTATTGGCGTGTCACTTCTCCCAGGCCCACTAGTAGACAGAACTAGAGTGTGTGTGTATGACATATGTATTGCGTTTATGTATGCATGTATATGTGTGTGTTTGTAAATATATCATAATACACATACATATATATCTATATATATATATATTACTGTCTCTATTTATATGCATTGGAAACCTGACTTCACCCAGGTATTTTAGATTCTAGTCTACCACCATAGGATCCATTCTGGTTTTCTCCCTTTCCCTCTTTGTAGCTGTTCTCGCACAGTGAGAATCCTGGATTCCATTATCCTCATGACATGTATTTACTTGGTCTGTTCCACTCTATGCAGTTAATCTTCCGCTGGCATCCTTTGCCGCTCCCCTTCCCCCCACTCGGTGTCGACACTCTCCTCCCTTGCTTGGGCTCTGTTACGGACTGAATGTTTCTTTTCCCTCAAAATTCATGTGTTAAAGCTCTACCCCGTGATGGTATTAGGAGATAGGGCTTTGGGAGATAATTAAGTTTCAATGAGGTCATGAGTGTGGAACGACTATGATGGGATTAGTGTCCTTATGGGAAGAGACGCCAGGGCTTCCTCTCTCTACCATGTGAGGATACACTGAGAAGGCGGCCATCTGCAAGCCAGGAAGGGGGTCCTCCCCAAGAACTGCTAGCATCTTGATCTTGGACTTCCCAGCCTCCAGAACTAGGAGAAATAAATGTCTGTTGTTCAAGCCACCCATTGTGTGGTGTTTTGTTATAGGCACCTGAGCAGACTAAGACAGGCTCTGAAACTCCATGCTGAGCTGCCCCCCACCTGCTGCTCACATTTCCTCCTTTCTTCTCTTGGAACCTGACATCCTTGCTGGGTGGCCCTCCTCACCCTGCTGGGTTTCTCATATCTACCCCAGGCTTCAGTGGTTCTCCCACCCTTTCGAAGATACCTATCTTTCTTTGCCCTATGTAATTGGCTGCATTTTTCAGGAAGAGGAAGGGAGGAAAGGGTGGTATGGCAGAGGTGGGCAGGCAGGGGACTTAGGAACCCAGTGGTTCCCCTTGAGACACTTCCAAGTGCCAAATGCACAGTCTAGTTTGAAAATCACTGAAGTACCAAACTGAACAAATTGTGTATCTTTAGAGCAGTGGCTGGCAAACTACAGCCTAGGGGCCAGATCTAACCTACGGCCTGTTTTGTTACAGTCTATGAGCTAAGAATGGATTTTATATTTTTTAAAGGGTCATTAGGAAGAAAAAAAGGTAGACTATGCCTCAGAGACCATATGTGGTCTATAAAACCTGAAATGTTTACAATCTGACCTTTTATATAAAAAATTTTCTGACATCTACTTTAGAGGATTATTATTTCTTAAACATCATTTCTGAAGACTAGACTTTTGACTCAAGAGTTTGAGTCTGTCTTCCCTGGAAAAGACTCAGGTTTGTTTTGTTTTTTTAATAATTTCTTTTTTAAAATTTAATTTTTAATTTTGGGGGACTTCCCTGGCAGTCTGGTGGTCAGGACTTCACCTTCCAATGCAGGGGGTGTGGGTTTGATCCCTGGTCATTGGGAAACTAAGATCCCACATGCCTTGCTGCCAAAAAACCAAAACATAAAACAGAAGCAATATTATAACAAATTCAATAAAGACTTTAAAAATGGTCCATGTCAAAAAAATTTTTTAAAAAACAAAACTTTTGACCACGTTGCACACTTAGTTCCCTGACCAGGGATCGAACCCACGCCCTCAGCAGTGAAAGCGTGGAGTCCTAACCACTGGACCGCCAGGGAAGTCCCAAGACTCAGGTTCTTGATATTCTGTATTGCCAATTAAGTGCAGATCTATGCACTTCTAAAAGGAACTAGCCAGAAAGTAGTTTTAAAATTTTCTAAGGCAAAATAGGAGGCCTGACCAAGATTCACACCTGAACACACAGTATGACCTCTCTACTTGGATGACATGGAAGTGGATGGCCCACCTTCTGTACTTCAGTGACACTGAGTGGATGGCCTGCTCTTGCTGTCAGCACTTAAGAGGGGATCCAGGTGCTTTGCTCCTCTGGTGCAATGCTGAGCATATTTCAACTTCATAGGAGTATCATCTCTATATGTCTTCATACCCTTCTGTACGTTTGGTGCCTGGTAGACAGCAACTGTGTTTTACTCTATTGCCTGCACCAAGTGATTTGTGTTTGTCGTGGACTGGATTAGTAAGTCCTTTCATGCCAGGTATTCATACATCACTAGATTGTTTTCTTCATTATTTGTTTATTCTTAAAATCGACAAAGTTTTTTCTCCTGTACCTTTTGTTTTACGTAATCCTGGCTTATCAAAATCCTGTATATCAAATACCAATGCTTTACTCTAATTTACTGTAAGTAAAGTAAAACATTGAAATGCTGGTCTCAGAAGCAAGGATATGTCACTAACTCATCCATTCGTTATTCACATAACATTTACTTAGTGCTTGGCCTAGGATAGTCGCTGCCCCCCTCCACGTGCTTCCATAGTCCCCTATATTATGAATAAGTGCACCGTAGTTTTAATGCTCTCTTGATCATTCCTGTTTACTAGCCTGTCCCCTGCTTGGGGGTGTGGGGTGCCGAGGAAATATCTGGTTAATCATTGTATTCCCAGTACCTGGCACATGGTAGAACTCAAAAAAGGTGTGTTGAGTGAGTGAATGAATTTCGAAATCATGCTAGGATCAAGGGATGCAAAGGTGAATAAGCCACCGTCTTATGCTGCCTTGTTGAATTCTCTGGCCAAAAATACTTTGATGGGGCTTCCCTGGTGGCGCAGTGGTTGAGAGTCCGCCTGCCGATGCAGGGGACACGGGTTCGTGCCCTGGTCCGTGAAGATCCCACATGCCGCGGAGCAGCTGGGCCCGTGAGCCATGGCCGCTGAGTCTGCGTGTCCGGAGCCTGTGCTCCGCAGCGGGTGAGGCCACAACAGTGAGAGGCCCGCGTACCGGAAAAAAAAAAAAAAAAACATATATATATATATATATATATATATATATATATATATATATATATATATGCATCGTTACCATAAAAAAAGAAGAAGAAGCAAGAATGAAGAATATGTCTCTGAACTTTCATGTTACGGGGGCAGCGAAGAGTACTCTCTGACCACATCTAAACCTAGTATAGATTTAGTTTCCTTCACGATCAGTTCACTGCTGTTTTTCCACGACAGTGACTAAATTCAGGGCCCTTATTGAAGAGGAACAGAGAGCTCCTTGGCCGTCTTTGTTTCTTTCATAATGTGGCTTTCATCAATGAGAAATAATTTCTTTTATTTTTAATTCCCAGCGATCCGAACGAAGGAGGTCTGCCCATGGATGTTTGCATAACGCCGACCTCGCTCCAGATGAAAAGCCCCGGCGGCTGCACAGAGCTCTGGCTGCCAGCAGGGGTCAGGCTTGTCCCGTCCTCCTGCCGTGGGCTGCAGCACGTGGCCGGCGACGGGCTGCACCTGCGGCTGCAGGCGCGGGCGGAATTCTGCACAAGTGAGTAGTGCTGGCGGTCCTGTTTCTGCATTTGCTTTTCCATTATAAATCAAAGGTGATTTCTTTTTTTTTCCTTTGAAAGGTTGAACTTTTCCCAGGTGAAAATCACTGCTCATCAGCTGCATAGAATGAGCTGGGGGTCCAGAAGATGTCTGTTTTTTTTTGCCAGCTCTGCCCATTATTAGCTGCATGCAATTGAACATGTTACTTAACGTTTCTGAGGCTTTGTTTCTTTGGGGTTTTTTTTTTTTTTTTGCATTACGCGGGCCTCTCACTGTTGTGGCCTCTCCCGTTGCGGAGCACAGGCTCTGGACGCGCAGGCCCAGCGGCCATGGCTCACGGGCCCAGCCGCTCCGCAGCATATGGGATCCTCCCGGACAGGGGCACGAACCCGCGTCCCCTGCATCGGCAGGCGGACTCTCAACCACTGCGCCACCAGGGAAGCCCCTCTTTGGGGTTTTTTTAAGTGTTTTGTTTTGTTTTCCTAATAGCCTGCACTTTTTTTTTTGAGAGCAGTTTTAGGTTCACAGCAAAATTGAACAGAAGGTACAGAGATTTCCCACATAGTCCCTGCTTTGTTTCTTTAATTGTAAAAAACCTGGCTCACAGAGTTGATAGGAAGATGAAATCAGATGGCAATCGTGCAAGACCTGGTTGATATTAAAGCATTATGTAGAAATTCATTCATTCAACAAATTTTAGCTCATTGATCTAGGTGCTGGGGTACAGAAGTGGGCAAGCTAGGAAGGTCTCTGCCCTCATGGGGCTTAAGACTCTAATCAGTGGGAACAGGTAATGAACACACAAGTTACTTGGATACAGAGGTAAGTGCTGTGGGCAAAGTAAAGCAGAATAATGGGATAGGGCGTGACTAGGGGCAGATGAGGGTCAGGGAAGGCCACTCTGAGAAAGTAGTGTTTGACCAGAGAACTGAATGATGGAGATGATCGCATCCATGTAGGACATTTTATTTATTTATTTATTTTATTTATTTACTTTTGGCTGTGTTGGGTCTTCATTGCTGCGTGCAGGCTTTCTCTAGTTGCGGCTAGTGGGGGCTACTCTTCGTTGTGGTACATGGGCTTCTCATTGTCGTGACTTCTCTTGTTGCGGAGCACGGGCTCTAGGCATGCAGGCTCAGTAGTTGTGGCTCCAGGGCTCTAGAGCACAGGCTCAGTAGTTGTGGCTCTTGGGCTTAATTGCTCCATGGGATGTGGGATCTTCCTAGACCAGGGCTCGAACCCATGTCCCTGCATTGGCAGGCGGATGGATTCTTAACCACTGCACCACCAGGGAAGTCCGGGATGTTTCTAACTAGAGGGAACAGTACATATAAAGTTTCTGAAATTGAGTTTGATGCATCATTTGACTTTGATTGTTGCTATGCCTGTGATACTTCCAATATTTTGTTGTTGGCACATTGATTCAGAAAGGCAGTAGAAATGTTTCTCGCAATAATTTATCGAATGACCTCGCTGATTCATTGCCTCTTTGCCGTGTGAGTGATATGCTTCGGAGGATTAAAAATGATGTAGGGCTTCCCTGGTGGTGCAGTGGTTAAGAATCCGCCTGCCAATGCAGGGACATGGGTTCGAGCCCTGGTCCGGGAAGATCCCACATGCCGCGGAGCAGCTAGGCCTGTGAGCCACAACTGCTGAGCCTGCGCATCTGGAGCCTGTGCTCCACAACAAGAGAGGCTGTGACAGTGAGAGGCCCGCGCACCGCGATGAAGAGTGGCCCCCGCTTGCCACAACTAGAGAAAGCCCTCGCACGGAAACGAATACCCAACACAGCAAAAATAAATAAATTAATTGATAAGGGACATTGCAAGTTTAGTTAAAAAGAAAAATGATGTAAAAAAGGGAAACGGAGTCTGTGACAGCTGGATGTGATACTCGTTCTCAGAGAAGGATTATAGTTCTTATAGATGCACTTGAGATTTCCCTGTTGCCTCATGGATGCGAAGCCTTTCATCTGCATTTCTCCATGCAGCCCCAAGGGCGGTCGACAGGATTGTACTGAAGAGCTGTTTAGGAGTTGTCAGGTGTTCCCTGGCATCTCTATCCCGGCTTTTGAAAGGAAAGAGAAGTAGAGGGGGCTCCATTCCTTTTTTGTTGGAGAATGATTTTGCTCAAGTGCTGGATTAGTGAATAACTAGTGTGAGTTGAGCAGGGTTGGTATGAGGAAAGAAATGTCCTGGGGCTGAAGTGGCATAGGATAAAGCTAAGAATGACTGTTGGAATAACCGTGGAAAGAAGAATGGGGCCGTCAAGATGGGAGATAGATGCTCTGAGGGTACCTCATGATGGGCAGGGGAAGTGTTGTTTCAGGGAAGAAGCCTCGGGAGTCTGGCTCCTGTGATGTCATCACCTGTCTTTAGCGATGATGAACAGTAGCCACAGCAGGAATCTTGGGTCACATCAGTAAACTGGAGAAAGGCAGGCGTGAAAGCCACACTGGAGTGTTTTCAGATCTTCTGCTAGTTTTCTGGGACCATGGTTTTAGGTCCTATAATGAGGAGGTACACAGACCTTCCAGAGACAGAATTGGTATGTGGCCTACCCATGTTCTATAACAGTTAAATAGCAAAACTTGAACCATTTTTAAAAATTTAAATCAGCAAACATTACCGTCTAGTTCTAACTGTTGGACAAAATAAATTGACTGCTGTGTGTTGGTTTGCATCTGTTGTTGGCATTCATGGGTCTCCAATTTCTTTACATTTTTAACACATATTTTACTCAACAGTCTGAAAAGGAAAAACATTCAAAGCCCTGTTCTGCAGTGCATGAAGGGGTTTGCAAAATAGATCCCTCAGCGTTTAATTGCTTTCGTGCTTTCTGCATAATAGGTGGTGAATAAATATTTGCCGAATGAATAAATATCCAATAGGTGCATACTGATGTAAACTTGAATCAAAATCTGTGGTAGGAAGCGAGTCTTAACATTTATAGCATTCAATCTATGTTTCAGGGTTTTTACACAGTTGACTTTTCAACTATAAGAACGCTCTTTTAAGGACTACAGTAGACATATTGTTACACTGTTCTGAATGCATAGGTCAGACGTGACCTTTGACCCAGAACTGGCTGCAGTCAAGTCTGATGTAGCACCAGCATTAGATTCATCCCCAGGTGGCAGTGCTTCCCAGGATGCCCCTGTGTCAGAAGGTTCTGACTTGAACCTGAGCCTGCATCATGCTGGGTGAGCAGCAGAGGGCAGTGTGTCACTGAAAATTTGTTTATTGGTTCTGAAAAGAAAATCTTGGATGTCTTACCCAGGTCTACTTATTATCTGCTCAGAGCTAAAGGATACTGTTTGTTTCACTTCAGTGCTCCAGGGCAGTCCTAAAAATTAAACAGAAGGATTTTTAACTCTTACGGCTTAAACTTTCTCACATCAATTTTGTTAATCTTAAAATATAAAGTAACATAAACCAAATTCAAATTGCTTGATTCTAATGGATATAACCTCACTTCTTCAGACTTTTTTTAATAGACAAATATTTTTGTGGGTTTGTTTTTTTGTTTTTTGGGCTTTTTTGGAAATGAAAGTTTCCTTCGTGAATGAAATAATGGAAACTAAGGAAACATACTGTCTTATACTATGGGAAATATATGTTTTCCCACAGCTTTAATCAGAAATTGAGTTTCACTCTTGGAAGATGGAACTCTTCTTAGGAGCCGTTTCATTCCCCGGGACCTGCCCAATAAAGACCAATTTCAAGATTGATTTTGTTTGTACGTACTGGTAAGATGCCAGAGCGGACATCAACCTTGTTTAAATCAAATTAAATTTTAGAAGTCTGTTTACCAGCAGTCACAGTGATGAAAAACTGTCCCTAGGCATAGCAGAGGAAAGCTGAGGATGGGGAAGCTCTGCGTAGTTAGCTTGATGTGAAAGAAATAGCTCCTTTTTTCTCACCCTTAACGTTGGTGTTTCCAGAATGAGAGAAATAACGAGTCATCTATGTTACACAGATAATTTAGGGCAATACCTAACTCTGAAACATGTAGCAAAATCTGTTTTTGAAAACACTTCCCAATATTTGCTTCTGCTTGAGTCATCAGATAATACTAACTAAATGGGTACTTCTGGGTAGACCATAAGCAGTGCTTATTGGTGGTAATTTATTGCGGCTGTTAAACTCTAAGTATGTTAATGGATTTGTCCCAGACCTCTAAGATTTGCTGTTTCCTTGATTTCCTCTAGAACTGATCTCAGTGTTTAATCAAAGCTCCCAAGCCCAAGAATGTTGCACGTTTTATTGCCAGTCCTGCGGTGAAATCATCATGAGGAACAGGTAAGGAACACAGTCAACACTGGTTCATCCTGTGCCTGGCAATGGTTTTTCTCTTCTTCTGTCAGGATTTTTGAAGGAACTGCCAAAGGAGCAGTCTGTGGCCTTCAAATGAGAGCCACAGACTCAGTGTCACTTTGAACCAGACCAGCCCCCAAACTCTCCGGCAATCACGGAGCAGCTAGATTTTCTCCAGCTGACAAAGGGGAACAATAGGATGCTGGCTTTGAGGGAGGACGGCTTATCTTGGTGGAATAGCCGGTAGAGATAGGCCCCTCTCCTCTGAAAACAGACACGGCATCTGTCACATGTTTTAGCCATCATCCTGGTGAATGAACTTTTTCCACATTAAGTGAATTTTCTAAATAACAGAAGCTTTTGCAGCACAATTTTGTACTTGAACTATTTCTATTAGTACCTTTCTAAAATCCATTTCCTGTTTCCCTGCTTATTAAAACAGCACAAATCAACCTTTTCTTGATGCTTAGGTTAACGCTGTAACCTGCCTTCGAGGTGTGCTGTGATTACCCCATTGAGATGGGAAGGGCCCTTTGCTGTATTCTTTGTATTCTCATGTTGTCTCTTTTAATTATTTTTCCATCCTCTCCTCCCGTCAGCCTCTTTGTTTCCTGGGCACAAACCCTGCTCTCTGAATTTTCTAATCACTCATAGGCTGGAAAGACAGAGCAAATCCTTATTATCGTTAACAATATTTTTTGGGTTACTCTTTGTTGCAGCGTGTGGGCTTCTCATTGCGGTGGCTTCTCTTGTTGCGGACCACGGGCTCTAGGCATGCGGGCTTCAGTAGTTGTGGCTCACAGGCTCTAGAGCACAGGCTCAGTAGTTGTGGTGTGCGGGCTCAGTAGTTGTGGCATGGCATACAGGCTTAGTTGCTCCGTGGTATGTGGGATCTTCCCAGACCAGGGCTTGAAGCCGTGTCCTCTGCATTGGCAGGTGGATTCTTAACCACTGCGCCACCAGGGAAGTCCCAGTGGACAATATTTAAAGGAAGAATTTCGAGCTCTTTGTTGGATGGGTTTCCTTGGAGACTTACATGAGACCCCTCCTCCTCCAGGTCTCCATGCAGGGATTCAGCAGATCTCTGCTGGGAGCCTTTCCTGAATGCCGGGCTGGTTTATGTGTTCCCCGGAGGTTTATTCTCCTGTCTTCCCACTTCAGCTGTAGGCTTTGGGTGCGGGATGGTCCTACGCATGTTACTTCTCACTCATATTTAGAACACGGTGTTGTGTAGCGGCTGGTAGTACAGACCCGGAAGCCGGACTGTCTGTGCTTGTGTCCACCAGTTACTAGCTGTGACCCTGGGGAAGTTACTTAACCACTCTGTGCCTTCATTTTTTTTATTATTATTATTACAAAAATATAAATAACAATAAGAACTACCCCCATAGGGTTTGGGGGAGGAGCGAATGCGTGTAACTGGTAAGCATTCAGTATGTGATAGCTCCTGCTGTAATTCTTGCTCTTATCACCATCTTCATCATCACCGCCCCCAGCAGCAGGCTCGCTGCCCGAGGAGGAGTGCATTCTCTATAAATTCTTGCCGGGTTGACTTGAGTAAACGTTAGGGTGCTTCTTCTGGTCCTCCATCCGCCTCTTTTTTTTTTTTTTTTTTTTTTCTTTTTTGCGGTACGCGGACCTCTCACTGTTGTGGCCTCTCCCGTTGCGGAGCACAGGCTCCGGATGCGCAGGCTCAGCGGCCATGGCTCACGGGCCCAGCCGCTCCGCCGGCATGTGGGATCTTCCCGGACCGGGGCACGAACCCGTGTCCCCTGCATCGGCAGGCGGACTCTCAACCACTGCGCCATCAGGGAAGCCCCATCAGCCTCTCTTGCTTGCTCTCTGGTTCCTGGCAGCATCCCGGGTAGATGAGATCGTGGAAAGTTATGCTGGTGTAAGTGGGGGGCTTGTGAGCAGTGCACCCTCTCAGTGACTATCTTGGGGAAGCCACAGGGTGACTCTGAATCTGCAGGGGAGGGAGAACGTCCTCACTCAGGTTCCCTAAGGCTGAGGTGGCCGCACTGTCAGGGATAGGCCCGCCTGAGCCTGGAAGGTCCAGAGCATCCCGGGTTGCCCTGGAGTTTAACCAGGACAGTTTTCCTTCTCTCAGTCTATTTCTGGCTTTGGTTTAACTCTCAGACGCAGTTTCTGAAACATGTGTGCCTCTACACCAGCGAGAGGCCTGCAAGTCACAGAGGAGCGAGTTTACTAGAGTAATGGACTTCCCTGGTGTGCTTGGCCTGAAGGATGTGCTCGTTCATCACTGGCTGATACTGCATCTTCTGTGTGGTGTCATTCCTGTTTACGACCCTGGACTTGAGAGCTCGGAGGGCTTAGAGGCTGACACTGGAAGGCTGTACGCACTCTCCCGAACCCTGACCTTCGGGAGGCCGTGGGGTGAGACGCAGAGCGGGAGAACGGGACCTGGGTTTGAACTCCAGCTTTACCATCACAGGCTGGGGAACCTGTCCACATCACCTCAGCTGCTTCTTATGTAGATGTTAAGATGGCCTAGTTTCCTAACTTGTGAAGAAAATAAACGCTCTTACGTTTAAGGCTGTAACATATATAATAGTAAATACTTGACAAGCTCTTTTTAGTTGGCTTTACAGCCTCCTTCCACCCCCTTTTCCATAATTGGCCTTATTGGCAAGCTAGCAGATTATCTAGTACAGTGTTTCAGGCCTTTTTGATTCAGGACTCCATATTTTTTAGGTGTGCCAAGGAAATGACCCCCTCTCTCCCTTTTTCTTTGCGAGAAGGTCCACAGTGGACGTGACTTAGGCCTTGCTCACTTCACAAGGCTTCCCTGGACGCCTTTGCCTATCACACATGTGTGCCTGGCACCTGGGGACCTCTTGAGCAATGCGGAGACATCCTTAGTAGGTGACGGAAGGCTTTGCTTCCATTTCACTCTTAGGCAGCAGGCCCCGTGGCTCTCTGGTTGATGGAAAGCCACGCTTCCTCCTGTGTCTGCACAAGGATGTCATGTTGACTGTTTGCATCAAGCCCAGTGGTCTTCTCATTTCTCCCTCAGTTACCTGTGCCACGCAGGTGGTAAGGACATCTGTGTTTGTTGAGTAGAAAGTAAAACCAAAGGTATTTCAAAGGAGGCTTATATGTGCTGTAATCAACTCACTGTCGGCATCCTTTTCAGGAAGGCATCTTGGAATATGGTGGTCTGTCTTAGCAGGAGCTCTTGTATTGGGAGCAATCGAGCTGAGTTAAGATCTGCTTACCGGCCAGCCTTTCTATCTGGGAACAAGTCACTTTGATTCTCAGTTTCCTCATCTGCAAAATTCGGAGGTTCAATTAGATAGACCTATAAGAGTCCTGCCAGCATGAAAATTCTGTGCTTAGTCAACCTCAAAAAGTTGCACCTTGAGTTCTGTGAATCATGATTATTTGGATAGTGCAAGAATAATGCTTGTTACTTTTTTTTTTTTTTTTTTTTTTTGTGGTACGCGCGCCTCTCACTGCTGTGGCCTCTCCCGTTGCGGAGCACAGGCTCCGGACGCACAGGCTCAGCGGCCATGGCTCACGGGCCCAGCCGCTCCATGGCATGTGGGATCTTCCCGGACTGGGGCACGAACCCATGTTCCCTGCATCGGCAGGTGGACTCTCAACCACTGCGCCACCAGGGAAGCCCACTTTTTTTTTTTTTTTTAATGAAAAATATTCTTGTCAAGCAAATTATAGGTGCAGAAGACTGTTTAACCTATTAAGACTCATTAATGGCTTTTAATACTTACTAGCACCGGCGTGCATGAAATCTGCTAATTACAGCAGTCTTTTTTCTGCATTCAAAATCACACGTTCCTAAGCCATTTGTTTGGTTGTTTGAAAATAACACCTTGTTTCTTTACAATAAAATTCTCCAATTTGCATTCTTACCAGTTCAGCAGAGTTTTTCTGTAAAAATTGTCCAAACATATACAATTTTTGATCATTCTCTTGTTAACAGTCCCTAATAATAATAATAACAATTATATTATAACAATAATAATAAAATTTAGTTCGTCGTGATCAGTCTCAGAAACAGCTAAATGGTCATTGTGTTTGGAATTTGTTACGTCTTTTAGAAATAAATTCATGTCAGACTTGAATTATATCGGTTGGCCAAACAGACTTTGAAACATCAGCCTGATATTCAGTCATTTGAGAGGTCTCCCAAGGTCTCTGGAAAGGCCCTCTCAGTTCCACCTGCACCAGCAGAGTTGGGTGTCAGCCCAGCAACTATGAGGGCCTTGAAACTCTAGCAGGTAACAAGCAGAGTGGACTTAACGGAAACATAAGAGATGTCAGAATATCCAACTAGTTGATTGGTCCATTTGACAGACCAGCTATTATTGTAGTCTGAAAACAACTACTCCTATGAATAGACACTTTTCTGTGAAAGAGAACAAAGAGGTGAAAAGAGAGGACAGGCACACACTGAATTATTGGTAACATTTTACAAACTTTTGGGAAAAATAATAATGCCAGCTTATCTATACTCTAGTGGCTATATTTTGAGCTTTAGATATTTGATATTTTTCTTAAAATTCTTATTGCCCACTTGGTTCTAATCCAATGTGAAATCTCTGTATTACCGTTGTTAATATCACTGATGAATGGTTGATTTTAAAGTTAAGGCATTTCATTTTCTTGTCTATGTTTAAGTTTTAAATAAACACCATCAATCAATAACATTTATTAAACTTGTGCATTTTAAAATGTAGTAAAATGGATACTCTTCAATGTTAGTGGTGGATCTTTAAATTGATCATTTTTTTTCTGAAGTCAATTTGGCAATATGAACTAAAAGACTAAAAATTGTTTATACTCAATGACCAAGTTTAAAAAAAAAATAAAATAAAATTGTGCATTTAAAATTTTTCCCCCAAAGCTTATGCTTAAGATACGTTAAAAATAACTAAAACATTTTAATTAATTAAAAGCATGTGTTGCTGTTCATCATAGAATCTTAAACTGAGAGAATGTTCAAGAAATCATTTCACTCTTTTTCTGAGCTTCAGCAGGTTTTTACGTAAAAACTACCTTGAAAAAAATGTGGTATCTATTTTCTTTTGAAAGTTCTCTTGGGAAGTAGATCATATCAAAGTTTTAGGGTGTTCGATAGATACACTTTCAGGAGAGCTGTGATTAAAATACATCTTTTGTTCTTAAAGGTTTTATGTTTTTTCCAAACATCAGAAAATTTCTTTCGGCTGTAAAAACACTTTTATCTTTGCAATGACTTGTGAATTAGGCTCTTTCTTGCTCGATGTCTTACCTAGATAGCTATGGGGTATAGTATAGCTTTTATTCACCGTGATAGAGGGTCAAGTTAAGTCTGAAATATCCCATTGTGTGCGAATGTGCATCAACGCTTCCAGATCTCTCTAAGTCTCAGTGCAGTTTCATTTCTGATCATGTATGAGGTTTTGACATTGCTGCCTTTGACACTGTATTGAGCATCTGTTTATTGGCACCACGTGCAAAATGTCAAGGAACAGAGAATCTTAGTGATGGAGAAGATCTAGGAGCCTGTTTAGGCCCAACTCTTACTCTAAACAGGCACCTTTGTTTGTCCCCCTCCTCATCTTTGTAAAAATTCAAATCTGACCTATCACTCCCGCACCTTAAATTCTGTGATGCTCCCCAACTATCTGTAGAACCAAGTTCCAGCCCCTTAGGTTGACGTGTCACACCCCATGTAGTCTGTACCCTCCCACCTTCCCTGTCCCCTTTACTGATGTTCTGTGTTACCAGGAGAGAGAATATATTCCAAGGGAGAGAGTTAGTTTGGATTCTGGAAGACCTGGGTTATGATCCTGCCTTCCTTCATCAGCTCTGACTCTGTGAACTTGTAGAGATTATTTAACATTTCTGAGCCTCCCTTTCCTTCTCTGTAACAGGGGAATGGAAATTCTCATCTCACAAAGTTGTCGTAAGCATTACATGGAGTAAGGTGTGGGTGGTGCCCATCTGAGGTTTTCTTAAGTTCAACTAAATGTGTGGACTCACGACACTACCACAGGTCACATTTCTCGCCTTCGGGGCAGTGGCAGGAGTTCCCCTCAGCAGAGGACCTGCAGCAGTTCAAGCAAATGGCAAGTCACATACCCCTCTGGGGACTCTTGTCTCCTCATGTGACACGGTTCCAGGTACAAAGTGCAAGATTCGTATCTGGCAGGTGCAGGAGCTCCCCTGAGAAGAAGCCTCATGCCCTAAACAGCCAACAGCTCTTGTGATAATTCTTTAGCATAGTTTCTAGGGTTCCCCACAAAGACCTACATTCAGGGAAGTTTAAAGCATGGCATCCTCATCTAATATTTACAGCTCATTCAAACTTCTTCCTAGGGCTTCCCTGGTGGCGCAGTGGTTGAGAGTCAGCCTGCCGATATAGGGGACATGGGTTCATGCCCCGGTCCGGGAAGATCCCACATGCCGCGGAGTGGCTGGGCCAGTGAGCCATGGCCGCTGAGCCTGTGCGTCTGGAGCCTGTGCTCCGCAACGGGAGAGGCCACAACAGTGAGAGGCCTGCGTACCGCAAAAACAAACAAACAAACAAACAAAAACGTCTTCCTAGTCCAGATGCAATATACCAGTCAAGGATCATTTTTACCATAGTCAGTGTTGCCTAGCAATATAATCAATGCCTACCATCTACCTGGCTTCCAGGGTAACAGGTCTAGGTGGTTAAACCAAAGGTCAGATTCTCAAGCAAAGGAAAATATTTGGTAACCCTTTCATCCGAGTATGCTGCAGACCCAACCAGGGGCCTCACATGTTATAGTTATCAATGCTCCTTGATTTAAGAGCTTACACTATGAGTCAAGCACTGGGCCTGACACGGTGGCTCCGGTGGCAAGTTAAACATATATGGTGCCTGTCTTCGTATTGTTTCCTACACCTGTGATGCCCTTAGTTCCTTTCAATGCCTGGAGAACTCCTATTCATCCTTCAACGGTCAGCTCAGATGTTACCTCTTCTCTGAAGTCCAGCGGCACTCTACTTCCCTAGCACTTTGTACATATTGCCCCGAATTCATGGATTGGTTTTGCGAGTCCATGAATCCCCTAAAGTAATATGCAGATTTTGTGTGCAGGTGGGAATGTATGTTTGAGGAAAGGGGCTAACACTTCCATCGGATTTTCAAAGGGGTCTGAGCCATCCCCTCCCTTTCCCCCCTCAACTCCCAAACATTTAGAACTGCTGCTCCATTAGGAGCATTTATTAGGTTCTGGTTTTGTTATTTGTTCATAGATGTATGTTTCCCCCTAGAATGTGAATACCTTGACAAAGGGACTGTATGTACTAATATTTTGTGTCAGCAGAACGCCTGACTCCTAGTAGTAGACTTTTAGAAAGTATACGTTGAAAGAATCGATTCTTAAGCTCTTAGGAGACTCAGCGATTTGAATGATGGTAGTGGTGAAGCATTTCCTAATTTAAAAGGGAATGTTCTTGCTTCTGTTAAACTAAAATCAGCCTTTCTTGTTCCTACTTCTGTCCTCTGCAGTTAAAATTAAATGTCTACCCTCTTCCATGTTGTAATTGCCCTTTTATGAGACTCAGAGTTGATTGGGGAAATCAAAGAAAAAGGGTTCATGTGAGGGAATCATTTAAAAATGATACATTTGCATCTTAAACATTTTCATTTAAAACATGCAAATGTACATTAACTTACTAGTATTTTAGTACGGAACTCGTATCTTTTTGTTGAATATGAGTCTGCTGCTGTGGACTCTTTTAGCTTTTTTCACTTGTGCCATCCTAAATTCATTATCCAGAGTTTCCAGTTTAGGTTTCTTTAAAGTGGAATGAGAAGTTAGACACTGAAGCAGTCTGATTGCAGAATTCTTCTAGATTTTTATTCTTTTTCCCTCGCTTCAGTTTTTTTATAGTTGTATCTCCCACATTCCACCAGTGATTTTGTTTTTTAATAACTCACTTTCCTCTACTCTGAAATGTTTAGTTTTCAGAGGAATAGCAACTCATTTCCTTGGTTTACATGTTTGATTAAATTATGTAACTAAAATAACATGTAACAAAATAGCGTGTTTGATTAAATTATGTAGCTTAAAAAACATGCATAAGTGGCATAAACAGGTCTGTGATCAAATACAGTTGATCCTTAGCAGGCAAATGGTCCAGTCGATTGGAGCAGAAGTGAGCAAGTATTCAGGGTGCTTTAAGCTTTCACGATAGTCAAAGGCACTAGGAAGACCAGAAGCATGTTTGTATTCTGGGTTGTTTTTTTTGGGGAGGGATAAATTATTTTGAAATATCCTCATCATCCTGCCCACATTTCTTCTCCCCTTAGACCAATTTAGATTAAAATAGAGGTAAATTTAGATTAAATCTTCCCAATTTAGATTAAAATAGAGGTAAACCATGGAAAAGTCTCAGGTGTCTCTATTTCTACAGGAAAAAAATGAAACCATTAAAACAAACACTGGGAGCAAATATAAGGGGCTACTTAATTGTAAGGATGTTCTAAGCATAAATAATAATGACAGAGTGGAGCTTAATTTCTCTTCCCTTGAGTGTGGCCTGGATTTAATAACTCACTTCCAAGCAATAGAGTGTGCAAAGGCAGAAATAGGAGCTCTGCTAGTGGAGAAACCTTGCAGATGCCACCTTAACCGAGTGATCAAGGTTGACATCCCCAGGGATAAGTCATATTGATACAGTGTCTTCTCTGGGTTTGGTGTGATGAGAAGTCACCTCAGTGGTAGACATCCCCCAAACCCATAGTCTCAGTCTAATCTTGAGAAAATACCAGACAAACTCAAGTGAGGGATATTCTGTAAAATACCTGACCAGTGCTCTTCAAAAATCTCAAGGTCCTGAAAAACAAGGAAAGACTGCCACAGAGCAGAGCAGATGAGGGAAACATGATGACTAAATGCAGTGTGTTGTGAATTGGATCCTGGAACAGAAAAAGAGGACTTCAGTGGAAAAACTAGGGGAATCCAGATAAAGCCAGTAGTTCTGACAAATCCTCCCTGGTTATGTAAGATGTTAACATTAGGGGAAGCTGAGTGAAGTATATGTGAGAGCTATCTGTACTATCTCTGTAACTTTTCTGTAAATGTAAAATTACACCAAAATAAAAAGTTTACAGAAAATAGTAATGAGAGAAATCACAGAAGAAAGCGTTGGAGGATTTGAAATTTAAGACATGTTAATCAAATTAGAGGCAATAACACTGGAAAAATATTTGTCACAGATTTTAGACAAAGGACTGATATTCTTAATATAGAATATACTTGTACAGTTTAATAAGAACGTACTAACATCTCACTGGAAAATGGCCATTGATCATAATTCACAGAAGAAACACAGTGGCGAATAAATATGAAAGCCAGTTCAATCTTACCAGTAATTAAGGAATTGCCAGTTACAGCAGTATTGAGAACATTTTCACCAATTACACGGAAAAATGATAGTATTCAATTCTGAAAAAAGTAAGTGGAAGAATTATGGATTGGTATAGCCTTTCTGGAAAGCAGTTTGTCAATATAGGAATAGAGTTTAAAAAAGATGCACGTTGGGACTTCCCTGGTGGTGCAGTGGTTAAGAATCTGCCTGCCAATGTAGGGGACACGGGTTTGAGCCCTGGTCCGGGAGGATCCCACATGCTGTGGAGCAGCTAAGCCCATGTGCCACAATTACTGAGCCTGCGCTCTAGAGCCCGCGTGCCACAACTGCTGAGCCCGCGTGCCACAGCTACTGAAGCCCGCACGCCTAGAGCCCGTGCTCTGCAACAAGAGAAGCCACCGCAGTGAGAAGTCCACGCACCACAACGAAGAGTAGCCCCTGCTCAGCGCAACTAGAGAAAGCCCGCGTGTAGCAACAAAGAACCAGTGAAGAACCAACGCAGCCAAAAATAAACAAATAAGTTAATTTTAAAAAATGCGCATCATTTGTGCTTGTAATGTCACACTTACAAGATTTCTTTCCCAAGGAAATAATCAGATCTGTATACAAATTTTCTAGGACTGTTCATCACAGGGTTGTTGATAATGAAATACTCAAAACCCAAATATCTAACAGTGAGGGAATGACCTAAAAAGTTTTGGCATACCTATGGAATAGAATGGAGTCATTAAGTATCATGATATAGCTACATAAAACAATGAAAGCAAGATACAGTTTGTGTATTTCCTCTGATCCCAGACTGTGCCTGTGTACAGCTGTCTCTCTTGAAAGGCTGGCAAAGAAATACGGTCATGTAAAAAAATAGCTACCTGTCCTTGGGTGGTAAAGAAAGGATTTAAAAAAAAATTTATTGGAGTATAGTTGATTTACAATATTGTGTTAGTTTCAGGTGTACAGCAAGGCGAATCAGTTATACATATACATATATCCACTCTTTTTTTTAGAATCTTTTCCCATATAGGCCATTACAGAGTATTGAGTGGAGTTCCCTGTGCTGTACAGTAGGTCCTTATTCGTTATCTGTTTTATGTATAGTACTGTGTGTATGTCGATCCCAGTCTCCCAATTTATCCCTCCCCCCCTCTTATGATAACCATAAGTTTGTTTTCTACATCTACTTCTGTTTTGTAAATAAGTTCATTTGTGCCCTTGTTTTTAGATTCCACATTTAAGTGATATCATATGATATTTGTCTTAGAAATAAGTGAAGTAAGTCTGACTTACTTCACTCAGTACGACAATCTCTAGGTCCATCCAAGGATGGTTTTTATTTGCTTTATACCTCCCTGCGTGTTCAAAATTGTCTATAGTGAGTATATGTTACTGGTGCCATCAGGGGAAAAAGTAACACTGCAAGTAATGTGGTTAATGAGTTTCTTTCGTCCTTGATGCTGATTTAATTAAGAGCACGTCACAGTTCCATTTTGTCCCGTAAAACATTGTTTTCCTTTTTCCACTAGGAAGCTCCTGAGGGTGCTCCCCCTGCCACAGGAAAACTGGGGTGCTCTGGTTGACGAGTGGTGTTGCCATCCCAACCCCTTTGCTAATAAGCCACTTCATCCACAAGAGAATGACTGTTTCACTGGAGACTGTTTCTTCTTGGTGAATCTAAGACATGATTTACAGCAGCTGAGACCTGAAGTAGCCCCAGTTGAGACGCGCTGTCTTTCTTCTGAGAACCATTTAAAAATGGTAATATATCTTTCAAACTAAATGCTCATTTAGAGGTTGGTTTAGAAACTGCTTTCTCCAATCTTTTCTTCATTCAGGGCATGTGACAGACAGTTCTAAAGACCAAAATCCATGATTTTCAGTTGCCTTAATCATCCAGCTCTGCTCTTTGCTTATGGAAAAAGCATGTGGCGGCCTTAAACCAAAACAGCCACGGGGGCCAGGAGGAGGAAGCGGAAGAGGACTTCTTCCCTGTAGACTTGGGAGTGTTACCGTTTGACAAACCAAAATGCCCTCCTTCCTTGCTTTTAGGACAATATTCCATAATCCATGTACATTTTATCCCCACAGTCTGATTTAAATTAAATGTGTGCTTTGCCTTCAGGATACGTACTGTCCTGATAGGTCCAGGTATTTTCCTGTGTCTGCCCATAGTCTAGACTTCTGCTGGTGTCATACAATCAGCTGCCATCAAGGCAAAAGGGGGAGTGGAAATAAAGCCCGGGCTGCAGGCTCCAAGTTGATGCTTAAGGAGCGAGGTCAGGCAGCTCCTGCGCTCAGAGTTGCTGGAGGAGGAAGGCCCTTTCCGCTCACTGCGGAGAACAGGTGGTTTACCTTATCTTAAAAGAAAATCAGTGCCATTGACTCGGCCCTTGTGAGAAATCATTCCCTGGATGGCAAGTCAATACTGATGTGATTTAAGAAGTTAAGAAAATCATTGCCAGAGGACCTTCATGTTAACATCTGATTATTGGTAGGAACAAAAGCATTGTGTGTTAAATTTCATTTAGAACTCATTTAATTGTTGTAATGAGAACTGAGCCACTCTAGGACACGCGCAGCAGTCCGCAGCTCTTAGGTTGTCAGCTAGTTTATAGAACTATTTTCTAATTTGTGGGAGATTAAGGAGGTTTGTCAAATATCGAGGTTAAGCTGTTCAAATTATGTAAGTATCTCATCTTTCACCATAAACACAAATCCCTTTACCTTTAGGTTTATTTAAGATTATAGTACTTTACTGTCTCTCGCTGTCCTCCTCTCCCCCAGCTCTTTCTCTGTATGTATCTTTACCTGTAGTAAAATCATAACCATTCATATTTCCTTTGATCTCCACTGCTTTTCAGTGTGTATATGTGTGTGTATTAGATAATATATATTAGATAAAATGTATGTATATATTCTAATGTGTATATATGAATATGTATAAGAATACCTCTCCCCAAATTCTAGTGCTATAGCCTTCTATATTTTTAAAAGATAAATGGTAAGCACATAATATAAATCTATGGTATAAGTATATTTAATATGGTTAAAGTAAAATTATATTTTAATCTAAATTTCTATACTAGTACTTTATGTTTTATGTATTTTGACTTTCAATTTTATGATTAAGCTATAAATTTTTTTAATGTTTGGAAGATACGAGAAGAGGAGTGGGAAAGATAAAATAAGAAAAACCATGAGTTTCCTTCTTTCAGATGAACTCTGCATTCTGTATGGAAGTAGATTCCTCACATTTATGTCTTTATCAGTTATATGATGCCACTTATAAGAATTCCTCTTAATTGTGGACGGCCATCCCACGTGTTAAAGGAAGACCCTTCATATTGAGACATTACAGTTTTTTAAGTATCAGGGAGACTGTGGGAAATTACCATCATGACAAGCTGCTGTTAACAAGATTGTTTTCAAGGTAGCCTAGATGAAAGTTTCACTTTAATTACATATCGCTGCAGTTGAAAGAATATGCCTGTGACCAAAATAGTAACATAAATTTGGAAGGACTCCTTAAGCAGTACTCTCAAGGGTCTTGTGGGAACAAGGCTTCTCTGTGCTATTGAAAACCTGTTTCTCATATCACCCAGTCTAGCCATCTAGCAGGGTTTTGAAATGTCACATGCTGACACAGCATCCTAATGGTATCTCTTGGGAAACATTTTTTTTGGCGAGACAATATCAAGGGTCCTTAGAAATGGAAGCAACACAAAGGAAAATAAAAACGAGGACAGGAGGCTGATTCACCTCTCCAAGCAGCGGTGCCATGTCGCAGATATATTGATTTAATTAGTCCACAACAATGTCTGTCTTTCATGTTTGCTCTGTAGAGTTCCTACACTGCTAGGCTGCTGCTCTGCGCAACTCGCTTTATTATTTCCTTTAAGCATGGGTCAGGAAAAATGCACTGCAATGCAGAGTTTCTCTTTAACAGAATTGAAAGCATTGTAATATGTTAATTTAAAAGGTCAAGACTGTTTAGCTCATCAGACGTTAATGGTGCACTCTGTGTGTATTCTGAGTGTTTGGTAGGAGTAATTTCTGCCTCTGCTTGTGAGAGATTATAAAAATCTATTTTAATTGT
Source organism: Mesoplodon mirus (assembly GCF_964341445.2). Classification (NCBI taxonomy): domain Eukaryota; kingdom Metazoa; phylum Chordata; class Mammalia; order Artiodactyla; family Ziphiidae; genus Mesoplodon; species Mesoplodon mirus. The sequence goes on along the minus strand of NC_138986.1, from coordinate 97,978,408 downwards.
GGAAAAGGATTTTAAGAGATAACTCACCTCACCATGAGAAATGTATATTTAATTCTGCTTAAGGAGTATTTGACGATGAATTACTCCAAAGCATATCTCTTGAACTAAAATATTCATAAATGACAAAAAAATAGCATAAACAAAGTCCAACACTTATTCCTTTCCCTGAATAACCCCGTATGTGTACAGTGTGTTATTTGTGCCTCTGTGAATGTGACGATATATATCTTTGCTTTTCAAAAGACATCTATTGAATATTTGTTATTTCACAATATTTTTCACTTCACCATAATAAAAATTTTGCGTCTTACAACAGGTTGATAAAGGTGGCACCTCAGTCTTTTATAAGATTCATATTATTATTCTAGACGAAAGTATAGCCACACTGATGACTTCAACCTATATTTTAAAGAACAAATGAAATTGAACATTGGTGTTTTAGCTGGCGAGTATGACTAACAGTTTTACCTTTTTTTGGTTATTTGTTTGTCTTGTTAAATCCATGAGGGTCTCTCTCTTTTTTTTTTCCTTAGAATAACGTGTTGAACTTTGTAAACATTCCCAAACATAAAAAATAGAATTATGAACTTCCATATACCAGTCATCTTGATTCATAAAGTTTGCTTCATCTGCCCATTTTATTTTTAGTTTTTTGCTGAAGTGCTTTAAAGCAAATCCCAGACATTATGTCATTTCACCCCATATGGATTGTTCTTTTTCACATGAACACAGTGTCATTTTCACACCAGACAAAATGAACACTCGGTGGTACAATATCAGACCATATACACATTTTACAAATTTTATTAGAAGTATCTTCTGATGTCAGTAAAATTTGTTTGAATCAAAATTCACACATTTGGTTGTTTGAGGTAATTTGTTTTTTTATTGATCAGATTTTAAAATCCTGATTACCCATGTGTTGAAAAGGTAGAATTTTATTTTAAAAACCAACGAACAAAACCCACTTTTTCTGCTTCATTGAAAGACAAAGCAAAATGTGCTGTAAGAGCAATGATAAATGAAATACATAACAGCACCTGTCAAAAAATTTTTTGCTCCGAATAGAAAAATCCCTTCTTCTTAAGCATTACTACTCCAATAACCTGTATTCGTTTTTAGTAAAGCCCTTAGTATTTGGTAAGATTTAATGAGGATGGTCTGATTTAACTTGTACGAAATAGGATCCTTTAAAAAGTGTCTTTAATACCAATTTGGAGCCATACAGATAGATTTTATTGTAAGAAAGCATGAAACTGCCAAAATGTGAAACTTTACAGTTTAGCATGCTTGGTTTCTAAGCTGTTGTCTTCCTGTAACCTTGCCTGGACCTAAACAAATTGGCACCTGCCTTGGTTTCTATGTCTGTGGCTTTTGACTTTTTTTTTTTGACCTCTAACTAAAGTAAGAACTGTATAATAATTTTTTTACATTAAGATCTGATAATGCACACACAGAGACACAGATCACCTCAAGTAGATGTTTCTTAAAGAACTACTTACACTATGTTTGAAGCACGGTGATATTTTCTGCTCCATTCTATTTCATATTTCTTTAAAAATTCAGGGTGTCACCCACTGAATTGATTCTATGAATTAGTTTGGAAAACACTTGGCATAGTGCTTAGGAAGCATAAGCTCTAGCATCAAAGGGACCTGGATTTAAATATCAGCTCTGTTAGTTACTAGCAGCACATCCAGACAAAAAAGTCTATACCTTTGTGGGTATAGAAAAATCTATACCTGCCCATGTTTTGAATGATGTGTGCCAAAAGTGTATTTTATTTACGTAGCATCTGCCTAGCAGTTACCCATGTGCCAGGGACAGTGTTTTACAGCACTCGGTTTTAGATCCTAATAAACAGCTCTGTGAGTTAACGCTACTGTCGATTTCATCTTACAGATGAAGAAACCAAAACAGGTTAATTAACTTGCCCATGGTCACATGTCTAGTAAGTGACAGAGCTGGGATTTGAATTTAGGACGTCTGGCCCCAGACTCCAGGCTCTTAACCACCATGATATTAATTATAATATCATCTCTTATAACAAACTATAAGTCAGTAAGATTTTTTTTATTAAGGTATAATTGACATTTTACTACTTTTAGGTATACAACATAGCGATTCAGTATTTGTATGTACTTCAAAATGATCATGGGGGCTTCCCTGGTGGCGCAGTGGTTGAGAGTCTGCCTGCCGATGCAGGGGACACGGGTTCGTGCCCCGGTCCGGGAAGATCCCACGTACTGTGGAGCGGCTGGGCCCATGAGCCATGGCCGCTGAGCCTGCACGTCCAGAGCCTGTGCTCCGCAACAGGAGAGGCCACAACAGTGAGAGGCCGGCGAACCGCAAAAAAAAAAAAAAAAAAAAAAAAGATCATGACAATAAGTGTAGTTAACATCCATCACCATACTTAGTTACAGAACTTCTTTTTCTTGTGATGAGAACTTGTAAGATTTACTAAGGCAACTTTCAAGTATGCAATAGAGTATTGTTAACTATAGTTGCCATACTGTACGTTACATCCCCATGACTTATTTTATAATTAGTTTGTACCTTTCGACCACCTTCACTCATTTTTGCACACCCCTGCCAACCTCTGTTCTGTATGTCTAAAAGATTAGTCTTTTGTTTTCTTAATAATTAGGTGACTGCTATCTGTTTTAAAGTTGGATTTTCAAAGTTTAACAGTGTTTCAGGAATTTGTTCCAGAATGCTATCTTTCCAGGTACAATGCATATCGTAAATGGAAAAATAGAATTATATGAATGGGTTAGGTATTTTTAACTTCCAGTTGTGATTATGAATCATAGATTACTTTTACATAAGTTGCACTGGACTAGGGGTCAAAATAATATAGGTTCAAGTTCTAATTCTTCTGTTTTCTAGACACATGAGTTGGGGCAAGTCACCTACCCTCTCTACCTTTGTTGCCCACCGTCTGCCTCTTCTAAATGATGTTTGGAGGTGCTTTTTAGAAATGTAAGATGCTTCTTGTTCAAATTACTTGGCAACGTGTAGATTATCAGGAGCTGACTAGTTTGGAAAAATCATTCTGTTTATTTTGTCTTTAGACTTGAAAAAAGTGATCTCTGTGCATGTGAATTATGCATACAAGCTAAATGTATTCCCAGTATTTAGTAGATGGCAAAATAAAATGTAAAGTTCAATGTATACTCTAGAGACCATGTTAAAATTATATATTCCTTTTAAGAAAAGCTGAATGACATTTAAATGACATTTTTCTGTTCTACAGAAACCAAAGGCAAATACCAAAGTAATTTGTAAGCGTTGCAAGGTAATGTTGGGAGAGACTGTGTCATCAGGTAAGAATTTCATAATAAAAAAGACAAAATGATTGCCTTCTTGTTAAAAAAAAAAAAACAGTAGAAGGAGATTTTATAGGAAATATATATGAAAGATAGACAACTAATACATGTTGTAGAATTGATGCTTTTAAAAATAGAAATCAACTAATGTATCATCCAGTATGCCAAGAAGTTTGTGTATTTTGACCTTTGTAAATACATAGTACTGAGTTTTAAGCATTAAGAAGTTGGGTCATTTTCAATATTTCATATCTTCTTTGTACTTACAAAGCAGTAGTATAAAGCTTGTACTTGGGTCTATCTTAAAGAAGATTGGAGCTTTTTCCTTAATACAGCTCCTCAGAAGAATTGGTTGCCAGAGATGATGGAGGAGATGCTTTTCCTGGCTGTTGTGTGCCTCAGGGCTGTGTTTTGATGCTTGGAGGTTGGGGGTGCAGAGAACCTGTTGAAACATTCTGAGTTTTATACTCTCTTCCTTGTTCTTTTTTCCAATAGTGTTAATTATATTTTACATAAAGCCTATGTTATACGACTTTCCAATATAATAATGAAATCCTGATAATTAAAATGCATCACTCTTTAAAGATATGGTTTAAAAATGTCTAGAGAGCTACAGCATGCTGTGTTAGCTTTGTGGGTGAAGAATAATTGTTTTTAATAGAATTAATTAGAAGATGTGAGTTAAGTGAAACTCTTGTACTCTAGGGAAGGCAGATGGTGGCATTTTTTTGTTTGTTTTTTAAGATCATCAGAGTCTCATAACTTCCTCTGAGAGGACAGAAGAGGAAGAATGAGTAGTAGTAAAGGATGCCACCCTCAATGTCATTTTTGAAGAATGAAAACAAGTCCCTTAAGCAATGACTTAGAAATCTTAAGGCTTCCAGTTTAAATAAGGTGAATTGATTTTTTTCATGATTTTTTTCATTTCCTTTTTTTTCATTGTTTTCTCTCCTCCCTGAAGCCCAGTTAAAATGTCAGTTAAAGAATAAAAAAAAAAGGACATCCACAGAGACAAAGAGAAATGGGGAGGAGGCAACAGTGATGTGAACTAGACGTGTAAGCAAACTTCTTTTGGAAGCTGTAGAGCTGAGACGGGTAGGAACACACTTGGCAGTGTGGAGGAAGCTGCAACCTTGGTGTCTGCAGAAGACCATTTAGATGAGGAGTGAGCCAGTTCTCACTGTAGATCCCCAGAACTGGCCAGAGTTTAGAGGTAGCAGGTAAGAGGGACAAGGGACTGAAAGCAGGATGATTAATGCAAAGTTTGTATGTGGAGCCATAAGATTCCTACGACTCTTTCTCCGCTTGCAACTTGCTTATGCTCTCAAGGTAGGAGATTGGAGCAGCCTTTCTTGCAATAAGGGAATGGAAGTGTACTAACCAGAGAAAAGATCTGCAGACACTGTTTCTCAGGGGTCACGTAACAACAAAAAAATGAGCTTATATTCAGCCATCCTACTCTCAACAAGCCTTATATCTACACACAAGAGCTCCCTCTCAGCATTTTACTACCTTACACTTAAATCTGAATAGATTGCTGAGAATCAGTAAATATTAAAAAGAGTCCAAAGCAAATAAATAATCAAGTAAACAGAGTAGACGCATTGAGAAGAAACAAATTATGTATAAAACAGAACAAAATCTTTTAAAAAACTATAATAAATGTCCTTGGAGAAATGAAATAATATTATCTCTATAATTCGGAGAATGTCGAATTAAAGATGTAATAGCTTGAAAAAACTAACCAAAGGACTGGAAAATGAAATTAAGGAACTATTTCAGAAATCAGGGCCCAAAGACAGAGGTTGAAAATTGGAAAGGAAATTTCATAAAAAAGATCATGTAAGTTTCCTGAGGATAGGAATATTGTCTATCTCATTTATCATGACAACCACAGCACTTAGATCAATATCTGGCACATAGTGGGTACCCAGTAAATATTTGTTGAATGAGTGAATGAATTGAGCCTTTTAGGGCATCCAACGTCTATCTAGGAGAAATTCTAGAAAGAGAGGATAGAGACAACAGGGTGGGGGAAATTATCAAAGAACAAAAATACCAAAAACACATTAAAAAGGTATTTCCCAGAGCTAGGGCTTAAGTTTCTCAACTGAAAGAGCCCACTAAGTGTCTCATATAATTAATGAAGGGGTGACAGGGAAGCTACTTAAAGCCACATAATTGAGTGATTTCCACACTTCAAGGGTGAAGTTTCTAGAGAGAAAAAAGCAGGTAATGTACAAAGGATTAGGAATTAGAATGGCACTGAACTTCTTAATAGCAGTGTTGAAAGCTAGAAGACAATGAAGAATGCCCTCATAATTTAGAAGGAAAAAGATTTTCAACCCAGAATAGTTCAATTGACAGTCAAACTGTCAGTCAAGTATGAAGATTATAAATACGTATTTGGAAATACAGGGTCTCAAAACGTGGACCTCAAAGTTACATTTTCCTTAGGAATCTACCATAGGGTATGCATCACCAAAACTAGGAATTTAACCTCAAAAGAGAAAGTGTGGGATTTGGGGAATAGATTGTCCAACACAGGAGAATGAGATAAGGAAGTCCCAGGGTGAGGGATGTACAGCAGGCATTACAGCCTGGATTGAAGCAAGGGGAGAGAAATTGTAATAAAGACTTTTTCAGTTATACACTGAAACTGGTAACTTTTTTGAATTGTTTGACTACATGTAACAAATAATCTTGAGACAAGCCATTTCATCATATGGGAAGAATTAACTAAAGGTGTTTGGAAAAACTAAACACATGGAAGGAAAAGAAAGCAGTTATGCGTTGCAGGAAAACAGAAGATTGAACAAAAAAGGAAGCACTCCCATGGTATCATTATGGTCACAATAATGTGAACACTGAATATCAATTTAACCAAAAATCTTTATGATGTAATATATATTAGGAGGTCATTGTATGAGAATATGTGTGTGGGGTGATGTAAGAGAGCTATATCCACATCTACTCTAAAAGTAAATTAGTAGGACTCTAATTCCAAACATGGTGGCATAAAGAGAATGGATAGTTCTACTCTGTAGGAAACAAGTACTGAACTGTACAAGTTCAGAAGAACAGCTACTAGAAAATAACCAAAATGAAGCAATGATTTGAGAGGTGTAGTTTTCAAAAACTGCTACTGCCTTGGGTTAGAATGGCAAATTTGTGACCTTTTTTTGCTTGGGATCATTGACATACTTCACATGCCCCCGAACCTTGGGCAGGAAAAAACCCACAGCTTTATTATCTATAGGTGGTAGGTTTGGTTCAGGGTAGGCAAAGGAGAAAGTGGAAATTTAAGAGGGATATTTTGGAAGCAAGAGGGCCGTGGAGGGGCTGAGCTGATAACTTCTTAACCCGGCTCTGGCTGATTGCAAAACTGTACATGCATACAGTAGATGCCAGGGAGTCCAATAAGAATTGAAAGCTTGGGGAGACCAGAAAATTTGCTGTGCCTTTGATTGCATTCCTCAATTCACACACAACTTGGGCAGCAGAAGATGGAAGCCTTAATGGCTTGAGGCATTTGAGCAGAACCTCTCCCCAAATCTGTGGACAACCAAACTGTGCAGAGATAGTGAATACTCTCTAGGGAGTCAGGCTAAACAAAATAGAACTGAGCAGAGACATTAGTGACTACACACTGCGGGAAGTCATATTTCCCGGTTTAAGTCCAAGCTTGGTAATTGACCTATAAACCAATTATCCCTAAAAGGACAAAGCAAGGGACTTCCCTGGTGGCCCAGTGGTTAAGAATCTGCCTGCCAGTGAAGGGGATACGGGTTCGGACACAGGTTCGAGCCCTGGTCCAGGACGATCCCACTTGCCATGGAGCAACTAAGCCCATGCACCATAACTACTGAGCCTGCGCTCTAGAGCCCACAAACCACAGCTACTGGACCCGTGTGCCACAGCTATTGAAGCCCACGCACCCTAGAGCCTGTGCTCTGCAACAAGAGAAGCCACCACAATGAGAAGCCTGTGCGCTGCAACGAACAGTAGTCCCCACTTGCCACAGCTAGAGAAAGCCTGTGCGCAGCAACAAAGACCCAACACAGCCAAAAATAAATAAATAAAAATAAATTTAAAAAAGGACAAAACAAAATCCAGAATTGGTACAATGTATTACATACAATGTCCTACTTTCTTACAGAAATTATTAGCCATGCAGAGAAAGAGAAAGCAGTGACTCATACTCAAGGAAAAAGCACGACTCAATACATAGGTGCTGAGTAAGCACAAATATTAAATTAGGAGACAAAGATGTTGAAGTAGCTAATTATAAATATGGCAAAGAATTAAAAAAAACAAAAAACCTCTTGAGTGAACTAATAGCAAATCTCAATAGATTGGAAACTTCAGAGAAAGAACCAGTTGGTAATTACAGAGCTGAAAAGTACAGTAACGAAAGAAAAATTCACTTGATTACTAATACCTCATATTTGAGGTGACAGAAGAAAAAACATGTTGAAGATAGATGAATAGAAATTAACCAATCCAAGGAACAGAGAAAAAAACTCTCAAAATGAAGAGAATGTCAGAGATTTGTGGAAAAATATTAACTGTTTCAATAAATGTGTAAGTGAAGCTTTAAAAGGTGAGCAGAAAAAGAAAGGGTCAGGGAAAAAGTGTAGGGAAAAAATGGCTGAAATCTTGTCAAATTTGGTGAAACATTTTAACTTTTGGGTCCAAGATCTGCAGTGAATCTCAAGTAGGATAAACACAAAGAGCATTTCACCCAGGCACGTTGTGGTCAAACTGATAAAAGCCAGAGGTAAAGAGAGAATCTTGAAAGTAGCAAGAGAAAACAAAGCATCACATATAGGGATTTCATTAAGCATTAAGGCCGACTCCTTATAGAAGTAATGAAGGCCAAAATACACTAAAATGAGATATTCAAAATGCTGGGGGAGGGGCTTCCCTGGTAGCGCAGTGGTTAAGAATCTGCCTGCCAGTGCAGGGGACACGGGTTCGAGCCCTGGTCCGGGAAGATCCCACATGCCGTGGAGCAACGAAGCCCACGTGCCACAACTACTGAGCTTGCGCTCTAGAGCCCATGAGCCACAACTACTGAGCCCGCGTGCCACAACTACTGAAGCCCACATGCCTGGAGCCCGTGCTCCACAACAAAAGAAGCCACGACAATGAGAGGCCCACCCACCTCAACAAAGAGAAGCCCCCGCTTGCTGCAACTAGAGAAAGCCCATGCGCAGCAACGAAGACCCCACACAGCCAAAAATAAATAAATTTATTTTAAAAAATGCTGGGGGGAAAACAAACAAAAACACCTTTCATCTAATCTATATCCAGCAAAGCTCTCCTTCAAAAATGAAGGCAAAATAAAGACATTTTTCTATAAACAGATGGAAATAATGAATTACTAGCAGACAATGCTAAGGAAAGTTCTTCAGGCTGACAATGCTAAGGAAAGATATGGTAATTGGAATCCATAGGAAGGAATGAAGAGCAAGATAAATGGAAAATATGTGGGTTAATTAGCACAAAAGCAAACTCAAAAGAGGTTAGCATAAAATTGAAAAACACCTTTTCCCTGCCATTTTCCAGTTCTTTAAAAGTAGAACTTTTGATTGCTTTGAGAAGTAAGGACAGAAGTCAAAGACTACACAAAGTAAGAACCTAGTAAGTGACTGTACAAAAATGTGAGACCCTGAATGGCCGTACCATTCACCTTCACACAGTAAAGGTGAATCAGAAGTGAAACAAGTCTGTGGAATTACAGACAGGTATCAGTTCTTTGGGACATTAGGAATTTCAAATCTTTAACTTAGTCTGCATTGGACTAGACATAATGTCATGGGCCTGGGAAAATCATATGCAAATCACCTCTGAAGGAAAATACCTTCATTATAAAACTCATATTATTCCCACAAATAATTTGCTAAGTACAGTGTTTACCATACAACCAAACATAAATAAGCACACAAGTAACCAACATCCATCCACAAGGACTAACAAAAATAGCAAACAATAGAAACAGACTTATGTTATTGGAATTATCAGATGTCAACTGTAAAACAACCATGCTTACTATTTTTAACAATACAAAAGACAGGTTTGAAGATATTAAAAGGAAAAGGAAACTATAACAGTAAGCATATTTAGAAAAGAATTTCTAAAAAATTCTAAAAATTTTCTGAAAAATATAATTGAAATTTAAAACTCAGTAGGTAGTTCAACAGCAGGTTAGGTACAACATGGAGAACGAGTTAATGAACAGAAGATAGATGAGAAGAAAAATCTGTAATCCAGCACAGAGACACAAGAAGGTAAAAAATGTAGAAGAGAGGGTAAGAGACGAAACACAGAGGAGATCTAATGTATGTTTAATCAGACTTCTAGAAGGAAAAGAGAAATAGAATAGAGCATAGGCAATATTAGAAGAGATAATTGCTGAGAATTTTGAAAAAAATAATGAAGAACAACAGTTTGAAGTCCAATGAATTCTACTTAGATGAGGCCCAAGTAAGAGAAATAAAGAGAAGTCTATAGCTAGACACATCAGTGATACAGCAGAAAAATTAAAAAAAAGAAAAGAAAATCTTAAAAGTAACCAAGGAAAAATGACATCACCTTCAAAGGAATAGCAGAAATGGAGGTTTGAAGACAGTGGAATGAAGTGGAATGATAGTGTGCCCAAAGGTTAAAAACTGCTAACCTAGGATTTTATATCAGGAGAAAATGTCCTGATATGAAAGAATCAAGACAAAGATAAATATATTCTCTGTCAAACAAAAGCTAGGATAATTCAATTCTAATGGTTTGGTTTCTTATGAAAAGAAATTTTACCTGTATATTAAGTAAAAGAAAATGATCCCAGATAGAAAGTCTAAGTTCAAGAAGGATTGGTAAAGAAAGTGGTAAATATGTAGGTGACACTACATGAATGTTAACTGTGTGAATCAATAATACCTTAATTAAAATTATGGAATTAAATTATAGTTTAACAATAGCTGGGACAAAAGGGATCACTTTATAATGTTAAAAGGTTCAATTCTGCATCTAATAACATGACTTCAAAATAGTAAAGTGAAAAATTGGACTTCAAGGGGAAATGTATAAATTCATCATCATGACTCTAGATATATAATAATCTGTTAAACTTTTAAATTTGTTTTTTTGCCTTTTTCTGTGTGTGATACTGAGCAGTTGTAAACATTTATAGAAAATCTACAAGGAACAACTTGCCATCTTATTAAAACAATTAAAAAATTGTTAGCACACCATTTTTAATGACTGTATGTAATTCTCTTGCCTAAATGTATAGTTGTTTATTTAATCCAACCATCCTCAATTTTTAGAAATTTCAGTATTTTTCTATTAATATTATAGGCCCCTTAATAGATAAATGTTACAGATATCTGTGAGTATTTCTTTGAGATAAATTTTTAGGCATTTAATTATGGTGTCAAAATATATAAACATTTTTAAGGCCTTCACCAAATGGCTTTCCAGAAATTTATTATTTGCACTCCTGACAGCAGAATGTAAGTGTATCCAGTTCTCCATATCTTCATTGCTGCTGCACTTTATCATTCAGAAATATTTTATTTATTTGATGCTGAAAAATATTTTAATTTCCATTTCATTACTAGTGAGTGAACATTTTTCATGGATTTTTTAAAAATCCAAAATGGTTATGTTTATATTCAGTTCTATTAAATATTTAGTTTACTGTTTAAATTTTTCTGTAGATGAAGAACTCAGGTAACCAGATTTGGTAACAATTGTACATTAATCAACTCAGTGAGATTCTGGGTAAATATCAATGTGAGGTTCACAGCTTCTGTTCATGGGCTTTAGAATACTGTGATTAAAAAGCCTTTTTCAGTGACTCCTACTTTTGTGGCTACTCTGTAGAAATGAGGAAACCAAATGACTAATTTTTAGGTGAGTGGGCTATGGCTGTGATGTGACTAGTTACTATAACCTTGCATACGTGTGAGCAGAGTCTTGCTGCACCAGGCTCACCTGGCCACGTGCTCTTCTAAAACAACACCGAGTTACCTGAAGTCTCCGACTGTCTCCTTGTAGCCATCATTGCTTTGTCTTCTGACACTAAGTCATTTTTGGAAAAGTTTTACTAAATGGTAATTGTACCAGTATAACGAATGTTTGGTTTGGAATGTCTTAATTTGAAACCAGCATGTCCACAATAGAAATATTAATGTATTGGGGAGATCTTTTAATATTCTTATTTTTTGTTTCTAGAAACCACTAAGTTTTATATGACAGAGATAATTATTCAGCCATCTGAAAGAAATTTTCCCATCATACCAAGGTACAAATAGCTAATTAAGTGTGTTCTGTAATTTCACATGTAAGGAAAGATAGGTATTTGGGAATTATTAATTATAATTATTTATTGTAAGTGATTATTTGGGAATTCATTTTTATTTATACCCCTCTTTGTTTGGAAAGGAAAAATAAAAGTCTTTGGAAAGGTTTTTAGGTAGTGGAACCAAACCACAAGTATGAAAGATTTGAGGATTTATTTATGGTTTGCTTCCATAATGGTATAGACAAATGTGCTCTTATAAATCTTCTAGTTCTGAAAGTTTTTTGTGTTTCTTTTTATGTGCTAGATACCCAAGGTTTTATAATATAAACATCAATAGGTTTTTGAGTAATTATTTCTGGTTTTAATTTAACTTACTTGAAACATGGGTTAGTTTTCAAATGACTTGTGTGTTTTTAAAATGAATGTTACTTAGCCACTCAATCCATTAGTGTTTCTTTTCTTACAATCTTTTTAGTCTTGCAAATGAAAGTTAACCGTAGTATGTCTTTATTTCAGCTAATTTATTGATGTCTAAAAATTATGGCTCTCTGAATATAACCTTGAACTTTATCCTCCTATAAATACTTTGATTCTACCTCAGATCTGACACTCTGAGGGGATACAAATGGAAAACATTGGAGATAATACTGTCTAATGTTTGGGAGGAAATTTCTTACCTTCTTTTTTAACTTAGTTATTCACTGTTGAATGTGCCGCAGCCCAAGTGGATTATTGACTTGTCTAACAGTATTTTTTTATTTAGTGGGGGAAGTAGTTAGGTTTGGGGTGGAAAATGTATTAAGGATCAAAGAATGGGTTATAGAAAGACTGGTGCAAGCACAAATACATTACAGTAGATTAAAATGAGAACAGGTTGTGAGGGGATGGGCAGCATATAGAAAAGTCCAGCATGCACCCACCTCTGCCTTCTAGGTGCCCTGTGGGTATTTTTGGCTCATCCCTGCCAGTTAGACTTATTACGAGAGGCACATTGTGAAAACTGGTTTGTGTTCAAACAGGTCTCAGTTTGTACAGAGCGTTATTGCCCAGTGCCTGGTGGAACTCTCCTCTGCTAGAAGCACTTTTAGATTCACTCTTCAAGGACACGACGGCAAAGCGTACATCTTGGTAAGAAATGATTTCACCCAGCTTTCTGTAGCCTAGTAATTCAGGGTCTCAGAAATTCTTTGGTTTTTGTCATTCTTTTTTCTTAATTCTCGGGTCTAGAAAATAAATGATGAAAAATTGAGTTTTTAATCTCAGTTTAATTCACAAATCAAATCCCCTTAATTGAACAAGTGATTTAAGTGCCTCTGCGTGCTAGGTACTAGGGATTTAGAGACAACTGCAACCTGATTCCTTGGTAGAATCTCATGCCACAAGGTGAAGTTTTTCTATTCTTAGTTTTTAATGGCTTTCTTGGTCAGTGTAACACAATTCTGTCTTTCTCACTTTTTTCCCCATTTGATACTCTTATGGTTAAAATACGTTCTGTTGCTCCTGTTTTTGTTTTTATTGTTTTGTGTGTGTGTGGTAAGAACACCTAACGTGATCTACCCTCTTTACAGATTTTTCAGTGCACAATACAGCATTGTTAGTTATAGGCACAGTGTTGTAGAACTGGTCTCTAGAACTTACTCAGCTTGCCCAACTAAAGCTTTATACCCTTTGATTAACAACTCCCCATTCTTCCCTCCCCCCAGCGCCTGGCAACCAGCATTCTACTTTCTGCTTCTATGAGTTAGACTATTTTAGATTCCTCATGTAAGTGTAATCATGTAGTATTATCCTGTCTGACTTGTCTTATTTATCATAATGTCCTTGAGGTTCATCTGTACTGTTGCATATTACAAGATTTCTTTCTGTTTTGAGGCTAAATAATATTCCATAGGGTGTATGTACCACATTTTCTTCATCCATTCATCACTGGTGGACAGTTAGATTGTTTCTGCATCTTGGCTATTGTAAACAGTGCTGCAGCGAACATGGGAGTGCAGAGATCTCTTTGAGATCCTGATTTCAGCACTTGGATGTTTGAGAAGTAGTAGCAAGTTTTGGAGAAAAGGCTCTGCAGTTAGCAGAATCATCCCCTACATGTACCACAAGCATTTAATATTAAAATGCTCCTGTCGAAAATAACGTTCTGCAGAAAACAATTGGGGACATAATGTGAAAATCCAAGATCGAGGGCCCCCGTCTCTTCTCTGCCTCCACGCCTGCTTTATTCAACCAGTAAACATATATTGAGTACTTCTTATTTGAAAGAGACACTGTCCTGGGTGCTCAAGATAGAACCAAAATGCCTTTGAGGACCTCGCAAGCTAATAAGGGAGCATGGTAGCTAAAAGGAGAGAGGGATTGAGGTGATTATTAGGTGTTGCTTTGTGGCTGTCCATCCGTCACAGTGACCCCATGCTTCTCTAATTCCAGATAATTTCTATTCAAAGCTAAAATATTTTCTAACTCAGGTTGATACTAAGTATACCTCATAGTCCTAGTCCGAAATCAGTCTTTTTTTTTTTTTCACCTTTTTTTTCGGCCGTACCGCGCACCTTGTGGGGTCTTAGTTCCCTGACCAGGGATCAAACCCCTGCCCTCTGCACATGGAAGGGCGGAGTCCTAGCCACTGGGCCACCAGGGAATTCCCTTAATTTCCTTTTATTGCAAAGTTTTCAAGTTGAAAATCAGGAGGAGGAACTTTTTAAACTTACTACTAATGTATATTTAAATTAAATTTTTTTTTTATAAAAGTAATACAGTCTTGAAACACATTCTGACAACGTGAAGAACATAAAAGACGTGGTAGTTCCCCTGTCCTGTCCCCCCTTCTGCCCCGCTGTGTCATTCCATCCGGAGGTAATCATTAGCAGTCTGACACGCATACTTCATCATTCTTTTCCCTGTTTACAGTTCTATGTACATATGCCCACAGGTATTTGTAAAAATAACATAATGATGTGATTAGCATTGTTCTTCAACATGCATTCTTCACACAACCAGGTATCATGAGGCTTGTTTCTTGTTAGTGTAAATATGGTTTGGACTCTTCCTAATGAGTAGAATTCCCCTGTATGGCCGGTAAAGACAGTGCTGCAGGGAAAATCCTCTTTGCACATGTATTTTAGTACTTCAGAAATAGATCTTTCTCATCTTATGCAGTATTGGAATTTGTGTATTTTAAACTCTGATAATTATCCCTTCTTGGTGCCCCCCCCAGGTCCCCTCTCCTCGGCTGCCCCCCCCCCCCTTCCCATTGCTGAGAGTGTTGCCTGCTCACGGCTCACGGCCGCCCTCTTCTCCAGAGGCTTGTCCCATCCTGACGGATTCTGCCTGGCCCGGGAGTTTCCTGTCCTCCGCGTCCCCCACCGCTGCCCTACTCAGCCCACTGCCCATGACCCGACCCTGGGCTACAAAACCTGCCATCTCCTTTCTCAAGATAGGACAGACTCTGTAGGTGGAATTCAGGCTTCAGAGCTCTGTGTGAGATCAGGCTGAGTCCACATTGTTGGCTACCCTGCCTTATCTTCTTGCCCTCCCTCCCTTTCTCCTGAGAGCATTTCCTCAGTGAATCACCTGTGTCCAAATCCCAAAACAGTCTTCCATGAGCAACGTGTGGGAATACCTGCTCCAAACCCCTCTTCTGAGCTGACTGTTATCAGTCTTTTTGTATTTGCCAATCTGATAAGTGAAAAGTGGTGGCACAAAATTTTGCATTTCCTTATTACTAGTTATGTTAACATTTTTATATATTTATCATTTATTTCTTCTGTTTATATTCTGTTCAATTCTGTTCATATTATTCGCCTGTATTTCTCTTGGGCTGTTTTTTTTTTTTTCCCTTATTGATTGCTAGGAGCTCTATATATTATGGATCATAACTTTGTATGTATTCAATATTTTCTCCTAATCAGTTGTCTTTTCTTTAAAAACTTTATGTTGTCAGGGGCTCTACCAAAGGTTATACTTTGAAAGTCTTAAAAGTTATATATGTGATATTTTTTCTGGTGTTTTATAGTTTTGTCTTTTCTTTATGGTTTTGTTTTTGTTTTTTTGAGCGGTGGTATGAGGTATGAATAGGGTTGTGATATTCTTGTACTTGGACTTTTCTCTCTGTGTCTTTAGCTATGGCTTTTAAACTCAGACAGTTTGGTGATTGAAGCTTTGGAAAGTCCCACAAGTATCAAAAAATTCCCTCTGTTGGAAGATGTATTGAAGGCCGATTCCAGTTCTGCCTGGAATGCTGTCAAGGTCCTCTACCAGCCATGCATCAAAAGCAGGAATGCAGAGTAAGTCATGCTTTTGTTTTCTCCCTCCACATTTGTTTTCGTTTCTGTTGCCACATTGGTGTTAAGAAATTAAGGAATTAAATGGGACTGTACCACTTCCCTACTTGATGCTTCTGGCAATCATACTGCTACTCATTGTGCTTTAAAAATGGGTTGAATCATTACAGGTTGTTCATGCTAATGTGCAGAAAGCTTGCTTTTACTGAAAATAATTGGTCTTTTTTTTTTTTTTTTTTTTTTTTGTAATCTCAGCTGTCTGTACATATGGCTGCAGGACTAAATCAGGCTTCAACAGCTATGATTATTTACTGATAAACACTTTCCAGGCATTTGGGATACAGTTGTGAACAAAACTCAGCCCCTGCCTCCTGGGGTTGTCTTCCTCATAGGGAGAAAGAAGGCAGGCCATAAACAAAACAGACAAAACATCAAAGACTGATGTGGCTCTTCCTGTAAGTCAGGTGCTCATCTGAGGGCTTCTTGCTCCTTTAAGCCCAACAACAACCCTGTGGGGTAGGTACACTTATCACCCCATTTTAAAGACAAGGACACTGAGACACAGGTGTGAAATGTAAAGCAAGTTAGTAGGGTGTAGGAGGTTGGCATTTTGTACTGAAAAGTCAAAGAAGGTTCCTCAGATAAAATGATATTTAAGTGGAAAACTTGAAGGCAGTGAGGGAGTGAGCCATATCTGAGGAAGAGCATTCTTGGCAGAGGGAACAGAAAATGTTCTTATTTAAACAGATTGGAAGTTTATACTTGTCCTGTACTCTCTGATGGGTTTGATCAAATTTGTACTAAGAACAGAAAGATCCCAGTCTTCTTCTGGGAAGTAAATAAGAAATTTTTAAAAATTATTGCTTGTCTTTTCTTTTCTTTGAATTATGCAAGCAGTTCAAGTCATAAAATATTCAAACAGTAGAGACTTACATAAAGTAAACTGTGAAAGTTCTCCATCATGTCTCTCTCCAGAAGAAAAAAGTATGTTGTGAATTTTTCCACTTTTTTTCTATTTTGCATCTTAACATAATTTGCCTGATGCATGTGTATTTTTTTACACTTAAAAAAACAAAAAAACAAAACAACAACACACTGTGTCTTGGAGATTCTTTCCATGTCAGTGCTTGACATTTTATGAAATGGATGTACTGTAAGTAATTTAACCATTCTTCTGTTGATGGATATTTGGGTTATTACTTTTTTGCTGCTATAATTAGTATTCCACTGTATGTTGTATATTTGTTTTGCAATTATGTGTACTTTTTTATGAGGTATTTCTAAAAGTAGAATTACTAAGTCAAAGGGTGTAACATTTAAAATTTAATAGGTAATATCAAATTATTTTGCAAAAAGGCAGTGCAAATTTATACTCCCACATAAAGTTTCTATAAATGCCCATTTCCCTACACCCTCACCCAAGCTGCTACGTAGATTTTTGCCCATCTGATGCCAGTCTAAATGAAACAGATTCAGTTGACTCTCCTTGTGTTTTATTGAAGCATGGTCAAAGAATATGGCTTATGTATTTGATGCTTTGGGGACTTTGTTGAGGGGTGTGTGCGTGTGGTGTGTACCTTTATGTATTTAGATTTATATAGTCAAATTTATTAAAACTTTTTATTCCTCTTTTTTATTTATTTGAAACGTGGATATTTTGAGAAGGATATGGTAAATCTCATGCTGTGGTAATGGAAAAGTCATTTTCTTCTGGTTTTGATGCCTGTTTTAGCAGTATATATTTTGAAGCTATGTAATTAGGTACATGAAAGGTTTGTGCCATAACGACTTGACTAATTGTGTATTTCATCAATAAGATTTTTCTCTCCTTTCATTTTATGTTATTTTTCTTTAATTCTAATTTGTCTGATGTTATTATTGCTATATTTACTTTCCTTTTTAAAAAATTATTGATCTTTTTCCAATTGTGTTTTTTCAGTTGTGCGTTATTTTATCTTAGGTGTATATCTTATTAACATTAACCTTGTAAACAACATGTAGCTGGATATTTTAAAACTCCAATGTGACAGTCTGTTTATTTTAATAGTAAACTTAATTAATTTACATTTATTGTGATTACTGATGTAGTTGAACTTAGTCTGCTAACTTTTACATTGGTTGGCTTCTCTGTGTCATTTCTTTCCTGTAATGATTTGAAAGTAAAAAAAAAATCTATCTCAAAATGATTTTTAATGGTTAACCTTAAATTTTTAATACATATCCTTATACTTTTTTTCCAAAGCTGTCAATATCTAGATTTATCTAGTATCCATTGTCTTCACCAAAACAAGAAACGACTCTTAACAGGGTTTCGCATTCACTCTCTTGCTCCCTCCCGAATGCACTCTCTCCCTTTCTGATTCTGATGATCGTGGTTGTTTCTTCTTAAAGAAGTATCAAGCCAAAGCTCTACCCCTTTTGCTTACTTCTTACTTATACTCATGCATTATGACCATAAATGTTTTTATGTTTTTATTGTGTAGGTCTGTTTCCATAAAAACATACAGGATTGCTTGATGGTTTTAAAAATATTTACAAATAGTATTATATTGTATGTATATTTTTACAATTTTTTAAACTCATGATTCTTTGTTCCAATTGTTTGATTTGATAAAGTCCAATAGCTCTTTTAAACTTGGACTGTAGTCAATCCTTGAATATCTGAAAATGTCTTGTACCTATTTTGTCTCTCTGAAAACCTTTAGGATTTTCTCTTTATCCTTGATTTCTAAGATTTCTTTCAGAGGTGTCTAAATGTAAGTGTTTACTCAAGATTTTCTCTAATGTCATAATCTGTCCTCAGTCTCTGTGAGAATCATAATTATACTTAAAAGTCTTCTGTTTTTTCTATTAACTCTTGTTCCTTGGATATTAACTCTTCTCTTTTGGAAAAAAAGAAAAAAGAAAAAAAAACATTGTGTTTGGTACTGCCTTTCATGGTGTTGCTTTTCCCAAATGTTTGATGATTTTATTGGAATTCCTGCACTGGGCTGTAAACTCCAGGTGAGCCAGGACCTTGATGGTCTTGCTCATTACTCCATCTAGATGAGTGCTCGTAGAAGTGCTCAAAACATGCAATTTATGTTTACGTCTATGAAACATTTGTGAAGTGAATCACACATAGTTTTCTGCTTGTCCTTGTATTTGATAATTAATGTTCATCTATTGGTGACTGTTTGTTCTTGTTACCATAGCTTGCCTTTACAGACTGGTGAATGAGAACTCAAAGGAGATACTAGTCTGGATGTGCCCGTTTTTTGACAACTTTTGGGTGTCATGAAAAAGGAAGTGATTGTAGCTTTAGTTATGGTGGTGAACCTTGTATTCATTATTGTGAAGGATCTTTGCACTGCCTTTCTTCAGGAGTGTTAACAAGGACGCAGTGCACCTGTCCCATCATTTCATGTATTTTTAATAAATCCCTGTGACACTGGGATGTAATGGACTATAAATATATAGTCCATTGTATTCTGCTGTGTTTATTAGTGGACTTTTTTTAACTCCATGTGTCTTGGGGATGAGTTGACATCCAGTAAATGAATTTATTACTTCAGTTTGCCTGTTCTATAAATCTACTTCTGTTGTGCTTTTCCTCCTCCTACTGTTTGCCTCTGGGTCCTCCAAAGGTGGGGAGGAAATTTTGCAGGTTGAGTAAGCGTTGTGTGAGTTATTTACTTTTGTCTTTTAAGGACATTAGTTTCTTTCTTTTGGGGCATGACAGAGCAAACCGTAGACTCCCTGGCATATTTTTGGCACATGGGGTGGTATATTAACTATTTTAGTCCAATCGGCTAGAATTTTTTTCCTAGTGGAAGTGTGGATTGCCAGATGGCAGTCTAAAAGAGGAAAATAGCAAATGTAACTATGGTTTTATTTCCTTGAGCACATACAAAAACGTGGCATGTAATATTCTTAGAATGTTCTTTCTAGCAATAGACACATGTCTCAACATTTTGAAGTCTATTGTCTTTTATTTAATCCCCCTCACCCTACCCACCCCCAGCCAGAGTTATCTTACAGCTCACATTCTTTAGTTTGCATATCAAAGTTTAGATCCTAAATATTAACTTTTTAGCTTTGGACTCTTTTAAGTTCACTTCTGCAGTTTAATTCTGCTAATTCAGTAATTCACCTGTTGCCTCATAGTCTCTAGATTGGGGGTAATTTTGCCCCTCAAGGGACATTTGGTAATGTCTGGAGATATTTTTGGTTGTCACAACTTGAGGGACCACTGGCATCTAATAGGAGGTGGAGCTGGGGATACTCTTAAACATCCTGCAATGCACTGGAGCACTTATAACAAAGAATCATCCAGACCCAATTGCCAGTAGGGCCAAAGTTGAGATACCCTGTTCTAGATTATCTCCTGAAATCAGGCTGTGTCTACCTTTTCCCTTTGGGGGTCACAACCCACACTTTTCTTGAAATGGTATTTAGGCCAGCAAATAAGGGAAATTTTACTGTGGCATGAGTTAAAATATCTATAATCCCACATCTTAACTTTGGTTAGAATAAAACAGGATAAGTGGTAAAATATAGTGTAACTATTGCTACACTTCTTTCTTTTTTGGGGGGGCAAACATGAAGAATAGATGTATTTTTGTTAAACAATGACAAAGGATTTCATAGATATCAAGTCCTTTGTTCTCATATTTTTAAGAGAAGAGATCTTAGGGGAATGCATTCATTAAGTGCAAATAAGTGGGTTGTTTTTTTTTTTAAGCTAAACTGAATTCTCTTGTATAAGTTATGTAAGTCCTAATATTGGTAGTGGTTCTTTCCACCTTTTTCAAAAGATACAATATCTGATTTAGGAATCTGGAAAATTTGAACTGATAAGAACTGTTCCATATTCTACTGTTAACAGCAACATTTTCTTGCAAAAGGTATTGAGGGAAATGCTGATGATATGTTATATTCACCCCTAATTTTAGTAGAATTTAGCAATTAAATTTTATAAACTAAGTAGGTTTCTCTGTGTTGGCTAAATATTGGTTCTAAAACAGAAGTAATGTTTTTGCCTTAAGGTGGTCACCATTATTGCTTTTCCTAATGAAATAAAAACACGTATAAACTGCACATGTATACATTTTCTATGCATAAAATAGTATTACTAGTTGTTTCTATTTGTGAAGTAGTATTTTTAATCTCTTTTTCCTCTTTATTTCAGAAGGCAATTTGAAATTCTGCTTAATTTTTCTTTATTGTGGTAAAAATCACATAACATAAAATTTAGCATCTTAATCATTTTTCAGTGTACAATTCAGAAATGTTAAATGCAGTTGCCCTTTGAACAAAACCAACTGTGCAGTCAAAAATCCACTTGGAATTTATAATCAGCCCTCTGTGTTTGAGATTCCTCTGTATCCACATTCACGGATTCAACCAACCACGGATCGCATAGTACTGTAGTACTTACTACTGAAAAAAATCTGCATGTAAGTGGACCCACGCAGTTCAAACTCATGTTGTTCAGGGGTCAACTTTATATTCACATTGTTGTGAAACAGATCTCCAGAACTTTTTCATCTTGCAAATCTGAAACTGTACCCGTTTTCCCCTTCCCCCAGCCTGTGGTAAGCACCATTCTGTTTTCTGTTTTTATGGGTTTGACTGCATTCATCTGCTAGGGCTGCCATAACAAAATGCCACAGACTGTGTGGTTTAAACAACAGAAATGTATTTTCTTATAGTTCTGGAGGCTAGAAGTCCAAGATCAAAGTGCCGTCAGGATTGGTGTCTCTTCCTGGCTTGTAAATGGTTACCATCTTGCTGTGTCCTCACGTGACCTGTTCCCTTTGCACATGCACAGAGAGAGAAAAAAATCTCCCTGTCTCTTCTTCTGATAAGGACTGATAAGGCCCCATTCTTACGACCTCATTTAAAACTTAAGGACTTCCTTAAAGGCCCTATCTCCAAATACAGTCATATTGGTGGTTAGAGCCCTAACTGTATTCATATTCAGCACATGAATTTTGGGGGAGCCACAATTCAGTTCATCACATTGACTACGTTAGATACTTCATGTAAGTGGAATCATATAGTATTTGTCTTTCTGTAACTGACTTATTTCACTTAGCATAATGTCCTCAAGGTTCACCCATGTTGTAGCATGTAACAAGATTGCCTTCCTTTTTAAGGCTGAATACTATTCCATTGTATGTATATACCACTTTTTGTTTATCCATTCATTCCTCTACGGGCGTTTGGGTTGCTTCCACCTCTTGGGTATTATGAGTAGTTCTGCTGTGAACTTGGATGTGCAAATAGCTGAGACCCTGCTTTCAATTCTTTTGGATGTTTTGTTATTTTCTGTTTTTTTTTTTATAGTAGCCATTCTAATGGATATGAGGTGGTATCTTATTGTGGTTTTGATTTGCATTTCTCTGATTAGTGATATTGAGCATCTTTTTTGGCCATTTGTATATCTTCTTTGGAGAAATGTCTGTTCAAGTTCTTTGCCCATTTTTTAATGTAGTTATTTGATTTTTTTGTTGTTGAATTGTAGGATTTCTTTATGTATTTTGATATTAACCCCTCATCAGATATATGATCTGCAAATATTTTTTCTTATGCCATAGGTTGCCTTTTTATTCCACTGACTTTTTTTGTTTTTTTGTTTTTTTGCGGTACACGGGCCTCTCACTGTTGTGGCCTCTCCCGTTGCAGAGCACAGGCTCCGGACGCACAGGCCCAGTGGCCATGACTCACGGGTCCAGCCGCTCCGCGGCATGTGGGATCCTCCCGGACCGGGGCACAAACTCATGTCCCCCTTATCGGCAGGCGGACTCTCAACCACTGCGCCACCAGGGAAGCCCTGACTGTGTTTTTTGATACACAAAAGTTTTAAGTTTAATACAGTTCCATCTGTCTATTTTCACTTCCGTTGCCTGTGGTTTTGGTGTCATAGCTAAGAAATCATTGCCAAACTCTGCTTAGTTTTGAAGCTCTATACCTGATGCGCCAGAGACTATCATTGCCTGCAATACTTTGGAGATAAAAATAAGCGATTTTGAGATTTAGAGGAATTTGTCCTTTTGATTGATAAAAACATAAATCAAATGTTAATTTATGCTAATTTTATATCCAACAAAACATCCAAGATCTGTTATTTACTAATTGCATAACCTGCTGAAACACTTCTTATGAGCTTATGTGGATAGTGTGTGAATATGATGCTAGAATGTATACATGAATGAACAAGTGAATGAATGAATTGATATGTGTCACCAGCCCCTCAAGAGTACTTTATTAAACCATCTCAAGTGAGCGTCTTCTGCTTCCCCACATAGGAGTCACATGGTGACATTGTCCATCCCTGCAATTAGGGACACTGACTTTACAGAGTAGGAGAAACTTACACTTCAGAAATGAATGTACATGTGTTATATTTTATAAGAGGAAACTGAGGAGCAGTAAGAGAAGTGACTACAGTTAGTCAGTTTGTTAGTCGGTTATAAAGCCACAATTAGAGCCACGTTGTTATGATTCCAAATTCAGTGCTTTGTCATTATATCCTGTAGTCCCTTTTAGGGGACCTGAAAATGTTGCTATAAATGTGTACTCTTTCTCAAGAACTGTCGCTGTGGTAGTTTAGAATGTGTCAGCATTTTGATTATGCCTCAAAATGTACTGCTTACTCTGTTATACTCAGTGAATATTTATACATATTAATACGTAACTTTGGTAGCAGAAATTTCTGATTTATATTGTGTTCATATCCGATCTTACAGGTCAGAATTTAAGGATACAAATGTGATTTTTTTCAGAATTCCCTCACCTTAGCTTCTTAGAACAGGAATCCATTGAAAGAAAGTTAATCTAAAAATACAGGAAAATAATCAGGTACCTCTAGGAAAATATAAATGCTTCTTTGGAAAGGACTTTTCACACATTTTATCTGCTAATACCATATTATCGCCAAGACTTACCCATCGAGAGACCAGTCTCCATGATGAAGCAAGTTGAGCACACACTTCTTTGATTTGTAATTGGAAAAATTCCTCTTCTGAGTGGACTGTGTTAAGTACAGTGGCCTAAATTCAAGCCTATTTTATTTGGAATTCCTGTATTATCCATGAATTCATTTATAATCATTAAAGAAGATACAGGAAATAAGACCATGACTTATAATAAGAGTGAGCGTTTTTCCCTAGAGATTCCAATCAAGCAGGTTTCCTGTGAGAAGTAGTTCATCTCTTGGGATTGCTTTCTTGGGGGACAATCTGGTTTCTTTCTTCTGAAAGGACGTGAGATAAGTATTGTCCTGACCTGTGGTAGTAAAGGGGGAGGTGGGGTGACAGAGATTGGACAAAGGAAAGGAGGGGAATGTGTATGTGAAATTGTTTCTTCGCTTTTCTATGTTTTCTAATCATGTGTTGGGTATCTTTATAAGTCAGATCTGAGGTAGTTATCTTAAACTTTCATGTCTGAACAGTTTTGGGTTTTTCTTTTTCCTTTTATTACCTCCTACTGTGCTTGGTATTTAATGTGATTCCACAGTAAGAACACAAAGATTTCTGCCATAAAGGAACTTGCAGTAAAGTTAAGGCAACGTGGTAAATGTACCCCCCAAAAAAAATTCTTTCAAAAAACCAAAATCTACATATATACTGAGGAACAGCTGTTCATAGAAAACAGTATCACTAGCTGAATTGAGGAAAAAGGAGGAAAAGTTAGGAAGTGCTCTCCGCCAGTCCACCCCACCCCAGTAAGATCTGAAAAGGGCTGAGCTGCGAATGTGGTGGGTTCTTGGGAGCTCAGTGGCTGCTGTTGATGGGGTGTTGCTCACAGAGGTGCTGCGGTGGGACAGGCAGTCATCTGCCCACAGAGACGCTCCCATTTACTTGCTTAGCCTGTCAAGGTCACCTCAAAAGCTTCTGTCTGAAGAAAAGCTTCCAGAGCTGGTACGAAAATGTTTGAGAACAACTGTTCCCTGTGCTGTGCGTTTCCCCAGACTGGGCTTCTTTGGCTGCTGGCAAAGGCACTCCTTAGAAAGATCCCACCGAAATGGTTCTGAGAGTTAGAATGGTCTTTCTTTTATTGGGCTGAAATCTGCTTCCCAGAAACTCTCATCCAGAACTACCAGAAATTAATCTGCTGACTCTTGAACATGGCAGCTCTTCAAATATTTCAGATAATCTAACACTCATTCCTAGATTTTGTCATCTCCAAGCTAGACATCCTCAGATGGAATGGTTTCAAGCTTTCCTTTTCTTGTGCAGTCTCTTTTTTAACTTAGTCCCCTTTCCTGTGATGATCCTTTTTTTTTTCTTATAACATCTTTATTGGAGTATCATTGCTTTACAATGGTGTGTTAGTTGCTGCTGTATAACGAAGTGAATCAGCTATACGTATACATATATCCCCATATCTCCTCCCTCTTGCGTCTCCCTCCCACCCTCCCTATCCCACCCTTCTAGGTAGTCACAAAGCACCAAGCTGATCTCCCTATGCTATGCGGCTACTTCCCACTAGCTATCGGTTTTTACATTTGGTACTGTATATATGTCCATGCCACTCTCTCACTTCATCCCAGCTTACCCTTCCCACTCCCTGCGTCCTCAAGTCCATTACCTACGTCTGCGTTTTTATTCCTGTCCTGCCCCTAGGTTCTTCAGAACCATTTTTTTTTTTAGATTCCATATATATGTGTTAGCATACGGTATTTGTTTTTCTCTTTCTGACTTACTTCACTGTGTACGACAGACTCTAGGTCCATCCACCTCACTACAAATAACTCAATTACATTTCTTTTTATGGCTGAGTAATATTCCATTGTATATATGTGCCACATCTTCTTTATCCATTCATCTGTTGATGGACACTTAGGTTGCTTCTATATACTGTCTATTGTAAATAGAGCTGCAGTGAACATTGTGATACATGAGTCTGTCTGAACTATGGTTTCTCAGGGGATATGCCCAGTAGCGGGATTGCTGGGTCCTATGGTAGTTTCATTTTTAGTTTTTTAAGGAACCTCCATACTGTTCTCCATAGTGGCTGTATCAATTTACAATCCCACCAACAGTGCAAGAGGGTTCCCTTTTCTCCACACCATCTCCAGCATTTATTGTTTGTAGATTTTTTGATGATGGCCATTCTGACTGGTGTGAGGTGATACCTCACTGTAGTTTTGATTTGCATTTCTCTAATGATTAGTGATGTTCAGCATCCTTTCATGTGTTTGTTGGCAATCTGTATATCATCTCTGGAGAACTGTCTATTTAGGTCTTCTGCCCATTTTTGGATTGGGTTGTTTGTTTTTCTGATATTGAGCTGCATGAGCTGCTTGTAAATTTTGGAGATTAGTCCTTTGTCGGTTGCTTCATTTGCAAATATTTTCTCCCATTCTGAGGGTTGTCTTTTCATCTTGTTTATGGTTTCTTTTGCTGTGCAAAAGCTTTTAAGCTTCATTAGGTCCCATTTGTTTATTTTTGTTTTAATTTCCAATTCTCTAGGAGATGGGTCAGAAAGGATCTTGCTGTGATTTATATCATAGAGTGTTCTGCCTATGTTTTCCTCTAAGACTTTTATAGTGTCTAGCCTTACATTTAGGTCTTTAATCCATTTTGAGCTTATTTTTGTGTATGGTGTTAGGGAGTGTTCTAATTTCATTCTTTTACATGTAACTGTCCAGTTTTCCCAGCACCACTTATTGAAGAGGCTGTCTTCTCTCCATTGTATATTCTTGCCTCCTTTATCAAAGGTAAGGTGACCATATGTGCGTGAGTTTGTCTCTGGACTTTATATCCTGTTCCATTGATCTATATTTCTGTTTTTGTGCCAATACCATACTGTCTTGATTACTGTAGCTTTGTAGTATAGTCTGAAATCCAGGAGCCTGATTCCTCCAGCTCCGTTTTTCTTTCTCAAGATTGCTTTGGCTATTCGGGGTCTTTTGTGTTTCCGTACAAATTGTGGGAT
Organism: Mesoplodon mirus; assembly: GCF_964341445.2. Lineage (NCBI taxonomy): Eukaryota > Metazoa > Chordata > Mammalia > Artiodactyla > Ziphiidae > Mesoplodon > Mesoplodon mirus. Next base: position 97,951,565 of record NC_138986.1, on the reverse strand, counting down.
TTTTTTCTAGTTCTGTGAAAAATGCCATTGGTAGTTTGATAAGGATTGCATTGAATCTGTAGATTGCTTTGGGTAGTAGAGTCATTTTCACAGTGTTGATTCGTCTAAACCAAGAACATGGTATATCTCTCCATTTGTTTGTATTGTCTTTAATTTCTTTCATCAGTGTCTTATAGTTTTCTGCATACAGGTCTTTTGTCTCCTTAGGTAGGTTTATCCCTAGATATTTTATTCTTTTTGTTGCAATGGTAAATGGGAGTGTTTCCGTAATTTCTCTTTCAGATTTTGCATCATTAATGTATAGGAATGCAAGAGATTTCTGTGCATTGATTTTGTATCATACTACTTTACCAAATTCATTGATTAGCTCTAGTAGTTTTCTGGTACCATCTTTAGGATTCTCTATGTATAGTATCATGTCATCTGCAAACAGTGACAGCTTTACTTCTTCGTTTCCAATTTGTATTCCTTTTATTTCTTTTTCTTCTCTGATTTCTGTGGCTAAGACTTCCAAAACTATGTTGAATAATAGTGGTGAGAGTGGGCAACCTTGTCTTTTTCCTGATCTAAGGAAATGGTTTCAGTTTTTCACCATTGAGAAAGATGTTAGGGTTTGTCATATATGGTCTTTATTATGTTGAGGTAAGTTCCCTCTATGCCTGTTTTCTGGAGGGTTTTTTTCATAAATCAGTGTTGAATTTTATCAAAAGCTTTCTCTGCATTGATTGAGATGATCATATGGGTTTTCTCCTTCAATATGTTAATATGGTGTATCACATTGATTGATTTGCATATATTGAAGAATCCTTGCATTCCTGGAATAAACCCCACTTGATCATGGTGTATGATTCTCTTAATGTGCTGTTGGATTCTTTTTGCTAGTATTTTGTTGAGGATTTTTGCATCTATGTTCAATAGTGATATTGGCCCGTAGTTTTCTTTCTTTGTGACATCTTTGTCTGGTTTTGGTATCAGGGTGATGGTGGCCTCATAGAATGAGTTTGGAAGTGTTGCTTCCTCTGCTATATTTTGGAAGAGCTTGAGAAGGATAGGCATTGTCCCTTCTGTGAACGTTTGATAGAATTCATCTGTGAAGCCAACTGGTCCTGTACTTTTGTTTGTTGGAAGATGTTTAATAACAGTCTCAATTTCAGTGCTTGTGATTGGTCTGTTTATATTCTTTATTTCTTCCTGGCTCAGTCTTAGAAGGTTGTGCTTTTCTAAACATTTGTCCATTTCTTCCAGGTTGTCCATTTTATTGGCATATAGTTGCTTGTAGTAATCTCTCATGATCCTTTGTATTTCTTCAGTTTCAGTTGTTACTTCTCCTTTTTCGTTTCTAATTCTATTGATTTGAGTCTTCTCCCTTTTTTTCTTGATGAGTCTGGCTAATGGTTTATCAATTTTGTTTATCTTCTCAAAGAACCAGCTTTTAGTTTTATTGATCTTTGCTATTGTTTCCTTCATTTCTTTTTCATTTATTTCTAATCTGATCTTTATGATTTCTTTCCTTCTGCTAACTTTGGGGTTTTCTTGTTCTTTCTCTAATTGCTTTAGGTGTAAGGTTAGGTTGTTTATTTGAGATGTTTCTTGTTTCTTGAGGTAGGATTGTATTGCTATAAACTTCCCTCTTAGAACTTCTTTTGCTGCATCCCATAGGTTTTGGGTCATTGTGTTTTCATTGTCATTTGTTTCTAGGTATTTTTTGATTTCCTCTTCGATTTCTTCAGTGATCTCTTGGTTATTAAATAGTGTATTGTTTAGCCTCCATGTGTTTGTATTTTTTACAGATTTCTTTCCTGTAATTGATATCTAGTCTCATAGCGTTGTGGTCAGAAAAGATACTTGATATGATTTCAGTTTTCTTAAATATACCAAGATTTGATATGTGACCCAAGATATGATCTATCCTGGAGAATGTTCCATGAGGACTTGAGAAGAAAGTGTATTCTGTTGATTTTGGAAGGAATATCCTATAAATATCAATTAAGTCCATCTTGTTTAATGTATCATTTAAAGCTTGTGTTTCCTTATTTATTTTCATTTTGGATGATCTGTCCATTGGTGAAAGTGGGGTGTTAAAGTCCCCTACTATGATTGTGTTACTGTCAATGTCCCCTTTTATGGCTGTTAGCATTTGCCTTATGTTTTGAGGTGCTCCTATGATAGGTGCATAAATATTTACAATTGTTATATCTTCTTCTTGGATTGATCCCTTGATCATTATGTAGTGTCCTTCTTTGTCTCTTGTAATAGTCTTTAGTTTAAAGTCTATTTTGTCTGATATGAGAATTGCTACTCCAGCTTTCTTTTGATTTCCATTTGCATGGAATATCTTTTTCCATCCCCTTACTTCAAGTCTGTATGTGTCCCTAGGTCTGAAGTGGGCCTCTTGTAGACAGCATATATATGGGTCTTGTTTTTGTATCCACTCAGCCAGTCTATGTCTTTTGGTTGGAGCATTTAATCCATTTACATTTAAGGTAATTATCGATATGTATGTTCCTAATACCATTTTCTTAATTGTTTTGGGTTTGTTATTGTAAGTATTTCCTATTCTTTGGTTTCCTGCCTAGAGAAGTTCCTTTAGCATTTGTTGTAAAGCTGGTTTGGTGGAGCTGAATTCCCTTAGCTTTTGCTTGTCTGTAAAGGTTTTAAGTTCTCCTTAGAATATGAATGAGATCCTTGCTGGGTAGAGTAATCTTGGTTGTAGGTTTTTCCCTTTCATCACTTTAAATATGTCCTGCCACTCCCTTCTGGCTTGCAGTGTTTCTGCTGAAAGATCAGCTGTTAACCTTATGGGGATTCCATTGTATGTTATTTGTTGTTTTTCCCTTGCTGCTTTTAATATTTTTTCTTTGCATTTAATTTTTGATAGTTTGATTAATGTGTCTTGGCATGTTTCTCCTTGGATTTATCCTGTGTGGGACTCTCTGCGCTTCCTGGACTTGCAACTATTTCCTTTCCCATAGTAGGGAAGTTTTCAATTATAATCTCTTCAATTATTTTCTCAGTTCCTTTCTTTTTCTCTTCTTCTTCACGGACCCCTATAATTCAAATGTTGGTGTGTTTAATGTTGTGCCAGGGGTCTCTGAGACTGTCCTCAATTCTTTTCATTCTTTTCTCTTTATTCTGCTCTGTGGTAGTTATTTCCACTATTTTATCTTCCAGGTCACTTATCCATTCTTCTGCTTCAGTTTTTCTGCTATTGATTCCTTCTAGAGAATTTTTATTTCCTGTATTGTGTTGTTCATCATTGTTTGTTTGCTCTTTAGTTCTTCTAGGTCCTTGTTAAATGTTTCTTGTATTTTCTCCATTCTATTTCCAAGATTTTGAATCATCTTTACTATCATTACTCTGAATTCTTTTTCAGGTAGACTGCCTATTTCCTCTTCATTTGTTTGGTCTGTTGTGGTTTTGCCTTGCTCCTTCATCCGCTGTGTGTTTTTCTGTCTTCTCATTTTGCTTATCTTACTGTGTTTGGGGTCTCCTTTTGTCATGCTGCAGGTTCGTAGTTCCCATTGTTTTTGGTGTCTGCCCACAGTGGCTAAGGTTGGTTCAGTGGGTTGTGTAGGCTTCCTGGTGGAGGGGACTAGTGCCTGTGTTCTGGTGGCTGAGGCTGGATCTTGTCTTTTTGCTGGGCAGAACCACGTCCAGTGGTGTGTTTTGGGGTGTCTGTGACCTTGTTATGATTTTAGGCAGCCTCTCTGCTAATGGGTGGGGTTCGGTTCCTGTCTTGCTAGTTGTTTGGCATAGGGTGTCCAACACTGTAGCTTGCTGGTTGTTGAGTGGAGCTGGGTCTTAGCATTGAGATGGAGATCTCTGGGAGAGCTTTTGCTGTTTGATATTACATGGAGCTGGAGGTCTCTGGTGGACCAATGTCCTGAACTCGGCTCTCCCACCTCAGAGGCACAGGCCTGACACCTTGTCAGCCACACAGTCAGAAGAAAAGGTAGAAAAAAAGAAAGAAAGAAAAAAATAAAATAAAATAAAGTTATTAAAATAAAAAATAATTATTAAAAATAAAAAAAATTAAGAAGTAATTAAAAAAAGAAGGGAAAGAAAGAAGAGAGCAACCAAACCAGAAAACAAATCCACCAATGATAATAAGCACTAAAACCTATACTAAAAAAAAAAAAAGAAAAATGAACAGACAGAATCCTAGGAAAAATGGTGAAAGGAAAGCTATACAGACAAAATCTCACACAGAAGCATACACATACACACTCACAAAAAGAGAAAAAGGGAAAAAAATACATATATCTTTGCTCCCAAAGGCCACCTCCTCAATTTTGGGATGTTTTCTTTTCAATTATTCCACAGATGCAGGGTACATCAAGCTGACTGTGGAGATTTAACCTACTGCTCCTGAGGCTGCTGGGAGAGATTTCCCTTTCTCTTCTTTGTTCGCACAGTTCCCGGGGTTCAGCTTTGTATTTGGCCCCGCCTCTGTGTGTAGGTTGCCGGAGGGTGTCTGTTCTTCACTCAGACAGGACGGCGTTAAAGGAGCAGCTGATTCGGTGGCTCTGGCTCACTCAGGCCAGAGAAGGAATTGACTAGACAGGAGAAAGAAGTGATGCCTGATTAGCTAAGATTCTGACAATATAGCACTTGTACCTCCGGCTCAGATGTAGCAGCCAGCCTTAGGAACACAGATGGTTCCCTTTCTGTGACAGGACAGAAGGAGATTAGAATTGAAGAGGATGGGACAGGTTTGCATAATAGGTTTTGGAAAGATGAGAGACTCATCTTCCGATGGCCTCTGTTTTATCTGTAACATAGATGTGATAGGGAAGGGGCACAAGGGAAAGAGGTGGAGGTCACGGACAGTTGGAGGTTGGAAGAGAATAAAGAAGATTAAAAATTATCATTTGGAGAGCAGATGAGGGATCAGTAGGCATTGTTCGTTGCCCGTTTGAGGTTTGCCGTCCTGAATTTATGGTGATATGGATCTTTCCCTCGGTGTGACTTTCTCCAGCTTATCATCTACTTGAGTGTAAACTCAGAAAGCAGAGTTGGGTTCATCAGGGTTAAAACTGTGTTGTCTGAATGCAAAGAGTGTTGAGTTCTTCTTGTGTCATTAAGACGATGGACCACAGAATCTATGTGGCCTGTTTTAATGAAGATCAAGGATTGGAAAGTGGCCATAGCTTCTAATCATTTACTGAGAGTTAGTTGTGATAGAGAAGAAATTGACTTTTAATTGCAGATTTAAAGCTTCTAAAGTGTTATTTTAAAGCACACCAGATTGATGGGAACTGAGCTCTTTAAAATATGTTAAGGAAAACTGTATACTTTAAAATGGAGCTTTGGGGCTTCTCTGGTGGCGCATTGGTTGAGGGTCCGCCTGCCGATGCAGGGGATGTGGGTTCGTGCCCCAGTCTGGGAAGATCCCACATGCCGCGGAGCGGCTGGGCCCGTGAGCCATGGCCGCTGAGCCTGCGCGTCCGGAGCCTGTGCTCCTCAACAGGAGAGGCCACAACACTGAGAGGCCTGCGTACCGCAAAAAAATAAAATAAAATAAAAATAATGGAGCTTTGGCACTTATTTAAATGTATGCTCTGAGGAGTTAAATTTTCCATAGGATTTTTGTAATCCCACTTTGTAAGGAAATCTATTGGCCTAACATGGGAGGACAAGTATAAAGGAAAAGATGCATAGTTTTTCAAGTCTGCCAGAATTTTAGTTTGACATTTGTCATGTAAAGCGACTGCAATGGTCTTGGTTGGTTCTGCTTTTGTTCTAGGCATGGCGAGTGAAAAATGAATCTTCGATTTTAAGGTCATCTGGAGTAGAGGGAAGAAGTCAGTTTCTTTCAGTATCACTTGGGGGCCTTTTTTTTTTTTTTTTAATCCATATGGCTATAGGAGCCCTCCGGGTGCTTGCACCTCTGTTGAAAACCAAGATAAATTGAACATTCCATTGTTGGCCTCTCCACTGTTAAGGCTGGCTGCTTCTGTGACATCCACCTGACAGCAGGTGCTTGTCTCGGGAACCCAGGCAGGGCTTCAGGCCAAGGGCCTCCATGGGATGCCTTCACGCCACTGCATCAGGTCAACTGCCAGAACCCTCCTCTAGCCATTTTCTCTCCTGTGTTAGAGGAAAATGGTCTTCCCACCTTATAAATCATTACTAATTCCCCAGGTAAGTGATGAAGCTATCATCCTTGTGAAATAATTTCAGCATCATAGGGTAAAGCTCACATCTCCTTGGCCACCATCTCCAAGTCCAGCACCTCCCCCCGCATAAGTCACCACTGTAACCAAGTTGCTGTGTATCTTGCCAGACTTCATCTAAACATAGACATATATGTCTGTGTTCCCCAGAAATATACGTAGAAATACTTCGTGTTCTCTTTTCCTTTTTCTTGTCATGTCGTATCCTTCTGCAGTTTATTTTTTCTCTCGACATTATATGTTCTCAGTGCATGTGGATATATCTCATTTTTTAAACTGCAGTCTGATATTCCATCATGTAGGTATTTTATAATTTCTTAAGCCATTCTATTATAATTATTTAAAATCTTTCCCTGATACTAACAATTCTTCAGTGAAGACCGTGTTATTTATGCACCTCTGCAAGGACTTCTTTCAAGTGAATAGAAAGAAGTGGAGTTGTTGCTCCTGGAATATATTTATTTTACATTTTTTTAAATAAACTTTTTTATTGGAGTAGTTTTAGATTTATATAAAAGTTGCAAAGATAGTACAGATCATTCTTGTGTACATACCTTTCATCCATTTTCAGTTTCCCCTGATGTTATCTTACGTTTCCATGGCACCTCTGTCAAAACTAAGAAACCAACATTGGTACATTGCTGTTAACTAAACTCTAGGCTTTATTTGGATTTCACTAGGTCTCCCAAACGTCCTCTTTCTATTCTAGGATCCAATCCATGATACCACATTGCATTGATTTGGTTCATCTCCTTTGTCTCTTCTGGTCTATAGCAGTTCCACATACTTTCCCTATTTTTCATGACCTTACCTGTTTTGAGGAGTACTGGTTAAGCATTTTGTAGAATGTCCCTTAGTTTGGGTTTGTCTGATTTTTTTCTCTTGATTAGATTGAGGTTATAGGTTTTGAAAAGAATACTATCACATCACATCATATCAGGGGGTACATGGAATCCACAGCCATCACTGGCAATGTTCAACTTGGTCACCTGGCTAAAGTAATGCTGGCCAGGCTTCCTCACTGTGAAGTGACTGTTTTTCCCTTTCCATATTCTTTTCTTTGGAATTGAGTCACCAATTCCAGCCCACAGTCAAAGAAGAGGGGGGAAGATAAGCTCCACCTCCTAGAAGGGCTTAGTATCTACATATATTGTTTGAAATTTTACTGAAGGAAGATTTGTTTCTTTTCCTCTGTTTATTTATTTATTCAGTTATTTTTCTCTGATGTACTCATGTATTTTTATTTCATACCTTGTTTATTTATTTTTTTAATATTCATAGCAGATTTATTTTTAATAACCCCAAACTGGAAATAACTCACCTGTCCATCAGCAGATGAATGGACAAACATATTGTAATAGCCATGTAGTGGAATACCACTAAACAATGAAAAAAGAATGAATTACTGATCTGTGCAACAACGTGAATGATTTCATTTTCTTTGTGAATTTCTTTTTTGGCTGTGTGTGCCATGTGGCATGTGGGATCCTAGTTCCCCGGTCAAGGATCGAACCTGTGCCCCCTGCAGTAGAAGTGCAGAGTCTTTACCACTGGACTGCCAGGGAAGTCCCTGTGAGTCATTTGTTTTTAATTGAATTAAAGTTGATTTACAATATTCTGTTAGTTTCAGGTGTACAACATAGTGATTCAGTGTTTTTATATATTATACTCCATTTAAAGTTATTATAAAATTGGCCATATTCCCTGTGCTATTCAATATGTTATTTATTTTATTTACTTATTTGCTACTTATTCTGTTGCTCAAGTTGTTTCATCTTTGGACATTGGGAGCCCTTTTTGGCTGGCTCCCTGTGTCCTTTGACATGCCCTCATACTTTTAATTTTTGATCATCTTCCTACTTTCTGATCCTACAGAATGCTCCAGAGTCATCTTATACTTTCCCTACCCCAGCCCTGGAATCAGCCATAAAAGAAGCCCTGGTTCTTTTTGTTGGAGAATGGAAGTGATCCTTACTGCTAGTATTTTAAATATTAATACTTAGATAATGCCCAGTTTTTCTCCTAGGGGCTATTCTAACTGGCACTTTTACTTCTCATACCTGTTCTAGTACTTGATTATATTAGGTTTATTAATTTTGGCCAATCTGACAGAATTATATCTTTTTTAAGTGAGTGTTTCACTGATTGTGTGGTTGAACCTCTTTGTTTATGTTTACTAGCCATTCGAGCTTCTTCCATGAATAGCCTGTTTGTATTCATTTGCCTGCTTAAGCTGGTGTCTGTGAGTCTGTGTGTTTGTGTGTGTGTCTTTGGTGTTTGGAATTCTTATAGATTGTGTGTGATATATATATATTTATCATGCCTTGTGATACACAGAAGTTTACATTTTGATCCTATCAAAATTAAAATTAGAATTGGAAGGCTTTTGCTTCTGTATCACACTTAAGGAGATCTTCTTTCTAACATTGCCATTCATGCTTTTACTCCAGTCGTGTACTGAAACTGCTGATCCAAAGATCTCAGGTGGTCACCTGCCAAGCAAAATCATTTGCTTTTTCTCAATTTTTAGCAGTCAGCATTATTCACCATTTCTTCTTGGAAGTGTTTGCCTTGGCATTCTCCTGGTTTTGTTCTGACCTCTTTGACCTCTTCCCTTTCCTCTTTCTTTCGACCTCTGCTCACCCTCTCCTGCCACATCTCCTGTGTCTTACACCTGCTAACACTGCTCTCCCCGACTCCTTCTTCCCCTTTGCGAAGCTCATCTGCTCTCATGGTAGAAACTCTAATTTCTGTTGAGTAAAACCTTTCAAGTCTTCGTTCCCGGTCCTCCCTTTCACTTATATTCTGTGCTTATGTCTCCATCTTGTCTAGGTTGTCTCTGCCATAGATCTCATTGATCCCATAGCCCACATTCAGTACGGCCAAGGTAGAAGAAACTCATGAACATTCCTGGTGAACATACGCTTCCTTTTGTTTGTGTCTCTATCAATGGCATTATGATCCTGCTAGCCAGCCAGGCTCAAACCCTAAAGCTGGCCTTCGATTGTTTCCTGCTCCCCGCACACCCATCCAGTTGTAAAGTCATGTCCATTCTACCTTCAGAGTCTCCTTCAGGGCTTCCCTGGTGGCGCAGTGGTTGAGAGGCCGCCTGCCAATGCAGGGGACACGGGTTCGGGCCCCGGTCTGGGAAGATCCCACATGCCGCGGAGCGGCTGGGCCCGTGAGCCATGGCCGCTGAGCTTGCGCGTCCGGAGCCTGTGCTCCACAACAGGAGAGGCCACAACAGTGAGAGGCCCATGTACCGCAAAAAAAACAAAAAACAAAAAAAACCCAAAAAACAAACCACAAAAAAGTCTCCTTCATATCTATTCTTTCTTTTGTCTTTATAATTACTGTTAACCTACTTCAAGACTTTGTCACTCTTCATGTGATGTTTATAAGTGTTTCTTCAACCTGTTTGAACTCTCTAGTTCAGCCTGTATTCTGCAGCCAGCCCGGTCATCCCAATCGTATCACTCCCCCGCTTTCTTTTATGTACCCAAAGTCTTTATCTCCTTGGATTAGTATATGGGGTCTTCCACAGCCTGCTCCAATTTCACCACCCCGGCCCTGCCTTCTCCTGTGCCTGTCACATGTTCTATCATGTCCAATCAGAATGGAGTTCTGCAACTTCTCAAATATTTATTCACCTGTGCAGGTCATATATAGTTAAGTGGGTTTGTTCAGAGTATATAATTACCCATAGGACTCTAAGCTTTCCATTTCAACCAATATACGTGTGATTTTTGTAATATTTCCATAAGAAAGGGATTGATACGGAAAATGATGTCTTTGTTTGTAAGTAGTCCTGCATGAGTAAGGTCTTCAGTAAGAAACCTATAAAAATTTTTTTCTTCTGTTATCCATGGCTCATAAACTCTCCTTTACATCTTAGGGAATTACATAAAAATAAATATATAGAAGCTTATTCTAGGTCCTGTGGATTCTTGGATTTTTAAGAAAGTCCTTAACATCTCTTATTTCCATCATTTTTCTCCTTTTAGCAACATAAAATGATAATACCTTTACCAGTGAAGTGGCTTAACCTTACTAATTTTATCACAGAGTTTGTCTCTAAATCAATAAGGCCAAAACGGAGAGATTGGGAGGCCTATCTGACATTTTATATGCTAGGTTGTTCCAGTTCACGCTGAAAAGTTTTTCAGGCATAGTTGAGTTTTCTGAATAGAATTGTCTCTAAGTTCAAATAAGATTTATATAGACACTGTGGGCTACCATTCCCACTTTTCCTTGGGGTTAATATTTTTGTGTTTTCTGTGCATTATGTACTCTTTTTTTTGTAAGCTTGATATAAATCCCCTCCTCTTTAAAGTGTTTAAGGATAGATATTATGGTTTTAGTGATCTAACAGTAATAATTATAAATCACTGAGCTTTTATTATGCATCAGGCTTGTGCTAAGCTTTTTAATACATTATATCATTAAATCTTCATATCATCTCTGTGTGGAAATGCTGTGCTTACCACTGTTTATAGAAACTAAAGTTACTTGCCCAGTGAGGCACAGCTAAGATGTATTAGACTTAGGAATTAGACTTAGGATTCAAAAACACGTCTGTCTTCAAAACCCTGGGCTATGTCTGCCACGTGTCCTTGTATTAGTATTAAAGGACTAGCATCTAAAGCCACTGCCAGTGAAGCAAAAATAGTGGTAGAAGTGGATTTATTTACTTAGCACTCTAGATTTATACCATCAAACCTCATTTAAACCCCCAAGTAAGAGTAACTAATCCATTCTTTTTATCTACCTAATAAAGCTTAAACTTGTCTACTTACCGCCTTTAAACCTAATTTCAATACCTACTCTTTTTTCCCACCTGGCTGCAAATAGCAGCCTTAATTGGCTGCCCCCTGAGCCCCTCTTACTTTATTTCCCCATTACCATGCACTCACTAATGGCTTCAAACCATCTTGGTGCTTTTGGGGCTGACCCCCTTCCCTTTCTTTTCCATATTTGACGCACAGGCAGGGCTCCTTTGCAAATACTTAATTTTTCCAATATTCTCCATAGTGAGCTCTCATTTAGGTCTCCTGCTTCATTTCTTTTCCCTGGTCTTTGGACCTAATTCCAATAGCTATTTGTATATTATTCACCTCACCCTTTTCCCATTGGGGTAACTGACTTAGTCACTGTAAAACCTCCAGATCCACCTTGGCTCACCAGCTACTTTTTACCTCTTTGAGGAAACCATTTGGTCTGTGTTTATAAACACCTGCAACAAAAGCAGAACTTTAGGATAGGAGATTGTTTAGAAATGCTTTGTTCTTCGCAAAATTCTTACCTAAATAGTTCTTTAGATGCTTATAGATATATGCAAATTATTAGTTAAATTTACATATAACTAAGCAAATGTGTTCTAGAAGAGTAGTATGAACCTAGAACGAGATTAAGGTAACGATACTATGTTCTAATTGAAAAAGTTGCATGGGCTTCGTGATGCAGTTGTAGGCATGCATTTCTTAAATTTAATAATCTTATCTAGTGTGGGACTTCAGCACTCTGAAGTGGGACAGCCACAGGAGTGATTCCCCCATCTATAGCTGGGGTGATTGTTAGGATGTTTGATATTGAGATGACCTGAAGCATTTGGGGCGCTTAGAAGTTGTAGGAGGGCATTTGACATTTTACAATGGGAAGAGTATGAAATTGGAGTCAGATGTGGAATCTAGTCCCAGATTTTCCATTGACTAGCTACATTGGCAGGACAAGTGACATGTCCTCTCTGGGCCTTAATTTTCTCATCTTTTGGGATGGGTATACTTTAACATTCTGCAATACCACGACTTTGGGACACACATAAGCATTTTAAAGAGTGTGACCTCAAGCTCTTTATTGTGTTTAGTTTTTCTTATAAACTGAAGGCTTAATTTTCCCTTGCTACAAGTATTTAGTGAATGTAGTGCCTAGTCTCAGATTCATTTCAACAGGCATTCACTTAGGCTTCCTGTGTGTAAAACTTTCTGCTTAGAGATATAAAAAATAAAAATATAAAGAAGACAGAATTTTAGCTTCCAGAGCCTCAGTGTTTAATCTTGGAAACTGGCAAATTACATAAAAGCTTTAGAAGGTACACAGCTATGTCCTATGATAGACAAACAAGGGGCTTTCTGATGATTTCTAATTAAGGAAAATTTCATGGAGAAGGTAGCATTTGATCTGAGAATGAAGAAATGGAAAGATAATGGGGGCAAATGGTTGAAGAGGAAAGAGTCTGAGCAAAGGTGGAAAATTACAGGATGTATTTCCCAAAATATATTTCAGAAGATATTGATAGATATTTTGGGGGGGGGGAGAAAATGATGCCAAAATAATACTGTGTGAGATTTTTACTGTGCAATTATTGTTGCCTATTATTACAACCATTTCGTTATTAAACAAATTTGTGAATCAGTGGCTCAGTGAAACTGTATATGTAGATATTTTTAACTGCTATACTGCTCAGCACCTTAATATTCTAAAGGTAAATATGACTTGCTAAGAGGAACAGATAGCACTTACCATTTATGAGTCTTACATGATCATGGAACCCTTTTTCATGGGAACACTAGGTCCAAAGAATATATTTTTGAGAAATTGCAGAAGAAGATCCTACGTATCAGGAACAGAGTGAATACAGAAAGAGAGATTTCCTGATATTAATTGAACCAAAGTTGGCAAGGAAGAGTTTAAGGAGGAAAGAGATTGAAGAATGTGTATGTTCACACGGAAGCCATTTTTTTGTCAGCCGGTAGGTGTCAGTGTGTGCCATGTATGGCTTGGTTACATCCAGCAAGGGGAATAGATTAAAGGAGGGCAGTTACATGGCGGTCATTTCCAACAATGCCTGTTTACCGAAGGAAAACAGTTCATAAAAGAATTTATATCTGTTTAGACTTTTAACGTTAATATGTTTTAAACCACTTAAATAATGAATTTTATTTTGCTCACACACACTCCCAAGAACCCTGCCGTACTGTACACACAGATAAGATGGAAGGTTTATTTATTTATTTGTTTGTTCGTTAATTCATCTAATAGATGGTGTGTCAGGTGATAGGTATACATTAGTAAGTAAAAGCTACAAGACTCTTGGTCTTGTAGAACATACAGTCTAAGAACGGGACTCATCTATATCTAGTATTATGTATTTTGAAGAGTATCACCACTTACCTGGTGACTGCATGGAAGAAACCCAAAAGGCAAAGCCAGTTCTTAGTAAAGGACTCAAGTAAAAGTTATAATACAAAATACGTCCAACAGTACCTCTGTGCACACTAGCCTATCTTATTGGACCCTGTCCAGTGTGCTGGGTTCCCAGGATTGTAGCTACAGGTAAACTACCCTGTGAGGAGTTAAAACTACTGGGTCTGTTATGCAAGTATACACACAGAGCCGGTGTTACTCACCCTACTGCCCATGGCCTGTAGGGTGGACAGGTAACTAGCAGTCCCAAAGCTGTCATCCTGCCTCCAACTCACACTTCTGTTGGAAAACCCAGTTTCTCCTACTTTATCCTCCTTTCCCTAAAGAATGCAAGATGTTTTTACAGAGACAAACTACAGATCCCATTTCTTTACTGTGGAGACATGACCTATACATTTTGGAGGGCTTATTTGACATATTAGCATATTTATATAAACTCTGTGTGTGTTTGCGCTGAAATCTATGGAAACAAAAGAAAATTTAATTAAAAAATTTTAACTTACAACTGTTTTTTTTCACATGAAGATCTTAATTTTTTTATTGATACACTTGGAACTTTTTCTTTTTTTTTTTTTTTTTTGCGGTACACGGGCCTCTCACTGTTGTGGCCTCTCTCGATGCAAAGCACAGGCTCTGGACATGCAGGCTCCGCGGCCATGGCTCACGGGCCTAGCTGCTCCGCGGCATGTGGGATCTTCCCAGACCGGGGCACGAACCCGTGTCCCCTGCCTCGGCAGGTGGACTCTCAATCACTGCACCACCGGGGAAGCCCTGAAACTTTTGCAGGTGATGCTAATTAATGCTAATGTGACTTATACATCTAATTCTCTGAAACCATATTGATTCTGCCAGGCAGTTCTACCTCCTAAGGCTGTGTCCTTGGAAGAATTATGGATAATCAGACGCTTGGTGAAAAACCTTAAGGGAAAATTCCAAAAGTTGGGAATTCAGTAAATACTCTGGGGAAGATAATTTTGTTCAGCCAGTTTAGACGGTAAATGTTAATTGGTTAGGGATTGCTATGCTTGTGTTCTCTTTTTTAAATGTTCAAAATGATAAATCTTTTTTATCAATAGAAGTTATCCATTTAACCTTCTTACATAAGATCTTCCTTAGCAAAAATTGGCGGGTGGTGGTGGGGAGGCAGATTTAATTTGTAAGCCCTGGGAGCATCTCAGGAGTCATTATTCATTCTTCACTGTATAGTTTAATTCATTTGTGAAAGCCAAACAACTAAAGGTTCTATTTAGATACTTGTAAAAATGGTTTGCTACCCAATTCACAAGATTGTTAATGAAAAACTACCTGATCCCTACCTAACTCAGTATATTAATCAATCAGTGCCATGTATTCATTTAGTAAGCATGGTGCTAGGAAAAATGAGTTATTCCTGGCAGATTAAATATAATCCCACCTTCTTGCTATCATTTGGGTTACCTGATGGTGTGTGATGATTTTAAAGTATGTCCACCAATTCTTTATTCCTCCTTTTAAGAGGTGGAGCTTAATTCTCTTGTCCCTTTGTGTGAGCTGAACTTACTGACTGACTTCTCAGGAGTAGAACCAAGTGGATGTGCCCGAGTGTGGATTCTGAGAGTAGGTTATAAAAGGCACAGCGGATTCCTCCTTGCTTTGGGTCTCCAATCATTCACTCTGGGGGAATCCACCTGCCAGCCTGAGGACACTGGGGCCCTAGCCCAACCTTCAGATGATGCCCTGCTGGCATCTTGGCTACCAGCTTGTGAGAGATCCTGAACCAGAGCTAGCCAGCTCAGTCGTTCCCAGATTCCTGTCCCACAGAAACCGTGAGATGTTTGTTGTTTTAGCTGCCAAGTTTTGGAGTGGTCATTAAGCAGTAGCAGATGACTAACCGCAGGGATAAGACAGAAACCTGGAGGCCTGGGACCTACTACCCGCACCTCCAGCAAATTTCAGGGTGTCAGTGAGCCCCATGAAATTGGATAGAAAAGTATGTGTGTATTATGCATGTGCATTTCTCTTGGCAAGTATTCAAAGCTCTCATCAGTTTCTAAAAGGAGTCCTTAATCTCTGAAAGACTCTAAATCTGTTTTTATTCAGAGGAAATAGAGCAGCAGGGCCCAGAGAAATAGAGAGAAAGGTTTCATTGTGGGAAACATCTCTTATATATAAGTAATTGATGTGTATTTGCTGATGAAACCTGGAATGAATTGGGCTTTAAACAGTGAAAAGAACTTACACAGTCACATGGGAAGGTTCTCTTTCAAAATGTGTTTGGTTGTTTTAGATCAGGGCTGGGCAGACTATAGCCGGCAGGACAAGTTCAAGATCCCCCCACTCCCTTGCTTTTGTAAATAAAATTTTATTGAAGCATAGCTACATGCATTTGTATAAACAATGTCTAAGGCTGCTTTTGCCGTATAAGAGCAGAGTTGAGTTGTTGTGACAGATGTCCCACAAGACTAAAACATTTATTATCTCACCCTTTATGAAAAAGTTTGCTGATCTTTACTTTTGAATGCTGAGATGAGGCTGACATTCCTGTGGGGTAAGAGTAGTAGCTAAGACGCATCTTTCCAACTGATGAGTGATCACACCACATGCCATGTAGCAGACTCTGTTACAGGTAGGTAATCCATTAACAGCTACTCTCCGGGCCCCATAGCAGTGATTATCATCCTGGTCTAAGGAAGAAGTGGCTATCTGTACAGGCTCCTGGAGAAATGAGGTTTGTAGAACAGAGGGCACGGGTTAATGATGCAGGATCAGAGGTGAACACCCCAGGGTGTTGGACTGCTCAAAGTGGCTCTTTAGCTATAAGGGGTATAAGTAGGAGAGCTTGCTGCAATTTGTTACTGTAAAGCTTTTGCTTCCCCTGTATTTATCTTGATGACTTGACATCTTTCTTTTTTCCCCAAAAAATTTCATAAATGATCTATAAATGATGCATACTTTATTTTGAAATAAGAGGCTTGAGGGCTAGATTCTAGTCTATTTCCATTCTGTTTTGTATAGTATCGTGAACTCTCTTGTCCCTAAGAGTTGCTGATTGATTCTTCCAGATAAAAGTGATATTCCCTTTAGTACTGGGCTTCATTCTGGAACTTCCAGTTAGATTCTGTTTCCTTGAAGTTAACTTCCTGGAAACAGCCGGTTTTGCTTTGTACTTTTGGTTTCCATTGTGCCAAATGTTTATTCTTTAACGTCTAAGACATTTCTCAAGCTTTAATAATATCCAGTTTAGAAAAAATCTCAAAAGGAAATGGCACATAGTAGTTTGTGTCAGTGTTTTGTACAGTCTTTTTGTCTTATTTCTGCTGACTGTGACTGCCCAGGTGCTCTCCCTCCAGCTTGATACCTGCCATACCATTGTATGTACTAACATCGACCTCATGCGAACACTGGCTAATGTCCTTAGCAGGGAAGGGCGGTTACCAGCTTCATGCATCTGTATTCAGAGCCAGTTGTTGAAGAGTTCTGTCTATATGGCTGGTTATGCCGGTGAAATTTTCTTACATCTTAAACTTTGGTGAGGGAGCCAGTCTCTCAGAGTACTTTAGCTAATTTCCTAGGAGTTCTTACCAAACTTATAATCTAATAAATTACCTTTTGTTACGAACTGTTTTGAATTTATAGAAGAGTTAAAGATGGGACTTCCCTGGTGGTCCAGTGGTTAATACTCTGTGCTCCCGATGCAGGGGGCACGGATTCGATCCCTGGTTGGGGAACTAAGATCCCGCAAGCCGCACGGCATGGCTGAAAAAAAAAAAAGAGAAAAGTTAGAGAATAATGTAATGAACTTCCTTTTTCTTATTCCCAGTTTTTAATAAACTTTACCATTGCCATATTTGTTATAGATAGATAGATAGATAGGTAATTTTTGAAAATAAGATATTAATACAGTTGAAGCTTCCTCTGAATCCACCTTCTTTCATTTTCCCCAGAGAAAATGTGAGTTCTGAAATTTGGTATTTACCATTATCATGCATACTTTTATAAATAAGAAGCTTATATGCTGTTGATCACCATTCATATTTTTACAAAATATGTGTACTTTTTTACTTTTACTAAATATAAATATTAAGACTAATACTATTCATTTGTGTGTTGTTAAATGCCATGTAAATGGTATCAGGGTGTATGTATTCTTTTGCAACTTGCTTCTTTCACTTAACATTGTGTTTTTAAGGCTTTTCCATGTTGAAACTTATATTCATTTATTTTAACTATGGTAAAATATTCCTTTGTTAGAATATAGCACAACTTATTTATGTGTTATCCTTTCAGTGGACATTTAAGTTGTTTTCAGTTTTTTTCATTACAAATAATGCAGCTCTGAGCATTCTTTTTTTTTTGAGTTTTTTGAGCATTCTTATTCATATGTCTTATTAATACACATGAGCTTTTCTCTTCTTTACACTAAGGAATGGAATGATTGGGTCTTAGAGTACGTTTTCAGTACTGTTAGCTAATTTCAGGTCGCTATCCAAAGTAGCTACTCAAATTTACACTCACAACAGCATCATAAGCATCCCTGTTGTTTCACATCATGGTCAACACTTTGGAATTTTGCCAATTTTGATATTTCATTATTATAGATAGTACTTTCCTAATTACTAGTGTGATTGAGCACTGACTTTATTTTAAAACTTTTACTCTTTAACATTGTGTTGGTGATATTAGCTAATGCAATTAAACAAGAGAAAGCAATTACAGTCATAAGAATTAGAAAGGAAGAAATAAAACTCTTAGAGGGTGATATGATTCTATATCAAGGAAATCCAAAAGTATCCAGAAAAAAAACAACTGCAGACAATAAAACAATTTATTAAGTTAGCAAGTTATGTAGAGGTTATTGTTTTTTAGTATACAATCAAAAATCACTTAGAATGTATTATGAAAGGGAATACCCCACTTATAATAAATAGCAAGAGAGAGAGGGGATACATAAACTTAACAAGAAATGTCCAAAACTTGTATGAGGAAAATTGTAAAAGAAAGAGACCACAAAAGTTGCCATAAACAAAAAGTTTTCTTATCTTTTGGATAAGAAAGCTAAAAGTCATAAAACTTCCAGTTATCCCTAAATTAATGTATAAACCCAATAAAATAAAACAATAAAAATACCATCAGACTTTGTTTTGTTTTCAGCCAGACAAGTTGATTTACAAAATTCACTTGGAAACAAATGAAATTAGTCAGGGGAACCCTGAAAAATAAAAGAAATCAGGGGAGAGACTAGACCTATTAGCTATTAAAGTGTATTAAGCTACTGTAATTAAAATAGTATGGGATTACATGGTGCGGAGTGGCTAGGCCTGTGAGCCACGGCCGCTGAGCCTGCGCATCCGGAGCCTGTGCTCCGCAACGGGAGAGGCCACAACAGTGAGAGGCCCGTGTACCGCAAAAAAAAAAAAAAAAAAAAATAGTATGGGACTGACCCATGAATGGACAGACCATTGGAATTCAGTAGAAATAGACCTGATCTCATATGGAAATAGAATATATAATAAAAGCCTCTCAAATCAGGAAATACAGAATTTATAATAATTTGTGTTGGGATAATGGGAGAGATACAAGGGAAAAGATAAAATTTTAATCTTCACATCCTGCACTATATACATTCCAACCGGATCAGAGGTTTTAAAAAAAATATGGATGAATTCTTCCATCACCTTGGAGTGTGGCAAATTTTTCTATGACTCAAAATCTAGAAGCAATAAGGAGAAAGAATGATGAATTTGATTACATTAACAAAAATAACTTTTGAACAACAAAAGAGCATCATAAGGTAAAGAATAACTATGAAAACTCTTTGTAAATTAAACCACAGACAAAGGCTAACAACCTTAATGTATGAAAATCTACAGAGAAGAAGGCTAACAACCCTATAGAAAAATGGACTAAAGATATTCACACATATTTCATAGGGACAGAAATGCAAAGAACTCTTAAACATATAAAAAGATGTTCAGTCTCCTGATAAAATAAATGCAAAATAAAACTCTGAGTTTTATTAGATTGGCAAAAATCCAAAAGTTTGGCAACGTATTTTCCTGATGAAACTGGGGAAATGAGAAATCTCATACAATGCTGGAATGCAAAATGGTACAATCCTGATGCAGGAGAATGTGACAAAATTACAAGTGCATTTCCTTTTTGTTGGAGCAATCCCACTTCTAGAAATTTATTCCAGTGACACACTGGCCAAAAATGAAAGGACATAAATACACAAGACTATTCAATGTAGTACTATTTGTACTGTTAGTAACATGAATGAATGAATGAATGAAAGAAATAACGAAACAACCTAAATGCCCATCCATATGTGATGCATTCTTTCTAAAAAATTTTATTTATTTAATTAATTTATTTTTGGCTGCGTTGGGTCTTCGTGGCTGCACGTGGGCTTTCTCTAGTTGTGGTGAGCGGGGGCTACTCTTCGGTGCACGGGCTTCTCACTGCAGTGGCTTCTCTTGCTGCGGAGCATGGGCTCTAGGCACGCAGGCTTCCGTAGCTGTGCACAGGCTCAGTAGTTGTGGCCTGCGGGCTCTAGAGAGCAGGCTCAGTAGTCGTGGTGCACGGGCTTAGTTGTTCCACGGCATGTGGGATCTTCCCGGACCAGGGCTCAAACCTGTGTCCCCTGCATTGGCAGGTGGACTCCTAACCACTGTGCCACCAGGAAAGTCCCTGCATTCTTGCAATTAATAACCATACGGCTGTAAAGTGTGAGGAAACTTTTTGGTGAAGAAAAGTATGTACAGTATGCTCTGGTGAAGAAAATTGTATGTAGTGTTCTATCATTTATTGAAGAATGGTTAGAATATGAATATATTTGCTTATATTTTAAAAAGTCAAAGGATAAAACATAAAAACCTTAAATAACGTATAAAAGGAGGAAGAGAAGAGGGTGGGTAGAGTAAGGGTAGAAGTTAGACTTTTAAAAATCTTCCAGATTTCATAGATGTTGTGCACGTATTTTACATAATTATAAGTAATTTTAAAAAGCCATCCCTAAAAATCCATGGGCTGGGGGGCACCTAAGTGCACATATACTGTTGGTAGCATAAACACATGAAGAGGAAACGCTCCAGTGACTTTAAAATACAGTAAGTGGACTGTACGTCTCTCTTGGGATATATCCTCATGACAAAAGAAACTACAAAAACATCTTAAAGGCTTTTCACTGGTCATATTGTTGGTGATCGTGTGGCTGATATACTGAGGCTGTTGTTATATGCATTTTAGGATAAGTCAAATCAGTAATTATGTTGGTATCATGAGAACTGGGATTTTTGGCAAGGGAGAAAGAAGATATACATGCAGGACTGAAGAGGTTAAAAACCTCTGTAGTCCTGCATTTGAAATAGTATATTAAGATGAATACATGATTTATTTATTTATTTAAAAATTTATTTTATTGAAGTATAGTTGATTTACAATGTTGTGTTAATTTCTGCTGTACAGCAAAATGATTCAGTTATATATATATTTTTCATATTTTTTTCCATTGTGGTTTGTTATAGGATATTGAGTATAGTTCCCTGTGCTCTACAGTAGGACCTTGGTGTTTATCCATTCTATAGATAATAGTTTGCATCTGCTAATCCCAAACTCCCAATCCATCCCTCCCCCACCTCCCCCTTCCCTTGGCAACTACAAGTCTGTTCTCTATGTCTGTGAGTCTGTTTCTATTTCATGGATAAGTTTATTTGTGTCATATTTTAGATTGCACATGTAAGTGGTATCCATGATTTAATTTAATCTCAAAAAAAATAACACTTTTAACTTTTTTCACTGAAAAGTCTTAAAAATATTGACTAACCTGTGGCAATGCATCCATCAAACCCCGAGTATTTGATCTCTAAGTACCATTTTGCAATAAAAGCAACCAGGACTCCAGCCAGAAGTGATTATTCCAGGTATGTACAGGCAGTGAATGAGAAGAACTTGTAATATCTTGTTCTAACAGAAAAGAAGTTATCAAGTATTATCAGGGCCATGTCAAAAGGACTCAGGAGACAACTTAATTAGGCTTCACTAGCTAAATATTGGTCAATCTGAGTCAATAAAGATAATAGCTTAATAATAATAAAAGAATAAATATGTTTAGGTCCATGAGTTCATAATGATACTAAAAAGAAATCAAAAAGAAATTTCATTGGTCATTGCCTTTGGAAGATGCTAGTGAACCACCTCATTGCTTTGAAAAGCGGGGAAAAAATCTAGCATTCATCCTGCCTGTTCTCTCTGAACTGCACCTCAATGGAACCAAATAGATCATGAGGCAAAGTTTCTTTTTATAGAAGGATTCCAGCCAATAAATGAAAAAGAAATCATAGAATTGGGATATCACCATTTCCTGACCCATCATGAAATAATGGGACTTGGAAATGGTCATCTATGGATACTAACATCACCAGAAGAAAGGTAGAAAAGGGGAGTTGATTATATGCCTCCTGATAGAAGTATATAACCCTACCTATGAAGTGATCTTCCCCAAAGCATCAAACCTGGTCAATCAAGTCTCTAGATCCAACACTCAGCTTACAGGAAAGTCAGGAGACAGAAACATGTTAAATTACACCATCAGGCTGTAATCAGAAGAATCCCAACTGGGAAACTCTACAAGGCAAACAACCTGGTTTCTTTAACAAAAAACTAGCAAAGGAAAAAAAAAAAAATAGAGAGGAGAACCTGTTGATTAAAAGGAACATATGACTTATCAAACAGTTGTAATATATGGATGGTATGTGGATCTCAATTTAAACAAACTGAAAAAAGAATCTTAAAATAGTTGAGGAGGGTCTTCCCTGGAGGTCCAGTGGTTAAGACTTCACCTTCCAGCACAGGTTCAATCCCTGGTTGGGGAGCTAAGATCCCACATGCCTTGGGGCCAAAAAACCAAAAACATAAAACAGAAGCAAATTCAATAAAGACTTTAAAAATGGTCCACATCAAAAAACCTTGAAAAAAGTAGTTGAGGAGATGTGAACATTTGATGAGATGGAAAACTTATTGTTAGGTTTTTTCAGGTATGATAATATTATGGTTATGCCAGTGTAAAATGAGTTCCTAACCTTCAGCGTACATATTGAAGTATTTACAGATGACGTGACAGCATTTGTAAAATTGCTTTAAAAAAAATCCAGGGGTTGAAGGTATTTGGTGGGGAATATAGCTGAAATAAAATTAGCCATGAATTGGTAATGTTAAAGCTGGCTGATGGGGATATGGGTGTTTATTACACTCTTCTCTCTACTTTTGTATATCTTTTGAATTTTTGGCAAAAAAAATCTTTTTTTAAATTTAGGTGAAATGATTTTCATTGAGAAACAGAGGTAGTTTACCATAGGTTTCTGCCTATTCATTTATCAATCCATCCTTCTAGAAAACAATCATTAATGAAGGAGGTCTTGTTCTTAATGTGGTGTTTCCACAGCAGCACTGGGTAACCTGTACTTGAATTGAGAATCAGCTTGCCATTCTGCAACTAGATCTAGAGTATACACTACTACTTTATTCCCCTTGAAAAATGAGAATAAAATAATGTTTTAAAATATTCTATCATGCCTTAGAAAACCATTAATGGGCCTTACAAAAGAAAGTAAAAAAAGTCTCTTCTCACTTATAAATAGGTATATTCCAAAAGCTTCTTTCTAAGGCAGTTCCTTAGAACTAGAATTATGTTTCTCATAGAATTAATGCCATAAAAATCAAATAGGTTTCCAGTCCAGTCCACAAAAATCTACTAATCCATAATATAGTATAATCTGCAAAACTGACAGAATACTAAGTGTTCAGTACAGGGAAAAATTACATCATTTTTCTAGGAAAACACTTTTTTTTTGTATGAAGTATGTTCATTTACAATATATGTTACTTTCAGGTGTACAGCACAGTGATTCAGTATTTTTGTAGACTGTATTCTGTTATAAGTTATTACAAGATAATGGCTATAATTCCCTGTGCTATACAGTATATCCTTGTTGCTTATCTATTTTATACATAGGAGTTTGCACCTGTTAATCCCATCCCCTAATTTGCCCCTCCCTCTTCCTTTTCCCCTTTGGTAACCACAAGTTTGTTTTCTATATCTGTGAGTCTGTTTCTATTTTGCATATACATTCACCTGTATTATTTTTTACATTGCATATATAAATGATATCATACAGTATTTGTGTTTCTCTGTCTCACTTACTTCACTAAGCATAATATTTTCTGGGTCCATCCACATTGCTGCAAATGGCAGAATTTCATTCTTTTTATGGTTGAATAATATTCCATTACACACACACACACACACACACACACACACTCCCCACATCATCTTTATGCATTTAGCTGTAGATGGGCACTTGGGTTGCTTCCATGTCCTGGCTATTGTGAATAGTGCTGCTATGAACTTTGGGGTGCATGTGTCTTTTCGAATTAGTGTTTTTGTTTTTTTCTGGATACATACCCAGGAGCAGAATTGCTGGATCATACGGTAATTCTATTTTTAGTTTTTTTTGAAACCTCCGTACTGTTCTCCATAGTGGCTGCACCAAGTTACATTCTCACCAGCAGTGTAGGAGGGCTCCCTTTTCTCCACATCACCTCCCAACATTTGTTATTTGTAGAGTTTTTGGTGATGGCCATTCTGACAGGTGTGAGGTGATATCTTTTTTTTTTTAACATCTTTACTGGAGTATAATTGCTTTACAATGGTGTGTTAGTTTCTGCTTTATAACAAAGTGAATCAGTTAATACATATACATATGTTCCCATATCTCTTCCTTCTTGCGTCTCCCTTCATTGTTGTATTGATTTGCATTTCTCTAATAATTAGTGATCTTGAGATATTTTCATCTGTATGTCTTTTTTGGAGAAATGTCTATTCAAGTCTTCTGCCCATTTTTTGATTGGGTAGTTTGTATTCTTGATATTTAATTGTTAGGAAAATACTTTCTTAATTGAATTCAGAACTCCAAAAGATGAGTGACTTTCCTACATCTTTATAGGACTGGGTCTCGTAATACTCCTGGATCATTTAGTTGCCATATGCTTTGAATTTTGGAAACAAGGAACAATAACACTCACATCACCTGTGACTTGGACCTCTCCCATTCTTAAATTAAATACTTGAAACAGCAGAATTTATCTACATATGAATGATCTTAGTGATAAAAACCTGCCATTTATGCTTTTTTTCATATTATCTCATTTGATATTCACAAGAAACCTTTGAGGTTAAAAGGGCAAATATTATTATCCCCATTTTACAGCTGAAAAGACTGAGGCTCAAAAGAGTAATGGAAAACACTTGGGAGTTGGAGGAACTGGAGTTGAGTCCTGCTTCTTCTGTGAGATCATGTGCATGTCATTTAAACTCTTGAACTTCAGCCTGCTTGTCCATAAAATGAGTGTAATGAAACCCCATTTTCAATGTTATTATGGAGATTAAATGAACTAATATATTGAAAGTGTCTGATAACGTAAGAGTTACTATGCAAACTTTCATTCTGCACTGAAGATGAAGATCGTGGTAGGGCTGTTTTAATAAATGGTCACCAAGTTGAAAAACTAGAATGGTAATGAGACTCATCTGTATGATACGAGGAAATGGGGAATGTTTAGCTTAGAGAAAAGTTAGGAGAAAGAGTTAGATGTCAGATATTTTCTGAAGGGCTCCAGTTGTGAATAGATTTCACTTAAAGCACTTCTTTGCAGTGAGTCTCCCTGTTACTGGAGATATTCAAGCCAAGACCGTACAGTCACATGTTAGGAATATTGCAGGGAGGTTTAATTCCTCTCAGGTTTCTACTCTTGGGTATCTATTGTTGAAATGTAACAAACTTTTAGAATCGGGTTAAGATTCCTGATCACTGATTCCAAGGTCTGAGAAGTACTGAGGATGATAGTCCTGTAATGGAATAAAAATGGCAGAAAATGATTTTTAAAAATTCATTTAGCAAATATTTATTGAACACTTACATGTTGCAAGGTGATGTGCTAGGTACGGAGGCATTTTTTTTTTTTTTTTTTTTTGTGGTACGCGGGCTTCTCACTTTTGTGGCCTCTCCCGTTGCGGAGCACAGGCAGGCCCAGCCGCTCCGCGGCATGTGGGATCTTCCCGGACCGGGGCACGAACCCGTGTCCCCTGCATCGGCAGGGAGACTCTCAACCACTGCGCCATCAGGGAAGCCCAACGGAGGCATTTTTAAAGAGCCATTTCTGGTGTTTCATTGTTTGAACCTATGAGATTCTGTTCTGTTTCCAACCACTCTCTCACCTTTTAAATGTATCCCGTGTCAGTCTGGATCATTCCAGGTCTGGTAAGAGAGATGATAAAATGTTAACATTGCCCACTACTTATGTTCTTGTTATTCCAACTGATTTAGTTTCCAATTTTGTTGGAACTTTCCTGCCTAGACTTTAATTCTCCAGGGTAGAGTCAGAATGTGTTGAAATGACCTCCTAAAGAAAAGAAAGGGAAAACAGATCACCTCATACAAAATATGTTTTTGCATCGTGGGCTCTGAGGATAAAGTATGTGGCTAGATGAGTACCGTACCAGAACCTTAATGCTATTTAAACATACGGATGAGTGCGTTGTGTGTATTTTCTGTATTTTAAAATTGAGATTTTTGTTTGAACAGTGTCTTTCATTTGGTGTATTTCATGGTGACTTATCATAATAGACTGCTTTAAATCGTCTGAAATAGCAAGACATGAATTTCAACAATGACTTCCCCAAGGCTAGAGAAGTCAGCAGGAGCGCAAACCGCTAGGTAGACAGTTTTTTGGGTTTTTTTTTTTTTAACTCATATGCAAGTGTAAAACTTTTATGAGGCTGCTTTAATGAGGCCCTTCGGGATTTAGCGTTATTTATCTAAGCTCTTATTAAAAATGAAAACTTTTCTATGTTTAGCCCTGGAAAGCAAAACTGATCCTAATAATACCGTAAGCTGGGAGAATGAATCCTGTTCTGCAGAGTGACTCAGAAATAAAGTGCAGGAACTTTGGGGCTAGTGTCTTCAGCACTGATGTGATGGGAATGGGATAGTGACAGCGGAGCCAGTATTTCAAAGTCTCCTTTAACTGAAAAAGTTCAGCTCTACTATGCTGGTAATTTAGGGTGTGGCATGACTTATTGAAATGGCTTCCAGCCCAAGAGTCCTGTTTCCCAGAGCACTCCAGTGTCTCCATCGGAGTCGAGTTGCCCCAGGACAGTGTCACCTGGTACAAGGTCTGTGAGCCCTTTTCATTTATGGCGTCTGCACTTGTTGAAGGCTTTGACTTCTGCCCTCCCATGCTGAGAAGTGGGACACAGGAGAGAGGTTGTTTCTAAGGCTAATGTGCCCAAATCACTCGTACGTAATCCAGCAGAAGAGCCGAAGCTGCCGCAGGAAAAATTTTGCAATTTTGAAACTTGCTCAGCTTCTTCGTAGGTATCTTCTGGTTTGATGAGTCTGGGTACTGCAGTGAATCTGTTCTCAGATGGACCCTGGGAGTTAAGATTTTAAAATATCTGTGATGCAGTACAATTATGGGGAATGAGGACATTGTGAGGGGAGAAAGCAAATGTTACAAAATCAGGGGCAAGATCTTTTGCAGACTTTAAGAGCTTATCAGAGTCGATTTAGCTTGGGTATGTCCAGTCCAGTTGGCAGAAATTTTAAGATGAGAAAGTAGATGGATAAATGGCTGAATCCATGGATAGAAAGGTAGGGTAGGGAGATGGATAGACAGATAAAACTTATTGTTGATAATATGATTGTTGGTGGATAGGTTTCTATGCTAAAGAATGAGTAAAAAGAATTGGACAAACAGACACATCTGAGGGAGAGCATGGTGACAAATGCAGAATTTTGAAGACATGTATGAAGTGACCACAAATGAAAACCTGTAGCCACTGAGCAATTTTGGATTATCTTTAAGGATTTTTCTTCAACAATTAACCTTGATAGTACTAATGTAAGTCACTGGAAGTAGTATATAACTTAGTGGAATCTGAGAACTTCTGAGTTTCCACCTCTGATTCTGAGACAATAAAGAGAAGATGATATTTCTAAGGAGGGAAGCACAGAACCACCAGCTGGCAATTATGGTGCAGAGTACGGAGGTGACAGAAGGCAAACACCAAGAGAGAGGCTGATGGCAGAAATGTTGGCTGAAGTCCAGAGGTAGAGGCAGCACAAGCATGAAAATTTAAACAGGTCGGGGAAATGTCAAAATGCACTTAAGTTTAGGAACTTCTATTCTGGAAGAATCTCAAAGCAGTTGCAGATGGGAGGAAGACTGTATGTACACTTGGTTTTAACTCTTCAACTTGAGCAGCTGTGTTAACAGTTGAGTTGCTAGGCACTGTCAGGAATAGAATATTTTAATTTTGGAGAAACCCAACTGTTAAAACAGCTGTTTGGTCTGATTAGACTTAAGCTGGCTCTGCTTAGGTGACACAACCTAATGGGATCATAGCACCAGGCAGATTGGCTGTTATTATGATTTTATTGGACATAACAAAAAGATGAACGGATGCTAGGTTGATTGCGAGGTCGGACACTGATTTTCCGAAGAAACCACACTCTCTTGTTTATTTTGGCAAAGTGCAAAAGCAACTATCATGGGCTTTTACCTTGTTCCAAGTTCATGGAAATTACCTGAAATAATTTTGCCTATGTTCCTTGGATGCAAGCTTTTTGTTCCTGGCACTTAAAAAAAAAAAAAAGTCTCCCTAGTTTTTTCTTTTCTTTTCTTTTTTTTTTTTTTGCGGTACGCGGGCTTCTCACCGCTGTGGCCTCTCCCGTTGCGGAGCACAGGCTCCGGACGCACAGGCTCAGCAGCCATGGCTCACAGGCCCAGCCGCTCCGTGGCATGTGGGATCCTCCTGGACCGGGGCACGAACCCGTGTCCCCTGCATCGGCAGACGGACTCTCAACCACTGCGCCACCAGGGAAGCCCTGTCTCCCTAGTTTTATTCACATCTCCTAATAATACGTAATATACCTGCTCAAGTCACCTCAAGCAGTCAGTCATTTGTATATTTATTTTGTATTCTTTGTTTTCTAAGCAAAAAATGCTGTTAATAGCAACCACCGAGTTTGTCAATTTGCAGGCAACAGATTTTTAATGTCTAGAGCAACTTGAGTGACATCGCTGACAGTGATGAAAATCTTGGATTCCAAATTTACCATCTCAAGTACTTTTTTTCATGGAAAAAAACGGCTGATTAAGTTAGTTTCAGTAAATTTTTAAGTTAAAGGTTTAAAGTACTTATAAGATGATTTGGTTGATTTCTTGCATAAAAACTAATTTTACTTTATGTAATGTTAATATATATTTTAAACATTCAAAGATAGGTTTCATTTCATATATTTTCAAAATGAAAATAGCTTGACTTTTTATATGATCACCAAAATAGTCATATTCATTGTAAACATTTGAAACAATACAGGAAAATATAGTATAAGAGAGCAAGCAGAATTCTTATAATTTCAGTCCCCGTAGGAAACTGCTATTAACATTTTGGCACTCTTCCTTGTATATACCTCTTTATGTACATTACACAAAAAGATATGGCTAGAAGATTTAGTTTTATATTAATTAATTTTAGCTATATGTATTGTTCTTTATTCTTCTTTTGCTTTGTTTTTAACTTGTCAAAATAGCGTGACTGTCTTTCCATGTCAGTGTAGATCTGCAGTCATCATTTAGGTCTTCATTTTGGGGGCTTTCATATTTTGAAGTAGTGACTTATTTTTGCTAGTTTCTAAAACTCAATGTTGTAAGTAATTAGAAAGCAGAATCGAAGATGATGCTTGGGATGTTAATAAGAGATGAACTTAGGTATCAAAAGTATACTTTCACTGAAAATGTATGTTTCTTTCACTAACTGAAGCAAGTTTACAGGTTTTGAAAGTTTGTATCAATAAGTTAACAAAAAAACCTAAAATAAACAAATGGGACCTAATTAAACTTAAAGGCTTTTGCACAGCAAAGGAAACCATAAACAAAACAAAAACACAACCCACAGAATGGGAGAAAATATTTGCAAACAAAGTGACTGACAAGGGATTAATCTCCAAAATACACAAACAGCTCATGCAGCTCAATATCAAACAAACAACTCAATCAAACAATGGGCAGAAGATCTAAATAGACATTTCTCCAGAGAAGACATATAGGTGGCCAAGAGGCATATGAAAAGATGCTCAACATCACTAATTATTAGAGAAATGCAAATCAAAACTACAGTGAGGTATCACTTCACACCGGTCAGAATGGCCATCATCAAAAAGTCTACAAACAATAAATGCCAGAGACTGTGTGGAGAAAAGGGAACCCTCCTTCACTGTTGGTGGGCATATAAATTGGTGCAGCCACTATGGAGAACAGTATGGAGGTTCCTTAAAAAACTAAA
Source organism: Mesoplodon mirus (assembly GCF_964341445.2). Classification (NCBI taxonomy): domain Eukaryota; kingdom Metazoa; phylum Chordata; class Mammalia; order Artiodactyla; family Ziphiidae; genus Mesoplodon; species Mesoplodon mirus. The sequence continues at coordinate 97,921,802 of NC_138986.1, read as the reverse complement.
AATAGAGTTACCATATGATCCAGCAATCCCACTCCTGGGCATATATCTGGAGAAAACCATAATTCGAAAAGATACATGCACCCCAATGTTCATTGCAGCACTATTTACAATAGCCAGGACATGGAAGCAACCTAAATGTCCATTGACAGAGGAGCGGATAAAGAAAATGTGGTGCATATATACAATAGAATATTACTCAGCCATTAAAAAGAATGAAATAATGCCATTTGAAGCAACATGGATGGACTTAGAGATTATTATACTAAGTGAAGTAAGTCAGAGAAGAGACAAATGTCATATGATATCACTTATATGTGGAATCTAAAAAGATGATACAAATGAACTTATTTACAAAACAGAAACAGACTCACAGAAAACATGTAGACAACAAACTTATGGTAACCAAAGCAGAAAGGTTGGGGGGAGGGATAAATAGGAGTTCGGCTTTAACATATACACACTACTATATACAAAATAGACAATCAACAACTGTAGAGCACAGGGAACCCTACTCAGTATTCTGTAATAACCTAAACGGGAAAAGAATCTTAAAAAGAATGAATATATGTATATGCATAACTGAGCCACTTTGTTGTACACCTGAAACTAATACAACATTGTAAATCAGCTTTACCCCAATATAAAATAAAAAGTAATAATAATTTAACAAAAAAACTTTGGTTATAAATGAAATATTTTTGTTATTTTAAAGTAAAGTATTAAAAGCTTTTCTGGTTGGACCATCAAGAAGCATTGTGTTGCTATCTTCCTATTTCTTAGGCTAAAAAATGCAAGCTTTCCTCATTTTAACATTCACAAATAATTTCTTATTATATTATAAATTTGTTCGGAGGATGGCAACATTTTTCTATTCACATTGTGTTGTATTGCTGTTAAAAAACAAACAAAAAAAAGACAAGTTAGCTTTTGTAGCTCCCCTAATGTCAGTAAATTCAGGTGCTTAACTGCCTTTCATTAGTTCCTGAGAATAACTTGAAAACCTTTCTAGAATACTGATTTCTTGAGTATCCCACATTTAATACCCCATTCCCACCCCCACTTACACACACATTTATACAGGGATGATTACCCACATTTTCAGTGTCTTTTTCATACTTTGGTCCCAAATATTGAGAATAGCCTCTCCAAAATGAACAGAATGTAGAATAGTGAAAGCCAGTTATCAGAGATAGCTCATTTCAAGGGTATGGTGGCAAAGAAAGGGAAACTATATATTTAATAATTTAAAAAAAAATTGTGGCCTTTGGGGGTTTCAGTGAAATTGCTCTCAGGTTCCAAAAGCTTTCATTTAACAAGATCTCTTTCTGCCTTGGAAAAATTTTGCCTTGGAAAAATTTAGTCAAACATTTCCCTCTTTGACTCAAGGTGCTCACCTGGGAGCTACTTCTTAATCCATAAAACCTTTGAATAGAACTTTGGAGTATACTTGCCAGTCTCCATGATCACATCGCTTTAGGGTCTGCTAATGGGTAAATGATAGATATAAAATTTAGGAGACTCTATGGCCTGACCTGGTAGACCTTATGGTTTATATTCATTTTATTAAGGTACAGAAGAGTCAAATTGTTACAGGGGAATTGAATTTAAGTTGGTAGAAGTGAATTTTCTCTATGCAAGATAACTTGGAAATTGATTCTCTGACCTTACCTGAAATGGGTGTGGCCATCTGGGCTTTCACATTACCAGAGTTACTTTGACATGTGTAAGTTAGTGATCTTGACATTTGGATTCTCATCTCTCCTCATAGAGGGACAGAATTTTTAGTCATCAGGATGTATCTTCTGATGAAGCAGAGAGAGCCACTTGTGATGTAGGGTCATGCAGTCCAGTTGCTAATAGCTGGGATACCAAGATTGGCCAGGCCTGATTCATCTAAATGAATTACACCATTGCCAACTGCCCTCTCGTGAAGGAAGAGTGTCTGGATTTTCAAGAGAAGGCCATCTGAGAGTGGACTTAGGAAGAGTTATAAAGAGTAGCCAGGGATGCTGAAGATGACGGTATTCAGTAAAGGCAGGAGAGAGGAGGGGTGGATGGTGCAAGCCACCAGGAAACACCCCTTCTGAAGCTACGGGCTGATACAGCCCCAATATATCATCTCTCTCTTCTCTGCTGAGACCAAATGTGTTTTCACTGGACATCTCAACACGGTCACTGCCAACCGATTTGAACTGAGAAATGAAGATAACCTGTTTGTTATACCAGGTCTAGGAAATAATAAAAGAAGAAGTCTTAATCCATTGCTTTGTACTTCATGCATCATAAGCACTTTTCCATCCACATTAGCAAAGGACTTAAACTGTGGGACAGAGTAGGTAGTGTTGATCAATGGACGTGTTGGCTGCGGTGGCACCTGATGGGACAGGGAAGCTAGGGAGCCCCAGTGTGATGTTTATTTATGAGAATGTCATCAGAGTGGACCTAATTCATTACATCCCAACCTCATACATTGACTTCAGTTACTCAGGAAAGTGATTAAAGGACTGGAAATGCATTTCTCGTCTACTTTTCAACTAACTCCCTCTGGTAATGGGATTGAGATAAAAATGTGAGCCAGGAGACTTTCTCTTTAAAATGCTTCAAAAATTTTTTCTAACTGGTTATACTTACTAAAATATGCTAACACAAATACTACGATGTATAATTAGTTGGAACTTTTAAAATATGTTACCAAATATGGTAAATTAGAAATCAGATTTTGACCTAAAAATAAGTGGTTCTTATGCTGAGGTCCATGAATCTTAAAAACATTATGCTAAGTGAGCAAAGCCAGGAAAAATAAGTTCATATATTGTATGATTCCATGTATATATGAAAGGAGGGCATGAATGGCCTTGAGGAATTGGGTGGTCTAAGAAACAATATAAATTCTGTGCAAAATTTTCTTTGTATAAATAAACACTATTGAGGGCTTCCTTGGTGGCGCGGTGGTTGAGAGTCCGCCTGCCGATGCAGGGGACACGGGTTCGTGCCCCGGTCCGGGAAGATCCCACATGCCGTGGAGCGGCTGGGCCCGTGAGCCATGGCCGCTGAGCCTGCGCGTCCGGAGCCTGTGCTCCGCAACGGGAGAGGCCACAACAGTGAGAGGCCCACGTACCGCAAAAAATAAAAATAAATAAATAAATAAATAAATAAACAAACAAACATCGTTGTAGGGAGAGACTTCATAGTTTTAATCATATTATCACAGAAACCCGTGACGTTCAAATGGTTTGGAAATCACTACTTGAAAGCCTTTTAAAAAATGAATTTTTATCCTTTGTCCTTCTTTTATAAATATGTAGTAGTTCTTTCCATCACAATGGTTTCTGCCCTCTGCCTGTGATTTTTAAAGATTTTTTGTTTATTAACAATACCATTTAAAAAATAAATAAAGTCCTTATGGCTTATGAGTTTGTTGTAGTTTCTTAGATTTTTCTGATAAGATTCTTTTTTATAGATTTGGTTTTTACATTTAGGCCATTAACACATCTTGACTTTAATTTTGAATATGGTATAAGTTTTTAAATTTATTTTCTTCCAAATATCCTTTTGTATACTTGACATTTTCTACACCAAAAAGTTTTAAAAACTCTGAAGGACTAACTGGCCTCTTTAGATGGACTTCTTTAAATTATGATATCTCTAATGATAATACTTCTAATTATGAAGTTTCTGGCAGGCATGTTCGTAGGGTCAGTTCTCTTCTTTAGTGATAAAGATTATGCCAGTCTGATGTTCTCAACAAGTGGTATCTTGCAATATTACAGTCATTTACAAAAAGCAAAATCTCTTATTATTTTTTGGCATGAATTAATACACTTAATTTTGAGATTGCCTTGTTGGTGTCTTATTTAAGCAGAACCATTTTCCCCGTGCTTTCTGATACATGGGAGAGAGAAAGAAGTTTATATCTCTCCCTTGATAAGCTTATAGGTCTTAGGAGCAAAGTTTGAAAGCCATAGCTTTCAGGAATTGTGTACCAAAATCTCTTCTCTCAAGAGCCCTTTAATTCAAAGAGAGTTGAAGAACTGTTTTGACATTTGTGATTTAAAAAGCTCATTTTTTTTTCCTGTGATTTTCAAAGAAAACACTGTAATTTCAAAGAAATACTGTTCATCACTTATTTTGGACCTTATTTTGAAATTTATAAGCAGTAGTTGGTATGTGCAGTTTTCACGTTCTATTTTTATGAATTAGTACTTTTTAAATATTTAAAATGATGGAGTTAATACAGCTTATCATAACAGATATGCCAGTACATTTAGTTGTTGCAGAATTTTGTGTTCTTGACAATATAAGAATTTAAAAATTTTTGACTCTTTGTCCAAATTATGTGTTAAATGGTTGTATGTTTTTAATGATTCTAGCACTAAGTTTTGGTCATTTGCCTGATTTGGTATTTTGACAGCTTAAATTAATGAGATTATCATTGTTAAAGCTTTGAAATTGAATTTTAAGAATCTACAGGTAGAAACAATATTATATTTCACCATCATTAATAAAGGCTGTTTGCTTTTTTAGGTCTTTCTAGGACTGAAGTGTCCAAATCAACTACTAATATATGAGAAACATGAGATTTAAGTTAAATATTTTCAAGTTGAGCCCTTTTGTACCGTATTACAGTGTGTTGGACTCTTTTGATATAATTGTAATTTTTGGCAGAGGTGTTATATGATCTCTATTTGTCATTTTTGCCTTTGTTACATTAAATGACCTCTATGTTTCCTAGAAGACTGTATCACCTTTGTATTTTCTCAGGTTCTTTTCTTAGTATTGATTGGTGTTTGATTCATTCTCAGTTTCACTATTTTTGTTAGAAGTGATGGAAAATGACTTTTTTTCTCCTTCTCATTGCCTCTTTAAAAATAGATAGGCCATAGCTGCTTCTCTAGGGAATTTTGTCAAGGCAGAAGTTTAGAAATAAAGATGGTGTGTCCTCTGCTCACATTTGGTCTCTTAGACTAAGGTCACCTGGCTGACAGCTCTGGTCTCCTAGGAAGGCTTTTCCTCTCCCAGTGCTTTAAAAATCACGGAAATAGGTTTCAATTGAAACCTATTCATTATTCTGTTTGAAGTATCTTGTTGATTTTATAGGTCTAATGTGATTTAGGTCTATGATGTCTTTGTAGGAAATACCAGAAATAATCCAGATTCTGGATTATTAGACTCCTGTTTATTAAAATGTTATATCATTAACAGAAATTTGTATTGATATTTGAGCCATGGGTGGATCGTCTCAAGTATCAGCTCTGGCTTAAACAACACATGCCCTAAACAATACATAATGAGTTTGGTACTTATATTAAGATAAACTGAATTTTCTCCCTCTTTCCTTCCTGTTCTCATTTCTTTCTTCCTAAATTAAAAAAATAAAAATAAAAACATTAACTGAAGTTTGGGGGAAAACCTAACCATAGCTCTAACTTTCCAAAACAGCTATTTTCATTTTTCATGTATTACTTTCTCTCTTTCTCCACAGATATGGATGTTTCATGTGATTAAAGTAATGTTTTATGCAATTAAAATTGTAAAGAAAATTTATAAATCTTAACACTAAAAAAATAAGTCCTGGGCAAATGAAATGTGTACTGAGGGAAAAAAAAAAAAAAAAAGGATAGGATGAATATTAGGATTTGAGAGCCATATTAGGTCCAGCTGGATTATCTGATGTCAAAAATAAGGCTGTTCAAAGTATTAAAAAATGACATGTTCTGAGATATCTAAAATTTATCCCAAAGAGGACTCAGGATATAGGATTTAGATCAGAGTAAGTAAAATTTTCTTCTCTCATTGCAAAACTTGATAAATATCAGATATATCTGCTTTCAAACTCTAATAATAAAATTTATATAAAGCAAAATAAATAAAAAATAAATAAAATTTATCCCATTATTTGCCCTTGGACCTCTCTATTTATTTTGGATAAAATTTATTTAAAAATATCTACTATGCTTTTGCTCTGTTTATGATATAGCAAAAAAAGAATGAGATTTAGATGGAGAGGAACATACTTGAGTTTCTTCTCCATCACTTACTGACTATGTGATCAGGACAACATTCTTCACCTTTCTGAGCTTCAATAGAGATAAAAATTGTTAAATCACAGAATACTTTAAGATTGGATTAAAAATGCTAGTTTTGGGACTTCCCTGGTGGCGCAGTGGTTAAGAATCTGCCTGCCAATGCAGGGGACACGGGTTCAAACCCTGGTCCGGTAAGATCCCACATGCTGTGGAGCAACTAAGCCCGTGCGCCACAACTACTGAGCCTGTGTGCTGCAACTACTGAAGCCCCCGCGCTGCAACTACTGAAGCCCACACGCCTAGAGCCTGTACTCTGCAATAAGAGAAGCCACCGCAGTGAGAAGCCCGCGCACCGCAATGAAGAGTAGCCCCCGCTCGCCGCAACTAGAGAAAGCCCGCACGCAGCAACGAAGACCCAATGCAGCCAAAAAAATAAATCGATAAAATAAATAAATTAAAAAAATAAATAATAAAGAAATAAATTTATTTTTAAAAATGCTAGTTTTGGATTTACATGCCATACACATACTTATAATTACAGAGAAACATGACTAATTAACATGTATAGCTGTATTTTTTCTTTGTGACTATGGTTATCATTTGTGGAATGAATGTCCTTTTTATGTAAATTTTGGTGGTTTGGTACATTGGTTAGGTTATGTGTAAACTCCAAGATCTTATGAGGAAACTTGGCTTATCCAAGATCACTTGCTGGTGAGTGACAAGGCAGTGCTAATGTATTTTATTTTCTATTTGAGTGTCCTTTTTGATAGGTCACACCCTAGCCACTTAGCAGCATGTTGATACCTTTAAACAGCATTTAAACATTCCTTTGTCTGCACCACAGATCACATCAACATCATAGCATTAACTTGTTTCTGATTATAAAAAAATAACACTTGGAAAATAAGAAAGAATAAAGAAGAAAATGTAAGAAACAGGTTATTATATTCCTCTCATGGAAATAACCGTTTATATTTGTGTTGCCTCCTAATTTTTTTTCTCACTGTAGAACTATTTTCGCTTACTGTGACATAGGTGTATTTTCCCATGTCCATCTTACCACCTTTCTTATTCAACTTTTAGAATATATATGTAATAAAGTAGCAGCTTATAAAGGATAAAATATTTTCCTACAGAAAAATGAAGATACTCTTAACTCTATCTTTTACTAGCTAAAGAGTTAAAATGCAGAAGAAACAGGCGTTGGCAGATTCCTTTACTAAGGTCCTACTTGTGCTTTGTTTGGAGAGGATAATGTTACTTACGATGTCTTCAGAGATCAGTGTGGTACGATGGGGAGAGAGCAAGGCTTTGAATTCGGGCTCTCTTGAGCGAATCCTGGCCCCATCACCCACCAGCTGCATGATGCTGGACCGTCACTTAAACTCTCTGACCTCTGGTTTCCTCAACTTCAAAATGGGATGAACATGCCTGCCTTTCAGGGCTGCTGTAGGATTAGACACAACAACCATCAATAGAGTGCCTGGCCTGCCGTCTGGGTGGGTAGGCACAGGTGAGATGATAATCAGAAGCAACCTAAAGCCTGAGACTTGTCACATTTAAGCATTCAATATGGAGAGCATGTTATAGCCATAAGCCAAGATAACTCTGTTCTGAAACGATTTATTTGTATAATTCACCATTTCCTCTTTCTCTTGCACATATGATTACTGCCAAAAGAGGAGAAGAAAATGATGAAAAGTGAAAGTGGCTTCAGTTGATCTCTGACTGGCAGGACCCTTCACTATGAGCTGCAGCAGCCCCGGGCCAGGTTGTGGTGTTCCCTTCGTCTTGGGGGACACCCTTGCTGACGGTCTGTGGCATGATGAGCCAGGGTTAGGTTTGGGGGTTTCACAGATGAGTCCCCAAGGGACATTCACGCTCCAGGCCTCCTCTTGTTGAGGCAAGAGATCCAATTCAGAACAAGCAAATACCTTTTCAAGACACTGAAAAAAATTTCAGAATGAAAAGAGCTTTAGTCAGCCCTATTGTGGGTGACAGGGCAGGTGGTATCAATTCTGAAAACTTAAGTTGTTGATTGCACATACAATAAAGCTGAAAAATCACTATCGCTTTTAGCCACTAAAAAAGTCAATACCTGGGTGTATCTGAGGAACAACAACACTAATCTTATCTTTACTTCCACACTAGCTGTAGAGTTAGAGGAATCCACAGGCCATGGTTGCTCATGTCTGATCTAGGATGAGTCAGAGATGTAGACACAGCCCAGATAAGAATGCCAGGAGGGTGGTGGTTAAGGATTGTAATAGCTACAAGTTATGGTATTAAGCAAGTAGTTAATTCCCATAAGGGAAACAGAAGGATGTTTCTAAGAAGTGTTACCTACGTGGTTCTTGCAGGATGAACAGAAGTTCACCAGTAAGGGTAACAGCCTTCTAGGCTCAGAAGACTGTATTAGCAAGACACAGCATGTGTAGTATATTGCAGTTCAGGGAATAGAAAGTAACCATGTGGTTGTGGGTCCTAAGGAAGGGGGAGGGGAGGATGAGCTTGAAGCCACCGCACTAGTACGACACTTGACTTTTACCGAAGACAAGAAGATTTTTACTTCCATGCCAGTGAAATGTGGGGAATGTTATATACTTGGTAAAAGCAGAGAGAATAACTTAGCCAATCAATAGAAAAGAGTAATCTTTAAAACATAGAAAAAGCACTCAACTGTGCACTTGCTGAAATAGACCACTTTTAGGAAAGTGGACAGTGTCCTGTCGCAGTCCAGCTAGTAGGCAAATGCTGCAGAGTTAACTCCCCACCACGCATCAGAGATGTATCAGCCTAAGTAACCTGGTGGACCACACAGCTAAAGCATCTGCTATGGCTTGTCATAGACCGTGTTAAATCCCTTCTGCCCTCAACCACTGATGCTCTCAACGTCCAGAAGTCACCACTGATTCGGTTAAAGGTACCTTTACAGAGAGAGGTTTAAGGAAAGGCAAAGATGTATTTTTAAGAGAAAAAATATATTTAAAGTACACACATATTACTCTTTCAAAATTAGGACAGTGATAAGAGGCACTTTGGTAGGGGCACAGGCAGGAAATACTCAAGTAAATAGAAGAGTTGATAGCATAAGACTCATGCTTTTCTTAGTACGTTGTGTTCTCGTAATGCTTTCCTGATTTTCCCTTTACTCTAAGCACTAGATGGGAAGTCAGGAAACCAGGATTCAGAGCCAGACACAGCGTTTTCTAAACATCTGCCTCATCCCAGACAGGTCTCTTTACTTTTCTAACCCTCCGTTCCCTCATGTCCCTGGTGAGAGGATTTTCGAGTAAGTCGCACAGGAAGTAGCAGAGCTGCTTCACGGGCCTCTCTGGAAGATGACGGGGTCTTCCGCCAACCCTTCCCTTCCAAGAGAGCAGCTTCACTCTTGTCTGTATTATGAACAGGGGCTTTTATAAGAATTATTGATAAAAGGATTCTATCACTTTTTAAAAGTCTGGGAAAAAAAAAAAAAAACAGAACCAGATATTTCATGGGGCATATCCAGGTCAGAAAGAATTTCCACATCTGGAGAATGGGATAACAGTAGTTCCATTTCATAGCTATCTGGGGGTTGAACAAGCTTACTACATGTGGAACAAGGCGTAGAACAAAGGAAGCGTTTGATGTGTTAGCTATTGACCCCCCACCCCAATAGGTCCCTCACAAATGAGACTGAATTTCATACAACTCTTAAACTTTGAGTATGAGCTGTTGACCTGAAAAAAAAAAATTGCCTAATCCCTCTGTTTTCTATCAAAAACACTATAAAAATGTCTTGTACATGTTCTCTGTGAATTTTTAGTATAACCATTTTATTTCTATTTCTTGTATATCGCTCTTTCTCTCCCACAACCAAAAGTTTTCTCCTTACATCAGATTTTTGAAATACGTCTGACCGGATGCAATGATGAAGTTGCACGTATTGGTGTGTTTCAGGCTCGCCAGCTCGTGGGAAAGTGACATCAGTGTCCACTGCCTAACCCTGCCCACTGCAACCTGCTTGGAGCTGCTGTTGATATTGTCAAGGAGTAATGCCACGTTGCCTCCCTCCCTCCGCTGCATGAATTCTTTCCAGGTAAGGCATGGCTCCTTTACCACGGTGTGACTTCTCAGTTTGACTTGTTATCGTTTTTTAAGGATCCTGTCTTTAACAGGCGCTAGCCTATGGAAACCCACATTTTCACAGGATAGTAAGAACAAGCACAACGCATGTATTGCCTTGTTCTGTCTCTTTCTAAATGGAGCCTCAGGACTGATTTAGATAATTGTCTGTTAGTGGCCGAACCCACGTCTCTCTAACCCGGGGTTTGTTCTCGTCATCTCCGTCTTTCCTGCCTCTGAGAGAAGAGGCGAGAACGTTCTGCAAAGACACTTGTGAATGCCACTTCCCTTTTCCCAGCTTTGCCCTAGAACAAGGATTTTTGGCCGTCATTAGTATCTTTGCTGCTTTTAGCTTGCAGTCAGATTGCCGAATGGAGGTTGAACGGTGGCAGCATCCTCCCCGCCCCGCTCTCGGCACCTTTCCCCTCTCTCCCCACTCCCTCCCTTCTCTGGGTATTTATCTGTGCTCCTGGTCAGAGCAGTACAGAACAACAACACATGTGGACTGACCAGCAGGAAGATGCCTTCCCTGGTAGTTGTCACCAAGGTGGCATATGAGAATTCATATGTTGGCTGGTCACTTCACTTGTGACCATATAGCTACTGAATGTTATTGAATTTATCTGTGACTCTCAGCATTGGAAACATATTCCCAAGCCCTCTGAGCCTGTTGAGCAGGCCACGTGCATTGCTGAGAAAGGACTGAATGTGGGTGGCTTGTTTCTGCTTCTGAAGGGTTGCTGATGTGTCCTAAGATAACTTCAGAATTGGTGGATATTGCTTGGTGCATCTCTGTGGTAAAACAAGACGTGGATTTTCCTATGAAATATAGCTCAGGAATTTGGTAAAAAGAATAATAATAATAACTGCTCCATAATCATTTGCATCCATATTCTCCTGGTACTCTGTTACATTGATTGTCTCTGTGATTTTCTTCCTGATACACACATTTTGGACTTTGGCTGTGTCATACCTGTTTGAATTTATCATTACTCGATGATCAGCTTGAAGCTCCTAGATACAAGGACCAGAGAGAACACCTTCCCGTTTTGTAGGAGAGGAAACTGAGACCCAGAGAGATGGAGTCAGTTGGCCAGGGAGTAGCCAGCATGTTAGAGACAGAGCTGCACTCGCCAGGCTTATGCTGGGTCACAGCTTCTGCTACCCAAATTCAGTGCTCGCCGAAGCCCCAGGAGGTGGACGGGGTGTGAGTGGTCATATCTGCCTTGGAATGTCCACAACACCCCCTTATTATGTGATTATTGTAATTATTTGTCTACTGCCCTGAACTGGAACTGATTTAAAATTCTGTGTATCAATCCATATTTCTTCTAAGTTTTGCTGTTTGGATTGAACATTGAATAACACAAAAGTTCACCCACAAACTTTTATGGGAGATGCGAGAAACTTAACAGTGGTTGTCTTTGGGGAGCGAGGCTTGAAGACAATTATTTTTTATTTCACTCCCTTCTACACTGTTGGAAGTTTTTATATGACGGGTGAGTGAAGAGCAAAAGAGATGACTTGGACTTGGAGGATTTTACAGCCTATGGGGGGAGATAGAACTGTCATCCATGGGTGATATAAATCTAGAATCATTTTATTACAAGGTAGCCTCCGCGCAAGTCTTAAAGAGATTAAAGGTAAAAGAGTAATCTAGGTCGGGCGTGGGGGATTTGAGAGGAGGCCCAATCTGTATTTCTTCTCCAGGAGAAGAGGAAACCCAGCTCCTTCACGGCGCGCACCTGGAGCACACGTACACACACAGGCACGAAAGCCTGGCCTGCCCTGCGTGCCATCCGTGTTCGCTCCCGGCGCCTCTCGTCACGGGAGCTCTCACCGTCAGGATGTTAATTGCCGACTGTCCCTCTATTAGTGACTGTGCTTCTGCTTTCAGTGCATTTGCTGAATATGATTGTGAGGGGCACACACACTTTTCCCAGTTTCCAAGGTACAGAGAAACTGGGCGCGGTTTCACAAACAGCATCTGCTAAAGAGATCTTGTGCCTGCCGTTACCCCTGGAAAGGTTCATTCTTATCAAGGACACACCAGGAACTGACCTCCCCACGCAGGTCTTCACTCTAAGATAAAGGATCAGTGAACAGGGGAGGATGTCTGTCAGGATTAGAAAGAGATGCTCTGCTTTTTCATCTTTGGAACACCTACCTCATCAGTTATTACAATGGCAAGGAACTGGGCTGCTGATGTTGCCCATGTTGGGGGTTGATTTCTTCAAGTGGAAACTCACTTTAGTGCGGGTTTTTTGTTTTTGTTTTTGTTTTTTAAAAGAGCCGTGTTGGCAAGAGCTGTAAAATAGTAGAAGGACTATTGTTATCGTTATTGTTAAAGATACATCTTTACATTTCCAGTTCTCTAACTTTGCAGGGCGAGTCAGTTACTCTGAGCAATGCTGCTTTTTCTGTAAAAATGTTATTTTAGGTTTCTGAGGATTCAGAGAGCACTACTGCCTGAGCTCTTATCACTGCCAAATCCCAGAAGGAAGGGTTTATCTTATTAGTTAGAGCCATTAATGTATATGAAATTCTAACTTCTTAAATTATAGTGCAACATTTCCCCCAGGCTAACAGGGCTATCATCGGGTGGTTTTGTTATACTTTTCACTTCCGCTCTGGTCCAGTACCTTCATATCCCTGGTATGATTCTGAGCAAAGAGAATGTAGAATTTGGTTGAGAATCACTGGTGTATTGCTACTCACATACCAGAGTTGTTGCAGCCCCAAGAAGGATGGACTTAACCACGTCACTCCCCGCTTACGGTTCTTCTGTGACTTCCTATTGCAGTGAGAACAAAATCCAGACTCCTTATCCGGACCTACAAAGCCCAGCAGTATCTGGCCCTACCTCCCTCTCTGGCCTAATCTCCTGCTCGCTCCGTCTCACTCACTCTGTTCCAGTCACACTGGCCTTATTTCCTGCTCCCTCTCATGAGCTGGTCCTGGCCGCAGGGTCTGTGCGCTGCCTGTTCTCTGTGCTTCCAGGAGAATACTCTGGACCAGAGCTTTGCATGGCTGGGTCCTCTTGTCTTTCAGGTCTCAGCTCAGGTGTCCCTTCCCCTAAGAAACCTAACCTCACCCCCACCCCCTGTCCCTTACTAAATTCCCCACTCCCTGTCACCATTATTCTATAATCTCACCTTGTTTTATTTTCTTCATGGCTCTTTTCACTATTTAGAGTGCTTTTTCATTTTTTTTTGTTTGTCTTTTTTCCTGTACAAAAATGTGTGTTGAATGAGAACAGGGAGAATGTCTATTTTTGCTCAGTGTTGCATCAACAGAACTTAGGACAGTGCTCGGCTGTAGGAAGCATTTAATAAATATTGGCTGGCTGGCTGGCTGGCTGGAGATGGGTGGACGGATGCACAAGTAAAATGCAAACTGGCATGGCCATTTGACATTCTAGAGAATTCCAAAGGACTGAGCTAGGGAGAAGCAGAGGCATGGGCAGTACCCCCTCAGGGGCAGAAGCAGCAGCTGTTTCCCTGCCGGGACAGGGCGGACTCCAAGGGTAAGGTCCAGATTTGAGATATGTCAACAAGACTGAGCATAGATGGGTGTCTGAAATGACAGCCTGGAGCTCTGTTCAAATGAGAAAGACTCGAAGAAGGGGTCGACCTTGGAAGGAGCTGGCAAGATCCAAGATAAGCAGAATGACCAGTAGACAGGTCCAGGCTCCCTCCGAGCCCTGGAGACCTCAGGAGGGGAAACCGGAGTGATGCTTTGGTGCCAGAAACTGGGGACTGGGGGTGTCGACGGCTCCTTTGGAGGGGGCAGGTGGCAGCTGCTGCCGCTGTAACTGCTGCCAGTTTGATTCCCCTCTGAGAGCTTCAGAGCTCTGGGGGTGGTGGCAGAAGGCAGTTTCCACATCCGTCTTGGTGAGCAGGATCCGGCTTTTTAACCCGAAGTCCTGCAATAGCAACTTTAAATCTGAACAAGGTCTCTGGAAGGTAGGACCTTAGAGCATCCAGGTTGGATCCAGGACTGGGTCAGGGCCGCTGGGTTTAATGGTTCTATGCCTCTTTCTTAGAATCTTGGACTATTGTAGCTGGAAGGATTAACTAGTCTAGTGACCTTACTTTTATAAATAAGAAGCAGACTCAGGAAGGGTAAGTTGTTATTGGAGCCTGAAACTCTGATTCCTACGTTAGGCTTTTTGTGCTACACCCGATTTTCCCCGTTCCATGGGACACAAGTTGCTTAGCATGTAAGTAGGTGTCACTCATAAAAAACCATGAGATATTTAATCATCAGATAATAATAATGCAAATGAAAATAGCTAATATTTATTCAGTCCTTTCTGTATTCCAGGCCCTGTTCTCAACGATTTGTACTTATTCGTTCATTTCATTTTTATGAGAAGCACCATGAGGAAGGTATATATTATCAATATTATTCCCATTCCACAGGTACAGAAACTGAGCCAGGGAGATTAGCTTGCCCACGCTCACACAGCTAGTGAGTGGAGGAACGGAAGGTTCGAAGCCTGGCTCTAGACCGCACCTCCACCCCCATTCTTAACCACCAGATATTGTTGCCTATTAAAAGAAGTTTGGTTAAACAAAGTTAGATCTTTTTTTTTTAGCTGCAAGACTTTTCAGGGCCTTTCAAGTATATACAGGGGCAGTGTGACCCTCCTAGTTGAAGAATGTAATAAATGCTTTTAAAACTTGCTATCAGGAAGACTTTTTCTCGGGGCATTTTATGGGATTAATGCTCTCAGAGCACAGATGGGGAGACAGTGTCCTGTCTGATCTTGAAAGATTTGGATGACCGTGACCGAGGCAGAGAGCTCACATTCTCAGTCTTTGTGTCAGCCTTGTTTATCTCCCAGAGAAGTAGTGCTGCGGGCTTAGTGGATTGTCAGAAGGATAGCATCTCTCCCTTTGGTGACTAGGTGGTTCTCCTCCTCGTCTGGGCCACCTTGGTCCAAAGGTACAGCAGGAACAAGATGTGCCTGCGGCCCCTTGTGGTACACACTGACCCTGCCTGGAGGCCCGGCAGGCCCTTGGCTGAGCGTGGCTTTCCCAGTCTGCACGTGCTGCCCCTTCTGTTTCGCTCGGGCCTCATCCAGTCTAAACACAGCGTCGCTAGGTAGTCATGTGGCAAGGGCTCCCATTAATAGATGGGGCCGTCTGGCTCAACTCCGCCTCTCTCCTAACCGATGGCTGGACTCCCACCGAGAGCTCCCGAGGGGAGTCTACCTTGGGAGCTCACACTCAACTGAGAGATTAGGAATGTTCTACGGCCTTGAGCTCCGAGTTCAGGAAGCCCCTTTTGTTCATTCGCGTCCTTACCTCTCACTCCAAGCTCTGCCCACTGCGCCCAGCCATCCAAACTGTGTGGATGGGATTTTCCAGGCCATAGAGCCCCAGAACTGAGGCTTCTTTTTCTTACCCAGGTAAGTTGCTACAACCTACAGTCCTTTAAATGTTTTCACAGACATTATCCTTTTTAAAATCCTCACAACAACCCTCATTTTAAAGGGGCATGGAATTCCGTTGTGGTCCAGTTGTTAAGACTCCATGCTTCCAATGCAGGGGCACAGGTTCAATCCCTGGTTGGGGAACTAAGATCCCGCATGCTGCGCGGCGTGGCCAAAAAAAAAAAAAAAAAAAAAAAAGATTGTTTTATGAAAATAATAATAATAATAAAGGGGTAGAACATAAGTAATGTAGGAAAGATCACATCACTACCAAAACGCAAGGCTGTGTTTCAAACCTAGGTCTTCTGGTTCTGAGTCTATTATGTATTCCATCTCCTGGCAGTTACATCAAAGAAAGTACCAAATGGTCCTCTCTAATTGCCCTGGGTCTTGCGCATCTTAGTTTTACCATATGGCAGCAACAGTATCTCTTTTATTTATTTATTTATTTACTTACTTACTTATTTATTTATCTGTTTATCTATTTATTTATTTTTGCGGTACGCGGGCCTCTCACTGCTGTGACCTCTCCCGTTGCGGAGCACAGGCTCCGGACGCGCAGGCTCAGCGGCCATGGCTCACGGGCCCAGCCACTCCACGGCATGTGGGATCTTCCCAGACTGGGGCACGAACCCATGTCCCCTGCATCGGCAGGCGGGCTGTCAACCACTGTGCCACCAGGGAAGCCCAGTATCTCTTTTATTAATATCATCCTTTAGAGAACCACAGCCTTCAGCCAAGGGAGCAATGTGAGCAGTATGGATCCTGGCAAGTAAGCTGAACTTCATCAGACTATAGTTTTATATATATGCTGTGTGGTTGCATAATGCAGTGAAAATATGTAGAAGAGAAGAAACAAAAGAGCTTTATAGAGCTTATCTATTACCACCTGACAGGCTTAGTCAGGGAAGCTTCCTCAGCTCTTGATGGATTTGAAGTCATAGACTGTTCCACGGGGGAAGGTGAAGCTGATGAAGCGCCTTGACTAAGGGTCACGTATACTTTTCCAGAGCAGGAAATTCTCAGTCATGTTACTTGTGTGTAGTTTGATTTTTTTTAATAGATCTTTATTGGAGTATAATTGCTTCACAATACTGTTGCACAACAGAGCGAATCAGCCATATGCACACACATGTCCCCATATCCCCTCCCTCTTGAGCCTCCCTCCCACCCTCCCTATCCCACCCCTCTAGGTGGTCACAAAGCACAGAGCTGATCTCCCTGTGCTATGCAGCTGCTTCCCACCAGCCAACTATTTTACATTCGGTAGTGTATACATGTCGATGCTACTCTCACTCCGCCCCAGCTTCACCCTCCCACCCCATGTCCTCAAGTCCATTTTCTATGTCTGTCTCTTTATTCCTGCCCTGCAACTAGGTTCATCAGTACCATTTTTTTTTTTTTAGATTCCATATATATGTGCTAGCATACGGTATTTGTTTTTCTTTCTGACTTACTTCACTCTGTATGACAGACTCTAGGTCCTATTGTAAATAGTGCTGCAGTGAACATTTTGGTACACGTCTCTTTTTGAATTATGGTTTTCTCAGGGTATATGCCCAGTAGTGGGATTGCTGGATCATATGGTAGTTCTATTTGTAGTTTTTTAAGGAACATCCATACTGTTCTCCATAGTGTCTGTATCAATTTACATTCCCACCAGCAGTGCAGGAGGGCTCCCTTTTCTCCACACCCTCTCCAGCATTTATTGTTTGTAGATTTTTTGATGAAGGCCATTCTGACTGGTGTGAGGTGATATCCAATTGTAGTTTTGATTTGCATTTCTCTAATAATTAGTGATGTTGAGCATCTTTTCATGTGCTTCTTGGCCATCTGTATGTCTTCCTTGGTGAAATGTCGAGTTAGGTCTTCCACCCATTTATTTTTTTATTTTTTTATTTTTTGTGGTACGCGGGCCTCTCACTGCTGTGGCCTCTCCCATTGCGGAGCACAGGCTCCGGACGCGCGGGCTCAGCGGCCATGGCTCACGGGCCCAGCCGCTCTGTGGCATGTGGGATCTTCCCGGACCGGGACACGAACCCGTGTCACCTGCATCGGCAGGCGGACTCTCAACCACTGTGCCACCAGGGAAGCCCTTCCGCCCATTTTTTAACTGGATTGTTCGTCTTTTTGATATTGAGCTCCATGAGCTGTTTGTATATTTTGGAGATTAATCCTTTGTCTGTTGTTTCATTTGCAAATATTTTCTCCCATTCTGAGGGCTGTCTTTTTGTCTTGTTTATGGTTTCCTTTGCTGTGAAAAAACTTTTAAGTTTAATTAAGTCCCATTTGTTTATTTTGTTTTTATTTCTGTTACTCTAGGAGGTGGATCAAAAAAGGGCTTACTGTGGTTTATGTCAGAGATTTTTCCTGTGTTTTCCTCTAAGAGTTTTAAGGTGTCTGGTCTTACATTTAAGTCTTTAATCCATTTTGAGTTTATTTTTGTGTATGGTGTTAAGGAGTGTTCTAATTTCATTCTTTTACAGGTAACTGTCCAGTTTTTCCAGCACCACTTATTGAAGAGGCTGTCTTTTCTCCATTGTATGTTCTTGCCTCCTTTGTTGTAAATTAGGTGCCCATATGTGCATGAGTTTATCTCTGGGCTTTCTATCCTGTGCCATTGGTCTATATTTCTGTTTTTGTGCAAAATACTAGCAAACAGAATCCAAAAGCACATTAAAAGGATCATACACCATGATCAAGTGGGATTTATCCCAGGGATGCAAGGATTCTTCAATATATGCAAATCAATGTGATACACCATATTAACAAATTGAAGAATAAAAACCATATGATCATCTCAATAGATACAGAAAAAGCTGTTGACAAAATTCAACACCAATTTATGATAAAAACTCTCCAGAAAATGGGCATAGAGGGAACCTACCTCAACATAATTAAGGCCATATATGACAAACCCACAGCAAACATCATTCTCAATGGTGAAAAACTGAAAGCATTTCCACTACGGTCAGGAACAAGACAAGGATGTCCACTCTGGCCACTCTTATTCAACATAGTTTTGGAAGTCCTAGCTACAGCAATCAGAAAAGAAAAAGCAATAAAAGGAATACAAATTGGAAAAGAAGAGGTAAAACTGTCATTGCCGATGACATGATACTATACATAGAAAATCCTAAAGATGCCACCAGAAAACTACTAGAACTAATCAGTGAATTTGGTAAGGTTGCAGGATACAAAATTAATGCACAGAAATCTCTGGCATTCCTATACACTGACAGCGAAAATTCAGAAAGAGAAATTAAGGAAATACTCCCATTTACCATTGCAACAAAAAGAATAAAATACCTAGGAGTAAACCTACCTAAGAAGGTGAAAGACTTGTACTCAGAGAACTATAAAACACTGATGAAAGAAATCAAAGATGATATAAACAGATGGAGAAATATACCATGTTCTTGGATTGGAAGAATCAATGCTGTGAAAGTGACAATAATACCGAAAGCAATCTACAGATTCAACGCAACCCCTGTCAAACTACCAATGGTGTTCTTCACAGAATTAGAACAAAAAATTTTACAATTCGTATGCAGTTTGATTTTAACTATAAGAAACACACTGATATCCAGTGCGTGAAAACCATATTTCCATGACGTGAAAACCATATACGGTGACCCTTGAATAACATGGGTTCGAACTGCACAATTCCACTTATACATGGTATTTTTCGATGGTGAATATCACTGTACTGCGTGGCCTGTGGTGGTTTGAATGTGCCAATGGAAAGGAACCGCGGATGCAGAGGGCCAGCTGTGAGTTACACACAGATTAATCTCCACGTTGTTCAAGGGTCAGCTGTATTCAACTTCTCAATTGTTCAGAAACTAATAATTTTACGGATAATTCTCCCATCCAGCTACTTTTTCACTACCTGTTTTAATATCTGTATCCAAAGAGAAGAAGAAAACAACACATACAAATTTGGCCATTAGTTGGCATATCAGGTGAAAGGCTTTGATTGTATGGAAGTTTGATGTTGTGGTTCCAACTTAAGAACTTTTTTATATGTATATGCAGTCTATATAGGGGCTCCAAGAAATGGGTAGGCAGGGGCCCAGGAACTTTGCAGATGAGGAGCAACAAAGGGGCTACAGAAAGGGAAAGTGAGGATTCTATCTGTACACCATTTTTTTACTGTCTACTTTCAGACGTTACACTACGTAAACGGTCTTGTCTATCATATGCCATGCTCATGTCTAGGTAAATTATAGCCTTTATTATCTTCTAAGGTAACATTTTATTAAATGATTATAAAAAGATAATCTCCTTGATGATAAAAAATTGGGAAACACAGAAAAATGTAAAGGGAGTGAAAATCACTGGGAGTCACCAGGATTGACATTTTAGAGTATTTCTTGTTAGTGTCTCTCGTTCTATATATGTATATATATACACACGCACAGAAATATATTTTGGTATAAAGTTGGCCTCGTTGGAGATGCTGGGACTCAATTACTGGCTGTATTCTGCCTTTTCCTCTGTTTCGTCACTGGCATGAAGACAGTCAGCCTTCCTGAAGACTGTCAAAGGAGGGCTTTATAAACCGGGGTCCTGTTATGAGGTGGGAATAGAGGAGAGGGAGGCTGCGAGCCACTCCAGATGTCCAAGGGTTGCTGCAGGTGGAATTAGGAGGCAGGCAGACCCGCATCAAGATGGGCAGGCGCTTGCTAGATAGAAATTGTCCTGATCCGCACGCACCGTCCAGAGATTCGAGAGCGTGCAGCGTTGTTGCCCTCAGGTCCCAAGGCACGTAGGCCTTCTTTCTTCCCTTCTATAACGCCTTCGACCTCAGTGGGCAGAGATAATCCGGGGTTGAGTGCCACTTGTTATATTTAGGGAATCCAGTCTCGAAGGTAGTGATTACTGCTCTGGCTATTTCCAGTCTCTCTCCTTAAAACAGATTTCTGAGAACTGCCTCAACAATTTGGGTGTGAAAAGGATGTTGCCCTAAGCTTCCTTTCTGCCCCGTGGGGCGTTCTGCGGTTTGGGGAAATAAGCAGGTATCCTTGGATTCATACAGGTCTCTAGCCTGAATTCTCCATCCTCTGTCTCTTCTCGTGTTGGACTCTGCTGTTTGGCCACATTCTAGAGAATACACGGAGAGGCCAGGAAAGAGCCTGGAGGTTTCCCAGAGGGTTAGCGAGCCCAGGAGTCTTCTCGCTGCTACACTGCTTCTTTCAGGAGGCTGCTCCCCTGTCCCAGATTCCCTGCCACATGCGCTGCTCCTCAGAAATGTCTATCCCTTCCAAGGAGTTGGGCTTGTAGGCAAAGCGGGACAGTTCCCAGGCCTTCCATGGCCTTTACTCTGAGGGGCTACCACTTGGTGGGGAGCCTGGTAGGGCTGGGGCACCCTGGCTTCGGCCTTATTAAGAGAAGTAGGAACGAGGCATAGCCCAGAAAGTCAATCATTCTGTCTCTTGTTTTGTTTGCTTGTTTTTAATAAGGCAACTTTTTTCCCCCTGACCTTGAAGGGAAAATACATCCTCATGACAGAAAAATCTGGTATGTTTTTCATTAGCAAAGCAATACTTATTTGCACTTTGAGCCTAAAAGTATAGAGTCTTCAAATCAAACAGGTTCTGTCCTTCACAGCCTGGCGGCGAGAGCAGGCCTGGCAGGGCCTGGGGAGCCTCTGTGTTTGGAGGGCACTCACTGTCTCTGTGCCTCAGACGCAGTAACTCTGAAGTGGGTGAGGGGAGGCCTGGAGGACAGATGGGTTTGGCTGATTCTGCAATGCCAGGATTATGGATGGTTCTGGTTCTTGCATGTCAGCGTCCATAGGAAACTTGTTCAAAATTCAGATTTCTGAGTGAGAGCCCGAGAGATTCTGCTTCAGTAACTCCGGAGGAGAGCCCAGGGATCTGCATTATACAAACACCCCTAAAAAAGTAAATTAATTTTTGGAAAGCAAAAAAAAAACACACACAAAGCATTTCTGAAAAAGGTTTTTGAGAACCAAGGTAAGAAACACTTCAATGAAAATGGAATAAATTCCCACCGAAGTGAGAAATGTAAAGGAAGAAAATCTTTCAGTTATGATGAACACCTAGTCATTAGCTCAAGTAGCTTATTTTCCTCTTTTCTTCACATTTTCTTATTCATCTGCACATCACACAGTCCCTAACAAATGAAGTAAACTGAATTGTTGTCATGCAGTTTGTTTTTTGGGGTTTTTTTTTCCTGTTTTTTTTTTTGCGGTACGCGGGCCTCTCACTGTTGTGGCCTCTCCCGTTGCGGAGCACAGGCTCCAGACGCGCAGGCTCAGCGGCCATGGCTCACAGGCCCAGCCACTCCGCGGCATGTGGGATCTTCCCGGACCAGGGCACGAACCCGCGTCCCCTGCATCGGCAGGCGGACTCCCAACCACTGCGCCACCAGGGAAGCCCACAGTTTGTATTTTTTCTTTTGCTGTTTTTTTGTTTTTTTCTTTTCTTCTACCACGATTTTTCCCTTTCGCACTCAGATGCTTGGTAGAATCCGGGGGTCATTTATCTCTGTAACTCACCTTTGTGCCATTCAGCATGAACTTAGCATCCTCTCTCCCTCAGGGCCGTGCAGCCCTTGTAACCTCTCCTTCTCTTAGCAAGGCTGGTGTCCTAGGACAGTCACTCACCCTGATGTAGGACACTCAAGCTCTAGTCTCAGATCTGCCACCACCTGGGTTTTGTGACCCCACCTAGCCAGGTAACCTCTGTGGGTCCCAGTTTCTTTGTCTGTGCAATGAGGGGGTTGGGTTAAAATCTAAAGTTCCTTTGAAAGTAGATGCACAGAGTCATTTTGTTTGTTCCCTGCTGTTCCGAATGTATTCACCCAGACTGAATAATAGAACGCTATTCCTTAAGGGGACTAAGTCCTTATTTCTTTTGAACATCTTGAAAGTGTTGAACTGAAGGGAAGCATAGATAAAGCCACATAATGTAGGGTTTTTGTTTTTGTTTTTGTTTTGCTCTCCAAGAGAATGGGGTCTCTGTCACAGGATCTTCCTACCAGCCACAAAGAAAGGTCAGGAATGATGGGGTTAGGGTGCTGTCTGGCCCTTGGCTCTTCCCGCCTGAGAGACCCAGCTCACTCTTTCCTGTGGAGGCAGGTGAGGGGAAAACACTGTCAGGTAGGCTGTGTGCCAGAGAAAAGCAAGAGGAGAAACCTGGAATGTTCTCTGCACAGCCTTTGATTTCTCTGCCTCTCTCTTCTCTACCCTCCCTCAGGCTTCTTCTGCTTTCGGTTTCAACGTCTGTTTCTGACTCTGATCCTGGTCCACATTGAAACATTTGTGGCTTAGCAATTTGCCAGTGGTTTTGCATTTGCATGTATTTTACTTGGAAATATGGTTACTCCAAGAAAGGTTTCTAAAATGTGAGACTCTCCCCTTGCCCAGAGCTATTAACAAAGGGACTTGATTCTTTCCCACACTGAGCATGGCTGTGTTTAGCCAAGTGGCTTCCTGGTCTTGCTTCCTTGAAGAGGCAACTAAAGCTACATGTCTGCTTTTAGAAACAAAGTTGCATCAAGATTGAAATGATTGCACTGGCTTCTTCTGGTGTGTTTGAAGGAGATTTTCTGGCTCGAAGGGGAAAGGGCAGCCTGGGAGGGATGCCAGCCTTCAAGGGAATGGCGGATTGGAAGGGACACCGTCCTGAGCCTCTGCTGAGAACGTCTCGTGAGCCCACCCAGGAACCACGGATTGCTCAGCAGAGAGAAGATTTAGAACAGAGGAGGTGTGGAGGACCAGGCCAGGGCAGCTGTGAGGAACAAGAATGGAGTTACTTTATTATCCTTTCGGTCCTCGCTCTCGTAGACCTGACATACGACGTAGTGTGGAAAAGCCCTGGCGTGGAGGTGGGAGACGGATCTGGGTTCTGGTCTTGGCTGCTGTACCTGCAACAGGTACATCTGGGCGCAAGTCACTTGCCTGCCTAGACCCCAGGTTTCTCATCCCTCCCGCTCAGGAATCCACTGATGCTAGTATCAGGAGTTGAAGGATTCACAGAAGTGTGAGAGCTTGTGGATTAAGTTAGTCTAAAGAGGAAAGGCTAGCATGCAGCCTAAGGCTGGCATTCCCCTTAGAGATCAGCACGTTGCTTCCTTCTAGGTTACACGTTGGGAATGAAGGTCCCAGAGTAGCGATGGCGTTGAGACAGCGGGGAGAGTGTTTCTGTAGCTCAGCCTGGGCCTCAGGCAGCGAGCATCAGCAGTTAGCTTGCAGTAACTGAAGGTGGTTTGATAAATCTGTAGCATACAAGAGGATGTCTGGTATGTTTTCGAAGCTGTAATAACAGAACAGACTAAAATGAAGTCAACAATTAGCCAAGTAAAGTTTAAGTACTGGTGCCTTTTCTTGTCTCTTTAGAGCTGATTGATGTTCTTTATAAACAACTACATTTTGTCCCTAGTCCCAATGTTTCTGAGTCTGTTTCTGTTGGTCTTATTGTTTCCTTCTCATTTACCTTCAGCTTGAAACCCATTTGTAAAGGCCATAAACATTTCATATATTGTCCATTTGAACCATCAGCTGCTTTTCAGCACTAAGTCCCCCAAATACACTAATAATTTTAACAGAAATCAGAGCACTGCAAACAGAAGACGTGGCTCTTGGTAGTTTTATTTTAAATAGAGGAGTTAAATCTACTTACTTTATTGTGATTAATACAGTTGGGTGTACGCGTGTGTTTTTTTTCATTGTCACACTTGATCTTTTATTCTTTTTTCCTTATTTCTTATTCCTTGTTGTCTTGATAGGTTTTTCATCCCTTTCTAAAAAATTTCCTCTGCTGGCTTGGAATAGCTTGCAAGTTTCTTGCAATAGCTTGCAGGTTTCTTCTTTCAGTGGTTGCTCTTAGAATGTTTAAATATATAAAGCGTTGTAGTAAAAACAAAATTGTTCAATATCTTTACCTTTTTCAAACAGGCAAGTACCTTACCGTATTTTAACTACCTGTTAAGCACATTCCTTCCCTGTACCCCACATCAGCCACATTGTTATGGTCTACTGTCTTTGTTTCACTTAAAAACAAATAAATTAGTGATTGATTTTAAATATTTTAATATTCATTGCATATATACATATCAGTGTCATACTTTTTGTTTTCTTTCCCGACATTCCGTATCCTTTAGTATTCCTTTCACAGACTGTCTGTCTGAAATGTCTTCATTTTGCTCTTGAATGATGGCTCAGCTAGGTATAGAATTCTGTACCCCTTTTCAGTTTGAAGATCTATCACTCATTGCCTTCTGCCCTCTTGTTCTGTTGATAAGACAGCTATTATAACATTATTTGCTGCTGCTCTGCAGATGGAATCCATCTCTTTTCTCCTACTGGTCTGTAAAAGTCTATCTTTATGCTTGATGTACTCTAGCTTTACAGTGATGCCTTGGTGTGGATTTTTAAAAATGTGTTCTACTTAGTATTCTGAGACTACTCCACCTGAGGACTCCTGTCTTTCACTTACTTCTGGAAAATCACTAGCTATTATATATGAAATCTCCATTATCTCTCCCCCTCCATTTCCTCTGTTGACCTCCTATTAGACTTATATTGGAGTCTTTCAGTCTATTCTACTTATCTCTTAAATGTTCTTTTGTGTGTGTGTATGTGCACGTGTGCACATTTGGGATAAATTCCTCACTGCTAGATTGTCCAGTTCACTCATTCTGGTGTTTATCCCAACTGTTGAGTTTTAGTTCAATGGATATTTTTTTCATTTCCAAGGCATC
Source organism: Mesoplodon mirus (assembly GCF_964341445.2). Taxonomy (NCBI): domain Eukaryota; kingdom Metazoa; phylum Chordata; class Mammalia; order Artiodactyla; family Ziphiidae; genus Mesoplodon; species Mesoplodon mirus. The sequence continues at coordinate 97,896,494 of NC_138986.1, read as the reverse complement.
AAGTTTTTTAAATTGACATATAATTGAATATAATGTTATGTTAGTTTCAGATGTACGGTGTAGTGATTCAATATTTGTATACATTGCGAATGATCACCACAATAAGTCTAGTTAACATCTATCACCAGACACAGTTACAAATTTTTATTCTCGTGACAAAGACTTTTAAGATCCACTCTTAGCAATTTTCAAGTATATAATACAGTATTATGAAACTGTAGTCACCATGCTCAGGACATTTTTTTTTTTTTTTTTTTTGCGGTACGCAGGCCTCTCATTGTTGTGGCCTCTCCCGTTGCGGAGTACAGGCTCTGGACGTGCAGGCTCAGGGGCCATGGCTCACGGGCCCAGCCGCTCCGCGGCATGTGGGATTTTCCCAGACCAGGGCACGAACCCGTGTCCCCTGCATCATCAGATGGACTCTCAACCACTGCACCACCAGGGATGCCCTAACATAATGTTTTGAAGCTTCATTCATGTTGTAGCATGTATCAATGCTTCCTTCCTTTTTATTGCTGAGTAATACTCCATTGTATGGATATATCACATTTTAATTCATCCATTCATCAGTTTATGGATGTTTTGGTTGCTTCTATTTTTTGGCTATTATGAATAATGCTGTTGTGAACAACGGGGTTGCTATTTGGAAAAAGGTAAATTTGATCCATATCTCACACCACACTTAAGAATAAACTCCGAATGGATTAGGGATCTAAATGCAACAAATGAAAACTGATGAAGTTGAATAAGGTCTGTAGTTTACTTAGTAAATATTGTACACATATTAATTTCCTGGTTTGGGTAGTTGTCCTGTGGTTATGGAAGATGTTAATATTAGGGGAAGCTGGTTAGGGGCATATGGGAACACCCTGTACTTTTTTTTGCAACTTTTCTCTGAGTCTAAAATTATTTGAAGATAAAAAAAGTTTGAAAATAATGAGTGGCATACCAAAAAATGAAAAAAAGGTATTCTATGCAAAGTGGAAGGCTAGTCTAAGGCTTATCTTTTGAGCCCTAAGAAAGGGAACATCCTGGTACCATGTAGGGAGGAGAGGTGTTAGAGGGAAGCCAGACTGCATCTGAGGGTTTGGGCCAGGAGGTAGCAGGGATAAAATTTAAGAAGTCCTCACATACCGACAAGGGCTTAGTTTGCAAAATACACAAACAGTTCATACAACTCAATAACAAAAAAACAAGCAACCCAGTCAAAAAGTGGGCAGAAGATCTAAATAGACATGTCTCCAAAGAAGACATATGGCCAATAAGCATATGAAAAGATGCTCAACATCGCTAATTATTAGAGAAATGCAAACCAAAACTACTATGAGGTATCACCTCATACCGGTCAGAATGACCATCATTAAGTAGTCTACAAATAACAAATGCTGGAGAGGGTGTGGAGAAAAGCAAACCCTCATACACTGTTGGTGGGAATGTAAATTGGTATAGCCACTATGGAGAACAATATGGAGATTCCTTAAAAGACTAAAAGTAGAACCACTGTATGATCCAGCAACCCCACTCCAGGTGATATACCTGGACAAAACCATAATTCGAAAATATACATGCACCCCAATGTTCATAGCAGCACTATTTACAATAGCCAAGATATGGAAGCAACCTAAATGTCCATCGACAGATGAATGGATAATGAATATGTGGTACATATATACAATGGAATATCACTGAGCCATTAAAAAGAATGAAATAATGCCATTTGCAGCAACATGGATGGACCTAGAGATTATCATATTAAGTGAAGTAAGGCAGAGAAAGACAAATATCATATATCACTTATATGTGGAATCTAAAATATGATACAAATGAACTTATTTACAAAACAGAAACAGACTCACAGACATAGAAAACAAACTTATGGTTACCAAAGGGGAAAGGGGAGAAGGAGGGATAAATTAGGAGTTTGGAATTAGCAGATACAAACTATTATATATAAAATAGATAAACAACAAGGTCCTACTGTATAGCACAGGGAACTATATTCAATATCATGTAATAAACTATAATGGAAAAGAATATGAAAAAAATATATATATACATATATGTACATAAAGCTGAATCACTTTGCTGTGCACCAGAAACTAACACAACATTGTGAATTAACTGTACTTCCATAAAAAATAAAATATAAAAGAAATTATCACACTGATTATAGTTTACTTTATTACTATAATATGTAACATAACATATAAGACTTCAGGTTGAGGTGGAAAGTTTTGATATATACACAATAATTAATTGTTTTTTGAGTGTGGGCATCATTTATTTAAAAGCTTTTAAGCTTGTTGATGGTATAAATGCACACTTTGAGGGTTGGAAGGATGGATAGAAAATACTGAAGAAGTAAATGTTGGTTATCTTCATCTTAAAGACATCCATGACATAACATTAAGGTTCAAAGTATAGATGGTGGTGTTGAGGAACTGGACTCTTAAGAAAATCAGCAATCTTCTGTTGTTTATTTATAGAAAGCCCTTATCTAGTCCTTTAATTGTAAAAGAAGCTTAGCAAAAATGACATTTTCTCTAAAAGCATTGAAGTGACCCTTTGCCCCTAAAAATCTTAGTTTCATGATGCAACAGACAATTCTAATAGGTCAGTGTTTATTACATTGGATAGAATTAGGGCCCAGGGTATGCAGGACAAACATGGCTATTGAAAAGCCATGCCTAAGAAGTAAGAAAGTTGTTAAGAAAGCGTTCATTGGCTTGTGGGCTAAATGGATATCTTACCTTTACCCAAAGAAAGATTTATTTCTTTAACCTCTGATTTTTATCATGAACTCAATCAGGAACCATACTTGGCATGGTCTTATTATTTTGGTTGCCGTATTGGTTTTTTAGAATCATGTTTGAAATATTACAGAAGAGTTGATTAAATACAGTGTTTGTAGTCATATATTTAAAGTTGGAATAGATTTAGTTACTCAAGCCTTTGTTATAATAGTGTTTCCACAAGAAAATCAAATTCATATTACATCACCTAACTTACAGCTTTTTCCCCCCAAGAAGATAATTTACCATATGTACAAAGACTGCTGCTATTTGGATTCCTTTGGATATCTTTATCCAGTATTCTGTCAGAGGGGAAATTGCTTTATGCATGATCTGAAATAATTGAAATAATTGGAAGTATAATGAGAGCCAACATTTAGAAGCTCCCTTGTGCTTCTTTCTGCTCTGCAAAATAAAATTATCACTGAATGCGTTCATGTTTTAAAATTTAAGCAGACTTGGTCAATGAATCTTGTTTTCTAAATGTGCGGAGGTGATTGTATAAGGTGGTTGGTGTCCCTAAAACAGGTGTTAAAAGATCTTTTTAAGCTTCCCCATACATTTGCAAATTTACTGTGGTGAAGTGGTAATTTGCAGTATAGAGCTGATTACAGAAATCAGGATGTAGTTGAACTGTATTTTTTAAAGTTCAGATTATTTCCTGTTCCTCTGCTTTTTATGATCCATGTAACCTCATTAATAATGTTTTCAGACGTTCATGAGAGATTTGAAGACTTGTTTTGGTTTTTTGTGGTCGATAGCAATTGGCTTAAAAAAGAAAGTCATTCGTATGTGTGGCTCCCAGGATCCAGTTTAGCATCTGACCAAATGTTGCATTCTTTTTCACTTCTTACATGATCCCACTCCATTTCTACATTCAGGTTTACAAGTCACAGTGAAATGGACTGAAAATTCTGAGAAAGGGCTTGGGTAAAGCAAGCTGGGATTTCCTCCTTTAAGCTTCTTAGGAGTCTGGGGGAACAAGTTTTCTGGCTTCTGACCTAGGGAAATAGGGCCAATAAGGAAAGAAATTCCTCAAACATTTCAAGGGTGTTCAAAAGATGCTGGGCAGGCAGAAAATATGATAGCACTCCAGGGACATTTTTGTTACAGTAGATTGATTTATAAAGACAAATATATTCAAATTAAAAGAAAGGTGACTTCGGTGTATTATTCCTTCTTCAAATCATATATTTTATTTTCTAAAGAAGTAGGCTTTGTTTTCAGACATATCTGTGTCACTTAACCTTATTCAAATTTTTGTCCCTACGTAATATATGAGACATCTTGACTTGGTAGGCTGTGAACACAAAACCTAAGCAAATCAACCTGGATGGGGGAAAAACTCATTTTCCTTATCCCCAGCCTTGTGCTGACTTTTATCATGAGTGTCATCACTAGCTGACCCATTTCTCTACATGGAAATATGGAAATTACTTTTCTCCTCCATGATGTGGGCGCCTGCCAATTTTTCCTTTCTAATATATTCTCCTCTAGACATCATTCTGGTATTTTTGATATGTTTTCCTCCAGTCATCCTTCTCTTATCTTACCTACTAACCTGAAAGTTATGTCCGTAAATTGGATCTCTGTGGGAAAAAAAAAAAAAAATCAGCACACTAGCACTGAGGCAGGGTACCGTGGCCCAGCGAGAAGAAACGGGAGTCCATTAAAAAAAAAAAAAAATTCTCTCTAATTTAAAAAGAAATATATAGTGCTTGTTGGAAATTTTAAAATGAAAAAGTCTAAAAAGGAAAAAACAAAGTTTCTGAATCATATCCTTCAGCGTTAGCAATTAAGTGTCTCGCCTTCCGGAGTTTTCTCTGCATACATGCAGGGGAGAACTGCGGTTGGTGGGGGGGGGGGGGGCGGTGATGAAAAGAGAAGGCAGTTGGTTTTACAAAACTAGAATCATACTGTACATAATGTTAAATCCTGCTTTCTTCATTTATGTCATTAATAGTTTCTTATATAATTTAATAAGAATAGCTTATATTTATTGAGTATTTACAATGTGGTATCACTCTTGTAAGCACTTTATACATATTAACTCACTGAATCTTTTCAAGAGTCTCTAATATAAGTACTGTCATTGTCTACCTTTGTCACATGAGCAAACTGAATCACAGAGAGATTTTAAAAGTTCACAAAGTTCGTAAGTGATAGAGACAGGATTCAAACTCAGATCTCACTCCAGAGTCTGTGACTTTTAACAATTATATGCTGTTGTCTTCCATCACTTTGAAACATGATTTGTGATGCCTGTATGATATTCAATCATGAATAGTGTTGATTTTGCTTTTTTCCCTTAATGTTTTATTTTTGGGAAGAGTTTCCCTGTCCATTAATGTGATTTGCAAACATAATATTTAATGACTGCATAATATTCATTTGTATGACTATCTGTATGAAGTCTGAGGCTGTTCCCAGTTTTTAAGATGATAAACAGAGTCCCTATCTGGGCCTGGGCATAAAGCATCTTTGGGACTAGGGTCTCCCTACCACAGCCATAGCAAAGGGCCTTGTTTTAGGAATCTGTGCCAAAGGAAAAGAAGTTGCTTCACAGTTTACATGGACAGGAGATAATCGTAATAAACTGATTTCTGAAATATCGAGAGGAATTTGATCATTCTGAACCACCTCCGAAGGCAGGCAAAACACAAACCTTTTATGGCCTGCGTCCTGACTTCTCCACCATCCTGTTATCCTGGGTAAAAAGGCAGACAGAACAAATGACCAGGAAAGCCAGAATGAAGGCAAAAAAATCCAGCGTTGCTACTCCAGCAGAGTGCAGGCAGCTTCACGACAGAGAGATCTCATCTGTGGAGGACTATCCATGGGGTTGCCCAGCAGTGGGAAGGGCATATCTTGGTCTATACGAATGTGCGGAGCTGAAGCAGAAAGACAAAACTCTTGTCTTTGCTTAGCTACGTGGAAGTGGAGAATCGCAGGCCTGGTAGAGAGGAGTCCTATTTGCTTCTGGGCAGAACTTGGCCTCCTATTTGTTGGAGACACCAGCCTATGAGATGATACCTACCATATTTGCAGAAATAATGGAGAAGAATCTTAAAGTTCTAAGAGTAAAAGCTCAGGTCTAGATCACATCTACGTCTTGGACTGAAGACCCAGAAATTGGATCTTTTTAAAGTGTGGCCAAATGATGTAATGAACATCTGGTCTTCTTGCAGATTCACTACAGGGGCAGCCTCAATGCAAGTAAAGTGCCACTTGTATTTTTGGGAAGGGGATGTCCTTTGGCCCTGGTGGTAATCTTATCAAGGTGTCTGCAAACATCAACGTCCTGAGGGCTGACATGGGAGGAGCTGCCCTGTGTTCAGCCATTGTGACTGCCACAAGCTCAGCTTGCCACTTAATGTAATAGGTCTGGCCCTCTTTGTGAATGTAACCTCAAGCCTAAGCCTTCAAGCCAGGAGATGTCATCAGAGCCAAGAATGGGGAGACCATACAAGTCAATAACATTAATGCTAAGCCAAGGATATTAGCTGACTTTCTCTGTTATGTGTACATCTTCAATCCAAAGTTCATCAGAAATGTTTCGACTGACCTTAACAGGTGCCACAGACATAGCTTGGGGGTCGGGGGCAGGGACAGGTATCACTAGAATTTTTACCAGTTCATACTGGTGGCAGACCAGACTACTTGAGGCCAGCATTGAAATGGAGGACCGTGTCTGGGGGCTGTCTCTATTTGAACGTTTTAGGAGGCAGATTACAGATTGTCAGCTCATTAATAACAGTGGGCAATATAGGTCTGCAGGGTCATGTCCAGCCACAGCATACCTGAATGGGACACATTCTCCATGGGCTCATTTAGACATAGCAGGTGATGACCAGTAAAGACGAGATTCCACGTCTTAGGAAAAGCATGACCAAGAGGCCAACAAGGACTCCAGCAGAGTTCTTAGGTTCAGTCAAGACAAGGGGAAGGTTTAATTTAAATACGAGGAAATTTCTACATTCTACCTTAAATTGAACAGCTGAACTTCAAAACATTTTTAAATGGATGAAAAATTTTTAAAGGAAACACGTGATGGCATTTTTTAAAACAGAATAAAATGAAATATGTGTGCCTTTTAAAAAGTTTATGCAAAGATTCAGCAATTTTAAAAATAAAGCTAGTATCCTGCTGGGCAAGGATTTTTTTTAACATATTCTATAAATGGTAATAAATTGTTTACAAGTTGCCTGATCACTTTTTAGATCATATAATTGTATTGAGAGGCAAAATACATGTTCAAAATATGTTTTGAATCTGTGATACTAGAGACTGTAAACAAACTAAAGTTACTCAGCAGTTTTCAGAAACAATAAATTCAGCTTTTGTACAAAAAAATAATTATACTATAGAAACAATTCTTGCCCATAAGGCTTGGCTGAATCTCTAATCATTTCTGAAGTCAAAGGGTTATGAATATTTTTAATATTTTTTGTTTTGAGACGTTTTGCCAAATCACTCTCCAGAAAGTTCAAATCAATTTACTTTTCCACCAAAATGTACTGTTTTATCAATTAGTAGTCATAAGCTATGCAAGAAAAAGGCTGTACCTTTTTTTGCTTTTATTACTGTACATCTTGTCAAGTACAGTGTCTCAGTGTACAGTTAGAGGCTCAGTAACTGTTTTGAATAAAGAGAGAAATGTGTTTAATGATGGCTGTTTGGGGACTTTTTTTTTTTTTTTATGTCTTTATTGGAGTATAACTGCCTTACAATGGTGTGTTAGTTTCTTTTAAGTATGTTTTTCCCCCCTTCTGGCTTTTCTTTATATGCTGTTTTTGCATATGCATGTTTCTACTTAAGAAAGAAATTAGCCTCTTTTCACTGCTTTACCTACTGTGAATTACCAGGTATGCAGGGAAGGTGTAATTAGCCTACAAAGAACATTACAAAGCTTAATTTCTGTTTTTACATTTGAGTCCAGGCTTTGGCTGCCCACAATTTTTTTCTACATCTCCTCTGTTAATATGGTGAATTACCTGAAATTTTCAAACGTTAAACTTACTCTTGAGTTACTCTCAGTTTGGTCATGATCTGTAGTTTCCTCATCTTTTGTTTAGGATCTGCATTTATATTCAGAGTTGAGACAAGCTTGTACTTTTCTTCGTTTATACTGTCTTTGCCGGGGTTTTTGTGTCAAGGTTTTGATAGGCCCTTAAAACGACTTGGAGAGAGAGTTTCTTCTTTTTCTGTTTCTGGAAGACTTTATAATAAGATTGAAATTACCTGTTTGGTAAAACATTTGTAAAACTGGACCTGGTGTTTTCCAAGTCAGAAAAAATGTTTAACTGCTGACTCAGCAGAAGTAAAGGTTTAGGATGATTCAGGCTTTCTATTTCTTCTTTAATCACTTTCAGTAATTTATATTCTCGAGATTTGATTGTTTCATCTACATTTTCAGAATTTTGGTGAAAGTTGTTCAGAATATACCTTTTATGCCTGCTACAACTATTATTTAGTTGTTTTTTAAAATTAATTAATTAATTTATTTTGGCTGCGTTGGTCTTCGTTGCTGCGCGTGGGCTTTCTCTAGTTGCAGTGAGCGGGGGCTACTCTTTGTTGTGGTGCGTGGGCTTCTCATTGCGGTGGCTTCTCTTGTTGCTGAGCACGGGCTCTAGGCACGTGGGCTCAGTAGTTGTGGCTCACGGGCTCTAGAGCACAGGCTCAGTAGTTGTGGTGCACAGGCTTAGTTGCCTCGCGGCATGTGTGATCTTCCCAGACCAGGGCTCGAACCCGTCTGCCTGTATTGGCAGGTGGATTCTTAACCACTGCGCCACCAGGGAAGCCCTATTATTTAGTCTTAATCACTAATCTTTCTTCAGCGATGTCCCATCTCATGTTTTGCCTTATCCGTTAAATTTCTGATGTCAATTTTTATCTTTTGCATTTCCAGAAATGCTGTTTGTTTCTTTTTCAGATCTTCCCAAAGTTTTGAAAGTCTCATGTTCCCTAGGCATACTTTTGGTACTTCTTTTATTTCTTTAAACATACTTATTATTTGTTCTTCCATGCTTAAAATCCCTACAGCCTTGTGGGTCTGGCTCTGCACCTTGTTTCTGCTCAGCTGCTCACGTACTGGGTAAACTGTACCGGCAAGCTCGCTCTCCTTGGAACTTTATCTGTGGGAGTTCTTTGAGGCCTGGGTGGAAAGTATGCTCCTGCAGAGAGGATTATTTGGAGGCCCCGTAAACAGGGTGAATTCTAATCCCAAACAGGGTGAATTCTAATGCTCTAGCATGGACCTGTGATCAGAATTTCTCAGGGGTGCCTTTCCCCCACCCCCCATGCCAGACTCTGAGTCAAGGCCGAGGCAGGCAAGTAGCCTCACCCACAGTCTGCCTCTAGAACGTGGATATTTTTCCCCAGTTTGTTCACTGTGGGGTGGGGCAGGAATCTCCGGGGTCTCTGATCCAACCTTCTATTTTTCAGGGCCCCAGGCTTGTCCTCGGACCCCCAAAATTCCACAGGTTAAAGCTCACACTCTCGTCGAGACCTTCAAGGATAGGCAGAGGCCTCTGGGAAACTCTTTCTTCCGCCCTGGCTTACCAAGAGGTGCAGGATTCTTTTCCCACCGGAGGGTTCAATTATCCTCCTGACAATTTAGCTGTGGGCTTTAAAGATTTAAAAAATATTTATTCAGCATTTTTAGTCTTTTATATTGAGAGGGCTTCTTCTGACATCAAGTCTACCATATTGGAAGAAATGGGAGTTAGATCTTTTGTTTTCCTAAAAGACAAATAAATCTTTTAAAGTTTTAAATCCTATGTAGTAACTTCTTGAGAAGTTACACTCATAGGTCAACCTAATTTTCTAGATCACAGCCAAAAGCAGGGAAATATGTTAAAAGTAGCAGTAGCTACCATTTTGAGTCTTTTAAGAATGCAAAGGACTCCGTGCTAAGTGCTTTACAGGGTTGACCTCATTTAATCCACCATCACCGTTCTGTGAGGGAAGTACTGTCATTCACATGGTAAAGAGGACACCTATGCTTAGAGGTTCCCGTGACTTGCCTGAGACCACAGAACTAATAGGTAATTCATAATATTGACTTTGGATCATCAGGAAAAGGTTAAATTGTGCCTGATGAAATCTTTTTAGGCTTGGTGCATTGCTGTTTTTAAGGGCAGCAAAATGTGTAATATATCTTAAATTTTCATTTAAATTGTGTTGTTGCAGATCAGCATGCTGTTACCATACTAAAAAGAGCATATCAAAGGATTACTGAAGGCAATTTACCTTGCCTTCTTTTTTTTTTTTTTTTAAGAAGATGTTGGGGGTAGGAGTTTATTAATTTATTTATTTATTTTTGCTGTGTTGGGTCTTCGTTTCTGTGCGAGGGTTTTCTCTAGTTGTGGCAAGCGGGGGCCACTCTTCATCGCGGTGCGCGGGCCTCTCACTCTCGCGGCCTCTCTTGTTGCGGAGCACAGGCTCCAGACGCGCAGGCTCAGTAGTTGTGGCTCACGGGCCTAGTTGCTCCGGGGCACGTAGGATCCTCCCAGACCAGGGCTCGAACCCATGTCCCCTGCATTAGCAGGCAGATTCTCAGCCACTGCACCACCAGGGAAGCCCCTACCTTGCCTTCTTTACTACTTTGCCTCCTCTGAGAAAAATTACTCTTAGAATTCCTCCTAAGGATTTTCTGGATATCAAATCCCAAAATGCATCTGTCAGCCTGGATGAGAAGGGAAACTTTGGCGAAAGACTTCAGAGATTAATTGCTAGACTCGGACCCCCTTTGTTCCATAATTCATCCCAAAACACTTCTCTCCCATGACTCCAGCCAACTGTGTGGTATTTGGTTCTAGTGTTAATGTATAGTAGTTCTCTCTGTGAATATGTCTTTTAAAAATTTATATACTTTTTTTTTTAGCAGTTGAGCCCTAATGTTAGGAATCAGACTTGGAAAATGAGACTTTTCTTAGTGATTTCATATGGTGATGTTTGAAGTACTGTTTTCTCAGATAGTGAATGTTTATAGTGAACTTTTGTGTGTGAGATGTTGCTTCCTGTTTGCCATTTTGGGGATAGACGTTGAAACTACAATGTCCGCTTGTTTTTCTCAGGCAAGTTTTCTCTCTCCTAAAGTCATCAGTCGACTGATTCTCTTACAAGTAACCAGTCTTTATCAGTCCAAGAAAATCAAGGAAAAAGATTCCTGGCAAGACACTCTGCCCAAATCCAGAAGAATGGTTTCCCTGGGGTTTTGACTCCCCCTGTGCCAGGCTAGTCACTGAGACCCATACTGCTGCTTCTGGGACCTCCGCTAAGGACCTTGACCTTAGAATCATCTGCCCTCCTGGATCCTGACACTCGTACAGCCAGGAACTATATGAAGAGCAGGAGTCGCCACCACTTTGGAACTTAACCCACCCCTCCCCTGACTTGCATCTTAAGAATTCTACTTTCTGCTTGTGGGGCTGCCCACTCCCCTGGCCTCTGGAAGCGCTAGCCTCAAGGGGGAGTAAGGAAGGTCCAGAGTCATGCTCACTAGGGTCTTTCTGCTCTTTCTATGCATAAGGGAATTCGAGGAGAGTGAAAACTCTCTTATAATTCTTTCATGAATGAATCCATAGCAGCAAAGAAGACAGTGCACTGGTTTGTATCTCGTTATACCCAACCTTGTGCTTCCGTGGAACTTCAGCTAAGCTAAACTAGGAATCTGTTCTGGAAAATGCTTTGGTCTTCTTTTGAACTTTTTCATCAAATAAACTCAGGTGCGTTTCTTAATACCTGATACCATCATTTTCTCATGTGTAAAGTGACTTTTAAAAACCTTGTAACCATAGCAGTTCAGTCATGCATATAAACAGCAGAAAAAGTTTGGATTTGTGAAGGGTTTGTTGTTGCCTTAAGGATGGTACAGTAAAAGCCTTTAAGGTATATTAATGTGAGGACTAGAAAATCATTACATACTTAGTTATCAGTAAAATTTCTGCAGAAATGTCTGAATATGAGCTTTGCTATATTTCATAATTAAAGAAGATATCAAATACTATGTATTTAAGACACAGAATCTCGGAAATGATAGGACTTAGGGAGTCGAGATGCATTTTTAAGCATGGGCTTAGAAATCAGACAGGCGTGGTGTGAAAGTTCAACCCCTCCACATGCTGACTATAGGACCCCTCTTAGCCTCTGTCTCTTCATCTATATATTAATAGTATTACTTCATGGATATTGTAACTATAAAGTCAATGAGTATATGAGAAGTACTTGGAAACAAATAAATGGTTGTTACTTTTATCCCTGTGACTATTCCCTCTGTTTCTAATTCTACACATCGACTTCTGTGACTCTTGGAGACGCGGCCCCTTATCTCCCAGCCCAGTGCTCTGTTGTCTGTACCCCTCTGGTTCAACAAGCCGTGTTATAAACCTGATATGAGGTACTGTAAAAGATCCCAAAGAAGACAATAAGATTCACTCCTGCGTTTTCACCACTTCCTGCTCTGGCTGTTGTCACTTAGTATGACAGCCGCTTAAAGGTACTTCCAAGGTTTCCAGTGAGATGATAAATTCCTTGAAAACAGGAACATCATCTTATACTTGTATAATATAATTCACAATGCCCGGAACATTGCTTTGTGTCTGCGCAGCTATTCAATGAGAGAATAGCTTTAAAAATTCTAATTCTAAGGGAGGGGCCATATGGAGTAGTAGACATGGTTAGACTTGGGGAGAATGGGAGAGAGAGAGTGAACCAGCTGATTGCTAAGTACCCTTCCAACCCCAGGCTCCGCCAACCTTCATCAACACATGAAGTCAGGGGGTAAAACCAGAAGAAGAGAAACATCAAACCTCAAATATAAAAACATCTTCTGAGCGGTCAATTTTCAGTATGATACTTATTTTTGAAGTCATATGTTTGTACTCGAATATCGTAGAAACTCACACAGGCCCAGACCGTGATCCTGATGTTTATAACTGAATCTTTAAGAGTGATTGCTTGCCAAAATATTCCTGCTAGCTGCTGCTAATGTTATAACTATTTTTTTGTGATCTCCTGTAATCTGCTTTTGCCGTATTATAGCTTAAGATTAATGCAATACAAACAACATTATTTAGACTTGTGTCTTAGGGGCATGAAGTTCTAATTTGGGGTGAAAATGACCAAATATATTGCTTTCTAAACATTATTGCTTTTTACTAGTTCTCATTTTTCCCCATCCATAATTCAAGTTAATGAACATTCTATAAAACTTAAAACTTCTTGTTTGTAAATATATGCCCTCAACTCTTTATTGTCTGAGAAAAATGGAGGGGAGAGCATTTCTCTGGTGATAAAAAAAGAAAAAGGTGGACAGTCCCTCAGGGATTCTGATACATCTATAGCAGCACCTAGGCCTTTGGGACGAAGATCAGCCTGTGAGATGCCAGGGAAACAGAAAAAGTAATTTCCATTATCCTCTCAGAATGAGAAAGGGTAGACTCAGGCTCTTTTTTTCTAGCCACTTCCAATGCCTGGCCCTTATTTTCTTGCCACCAGCAGGAACTCATGAAGATGTTGAGAAGGCAAGAGGTATCTATCATCTTGATGGTTAAACACGAGAGTAAAAGAACAGCAACAGAGACAGTCAGGAGAAGGGGCGCTCTTGGCAGAATGCTGTAAATTATTATGGACAGGAACTCACACCTTCGCTGAGATTTTATAGGCGTGCTGTAACAGTGGTTTTCAGTCTTCCTACTCCCAGCAGCAGAAGACTTTCTTTCAGCAAACTGAGCAGAACATAAATTTCAAAAGAAGGTAGGAGGTAAAGCCACACTGCTTGATGCCAAGGTGGACAGCGGAGCCTGCTCTGACAGCCAGCTTCTCCCTACCCCGCCCGCAGCCCCCAGGTCTGCCCTGGAAGCACCCTACCTGCAGAGCGTGGAAACACTGGGCTCACCACTCTCTTCTGTGCCCAGTCCACTCGCTTAACTTTGTTTTGCTCGCTGGCGCCTTTGAGAGCGTGTTAAAGCTTCTTACCCTATTCCTAGAAAAATGTCCATCCACTTCTAATTCTGCCTGCAATTTCAGAGCATTCACGGGCCACTCCACCACCATCACTGGGCACTTAAAGTAAATCCCAGCAGTCCAGACTTATCAAGTCAGACTGCATCTTTTTCATGCTAAATGGAGACAATAGCAACAAACAAACAAGAGACAAAATATGACAACCTCAGCCACCTAAACATACTATACCCAGGGCTTCCCTGGTGGCGCAGTGGTTGGGAGTCTGCCTGCCAATGCAGGGGACATGGGTTCGTGCCCCGGTCCGGGAAGATCCCACATGCCGCAGAGCGGCTGGGCCCGTGAGCCATGGCCGCTGAGCCTGTGCGTCTGGAGCCTGTGCGTCTGGAGCCTGTGCTCCGCAACGGGAGAGGCCACAACAGTGAGAGGCCCGCGTACCAAGAAAAAAAAAAAAAAACGTACTACACCCAAATCATTTGGCATTCTTCTGTTTGGAATGAAACTGTAAGAAACCTAGTCTAGTTGTAGGTCTGCAGCAATGAGCTGGGTTGCCTTCAGCACATCATATAAGACTTCTTTGGGCCTCAGTTTCTTTAGATCTAAAAGGATGGGGTTTGACTGAATGATTTTTGAGATCTCTTCCAGCTCTAGTGTTCTATAATTCTGTGAGCCAAATTGAGGCGAACACATGCAATCGATAGGCCTCTCCGCAAGCAAGCATCAGTTTCTGTTGTTAAGTTGGGATCATTAAGTCCCCCCCCTTTTTTTTTAGTCCAGTTATCTCTGTGTCCTTCTTTTCCTCTTCCGTCATCTCCATCCGCAAACAAAAAGAAAATTGATTTATTTTCTTCCCTTTTTTTCTTTCTTTTTTTTTTTTTTTTTGCGGTACACGGGCCTCGCACTGCTGTGGCCTCTCCCGCCGCGGAGCACAGGCTCCGGACACGCAGGCTCAGCGGCCATGGCTCACGGGCCCAGCCGCTCCGCCGGCATGTGGGATCCTCTCGGATCGGGGCACGAACCCGTGTCCCCTGCATCGGCAGGCGGACTCTCAACCACTGCGCCACCAGGGGAGTCCCCTCTTCCCTTTCTTTGACTCATTTAAAGTGGTCAGCTACTTCCCTGAGTTAAGCTATCTCTCAATAAGTTTGGGCTAGATAGAGGAAAAGATCATGGTGAAAGGGAGGGGTCAGTGACTGGGGTGCTGATGCAGAAGGGCATTCGTGGAGATAATGAGTTATTGGGGTATGTAGGTGCCCACCTCAGAGAAGTGGGGCGGGGCTAGGACGAGGGAGACCCTAATTTTCAACCTGTCTCCTCTGCCTCCTTGAAATTAGCCCTGTCATTCTCCTTCTGAGAAAAAAATAATGCCTTGATTTAGGGCTGTCATGTCTGCCAGGCTGTAAACTCCAGTCATGATAATGATGCTGCTCAAACTGTAATGTATGGAGCATCGACTTTGCGACAGGCACAGTAATAGAAGCCTTGTGGATTTTATCTCGGTCAATCCTAAGAACCACTCTTTGGAAACTGGTGCAGCTGGTCCTGTTTTTCACAGGAGGAAACTGAGGCTCAGAGAGGCTAAGTCAAAGCTAGACGAGCAACAAACCACAGAGCAAGAATCCAAGGCCTGGTTGTTTTTCTCCCACTGTGGTCCAAGCCCACTGGGCTGCCAGTTATTAACTAGTGAAACAGTCATAGCTTTTACAGAGTGCTGTAAAACCACATCTGCCTTAGTGAATCTGCCTGCAGGCAGGTTTATTATTACTGTGCCACCTCATTTTCTGCAAGAAAATACAATTTATGAGATAATTTTTGAAGTGAGCAGCTTGCCTAGAATAGGGGATAACCATCGACATGCTTTTCAGGATAAAAAAGATTTCTCTGTTTTTTTTTGCTTTTTTTTAATTCATCTCTCTGCCTGGCACATTGGAGGAGCCCAGTGAACGTGGGGAGCAGAGACGACATGGATGTGTGCATGAATGAAAAGCAGGTCATTCTCCAAAGTTTAAATGAACTGATGTTGCATTGGTGAATCCAGAAAGCAAAACTTTGGCATTCCACAGCGGCATGGCTTTATTGTCTATATTGCAGGAACAAAATATCATATAACTTTGCACATAACCCTCTAAAGCTCTTGATAGTTGTTTTTTTTTTTTTTTTATATTCCATTTCCTAAATCCCTTTGTGCAGTTACAAGTAAAGTATTGCCTCACTTTCACTGGAAAAAGGACTAATTTCACATTGTAATGATTGCACCTGCTCTGTGACAAAACCTTGATTTTTTTTAAAAAGCCATTTTCTAACTTAATAGCGCAAGGAAGGAGACTGTCCCTAGGGGAACTGTGACACAACTTTACAATTTACTCATTGTACAGTTGTCCTTCAGCTCTGAAATGGGGGCAAAATAAGGATGAAGGTGGAAGGAAAAAACGTAGAATAACTGAAGGTTATTAATAGCTCGAAGGTCATTAATGACACTGAGGGGGTAAAAATGATAAAGCGAACACAGAAAATCATATTCTGTGAAAAATGAAATAGGATTGCTCTGAGCAAGAAGAAAGTAAGGGGGAGAAAAAGGACAGAGGAAAGCTTTTTAGTGCGTTTTGTGGGGAAGGGAGGAAGGACTGTACGAAATGAGTAACTCTGAATTGGAGCCAAAGAATGGGTTCTAGCCCTCACCAGAACTTCAGAGAACATCCCTTTAAAAACAGGTAAAAAATACAACAAAATGGTGAATATAACAAAAACGAGGCAGACTCACAGTTATAGAGAACAAACTAGTGGTTACCAGTGGGGGCAGGGGTGACATAGGGGGAGGGGATTAACAGGTACAAACTATTCTGTATAAAATAAGGTACAAGGATATATTTACAACACAGGGAATATAGCCAATATTTTATAATAACTATAAATGGGATATAGCGTTTAAAAATTGTGAGTCACTCTATTGTACACCTGCAACTTACATAATATTGTACATCATCTATACTTCGATTAAAAAAAAAAAAAAGGTAGGTCGATAAGACCACAGAGTTGGCAGAGAAGCCTGGTGTCCTAGAGACAATGTGTCCGTGCCCCAGGAAGAAAGTCCACCATCAGTAGTCTGAACACAAGTGCCTGATGGTCAGGAGACATAGCATTAGCCAGGGAGAAGCTGCTGGTACAGGAAGCAGGTTGAGCCTTTCTGAGGGATGACAGGACAAAGCTTTAGGTGAGGTGCGTTTCAGCCCCTCTGATGAGGCTTCCTGAGATCACACAGTACTCGCGAATGTCATGGTTCCCCTTCCTGCTACTGTCTACCTCTTTTTTCTACCTTCTTCATCCTCATTGGGAAAGGCATTCATTATTTAGAAGGCAGTAACACTAGTGAAACGCACATAACTCACGTTGTTTTTGGAAAGTCTGAATGGTTGAGTTTAAATAGAAGTCTCCACAGAAATAAAATGTCCCACATGGGGGCCGTATGCGGAATTTAAAAGGTTTCTGTGTGAAATGCTATACCCTTTAACCTCTGTGCTTCTGTACTGCCTAGCTCAGACTCCAGATCGGTGTGCTGGTTTATGATGATCGGTTTTATTTTCATATCATTGGAAACAGAACCACAAAACCCAGTGGCTGCCTGAAATGCTTGAGCTCTGGTTATTCAACGTAGCAGCAGTATTCTGGTAGTGGGGCTTTTTGCTGTGTCCCCAAATACTGCACTTCCAAGCCTCATTCTGGTCCTGTTACCATGAAGGGAGATGATTAGCGAGTACAGTGAACCAACGATTAAGTCTTGCCTTGAGATGAAAAATGAAAAGATTGTGTCACAGAACCCATTCAGTGTCCACTCTGGTTCCTTTGCCAAAGGCTCTTGCTGTGACCTGCTTCTGCAGGTAAGAAAAATGATGTCGCCATCCTTCTATGACATGGCTATGGTGAACTGTTCCCAAGTGCCTTGGTGTAGGTGGCCTCGTGAGGATAAGCATTCATTATTTTAAGACCACTGATGCATCACCTCTGGGGTCTATATTTGTCTTCTAAGAGTGCATCATCACTAATGATAGGTGATCTTGTGGGATGACATCTTTTGAGTTAGACGAGGGTGACACAAAATGTGCGTGGAAAGCAAACCCATGTAAACCTGGTGAGCCACGATCATTGTTTTTTTGTTTGTCTTAATTTTATTGGAGGATAGTTGATTTACAAGGTTGTATTAGTTTCTTCTGTACAGCAAAGTGAGTCAGTTATACATATACATATATCCACTCTTTTTTAGATTCTTTTCCCATATAGGTCATTACAGAGTACGGAGAAGGGTTCCCTGTGCTCTACAGTAGGTCCTCATGGTCATTGTTAAGACCCAGACGATGCGTCAGTGTTCAGAATCGCACTTGAAACACCTTCACCTTGTCGATGTCACTGCCTGCCTAAATTTCTACATTTTAAATCACTTGATGATTGAGGTTGTCTTTAAGTTTGTGTTTTCATCATGAAAATGGTTATCACCCCATTCTAATTCTTGGATTCTTACAACGTTACCCCAACAAGCAACTTTTGTAGGAAACAAAATCACCACGGAATCCCCAGGCCCCTACCTTCTGATAGTTACCTCTTCACAGAGCTGGGAAGGGCAATGAAGGTCTCTGCCCCTCGGTCTCAACCTTGAGGCCTGTGAAGCAGTGCTCGGCAAAGCTGTAAGCAATGTTTTCTAAGCCAAGTCCCATTTTGGCCAGGGTGAGGCTTTGCCCAGTAGCATGGAAGTGTTAGAGTTGAAAATATCGAAATTCCCAGTCTGTTTTTAGCTCCATCCTATTAAACATTTTTTTTTGACACCTCCATAGAAAAGAACTTAGCCTGGATTCTAGTTACGTAACTCATTAATTCAATCATTTATTCATTTCAGCCAACAAATATTTATTGAAAGCCTCCTGCGTGCAAGACCCCATGGAGGTATAGACAGAAATTTAGATAAGACATTACTATCCCACATTGCAGGTTTGCCTTTTGTGGGGTGGAGGGTGGGTGGATAAAAATGGTTTTTACTGGGAAAACGAAAACACCAAGTGTCAGCAAAAAGAGGCATGTTGTCCCCCCCCGTCTCCCTCCCCCCTCCCCCCCCCAGTGTCCATGTGCATGGGCAAGGGCTGTTGAACATTCCATGGAGCTGTTGCATGCAAGGTTTGGGAATTAAAAATCACTGGGGCTTTGTCTCTTTTGTGAATCCCACCCTACGAAGTAGCTCCCTGGAATCAACAGTTCAAGTATTGAATAGATGATGGTAAAGCTGGAGTATTTGAATATGTCAGAGATGGTGGCCAAAGTGTAAAGGTGCCTTTCTTGTCCACCGCCTACCACGTCTAAAACTCTCTTTAGATGTGCGTCTAAAACACATCCAATTTCACTCCCATTCTGGGCAGCAGATGTGCCCACAGGAACCAGGGCGCAGTGTGAGGTTGTCAGGTTTCCAAAAGAATTTAGCTAATGGGCTTCATTGCTCAGAGAGCTCGCCTCCTGGAGAATCAACGCGAAGGTTAGAGACAAGCACAGAACTTCAGGCTTCTGAGAGTGAGTGAGGGACACAGTTTTTGAGGGCAGTTTTTCCAACTTGGGAGTTCTCGTTCGCCCGGCCAGAAGTTGAAGCAGCTACTTCCTCCTGCATAAAGGGAGGGGAAGCCGACGTGCATGCTTGTGTTGAAAGTCAGTTAATTCAAACTTGAGGAAAAAGTTCTTGGTCTGGGAGAAGGCCAGAATGTTGAAGGAGCTCTGCAGCGTCTCCACCAGAGGCATTTCTGAGTAATCTGTCTCTTGACTGGCTTAGGCGTACAGGTAACGGCACAGCCGACTCAGGGCTGCCTCCAGGCTTTAGTGTAAAATGTATTCCGGGTGCCGCTGTAAGCGGTAGGGAATGAAACTCACTGGCACGAAGGCTAATTGTATACAGTTCAGACTCCCCCCGCGGGAAAAAATGTTTTGGAAACTCAACTTTAGTAACCTGAGTCATGAGCTCCTTGTTTTCTGCAAACATCAGCGGTAACCGCACCTGTACCATAAACTAGTTTACGGCATAGCATTTCCGGATCCATTCCTTTTTCCACTTAAGAACAACTTTTTACTTTGTACCGGAAATTTCCTGGGATTCAGGGAGAACCGTGGAAACCAGCTGCCAGCCTGTTACTGTGACCTGTGCGAGAGCGGGAAGCCCTCACCCAGCTCCACGCCCGCCTCGCCCGGCGGCTGCCTCCCGTGACGTTCCTGAGCTCAGAGCCATGCGCGGGCGGAGCGTGGAGGCTGGGTTGGGTGATTAGATGCTGAGGCTGAAGGGCCAGGCGGGCTCCCTGCCCCCCACTGTTTTTTATCACCCAGGGCTGTCTGTGCACAACCATATCAACTTCCCTGAGGCCCAAATGTAATTCCTTCAGGCAGTTTTCACTGGAGTAGCCCATGGTGTGAGTTTTACCAGTGGGAGAGGGGAGATAGGAAGGGTGTGTTTGAAGGGAGAGTTGTGCAGAGGACTGCCCATACCCCGTCCATCTTTCCCCCGGTATAATTTTTTTGGACATTTTTATATCAAGTTTTAATTCTTTTTCTCCCCCCTTCGGTGGTATGGGACGGCCAGATTGGGCTGGAGTTGGTCATTTCCCTTTCCCCAGGTCAGTTAGGCTCTAATAACACCCAGCAGGGTTAGATCCTGGTTAACTAGTCGTCCCCCCCCGTCCCCCTAGGGCAGACCTTGTTAAGAACAGAGGACTCTGGCATATTTCAAACTGGTTCCTTTTCCCCTCCCCTCTCTGGAAGCTCAAGGGCATTTTTCTCCCATATTTACTGTGAGAACCTGGGTCGAGCCTCTGGAGGTAAATCTCACACAACTGTGGGACCCATTATGACTGGATCCCCTTGCAGTTTTTCACTCTCAGACGGGTGCACACTGAGCCTCCTGCGGTTTGTCAATTACAGCCCAGGTTTCCTACCTTGGCTCTGGCTCCCTCTAGTAAACCTCTCCTCCAGTAAGCCTTGAATCCCCGCCTTGTCCTGTCTCTCCAGTCTCGGTTTGCCCTGTGGCCTCCTCTCCCTTATGGATCCAAGAGCTGTTGATTTTTCAGTCTGTTCAGCTTTTTTTTTTTTTTTTTTTTTTTTTGCGGTACGCGGGTCTCTCACTGTTGTGGCCTCTCCCGCTGCGGAGCACAGGCTCCGGACGCGCAGGCTCAGCAGCCACGGCTCACGGGCCCAGCCGCTCCGCGGCATGTGGGATCTTCCCGGACCGGGGCACGAACCTGTGTCTCCTGCATCGGCAGGCGGACTCCCAACCACTGCGCCACCAGGAAGTCCCAGCTTTTTACTTGTTAGGATGGAATGGCAACTTCCAAGCTCCTTACATGCAGAACTGGAAGTTTGCCCAAGATTTTAAAATTTCAATCAACATTAGCTGAGCATGATTTGGATATTGAAATGTGTTTTTTGAGCAGTTGAACTCACAGAATTGAAACGTGAAATTTTTTTCCCCCAATCTTGTCCTTCACCTATATTTTGGGGTGAGGAGAGAGGTTACTGAGTTCTTTTTTCTTTCTTTCTTTTGGTAATAATTATCATTCAGTAGGATGTTCAGATTTTAGTTGTCCAGTTTGGTGAGTTTTGACAACTGTATGTACACTAGGTTTCTCAGCCTTGGCACAGTTGATATTTTGGAATAGGGAATTCTTTCTTGTAGGAAGCTGTCTGTTAATCCGTGACCTCTAGTCACTAAATGCCAGTAGCATCCCCTCCTGGGGGGTGACAATCAAAAGTGTCTCCAGGCATTGCCACATGTTCCCTGGGTAGCAAAACCACCCATGGTGGAGAACCACTGCTGTACATACACCCATGTAACTACCATCCAGAAAGAAGGTATGGATCATATCCATTTCTCCAGAAAGTTCCCTTCAGGCCTTTTTATTAATCCTCCCTCCCCTGAAACCACTGTCTCTCATTTCTATCAACATAGATTCATTTTGCCTATATTTGGACTTTGTATAAATTAAATCGTATAGTGTATACTCTTTTTTCTTGGGTCTAGTCTCTTTTACTTAACATGATGTGTTTGCAGTTTATCCACATTATTGCATTTATCAGTGGTTCACTCTCTTTTTATTGCACAATAGTCGTCCATTGTATGAAAAAACCACAATTTGTTAATACATTCTCCTCTTGATGGATACCTGGGTTGTTTCTGATTGAGGGCAGTTTTGATAAGGTTGCTGTGAACAGTCTGATAAAGGCTCTTTGTGGACATGTTTTCATTTCTCTCAGTCAATATCTAGGAATGGAATTGCTGAGTGGTAGGGTAAACGTGTGTTTAACTTTTAATAAACTGCCAGACGCTTCTGCAAAGTGGTTCTGCCATCTTACCCTCCCAGCAACTGGGTATGAGCATTGCTGTTGTTCCGTATCATCATTTGGTGTTGTGAGTAGTTTTTATTTTAGCTATTCTGGTGGGCATCTCATTATGATTTTTTTTTCTTTGTGGTACGCGGGTCTCTCACTGTTGTGGCTTCTCCCGTTGCGGAGCACAGGCTCCGGACACGCAGGCTCAGCGGCCATGGCTCACAGGCCCAGCTGCTCCGCGGCATGTGGGATCTTCCCGGACCAGGGCACGAACCCGTGTCCCCTGCATCGGCAGGCGGACTCTCAACCACTGTGCCACCAGGGAAGCCTGGGCCCACTCTCCTTTTCCATTCATTTCTCATACTTTAGAAAGATGACCTCAAAGAAAATTAGGGAGAATTTTAAAAAATATATTTTTTCTTTTCAAAGAAAAATTTTTTTACCCCTAAACCAGTAGAAAATAGAGAACATTGTTCAAGTGTTTATAGGCCTTGTCTTTAAAAATACCAAATAGAATAGTTCTGAGAACACAGCAGACTCTGTGGAATACTTGTTTATGCTCACCACCTGTTAGCAATTTAGGTGAGTTAAAGACACCTGAAACAATATAGGAGTTTCAAAATTTTCTCCACTTCCCGTCAAAATGTAGTACATTATTTTCTCATGGCTTTCCAGTCCTTCCTCTCCTCAGATCAGAAATTGTTTCTGTGTCTCATCTCAGAACTTCTCTAATCCTGAAAAAATTATTTCACACTTTGTTGTAAAAGACCCGTAGATATTTGATGTTAATTTTGCAGCTCAGTGAGTCATGATGTTCAGACCCCATTTAGGTAGGTGGAGGGAGGCTTTTGGCTGAATAAGCTTTCTTCATCATCCGTGTGGGGAAGAGAGGACCTCCTTGGGGCCAGTCACAGACATCACAGTATCTCATACAATCCTTGACCCACCAGAGGAAGAGGGAAGCCCCGTCTTACAGATGAAGAAACTCAGGCACGGAGGTTGGGTAACCTGACTGTGTTGCCTCTGGAAATTACATGCAGTCTTTCAGCTATAAATTGTGCCAGCTGTTACTTGATTGAAATATGCTGAAGTATGCAAGTTCTTCAGTCAATCTGTGATGCCATCTCATAGAACGTGCATTTCTGTGGAAGGCTGGCATGGTGAGCTCATAGTGAACTCTGAAGGCCAGCATTTGAAGGCAGTTAGCTGATTTTAAAGGTTACTGGTATTTCCCAACAAAATATAGTTGAGCATTCATCATCTCCAAGTATTCAATGCCCCAGAAGCCAGAAAAGTCCAGTCCACACTGTAATACACTAATGATGAGTGGTTATAAGTCGTGTTTAGGTCCATCCATTCATTCCCGCTGCTTTACAGAGTGCCTTGATGAATAATCAGTCAGACTCTTCTCTCTAGTTAATAAGTTGGATATATTGGGGAGAAGCCTAATTACTGGTAAATTCAGCCAGATGGTTTCATGTATTAAAGACCCATGGCTTAGTCAATAATCCTGGGTTCAGAACTGAAATTCTATGGAATGAATTATGTCTCTAACCAAGGATGTGCTGGTTTGAACCCCTTGGAGTGCTTTCCGTTACACACACCCTCTCTACACAATACTATCAGTGGCCTCTGGGCTTGGAGTTATTTTTCTAGTAGCTGGTGATATTTGACAGTAAGCCATCTACATTCTTCCGTGTGCAAACATTATAGGTTTGCAGTTTTTTCTTCAGACGTAATGTGTGCAGTGTCAGTCACTGTCCCTGGTAGATACTATTGTTATAAGATAGTATAAGCGAGAGAAAGCCTTATGTAAGCCTTGGAGGTTTTTTATACACAATCAGCCAATTGTGCTTCTTCCTTTAAAAATAATTAAAGAAGCATGAATTTATTCATGAACAGCATCTGTAGCAATATTTTAAATACATAAAACATTAATGTATAGTTATAATAATAATAATCTTCTCTTTCAGTTTTTGAGGGTCTTGTCCATTCCAGGGCCTGCCAGGCCATTGATGTCCTTTGTCACTAGTCCCCACAGCCACCGGTGGGCAGAACTGGAGGGAGAGGAGGTTCTCAGCTTGGAGGAGTCAGGGAAGGGATTCAGTCTCATCTTTCCCTTGGTCTGAATCTTTGCTCTCTGTACAGAGTACCACCTTCTCACACCAATCTGTCTTTACTTCTCGGCTTCATATACTCTGTCTCCAGCTTTCCAGTCTTTCCACATCAGTTAGACTTCACCAGTCTGCACTTTCCTCGCGTCCACCTGATTTCCTCTGGCTTCTCGTGGAGCTTAGAATGGCAGGTGTAAAACTTACCACTGTGAACCCTGGGAGCCCTTGATGAACATGTGCCCTTTTCTG
This sequence comes from Mesoplodon mirus, assembly GCF_964341445.2. Taxonomy (NCBI): domain Eukaryota; kingdom Metazoa; phylum Chordata; class Mammalia; order Artiodactyla; family Ziphiidae; genus Mesoplodon; species Mesoplodon mirus. Next base: position 97,872,034 of record NC_138986.1, on the reverse strand, counting down.
TTCCCGTACACTGAGCTGTTCTTGACTTGGAGATGCTCCACCAACAGTTCTATATACAAGAGCCCCTCTTTACTTTCCACGTGGCTTAAAGCAAAAAGAAAAAAAAAAAATCACAAAGCATTGTCCTCTTCAGTGTGCTCCCTTCCGCACACATTTACTATTGTTTCATTTTGTAGTTATAACATCCTCATGCTCCTCCTTTAAAATAAATAAATTACAGTTTTATGAGCCCTGTTTATTTCCAGCAACTCCAAATAACAGGCTTAAGAAATAAATGGTATTTATTTAAAAATGGATATATTAGCATGCTTTCCTTTTTAAAGATTCATGTATCTTTAATATTATATTTTCAGAGTAATGTCTAAGGAGTAAGTGGCTAAAGAAAATAAACATCTGGTTCCAAGTTGATCCATTTCTCACTAGGCCTTAACTGTTGTTTGATTATTCCAAGTCATAATCTTTACTACTGAACTGACTAAACTATGCCAATGTAACTTATCCTGCTTGCTAAACTTACAGACAAAAATTCCTTTCTGAGGTTTCAGGCTGATTTCTCATTTATCCTGCAGGCTCTCCTCACTTGCCGGAAGCTTTCTCTTCTAATCAAGGAATTATTTTCTCTTTACAAGAAGGGCTTTAAGTTGCTCTTCTTTTTCTTTCTCCTCCTTACATCTAACGGTAAAGAAGTAATCTGCTTTCTGCTTAACAAATAAGAGCGACTGCATCATTTCAAGTGCTACTAAATCTGTTTTAAAATTGGAATATTATGGATTCTTTCTTCAACTAAAGTTACTTGCAATTATCTCTCACCATAATTAGACGGAAGGGAGCTCTGATGATGGAATGAATACTAGGCTCAGAAACAAAGACCCGATTGCACACCCAGCCTTGTTACTAGCTTATAGCAGTGAGCAGAAGTTACTCGCTTCTCTGAACCTCAGTTCCTCATTCCAGAGACAATTAAATTAGATATTTAATTCAAGTGGATTTTATAAAGATTTAATGAGATGCTGCCTGGCACTTAATTTCTTCACTGCATAGAAAACATATTAACTTTACTAAAGGGCTTATACAAACTATTAAAAAAATTAAGCCCCCTATTGGTAGGTTAAAAAAAAGGATGTGAATTCACGATTAACCAAATTACAAGAAACAAACATTTGGGAGAATGTTTATTAAACAAATGTTTGGGAGAATGTTATTAAACAAACGTTTGGGAGAATGTTTAAACTCATAGCAATTAAATAAATTCAAAAAGCATGAGATGTCATTTCCTTTTATTAAACTAGTACTAATTTTTTTAAAAAAGATAGGATGCTGGTGGCATTACCAGTTGGTACAGCTCATTGGAAAAAATATGTATCAAATTAGGTTAATACTCATACATTTCAATCTAATAATTCCATCTCTGGGACTCTATCCTAAGGGAATATTCTAAAAATTGAAAAAAATTATAAACACGATAGTAACTACTTCATTATTACTTTTGATATTAACAAACCTGGGAACAACTTAAATTTGTAATAGATTGTTATGATGGACTGTTTTGCAGCTATTAAAATAAGAATAAAGACTTACTGAGCAGCACCTAAAAATGTTTATGCTATGAAAAATATGCACATGTGATAATCAATATGAGAAAAATGCATCTTAAAACCATATGGAAATAGACCCACATAATAATAATATTAGAGTCTTTGGGGAAACAGGAAAAAATAATGCACTTAACTTCTTCACTGCATAAAAAACATTAACATTTACTAAAGGGCTTAAACAAACTATTAAAAAAATTAAGTCCCCATTGGTAGGTTAAAAAAAAAGGATGTGGATTCACAGTTAACCAAATTACAAGAAACAAACAAATGCTCTAACTCTGTTTTCCTCTTTCTCCAAATCTTTTGTAAGATACTGTTAATTTTAAGATTAAAATTAAAGTTTTAATCTAATGTATTCAGTCTGAAAAAATATTTGTCCAGTGCCTCTTATATGTCTGGGAAATTTGTTATAACAATTCTGGGTTTTAAAAATGCCAGAATTTTTTCTCATTATTTACTCCAGGGCAATAAAAAAACAAAAAATTGTGCTAAGTGGACTATTTAGAATAAGTACTTCATATACAACCTAAGATTTCAGGTGCTGTTATGTGTAACCTAAGCATTTAATGCCAGGCTGTCAGCCCAACCTGTGTTAAATATAACGGTGTTGTGTCTCACTGTAGCCGTCTGCTTCGGGACTCATTCCAAAATTAACTTACCAGCTTACTCAGGTCATTCCACTGAGGAAAATGGGATCACAGTGATACATTAACCATAACATCAGTGTGAACAAGACTTTGAATAATGCATCTCAGAGTGACACTCTAGGTAACTGGATTGGAGTAAGCTAGACAAGGTCATTTGCAAAGTATTGTGGCATTATTTTAGTCGAAATTTTTAGTGAAAGAATTATAGAGTCACTCATAGCTGTAAGAAAGAGTTTGAAAGATCACTTGCACACGTTGCCCAGTTTCCCCCAGTGGTAACATTTTACAGAACTATGGTACTGGGGTGTTGACACGGTACAGTCCTCCCATCTTACTCAGATTTCCCTGGTTGTGTTTGTACTCCTTTGCATATGTGTGTGCAAGTGTATGACGTTCTGTGTAATTGTATACCTGGGTCTGTTGGTGCATCCACCACAGTCAAGACACTGAACAGTTCCGTTGGCACCAGGATCCCTCCTATTGCCCTTTTATAATCACACCCTCCCTCCTCTCACCATCCCCAACCCCTGGTAACCACTACCTTGTCCTCTGTTTGTGAAATTTTGCCATTTCAAAAATGTTGTATAAATGGAACTTTACAGTATGTAACCTTTTGAGCCTAGCGTAACTCCCTGGTGAATCTTCCAAGTTGTGGCATGTATCAACAATTCGCTGCTTGTTAGTGTTGAGTAGGTATCCACAGTGTGGATGTACCACCCTTAAGCATTCATCTGGGCTGATTCCAGGTTTTGGCTCTTAAAATGATGCTGCCAGGAACATTCATGTACAGCTGTTTGTGTGAACATAAAGTTTTCATTTCTCTGGGATAAAGGTCCAAGACTGCAGTTGCTGGATCATACAGTAATTATGTACATGTTTAGTTTTTAAAGACTGACAAACTGTTTTCTAGAATATCTATCCTGTTTTATAGGCATACTCCAAGCAATGGATGGCAGATTTCTTCTTTACCAGCTTATTCTGAAGTCAAATTTGTGACAGTTTTCTTTACCTGAACCAAATAAGTTTGCTAAAGATGCCCATGTTAAGTAGATTTAGAAAAGAAAACTGTATCAGGGCATATCAGAAGCTCTTCTCTCCCACCTCCACCCCCTCAAAAAAAAAATCATTCTCTCAACTCTTACTAGACTAGCTTTACACAGTGGGTCAGTTTGAGAGATTTGACCCCTTCAGTCTCTAGATAGCTAACAAAAAGGACTCAGCCCTCCTTTTGTAGATGTTGGGCCCGATCTATATCAATATCAAGATACTGGTCTAGACATAATTTGTTTCTTTCTCCCTTGTTTTGACAATCTTGTTGTCTTCTAGAAAAAAAAAAAAATGTTTTTTTAAAGGACTTTTGGATACCCTAGACCAGCCTCTTCATTTGGCAGTGGCCAGAAATGAAGGCACTGGATTAGGAGTTAGAAGAACTGTGTTTGAATGGTTCCTCTAATTAGCTGTGCCACTGTAAATACATCAGTTACCTTCTCTAAGTTTGCTCAGCTGGGTGAAATGCTCTCCAACTCTAGCGCTTATCAGAATCACCTGGAGGACCTACAAGATACCAGTTGCTGGGCCCCGCCCCTGGAGTTTCTGGTTGAGCAGGTCTAGAATGGAGTGTGAGGATTTGAGTGACTTAGGAGCTCCCAGGGGATGCCATTAAGTCTGGTCCAATGGAATAGAGCTTACTTTATTTTGTATTTGCCCTAGTGTCTGGCTCTCAACATATGTTTGAACGAACAAAGGAATTATAATGCATGGCATATTTGCCCATTTACAAGATGATTTATGTCAGGTAATAATAAATGCTGTTTAAATGAATGAATGGAAGTGAAAAAAGAGAGAATCTTCATTCTTAACAGCCTTTGACAAAGACCTCGGGGACAATATTATTAGTAAACACTGGGTAGTAGTTCAATTGTTTGCATGTGTACCTAGTTGTCTCTATAATATCTTCATCATTAGGTTAAAAATTTAAGTTTCTTGAAAGAAACAAATGACTCTGGTTATTTGGTTACATTTATTGCTTTTTATAGTTTCTCAGAATTCCTAGTATTAAGGACTGTTGAATACATACTATTGACTGCCTGAATTGACTAAATTAACGTTAGATTTGCCTGTATTAAAAAAAAAAAAAAGTCTGGTCCAGAGATGACACCTTGAGGACCCAGGCCAGATTATGCTAAAGTCCTCTAGGCCCAGCAGTTAGTAACGTCCCCTCACCTATCCACCCCCCACGCCCCCCAAAAACCCCTCAAGTTTGCTTTCTGATTGAATAAGTTATGCATTTATCCTTTTTATTAAAGTGACCTAGATATATAGCAGAATATAATACAGTCATTAAAAATGTCAGAGAAGGATATTCACTGTCATGGGAAGATTACCACAATATATCATTAAGTTAAAAAGAAGCTACATATTACAAAACAGCATATGCAGAAATGTCCAGTTATACATAGAAAGTAAATCTAAAAAGATACATCCAAAACGCTTAATAGTAGTTACTCTGAATCATGAAGTTGCAAAAATTTTATTTTCCTCTTTCTGTGCGTTTCTGTGTTTTCTAATTTCGTCTGTACCTAATCTATTTATAGATCAGTTATGAAAACAGAAAATTACAATGAGCAATACAAGTCTTGATATCTCTAAGTTTTAATCATTACAGTTAAGAACTTGTTAAATACCAACCAACACAAATAAGACTCTTCAGGTATGAGATAAAATTGTCCAGGAGGGTTTACAGAGGCAGCCACGACCTTCCTTAGCCCTTTCCCTAAAAAGTGTGGGAGCTCACTTTGTGCCGTTCTCCTTACTTGACAGAATTCTGCACTCATGGGCCTGAATAGTCCCGGCCCCAGGGACACTCGTTACAGCATCTCATCGCTGCCTGCGTAGTGTTTCCACAGAGCTTTTCCACTGTTAAGTAGTGGGATCCACAGCCACAGCCTCCCAAGCTAGTCCCCCTCCCTCCTTGACAGCGGGTTGGAAAGTGTTTTACATGGATGAGGCTAGTCTCTCCTTTGGTTGCGTCTCTGTTAGAAAAATTAATATTTACAGCTAAAATAGGAATTTTAAAATATCACTGAGATAAGCCTATTTAGATGCCAGAAACCAGCTATCTGCTATGGAAAGCTCTTTTGACCCCCACGTGGGTTCGTGTCCCCTCCTGGAGTTTCTAACTGTACTGCTGTCCCAAGTACAGTGTCTTCTTCAACACCCATGCTTCTCAACATGACGATAGATCAGAATGAGCATGGCTGCCTTGAAATATTATTTGTTGAAATGGTTTTGCTACTACAAATGTCAGTGAATTGATACTGTAGGAAAACACTCCATTTCTGGGCTCTAGTGACTCCGTTTCTGAATAAACTTGTTTGATCAGAGGCATGTTGCCGATAGGGCAGTGCAGTGGTGATTTTCATAACACCACTCCTGTCCAGAGCTGCAACGGAACCACTGCCTTTCTGCCAAGTTCCCTCGTGTACGTTCCCATAGGAATGAGAAATTAAAAGGACTTCCTGATTTATGAGGGACAGTGTGTTTATTGTGGTGGTACTGTTTAACGTTATACATTTTAACACCCACCCATATTGGCATCATAGAATTTCCTCTAACAAATATGTTTTGTGCTTGAGAAAATATATTTTTATGTAACACCTAAAGACTGTTGCCATATAACGTTTGCCCCATGGGCTTGCTATCATTAGCGAGGTTGCTGGGTTTGCCTTCTATAACCAGGAGCTTCGGCAACTGCATCAGAAGGGCTTGTTCACCACAATGCTGTTGTAATAACGCTATCCAACACCAGCAATGCTTCCACAACCCCCTTACTCCGAAAGAGGTGCTGAGAAGCTTACATCCAGAACTTTCTTGCTTTGTTGAAGAACAGGCTCAGGACCCAGGAATTGCTGCTTTTGTCCATGTGTCCAGCCCCATCTGGAGAGGAAGAGGCATGAGTCGTCTTTACCCCACTCCCATCTATGTCTTATGGTACTTCACACGCTGCCCTCTGCTAGAAAACACAGCTGTGCTTTGCTTCACTGGCTCCCGGTAGATGAAAATCACAAGCTTTTGACTGACCTGTAAATTATCCTAGTGCATCCGTGGCCTAAATAAAATACAAGGTAAGGGTTTAAATCCCTTTAAAGACACTGATCCTATTTGCTTTTTTCCCACTTTCTAAAGGCTTTTACAGAATTTGAGCTGGAAGGCCGCGCTGATGTTTCCTTGGTCTAGTATTTCTGTCCACATATAAGTGTGTGGAGAGGGTCCACACACTCGCTGTCATTTTAGTGGGATAAGATCCTCTTCCTCATTGTATTGCTTCTCACATCTTTGGTCCTTTGTTCCATCCTTCCTGTCTGATAGTAGTTCATTTAGCAAAGCCAGCATCTTTTAGTGGGAACAAAGTATATCCCACTCAGTGCCATGCCAGGTTTTATCGTCTCTCCTTGCCAACACACTATTTGTAATTAGAGTAATAACTGCCTTGTTCAGGCTACTGCTTCAGAAATCGCACTTCCTTTCATAACGCAAGAATGATCCTTGGGCTTCCCTGGTGGCGCAGTGGCTGAGTCCGCCTGCCGATGCAGGGGACACGGGTTCGTGCCCCGGTCCGGGAAGATCCCACATGCCGCGGAGGGCTGGGCCCGTGAGCCATGGCCGCTGAGCCTGCGTGTCCGGAGCCTGTGCTCCGCAAGGGGAGAGGCCACAGCAGTGAGAGGCCCGCGTATCGCAAAAAAAAAAAAAAAAAAAAAAAAAAAGAATGAGCCTTTTTCTGCCAGCAGGCATTAGGCGTCCGTCTTAGACTTATTCCAACCTATTAGAATCATCTCATGACTTGACTTTCTCCCCCACTCGCATGTTAGTGCCACGAGGGAATGCGTTCTCACTGTGGTCTGTGACTGGACAGTCACAGACACATAGATGGTACTTAATCATCGAATGAATCGGATGAATGAAGACAGCCTGCCAGCCCAGAGAGAGGACAATCTTATACTATTCATTCAGCACAAAGAGTGGAGTCCAGGTGTCATGAGCACGGGCCTGATTGATGCTGAATTAGTGAGTTAGTAATTGGTTTGTACCCCGTTGTGATTTAAGACTCGAAATAAATAATATGCCTGAAAAGGTCATTTTCTTTTATTATTTTTATATTTACATTTATATTGTATATTTTATTTTGTAAATGAAGTTTGAGCCTAGAAACTGGACTTTGTAATATAAAGTATAAACTTTTTTTCCATGCCATAACATTTATTCCAGACATAACTTTGAACAGGAGCCGTACCTAGACAAAAATATATTTTTAAGGAACAGTTTTAAATATTTATTTTTTTAAGTCTACAGCACCCTTTAAAAGGAACATTTGTGTATGGCTTTGCTACTTATTCTAAAGAGACTTTTCTAAAGCTCACAATTATTATGAAACTCACAGTTTCCAGTATTTTATAGTTTTATCTGTCTTGTTTAGTGCACCTCAAAGCATTTATGTAGGATTTTTTTAATGTTAATTTTATCTTGTGCAGTCTGCCTTGACAGCATGTCTTTTTATTGATTGAAATTCCAGCTCTATGTTGAGAAATAGAATTTCATAGTATAATTTTGTTAACTAAGATAACAAGAACATTCAAAAGTGTTTAACATATTTACGCAATTGTACAGAAGCATTATAAACTGAACATTTGGTCAGCTATTACAGCAGCCTGGCCCTGTTTATGGTAGTTTAAGAAGATTGTTTTTAGATGGTGACTCAAAGCAGTGACATTATTTTTAGACATTTTCACTCTCTCTCCCCTTTTCCCTTCCCAAGTGTCCAAATTCAGGAGGAGAGAGAGAACAGGGAGAGTCAAATGTTACAGCCAACTCCAAAGAGTCCTGTCTTCCCTAGTTTCTAATAATTATTTATACTTTTGTAACTATATATTCCAGGAATGTAACAACAGAGCCTGAAGCTGTAGCTGTACTCATAGACTCTGCAAAGCTTTAAAACTTTTTACTTTGGGGAATAAAACTAAAAAGATGAAATACAGAGATTTTTCTCAGTGTAGTAGAACAAAATAAAATTATCCTGTCTTAAAATAAATGGCAGTTAGGGAAAGCAATTTTTCCTGTCATGGATAAAAGCTAGGGAACACAAAATCAACATTTGAAATATGTTAACTCACAGTGTTTTAAATAAAAAGAAGCTAAAATGCATTGTACAGTACCTGTTCCCAAGGATGATTGCAGTTTCTTGTTATTAAGTCCTGCAAAACACATAGTGTCCTTGGCAGGCGGCACTATAAAAAAGAACAATGAAAAGAAAAAAGACATATTAGGTCAAATTAAATTTTTTTTCTTTTTTGATGGGGACTCCATTTTGCATTATTTGTTTTAATGAGCTCGGCCTCGTGTAGTTTTCTCCATCTTGTGTCCATATTCACAGGCATGCAAAAGAAAATAAATCTTTCATATTTGAGACAATAATGAGGGTTAAAAGTCCCCCAACCTGTGCAGTTTTATCTCGATCATCTATCTGTAAACTTACCAGGGGAAAAAGCATGGATTAGAAATCAAAATTTCTTCCTAAACCCATCATTGCCACTTACTAGCTTTGTATCCTGAGCCAAGTCACTTAGTTTGTCTGAGCTTCTGTTTCTTCATTTGTAAAACAAAGTTTCAAATGCCTGCTTTACCTAAATCACCAGACTGTGCTGAGGATGAAAGGAGTTAAAATAGGAAAGTGTTTTACAGGATTCAGGTAGGTCCTGTTATAATTCCCATTTTGCAGACAAGGAAAGGCTGGGAGAGGTTAACAAGCTTGTCGAAGGTCACAGAGAGATCTAATTCCAAATGTCAGCATTTTTCAGCACTGGCAGCGTTAACACTTTGAGGCCGATAGTTCTTTCTTATGGGGAGCTGTCCTGCACAAAATTGGATGTTTAGCAGCATCCCTACCTCTCTACCCACTAGATGCCATTAGCATCCCCCCAAGCTGTGCCAACCAAAAATATCTCCAGGGACTCCCCTGGCGATCCAGTGGTTGGGACTCCGTGCTTCCACTTCAGGAGGCTTGGGTTCGATCCCTGGTCTGGGAACTAAGATCCCACATGCTGTGACAAAAAAAAAAAAAAAAAAAAAAAATCTCCAGACACGACCAAATGACCCCTGGTGGGCGAAATTGTCCCAAGTAGAGACCCACTGGTCTGGATGGTTCCAGAGCCAAAGTTCTTAACCATGTTTATGAGGACATTTATCATCATCAGTTATTCTAAGTAGTTCCTGGCTGGAATACTCCATGACACAGCAGTTTTCAGAATTAAAAAAGAGATAACTGGGTTTTATCCATCGTCTCTGTGTCTCTGAGTATCAGCCCTGGTATTGGCATCTTGGGAATCTCCCTGTAAACTGTCCGTGAAGAAGCAGAATGTCCCCACAGGGATACTAATCGCCGTGAACCAGAAGTCAGACTCAGTGACCCCCTAAGTCCCTTCCCTGGGATTCTATGATCATTCCCTAAAGGGCCCAGCTGGCCTGTCTTCAACAGCCCCTTCTCATCAGAATATTCATGGGCTCCTAACGTCTATCATCTGAGAGGCCAGGGAGGGAAACCCAAGTATTTTCCTAAGCATTATCTCATTGACTCTTCACAGTAAGCCCTTGAGGTTCGCATCAATTGTCCATAGGAAGCGGTGAGCTCACATCCTTCTGCTCTCCCATCTTGTCCCCTCCTCATTCCATGTTTATATTTGTTTAGGAATCTTAACCTCTCTTCCGTGCCTGCTCCTTCAACTCTGTTCTCACTGCAGAACTTGATGTAAAAACTCAGCGGGAAGTTGATACGGAAACTCAGCAGGGGCCTTTCTCACCAGCACCGTATGAAGGGTAACATCCTTCTGAATTACTCAACATAAAGCAGATGGCTTTTGCCCTGCACGACTCTTCACTTTTCCTATCCCCTTAACAGGGATCATTAAATACGTACCTCCTTCAACTGCGTTTGGGGACTTAAGTACCAAATGTCCAAGAGTAGAATGTTTTGCTTCTGTTGCTCCCTCTTTCCCCCCGAAAAAGGCCTGGGACGAGCCTTCTAACTGCCCCGTGTTTCTCCATCTTTATCTCTAACCTCCATTCCACTCTCTTCCTGATGCTGGTACCTTCCCAATTTATTATCACCCCAATCCCTGAGCTAGAATTTTCTAAGTGTTTATGATTGACTTTATTATGTTTGTTTCTCCTTTAGCTAAAACCCTTGAGAAATTCGATGCATTTGATCTGGACCTTATTAAATAGTCTGAAAATATTTTGTACCTAAGCCTGTATGAATTAAAATGTTTTAAAACAACCGAGTTTTAAGATAAATTGCTGCTGGCAAGCCCAATAAATATGATGCAATTAAAAGCACTGGCATGACCCGAAGAGAGACTGGTTTAATTACCAATGGTAATGAGAAACTGGAATTGCCCAGGAGTCTTCGGGATTTGGAATAATGCTCATGGAAGATCCAAAGCAGCCGTTTGAACCAATGGGAAAGAGAACTGGATTACTTCACGGCAATACAACTTTAGTGTCAATTTAAACTTTTTTTTCCCCTTTAAAATGCATGTGAATTATTTTCACTACTGTATGGTTCATTAAAAAAGGACTAATTTGCTCCTGCTGTGAAATGGCAATGTCTGGCCCGACTAAGAGTCATTTTTCTTTGCAGACCTGTGAGCATCCTTACCAAGTAGACTTACCTGATTCAGGTTTGATGTGTACTCAGCCATTTCATCACATAATATAAGGAAAACACTGTGGGTTTTTCTTCCTTCTCCAGGTGGCCTTTTTGAAGATGTAACTGCGGGAGCCGACACATTCCTCTCCACAGCACGGGGTGCACCGGCAGCCAGCCGTCGGCCCAGTGGGCAACAATTACAGAGACAGGAACCCAGCTACAGAATGAGAACAGGGCATTGCAGTTTTGAGTTTACTTGCCTGCATATAGTCTCTAAGAGAAGAGTTAACTTGAAATCATTGAAAAACCAAGGCTGTGAAGAAAGTCATAGTAGCAGGTTGAGAGATAAGTATAGAATTTATGTCTCTATTTCCCACCGAGAAGAGTATTCAAATATGTGCTGTGTCAGCACCACCTGGAGAGAGAGAGCTGGTGGAGACCCATCTGTCCCTGTGCGGAATGCAGCAAGGGGCTTCATTGGTGGAATTGAATGTTAGCTGCTGCAAATCTTAGGACATAAACTTTCAGAGAACTTCGCAGGCTCGTATAAAAACACTTTTTTAAAAGAAAATATGGAATTTTGTATACCTTATTCAGAGGAGATGCTCAGTAAATAAATGTTTGTTGAATGCATGATTATCAAATTAAAGGGTTTCCCATTTATGCAAACGTGTATGTGCTCCTTTTGTTCTTTATTTCCTTTACCAAATACTGCTTCAGATCAATAGATATACCTCACTGGCATCCTGTTACAGAGTAGTCTGAGCCCTTGGGTGCCAGAGCAGGTGGCCTGGAAACCACTGAATGAGAATGACAGAGCCGGGGGGGGTCCTTCAAGGCATAGGCCCCGCTCCTCATTTTACAGAGAAGGTTTCAGACTTGTTGGTAATCACACAGTAGGAGCAGCTCTGGGGCTGGAGCCAAACAGATCCTCCCAGCCCACTCCTCAAGGGAGGACAGTCTCTGGATTTGCAGCTATATCTGCTTCTCATCAAGCCTGTTTGTTACCAAACTCAGGTTCGGCTGCTCGCCACTTGAAAGCCAGTACTCCAGAGACGAGTGTTGGTTGGAACGGAAAGGCTGCTTTATTCAGGAGGCCAGCAACCTGGGGAGATGGAGGACTTGTGGCCAAAAACAAACTCCAAAGATTCTGCTCAACCACGAAAGTTTTTAAAGGGAGAATCATTTGGGGAGGGGGTCAGAGTCTTCATTTTCTTCTAGAGTGTGCAGACTTTCTTCCGATTGGCTGTTGGTGCGGTAACAGGGTGGTGCTCCAAGAATCTTGTGCTCAACCTGAAGTTACCATCCTCCACTTGGAAGGGGGGGGGTCTTAGTTCCTGCAGAAGATATTGTTATGTATATCCCTTGAGAAGGAACCAGCACCCTGATTTAATCACTGCACTATTTTTTTTTTTTTTTTTTTTTTTTGCGGTACGCGGGCCTCTCACTGTTGTGGCCTCTCCCCTTGCGGAGCACAGGCTCCGGACGCACAGGCTCAGCGGCCATGGCTCACGGGCCCAGCCGCTCCGCGGCATGTGGGATCTTCCCGGACCGGGACACGAACCCGTGTCCCCTGCATCGGCAGGCGGACTCTCAACCACTGCGCCACCAGGGAAGCCCCTGCACTATTGTTTCTTGACTCATCCTTAGTTTCTGCATTCCATCTCTTCTTGGATTAGCAACTGTTTGAATCTGCCCTTTGGAACTCAGGGAAGGTCTAGGAGGCTGAATGAAGCCTATTTCCTACAAACAAGAAATGGGGGACATGGAAAGGAATTGTACCCAGGAGGGTGCTCCTTTGTTTCATATTGGCATTAATCCTACCCTACAGACCACCCAATACCTCTTTACTCAAAACGTTTTCTGTCCCCTAATTTCCTAACACCCTTAACATGGGGGTCACTGGCGTTGTGATTTAGTGAACCTTTCATGATTTCTTCTTCCGTGTAGGTTTAACCGAAACACAGGTCCTCCCAGCAGAGCAGTGGTGTAATTCTCCTAATTCTGTGGCTGGTGAACGGACATAGGAAGAAAACCCCTCTGTCTGATCCTACAGGGTCATTTTATTAAGCACAGTTTGAAACATTATAGTTCTGAGTAGTATGTCCAAGGCTCACAGCCATAAAGGAGAGTTGGTTTGACATCACTGAAGCTACTAAACTCCCAAACACCTTGCTGACTTTTGGTGCTTTAGATTTCTGTCTGTCAGTATAGAACAGGGTTTTCAACCTCGGCACTATTTACATTTGGGGCCGACAAGGCTTTGTTTTGGAGACTGTCCTGTGCTGTGGGGAGGAAAAACCTTTCTTCCTAAACCCTCCTAGGTTCAGTGGCTGGGGCTTGCAAATCAAGCTGACAAAAGACAGATTAATGACAGAAAAATAAAACCAGCTTAATTACATACATCTGCAGAGAAGTTTCACAAAGACATGAGACTTTAGGAAGTGGCCAGATGATCGAAATTTATATACCGTCTTAGAATAAACAAAGAAAACAGAGTTTGCGGCTTCTGGGCAGGGGGAGGCAGGTTCTAGGAAGGTGAGGGGAGGAAATATGTGGTAAATAAGGGTTGTCTTGTTTTGTTGGTAATAGTTTCTCCGATAATAAGAGTTGTCTCCAGGTGTAGATCTTTTCCTGATACGGAGACATCTTTACAGATGGGAATTTCCTTTACAAATGTAAATTTCCTTTACAAATGGGGAAATTTAGACTTCATTTTTAGGCAGTTAAGGGGAGGTTAAAAAACTTTTCTTGCCTCTGCTCGTTCTCAGTGATCTTTAGCTCAAAATAATCCTTATGCCAAAGTGGCATATTTTGGGGTGACATATTCTGGTACCCTTCAGTATGTTGAAGAATGTTGAGCAGCATCCCTGGCCTCTATCCACCAGATGCCAGTTGCTCGCTCCCCAAGTTGTGACAACCAAAAATGTCTGCAGACATTGCCCTGGTGGCTGAAACTGACCGCAGTTGAGAACCACTGCTATTAAGGACGTGTCCTGAGAACAACATTTGGTGGTTGCCTAGAGTGGTGTATCGACAATGACACAGTCATTAACAAAATCTGAGTCTTTTTCTGGCACGTGGCCTGGCTTTAGTATAATCTTGTTTTCGCAAATGGACACTGCTGATGAATACCATTGTGTGACTATTTCTTAAGGGTTCAGTTTGTTTTGATCTAATTGTTGGAGATGGGAATAAATTAGATGAAGCAGAGTTCAACCTGTACCTAAAAGAGAATTTCCTTCTGAGATAGTTTTTCTCCCTCTGGAAAAGAAACGTGTACCATACTAATGTTTGTTTAGTTTAGATGGTAGAGGTGCTCGTGATTCAAAAGATAACTCTACCACTCAACAAAACCCAACTAGAAAGGTATTCTGATTTACTAACCTTGTCTAAGTAAAATCAGGTCAAGTCAACTATAGTGACACCCCTTCACCTCTGTCTGGGGTCTGAATGGGAACCAAGCCAATGAGAGGTGAGCCCACCCCCCTCCTTTCTGTTGGCAGAGGGGGGCAGTGCAAGGTGGAGTGGCTGTGAGGGACCCTGAAGGAGGGGTGGGAGCCAAAGAAGGGGACACACACACACACAAACGCATGGCAGATTTCTGTCCACACACTTTAGTTACCATGGGTGAAGCTGCATCTGTCATGCCACCTGAAATCTTGTCATGGTGAAGTTCTCAAGCTCAGTTGGTCTCCACTGGTTCTCCCAGGGCTAGGAGGGGAGGGCCAGCACAGCTCAGCTAGTGCCCAGAGTGAGCTGAATGTAAACATCAAGTCACTGGGTAGGTCTGAGAATAACATGTCTAAACCTGGGAGAGTTTATTTCTTTGGGGCCACAGTGGGTGGGAAAAGAAGGGAAATGGGAGGCTTTCTATGCTACTTCCTCTTTGGACAGAGAACATTGCTTCTGTGTGTGTGTGTGTGTGTGTGTGTGTGTGTGTGAATTTAGTAAACCACGTTAGGAGGGCTAGAGAAAATGGAAACAGGCTGTACAACCTTAATGTTGTCCTTGAAAATCATTCCATGATAGCCTCCTGTGTCTTGTCAATACAATTCCAGAATCTATTCCATAGCATTCCTAGATAACAGTACTGAGAATTTTGAACAGTAAGAGGTTCCCAAGGGCCAGAAGCATAGTAAAATATCAATTTCCAGTCCATTTTTTTTATATCTAAAAACTTAAATCACTTAAGGAAGTTGTGAACAAATAAGATCAATGAACATTTCTCACCCCTCGTCCTGCTAGGGTTACATGATAACACACTGCAGTGACTGACCAGCAGTGCGCCCTGAGAGGAATTCGGGATGGAAAACCAGAGGAGGCACTCTGTGCTCAAACAAGCAGGCTCCTTAGATAGTTAGATGCATATCTCAGGAGGAATTTTATGAACCCAGAGTGTTGCATCTTTCCATACATAAGAAGGCACTAAAATCATGAACTTGACACATCTGTTCTTTGCAATTAACAGTAATCTTTTACCGAGGTGTGTGCTAGACTGCATGTATGACCTCACCAAAAGTCATATGTAAATGGGCCACTCCCCTACTTCCTTGGAGCAGTTTTCTCAGAGCTAATTGATTGGCTATCTCCTGGGCTATAGTCCTCAATAAGACCCTGAGTAAAACTTAAACTCACAACCCTTATGTTGTGTGCTTTTTCTTTAAGTTGACAAAGCAGTTATCTGTTAAATCACAAATCACTTAACTAAGTGGTTTTGTGAACCTACTATCACCTAGTATAATTACAGTACGTGGATCCTGTCGAACATTTCTACTGGCCACGCATTTTGGCAAACCAATCTCTGAGGTTTCTTCATTTAACATGTATTTATCGAATGCCTTCTACATGCCAGGCACAGTTATGGGTACAACAGATAGAATCAATAAAACAAAGTCCCTACCCTCACAGAGCTTGCATTTTCATGGGGGAGCTGACCAAAAAAGTACTATATGTTATTGTAAATGCTGTATTATACAATAGTATAATTTCTAAAAATAATAAATACAATAAGAAAAAACTGGGTAAAGGGAGAGTGAAGGGAGGTCCAACTTGAGCCTGAAGTGTACAAAATATTTCAACTCCATGAAAAGTGACTGTGGAGACACATTATGAAATGCCAACAGATGGAGTAGAAACCACACACTTACATCATTTTGCCGAAAGTACCTTGACTAAACAAGATACACCAGTGTTAGCAAAGCTTGTTTGATTTCATTGATTACAGGAAAGCTGACCAGAACTCAGATGTAATTGGCTTTGTAGTAACCACTTTGGTAATTAAACCCATCATTAGCCCGTGTAGTAAAAAGTGCTGACAAGGTTAAATGGTTTTGCATAGAAAAAGCCAGCCTAGTTGTTGACCTGTAACATTTGTTTTTGTTCTTAGCATATAACAAAGATTAATTGGGACTCATGTTTCATTGTAATTCAGGATGTGGGGATGACAGGTACATCTTATTCTGTAGTTAGAAAAGCATTAACATTTATCTTACACATCAGAGGGGTGCTTCCCACTAACTGCTTAGCTAAGCGTTCTACACATTCTTAAATAATCTTTATACTCAGTGGCATTCAGTGTGACTTAATAATAACGATTTCTCTTTGTTTGCCTCTTGAGATGCTTCCAGCTTTTATCTATTGAATCGAGCTCATCATTCCTTAATCTGGGAGAAAAAGTTGGGGGGACTTACATGGAAATAAATTCTTTTAAGAGGTAAATTCTCTAGTTTTAAGAAAAATGACAAGGGAAACATTTGGTCAAAACATTTTAAAACCCAACATAGGAGCACCTCAATACATAAGGCAAATACTAACAGCCATAAAAGGGGAAATCGACAGTAACACACTCATAGTAGGGGACTTTAACACCCCACTTTCACCAATGGACAGATCATCCAAAATGAAAATAAATAAGGAAACACAAGCTTTAAATGATACATTAAACAAGATGGACTTAATTGATATTTATAGGACATTCCATCCAAAAACAACAGAATACACATTTTTCTCAAGTGCTCATGGAACATTCTCCAGGATACATCATATCTTGGGTCACAAATCAAGCCTTGGTAAATTTAAGAAAATTGAAATTGTATCAAGTATCTTTTCCGACCACAATGCTATGAGACTAGACATCAATTACAGGAAGAGATCTGTAAAAAATACAAACACATGGAGGCTAAACAATACACTACTCAATAACGAAGTGATCACTGGAGAAATCAAAGAGGAAATAAAAAAATACCTAGAAACAAATGACAATGGAGACACGACAACCCAAAACCTATGGGATGCAGCAAAAGCAGTTCTAAAGGGGAAGTTTATAGCAATACAATCCCACCTTAAGAAACAGGAAACATCTCAAGTAAACAACCTGACCCTGCACCTAAAGCAATTAGAGAAAGAAAAACAAAAAACCCCCAAAGTTAGCAGAAGGAAAGAAATCATAAAGATCAGATCAGAAATAAATGAAAAAGAAATGAAGGAAACGATAGCAAAGATCAATAAAAGTAAAAGCTGGTTCTTTGAGAAGATAAACAAAATTGATAAACCATTAGCCAGACTCATCCAAAAAAAAAGGGAGAAGACTCAAATCAATAGAATTAGAAATGAAAAAGGAGAAGTAACAACTGACACTGCAGAAATACAAAAGATCATGAGAGATTACTACAAGAAACTCTATGCCAATAAAATGGACAACCTGGAAGAAATGGACAAATTCTTAGAAATGCACAACCTGCCAAGACTGAATCAGGAAGAAATAGAAAATAGGAATAGACCAATCACAAGCACTGAAATTGAAACTGTGGTTAAAAATCCTCCAACAAACAAAAGCCCAGGACCAGATGGCTTCACAGGTGAATTCTATCAAACATTTAGAGAAGAGCTAACACCCATCCTTCTCAAACTCTTCCAAACAATTTCAGAGGAAGGAACACTCCCAAACTCATTCTATGAGGCCACCATCACCTTGATACCAAAACCAGACAAGGATGTCACAAAGAAAGAAAACTACAGGCCAATATCACTGATGAACATAGATGCAAAAATCCTCAACAAAATACTAGCAAACAGAATCCAACAGCACAGTAAAAGGATCATACACCATGATCAAGTGGGGTTTATTCCAGGAATGCAAGGATTCTTCAATATACGCAAATCAATCAATGTGATATACCATATTAACAAGTTGAAGGAGAAAAACCATATGATCATCTCAATAGATGCAGAGAAAGCTTTCGACAAAATTCAACACCCATTTATGATAAAAACCCTGCAGAAAGTAGGCATAGAGGGAACTTTCCTCAACATAATAAAGGCCATATATGACAAACCCACAGCCAGCATCATGCTCAATGGTTTAAAACTGAAACCATTTCCACTAAGATCAGGAACAAGACAAGGCTGCCCACTCTCACCACTCTTATTCAACCTAGTTTTGGAAGTTTTAGCCACAGCAATCAGAGAAGAAAAGGAAATAAAAGGAATCCAAATTGGAAAAGAAGATGTAAAGCTGTCACTGTTTGCAAATGACATGATACTATACATAGAGAATCCTAAAGATGCTACCAGCAAACTACAGAGCTAATCAATGAATTTGGTAAAGTAGCAGGATACAAAATTAATGCACAGAAATCTCTGGCATTCCTGTGCACTAATGATGAAAAATCTGAAAATGAAATCAAGAAAACACTCCCATTTACCATTGCAACAAAAAGAATAAAATATCTAGGAATAAACCTACCTAAGGAGACAAAAGACCTGTATGCAGAAAATTATAAGACACTGATGAAAGAAATTAAAGATGATACAAATAGATGGAGAGATATACCATGCTCCTGGATTGGAAGAATCAATGTTGTCAAAATGACTCTACTACCCAAAGCAATCTACAGATTCAATGCAATCCCTATCAAACTACCATTGGCATTTTTCACAGAACTAGAACAAAAAATTTCAAAATTTGTTTGGAAACACAAAAGACCCCGAATAGCCAAAGCAATCTTGAGAACGAAAAACGGAGCTGGAGGAATCAGGCTCCCTGACTTCAGACTATACTACAAAGCTACAGTAGTCAAGACAGTGTGGTACTGGCAGAAAAACAGAAAGATAGATCAATTGAACAGGATAGAAAGCCCAGAGATAAACCCACGCACATATGGCCAACTTGTCTTTGATAAAGGAGGCAGGAATGTACAGTGGAGAAAGGACAGCCTCTTCAATAAGTGGTGCTGGGAAAACTGGACAGGGACATGTAAAAGTATGAGATTAGATCATTCCCTAACACCATACACAAAAATAAGCTCAAAATGGATTAAAGACCTAAATGTAAGGCTAGAAACTATCAAACTCTTAGAGGAAAACATAGGCAGAACACTCTATGACATAAATCACAGCAAGATCCTTTTGGACCCACCTCCTAGAGAAATGGAAATAAAAACAAAGATAAACAAATGGGACCTAATGAAACTTCAAAGCTTTTGCACAGCAAAGGAAACCCTAAACAAGACCAAAAGACAACCCTCAGAATGGGAGAAAATATTTGCAAATGAAGCAACTGACAAAGGATTAATCTCCAAAATTTATAAACAGCTCATGCAGCTCAATAGCAAAAAAACAAACAACCCAATCCAAAAATGGGCAGAAGACTTAAATAGGCATTTCTCCAAAGAAGATATACAGACTGCCAACAAACACATGAAAGAATGCTCAACATCATTAATCATTAGAGAAATGCAAATCAAAACTACAATGAGATATCATCTCACACCAGTCAGAATGGCCATCATCAAGAAATCTAGAAACAATAAATGCTGGAGAGGGTGTGGAGAAAAGGGAACACTCTTGCACTGCTGGTGGGAATGTGAATTGGTACAGCCACTATGGAGAACAGCATGGAGGTTCCTTAAAAAACTACAAATAGAACTACCATATGACCCAGCAATCCCACTACTAGGCATATACCCTGAGAAAACCATAATTCAAAAAGAGACATGTACCAAAATGTTCATTGCAGCTCTATTCACAATAGCCCGGAGCTGGAAACAACCTAAGTGTCCATCATCGGATGAATGGATAAAGAAGATGTGGCACATATATACAATGGAATATTACTCAGCCAATAAAAAGAAACGAAACTGAGCTATTTATAATGAGGTGGATAGACCTAGAGTCTGTCATACAGAGTGAAGTAAGTCAGAAAGAGAAAAACAAATACCGTATGCTAACACATATATATGGAATTTTTAAAAAAATGTCATGAAGAACCTAGGGGTAAAACGGGAATAAAGACACAGACCTACTTGAGAATGGACTTGAGGATATGGGGAGGGGGAAGGGTAAGCTGTGACAAAGCGAAAGAGAGGCATGGACATATATACACTACCAAACGTAAGGTAGATAGATAGTGGGAAGCAGCCGCAGAGCACAGGGAGATCAGCTCGGTGCTTTGTGACTGCCTGGAGGGGTGGGATGGGGAGGGTGGGAGGGAGGGAGATGCATGAGGGAAGGGATGTGGGAACAGATGTATATGTATGACTGATTCACTTTGTTATAAAGCAGAAACTAATAAAAAAATATGCTTCAAAAATCAAAAAAAAACATTTTAAAAAGCATCCAACCTATCCTAATATTCTTTTAAAAACATGAGTCCATTTTCATTGAGGAATAGACAAAACTAATTCATTCTCAATCCTGTTATAGATAAATTAAGAAACCCATTTTCAGGGGCCCACAATTATTCTAGGGTCCTTGGGCTACAAGGTACAATTAGCAGAGTGCAGGATTTGTGTCCCCTTTCTGCCTTGTAGTAGACCTATCTGTGACCTTCCACAGCCTTTCTTTAATATTTTTATTTGATCTCTTAACATTTCATGGATTAAAACTTTTTCCTCCTATTTTATTATTTGTTTTGAGGTAAAAAAATGAGAAGAATCTTTATGGCCAAAATTTGTTTATACACACTCCATCAGTATGTTGGTTGCAAATTTCGGTACATCTACCAAAAGACCTAAATCGGGAACAAGTAGGTAACCTAATTCAAAACGATTGCAGCAGTAAATTGCCTGTTTGGAGTTTCTGGCTGAACCTTTCCTAAACTCAAGAAAAATGGGACTTGTTACCCTTTGCCCAGAACCCTTCCAGGCTTGAGGAGGCCATTGGCAGGCTTTCTGCAGACTTAAGCTGGGAAAGGAGTTATAGAAGCAAAGCATTTTGTAAGTGCTCATAAAATAATGGAATCTCTGTTTCTTCATTGAGTCTTAGGAAACCAGTGCTTGGAAACAGGAAACAGATCTCTGACCTGTATCTCCCTTTACATTTCCCACCCCCTTCCCCATCCATCCTTAAGCAACACCATTTCTAGGAAAATGAACCAGAAGCACCTGCCTTGGTTACTCCTATACTCCCTCCCAGAATCAAGACTTAAGGGTCAGCTCGGTGCTCTGTGATGACCTAGATGGGCGGGATGGGGGGGGGGATGGGAGGAAGGGAGGTCCAAGAGGGAGGGGATATATGTGTACATATGGCTGCTTCACTTTGTTGTACAGCAGAAGCTAACATCACATTGTAAAGCAATGATACTCCAGTTTAAAAAAAAAAAAGACTTAAGGATTGGAAACTGGTGTGGCCTCTTCTCTTGAAACTTTGTCTTCATAGAATGGTGACAGTGTCAAAATTAGTCATCGTTCCCTAATAGTACATATTGGACTCAGAGAGTATACCACCCCCACAAATATTCTGAATAATAAACTCGACAAAGGGCACTATAGATTCTCTCAATTGTTCATATGATTACAAAGTTTAGTGCAAATGTCAAGAAAGAATTCTTGAAATAAGGTACCTAAAGTAACAAAGGGATTGAACTAAAATTCTGCATTTTAATTCAATTAAACCTGAGAAGGGATGTCAAGAAGAAAAGAAAAAGTGGCCAAGGTTCTTTCTCATCTAGCACGGCAGAAGATGCTGTTTTATGGTTGAAATTAAGAGAAAAATTAGTTGAAATATATTTTTAAATTTTTTAAAGAAATCATGAGCAAATTGGAAATATATGTGTTAGAAACCACTAGAGGAAACAAAGAGACTCGATCAATAAAACACATTTCCTATGTATCTTTCCAACCCTTTGATAATTGTTCAAGGCAATTTTAGAAAAGCCTGTTTCGATACTTGTATTTATTTGTGCCTCTGCTTTATTTCATCACAAATGAGTGATGAGAGCAAACCACTAGTGTGGACCGCAACGACTGTAGGAGTTCAGAGAGGTCCCTCCCAAAGAATATGGCTGGAGAAGATGTCCTTGTTTGGATGAGGCAGGACTTGATGTGGGCCTTAAATGATCATTAAATTTGTAAAGACAGGAAGATGGAGACACTGAGGAAGAAGAGCATTTCAGGATATTAAGAACATTTAGCTAGTTTGGAGGAGTTGAGATGGAAGAGTGAATAAGATAGAAAAAGTGTTCGGACTTCCCTGGTGGCGCAGTGGTTGAGAGTCCGCCTGCCGATGCAGGGGACATGGGTTCGTGCCCCGGTCTGGGAAGATCCCACATGCCGCGGAGTGGCTGGGCCCGTGAGCCATGGCCGCTGAGCCTGCGTGTCCGGAGCCTGTGCTCTGCAACGGGAGAGGCCACAACAGTGAGAGGCCCGCGTACCGCAAAAAAAAAAAAAAAAAAAAAAAAGATAGAAAAAGAGTTCTTGTTAGATGGTGGAAGTCACTGAATGCCATCATGAAACCATAGACTCTTCCTTCTGACTTCTCCGAATTGAGCACAACATGAATAAGAGACACATTTTTCTTTTGTGCCCCTGGGGGCCTTTTGAGCTCTGGGATTTAGCTGCAGTGGTTAAGAATGAAAGGCGCTAGAGTCAGACTGCTTGGGTTGAAATGTCACCTCTATAATCTTGAGCAAGTTACTAACCTCATCTTTATTTTTTGTTTTGTTTTGTTTTAAATTTTTATTAGACTATAGTTGATTTACAATGTTGTGTTACTTTTCTGCTGTACAGCAAAGTGAATCAGTTATACATATACATATATCCACTCTTTTTTAGATTCTTTTCCCATATAGGTCATTACAGAGTATTGAGTGGAGTTCCCTGTGCTATACAGTAGGTCCTTATTAGTTATCTGTTTTAGGTATAGTAGTGTGTGTATGTCAATCCCAATCTCCCAATTTATCCCTCCCTTCCCTTTCCCCCCTGGTAACCATGAGATTCTTTTCTGCATCTGTGTCTCTATTTCTGTTTTGTAAATAAGTTCATTTGTACTATTTTTTTAGATTCCACATATAAGCAGTATCACATGATATTTATCCTTCTCTGTCTGACTTACTTCACTCAGTATGACAATCTCTAGGTCCATCTATATTGCTGCAAATAGCATTACTTTGTTCTTTTTTATGGCTGAGTAATATTCCATTGTATATATGTACCACACCTTCTTCTTTTTTTTTTATAAATTTATTTATTTTTGGCTGCGTTGGGTCTTCATTGCTGCTCTCAGGGCTTTCTCTAGTTGCGGTGAGTGGGGGCTACTCTTCCTTGCGGTGCACGGGCTTCTCATTGTACCACATCTTCTTTATCCATTCCTCTGTCAATGGACACTTAGGTTGCTTCCATGTCTTGGCTATTGTAAATAATGCTGCAATGAACATTGGGATGCATGTATCTTTTCAAATTATGGTTTCCTCTGGGTATATGCCCAGGAGTGGGATTGCTGGATCATATGGTAGCTCTATTTTTAGGTTTTTAAGGAACCTCCATACTGTTCTCCATAGTGGCTCTACCAATTTACGTTCCCCCCAACAGTGTAGGAGGGGTCCCTTTTCTTCACACCCTCTCCAAAATTTATTGTTTGTAGACTTTTTGTTGATGGCCATTCTGACTGGTGTGAAGTGATACCTCATTGTAGTTTTGATTTGCATTTCTCTAATAATTAGTGATGTTGAGCATCTTTTCATGTGCCTTTTGGCCATCTGTAACCTCATCTTTAAATTGGGGTAAAAAAAATTAGCATCTATGTCATAGGGATTTTTGAGTGTTACATGGGTGGTTAACATACTCATAGTGTTTAGAAGAGTGCCTGGCACACCGTGCACCATACATTTTAGCTATAGCTATTATTCTGTTAGCTATCTTTGCCACTCCTCCTTCCCATTGCCTATGAAGTTTAGTTTCTGAGAGTTTACGCAGGAGAAGGACATGATGAAGGTGGTACATTAGGAAACTTAATCTGGTAACAGAGCACCTAGTAGATTGAGAAGAAAAGGAAGCTCTATTGTTACAAACCAAGAAGAGGCTTTCCAATGCCAAAAAAACTGTCACAGAGAGTCTGGACGGAAGAACGTCCTCAGTGCTTTTCCTGTTCAGTGCTGACTTATGTTTGAAGGCCATTAAAAGTACAGTAGGACACATACTTTTCCATCTGCAGTCAGCTCTGACCTACCACGGTGCAGGATAACCCATTCTCAGCACTTTCACATAGACCTTTTACAATGAGTTCTTTTTCAGTATTCTTTTGTGAGCAGAAAAGCTTTTGCAAAACTCTTTAAGAGAGGAAAGGAAGCCAGCCCAGAAGTTTCTGACCAGTTCAATTTACCTTTTATATAATTTCCAAAAGTAACATGAGTTCTTTTTCGTTGTTCAGTACCACTGGTTCTCAGGAGAACAAGGTGGAGTCTTCATGGTGAACAAGGCTTATTCCCTTATATTCTTAATTTTCTTGTGTATTTTTCTCCCTCCCTTATGTTCAAGCATCAGGCTCTGGGGTCACAGCAGTGTAAAATATGAGTACTCAACCAGAAATACCACAGATGGGAAAGAAGTTGTTGAATATGTTACTAAATTTCAGATAAGTGATCACTTTTCTTCTTAGAGAATAATTCAGCATATTCTTGAAATGAATTAGGACCTAATATTTGAGTAACGTATGTTTATGTAGACTACTGTAGTCAACTTCAGCATAGGGAAGTAGACAGATTGGGTCAGACGAGCAAGAATAAACTGTAGTTCTCTGGTTCTTATCTTCACCTGCTATTGAAAGTCCTGCAGCTCCCTGCAAAATTTTCTATATCTAGGTGGTGATGATATAAATCATCTATCAGCCATCACCTACCCCATGGCATCTGCCATTTTCTTCTTCTTTTATCCAGCATCATTTGGTGCTGGTGATCTCCACTGCTAAGGTGTCCATGGTGGGGCTGTTGTCTGTGGGCATGGTGTCTCTTATTCCTGGATGGCCCCATTGGAGCAAAAGTGTGCAGTTGTCTCTGAAGGTTGGTTAAGCCAATGGCCCTCTGTGTAGGGTGAAGAAGTAGGAGAATGTTGAGTGACTTCATTTTGTGTTACACTTTGTGACAGAAATCCCAAAACAGTGTTTCCCTGCACCCCATTGTCTATAGTTTGTTTTTAGTAAAAATTGCTTATCAATTTTTAAAATTCGAAGTCCCCATCCCATAGCTGGACGTAAAGACAAATTTTGAGTACGACACACTAAAATGCCACTTTTGAACCTAGCCCATGTGCAGAATTCTCTCTTCTTTTGAAATGATTTTCTCCCAGGAAGTTTCTTGGACCCAGATATCACCACTGTTTGGATGAAGATGGGACTCCAATACATTTATACATTTTTGACTATTCTACCTTTACAGAAGTGTTATAACTTAAGCATTAACCAATTTTTTTCTTGTGTTTTAATTTTCAAGCAGTTGTGTAGAATTACTAAATTTGTGGCTATGGTTATGGTGAAAATTTATGGAATCCAGCTGATTTTTGCAATTACATTCTGTCCTAGAAAAGCTGTCTTCAAGAAAGATAAGCACTGTAAAATATCACTTATATGTGGAATATAAAAAAGTTAAACCTGTAAAAAACAGAGTAAAATGATGGTCACTAGGGGCTGAGAACTGGGATAATAAGATTGATGGTGTTTTAGAGTACAAACTTATAATGAGTAATAAATAAGCCATAGAAATCTAATGCACAGTATAATGAATATAGACAATAATATTGTACTATAATTGTGTAAGGTGATAAATATCACTACATTGGCAATATGAGAATATAAATGTATCGAAGTAACACATTGCACACCCTAACCATATATAATGTTACACGCATTTATTCATTAAAATTTTTTTAAAATTAAAAGAGTATGAAAAGAAAAAGAAAAGCTATCTTCTTTGTACCTTAGGTCATACAATTTTATTTTCAGAGAAAATTGCTATGACGCAAAACTTTCACGTAGAGCTTCCAACTGAACTTCAGAATCAATTTATAATGATTCTTGTGTTTTATTTTGTGTAATAAAGCTAAACAAATGTTAGAACTTTTTGAAGGCTAAAAGCTCCTTGAGGGCAGGCCCAGTGTTTATTGGTCTCCCTAACCCTGTGTTCAGCATGCTGCCTGGTACAGAGAAGGCATTCAATAAGTTGTTGCCTTCATTAATTACTCTACTGGGGACAATAATATTGGAAAACTAGAAAAGTTAGATCAATAGGGCAGGACCCTATGATTTGAGTCTATCCATTCTTACAAAATGTTTGTGCATCTCTGTTAAAAACTTCTATATCCTTCAAGGTTTATTTTCAATATCACTTTCTCTTAGAAACATTTGCCTTATCAGCTCAAAAATATTTCTATTTTGGAAATATATTTTTCGAAAGTAAAATGATTAAGTCTTTGATTCTATTGAAAATGCATTGAAGACATTAACCCATGGCTATGAAATGCAGATGAAAATTCAATCTTGATTGAATTATATCTTCTTACATGAATATAAGGACCAGGTTTGCAAATCCACTCTATGTCCTGACTCTTTCCTGACCTGGTTTGGAAACTTTGTGTAAAGTGGCACTTTATCTCTTATTAATTCCAAAGATGACAGACACAGGATTTCATTGTCTAGTTAGTGGAAGCTGTGTTCTCTGAGTAGCTGCCTTGCCCTTTTGAAGCTTTGATTTATTGGGGCAGAGCAAGCTCTGGCTTTGGTATGTGCTGAAAGGAATCTAGGGTAGGGAATAATTTATAGTTCTCTCTTTGCAGCTGGAAAAAAATAAAGGTTATTTTCATTATATTGCTATAGGAACTGTTTGAAAACAAAAGAAAGATACTGTGATAAGTAGAAACCCAAAGAATGACATTGAGCTACTGTTTCAGTTAACTTAAAAAAATTGTTAAAATCATATTTTGAAGCAGATTGGGCCTTCTAAACTCTTATCTTAATTTTACAGAAAACAATGTCTCTTCCAATTTGGCATGAGAGCTGTGCAGAGCAGCATTTCTGCAGCTCCCAGGCAGGTTACATTTGCCAAAACAAAGCGTGGGTGGAAGGTAACAGGAAAGAACTGACTGGTAGCACTTTCTATCTGGGAAAATGCTGCCAAAGAGGAATCCAAAACAGAAGTGCCAAGGAAAAAGTACTCAGCTATTCACAAAGATAAAAGGATAGCAAACATTAGACAGCACCAAATTTGTTTGGGCTTCCCAAGATTTCATTTTTCTCCTTTTTATACTCGATAAAGGCTGGGTTTGGCGAGATGCTTGCTATATGATCCTTCTATTAAAACATATTAGGGGACTTCCCTGGTGGTCCAGTGGTAAAGCATCCGCCTTCCAATGCAGGGAACGTGGGTTTGATCCCTGATCGGGAAACTAAGATCCCACATGCCGCAGGGCAATTAAGCCAAAGCACCACAACCACTGAGCTCACGCGCCTCAACTAGAGAGCCCACGTGCTGCAAACTACAGAGTTCACGAGCTCTGGAGCCCACACACCACTAGAGAGAGAAAACCCACATGCCACAACTAGAGAGGAGCCCATGCACCACAACGAAAGATCCCTCACGCCTCAACGAAGATCCCTCGTGCCACAACTAAGATCCCTCGTGCCACAACTAAAATAAATAAATAAATATTTTTTTTCTAAATAAAACGTATTAGGAAAATCTCACAGAATAAGAGTATTTTCTGTCATAGAATAAAGTCTGCATTTCCCCTTGTGAGCCAGCCAAGACTTTGTTTAATCATCACAGTGAGTGTGCAAACTCTTCCAATCTTGTTAATTCCAAATTCCAACCCCAGCTCTTAGAGTCAAGGATGAATAAAATTTCAAGATCTTGAGTAGGGAGCAAGGTGAACAGGAGGAATGATATCTCTTAGTGGATGGGTCGGGCTCAGGTAGGAGGACATTGTAAGCAGAGAACAGCAGCAGGGGCAGATGATCAGAGGTAGGAAAGTTGGGGTGTGTTTGTGGAATGGTGAGTCATCTGGCTTAATAACAGGTGACATTTTTAGACATTTACAGTATGCCAGGTACTAATTCATTGGTTTGTCAAAACCACATTATGGGGTTCCCTGATGGCGCAGTGGTTAGGAATCCGCTTGCCAGTGCAGGGGATGGGGGTTCGAGCCCTGGTCCAGGAGGATCCCACATGCCGCGGAGCAACTGGGCCCATGTGCTTCAGCTACTGAGCCTGCGCTCTGGAGCCTGCGAGCCACAACTACTGAGCCCGCGCGCCACAAGTACTGAAGCCCGCGCGCCTAGAGCCCATGCTCTGCAACAAAGAGAGGCCACTGCAATGAGAGGCCCGTGCACTGTGACGAAGAGTGGCCCCCGCTCGCTGCAACTAGAGAAAGCCCGAGCACAGCAACGGAGACCCAATGCAACCAAAAAATAAAATAAATGAATAAATTAAAAAACCCCACATTATACAGAATATACTTTTGTGAGCACCATTTTATAGATGAAGAAACCAAGGCTTAGAGAAATCAGATGACACACCCAAGGTCATACAGCTAGAGAGTGGCAGAGTCAGTATTGGACTCTCGCTTGGTCAGATCCAGAGCATGAGTTCTTATCCACAGTGCTGTGTAACCTTTCAGTCACGACAGAGGAGAGGTCCTTTCTTGGAGGAAGAGAGAGGGTAGAGAAGTGACAGATAATCTGGAAACTGTAGAGCACGCAGCCTTTGTTTCTAATTGCTTGCTGGACATCTCCACAGGAATATAGTGTCTGCCCTTCAAGTCCAACTAGTCTGAAAGCCAAGCTCATTATCTCCTCCATCTTCCTGGGCAGCCCTCCCCTGGCTGTCAGTATCCAGGCTGCAGCATCATCACCTACACTTGGGTACCCAGGCTGGAGCCCTCCCTCACCATCCTTCTCTGTAAGTCTCTCTTTGCCCTCTTCTTCCAACCCAGCTGCTGCTGCTCTGCGTCCCACCCTCACCTGGGAGTCTCACCTGGGAGTCTCACCTGGACTGCTGCAACCACCTACCAACAGACGTGTCTTTCTCTGTACCTCCTCCAAGCCCCCAGTGCATCCTGCAGAGGTCAGCCAGAATATTTTCAGAAACCAGGGCTCTGATCATATCACTCTCCTCAAAGCTTTGTGGCTTGCCGCAGAATTGCCTCAGAATCCTGTCGGGTCTCCTCAGCCTGGCTTTCAAGGTCTTCCACGATCGGGTCCCAACCTACCTTTCCAGCCTTACCTTGTCCTTATGTCCTCACTAATGTGAAATTTCTGAGATCACAGGCCAGACTTTCCCATGGCCTGCCTTACACTTTCTAACTTCCACTTGGTCCCTTGTTAATGGAGTGCTTCCTACCTGAAACACCCCCTCCCACTTCTCAAAACCTTTCATCTTCTCCCCATACGAGCTCTCCCATAGCATTTTGCTTATCCCTCACCCTTCAGATTCTTCCATCTGCTGCATGATGTCATAGCCTTTTGGGTTTAAAATTTCTCGCCAGTTAGATGAAAAACCCTTTGTGATGAAGGACACTGGTCATCAGTCATCCATGTGATTCTACTATTTAGTAGTAAGTTCACTAAAATGA
Organism: Mesoplodon mirus; assembly: GCF_964341445.2. Taxonomy (NCBI): domain Eukaryota; kingdom Metazoa; phylum Chordata; class Mammalia; order Artiodactyla; family Ziphiidae; genus Mesoplodon; species Mesoplodon mirus. The sequence continues at coordinate 97,842,258 of NC_138986.1, read as the reverse complement.
ATTATGCTGAAATGAAGACACACTCACTTGATCCTCAGCAGAGGCTACCTTTAAGAATGGACTTGATGCATTTCTTTCTTCTTCTCTGAACCAGAGGATCATCCTTAGTTATAGACCACACCTTAAAGGAGCAGGTTGTTGTAGTGCTACCTGAGGCAGGGTGGCTTAGAAACATTCCCAAAGTGTTTCGTCACGTACAGTCCAAACCAGGCGAATCAATGGAACGAAGGAGGGAAGATTTCAGAGAACTCTTTAACTTGGCATATTCTCTTTTTTAAAAATTTTCTTTTATTTATTTTTTATGCAGCAGGTTCTTATTAGTTATCCGTTTTATACATATCAGTGTACACATGTCATTCCCAATCTCCCAATTCATCCCACCACCACCCCCACACACACACTTTCCCCCCCTTGGTGTCCATACGTTTGTTCTCTACATCTGTGTCTCAACTTCTGCCCTGCAAACCGGTTCATCTGTACCATTTTTCTAGGTTCCACATATATGCATTAATATATGATATTTGTTTTTCTCTTTCTGACTTACTTCACTCTGTATGATAGTCTGTAGATCTGTCCATGTCTCAACAAATGACCCAATTTCATTCCTTTTTATGGCTGAGTAATATTCCATTGTATATATGTACCACATCTTCTTTATCCATTCGTCTACCTATACATTTACGTTGATTCCATGTCCTGGCTATTGTAAATAGTGCTACAATGAACATTGGGGTGCAGGTGTCTTTTTGAATTATGGTTTCCTGTGGGTATATGCCCAGTAGTGGGATTGCTGGGTCATATATACTTCTATTTTTAGTTCTTTAAGGAACCTCCATACTGTTCTCCATAGTGACTGTATCAATTTACATTCCCACCAACAGTGCAAGAGGGCTCCCTTTTCTCCACACCCTCAACAGCACTTGTTGTTTGTAGATTTTCTAATGATATGCCCATTCTAACTGGTGTGAGGTGATGCCTCGTTGTAGTTTTGATTTGCATTTCTCTAATAATTAGTGATTGAGCAGCTTTTCATGTGCTTCTTGGCCATCTGTATGTCTTCTTTGGAGAAATGTCTATTTAGGTCTTCTGCCCATTTTTGGATTGGGTTGTTTGTTTTTTTTAATATTGAGCTGCATGAGCTGTTTATATATTTTGGAGATTAATCCTTTGTCCATTGATTTGTTTGCAAATATTTTCTCCCATTCTGAGGGTTGTCTTTTCGTCTTCTTTGTAGTTTCCTTTGCTTTGCCAAAGCTTTTAAGTTTCATTAGGACCCATTTGCTTATTTTTGTTTTTATTTCTGTTACTCTAGGAGGTGGATCAAAAAAATCTTGCTGTGATTTATGTCAAAGGATGTTCTTCCTATGTTTTCCTCTAAGAGTGTTATAGTGTCTGGTCTTACATTTAGGTCTCTAATCCATTTTGAGTTTATTTTTCTTTATGGTGTTAGGGAGTGTTGTAATTTCATTTTACATGTAGCTGTCCAGTTTTCTCAGCACCACTTATTGAAGAGACTGTCTTTTCTCCATTGTATATCCTTGCCTCCTTTTTTATAGATTAGTTGACCATAGGTATGTGGGTTTATCTCTGGGCTTTCTATCCTGTTCCATTGATCTGTATTTCTGTTTTCTGCCAGTACCATATTGTCTTGCTTATTGTAGCATTTTAGTATAGTCTGAAGTCAGGGAGTCTGATTCCTCCAGCTCCGTTTTTTTCCCTCAAGACTTCTTTGGATAGTTGTGGTCTCTGGTGTCTCCATACAAATTTTAAGATTTTTTGTTCTAGTTCTGTAAAAAATTCCATTGGTGATTTGATAGGGATTGCATTGAATCTGTAGATTGCTTTGGGTTGTAGAGTCATTTTCACAATGTTGATTCTTCCAATCCAAGAACATGGTATATCTCTCCATCTGTTCATATCATCTTTAATTTCTTTCATCAGTGTCTTATAGTTTTCTGCATACAGGTCTTCTGTCTCCCTAGGTAGGTTTATTCCTAGGTATTTTATTCTTTTTGTTGCAATGGTAAATGGGAGTGTTTCCTTAATTTCTATTTCAGATTTTCATCATTAGTGTATAGGAATGCCAGAGATTTCTGTGCATTAATTTTGTATCCTGCAACTTTACCAAATTCATTGATTAGCTCTGGTAGTTTTCTGGTGGCATCTTTAGGATTCTCTATGTATAGTATCATGTCATCTGCAAACAGTGACAGTTTTACTTCTTCTTTTCCACTTTGTATTCCTTTTATTTCTTTTTCTTCTCTAATTACCATGGCTAGGACTTCCAAAACTATGTTGAATAATAGTGGTGAGAGTGGACATCCTTGTCTTGTTCCTGATCTTAGAGGAAATGCTTTCAGTTTTTCACCATTGAGGATGATGTTTGCTGTGGGTCTGTTGTATATGGCCTTTATTATGCTGAGGTAGGTTCCCTCTATGCCCATTTTCTGGAGAGCTTTTATCATAAATGGGTGCTGAATTTTGTCAAAAGCTTTTTCTACATCTATTGAGATGATCATATGGTTTTTCTTCAATTTGGTAATATGGTGTATCACATTGATTGATTTGCATATATTGAGGAATCTTTGCATCTCTGGGGTAAATCTCACTTGATCATGGTGCATGATCCTTTTAATGTGTTGTTGGATTCTGTTTGCTAGTATTTTGTTGAGGATTTTTACATCTATATTCATCAGTGATATTGGTCTGTAATTTTCTTTTTTTGTAGTATCTTTGTCTGCTTTTGGTATCAGGGTGACGGTGGCCTCACAGAATGAGTTTGGGAGTGTTCCTTCCTCTGAAATTCTTTGGAAGAGTTTGAGAAGGATGGGTGTTAGCTCTTCTTTAAATGTTTGATAGAATTCACCTGTGAAGCCATCTGGTCCTGGACTTTTGTTTGTTGGAAGATTTTTAATCACAGTTTCAATTTCATTACTTGTGATTGGTCTGTTCATATTTTCTCTTTCTTCCTGGTTCAGTCTTGGAAGTTTATACCTTTCTAAGAATTTATCCATTTCTTCCAGGTTGTCCATTTTATTGGCGTAGAGTTGCTTGTAGTAGTCTTTTTAGGATGCTTTGTATTTCTGCAGTGTCTGTTGTAGCTTCTCCGTTTTCATTTCTAATTTTATTAATTTGAGTTCTCTCCCTCTTTTTCTTGATGAGTCTGGCTAATGGTTTATCAATTTTGTTTATCTTCTCAAAGAACCAGCTTTTAGTTTTATTGATCTTTGCTATTGTCTTCTTTGTTTCTATTTCATTTATTTCTGCTCTGATTGTTATGATTTCTTTCCTTCTGCTAACTTTGGGTTTTGTTTGTTCTTCTTTCTCTAGTTCCTTTAGGTGTAAGTTTAGGTTGTTTATTTGAGATGTTTGTTGTTTCTTGAGATAGGATTGTATTGCTATAAACTTCCCTCTTAGAACTGCTTTTGCTCCATCCCATAGGTTTTGGATCGTCATGTTATCATTGTCATTTGTCTCTAGGTATTTTTTGATTTCCTCTTTGATTTCTTCAGTGCTCTCTTGATTATTTAGTAATGTATTGTTTAGCCTCCATGTGTTTGTGTTTTTTATGTTTTTTTCCCCTGTAATTGATGTCTAATCTCATAGTGTTGTGGTCAGAAAAGATGCTTGATATGATTTCAATTTTCTTAAGTTTACTGAGGCTTGATTTCTGACCCAAGATGTGATCTAGCCTGGAGAATGTTCTGTGTGCAGTTAGAAGAAAGTGTAATCTGCTGTTTTGGGATTGAATGTCCTATAAATATCAATTAAATCTACCTGATCTATTATGTGACTTAAAGCTTGTGTTTCCTTATTAATTTTCTGTTTGGATGGTCTGTCCATTGGTGTAAGTGAGGTGTTAAAATCCCCCACTATTATTGTGTTACTGTCGATTTCCTCTTTTACAGCTGTTAGCAGTTGCCTTATGTATTGAGGTGCTTCTATGTTGGGCGCATATATATTTATAATTGTTATATCTTCTTGGATTGATCCCTTGATCATTATGTAGTTTCCTTTCTTGTCTCTTATAACAGTCTTTATTTTAAAGTCTATTTTATCTGATATGAGTATTGCTACTCCAGCTTTCTTTTGATTTCCATTTGCATGGAATACCTTTTTGCATCCCCTCACTTTCAGACTGTATGTGTCCCTAGGTCTGAAGTGCGTCTCTTGTAGACAGCATATATGTGGGTCTTGTTTTTGTATCCATTCAGCAAGCCTGTGTCTTTTGGTTGGAACATTAATCCATTCACGTTTAAGGTAATTATCGATATGTATGTTCCTATGACCATTTTCTTAATTGTTTTGGGTTTGTTTTTGTAGGTCCTTTTCTTCTCTTGTGTTTCCCACTTAGAGAAGTTCCTTTAGCATTTGTTGTAGAGTTGGTTTGGTGGTGCTGAATTCTCTTAGCTTTTGCTTGTCTGTAAAGCTTTTGATTTCTCCACTGAGTGTGAATGAGATCCTTGCTGGGTAGGGTAATCTTGGTTATAGGTTCTTCCCTTTCATCACTTTAAGTATATCATGCCACTCCCTTCTGGCTTGTAGAGTTTCTGCTGAGAAATCAGCTGTTAACCTTATGGGAGTTCCCTTGTATGTTATTTGTCATTTTTCCCTTGCTGCTTTCAATAATTTTTCTTTGTCTTTTATTTTTATCCATTTGATTACTATGTGTCTCAGTGTGTTTCTCCTTGGGTTTATCCTGTATGGGACTCTCTGCACTTCCTGGACTTTGGTGACTATTTCCTTTCCCATGTTAGGGAAGTTTTCAACTCTAATCTCTTCAAGTATTTTCTCAGGTCCTCTCTCTCTCTCTCTCCTCCTTCTGGGACCCCTATAATGTGAATGTTGTTGCGTTTAATGTTGTCCCAGAGGTCTCTTAGGCTGTTTTCATTTCTTTTCATTCTTTTTTCTTTATTTTGTTCTGCAGCAGTGAATTCCACCATTCTGTCTTCCAGGTCACTTATCCGTTCTTCTGCCTCAGTTATTCTGCTATTGATTCCTTCTAGTGTTGTTTTTACTTCAGTTATTGTATTGTTCATCTCTCTTTGTTTGTTCTTTAATTCTTCTAGGTCTTTGTTAAATATTTCTTGCATCTTCTCGATCTTTGCCTCCATTCTTTTTCTGAGGTCCTGGATTATCTTCACTATCATTATTCTGAGTTCTTTTTCTGGAAGGTTTCCTATCTCCACTTCGTTTAGTTGTTTTTTGGGGGTTTTATCTTGTTCCTTCATCTGGTACATAGCCCTCTGCCTTTTCATCTTGGCTATCTTTCTGTGAATGTGGTTTTTGTTCCACAGGCTGCAGGATTGTAGTTCTTCTTGCTTCTGCTGTCTGCCCTCTGGTGGATGAGGCTATCTTGGAGGCTTGTTCAAGTTTCCTGATGGGAGGGACTGGTGGTGGGTAGAGCTGGCTGTTGCTCTGGTGGGCACAGCTCAGTAAAACGTTAATCTGCTTGTCGGCTGATGAGTGGGGCTAGGCTCCCTCCCTGTTGGTTGTTTGGCCTGAGGCAACCCAACACTGGAGCCTACCCGGGCTCTTTGGTGGGGCTAATGGCTGACTCTGGGAGGGCTCTCTCCAAGGAGTACTTCCCAGAACTTCTGCTGTCAGTTTCCTTGTCCTCATGGTGAGACACAGCGATGCCTCGCCTCTGCAGTAGACCCTCCAACACTAGCAGGTAGGTCTGGTTCAGTCTCCCCTGGGGTCACTGCTCCTTCCGCTGGGTCCCGATGTGCACACTACTTTGTGTGTGCCCTCCGAGAGTGGAGTCTCTGTTTCTCCAAGTCCTGTTGAAGTCCTTGAAGTCCTGCAATCCAATCCTGCTAGCCTTCAAAGTCTGATTCTCTAGGAAATCCTCCTCCTGTTGCTGGACCCCCAGGTTGGGAAGCCTGATGTGGGGCTCAGAACCTTCACTCCAGTGGGTGGACTTCTGTGGTATAAGTGTTCTCCAGTTTGTGAGCCACCCACCCAGCAGTTATGGGATTTGATGTTATTGTGATTGCCCCCCTCCTACTCTCTCACTGTGGCTTCTCCTGTGTCTTTGGATGTGGGGTATCTTTTTTGGTGAGTTCCAGTGTCTTCCTGTCAATGATTGTTCAGCAGTTAGTTGTGATTCCGGTGCTCTCACAAGAGGGAGTGAGCGCACGTCCTTCTACTTCACCATCTTGAACCAATCCCCACCTTGGCATATTCTTAATGTGTAATATCTTTTAATAAAAAGGGAGATCCCAATCATTCCCCATTTGTGTGTGTGTGTGTGTTTACAAATGGCCTAGGGAAAATTTGACAGGCAGACCAGGGTACCACACAGAAATGAAATCCATAGATGTGATAACCTACATACATACCTAACTTTAAGTAATTATAGTGCACTAACTTCAGTACAGAGGACATGAAAGAAGTGATTTATAATTATAATAACCTACATTTCAGTAGGCAAATGCTCAGTGTAGGACCACACTGAGGACCTGATGAAGCCATCTGTGCTTGCACCATGGGTGTGAGGGGCACACATGCAGACTCATGCAGGTGGGTGGGTGGTCTGAAAGACTCAAACCCATGAGTGGAATTGCTGGGAAAGTGCCAGATAAGACAATGTGCAGTCTTCTCTCAATTACATAGCAGTTGTAAATCTGGAAAATTCCGCAGGCATTAAAATCATGCAAAACATATGTTGTGTTTATGTATAAAATAGATTCTAGGCTCTGATAGTTATAAACAAATGTTTCACCTAAATGAATGTCTGATAAAACATCCAAAAATTGTGTAGGATGTGGAACAGTTCTTTGCTGGGCAGCTCTGTGCCGTGCCTTGTGGAACATTTAAAATCCCTGACTCCCCCTGAATGCCAGTCGTTCTCCCAAATGTTATGACAACCAAAAGTCACCCCCTCCGTTTTCAAAATGGCCTCTCATAGGCAAAATCACCCCCAATGAGAACCCCTGACCTATGTCACTAGGTTTACAAGGAAGTAGGCTCAAGAAAATACATGAATCACTAAAGTTGGCTTTTCCAGAAAGTAGTAAAATCAGTTATGCAAGTATCACCCACATGTCTTGAGTCCTAATCTAGTGCTTTATTGTTAATCAGGTATAGTCATACAGACATAACTATATATACCTATGTTACATTTATATATATTTATATATTCACGCACATATGATGATATTTGTTTTGTTGAAAACCCAAGTGGTCAGTATTTGACTAAGTCTGATTCATAAAAGCCTGTTCCGACATTTTGATTAAAATTAATTCAGTCATATTGCTTAACTCAAGTAAACAGTTTTGTATGAAAACATGGACTAAAGGCAGGAAAATACATTTCCTCATTATTATAGACTCTTTCATTTCCAATCATTATGGGTAGGTAATGAGACTACCCTTCCACTGAAAGCAACAACTTTCTGCTGAATACAACTGCAGAATTCGGGAAGTCCCCAAGACCACCCTTACTTCAGACACCAGTTGAAAATTTGGGGCTCCTAAGACACCCACAGGTTTGATAATTTGCCAGAGGAGCTCACAGAACTCACTGAAAGCTGTTTTATTCATGGTTATGGTTTATTACAGCAAAAATATACAGATTAAAATCCACCAAGAACAGAGATCTAGGGGCAGAGTTCAGGGAAGTTCCACGTGTGAAGCTTCCCTTGCACTCCCAGTTGAGTCATGTGTAGGGCTAACTTCTCCCGCAACAATGTGTGCCAATATGCACAGGGTATTGCCAACCAGGGAAGCTCACCCGAGCCTTGGTGTCCAGAGTTTTTCCAAGGACTTAGTCACTTAGACATGGCTGAAGCCTGTGTAGCTGATACTCAGTGACTCACATCCTCCACAGTGGGCTCTTCGTGTGCCCCAAGGCCCTTAGGTAACAAAGACACACTCATATCAGGCAGGAGGTTCCAAGAGCTTAGAGATCACCTCCCAGGGGCCAAGAGCAAAGACCAGACCCCTCGTTGAGTGAGGTTAATTCTTTCCTATAAAACAACCTTAAATACTACAAAATATTTAACACCACTCTTTTAAGAGCATCAAAGACCTGATAAGATAACAGAATTATTAGGCCAAGATTAAGTGAGGGTGGAACCCACAGAGGTAGGCAAATCCCTGAAGCTATCCCTGCTTTAAGGACAATTGCTAGTCCTGATGGGCTTGTCCAGCTGGCCTCAGAGGTGTGGGGAATCAGACCAAGCCTGAGATGGGAAATATAATAGTAGACTCTTCTGTCATCATTCTGGGGCCTCAAAGGGAAAGGGGAAACCACCAATATTCACTTAACATCCTCCTCCAAGAGAACACCAGGATATTTACCTTGGCACCAAGCAGTGATAGAAAGAGGGAAACGTGAGATGTAATGACAAGTTGATCCTGACACGGATTTGCAGCCCAAACTTCCCAGATTTGCGGTCCAATAAAACGCAGCCTGTGAATTTTGTTTAAATTGGCTTTAAACCGGTGGTCCCTCCAAGCACTTGGCAGAAGTAAATTTCAATCCTCTTCGGAGGAATGCACCTTCATCCTAGGCCTCAAAGAATTCTCACAAAGAATTTTCTGAAGGAAATGAGCATCATATAGTAAAAGATACCTAAGCACATAAGGACATCAGACATGAGAGGAAGAACCAACAATAAGAAACAGACCCACAAATACTTCAGATATTGGAAGTGTGAGAGAGGTGGCAAAACAACTATGTTTCCTATGGTTAAAGAAATTAAAACCCTAATTACTACCAAAGATATTAGGAGAGCTTAGAAAAGTGAATCAACATCTTAGACTATTCCAAGATTTGAGCCTCTTCACATAATACATACCCGTAGACAATAAATAAAAATCGTCGATCTTCTGGAAATGTTTTCAGAGTTGTGGATGAGCTAAGTTGGCTCTAGTCAAAAGTACATTCTCTTTATCCTTTGATCCTCCAAACAAAAACGTGGAAATTTTATGATTTATATCGCTCAGTGCTATTTACGAAAGAAATGTAAATACAGCTATTCCTTAATCTGCCTCACCTTAAAAGTAAAACAAATTGGGTCTACCATGTACTAGTTCTTGGGCCTTGGGCAAGTTATTTACTATCTTTAAGTCTAAGTTTTCTCTGAAATGAGGACAATAATAGCAAGGACTCAGTTTTTAGTAAAATGAGGATGAGAATAAAATGGATTCTTAGGAGTATCATGCGGGTGAATGAGAAAATGCATGTAAGGTGCTCGGCACACCTGGCATAGAATAATGGATCAAGACATGTGAGCTTCTTTTGAAAAAGGAAGATGCAGTGTTTAAAAGAAGATAGATTATGAGGCAACTATTCACTTGACAAGTGTACATATAGCATCCTTTTTTTTAATTGAAGTATAGTTAACATACAATGTCGTGTTAGTTTCAAGTGTACAGCACAGTGATTCAGTTATACATATGCATGTATATCTATTATCTTTGACTCTTTTCCCTTCTAGGTTGTTACAAAATATTGAGTATAGTTCCCTGTGGTGGCGTTCCTTTAAACAGTGGTATACATGACACACATTGATGGAAATATTCCTTTAGTCCTGAATAGACATGTCTGCCACAGAAACAGGGAGGAGAGTGCTGGGACCATGTTTACAAGTTTTTACCTTGTCGGGCCATTCTGTTCCTCTAGTTCCATTTCCTTCCCATGCCTCACTTTCCCCTTCCCTTTGTTTCCTGTGTCTCTCTATTCAGTGAACATGGAAAACAGTTGGACACATCCTCAACAAAAATAACACTTCAAACATGTGAAAACTATTTTATTACCTTTTCTCTGTTCTTCACGTTGCATAAGTCGACTCATTTAAACTCTTCACTTGGTCAGAGTTTTCCAAAGCTATAATCATCACTACTTTAGAACCTCTCTGTTTTATCAAACCCCACTTAAATGTTGAGCCGAAGGAAGACATTTTATCAAGTGACGGTCTGACTAGTGCTGACTCATTTAGAAGATGAATTTCCTAACTCATTTAGAAGATGAATGTCCTGCTCCTGCTTATGTTTTCTAGTCCAGTCTTATTCCTGCTTTTATTCTTTCAGGGGTTGGCAACTGAAAGAATTCTGATTGCAGGCTAAGTCTGTCCATTGCCTGTTTTGTAAATCAAGTTTTATTGGAATATGCATCATTTAAGTATTGCCTATGGCTGCTTTCTTACTACACCTGAAGAGCTGAGAACATGGGACACAGACCTTATGGTCCACACAAGCCTAAACTATTTACTCTCTGGCCCTTTTGGGGGAAAGTTTGCTGACCCCCTGCTTTAAAATGTTACTGTGTTGCTGATGCATGTTTACCTGGATGCCTCCCCACTCCTCATCTCTCTCTACCTCTCTCTTGTTCACTATGCTCCAGCCACACTGGTCTTTCAGTTCCTAGACCATTCCTGCCCTGGCAATAACCGCAGGTTATTTGCTTGGTGATATTTTACCTTGTCGGGCCATTCTGTTCCTCTAGTTCCATTTCCTTCCCACGCCTCACTTTCCCCTTCCCTTTGTTTCCTGTGTCTCTCTACTCAGTGAACATGGAAAACAGTCGGACACATCCTCAGCAAAAATAACACTTCAAACATGTGTCATAAAATAGTTTTCACATGTTTGAAGTGTTATTTTTGCTGAGGATGTGTCCGACTGTTTTCCATGTTCACTGAGTAGAGAGACACAGGAAACAAAGGGAAGGGGAAAGTGAGGCGTGGGAAGGAAATGGAACAGTGATATTTGCTTGGCCTGGAACAGTCCTCTGTCTGGAACAGTCTCCTCCCTACAGCTGACTGCTTCTCATCATTTATATTCCAGCTCGTGTCACCTCCTCAGAGAAGCTTCCGTAACCACTCCACCTAAATAATCCCTCTTCTGTCACACCAACCTATTCTTTTTCATATCCCTCTGCTCTTTTCCTTCAAAGCACATATCATAACTAGAAAATTAAAGTTTTATTTGTTTGCTTGCTTGTTTAAGGGCTCTTTCCCTCTTGTCTCTGAGCTGCATGAGTGAGGAACAATGTCTGTTTTGCCCACTGCTGTATCCCCAGACCCTGGCAGATAGTAGGTGCTCAATAATTAATTGCTGAATAAATGTATAAATAAATGGCAAACTTGCTTATATACTGACCTTTATTTTGCAATTTGGATTTTCTCTTTCAATGTATATCTTGCTCAGGTAATGTTTGCTGTATTTTCTCTCCTTTGCTCCAAATTATCAAGGTCATGCTGTATTTAATTTTTTTTTTCTCCTTTGGGATAATTTCCCTCTTAGCTTGATGCCACCTGCAAACTTAATGATTGCTATCTGGTTATTCATGTGCTTTGGAGCTGAATGAAGAAGACAAGTTGTACTAATGACTCTGGGTCATTTCAGGAATAGGAACACTGAGTCTTCACAGAGAAAGTATCAACTCATTCCTGAGTGAGATGCTGGAAATAGTATATTCAAATATTAATGAAAACCTTGTCAATTGCATAATGTTTGTTTCTGGAATATGTGTATTTTGATGCCAATATGCATTTTGATTTCTAGAAAAGCCTTCCCATTAAGCCAAAATTGATTATACTTATAAAGCATTCTCTAATTATAAAAATTTTCCTTTAAAAACTGTCTGCAGTAAATGCCTCTTCAGAGTAAAATGAGGTGTAGCAGAATGAAAATCCTTGTGCAGTGTACCAATTATGGCTCTGGTTAAACTGTGTTTCTGTTTTGCAGTGATGGCTTTACTAAAATGAAAGCTTTGCTATTGCCAGTTCCACTGCATACCTCTCCTTACCAGCCACTGCATAGGTCAGCCTCAGGGTAAAATCCAACAGCTCCTTAACAATCCAAGAACATGAACCAGGCTGGGGAGAGAACTTAGAGCCACGGGGTACAGCCAGTAGTTCTCAGAATGTGGCCTGTGGTTCTCAGACCAGCGGCCTCAGCATCACTGAGAACTTGTTACAGATGCAAATGTATGGGCCCCACCTAACGAGTCAGGAACTGGGTGGGGACAGAGGTCAGCAATATGTGTTTTAACAAGCCCTCCAGGAGACTCTGAAGCAGGTCAACTACTGAGGAAGGCGGGAAAAAATTACCCCCAGGTAAACCCGGGGTACACCCAGGTGGTGTTTAGGTAGGAAGCTTATGGGGTTTTTTGTTTGTTAGTTTTTAATATTTATTTATTTGGCTGTGCTGGGTCTTAGTTGCAGCATGCAGGATCTTCATTGCCGCGTGTGGGATCTTTAGTTGCGGCATGCGTGTGGGATCTAGTTCCCTGTCCAGGGATTGAAGCCGGGCCCCCTGCATTGGGAGCACAGAGTTTTAACCGCTGAACCACCAGGGAAGTCCCGAAGCTTGTGTTTTAACTCACTTGGGTAAAGTGCAGAGCTTCCCAAGCTGTACACTAAGGAGTGAGGCTTTCCAGTTGGATCCATCCCAGTGCTTCTGGGATGAGTCTCAAAAAGTCAATGAGCTGCTGCTTTGTTCTGGAGAGGCCGTCTGCAGACAGGTTTGACAGTCACTTCTCCTGACCCAGACGTGAGTGATAACCTGGTAAATGGTAAATGAGTGAGACCTTTCTGCTCTGCAGTCGGCATTACACACTTACTTACCAGATCTGTGACCACCCCTGGCTCTTTTTTCCATTAAAATTGACCTCGGGTTCCTCTCATTAGCTTCCTCTACCTTGATTTCTTTAGTTACACAGGGCTGAAATGGAAGAGAGATTTTGAAATTAGGAACAGAATCACTTGGAGGCTCATAAAAATAATGATTGCTGACCTCCCCTGCCCGCCAACCCCCATCACCATCCTCTTTCAGATTCAGTAAGTCTGGGGTGGGGCGCATCATTTGCATGTGTAACAAGTTCCCAGGTGATGCGGATACTGCTGGCCTGGGGACCACTCTTTTAGAACCACTGGTCTGGAAGAACAAAAAATCAGTTTAATTCATCAAACAGTACGTGAGTATTTAAAATAGATGTGTTTCCTAGTTAGTCATCCAAACAGGGAGGATTTTTTTTAATGTTTTTTTTTTTCAACTTACACTAGTCAATATGGGTGGTGTGCTGAAGCACTCCTGCACCAGATACAGAAAGTGAGCTGTACGCATCTCTTTCCGACTCTGTGTTCAGTGACATCATCTCGGTGGCTTGAAATTATCCATGGTGGCAGGATTTATGCCATGGAAATCAGACAAACACTACAAATCAGGGCTTCTCTCCCAACTTCCATTCTCAGAGTTGACTGTCAGATATTTACCAGTACACCCCTGAGAAGAATCATAAATAACGAGCCTACGTAATAAGATCTGACATTTTTTTTGCAGGGGCATAGATTTGAATTGGAGGGGAGTTGGGGACTGAAATTAGTAAATATTTGTATCTTGCAAGGAAATGTGAAAGAAGATGGTGAGGTTAAAAAGTTATTCAGCAGCTTTTGGGACTTCCCTGCCGGTCCAATGGTTAAGACTCCACACTTGCACTTCCGGGGGTACAGGTTTGATCCCTGGTCGGGGCGCTAAGAGCCTGCATGCTGCGCAGTGTAGCCCCCCCCCAAAAAAAACCCAAAATTATTCAGGAGCTTTTTAGGAAAGTCGAAAAGGTAGGGAGATGATAGTATTGTAAACTATTTGCATGGGGGGCTTTGGAAACAGATACACCTGGGACGGAATCTGGCTCTCTCACTTATGGGATGTGTGATCTTGGGAAGGGCACATTTAACCTCCCCAAATTTTAATTTCCCCATTGGTTAAGTAGAAATAATGTGTTGCTATGAAGTTCACATGAGAGAAGTAATTTAAAACCTAGCACAATGCCAAACACAGAGTAAATTGTTACTTTCCCTCTGGAAATGGTCATTATTATTTCTATTAAGCCCAGAGGTAGCCAAAATTCTGTAAATAAATATTTACTAAAAGTAGCGCCTTTTAGTGCACGCAGCACTTTGCCAGACACCATTGATAAGTTGTTGTAAACTCAACATCGTTATGGTGCCGTCACATTTTCTAATCAGACTGCAAGAAGGGAGAACTGAAAGGTATTTATTTAGGTACATATACTAATACTTGGAGTATAAATATTTACAAAAAAGAAAGTAGACCAAAAAGAATAGAATTACAAACTAAAAAAGAACTTAAGTTATAAAATATAATGTGAAATAATTGCTCTTTCTGATCCTGCTTTGGAATAGCTGAAATAATTTCTCGGGCCTAGAATACTTTGCAAAGAATACATAGAGAATAAAAAATCTCTTGTTTAAACAAGAGATAATGTTAGCATATTATTTTAAATGATTAAAGGCAAGAACCTCTTGTCCCTTTTCGGGATAGTAGAAGAAAGGTGTTATGTAACACGGTATGAAATAGAGTATTAATTGGCACGCCAAATTAAAACACTCTTTAAGATATAATTCTGGGGCTTCCCTGGTGGCGCAGTGATTGAGAGTCCGCCTGCCGATGCAGGGGACACGGGTTCGTGCCCCGGTCTGGGAAGATCCCACATGCCGCGGAGCGGCTGGGCCCGTGAGCCATGGCCGCTGAGCCTGCGCGTCCGGAGCCTGTGCTCCGCAACGGGAGAAGCCACAACAGTGAGAGGCCTGCGTACCGCAAAAAAAAAAAAAATATATATATATCTATATATAGATATAGATATATATATATATATAATTCTGTAAGAAGTGAACTATTCACCTGCTTTTCCATTTTTGCTACCTGAGTATTGACTGAAATACTTATGTATCTATTGTTGATGACAGTTAGAGGGGTTCTTGAACATATAATGTTATGAAGATGTAAAAATAATTCATTTAAATGTCTTGAGTCCACGCTTTGTAAAGAGTGACATATATTTATATAATTTTTAATTGAAGTATAATTAACTTATGATATTAGTTTTAGGTGTACAACATAGTGATTCAATATTTCTATACATTACAAAGTGATCACTATGATATCTAGTTATCATCTATCACCATATAACATTACTGACTGTATTCCCTATGCTGTACATTACATCCCTGTGATGTATTTATTTATTTTTAAACTTGAAGTTTGTACCCCTTAATCCTCTTCACCAATTTTGCCTATTCCCCATCTCCTTCCCCTTTGCCAACCACCTGTCTATTCTCTGTATCTTAGTCTGTTTCTGTTTTATTGTTTGTTCATTCATTGTTTTATTTTTTAGACTCCACTTGAGTGAAATCATACAGTATTTATCTTTATCCATCTGACTTATTTCACTTTGCATAACACCCTCTAGGTCCATCCATGTTGTCACAAATGGCAAGATTTTGTTCTTTTTTATAGCTGAGTAATATTCCACTAATTATATATACCACATCTTCTTTATCTGTTCATCTGTCAATAAGCACTTAGGTTGCTTCCATATCTTGGCTCTTGTAAATAATGCTGCAGTGAACATAGAGGTGCATCTGTCTTTTCAAATTAGTGTTTTTGTTTTCTTTGGATAAATACCCAGAAGTAGAATTGCTGGTTCCTATAGTAGTTCTGTTTTAAATTTTATGAGGACCCTCCATACTGTTCTCCATAGTGGCTGCACCAATTTACATTCCCACCAACAGTTCATGAGAGTTCCCTTTTCTCCACATCATTGCCAACATTTGTTACTTGTGGTCATTTTGATGATAGCCATTCCACCAGATGTGGGTTGATATCTCATTGTGATTTTGGTTTGCATTTCCCTAACAATTGTGATGTTGAACATCTTTTCACGTGTGTGTTGGCCATCAGTATGTCATCTTTAGAAAATGTCTATTCAGATCCCCTGCCTACTTTTTGATCGGTTTGTTTTTTGATGTTGAGTTGTATGAGTTCCTTGTATATTTTGGACGTTAACTCCTCACCATATGTATCATTTGCAAATATTTTCTCCCATTCTGTAGGTTGCCTTTTCATTTCGTTGATGGTTTCCTTTGCTGTGCAAAAGCTTTTAATTAGGTCCCATTTCTTTTTGCTTTTATTTCTTTTACCTTAGGAGACAGAGCCAAAAAAAATCTTGCTATGATTTATGTCAAAGAGTGTTCTATCTATGTTCTCTTCTTAGAGTTTTATTGTTTCAGGTCTTATTTTTATCATAAATGGACATTGGATTTTGTTGAAAGCTTTTTTTGCATCTATGAAGAACATATGATTTTTATTCTTCAATTTGTTAAGCTGTGTATATTATTGATTTGCAGCTATTAAACCATCCTTACATCCCTGGGATAAATCCCACTGGAACATAGTGTTTGATCCCTTTAATGTATTGTTGAATTTGAGTTTGCTAATATTTTGTTGAGAATTTTTGCATTTACGTTCATCAGTGATATTGGCCTATAATTTTTTGTGTGTGTGATATCTTTGTCTGGTTTTAGTGTCAGGGTGATGCTGGCCTTGTAGATTGAGTTTGGAAGCATTCCTTCCTCTTCAATGTTTTGAAATAGTTTGAGAAGGACAGGTGTTAACTATTCTTTAAATGTTTGGTCAGATTCACCTGTGAAGCCATCTGGTCCTGGACATTTGTTTGTTGGGAGATTTTAAAATTATTGATGCAATTTCATTACTGGTAGTAGGTCTGTTCATATTTTCTATTTCTTCCTGATTTATTCTTGGGAGATTGTATGTTTCTGGGAATTTATTCATTTATGCTAGGTTGTCCATTTTATTGGCATATAATTATTCATCGTAATCTCTTATGATCCTTTGTATTTCTGTGGTGTTGGTTGAAACTTCTTTTTCATTTCTGTTTTATTTATTTGGGCCCTCTCTCTCTTGCTCTTTTTTTTTGTTGTTTTTTTTTTGTTTTTTTTGGATGAGTCTAGCTAAAGGTTTATCAATTTTATTTATCTTTTCAATGAACCAGCTCTTAGTTTCATTGATCTTTTCTATTGTTTTTATTAGTTTCCATGTTATTTATTTCTGCTCTGATCTTTATTATTTCCTTCCTTCTACTAACTTTGAGTTTTGTTTGTTCTTCCTTTTCTAGTTCCTTTAGGTGTAAGACTAGGTTGTTTATTTGAGATTTTTCTTATTTCCTTAGGTAGGCTTGTATCACTATAAACTTACCTCTTAGAACTACTTTTGCTGTGTCCCATAGATTTTGGATCATTGAGTTTTCATTTCATTTGTCTCCAGGTATTTTTTGATTTTCTCTTTGATTCCTTCAGTGACCCATTGCTTGGTTAGTATCATATTATTTAATCTCCATATGTTTGTGGGTTTTTTGCAGTTTTTTTCTTAGTGTTGATTTCTAGTCTCATGCCTTTGTGGTCAAAAAGTTGCTTGATATTATTTCAGTCTTCTTAAATTTATTGAGACTTGTTTTGTGGCTTGACATGTGATCTATCCTGGGGAATGTTCCATGTGCATTTGAAAAAAAATGTTTATTCTGCTGCTTTTGGATGGATGTCCTTTATATATCTATTAACTTAATCTGGTCTAATGTATCACTTAAGGCCAGTGTTTCCTTACTGATTTTCAGTCTGGATGATCTGTGCATTAATGTAAGTGGTGTGTTAGAGTCCCCTACTATTATGTGTTATTATCAATTTCTCCCTTTATGTTTGTTAATATTTGCTTTATGTATTTAAATTCTCCTATGTTCGGTGTATACATATTCACAATTGTTATATATTCTTGTTAGATTTATCCCTTAATCATTATGTAATGTCTTTCTTTATCTCATTACAGTCTTTGTTCTAAAGTCTATTTGTCTGATATGTGTTGCTACCCCAGCTTTCTTTTCATTTCCATTTACATGGAATACCTTTTTCCATCTGCTCACTTTCTATGTGTGTCTTTAGATATGAATTGTGTCTCTTATAGGTGGCATATATATGGGTCTTGCTTTGTACCCATTCAGCCACTCTATGCCTTTTGATTGGAGCTTTTAGTCCATTTACATTTAAAGTAATTATTGATAGGTATGTACATAGTGCCATTTTGTTCATCATTTTGGAGTTGTTTCTGAGGTTCTCTTTCATTCCTTTCTTCTTCTTTTGCTCTCTTCCTTTGTGATGACTATTTCTAGTGTTATGTTTGTATCCCTTTCTATTTTTTTGTTTGTATCTAGCATAGATTTTTGGTTTGTGATTACCATGAGGTTCTTAATATAACAAGTTACATATATGTAATCATATGCATGTGATTATTATAAGTTGATGATCTCTTAAGTTTGAATGCATTCTAACAACCCTGCATTACCCCCCCACATACAATATTTTCCCATTATATTTTACATCTTTTTGTTTTGTGTATCCCTTAACTATTTATTGTGGATATAGATAATTTTACTGTTGTTGTCTTTTAACCTTTCTATTATTTTATAAGTGGTTTATCTGCTTCCTTTACCAATGAGATTTTTCCTTTCATAATTTTTATATTTCTAGTTGTGGTCTTTTCTTTTTCACTTAGAGAAATCCCTTTAACATTTCTTTAAAGCTGGTTCAGTGTTGCTGAACTCTTTTGGCTTTTGCTTATCTGTAAAACTCTTGATCTCTCATCCAAATCTGAATAATAGCCTTGCTGGATAGAGTATTCTTGGTTTTAGATTTTTTCCTTTCATCCCTTTAAATATATCATGCCTTTCCCTTCTGGCCTGCAAAGTTATTGCTGAAAAGTAGCTAACAGTGTTATGAGAGTTCTCTTGTATGTAACTAGTTGTTTTTCTCTCATTTTAGGATTCTCTCTGTATCTTTAATTTTTGCCATTTTAGTTATAATGTTTCTTGAACTTTTGGGGTTCATCTTATTTGGGACTCCACCTCCTGGACCTGGATGTCTGTTTTCTTTCCCAGGTTATGAAAGTTTTTAGCTATTATGTTTTCAACTATATTCTCTGCCCCTTTCTCTCTCTCTCTTCTCCTCTGGGACCCCTATAATTAAAATTGTAGTACATTTGATATTGTCTCAGAGTTCTCTTAAACTATCCTCATTTTTTAAAATTCTCTTTCTTTTTTCTGGTCAGCTTAGGTTATTTCCACTACTTTGTCTTCCAGTTTGCTGATCTGTATTTCTGTGTTATCTAATCTGCTGTTGACTCCTTCTAGTGTATTTTTTATTTCAGTTATTGTATTCTTCAGCTGTTTGGTTATTCATTATATTTTCTCCTTGTTAAATTCCTCACTGTGTTAGTCCATTCCTCTCTTGAGTTCATTGAGCATCTTTATGATTACACCTTGAACTCTTTATTGGGTAGTTACTTATCTCTACTTTGTTTAGCTCTTCTTCTGAGGTTTTGTCTTGTTCCTTTGTTTGGAACATATTCCTCTCTCTCCTCATTTTGCCTAGTTCTCTGTGTTTATTTCTATGTATTAGGTAGGTTTGCTACATTTTCTTGTCTTAGAGAAGTGGCCTTGTGTCAGAGACATCCTATGGGGCTCAGCAGCACACTCTCCTCTGATCACAAGATCTATAAACTCTAGGCGTGCCCACTACGTGGGCTGTGTGGGCCCTTCTATTGAGGCACGCTGGTAGGTGAGGCTGGTCCCCTGCTCAGTTGGCTACTAGCCCTGCCTTATTTGTCCAGGGCCAGGTCCTGGTGTGTTTAGCTGTGTGGCCCAGAGCTTCATGGGACTGGTGCCAGTCCATGGTGGGCAGGGCCAAGTTCTGGTGTTGCTGGCTCACAGCCCAGCAGACCCAGGATTCATTCTGCCCAATGGTGGGTACATCTGGGTCCCCATTGCAGTTGTCTGCTTGGCTGGGGGGTTTCCTGGACTAGTGGCTGCCCACCATTGATGGGTTGATGGGTTAGCCCCTGGTGCTAATAGGCTAGAGGTAGGAATCCAAACTGGCATTGACAGTACCAGTGTCCTTGTGGTAGAATGAGCTCCCTCAAATGGCTGCCACTAGTATCTAAATCCCCAGGGGGAGTCCCAGTTGTCTCCTACCTCTCTGGGAGGCTTTCCAAGATCAGTAACTGGGACTGATCAGACTTCTTTCAAATTACTACCTTTCTCTGGGACTCGGAGTTTGTGAAATTTTGTGTGTGCCCTTTAAGAGTGGAGTCTCTGTCTCCTACAGCCCTCCAGCTCTTCCATATGCAAGCTCTTCTGGCCTTCAATGTCAGATGTTCTGAGGGCTCATCTTTCCAGTGCAGGACACCAAGGGTGGGGACCCTGATGTGGGGCTTGGGACCCTCACTCCTTGGGGAGAACCTCTGCACTGGTGATTATTCTCCGATTTGTGGGTCATCTTCCCAGTGGTCTTGACTAGCCCATATCTCTGTCCCTTCTCCCCATTTTGCTGTCTTTCCTTCTTTATATCTTTAGTTGTGAAAAAATATTTTCTGCTAGTTTTCTTTTTTTTTTAACATTATTTTCTGTTTAATTCATTTTGCCAAACACTTTTCTGCTAGTCTTCTGGTTGTTCTCATTAATAGTTGCTCTGTAAATAGTGGTAATTTTGGTATGCCCATGGGAGGAGGTGAGCCCATGGTTTTCCTACTCTGCTGTCTGGACCCTACTATACATTTTTAAATCTTAAATATATACATTAGCTTTACATACTATTGAGTGGGGTTCTGATGTCAATATCATGTTTTTTTTAAATTAAATATTAGATAATCATCCTTATCCAAATGTCCAAGAAGGATTTCTGTTTTGGATTGCTCCTCTCCTTGTGTTATCCAAATCACCTTATGTCTTCTGACTACTTTGTGTTAAAACCACCTGGATTCTGTCACATATATACTGTGTGATTTTTGACAATTCGCTTAACCTCTCTGATCCTTAGTTTCCTCTTCTGTGAGATTGTCAAAGTAATAGTTCAATCTCATATGGTTGGTGTCAAAATTAATTAAGGTAACGCATGTAAAATACTTTGCATTCTGCCCAACACATTTGGTAAACACTCAAAAACTAGCAGTGGGGTTTGGTTTTTCTCTCTCCTTTCAGGGTTCTTATTATTAGTTGTAAATTGCCTCCAGTCAATGAATATGCAAGTGATAACTGTTCATTTTAAGTGCTGTCTTTATAGAGGTTTTTCCTTCACTGTGCTCTGCAAAATGCTGGCCTTACTGGAAAACTGTCACTTGAAAAATTGCCTCTTGCTGTTATTAGACCCTGTTGTAGCTCTTTCTCACCTGAGTATTTTTCAGCTGGGTACTGTGGCCAGTGCTGTGTCCTCCATTTTGATAGTAGGGGCCTTTTCTTGCTAAGGGATTTTTCCTTTGTGGGGCTTTAGATAAAAATGTATGTCCACTACATAGGTTCTAAGACTTCCTGGATCACAGCATTAAATATCTCCGCTGTGTTCCAGAAGCACTTGAGGGAAGAAATAAAGCTGAAGCCTTTGAAAAATTAAAATGTATATTCCCAGCTATAGAAGCACTTATGAAGATGGTGGGTGGGGTGGATGGAGGTGATGAAATTTAAGTCAAAATAGTAAAAATTAAAATAGAAGTGAGAAGTTTGGTTAGAGTCCAGGGGAGGAGAAGAAAGAGAAGTTCAGGCAACAATAAAGACTCCATCCCCAGAGTGTATAAGGGGCAGAGAAAAGAAGGCAGAGATTTAACAAGAGAAAGAGGGAAAATGAAGATGGTGCCAGGAATGATTTCAGGAGAAAGAAGTATGGAGGATATTGCTCAAGCCATTAGGAGGGTCTGAGAGAAATAAAGCAATGAGCTGTAGTTGTCAGGCAGCTTAACTGAGTTGCAGATAGGATGGGTGCTTGTGAAGGGGATAATTTTAAAGACTATATATATATGTGTAAGTTCTCTTTCACATCTCCACCCTCCCCCCGACCTCATACTATTCTGGAGAGCATTCTTTGTCTTGGGGAGGTTGAAGATTGTTATAGCAGGCATACAAAAGAGGGTGGGGGTGTGTTGAGGTAGGGGTGAAGGGGGAGGGCCGTGGAAGGGTGGGGCTAGATGGGGGAGAGCAAGATAAAAAGAAAAGCAAGAAAGTTTTAAATTAGCTCCTGAAATCTGAAATCGTGTTTTGCAAGAAGACACACCTTTAAAAGCCAGACGCTTTAAGACAAAGGAATTGTCTGATTCTTAATATATCAACGTTTAGTGGACTTGACCACAGAGGTGCTTCTGATAGAAGTCCCTGCAGACAGGAAGAAGGGTCTGAGTTGAGCTCCTTTGAGAAATCCTGGGTCCTTGTGTGACCTGTCAGGGATAGAAAAATTCCTGCCTGCTCCCGAGAAGAGGGAGAGGGGTACGGGATATAGCCACTGGGGTGGAAAGAATGAACCCTGTGCCGGACGCTTTTGGGGGAATGGTCTGGGCCAGGGATTGGATGGGCACTATAAATAGAACCCTGAGGTTATACGGGCTGGCGAGGGCCAGGCTGGAGCTGGCTTGGCAGCAGAGCCCCTGCCCTTGGTGGCTTTCTAAGTGTCATGTAGAATAACAGTGAAATGGCCAAGACAGCAGAGCAAAATTCTTTGCTGTGATATTTATTTATTTATTTATTTATTTATTTATTTATTTATTTATTTTTTGCGGTACGCGGGCTTCTCACTGCCGTGGCCTCTCCCGTTGCAGAGCACAGGCTCCGGACACGCAGGCTCAGCGGCCATGGCTCACGGGCCCAGCCGCTCCGCGGCATGTGGGATCTTCCCAGACCGGGGCACGAACCCGTGTCCTCTGCATCAGCAGGTGGACTCTCAACCACTGCGCCACCAGGGAAGCCCAACTGTGATATTTTTTTAAAGACCAGAGGTGATGTTGGAACTGATAGGTATTGGTTTTACTAAGTCAGTTTTCCAGATTTTTATGGAAATTGTGCTTCAAAGATAAATATCTGAAAATACAGAGGACAGGATACGTGGGATTCAGCCAGTGCAGTGGGAAAAAGGAGTTAACTTAAGAGGAGGTTCAGGATACATCCTAAGAGGGAGGCACACAGTTTATTTATAACATGCAGATCAAGAAAAGGCATTGACTATTCAAAAGGATATAGATTTTTCTCTTTATAACCAGGCAGATTTGTGATCTGCCAGATCAGGTGTATGAGTGCCATGAATCCCTGTCCTGCCCTCACCTCCACCAAACAGTATCCCTGGGATGAGGTAGTTGCTGGGGAAAAAGGTAAGTGATGCGGAGAGAGCTGCTGAGCAAGGCCACTCATGAAACATTTACTATGGACTCTCCTGTAAAATCGTTAACACTGAATCTGGAGGTGGCTAGAGGGAGAAAAGGGGAAAGCGATTTGAAGATGGAATAAGTCATAGCTTATGCAGACGTCCTCCCTGGTAAAAGCCAGGGAAGTGTTGACTTCACAACCATCCCACTCAATCAACAGAGTTTTATTTGCCAATGAAAAATGAGCATCGGTGAAGGAGAGATTTATTCACACATTGGGTCTAATAGGACTCTCCTTTCAGGGGCACAAGGCGTCTGGGGCTTTGATGAATCCATCTGCTAGAACTGCCAAAAAAGGGAAAAAAGGAGAAAAAGCACAAAAACTGCAGGACTACAGCAGCCTCATCCGTGAATCACTTGACCCCCCTGGGCAGGGATGGGCACCTTGCTGCTTCCGGTCACTGCAGGGCTGTCTGCATTCAATAATCATTAGCTGTTTCCTGTTCACTGGACTGGATACAAAATAGATTCAGGAAAGGGTTAGCTGCCCACCCAGTCTAAGACTCTTGGGAGTTAACAGTCATCTGGGCAGTAACTTTCCATGAGGGCAGCTGGAGGGTGTTTTTTTTTGGTGGGGGGGCTGAATAAATTATGTGGCTCATGTTTGTGGGGGGGATGGGATTTGATTGGATGCCCAAGTGTGACAGGTGTTTATTTTGTGTTAAGCTAGGATAATTTGTTATATGAAGTGGCTCTGGAATATAAAAATGGCCTCGATTCAACTTTTAAACCAAATATTTGCAATTTGAAGTAATTAGCAGTTAGGACAATAACATCTGGTACATTAGCAGGCATATTTCAAGGAAATTTATAGTCATGGGCTCAACGACATTTATTGAACTCTGTTAGCCCAGTCGCAAATAGTAGCCTAATATCACTCTGCTGATAGAAAAACAAAGGCAGAAAGAGGGTAAATTACCTGCTCTGGATGAGTGGCTTACTGGCAGCGAGGATTAGAACACAGAGAAGCTGATCTTGTCCCAGGGAGCTGACCTTTGAGGCATAGCAGAGGCTACATTGCAAATGCCAGCCCCTGTTGGCCATGACTGATACCTGGAGAAATCTGTGGCTTTAAAGACATGATGCTGCTTCCATAAATAATATTTACCAGGTTATTTATTCATGGGTTATGGATTATTCACAGGTCATAATTGTGAATGAAGCCATTGCAGCTGATCCTACTGTGGTGATTAATATTACATTAATGCATAGGATGATAGAATAAATACACACACATTTTGTCAGCTGAAGATGCCCAAACTGAACGGATGGCGCGTGCAGCTTCTAGAAAGCAGAAGATTTTCCAGTCTTCTACTCTAGGCCTTGTGGTATGTTAGGGAAGCCTAAGGACACAGATAGGGAAGGGCATAAAATAGAGCTGCCTGTCAAGAGAACTGAGTTCTCATTTGCAACAGGAACAAGTGAATCTATTATGAGCTGGAGGACTTGAGAGAGAAGCTTACATGTAGATACTCTTCATACTCCAGTGCTTCGCTGTGCACATATCCCATGGAGGGCCTTTTTACTTTTTTTCTCTTATTCACCTATAGAGAAAACCTGCATGCATTAGCAACTCACTGGTAGTTTCATCTTACTGCAACACATAAAGATATTTATTGGTAAAACACCTCACAGGGGTGTTTTGTTAGAAAAATGAAGGCCATCTGTGCTGGCATCTCTGGGTAGTACTTCTTTCTTCTCTTTTATTCTGCAGAATTGCACTGCTTTGTACTCTCTCACTTTCAGCAGCAAAGCAATTTTGTAAATGGTGCACTCAGATGCTCTGATGAAGTTATAACTGATACAGGCACTGAGATGAAGATGCTGCAGTGAAAAATGGGGCATGTCAAAGAAAACTGATTCATAATCATAAAATGCAGACAAGGTGGTAGGAAGTGGTGAGTGTACTGCAGGCTGTCAGTTGCCCACTTCCAGGTTTGTCCACAGCCCGAGGGAAACATATCTTGTCAGAAATGCTTGTGGATGCTAATCTATCAACACTTGTTCAATCTCAAATTGTATTAGAGGGTTCAATCTCCTTTTGGACTTCAGCAGTCACCTCCTAGCTCTATTAGATCTCCTTTGGTCAAATGAACTTCCATTTAAAAGCTGCAAGGCTTTTCTCTTCTGTCTCTTTCCCCATGGAACTGGAAATGTGGGCATGTACTGTTTACTTCTTTTAACAGTGACCTGATAGCTCTTTGATATAAAATTCCAGTCACCTCCCAGAAAAACACACAATCCCCCACACACCATCCCTTCTGTGCCCCTTTGTCTAACAGTCTTTCCTGCCTGGGTCAATGATTTTCCTTTCAGTCATGGAATCCAGCTGCTTTATCTTTTCCTGTTGTGGATTTTTCTTATAAGTGCTGCTCTCCTGCCTGGGGTCTTTTTCCTCCTTGCCTCCATGCATGTGTCACTCTCTCTCTTTCTCAGCAAATTAAATCCTTCTCTAAGATGCATCATCTCACAGACCTTTCAGTTTCTCACTACCTGAGACTTCCTTTTCAGACAATATTTCATATGAAATAACCTGCAAATCCTCCCCTGACAAAATACCTAGAAACTCTGAATGAACAATTTTTTAAACCTCCCCTATAAATGCCTAGATGAGTTCACAAAACATAATCTCTAGGGGACAAATGAATAAAAAGCCATATCTGACACTCTAATTGCTGTGTGTGTGTGTGTGTGTGTGTGTGTGTGTGTGTGTGTGTGTAAGAGAGGGATGGTTTCCAGTAATCATGATAAGATAGGGATTTAGATGATATCACCACGGGGGGACCAGTGACAAGGCTTGGGGCCTATATGAAGTAGGGATTGGAACTGAGACCTTTATGGTGAGACTCTTGAAGGTCAACACCCTCCATAAAAGAGAGACTAGAAAATAAATCTGCTCACCCTCACAAGGATTCTTTTAAAACTAAACATGTTTGCTGTAGGTCAGTCTTCCATGAAGAATTTCATAATCATTGGCTTGTTAATCTCGTGGATTTGTGGTTCAAATGTAGACTGCTCTGTATGATTTGTGAACCCACGAGTTAAAAATCAACATGAGAAGTGGTCACAGGTCAGTGAAACCCATGAGTACCTGGAAAGAGCAAACACTCAGCCCAAGCCACAGAGGTTTCCCACAGAAATAGACACTCTGAAGATGAGCTCACAATCTAAAATCACAAAATATTTAAGGAAATAATTCACCCTGAACTAGAATCAGCAAAGGCAGTAAACAAACATCAGGATCATAACCTGAAGAAATTCAGATGTTACATTTAAAAATCTCAAACTGTATCAGAGGGTTCAGTCTCAGACTTTAAAAGTTGAATTAAAATGATTAAAAGAAGAAATATAAAAGAACAAGAAATGGCTAGTATCAAAGAGAACCTCTAGAAATTTACATGTAATCATTTAAATAAAAACTCAGAGAGTATATTAAACAGAATATTAGAGTCAGCTGAAAAGTGAATTAATGAACTGAAAAATATATCTGAAGAAAACTATAATGTAACTCAATTAAAATTATGGATGATATGAACTACAAATAGACATAAAGAATAGACTGAGTTGCTCTAACATATATGTCTAATACAACTTCCACATGGAAGAAACAGAGGGTAGAATTCCCCTTAAGAGAAAAGATCACATACATTTATTCTCTCCTATTACTATACATCCATCCATTCATCCATCCACCTAATCATTAATCCTTCCCTCCCATATACTCACTCACTAAACATTTATTCAAGTATATAGTCTGCCTTTATATTGTGTTATGTGCTTTGTGCACAGAAATAAAAATCTAATCCCATACTTACACTTCCAAAAAATTGCTTAATGTTATATAATCATCCTTAGAATGGTCAGAAACTCTCAAAGGGAAGAATCTAAAGTTCAATTAGGATCTCAGTTAGGTTACCATCTCAAATGCTGCAATATAGTACAAGTACAAAGTAGTAAAATGAACTATCCTGAGGAAAAAGAAAAAAAAAGGGAAGGGCATTTATGTAGGTATATTAGTGTGTACATAACACAGCAAGAAGAAATTATGCAGCTGGCATGAGCCATGGTTGATGTTGCCTTCAGCCGGCACCTCCGATTGTTGGGTTTCTTACTGAAACCTTCATTCCTGAGCATCTGGGCTCTTGATGTCCAATCTGTCTTGAACTGCAGGACTCTTCCATTAATCTTTACCTCTTGACTTAATAGAGGCACCTTAGGATCAGTTGGGTTCCAGCCATACTCCTTCATGCCCCTGTTTTGCAGCAGTCACTCTATTTCCCCAAGGGAACCAGGACCTAGCATCACTTTTTTGCTGCTTTATCTAGCGTCCCCAGGAGGAGTAAATGAACAGATGGTAGTTGCCACTTCTAAGTTAGGGGGATTATTGTTAAATCCTTTGATAGAATCATTTCTCCTTTGGATATTGAAAACTCTAAGTCAGAAGAGTAAAAAGTCATGGAGATTGGGAGCAAATATTTTGTGAATGAGTCATTGGGTGTAACTAAAAGATGTGCCCATCTCATCCCCCTCTGGTGCTGGGACTCATGTCTTCTAGCCAGTCCTCTTCAGAGCGTTTACCATATCCTGTAGGACAGCATTTCAAGCTTGAAAAATGTTATGTACCGGTTGACATGATAACTGGGTATTTAGTAAGCAATTCCAGCTACCTCTGGGGGATGGGGAAGCAGATGTGATCAGTGAATTTTTATTGCATTGACTTATTTCTTTTTACAATAAAAGGAATTTTTTTGGCCAGAAGCAATGTTGTGTGACATTCCATTAGGATGAAAAACCCATCTAGTAAGTCCATGGTATTGAAAAGACTGTCCAACATGAAAGGCATACCCAAACTCAGAATAAGTGTTTGTTCCAGGGGATGTAGCAGGATTCAGCATAATTAATCTGCCACAAGATGGCTTCGTGGTTCAATTAAGTGTTCTACCATATTGGAGGGTATGGGCTGTAGTTGGCAGATTTGCTGACTGACTGGGACAATAGCCAGACAGTCATAGTGAGAATAGGTCCTTCTTGATGAGTCTGTGTATTACCTCTGTCCCTGCCAATACAGATGACTGTGCAGAAGCCCAGTGAGCAGGATTGGCAGGCTGGAGAAAGAGGCTAACTGGTACCACAGGCTAGTTGAGCGCCACCTAATTACCAAGCACCTTCTCTGCAGTAAAGGCATTATAATCAGCATCAATATGAGATACAGATATTCTCCTTGTCGTCAGTCCTCTGATCCTGTCTCTTCTAAGAACTTGACAACCCATCCAGTCAAACCAATCAGGACCTTCTTTTTGGCAATGTGGACAGAAAAAGTACTTGAAGCTCTGCCCACTGGGACTATTTCTTTCCTTCATTTCTCTTCAGGTCCACCCCAGGGTGGGCTCTAATATCATGGTGGTCTACCTTTGCCCATTGTCAGCCACAGATTTCTCTTTCATATCAGCTAGTCATAGGAAACTTCCCATGAAGCAGTGTGAGCCCACGAAGTGAGCTGAGGGAGAGACAGCAGCTTGGGAGATGTAGCCCTGCTAGAAAAGTGGACAATGTTCTTTTTCAGTTTTTTCCTTGAGGATCTTCCTAAGGCTGGTCTCTAATACACCAATTTCTCCTTGATTGTGGAGTATATTACTTACAGCCAGTTTTAGAACTAGCTAGATCTGAAAACTCCAAGTTTATGATGGTCAACTTGTAATAGGAAAGAACCTTTGTATTTTATTACAAGTTAAGCACTAAAGGGATGTTTCCTATAAGCTTAAATTATATGTAATGGCCCATCTCTGGGAACCTTGCCTCCCAGGTAATGAACATTAAGCTAAAATACCTTTGTTTAGCTCACAGGAAACATCCTGACCAGGACCATCTGTAAAGGACTGCAGGAAGGAAGAAATTAACACATCCTCTCTGGAGGCTGACCAGAACCAGGAAATGTTTGACTTTACTCCCTCCCCTTTTAGTATAAAAGAAGCCTGAATTCTAACTCAGGCAAGATGGTTCTTTGGGACATGAGTCCACCGTCTTCTCAGTCTGCTGGCTTTTCTATTAAAGTTGCTATCCCTTGCCCCAGCAACTCACCTCTCGATTTATTGCCCTGTTGTGCAGTGAGCAGTATGCATTTGGACTTAGTAACAAACTGAGGTTCCTGATCACCAGATGTTCTATGGTTAGCAGGACTCAGTGACAAGCAAACAGTTGTTTTCCAAAAAAAGTAGTTATACACCAAAGGGGATGTGGCTTTCTTCAAAATTCTTGGGAGCCTTCACTGTGACTCTTCTGCTGGGATTTTGCCACAAGCTTAGTACATTATCTTAATCTGCCCAAGGCATTTAAACTGCCATACCCCATTGAATTGGCTGAGTCATGGAGATCAAAGGACAAAGCTTTTGCAGTATAGCTTGGACAAGATTAAAACTCTTCTCTTGCTCTAAGCCTTATTCAAATTAAGTAGAGTGTCAGATCACCATATAAACCTTGTAAATATAGTATATATAGCTTCCAAAATGCAAGGTTCCCACCAAGTCTTGTATGTATGTGAAACTACAACTTATTTTTAGTTTTGAAGGGGATATCCTGCCTTGTACCAGGTTGCCCATCTGCCAAAAACTTCACTGAACTATCAAATCCCTCTAACTTTGTGACACCTACCTCCTGTCTTCTGATGAGCCTGTGTCTAACTTGAGCCTCCAGGCAACTTGCTAATTCCTGCTCTTCAGGTTATATTATTGTTATCATCAATATGGTGGACCAGTGAGATATGTTGTAGACTGGGAAACAGTCAGGATCCTTGGGAACTAAATTGCGGCACAGGGCTGGGGAGTTGATGTTTCCTGAGGCAGGATAACAAAGATGTACTACTCTCTATTTCAGGGGAATCTAATGGTTTCTGGTGTTTTTTTCTGCTTGTGGAGATTTGAAAAGAAAATCACTGGATCAGTAGTTGCTTACCAGGTGTCACTGGCTATACTAATTTAGTCCATTAAAAAGAGTACATCTGGGGCTTCCCTGGTGGCACAGTGGTTAAGAATCCACCTGCGAATGCAGGAGACACGGGTTCGAGCCCTGGTCCGGGAAGATCCCACATGCCACGGAGCAACTAAGCCCATGCACCACAACTACTGAGCCTGCTCTCTAGAGCCCATGAGCCACAACTACTGAGCCCACGTGCGTAGAGCCTGTGCTCTGCAACAAGGGAAGCCACCACAATGAGAAGCCCGTGCACCACAAGGGAGAGCAGCCCCAGCTCGCCACAACTAGAAAAAAGCCTGCGTGCAGCAACAAAGACCCAATGCAGCCAAAAATAAAATTAAATTAAAAAAAGAAAAAGAGTATATCTGGAATAGCAACATTGGCATCATCAACTAGCTCAAGTTATGAAAATTCACTATTACTTTCTCAGAATCAATGATATTTTGCATTAACTAAACTAGAGAATTAAACTGGGAATGTTAGAATTACCACCCTGCATTTTCTAGCCTTCAATGGCAGCAATAATCTCTATGCTCCTAGGGGTGTAGTATTGCTCTTGATTTACTATTCTGTACAAAAAGAGAGATACACAGGCTCCGGGTGGACCTATTTTCTTACTCTATGAGTTGGAAATCTACTGTGATTTACTTACTCTATGAGTTGGAAATCTACCGTGATTATTTTTCCAGCTACTGAAATGTATTCAAACATTATGTTCAGGACCTGGGGAAATAACCATGTAATGAGTTGTTGGTCACACATACCCAATTGTGAGGGAGTCTTGGGTGAAAATTCTTTTCATAACTTATAGTTCTGGGAGTATAACATATTGAATATTTATATCTGTGTGTATTGTGGAGGGGGTGTTCTCATTGGGGAAAAAGCCTAGATACTTCATGAGACATAAGTTTTGGTATTTTGGGGCTTGAAGGAATTCAGGGTCATCTCAAAAGATCTAGGGTTAAGAAAAAGAAAAAAGAAAAATCAAAAGAAAATCTGTGAGGAGTCAGCAAACAACAAACACACAGGGGAAAGTAGGGATTTCTCCAAAGTCAGGAACTGAATTGTCACTGCTTCCAAGAAACTGTGCCTTGGCCTGGTGACAAGGTAGGGGTGGGAAGTTGCTAAATCTGAGGGTCCAGGATAAGCCTAGGAAACTTGAAGGTGGCCTGAGTGGTCACAGGTTGGTAGCCTATCCTAGCTCAAGGCTGAAGGAAACCAAATCTTTGCTAAATATCTTCATTTTAGGCTTTTAGGTTTCCAGTCATTAAAATCAACCAAATATAAGCCTACCATCAAAGATTACTAAACATGCAAAGGAACTAAACTACATGAGTGAGAGTTAGTCTAGGTAACCTATGACATATTAGATCCTCAAGACTCTGAACATGGGAATCATAAAATAGACTTCCATAAGATGTAGAACATCAAATGATATTTTATAAAATTAAGAAAAAAATAGAAGATGGAATAACCAAAATGTGCAAACTACAAGGCACTATTTAAAATGTCTGGGCATATATAAAACAGTATGAAATACAATTTTTAGAAGTGAAAAATGTAGTCATTGAAAAATGAACAGATTGGTTAAAGAGCAAATTAGATATAAGAGAAATAAGTTAACTGAGAGACAGACCTGAAGAAATTAACTGGGATACAACACAGAGAAATAAGGAGGTATAAAATAGGAAAGAAATGTTACAAGATGTGGAGGATAGAAAGAGGAGGTCTAACATCATGTTACTTGAAGTATAATACATGGAACAGTAGCAAGAGCCCCGCTTAGGAGATTGTTAGAAATTCAGACTCAGACTCACTGATGACCTCTTGAATCCGAATCTGCATTGGTCAATAAACTCCCCCATGTGGTTCATATATACCCAAAGGTTTGAGAAACTGGGGGAACAATTTTATAATTTGAATCCCAGAGAGAGAATATAAAGAGAATGGAGAAGAAGCAATATTCAAAGAGATAACGAATTGATGGATGACATGAATTCACTTATTCATACCAAGAAGAATAAATCAGAAGAAATTTACACCTAGAAAGATTATAATCCAACTAGAACACCAAAACCCAAAAATAAATCCTAGAGAGAAAAGACAATTAGACATTTGACATCTACAATGATTTCAATAGCAACAATAGAAGCAGAAGAAAGTGGAATAATATCTTCAAAGTGCTGGGGAAAAAAAAACAACCCTCTCTGTATCCACCAAAACTACCTTTTAAGAAGAAAGGCAAAATAAAGACATTTCATAACCAAAAATGGAGAGAATTTATCAACAGATCTGTACTTGAGAACCTCTGAAGGAAGCATTTAAGGAAGAAGAAAGATTATTCTAAAAGACATGCAAGGAGTGGCGAGCAAAGAAACTGAGAAACCTGTAAATAAGTCTAAAGAAACATGATCTGTATAAAATTGTATCTAATTTGTGAGAATTAAACAAAGGGCAGAATTAAAATACTCGACAACTAATATTATGTGAATTGAGAGGGGTGGTTAAAATTAAAGTGTTTTTAAATCTTTGTATCGTCTGGGTTAAGGTCAGTACATTAACCATGGACTGCACTGTGCTAGGTACTCACCACAACATTTCCAGGAAAACCCCTAGAAGAATAGAAATAAACAGGATAAATTTTCAGAAGAAAGTACAGTTATCAGAAAGAGTGCATAACTTCCAGTTTGATTTTAAAATAAAATTGTTGACATTAGTTTTAACTGTATCTAGTATGGAATCAAAGTACGATAGCATTTGAGATATACCATCACCGATTTAAAAGATACAAGAACAAGATTGTCATTAATAAGCAGAACATTTGCATTGCTCTAGTTTTCAATTTAGGCTAGATTTCCATTTCCCTCTTCCTGATACATTTTTTAAAATTTTATTGAAGTACAGTTAATTTGCAATGTTTTGTTAATTTCTTCTGTACAGTAAAGTGACTCAGTTATACATATATATATATTATTTTTCATATTCTTTTCCATATGGCTTTTCACAGGATATTGAATATAGTTCCCTGTGCTACACAGTAGGACCTTGTTTATCCATCCCGTATGCAATAGTTTGTCTCTGCTAACCCCGAACTCCCAAGCCTTCCCTCCCCCACACCCCTCCTCGTTGGCAATGATAAGTCTGTTCTCTGTATCTGTGCATTTCCCTCTTCCTTCAAAAGTTATAATAATATATAGTTGGCCCTCTGTATCCGCAGTTTCTGCATCCTCAGATTCAACCAACCATGGATCAAAGGTGGTTTTAGTCCGTGGATGGAAAACCCACGGATATGGAGGGTCAGCTCTTTTCTTTGTACTACCAAGGGACTTGAGCACCTGAGGATTTTGGTATCCATGAAGGCACCTGGAACCAATCACCCTCAGATACTGAGGGACAACTATACTTCCTGGTAGAAGGTTTTTAACTGATCTATGACAACTCTTTCCATAATTATGGGTATAGATTAATATTAATTTTTATTTCCTGTGATATGTCTTTTTTTTTTTTCTTTTCTTTTTGCGGTATGCGGGCCTCTCACTGCTGTGGCCTCTCCTGCTGTGGAGCACAGGCTCCGGACGCACAGGCTCAGTGGCCACGGCTCACGGGCCCAGCCGCTCCGCGGCATGTGGGATCTTCCCGGACCGGGGCACGAACCCGTGTCCCCTGCATCAGCAGGCGGACTCTCAACCACTGTGCCACCAGGGAAGCCCCTGATATGTCTATTTTATTAAAATTTAGTTACTGTTACACTTAGTGCACAATTGGTCAAAACAACACATGTACTCCACATTTTGACCAATATAACGAAACATACAAAGTAAAATTTTATTGCAAATGCATCACTTATTGGGACAGTACTGCTTGGTTTCAATGAATTTATGTATCCAAGAGTTGGTAGAAAGACACAAGATTTAGCAGTAATTGTATCCCTATTTTGTGTTATATAAGATGTAAATCCTGAGAAAATTTTTCACACAAATAAGTAGATGAGAATAGAAGGAGTTTTATTATAGAAAGTCACCCACAGTGAAATTCCTTTAACACAACTGAATGATGATTTCTGAAGAAGGGAAGCTGATGTAATCCCTTTTAAAAAAAAAATGGCAGCAAAATATACATAACATAAAATTTAACCTTTTAATTACTTTTAACTGTATTCATTGGCATTAAGTACATTCATATTGTTGCACAACCATTACCACCAACCATCTCCAGACCTTCATCTCCCAAAACTGAAACTCTGAACTCATTAAACACCAACTCCCCATTCCTCCCTTCCCAGCCCCTGGACAACACCATTCTACTTTCTGTTTCTGTGAATTTGACTGCTCTAGATATCTTATATAAGTGGGATCATACAATATTTGTCCTCTTGTGACTGGCTTATTTCACTTAGCATGATGTCTTTGAGCATAATGTCATCTGTGTTTTAGCATATCAGACTTTATTTCCTTTTTAAAGCTGAGTGATATTGTACTGTATGTATACAGCACATTTTGTTTAGCCATTCATCTGTTGATGGACATTTGTGTTGTTTCCACTTTTGATTGTTGAGAAAAATTGAATCCTTCTTTAATAAGATAAGTAATGGACAGTTATAATATCCAGTTGCAACCTTCTGCTTCTTATTTGGTACACATCCAAATGAGTTTTCCTTTAGTCTCTAGTGGGCAAATTACAAAGTAGTAAGCAAGCACAATTCCTCTGACCAAAGAAGCCAGTTATAAAAATTTTCCTGCTTCCATTTCCTTCCCTTGTTGAATGTTTGCAAATTATCTGTGGAGAATAAAATTAAATGGTCATGCTTTTGAGGTGCCAGACTATAGGAACACCAGTGACAGTTCCAAGTCCAAGACTTTCCAAATGAAGGAAGGATTTCACATGGCTGAGAAGTCGCCTGGCCAGCAGTGCTTGCTTTTCCAAGTGTCTCCAACGTATTCCAAGCGTAATGCATTACTTACTATACCCCACTCTTTTTTTTTTTTTTTTTTTTTTTGCTGTAAAAAGCTTTATGGTTTCCATTTGGTCCAAGGCTTGGGAGAGAGCTCCAGGGCAGTTAAAAAGCTGCCTAGTGGCTGCAGGGAGGGGCTTCAGGCAGAATCCCTGACGCCAGAGGGGATCCTCAAAGGTCGCTGGGCTCCAGAGGCACCTAGTCATGCTGGAGGGTGAGCCTTTCGAAGAGAGACCCACCCAGCCCAGCCTGGGGACCAGCCGGCCTGCGGAGGTTGATCAGGTGGTCACCCATCTTCTTGATGAGTTTCACCTGCTCATCTAAGACAAGGCTCTCCAGGAAGTCACAGAGGCGGGGGTCTGCGCGGGCAGAACCCAGGGCACACAGGTCCACAAGGGCCTGGTTCACGTTCTCCTCCACGAGCACGGCAGCTTCCATAGTATCCTGGGTTTTATCCCACTCATCTGGAGATGGCTTCTGCACGTTCTAGAAGAGGGCGCGGCCGCCACGCTGGTTTTGTGTTTTCAAGAGATGCTTGGCTCCCTCGCACTTCTCCTTGGCCAATTCACAGAAAAAGTGGCCCATGCCCTCCAGGGCCACGTTGTCGCAGTCGAAATAGAAGCTCAGAGAGAGGGAGGTGTAGGAGGCCCTCAGCTGCGTGTCGGCCAGGGGGTTGACAGGGGCCTCCACCTCAGTGTGATAATTCTGACGAATCTGGAAACTCGTGGTTGATCGGTAGAAAGCAGTTAAGCTCAAAAAGTGGTGTTGGTTGGTCCCGGTGACCAAGGGGAGCTGAGTGGCTGATTCTGAAGGTTGTGACTGGAAAAAAGGTTGGAGGGTGACCGGAGGCTGGAGCAGGGGATGTCCATGTGGGTCTGTTCCACCCAGACACTACTGAAGCAAGAGACAGATCCGAGGCACTGCCTAGCACACTGCCTACACCCTAACCTCCTCTGCTGCAGTGAATGAATCTTATCAGTCCTTGTCTTAATTTTCTATTGCTGCATAACAAATGACTGCAAATTTCAAAGCTTAAGGCAGCACACACTCGTGAGCACACAGTTCTATGGGTCAGAAGTCTAGGTGGGTTCAACTACATCCTATGTATAAGATCTCACAAGGCTGAAGCCAGGGTGTCGGCTGGGCTGGGCTGGGCTCTTATATGGAGGGTCTGGGAGATAATCTGCTTCCAAACTCATCCACATTGTTGGCAGAATCTGGTTCCTTGAGGCTGTAGATCAGAGGTTCCCTGTTTCCTTGCTGGCTGTCAGCAAGGGGTTGCTCTCTGCTTCTAAATGCTGCTTGCATTCCTTCTTATGAGGCCATTTCCATCTTTGATCCAGCAATGGCACACTGAGTTCTTCCCATGTTTTAAACTTCTCCGACTTCCTCTTGTGCTTTTGGCTGGAGAAAGCTCCGTGATTTTAAGGGCTTGTGATGAGCTCAGGCCTTTATTATCTTCCTTTCTTAAGATTATGCCAAAGAACATAACATAATCACAGGAATGAAACATCATCATATTAATATGTTCTGGAGATTAGAGCAGAAAAGTCCTGCCTCCCATAGTCTGC
This sequence comes from Mesoplodon mirus, assembly GCF_964341445.2. Taxonomy (NCBI): domain Eukaryota; kingdom Metazoa; phylum Chordata; class Mammalia; order Artiodactyla; family Ziphiidae; genus Mesoplodon; species Mesoplodon mirus. The sequence goes on along the minus strand of NC_138986.1, from coordinate 97,805,712 downwards.
CTTCTTACCTCCTCGCCAAATTCACACTCTTCCCAAGTGTAAAATACATCCATCTATGAAAGGCCGTCTATAAAAAACCCACAGCAAACATTATACTAAATGGTGAAAGTCTGGAGACTTCCTCCCTAAAATCAGGAACAAAATAGGCATGTCTGTGCTTACCACTTCTACTCAACATTGTACTGGGGGTCTAGAGAGGACACTTAGGCAAGAAAAAAAATAAAAGGTATTCCTTGGAAAGGAAGAAGTAAAGCTATCTTTATTTGAAGATAACATGATTTTTTGTGTGTAGACCTTTTTCCTAAAGAATCCTAAAGCTGTTAGAAATAATAAATGAGTTCAGGAAGGTTTCAGGATACAAGATCAATATAGAAAATTTAATTGTATTTCTGTACTCTAGCAATGAAACAATCCAAAAATGAAATTAAGAAAATTCCATTTATAATAGCATCAAAGAGAATAAAATACTTAGGAATAAATTTAACATAAGAAGTATAAAACTTGTACTCTGAAAATTATAAAACATTATTGGAGGAAATTAAAGAAACCTAACAAATGGAAAGACAGTCCATGTTCATGAATTGGAAAACGCAATGTTAAGATGGCAATACTCTTAAAACTGACCTGCATATTCAATGCAATCTGTCAAAATCCTAGCCATTTTTTTTTTTTGCAGAAATTGACAAGCTGGGAATTCCCTGGTGATCCAGTGGTTAGGACTCTGTGCTCTCACTGCCGAGGGCCCAGGTTCAATCCCTGGCCAGGGAACTAAGATCCTGCAAGCCTCCCATCATGGCAAAAAAAGAAAAAAAAGAAAAAGGAAATTGACAAGCTGATCCTAAAATTCATATGGAAAGGCAAAGGACCCAGAATAGCCAAAGTAATCCTGAAAAAGAAGAACAAAATTGAAGAACTCACTCATACTTCCTCATTCCAAAACTTACCACACAGCTGCAGTAATCAAGACTGCATGGTACTGGCATAAAGACAAACAGGTCGATGGAATACAGTTGAAAGTCCAGAGATAAACCTTTACCTTTACTGTCAACAGATTTTCAACAAAGGTACCAAGACAACTCAAAATGGGGAAAGAATAGTATTTTCAACAAATGGTGCTGGGACAGCTGGCTATCTACATGCAAAAGAATGAAGCTAGAGTGTTAACTTCTTACACAAAAATTAACTCAAAACAGATCATAGACCCAAATGTAAGAGGTAAAGCTATAAAACTCTAAGAAGAAAACATAGGAGTAAGTCCTCATGACCTTAGGTAGTCAGTGGTTTCTTAGATACGACACCAAAAGCATAAGCCACAAAAGAAAAATCAGATACATTGGAGTGCATCAAAATGAAAACCCTTTGTGTTTCAAAGGACAGCATCAAGAACTTGAAAACACAACCCAGGGAATGGGAGAAAATATTTGTGAAACATTTATCTGATAAGAGACTTGTATCCTGAATACGTAATGAACTCCTACAACTCAACAATAAAAAGTCAAATAACCCAGTTTCAAAAAATTGAATAGACATTTCTCTAAAGACTACATACAAGGAATATATACAAGTGGTCAATAAAACACATGAAATTAGGCATTAGGGAAATATTAATCAAAACTATAACACTCCATACCTATAGAATGGCTGTAATTAAAAAGATGGGTAATAAGTGTTGGTGAGGATGTGAGAGTAGGCAAGTGTATAGAGATAGAAAGCAGATTAGGAGTTGTCTGTGGCTGTACTGGGGGAAAATAGGAGTGAGTGCTAATGGGTATGGGGTTTGGCGGGGGGGGCTGATGAAAACATTTTGTAATTAGATAATGGTGATAGTTGCATAAGTCTGTGAATATACTAAAAACCATTGAGAAATACACTTTAACAGTATGAGCTTTAAGAAATGTGAATTATATCTCAACAAAGTTGTTATTAAGGTAAAAAGAAAATTTAACCTGGCATCGAGGTATGAGTGATTGGGGCGGATGAGGGAAGTAGAATAACAGGTTAATAGACTATTGATTTCAGTGTTAGTGATGGCAATGGGGAAAAAAATGCAAGAACCATAACCAAAGGGAGACTTAAAGAATGTAGCAATTCCCACGGCAAAAGGAGTGAGACAGGAAATAATCAATAGGCTTTGTTCCCGTGTAACTCAGAGAATGGCTAGGCCACGGAGAAGCGAGTGACAAGGGATGCGGGCAAAATTATGTTGGGTTTGGAGACCTGAGTGGAACGTGAAAGAGTAAAAGGGAGATGGTAAAAGCCACTGAGTGCCTTTAAATTAACAGCTAACATTTACATAGAACTAGCTACGTGCCAGATACCATTCTAAGCACTTAACACGCATTAATTCAATGGATTCCTTGCAGCAGCTAGAGATAGGGACTACAAATATCTCCATTTTACAGATGAAGAAACTGAGGCACTGAAAAGTTAAATAATTGCTCAGGGTAGAATATGAATGTATGTTCTGAACTTCTGTGCCTCTATATAGCCTTTCTAGAGTTTAACAAACAGATAGTAGACATTTTATAAGTAATATTCATCTCCTCAATTCACAATTATTCTTCACTGACTGATTGATTACAAACAGCAAACAAATCATCATAGAGTAATTTAGTCTTAATTTATGTAACTTGGCTTTGGAATCTATCTGGAAATAAAACCAGCCACGTTGATGGCAAATAAACTTGCTCTCACTGGAGTCTGGCACTTCATGCAGATGTGAAGGGCAAGTTTAGAGGGATTCCTTTATCAACCAAGGGTAAGACGGATGTCTACTCATATCCCCTCTGACACACTGCCATCCTCTGTGAAAGAAATTCTGCTCTGTTGTTCTCCCTCTGGCTTCTGTAACATATGTAGAGGATTGTCTTTCTGAAGAGCTCGAGATTTTACTTCTACTAGGCGTTATTAGTTTTGCAGCTATCTTTCTGGCATGATTCCTAAAATTTACTTTGCAGAGATAATTGTTTCTCTAAAAATAATGGCTCACGGTATTCCCCTGATGTTTAAAATGGCTTACCTCTATCACTCATTGTGAGATACTTATATTTCGTTTATTTCATTTTTCACAAGGAAGTTACACCGTCTGGGGTATATTGCTATGAATGAGGGGTTTGGGGAAGGGCACTCACGCGCGGCCTGCTGACCTCGCAGGGATGCATAAGAGCGTGCCTCGGGCCTGGAACGCTTCCTTACCTGGAGCCCTCACCACCTGTGCTGAGCATACTGCCTTATGTGTGAATCTCTTCCTGTTCTGGGTTTGACGTGTACTTCTTTGTTCTGCTTCAAGTGTGTGCACATGGCACCTGGACAGCCCCACTGCTGTGTTTGTTCCTGGTGGGGAGAGAAGGGGGTCCTTTGCCTGTATCACAGAAAGGGTGTGTGCAGACCTGTGTCAGCTGCGGGTCAAGATGCGCTGGCCATGGGGCACCCACACTCACTATCAAGGCTGGTCTTGCTCTGTCTGTTCTCTGTGTGAGTGTTGCTCCATCCAGTGTCTGTGGGAGTCATGTTTTTCTCAGCAACCCATGCAACCATGCAACCTGCAAACCATGCAACCCATACAACCATGCAACCTGCAAACCATGCAGTGGGTTGACATTCTGGGACTCCTTTCCTGAAGGTAGTAACAGGTGTCACTTGCTCAACAAGTGCCAAAACTGTATCTGAAGAAGCAAGAGACCAAATGTTAAACCTATTAGCCTAATGTCAAGCCTTCAAGAGCTAAAAATCAAAATCCAATAATATTATTTTTAAAATACAGATAACCAAAAAGAAAGCCATTTGTCATTCCATAACTAAAGCACAGTCAATGATAAAGTTTCAGGGCTTATCTTTGCAGTTTTTTTCTTCCTTCTTAAATATACATTTTAAAAAGTATTAGGTTTACAGATGAGTTTCCAGGAGAGTACAATATAGAGTTTTCTATATACCCTGTACCCAGTTTCTCTATTATTAACATCTTGTATTAGTATGGTGTCTTTGTTAAAATTAATAAACCAATATTTATATATTGTTGTTAATTAAGTAATATACTTTATTCAGATTTCCTTAGTTTTTACCCAGTATCCTTTCTCTGTTTCAGGATCCCATCCATGAGACCACATTACATTTAGTCATCCTGTCTCCTTAGGTCTTTCTTGGCTATGACATTTTCTCACAGTTTCCTTGTTTTTGATGACTTTGACAGTTTTGAGGAGTACTGATCAGGCATTTTATAGAATATCCCTTAACTAGGAATTTGTATGATGTTTTCTCATGATTAGACTGGGATTATGGGTTGTCGAAAGGAAGACCATGGAGGTAAAATGCATTCTGATCCCATCGTATCAAGGATGCAAACTATACACATGACTTATCACTGTTGATGTTGACCTTGACCTCCTGGATGAAGTAGTAGTTGTCAGGTTTCTCCACTGTAAAGTGACTCTTTTCTCTCCCTCTCGCCATCCTGTCCTCTTTGGAAGGAAGTCACTATGCATAGCCCAGACTTATGGAGGGGGAAGTTATGCTCCACATCCTTGAGAATGGAGAGTCTATATGGATTATTTGGGATTCTTCTGCATGAGAGACTTGTTTCCTCTTCATCCATCTATCTAGCTAGCTAGCTTTATTTTTATTTATTTATTTATCATTGTGAACATGTGAATACACTTTGAGTATATGAATATATATATGAATATACTTTTTTGTCCTTTGGATTATAATCCAATACTGCTATTTATTTTCTTGCACAAATTTTTCCAGCTTTCACTGTTGGGAGCTCTTTCAGTTGGCTCTGTGTCCTTGCCTTTTGACATTACCCCCTAATTGTAAGTGGTGTTGTTTGTTTGAGTACTTCCTTACTTTCTGGTACTGCAAGGTGGTGTAGGGTTATCTTCATGGTCTTGGTCCTAGTCAGCCATTTCTCCAAGGAATCCTGGTCCTTTTATTAGAGAATGGTACTAGGAAGCAAGATCTGGGTGTTAGGTGTGCTCATTGTTACTGGGGTGTCATTGCTTTTAGGCCCTTTCAGCTGACAGAGCAAGGGAATAATGGTTCAGTTCTAATATACATGTAGAGCAGAATTAGAATTGTTAAGTGGTATTCATATGGGAACCAACTTTATTAACTAGACCACAGTATTTATGTGCAGTTTCTTTTGCCTGTAGTCTTATGGTTTTCACTCATTTCTAAAGTTACTTACTCAACACCTCTCCCCCTACTCCTTTCACTGTAGTTGTTTCACACATTTGTAATACAATTGGATTCTTTTGTCACATTCTGCATTCCATGCTAGGATCTGCAGGATCTCCTAAGTGATTTTTAAAAAAATTTGCATCAGTTGAGGTTCATTCTTTGTGCTGTAAAGTTCAGTGGGTTTTGACAAGGGTATTATATATCCACCATTATAATTTTATATAGAATAGTTTCACTGCCCTAAAAGTCCTCTCTATTTCACCTATCAACCCTCTTACCCAAGCCTCCCACCCCAAATCTCTGCCAACAACTGCTCTTTTTAGAATTGTTTTGTCTTTTTCAGAATGTTATAATTGAGATCGTATAGTATGTAGCCTTTTCAGACTGACTTTTTCACTTAACAAAATGCATTTAAGATACATTCATGTATATTTTATTATGGCTTGATAGCTCATTTCGTTTCCTCACTGAAGAATATTTCACATTTTTGTCACTGGATAATCATACCAAAATTTGTTTATCCATTTATCTATTGAAGGACAAGTTGATTACTTCTGATTTTCACTTTAAAGCTGCTGTAAATATTCACATGCAGGTTTCTGTGTGGATATACGTTTTCAAATCTTGTGATTATGCACCTAGGAATGCAAATGTTAGGCTTGTAAGAAACTGCCTAGCTCTTCCGAATGGCTGTACCATTTTGCATTCTCACCAGGGATTAATGAGCGTTCTTGCTGTTCCACATCCTCAACAGTAATTGGGATGGTTAGTTTTTCTGGGTTTTAGCCATTGTAACAGCTGTGTAGGGGTATCTCATTGTTTTCATTTGCATCGCCTTCAGGACAACTGATGTTGAACATCGTTACATGTGCTTATTTGCCATTTGTATACCTTCTTTGGTGAGGTGTCTGTTCAGATTTTTTGCTCATTTTTTTATTTGGTTGTTTGTTTTCTTACTATTGAGTTTTAGGAGATCTTTGCATAGTTTGGATGTAAGTCCTTTATCAGACATGTGAAAATATTTTGCAAATATTTTCTTCCTCTCTGTGGCTTGTCTTTTGGTTTTCTTAACAGTGCCTTTGGCAGAGCAGATTTTAAAATTTTTAATAAGGTCAGACTGTTTTCTTTCATGGATCATGATTTTGGTATTGTATCTAAAAAGTCATCACCAAATCCAAGGCCACATAGATTTTTCTCTTTAGTCTTTTTTTATTATATCAACATGAGATTATAGTCTATACTGTACTGTAATAGCTTTTTATACTTATCCATATATATGTAAATTTTCATGTTGTTAAATATTCTTCTAAGTCATTTACCATTGACTGCCCAGTATTATCTTATATAGATGTACCAGTAAGGATTAAATCAACCCTCTAATGTTGAATAATATATTCTTAGATTTACTGAGTCATTTTAATATACACATTTCTGAAAAGTTGTTCCAGGTTTAAACTTGTTGGACTAAATAAGGGGATCTTAGTCTCTAGATTGAAGAAAAATCTGTATCCTTTCTTCTCTCCTTTTTTTTCTTCCTTCTACAAATATTTAGTGAATCTATACTATGTGTGAGTTTCATTAGTGGTTCATCCTATTAGACTCTGGGTATGCCTCAATAAACTGGAGTCCCTGCCCTTAAGGAGGCTATATTCTAGTGGAAGAGTCATAGATGAGTAAATAACTAGTGTGATTCCGACTTTAATTATTATAATGAAGAATAATATAAAGGAGGGTAAAGGGGTAATGATAGACCATGGGTGCTGGGACCCAAGACAGCATTAAAAACTGATAGTTTGGAAGAAGACGATGTTAGAGGGATAAAAATCTTGCTGAGCTTTCTGAACTGCTGATAGTGGGATTAAAGGAAGGGGGGCTAGGAGGTTAGAGAGAGTATAGAGTATGAATTCAAAAGAGGAGCAATTCTGAGACATGATGATGTCCTCAGTGTGATGTGAGAAGGAGTAGATGGAATGACAGAGGCTCCCATCAATGGAACTCTGAGGAACCAAGAGTCTAGGGCCCTGGATGGTCACCCATGTGAAGTCACACAGGCTGGTGGCTATACTTGGAGAGTTGAGGAAGAATCAGAGCCATAAACTGTGCAGAAGAGGGTGGAGTGAATGGAGATCAGAACTGACAGAGACGAGGAAGGGCCAAAGTGGTGTAGCCAAATGGCAGCATCCTAAACTAAGCAGGGATTATTATTAAATAGGAAAAAATAATGGTCTGAAAGTGGCATAAGTGATTTAAGAAAATGCTAACCCCATTTTCCAACCTCCAGGTGTAAAGTGAGTAAGAAATGAGCTAGAATGATCTCCTGAAGCCTGATAATCTTTGAGAGCAACAGTCTTAGGGGAGAAAGCTTTTAAGCCAGGAAAAAGAGATGGAAGATGCTTTCTGTGAATAGTTAAAGGATGGAGGAGAGCTTGTTTCAGTGGAAAACTTTGGGAAGGAGGGAAACAGTGGGGAGGGGATAGGAAGCACAGAGAAGCACTGGGACACGAGTGGAGAACAAAGAAGGTAAGAGTTGCTTCTGTTTGGGGCCATGGCCAAGGAAGACAACAGGCCTCAAGGTTTTAACAGAACTCAGTGATAAAGTGCCTTGGTGCCAGAGCAGTTGGAGGCTCAAGGTGAAGCTCATGGTTGACACCTTGTTGTGGTAGAGCCCATGTCAGGGAGAGAGGAGGCCACTGCTGGGAGAAGCTGTAAAGAAAGTTTTACTCCGAAAATAAATGGTATAAACAAAACTGTAGACAGTTGCTGAATTTTCGAGGAGAACAAAACAGTTTAAGCACCCTTACACACTTCAGAAATACCCATTTATCCTTAAATAATTGATTCATTAACTATAAGTCACTCAGATTTTATTGAAAGCAATTCCCTTAAGAAACTTTATGTAATTATAGTTCCTTGCCCTACTTCCTGGTAGTGTGTACCTGAAATAATGACACTATATTTCTTTAAATATACTTGTTATGGACTGAATGTTTGCATTCCCCAAAAATTCATATGTTGAAATCCTACCCCACAATGTGTCAGTATTAGGAAGTGGGGGGGCCTTTGGGAGGTGATTAGGTTATGAGGTGATTAGGTGATTAGGTTAATCTCATGAATGAGATTAGTGCCCTTATTTTTTTTTCTTAACTTTTTATTTTATATTGGAGTATAGTTGATTAACAATGTTGTGTTAGTTTCAGGAGTACAACAAAGTGATTCAGTTATACATATACATATATCTATTCTTTTTCAAATTCTTTTTTTTTTTTTTTTTTTTTTTGCTGTACGCGGGCCTCTCACTGTTGTGGCCTCTCCCGTTGCGGAGCACAGGCTCCGGACGCACAGGCTCAGTGGCCATGGCTCACGGGCCCTGCCGCTCCACGGCATATGGGATCCTCCCAGACCGGGGCACGAACCCGTATCCCCTGCATCGGCAGGCGGACTCTCAACCACTGCGCCACCAGGGAGGCCCATCTTTTTCAAATTCTTTTCCCAATTAGGTTATTACGGAGTATTGAGCAGAGTTCCCTGTGCTATACAGTAGGTCCTTGTTGGTTATCTACTTTAAATATAGCAGTGTGTACATGTCAATCCCAAACTCCCTAGCTATCCCTCCCTCCCACACTTCCCCTCTGGTAACCATAAGTTCATTCTCTAAGTCTGTGAGTCTGTTTCTGTTTTGTAAATAAGTTCATTTGTATCATGTTTTTTTAGATTCCGCATATAAGCAATATCACACAATGTTTGTCTTTCTCTGTGTGACTTACTTCACTCAGTATGACAATCTCTAGGTCCATCCATATTGCTGCAAATGGCATTATTTCATTCTTTTTAATGGCTGAATAATATTCCATTGTATATGCATCTTCTTTATCCATTCTTCTGTCGAAGGACATTTAAGTTGCTTCCATTTCTTGGCTATTGTAAACAGCTCTTCAGTGAACACTGGGGTGCATGTATCCTTTCAGACCATGTTTTTCTCCGGGTGTATGCACAGGAGTGGGATTGCAGGATGATGTGGTAGTTCTATTTTTAGTTTTTGTAATTGGCTGAACCAGTTTGCAGGTGATTAGGTGATTAGGTTAATCTCATGAATGAGATTAGTGCCCTTATAAAAGAGACTCCACAGAGTTCCCTCATCTCTTACATCATGTAAGGACACAATGAGAAGGTGGCTGTCCATGAACCAAAAAAGTGGGCTCTTACTGAACACCAAATCTGCTGATGACTTGCCAGCCATTTCTCTGGTGAGAAATAAATGTTGTTGTTTAAACCATCCAGTCTATGATGTTTTTGTTATAGCAGCCTGAATAGACTAAGATAATGCTTAATAATTTCAAAATCACCCTGACTACCTTCTCCTAATATCATGTACCTGCTGTTCCCCTCCCCCAATGGCTATTTTTCTTGGCCTTGGCTCAAAAAAGAAGCAACTCTTATCTTGTGTGTTCTCTACTCATGTCCCAGTATTTCTCTGTGCTTCCTCTCCCCTTCTCCAATGTGTCTGGCAATTTAGGCTGGAGGAGGACTTTGGGGCCTGAAGAAAAGCAGAGATGGCTAAGCTCAGTTCCACAGGGAGAAGCAGTATCAGTGCCTAAGGGAAGAGTATGTCATCCTTTCCCCATAACTAGAAATGGTGGTGGTGTGGGGTTGTTGGTTTTTTTTAACCTATAGAAGTTTTTTACCTATTGAGGTCCTCTTCATCACATAGGAATGGCAGTTATTAAGCCATTTCCCAGTGCCTAGAACATTATTCTTTGGGCTCACTAAATGCTACTCCAGTGTTAGGGAAGTAATAACTTCCAATAGATTTGCCCGATTATGAGGAAATCGTTTTGAACGTGAAAGAAATTGAATCTAAATGTATAGTTGTTAAGGGACTTCTCTGGTGGCACAGTGATTAGGAGTCCCCCTGCCAATGCAGGGTACACGTGTTTGAGCCCTGGTCCAGGAAGATCCCACATGCTGTGGAGCAACTAAGCCTGTGTGCCGCAACTACTGAGCCTGCACTCTAGAGTCCGTGTGCCACAGCTACTGAAGCCCACATGCCTAGAGCCCGTGCTCCGCAATGAGAGAAGCCACCACAATGAGAAGCCCACACAGTACAATGAAGAGTAGCCCCCACTCACCACAACTAGAGAAAGCCTGCATGCAGCAACGAAGACCCCGTGCAGCCAAAAAGATAAATAAAATTTTTAAAAAATGGAAAACACAAATGTAGAGTTAAAATAAATAAATAAATAAATAAATAAATAAATAAATAAATAAATAAATGTATAGTTGTTGCTAATAAGGTTGTTATGTGAGGAAATTTACATCAAAGATTTATGTTTTGTGAAGCTCTTTGTCTTAAAAAAGAGTGTAGCACTAAATATAGTTTGAATATGTATAAAAAATAGATAAAATAATTATAGATAATTTAAAAATATAAATAAAATATATGTTTAAAACAATAAATAATTATTATTAAATGTGCAAATAAAATATAATTAAAATCATTAACAAATCCCTGTTATATTTAGTCACAATAATATTTTGAAAAAAATTTTAGGAACAACATATTATAGCCAAAATATTAAGATATCATCTAGTAATGATTTGCAGTTTTTTTAAAGTCAATCAATTATATTTAACTTATTTTTCAAGAGTTTGGTCTAAGTGTTGTAAATTCATTATTGCTTCCAGTTAGAATTTTCAGCTGCAAGGCTGGTGGTCTTTTCAGTAACAGAAACCTTGAGAGATTCTGACCATTGCCTCAGATAAGGGGAGGAAGCCCCTAAACAAAGACAGTAACTTCACATGTGAATGAGAACTTGGGATCTGGGATGAAAAGTTCAGGCTCAGGTGGTCAGGAGAGAAAATCTTCAGGTTGCAAGAGGGTAGAAAAAAATTAGTGTTGTGTGGGAAAAGGTGATTTGTTAAGGTGGACTCCCTGTGCAAACAGGAGAAAGGGAGTAGCAAAATTGAAATGCGAATGTGCTAAAGCTTATGGGGGCCAATCGGCTTCACTAATATTGTCTTTTGACCTGAAAGTTAAAACTACTTCTGTGTGGGGACTTTCCTGGCAGTGCAGTGGTTAAGACTTCGCCTTCCAATGCAGGTGGTGTGGGTTCGATCCCTGGCCGGGGAGCTGGGATCCCACATGCCTCACGGCCGAAAAACCAAAACAGAAGCAATGTTTTAACGAATTCAATAAAGACTTAAAAAATGGTCCACATCAAGAAAAAAATCTTAAAAAAAAAAAAAAAGAGTACTTCTGTGTGGTTGTGAATACCCCAGGGGGGAAAAAACCCAGTAAACTTGTGGTTGTGTGGTGTGATGTTCAGCATGACTGGAGAGCATTCTACAAAGTGACTCAGACTCTTGACTCTATTGGCCAAGGATGTAGTCAGCCTATCCTGGCATCTCCATATAACAATTTTGTTAAGAATAACTAAACCCATACACAGAAATGAAACTCACATACATATAAAGAGTCATAAATGGTCTGGAACTGAGACTGGACTGAATGTAATGTGTGAAATGTGTAATTCCCTCAAGTAATTGTTTGCACCCAGTGACGTACATAGGGACCAAAGAATCTGGAAAACCACAGTATTAACAACCTGTCTTGAGCTGTGACTTCCAGGGAAGTTCAGAGGTTTACAGACATGTCTTGTGGATAATGGGTGTGGAAGACAATGGAATTCAGGTTTTGTGAAACAATGTTTGATATGCTCAGGGTCTGAGGAAGTTGTGATTGCACATATAACACAGAGGCTGTTACACACACTTGAATCTGTCCCTGTCCAGCCAGTAAGAGTGCTCCTTGGAAGAAACATTTGTGTTCTTACTTCAGAAGAGTCTACTGAACTCTCAAGACACCAGGAGATGATAGAGCTTTAAGGATCTGTACTTAGCATAGCAGAAGCCCATGTAGCATACTGGACAGGAAGCATGACAGTTCTGAACAACTGAAGCCAGCAGAGATGAAGATTGCAATCAGCTGAGGTCACTGGCTCTCAAATGCTAATCACATACAATATGATTGATTGCCTGGTAACCCCAGGAATGGCTTTGTGACGCATGCGGTAGATGTCTGTATCTCTAATTCTCATGCTCTCCAACTATGCTCTTCCTGTTGGATTAGCATTCTACATACTATGGTGTTGAGGCTGGGGGTTAGGGGTGGTAAGAGAGGGTGTGAATCTCTCTTGGTTGGAACCACTTGCAAATTGCAGTGGAAGTTGGAAATGGATCCACCCCTTGTGTAGCCTGATGATACTTCCTATGTGACACCAACAACTCCCTACTTGCAGTGCCGCAGGAATAGTTTAGGAGCATTTCTGTTTTACCATTTCATGCCTGATATCATGTGGGCTACACTTGCTCCAAGTTGTGTCTCTTCCAACTAGTATGTCTTTGGTCACACAGAGTCTGAATTCCCTAGGGACCTGAGACAGTTTTGAGGATTGTCTCTACCCTGCTGACTATTCTGTGGTACTTATACAGATTTAATCTTTTAGTACATCCAGAGAATTATTAGTTCCCAGGGATGTTATACGGTGCTCCCTATAATTTTGTAAGTCACTTGGTTAAACGTTGTTAAGCAGGTTCCTTTCCCACAAGACTTTTCAGGGTCTTAATATGCTAATGTCATTTGGAACAAGGAGATGATATGGTATTCAGCATTTCACAAAGTTATTTGAAAATTTCTCATAGAATACTCATTAACATCCCTCTCTCACATAATTCTTATTAATAGCTTACAGGACAATCCTGTTTCAAGGGGTACAGTTTGAGAAATATTGTTTTACAGTAATTAAGAAAAACCTTAGCCTGACCTTTTGAATTAAAGAAAATCGTATCAGTCCCTGGCAGAGCCGAGCTATTATTTCTGGGTGAAATTCCAGTGTCATTAACACGATTATATTAGCCAAATAACCTCTCTGAGCCAGTAGGGACAATCTGTTACCTCCTGTTTTAAATTTCCAAATGATTCCCTTGGGAATTAACATCTAGTCCACTGAAAGAAAAACAAATTCTCCTCCATGGAAGAACTCTAACTGCTTTGTTATATAGTCATGGTTACATATTTTTCCTATTTTTATTAATTTTGTTTAAAAAATCACTAAAAAAATTGTAAAAGAACATTGTTTAGATCTTACTGTTGAGTTTTAGAAATGAATTTTATTATAATTTGGTATAGTAAGATAGTCATTTCCCAGGAGGATAATCGTCTGAATCGGATCTTTCTTCTAGTCAAATATAGGAGCAAGTGGCTAAGACCAATGTTCCCCCCTGCTTGTGATGGTGTGATTTACCCACACAGGGCCTTTGAATGCCATGTTCTCAGATGGGGGTTAGAAACATGAGCTTTCTGGTGCTTTAAAGTTCACTAGGACTGAGACATAGCTGGGGTCGTGGATCTCTAAGTGACAGAAAATCTTATGACCTCCAGGTATTTGTGATTGGGGGACAATTGTTTCCAAAAATGTGGATAACCTAACTTGTGATATAAAGAAGGGCAAAAAATGAGCATGTGTTCTTTGACTGGCAGGTTAAGAGAAAAGCCCTGCTTGAATGTATACTTTTGAGGTGATGTTTGTGACCCCAAACTATGGGTATTAAAACCTTGTTACCTTTAGCTCTCCAGCAAGTGATGACTTCATAGACCAAAGCAATATAGCACAAGTTTTTACAGAATCTCTTTTAAAATGCCAGACTGAATATATGGTATTCAATCTAAACTTTCCAAAGTACTTATTAGAACAATAAACTTTGTGCTTTTTATGAAATGATTCTAGGTAATTGGATAGTGTATTAGTTAGTATGGGCTAGGTTTGCTGTGTTAACAAACAACTCCAAAATCTAAATGGCCTACAACCCAAAGATTTATTTTTAATCCACACTACATTAACAGTATGTACAGGTCCATCATGAGTGAGCTACAACTCTGCTCCCCATCATCTTTGGGATCAGGCTGATGCAGTAGCCTCTATCTGGAGTACTGCCAGTTTTGTAACAGAGGGAAAAGAGACAGCAAATCACGTACTAGTTCTTAAAGCTTTTGTCCAGAAGTGACGTGTCACTTTGACATTTTTTAACAGCCAAGAACAAATCACAAGACCAAGCCTGCCATCAATGGGGTAGGAAAGTATAGTCGTTCCCCGGAGAGGAGTAGTGAATACTTTTGAACAAGAATGCAGTCCACCCTGGCGCTCCTGAGGCTGTTTTAGAGGGATGTGGTTTTTAGAGCAGGAGAGACTCAGGAGCTCATTGTTATCTTGGAAGCCTTCTGAGTGCCAACTCCCAGTCTAGATCGTCTTGAGTTGGGCAGTTCAGGTCTTCAGTTCTCCAACACGTACCACTCCTGTCAATGCCCCAGAGTGCCCTAACTCCCCAAGGTAGGCTCAGAAGTATTCTGGTTAGGCCCAGACAGACACTACAACATGATCTTTTAGAGGTTTTCTGGACCACCAAGACAAGGTGTAGCCTGGGGGGGAATTGAAGGCTAGCCCTGAAGGGTCAGCAACATCCAGGTGTCAGTGCCACCTTCTTGTCAGCATGGTGCCAACCTTTTGCCATGGACACTCCCCAACCCATATTTATGCTCACGAAATCCTGAGTGTGTGTAGCGATAAAGACCTAAAATCTACACAGCTCTTTCTAGAAAGCCAAAGGAGCCCTTGTAGGAAGAGGCCTCACAAACTTTGTGGACATCCCAGAATTCCTGAGCTCATGAGGGAAGGAAAAGGTAGGCTGAGTGAACATGACTTTATTTCATCCAGAACCATTATTTTATCCAGAGTGACTCTGTTTTTACCAGTTGACATAATCAAGGACCTTCACAAGATTGAAAGAGTTTGAAACCACAGCTTACAGAGGATGAAGACGGGTGCTCGAACCAGTTAAGGAGGAGAATAAAATTTAAGGAATTTTCTATTTATAGAGGCCTTTATAGACTATTTCATTAAAAGAAGATTATGTACATTTCCACCCTTATATTTAATTTTTCAGTTTAAACCCATTTCCTTTCAGCCTGTCATTGGCAATGATCTGGAACAGCAAAGCAGCACTTTGTGTGTGTCCGAAACCTTTGTGTTCTTCTCTCAACTCTGCAAACAATTCTTTTGGGGACTTTTAAGCCCATATACATATGGGTATATATATATATATATATATATATATATATATATATATATATATATATATATATATATAATTTTAAAATATATATTTATTTTTATTTATTTTGAAACAATCACAAACTTACAGAACATTTACAGGTCAATTTCAAAGAATGTTTTTTCTTGAACCATTTGAGAGTACTTGAGTTACTGTTACTTGAGTTAATTTTTTTACAAACAAGGACATTTTCCTGCATAACCACAATATAACCATGGTATTAGTTTGCTGGGGCTGCCATGAAAAAATACCCCAGACTGGCTGGCTTACGCAACAGCAGTTTATTTTGCTCCCTGTTCTGGAGGCTGAAAGTCCAAGATCAAGGTGTTGGCAGGCTTGGTTTCCTCTGAGGTCTCTCTCCTTGGCAGGCAGACAGCCTCCTCTCTGTGCACGCACATCCCTGGTGTTTCTCCATGTGTCCTAATCTCCTCTTCTTATAAGGACTCCAGTCAGATTGGAATAGATCCCCCCTACCCCCCGCCAACAACCTCATTTTAACTTAATCATCTCTTTAAAGGCCCTATTTCCAATTGCAGTCACTCTCGGAGGTACTGGGAGTTAGGACTTCAACATACAAACTTGAGAAGGGTCATAATTCAGCCCATAACAACCATCAAAGCCTGGAAATTAACGTGGATAAAGTACTGCTATCTAGTCTTCAGACACCATTTGCCAAATGTCCCAATAATGTCCTTTACAGCCAAAGAATCCAGCTCAGAATCATGGGTTGTATTTAGTTACCAGGTCTCTTTAGTCTCATTCCGTCTGGACCACTTTCTCGGATTTTCCTTGATTCTCGTGGCCTTGATACTTTTGAAGTTACAGGTCAGTATTTTGGTAGAATGTCCCTAAGTTGGTGTTGTCTCATATCTCTTCATGATTTGATTCAGATTAGCATCTTAGCAGGAACATCACAGAAGTGATGCTGGCTTCTTCTCACTGCATGCTGTTAAGGGGTACCAATCCTGATTTGTCCCATCACTGATGAGGTTCACTTTCTCTTGATTAAGGTGATGTCTGCCAGGGTTTCCCAGAGGCTTATCTTTTTCCTTCTGTAATTACCAAATATTTTGTGGGGATGTGCCATGAGACTATGTAAATGCCAGTTCCTCACCAGACTTTCACTTTGTTTACTTATAACTGTCTTGTCCCAGGTTTTCTTAGTTCAGTGGGTTATAATCTATTACTACTATTATGTATTTTGATGATCTACTTGTCTCCAGTTTAGCCAGCGGGAGCCCTTCAAGATGATTTCCTTGTCCTTTAAAAATATCTCATTCAGGGCTTCCCTGGTGGCGCAGTGGTTGAGAGTCCGCCTGCTGATGCAGGGGACACGGGTTCGTGCCCCGGTCTGGGAAGATCCCACATGCCGTGGAGCGGCTGGGCCCGTGAGCCGTGGCCGTTGAGCCTGCGCGTCCGGAGCCTGTGCTCCGCAACGGGAGAGGCCACAACAGTGAGAGGCCCACATACCGCAAAAAAAAAACAAAAAAAAAAAACCAAAAAAAACCTCATTCATTCTGTGAGCATTTTCTGGCACAAGATGTTCTAGGCTCAAGGTTTGCCTGTTCCAGCCATGGAATTAACCATTTTACCAAGGAGCCCTGGTTCCTTTCAGTGAGGAGTTGTATTTAGATATATTTTGACAACAGTTTGCCTAAATACATCTGTTTTAATAGTATCCTATCGTAACAATATAAATACGATTACCTATTCATGCTTGGCTTCTATAGAAATGTGTGATCTGAACAGATGACCACTAATCTTTTCGGTGTGGTTGTTCATTTTAGTATTTTTTATAAGGGAATATACAGATGTAGTAATGTGTATAAAGGCCGGAACACAACCAGATATCTGTCTATAAATTAGCATAGATGAGTCCTAGTTCTAAAATTTACTTCTGGGGAAGAAATGAATCTCATTTATTTCTAACAGGGCAAATTAGCTAAGAAATCCAATTAGTTTCCCAAATCCTGCTTTCATTCCTTAAATCAGTTCATTAGAGATGTCACCTTGTTACTTTTAGTGTCCACGGCTTGGATTTGATAAGAGTCCAAATGTATGGCCACTCCTAAAACTAAAATATGAAAGGTAATCTATTTAGAATGTGATTTTAAAACACTGGCCTTGGGTGCCTCTTCCCACGCGAGGACAATCGCATCTAAGTTAAAAACACTTGACCTGAAGGGGCTCCTCCTTTTGTTTATTTATCACATCTTACTGAGGAAATAGTTCTGATTTTCTTGAATTCTCTTTGTAGTTGAGCCAGTTGGAAAAATAACGTGATGATTTCTATTCTTGGTTTTCAAACTGTTCTTTTTCTCTTTCTCTTTCCCTTATTATGCTTCTCACTTCCTTTTGTCCTGCTCCTTCCTTGCCTGGCTCTGCTTTGCTGGTTCACATCCTCTCTGGATACAGTCAGAGTCATCAGTGGTGGAAAAATGTGACTGCCAGGAAGCCTACTTTCTTTTTAAAAACTGAATGTGTTGACAGCCTTTAAATTTACACCCTTGTCAGAGATGGCATGGAATGTTTAAGCTTTGTTCCTGATTTCTGACATTTAACTCTGTCAAACAGTATGGAAGATGAAATCCAGACCTTCGTATTGGTAAAAGACATATTAATTTCTTTACAATATGTGTCTTTTAAAGTTCTTCTTTCAGAATAAATTACGTGGTCATAAAAATTATATATTAATATTAAATAGATCATGATTTTCTAAAAAATTTTCTAAATTTTTTCAAAAAATTCTTGTTTCTTAAACTTGCAAATAAATGATGCTTACTCCAAGAAATATCATAAATAATTTTCAAAAGAACATTTTATAAAATATAAGATGTATTAAAATGCGTATTGAATATAATGTATCTTTTCCTGATGATTTAGGTTTATTGTAATCAATAAATAATTTTGTTAAAAAGGAAAGCAAATATTGAGGGCAAATATTGAGGTATATAAACCTTTTTTATTCCATTAAAAAGATAATAGGCTTCTAAATAAAGAAGTTCTTCTTTCAGGAACTGTGACCATAACCTTCTAGAAATGAAATTTTTTGAGAACTCTAAAAATGTATGTCTGGTCCATGCGAAAAAACAACCTACTTCTAGACAATTGGCCAGATAGAGAAAACCTAGCAGGTATAATATATACAAATGTGACCTTCAAATTCTGATATTTGTGAACAGGTCTCTCACACTTTATGATGAATGATGTTATAGGAGCTAATTAAAAAATGAGCAAATTTTAAAATAACTTTCTACTTTTGCAATTCTTTGGCTTCCGTGACTCAGGAGTCATATTTCTCTCATATGGTGTTTGATAAATTTCAGCGTGTATACTGTAGTTCATATCCAGCCTTAACATGGTTCTTTTAAATTGCCTAGGGACTTGTCTAAAAGAATGCTCAGAATATACTCTGTGACACATAAACAGTTTAATTTAAAGGTCAATGGAAATTTAAAAATCCAAATATACAATAGAAAGTATAATCAAATAGCAAGTCAGAATTCATTTCCTCTTATTTTTCATCCTCATTTCTTTTGAAATATAAACCAGCTCTTTGGGCTAACAAGCCTTTACAAGCTAATGTATATTTAATGTTAGCAGTTATACAAATATATTATCATGCATTTAGATCCTTTTAAAATTTTTACAAAGAAAGCTTTTTTGTCTTCATCTGTTTGGGCTGCTATAACAGAATCACATAGACTGGCTCATAAACAACAGAAATTTATTTCTCACAGTTCTGGAGGCTGGGAAGTCCAAGATCAAGGCATTGGCAGATTTGGTGTCTGGTAAGGGCACGCTTCCTGGTTCACAGGTGGCCATCTTCTCACTGTGTCCTCAGATAGTAGAAAGGGTGAGGGAATTCTCTGGAGTCTCATTTATTTATGAGGGCACTAACCCCATTCACGAAGGCTTCACTCTCATGACCTAATCACCTCTCTAAGGCCCATCCTGCAAATACTACCATCACATTGAGGAATGGGTTTTTACATATGCATTATGGGGGGACACAGACATTCAGTCTATAGCACTTTTTATTTAGAAATTGTATTCTTTTTGACAAAGAACATTTAATACAGTCACCTCTTCACAGAAGGCTGAATAATAACAACTGTAGCTCAATTATGGCTCCTATTTATTGAGCATTTACTACATACTTGGCTTTTTCATATATCTTTCATTTAATCCTCATGGCAACTCTACAAGGTACATAATATTATGTCTCTTTTACAGATGAGGAAACTGAGGCTCACTGAGCCTTAAGTAATTTTCCCATGATCCCACAAATAGAAAATGATAGGATGATGGGGAAACCCAAGTCTTGCTAATTAAAAAATTCATAAAAATGCTTTCCATTACAACGACAGTGCCTGAACAAACCTTCCAATGCAATTTGACATATTTTCTTTCTTAGAACTGCTCTCTCTATCCATGTACTGAAACGTGAACCCTGATTCTGAGCCTCATGTTTTCAGTTTTCTGTGCACTCACTAAAAATTATGTAGACTTATTTTCATTGGACATAATAGGCACCAATAAATATTTATTGAGTGCAGAATTGATTCCAGAACAATACCATTTTCATGTTTTTAAAGGACAATAACACCTTAATAAACGTGACCTGTGGCGTGGTGTGTGTTGGTGAGATCTTTGGACAGTGCTGGCTCCCAGATCTCCACTGCAGAGTATTAAAAAGTAAGACATTCATTCCTGAAATAGCAACTTCTCCCAGCAAAGGAGCTCTTAAGCCACATTGGCATTTTACAAATACAGTCTCATTCAGCCAGTCATTTCCTGGGGCGTGTAGGTATCTGAAGGCTGATCGCGTTTGTGCAAACCTCACTGTATTTTTATGCCTGAAAAGGGAACTCAGTGACAGTCGCTACAATTGTCTCAGCTTCCCTTTGAAAGTCATCTCACCAAGGTCAAGTATTAAGAAATGAACTTTTTGTTCCTTTGGTCACTATCATGAGAACTTGAAGATAAATAAGATTTATACTGTGCAAAGATTCAAAGCCGCAGCTAGATACATGTTCTAATGCATCGTCTATGATATGCTGTGAAAATTATATTTCTGATAAAATGCCAATCTAACTACATTTTAACTAGAATTACCCCATCACACAAATTGTACTGAGACATCGAATAATACATTTTTACTTCACACTGGAATGTCTTTCACTATTTTTCATAAAGTTTTCTCATTTTCTCCCCAATAGATGTGCTTCTTGAACAAAGTAATTCTTTAGCATTGTGAGACCTGTGCTTCAATTGGTGATTCAAAGTAAGATGTACATTATTAAAACATAACCTCTTTTATCTTCAGTACCCATCAGAAGATCTTTTCCTTCCTGAAAGACCACAAGTGGTTGAGGAGAAAGTGTGCTCTCTTGACACCTCAGAACCCAGAAAATTGCTCTCTCCCTCCCAGTGTGTATTTCTGTCCTCCGCACAAGGTGCTCCCAAAGGCTGGCAGGGCAAGTTTGAAACAGGACTAACACTCTCCGTTTCAAGTAGTGACCGAGGATCTCTGAGTATAAAAGCAGACTTCAAGAGCCCATTTTATCTTGTAACAAGACGCTGCAGCTCATCCTGCTGAAATCTGGGTTGCCTTCGGTAACTCAGCTCATTACCTAGAGAAGTGAAAAGTCTTGACTGACCTGTCCTGCTTCTACAGCTGATAGAACTGTCAGCTCTCCTGTCACTTGGCCGTCACCGTCCTCAGATATAATAAAGGCCTTGAAGGTAATACAGGAAGTGAAGCATCCCAAAGGCGTAAGCTTCTCAAAAAGGAGGCTGCTTGTTGAACTAAATACTCTCCTTCAAGTGTCCAGATTCACAGCAAAGGGGAGTGAACATGCTTCAGGGTTGGTATTTTTCATCAGTGTAATTTTCTTTTCCATCTCAACGTGTTCATATCACTTCAATCTGTGAATGTCCCAAGTGTAGCAATGTAAGGCAAGGACAGAAAAGCTAACTCAGCAAAGGCATGATTTGTGTGTGTGTGTTGAAGGGTATGCGTGGATAACAATGGTTAGTTGTAAGGGGTGCTTTGTGTGTCTAAAGGAAAACTAAAACCCAGATTTCAGTCAATAATTATTCAATTCAATTCTATTTATTAAACCAGTAGTCAGCATATACTGAGCTCTGGATCTTGACTAGCATTGTTCTCTCTGCTGAAGTTAGAGACAGAAGATGCTTTGAGAGAGATTGTTTATGCTCACAAGACATCCATGTTCTCCTTTACATTTCCCAGACTCCCTCGCTATTATGTTTGGACCATGTGACTAAGTTCTGGCCAATGAAATCTCTGCAGAGGTGATATAAACTACTTCCAGACTTGACTCCTGAGAACATATCACATGACTCTCCAGGTCTCTCTTCTTTGCCATGTGACCTTGGAGGCCACATGTTCCAGATGGCATCACTACAAGGAAGAAGTAACTTGTACTCCTGGGTTTCTGCTTAGAAGAGCTATCCATCACAGTTGGACTAAAGAAGATATGTATCACATCTTCTTTACCCAGTCATCTGTCGATGGACACTTAGGTTGTTTTCATATCTTGGGTATTGTAAATAATGCTGTATGAACACTGGGGTGCATGTATCTTTTAGAATTAGTGCTGTCATATTCTTCAGATAAATACCCAGAAGTAGAATAGCTTGATCATGAATGGAGATTCCTCAAAAAATTAAGAATGCAGCATCAGCATCACCTGGGAACTTATTAGAAAGGCACATCCTTCCTTGAGTTCATTTGAGGTCTACTAAATAAGAAGCTGTAAGGATGGGACAAAAAAAAAACTGTTTTAAGCAGTCCTCTAGGTTATTCTGGTGTATACTAAAGTTTGAGAAGCATAGGTCTAAACTATTTTGTCAATACAGAAATAATCCTTGATCTCAAGGATTTGCGTCTAATAGACAGATGCCCTTATGTCATAGCCTCTTCATAGTTTTCCCAAGACCCTCTTGCCTTAATAGAAACCAGGCTTTTTCCCAAGGATGGGGCATTCCTTGTGGCCATCTCAAAGTGGTGGCTTTTATTCTTCTACCACTCACATTCCATACCTTGTGTTTAGAGATGGAATTGATGTTCTCTTTGCTTCTTCTAACTTAGTACTCCCTTACCTGCTTATAAGAAAAGTTGTTTCCTTTAAAGCCGGTGCCATTCAGCTCTGTCACCCCACCCCCTTCTGGTTCCTGTCATCTGGAAGCTTCTGGGTCGCTTTCATTTGTTGACAGTTTTGGCACCTGGATCACAGTCTTCACCTCCACCATGAGTATGGATCATATCTATGCACGGTTATACTTGTTTAAGTCTCTCCCAGGTAAAATAAATTCTTAAACTTCACATATCCCTAGAAGCTTCTGTCTTATTTCCCCTCTCCCCATTCACAACCAGATTTCTTGAAGAGTTGTCTATAATCCTTGCTCATTCTTTACTACTCTCAGAACATAACCATCTAACTATGCTCTCATCAGTCCACCAGAATACCTTTTGTGAAGGCCATGATGTCTTTCTTCCATGTAGCCGAATTCAACTGATAATCTTGACACTCAATGACTGATGACCACAGCCTCCTTTTAAAATGATTTCTTCCCTTAGTTCTCTTGATATCCTCTAATATCCTTCTGTTTCCCTCTTATATTTTCTGGACAGCTCTTCTGTGTTCTTTACACATACTCCTCTTCCTCGAGCACTGTCCTGGGCTTGTTCTCCACCCTCCGTTTTGTCCTCATGCGCTAGTCCTTCCCGAAGCAATCTCAGATAGAACTCTGGTTCAATTACTGTGGATGTCTAGATGACTGGAAATTTCTATTTTCATTCAAGATCTCGCTTCTAATTCCAGTCCCGTATGTCCAACTGCCCACTGACTTCTCTTGGATACCCTCAAAAGTACCTTAAACTCCACATGTCCAGCTCTGAAGTTAGAGTCTTGCCATTTCCCCAAACATAATGTTCTTTCAGTATTTCTTATCTCGATGAATGATAATCTCATCAGACCATTTGCACAAGCCAGAAACCCATGAGTTTTTCTTGATGCTGACTTTTCCTTCACTGTCTACATCCAACATACCACCAACATATCACTGTATTTGATCATAGAGAATATCTCTCAAAATGTTCCTGTTCTCGCCCTTTCCACCAACCTCACTCTTGTCTAAGCTACCATGCACTCATGTCTGACCTATCATAATTGCTTCTCATGTGGCCTATCCACATCTATTCTATGTCAGCCCATCCTTTCTTCTTAAAATCTTCCATTAGCTTTACATTGTTTTTAGAATAAAGAAAAAGATCATTATGGTCCTATATGCCACCTTTCACAGATTCTTACAACTCCCTTCACACTCTCGCTCTTGCTCTCTTCCCTGTATCTACAGAGCCTTCTTTCAGGTTCCCAATGCTGCCGTCTTGCCTTCAACCACAGGACCTTTGCACAAGTAAGTCTCTCTTATTTTTATTTTTATTTGTAGTGTGATTGATTTACATAGCCACTGGTTTGTTTATTTATTTATTTATTTATTTATTTATTTATTTATTTATTTATTTATTTATTGGTTGCACCATGCACCATGCAGGATCCTAGTTCCCCAACCAGGGATCAAACCTGGGCCCCCTGCATTAGGAGCACGGAGTCTCAACCACTGGACCACCAGGGAAGAACCAAGCCTCTCTTTATAGAATGCTCTCTCTTGAACCTCATCCTCTTTATGTAGTGTTAGTACTATATCATACCTAGATCTCAGCTAAAGGGTCCCTTCCTCAGGGAAGGCTTCCCTGAATTTAAAGCCTTCATTCATTATAGGCCCTCATAGATTCTTATTCTTTTTCCATAGAGCCTCTTTCTTAGTTTTTGTTTCTTTGTTTGTTTATTCATATTATATTATTTTTGTTAAATGTCTTTCTTGCCCACTGGATGTTCTATGAAAGCAAAGATCCTTTTATTTGCCTACAGTCGTATCCCCAGTGCATAAGAACAGCTCCTGATGTGAAGAAGCTACTCAATAAATATTTGTTAAATGAATGGAGGCCAAGACAAAAATTACATTTTTGTTAGTCATGTTTTCTTCTCTGTCGTTTCTCTAACACAGTCATAGCTAAATTGCTTGCTTTAACTTCTGGGCAGAAAGCTCAACACCAAGGTAAGACTGTACAAGTGTTAGGATAAATAATTTTATGTATAGAGGGAGAGCCTTATTTGGATTCCACAAAGGAGCATTGAGGAAGGTAAATTAAAATTATGTCAGCTTCCCTAGTAGCCTAGGTTTTACCTGCAAATCCTCTTCAGAAATTGGCAGAATATAAATAGTTTTTTAAGGGTGGGTCTGCATAGCGTTTACAAGCATGGAACTTGAAATAAGACAGACTTGTATTTGTTTCCTACCTCTTCTGTTTTTTGGCTATGTGACCTCTACAAATTATTTACTTCATTGATTGATTTTCAGTTTCTTTATTGGTAAAATGGTGATGTTAACATCAGTTTCATTTGGTTTGTAGAGATTTGCTCAGTGTCTGGAACACATCATACCAAAAATGGTAGCAGGGTTTCTAATGATTATTAGAGAATTTCAGCAAGTCTAATTCTGCCTGAATTTTATTCTTGTCCAAATAGATTGTTCAGTACAAATCACAAAACACTGTGCTACAAGTCATCTACCATCATTGTTTTTGTGAGGCCCATTTGTGGTAAGTGATGTAATTCCTGAGGCTCTGGATATATCCTTCAGATATGTAATTCCTTCCAGCCCTCAAAATGCTACTCAGGACAAGTAAGACACATTCTTAAGGTTCCTTATTATAAATCCTCCTTGGTCAGTTAGCTGACAGAGTTGGAGATTTTTAATTAACTGATTGATTTTTCCTTCCATTTTTATTGAGAGGTAATTGACATATAGCACTGCATAAGTTTCAGGTATACAGCATGATGATCTGACTTACATACGTCATGAAATGATTATCCAATAAGTTTAGCAGACATCCATCATCATATAAAGATATGAAATTAAAGAAATAGAAAAAATCTTTCCTCTTGTGATGAGAACTCAGGATTTCCTCTCTTAACACCTTTCATATATAACCTACAGCAGTGGTAATTATATTTATCATGTCGTACATTGCATCCCTAGTACTTATTTACCTTATAACTGGAAGTTTGTGCCTTTTGAATGACTATCCAATTCCCCTCCCCCACCCCCATCTCTGGTAACCACAAATCTGATCTTTTTTTCTGTGGGTTTGTTTGTTTGTTTTTTAAGTATAACTGACATACAACACTGTGTTAGTTCCTGGTACACAACATAGTAATTCTATATTTCTATACATTTCAAAATAATTGCTATGATAAATCTAGTTAAAATATGCCACCTGATAAAATATTACATGTTATTGACTATATTCCTGACACTATACATTTCATCCCCTTGACTCATTTATTTTGTAACTGGAAGTTTGTACCTCTTAATCTCCCTCACCTATTTCTTTCCTCTCCCTACACCCCTCCTCTCTGGCAACTACCTGTTTGTTCTCTGTATCTATAAATCTATTTCTGTTTTGTTGTGTTTGTTCATTTGTTTTGTTTTGTAGATTCCACATAGAAGTTAAATCATGCAGTATTTGTCTTTCTCTGTCTGACTTACTTCACTTAGCATGATATCCTCTAGGTCTACCCATGTTGCTTCAAATGTCATTATTTCATTCTTTTTTATGGCTGAGTAATATTCCTGTGTGTGTGTGTCTCCATTTCACATTGTGCTATACAGTTCCAAATCTAAATTAGCACATCTACTTAATATGAGCTCTTATCCAAGCCCTGTACACAATGGTCAAAGATGATCCCTAGTGAATGCAAAACTTGCTTGCTCTCAGCTACTTCTCAAGTATTTTTATATTGGGGGGAAAATTATTTGCATGAGTTATCACACCTGGATACCTGACCCCAAGGAAACATGAAAGTCTTATGTTGATGCTCATACCTCACAGCCAGTGGTTTTGTACACAAAAGATATTCAATAAATCTTTCCTGAATAAGTAAATTAATAGAGTAACAAATATAGACTTCTTTACAAACTTTAATCCTTCTAGAATGATTGGCATGTGCTGCTATTATGATTCTTGAGTTATTGTAGTAAAACTTTGAGGGATTTTAACTTGTTCAATGAATGAGGCAGATAATCCCCTTGGACACTTGGACAACTTGGTTCCTCACAGCTACAATCATAAGTAGATTTTATTTTAAAAGGTAGGTTTTATTAAAATTATGAGTGAAATAATAAAATTATAGGGAAGTAATATTTTACTACTCATAAATTGAAACAGAAATCTATATCTAATATTTATTAAACTGTCTCAACCCACCTCTGGATATGGATGGGGACCACTTGCTATGACCCTGACTTCTCTTCTGCCTAATTCTTTTTTTTTTTTTTTTTTTTGCCTAATTCTTATTAAAACCCAAGTTCATAATGTGGCTTTTCTTTCTGAGTGAGATTTAATGGCTTTTTTGACCATGAGGAAGTTCTGAGTCAAATTTTCAACTCACTTCTTATAATTGTTCATGCTTCACTTTTTCTAAAATGTTATTTCATTCTGTTTATTCCTCTTTCCTCTCTATGGTACTTGTATGGTACAGTAAGGTAAAGTATTAATAGTTCAGATTTCTCCTAGAGGCAACTTTTGGTGTGGCTGGGTCACAGCTTTAATTAGACTGATTTTATCTGTGATTAACATAGCCCCCCCAAATGGATTTAAATTTATAATTTCGATATGGCTATTTGTGTATTAGAATTTTATTGAGAGGTATTTATAACCTTGAAAATCAAATAGTTCCAAAAATTCTTCTGATCACGGCCATCAGTCAGAACAGGAGCATTAACCACGTTGTAAACATACTGCATATCCACTATGCTGAGGGCCCTGACATGGTGCAATTTTTTGTTTGATCATATTTTTAAAATGCATTTGTTATATTGTATGTTTTGGTAAAATGCCTCAAATCCTCTTTTAAAATGATAAAGTATAATGAAATAAACATTTTCAGAACATACTCTTGTTGCAGGCACTGTGTTAGGTACTACAGACCTCAGTCAAAACTTGATTTGTGGGCTTCCCTGGTGGCTCAGTGGTTGAGAGTCTGCCTGCAGATGCAGGGGACACAGGTTCGTGCCCCGGTCCGGGAAGATCCCACATGCCATGGAGTGGCTAGGTCTGTGAGCCATGGCTGCTGAGCCTGCGCGTCTGGAGCCTGTGCTCCGCAATGGGAGAGTCCACGACAGTGAGAGGCCCGTGTACCGCAAAAGAAAAAAAACTTGATGTGTAAATTAGAGGAAAGAACGTTGAAGCCTAATGAAAACTGGTAAAAATGTCCCCACCCACTAAATATATGTCAGTTCAAAGAGATAATGGCAGATTTGTGCAACCATAAATTCTTTCATAGATTTAGGAGTTGGAAAGGAATAAAGGGGGTATTTAATACAGCTTTTTCCAAATATGTTCCATGGAACACCATTGCAGAAAATAGTAGTATTTTCAAGAAATAAATGAACACTTTCTGTGGTCAAATAATGATGGTGCAAAATCAAATGGTGGGTAAAACTGCTGGTGCCTTAGCACAAATCAAGGGAGTGGGTCCAAGCTGTACTAGTTGTCATTGTATTCTTCACTGTCACACACTTGCAGTAAAACAACAATAAACAAGCAAAAAGCCAATTTTACTTAGTAATGTTCTCAATGGGGCAGTAAAAATTATTATTAAATCTTGACTATTGAGCACACATATTTTTAATAATCTATGTGGGTAAATGGAAACTGCACAAACACTTCTCCTGCATGTGAAGTAGGATGGCTATTTTGAAGAAAATCACTTGTGGAGTCGAGTTGTAGCTGAACTAGGCATGTTTTTCCTGGAACACCAGGAAATGTTTCCTTTTCACTTGATAAAATGACTACAGATAACTAGTATTGAGACATGAATATTTAGCTGACATTTAAAAAGAAATGAATGAATTGGTCCTGTCACTTCAAGGAAAACAACTGACATCATTTGTTGCCAATGGTAAAATTTTATTTTATGTTATTGAAGCATAGTTGATTGACAATGTTGTGTTATTTTCTGCTGTACAGCAAAGGGATTCAGTTATACATATGTATATACAATCTATTTCATATTCTTTTCCATTATGGTTTATCACAGGGTATTGAATATAGTTCCCTGTGCTATACAGTAGGACCTTGTTGTTTATTCATCCTATATATACTAGTTTGCATCTGCTAATCCCCAAACGCCCACTCCTTCCCTCCTCCACCCCCCTCCCCCTTGGCAACCACAAGTCTGTTCTCTATGTCTGTGAGTCTGTTTCTGTTTTGTAGATATGTTCATTTGTGCCATATTTTAAATTCCACCATATAAGTGTTATCATATAGTATTTGTCTTTCTCCTTCTGACTTATCAAGTGAAAATTTGAATTTTGGAAAACTTATCTGCCACCATGAGCTTAATCCAATATGTAAAAACTTTCCTGATGAGATTGGTGGTGATATTAATTGATGTTTTTGATGTTGTATAATGAAATGCATCAACATTTGGAAGATTGCCATAACTCAGTGCATCAGTATGCTCCAAATGTTGCCAAATCATGCACGGGTAAGAGATCCATTCAAAGAGCAAGCTAGACCAATAGATTTTAATGTAACACAGAATGAAAGTTTATTGACAAGGTTTCTGATTCCATGTTGCAGTTAACCTTTCAGAAGTGACCACTTGTTGAGTTTTAGTGTAGTATATCAAAGAAAGAGATCCACAATTATCTGAATGCTAAAATATTCTCTCCTTTCCAGATCCTAGATCTTGAGATGCTAGATTTTCTTTATAAATATAATATATAAATATAAATATAACATAGCAAAATTAATTGAATGCTGAAGCAGATATGAATGTCCAGTAATACAGACTCAAAAGGGATTTTTTTTTTTTTTTTTTGCGGTACACGGGCCTCTCACTGTTGTGGCCTCTCCTGTTGTGGAGCACAGGCTCCGGATGTGCAGGCTCAGCGGCCATGGCTCACGGACCTAGCCGCTCCACGGCATGTGGGATCTTCCTGGACCGGGGCACGAACCTGTGTCCCCTGCATCTGCAGGCAGACTCTCAATCACTGTGCCACCAGGGAAGCCCAAAAGGGATTTTTTTTTAATATAGAAAAAAAATTGATACTCTGCTAAATATTTTTTATTTGGGAAATAAACTTTTAAAAAATATATTATTTATGTGATATGTAATGGATGTACTATTGTTATTTTTAAAGGAATTAATAAGGATATAAACATATCATCTTTAGTTTCTAAAAGAGTAAATATCAATAGAAATAACCAACATAAACAAAAGCAATTTTTACCCTCAATAATTTTTAAGGATGGAAAGGGGTCCTGCGACAAAACATTTGGGAACCACTGGACTAGAAGAAACCTCCTGAGGTCACATTTAAGTCCTTTCATTTATGCATCTTCCATGAAAATTAAAACCAGCATTCACATTTCTATGACATTAAAAAATAGCCATAAGGGACTTCCCTGGCAGTCCAGTGGTTAAGACTTTGCCTTCCAACGCAGGGGGTGATGGTTCCATACCTGGTCAGGGAGCTAAGATCCCACATGCCTTGTGGCCAGAAAACCAAAACATAAAAACAGAAGCAATATTGTAACAAATTCAATAAAGACTTTAAAAAAATGGTCCATATAAAAAAATCTTAAAAAAAATAGCCATAAAATCTTTAATACTGTCATAAATGTGAGAAGTATGTCTTTTCTGGTTATTTCTAGGAACAAACTTTATGGAGAATGAAAATCCTGAAATGTTATACTTGTTTTATTTTACTAAAAATACCTTCTTTTTGTGTATCAAATAAGTATTCTCCAAAAACCTTAATGATATTAATATTAAAATAATGTTACAATACAGATAAAACTTGAGACTGTAAAAAGATAGCAGCATAAATAGAAATTCGATAGTGAGGAATACATTCATTATACTTTCCCAAAGGCTTTTTTTTTTTTCATTGAATTATGACACCTGACAAATTGCTGCAGGGAAAATGCCACATGACTTCCCCTGTTGTTTACAGCTTGTCACAGGCGGGTGCAATACAAAAAAAGATGAATGCATCTTTCCCATTCCAGAGTGTCTCTACTCATAAAAGGAAGCTGTTCTCTCCCCATCCTAAGAGTGGTTGACTTAGAGCACTACAACAGATAAATGATGTTGTAGGTGCTTGATAAATTTAGGGAAACAGAACGAAAAAGATGGAGTCCCACTCATGGATTTCCTTGCAAAGTCACCCCGCACTAGCCAAGAAGAACTGTTTATGTTTTCTACAGGAGCCACTTTTCTTGTATCCAAGTTACCCTTTTGGTTACATATTGGTACCTATGAGAGCCTTGCTGCTCCAAGAGTGAGTCACAAACCAGCAACCTTCATATCTCCTAAATCTTTTTATAAATGTAGGCTCTTGGGCCCCATCTTAGACATCCTGAATCAAAATCTGCATTTTAAGAAGATCCCCAGGTGAGGTGTACATTTATTCATGTTGGAGAAGCCCTGATGTACATCAGTTGATCTCAACTATGACTGCCCTTTGAAAGCATCTGGGGAGTTTCAAAAAACCCTGATGTTTGGTCTACATTGCAGAGCAACTAGATCAAAATCTCTGAGGGTAGGACACTCCATTCAAGAATAGACCTTCTTCGATACACATTCATAGATGCACCTTTGGATTTATTATGGAAGTCAGTGGGAAAACATACTTCTTTCATTGGCAACCTTTTTTAAAAAACACCTTACTGAGGTGTAATTGATATTTAAAAACACTGAATGTACCTAATTTGATGAGGTTGGACATAGGGATACACCCATGGAACCATCACCACAATCAAGGAAATAGGCATATCCATCACCTCCAAAAGTTTTCTTGTGTCTTGTGTGTGTTTGTGTGTAGGAACATGAGATCAACCCTCTTAACAAATTTTAAGTGTACAACACAGTATCATTGACTATGGGCACTGTATCACAGGAGTTTATGTTGCATAACTGAAACTTCATGCCATTGAACAACAGCTCCCCAGTTCCCCCTACCCCAGCCCCTGGCAACCAGCCTGTCCTATGCTTCTATTATTTTGACTATTTTAAATACCTCATATAAGTGGAATCGTGCAGTATTTTTCTTTCTGCAATTGGCTTACTTCACTTAACATAATGTTGTCAAAAACTCCAGAAATAGCAAAATTAAAACCACCATATCAATAAAAAGTATTTAGTAGGAGTTCGTTATCCATATAAGAACAGTTCAGAGACTGGGAGCTTTCAAATTCCAACACTGATATGAAGTTCAGGGGCATGACATTACAGGATGGCTTATAAAGTGAAAATGAGGAAGTTGTTTAACCTTTACAATGAGGAGTTATTACAATGGGGGTTTCCAGACAGCAGGGGATTGGTTAAAAGTTGAGATCCTAATTTCAGTTCTCTTGGATATATACCCAGAAGTGGGATTGCTGGATCGTATGGTAGTTCTCTTTTTAAATTTTTTAGGAACCTCCATACTATTTTCCATAGCAGCTGCACTATTTTCCATTCCCACCAATAGTGCACAAGGGTTCCAATTTCTCTGCATTCTTACCTACAGGATGTTGTTATCACTTATCTCTTTTGTGATATCCATCCTAACTGGTGTGAGGTGATACTTCATTGTGATTTTCACTTAACATTTTCTGATGATAAGAGATGTTGAACACCTTTTGGCCATTTGTGTATCCTCTTTGAAGAAATGTCTATTCAGATCCTCTACCCATTTTTTAATTGAGTTTTTTGTTTGTTTTCTGTTGACTTGCAGGAGTTTCTTGTAAATTTTGGATATTAACCTCTTGTCAGATATGTGGTTTGCAAATATTTTCTCCCATTCTTTAAGTTGACTTTTCACTCTGTTGTTTCTTTTTTCCATGCAGAAGCTTTTTAGTTTGATATAGTTTCATTTGTCTGTTTTTGTTTTTGTTGTCTGTTTTTGGTGTCAAACCCAAGAAATCATTGCCAAGACCAATGTCAAGATGTTTATCTCTAGGAGTCTTACACTTTCAGGTCTTATGTTTAAGTCTTATCCATTTTGAGTTGGCTTTGTGTATGGTGTAAGATAAGGATCCAATTTCATTCTTTTGCATGTAGATATCCAGTTTTCCCAAAACCATTTGTTGAAGAGACTAGTCTTTTCCCCCCTTGAGTGTTTCTGGCACTCTTATCAAATTCAGTTGACTGTTTATGCATGAGTTTATTTCTAGGCTCTCTATTCTGCTCCATTGGTCTATATGGTCTGCTTCTATGCTATACTGTCTTAAGTACTGTAGC
The DNA here is from genome assembly GCF_964341445.2 of Mesoplodon mirus. NCBI lineage: Eukaryota > Metazoa > Chordata > Mammalia > Artiodactyla > Ziphiidae > Mesoplodon > Mesoplodon mirus. The sequence goes on along the minus strand of NC_138986.1, from coordinate 97,772,980 downwards.
TTTGTCATGTATTTTAAAATCAGGAAGTGTGATGCCTATGTGATGCTTCCAGCTTTGTTCTTCTTTCTCAAGATACCTTTAGCTACTCTGAGACTTTTGTGGTTCTAAATGAGTTTTAGAATTTTTAAAACTTTCTGTAAAAGTGACTTTGACAGTTTAATGGGGATAGCATTGAATCTGTAGATTGCTTTGGGTAGAATGGGCATTTTAACATTATCATTTCTTCCAACCTGTGAAGGCAGATGTCTTTCCATTGATTTATAGCTCCTTCAATTCCTTTCATCAGTGTTTTTCAGTTTTCAGTGTACAAGTCTTTCACATCCTTGGTTAAGTTCATTTCTAAGTATTTTATTCTTTTTTATGTGATTGTAAATAGGATTTTTTCTTAATTTTCCTTTCAGATAGTCTGTTGTTAGTGTATAGCAAAACAGCTGATTTTTGTATGTTGATTTTGTGTCTTGCAACTTTACTGAATTCATTTATTAGTTCTAAGAACACTTTGGATGTGGAAACTTTACTGTTTTCTATGTATAAAATCATATCATCTGCGAACAGAGATAATTTTACTTCTTCCTTTCCATTTTAAATATCTTTTATTTCTTTTTCTTGTCTAAATGTTCTGGCTAAGACTATGTTGAATGGAAGTGGCAAGTGTGGGCATCCTTGTCTTGTTCCTGATCTTAGATAAACAGCCTTCAGGTTTTTACTGTTGATTATGATGTTAGCTGTGGGCTAGGTCATATATGGCCTTTATTATGTTGAGGTATATTCTTTCTATACCTAATTTGTTGAGAGTTTTGATCATGAATGGATATTGAATTTTGTCAGATGCTCTTTCTGCATACATTGAGATGATCATAGGATTTTTATCCTTCATTCTGTTAATGTGGTGTATCAGATTGATTGATTTGCAGTTGTTGAGCCATCCTTGCATCCCAGGCAAAAGTCCCACTTGGTCATGGTGTAAAATCCTTTTAATATGCTGCTGAACTTGGTTTACTAGTATTTTGTTGAGAATTTTGCATGTATGTTCATTAGGGATATTGGCCTGTAATTTTCTTTTCTTCTGGTGTCCTTGTCTGGCTTTGGTGTCTGCATAATGCTGGCCTCATAAAATGAGTTTGGAAGTGTTCTCTCCTCTTCAACTTTCTGGAAGAGTTTGAGAAAGATTGGTGTGAATTCTTCCTTAAATTTTTGGTAGAATTCACCCATGAAATCATTTGGTCTTGGGCTTTTCTTTTTAGGGAGGGTTTGGTTATTGATTCAATCTCCTTACTAGTAATTAGTCTATTCAGATTTTCTACTTCTTCATAATTCAGTCTTGGTAGGTTGTAGGTTTCTTGGAATTTATCCATTTTTTTCTAGGTTATCCAGTTTGTTCATACTAGTTTTTTTAGGATCCTTTGTATATCTCTGGCATCAGTTATTTTCTCCTTATTCACTTCTGATTTTATTTATTTGTGTCTTCTTTTCTTCTTAGTCTAGTTAAGGGGTTGTCAACTTTGTGTTTTTAAACTAACTCTTAGTTTTATTGATTTTTTTCTATTGTTTTTCTAGTCTGTATTGTGTTTATTTCTCCTGTAATCTTTCTTATTTCCTTCCTTCTGCTAACTTTGGGCTTAGTTTATTCTTCTTTTTCTAGTTTCTTAAGGTGTAATTAAGTTGTTTATTTGAAATATTTCTTCTTTTTTAATGTAGATGTTTATTGCTGTAAACCTCCCTCTTAGGACTGCTTTTGCTGCATCCCATATATCTTGGAATGTTGTGTGTTTGTTTTCATTTGTCTCAAGACACTTTCTGACTTCTCTTTTGACTTCTCCTTTGATCCATTGTTTTGTCAGGAGTGTGTTGTTTAGTTTCCACACATTTTTGAATTTTCCAGTGATCCTCCTGTTATTGATTTCTAATTTAATACCACTGTGGTCAGAAAAGATAGTTGGTATGATTTCAGTGTTCTTAAATTTGTTGGTGTCCTGACATGTGATCTATCCTGAATAATGTTCTGTGTGTGCTTGAGAAAACTGTGTATTCTGCTGCTGTTGGGTGGAATGTTCTGTGTCTTTTAGCTTCATTTGATCTATAGTATTGTTCAAGACTGCCGTTTCCTATTGATTTTCTGTCTAAATGTTCTGTCCATTGTTGATAGTGGGTATTGGAGTTTCCTACAATCATTGTATCCCTATCTATTTCCCCTTCAGTTCTGTCACTGTTTGTTTTATATATTTAGGTGCTCTGATGTTGGGTGTATGTATGATTGCTATATCTTCCTGATAAATTAATATTTTTATCATTATATTATGTCATTCTTTGTCTCTTGTGAATGTTTCTAACTTAAAATCTATTTTGTCTGATATAAGTATAACCACTCCTGCTCTCTTTTGTTTAGTATTTGCATGGAATGTCTTTTTCCATTCCTTTATTTTTAGCCTGTGTGTGTCCTTAATTCTAAAGTGAGTCTATTGTAGAAGGCAATAGTTGAGTGTTGTATTTTATCATTCAGCCACTCTATGTCTTTTGATTAGGGAGTTTAATCCATTTAGTTTAAAGTATTGTAAATATTGATAGGGAAGGACTTCTATTGCCATTTTCTGTCTGTCTGGTAGTTCCTTTGTTCGCTTTTCTTCTCTTGCTATCTTCTTTTGTGTTTCATTGATGTTTTGTCCTGATATCCTTTTATTACTTTTTATTTATATTTTATGTATATTCTGTAGGGATTTTCTTGTGTGGTTGCCATGAGGAGTCCATAAAACATCTTTTAATTTTAACAGTCTGTTTTAAGTGGATAAAAACGTAACCTCAATCACATACAAAAACTCTACACTTTTACTCCCCCCTACAGACAGACAGACAGACACACACACAACCTTTATGTTATTGGTGTCAAAATTTACATGTTTTTGTATTGTGCCTCCATTAATAGGAAAAAAAGTGAAAATTTTCATAGTTAAGAACTTGGGTTTGGTGTGAGAAAGATTTAGTTGTCTTGGATAGAATTCTTTGGTTGCAAATAACAGATGCCAACTCAAGCTAGCAGATATCTGTAAAAACTAATTATGGGCAAGTTACTTAACCATGCGGACCTCCAGTTTCCTTATCTGTACAATGGGAACATTAAAGAGTACCTACCCTCTAGAGTTACTGGGCGGCTCAAATGAGATAATACATGCCAAGTGCTTAGGGTAGTGCCTGGTTTATAATCTGAGCTCAATAAATGTTAGCTATTATTATTGATAATGAAACCTGTGCAGGCAACTTGACAATACTAGTTATGATACTAAGAGTTGGAAAGAAGGCTGAGTTGCCAGCTCCTCTCCAGGTCTACCCCTTAGCCTGGAAGCATGGTAACACCAGGGTGTCCTGCTATTAAATTAGGACTCATCTCTTTTTATCTAGTATCTTGGCTGGGATTTGGGAGTGGAGAATGAAGAAAGAACTGCAGGCGCTTATGAAAAAACAAAGATAAAAAGAGCTACATGATTAAAAGTCCACAAAATAATGGGATTCAAAGAGTTATGGTTTCTTACAAGGAAATATTTTCCTTTGGGATTCATTGTTTCCATGAGTCCCATGACCACTCTTGGAGTGCAAAATGCAATAAGAATTACATGGGCCAAAGAAGGAGAATGCTGGTGGACATTCTCTACAGGAGAGTACATTTTTAATTTAAAACATTAGCATATGCTTGTTCTCTGTGAAAGCCCATTGCAGAGAGTCCAGGTTAACACTAATTGATTTAAACCTCAGATCTCAGTAGGAACCCACAGATGTTAACTGCTCACTGATGCACTAAAGCTTCCTAAGTTTCTCACAAAGCTTCAGAGAAATTGTAAAATATTTTCTCTAGGTCCATGGATTAGTGAAGTCATTATTTGGGGGAGGTGCTGTGAGGCCTGAGCTAATGCTGTAATAAAAAGTCTCTTTGGGAAGAAAACTTCTTGGTGGGTTTGTGAGTTGTAGGGTGAGTGTTCAGCTGAAAAATACATGTAATGTTCTTGTAGACCCAGCAGAAGAAAGGATTCCAAATTTGTAGAATCTGAAGCTTAAAAAATTTGGGGAGGTCCTCTTTAGGAGATTGATCTTAATGAATTACAGTTAGAATAATGGTACTTTTGCAGATTTTACAAAATTATATCACCATGTGAGATCATATGAGGGGGTCACCCAGGGCTCTGGAAGTGATGCATGCACATCTAGGGTCCTGAAGTTTAAGCTTCACTGAATTAGGGGTAAATCCACCTCTTTCTGGCAGTGAAGTTAAATAGTCAAAATTTTTATCTAGACAACATGATCTGAAATTAGGGTCCTGCAACCTGTTTTCATTTACACTTTTGACTCAGAGTGGTCTCAGCAATTCACTTGCTCACCTGCAACCTCAGTGTCTTGGTTTGTTCTGGAAAACATGAATATATATGTTTTTCTTCCGTCAGTGTTGCTGCAGCAATGACTATTTTTAAGATATTTAATATCTTTCCTTGGGAAGAAAGTTGTAGCAGTACACCATATTACTACATTTTTCATCCTAAATTAATCTTTTGGGTTATCTCAGACTCAGTGGAATGGAGGCCCACATTGGAAATCCTCTTTTCGTGTCTTTACGTATCCATCAATATAACAATGGAAGAGGGATAAGCCTTTGTTCTGAAAACCTGCAAGTTGCCCACAAAACTTGTTTGATAAAAATTGTATATTGTTACAGAGACAAAAGTGTTACCAAATGCCAGGTTAATAAAAACAAAAGATAAAAACTGAAGTTTTCCAGCAGGTATTTGTAGGGTTACTCCAACACAAATTAAATGAAATATTATTGCAGAATTGTCTTGGTTAAAGCAAAACTGAAACATAGTGAACCAAATAGAGACACTGAGCTTACTCAGACTAAATATTAGTTCTGAAGACACCTACAGAATTGTTAACACTTTGCCCTCTTACAGCAAGTATCCCAAATGCTACTTTTGGCTTTGAGGAAATTTGGTTGCTTTTTTAGTTTTACCTCAAAATTGGTCACTAAATTAGTTGTGAGCCTGATTGATATGTGTTCTTCAATTCTTAATAACACCCTAGTATTTTTTTATTGAAGTATAGTTGATTTATAATGTGTTAATTTCTGCTGTACAGCAAAGTGATTTAGTTATACATATATACACATTCTTTTTTATATTCTTTTCCATTATGGTTTATCTCAGGATTTTGAACATAGTTCTCTGTGCTGTACAGTAGGACCTTGTTGTTTATCCATTCTATACGTAATAGTTTGCATCTACTAACCCCACTGCCAGTCCATCCCTCACCCCCCCACCATCCTCCCCCTTGGCAACCACAAGTCTGTTCTCTATGTCTATGAGTCTGTTTCTGTTTTGTAGATAGGTTCTTTTGTGTCATATTTTAGATTCCACATATAAGTGATATCATATGGTCTTTCTTTCTCTTTCTGACTTAATTCACTTAGTATGATAATGTCTAGGTCCATCCATGTTGCTGCAATGGGCATTATTTTGTTCTTTTTTAAGGCTGAGTAGTATTCCATTGTATGTATGAACCACATCTTCTTTATCCATTCATCTGTTGATGGACAGTTCAGTTGTTTCCATGTCTTGGCTACTGTGGATTAGTGCTGCTATGAACATAGGGGTGCATGTATCTTTTTGAATTATAGTTTTGTCCAGATATATGCCCAGGAATGGGATTGCTGGGTCATACAGTAGCTCTATTTTTAGTTTTCTGAGGAACCTCCTTACTGTTCTCCATAGTGGCTGTATCAATTTACATTCCCACCAACAGTGTAGGAGGGTTCCCTTTTCTCCACACCCTCTCCAGCATTCAAATAATACCCTAGTATTAATTGAGATAAAGATTCTGAAAACTTGGCACTTGTTAAGAACTGTATGAACACCTCTCACACTGTTTGAGACAGAGTTATTGACTTCTTCATCTGTGTTCCCCAATACATTTCTCTTTAAAAAATACAAAACCAAACTGGCTTGATTTTTCCTTTCTGCCATAACTGTGGGACCTTGGGTGTTGGGGTGGACTCTGCCAGAAATTACATCCTGAGACAAGAATTTGAGTATAAGGGAGGGTAAGTATGGCAAGGAGTGGGGAAGTGGGTCAGGGAAGCCAACACAAGGGATGTCAGCAGGTTACCTGTTTCTGGGAGATGGTGTAAAGCACACCTCAGGGTTGTGTCATCTGAGGGCAAGGAGCTGGTTAACCTAACTACCTGTGTCATTGGCTGAGAGTTTGTCTGGAGGCATTAACTCCCCAGCACCTGCCTCTTACCTATGCATAAACTCAGTTGGCTCCTGTGGCCAGAGGAAGTCAGGCAGGTAGAGACACAGGTGCTCACTGTAGGATGCTGCGGGCCTGTGTGGGTACCCTGGTGGTGAAGGGTGCCAACAGCTTCCACCATACAACGCAAATCACAATTTCAGTGCTGGAAGGAAACTTTGAGTTCACCCTACAGGATCCATTTTTTTTCATTGCAAAAATGAGAGTTGTCCACTAAATTCTAGACATTTTCTTCTCTAACTTTTTAATTCTTTCATTGACTGTAGATCTTTCCTGTAGGTGCAGTTCTGGACAAGGTAAGAATTCTGTACAAAATCCTGTTCTGAATAAGCCTGGTAGAGTGTATTTGCTAGAAGCATGGTAGGAGTACCAAGAGACTTACAAATACTTCGGAAATGCACAAATTCAACTCTTTTCATTCTATAGAAGCATTAACATGGGGGCTTTTTTGTTTGGGTGTTAAAATGTGTGGTGTGAAATAAGGGTGCGTGAATCAAAATGATTGCTTTTTTGAGGTGTTGGAAAAGGAAATCTAGAGTGAATAAAATCAAATAGGGAACTTAGTATTTAACTTGAACCTGGTTTTAAAAGTAGTCTCAACTCAGGCAATTATTGAAGTTAAGCAAAGTTAAAGGTTAGATATTTGAAAATAGCAAGGGAATGATTTTCTCTATTTATCTCTGAGGTCTTCTTTCTTAAAAAGGAAGCAGGGAATCAGTGGACAGTGGGCTTTCCCTCAGTGGCCGTGTTTGAACTTGAAGCTTTCCTGGTTCATGTTATGTTGTGTCTGCTATTGATTGATGGGGGCAGGAGGAAGGATAGGTGCTTGGCTTTGAGCAACTCTGGGCAGAGATGCAGGCAAAAATCCCTCCGTGACTCACTTTGGGAGCTACCCTCCTGGAGCCAGGAATATCCGTCAGTAAATAGCAAGGCAGGCGGCCTGGCACTGGGAAGGAACTACATGAGCTTCTGCCTGTCCCGTGAAGGCTGAGACCTGGCTGCCAGAGGCCCTCTGAGGGTCGAAAATCTATGCCCCGTCTGTAAATAGGCCTCGAATCACCACGTGACAGACATCCAACCATCTGGCCTCCGTGCGCCTGGTGTATTCAGGGAACAGGATTATTCTGGGCCCACCAGGCTGATGGTGAGGCCTCATGTCAACCTTCGGAAAATTTCCAGTGATCTGAACTTTGCATCACCCTGGTGCCACTGCACAGATGTGACTAGTTTTGCTGATATATTTTAGATGCCTTTAAGAACTAGATGGGAAAAGCCCTTTCCCATGAATCCATTACCCAAGAATGGAAAGGATCCTTACACTTCAATTCCTTTATGAATTGTCTGGTAAACTGTTAAAATGCAGATTCAAGCCCTTAATATTTCCTGGGTGGGGCCCCTGAATCTGCATTTTAATGTTTCCTTGGTCGATCTTGAGGCAGGTGGTTGATGGGCTGCACCTTGAGAAACACCTTGTCTTGTGGATCCGTTTGGTTTTAATGAAGGGGGTGGGGTAGGGAGGTAAAAGAGGGCCAATACCCATCTCATCTTGCAGTACAGAGCAACAGCTGAAAATAAACCAATTCTTGGATTTATTTTGGCTGGTTTGGGGGAAAACACACCATCCCCGGATTTCACATTGGGCTGTACCTAGTTAAAAAACAGAAGCCTAATGCTTGGGAGGATTCTGGATTTGAAACCACCATGATATTTGATAGAGAGAGGAGGACACCTTGATCGCAGAGGGTGATTCAACTCAGAGAACTAAGCGTGTATATATTCCATTCTGATCTTCACTCTTCGCCCTGCTGCTGCCCAGTTCTCAGGTTGACCAGATGCTCCTCTTGCAAGGAAACAGCTCTTTTGAGCACAGATGGCTGGTTGTTAACTCCCATCATGGATGTGTCAATGTCACAGTTCCTACATTAGTCAAACACCTCACCCTAAAGTGATTATTCTGGAAAGTTTGTCACTGCTTGCATGGCATGTACAGTTGACCCTTGAACAACATGGGTTTAGGCTGCGTGGGTCCACTTATAGGCAGATTTTGTTCAGTAGTCAATACTATGGTACTACACCCTCTGTGGCTGGTCGGATCTGCAGATGCCAAACTGAGGATACAGATGAACCAGGGGTAGAAGGGCTGACTATAAGTTATAGGCAGATTTTTGACTTTGTGGAGCATTGGCACCCCTATCCCCCCCACCCCGAATTGTTCAAAGGTCAACTGTATTCATATCTGTGCAGAACTGTATTGTTTTAGTCTGTTATTTTCTCTGGGCTTGTTCTGATTTCAGCGATTGTCACCAATATCATGTACTATGTAAATGTAATCTACAGATTCCCAAACCCTTTGGAGGGGAACACAATATTTAACTATTTGAACTTACATCACCCAGGCCCTTTCAAATGTAACAAGAAAATCTTGGGAGACCTTCTGAAGTATCTGTGACTGGCTTAGGCTTTTGGAAATCCAAGGTTAAGATTTCATGGTTTAAATAAAAGTATGGTTCCAGGGCTTCCCTGGTGGCGCAGTGGCTGAGAGTCCGCCTACCGATGCAGGGGACACAGGTTCGTGCCCCAGTCCGGGAAGATCCCACGTGCCATGGAGCGGCTGGGCCCGTGAGCCATGGCCGCTGGGCCTGCACGTCTGGAGCCTGTGCTCCACAACAGGAGAGGCCACAACAGTGAGAGGCCTGTGTACTGCCAAAAAAAAAAAAAAAAAGTATGATTCCATGCAAGCCATACCCTTAAACTGGGAGACCATGGATAACGTTACCTACTGGTTGGTTTTACTGAAGCACAAATGGAATACTGTGGCTGTTAGAAGCTAGAGTATTTGTTGCCTGACATTAAGGACCGTGTTTAGTTATCTTTATACATTTAATGTCTAATAGTGCCAGCTCATACTCAATTGTAATGAACTAACTCAAACTCAAGATCAGTTCATTGGTGGAATGAATGAAATAAACTTTGCAAGACCTGATGATTACATTGAGGATATTGGAATAGTAATTTACCAGACGAGAGCGTAGGGCAAATGCAGCAAATATCTAGCATGCATGTTGCCACTTTCTATTCTTGATTTCTTAGCAAGACGTTGCTAATACATTACAGCACCTTTTATTATTGGGCCAGGGTGCGATCTCTTGATCACTTTAAACACAACGCCTCAGGAGAGTCGCTACCAGTCAATCAGGATGGAAGTGAGGGTGGGGCAGATTAAGGAAAAAAAAAAAGAAAGCTTTTCTTTGGACAGTTCAGTACTAAGGCTTAAAATAAACGAATACTTTCTATTGCCAAGAGAATAAAAATTCCCCAGAGATTGCAAGTGAATTTCGTCTCCCATGCCTACTCGTATTAACTGGTGGTGGCTGTCTCTAGCCCTGTTTTAGGATTTGGGGGTTTTAGACAAGAGTCTTAAAAATTGATTAATGATTTTTGTTCTGGCCAAGTGAAAGAAGAGTGGTAGCACTCTGCTGGCTATTTTCCAGCCCTAGTCAGCAATACGTTTAGCCCATGGGCTACTCTGAGCACAGGCAGGGGGATGGAAATAGTGGGGTGTGGGAAGAAAAGACAGTCACAGAGTAGAACCAGAGGAAGGGACAGGGGAGAAGTTGTGCAGGAAAGAAAGAAAAGAGGGCTGTGCAAGGGCAGCATGAGAGTGTGTCACCAACAGGGACCTCAGGTGCCACTGGGTCATTTTAGTGCTCCAGGCTGCCTGTTCCGGCATTGAACTGTCATGGGTCTAAATTTCCATTCTGCACAGCACTGTCACATTCAAAAGAGTTATATTGTGAATGTAGGAGTAACAATAGCAATAGAATTGAAAGGGAAAGGAGAGCTAGGGCTTTGGGATTGATAGAAGCTCAGGAGAAATAGTCTAAAGTGCTTCAACCCTCGGCCCCTCTCTGCCTGGCCACCCCTATCCCAATAGTGCCATGGGGATTAGGCGGAAGAGAGAGAGAACTGCAGACCTCCAGCTACAAGTTGTCATTATTTATTGACCTATAATGTGGGAGGCACCGTGAAAGTCATTGGGACTTATTCAGAGATGAATAAGACATGTTCTCTGCCTTCAGGGGGTTCCCAATCTGGCAGTAATAAAAGATCCGTCAACAACAGCACCCATTAGAAAGGTGAGAAGCATCATGATGTATATCTGAGCAAAGAACTATTAATTCTGCCTGAGGGGGTTGGAGAATTTCAGCTGTGAAAAATATTTAATAATACTCTACCTTAGGAGATATTTATTTTGATAGATTGTTAGGAAGATAAATAACTTGCTATTGAAAGAGGGATTCTAACCTCATATAGAATTGCAAAGTAGATACAGCCTGTAACACTTGGATGTCTCTTCTCTTAAAAAATGTACAAAACATGTGCACTGAATTTAATGAAGCAAGCCAAAGGACATGGATAAGTGTGCTGGTCAGTAAAAGATAAATTACTTTTTTCTACAAAAGGCAATCTGAAAGTTTGCTGATTTGAATTGAATTTCTTTAAAAAAAAAAAAAAAAAAAGAAAAAGAAAAAAAAGCCCTGTAACTCAAGTTGACCCTAGAATGCTTGTGTTTAAGATCAGTACTCTAGTGATTTCTAAAGGCAAGAACTCCATAATAATCTAATCTTATATATGTGAAGCTATCTAATCAGTTTAGTGCTGATGGGTATTAGTTTTCTGCTGGTCTAATTGCTCACTGGACCATCCTCTGGAATCAGAAGCACAGATAAAGGGAATCCATTCTTCTGTAAGAATGTGCTTATATTGCAGACCTATTACCCATTGTGGATTTTCATTAACTGGACTTTGCAGTGGGCGGTTCTACTTTATGTGCCCAGCGGTTGCTCTGTTGATCTTCTGGGGTGGGGGGCGGGTTAGCAGGCATTTCATGGCTTAGGGTTGCCTGAAACATTTGGAAGGAATGTTTAATTTTAGCACTGTTGCCTAGATCCATTCTATTACCTGCTATGAAGTCAGACCATCAGGCCCTAATGAGCTTACACTAATTAAAGGGCAAGGTTCAAGAGAACATGCTTCTTGTTTTACCAAAAACCTTTTATATGAAATAATGGCCCAGGGTATATAGGTAAACAGTCCAATAAATACTGTGTAATTTCAATTTATATGGTGAGAAATTGAAGTAGCCTTGTGGGAAGATAAACTTTAAAATGAGGTGATTGTGTAGACACCGTTTGCACTAGGTTCCATAAACGTGTCACTAAAAAACTGTTGAAATAGGAGGGCTCAGTTTGGTCAAAACCCATTACAGATTTAATTGAGAGTGAGACATATATAAGAAATTGTGTGGGTTGGCAATATAAACATTACGGGAAGGTCAGAAAGCCTTAAAATCTGAGAAATTTGGATCGTTCAAGGACTGAAAAAAGAGATTTCAGTTGAATCTATAGAGTAATTTGGGAGTCAACACCAGGTGATTTTTTTCATAACCCTTCCAATAAAAAAAGAAGAATTTTCTTCTGGGATTATGCTGTCAGATGTGATTAGTTTCTTTTTTTCTCTTTTTATATGATTACTTACTATTTATCAACTTTTATGCTTTTAAACTCTTCTCCACATGTGAGCAAATGTAACATATGTTCCTCTTGAGAAATAGAGTAAAATAAACCCCTACTCTCTTTCTTTTTTCTCTTCCTTGAATTTCTTTTCTTACCTGTAAAAAATTGAAATATAATTGACTTACAATATTATATTAGATTTAGGTGTTCAACATAGTGATTTGATATTTTATACATTATACAATGATCACCATGACAAGTCTAATTATCATGTTACCCTACAAAGTTATTACAATATTATTGACTATATTCCCTATGCTGTACATTATATACCCATGACTTATTTAATTTATTACTATAAATTTGTACCTTTTAATCTCTCTAAGCTATTTCAGTCATTCCCCCATCCCCTCAACCACCCCACTGGCAAACATCAGTTTCTTCTCTATATCTGTGAGTCTGTTTCTGTTTTGTTATGTTTGTTTATTTGGTATGTTTTGTAGATTCCACATGCAAGTGAAATTACATGGTATCTGTCTTTCTATGTCTGACTTATTTCACTTAGAATAATACCCTCTAGGTCCATCCATATTGTCACAAATGGCAAGATTTCATTATCTTTTATGGCTAAGTAATATTCATGTATGTACATATGTGATATGTGTCACATCTTCTTTATACATTATCTATCAATGGACACATAGGTTGCTTCCATATCTTGGCTATTGTAAATAATGCTGCAGTGAACATGGAGTGCATATATCTTTTAAAATTAGTATTTTTGTTTTCTTTGGTTAAGTACCCAGAAGTAGAACTGCTAGTTCCCGTAGTAGTTCTATTTTCATGAGGAGGCTCCATACTGTTTCCATAGTGGCTGCACCAATTCACGTCCCCACCAACAGTGCGTGAGGGCTCCCTTTTCTCCACATCCTCACCAACATTTGTTGTTTGTGTTCTTTTTGATGATAGCCATTCTGCAGGTGTGAGGTGATACCTCCTTGTGGTTTTGATTTGCATTTCCCTAATTATTTGTGATGTTGAACATCTTTTCATATGTATGTCATATGTATATCTTCTTTGGAAAAATGTCTATTCAGGTATTCTGCCCATTTTTTGGTCAGGTTGTTTGTTTTTCTGATGTTGTGTTGCATGAGTTCTTTGTATAGTTTGGATATTAACCCTTTATTATATATATCATTTGCAAATATCTTCTCCCATTCAGTAGGGTGTCTTTTTGTTTTGTTGATAGTTTCCTTTGCAGTGCAAAAACATTTTAGTTAGATGTAGTCCCATTTGTTTATTTTTGCTTTTGTTTCCCTTGCTTATGGAGACAGATCCAAAAAAATATTTGTAAGATCAATGTCAAAGAGCATACTGCCTCTGTTTTCTTCTAGGAATTTTGTGGTTTCTGTTCTTAAACATAAGTCTTTATCCATTTTGAGTTTTGTTTTTTTTTTTTTGGTACGCGGGCCTCTCACTGCTGTGGCCTCTCCTGTTGTGGAGCACAGGCTCCGGACACGCAGGCTCAGTGGCCATGGCTCATGGGCCCAGCCGCTCCACAGCATGTGGGATCTTCCCAGACCGGGGCATGAACCCGTGTCCCCTGCATCGGCAGGCGGACTCTCAACCACTGTGCCACCAGGGAAGCCCTTAAGTATATTTTTTGCACATGGTATGGAAAAAGAGTTCACTTTGATGCTTTTGCTCTCCAGTTTTCCAAACACCATTTATTGAAGAGGCTGTCTTTTCCTCATTGTATATTCTTGCCTGCTTTGTCATAGATTAATTGACCATAAAGTGTGGGTTTAGCTCTGGGCTCTCTATTCTGTTCCTTTGATATATGTGTCTGTTTTGGTGCCAGTACCATACTGTTTTGATTACTGTAACTTAGTAGTATAGTTTGAAATCAGGAAAAATGATACCTCCAGCTTTGTTCTTTTTTCTCAAGATTGTTTTGGTTATTTGGTGTCTTTTCTGTTTTCACACAACTTTTAGAATCATTTGTTCTAGTTCTGTAGAATATGCCATTAGTACTTTGATAAGGCTTGCATTAAATCTATATATTGCCTTGGGCAGCATGGTCATTTTAAAAATATTAATTCTTCCAATCCATGAAAATAGTATATCTTTTCATTTGTTTGTGTCATCTCCAATTTCTTTCTTCAGTGTTTCTTAGTTTTATGAGTACAGCTCTTTTACCTCCTTGTTTAGATTGGTTCCTCAATATCTTATTCTTTTTGATGCAATTGTAAATAAGATTGTTTTCTTAAATTCTCTTTCTAATAGTTTATCAGTGCATAGAAATGCAACAGATTTCTGCATATTAATTTTGTATCCTGCAACTTTACTGAATTCATTTATTATTTATAATAGTTTTTTTGGTGGTGTCTTTAGGATTTTCTATTTTTAGTATCATTTCATCTGCAGACAATGATAGTTTTGCTTCTTCCTTTCCAGTTTGGATTCCTTTTATTTCTTTATCTTGTCTGATTGCTGTGGCTAGGACTTCCAATACTATGCTGAATAGAAGTGACAAGAGTGGGCATCTTTGTCTTGTTCTTGATCTTAGAGGAAATACTTTCAGCTTTTCACCATTGAGTAGGATGTTGACTGTAGGTTTGTAATAAAGCTTTATTATGTTGAAGTATCGTTCCCTCTATACCCACTTTGTTGAGAATGTTTATTAAAAATGTATCTTAAATTTTGTCAAAAGCATTTTCTGAATCTATTGAGATGATCATATTATCTTTATTCTTTAATTTGTTGATGTGGTGTAGCACATTGATTGATTTGCTGATATTGAACCATCCTTGCATCCCTGGGATAAATCCCAAGCATATTCAGTTTGTTAATATTTTGTTGAGGAATTTTTGCATCTAAGTTTGTGAGTGATATTGGCCTGTAATATTCTTTTTTTTTGGTGTCTTTGTCCTTGTTTTGGTATCAGGGTGATGCTGGCATTATAGACTGAGTTCAGAGGCATTCTTTCCCCTTCAATTTTTTGGAATAGTTTGAGAAGGATAGGTGTTAACTCTTCTTTAAACGTTTGGTAGACTTTATGTCTGAAGCTCTGTGTTCCTGGACTTTTGTATGTTGGGAGCTTTTTTTTTTTTTTTTTTTTTTTAGCTGATTATTCAGTTTCATTACTGGTAATCAGTCTATTAATATTTTCTATTTTTCCGTGATTCAAACTTGTGAGACTGTATGTTTCTAGGAATTTATCCACATTTTTAAGGTTGTCTATTTTATTGGCATATAATTGTTTGTAATAATCACTTAACGATCCTTTGTATTTCTATGTGTCAGTTGAAACTTCTCTCTCATTTCTGACTTCATTTATTTTGGGGCCTCTCTTTTCTTGATAAGTCTGTCTAAACATGTTTCAATTTTGTTTATATTTCAAAGAACCAGTTCTTACCTTCATTGACCTTTTCTATTGTTTTTTATTGTCTCTATTTTATTTATTTCTGCTCTGATATTTATTATTTCTATTCTTCTACTAACTTGGGCTTTTGTTTGTTCTTCTTTTTCTAGTTTCTTTATGTGTAGGTGAGATTTTTTACTTGAGATTTTTCTTGTTTCCTGAGGTAGGCTTGTATCACTATAAACTTCCCTCTTAGAACCATTTTTGCTGTGTGCCATTGATTTTGGAATGTTGTATTTCCAGTTTCATTTATCTCCAGGTGTTTTTTGGCTTCCTCCTTGATTTTTTCAGTGACACATTGGTTGTTGAGTAGCATATTGTTAGCCTCCACATGTTTGTGTTTTATGCAGTTTTTTAGAATTGATTTCTTGTCTCATATTGTTGCTGGAAAAGATGTTTGCCATGATTTCAATCTTAAGTTTACCAAGACTTATTTTGTGGCCTAGCATGTGATCTATCCTGGAGAACGTTTCTCTGCACTTGAATGTGTATTCTGCTTCAGTAGTTGTGGCACATGGGCTCAGTAGTTGTGGCTCGCAGGCTCTAGAACGCAGGCTTAGTAGCTGTGACGCATGGGCTTAGTTGCTCCATGGCATGTGAGATCTTCACAGACCAGGGCGGATTCTTAACCACTGTGCCACCAGGGAAGTCCAGGAGGTCTTTTTAATTTAGCAATCTTAGCCATTTGGGATATCTGTGAATTTTTTTTTTTATCATTTTTTCCTTTGTATTTTGGCTTTGCTATGTGGAATTTGTGTTTCGTATATTTTAAACCATCAGTCTTTTCTTTTATGACTTTTGGATTTTGTGTTAAACTTAGAAAATTATAAGTCATATAAAAATACTTCCCCCAGGTTTTTTTTTTTTTTTTTTTTTTTGCGGTACACGGGCCTCTCACTGTTGTGGCCTCTCCCGTTGCAGAGCACAGGCTCCAGACACAAAGGCTCAGTGGCCATGGCTCACAGGCCTAGCCACTCCGCGGCATGTGGGATCTTCCCAGACCGGGACACGAACCTGTGTCCCGTGCATCGCAGGCGGACTCTCAACCACTGCGCCACCAGGGAAGCCCACACCAAGTATTTTTATGTTTAATTTTTTACTTTTAACATTTTAATCCATCTAGAAATGATCCTGGTTCAAGATGTGGATATGTTTTCCATATGGCTACCCATTTTCCCCAGCACCATTTCCCTTTCTCACATATTTAAATATCGCCTTTGTAACATCCTAAATCACCTAATGAATTTGGGTCTATATCTCAACTAATTGTTTTATCTGTTCATATGCCAGAGCACTGTTTTTAATAATTGAGACTTTATAATTTTATAAAAATCTAGTGATACTAGTTCCTACTTCATTTTCAGAGTTTTTTGCATATTCTTTTTTTTTTAAATACAGACTTTAGAATCCACTTGCTTATTTAAGGTATCAACTGGTATTCTTATTGGGATATTATTAAATATTTGATTAACTCAGGGAGTATCAACTTCCTTGTAATGTTGAGTCATCCTAAGACCATTTCCATTTATTCATATCTTCTTTTGTATTATTCAGTAGCATTTTAATCTTTTCTTCATAATGTTCTTATACATTTCTTATTAATTTTATTCCTTGGTGATACAATATATAAAGTCATTTCTTCTATTATACCTTCTATCTGTTATATTTAACAATATAAGTTATTGATTACTACTGTGTTTATTTTTTTCACCTTGCTCCCTTACTGAATTATCTTACCGTTTGCAGTTAATTGGCTTGAATGTTCCAAATATACAGTCATATCATCTGCAAAAAAAAAAATTCACTTCCTCCTTTCCGATATTTTATACCTCTGACTCTTTATTCTTTGCATTTCTGTTGGCTAGTAACATTAGTGAAATGTTAAATAACAGAAATGGTGACAGACATCACTTCTTGTTCCTGCCTTTTGTGAAAATGCCTCCAGTGTTTCCCTGTTAAGCATGTGGTTGGCTTTGGGGCCATGTTAAGATGGTATCTGTCTTTTTCTATTTTACTGAGTGTTATTCTTTCAAGAATGGTTATTAAATTCTTTTCATATAATTTCCATAATAAATCTCATGAGGTTATGTTATATTATTCTTGTAACATGCTGCCAGATTTTATTTGCAAATACTTTATTTATGATTTTTTGCACTAATATTTATAAATGGGCTTTGTCTCCAGTATTCGTTTTTTATGCTCTTTTGTCAGTATAGCTATGAATGTTAAGCTTGCTTCACAAAAATAGTTTAAATACGTCTGTCAATACCTATAATTTGAGCTGTTAAAATCACTGAGATTTGTTAGAATTATCCTGTGAATAAACTGGGCTTAGTTCTGTTGTTGTTGTTTGAAGCTCTTTATCACTTTAGATTTTTATTTCTTTTGTGGTCGGCTTTTACAAATGGCCTTTCCTAGAAAGTTATCTATTTCATACAGGTTTTAAAATTTATTTTCATAGAATTCACCAAATTGTATGCAAATTAGTCTCTTGTGATTCTTTAATTTCTTATGTTTACATTTCCACTTAATCATCTTTTTTAAGGTTGGATGCTTGTGTCATTTGTCTTTATTCTTTATTATTCAAATAGACATTTAAGGTATGAATTTTTCTCTTAGCACTGTGTTGACTATATCTCATTTATCTTGATATGGTGCATTATTATAACCATTGTTTTCTAGAAATTTGGAAATTTTGCTTTTTAGTTCCTATTTTACTCAAGCATTGTTTAACGGAAAGTTTTACTATCTCTAGAGAGAATTTTCATTTTAATGGCATTGTGATTTCTACTTTTTGGATTTACAAGTTTATTTTGGGAGTCCAATATGTTGTTAATCTTTGTGAATGTTTGTTTATATGAAATGAAGGTATTGCCTCAATTTTCAGGGTGCAGAATTTTATATTTACCAGTCAGATCTCTGTTGTTAATTTTTATTTTATTGTTCTATGACTTTACATATTTTTCCTCTATACTAGTTGTCAATGGACTGAGAAAAGTAACTTCAGATCTCTTACTTTAATGTGTTTCTAGGTATCTCTCATCTCCTATAATTTCTGCTCTAGTTATAATGCTGCTATGCTATTTGGTGCAGAAATATTTTAGCAGTTGTATCTTCAGTGTAAATTTTACATTTTGTCATCATAAATAGGTTTCTTTGTCTTGTTTAATGCTTTTTTGCTTTGGATTCCATGCTGCCTGCTGTGAAACCTTTAAGCCTCACTTTCTTTTTGTTTTTGCCTTTTATAATGCTGCCTATCTCTTTATTTTCACTTTATAAATCACCTTACTTTAGTTTTCATATATATATGTAGAATTGGGTTTTTATGTGTGATTCAATTTTTGTCTTTTAATTGGTGTGGGCCATTTAGATATATTGATATGACAGCTGTGCTTGATCTTGATTCTGCTGTATTCATGCAACATTTTCGATTTTAAAGAGTCCTTCACTTTGTGGTCTTTTTTCATTGTTTGCCTATGTGTAATTTTTCTGATATTAAGAAGATTGCATTTTTGTTCTAATTACATTTTCATTATGTTTTTATGTAATACCTTTAATTCCTCCATGTTTTTAGACTATACTTATTAGTTTCCTAGTATATGCAACACTGAAATTAACATGTTCTCTGTTCCTTCTCCTGCTCCTCTTTTACTTTATCAATTTATTTCAATCAATAAGATTAGCTTTCTTAGTGTTTCCCTTTGTACTTGTAAGTATGTTGAAACTTATATTACTTGACTTTGTTGCCTTTGAGATCCTTTCATTTCCAGGTATTCAGTATTAAAGGTGAGGTAATCAAAAAACTTTCTTATCACCTTCCTTCACAATTCTCTCCAAATTTTTGTTAGTGGTACCATGTTGAAATATTTTTTCTTTGGTTTACAGTGAAATACATTCAATGTTCACCATCATTTCTCTTGCTATACTTTCCCAGCTGTAATTTGGTTGGATGGAACTTGTCATCCAGCAGTTTCTCAGAGAGGGATCATGGCTCACAATTCTTTCTTTGAAAATCTTAGGAAATGATTTACTTGTTTTTGGCATTAGATTCTATGGAGAAATCTGAGATCAGCCTTGTTTTTTCCTCTCTTCATATATTCCTGGGGTTTTTTTGCCTGGCTGCCCCCCAAATTTTTTGCTTGTTTTTGAACTTTAATAACTTTTGTAGTATATGTCTCAATTTTTTAAAAGAGTTTTTTGATGTGGACCATTTTTTAAAGTCTTTATTGAATTTGTTACAATATTGCTTGTGTTTTTTGGCACAAGGCATGTGGGATCTTAGCTCCCCCAACCTGGGACTGAACCTGTACCCCCTGCACTGGAAGGCAAAGTCTTAACTACTGGACTGCCAGGGAAGTCCCTGGATATGTCTCAATTTTCATCATTTTGGATTAATTATTCCTGGGTCAGTGTGTGCCCTTTACTCTAAAAGAAAAACTCATGAGATTAGCTGTGTCATATTTGCTATAAAACATATTATTTAAAATGTAAGTAGCATTATACCAATGTATAAAAAATGCTTACATTTTCCACTAGCACTAAAATATTCATTCACAGTTATCTTGCACTTGTTAGTCTATTCAAATAATGGATAAATGTTTATAGGTCTAGTCTATCCAATTCAACAAAAATTTGAATACCATCTATGATAATAACAGGCGATATGACTCATTTGAGATCCTTCTCTGCTTTATTTTATCTCATCCTCAAAACAACCCTATGTGTAAATTCTGCTATTATCCCTGTTTTGTAGAGGAGGAAACTGACACTTAGAAAGACAGGTAACCTGCCTACATTAGAAAAAGCTGGGGCCAGGATTTAAACCTAAGCCATCTGACTTTACAGTCAGAGCTCATTTTATCACTAGATCACCCAATTATCTAGCTATTTAGGTGCTTCACTTGATGCTGAGTTATTATTTGATCTATCATTGTATCCCACTTATGCAAACTATGAGCTTGAAGGTTTTTGAGCTTTAGATCCTTCAATTAGTCAGTTCTTAACTGGATGTGATTTTACTTTCCAGGGGACATATGGTAATGTCTGAAAGGTTTTTGGTTTTTTAAGTGGGGTGAGAGGTAATGCTATTGTCTGGGTAAAGACCAGGGATGCTGTTGAACATTCTACAATGCACAGAACAGCCCTTACAACAAAGAATTAGCCAGCCCAAAATGTCAACAGTGCTGCTGTTGAAAAAATCTTAAGCTTTTAAAAAATTGCTTCTTTTTCTTTCCCTGATATAATTTTATAGCAATAAATATTTCAGTAATAGTTGTCTCATCTTTGAATTAAAGGGAGACTGCAAAAGAAAAAAAAAAGGAGGCTGCTCATTAAGGAACTTCATCCCCATTACTGATGAAGAGCTCTAAATTAATTATTTCCTGATTGCATGGTACAGTATTTTTGAAAATTAGTAAAACTTGTTCATTTTTCTTTGGGGGTGGAGAAAAGGGCCATTGGAATAATGAAGTTGGGCAGAACTGACAGACTTTCTATTTAAAAGACCATTTTATTAATTAGTCTTTCTCTTCAGGGGATGAGATCAACACTGATTGAAATTTGCTCAAGATCATTTCCTTAGGAAAAGCATACCTTTCAATTTCATCTTAAACTTCAGAGCAAATAGAACAATGTACCCCACAGTTATAGTAAAGCCTGGCCCCCTCAAAGACAAAACCTGCTGCCAAAATGAAAATTTAAGGATTGCTAACTGGATCCTTTTCTTTCTTCCTTTTTTTGTTCCTGTAATTCACATGTATCCAAAGCAAGAACTTCTATTAAGTGCCTGTGGAGAAGGGTGTGGAGGTGTGTCACAGTACTCTAAGCCCAATATCTTTTTCTTTTTTTCATATTCTTACAGGACATTGAATATAGTTCCCTGTGCTCTACAGTAGGACTTTGTTTATCCATCCTATAGATAATAGTTTGCATCTGCTCACCCCAAACTCCCAATCCATCCCTCTCCCCCACCTTGGCAACCACAAGTCTGTTCTCTATGTCTGTGAGTCTGTTTCCATTTCATAAATAAGTTCATTTGTGTCATATTGTAGATTCCACTTGTAAGTGACATCATATGGTATTTGTCTTTTTCTGGCTTACTTCACTTAGTATGATAATTTCTAGGTCCATCCATGTTGCTGCCAAAGGCATTATTTCATTTTTTTTAATGGCTAAGTCGTATTCCATTGTACATATATACCACATCTTTATCTGTTCCTCTGTTGATGGTGATTTAGGTTGTTTCCATGTCTTGGCTATTGTAAATAGTGCTTCCATGAACATAGGGTTGTATGTATCTTTTCAAATTATAGTTTTTTTTTCCAGATATATGCCCAGGAGTAGGATTGCTCGATCATATGGCAGCTCTGTTTTTAGTTTTTTGAGGAACTTCCATATTGTTTTTCCACAGTGGCCGCACCAATCTACATTCCCACCAACAGTGTGGGAGGTTTCCCTTTTCTCCACACCCACTCCAGCATTTGTTATTTGTAGACTTTTTAATGATGGCCATTCTGACTGGTGTGAGGTGATATTTCATTGTAGTTTTTATTTGCATTTCTCTAATAATTAGCGATACTGAGCATCTTTGCATGTGCCTATTGGTCATCTGTATGTCTTCTTTGGAGAAATGTCTATTTAGGTCTTCTTCCCATTTTTTGATTGGGCTGTTTGTTTTATTGTTATTAAGTTGTATGACCTATTTGTATATTTTGTAAATTAAGCCCTTGTCCCTTTGTTTGTAAATATTTTCTCCCAGTCTGTAGGTTGGCTTTTCTTTTTGTTTATGCTTTCTTTGCTGTTCAAAAGCTTATAAGTTTGAGCTTCCCTGGTGGCACAGTGGTTGAGAGTCTGCCTGCCGATGCAGGGGACACAGGTTGTGCCCCGGTCCGGGAAGATCCCACATGCCACGGAGCGGCTGGGCCCGTGAGCCATGGCCACTGAGCCTGCGCGTCCGGAGCCTGTGCTCCGCAATGGGAGAGGCCACAACAGTGAGAGGCCCGCGTACCGCAAAAAAAAAAAAAAAAAGCTTATAAGTTTGATTAGATCCCATTTGTTTACTTTTGCTTTTATTTCTATTGGGAGACTGACCTAAGAAAACATTGGTACAGGTTATGTCAGAGAATGTTTTGCCTATGTTCTCTTCTAGGAGTTTTATTATGCCATGTTTTATATTTAAGTCTTCCATTTTGAGTTTATTTTTGTGTATGGTGTGAGGGTGTGTTCTAACTTCATTGATTTACATGCAAGCCCAGTATTTTTTAAAAAGTGAATTATAGGTATAACCAACTGGGAAGTTCATTTTATTTGGCACCAGTTTTCAAAACTTTCTGTTTGCAATTCCCCTATCATACAATACCAGCAGCTACCAGTCAAATATTTGGGAAGTTTTAAAAACATTTCTGGGAAATGATTCCTGTTGTAGGCTTTCATGAGCTTACAGAATAATTTTTTTTTAATTGGTGATATATCTTTCTTATCTTAATGAGCGCTCTTAGTATTGGGAGGAAACTGATTTAGGAAGGATAAATTATGCATTTTAGAACAAAAATAAGTAGCATAACTATGGTATTTATCTGTATGAATTCCTCCTAGAGTGGGTAAATGCTTTTCATAAGAAGTTCTCCAGCTAAAGGTTCCCATTAGTAGCGGTTTGGTTGTTGTCTTTCTTTAAAAAGTAGTCCCGGAAAGGTTTCATGGCACCAGCATTCTTTCTGCGTGTCTCCTCCACCCACATTCAAAGGCATCCTTAGAACATCTGGAGGACAGTATGACAGATAGCACAGTCCTTCTGGTACCTGCTGTTCCATGTGTCTCTCGATGTCTTCTTAATTAAGATGCAAAGTAAAAGTGACAGAGCTGTTGCTGGTGAACAGGCAGCAGCTGGCACCTCCATGAGACGGGACAGGCTTAGCTCTGGGGGTAGAGGATCATAATTCATCTGCCCTGACAGACAGGAACACTTTAAAAATGGAATGTTGGGAGGCTCTTTGCCAGTCAGATGTAGCTTCCTTGCTGCATTTCACAGTTTTGCTTAATGAGAATAAATGGGGCGACTGGGGTTCCACCAGGTCTCTAACTTCTGAAGCACTCAGAGTGGAGTTCAGGGGAGCTGAGTTTCCTTAGGAGACAGTGGAGAAAATTGAGATATTTCTTTGGGAAAGATAACCTGAATATAGTGGAATAAAATCTCTTCAGGTCAGTGTAGAAGTTCTCGGTGATGGAGTTGATTGCACGTTTTAACTAATTAGAATTTTTAAACATGTGAAGGGCAGAAAAATAGACAAGATACTTGAGTTATGGCCCCAGAAGTCTGTTAGTAAATTACAGAATAAGATCATACAAGTCTATAGGCTGGAAACTTACATCTTCCCTCTTATTTGTGAGAAAGCTGCAATAGACAAAGAAAATGGGATTTTTGTGCTATATTCATGAAACTCGGATACATCCAACCAAACTGTGAAAAATCAATGTTGTCAATTGGTAAAAACTCATCAAATTGTATACTTTTCTGTATATAAATTTAATAAAACCTTTGAAAAATTCACTTAACTTGTTTCATTCTCAGAATACCAAGTGAACAGAGTGACTTTTGCTTCCTTTTAATTCACCAAATTTTTTATAAAAATGACTTATTTACCATCAAAGTGTGCTATTTTGATACTGGATAGAACACAGCTTTGATGTCCCACTATTTTACCACTTATTAGCCATATATGAGTTTGGGCAAGATCTATAATCTTTCTAAAGTCGACTTTCTCCATCTGTAAAATGAGGCTAATAACGTTTGCCTTGTAGGATTGTCTGAGGATTAGAGATCTCCAGCTCTCAGCATTGCATGTGGCACATGGTAAACCCACCATAATTGGTAGCTAGTAAAATGATTATAATGATGATTGATGGTGATGATAATGTAGCCTGTAGTCCTGCAGGAAATAGAAACAAAACAAGTTTAGTACAGCAGAAAAACACATTCGTGTAGTTGCTCAGAAGATAT
The DNA here is from genome assembly GCF_964341445.2 of Mesoplodon mirus. Lineage (NCBI taxonomy): Eukaryota > Metazoa > Chordata > Mammalia > Artiodactyla > Ziphiidae > Mesoplodon > Mesoplodon mirus. Next base: position 97,748,760 of record NC_138986.1, on the reverse strand, counting down.
ATATTGAATACTTATCTCTTGTAAATCATTGTAGTAGCAATTTGGGGAAATAGTAAAGATAATCAGAACTAGCTTATTCTGGCTGGGTGGGGTCACAGATTAATTTTATTGTCCGGGACCTGGTATCTGATGTTCTCAGGCTGTATTCTAGACATTGGTGTTCTGCTCATTATGGGATGGCCAAGACCATTCTGCGTGGACCCCAGCTCCTCACGCTGTCCAATACTGAGAGCGATGGTACTCTGTCTTGAGCTCGTGACTAAGCCTTTGTCAAAGTCTTTCACAGGCCTGGGGTCGCAGGGCCAGGGAGAGAGCCCTGGAATCACGGCTCTGCTGACCCTCAGATTTCAGACACTGCCTGCTGCCTGGGCTCTGCTGTTGATCCCCACACCCCAGTTGAAGGGACCATGTGCCATATCAGGACTGCAAAAGGGTACCCATCCCTCAGGCTCCTTTATACACGTCCATTAGGTGGTGGGTTATTTCCCTTTGGGCCCAGTTCTAGTCTGGTCAATTACTCCAGCCTCCATTTCTGCCCCAATTAAAATACTCCATCTTTCCTATGTGTCCTTGAGCCTCTCAGAAATTTGGTACTCACCTTTCAAGACCCAGAACAAACATTATCTCCTGATGAGATTCTGTCTGGCCATTCCAGGCCAAGTTTGATTTTTTTTTTTTTTTTATGCCCAGAATACTTAGTTCATACTTCTGTAGCCTTCATCACATGGTATGATTTACTGGTGCCTATGTAAAGATGGTTAGTTTCTGGAAGACAGGAAATGTCTACTTTATCTCCATAAATGTCTACTTTATCTCTTGACCAGAGATTAGCACATGTTGATGGATTTATAAAAGCTTATTAAACAGCATCAGTTTAAGGACCTTATCATTTGGCTTTTAAGACTTACATATAATTATTACATTCAATATTAGGAAAATAGAATAAAAGTTGCCTACATTTGGTTTTGGAACCTATGGGGCCAAAGGGAGGACAGGAGGACCCGGGGGTGCTTGTAACTGATGTGGATGTGGACAGTGTCCCGGGAGTTTATCAGTGAAGCTGTATAGCAGTAGGTTCTCTCTGCTCAACTCCCAGGTGGAACTTCTGCTTCTCTCTAAAGCTGTTGTCTGGATCTCTTCTTTCCCTTTGCAACAATGGAGGAGGCAATTCAGTGTTTCAAAACCAAATCCTGTTTCAAAGTTCTGTCTTTGTGCTGTGTCAGGTTTAGGACAAGGGGGGGAGATGCTTCCTTTACTGACTATCCATCATCCTACGAGGACACGACAAATTTCTTGGCCACCTTCTATACCAGACCTGTGCATCTGTTGGGCTCAGCCTCTGTTTACACCCTGATTTCCTTTACCCTCTTCTATTTAAAGTCATTCCAATGGTACTCTCATGATATCCATATTTTCATAGCTCCACCTCAGGCGTTTTACGATAAGGGGACTGAACCCCCATCCATGTAAGGAAACAGGCTATGGGGAGAGAGTGGATTGGGAGTTGATAGAAATCTACTCCTACTTCTCTTTCTTTTTTTTTTTTTTTTTGTGGTACATGGGCCTCTCACTGCTGTGGCCTCTCCCGTTGCGGAGCACAGGCTCCAGACGTGCAGGCTCAGCGGCCATGGCTCACGGGCCCAGCCGCTCCGCGGCGTGTGGGATCTTCCCGGACTGGGACACGGACCCGTGTCCCCCTCATCGACAGGCGGACTCTCAACCACTGCACCACCAGGGAAGCCCTACTCCTACTTCTTTAATGTGTAACCTTAAGTAAATCTCTTAATCTCTTGGAGCCTCAGTTTTCCATTTATAGTAGAAACAACCAAATATATTTCATAGTGTCTAAAGATAAAACAGGTAAAATGGCTGGGACAACAGCTAGAACACAGGAGCTATTCAGTAAGTAATAGAAGTTGTAATCACCAGTGTTGTCATTATAATTATTGTGCTTCTGGTTCTTTGCTCTACCACTATGCACATAGTTTCAAGCCAGTTATTTTCTTTTCTAAATTTTATTGGACCTCTCACTCTCTCTCCATTTCCGTAGCTCTAGTTGCCCACAAAAGATGGATGTTCCAGTTATCCTAAAACCTAACATGCAAATGATTCATTATCTGCCCCCCCAAAAAAACAGTCACTTCAGCCCAGTTTCCTCATTGCTGTCAAGAGCACCAACATTCTTCTCGTCCCCACTTCAGAGGACATAGAGACATCTCTCCTGTTTTTCTACCTACATGCAGCTCTGCACATTTTTTTCTACTACCATCAAGTCCTAGCAATTACTGTCTTAGATTTTACATCGTTTCAACAGCCTGAAATACCAGGCTTTCCATCTCAGTCTTCTCTTCTAATGCATCCTGTGCAGTGCTGCTCACATCTTTCTCATTGAAGACTGATTTCATCACGTCACTGGATAACTCAAGAATCTTGAAAACTCTTCACTCTGTAATGCAAAGATCTTGACTTTTTGGCCTTATCTTCATTTCTAAGTAGTAACAAAAATCATTTACTTGCAATTTATCACACACAAGTTAGTATTTTCAAAGAAGACCATTATTCAACTCTAAGAGGGTAGGGGGAAGAAGCTTTTCTTTTTTTTTTTTTTTTTCAATTTTAGAAAAATCATTATCTTACCTATTGATACAACTTGTAGGATCTGAGCCTTGAATTTCTTTCCTTCACTTCATCCCTGAAGTGGGCATGGCCTCCAGGCTGGTAGAATTCTCTATCCCTCTCAGAACCTATGTGTTTTTCTCCCTTGACATGGTCCTAGGGTCATCATCTCCTCAGATACAAAGCTGGGCTTCAGTGCAGCTCTGGCCAGTGGCTTCCTCTCTTGGACCCGGTCAGTCAGGCGGTGTTGACCTCCTGTATGAAGACTGTTCCAACCAGGACAGCCCACGTGTCACCAACTGTGATGGGCTGGCACGGTGAGCACCAGCCTGTCAGAACTTGTCCCCTCCACTTTCCTATTCCACCAAGGCCATGCTTTGTAAGGGCCACTCCACTCTTTCTTGCTTCTAGTCTGAGTGCTGTCTGGTTAGACAATTTGCTAAACAGAGGTGATAGACAAACCCTGGTCCCTGTAAATAATCATTCTCTTCTAGGCTCTGTTCCAGTGCCATCGCCTCCCCATGAAATCTCTAATGGGCCGTCCCTGAGAAATTGATCTTAAATCATTCTGGCTCTTATAAGCTATGCCAATAACCCTGAGGAGCACCTTTCCTCTCAGTTTCAAAAAGCGATGACATCGCTGTTCAATTCTTACTTGACCCTAGTTCAGCTGGCAATTTACTTCTTAGCAACAGGTTAAGGATGAGCTTTACCCCGCCCAGCATGATTCCTCTTTGCTTTCGCGGCTTGAGCCGGAGCCCTCGTTCCTATAGCCCGCTGAGCCTTGTCCTGCTCCGGTTCCTGCAGCCACTGTGGGTCTCAGCTGCAGGTCTTCAGCGACAATTACTGAGAAAGACAAATACATTTCTCCAAAAAGAAAACAGTTCGCCAAAATCCGCCCTGACACGGTCACCAGGGTAGTAGATTCCCACAGCGATGCTGCTACTGAGTGTCTCCATTCAGAATGGCTCAGGTGTCCAGGGATCGATCGGGCAGGGCTCCCACACGGAGCTGCCATTCATTTTGTTTTCAATACTTTAAAGAAGCAATTGCTCTCGTCCGCACAGCCACCCCTCCAGAGAACAAGTCTGAATCATGCTGACGTCTCCCTTCGGTTGAAATTAACAGTGATCATTTAATCCCGTTTTAATGTTATTTTCTCCTTTCAAGGATGTGCCATTTGTAACGTGAATCAGGGCCTCCAGTGTCTCAGCTTCCAGAATTCAGGTTAAGGCTCCGCTGAGCGATGCTGAGTCACAAGCTGTGCCTTCCCCCCTACACACTTTGCCCTTTCTCTCTGACACCTGCTTTCCCTCTTTGGCCTGTTTTCATTATTCCTACAGGAGCTCAGCAAATCTGTTTTTCATTTCCTGCACTCTCCAGTTTTCTCATTTCTTCTTCCCGCTGTAGTAGATTTTGTTTCTTCTCTAATCCCCTCGGCCAAGTATTGAATATATAGACCTCACTTCCTTCAAACGTGGCTTGAAGCTGATCTCTCCCAGGAGGAGAATAGCCACAGCTAAGAGTCCTGCAGTGACGGATGTGCAGTTCACAAAGCACTTTCACGATGTTATCACATGAACCTCATCTAGCTCACTTCAGTCTTCTCCCTGGTGATTCCCCAGAATCTAAACCGTCAGCCCTGCTGTTGCTTGAATGTAGAGGTATTATTTTATGGGTTCTCTGCTATTCATTTCTGTGTGTAAACTCAGTCTCCCACAGAAATAGTAAGCTTCTGGAGAACAGTATTTATTTAATTTATTTTGGAAATGCTAACATTTTCCACTCAATTAGTATCATTTTTTCATGGGTGCAGTGAAGGGAGGTCTAAACAGGCAATGAAGAGGCAGTGACTGCAGGAGGAAGGTGTGTGACACAGGGTCTGTGCATCAGTCAGGAGAAAGGCGTGGAACTGGCCTCAGCGATGGTAGCCCTGAGCCTCCACCCCTGCCTCCACCGCTGGCTGAAGCCGCATCTTGTGGAGCCATATTGCAGCCTGAGGAGAAAGGGAAGATCAGTCACACTTATCCTGTCTTTATTGAAAATCTCGGTATTTTGTTCATCGTAGATTTTTTGCATAAATTATGATCTTTAAAACACTGCATTGAAGTATTATCTATCTTGATTACTGCGTGTTTTGGCACCTTACCTGCCTCACCCTAGTCCCAGTCTTATGCCGAAGCCCCATTATCAAACTCGGGAGACTTTTGCTTGTGAGTTTCTGTGTCTGCTAAAAGAATAGGGATGCACGGACTTAGAGTAGCAGCTGTGAAACTTTAGGAAGCATCACACTCACCTGGAGGGAAAACACGGATTGCTGGACCCTCTCCCCTGAGTTAGCAGGTCTGGGTGGACCTGAGAATTTGCATTTCTAACAAGTCCCAGGGGAAGCTGCTGGGGGGAACCACACCTTAGGAATCATTGATGTGAGATTCCTCTCTTTGAGATTGCTCATCCCGGGGGGTTGGGCATTCAAGGTGGGTTCCCTTTATTTAATCTTTGAATATCTTTTTTTCCTTTTCTTTTCTTTTTTCTTTTTTCCCCCTTTCCTTCCCTTCTCTTCTTTACTATTCTCTTCCCCTCCCTCCCCTCCCCTTCCCTTTCCTTCCCATGTGTGTATGTGTGAAAAAGAAGCAGTAATAACATTGGGTAATGAACCCAATTACATCAATCCTATTTAAGTAAGACAGTTCCCAACTTTTAGTTTTTTTACAAAGACTGTTTTGTTTTTTTCAGGAAAAAAATTGTGTTAACTCTCTGAAAGAACTCTATTTTTCAAGTGTACGAGCTGATATGTTTTTACAGATTAACAGACTATTTTTAGAGCAGTTTTAGGTTTACAGAAAAATTGAGCAGAAAGTACAGAATTTCCATATACTACTCTCCACCCCCCCAAATACATAATTTCTCCTAATAACATCTTGCTTTAGTTTGGTACATTTGTTACAATTGATGGTTTAATATTAATATTGATACATTATTATTGACTAAAGTCCATAGTTTACATTAGGTGTCCCTCTTTGTACGTTCAGTGGGTTTGTTGCAGGAAGGAGGACCCCTTCCAGGGCCCTTGTCTAACACTCAGAAATGAACTGTCCGAGGAGACGCACGTGCTGACAAAGCAAAGGACTTTATTGGGAAGGGGCGCCTGGGCAGAGAGCAGGGGGGTGAGGGAACCCAGGAGGACTGCTCTGCCACGTGGCTCGCAGTCTCAGGTTTTATGGTAATGGGGTGAGTTTCCAGGTTGTCTCCGGCCATTCATCTTGCTTGGCCCACATTTGGTCCGACTCAGCGTCCTTCCTGGTGGCGCACGCATCTCTCAGCCAACATGGATTCTAGTGTGAGGGTTTCTGGGAAGTGGGCAGACATTATGGGCTGGCGTCTCCTCCCTCCTCTTGGCCCCTCCTGATTTCTCCCGGTTAGTTTTCAACAACAGCACCATGTTCCTTACCGGGACCTCCTCTGACAACTCAGGCAAGTGCTTATCACCGTGCCTGGCCAAGGTGGGGAGTTTTGATCAATGGCTCCCTAACAGGTTTTGACAAATGTATAATCCCATGCATCCCCCATTACAGACAGTATCATAACAGAATACCATCGACCCTCGAACAACCCTGGGATTAGGGGCACGATCCCCTATGCAGTTGAATATCTGCAGATAACTTATAAGTCAGCCCTCCATATATGCACTTCCTCTGCATCTGTACTTCCGCATCTCAAGAATCAACCAAACTCTGATCATGCAGTACCGTAGTATTTATTATGGAAAGAAATCTGCATATAAGTGGACCTGTGTAGTTCAAACTCGTGTTGTTCAAGGGTCAACTGTAGCTTAACGTCTTACAAATCCCTTGTGCGCTACCTGTTCACCCTTCCCTCCCTCTCTCCTCACGAACCTTTGGCAGCCACTGATCTTTTTTACTCTGTCCATAGTTTTGCCTTTTCCAGAACGTCATGTAGTTGGAATCACACTACATGTGCCCTTATGTACCCTTTTCAGATTGGCTTCTTTCACTTAGCAATATGTATTTCAGGTTCCTGCATGTCTTTTTGTGGCTTGATAGTTCTTTATTTTAATTGCTGAAAATATTTTATTGCATAGATATACCACAGTTTGTTTATCCATTCACCTATTGAAGAGCATCTTGGCTGTTTCCAAGTTTTGGCAATTATGAATAGAGCTGCTTTAAACATCCATGCACAGGTTTTTGTGTCAACCTAGGTTTTCGGTTCATTTGGGTAAATACCAAGGAGCTGCAGTGACTTTTAAAACCTTCCATCACTGTGTTTCCCATAGGGAAATGGTGGCATGGGATACAGTCTTCAAACTGAGTGCTACTGTTGCAGGGACTACTGCTCACTACTTTTTTTTTTTGCCATACGCGGGCCTCTCACTGTTGTGGCCTCTCCTTTTGAGGAGCACAGGCTCCGGACACGCAGGCTCAGCGGCCATGGCTCACGGGCCCAGCCGCTCTGCAGCATGTGGGATCTTCCCGGACTGGGGCACAAACCCGTGTCCCCTGCATCGTCAGGCAGACTCTCAACCACTGCGCCACCAGGGAAGCCCATGCCCACTACTTTTTATAGAGTGAGTTTATTCATAGGAAGCACTTAGAAAAGTTCCTGGCAAATACTAAGCACTCAGTAAAGGTTGTTGTCATCCTCATCATCCTTATCACCACTACTGTGTTCCAGTAATTATCAATACTGGGTCCCTGTGTAAGGGGCTTTGTATATTTTGTCTCTTCTTCTCAAAGAACTTGGCAAGTTAGGACATATTTTTCCTGCTTTATGTGTGGATATCTGAAGCTTAGGGAGGTTAAATAACATGTCCAATGTTACACAACTAGAGTGGCAGAACCAAGATGTAAACCCAGGCCTTTCTGAAGCTTTAAAGACACTTCCATGGGAAGGGGAAGAAGTTGTACTACAAATGTTAGACAGGAAGAAAGGAAAATACTAATAATTAAACATTGGGATTTCTTTAAAAGGCATTATGAAAAAAAACCCCAAAAGATTAATTTTATCAATGCTTGTTAAAAAACAATTATGCTATGATTACGTGGTACAATCATGGATCTAAATATTGTAAATAGTTCATTATGCATATTTGTACAAATTACAAAATGAGTTGTAATTATTCCCGTGATGTAAATAGGTGTTAAGTGACTAAATGCTGCTTGAGAAACGTAATGGAATGATTTTTCAAGTCCATTATTCTTATTGAAGCAAAGGAATTTCATGTTACTTCTTATTCTACTTGGGTAGAATAAACGTCTCCCAAACCCAAAGATTAGCATTCCAGACATTTCTAAAAGGCGTTGCCTGTCTCTACCACTTCGTGAGATTAATGCATTTCTTTACTATGTTTTCTCAGAGTCCAGAAAACTCCACCTTTTGTATAATGCAGTAACTAAATATGGGTTCTAAAGATAGAAGGGTGTGGTTTCAAATCCTGTGTCTACCCTTTATTAGCTGTTTCTTGAAATGGGACATGTTACCTCTAAGCCTCGATTCTTCACGTGTGCAGTGGTGATAAATGGTAACTGACTAATGGATTGTCATGAAGATAAAATAACACCATGTGTACATAAACACACACACTTAGCATGTGGTCTGGAACATAAAAAGGAAACAGTACATGTTGCTACTGTAATCAGGGCTAGATTCTCATAGATGCTTTTCAAATACTGAGTCAAAGATTCAGTACTTTGAGGAAGTAGATGTGTATGGAAACAAGAAATACTTCGTATCATACATGCAGGGTAAACTGTCCCCTAAGTAATCTTATTTTTTAAAATTCATTAAACACTTCTTTTTTTTTTTTTGGCCATGCTACCCAGCTTGCAGGATCTTAGTTCCCCAATTGGGGATTGAACCCAGGCCCACAGCAGTGAAAGCCTGGAGTCCTAACCACTGGACTGCCAGGGAATTCCCTCATTAAACACTTCTTAATCAAAAATTTATTTCCAGAAAGTTTGTACTGTACTGGGGAGACCAAAAACAGTAAGACAGGTCCCCTGCCCTCATGGAACTCGCATTCTAGAGGGGAAGAGAAACATGTAAACATAGAAATTAATACATGATACCTTGGGGGCCATAAAAAGGTACAAACACTGGGGTGCTGTATATTTTTGGTCTCCAGTGACAGGGAGCTATGTAAGAGCAATTAAACCTGCTCAGGGGGCTTCCCTGGTGGCGCAGTGGTTGAGGGTCTGCCTGCCAATGCAGGGGACACGGGTTCGTGTCCCGGTCCGGGAGGACCCCACATGCCGTGGAGCGGCTGGGCCCGTGAGCCATAGCCGCTGAGCCTGCGCGTCCGGAGCCTGTGCTCCGCAACGGGAGAGGCCACAGCAGTGAGAGGCCCGCGTACCGCAAAAAAAAAAAAAAAAAATTAAACCTGCTCAGAGCCACCTGATAGAGATCTATCTGCAGCTGCATTCAAATCAGGGCAAACTGAAGCCCTCAAGGAGGTAAAGCCAAGATTCCACCTATGCAGAGTTGGTACATGGAACCTGTAAATCCAGCTGGGAATGAGAAGGCAAAAACTGTACCACCGGTAACACAGATGGGGTTCCATCCAGGTCCTGGGCACCGCATAACTCTAATTTCGGTTGTTGATATCGCTCACCAGAAAAGAGCACAGAATCAAACTGTGCTTCATGCGTCCAAGTCCACATTTCAAATCTCCATTAACCAAAAGAACCGCAGGACTCCTGGCTACCTTGAAAAATAACCTAATAACTTGATACAGAAATGAGAAGAAGAGAGCCACAGGCTACTAGAAAAAGAGAGCAACATTGCAGGGCTCTCAAGAGGGGGTGCTATCCTTGTATAGACGCTGAGATTCCCCTGCGAATTTCCTGCGAGCTACTTTCCTGTCTTACTCATCATTGTGACCCTCAGGTTCTAACAAAGGTCCAGTCACAAAGACTCTTGTCAAAAGTTTGTTGAATCTAAGTGAATTGAATGATTAGAATTTAAAGACTTGTCAAATACTGACTTGGCCCACAAAAAATTTATCTTAATTGAAGCATGAAGTCTATGATACAGAAATAAGTATCAATGCCCGGGTAATTTAATACTCTTTTTTTTTTTAGAAGATGTTGGCGGTAGGAGTTTATTAATTAATTTATTTATTTTTGCTGTGTTGGGTCTTCGTTTCTGTGCGAGGGCTTTCTTTAGTTGTGGCAAGCGGGGGCTACTCTTCATCGTGGTGCGCGGGCCTCTCACTATCGCATCCTCTCTTGCTGCGGAGCACAGGCTCCAGACGCGCAAGCTCAGTAGTTGTGGCTCACGGGCCTAGTTGCTCCGCGGCATGTGGGATCTTCCCAGACCAGGGCTCGAACCCGTGTCCCCTGCATCAACAGGCAGATTCTCAACCACTGCACCACCAGGGAAGCCCAATTCAGTACTCTTAAAGGACTCTGAATTAATGCTCCAGAAAGCCCTGTTGGCTAAATAATAGCATTCTTCCTTTTGGTAGGAGAATAATGCTAACAACTTTCTATCCATGGAAAGAATGTTTTAATTTTTTCCTCCAGAAGTGATGAATAGCATATTGCTCAGTTGTCCACTTTCTTGACTGAGTTCTGCTTATTTTAACCAGGAATTTGTGTTATTTTTAATGTTTAAATTATAAAATAAGGAAGTACAAAATGAAACTCTTTCCCCTCCTCCACCTACTGCTCCCTATCCTGACCTCTTGGTGTACATCTTCCTGGTCTTCTTTCTATCTACATCCATAATTCATACTTTTATATTTATATAATGTTTTAACACACACTGATCATATCACGTATTTACTTTCTGCCACTGTGAGGCCTTTGCTTAGGACTCAGTCTCTGTACAGAAGTCCTAATGTAACTATACATTTATTTCTAACTTTATCTTCCCCACCAGACTGTCAGTCCTGTAAGAACTGTTACTCTCCAGTGTACACCCAGTACAGTTTTGGGCCCATAGGAGTCCCTTGATTAATTTTGAGTAAATGAATGGAAAGCATTTTCACCAACATCACACTGTGGACATCCTTTTCTGAGGGACTTCAGTCCCCTTCTGTCCTTCCAGCATCTGCCAGGATTCCATTGTGTGGACACATTACCACCTATTGGAGGAGATGCTACCAATTCCCTGTGGTGAAGGCCCATCTTCATTTTATTTTCTCATTTTAAGCTAGTCTTTTATAGACGTTAAATTTGTATGTAGGCATATGTCTTAGTCCGTTCAGGATGCTATAACAAAATACCACAGACTGGGTAGTTTATAACAACAGAAATTTATTTCTTACAGTTCTGGAAGCTGGAAGTCCAAGACCAGGGTGTGGTTATGGTCTGGTGAGGGCCCTTTCTGGGTCGCAGACTTCTCACTGTGTCCTCACGTGGCCAAAGGGGCTAGGGAGCTCTGTGGGGTCTCTTTTGTAAGAGCACTAATCGCATTCATGAGGGCTGCACCCTCATGACCCGTTGACCTCCCGAAGTCCCCACCTACTAATACCATCACCTTTAAGGTTTATGATTTCAACATAGGAATTGGGGGTGGGGTGCGACACAGGCATTCAGACCATAACAGCATAGTAAAAATACTCAAACCATAAGGAAAACATATATAAAATGAAAAATAATACTTGTCATCTGTCCCTACCACTAATTCCCTTTCTCAAAGGGAGTACTAGTACTACTTTTAACTGCTTTTGTTTATATCTTTTGTTGCTTTCCTTTATAATTTAAATAAAATATTTATGATTCATAGTTCATAATTCACAATTTAGACGGCACCTTTTAATTCTCACCTATGGAAGATGAGGAACTTAGTATATATGTACCTCAACCACAGTCCCTTCAATTTCCTGCTTTTAAAAAAAGTTTTATTCTTATTTTTTATGGTCAAAGTTTATGACATTTACAATATGATCTTTAACTAGAACTCAGCATTCTCTGATTTATCTGTAGATTGATTTTTAAAATTTAACCCCAAATAAAAATAACAATTACAGTATTAAAATATTCTTCATTACCAAGTTTTCTTTTTGCTCTTAAAAAAACTGTCATACTGTGTCTCTGAACTGTAACTACTGGGAAAAGAATATCCCAAGTGCCAAAGAACAATGAATTTGCATCTTCAGTTTTCTTTTCACCTTCTAGGTAATATTCAGTTACCATGGTTTTTTGGATCTCATGTCATTTTCTTTCTTGCATTTCTTTTTCTTTTGCTGAAGTTTTCATATGAGATGACTGAATGTAAACTTTCTGAATCCATATATAGCTGAAAACTTTTTAATTTATTCTCACCATATTTGACAACTCACATAGGTATAAAATTCTAGGTTGAAAATTGTTTTTCCTTGACCTTTGAAGATGTTACAACTTGGTATTCTAGTACCTAGTGTTGCCAGTTTTATTTCTCATTTCTTTGTAGGTAGGTGTGAGTCTTTAAAATTTTATTTTTTATTAAAGTAATTCATGATTCCCTCCAAATTGTTGCTGTTGATTAAGAGCTAAGTAGCTCTAAAAAGCTTATTAAATAACATGTTTTACTGCCAATTCTTCTTGTTTTTTGTTTGTTTTTATTTTGGGGAACTACCTATTGATCTTTCGTTATGGAAATTGAAGATTTATCATTCTTTTATTAATTCTGCAAGCAGTCTTCCATTCCTCCTGTCTTTCTGATGAACTTATACATAATTTTGCTTAGATCAGTATTATATTTTTTATGATTATGACCATGGTAACTTTATTTAAAACTATTGCACATCTTTTTGTTCTTGCTGCAGTTGTTCCTTTTTCATTTTAGTTTTAAAAATACATTTATCTTTAATTTATACCCAAACTTTCTGCAAATTGTTTAAATATCCTTTATACATATATTTGAGTGCATGTGGGAACATATATTTGAGTGCATGTGGGACACCATCAATTTTGTCTCTTTTGAGAATTCTCTACTGGAAAATTTTGAACTTCTCTCATTTAGACCTATCTCTTCCCAGACTTGTTGCCTAGCTAGGGTCTCCTTTCACCATCACTTTGGGAATTTCCTCACCTCACTTGGGTTGAATTTCCTGTTCCAGAATCTCATTGACTTGTTTCATGTACTCATTCTGCAGGAACATCTCCTCCAGAAGCTTCCTGAGAAACAGTGCATGGGATACACGTTTTGACACCTTACATTTCTGAAAACATCTTTATTCTACCCTCATACTTAATTGATGATTAGCTGGATTTGAAATTAATTCTGTGTTGGAATCCATTTCCCGCAGAATTTTTGAAGGCATTGCTCCATTCTCTTCAAGTTTCCACTTTTGCCTTCAAGAAGGCTGATGCAGTTTTGATTTTTTTTTCCCACAGCTGTTTTTACCCTCTGAAAGTTTTTAGAATTTCTCTTTGTTCCCAGCATTCTAATATTTATCCATCATATATCTAATTTTAAGAGCTCGTTTTGCTCTGAATGCTCCTTATTAAAAGCATCCTAATCTTATTTTATGGGTATATTTTCTTTTATTTCTGGAAGAATATTAATGACAGTATTTTTAAAAGTTTTCTTTAAAACAGACTGTTTCCTCCAACTTCATTCATTCTGGATGTGGCTTTGATCTTTCCTTTCCTCAGATATATATTGATTTCTGGTTCTAAGCTCATTTAATTAAGGGGCTTTTTCGTGCCATTGATCAGGCAGTTTAATTCCTTGGTCTGTTCTTTGGGGCTGTTCTAATTTCCCAGAGAAACTCCTAGTGTGTTGTCTGGAGGGTGAAACATTCCTGAAAACATTCTGGGATCCTGCTGGGAACAGGGCAGTGGATCTCAAGATTTGTATGTACCTAGACTTTCACTCACTTCTCTGTTTTTCATACGGTAACCTGTCCCTCAGCTGAATCTTGTTTCTCCCAGTCTGGAGACTCTGTTTTAGTCTCAGGTACGCTAAGTCAGTAACCATTTTTAGTTTTCAAGATCTATACTTGATTCACTTTATGGATGTCATACTCACTTTTATGTCTTTGAGGATATTATTTAACCCATCTTAAAGGTTTATTCTGTTTGCTCTATTTCCTCAGGATGCAACTGCTTCCATTTGTTATATTTGGTGCTGTTCTACATCAAAGTATTGGTGACTCCTGGTTTTGCATTCTTCTTTGCGTTCCAGCTTCCCTGTCAGCCTGTCTGTGGAGCCTGCTTTTGGGAGAGGGTCACATGTGCTGTCTGATGACTTGTATTCTCTGGTGACTGGAGGAGGGGCAGATGTGCCTATATTTATATGGGCACATCTGCCCCTCCTCCAGTTTTCTGGGTTAGCAGATACCCATTTCTCCTCCTTTTGTTACCAGAAGGGTGACCCCTTCCAGGGTCCAAGAGCGGGCTCTTGTCTAACACTCAGAAAGGAATTGTCCGAGGAGACACACGTGCTAACAAAGCAAGAGGCTTTATTGGGAAAGGGCGCGCCCTAGCGGAGAGCAGGGGCGTAAGGGAACCCAGGAGAACTCTGCCACGTGGCTCGCAGTCTCTCGGTTTATGCTAACGGGGTTAGCCTTCTGGGTTGTCTCTGGCCAATCATCTTGCCTGTGCCCATATTTGGTCTGACTCAGGGTCCTTCCTGGTGGCACATGCATCTCTCAGCCAAGATGGATTCCAGCACAAAGGATTCTGGGAGCTTGGGAGGACATTTGGGCTGGCGTCTCCTCCCTCCTTTTGGCCCCTCCCGAATTCTCCTGGTTAGTTTTCGGCGATAGCACCGTGTTCCTTATGGGGCCCTCCTGTTGTGAGACAGCTCATGAAAATGGTTATCATCATGCCTGGCCAAGGCCATGGTTTCAGTCAACGGTTCCCTAACACTTTTACCCAGGGTTTCGCTCTGTGTCCATGACCCAAGTGCCCACAGACATAATTCCCATCGGGGTCACCATTTCTGTTGCTCACCAGCATTGCCCAAGGGCAGGGTGGTGCACTTGTCTCTTAGCTGCCCTAAGACCCATTCATCTCTCCAGTAGCTGCTGAATCTGGGCTTCAAGCACTCTTGGCCTCCTTTTTGTTTGTTTGTTTGTTTGTTTGTTTTTTCCCAGTAGTCCTTTTTTGCATCTGCTTTGGTTTGTGGTTTTCTTCTTTAATCTGATCCCGTTTGACTTGCGTCTTTCAGGTGTCCTCAGAGTTTCTGGTCCTATGGATGCGTTGTTTGTTTTTCACTGAAGAAATGAATACCAAAAATTTTGTTGCTGTTATTTCTTGGGATGCTCTGTCTGCCATGCTGAATCTGAAGCCCCCCAGTTTCATAAAGGAACAGTTTTTAGATGGCCTTCTATGGCAGTATAGTATGACATGGCTATTAGAAAGATGTTTTCTGCAAACTCTTCCTGCATCTGAGTTCCTGTTTGATCATTTACTAGCCATGTGACTGTAAATATGGAGCTTAAACTCTCTGTGCCTCAGTTTCTTTATTTAACTAATAAGGTTAAAAATAATACCTACTTCAAGTAGTTATTATGAAGAATCAGTGAGCAACTGGCCTTTTGTAAGTCCTCAGTAAATGTTAGCCATTATAATTCTGGAAATTGCAAGGGGCCAGCTGGCTCAGCTGTTCTGCCTTCAGCTTTGTATTAATTACCTTGATGAGTGCCCCAGGTCTCATTCCTGCCTTTTGTATTAGTGCTGCAGAGCAAAGTTCATGTGCCCGATGCACAGTGAGGCCAAATAAACTGAAACTTTGGAGTTTGGAGCAGAGAAAGGTTTATTGCAGGGCCAAGCAGGAAGAATGGGTGACTTATGCTCAAAAACCCCGAACTTCCCGATGGTTCTGGCAAAGAAGTTTTTATAGGCAAAATTTGGGATGAGGGCTGCAGAGTGTGTTAGTTTCTTCTGATTGGTTGGTGGTAACAGGGCGGTGCTCCAGGAATCTTGTGCTCACCCTTAAGTTGCCAACCTCCACCTGTGCTGGGGGCCTTAGTTCTGCAGCAGAACTCAAAGGTAGTGTTATGTATATTCCTTGGGGAGGAACCGGGATCCCGCTTTAATCCCTGCCGTGTAGTTTCCTGACTGCTCCCTGCTTTGTTTCTGCATCCCCTCCCTTCCCTGATTAGCAACTATTTGAATCTTTGGAACTCAGGGAAGGTCAAGGAGGCTGAATGAAGCCTATTTCCTACAAACAAGAAATGGCGGGGGGGGGGGGGGACTGAAGTTTTGTATCCGGTTGCTACACAGGGTCCCTGCTTGGTTTCATTAGTTAACCTAAATCTTGAAGTTTTATTGAGCACTGTAGTTTTGAAGTGCTGTTTTCACTACCTCGTTTTCTTTGTTCATTTGACCATATTTGCTTTCTCTCTTCCAGTTTCCTTCAGACTTTCTGTTCTTCTGCTTGATTCCTTTCTTGCCAGCACAGTTATAGGTTCATTTAAAAAACAAATAACTGGGCTTCCCTGGTGGCGCAGTGGTTGAGAGTCCACCTGCCGATGCAGCGGACACGGGTTCGTGCTCCGGTCCAGAGGGTCCCACATGTCATGGAGCGGCTAAGCCCGTGAGCCATGGCCGCTGAGCCTGCGCGTCTGGAGCCTGTGCTCCGCAACGGGAGAGGCCACAACAGTGAGAGGCCCGCGTACCACAAAAAACAAAACAAAACAAACAAACAAAAAAACGAATAACTTTTCTCCCATTTCAGTAGGACACAAGAGGAGGTAAGGTAGGCTGATGCATGTGCTTGGTCTTCCATCTTGAATCTGAGTCTGGTCCTGTGAATTCCTAAACTTTCCAGCAGGCATTGGAGTGTGATTTGTGGCCACTGGCAACGACACAGCATTTCATTCCTGCATACGGCACTGAATCACAGTTTTGTTTTCTTCTGGGTTTTCATTTATCTGTTCGTTTTAATTTGCTTGCATTTCCGTGACTCATAGTTTCTCCTTTCTGTGGCTAATCACACAACAGTATGGATATTTATGAAACTCAGCCACCCGTTGAGACCAGAATATTGGCACTTGCAAATCTTTAGCCATAAAGCTGAGCAGCAGGTTCTGTTTCCAAGTTGCCCGCTCGGTGTCTCACAGCCCCCCACACACTGTTTCTCTCCAGTTCACAGCTAGGAAAACGTGATGCTTCCAGGAAATTTTTCTTGCATCTCTCCAAGAGCAAACACAAAGTCTGGGACTAAATAACTCTCTTTAGTTTAAGCATAAGATGGGAAAGGGCAAAAAAAAAAAAAAAAAAGCAGAGTGTAAAAAATCCAGACTGATCTAATTTATTAGATTAGAGCCACTCACTGATTTGAAAAGACCCATTTTCCAAGAAAGTGAAGCAAGCTCTATTAATGGATAACAGGCTATGTAGAAAATACTGCAGCTTGTGTATCATTAACACTTGGCTTTTATAGGTAGGGTTTGCATGGAAGTGAATTTATGACTGAAAAATAGTAATATGTATTATTTAAAAGAAGAGCTTTAAGTTGCAGAGAGCTGTGTAGTCACTTTTACTTGATAGTTAAAAGGGTTTGTGTGTTATGCGTGGCCCTGGGGAAAATGTTCGGGGCTACAGAGGATTGGTGCAGATATCCTCTGTCTGCTTCCAACCAAGTAAAGAGGGTCTTTCTCCTTCCTGAAATGAAGTAATCTTAGATTAAACAGCATGGAGCACATTTCTGTAAATAAAGTCTAAAGTTACTGCCAATAGTCAATGTGAAGAGAAATACAAATAGCTACTGGAAAGCTATTATCCAGATTCTTACAACTATACTTTTAGCCCAAACTCCCTTACAAAAGACATTGCTTTCACAACTGTAATTACGAAGATGTATAAATAGCCCCCAAATTAAAGTATGATGCTTTCTTTATTCCTTCTGCTTGGGAGATTAAAGCATACTTGACACCGGGGAAAGGCCTCGTCTATAATATACTCTTATGTCACTGTGCCTACTTTGCTCAATTTAGACCCAAATGGATTGTATCTGTCTTTATAGTCTTCTGGAGGATGTCTGCCACTAGGTGCTAACCATTAGATGAATTTAAACCTGCAGAGTATTGAATCTGGCAGTTTCTCTCTCTCTGTTTTTTTTAATTGAAGTATAGTTGATTTACAATGTTGTGTTAATTTCTGCTGTATAGCAAAGTGATTCAGTTATACATATATATGCATTCTTTTTCATATTCCTTTTCCATTATAGTTTATCACAGGATATTGAATATAGTTCCCTGTGCTCTACAGTAGGACCTTGTTTTTTATCCATTCTCTGTATAATAGTTTGCATCTGCTAATCCCAAACTCCCAGTCCATCCCTCTCCGACCCCTCTCCCCCTTGGCAACCACAAGTCTGTTCTCTATGTCTGTGAGTCTGTTTCTGTTTCATAGATAAGTTCATTTGTGCTGTAGTTTAGATTCCACGTATAAGTGATATCACATGGTATTTGTCTTTCTCTTTCTGGCTTACTTCACTTAGTATAATATTCTCTAGGTCCATCCATGTTGCTGCAAGTGTCATTATTTCATTCCTTTTTATGGCTGAGTAGTATTCCATTGTGTATATGAACCACATCTTCTTTATCCATTCATCTGTCGATGGACATTTAGGTTGCTTCCATGTTGTGGCTATTGTGAATAGTGCTGCAATGAACACTGGGGGTGCATGTATCTTTTCAAATTATAGTTTTTTCCAGATATATGCCCAGGAGTGGGATTGGTGGATCATGTGGAAACTCTATTTTTAGTGTTTTAAGGTACCTCCATTCTGTTTTCCATAGTGGCTGCACCAACTTACATTCCCATCCAGTTTTGCTGTCTTGTGCCCAAATCAGAAATACCCTATTTTACCTTCATTTATTTCACTCATCACCAAACCAATACTAAGAATGGGCTAACAAGTCAGGTTAAAATAAATTCCAGTTTAAGCCTTTGTTAATTAACTGACCCAAGATAGTTTTAAAGATCACAAGAATTTGAAATGAAATAAGGGGGCAGATCTTTATTTGGCTGTGACTTCTCAATAGATGGTGACCCCATTGGTATTTAATGACCCGATTTTCCAATGATTACATATATTTTCATCTGACTGATGAAAGACCAGGATCACGGTCATGATTGCTGTAGCAGAATATTCCTGGCAGCTCTCCTACCCTAGAATGAGATGGCTTATTTGTCCCTTTAGAACAGAAGTTTTCAAACCATCCTAGGGATCTCTGGGAGTCATCTGGGAGGTTTGGGGGAATGTAGAGGAGGTTGGTCATTGGAGAGAAGACAAGCTGGCTGGAGACCAGACCCTACCCTGTTCCAAACTCACAAGCCTCCACCATCGTGTACACACAGGTTTTACTGATTTTATAGATATCGTGCTTCAAAATAAAATTTCAGTTTAGTAAAGATTGTCTTCCTCAAAACAAAATAAAATAAATAAAACTCCCTCATGTTTGGAAACTGGTACTTTCAAAGAAAATGTGTGATTCTTTACTTTCTGAGAATGAAGTTATGTCTAAGAATTTTGAGATCTTCTGAAGGAAAGTTCACTCAGATGAACTGAAAAACCCCTATTCTGTGAATGCGACTCCAGGGATTCAGAGTGGGGTGAGGGCAGGGAGGGGACTGGAAGCCACCTGTATTTGCTGTCAAGAACTGGACACGTCTGGCTTCAGATTCAATTCAGATTCAAATTCAACCACCATTTACAGAACTCTCGCTGTCTGTTCAGCTGTGAGTTTTTATGCATGAGGTTTTATCCATTCTTCATAGCGCTTTGCAGGTATGTATTATTATCCTTATATCATAACTGAGTAAATAAAGGCCCGTAGAGGATAAATGTTTTGTGCAAAAGTGCATAGCTCATAAGTAGTAAAGCCAAGATTTAAACCTATCTCCTCCTAGCTTTCTACTGTGAAATGATTTAACTCTTAGACTCTAAAGCTCTGAGAGTTTATACATCGCATCCTACTTCCATATTATTTGCACTGTTTGTGATTAAATGTATATTATTATCCTTCAGTAGGCGAATGGATAAATAAAATGTGGCATATCCAGACAATGGAATATTATTTGGTGCTAAAAGAGATGAGCTACTGACTCATGAAAATACATGGAAGAAACTTAAATGCATATGACCAAGTGAAAGAAGCCATTCTGAAAAGGCTACATACTGCATGATTCCAACTATATGATGTTCTGGAAAGGGCAAAACCATGGAGACAGTGAAAAGATCAGTGGTTGCCAGGGGTTGAGGTGGGGAGCGGGAGGGAGAAGGATCGATAGGCAGAGCACAGAGGATTTTTAGGGCAGTGGAAATACTCTGTACGATACTGTGATGGTGGATACCTATCATTATATGCTTGTCCAAACCCAGAGAACGTGCAACACCTAGAGTGAACTGTGGTGCCAACTATGGACTTAGGGTGATTGTGATGTGTCACTGTAGGTTCATCGATTGTAACAGATGCACCACTCTGGTGGGGATGTCAGTAATGGGGGAGGCTGTGCGTGTGGGGGGCAGAAGGTAGATGGGAAAATCTCTGTACTTTCTGCTCAGTTTTGCTGTGAATCTAAAACTGCTCTGAAAAAACTAAAGTCTTAATTTTAAAAAAAGGTATATTTAATACTAGATACTAGAAGTATATTGATTATAGGAAGTAAAATTCTATGTACTTTGAGTGAAATGACTCATTTATACAGTGATTCCATTGGATGCCTTTGGATTTCCCAGGCCTTCCTCTCCTTATAAGGTGCTAAGACCTGGGCAACTCTAGGAAGTCAGAGTATAAGAATACCCAGGTTCAAGAGTTCATGGGGCAATTCCAGAGGATCCAGGAAACTATTTGCAACTCCCCTCCCCCAGCTTCTTCATTTTGGGGTTCTCAAATGAGTCCAGTATTAATAATGCATTTTAAAGGGCTCCCGATTTTTACCTGAAAGCAGTTGTCCATCTAGTTTGCAAGCAGGTTGTAATAAAAGGTAGTTTTTATTTGTGAGTGTTTTATTTAGGTTCTAGTAAAGTTTTCTGATTCCTCAACATGATTATATTTGATAATGTCTTTGTTTATGTGTATTTTCTCAAGTTCTAAGATAGTAACTATCCAAACTGTATTCAGAAAAGTTCTTTTCTTATACATCAAATATATTGTACCAAATGATGGTGATTTCTCAGCACTATTCAGTGTTATTGTGTGTTCTTGCATCTTAAAAAGGTGTGTATTCATTTTTTGAATTTATGAAACTCTGAGCACAAGCTAGCTTGTGAAATATAAGAGCTACAGCAAACAGTTCTTTGAAGAAATTAAAACCCTGACTCAGCAACGCTGCAGCAAGTTTGGAATCACATGGAGGCTGAATTTGTTTTCTCTCGCCTCTCCCATCATTGAATGGTCTGTGCTTTGTTCTTGAACGTCCCCTGAATGTCACTGCAGATTTTCTATCCCTAACCTACCTACAATTTTCTTAGACAAAAAAAATTGTGGTTTGATGTACAAATATACACACATATATGTATAATACATATATACATATATTCTTGTGTAAAGCTACGAATTATTCAAATCAGACCATAATTTCCCAACCGCTGTAGGATGGTGGAAATCATGTCAGTTCTTGACCACTAGAGCCAGAAAAATAAAGCCAATCTCACAGAATCATTATCTGTGTTACTAAGAAATACATTTCTTGTGTTGGTACAAAGTGTCCAGGGAATCGAGTGCCTTAGGTTCAGTTTAGTTCTGTTTCTTCTTAATTGAATGGCCTTGGGCAATCCCATCCTCCCTTTATGCCTTAGTTTTAGTTTGCTCTTATGTAAAATGGCGCTATTAGCCCCTAACTTAGAGGGACCTAATACTAATAGCTGCTACTAAATGAGTACTTTCTCCATGCCAATCCCAGTGGAAATTCTCTAATACATTAGAATATTTAGTCTTCCCAACAATTTTGTGAGGTAGGTATTCTTAGTTGGCTTTTATGTGCCCAAGGGCACATGCTGGTGAGTCCTGAGCTAGATTGAAACACAGAATCCTCTCTGGGCTCTCAAGCCCATGTGTCAGGGCAATTGTAAAATTGCCTTGTAAACCGGAAAGTGTTCTCATGGGTAAGACATTTTCTTTGGGGGAAAGAGAAAGAGAGCGAGGAAGGTGGAGGGGGGTGTACAGGATAGGAGACGAGAGAAGAAAGCAGGGAGCCGGAGGACTGAGCACGGGCTCCTGTTTCTGCATTCGTGCTCTGCCCACAAACCTGTGGGAGAACTAGGGGTTGGAGTATCTGGGTGCTGGGTGCTGCTCACATATCAAGTGCCATGGTGCCTTACAACATTCTCTTCTGGCATGTTCTGGGCACCTTGGCAGGCAGTTCGCCCCTTCGGGAAGGATGCTAAACTCTTCAGGTGTCTGGATTCCACCCTGCTGGGCCCCAACCTGCCAGACTCAGGCTGAAGGTGTCACCTTCTTCCTTCTAGAGTCCAGACAAGGAAACAAGAGCCGTGGAAAAGGATACATTCACAAAGCTCCTGCTCACATGGGAAAACTGTTCGCCAGAGCCTATGTATAAAGAGAGAGGGCCCACCGCTGCTTCTAGAAGCTCCATGCCTGGCCTGCTGCGGAATATTCACACAGTGCATTATTTCCCAGGGCCTGTTTCCATGGATATTTGAAATTATAGTGTATAGCTAGAAACTGACCACCTGAACAAAAAATTCTAAAGATCCTTGCAGATTACTATATTAAAACTTTCTTATGATGTGCATAAATGTTCTTAGTTTTCATACACTTTATTTATTACAAAGACCCCTACCCAAGTACTTCCACTTCTCACTCCAAAAGGAAGTGGCCTCTTGAAAAGTAATTTCCATTTATAGAAGGGGAAAAGGAGGACTTTTGTTTCTTTCCATTGCGGGTCAGGGCCATGAGAATAATGAAACCTTAACAAGCTGAGTGATCAGCCTTCAGCAACTGGGTATTTTCTGTGCACACAGAAAACTGTACCTGAAACTGTGGCATTTTACAGAGACCAGGAAGTGTTTGATAATAATTGACATTTACATAGTGTTATTGGGTTTATAGAGTATTTCCACAAATCTCATGTAACTTTACCTCCAGCTTTTCATATGATTTTAAAAGGTAATCGCTAACATTCCTGAGTCTTAGTATGTGTCAGGCAGTTATAGTAACCCATTCAATGAATTATTTCATTAATCCCCGAGACAACTTCATGCTGCTTCCATTTCACAGATGAGGAAACTGAGGCTCAGAGGAGTTAATGACTCCCCTGATTAGTCATCAGAACATGGCACCTTTCTAGCTCTTCACACCCACAGCGCCTGCAGCAGGCTCTGGTGGAATCATCACCTGAGAGGCTAATTCACATTTGGATATTGGGATTGCCTTGGGGGATATTGCTTCGCAGCCCTTGTCACCCTGTGTTCTGGGAGCTGTTGGTTCTGCAGGGTGCCAGGTGTTGTATGGAAAAAAGGCTTTGTGGTCAAGTGAGTTTTTGAACTGTTGCATTACACAAAACTAAATAAGCTTTTTTACTTTTTGAAAAAGTTACTTCTCAGGAACCTTATTTCCCTAAACGCACTTTGGGGGATGCTAACCTGGGTTTATGCTCCCCAAGAAAGAGGCTCTAAAGGCAGAGCTAGAAGGTGAGTCACTTTGGCCTCCTAAGGTCGATGACCCATTCCTCATTCTATCCTAAAAGATGGTTGGAAAAACCCTGAAATAATAGCAGCGTCACTTAGAAAAAGCAGATTAAAGAGTATTGCTGCCCAGAGCCACACCCTGCATCTCTTGTCTTTCCCAGCTCCAACACTGGCTTCCGTGTTCTGGGTCAGAGCACCTCTCAGAGCTCACCTGACCTCCCCAAGGTGGCAGCTTGGGGCAAGATGTAGGACTTGGAGGTAACCGGCTTTCAGATCCACCCTCTCTGAAACCCTCCAGCACCATGACTTAGGTAAGTTATTTACCCTCTGTGCTTCCTTTTCAATATCTGTAAAATAGGAATAGTAATACCTTCTTCGTGTGCTGTGTGTGCAGATTAAGACTTATATAATAAGGCAGCTAGTATGAAGTCTGGCACTGAGTAGGTGATCAATAAAGGTAGCTACCCTGGCAAGCTAGAACTAGAGCCTTCAAAATAAAAGCTGAGCTGTGCTAAGGACTTGGCCCTGGCATGCAGGGGCTGGTTGGAGTTAGGAGAGGCTGGTGATGTGAGGCTCTACTGTTCTGAGTGGAGTCATTCATAGTGGGATACTCACCTCCCAGACGCAGCAATACCAGGAGAACTTTTGGGTGGGTGTGCAACCCCCAGCTGAAGCCACACTCCTCAGATTGGGACTCAAACCCAATCGTGCCTCAGATGGGGTTCGATCCCAGCCAAAACTCAGATCGGGGCTTGAACCCATGGGCTCGACTCAAACCCACTGTCTTTTCCTTGAAATCACTCACTTGATCTCAGGACTTAATGAAGCTCAGGTTCTTTATATCTCAGCACAGAAAGAATTCAGCGAGAGGCAAAGTGATAGGTAAAAAGTAGATTTATTGAGAGCGATACACACTCCACAGAAAGAGTATGGGCCGTCTCAGAAGATGAGAGTGGCCCTGGGAGATACACTCCATGGATAGAATGCGGTCCATCTCAAAAGGCAAGAGGGGCCCCGAAATATGGGCTGGGTAATTGCACAGGCTGAGTGGGAGGATTATTCCAATTATTCTGGGGAAGGGGCAGGGCTTTCCGGGAACTGGGCCACCGCCCACTATTTGGCCTTTTATGGTTGGCCTCAGAACTGTCATGGTGTCTGTGGGTGTGTCATTTAGATGCTATTGTATTATAATGAGCATATAATGCGGCTCAAGGTCTACAGGAAGTCGAAGCTTCTGCCATCTTGGACCTAGTAGGTTCTAACCCGTTTGTGTCATATCCTCCACAGCCGTGTCCTTCTTTTAAAGGCTGTGCCCTGCCCCCTTCCTTTCTGTCTCGTCAGTATGAGATGAAGGGAGGGATGACTGTGTCCTATGCTCCTCTCCTTCTGGTGGGAGGACGCAGCGGGCCCAGCTGTGCCCTGAGGATCTGCACAAGAGTGTTCACTACAGGAGTCTGGAAGCTCCTTGCCATTCAGACTTTGAGGCTCTCTTACCCAGTGTAGCCCAGTCCTGTGAGTGTGTGAGGACTTGAAAAGTCAGTGAGCCCCCCAAAAGATGGATCAGTAAGAGCAGACAGCTTAGCTGACATGGAGAGGAAGGTGGAGGATCTACCAGGAGGGCAAGCCTCCGGGGTTGGTGCAACCTTGGATCTGTATGTCTGCGCAGATTTTTGGTCAGTGAGAACATCTCTCTTTTGGGGGACCAAATTCCCTTAAGTCTCCTCTGCTGGGTCTACTAACTTCAGCAAGTTTCCTTGGTGGCAGAAGATTCAGGACCAGAAAACAAGATCACAACCCAATTAAGTGTTCGTAGAATGAGCCTGTGCCAGCTGCTGGGGAACAAAGCAGGTTTTCAGGGACCTGAGGGCCTCTGAGGAAATGAGCACAAAGACGTTTCATTGCAAGTCTGTAAATAAACTTTCTCGTTTGATGAATAGGCGTGACTCCAAGGGGTCAGGCCAGGGGATTTGTTACCTGGGGGTGGCTGTGGAATTTTCTTTCCTGGAGATTTTCACAGCAGGTTACATTTTTATCTGTCTATAGTCATTCAGCTGTGAGCCATCCTGGAAGTGGGGAGGGAGTGGCAGCTTTGAGTCTCTGTTAATTACGAACACTGCTCTAGAGGAGGGATGAGGGGAACTGTGTATGGTCTATAGATATACTTTTACCACCGGCAAGTTTTCCTGTGGTTAGCCATAGAGAAATGACTTGTTCTCCATGGTGATTCAGAGTTCTTGGGATTCAGCGCATTAAATGAGCCCCTTAATCAGTATCCAGAATAGCGTAAGTGTTCTGGAAGATGAACAGATAGATATAAACCCCAAAAGTAGCTTGAGCTCATCCTATAGGCTAAAAACAGCTTTTTAAAAGCTTGAATAAGTAAGGTTATAAACAGGTTGTTAGACTAAGTAACTGCATGTTTAATGTGAGAGGCAGCATGGTGTAGCAAATTCGCTGTGGAACCAGAATTTAGGTTCAAGTCTTAATTCTCCTGCTCACTAGCTGTGTGATCTTGGGCCAGTTCCTTAACCTCTCTGTGCCTCAGTTTCTTCTATGAAAAGGAGAAAATAGCAATTCCTACTTCATATGGACATTATAAGTATTAAATGAGTTCATTCATGTAAAGCACTTAGTACAGCGCCTGACATATGAATAGTATGAAATAAAGTATCTTAGCTGTTATTGTGTTTGCCAAAATATGTATATACACTATACCTCTAGTTTTTCTTTCCAGTTTTATTGAGATATAACTGATATATATATATATATAATATACATATATATGTAACTCTATAAGTTTAAGGTATACAGCATAATGGTTTGACTTACATATATTGTGATTACTGCAGTAAGTTTAGTTAATATCTGTCATCTCATATAGACATAATAAAAAAAGAAAAAGCCAAAAAAGAAAAAAAAATGTTTTTCCTTGTGATGAGAACTCTTAGGATTTAGTGTTAGCTATAGGCATCATGTTGTACATTACATCCCTAGTCCTTATTTATCTTATAACTGACAGTTTGTACCTTCTGACTACCTTCATCCATTTCCCCTACCTCCAGGCCCCTGTCTCTGGTAACCACAAATCTGATCTCTTTTTTGATGAGTTTTGTTTTGTTTTCAGATTCCACATAGAAGTGACATCACACAGTATTTGTCTTTCTCTGTCTGACTTATTTCATTTAGCATAATGCCCTCAAGGTCCATCCATGTGTGTGGTTGCAAATTGTTTTTTATGACCGAATAATATTCTACCATATATATAGATACATATATCTACTATATATATATCTATCTATATATATCTACTATATATATATCTACTATATATATACATATCCTTGGATGGACACCTAAGTTGCTTCCATATCTTGGCTATTGTAAATAATGCTGCTGTGAACATGAGGGTACAGATTTTTTCAAGTTAGTGTTTTTGTTTCCTTTGGATGTATTCCTAGAAGTACAATTTCTGGATGGTATGTTACTTCTACTTTAATTTTTGAGTAACCTCTATACTATTCTCCATAGTGGCTGCACCAGTTTACATTCCCACCAACAGTGCAAGAGGGTTCCCTTTTCTCCACACCCTCTCCAGCAATTGTTACCTCTTTTTCACAATGGCTGTTCTGTTTTTGTGTGGCCACAATTTTATATGACTATATTAAGAGTATGGAAATGAATATCTCAGAGATTCCCACACTGAGTAAAAAAGTCCTCAGCCATGACTAGGTGATTTGTCAAGTTTATATAATTAGCGTAATCAGTAAGCATTTATTAAAACATGTCCAGAGCTTCCCTGGTGGCGCAGTGGTTGAGAGTCCGCCTGCCGATGCAGGGGACACGGGTTCGTGCCCCGGTCCAGGAAGATCCCACATGCCGTGGGGCGGCTGGGCCCGTGAGTCATGGCCGCTGAGCCTGCGCGTCCGGAGCCTGTGCTCCGCAATGGGAGAGGTCACAGCAGTGAGAGGCCTGCGTACCGCAAAAAAAAAAAAAAAAAAAAAAAAAAAAGTCCAACTTCTTCAAATAGATTCTGAAGCTTTACATCCCATTCCTTCCCTTTTTGCTTTGTGCACTTAAGTCTGGTTTTACATCCCATTTCTTCCCTTTTTGCTTTGTGCACTTAAGTCTGGTTGGGCTGTTATTTTCCTGGTGACATTGTACCCTTTCTTTCTATAGTTCTTTTTTCAGTTGCCTTTTTTTTTCTTTTGTTTTGGCAGCACTGCGGGTCTTGAGGTGTCTTAGTTCCACGAAAAGGGCAGAAGCCTTCGCACCAGGGCCCAAAGGTAATATGGTATCACATTCTGGTCAGTGTATTTTAACACGGACATTGACCAAGTAGGATATAGTCAAGGTTAGTGTCCTGGGGGAATGAACGGTTTATCTCTAAATGAAGAGGTGTGATAACCGGGGATGTACAGCCTGGGTGAAGAAGGCTCTTACTGCCTTCAAGTACTTGAAGAGTTGTCATGGGGATAATGAGGGAGCTCGACTCTGAAATGCTTCAGAGGACAAAACTAGCACCAGTGGGTGGAAATTACCAGGAGGCGGATCTCAGTCTGCTCTTAGGACATTCTAATAACTGTCACTCTTCATCAGTGGAAGGGGCTGCCTGAAACAGTGGTAAGCTCCCCAAGTGGAGGTTTTTGAACACAGGCTGGATAATCTCCTGGCTGTGGGAGTGTTGGAGGGGGAGAGGGTTGGGCTTCATGACCTCCAAGACCCCTTTCACCCCTCAGATTAATTGATTTTATGGAAATCTGTATTTGTGCAAAGGATGGTGGGATAAATATCCTGAGTGGCACAACATTTTGGATGCTGGCTAAGTTAGGGATTAAAAAAAAAGTTAATGGCTTATTTCTTTGCTTTTCCCAAGGAAAGGTATGTTAGCTGTCATTTAGGGATTTTATAAAATCTATTCAGTCTGATTTTCTTGTCTCATGGCTTAAGTGCAAGAAGGTGCCCATCGGGCTTTCTACTTGGTAACAGGCTAAACTGTGTTGCCACAAATTGTTTCCTGCGAATCTTGTTTTGAGCCCATTTTTATAGGCTGTCCTTAATACCAGGACTGTATTTCTGTGCCTTGATAATTCGTGCAAAGGTGCTCATGCTCTGATGGTGGGGAGGGCGGGGGGGAAGAGGTATTTATAATCTCATACTAACCTGAATTTCCTGAGAGACTCAAACAGTTTTCACACACTTTCTACACTCCTGTGGATAATGGTATTGCTGGCTGGCTCCCATGCTGTTAATGTATTCATGTGTATTCTGTTTAGGACAAAACAAAGTGCAGTGTGTTGGCTGAAGTTGTCCCTTCATTTCTTCCTCCTCTGTCTCTCCTGGGCAGAGTCAGGGCTTTCCTGCCCTTGATAAAGACCACGTTTGCATTTTCATAGTAATTAGCAATGAATTCTTTTGCATTTTTTCCATAGTGCTTGCGGTTTGTAGTCACACCATCCAATGCAGAGCTTGCATTTATACCTTGTATTGACTGGATCATTTATATCAAAGACTTGTGCGTCGCAGCTGCTATAACCTTACAGCTTAGACAGTCTCCAGTAAACGTCTTCTCATCCACCATGTTATTGGAAGAGTGGGAAGCATTTCCTAATTCTGATTGAAAGGAAAACAAGGACCTCAGAGCTAAACTCATTTTCTCTCCAGACAGAGACTTTCCTCTCGAGAACGATTTTAACCCCCTACCCAAGGCAGCACGACTTCCACAAGCCATTCAACAGACACCAATGACCTCAGCAGCCCAAGGACCTCCCACAAGGCTGGATGGATTCCATCATGATACTTTCCTGACCAAG
Source organism: Mesoplodon mirus (assembly GCF_964341445.2). Classification (NCBI taxonomy): domain Eukaryota; kingdom Metazoa; phylum Chordata; class Mammalia; order Artiodactyla; family Ziphiidae; genus Mesoplodon; species Mesoplodon mirus. Next base: position 97,719,775 of record NC_138986.1, on the reverse strand, counting down.
GATGAGAAGGCTCTGCTAAGTTCAGTGTAAACATTATGGTTCCCCGAGTGTAAAGTTTGCTTTACACTCCCGTGCTCCGCAACGGGAGAGGCCACAACAGTGAGAGGCCCGCGTACCACAAACAAACAAAAAAAAAATTAAGAAAAAAAAGAAATGAAATAGTTCTATAGTACAACAGAGTAATTCTCTTTTACACAAGAATGTAAAAATTTATACCAATGCAGAAAATAAATGATAATATCTGTGAATTTTCTGTTTACCTCTAAATAAAATTTTGCTGGACATTTTTTTTTTGTGGTGGAGAACCTTATATAGAAAGGTTTCTATATAAACCTTTGTTTATATAGAAAATGAACTATTTTAAACCATCCCGATTGCACTTGGCCCCCATCTCCACTAACTGAGCCATCGTCTGGTTTGAATTTTGGTGCCATTCTCACAAGTTTTTATTCCACTAAATTAAAATTGGTGGGATTCTTGTTGCTTGAATGTTACATCTGCAGTGTGTACTGTTGCAACCTGCATACAGGGAACCTTGAATGGTCCTGCCCAGCTTCTGTGATGTGATCAGAAATGCCATCTCATTTTATCAGTGTTGGATCACGTTACCTGAACTTTACTTAGACTTTTATGAGCAAAGTTGGAAGTTCATCATCACCAACTTTAATCCTAAGAGGTCAGGCTCTTAACCACACGGTGGCAGGGAACTGTTTGGGGGACACGTACTGTCATCTTTAGAATAAAATCCGTCAGGCTTTAGAAACTCTTGGTTTAGATATTAAGTTCAGTTATGTGCTAATTAAATCATCGTAGCTTTCCAAGTGTCCCTAACTAAGGGAAAAAATCAGAGTGAAACTTTACAAATAAATAATAGGGCCGAGAGGGATAGGGGAATTAAGATTTCTATCATCTGGTTTACAAAATCAGAGATGTTTCTTACTTAAAAAGAATCACAGCATTATTCCTTGCATGCTGAAAAATATTTTTCCCCCAGTGACTTCTCTTGGCCTTTTTGACATGGTACCACATTTTGGCAATGGAGCATTCTACCTTGTGAAAGTCAGTCTGCTGGGAGGCTGTACAGTGCGCAGAAAAGAGAGGAGATCCCAAGGGGAAATGCTTCCCTCTGGAATTACTGGTGTCCCTGGAACTTTATAATGCCACCACGCTCTCTGATTGTCATTGTCATGACAGTGCAAGTGGCTAAATATGGCTACTTGTGATACACATGATATTTGGACTTCAATTATTCCAATTATTGCTTACTTAAGGTCAATTCAACATACACGAAAGAGAGTTTTAAAACTCACATCATACCCATAAGGTTAACAGCTGATCTTTCAGCAGAAACTCTGCAAGCCAGAAGGGAGTGGCAAGACATATTTAAAGTGATGAAGGAGAAAAACCTACAACCAAGATTACTCTATCCAGCAAGGATCTCATTCAGATTTGATGGAGAAATTAAAACCTTTACAGACAAGCAAAAGCTGAGAGAGTTCAGCACCACCAAACCAACTTTACAACAAATGCTAAAGGAACTTCTCTAGGCAGGAAAAACAAGAGAAGGAAAAGACCTACAATAACAAACCCAAAACAATTAAGAAAATGGTAATAGGAACATACATATCGATAATTACCTTAAATGTAAATGGATTAAATGCTCCAACCAAAAGACATAGACTGGCTGAATGGATACAAAAACAAGACCTGTATATATGCTGTCTACAAGAGACCCACTTCAGACCTAGGGACACATACACACTTACAGTGAGGGGATGGAAAAAGATATTCCATGCAAATGGAAATCAAAAGAAAGCTGGAGTAGCAATTCTCATATCAGACAAAATAGAAGTTAAAACAAACACTATTACAAGACACAAAGAAGTACACTCCATAATGATCAAGGGATCAATCCAAGAAGAAGATATAACAATTTTAAATATTTATACACCCAACAGAGGAGCACCTCAATACATAAGGCCAATACTAACAGCCATAAAAGGGGAAATCGACAGTAAAACAATCATAGCAGGGGCCTTTAACACCCCACTTTCACCAATAGACAGATCATCAAAACTGAAAATAAATAAGGAAACAAAGGCTTTAAATGATACATTAAACAAGATGGACTTTATTGATATTTATAGGACATTCCATCCAAAAACAGCAGAATACACATTCTTCTCAAGTGCCCATGGAACATTCTCCAGGATAGATCATATCATGGGTCACAAATCAAGCGTTGGTAAATTTAAGAAAATTGAAATCGTATCAAGTATCTTTTCCGACCACAACACTATGAGACTAGATATCAATTACAGGAAAAAATCTGTAAAAAATACAAACACATGGAGGCTAAACAATACACTACTTAATAACCAAGAGATCACTGAACAAATCAAAGAGGAAATCAAAAAATACCTAGAAACAAATGATAATGAAAACACAACAACCCAAAACCTATGGGATGCAGCAAAAGCAGTTCTAAGAGGGAAGTTTATAGCGATACAATCCTACCTTAAGAAATAAGAAACATCTCAAATAAACAACCTAACCTTACACCTAAAGCAATTAGAGAAAGAAGAACAAAAAAACCCGAAAGTTAACAGAAGGAAAGAAATCATAAAGATCAGATCAGAAGTAAATGAAAAAGAAATGAAGGAAACAATAGCAAAGATCAATAAAACTAAAAGCTGGTTCTTTGAGAAGATAAACAAAATTAATAAATGCATTAGACAGACTCATCAAGAAAAAAAGGGAGAAGACTCACATCAATAGAATTAGAAATGAAAAAGGAGAAGTAACAACTGACACTGCAGAAATACAAAATATCATGAGAGATTACTACAAGCAACTCTATGCCAATAAAATGGATGACCTGGAAGAAATGGACAAATTCTTAGAAACGCACAACCTTCCGAGATTGAACCACGAAGAAATAGAAAATATGAACAGACCAATCACAAGCACTGAAATTGAAACTGTGATAAAAAAATCTTCCAACAGACAAAAGCCCAGGACCAGATGGCTTCACAGGTGAATTCTATCAAACATTTAGAGAAGAGCTAACACCTATCCTTCTCAAACTCTTCCAAAATACAGCAGAGGAAGGAACACTCCCAAACTCATTCTACAAGGCCACCATCACCCTGATGCCAAAACCAGACAAAGATGTCACAAAGAAAGAAAGATACAGGTCAATATCACTGATGAACACAGATGCAAAAATCCTCAACAAAATACTAGCAAACAGAATCCAACAGCACATTAAAAGGATCATACACCATGATCAAGTGGGGTTTATCCCAGGAATGCAAGGATTCTTCAATATACACAAATTAATCAATGTGGTACACCATATTAACAAATTGAAGAAGAAAAACCATATGATCATCTCAATAGATGCAGAGAAAGCTTTTGACAAAATTCAACACCCATTTATGATAAAAACCCTCCAGAAAGTAGGCATAGAGGGAACTTTCCTCAACATAATAAAGGCCATATATGACAAACCCACAGCCAACATCATCCTCAATGGTGAAAAACTGAAACCATTTCCACTAAGATCAGGAACAAGACAAGGTTGCCCACTCTCACCACTATTATTCCACATAGTTTTGGAAGTTTTAGCCACAGCAATCAGAGAAGAAAAAGAAATAAAAGGAATCCAAATTGGAAACGCAGAAGTAAAGCTGTCACTGTTTGCAGATGACATGATACTATACATGGAGAATCCTAAAGATGCTACCAGAAAACTACTAGAGCTAATCAATGAATTTGGTAAAGTAGCAGGATACAAAATTAATGCACAGAAATCTCTGGCATTCCTTTATACTAATGATGAAAAACCTGAAAGTGAATTCAAGAAAACCCTCCCATTTACCACTGCAACAAAAAGAATAAAATATCTATGAATAAACCTACCTAAAGAGACAAAAGACCTGTATGCAGAAAATTATAAGACACTGATGAAAGAAATTAAAGATGATACAAATAGATGGAGAGATATACCATGTTCTTGGATTAGAAGAATCAACATTCTGAAAATGACTCTACTACAGAAAGCAATCTACAGATTCAATGCAATCCCTATCAAACTACCACTGGCATTTTTCACAGAACTAGAACAAAAAGTTTCACAATTTGTATGGAAAAACAAAAGACCCCGAATAGCCAAAGCAATCTTGAGGCACAAAAAAAAAATGAGCTGGAGGAATCAGGCTCCCTGACTTCAGACTATACTACAAAGCAACAGAAATCAAGACAGTATGGTAGTGGCACAAAAACAGAAATATGGATCAATGGAACAGGATAGAAAGCCCGGAGATAAACCCACACACATATGGTCACCTTATCTTTGATAAAGGAGGCAAGAATATACAGTGGAGAAAGACAGCCTCTTCAATAAGTGGTGCTGGGAAAACTGGACAGCTACATGTGAAAGGATGAAATTAGAATACTCCCTAACACCATACACAAAAATAAACTCAAAATTGATTAAAGACCTAAATGTAAAACCAGACACTATCAAACTCTTAGAGGAAAACATAGGCAGAACACTCTATGACATAAATCACAGCAAGGTTCTTTTCTCCTAGAGAAATGGAAATAAAAACAAAAATAAACAAATGGGACCTAATGAAACTTCAAAGCTTTTGCACAGCAAAGGAAACCATAAACAAGACGAGAAGACAGCCCTCAGAATGGGAGAAAATATTTGCAAATGAAGCAACTGACAAAGGATTAATTTCCAAAATTTACAAGCAGCTAATGCAGCTCAATATCAAAAAAAACCCCAACCCAATCCAAAAATGGGCAGAAGATTTAAATAGACATTTCTCCAAAGAAGATATACGCATTGCCAACAAACACATGAAAGAATACTCAGCATCATTAATCATTAGAGAAATGAAAATCAAAACTACAATGAGATATTATCTCACACTGGTCAGAATGGCCATCATCAAAAAATCTACAAGCAATAATTACTGGAAGCGTGTGTAGAAAAGGGAACCCTCTTGCACTGTTGGTGGGAATGTAAATTGATACAGCCACTATGGAGAACAGTATGGAGGTTCCTTAAAAAGCTACAAATAGAACTACCATATGACCCAGCAATCCCACTACTGGGCATATACCCTGAGAAAACCATAATTCAAAAAGAGTCATGTACCACAATGTTCATTGCAGCTCTATTTACAATAGCCAGGACATAGAAGCAACCTAAGTGTCCATGAACAGATGAATGGGTAAAGAAGATGTGGCACATATATACAACGGAATATTACTCAGACATAAAAAGAAAAGAAATTGAGTTATTTGTAGTGAGGTGGATGGACTTACAGTCTGTCATACAGAGTGAAGTAAGTCAGAAAGAGAAAAACAAATACCGTATGCTAACACATATATATGGAATCTAAAAAAAAAAAAAAAGTCATGAAGAGCCAGGGGCAAGACGGGAACAAAGACACAGACCTACTAGAGAATGGATTTGAGGATACAGGGAGGGGGAAGGGTAAGCTGTGACAAAGTGAGAGAGTGGCATGGACATATATACACTACCAAACGTACAATAGATAGCTAGTGCGAAACAGCCACATAGCACAGGGAGATCATCTCGGTGCTTTGTGATCACCTAGAGGGGTGGGATAGGGAGGGTGGGAGGGAGGGAGACGCAAGAGGGAAGAGATATGGGAACATATGTATATGTATAACTGATTCACTTTGTTATAAAGCAGAAACTAACAAACCATTGTAAAGCAATTATACCCCAAGAAAGATGTTTAAAATAAATAAATAAAACCCACATCATCTGCCAGTTGACTCCGTCCACGTCACATTTATTCCATTTATCCTGTGATCATTTGCTAAGGGAAACTGTTAGTTTCCAAATGTCACTTCTGTAGCCAAAGTCTGAATTATTACTTACTGCTTGGAGTGGGATGGAGGATTTTGAGGGAACAGCAAGGATGTCGAGGTTAAGACTTTTCATTCTTTGTAGAGCATGGACACCATGGGCTTTGTTGCTGAAAGTAATAATACCAGACACGTGCATAGAGAATGGCTCTGCGAGTGTTAGAGAGAGTATGTGAGACAAGAAGGAACACTTAAGGGATGATACAGAGGAGGCTCTGTAATGCTGTTGGTGGAGACAGGCAAAGGCAGGCAGGGGCGAATCCAAGACAGAGCCACAGAGGTTTCATCAGCTAGGGATTTAGCCCCTATTTGTTCTCAAAGTGAGAACGGGGTTGTAAATGGTGACATCTGTGACATTTGTCTCCAGGGTCCCTCTCTGCCATTTCTGTGCCCTTTCTCTTCTGCTTGGTAGCCTATGAGCTTTGCCACCTCTGTGTTCATATCCTTGTGTTCTCGGTGCACCATTTGTGAGTGTTATGCTGTTCCTTCATAGCTTCTCCCATTTTCTTAATTTATTTTATCTAATTCTGAAATATTAGATTACAGCCATCAGTTGTTCTAGGACCCACGTATTTTTTCCTGGGATGTGGTAGTTGTCCCAGTATATGACTTGGGCCATTCCTCCTTTTTTCTTATATTTGCGTGGGATCCCAACACCATCCTCTGTGTTACTCAAGGCAAAATGTGCTGAGTTTTCCTGTATTTTTAGGAGTTCCTTTGTAAGAGGTGGGAGTGGTCCAGGAAAGCTTCCCTGGCATCATGGCTGTTGCCAGGCATTAAAAAATGTGGCCTCTCTTCTGCTCTCAGATTCTGTTCTCAGTGTGTTATCTCAGGCCACTGCTTTGTTCCTCTGGAAGTTTTAGTTGAGGACTCTGAGAGCCTTGATCTCGATGGCTCAGATCACCCCCTTCCAGCCCTGCCTGCCCTCTTTCTTGCTGCCCTCATGGGGTGCCAAGCCTTTCTGCACATACTCCTAATGAGAGCCTGTGGATCCCCTGTAGGTTGTGTGGTGTCCCACTTGGCGTGTGATTCTTCTGGGTGTGATCCCCGGTGGCCTGCTTCCAGTTTCCCAGCTCAGGACTGTCAGATCTCCTCTGCCTCTGCTGCTTTCCTAAAACCACTTACCTGCAGGGTCAGGCTGCTGGGGGATGGGAAGAGAGGAAAGAGAGAGACCTGCCCCACCCCTACTGTTTCTGGAGGATTCCTTTTCATCAGTGTTCTCTCTCTCTCTCCCTCCCACCCCTTTTTGTTCTGTTATTCTGTTTTGTGTGGGGTTCACAAATTTCTCCAGCAAGCCTCCATCTTGCCCTTCTCAGAAGACCCCTTGTATTGGTCAGAGTTCTCCAGAGAAACAAAACCAATATATATATAATGATTTAATGATTATATATCATATACACACATATATATATGGTTTATTATAGGAATTGGCTCATGCAATTATAGAGGCTGAGAAGGCCCATGGTCTGCTGACAGCCAGCTGGAGAACTAGGAAATCCCATGCTATAATTCAACACAAGTCAGAAGCCTAAAAACCAGGAACCCCCTCGACTGAGGGCAGGAGGATGTGGATGTCCAGGCTCAGGCAGAGAGAGCAGATTCCCTTCTTCTGCCTTTTTTGTTCTATTCAGACCCTTAATGGATTGGGTGATGCCCTCCTGCACTGGAGAGCACAGTCTACCATTTCAAATGCTAATCGCTTCCAGAAACACCCTCACAGACACATCCAGAAATAATGTTTTACCAATTATCTGGGCATCCTTTAGCCCAATGGAGTTGACATAAAGTTAAGCAGCCCACCATCCTTCCCATCTAGGTTGAAATCATTCTTTCTTTGGATTCCTTCTTTGGGTCCCAGTGTTTCAGATCACAACTCCCTTTGGGCAGTCAATTCTTTGATGATTCCAATACATTTTATAGTTCCTTCATCTAATCTCCCCTTTTTATGTAGTCTTTAAGGGCTGTATCCTTAGCTTTTTCTTTCCATATTTTTTTGGGCAATCTTTACTGTACCCACTATTTTTAAATCTTTTTCTCTTTGGTGAACATTTCTCTGATACAAATCCAATTCCTAGTTCTCTGCTAAACCTCGGACCTTTGTTTCAGGTTGCTAGTCAGATGTACAACAGGTGAATTAAATTTGGAAAATTCCAAAATGAAACTCTTCAGTTTCCCATTAAAAATGATTTTACCCTAATTCAATGGCCAGAATCAATTTCTCAGAAACCACATAGTCATTCTGGCTTCTTCCCTAGACTCCTCTATTCTGAGTCTCTAACTTCTGTCAATTCTAGCACTGCTATAGTCTAAATGTTTTTGTCCCCTCATCCCCAATTCATAAGTTGAAATCCTGATCCCAAATGTGATGCTATTAGGAGGTGGGGATTTGGGGAGGTAATTAGGTCATGAGGCTGAAACCCTCAGGAATGAGATTAGTGCCCTTATCAAAGAGACATCGGAGGATGTATTGTATAGCATGGTGACTATTGTTAATAATACACTATTGTATATTTGAAAGTTACTAAGAGAGTAGATCTTAAAAGTTCTCATCACAAGAAAAAAAACTGTGGATGTTAACTAAACTTACCTAATCATTTCACAATATATACATACATCAAATAGTTATGTTGTATAACTTGAACTAATACAATGTTATTAGTATATTGTAGTGTATACAATGTATACCTTGAACTAATACAATGTTTTATGTCAATTAAATCTCAATAATTTTCTTAAAAATTAAAAGATTGAAACAGAAAAAAATTCTACTGTTCAAGTTAGTATTATGTAGATGATCAAGTTAATATTGCCTTAACACCATTAAGATAAATTAGACCTTTACATGTTTTGAATAAATGTATTTATAAGGAAGGTTTAGTAAGCTATTACATTTTTATAAAAAGTTGAGCTTGCCTCAGTGTATATCAACATAATATTATAAACATCATTAATTTTTCACATTAACAATTGATTTTACAACTTATGTAACTGAGCAATGCTTCAAAAACATTGAAACTAAAGGCACAGAAATTTAGCAGAAAAATAAAGCAGTAAATTTATTAGCACAAGATGAATTTTTGTCTTCAAGAAAATATTGCCATATATATGGGATCAGTCTATCTATAACATTGCTGGGAAATTTTTTGACACTTTAAAATGCTTTTTCCTTTGCTTTCAGTTTTTCTGGTAAGCAAAACACTGTTCAGAAGCTCAATGTCATAAAAGGAAAAATATGTTTCTGATCTTTTTCTTCCCTGAGTCAAGAGGAGCTTATATGTTCCTCTTTGACTTTCTCTTCTCTTGAAGCTTTATTTGTAGCCCCAACTTCCTCATATCTGAGTCAGTTTTTCTGAGATAGACATTGTTTGTTTGCTTGTTTGTTTTTATTACATACATGCAATCCTTTTTTAATATTTGAAGAGCTTCTTTCATCAATATTTTGGTACATAAAAGCAAACTCTTATCACTAGCATTATTATGACACCTTGTTTATTTTTCCCTTCCCATATTCTCCCATTAAGTTAAAAATCTAGAATGGTGGGTCTCTACCTTGTTTCTGAAATAATTTAGTCTAATCATTGGTCGTGATATCTCTAACTTTTGTTTAATTAAGAAGGTTTGGTTGGTACCATCTTTAGAACATGAAAAGTGATATTTATAGCTAGCTGTCCTGTTATTATACATCTATAAAATGATTTTAATCTTCATTTAATCTTTATATTTTATTATTTTAAAAATTCCCTTTAAAGTCTTTCTTTTATTTTTCAGCTTTAAGTTATTTTTTGTTTTACTAAAGAAAATTTGATAAAGATATATTTTCTCTTAATTTAAGTAGTATAGCTCTTTTTTTTTTTTTTTTTTTTTTTTTAGAGAAATGAGTATTGCTAAAGCTGTTGTCATCCAGTGCCATTTTGGAGTTAATGAAAGGAAAGTTATTCTAACATATTTTGCAGTGAGAAGAGTAATTTCAAATAGATAGGCCAAATTAATTCCAGACTGGAAATCAGCCACTAGAAAAACTTAAACATTCAATATTGCTTTTCAGAAATCTGAAAACCTCATGTTAAATGAGAAGAGGGGTCAGAAGTTCAAGTCTTCTCTAAAAAAATGGGGATATTTAACTTTTTTTTAACATCTAATAAGGAACATCTAATAAGCCTTGTTTATAATATATAAATAAAGAAATGCATCTCATTTTTGCAAAATCTAAGTTATGCAATCATTTTATATACAAGAACGCTAATAGAGAAGATTGGGTACTTCTTGAAATTCAGTTGGCCTGACCCTTAAAAGCTTCAGGGACCACTCCTTCTCAGAAACTTGACTAAACCAAATTTTAACTGCCAACTTGCACCCAGGAGTACATTGACAAGAGCGAAAACTTTTCTCGTGGATATGCTTGTAATGTCTTTTCCAGGAGCTATAGGCGTAGCCAGATGCGTCTTTCCTCAGATCTTTAGAATATCTATATAGGTACATTATTTTATAGTGATATAATATTAATGTAGGGAAACTTTTTCTTAAACTGAAGTATAGTTGATTTACAATGTTGTGTTAGTTTCTGGTATTTAGCAAAGTGATTCTGCATATTTATACATATTCTGTTCTATATTCTTTTCCATTATGGTTTATTACAAGATACTGAATATAGTTCCCTGTGCTATACAGTAGGACCTTTTTGTTTATCTATTTTATATCTAGTAGTTTGTATCTGCTAATTCCAAACTCCTAATTTATCCCTCCCCACCCCCTTTCCCTTTGAACCATAAGTTTGTTTTCTATGTCTGTGAGGCTGTTTCTGTTTCATAAATAAGTTCATTTGTTTCATTTTATAGTATGGTATTTGTCTCTCTCTGTTTGACTTACTTCACTTAGTATGATAATTTCTAGGTCCATCCATGTTGCTGCAAATGCCATTATTTTATTCTTTTTATTATGGCTGAGTAGTATTCCATTGTGTATATATACCACTTCTTCTTTATCCTTTCATCTGTTGATGGACACTTAGGTTGCTTCCATGACCTGGCTATTGTAAATATTGCTGCTATGAACATTGGGGTGCATGTGTCTTTTTGAATTAGGGTTTTCTCTGGATATATGCCCAGGAGTGGGATTGCTGGGTCATATGGTAATTCTGTTTTTAGTTTTTTAAGGAAGCTCCACACTGTTTTCCATAGTAGCTACACCAATTTACATTCCCACCAACAGTGTAGGGGGGTTTGTAGGGAGACATTTTGAGCTTTGGATTCACAAGAGAGATGAGCCAGTATGTAGTTTAGACAGGGTAGGAGTTAGGATAGGGCCAAATGAAAGTTAAGTAGAGAAAGGAAGAAGGCAAAGATGTAGAAAAGTGTTGATAACACTATTTGTATAATTATTTTCACATCAACTTCTGATTTCTCCCATCAAACTTACTCTTTTCTTCCCATCCCCCCACTGATGGACCCTGCTTCACTAACACCATAAATTTGGATTCTCAGACCCCAAACTTCTTCGAGTCATCGTTAAGTCTTCTTTTTTTCATATCCCACATCCAATCTACCAGCAAATCCCATTGGCATTACATTCGTAATATATCACAGATATGACAATTTCTCACCACTTCCACCTCCACCACCGTCATCACCATAGCCTTTTTCACCAGGACAGTTACAATAGCCTTCTATTTGGGATTCCCAGTTTCTTCTCTTGTCCGCTTACTTGCTTTCTTGTGCTGCCCAGCAGCCAGAATGATCCTTTAAAAATGTAAATCAGATCATTTCCCTCCCCTGCTCAAACCTACTACGCCTTACCATCACATTTGATACAAGGCCCTACATCAGTGGTTCTCAAGCATGTCTGCATATTAGAATCCCCTGAGGAGTATTGACAAATTACTGTTGATTGGTGCCATCGCAAATCAACTGAAATCAGATCTCTGGGATCAGGACCTAGCATCTGTGAATTTTTTAAGTTCCCCAGGTGTTTCAGAGGCACAGTGAGGGTTGAGAGTCCTCTCTGGCTACCCGTCCAACAGCATTGCCTACCACTGTCTGGTCTGTCCCCCCACTTTGACTTCCTTGTTGCTCCTCAAGCCCACCAAGGATATCTACGACTCAAAGCCTTTGCAACTGCTACCATTCACTCTGCTGGCTACAAGGTCATTACCTCACTCCATTCAGATCTACGTCTCAAAGCCTTTGCAACTGCTACCATTCACTCTGCTGGCTACAAGGTCATTACCTCACTCCATTCAGATCTCCGCTCAAATGTCACCTTCTCAAAGAGGTCTTTCCTGACCATCCCATCTAAAATAGGTTGACATTCCTCATCTTGCTCTATCCTATTGCCCTCTCTAGTTTTCTTAAAGGAAGTTTTTTGTTTTTTGTTTTGCGGTACGCAGGCTTTTCACTGCTGCGGCCTGTCCCGTTGCGGAGCACAGGCTCCGGATGCGCAGGCTCAGCGGCCATGGCTCACGGGCCCAGCCGCTCCGCAGCATGTGGGATCTTCCCGAACTGGGACACGAACCCATGTCCCCTACATCGGCAGGCAGACTCTCAACCACTGCACCACGAGGGAAGCACCAAGGAAGTTTTAATATTATATTACAACTACTTGTTCATTGATTTTTTTCCCCTTCTGTCTCACCACTAGAATGTAAAATCCAAGAGGCCAGGTAATTTGTCTGATTTGTTCACTGCTGTATTTCAAGTTTGTACAATAGTTCCTAGACATTGTAGGAGCTTAATACATATTTATTATTTTTTAAGTTATTTTTTTTACTTGCTTAAGTTTGGGCAGTGGCAAAAAGGATGCCCAGGATCTGTGGTTGGAAAGTTTGGAAATCTGGCTTTGCCTCCTACTGGGTTTTGGTGTGGTTTTGACCTCTTTATAATCTCCCCGTGGTTGCTTGGCTGTAGAGCCTGGTGGTCAGCACTGGCAGTTCACTCTGGGGCCTGGTGAGTGGCCCACACCCCCCTTCCTCGGGCTTCAGTGGGAAAATTCCAACACTTCAGGCTTGTGTGGGCGGGGCAGGGGCGGAGCCTCAGATCATCCTGAAATCAGCCCAGCTGGGCAGACTCTGAGAGTGAGTAGGGAAGCTGCTGCTGCCGCCATAGGTTTTCCAGCAGCTACACAGGAATCACCAGCGAGAACTAAACTGAAGGGAGAACTGGAGAGAAAACACTGAAGTATTAAATCCGTCGTTGCCCAATTATTTCAAGATTTTGTTCAAAATGCAGAGAAGGTAAAATAGAAATTAGTTGTTTTTGTTTATATTGAGACATAATTGACATATATATTCGTTTCAGGTGTACAAAATAATGATTTGATATGTGTAATATTGCAAAAGCTCACCACAATGAGGCCAGTTAACCTCCATCACCACACGTAGTTACAAATTTTTTTTCTCTTGTGATGAAAACTTTTAAGATCTACTGTCTTAGGAACTTTCAAATATACAATACAGTATTGTTAACTATAGTCACCTGGCTGTTTTTTTTCTTTTTTTGCGGTACGCGGGCCTCTCACTGTTGTGGCCTCTCCCGTTGCGGAGCACAGGCTCCGGACGCGCAGGCTCAGTGGCCATGGCTGACGGGCCCAGCCGCTCCGTGGCATGTGGGATCTTCCCAGACCGGGGCATGAACCCACGTCCCCTGCATTGGCAGGTGGACTCCCAACCACTGCGCCACCAGGGAATCCCCACCTGGCTGTTCTTTAACCCCCCAGGACTTATCTGTTTTATAATTGGAAGTTTGTACCTTTTCATCTCCTTCACCCATTTTGCACCCTCACCCTACCCCTTCAACCACAAATCTGTTCTCTGTATCTATGAGTTCTGTTTTGTTTTTTAAGATTCCACATATTTAAAAAAAAAGATTACACATATAAATGAGATTGTCAGTATTTGTCTTTCTCTGACTTTTTTCACTTAACATAATACCCTCAAGGTCCATCCATGTTGTCGAAAATAGCATGATTTCCTCACTTTTTATGGCTGAGTAATATCCCATTGTGTATATATGCCACACTTTATCCATTTATCTCTGGATAAATAGATAGGTCCTTTCCATGTTTTGGCTATTGTAAATAATGCTGAAGTGGATGGACCTATAGTCTGTCATACAGAGTCCAGTAAGTCAGAAAGAGAAAAACAAATACTGTATGCTAACACATATATATAGAATCTAAAAAAAAAACAAAAAAAACGGTACTGATGAACCTAGTGGTTGGGCAGGAATAATAATGCAGATATAGGGAACGGACTTGAGGACACAGTGGGGGAAGGCGAAGCTGGGACAAAGTGAGAGAGTAACATTGACATAGATACACGACCAAATGTAAAATGGATGGCTAGTGGGAAGCTGCTGCATAGCACAGGGAGATCAGCTTGGTGCTTTGTGACGACCTAGAGGGATGAGATACGGAGGGTGAGAGGGAAGCTCAAGACAGAGGGGATATGGAGATATATGTATACTTATAGCTGATTCACTTTGTTGTACAGCAGAAACTAATACAACATTATACAGCAATTATACTCCAATAAAGATGTAATAAAATAAAATAAAATAAAATTACTCGAAAAAAATAATGCTGCAGTGAACATGAGGGTACATATATCTTTTGAGTTCATTTTTTTCATTTCCTTTGGATAAATACTCAGGAGTGGAACTGCTGCATCATATGATCCTTCTATTTTTAATTTTTTGAGGAACCTCCATACTGTTTTCCGTAGAGGCTGCACCAATTTACGTTCCCACCAACAGTGCACGAGTGTTCCCTTTTCTCCACATCCTCACCGACACTTGTTATTTGTTGTCTTTTTGATGATAGCCATTCTGACAGATGTGAGGTGATCTCTCATTGTGGTTTTGATTTGCATTTCCCAGATGATTAGTGATGTTGAGCATCTTTCATGTGTCTGTTGACCATCTGTTTGTCTTCTCTGGAAAAATGTCTAGTCCATTTTTATATTGGATTTTTTGGCTTTTTGCTATTGAGTTGTATGAATTCTTTATACATTTTGGATATCAACCTCTTATCTGATATATGACTTGGAAATATTTTCTCCCATTTGGAAGGTTACCTTTTCATTTTGTTGATGATTTCCCTTGCTGTGTAGCTTTTTTGTTTGATATAGTCCTATTTGTTTATTTTTGCTTTTGTTGCCTTTGCTTTTGGTGTCAAATCCAAAAAATCATCACCAAGGCAGATGTCAAGAAGTTTAATGCCTGTTTTCTTCCAAGAGGTTTATGACTTCAGGTCTTCTGTACAAGTTTAATCCATTTTGAGTCAATTTTTGTGTATAATGATCCAGTAACATGTGGCTTCCATTTCCCCCATAACCATTTATTGAGGAAATAGTCCTTTCCCCGCTGTACATTCTTGGGTCTTTTGTTATAAATTAATTGACCATACAGGTATAGGTTAGTTTCTGGGCTTTCTGTTCTATTCCATTAATCTATGTGTCTGTTTTTATGCCAGTACCATACTGTATTGATTACTAGAGCTTTGTAACATAGTTTAAAATCAGGAAATGTGATTCCTCCAGCTTTGTTCTTCTTTCTCAAGATTGCTTTGGCTATTCAAGGTCTTTTGTGATTTTATATGAATTGTAGGATTGTTTTGTTTCTGTGAAAAAATGCCATTGGAATTTTGATAGAAATTGCATTGAATCTGTAGATTACTTTGACAGTATGGACATTTAAGCAATATTAATTATTGCAATCCATAAGCATGAAATATCTTACCACTTATATGTTTCTTTTTCAGTTTCTTTCATCAATATTTTATACTTTTCAGTATTTAGTCTTTCACCTCCTTGGTTAAATTTATTTATAGATATTTTATTCTTTTTGATGCAGTTGTAAATGGGATCATTTTCCTGATTTCTCTGATAGTTCATTATTAGTGTATTGAAACACAACTGATTTTTGTTTATTGATTTTGTATCCTGCAACTTTACTGAATTTTTCATTCTAATAATTTTTGATAGATTATTTTGGGTTTTCTTTATGTAATATAATGCCATCTACAAATGGAGGCAGTTTTACTTTTTTTCCTTTCTGATCTAGATGTCTTTTATTTCTTTTTCTTGCCAAATTTATTTGACTAGGACTTCCAATACTATGTTGGTTAAAGTGGTGAGAGTGGGCATCTTTATATTGTTCCTGATCTTAGAGGAAAAGCTTTTAGTTTTTCACCATTGAGTATAATGTTAGCTGTGGACTTGTCATATATGGTCTTTATTATGTTGAGGTACATTTGTTTTATATCCTCTTGTTGAGAGTTTTTTAATCATACATGGATGTTGAATTTTTGTCAAATGCTTTTTCTGTATCTATTGAGACGATCATATGGTGTTTATTCAATTTGTTAATGTGGTGTATCATTGATTAATCTTTGGATATTGAACCATCCTTTTATCCCTGAGATAAATCCCACTTAATCATGGTGTATGATCCTTTAAATGTTTGTTGAATTTAGTTTGCTAATATTTTGTTAAGGATTTTCACATCTATGTTTGTCAGTGATATTGGCCTATAATTCTCTTTTTATTGTGATCTTTGTCTGGTTTTGGTATCAGGGTGGTGCTGGCCTCATGGAATGAGTTCAGAAGTGTTCCTTCCTCTGCAATTTTCAGGAATAGTTTGAGAGGGATAAATGTTAACTCTTCTTTAAATGGTAGAATTCATCTAGTCTTGGACTTTTGTTTGTTGGGAGGTTTTTAATTACTGATTTAATCTCCTTATTAGTAATCAGTCTGTTCAGATTTTCTATTTCTTCATGATTCAGTCTTGGTAGGTTGTATATTTCTAGGAATTTATCCATTCCTTCTAGAGTGCCTATTTTTTTGCCATATAATTGCTCATAGTAGTTTCTTATGATCATTTTTATTTCTGTGGTACTGGTTGTAATGTCTCCTTTTTCATTTCTCTTTATTTATTTGCACCTTCTCTCTTTTTTCTTGGTAACTCTAGCTAAAGCTTTTTCTGTTTATCTTTTCAAAAAAACAGCTCTTAGTTTCATTGATCTTTTATATTGTTTTTTAACTTCTATTTTTTTTTTTTTTGATTTCTGCTCTGACCTTTGTTATTTCCTTCCTTCTACTAACTTGGGCTTAGTTTGTTCTTTTTTTTTTTTTTTTTTTTTTTTGCTTGAGGTGTAACATTAGGTTTTTTACTTGAGATCTTTCCCCAGATTAGGGAAGTCTTCAGCCGTTATTTCTTTCAGTAAGTTTTCTGCCCCTCTATCTTTTCTCCTTCCGGGATCACTATAGTGTGAATATGGGTCTGCTTGTGTTGTCCTGTAAGTCCCTTAAGCTATCTTCACTCTTTTTCTTTTTTGCTCCTCTAATTGGATGATTGCCACTGCCTGGTCATCAAGTTTGCTGACCTTTTCTTCATTTCATCTAGTCTACTATTGAGCTGCTCTGTAGAATTTTTCAGTTCAGTTATTATAATATTCAGTTCTGTGTTTCTGTTTGGCACTTTTAAATATTTTCAATCTCTTTTTTGAAATTCTCACCTTATTCATGCATTACTTTCCTGACCTCAGCGATCACCTTTGTGATCATATTTTAAATTCTTTATCAACTAAATCGTCATTTGGTTAACTTTTTTTTTTTCTGAGGTTTTATCTTGTTCTTTTGTTTGGAGTATATTCCTTTGTTTCTTCATTTTTCTTGATTCTCTGTGTTGGTTTCTGTGCATTAGATAAAACAGCCACGTCTCCCAGTCTTGAAGTAGTGGTCTTATGTAGGAGATGAATCTTATGGTTCCACCCTGTCTGAACTCTTGGTTGTCTCTCAAACCTTTATGATTGTCCAAGCAGCCTATTTTATTTTTAATAGCTCCCCCTAGTTGAGGATGTGCCAAGACCTGTCAGTGTCCCAAATGGGAGGATCTCAGTCAGCAGCTAGGTTCAAGGTGATTGGAAGGTGGGCCCTCAGGTTTCACCTCTTAAAGTATGCAAATATATCTCTTTCAGGGGAAGACTGGAAGATGGGAATTTCTGTCTGCTTCCTCTCTACTGAGCCCTGGGGTGATAGCTGTTAAGAGCTGGGGTTTTTTTGTTTGTTTGCTACCATCCCATTGAACCCATGAACATAAGCCCTACTGGACACCAGAGCAGGCTCTCAAGGGATGTGTCCTCTGGCCGCATACCTAGAAAATATATCTTGTTATCATAGTTAGTGTTGTAAGGCACAAATTAGTGTGTGCCATGTGCTGTACACCACATTTATTTGCAAAATTATTTCCATGCTGTTTTGACATCTAGATAGAAACAGACAATGTGAATCAGATGAAAGTGGTCATTAGAAGACAGTAGGGAGAAAGGCAAGTTATGAGAATGATCAGGAGTTGGCCGTAGAAGATATGGCAAAAACAAGATGATGAGAAAGGAGGAGGGCATATGGTAAGGACCAGTGAAGTAGTGGTTTAGGAGGAGGAATAGAAATAAAGATGAAGAGGGGAGTGGTTATCTTTGGAGGGCAGTTTCTACCTGATGAGTATACTTCTTTCCTGTAGAGGGGAGGTAGGGCTTTTGTTCTCTCACTCTCTTTTTTAATTTATCTGTGTCCCTGTATCACTTACTTCTACATACCTCTTTCCTACATGCATCTACAGGCATGTAGCCCTAAACAGAGGATAATGATAAATGAGGACAGTCATTCATTCCTTCAACAAGTAATTTTTATTTATCATCTATTCTAGTCCAGGCACTGGGCTACAATAAAAGATGAACATTTTAACAAGGCAGAAAGAGTTCTTTGTCCCAAGGATGGTAGAGTCCAGCAAGGGGGACAGACGGTAGGCCACAACAAGTTTGCAGCTAAGAGTAAATAGGGCACTAGGGGAGCCACAGGATACCACCTATCCCTGAGTTGGGGTGGGGAGTGCTCAAGGAAAGCACCTCTGAGGTGGAGATTGAGGAAGACAATTGGCCAAATAAAGGAGGAGAAAGAGGAAAGGTGTTCCAGACAGAAGCAGCAGCAAATCTAGCAGCAGCAGAATGGTTTTGCAGAATGGCAAAGCTCAGCATAGCTGGAGTGCGGACTGTAAGGGGTCAGGGAACTTACTGGGAGGTTTGAGAGATCTGGGGATAGATTTGGCACTTTCCAGGTGTTGGTGTAAGTAGTGGCTAAGGACTGAAGAACACCTATGTCTAGGGATCCCTGGTCATATATTTCCTGGATATAGAAACATGTCTGCAAAGAGGCAGAGGATGAGAACTGAGATTTCTCCCTGGATTAGTTTTCTGGAGTAAATCCCTCTCTCATCATCTTATAACTGGGAACATACCTACCACATGGAAAGATAAGAATTCTCAAAGACTTTGTCTGTGTATTGTGATGAATGGTAGAAACTCAAGAAAATGCTTCTATCTGTTCCAACTAGTTGGATATGTTGCTTGTGACTTCTGCAATGCAAGAAATGAAGACCAGGCAGTATGAAGCAGTGGAAAGGTGGCTACATCTTGGCAGTCTTATTTTCAGGGCAATATTTAGTTTTCTTCATTGAGAACCAGGACAAATTAGCTTCAAGGCAGGGCAGTTGAATGTCTTCAGCATGTGTCCCTTGACCTGCAGACATAAAGTGAGGATAAATGTCAGCCAAGGTGTAACAAGTAAGGGTGTATCGTAGTGACCTACATTTTGGCTTTTTAGAATGTGTACCAAACAATGTTTTTCTTGTTGTTGTTGTTTTTGTTTTTCTTTTGTGGTACGCGGGCTTCTCACTGTTGTGGCCTCTCCCGTTGCAGAGCACAGGCTCCGGATGCGCAGCCTCAGCAGCCAGGGCTCACGGGCCCAGCTGCTCCGTGGCATGTGGGATCTTCCCGGACCGGGGCATGAACCCGCGTCCCCTGCATCGGCAGGCGGACTCTCAACCACTGCGCCATCAGGGAAGCCCCCAAACAATGTTTTAATTGTCCAGATACACAGAATTCAAGGGACAGGCTAAATTACCTTCTTGGATCACTTGAGCAGTTATAAATCACTGATTAAATATTTGAGGT
This sequence comes from Mesoplodon mirus, assembly GCF_964341445.2. NCBI lineage: Eukaryota > Metazoa > Chordata > Mammalia > Artiodactyla > Ziphiidae > Mesoplodon > Mesoplodon mirus. Next base: position 97,699,861 of record NC_138986.1, on the reverse strand, counting down.
ACTTTTTTGTTATTTATAGAAGGCTGATAACTTTTCATTTGCATAATATCTCATAATAGTTCATTAAAAATGATATACAATGTAGAAAACAATATATCATTTAAATTACTTATGAAGTAAAGCCATTCACCTCCCCCAGCCTTGTGCTTTATTAGAATAATTTTGACTGTAAAATAGCATTTCCTTTATGAGAATTTATATATATGTTTTTGTATAAGTTTTCCAAAGGTAAGATGAGGGGAAGGAAAAAATAATCCTAAATCCTTTATCCCTTGGTGGCCAGTTCTCCTGGTGTGATGGGCTTTAGCACTTGTCTGTGCTCAAATCCCAGCCCTGCAACTCGAGCTGTACAACCTTGAATAGGTTATCTAAACTCTCTGAGCATCTGAGCGTCAGTTTGCCCAGCTGTGATATAGGTATCTCAGTACATAATATTTTTATCAGAAGATTGCATTGAGAATTAATTTAGCTCATTCATTGGACTTCTCTTGTGGTGCAGTGGTCAAGAATCCACCTGCCAATGCAGGGGACATGGGTTCAATCTCTGGTCTGGGAAGATCCCACATGCCATGGAGCAACTAAGCCCGTGCACCACAACTACTGAGCCTGTGCTCTAGAGCCCGTGAGCCACAACTACTGAGCCCACGTGCCACAACTACTGAAGCCCATGCACCTAGAGCCCGTGTTCCTCAACAAGAGAAGCCACCGCAATGAGAAGCCTGCGCACCACAAGGAAGAGCAGCCCTCGCTTGGCACAACTAGAGAAAGCCAATGCACAGCAACAAAGACCCAACGCAGCCAAAAATAAATAAATATAATAAATAAATTTATTTTTAAAAGAAAGAATTAATTTAGCTCATTCATGCCAGTACTAGGTACATAGTGAAGGCTCAATAAATGTTGGCAATTACTAGCTCTTAGAATAGTGGAGCTAAATGTTTTGATTGAGATTTTTATGAAAACTATGGACGTTTCCTCAGAATAAAATACTTATACACAGGACGTTTTGCATATATTTTCAGGAGTCTAGATAAGCACAAGGTCCATTGCTATGTATGAAAAATTGGTAAATTTGATAATGGGAGGATATGGAATTCTCTTCTGTTTGCATCTATTTTCTCATTGAAGTAAGAAGCAAAGCCATTGGTTGAGAATGAGGAGGGGAGGGAATGTTGGAGGTCTAAGGAGAGAAAAGTGAATAATTGGAAGAGTGAGAGGGTGAATTGCATAGGGAAAATGTAGCAGGATTGCCAGGCAGTCCTGGGACCCACCTGAGGTTTGTGCTCACAAATTCACAGTGAGATCAGGTAACTGCTGAGCACAAATGCAGAGCAGAAGCATCAATGAGGGGGCATTACCTGGCAGTCCAGTGGATTGGACTCTGCCCTTTCACTGTTGAGGGCCTGGGTTCAATCCCTGGTCAAAGAACTAAGATCCCCCAAGCTGTGCAGCACAGCCAGAAAAAAAAAAAAAAAAAAAAAAGAGAAAAGGATCAATGAGTATAACGAAGTTTGGGTATTTCCAGATGAGTCCCATGGAAGGAGAGGTAAGGGAATTGTGGTGTCTGATACGTTTCTCATGTGACTTCTACCCATTGTTACAGCCTTTGTATGAAAATCTTGGACTGTGTGTTGGCATGCAGACCTTCTGTTACTGGGAAGTGATGGGAGCTCCATCATGGGAGGGGCAGGAGTGCCCTCCCTTCCCTCCCCCTCCCCACTCATCTCTTCCCTGCCAGGAGCTGGAGGAATCAGAATCTCTGTCTTCCATTGCCTTGGGGGGAGGAGGTAACCTTTTGAGCTGGGCAGGGAGGGAATCTACTCTAAAATAGACGCTCTTGCCTCTTTCCACCTGTTATGACATCAGGTAACTGTATTACTTATGCTAACTCCATCTTAGGTAATGACATTCCTGGCAATAGAATGTTCAGTTGTATTATCAAAGCGTTCTTTGCAGTTAATAAACCATTTTCCAAGGAAAAAGAACTTAGTGCATAAAAAAGCATGTTCATACTGAATTTCCATGACTTAAAGTTTGGGGAAATATGTGCCTTATTTCACTTGCCTTAAAGGGTAGGAAAATAAAAACAAATGAAGTTAAAGGTGCAACTTTCCCTGCTCTTTTTGCAAAAGTGTACTCAATCAATTTCTCTACCTATTTGACTCCACTGGTAGCATTTTATTTTCTCCATCGACTTGTTTCTGCTAAGGCCTTGAGAACAGGAGTTGCTAGCAGTTTCCTTCCCGTTCCTGCCAGAATTTGCACTGTGATGAAACATGACCCAGGGAAGCCAGAGAACAGAAGGGAAACCAGCACTTCTGCCTCCGCCACCTCCGTAGGATCTGGGCTTCTCCTTTCAAGACTGGGTTGCAGGATTAGTGCTTTTTCCCTTCCTCTTATATATAGCCCTTTTTTTTCTCAAGCAGAAGTTATTTTACCAGCTGGTGTGGAGGTCCAGGGCACACCCTACTGAGGCAGGAAATGAAGCATGCGCTTCTCTCGGCTCATCAGTAGAAAGGCAGTGTGAAATGACAGTGGGCAAGGACAGGCTTCCAAAGTCAGCTAGACCTGAGCTGCAGTATGATTTATTGCAAGTTGCAATAATTTTTCCGAGTCTTACTTATAATTCCTCCTCCTTTTCCTCTTTCTTCTTTTCCAGGGTGTTCTATCACCTATGACAAAAGCATTGAAATCAAACTGGCTTCAACCGGAAGGATTTTATGGGCTTGTGAAATTGGAAATGCTAGGTAAGACGGCTTCCGAGTGACCTAATCCCACGGCCCTTGGCCCCCTATATTTGTATTTCTTTAGCTCTTTGCTCCTTAGTGGACTGACTTCGTTCCCAGGTTGGCAACAGCTCTGGGCCTTGCATCACAAAGAAACAATCTTTGAGGAATGTCCAAAATGTCTTCCAGAAGGCAGGGCAGAGCTTTAGCAGAAGCCCCAGGAAACCTCTCCCTGGTCTCAGTGGGTCACACGACAATTTACCAAACCTCTGGAAAGCAGGACGGGATTGCTTTTAGACAGCTAAGACCCATCCTAAGAACTGGGGATGGGGTCAGCCTTCTCAGAGACTGTATAGGGGAAGAAAAAAATCCATGGAAAGAAATTGAGGTTTTGTTAAGAAGGAAGAAAGAAGGAATGGATGCAGGACAGCCAGCCAATAATGCAGTCTACCTGGGGCTCAAGCACTGCTCTCTCTCAGTGCCTCTGCTTACCTGACAAGCAAGCTCCCTTCTCTATTTGGTTCCAGGTTAAAACTGCTCAGCCACCTGGCCCCGGAGGTCTCTTATGTCCCCCAGTAGCATTTTCCTAAAGTGGACTTTCTGCACACACAGTCTGTACTAGAGTTGTAGAGACTTCATTTGTCACTCGGTCTTTCTTGGTGCTTTCGGTGGCCTGGTTTTTCTGAGCAGGATTTGTCTTTTTCTTTTATTCATTAATCCTCTCCCTGGCACTCTCACCATCTGAGGCTTCTAGGCTCCCATTCAAGATTCCTGTGCTCTGCCCAGTGAGTCACCTTCCTAGGAGCTCATCATCTGGTCTTTTCTTGTTACTGACTTTGGCATCAACTTTGAAAAGTCTAAAACCCAACTGTGTTTGATGGCTCTCCATCCCTTATGCCAGATTCTTGTCCATTCCCATTTTATTTTCATCGTCATCAGCCAGGGGCTTGAACTGAACGGGGGAGACAATGTGAGGGCAGAAACAGTAGCCCAGGCGTGCTCAGCACTGCTGCTCAGAGGAGGCACAGGTATGCCTTTTCACGCGACAGGAGTGGCTCCACTGGAGGCAAGGCTGTGCAGCCTAGAGACTGGAAGATGAGGCTCCACAGCCCCCATCTACAAGATGAAGACCAGGTCTGCTTGCTCTCTTTGGGGGAGTTGCTGCCACTGAGGAAAGGGAAAGTATTCTGTCGCTGGAACATTTTAAAGCGTCTTCCCAATTTTCCAAAAACACAAATTAAAAACTGATTTACTACAAGGGTGTTCTGCCCTCTTGACAACATCTGTACATCACAATCTGTCAAACTCTCTCTTCCAGGAAGAAATATGTGTTACTGTGAAGGAGGAGGGTGACGCAGGTGCCTTTCCTATATTCTAATACTTTTTTGGTCCCTTGGAAAGAAAAATGGCACTGGCTTGGTAATTATAAGGGCAAATTTTTAAGATCTTTTATATATGTCCATATGCTTATGAAAGGGTCAAGGACCAAGTGATGTTATTATCATATTAGCCAACTTTGAGAACATACTGTGTGCCAGATATTAAAATGTATTCACTGATTTAGTCGTCACAAACTGCCATGAGGGTAAGTGGTGTTTTGACTCATCTATGGAAGCTAGGACCCAGAGAAATTAATAATTTGGCCAAGTTAACCCACTTGGCAAAGAGCAGAGTTGTTTACCAGAGCGAGTCTCCGAAGTTCGTGCTCTTAACCACTTGTACCCTACTTGGAAGTCTGCCTATACCCTTTTATAGCACATCCCTTGCATGATAGCACATTGTATTACTTCTACTTTTAGGACTATTCCTTTGTTGTCTTTTGGAGTGGCTCCTTTTCTCTTTCCTATTCCTTTTTATGATTTCAGTGTGGAGGGAGGTTCGTGCCAGCAAGGAGAGGTCTGACAAAGATGTCTGGGCCTGAAGGGGTTACTGGGTAGAGTCAAAAGAGGGATATTGGACTGGATGAATTCAATGTGTAATCAGGATGATCCCAAGGGCTTAGAAGAAAAGGGTCCAGAATCTTGACAGGTGGAAAGTTATGCACAGTGGCCTCAGTAAGCAGTCAGACACTGGGGAATGAGCCACAGACCTTCTGTTTCTTACCTTGGCTTGTCCACCACCTGATTCACTCTATTTATTCAAAATTCTAGTGACCAGATCATCTATAGGCCCTTCCCGGCATGGTTCCTTTGACATACCTTTATTTTGTCTTTGCCAATCCTATGTCAGCTTTATTATCTTAAAGGATCCTGGACCTTCCTGGATGAAATTAACAAAAATAAATCTTAGAGCAGAAGCTCTTTCGTAGTTTTTTTTCATGCACCAAAGATTTATTGAATATATACTATATTTCTGGTATTGCCTTGGGTTCAGGAAATTATGCAGATGATAAAGACACCTTTAGCCCCTCTATAGAGGAGACAAAAAAAGGGAAAAGAAAACATTTTAATCCTACAAATGTATGTACATGAGCAAACTCTGGTTCACATCAGGTGGTAATGTTTGTCTTGACCTCCAGTCCAAACCAGGTGATAAATCTCGTTTCAACCTTAAATTCAGACCATTTCTTTTCATGAGATTTAGTTTTGGTCAGTTGTCACTGGATTCAGAACTCCGTGGACCAGCCTTGTGTTTTCCCCACTGTATCTCAGCATCCATCCCAGAGCCTGAGATGCAGCAGGAACAGCAGGAAGCATTTATTGTAAAAGATCACTTCTCATAAACCACTTGGTAATATTAGTGTGCCCTGTGTATGGATTTCTTTTGCCCTTTCTCCCAACTTGACTCTCAGCCCTTTCAGACTTTCTAAAGCCTTTGTTTGCAAAAAGGACCCAGGAAATAAAGAAATTCTCAGGGAACTAAAGAAAAAAAACTTTCTGGAGGAGAGAGAGGTTGACAAAGATGTTGATATAGGTGACTCCAGAACACCTCTCCTCCCACGGACACACCAACAGCTAGACATCTACAGCCACACATGGAGCAATCACATTAGCAAGAAATCCAGACACGAACTGAGGGACTCCTACACAATGGAAAAATGAGAAAATAAGCCCATCGAGATGAGTAGAAAAGGCCAGACACACCCTTGCCACAAACACACCCTTGGCCCAGCACCATACAATGGGGGGCCTCCCAACTCCCAGCTTCTCTCTGATGAGTGAGGGGTTTGGAACCCACACTTAGCATCCCAACTTTTAAGATTCCTACCTGAGAGACAGGCCCCCAAAACATCTAGCTCTGAAAGCCAAGACTATAGCAAACAAAGGAGCAGCTGTTTACAAGGGCACAAGCACTCATTGTGTCTGTTCCCCAGGGCTCTGCCCTGGCGAGCAGGCACAGTGAACCATTTCCCAGTCTTTCCCTGAAGGAGCTCCACCTGCATACTTTGAAAGCTGCTGCCTGAGGATCAGACTTCTAATTTAGCCCACGTCTAGATGCTGCCTGCAATCCTTCTTGGAGACCAGGGAAACTGATGAACATCTCCTCTGCTATCTCCCAATAGCCCTCTTCATGTATCTTCATTCTCTCCCTGGAAAGAGCTTGTACACATGCTTGTACCCCAGTTTTTGCTCTGTTGCCCAAGGGATGGGTCCCTGGGTTGCTTGGCTTTGATAGCAATCGGGCTTCCATTCGTGGTCCAGCAAGCAAAGAAGGCAGTTATTAACAGGTGCAAGAGCATCGCTCTTTCACAACTATATACATGAGCCTAATGCAGAGAGAGCAGGTTAAAAAAGCCCTTCTCCCAGTTTCTCCCTGGAAAGGGCTTAACTATGTACTTTCCCAGCTGCTTCCTGAGGGTACAGCTTCCAATCAGCCTACGTCTAGGCACTGAATGGGATCCTCACCTTCGGGACACGGTTGGGTCTTGGCAAACCCTCAACTATTGGGGGCCACTAACAACAAAAGAGATGAGTTGGACAATCACAGACATATGAGAGACAACCGAGAGCTAGGGTGGGGCTAGAGGATAAAGTTCACCTCCTACGTGAGACCACGTTGTCAAGGCTGGGAGAGGTGGCTGTTTTATCTAATGTACAGGAGACAAAATGGAGAGTCGAGGCAAATGAAGCAACAGGAATACGTCCCAAACAAAAGAACAAGATAAACTGCCAGAAACAGACCTTAACGAAATAGAGATAAGTAGTTTACCTGACAGAGTTCAAAATAATGGTGATAAGGGTGCTCAGTGAGTTCAGGGGAGCAATGCATAAACAAATTGAGAATTTCAACAAAGAGATATAAACTATATAAAGTACCAGACAAAACACAGAGCTGAAGAATAGAATAACTGAAAAATGTAATAGAGCGGTTCAACAGCAGAATAGATGAAGCAGAAGAAAGGATCAGGGAAACCCAAGACAGGGCAGTGGAATTCATCCAATCAGAGGAACAAAAAGGAAAAAGAATGATAAAGAGTGAAGATAGCTTACGAGACTTATGGGACAACATCCAATGGACCACTTTGTACATTACAGGGGTCCCAGAAGGGGAAGAGAGAAAGGGGAAGAAAGCTTATTCAAATAAATAATGGCTGAAAACTCTCCTAATCTAGGGAAAGAAACAGACATCCAGTCCAGATCCAGGAAGCCCAGACGGTATCCATTCTGGAGCCTTTTCCTGTGATTGGGGACAGTGGGAGAGTGAAAACATGGGAGTGAATCCTGTGTGAAACTTTTGCTTGCAGTAAGCCTGGATTAAACTGCTATCACTGCATGTGATGGGATGTTGTGTTTGTCTAACGAGCCTGTATATTTTCCCATGTTCCTACTGTCTTCGGGTGTAGGAGATCTGAGAGAGGAGAGTGGGTGAGAACGAAGATTTCAGAGCCTGACGGTGCATAGCGTGAGTGGGTCATGACTGAAAACACTGCCTAGCGTCTTGGCTGCCGTCACATGTGTGAGGAGAGGGTCGAGGAAGAGGTGAGAGATGGGTAAAGGCTGTGAGAGTAGGTTAGCTGTTTGCTCCTGCATGTTTCTTTACTCAGGTGAAAATGTACAATGACATAGCATGCTGATTTCAATTCGTTTTAGCACCAGAAATAAAATTCTCAGAAGAAAGATTATCAGCTTGCCTGTTTAGTAAAAATCAAGCAAGCGGTGGTTGAAAAGATTTAACTAAAGCTTAGACTCTTTGGGGGAAACAATGCTGAACTACGGTTGGCCTCAGAACCTTGTACAGGCTTCCATTTACTGTAGCTGTGCTCACCCCACCAGCGTGACACCCCTCGATCCTCTGCCTTCTGCTCCACTGGCTTGTGGCCATCATCCATTCTCAAGGTTAAGCTGTGGACAAGAGTGTTGTCAGTTGGCACAAATGAACTTATCCAGGAAACAGAAACAGACTCACAGACATAGGGAATAGACTTGTGGTTACCAAGGGGGAGGGGAATAAGGGAAGGATGGATTGAGAGTTTGGGGTTAGTAGATGCAAACTATTATATATAGAATGGATAAACAACAAGGTCCTACTGTATAGATTAGGGAACTATTCAATATCCTGTAATAAACCATAATGGAAAAGAATATGAAAAAGAATATATGTATGAATAACTGAATCACTTTGCTGTACACCAGAAACTAACGCAACATTGTAAATCAACTATACTTCAATAAAACGAACAAACAAACAAACAAAAAGTGTGGTCAGTTGGAAGCCTGGGAGTGTGAGTATCTTTCCCTTTCCGTCCTAATTCTGAATCGTGTTCACAGGCAACCCAACCCGTAAAACCAATGCGATTCTTATGCTTTCATTCTTTTCACCTTATGGAGCCTCAGCTCCCTCATCTGTAAAACGGAGAAACTAGATTTCAAAGTTTCCTTCCAGCTCCAATCTCCTATGGCATCTGTGACCTTTCTCTGGGGAGTAGAGAACTTAAGGTGATAATCAATGGGGTACCTCATTTTAAGTAGCAAGTGAGTTTCTGAAAAAGCATGTGTGTGGAAAATTGTATTTTAGACATGACAACAATGGTTTTTAAAGGACATTTTTAGTGACTTGCTTTGGAAAGTTCTTTTCTCCAACTTCACCTAATTTGATGTGTTTTGATAGCTTGATTTAAAAAAAACACGTATCTGTTGTTTTCTGTCTATAAAATCTATACTTGTTTTACCATGTGCTTGTTAAATGATAAAAGCATCAATAAAATCCTCTATCTCCATGATGCAGAAATGGTGTGGAAATCATCTGAAGAGAGTTAAATATACAGCACTTATTTCTGGGAGAGTGTCTGATATAGCAGTTGTGTTTACAGATCAACAAAGGACAAAAAACCCAATTCTTAAGTGCAATATTTTAATTGAGTACAAGGAACAGCAAATATATCAAGTGTATACTGAGTGAAATTTTATTCAGTGGAAGGGAGAAGGTACCATTTCCTTTAGTAAATTAAAGAACACAGCTTGAAGGACATTAGAAGTTATGAATTACAAGGGGGAAGGAAAATGCCTCATCAATCTGGGGAGAAGGCTTAGGCATCTGATGATGTCTGGACAACTTGAAGATACCTGTGGGCTTAACTCATTGTACAGCAGATCCAGGCAGAATCATGGCTCCCCAAAGATGTCCATGCCTGATTCTGGGAACCTTTGTCTATGTGACCTTCCATAGCAAAATGGACTTTTTCAGATGCGATTAAGGCTAAGGACCTAGAAATGGGGAGGTGAGCCCAGTCTAATCTCATGAGTCCTTAAAATCAGAGACCCTTTCCTAGAGATGTGGTCATAGAAAATGGGTCACAGAGATGGGATGTTTCTGGCTTTGAAAACAGAAGAAGGGGCTGTGAGCCAAGGTGGGCTGGCAGCCTCTAGAAGCTGGAAGAGTCAACAAAAAAGCAGATTCTCCCATAGAGCCTCCGGGAAGGAATACAAGCCCTGCTGACACCTGATTTCAGTTGATGAGACCTGTACTGGACTTCTGACCTACAGAACTGTAAGGTAATATATATATGTTGTTTTAAGCAACTAAATTTGTGGTCATTTGTTACAGAAGCAATAGAACACCAATGCACTTATTCAAATTCATATCCACATAAATAAAAACCCTGACATTTCAATGTCAAACGACTTTACCAAAAAAATCGAGGTTTTGTCTTCCAAATCCCATATTTTGTGCTCCATGAAGGAAATATTTATGTCCTATAATGCTGAAACAAAATCAAAATCAAAATTGGATGCTTCTTTAATTTCTCTGACTGCCTGTGGCCTTTCCTTGGCTCATATAGTCTGACTGTGTTTCTCTTGCCCCTTCCTTGGTGTACAGCAAGCTCTCTTTTGGGGATGGTTGCTCTCTGCCTTTCATGACTAACCTGCCCTAAAAGCCCTTCAACTGTACCTTCCCATTTGAATTATTTTTGAGAATTGTTTCAAGATTTTTATGGAGAGTATTATATTCTAATCTTTTCCTTGAGAATTCCTCTTTTAACTTATCACGCTTATTATTTTAAAAATATTTTTCTAACAACTTCAATTTGTTGGGTCTTTTTATCTTCAGATGCTCTTGGCCTTGAATATTGAGACAAGATGAACCCGTCTCATTTGAAAACATTTTGTGTAACTGGATGCACAAAGAACTCATCACTGTAGGGATTCCTAGGTATAGAGTCCTCCAGGCAAATATTTTCTACAGATTCCTTCCGGGGCTCCCACTTCAGGGAGACTGGATGGCCTATCTATCTAAAGGCTTTCCCTTTAACCTCTTTCATCCAAAGGCAGGAGTAGGGACAATCTAAGCAGCCTAGATCAACCAAAGGTGAGGGATGTTCCAAAGCAATGGATTCATGTAACCCCATGTTACCTTTCTTGGTGTAAAAAAGGAAAGAGAGTAAAATGTTTCTCCCAACCCAAGCTTGCCTTATCAGTTGAGTGCCAGGAGCATGGAAACATCTAAGGGCCTTAGAATTCCATCTCTGTAATACACCCAGGCCACTCACTTTAGTCACTGCTATTTTATTTGGTCTGAATGTTTGTGTCTCCCCAAATTCATATGCTGAAATCTTAGTGCCCAATGTGATGGTGTTAGTAGGTGGGGCCTTTGGGAGCAGATTAGGTCATGAGGGCAGAACCCACACGAATGGGATTAGTGCCCTTATAAAAGAGATCCCATAGAGCTCCCTAACCCCTTCTGTTATGTGAGAACACGGCAAGAAGTCTGCAACCTGGCCGGAAGAGGGCCCTCACCAGACCATGCTGCCCCCCTGACCTGGGGCTTCCAGCATCCAGAACTGTGAGAAGTAAATTTCTGTTGTTTATAAGCCACCTAGTCTGTGGTATTTTGTTATAGCAGGCTGAATGGACTAAGACACCTCCTCAGACTATCTCAGTTTTAAAAAGTGTGATTATTAAGGCTACAGAGAAGCCTCATGGAAGTCCTGAAAATGCTGAACAACGGGTCCTTAGAAAGAGCAGGCCCTGGGGCAGCGCTGGGGAGCTCGCAATCAGTTTATGGACTTTCCAGTACTTCCTCACTCAGCTGCTCTCCTTTCTCTCTGTCTTACAGCAGACCGAGGCTCTCAGCATCCCCATGCACATTTCTACAAGAAGAATATAATTGCCTCCCACCCTCCCCCACCATCGTGGTCCCTGGAACAATTATCTTGCTTGGGAGAATCACACTCAATAAGCACTGCCACCTGTGGCTGGGGCCTCCTAGCCCTTTTATCACAGGCTGTGACTGGGAATAACTCCTAGAGCAGGGGCTTTGGTGAAGCAGGACATACCTGGTCCACAAATGCACACGCCCCACTCCCACTTCGCCCCTTCATACCTTGTTCTACATTTTAATCTCTTGCCTATCAATTGGTATATCATTTTTTTCTTTGTTATCCTGATTTAACTTTATCACCCTTTTTAGGCTACAGCTTCAGATTTTCTCTTTAGGAATTTGTTACCACAGTGAAGCATCCTGGCCTATGTCCTTCCTTGGACCCCATGTACCAACAAAGTAGACCCATTTCTTGTCTTGTCCTTAATACCATCAGGACCTACAAAGAAGCAGGAGACATTTGATTCCTTTGTTTTCTTCTAGAAATAGATCCTCCATTCTAGAGGTTGTGACCCTATTTTACATCTTAAGATATCATTCTGGCTGCTTTTTCTCTCTCATTTTTTTACTTTAATATTGAATGAAATATTTTTACCATATGAATCCCAGGAGGCAGGATGATTGAGCTATTTGTAATGAGGTGGGTAGACCTAGAGTCTGTCATACAGAGTGAAGTAAGTCAGAAAGAGAAAGACAAATACTGTATGCTAACACATATATATGGAATTTAAGAAAAAAAATGTTGTGAAGTGCTTCTTTAATAATTCAATCATTTTCTTTAATTGTAGATAGACCACCTGGTTCATACTTCAATTTCACTGGATGTAAATTTCTTTAAAAAACTTTTTTCTTATTGAAGTATAGCTGATGTACAATATTATATAAGTTACAATATAGTGATTCACAATTTTTAAAGGTTATATTTCATTTACAATTATTGTAAAATATTGGCTATGTTCCCCATGTTGTTACTAGGTTTTGAGTTCAAAATAGATTTCAAAATATGATTCCCAGGAGGCGCCTTGTTTGCCAATATGGTGGGGAAGGAGGGCATGGACTTTGGGAGTGAGATATTCCTGGATTCAGATTCCAGGTCTGCCACTTACCAATTGTGAGAACTTGGGCAAATTGCTTAATTTCTCGAAGCATCCGTTTCCTCATCTGTGTGAAGGAGATAGTAACTGCTCTTGCAGTGGCGTTAAGTCAGCTGGTGCATGTAACCAGAGAGCACACTGTCTGGCACATGGTTATTTCCCTTCCTTTTTGTCCTCCCTTGTTTTCTGCACAAGTCCTTTTGCACTGAGTTCATTCAAATTTCAGTGTAGACTTTCTTACCGAGACACTTGAAATTAGATTTCTACTGCCTGCTCTTCAGCACTTTTCTTTTTAAATAGTATCCCAATCTTGTTGCCAAATAATAATATAATTGTTTTAATATCTCAGGTAGCAGCAGTCCCAGCTTAAAAGGAAATTATTTCCTCCTTCTGATTCTAGGAGGATTTAGTGGAGCTTTACTTAATCAAACCAAAGAACCTCATAGGAAAGAACTCAATCTATGAGAGGGAGAGATGGAAGTAAAAGACTGGTTTCAGGTGGGTGGATGAGGGCTCGAAGGGGCCAAGAGGAAGTTAAACGTAGAGCTCTATACCCAGAGCTCAGTTTCAATCAGGGCAGGCTTTTATTCATTGTGTTTTCTTGGAGGATTTTTTATTAGATGGAGGGTTTTACACCTCAGAAAAGTTTGAATACTATATCCCTTTGGTATGTAACCTTGGAACCTGGAGACAATTTAACTCAGAAATCAAAATGAATAACATTCCTGCTGACATTATGCTACTACTCTCCTCATATGCATATAGTGTTTCATAGGACTTAAAGATTTATTTTTATTCAATCCTTGGCAGGATTTTTATTTCCATTTAAATTTGTAGGTCATGGCTAGTGTTCATCAACCAATTAATATGCACACATGATCTCAAAGTTAGTCGAGTTTCTAACCACATTTATAAACTTATGTTTTATTAACCAACATTTTCTAATTTTTTGTTAGACACTGTTGCTATGTCAAAGTGACTTTTTTTTTAAAGAAGATGTTGGGTGTGGGAGTTTAGTAATTTATGTATTTATTTTTGCTGTGTTGGGTCTTCGTTTCTGTGTGAGGGCTTTCTCTAGTTGTGGCAAGCGGAGACCACTCTTCATCGTGGTGCACGGGCCTCTGACTATCGCGGTCTCTCTTGTTGCAGAGCACAGGCTCCAGACGCACAGGCTCAGTAGTTGTGGCTCACGGGCCTAGTTGCTCTGCGGCATATGGGATCCTCCCAGACCAGGGCTCGAACCCGTGTCCCCTGTATTAGCGGGCAGATTCTCAACCACTGTGCCACCAGGGAAGCCCAAAGTGACTTTTTAAAAAATCAACTATAGTCGATTTACAATATTGTATTAGTTTCAGGTGTATCACAAAGTGATTCAGTTTTCCGTATATAATATTTGTATTTTTTCAGATTATTTTCCATTCTAGGTTATTACAAGGTATTGAATATAGTTCCCTGTGCTATACAGTAAATCCTTGTTGCTTATCTATTTTATGTATAGTAGTTTGTATCTGTTAATCCCATCCCCTAATTTGCCCCTCCCTCTTCCTTTTCCCCTTTGGTAACCACAAGTTTGTCTTCTATGTCTGTGAGTCTGTTTCTGTTTTGTCTATAGATTCATTTGTATTGCTTTTTAGATTCCACATATAAGTGATGTCATATAATATTTGTCTTTCTCTGTCTGACTTCACTTCATATGATATTCTCTAAGTCCATCCATGTTGCTGCAAATTGTAATATTTCATTCTTTTTAGTGACTGAGTAATATTCCACTATATATATATGTGTGTATGTGTGTATATATATATATATATATATATATATATATATATATATATATGCCACATCTTTTTAAACCGATCATCTGCTGATGGGCACTTGGCTTATTTCCATGTCTTGGCTATTGTAAATAGTGCTGCTATGAACATTGGAGTGCATGTATCTTTTCAAATTAGAGTTTTCATTTCTTTCCAGATATATGCCCAGGAGTGGGACTGCTAGATCATTTGGTAGCTCTGTTTTTGGCTCAGAATGACTTTCCTGAGTCTGCAAAAGTTTGTGTTATCTCCCTTTCCCAATGTTACTTTTTATAAAGCATTTTTCTGTTGTAATATCTATTTCTCTTGGGTATGAAACCATTTCTTTACTCCTTAACAATTGCCTTGATGAAAACATCCCACTGCTACAGATATCTGTTGGAAATATAGACATTTCTCCCCTTTCTGTTACATAAAATCATTGGATACACACTCAGAAACCGGAAGGATGAATTAGGCTGTACATCTCATAATGAACAGAGGTGCAACAGCATCCATCAATACTGGCCTACAAAACAATTGAAACTTAACAGATATATTCACAAAGCATGATTAAGCAACAAGTTCTCATATTTCTTTTTCTTGAAAGAAGGAGTCAAAGTGACCTCAGGAGGTGAGCCATGTTCTTGATATTGGCCAAAGTCACCATATGCCTTCTTTTGTACAAAGAAGTAAAATCAAAGGTTGCATGAGGTCCTGGGAAATCCTGCCTCCTAGGACATACTTTAATATCTTGGCACATAGAGTTGTGTTCTCACTGAGGTCTCTTCCATGTAGCAGTAATTCCCAACCCTTCTATTCACCAGGGGAGTTTCTAAGAAATACTGATGCTCATGCTCCACCCTGGACAAATCAGAATCTTCCTCTATAATTCTAATATGGCACCTGGGTGAGGGCCACTAACTTAAGGCTTCAATTCAATCTTCATTCATCTTTGAAAACGACAGGTGAATACGACTTACAGGGCAGCTGGTGGGTTTTTCTACATCTAGCCTGCTTCCTTGCCTGAGGAATTCAAAATTTTATGCAGAGATGGTTCTAAACACTTAGTAATGAGATCTCCTGAAATATTAATTTTAACACTCCCTAAGGAAGGTTGCTGCTAGTAACATAAATACAATTCCTAGCTTTTTTTTTTTTTGCATCCGCTTTACTTGCTGATGATTCAGATTTACACCTTTGATCATTTACCCACACAATGGAAAACAACTGGCTAAAGGAAACTCAAGCTACATATTCAGTTAACAGCTGATCTGCATCCTGACAGTTTCTTCAAGCTGCTCTAGAGGTTTCTGTGCTCTGTCACGGGAGGTTTTCAGCCAGAGCTGTTAATTAAGGCTCATTAGGAGAGTCAAAATAGATTGTTCAGTTTCCGTCTTCATTTTCTTGCATCTCCATTAGTTTTACATTCGTAGCCTTAGCTGCCAGTCCCTGACTCTAACTTTGATTTATTGATACTTACCTTCTACATAGATCTGCCAATTTCACACCCTCCTACTCCCCCGATAAGTCTGCCAGGCCCCCTCTGCATGCTCACCTGGTACCCTTACTTCCCTGGCCATCCCATTCATCCTACACCCTTGCTTCCCAAACTTGCAACCGTATTCTGCTATTCTTGGTCCTGTTGCTCACTTGCCAACATCTTCCTTGTCTGTCTTGACCCTCCACCCTCAAGCCTGAGCTCTGTGTCTGTCCCCTCTCCTGACTTCTACCCACGTCTGCTAGCCTCCATTCACTTGGGAGACCGAGTTATGAATTTCTACCAAATTATGTGAAAGCAGGGTTAGATTTCCTTTCCTAAAAGTGATTTAATCAAGCTCTGTTTTTGCTATTGCTATGAAGGCCTCTGATATCTATGCATGCCTGCCTTTTGATAAAGTAACCCATTGGCAGATAAATGGAAAATTCTCTAAAGTGTAATTAGAGTATAAGGTAAAATTACATATACTCCTGGAACACTGGGGCAGCAGGGAGCAATCAACATGCAAAATACAACCTGCAATTACAAATAATAATAATTACATATAGGAGTATTTAATTTTGCATGTCTTATAAAATACAGCAAGGAAAAGAAAGCTGAAGCTGAAGTCTCAGTCTGGAAGAAGTTATGTTAACCTAAATGAGTGAGAATTTTAATAAAAAGGCCAGATCAATGAACACTTCTGCAGACAAACGATATTTTCTGCCCTTAGGAACCTCATTTCTGTCTACTGTAGGACTATATAAAAACCAGACTTGCAGATAAATTTGAGGAGCTGTGTTGTTCAGAGCTGTGTCAGACATTTTATTGGGAATTTCATGTGTAGTCTGGCTCTGAGAAAAAACCATGCCTTTGTAGCTCAAATATTGTTTATCTGGATTCTATAATATATATTTAGTTAGGTGTAATTGGAATTAATGGCTCTCAGGGAGCTTGCAGGAACAAGGGCATTTGACCATTTAAATTTCTGAGCAGTGAGAATCCACATGGTAAACCATTATAAAGTATATCCTTTTTATTTCCAGTGATCCAACAAAATGTGGCTGCCTTTGACTCTGCAGATAACTAATAGAATTAGAAATACAGGTTAGGAAAGTTCAAGAATAATCTTCCCAAGGAAAGCTATGGCCCGACGTGATTATTAAACATTAGAGTTTAAAAGTTAAAAAAAAAAAAGACAACTTTTTTTTCTTACAGAAGATTTTCTTATTTAAGCAATTCTGGACTTTTTACAAGGGCCTGGAAAACAAGGCAAAAACCTGGCCTCTTACGGGGACTTGACATAATGTGAAAACAATGTGTTGTGGTTTTTTTTTTACCTCTTTATTGGAGTATAATTGCTTTACAATGGTGTGCTAGTTTCTGCTTTATAACCAAGTGAATCAGTTATACATATACATATATCCCCATATCTCTTCCCTCTTGTGTCTCCCTCCCTCCCACCCTCCCTATCCCACCCCTCTAGGTGATCACAAAGCACCGAGCTGATCTCCCTGTGCTATGCGGCTGCTTCCCACTAGCTATCTATTTTACGTTTGGTAGTGTATATATGTCCATGCCGCTCTCTCGCTTTGTCACAGCTTACCCTTCCCCCTCCCCATATCCTCAAGTCCATTCTCTAGTAGGTCTGTGTCTTTATTCCTGTTTTACCCCTAGGTTCTTCATGACATTTTTTTCTTAAATTCCATATATATGTGTTAGCATACGGTATTTGATAAGATCAGAAATAAATGAAAAAGAAATGAAGGAAGCGATAGCAAAGATCAATAAAACTAAAAGCTGGTTCTTTGAGAAGATAAACAAAATTGATAAACCATTAGCCAGACTCATCATGAAAAAAAGGGAGAAGACTCAGATCAATAGAATTAGAAATGAAAAAGGAGAAGTAACAACTGACACTGCAGAAAAACAATGTGGTTTTGTTTCATTTTCCCTGTAGGGGTAAAAAGACAATAGGGCAGTCCCAGATTTTTTTTTTTTTTTTTTTTTTTTTTTGCTGTACGCGGGCCTCTCACTGCTGTGGCCTCTCCCGTTGCGGAGCACAGGCTCCTGACGCTCAGGCTCAGCGGCCATGGCTCACGGGCCCAGCCGCTCCGCGGCATGTGGGTTCTTCCCGGACCGGGGCATGAACCCGTGTCCCCTGCATCGGCAGGCGGACTCTCAACCACTGCGCCACCAAGGAAGCCCCCAGATTCTTAAAATGGATTCTCCTCCAGGCAGTGGACAGAAACACTCCTCTTTATCCAACTCCCAATCAATCCAGAAGGGGTGGCCTGATTTTTGCTTTGTTGTGAAATTAAAGAAGGCCAGTGCAAGGTAAAATAATAGCAGTTCTATGGCTTTTTAACTTTTACTGCATCATTAAAACATCAACCCTTGAATGGGAAAAGATAACATTTTATTCAGAAGTCTCTAACTCCTGGAATTCTTAATCAAAATTCCATGTCTTCCAGAAATGGTTTTCAATGGCTATAATTTATGCTATTAAGTTGCTCTTATAGCTTATGTAAGAAAACATAGGGAAACATCTTTTTCTAAAAGTTTCCAGGAATATGGTAGACAAAACATTTAAAGGTACCAATCAGTTTTGGGTTATGGTCAAAGTATTCAGGGGATTTCCATATTGATCTATATATAGACCAGTGGTTCTCAAAGTGTACCCCTCCCCCTACCAACAACATAGGCATCACCTGGCAGGGGTTAGCAGGCTGGGAGGAAGGGGGTTGTTCTCAGGCCCTGCTCCAGGCCCACTGAATCAGAAACTCTTCAGGTGGACCCAGAAATCTATATATATTTTTTCCTTTTTTGGCCGCCCCACAAGGCTTGTGGGATCTTAGTTCCCCGATCAGGGATGGAACCCACACCCTTGGCAGTGAAAGTGTGGAGTCCTAACCACTGGACCGCCAGGGAACTCCTGCAATCTATATTTTAACAAGCCCTCCTGCTGATTCCATTGCATGCTGCAGTTTGAAAAATGGGTTGGTGGGCCTGTCAACTCATTCATTCAACAAATCGTTATAGACACCAAATATGTACCAGATAATGTTCTAAATTTCTATGAAGGAATGGATGGGAGGCAAGGAAAGTGTAAAAAGGAAACGAGGAGATCTGGATCGCCTTTGGCGATTTGTCAAAATAAAAATGCCTGGACCGCCCCCTCACAACCAACGAACCACCACCTTCCACTGTAGTAGCCATGCCTCCATCCAAGGAATAAGGACAGGCAAAATGGTGAAAGCTTTCCGAGCATCTGATGAAAGGATGAAATACGAATGGAAGATCCCTTCCCTGTGGGCTAGGGCTGCACACAGAGCAGGAGAGAAGAGTACTTCCCACCAGAGGCATCACTTGGTGACAAGTCTGTTTAGTACATTTGCAGGAAGGGACAGGACGCAGACAGAGGCAACAGGGCTTCTAAGTAATGGGCGTATGTTTCCAGGCATCGCTCAGCTCCGAATAGATTTCATACCGGAGATGTTTACAAAATGCTTCCCGTCACTGAGGCACAAAGCACAGGCCTCTGGCAGAGCATGTGTGGAATTTTAAAAGAGGAGCTTAGGTTCCAGCCAAACTGGACCATCATTTTTTCCTGAACATTTCCCACCTCCTCCCATTTCCTAGGCTTTGATCCATCTCTTTTCTGCCATCTGGAATGCCTCCACCTCATTTCTACTTGTCAAAAGCCCATAAATTCATTAAAGCACAGTTTTTTAAAAAAATCCTGTTATAAATACTGGCCTAACCTGCCCTCCAACTTAATACAATGTCTTCTTCCTTCAATTTCCCCACTGCATTCGGTGTGTACCTTTGTGTTCTGAGCCCTGTGTGCACACAGCCTTGTGGGTAGAAATAAAAGTAGTTTCCCAAAAATGAATCTAACGAACTCAGCAGCCACCAATCACCTATAGAAAACACCTGATTTTGCCGCTTCAGGTTTCCTCAATCACTAGTTAAATCAGGACTTAAATTCAGTCATTTTCAGGGTTGATGTAGTCTCTTATGTGTTCTCCCTTCCTTCCAGCCTGCAGGAAGGAGCTGCGGTAGGGGCTGCGTGGCACGGGCACCTCATGGCACAGGGCAGGCAGGTAGGTGTTCCTGGTTGGCCTTCTGTGAAGTCTCACTGTGTCTGTCTGTTCTGGAGGTACCTCGGGCTGGAGGTGCCAGCCATCTCTTCTCTTCCCACCATCTTCTTTCTCAGCTCTGCCCCCACCAGGACTGCTGATATTCTGGGGCTCCTCGGTGACCCCATCGTTCCCTGGACTTGCAACCTCTGCTGAGGGTCCCCTTTCCCCACGACACAGCATTCTCAGGCTCGAGGACTCCTAACACAGAGGGGAGGATTGTGTCCTTTATTCTCAGAGGCCTTCATGCCCCTCTGAAATGATTGCAGAGATTTTCTGGATTGTTTTCATTTTGTGCTGGAGGAGAGGATGGGGGTATATCTCAGATGCTCTCAGCTTAGACACAAGTTGTTCCCATTTCTACCCTACTGCCCAGGGTGACCACTTGGTGGGTTCTTGAAGGGAGTGATGCTCAAGCCTCCTGCATTCTGAGGTTCTCAACCTACCTGTTTCCGAATTCTCCCTCCCCACCCCAGGCTTTCAGCCCACAGGTGCCCAAGACAGAGGCATCTCAACTCTCTGGCTCTTCCCTTTCTTGCCTAAATTTCCTCCTCCAGCCTCAGGATGGGCTTTCCTCAAATCCCTGCCCTTTTCCTACCATCTCTCTACTCTGTTTGCAGTTAAAACTCTACAATCCAGTCCTCTGTGCTGGGCCAATGGGTATTTCAAAGCTTATCTTTGAGAGTTCTGGAAAAATGCTTTCTCTTTCTTCTCTGGCTCTTGCAACTGAAAGCCGGGGGTTTTTGTGTCTGAAAGCTGGAAATTTGGAAAAAAAAAACAAATCATAGTGTGGCTAAATCTAGACCAATCCACCCGTCCCCCAAAATGATGTGTACTTCAGCCTTAGTGTTTGGAGAGCCCCGGTGGCATGTTTGATTGGGAATGAGAAACAGAAACAATTAAAAACGAATGAAAAGGGGGCTTCCCTGGTGCAACAGTGGTTAAGAATCCTCCTGCCAGTTCAGGGGACACGGGTTCGAGCCCTGGTCCGGGAAGATCCCACATGCCGCGGAGCAACTTAGCCCGTGTGCCACAACTACTGAGCCCACTTGCCTAGAACCCGTGCTCCGCAACAAGAGAAGCCACTGAAATGAGAAGCCCTTGCACCACAATGAAGAGTAGCCCCCGCTCGCCTCAACTAGAGAAAGCCCACGCACAGCAACGAAGACCCAACACAGCCAAAAATAAATAAATTTTTAAAAAACAAAAAATATTTTTCCTGCCACCCCTCTTTTGGTCCATGACCTTCTGCCTTTATCATACTTATGTATCTTCTTGTTTTCACATCCCTCTTCCACTTTTCCACTGACTCCCACCCAGATTGTCAGTCTGAGGTAAAGATGTGGCTGAAACCCTATTCATCTCTACGTTCTCTTCAGCCCCTAATGTGGTACCATCGATGCCACTGCCCACCCCCCACCCCGGAAGTGTTGGTTGCACTGTGTTAATTCTCAGTATTTTATTTAGATTTCTATAAAACAGCTATTCATTACTGAAAAAAATTTCTCCTTTGCCTCTCTCTCTCCTTTTTTGAGTTGCTTACTTAAAATCCTGAGTAGAAAATAAGGTTCTCTCAGGAATTTAACCTGATTCCCTGAAGCTCACACTACCTTTAATTATAGTAATGATAACCTAAAACCACCATCTGGATACTGCTTAAAAAAAGGCAGTGGCTCTCATTAGCTTTGCCTAATTAAGAGAGGACTCAGATGGGATTCCCACAGCTATTAACTACCTCCTTGAGTACCCGTGCTCTCTCTCTGGCCTGAATGTGCATTTTGAAGGCAGGTGTACAGCACACTGGTGTCTGAGGACTGGGTCTAGGCCGTCACAATGATGAGGAAGGCTAGCTGGCTCACTCATATTGGTTCTCATGTGTCCCAACAAGAACCTAAAGTCTGATCTCAAATCTGCAAGATTAGAGGAATGTTAGCCATTTTTTTCTTGGAGTAGAACTCTGAAAACACAGGCTTAAATTATTCAAACTGATATGAAAATTGTGATACCAAAAGAAACACCTACCTGTCTGTAGTGTTGAAATAGATTGAGATGCCCCCCTGTCTATAGGATTTGTTGTCATTTCTTAGATCAAGATTTGCACCTTCAGTTCTCAGTGATTTCTTTTTATTTATTTACTTGTTTTTTAAACCTTTGGCTACGTTGGGTCTTCGTTGCTGCATGCGGGCTTTCCCTAGTTGCGGGGAGCTGGGGCTACTCTTCATTGCGGTGCATGTGCTTCTCATTGCGGTGGCTTCTCTTGCTGCAGAGCATGGGCTCTAGGCATGCGGGCTTCAGAAGTTGTGGCTCACGGGCTCTAGAGCGCAGGCTCAGCAGTTGTGGCGCTCGGGCTTATTTGCTCCATCGCACGTGGGATCTTCCCTCAGTTATTTCAACAATCCAAATATGAAACTTGTATGTATCAGAGTCTTAGTTCCAGCTGACTTGAGCAGAAAGGCAGTTCATTAAAAGGATAGTGGGTCCTGGAGAGAACTGCCTGAAGTCTGCCTCAGGCTCCATGGCTGTGAGGCCCTGTCAGCCCAGCTGTAGAGTGTTAGCGGCCGCAGTTAGGTTGCAAAGTGGGCCCTGCTGGCCCAGAGCTCAGCATGCTGCCAGGGCTGCAGGAGCGGCCTCCCCTCCCTCCGTGATCCTGGCTCTTGTCCCTGGCTAGCTGCACCAGGTGAGCCTGATTTGGTCAAATGCCAGCACCCTTGGCTTGGGAAAGTGAGAATCTGACAGGCTGAGTCTGGATCATGGGAGAGAGTTTGGCCTCTCAACAGGACTCACAAGGTGAGAACTTTTTCAGACAAAGGGAGAGTGGGAGGGGCTTCTGATGAGTGGCAGCCAAATGGGGAGAGAAGTGGTTCTGAGCACAATTAGAAGCATGGGGGCGGCAGGGCATGACTGAGAGACCTTTGTGTCACATAGGCTTCTGCTTACTCAGGGGAAGATGGCTACTCTATTCTTAGAATATAGCATCGAAAATATTGTGAGATAAACAGCCTGGCAAAGTTGGTACCTGTCTCATTGAATTCTAGTGTGATTATTTCCTCATTATTTTCCCTTTTCTCCTTGGTGTTCCAAAAAGAAAACTTTGGGTTGAAAGCTCCCAGTCTTATATGTAGATGTTAGCTTCTCTTGGCAATAATCTCCTTAAAAGTTTTGGCTTGATGTGTTAACTCAGCCCCTCTCTTCTCTCTCTCTCTCTCCTTCTCTCCGCTAATGGAGAGAATGTATGAAGCCCAAATTATTGAAGGAGCAGCCACAGATGAAAGAACTTTGCTTTTTTGATTTCTTGCCATAGCTTTTCTTACTTTCTGTGTATTAGGCATGTAACAAAGGAAATCAGTAAGTCATTTAGATAAGAATTCATGCTGAGAATATGAAGAAATATTAATATGACAGGTTTCTTCTAATTAGAAGAGAACAACTTTCTATCCTCTCTTAAAAAAATAAACTTTCCTATACTGAGAAGACTACTGATGCTCTTACACGATGGGAAGTAAAAGTAAAATGTCTCTGACCAACTGTCCTCTCAAAAGTCACTAACAAGACAAGAGCAATAATGACAACAGCAAAATTATGGGTGTTCAGCTTTACCTTTGAGCCAGTCAGGAAGTATCTGAAACTGCAAACTGTATAATAATAATATGAAGATGGTTGAACATTCACGCACCCACTTTGCATTTAGGTTACATCTAAAGGAGGGGGTGTGTGGAGTTGGGGGACGTTACCAATGAGAAGCTGGGGGGTTGACCCTGCCAAATTCCAAGAGTTCTTAGAAATTGGAAGCATCAGGTATTGCACAGGGTGGAGGAGAATCAGGAGGCTGAAAACAAGAGGTCTGTTAACAGCAGTTTAAAGAGCAGTTAACTCCAAACCCTACCTTCATTCTGAGAAGTTATTTGACTACCCCTCCTGTATCCTAATGAGAAAGAGATGCATTTCTTGGAGAAATTTCAGAAATGGTTTTTGGAGTTGTGGGTACCAAGCACAGAGGAGGGCAGTGATTTGGTTCTGGATGGAAAGCAGTGGAAATACAAGTAACTCTGCCTGTCTAACAGGAGGCCTCTAGTGCCCTTCCAACATCTAACCTGAGAGTACCAGCAGCCAGACTCCTACCCCAAGGTGGAGATAGAAGGATTCCTCTCCTAAGAAACTCAGAAACTGAGGTATTTTGGTGGTATCTCGATGAAAGAGCTGTGTCTCCACTTGATTGCCCTACAGTGAGCTTCACTAGTTGTCAAGGCCTGCTGTATAGCAAGGCTCTCCATCAGCATTCTAATGCCTTGTTCTTAAATATGAGCAAATGACCAGACATTTAGGGAAAGCCTCCAATATGAAAAGTCCATCCCCATCAAAAAAGAAAAAAAAATCGAGAAGAAACTCAGAGCCAAGAGAGGCAATGAATTGAAGGAAAAAAAAAAAAAAACTACAAAAAAACATACAGGGCTTCCCTGGTGGCGCAGTGGTTGAGAGTCCACCTGCCGATGCAGGGGACACGGGTTCGTGCCCCGGTCCGGGAAGATCCCACATGCCGCGGAGCGGCTGGGCCCGTGAGCCATGGCCGCTGGACCTGCGCATCCGGAGCCTGTGCTCCGCAACAGGAGAGGCCACAACAGTGAGAGGCCCACATACCACAAAACAAAACAAAAAAAACCCCTACAAACTAACTCCAGTTAATATCTTTAATGAAATAAAAATACAAAGCTATAAAACAAGTATAGTTGGAGCAAAGAGCACTTAGAAATTTAGAATTATACTTGAAATTAAAAATTCTCATCATAATTTGGAAGATAAAGTCAGGAAACTGTCCATTTCTTCTTTTTTCCTTGGGTAGCAGTGAGAAAAGCTAAGACAGAGGCATAATCTAGGAGGTCCAGTAGCCTAACAATAGGAGTTTCATAAAAAGGAAATGATAGGACATTTTCAAAGTAACAATACAAGAAAATTTCCTTGGATATGGGTCTTCAGATTAAAAGGTTACATCCCATACCAAACACAATGAATGAAAAATATCCTCATATCGAGCACATCATTTTGAAGTTTCAGAATAACAGGGATAAAGAGAATTCTAGAAGCTTCCAAAGAGGAAAAAACATGTGTAAAGGATTCTGAGTCAGGGTGGTATCAGCTCTCTCAACAATACTGAGATCAAAATTCTGGGGGGAAATTATTTCCTCCTTACTCACAGTTTCATAACGTGTTTTCTTTTCAACTCTGCCAATTCTTGACCCAGTTAAACCATCATTCAGGTGGGAGGGTAGAATAAAGTTATTTCAGACATACAGAGACGCACACAAACAATTTACTACCCGTGCAGCTTTTCTCCCGACCAACTCCTGGAGGGCATGATGCAGTCAATGAAGGAGTAGATTGAGAGAATTTCCTGAAATGTGACCCAGGAGAGAAACAAAGGGAGTTTCCAGGGCTCTAGCTATAAATCCGGCCCAGAAACCAAGCCAACTAGATTGAAAGGGGGGGAGGGAGAGTCCACAAGTGTGGTTCCTGGTTCATTTGCCATGTTTGACTGCTTGAAAATTTCACGAGAAACATTTATAGTTGTTGGAGAGTGTATGAAAATGTAGCCTAGTTTCAAATAAAAGCAAGCAAATGAAGACGAGGAGGAGGAGAAGGCTGACTCCAGGAGAAAACGGAAAGCACCAGAGAAGAAATGTAATCATGATACATGTCATGGCTCAGCAGTGAATGATGTTTGTATACTTCTAGATTATGACATCATAATAATGAAAACATTAAATAGGGATTTCAGTCAAAATTGTGATATGATATTAGGTGAGGGAGCAAGATGGGCATTCTAAGAGCTAGAAACTCTACCAATCATAATAGGAAGTCAATAGGTGTGTGTAATGTTTTGAATTAAGAGGTAGTAATAAACATCATTACTTAGAAATAAGGAGGTAAGTGATAAAAAAACTGCTAGAGGTACAAGTGCTTGTCTGAGAATAGAGATCAGAAGGATAGTTGAGTGCAACATGTTTTTTGTTTTGCTCTGACTTTTTAAACCATGTATGTGCCTTGGTTTTAGATTGATTTGACAAGATAATTTTTGAGTTTCTACTAGATGGAATCTTGTAAGCTGTGATTACTCTGAGGAAGTTAAAAATGACTGAAAATCAGATGTGACCCTAGGAGCTTCCAAAAGGGGATGAATATAATTAAAACCTGTAAAAATATAATTATAACCTGTACTGTAATCTTTATTTTTGTATGAAGCCTATGACTGAATGACCTTAGATATGAACTGATCCATAAAGTAGCCACTAGCCATATGTGACCATTTAAATTTAAATTAATTAGAATTAAGTAAAATAAAAAAAATTAAGTCTTCATTTATACTAGCCACATTTCAAGAACTCAATAGCTACATGTGGCTAGTGGCTACCGTATTGGACAACGAAAATATAGAATATCATCATAGAAAATTCTGTTGGACAGTGCTGCCTTAGACCATCTGTATTTGCCCATGGATCCTGAATCATGGAGGGGCGAAGTCTAGCTATATGTTTGTCCATTTTGGGAAGGACCTAAGGAAGTAGAGATTGGTATAGATACTCTGTGACATTGGAAGCAACTGCAGAGCAGTTACTCTATATTTATAAGAAAAGTCTGCTGAGTTCCCACATCAAGTATGCTGGAAACTGGGAGGATGGAAATTTTTCTCTAGCATATGTGCTTAAATGACCAGGCTGTTTCTCATAATGATACAACAGCCAGTGAGCCAGGCTGAAACCCCATCTATAGAAAAAGAGACCCTTTTAGTATGAGCTCATCTTTTCTCTTGTTGGCCAAGGTTGGAGGCACAGAGTGAGATGGGCCCATGTGAGATTAAAGAGGTAATCCCTTTGTTTCAATGTGTCTGAAAGACTGGACCAGTCTTCCTCAGTGTCAGAATCTCCTGGCGTGTATAGGTGGTAGTGCTGGTGCAGGTGGAGATGGTGTGTGTGCATTTGTGTATGTGTGTGTTTGTGTGCCTTGGGGGATGGGACATCAGAGCTGTTAATAAAGCTGATTACTGGGTCCCCCTCTGAACCTAAGGAATTGGAGTTTCTGGTGATCAGGACAAGAAATCTGTGTTTCTTTAAATTAAAGTTTAGTTGACTTACAATACTGTATTAGTTTCAGGTGTACAATAAAGTGATTCAGTTATATTTTTTAGATTATTTTCCATTATAGGTTATTACTAGGTACTAAATATTGTTCCCTGTGCTCTACAGTAGGTCCTTGTTGCTTATCTATTTCATGTATAGTAGTTTGTATCTGTTAACCTCATACTCCTAATTTATCCCTCCTCCCCTCCCTTTACCCTTGGGTAGCCATAAGTTTGTTTTCTATATCTTTGAGTCTATTTCTGTTTTGTATATAGATTCATTTGTATTATTTTTTAGATCACACATATAAGTGATATCATACAATATTTGTCTTTGTCTGACTTCACTTAGTATGAAGTTCTCTAGGTCCATCCACGTTGCTGCAAATGGCATTATTTGTTCTTTTGTATGGCTGAGTAGTATTCAGTTGTATATATATATACCACATGTTCTTTATCCATTCATCGGTCAATGGACACTTAGGTTGCTTCCATGTCTTGGCTATTGTAAATAGTGGCTCTGTGAACATTGGGATGCATGTATCTTTTGGAGTTAGAGTTTTCTCCAGATATACTCCCAGCAGTGGGATTGCTGGATCATACAGTAACTCTATTTTTAGTTTTTTAAGGAACCTCCATACTGTTCTTCATAGTCACTGTGCCAATTTACATTCTCATCAACAGTGTAGGAGGGTTCCCTTTTCTCCACACTCTCTCCAGCAGTTATTTCTAGACTTTTTGATGATGGTCATTCTGACCAGTGTGAGGTTATTCCTCATCGTGGTTTTGATTTGCAAGAAATCTGTATTTTTTATTTATTTATTTATTTATTTTTTGCAGTATGTGGGCCTCTCACTGTTGTGGCCTCTCCCGTTCAGGAGCACAGGCTCCGGATGTGCAGGCTCAGCGGCCATGGCTCACGGGCCTAGCCACTCCACGGCATGTGGGATCTTCCCAGACCGGGGCATGAACCCGTGTCCCCTGCATCGGCAGGCAGACTGTCAACCACTGTGCCACCACGGAAGCCCCAAGAAATCTGTATTTTTAAACAAATTCCCCAGGCGAATCTTTATATGCCAAGGTTGACAACCTTTGCATAGTTAAGGATCTATGCTAGGTTCCTATTGAGAAGAAGCTGAAAGTTGTTATCAGACTCAGTCTAATTGTACTTGTAGTAAATACTTAGGCTTTTATGCTGAAGTAAAACGTATCTTATAATTTATCTTACATGTCTTATGGCTTTTCTATTAAAAACTCTATTAAAACAGTCTTCTAATAATTAACTACATCTTAAATATCAGTGGAAACTTAACTATAAAGTATGGTGTATAGAATTAAGATAATAGAAAATAGACTTGGGACTTCCCTGGTGGTGCAGTTGTTAAGAATCAGCCTGCCAATGCAGGGGACACGGGTTCAAGCCCTGGTCCGGGAAGATCCCACATGCTGCGGAGCAACTAAGCCCGTGCGCCACAACTACTGAGCCTGCGCTCTAGAGCCCGCAAGCCACAACTACTGAGCCCACGTGACACAGCTACTGAAGCTTGTGCGTGCCTAGAGCCCGTGCTCCTCAACAAGAGAAGCCACCACAATGAGAAGCCTGTGCACCACAACGAAGAGTAGCCCCCGCTCACTGCAGCTAGAGAAAGCCCATGTGCAGCAACAAAGACCCAATGCGGCCAAAAATAAATAAATAAAATTTTAAAGAAAGAATTGAATTGCAGAGACCAGTATAAAATCGTGATGTAGGGGCTTCCCTGGTGGCGCAGTGGTTGAGAGTCCGCCTGCCGATGCAGGGAACGTGGGTTCGCGCCCCGCTCTGGGAAGATCCCACATGCCGCGGAGCGGCTGGGCCCGTGAGCCATGGCCGCTGAGCCTGCGTGTCTGGAGCCTGTGCTCCGCAACGGGAGAGGCCACAGCAGTGAGAAGCCCGCATACCACAAAAAAAAAAAATAAAGAAAAAAATAAAATAAAATCGTGATGTATTCTATCTTTAAAAATATTTTTTTTCCCTATCTCTGTTACTGAAAAGGTCTAGAAACAACCACTTACCCAGTAGCACACTAAGCACCCGAATCAAAGTGAGACTTGCCCTCCCAGCAGAGGGAGACTTTGGCATTTGAGTCTCCACTTCGCCTGTGTGTGGATGGGACCTCAAAGTAGCAAGGATCTGGCTGAAGAGTCATCTAGAGGGAGCTTGCATTTCAAGGGGCATTGAATCATTCACAGCTGTGGAGTACCCTGGTCAGGGGACTAATGGAAATTGCGGCCAGACTTGGGCGGTGACATGCTAGTGAGAGCTAAGGTGAGGCTTATTCAGCAGGAAAAATCATAGAGCTTTGGCCTAATTGAGAAAGAACAGGTCATGAGAATGCCAATTCCTGACATTAGGAACAGACAACAGAATGCCGGGGGAGGCAAGACCAGACCAACCTCCCCTTAGCAGCCTCTACAGACAGCTCATAGTCAAGTATATGGGCGGGGGGCCAGGTCTCCCTCCTTGAGTAAGGCCATGAGGTTATCTAGCTCCACTCCTTTGCCCACACACCCAAACATCGTTTTGGAACAGAGGAGGAAAGAGCGCTGAAAGACTTTATTTTCCTGACTTATATAAGCCAAGTCTGAGTTCCTTATGGACACATCACATTGCTGGATCGACATTCTTGAATGGGACTGAATCATTTGTTCCCTCCCGGCAACTCAATGGATGATTCTCATGAGCAAGTTCAATTATAGAAAAAATTATAGACCCGTATTTTTTTTTTTTTTACAAACTCTGAATTGTAAGATAAGTAAATTTTCCATCTCACTACACACTTTATTAATAGTCATTAATAATTTTCCTCTTAAAAAATCATTTACCAGTTGGTTGTTGTTCCCTTAAATGGTATCTACGTTACAAGCTAACTGAAACATACACACACTTCATGGGTATAGTGTCTCAGAGCGTATATAGTAATATGCCACAACAGAAAGGGGCCAGGGACCTGTCCTCAAGAAGTTGAAAAGTCAGGGACTTCCCTGGTGGCACAGTGGTTAAGACTCTGTGCTCCCAATGCAGGGGGCCTGGGTTCGATCCCTGGTCGGGGAACTAAATTCCACGTGCTGCAACTGAAGACCCCGTGTGCCGCAACTAAAGGTCCGGTGCAGCCGAATGAATGAATGAATGCTAAAGTCAGGTGGCCACAAAGACCTAGACAGGCGAACGTGGAAATGACTAAAGCCCGCTGGGGGGACTCTGGCAAACTGTACAGCCCACACCCGTCCTGTCTGCAGGAGCCAGTGTGCAGCTCTGGGGTTGCCAGATGTTATGAGAGCATTGGAAGCCTGAACTTGTAATTGAAACCTGTTTTTTTTGGGTTTTTTTAATGTTGGCAACTAGATAAACCAAAAATCCACTGTGAGCGCCTAGCATAACATGTCTGCAGGCCAAATTTAAGTCAAGGGCCTTGGATTTGTAACTTTGGATTTAGTCCAAGTGAAGGCACTTGGCACATGGGAAACTGAGGCCCAGAGAGCCTATGACTTGCCTAGCTCTTCAGTCATATTTTAACTGCCTTAAAAGTTGTATTGTTTTTTTGGGGAAAAGAACCCTATTTTTGTTATTTGCTATAGGTAATCTGTAAAATGGCTCAAAATTCAAAAGGAACATGAGGTATAAAATTATTTAATGCCTAGATTAGCAACCAATGTTACCAGTTGCTTGAATATTTTTTCAGGGATATTCTATGCAACTCACCTATGCTCATTTTTGTGATTAAATTGTATTTTTTTAAAATAAAAATGTCCTTATTAGCAGATTATGTGATCATTTTTGTAGAAAACCAAAAGAATCTACAGATAATTTATTAGAAATAATAAGAGTTGAACAAGGTGGGTAGGGATAAGTCTGTAGTATAAAAGCCAACTGCATTTCTTTATTCTTTACACCAGCAAAAAATACCTGGAAAATACCTGGCAGAAAATATCAAGTACTCAGGAATTAATCTAATAAAATATATGTAAGATCTCTAGGGAAAACTATAAAATAATATATCTAATATATAAGGAAAACTATGAATGATGCATTAAATGAAGACCTAAATGAAGAGATTAAATGTGCTCATGGGTAAGGAGATTCATTATTGCAGAGATATCATTTCTTCTCCAGTTGATCTATAGATTCAATGCAATTCCAATCAAAATCTCAATAGGTTCTTTTCATGGATCATGGAAAGCCGATTCTTTTACAGTATTTTCAGGCAAATTCATCAGTATCTTTGGTGATTTTGATGAAGTATTCATGCCTTAAAGAGTAAAGCTAACTTTCGCTTTTTTTTTTCTTTACACGTTTCTGATGTACATGCTTATAAATTGTATTCATCTCATATCTAGATTTGAGCATCTGGTTAAATAACAAAAGGCCCTGGAACTCTTATGTTTGGACAAAGGTCCTTTAATTTTGTCCAGTTTTTTCCTCCACAAATTATCAACTCAAGGACAATGAAAAATAATTAAAACTTTGGAGAGTTGTATTCCCTTTTTCATGTTACCTAGAAATCCTCTTGGTCTGTGTATGGAATCCCCCCAGTCTCGATGTCCCAACAAAATTTTGGGTAGGGTTCATTCTGCTTCTGTGGGGTGGATGCAACAATTCATTACTCAAATTATATGAAAACAGAGTTTTACTGCTCTTGTTTGTTTTGTTTTCTCCACATTGTGTGTACGAATGTGAATATGAATTGTGGTTATGCATATTAAAAGGCATGTGACTCTCAGGTAGGTTTTTCTATCTAACTTGGGCTAGAGGGGTGGCTTCAGAAAATGGCCTCAGCTGTAATGGCAGTGATACAGCCACTGCAGACGGGATGAGGTGAGTGGGCACAGGACCTGAAGGAGAAGGTGGGTAGAAAGCCCTAGCAGGACGGTGGAACCCACAGATATCCACTTATGTTGTATTTTAATATGAAAAGAAACAATTTACAAACCAAGTATTTTGCTATGAAGTGTTCTAAAATCTTAAGTATAATAAAAATCAAATATGTGAGGAAGCCATGTTCTCACTGCTATCTTATCTTTAAAGAAAATTTATTTGTGACTTGAACATTCATTAGTAAGAGCTACCTCTTATCATTTTTTAAATAAGTTACTTTTTTTTTTTTTTGTGGTACGCGGGCCTCTCACTGTTGTGGCCTCTCCCGTTGCGGAGCACAGGCTCCGGACGCGCAGGCTCAGCGGCCATGGCTCACGGGCCCAGCTGCTCCGAGGCATGTGGGATCTTCCCGGATCGGGGCACGAACCCGTAGTCCCCTGCATTGGCAGGCGGACTCCCAACCACTACGCCACCAGGGAAGCCCCTAAATAACTTTTTAATTGAAATATAGTTGATGTATTTTGTTAGTTTTAGGTGTGCTATATAGTGATTTGACATTTGCATACATTATGAAATCACCATGGTAAGTCTAGTAACCATCTGTCCCCATACAAAGTTATTACAACATTATTGATCATATTCCTTATGCTGTCTGTTACATCCTAAAAGTTATTTTTCTAAGTGTAAAAAACACAGGTTGCCAAGTAATGTGAACAATATGATCCTAAGAAAGAACTTCCTTTAAATTTATGAGCATAAAGATGTGGAAGGAAACCAAAAGTACCTTCAGAGGAGGATGGAATTGGTGAGGACTATGCTGGGGAGATTATTAGTGTTTCACTATATGTGTCTTTATCATATGCTTTGTTAAAATGAGTGTTTTACTTATGTAAATAAAAAGAGAATGCATGTAAGACGAAATACCCTTTCTCAACATTTTATTATGAACATTTTCCAACATAACAAAGTTGGAAGAATTTTACAGTAAATATCTGTACACCCACCATCAATCCAACTTATTTTTTGATACATTTCAAAATAAATTGTGGATATCAGTATACTGCCCTCCTGAGTAATTAAGCATGTATATCATTAATTAGAATTCTATATTTGTTTACAGTTTTTTGGCAATGACTAATTATAAAGAAATACACGTTCATCATAGAAAATTGGAAATTGCACATAAAAAATTACAATTCTATCAGTATTTATTTTTATCAGGTATTATACTTTGTACTTTCCTGGCATGGTCTCACTTATTCCTCTCCCAAACCCTAAAAAGTAGCTTTATCCCCATTTTACAGATAAGGAATCTATAAACAAGTCACTATGGTTCCCACAGTGGCAGAGTTAGAATATGCACCAAGCATGTGTCCCAGACCCTCACCCTTAATTACATGCCGCCCTGCTAGCCTTGACTCCATCCCACCTCACTCCAAGATATAACCACTGTTGTCTCCTCTCCAGACCCATTTCTAGATGTTCATGTTTCCACAAATATATTTTTTCACAAAAATGGGTTTACATTGTGTGTATTGCTTTGTAACTAGATTTTTTTCCATGTTTGCAAACCTTTCTCCAACATCTTAATGGCTGCAGAACATTCTGCTGAGTTGACTATATCATATTTTATAACTACCTTATCATCCAATATTTTTCCAGTTTGTGTTATCAACTGGGAGAATATAAATCTTCATGCATACTACTAATTACATCCTTAGGGTCACAAGTAGAATTACTGGGTTAGATTGGGTGTAGTTTCTACTTTTTAAATCTGATGCATGTTTTTATTTGTGTAAACAGTTGTAGGCCAGCATCAGACCACCAGTGGCTCTCTTTGAGGGGGGCAATTGATGTCACATCTTGTTGGTCCACGATTATGAATTGCCCCGACACTCATTTTGATGATGTGTCTTTGTGTGTGTGTGTGTGTGTGTGTGTGTGTGTGTGTGTAGTTTCCACTCTTAATACAAATTCCCAAATTTGTATTTGGGAAATTGTTTTTATCAAACTCCCAGCAAGTCTCCCCCCATCCTAGCCAATGCCGACATCGAATATACAATTTAAAAAATCTTTTCTAGTTAGATAAACAAATATTTATGCTTTGGCATTCCTTTGATTAATGAGGTAGAACCTATGTTCCCATGTTTATTCATCATTTAAGTTTCTCCTGTCAGATACCGCTTGTTCGTGTTCAAACAGTTCAATTTTAAGTTAGTCTCTTGAAGAATTTAAACCCATCTGATGTGAAAGCCTGTGTTAAGACTGAAACTTTATTTTTCACGCAGTTTACTTTTTGAGAAGTGCAGTAAGGGCAGCCACACTGGGAGTACCTCAGTGACAGCAGAAAGGTTTATGTTTTCCTCTTGGTGACAAGATAAATCTCTGAGAGATTGCTGTGAAGGAAGGAAGCATTTTAGGATTCATTTGTACAGAACTTCCCATGTGACTCAAGTGGCCTTGGAGACCCACCTGGGCCGACCACAAGGGCAGAGCCTTGGCTAATTGAGTGATTGGCTTGCAAGTAGTGTGTGGCCCTGAGGGCCCTTCAGGGGAGCAGCGGACGCTCAGCTGGGGATGGGACCACCCCGGGCAAGGGGAGGAAGCCTGTGTCTGGGCAGAGAAGCGGTAACAGAATTGGAGGGCAGAGGAGAGAGAGCAGGTGTTTTAGCTCCACTTTCTCTGATGGCCACTCCTCACCCCTTCTGTCTGCCCTGCTTGACGGTGAGGAAAATCAAAATCGTGCCTCCCATGGGGCCCCGAGTCCTATTTCCACACTAGTGGGGCGACCCAGTGGCTCTCACTGGGTATGAGGTCTCAGAGGACAGGGGAGCCTGGCACAGACAGTAAGTACATTTGGTCAGGGTTCACTTACAATCTCAATGCTGCTTATGCTCCATGGAAGTGTGATAGTGAAATGCAAGTTTAGGAGAAAACAAACAAGTTGTTGTTTCCAAAGAAACAACGTTAATACTGGTATATGATGAGTGATATTTTTACTCCTTTTTAT
Source organism: Mesoplodon mirus (assembly GCF_964341445.2). Classification (NCBI taxonomy): domain Eukaryota; kingdom Metazoa; phylum Chordata; class Mammalia; order Artiodactyla; family Ziphiidae; genus Mesoplodon; species Mesoplodon mirus. The sequence goes on along the minus strand of NC_138986.1, from coordinate 97,665,118 downwards.
TTTTCTTTATATTCATAATGGGCACAATTACATGTATAAAGGAAACACTAATAAATTGAATTTGAAACTCCCCCCCCCACCCCGGTGAGACTCTATCGTGCTAGGTTAGGTTCAAGACACAGGAAATCCATTTATCCCTATGCAGGGCAGTTGCAGCCTGCGAGTGTAGGTTCTTCTGTATTGATGTATTGGTAATTTAAGCTTTAAGGAAAAAGGCAGCAGTTTAGTAGCAGGAATAGTTTAAAGCCAGAACGCAGTATTCCAGATACCCCAATCCTTCTGTGGATCCTGCAACTGGCAGACAAAGGAATCCCTGCTGAAATCTGTTACATTTGCTCCAGTCCAATGTGGCCCTTTCCTTAGAGACTTAATTTAATCTTAGTGAGTGTGGATTTATCTTTTCCTGGTAATGCACTGAAAGATTCTGGAAGGAGAGGTTACACAAAGGGGAATTTACATAATGTGTTGTCATCATTTCCCCTCATCACTGGTCCCAGGAGGGATGGCACTCAGGGTGAAATTAAAAGCTGATGCTTCCAGTGAGCTGGGTGGTATTTGAGCAGAAAGGGCCAAAGTGTAAAGGGGGCCTGAAATGAGCATGGAAAAGTTCTTGAAAACTGAAACATGGTACCATTGTATCTTTTGTTAGCTTGATATTCTTGGCAAGTTCGTTAGCCTATAGAAAGGGCCTTGCCAATGTCATAAGGGAGTTCTAAAAGCCTCCGGCTTTTAAACTTGAAGTAGTACAGTGAAGGATGAACCTCACACGGAATGTTCACAATGTACCACAAAAAGTGACAAAAGTTGATTAATTACTTATATTGAAACTAATTTGCAGTGATGGCATTAACATTCTGAAACCAGCTATTTCCTTCAGTTTGCTGCTTGTAGTTGGCAACCTATCTTCCTTCTTTGTTCATTTCTTAAAGGGACCATCTTTCATTTTCCCTCTTTTTTTGGTAACCTTTCTTCCAAGGACTGTAAATATCTGAGGTTCACTTACCTAATCAAGATTTCCTTCTTGACAGAGGTTCTTAAAGAATTCAGTGGCAAAAATGAGTTACATGTTTGAATTGAAATCTGAAATTACTAAAAAAAAAAAAAAAGGAAGATAAAAATTAAAGATAGCAGATTCCTTTCTTGGGCTGAATGTTTGCAACAATTCCTTTAGGCAGAACATGGTAAGGACATGACCTGATATCAATCTCTGCTTCCCTTCCTCCAAATTTTAATCAAATAATTCTACTTAGGAAAAGAGTCCTCTAGGGACTTCCCTGGCAGTACAGTGGTTAAGACTTCGCCTTCCAATGCAGGGGGTGCGGGTTCGATCCCTGGTCGGGGACCTAAGATCCCACGTGCCTCGCGGCCAAAAAACCAAAACAGAAAACAGAAGCAATATTGTAACAAATTCAATAAAGACTCTAAAAATGGTCCACATCAAAAAAACAAAAATCTTAAAAAAAAAAAGTCTTGAAGTTGTATGGGTTACCAGCAAGTGTTCTCTTTCCAAAAATTATCTTTCATACAGTTATAAATGATATAAATGCTCAAACTTAAAAATATATATAAAGTACTTACAGTGTCTTATCTGTAAAAGTAGCAATTATTCTTTTAAATCTTATTGAAGTATAGTTGATTTACAATGTTGTGTTTAATTTCTGCTGTACAGCAAAGTGACTCAGTAAGTTGCAGTTTTGTTTTTTTAACATCTTTATTGGAGTATAATTGCTTTACAGTGTTGTGTTAGCTTCTGCTGTATAACAAAGTGAATCAGCTATTCGTATACATATATTCCCATATCTCTTCCCTCTGGCGTCTCCCTCCCTCCCACCCTCCCTATCCCACCCCTCTAGGTGGTCACAAAGCTCCGAGCTATCTCCCTGTGCTATGTGGCTGCTTCCCACTAGCTATCTAATTTACATTTGGTTGTGTATGTATGTCCATGCCACCCTCTCACTTCGTCCCATCTTCCCCTTCCCCCTCCCTGTGTCCTCAAGTCCATTCTCTACGTCTGTCTTTATTGTAGCGGTTATTTTTACATCTTGGTGATGGCATTTCTGTTCTGCCCCTGGTGTGAGTGATGTACAGTGTGGAGCTGCCTCCTCTTTGGTGCTCCAGCTCCCTGGGGCAGCAGAGCCCTCACATGAATAGCATCAGGAGCTAAGAACTCTCTTTTGCACTGGTTCTTTTTTGGGGGGGACCATTGGCCAAAATTTGCTGTCTTCCATGGAGCAGAATTTTCCAAATGTGTTCGTGGAACACGTCCCAAAGGAGACTCTGATCACAAAAAAACAAAACAAACAAAACAAACCCCTATCTGCTCAGCTGATTTGGGGAAGCACTGGAGAATGAACATAAAGCAAGTTTAGTATTTTCTACTTAAACTTGAAAGCCAATGATTATGCACATCTAAGTGGTGTTGATTAATGAGAATGGTCTGTCTTACCATCAGCCTTTAAATGGTTGCCATGCAGTGAATCCTCCTGTATAAGGTGTTTGCCTCCTGGCCCCAAGCAGGCTCCTTCCCACTGGGACAGTCTTCCTCCCAGACCTACACAGACTCTGACAAGGTTAACAAAGCCAAATGGACATTAACGGACCCTGTCAACTCTGTTGTGTATCTGCTGGCAGCATAAAACACTCTGCATTTTATACAAATTTTTTTTTTACCATTTTTTTTTCAGATATTCATTTTTTAAATTTATTTATTTATTTTTGCTGTGTTGGATCTTTGTTTCTGTGCGAGGGCTTTCTCCAGTTTCAGCAAGTGGGGGCCACTCTTCATCGCGGTGTGCGGGCCTCACTATCGTGGCCTCTCTTGTTGCGGAACACAAACTCCAGACGCGCAGGCTCAGTAGTTGTGGCTCACGGGCCTAGTTACTCCGTGGCATGTGGGATCTTCTCAGACCAGGGCTCGAACCTGTGTCCCCTGCATTGGCAGGCAGATTCTCAACCACTGCACCATCAGGGAAGCCCCCTGCATTTTAAATTCAATCTGTGGTACAGCGTTAGTGATGAGATCTTACTTTCTTTTCCAAGAAGCTTTTCAAGTGAGTATTTCTCAATGAGAGCAGCCTGGTCAGGAGAGAGGCAGTCTTTCATGATAATCTGGAATCAGACCACAGAGTCTGAATAGCTGAGTTTACTTGTAGACTTGCCATGAATTGTATATTTGATCTTGGGCAGTTACTTAAACTTGCTGAGCCTCAGTTTCTTCACCTGTAAAATGGGAATAATAATGGGATTTTACTGCATAGGGTTGTTGTGAAGGCTAAATGAGATAAGTTACATCACAACAGTTACTGGGACATAATTAGTAATAAATAAGTAGTAGTTATCATCACCATCATAGTGTTATTATTACTTTCTCAGAAGTTGAGGTTGGAGTTAGCATTCACCTGATACTGGCTTTGAAAGTGTGTCTATAACTGGATCTTTCTGGTCCCCCTTGGAGGGCCTGTTGCAGTCATTAGCATATGACACTCAGTCTACACATAAGCAACTGAGTCTTGAGGAATTTGTGTTGAAATGATAGCGTGTTGGAGTTGGAAGGACTGCAACAGCGACCAAGTCTCACTCTCATTTTGAAGATGCTTAGGTCCAGGTGAGGTGACTTTTCCAAAAGCCCCTAGTTTGTTGCAGGTGGAATTGACAACAGAACCTAAGACTCCTGATTACAGGTCTACTGCTCTGCATTTGTAAATACTGCCCAATTGAAGGCCTCAGAGTGTGTAGGATAATGATGTTAGTTATTTTGTTTTCTGCTTGAACTTGTGGATTGTTCCCTACCTGAGGCTGACGTTCCTGAAGCATAAAGAAGCAAAGTAAAAGGAGGGCGAGGGAGACACGGTGGAAAAGACACAGGTTTTAGAGCCAGAGAGCCCTGTGTTGCAATCCTGGTATGTGACTCTGCAACTTTGGGTGATTGAGTGACCTTTTGTGATTTTCACTACCATCATGTGTTTGGGGATAATTTGCTTTTCAGAGTTACTGAGAGGATTAAATGAGAAAATATGTAAAACTGCTTTGGATGTAGAAGCTACTCAGTAGATGGTAATTATTATTAAAATTTATTGCTAATGGAGTTTTAATAGATGGATGTCACTGCCAGAAACAGCTACCTGAGAATAATAGAGTTGGAAACAGTGTGTGGGACCTACTTAATCCCATGCTTCTTGACCATGAGTGTATTTAGTCAAGGGATAAGTAGCCATGTGCAAAGTGAATGAAACGGTAAGATATTTAGGAGTGTCCCTTTTTTTTTTTTTTTTTGGCGGTACACGGGCCTCTAACTGTTGTGGCCTCTCCCGTTGCAGAGCACAGGCTCCGGACGCACAGGCTCAGCGGTCATGGCTCACGGGCCCAGCTGCTCCGCGGCATGTGGGATCCTCCCAGACCAGGGCACGAACCCGTGTCCCCTGCATCGGCAGGCGAACTCTCAACCACTGCGCCACCAGGGAAGCCCTAGGAGTGTCACTTTTACTTGAAATAACTTGAAATTTTCAGAGGTCAGTTATTGAAAACATTTTCAAAATTAGATGGATATTCATTTTTTAAGAAAAAGCATGGGACTTGAAATAAATTTTAGTTTTGCAGCAGACTGCTCTAAAATACACTGCCAAGACTTCCGGGGAAGATGGTGGAAGAGTAAGACGCGGAGATCACCTTCCTCCCCACAGATACACCAGAAATACAGCTACACGTGGAACAACTCCTACAGAACACCTACTGAACGCTGGCAGAAGACCTCAGACCTCCCAAAAGGCAAGAAACTCCCCACGTACCTGGGTAGGGCAACGTGGAGAGATTCATGCACAGAGGATCGGTGCCGACAGGCACACACCAGCCCGAGAGGCTTGTCTGCTCGCCCGCCGGGGCAGGCGGCGCTGGGAGCTGAGGCTTGGGCTTCAGTTGGAGCGCAGGGAGAGGACTGGGGCTGGCAGTGTGAACACAGCCTGAAGGGGCTAATGCACCACAGCTAGCTGGGAGGGAGTCCAGGAAAAAGTCTGGACCTGCTGAAGAGGCAAGAGACTTTTTCTTCCCTCTTTGTTTCCTGGTGCGCGAGGGGAGGGAATTAAGAGCCCAGCTTAAAGGAGCTCCAGAGATGGGCGCGAGCCACGGCTGAAAGCGCGGATGCCGGAGACGGGTGTGGGACGCTGGGGCTGCTGCCGCCGCCAAGAGGCCTGTGTGCGAGCACAGGTCACTGTCCACGCCCCCCTTCTGGGGAGCCTGTGCAGCCCATCACTGCCAGGGTCCCGGGATCCAGGGACAGCTTCCCTGGGAGAACGCACGACGCACCTCAGGCTGGTGCAACGTCACGCCAGCCTCTGCCGCTACAGGCTCACACCGCACTCCGTGCCCCACCCCCCCGGCCTGAGTGAGCCAGAGTCCCCGAAGCGGCTGCTCCTTTAACCCTGTCCTGTCTGAGCGAAGAAGAGACACCCTCCAGCGACCTACATGGAGAGGCGGGGCCAAATCCAAAGCTGAGACCCAGGAGCTCTGGGAACAAAGAAGAGAAAGCGAAATCTCTCCCAGCCACCTCAGAAGCAGCAGATTAAAGCTCCACAACCAACTTGATGTACCCTGCATCTGTGGAATACATGAATAGACAACGAATCATCCATAATTGAGGAGCCAGGAGTCAGTGCTGTGCCTCTGAGGTGGGAGAGCCAACTTCAGGACACTGGTCCACAAGAGACCTCCCAGCTCCACATAATATCAAACAGCGAAAATCTCCCAGAGATCTCCATCTCAACACCAGCACCCAGCTTCACTCAACGACCAGCAAGCTACAGTGCTGGACACCCTATGCCAAACAACTAGCAAGACAGGAACACAACGCCACCCATTAGCAGAGAGGCTGCCTAAAATCATAAAAAGTCCACAGACACCCTAAAACACACCACCAGACGTGGAACTGCCCACCAGAAAGACAAGATCCAGCCTCATCCACCAGAACACAGGCACTAGTCCCCTCCACCAGGAAGCCTACACAACCCACTGAACCAACCTTCGCCACTGGGGACAGACACCAAGAAAACAGGAACTACGAACCTGAAGCCTACAAAACGGAGACCCCAAACACAGTAACATAAGCAAAATGAGAAGACAGAAAAACACACATCAGGAGAAGGATCAAGATAAAAACCCACCAGACCTAACAAATGAAGAGGTAATAGGCAGTCTACCTGAAAAAGAATTCAGAATAATGATGGTAAAGATGATCTAAAATCTTGGAAATAGAATAGACAAAATGCAAGAAACAGTTAACAAAGACCTAGAAGAACGAAAGATGAATCAAGCATCGATTAAAAACACAATAAATGAAATGAAAAATACTCTAGATGGGACCAATAGCAGAATAACTGAGGCAGAAGAACGGATAAGTGAGGTGGAAGATAAAATAGTGGAAATAACTACTGCAGAGCAGAAGAAAGAAAAAAGAATGAAAAGAACTGAGGACAGTCTCAGAGACATCTGGGACAACATTAAACACACCAACATTCGAATTATAGGCGTTCCAGAAGAAGGAGAGAAAAAGAAAGGGACTGAGAAAATATTTGAAGAGATTATAGTTGAAAACTTCCCTAATATGGGAAAGGAAATAGTCAGTCAAGTCCAGGAGGCACAGAGAGTCCCATACAGAATAAATCCAAGGAGAAATACGCCAAGACACATATTAATCAAACTGTCAAAAATTAAATACAAAGAAAACATATTAAAAGCAGCAAGGGAAAAACAACAAATAACACACAAGGGAATCCCCATAGGGTTAACAGCTGATCTTTTAACAGAAACTCTGCAAGCCAGAAGGGACTGGCAGGACATATTTAAAGTGATGAAGGGGAAAAACCTGCAACCAAGATTACTCTACCCAGCAAGGATCTCATTCAGATTTGATGGAGAAATTAAAACCTTTACAGACAAGCAAAAGCTAAGAGAGTTCAGCACCACCAAACCAGCTTTACAACAAATGCTAAAGGAACTTCTCTAGGCAAGAAACACAACAGAAGGAAAAGACCTACAATAACGAACCCAAAACAATTAAGAAAATGGAAATAAAAACATACATATCGATAATTACCTTAAAAGTAAATGGACTAAATGCTCCCACCAAAAGACACAGAGTGGCTGAATGGATACAAAATCAAGACCCATATATATGCTGTCTACAAGAGACCCACTTCAGACCTAGAGACACATACAGACTGAAAGTAAGGGGATGGAAAAAGATATTCCATGCAAATGGAAATCAAAAGAAAGCTGGAGTAGCAATTCTCATATCAGACAAAATAGACTTTAAAATAAACACTACTAGAAGAGACAAAGAAGGACAGTACATAATGATCAAGGGATCGATCCAAGAAGAAGATATAACAATTGTAAATATTTATGCACCCAACATAGGAGCACCTGAATACATAAGGCAAATACTAACAGCCATAAAAGGGGAAATTGACAGTAACACATTCATAGTAGGGGACTTTAACACCCCCCTTTCACCAATGGACAGATCATCCAAAATGAACATAAATAAGGAAACACAAGCTTTAAATGATACATTAAACAAGATGGACTTAATTGATATTTATAGGACATTCCATCCAAAAACAACAGAATACACATTTTTCTCAAGTGCTCATGGAGCATTCTCCAGGATAGATCATATCTTGGGTCACAAATCAAGCCTTGGTAAATTAAAAAAAATTGAAATTGTATCAAGTATCTTTTCTGACCACAATGCTATGAGACTAGATATCAATTACAGGAAAAGAGCTGTAAAAAATACAAACACATGGAGGCTAAACAATACACTACTTAATAACGAAGTGATCACTGAAGAAATCAAAGAGGAAATTAAAAAATACCTAGAAACAAATGACAATGGAGACACGACGACCCAAAACTTATGGGATGCAGCAAAAGCAGTTCTAAGAGGGAAGTTTATAGCAATACAATCCCACCTTAAGAAACAGGAAACATCTCGAATAAACAACCTAACCTTGCACCTAAAGCAATTAGCAAAAGAAGAACAAGAACACCCCAAAGTTAGGAGAAGGAAAGAAATCATAAAGATCAGATCAGAAATAAATGAAAAAGAAATGAAGGAAACAATAGCAAAGATCAATAAAGTTAAAAGCTGGTTCTTTGAGAAGATAAACAAAATTGATAAACCATTAGCCAGACTCATCAAGAAAAAAAGGGAGAAGACTCAAATCAATAGAATTAGAAATGAAAAAGGAGAAGGAACAACTGACACTGCAGAAATACAAAAGATCATGAGAGATTACTACAAGCAACTCTATGCCAATAAAATGGACAACCTGGAAGAAATGGACCAATTCTTAGAAATGCACAACCTGCCAAGACTGAATCAGGAAGAAATAGAAAATATGAACAGACCAATCACAAGCACTGAAATTGAAACTGTGATAAAAAAATCTTCCAACAGACAAAAGTCCAGGACCAGATGGCTTCAAAGGCGAATTCTATCAAACATTTAGAGAAGAGCTAACACCTATCCTTCTCAAACTCTTCCAAAATATAGCAGAGAGAGGAACACTCCCAAACTCATTCTATGAGGCCACCATCACCTTGATACCAAAACAAGGCAAGGATGTCACAAAGAAAGAAAACTACAGGCCAATATCACTGATGAACATAGATGCAAAAATCCTCAACAAAATACTAGCAAACAGAATCCAACAGCACATTAAAAGGATCATACACCATGATCAAGTGGGGTTTATTCCAGGAATGCAAGGATTCTTCAATATACTCAAATCAATCAACGTGATACACCATATTAACAAATTGAAGGAGAAAAACCATATGATCATCTCAATAGATGCAGAGAACGCTTTCGACAAAATTCAACACCTATTTATGATAAAAACCCTGCAGAAAGTAGGCATAAAGGGAACTTTCCTCAACATAATAAAGGCCATATGTGACAAACCCACAGGCAACATCGTCCTCAGTGGTGAAAATCTGAAACAATTTACACTAAGATCAGGAACAAGACAAGGTTGCCCACTCTCACCACTCTTATTCAACATAGTTTTGTAAGTTTTAGCCACAGCAATCAGAGAAGAAAAAGAAATAAAAGGAACCCAAATAGGAAAAGAAGAAGTAAAGCTGTCACTGTTTGCAGATGACATGATACTATACATAGAGAATCCTAAAGATGCTACCAGAAAACTACTAGAGCTAATCAATGAATTTGGTAAAGTAGCAGGATACAAAATTAATGCACAGAAATCTCTGGCATTCCTATATACTAATGATGAAAAATCTGAAAGTGAATTCAAGAAAACCCTCCCATTTACCACTGCAACAAAAAGAATAAAATATCTATGAATAAACCTACCTAAAGAGACAAAAGACCTGTATGCAGAAAATTATAAGACACTGATGAAAGAAATTAAAGATGATACAAATAGATGGAGAGATATACCACGTTCTTGGATTGGAAGAATCAACATTGTGAAAATGACTCTACTACCCAAAGCAATCTACAGATTCAATGCAATCCCTATCAAACTACCACTGGCATTTTTCACAGAACTAGAACAAAAAATTTCACAATTTGTATGGAAACACAAAAGACCCCGAATAGCCAAAGCAATCTTGAGAACGAAACATGGAGCTGGAGGAATCAGGCTCCCTGACTTCAGACTATACTACAAAGCTACAGTAATCAAGACAGTATGGTACTGGCACAAAAACAGAAAGATAGATCAATGGAACAGGATAGAAAGCCCAGAGATAAACCCACGCACATATGGTCACCTTATCTTTGATAAAGGAGGCAGGATTGTACAGTGGAGAAAGGACAGTCTCTTCAATAAGTGGTGCTGGGAAAACTGGACAGGGACATGTAAAAGTATGAGATTAGATCATTCCCTAACACCATACACAAAAATAAACTCAAAATGGATTAAAGACCTAAATGTAAGGCCAGACACTATCAAACTCTTAGAGGAAAACATAGGCAGAACACTCTATGACATAAATCACAGCAAGATCCTTTTGGACCCACCTCCTAGAGAAATGGAAATAAAGACAAAAATAAACACATGGGACCTAATGAAACTTCAAAGCTTTTGCACAGCAAGGGAAACCATAAACAAGACCAAAACACAACCCTCAGAATGGGAGAAAATATTTGCAAATGAAGCAACTGACAAAGGATTAATCTCCAAAATTTATAAACAGCTCATGCAGCTCAATAACAAAAAAACAACCCAATCCAAAAATGGGCAGAAGACCTAAATAGACATTTCTCCACAGAAGATATACAGACTGCCAACAAACACATGAAAGGATGCTCAACATCTTTACTCATTAGAGAAATGCAAATCAAAACTACAATGAGATATCATCTCACACCAGTCAGAATGGCCATCATCAAAAAATCTAGAAACAATAAATGCTGGAGAGGGTGTGGAAAAAAAGGAACACTCTTGCACTGCTGGTGGGAATGTGAATTGGTACAGCCACTATGGAGAACAGCATGGAGGTTCCTTAAAAAACTACAAATAGAACTACCATATGACCCAGCAATCCCACTACTGGGTATACACCCTGAGAAAACCATAATTCAAAAAGAGTCATGTACCAAAATGTTCATTGCAGCTCTATTCACAATAGCCCGGAGCTGGAAACAACCTAAGTGTCCATCATCGGATGAATGGATAAAGAAGATGTGGCACATATATACAATGGAATATTACTCAGCCATAAAAAGAAACGAAATTGGTCTATTTGTAATGAGGTGGATGGACCTAGAGTCTGTCATACAGAGTGATGTAAGTCAGAAAGAAAAAGTCAAATACTGTATGGTGACGCGTATATATGGGATTTAAGAAAAAAATGTCATGAAGAACATAGGGGTAAGACAGGAATAAAGACACAGACCTACTAGAGAATGAACTTGAGGGTATGGGGAGAGGGAAGGGTAAGCTGTGACAAAGCGAAAGAGGCATGGACATATATACACTACCAAACGTAAGGTAGATAGCTAGTGGGAAGCAGCCGCATAGCACAGTGAGATCAGCTCGGTGCTTTGTGACCGCCTGGAGGGGTGGGATAGGGAGGGTGGGAGGGAGATGCAAGATGGAGGGGATATGGAAACATATGTATATGTATATCTGATTCATTTTGTTATAAAGCAGAAAAATAAATAAATAAATAAATAAATAAAATATACTGCCAGCCTCCTAGTCTACCACCCAGCCCAAATTCCAGAGTGCTCACTGTAGTTTGAGGGAAACGTTTGAGAATTGTTGAGTTAATCTGTCATCTTACTGCTGGACTATAAATCTAATCACCGAAGGAAAGACAGACTGAGGTGATGTGTGCCTGACGCTGCCCAGCTCCTTTTCCAAGTGGTGTGGTGGTGATGCAGTGACAGATCAGGTCGGCTTTCAGAGATCTTCCTGGGCTCTAGACCCATACATCTGATTTTCTAATCTTTCATCCTCACTTCTGAGTGCCCAGTCCTCATTTCTGGGATCTGTTTGAGGTGGCACTTATTCTTCGTGTCTGCTGAGCGTCTGTCCTTCCTTCTGGTAATAACTCCTGATTTTCTTCACCCTCCCCAACTCAGTCCATGAAACATGGGTGGCAGTGCTCCTGACTGCTGGGCCAGGGTGGCCACATGACCCAAACCTGACCATGAACTCCTTTCTTCTCTGGCTCCTGTGATGCTTTCTTCCCCTTGAACTTGAAGCTGTGAGGCTGTAAGCCTTGAGCTCCCTGATGCCTCTCTCAGTGAGGAAGCTTCATAAAGACACATATATTAAGTCCTTTCTTTGTTTCACTTTTGTCCAAAGTTGTTGGGCTTCAGAGTTCTGTTACTTGGGTCACTCTGCATTGGTATTTACCCTTGGCTTTTCCACCCTAAGCAGTTACCACAACGATCTGCCCTTCTTTATCTTGAAGGTTAATCATTTATTCTTTTTTGTGTGTGATTCAAAATTTTTATACATTATACTCCATTTAAAGTTATTATAAAATATTGGCTCTGTTACCTGTGCTGTACAATATATCCTTGTAGCTTGCTTACTTCATACATAGTTGTTTGGACCTTTTCATACCCTACCTCTATTTTGCCCCTCCCCCTTCCCTCTCCCCACTGGTAACCACTAGTCTGTTCCTTACATTTGTGAGTGTTTTTGTGATATTCATTTGTTTGTTTTATTTTTTAGATTCCACATATAAGTGATAACATATAGTACTTGTCTTTCTCCATCTGACTTATTTCACTAAGCGTAGTACCCTCCAGGTCCATCCATGTTATTGCAAATGACAGAATTTCCTTCTTTTTTATGGTTGAGTAGTATTCCATTGTGTATATACCACATCTTTATCCATTCATCTGTTAATGGACGCTTGAGTTGCTTCCATATTTTAGCTATTGTAAATAATGCTGCTGTGAACACTGGGGTACATGTAAAATCTTTCTGAAGTAAAGTTTTTGTTTTCTTTGGATATATACCCAGGAGTGGAATTGCTGGATTATATGGTAGTTCTATTTTTAGTTTTTTGAGGAACCTCCATATTGTTTTCCACTGTGGCTGCATCAATTTATATTCCCACCAACAGTGTAGGAGGGTCCCCTTTTCTCCACATCCTTGCCAACATTATTATTTATAGACTTTTTGATGATAGCCATTCTGACAAGTGTGAAATGATTTTGTGGTTTTGATTTGCATTTCTCTGATGATTAGTGATGTTGAACATCTTTTCATGTGCCTGTTGGCCATCTGTGTGTCTTCTTTGGAGAAATGCCTATTCAGGTCTTCAGCCCATTTTTAAATCAGGATGGTTGTTTTTTTGATATTGAGTTGTATGAGCTGTTTATGTATTTTGGATACTAACCCCTTATTGGGCATATTATTTGCAAATAATTTCTCCCATTCAGTAGGTTGCCTTTTTGTTTTGCCAATGGTTTCCTTTGCGTGCAAAAGCTTTTAAGTCCCATTTTTGTATTTTTCCTTTTTTTTCCTTTACCTTAGGAGACAGATCCAAAAAAATATACATATTGCTACAGTTTATGTCAAGGAGTATTCTGTTTTCCTCTAAGAGTTTAATAGTATCCGGTCTTACATGTAGGTCTTTAATCCATTTTGAGTTTATTTTTGTGTATGGTGTTAGAGAATGTTCTAATTTCATTCTTCCCCATGCATCTGTCCAGTTTTCCCAGCACCATTTATTGAAGAGCCTGTCTTTTCCCCATTGTATATTCTTGCCTACTTTGTCCAGATTAATTAACCATAAGTGTGTGGATTTATTTTTGGGCTCTCTATTCTGTTCCACTGATCTATGTGTCTGTTTTTGTGCCAGTACTATACATGTTTTGATGACTGTAGCCTTGTAGTATAGTCTGAAGTCAGGGAGCATGATTCCTCCAGCGCTATTCTTCCACAAGATTGTTTTGGCTATTGGGGGTCTTCTGTGTTTCCATACAAATTTTAAAATTATTTGTTCTAGTCCTGTGAAAAACACCTGAAACACCTGAGCTTTGAGTTAACAGGAATGAGGGTTTTCCAAGTAGACCTAGGCATGACACTGGAGGACTTACAGTCCTTGAAGTTGGAACAAATATGTACAAAGACACATGGCTAATTCAGGAGCTAGAAACAATTATAAGTTGTAAAATGTGAGGAGATGTGTTTGTAGAAGCAGGTTCCAGATCTTAAGAGCCCTTATTTTTCATGCTAAGAAACTCAGAGCTAGACCTGGGTCAGTGGATCAGCACCTGAGTGAATCACCTATGGGCCCTTGCCTAGATCTACTGCATTGGAATCTATGTGTGTGGAACCAGGGCATCTGTGTTTTTGAAAAGTTTCACAGGTGACACTGTTAAGAATTACTGATGTAGGTGATGCAAAGATAGTGAAAATTTTTGATCAGGGGAGTTGTAAGATCAGATCTCCTTTTAGAAAGATCCAGCTGCATGCCTAGCATGTTTGACACACAGAGTGCATCATTCTTAAACACATTCCTCCTTTATGTGACAAAGCTATTTTCAGTAATAGTAATTAATGACTTATTTTTTATTCTTTATTTTTAAAAAGTCAATCTAAAAAGAATAAATTTCAATTAAGTATTCAAATTTAGTAAAGAATGTACGAACTAAAATTTACACTAACTAAACAGCACCTATTTTTGCACCCCTTTCACTGTTTGAAATATTAAACACAGAAACATCAGCTGGTCACACAGAATGACAAAATTCAAGTAACACAAGTTTTGTTTATTCCTCTTTATAATCACTGTACTATCTATCACTGTTGAGAATCTACTATACGTAATTCTTGCTTTGCACAGTTCCCTGGACACAAATTTCAGTTACCACAGCTTAGTTAAATAACACCAGTCCCTCAACAACAGGGTTCAACCTTCAGTTACACGTTTAGTTTATTAACTATGCGGAATTGCATGAAGTACAGACTTACACTGCGGGCTCTTCAGCTCACAAATCACAGCATAAATAATAGATGCAGATCATGGTCAGTGACCGATCAGTGACTTCTTTAAAAGTCATTGGTCATTGATTACTGTAAATGTGAGTCAGTTCATGCACAGACAGTGAAGTGTGTAGTCATGCTGCATCCTTGTTGCCCAGTGATAATCCACAGGACATTTACAAAAATGAATAGTCAAAAGGAGAAATCGGCTGACAAAGATGAAAGTGCTAGAAAGAAACGAATGTGATAATGCTGGAAGTGAAATCCAAATCTAACCTGAGTGGAGTTTATAGAAGAAATAGCTGACCATGCGAATGTTGACACTGAATCATTTGAGACTCCAGATACACAGCCAGAGGAATTCAGTGAAGGTGAATCTACTGACATTAATGAGGCAAGTGGTTGTGATGAAAGATATAAAGATGTCCCCGAGGAAGTGGCGCCAGCAAAAACTACACATGAAAGGAACTCTTAGAGATATTTCATGACATTGAAAAAGCAAAGGAAAAAATGTCAGAAATTTATCCAAACTTAAGAAGTATAACCATTTGTCAAAGTATAGACAAAAATACTCATTCCAGATCATAAGTTCTAGGACAAGAAGGAGAACGCCGTTCAAACTATTTTTGATACATTTTAATTTTTTTATTTAAAACATTTAAAAAATAAATTTATTTATTTATTTTTGGCTGCACTGGGTCTTCGTTGCTGCATGCGGGCTTTCTCTAGTTGCGGCGAGCGGGGGCTACTCTTCGTTCCGGCGCACGGGCTTCTTATTGTGGTGGCTTCTCTTGTTACAGAGCACGGGCTCTAGAGCATAGGCTCAGTAGTTGTGGCACACGGGCTTCGTTGCTCCGTGGCATGTGGGATCTTCCAGGACCAGGGCTCAAACCAGTGTCCCCTGCCTTGGCAGGCGGTTTCTTAACCACTGCACCACCAGGGAAGTCCCACGTTTTTAAACAAAAAAATAAAACACCTTTATTTCATGGTGTTTCCACTGTTTTAAATTACAGCATACTAAATAAGTATCAATTTTACTATTTTTCATTTTGCTATTTGTTCATAGCCCACAGTAAGAGTTTTTAATGTTCCAACCAAAAAGTTTTAAAGAAGCATACTTTTGCTCATTGATTATGAAGACTGTTTTGCATGGTTTCTGCTTGCATGGTTGTTTTTTAGTCCCACGATATCATGCAAAGTAAGGACTGCCTGTATTTAAATGTGAGAACGTGTAGTACCATAGGGACTGGGGATATAAACTGCTCCTGAAGTGAGCTTGAACAGTATTGAATCTTTACAGATTTACTCAGGTGATAACACATTTAGGGTGTTGACAGTATAATTGGGAATTCTCTGAATTAATTTCCGTGTAAGAAATGTTTATTAAAGGATAAAGATGTGCTAATTTGAAGCTCAAGTAGATAATACTGAGACTCACTAGTGATCACAGCAATTGTTTAGAACTTAGAGTGAGAAAAAAAAATTTTTTGGGGGGGGTTGGAGGAGTAGTTTGTCACTGACATTATTTAGACGCACTGACTCATAGAGATATTAAAAAGACTCACTTTTAGTTTTATTATTGTTTTACTCTCAGTGGACTTGCTCACCTTAGTGCCTGCAACTGGGTGGACCCTTCCTGCCACCTTGTTGTTGGCATATCACTGAAAATACCGCTAGAGAAGCACTGTGGAGGAAGGGTGATCAGAAGACGGTGAGACAGAACTGAAAAGCATTTTGCAGAGAAACTGATGGAGAGCACCTGAGCTAGGGCAGTTCCAGTGGAAATTAACTTATTTTAGGCTATTGGTCTTTGCAATGATAATCAAGTTTAATCCACACCTGAGATGACCACTGCCTCTTAAAATTTCCACCACAACTTATTTCTATCAGATCCATTCTTTTGTAGTTGGCATTGCTGGTTACTTTTGAACTTACCTGTGAACTTGGGAATTGCCTGTCCACTTGTACCTGAACTTCCAGCTCTCCCTGTATCCGGGGATGTGTACATCTGACTTTCAATGCGACGTGGCCATACCCTCAGTTGGGTTTGACCGTCTAAACAATCTAGCCTATTATTCTTATAATCATTAGTGAAATGGATTCTAGAACTTCCTGATATTTAACATCTTTTAAAATATACTAAAGTTGACCCTTGAACAACGTGGGTTTGAACTTCATGGGTCTAGTTCTCAGGTTTTCTTCAGTGGTAAATACTACAGTACTACACGATTGATGGTTGGCTGAATCCAAGAATGTGGAACTGGTGATATGGAGTGCTGACTGTACGTTATGTGTGGATTTTTGACTACAGAGAGGGTTGGTGGCCCTAACCCGGTATTGTTCAAGGGTCAACTGTAGTTTTTAAAGACAGGAGCTCACCCCACTCCACCTCATTTTTCAGAAATGACTATGCCTGTTTTCCTTTTTAGGTCATCATTCTCCAACAACCATTTATAAATTTGGTTCTTCCATCCCATAGATTTTAACTGCACATCCGAGTGTCTCAGAAAAAGTTCAATAACAACAACAATAATACAGAATCCCCAAGTTATAATAGTGTAGTTAAGCCAGAAGTCTAAACTCAGATTACAAATGTACAAATCTTGTTTTCATATACAATAGAACCTCCTTGGGAAGCTTTAGCTACACTTATCACTTGGTTGCCAAAAAAGTTTTTTTATAGAAGAATATTTCCTGAAATTGCACAAATGGAATTTTACCCTTTGTGAGTAACAAAAACCAAGGTGAGTGATATTTAGGGAATTAAATTATAAATTGAGATAGGTTTGGGAGATACTGAACTTTGGCATTAAGAGTTGTTTAAATGCAGCAACAGCTTAATGTCTTTCTGGGGTAAAATAAATATGGGATTTTTTTTGAAAAATGCTAATGCAACATATAAAAATTTCCAGTATCATTAGTTGGAAGCAACTGAAATAATGACTGTACTTCTGGGAAGGTCTACAGTGCTTTTGGAAGAATTGATCATGTTTTCCAATGTGAACCTTGCTCTGGGTGCTGTAACTGCTAGAAGCAGAATGCAAAGCTACTTTTATTGCAGAGAGATGGAGGACTAATATTAACAAACTCAAGAAAACCATTGTAAAGACCAAAGAAGACTTCTAAAAATCACAATGAATGTAAAGTACCAATACAATATGTAGTGTAAGGTGAGAATTATGTGGCCACATACTTTCCAAAGGGGTCCTGGAGGTACCTCCAGTGCTCTCTGTGTCAATATTCATTTTTGCTGGGGACACATCTACTGCCTAGTTTTTGTCATCTCGCAGTATTTAGGGTGGAAGGGGTACTTAGAAACCCAAACATCCCTGCAGAGAGGCTTTGAGAAGGAAACTGCTTGGGATAGATTAAGTAAAATCAGATATGAGTAGGTGAAATGGATTAAAGGGAGAAGCTAGGGGATCATGTAGGGACATTTAGAAAGGTTATTTTGTTTGTGGTACATTCTTGAAACATTTGATACACTATTGAAACCTATTCCATTCCTTAATATGGAGGATTTTTTGAACCAAGCAGGTTCACTGGCTACAAAGGTAGGGATAACCAAGAACTAATTGACCAGATAAAACTAGTGCAATTTTCAGGCTGAGCGATTATGTGTCTATTACTGGTCTTGTAGTCATCACCTTGGGAAGCATAAAAACATTATAAAAGTAAAAATACTGATGTGCCCTTTCCAGATATTAAAAACTGAATCTTTTACAAGGTGTGGTTCATCTTTGTTTAAAAAAAGTCATAAAATATTCCTTATTGATGTGCCATAAATCTGTCAAGTTGGCTAAGTACAAAAATAGATTTTATCTCTTTATCCTCCATAGTGAAATCTGTTTTATGGTTCCAAGTCAAGAAAATGATCTGTATAACCTTAATGTGAAATATTTCCAAAATACGATGTTTACATAATGATTTACCTTTTACAAAACATTTACACAACCGTTATTTCAATTGGAGTCACCAAACAGGAGAAACGTAAGGTTTAAACAAAATTTTTCTTGGAAATTCTGAAAAAAATGATTCTTTTAAATGTTTCATTAATATTTTCTCTCTTCAGATATTATACCCTCTAACCCCAGTGTATGTTTATTCTGTTATAATTTTACCTTTAAGGTGACATGTTAATGATGTAGAAACTTATTTACAATACAATGAATCCTCATCATAGCAAATATTTTCATTGAAGAAAACTCTTTCATTTTAATTTAATCCAGTTCACTTCAACGTTACTGATTGTGTGTTCACTGTGGAGGGTGCTATGCTGGCTGCTGCAGGGCATATCAGGAGGAGGACTACTTCTTGCACTCAAGGAGCAATAATTACATATAAAATAGAAGCAGGTCGAGAGTAGCTTATCACTCTGCTTTGGGGAGTGAGGGAGAGTCAAGGCTGGGACAAAAGACACTATGATGCTAAGCTGAACTTCATGATGCTAGAGAAATGAAAGCAATGCCCTGTGGGAGTTCACAGGAAGAAGATAGAGCTGGTAAGATTGGGAAAGCCTTCATGGATGTAGTGAATATGACATGAACTTGGAAGAATAAATAAAATTTAAAGAAGTAAAGTTTAAACATAATCATGGGCAGAAACAAAAGTCTTTTAGTTGAGGATGTCTTAATAAGTTGAACTTTCTCTTCTTCCAAAGATATCTGTAAATCACCATTTTGTCAGTGAATGACATAAAGGAGAGACTCAAAGTCTTATGATCTGGGTTATCTCATCCAATGTTTTCAGGAAACTCTGGTCCAGAGAAGTCAAGTGCCAGTCCACAAACCCCGGGGACTTGTTGAAGGAATCAGATTAGAGCCTGTCTCCTTATTTCCAGGCCATCGCTAAACTCAGTTTACTTACAAAACAAAACAATGACACAAGTGTACCTATTGGGTTTTTTAATTTTTCATTACTTAGGATGTTAATATAAAGAAAAAAATGCAAGTGTTTTTTTTTTGTTGGTTTTTTTGGTTTTTTTTGGTGATGGGATCTGAGATTTTTTTCTATACTATGTATATTGCTTTGCTACAGCTGCCATAATAATAGCTCGGACTGGGTGGCTTAAATAACAGAAGGTGATTTTCTCACAGTTTTGCAGACTAGAAGTCCAAGATCAAGGTGTTAGCAGGGTTGGTTTCTCCTGGGTTCTCTCTCCTTGGCTTCCAGATGACTGTCTTCTCTCTGTGTCCTCATGTGGTTTTTCTCTGTGTATGCACATCCCTGGTGTCTCTTTCTTCTTGTAAAAACACCAGTCATCTGGGATTGATCATATCATATGACCTCATTTAACCATAATTCCCTCTTTAAAGGCCCTACGTCCAAATACGATTACCTTCTAAGGTATTGGGTGTTGGAAATTCAACATATGAATTTGGGAGAAGCGGTTGAGACCCTAACACTATATCATAGTTTAGGGTAAATGGAAAGGAATAATAATAGATGCCATTACTAGAAGGCAAGCATTTAGCATATGTTTTCCCATTTAATCCTCCCAATATATAGTTAGGCACAATTAGCATGTAATTATCATTATCATGATGAGGGAAATGATTCTGTGAGAGGGTAAATGATGGGGTTAGTACCACATATTTAGAAAATGGTAGAGTCAAGACTCAAATATAGTGTGTTGAGCTGTGGATCTATACCCCAGTTTTTTTGTTTTTTTTTAATTTTTAAATATTTTTATAAATTTTTAAATGTTACTTTCCACTTAGTTATTAACAAAATACTGGCTATACTCCTCGTGTTGTACAATACATCCTTGAGCCTATCTTACACCTAGTAGTTTGTACCTCCTTTTTTCCCACCCATATACTACCCCTCCCCCCCACTGGTAACCTCTGGTTTGTTCTCCATATCTGTCTGCACCCCACTTTGGAACAGAGCTATGACAGCCTCTGATTGGGGATGAAGGAGTGAGATCTCTCTAATCCCTTTAAAATTACATTTCCCTTTTCTCTAAGGCAAAGTTTTTGGGACACACTTTTGGGGTATATCTCCTCTGATATTTGGTCTGTAGGCTTTTTGGAAATATAAGGAGGGTAATTTCTTCCCTTAGAAATAAAGAACGCACAAAGTATGTAGTTATTAATGTATGGAGAAGATTTATCTTAACGTCTCATACTAGTTTATTCTTATTAAGGGGTCACTTTTCGTCTGTCACCTGCAACCTTGCTCCTAGCTGTTTGAAGGGTTGTACAGCCAGGTATCACTGCCCTTTCCAGGCTGACCCCCATTATTGCTCCTTTACTGGTGACACGTGGGGTCATTGTGCCTGTGTAGGAGCAGGTAGAAGGTACCTTCTGGTCTTTTAAGAGGTGAGTTTTCCTGAAGGTTGAATGTAAAAAGGTTTGCCAAAGAGATGTCAGTGGAAAGTGGAATTTTTAAGTTGCACACAAAAATGGAGAAAAGCAAAATGGAGACTTCCAGTATAAGGTTTCAAATGTACAGACAAGTGTGCTGATAAAAACAGGCAATTCTCTCAGCATATTGCTCTCGTTTTATTTTTAATTACAGTGAGTTACAAGGTTAGTCCTGCTCTTTGGTTGTGCTTTAATTATTCCCCCAATGTTGTCTTTCTGTGTTATGATCCCTTTAACAGGCGGGAAGAAATAGACATTTAATTAACCAGATGTCACTCAATAAATCTTGTGTTATTCTTTGTATCAGAAAAGCAAATGCAAACCAGTGAAAAAGGGCCTGAATTTTAAACTTACTAATTTGGCATAGTTTAGGGTTTTGATGATGCTGACGCTCTTGAAAGAAAATCGAGAAAGTCTTTTAAAATGTGAGGTAGAAAAGGGTTTCTTATGGGTCAGATGAGTAGTACCATGAATCATGTTCTTTATTTTTCTATATGTTTATCCATGATTTATTGGCTGTAGCATATTCTTAAAGCACTCTTTTCTTCAAATAAAGGAGGCTGATTACAGAGAAGGGCTCAACCAGGACAGGAAGTTGGAAGGTGGCTGGCCCTTTAGATTTGATCAGCAGCCATCCCCCTTCTTTGAAAATAGAACCCTGATTTTTGCTCACCTTCCTCCTAGGAGCATCTCCTTCAAGAATGGCTGGGCTCTTCCCAACCAAGAGGGTAACTCTTGATTGCTCTAAGCCAATTATAGTGGTCTCATTCACTTTCCCAGGTAATTGGCTTAAATGTGTGCACATGACAAAGCTCTGGCCAATGAAGGAAAATCTACCAAGGGCTTCTGAGAAGGTTCCCCCCCCCTCACTAATAGGTATGTAGTGATATCACAATGTTATTGTATTTAATTTGCATATTCCTGATGACTTATGGTGAGGGGCTTTTTTTTTTTCAGAACTCATTCAAATCTTTACTGAATACCTATGTAGTCAATGAATCTGGCTTGAGTTTCTACCGTGAAGTTGCACACATCATCTTCCTCAGGAATGTTAATTCATCATATATATTTGGTGTTTCACATACATTGAGTTTACTCATACACACATTTCACTAGAACAAGAACCCAGATTTAAAGACCATGGAATAAAAAAAAAAAACCATGGAATATATTCTAGAATTTTTTTTTACTAATATCAACACCTGAGAGAAGATTATAAGCCTTAAAAAAAACATAGTTTGTCACCATCTAATAGTACATAAGGGAGCATTTTAAAATATGCTTATTTGCCATCCGTATATCTTTGGCAAAGTGTCTGTTAAGGTCTTTGGTCTATTATTTTAAATCCTGTTGTTTTTTTTTATTGTTGAGTTTTAAGAGTTCCTTGTATATTTTGGATAAGAGTCCTTTGTCAGAGTTGCATTTTGCAAATATTTTCTCCCAGTTTCTTGTCTTTTCATTCTCTTGAAGTCCAACTTATAGATTCTTTCTTTCATGGATTGTGCTTTTGGTATTGTATCAAAAAATCATTGCCATATTCAAAGTCATCTAGATTTTCTCCTATGTTATCTTCTAAGAGTTTTACAGTTTTGTATTTTACATTTGGATCTGTAATCCATTTTGTGTTAATTTTGTGGAAGGTGTAAAGTCTCTGTCTAGATTCATTTTTTTGTATGTGGACATCCAGTTGTTCCAGCAGCATTTGTTGAAAAGATTATCTTTGCTCCATTGTAGATAGATTTTGTACATATTTTATTAGACTTATAGTGAAATATTTCATTTTGGTGGTTGGTAATGTAAATGGCATTGTGTTTTTAATTTCAAATTCCACTTTTTCATTATTGGTATATAGGAAAGTGATTGACCTTTATATATTAAGCTCATATCCTGCAACCTTGCTATAATTGCTTAGTAGTTCTGGAGTTTGTTGTTGTTGATTCTTTCAGATTTTCTACTGGTTTTACTTCTTTTTTCCTAGTGTGTATACCTTATATTTCCTTTTCTTGTCTTATTGCATAGCTAGGACTTCCAGTATGATGTTGAAAGGAATTGTGAGAAGGGTCATCCTTGCCTTGTACCTGATTTTAGTGAGAAAGCTTCAAGTTTCTTACCATTAAGCCTGGTGTCGGTTGTAGGTTTTCTTATAGATATTCTTTATCAAGATGAAGAAGTTACCCTCTAGTCCTAGTTTACTGAGTGCTTTTATGAGGAACGGGTGTTGGATTTTGTCAAATGCTTTTTCTGCATCTATTGATAAAATCATATGATTTTTTTTCTTCTTTAGGTGGGTGGTGTGATAGATTACATTAATTGATTTTCAAGTGTTAAACCAGCCTTGCCTTAGTTGGGATCAATCCTACTTGGTCATGGTGTATAATTCTTTTCATACATTGTTGAATTCAACTTGCTAATGTTTTGTTGAGAATTTTTGCTTCTGTGTTCATGAGAGATATTGGCCTCTAATTTATTTTCTTGCAATGCCTTTGTCTGAGTAACGCTGGCCTCATAGAATGAGTTAGGAAGTATTCCCTCTGTTTCTGTCTTCTGAAATAAATTGCAAAGTGTTGGTATAATTTCTTCCTTAAATGTTTAGCAGAATTCATCAGTGAACCCATCTGGACCTAGCTTTCCTCTTTTGAAAGCACTGTTATTAATTAACAATTAAATTTCTTTAATAGATATAAGCCTATTCAGATTGTCTACTTTAAGACCTATTTTTTGATGACATTGCTGAACTACTGAATTAGCCATCCCCCAAACTGACCTACCTTCACATTTCTAGTTATGTGAGATGATAGATGCCCCTAATTTGTAAGTTTCTTTGGATCAGGTTTTCTCTAATTTGCTAAATTTCTCTAATTTGCAGATGAAAGCACTCTAGTTAGTATGTTTCAAAATTTTTCCCCAGAATCATCTTTAACTACTCATCAATTTGAACTCCTTCCCATCTTGTACTCCACCTAAAATGCTATTTTCTGGCTTCTCAGACTATACAGAGCCTGAAATCTCATATTCTATATGAAATCTCCCCAAAACTTCCTGCAAAGAGTCCCCTCTTCTGAACTTCTAGAATAGTAACTCTCAAACTTTAATGCTCTTAGGAGTCACGTGGGGATCTTGTAAACATGCAGATTCTGATTCAGCCGGTGTGCGACCAAAGATTCCGAATTTCCGAAAAACTCCCAGGGGTTACCAATGCTGCTCATCCATATACAACATTTTGAGTAAAAAAGGCCCTCATTGATAACACTCATGTGGTACTAGATCACATGCAGTGTTATATATGATGTAACTTTCATGAGTTTATGTCTCACCTTTCCAATTAGATTTCAAATTTTTTGAAGATGGGAGCTATGCCTTCTTTTTTGAATCCATGACCACACTCAACATAGTGCCTTACACAAAGTATCTGTTAATCAAGTGAAGGGATAAATGAATGAAGGAAAAGGAGACAAAGTTAAATGTAACTGTTTTTTGATAAAGAGGAATTACTATCTCAAATAACTCAAATAAACAGAATTCATTGAGATGGATTGATTCTGCCTTTGGTAACCACCAAATATTTTGGGCCAACACTTCCATGGATAACTAAAAATTCTAGACAAAATATGAAAAGTAACTAACTAAAGGCACTGGAAATTGAACAAAAGCAGGCACATACTGGAGAGGAGGTGACACTGGGAGAAAGAAATATCATTTTGTGAGATCTTTTGCATTTTGCCTCAGGTTCCAGTTAGCCTTGTGGGAGGACCTATAAACAACAAAAAGTACCTCTTTTAATGTTACTTGTTAAAAGAAATAGAGGACAGTATCTAGAGAAACCACAGCCACTGGAAAGTGAAGAAGAAATCTTAGGAAGAAAAGAGCCAGAGAGGGGGACCCCAAAATTCTGTGCATAAACTCTGCCCAAATTTCTTGCTGGTCCAAGACCATGCATATGTGGGGCAGGTTCCAAGTAGTTCAGCTATGGCTAAAGGAACTGAAGTGAGATTTGAGCTGCTGCTCATCATAGAAGAGGCAATAGTTTTCAGTTTGAGTTCAACCAACTTAACTGACAACAAAATTAATACTCTTCAAAGGAACATAACAGTATCCAGAGTTTGTGTAGTATATCACTCACAGTGTTCAAGATAAAATCCAAAAGTACTTGACATATAAAGAAACAAGAAAATTTGATCTTTCTCCTGAAAATCAATCACCAGAGACTGACTCTAAGATTACCCAGATGTTGGAATTAGTAGATAAGGATTTTAAAGAAGCCAATTAAACCTATGTTCAAGCATATCAAGAATGTGCTCATTTAATGAATTAAAAGGTAGTAAATATTATCAGGAAAATAGATATTATAAAAAATATCAAATGGAAATCCTGAAACTGAAAAATGCATCATCTAAAATGTCAAAAATCCAGTCAATAGGCTTAAAAGCAAAAAGAAGAGTCAGTCTTGGAGATATTGCTGGTTCAGTTCCAGACCACCACAATAAAATGAATATTGTAATAAAGCAGATCACACAAACTTTTTGGTTTCTCAGTGCATATAAAAGTTATGTTGACACTATATTGTACTCTCTTAAGTGTTCAATAGCATTATGTCTAAAAGAAAGTAAATACCTTAATTAAAAAACACTTTATTGGTTTAAAAAAATGCTAACTATTTTCTGAGCCTTCAGTGAGTTGTAATCTTTTTGCTGGTGGAGGGTCTTGCACCAGTGTTGATGGCTGCTGACTGATCATCAGGGTGGTGGCTGCTGAAGGCTGGGGTGGCCATGGCAGTTTCTTAAAATAAGACCACGGTGAAGTTTTTCACATTGATGGACTCTTCCTGTTATGAACAATTTCTCTGTAGCATGCTGTGCTGTTTGATAGCATTTTACCCACAATAGAACTTCTTTCAAAATTGGAGTCAGTCTTCTCAAACCCTGCTGCTGCTTTATCAACTAAGTTTATGTCATATTCTGAATCTTTTGTTGTCATTTCAACAGTCTTCACAGCATCTTCACTAGGAATAGATTCCATCTCATGACGCCACTTTCTTTTTTCATCCATAAGAAACAGTTCTTCATCCATTAAAGTTTTATCATGAGATGGCAGCAACTCAGTCACATCTTCAAGCTCTACTTCTAATTCTGTTGAATAGTTCTCTTGCTATTTCTACCACAGCTGCAATTACTTCCTTCACTGAAGTCTTGAACCCCTCAAAG
Organism: Mesoplodon mirus; assembly: GCF_964341445.2. Classification (NCBI taxonomy): domain Eukaryota; kingdom Metazoa; phylum Chordata; class Mammalia; order Artiodactyla; family Ziphiidae; genus Mesoplodon; species Mesoplodon mirus. Next base: position 97,639,072 of record NC_138986.1, on the reverse strand, counting down.
TCATTCATGAGGGCTGGAATTAACTTCTTCCAAACTCCTGTTACTACTGATATTTTGACCTCTTCCCATGTTCTTATGGCATCTAGAATGTTGACTTCTTTCTGGAAGGTATTCAATTTACTTTTCCCAGATACATCAGAGGAATCACTATCTATGGCAGCTATAACCTTAGGAAATGCATTTCTTAAATAATACTTGAAAGTTGAAATGTCTCCTTGGTCCGTGGACTACAGAATGGATGTTGTGTTAGCAGGCATGAAAACAACATGAATCTCATGGTAGATCTCCATCAGAGCTCTTGGGTGACCAGGTACATTGTCAGTGAGCAGTCATATTTTGAAAGGAATCTTTTTTCTGAGCAGTAGGTGTCAACAGTGGGTTTAAAATATTCAGTAAACCATGTTGTAAACATATGTGCTGTCATCCAGGTTTTGTTCCATTTATGGAGCACAGATGGAGTAGATTTAGCATAATTCTTAAGGACGCTGGCATTTTTTGAATGGTTAATGAACACTGCCTCCAACCTAAAGTCAGCAGCTGCATTAGCCCCTAATAAGAGAGCCAGACTATCCTTTGAAGCCAGACATTGGCTTCTTCTCTCTAGCTATGAAAATCTGAGATGGCATTTTCTTCCAATGTAAGGCTGTTTTGTCTACATTGAAAAATCTGTTTAGTGTAGCCATCTTTGTCAACTATTTTAGCTAGATCTTCTATATAACTTGCTGAAGCTTCTACATCAGTACTTGCTGTTTCACCTGGCACTTTTATGTTATGAAGACTTTATGTTAAGGCTTTCCTTCAGCCTCATGAACCAACCTCTGCTAGCTTTAAACTTCTCTTCTTCAGCTTCCTCACCTCTCTCAGTCTTCATAGAATTGAAGAGAGTTAGTACCTTGCTCTGGATTTGGCTTTGGCTTCAGGGAATGTTGTGTCTTGTTTGATCTTCTATTCAGACCATGAAAACTTCTTCCATATCAACAAGGAAGCTGTTTTGCTTTCTTAACATTCATGTGTTCCCTGGAGTAGCTCTTTTGATTTCCTTCAAGAACTTATCCTTTGCATTCACAACTTGGCTAACTCTTTGGTGCAGGAGGACTAGCTTTCAGCCTACCTCAGATTTCAACATGCCTTCCTCATTCAGCTTAATCGTTTATAGCTTTTGATTTAAAGTGAGAGACATATGACCTTCCCTTCACTTGAACACTTAGAGGTCTTATAGAATTAGTAATTGGCCTAATTTCAATATTGCATCTCAGGAATAGGGGGACCTGAGGAGAGGGAGACAGATGGGGGAACGGCCAGTCGGTGGAGCAGTCAGAACACACACAACACTTGTTGATTAAGTTCACCGTCTTATATGGGCGTAGTTTGTGATGCCCCAAAACAGTTACAATAGTAACATCAAAGATCACTGATCACAGATGACCATAACAAATATACTAATGATGCAAAAGTTTGGAATATTGCAAGAATTATCAAAATTGGCACAAAGACACGAAGTGAGCAAATGCTGTTGGAAAAATGGCACTGATAGACTTGCTCCATGCAGGGTTGCTACCAACCTTAAACTTGTAAAAAAAAAAAAAAAATTGCGGTACCTGCAAAGCGCAATAAAATGAAGTGCAATAAATCGAACCTCAGAAATGACAGCTGTGGCTAGTCTAAAGACTTTCTGGGGACCAATTACCATTTCAAGGACTTCAGGAATTCACTGTTTTTCTGTGATAAGGACTTGGAAACTCAGGAAAATTTGGGGAGTTTACAGGGTTCTTAATTCTGTCAAACAGCAGTTGAAAATCTTTACTGAACTCAGAAGAGACATGCCAACCAGCAATATTCCGGGTATCTATGTGATGGCAGCCCTATTAGGGAAGCCCTAGAAGGTACTGAATGACACCAACCCAATTGGGCTGATCGGAATCTGATCAGCTCTGAGAATGCAATTAAGCAATGCCACTGCTATGTTAATATTATGGCACTTCCAGAATAACAGAAGTATTTGATATTGCTGAAAGAAAAGAGAAAACTTAAAAGGCATTAAAAAGTAGACACATCATCATTTGGCAACCACCACAGTAATAATACTTGCAGGCAAGAATCAAGAAAGCAACCTAAAACTAGTAGGTGAAAACTTGATGAGAAAAAGGGTATTTATGTTGCCTCAGAGTAGCTCCCCAGAATATATTTATTAATTACAAAGAGGAAAACATAGATTTACACTGACAGGAGCCACCTCAACTAGGTGATCAAAGTAAACATCACTAATAATGAGACATACAGGTGTCATGTGCCTCTCGTCATCATGTACTGGGAAGGACATAACATTTCTCCAAACACTGCATAACCTAAACCTACTCATGAGGAAACATCAGGCAGAGAAAATTCAGGACGTATAAACCTCTTGAATGCCGGGGTCATGGAGGACAGAGGAAGATTGAGGAACTGTAAGAAGATAAAGATATATGACAACTAAATGTAGTGTATGGCCCTGGATGGGAAAAATAACTTTTTTCTTTTGCTATCAAGGACATTAGTAGAATAATTAGTGAAATTTGACTAAATTCTGTGGATTAGATAAGAGATATGTGTGAATTTCTTTTTTAGAAATATATATATATTTTTAAATATTTATTTACTTGGTTGCACCAGGTCTTAGTTGCAGCAGGCAGGCTCCTTAGTTGTGGCTCGCTGTTTCTTAGTCACAGCTCACTGCCTCCTCAGTTGTGTCACGTGGGCTCCTTAGTTGTGGCATGCGAACTCTTAGTTGCGGCATGTGTGTGGGACCCAGTTCCCTGATCAGGAATCAAACCCGGGCCCCCTGCATTGGGAGCATGGAATCAACCACTGCACCACCAGGGAAGTCCTGTGAATAGGTTCTTAATTTTGATAATTGAACTGTGCTGAAATAAAAGAATGCCTTTGCCCTTTTACAAAAATTTTTTTTTAGAATAATTTTAGGTTCACAGAAAAATTGAGCAGAAATCACAGAGTTTCCATATACTTCCTGTCCCTACACATGTACAACCTTCTCCACTACAGACAGCCCACACCACTGTGGTACACTTGTTACAATCAATGAATCTACATTTAAACATTATTTCCACCCAAAGTTTATAGTGTATGTTAGGGTCCATTCTTAGTGTTGTGATACTTTTACTTTACCCATGGTTTTTCCTTTTCCAGAATAGTCATATAGTTGGAATCATTCAGTATATAGTCTCTTCAGATGGGCTTCTTTCGCTTAGTAATATGCATTTAAGGTTGCTCCATGTCTTTTCATGGCTCAATAGCTCATTTCTTCTTAGCACTGAATAATGTTCCATTGTCTGGATATACCACAGTTAATTTATCCACTCACCTACTAAAGAACATCTTGGTTGCATCCAAGTTTTGGCAATTATGAATAAAGCTGCTATCAACATCCATGTGTAGGTTTTTGTGTAGACATAGGTTTTCAGCTCCTTTGAGTACATACTTAGCAGTACAGTTGCTGGATTGTATGCTAAGAGTGTGTTTAGCTTTGCAAGAAACTGTCTTCCAAAGTGACTGTACTATTTTGCATTCCCATCAGCAATAAGAGTTTCTGTTGCTCCACTTCCTCATCAGCACTTGGTATTGTCAGTGTTTTGGATTTTGGACATTCTAATAGGTGGCTAGCCCTTGTTTTAAAGAAATGTACACTACAGTATTTGTGGGTAAAGAGGCATTGCAATATAATCTTACATAGTTCAGAAAAAAATTGTGTGTGCTTACGTATATGTGTCCATCTATAGCACATAGTAGACATTCACAAAGTAGTAAATATCAGTACTGATCCATCTACTTTATACTAGCTTCATCTCCCCCCCCACCTCCTTTACCTAATCTTCAGCTTCCTTCTTTCTGTTTTATATCCAAAATAACAGGAAGAAGGACTTACTATGGTGGTGGGGTTGGTGGGAGGAGGTGAGAGAAACACATTTCAGTTCCTTCTGCTCTGACCATAAATTCTGGAGCAATCGTTTTCAAACTTTGGCTGCACATGGGCTCACTCAAGGAGTTTTAAATAAATACTGATGCCTACGTCCATCCCTGGAGATAGTGGTTTAATTAGACTGGGGTCTGGTCTGGAGATTTAGAACCTCCCCAGTTTATTCCAATGTGCAGAAAAGTTTGAGAGCCACTACTCTCGAGTGACCTTATGATTTACAAATGCAAAGAAAAAATTTTGACAAGGAAATTGAGTCCTAGATTTATTAAACATTTAAATCCTCTAAATCCTGTAGAGGTAGGTATCTCTTGTGTTTCTTAGCAAAGCAAACTTTGTGCATTCAGGGAGCACAAAGTGATTTTTTTTTAAACATCTTTATTGGAGTATAATTGCTTTACAATGTTGTACTAGTTTCTGCTGTATAACAAAGTGAATCAGCTATGTGCATACTTATATCCCCATATCCCCTCCCTCTTGCTTCTCCCTCCCACCCTCTCTATCTCACCCCTCTAAGTGATCACAAAGCACCGAGCTGATCTCCCTATGCTATGTGGCTGCTTCCCACTGGCTATCTATTTTACGTTTGGTAGTGTGTATATGTCCATGCCACTCTCTCACTTCGTCCCAGCTTACCCTTCCCTCCACCATGTACTCAAGTCCATTCTCTACATCTGTGTCTGTATTCCTGTCCTGCCCCTAGGTTCATGAGAACCTTTTTTCTTTTTGAGATTCCATATATATATGTTAGCATACGATATTTGTTTTCCTCTTTCTGACTTACTTCACTCTGTATGACGAGTCTAGGTCCATCCACCTCACTACAAAGAATTCAATTTCGTTGCTTTTTATGGCTGAGTAATATTCCATTATATATATGTGCCATGTCTTCTTCTTTTTTTTTTAACATCTTTATTGGAGTATAATTGCTTTACAGTGGTGTGTTAGTTTCTGCTTTATAACATAGTGAATCAGCTATACGTATACATATATCCTCCCTCTTGCATCTCCCTCCTACCCTCCCTATCCCACCCCTCTAGGTGGTCACAAAGCACCGAGCTGATCTCCCTGTGCTATGCGGATGCTTCCCACTAGCTATCTATTTTACGTTTGATAGTGTATATAAGTCCATGCCACTCTCTCACTTTGTCCCAGCTTACCCTTCCCCTCCCCCTGTCTTCAAGTCTCCCTGTCCACTATGTCTGAGTGTTTATTCCTGTCCTGCCTCTAGGTTCTTCATAACCACTTTTCTTTTTTTTTTTTTAAGATTCCATATATATGTGTTAGCATACGGTATTTGTTTTCCTCTTTCTGACTTACTTCACTCTGTATGACAGACTCTAGGTCCATCCACCTCACTACAAATAACTCAATTTCGTTTCTTTCTATGGCTGAGTAATATTCCATTGTATATATGTGCCACATCTTCTTTATCCATTCATCTGTTGATGGACACTTAGGTTGCTTCCATGTCCCACTATTGTAAATAATGCTGCAATGAACGTTGTGGTACATGACATTTTTTAAAATAAATTTATTTTTTTATTTATTATTTTTGGCTGTGTTGGGTCTTCATTGCTGCATGCGGTCTTTCTCTAGTTGCAGCGAGCAGGTGCTACTCTTCATTGCGGTGCACTGGATTCTCACTGTGGTGGCTGCTATAGTTGTGGCTCATGGGCTCTAGAGTGCAGGCTCAGTAGTTCTGGTGCACAGGCTTAGTTGCTCCACGGCACGTGGGATCTCCCCGGACCAGGACTCAAAACTGTGTCCCCTGCCTTGGCAGGCAGATTCTTAACCACTGTGCCACCAAGGAAGCCCACATGACTCTTTTTGAATTATGGTTTTCTCAGGGTATATGCCCAGTAGTGGGATTGCTGGGTCATATGGTAGTTCTATTTTTAGCTTTTTAAGGAATCTCCTTACTGTTGTCCATAGTGACTGTATCAATTTACATTCCCACCAACAGTGTAAGAGGGTGCCCTATTCTCCACACCCTCTCCAGCATTTATTGTTTGTAGATTTTTGATGATGGCCATTCTGATCAGTGTGAGGTGATACCTCATTGTAGTTCTGATTTGCATTTCTCTAATGATTAGTGATGTTGAGCATCCTTTCATGCGTTTGTTGGCAATCTGTATATCTTCTTTGGAGAAATGTCTCTTTAGGTCTTCTGCCCATTTTTGGATTGGGTTGTTTGTTTTTCTGATATTGAGCTGCATGAGCTGCTTGTATATTTTTGAGATTAATCCTTTGTCCGTTGCTTTGCTGGCAAATATTTTCTCCCATTCTGAGGGTTGTCTTTTCGTCTTGTTTATGGTTTCCTTTGCTGTGCAAAAGTAAGTTTCATTAGGTCCCATTTGTTTATTTTTGTTTTTATTTCCATTTCTCTAGGAGGTGGGTCAAAAAGGATCTTGCTGTGATTTATGTCATAGAGTGTTCTGCCTATGTTTTCATCTAAGACTTTCATAGTGTCTGGCCTTACATTTAGGTCTTCAATGCATTTTGAGTTTATTTTTGTGTATGATGTTAGGGAGTGTTCTAATTTCATTCTTTTTCATGTAGCTCTTCAGTTTTCCCAGCATCACTTATTGAAGAGGCTGTCTTTTCTCCATCTTATACTCTTGCCTCCTTTATCAAAGATAAGGTGACCGCATGTGTGTGGGTTTATCTCTGGGCTTTTATATCCTGTTCCATTCATTTATATTTCTGTTTCTGTGCCAGTACCGTACTGTCTTGATTACTGTAGTTTTGTAGTATATTCTGAAGTCTGGGACCCTGATTCCTTCAGCTCCATTTTTCTTTCTCAAGATTGCTTTGGCTGTTCAGAGTCTTTTGTGTTTCCATACAAATTGGGAAAGTTTTGTTCTAGTTCTGTGAAAAATGCCAGTGGTAATTTGATAGGGATTGCATTGAATCTGTAGATTGCTTTGGGTAGTAGAGTCATTTTCACAATGTTGATTCTTCCAATCCAAGAACATGCTATATATCTCCATCTGTTTGTATCGTCTTTAATTTCTTTCATCAGTGTCTTATAGTTTTCTGCACACAGGTCTTTTGTCTCCTTAGGTAGGTTTATTCCTAGGTATTTTATTCTTTTTGTTGCAATGGTAAATGGGAGTGTTTTCTTAATTTCACTTTCAGATTTTTCATCATTAGTGTATAGGAATGCAAGAGATTTCTGTGCATTAATTTTGTATCCTGCAACTTTACCAAATTCATTGATTAGCTCTAGTAGTTTTCTGGTGGCATTTTTAGGATTCTCTATGTATAGTATCATGTCATCTGCAAACAGTGACAGTTTTACTTCTTCTTTTCCTATTTGGGTTCCTTTTATTTCTTTTTCTTCTCTGATTGCTGTGGCTAAAACTTACAAAACTATGTTGAATAATAGTGGTGAGAGTGGGCAACCTTGTCTTTTTCTTATCTTAGAGGAAATGGTTTCAGTTTTTAACCATTGAGAATGATGTTGGCTGTGGGTTTGTCATATATGGCCTTTATTATGTTGAGGTAGTTTCCCTCCATGACTACCTTCTGGAGAGTTTATCATAAATGGTGTTGAATTTTGTCAAAAGGTTTTTCTGCATCTATTGAGATGATCATATGGTTTTTATCCTTCAATTTGTTAATATGGTATATCACATTGATTGATCTCTGTATATTGATGAATCCTTGCATTCCTGGGATAAACCCCACTTGATCATGGTATGTGATCCTTTTAATGTGCTCTTGGATACTGTTTGCTAGTATTTTACTGAGGATTTTTGCATCTATATTCATCAGTGATATTGGCCTGTAGTTTTCTTTTTTGGGACATCTTTTTCTGGTTTTGGTATCAGGGTGATGTTGGCCTCATAGAATGAGTTTGGGAACGTTCCTCCTTCTGCTATATTTTGGAAGAGTTTGAGAAGGATAGGTGTTAGCTCTTCTGTAAATATTTGATAGAATTCACCTGTGAAGCCATCTGTTCCTGGGCTTTTGTTTGTTGGAAGATTTTTAATTACAGTCTCAATTTCAGTGCTTGTGATTGGTCTGTTTATATTTTTATTTCTTCCTGGTTCAGTCTTGTAAGGTTGTGCTTTTCTAAGAATTTGTCTATTTCTTCCAGGTTGTCCATTTTATTGGCATAGAGTTGCTTGTAGTAGTCTCTCATGATCCTTTGTATTTTTGCAGTGTCAGTTGTTACTTCTTTTTCATTTGTAATTCTGTTGATTTGAGTCTTCTCCCATTTTTTCTTGATGAGTCTGGCTAATGGTTTATCAACTTTATTTATCTTCTCAAAGAATCAGCTTTTAGTTTTATTGATCTTTGCTATTGTTTCTTTCATTGCTTTTTTTTTTTTTTTTTTTTTTTTGTGGTACGCAGGCCTCTCACTGTTGTGGCCTCTCCCGTTGTGGAGCACAGGCTCCGGATGCACAGGCTCAGCGGCCATGGCTCACAGGCCTAGCCGCTCCGTGGCATGTGGGATCTTCGCAGACCGGGGCATGAACTCGTGTCCCCTGCATCGGCAGGTGGACTCTCAACCACTGCACCACCAGGGAAGCCCTCTTTCGTTTCTTTTTCATTTATTTCTGAACTGATCTTTATGATTTCTTCCTTCTGCTAACTTTGGGGATTTTTTTGTTCTTCTTTCTCTGATGGCTTTAGGTGTAAGGTTAGGTTGTTTATTTGAGATGTTTCTTGTTTCTTAAGGTAGGATTGTATTGCTATAAACTTCCCTCTTAGAACTGCTTTTGCTGCATCCTGTAGGCTTTGGGTCATGTTTTCATTGTCATTTTTGTCTAGGTAATTTTTGATTTTCTGTGATTTCTTCAGTCATCTCTTGGTTGTTTACTAGCATATTTTTTAGCCTCCATGTGTTTGTATTTTTTACAGTGTTTTTCCTGTAATTCATATCTAGTCTCATAGCATTGTGCTAGGAAAAGCTATTTGATATGATTTCAATATTCTTAAGTTTACCAAGGCTTGGTTTGTGACCGAAGATATGGTCTATCCTGGAGAATGTTCCATGAGCACTTGAGAAAAAAGTGTATTCTGTTGTTTTTGGATGGGATGTCCTATACATATCAATTAAATCCATCTTGTTTAATGTGTCATTTTAAGCTTGTGTTTCCTTATTTATTTTCAGTTTGGATGATCTGTCTATTGGTGAAAGTGGGGTGTTAAAGTCCCCAACTACTGTTGTGTTACTTCAATTTCATCTTTTGTGGCTGTTAGCATTTGCCTTATGTATTGAGGTGTTCCTATGTTGGGTGCATAAATATTTGCAATTGTTATATCTTCTTCTTGGATCGATCCCTTGATCATTATGTAGTATCCTTCTTTGTCTCTTGCAGTAGTCTTTATTTTAAAGTCTATTTTGTCTGATATGAGAATTGCTACTCCAGCTTTCTTTTGATTTCCATTTGAATGGAATATCTTTTTCCATCCCCTCACTTTCAGTCTGTATGTGTCCCTAGGTCTGAAGTGGGTCTCTTGTAGACAGCATATATACGGGTCTTGTTTTTGTATCCATTCAGCCAGTCTGTGTCTTTTGGTGGGAGCATTTAATTCATTTACATTTAAGATAGTTATCGATGTGTATGTTCCTAATACCATTTTAATTGTTTTGGGCTTGTTAATGTAGGTCTTTTCCTTCTCTTGTGTTTCCTGCCTAGAGAAGTTCCTTTAGCATTTTTTGTAAAGCTGGTTTGGTGGTGCTGAATTCTCTTAGCTTTTGCTTGTCTGTAAAGGTTTTAATTCTCCAACAAATCTGAATGGGATCCTTGCTGGGTAGAGCAATCTTGGTTGTAGGTTTTTCCCTTTCACTTTAAATATGTAGTGCCACTCCCTTCTGGCTTACAGAGTTTCTGCTGAAAGATCAGCTGTTAACCTTATGGGTATTCACTTGTATGTTATTTGTTGTTTTTCCCTTGTTGCTTTTAATATTTTTTCTTTGTATTTAATTTTTGATAGTTTGATTAGTATGTGTCTCGGCATGTTTCTCCTTGTGTTTATCCTATATTGGACTCTGAGCTTCCTGGACTTGATTGACTATTTCCTTTCCCATGTTAGGGAAAGTTTTTGACTATAATCTCTTCAAATATTTTCTCACGCCCTTTCTTTTTCTCTTCTGGGACTCCTATTATTCAAATGTTTGTGCATTTAATGTTGTCCCAGAGGTCTCTGAGACTGTCCTTAATTCTTTTCATTCTTTTTTCTTTATTCTGCTCCCTGGCAATTATTTCCACTATTTTATCTTCCAGCTCACTTATCCATTCTTCTGTCTCAGTTATTCTGGTATTGATTCCTTCTAGAGTATTTTTAATTTCAATAATTGTGTTGTTCATCACTGTTTGCTTGCTCTTTAGTTCTTCTAGAACCTTGTTAAATGTTTCTTGTATTTTCTCCATTCTGTTTCCGAGATTTTGTATCATCTTTACTATAATTACTCTGAATTCTTTTTCAGGTATGTTACCTATTTCATCTGCATTTATTTGGTGTTGTAGGTTTTTACCTTGCTTCTTTGCCTGTAACATATTTTTTGTCATTTCATTTTTTAAAAATTTGATGGGTGGTGCTGTAGTCCTGTCTTAGTGTTTTTTTTGCCTGAGATGTCCAGCGCTGGAGTTTGCAAGCAGTTGGCTGGAGCTGGGTCTTGGTGCCAAGGTGAGGACCTCTGGGAGACCTCACTCCGATTGATATTCCCTGGGGCCTGAGGTTCTCGGTTTCTCCACCTGTTTGGAGTTGGAGCCCCCACTGTAGGAGCTTGGACCTGACCTCCGGCCTGGGAGTCAAGATCCCGCAAGCGGTCGCTGGGGGTTTCCCCCATTCCCTTAGGTGTCCGTGTCCCCCACCCATGCCTGGTAGGTGCCCTAGTTGTGCGGAGACATGAATTCCACGTCCTCCTAGTATGCCATCTTGACTCCCCCAAAGTGATTCTTAAACCTGGCATGATAATCAGAATTACTGGAGAAAATTCAGACCCCACTCCATGACTTCTGAATCATAACCTCTAGAAGAGCCTGAGCAAATGTTTGTTTTTTTAAAAACAACCAAAACAAAATCCCCAAGAAATTGTGAAGATCAATGAGGGTTTGTAACAGATGGGAACTGTGTGCACTTTTCTAAATTTCAGTGATCCTCTAGCCATGTCATTGACTTCCAGAGTACAGTGTCTACTCAGATTAATTTGTACTTACTGAGTATCAACCATGTGGTAGGTACTATGGAGTAGGGTTTCTTAATCCAGGCTCCATGGGTTTCCCTTTGAAATCCAGCTTGAAAGCTTATAGGGAACACCTGAAGAACTAGTAAAATGCAAATTCTTAGCTTGACTAGCAGAGGTCCAGATTTTGTAGCTCTGGGAGGGGCCTAGGAATTGTTATTTTAATAATGTTTTAGGTTGATTTTGAAGCAGGTGTTTCAAGGATCAACTTTGGAACTCTTCCTTGGGGGAAACATAGATTCACTTCAAGTGGTCTTCAAGTTTGCAGTTGTATGCAGGATTGTGTATATGTGTGTCTATGTACATTTTGGGGGGGATAGAGAGGCCTTACCTACTGGTACATCAGGTTCTCAAAAGGGCCAATGACCCATTATATAGGATAGAAATTTTGAGTAAGGTGCAGTCAGGAGTTTATAATCTAATAGGGAAATAAAACAAAAGATGGCATTTTAATCAGCTGCTATCTAAACATAGTAAGTACTGGGGGTACAAAGTACATATGAGGGAACTAAAAGAAGAATAAAATACAGTACTGACTTCGTGACAGGCACCATAGGGTGCTTTACATATGTTACAGTATATCATTCTCACAATAACCCAGTGTGCCAGGATTTATTGTCCTCAATTTACAGATAAGTTTAAGTAATTTGCTTAAGGCCGGTTATTGAAGTCTGTTTTGCTCTATCACAGTTTTTCTTAAAATGTGACCACAGGCTCCTGGGATTCCCCAAGATTCTTTTAGGGGATTTGTGTGGTTAAAACCATTTCAAAATAATACTAAATTGTTATTTGTCTCTTTCACTGTATTTCTATTTTGATCCAGTGATGGAACAAAAGCAATGGTGGATAAAACCATTGGCACTGTAGTACAAATCAAGACAGTGGCTCCCAACCATGTCGCAAGTCACACTGTTCCTTAACTGCCAGACACTCACAGGAAAACTGAATGCCATTTTCAATTAAGAACATCTTTAACTAAGCAGTAAAAAGGATTAATTTTATGAAGTCTTGATCCTTGAATAGATGTGTTTTTAACATCCTATGTGATGAGATGGGAGTTTCTATGGAATACTGAAGTGTAACGGTCATCTTGAGGAAAAGCAGTTGTTTTTGTTATGAGCTAATAAGTTAGTTGCTTTTCCTGTGGCACAGCGGTTTTAGTAGAAGAAATGATTGACAGCTAAACTGATTATTTAGACATGGGTATTCGGCAGCCATTTTCTCAAAATGAATTAAGCAAGCTTATGGATTCAAAGAAAACAACTGACAGTATTTGTTGCCAAGGATAAAACTTCAGCTTTCAAGTGAAAATTAGAATTTTGGAAAACGTTATTTTCTACCATGAACTTGACAACTTTTCAATAGTTGAAGGCTTTTCTGATGAAATTGGAAGTGATATGAATGTGATTTAAAAAATATTTTATAAGTGAATATAACATTTGGAAGATCTGCATAACTCAGTGAATCAGTATTTTCCGAATAACCAATATATGATGTTAAAAAATTGTCCACGAGGGCTTCCCTGGTGGTGCGGTGGTTGGGAGTCCGCCTGCCGATGCAGGGGACACGGGTTCATGCCCCGGTCCGGGAGGATCCCACATGCCACGGAGCGGTTGGGCCCGTGAGCCATGGCCGCTGAGCCTGCGGGTCCGGAGCCTGTGCTCCGCAACGGGAGAGGCCACAGCAGTGAGAGGCCCGCGTACTGCAAAAAATAATAATAATAATAATTGTCCATGAGTAAAAAGATTTATTCAAAGCGCAGAATAGAAAAATAACTGTAAGAGTATGAAAAGTTCATTAACATTGTTTCCAATTCCACATTGCAACTAACATTTAAGAAAGATGACTTGTAGAGTTTTGGTGTAGTATCAATAAATAATATCCACAATTATCTGAAAAGGCTGCCAAAATACTTCTCCCTTTCCCCACTGCATATTATGTGCGGCTGTTTTTTCTTCAGATGTTTCCATCAAGATAATATACTGTAACATATTAACTGCAAAGCAGATGTAAGAACCCAGCTTAAAGAGATTTGCAAAATGTAAAACAGTGCCAATTTATTCACGATTTGAGGGGTAAATATAGTTATTTTTCATAAAAGTGTATTATTTATGCCAGTATGTACTGAGTTTATTATTAGTTTAATGAATTAACAAATGTTTAAAAGTTGTTTCAGTTTTAATTTCTAATATGGTAATTATTGATAGGTATAATTCATTTAAACAAAACCTCTTTGAGGTCTTCAATAGGGTTTAAGAGTGTAATGGGATTTGGAGACTATGCTGATCTCTCAGCATTCACAAGAACCTCCCAGCATTTGATATAGGGTCTTTAAGAGATGGCTGGAAATTTAGCAACTGAAGAATTGGGGCTGATGGTGTGAAAGGATGCTCCAGGCAGAGGGACCAATGTGAGCTGAGGTCCAGAGATGTGAAAGTTTGGACAGCATTTCGGAAACAATGGATAGTCCATTTCAATTCAACAAGTATCTGCCTTGTGCCTTTTGTGTGGTAGATCCGTGCTGGGGAATAAGATACATTATTTCCCTTTAGCTCACAGTTCGTATGCATTGGAGCACTGGCTTTTTTTTTTTTTCCTAATTATTTATTTATTTTATTTTTGGCTGTGTTGGGTCTTCGTTTCTGTGCGAGGGCTTTCTCTAGTTGCAGCAAGCAGGGGCCACTCTTCATCGCGGTGCACAGGCCTCTCACTATCGCGGCCTCTTTTGTTGCGGAGCACAGGCTCCAGACGCGCAGGCTCAGTGGTTGTGGCTCACGGGACTAGTTGCTCCACGGCATGTGGGATCTTCCCAGACCAGATCTCGAACCTGTGTCCCCTGCATTGGCAGGCGGATTCTCAACCACTGCGCCACCGGGGAAGCCCCCAGGAGCACTGGCTTTTGAGTGGGAAAGCAGCCAAGGATCCACATGACTTGACCTCAACATTATTTTCATAGGTACTGTGTTTAAAAAAAAAAAAAAATGCTTAAATTTAATAATAATTCTTCATCTTTTTCCAGCATCTTACATTGAATTAACTGTAATGCCTTTGGACTTTATTATCCAGGCAGTCTTTGGCAGCTGCCTCACTTTTTCTTTGTGGGCACCTTTTTCCTTATGCAGCCAGTTTTACACAGATGCCAGTGAGATCCTTCAGCTAATATATGAGCAAGTTATGTCCATGAAAATTAATGGGAGCCAAATATGTGCACCGGGGGAAGGATATACTTCAAAAAGTCAGTTTACACAATGTTCTTTGTTATGTTCTCATTGTTGGATTTCTATTTTAATTCTACTTAATGAATGGTATTAGATGCCCTTTGTCTAAGGTTAGTGACATCAAATATGCTTCTAGTTGTGTTTCATGTCTTGGGCCGTCTAAAGCAGTCATTTAGAAGTGGAATTAACCTCACCTCCTGTGATGTTCAGACCAACTTAACGGTTTCTGATACCGTTCAATGCCAAAGTCTCCACAACAAGAGAATACGATTAAGAAACTAATAAAGGAGAGATAACAAATTGCTTATAAAGCATATGACTTTGAGATGATAAATGACACATTATTCCCTAAAAGAGCATTCCTAATAAGAAAAACAAACAAACACAACCATCGCACAAATGCATGGATATTCAGGAGAGGAGACGGACCTTTTCTTCCGGGATCCTTTTATGAGTAGTGCAGTTTGTCAAGAAACCTTGGTTTCATTAAAGATCGTTTTTCCTTGTACTAATAAACCAAATTTACTGAGAAACCCCAGAACATGATGGCAAACATAAACCATATATTTATGTTATTCTCTACTTATTGGCTTCTGGATACACATTGATCCTCTGTTGAACTGTCTCAGCCTTTCTAATAGGCTCAGGAAGCGCCTGGCCATTTTGCTCACAGGAGCCAGTGAATCTGGTCACCCTTCATTGCTGTTGTTATTCTCAATAATGTTTCCTAACGTCTTAAAAAGGAACACCTAGTAAGTGCCTTAACGCTCCATCAGCATCAGTGACATCATTACTGAAGGAACCTTAAACTGTTTCCCTGCCCTTCTGCTTCTGGTGGCTATAACGTGTTCTTAGCACTAATGCAAGATTTCAGCACATCAAGAAGCATTCCTTGGACTGAGCTTTGTCATTTGAGCATTTGCTTTTGAGGGAGTACGTATAGGAAAACACGTCTTCTTGCTTTTACTCAATGATTATGTTCATAACATTTCTTCCTATAAAAACTCCTTGGGCTTCCCTGGTGGCGCAGTGGTTGAGAGTCCGCCTGCTGATGCAGGGAACATGGGTTCGTGCCTCGGTCCGGGAAGATCCCAAATGCCGCGGAGCGGCTGGGCCCGTGAGTCATGGCCGCTGAGCCTGCGCATCCGGAGCCTGTGCTCCGCAACGGGAGAGGCCACGGCAGTGAGAGGCCTGCGTACCGCAAAACAAACAAACAAACAAACAAAAACTCCTTCCTTCGAGTGCCTGTGTACTAGGACTGTGCAAAGAACTTTATTTATAGGATTCTCTTGTTTACAACTCTTCAAGGAAACTACTATGATGATTATCTTTTCCTTTTTTTCAAAGATGAAGAAATTGAGACCAGGAGAAGCTAACAAACTGGCATTAAACTGCACAGATTTGGGCCCAGACGAATCGGCTCCCAGCTTGGGCTTTTCATGCCTTTGCACTTCACTGTATTTTCGGGGGAAGGGAGGACTGGATCCACGCTAAGGGGTCTGTGTCCTTTGCCGTGACTTGCTGTCTGGGACCGCTCTCCAGCGAGGCCTCGGTCCTCATCAGCTTTGCTTCCCACGCATTCATTGTAGAAGCTGATAGCTGCCATTACGTATATATCTACATGTACCTGTGTATGTATAGCCTGTACTTAGGAATTTGCCTCCAATCCCTTTAGAAAGTAGATTAAATTAAATAACAATTAAGTGGTGACATGCAAACATCCAGTTTTCTAAGCATCTTTGAATGATTAGTTTTCTAAGGAGGAGGTTTGTTTTTACATTTTCAAACTTTCATGAAGCCTGGGGCTCAGGCTCTGACATCAGACAGACCTCAGTGGTCCTCCCAGCTCTGCCCTTACGGACTATATGAAATGGGCAGGTAATTAACTTCTTTGAGCCTTAATGATCTCACCTGAAAAACAGGGCTAGCTATGGAGCTACCTCACAGGGTCATTGTGGGGATTTCACGGACTCCTGTGTGAACCTTTAGTGTAGCGTTATTACAGAGTATGCGTTCTGTGCTTGGTGCTATTTTAGTACCAGCGTTCACGTGTCAATCACTCTAGCTTTTAGAAAAGGTCATTCATGCCTTCATTCATCTGCACACGATGTAGCAATCATGAGCACTTAGTTACCCTCCTTAAAGAACTTTGGGTTTAATGAGCAACTGAACACATATACTGTTTTTTAAATGAAAATAGACTGAAAACATTGACTCTGTGCTCAGTGAGTGACATTTTGGTTTTGCACATTCATCTGGACAGGATATGCATCCTGAGCCCAAAGATGAAAGCCAAGGTTATATTTCATAAATAACACAATTTTTGTGTTTGGTTTTTGTCTTAACAGTCTCCTTTGTTAAGAAGGTGTTTCTCTTCAGAGGGTCTGCTAGCTGAAGTGTGGTTGTGCTGCTCTAGACCCAGAGTGTGGGTGCCTTTGGTCCCCCTAGGAGCAGTGACAGGGCTACACTCGCAGGTTCCGGGCACAGAGCAGTGTTTGCGTGCCTCCTCTTCCCTTTCAGCTCATTTGCCCCACTCTGTGTCCAAGCCTCCTCACAGAGACTATAGGTTTCCCAGGAAAGTTTATTTTAGTACTTTATTTGTGTGCTATAACTCCCCTCTCCTGTCCTCTCAAAGGCACTCTTGATGGCCTCTAATCGTTGCTACCAGTGTTTCTGAGGACGTGCTCTTTTCAGCCGTATGGGAATGGGTTCAAGCCACCTAGAGTGTGTCTCAAACATCACAAGGAACAGAACCAGTGCCCAGACTGGCTGCTGAGCCGTTGTGTGGCCTGAAGGGCTGGGAGCTTAGTTTTAACTTGAAGTTTATGAATTGAAATGAAATAGTTTTGGGGAGAAAAGCAGATGAATCAATAGGTTTTAGCACAGTGGCTGTCCAAATGATGGCAGATGTGGGGATGGGGAAGAAAAGCTACATTTCAACTTGTTATAAGGTCTCAAACTACTACGGATGAAGAGAAGAGACACCAAAGGCACCGGCCTCTACGCACAAAGTCTAGATGTCACCTGTAAGATACATTAAAATGTTAAAAGAATCTTGGGTAACTGAATCACTTTGCTGTATAGCAGAAATTAACACAACGTTGTAAATCAACTATACTTCAATTAAAAAAATAAGAGTATCAAAAGAAAAAAATGTTAAAAGAATCTTTAATGGAAAGTTAATGGGACTTGCTATTCTGAATAATCTGCCTATTTATTTTTTCTTAAACAAATCCATTCCAAATACTGTTGAGTAAATAAATCTCAAGTTGAATGTGCATGGAAAAGTCAGATACCGAAAGAAAATCCCGTGATAAGAACAATTAATGATGTGATTTCTTTCTAATTCAACCAGCGATGTCTCTTGAAGGGGCTGCATTCTCTAGATTCAAGTTCTCAGAGTTAAGTGCAGGGATGGTAGTTGGTTTCCCAGTCAGTAAAAATGGTGCAGCAAGATCTGGAATGGTTTTCCCTTACTCTGGGAAACTGCAAGTCTTTTGATAAAATAATACCATTTTAGACATTTATTTAGATTTGGAGGACATTGTGACAGTTAAAACAAAGAGCAGACAGATCTGTTCAGAACATATAAAGATACCATTGACGCAGCACCATTCCAGTTACAACACCTATGCTAAAGCCCGTCTGGCAGTTTTTTTTTATGTTGCAATTACAGCATGAGGTAAAATGGAAAGCTACCGGGATGTCTCCTTATCCAGGCACAGGATGCACGGAAACGGACTCCTACATAGGCTGTAAATCAGGGAAGTGATTTTGTGTACTTTACCCGGACTTGCTTTTAGAATTTTGGGGTCTCTTCTGCCATGGATTTTTTGGTGAACATTCAGCTCCATTACATCCGGGACCATTGTGTGGATTGTAGTCAATGTGCTGTATCTCTTTCCTCCGCTTCTTTCTGCCACATTCTGTGTCACAGCCTCTCATGTATTTGTTTTTGTTTCTCTTTAATCTTGCAATCGATTAATTAATATTTATCATGATGATGATGATGGTGATTTTAATAGCCTTCCTTTAACAGCTGCTGAGAAGATGGATCTGAGATTCATAGAAGGGACCAGCATGTTTGCATTTTCTAGTATTTTAGAGGTTTAATTAAAAACCAGAAATTTTAAGCTCAGTTTGGTCTATTCTCTTAATCTTTCGGTCTTTGGCAGAAAATCCTGAAAATCAAAGCACGCTGGCTATTTTTAATTCATAGGTGTTTTTGCTCATTTGAATTGTAGATGTCAGATCTTACCAAATGTTTGTTACATTTCTTTAGACTTGGAGATTTCAATGGCTTTCCTGCATTGTGAAGTGGAATCCCCTGGTTACCTCTGCACACATACACACGTTATGAAGCTGGCTCTTTTTTTTCTCTCAGGTGGACACCTTTAAAATGTTTTAATGAAAAAAATTGGATGTAAGATACAGAGATTTACTTCACAGGCAACCTTTATGTGGCTGCATCTATTTTGTAAAGTGGGAGAAATTAGTTTTACAGTCAGGACCACCACTCTCTTCGCAGGGGTAAGCTAGCTGTGAAATCCAGCCTGATTCAGCCCCCCATACAGCTGGGGGAAGAGGGTCCTTTTTCCACTTGATCCATCCAGAGAGGTGATTTTTTTTCTCATTCTTACAAATCACATGGCATGTGTTTGCAGCAGCCCTGAAGAGGGTATTTTTAAAGGCAACTTTTAAAAATGTTTTAAAATGATAAAAATTACCCCTTATTTATCTTTTTTATTGATGTTTAGTTGATTTATAATGCCGTGCTAGTTTCAGGTGTACAGTACAGTGATTCAGTTATGTATATATACACATACACACACGCATATATATTCTTTTTCAGATTCTTTTCCCTTATAGGTTATTATAAAATATTGAGTATAGTTCCCTGTGCTATACAGTGGGTCCTTGTTGATTATCTATTTTATATATAGTCGTGTGTACATGTTAATCCCAGCCCCCTAATTTATCCCTTCCCCCACGTTTCCCCTCTGGTAACCATAAATTTGTTTTCTATGTCTGTGAGTCTTTTTGTTTTGTAAATAAGTTCATTTATATATTTTTTTTATATTCCACATTTAAGCATTATCATATGATATTTGTCTTCTCTGGCTTACTTCACTTAGTATGATAATTTCTAGGTCCATCCATGTTGCTGCAAATGGCATTATTTCATTCTTTTTAATGGCTAACATTCCATTGTGTATATATATACCACATCTTCTTTATCCATCTATCTGTCGATAGACATTTAGGTTGCTTCCATGTCTTGGCTATTGTAAATAGTGCTGCAATGAACACTGGAGTGCATGTATCTTTTCAAATTATAGTTTTCTCCAGATATGTGCCCAGGAGTGGGATTGCAGGGCCATATGGTAACTAGGTTTTTTATTTTTTGAGGAACTTCCATACTTTTAAAAAAAATCTGACAATGGAGTCATTGCCAAGTAAAACAACCATGATGCAAAGTCTCAAGTTTCTGGGAGCATCAAAATATGTTTCTATTTCCACAAGTAAATATGTGTACACACACACACACACACACACACACACACGGAGGTAGCTAATTTTCAATATGGCTGTGGCTCCATATTTAACAATGTATTATAGTGATATCCCAAAAGGTTGAAGGTAGTAACCTTTCTGCTATACATTCACACTGGAAAAAATTGATTATAGAAATCACTAGGTAGCGATACATATTCATTGAGTTTAGAAAACTATTTCTCTAGAAAACATTGCTAATGTCAGAATAACGATAACTAAGTTCGTTTACCTGTAATCCAGAGTCCCAGTATTTGAAATATTAATTTGCATAGTCTATTTTCTGTTGTGATCGGAAAGAGACAGTGGCCAGTAAACAAGTTGACAGGGAATTCTAGAAATCAATTTTCAGGCTATGTTATAACTAGAATTACCATGAAATTTATCTTGCAAACATGGACCCTTTTGAGAGTGAAAGGGAGAGCTCTGCGGGGACAGCAGGTGTTAAGTAGAGCTATCCCAGGCAAGTTGGAGTATATGAAGACCTAGGTTACCAATCACAGACTAATCTGAATTAATAATTCAATGTGGGCTCTGGGATATTGTAGTACTTCACATATTAATGTCTTAAACATGCGTCAAGCGCTTTATGGTGTGCAAATGCTTGCATACTTGTGGTGTGTACAAGCACAAGTCAAGGACAGATTCTGGCTTCGAGGAGCTTACAATCAAATAGGAGGTAAAAACAGGTCTGTACAGCCTGGTTCGGCTCCTTTAAGATGCTGCCTCTGGCCTGGTAAGATGTCAGGCGCCGTCAGAGAAATGTAGAATTCCCAGACCAAAGAGCTACACGGTGTGACTCACTAGCCTGAATCTGTCTCCTCACTGTGTTCTCTCAACTACCTTCGTTCTCATCTTCTATTCAGTCTCCAGCAGGCCTTCGGGTCGCCTGCCCTGGTCCCACTTGCTGTCTCTGCCTCGCCTTCCTCTCCCTAGCTCGCTGATCTCATCCTCATCTTCTGGTCCTCCCTCCCCCAAACTCAACGGGACTTGCCCTCCTCTGATTCTCTCCTCCAATCGTTCTGGAAAAATGGCAGCTTCCTACATGTGTTATGGATTTCGTTTCAGCCTTTTATAGAGTGGATTAATTTTATTTGCATATGTACACTGATTTGTTAGTAGGGGGGAGATTGTTTATTAGCCAATTTTCTCTCCAATGATACAGGGAAGATTTTTAAACCCCAGCTGCAACTCATTTTGAGTTTTATTATGTATTATAATTTTAGTTTAAAATTACACCATGCGTGTCGTGTTGTCTCCTGTTTTAACTTATTTTTATGTTGTCTTTCCCTGGCAAAAGTCGTGATTCTTTTTATTGTATTCTGTCCAATAGAGCAGGAAAAGAATAATAAAGCAAACCAATTAAAAAGGAGATAACTTATAAACTTCTCACTGAGTTAATAATACTCTGCCTACTGAATAATCTTCTCGAATATTTCCATGAGTCTCAGGGAATATTAGATAATCATAATTTATTTCTGAGCATAGAGCATTTGGAAGACAGGGATCATCATTAAGGGAAAATGAGCTAACTGCAGAAAGTCCAGTATGAAATCCAGTGATGACTGATTCTATATTGCTCAAGGGAAGCAGTTATTTAGCTATTATCTCTTTGGTCTGATCAATATAGACAGTCAAACTGGTTAATTTAGGCCCTAAATAAAGAGCCCTCAGAGCATCTTCAGAGGGCTCATTGATAAACCTGATTCAGTTCTAAAAGTGTTGAAATTTCAAGAGAGAGAGAAGAGTTCATATTTAGGAAACAGCCATCAGTTCTTCTCTGTTTATCAAATGCCCAACAGTGTAGAGCCCTGGGGGTTTTGCAGCAAATAAAATAGACCCGTTTCCTGTCCTTAAGGTTTTCAGTGTGGTGGAGAAGACACTGCATATGAAATGTGGAATGTACTGAATGTTTCTGATACATGGATACACGGGAGCTATGTAGATGAATCCTAGGCTGAGAGGCACTCCGATTTGGTAGAGGCATTTTAACTATTTAGTGCAAGTGCCAAGTAAAATCATTTCTAAGGGGTGAGGATGTTTCAGCAGGTGGAGCAAATGTTGACAGGAAGGCAGAGAACATGGGCAATGAAAGAGGAAAGGACATGCTAAAGCATGGCCTCGTAGGAGCATGGTGAGGCCATATTCTGACTGCCTTTGAAAATCTGTTCAAAGAGTGCTTCAATTGGCAGGTAATGGGGCCACTGAGGTTTTGTTGTTGTTATTGTTTTAGCAGAGAAATGACATCAGAACTGCACTTAAAGGAAAATGAGTCTGGCAGTTGTATGCTCAATAGATGGGAACAGGAGAAGAGTTTGGAGGCTTCTGCTGTTGTGCAGGGACAGATGGTGAGGTTGAATGAGGATGGTGACAGTGGGGCTGCAGAGGCTAGAGACACGGCCCACTATGGAAAGCAGTATGGTGGCACCTTAAAAAATTAAAACTAGAGGGCTTCCCTGGTGGCGCAGTGGTTGAGAGTCCGCCTGCCGATGCAGGGGACGCGGGTTCGTGCCCCGGTCTGGGAGGATCCCACGTGCCGCGGAGCGGCTGGGCCCGTGAACCATGGCCGCTGAGACTGCGCGTCTGGAGCCTGTGCTCCGCAGCGGGAGAGGCCACAACAGTGAGAGGTCCGCGTACCGCACAAAAAAAAAAAAAAAAAAAAACACCTAAAACTAGAATTACCATACAATTCAGCAATTCCACTTCTGGGTATATACACTAAAGAATTGAAAGCGAGCTCTTTCTAAAATTTTTTATTTTAACTTTCCCTATAATCCAAGTGAAAACCAGCTGAGAAGTTCAGCTTCATTAGTTGTGGCACACAGGCTCAGTATTTGTGGCACACAGGCTTAGTTGCTCCGTGGCATGTGGGATCTTCCCAGACCAGGGCTCGAACCTGTGTCCCCTGCATTGGCAAGCGGATTCTTAACCACTGCACCACCAGGGAAGTCCTGAAAGTAAGGGCTTGAAGAAATATTTGTACACCCCTGTTCATAGCAGCACTATTCACAATACACAAAGCATGGAAGCAAGTCAGGTGTCCGTTGTTGGATGAAGGGATCAAACAAATGTGGTCTATATATGCAATGGAACATTTTTTCAGCTTTAAAAAGCCAGGACATTCGTAGACATGCTTCACCATGGATAAACCTTGAGACCATTATGCTAAGTGAAGCAAGCTAATCACAAGAAAGACACACTTTGCGTGACTGAAATTATATGACTGATGTAGAGAGTAGACAACAGCATAGAGACAGAAGGTAGAACGGTGACTGCCAGGGCTGAGGGGGAGGGAAAATGGAGAGTTGTTTAAAGGGTTTAGAGTTTCAGTCTTCCAAGATGAGAAGAGTTATGGAGGTTGATTGCAAAAAAAGTGTGCATGTGCTTAACACTACTGAACTGTGCGCTTGAAAATGGTTAAGGTGGTAAATTTTATGTGACATGTATTTTACCACAATTTTCAAAAGAGAAACATGGCAGGGGACTTCCGGGGAAGATGGCGGAAGAGTAAGACGCGGAGATCACCGTCCTCCCCACAGACACACCAGAAATATAGCTACACGTGGAACAACTCCTACAGAACACCTACTGAACGCTGGCAGAGGACCTCAGACCTCCCAAAAGGCAAGAAACTCCCCACGTACCTGGGTAGGGCAAAGCGGAGAGATTCCCGCACAGAGGATCGGTGCCAAGCGGCACTCACCAGCCCGAGAGGCTTGTCTGCTCGCCCGCCGGGGCAGGCGGCGCTGGAAGCTGAGGCTCGGGCTTCGGTCAGAGCGCAGGGAGAGGACTGGGGCTGGCGGCGAGAACTCAGCCGGAAGGGGGCTAATGAGCCACAGCTAGCCGGCAGGGAGTCCGGGAAAACTCTGGAGCTGCCGAAGAGGCAAGAGACTTTTTCTTCCCTCTTGGTTTCCTGGTGCGCGAGGAGAGGGGATTCAGAGCGCTGCTTAAAGGGGCTCCACAGACGTGCCCGAGCTGCGGCTGAAAGCGCAGAGCCCAGAGATGGGCGTGGGACGCTGGGGCTGCTGCTGCCGCCGCCAAGAGGCCTGTGTGCGAGCGCAGGTCACTGTCCACGCCGCCCTTCCGGGAGCCTGTGCAGCCCGCCACTGCCGGGGTCCCGGGATCCAGGGGCGGCTTCCCTGGGAGAACGCACGGCGCGCCTCGGGCTGGTGCAACGTCACGCCGACCTCTGCCGCTGCAGGCTCGCCCCGCACTCCGTGCCCCTCCCCCCACCCCCGGCCTGAGTGAGCCAGAGTCCCCGAAGCGGCTGCTCCTTCAACCCCGCCCTGTCTGAGCGAAGAACAGATGCCCTCCGGCGACCTACATGCAGAGGCGGGGCCAAATCCAAAGCTGAGACCCGGGAGCTGTGGGAACAAAGAAGAGAAAGGGAAATCTCTCCCAGAAGCCTCAGAAGCAGCGGATTAAAGCTCCTCAATCAACTTGATGTACCCTGCATCTGTGGAATACATGAATAGACAATGAATCATCCCAAATTGAGGAGCCAGGAGTCAGTGCTGTGCCTCTGAGGTGGGAGAGCCAACTTCAAGACACTGGTCCACAAGAGACCTCCCAGCTCCACATAATATCAAACGGCGAAAATCTCCTAGAGATCTCCATCTCAACACCAGCACCCAGCTTCGCTCAACAACCAGCAAGCTACAGTGCTGGACACCCTATGCCAAGCAACTAGCAAGACAGGAACACAACCCCACCCATTAGCAGAGAGGCTGCCTAAAATCATAAAAAGTCCACAAACACCCCAAAACACACCACGAGACGTGGACCTGCCCACCAGAAAGACAAGATCCAGCCTCATCCACCAGAACACAGGCACTAGTCCCCTCCACCAGGAAGCCTACACAACCCACTAAACCAACCTTAGCCACTGGGGACAGACACCAAAAACAACGGGAACTACGAATCTGCAGCCTGCAAAAAGGAGACCCCAAACACAGTAACATAAGCAAAATGAGAAGACAGAAAAACACACAGCAGGAGAAGGAGCAAGATAAAAACCCACCAGACCTAACAAATGAAGAGGTAATAAGCAGTCTACCTGAAAAAGAAATCAGAATAATGATAGTAAAGATGATCCAAGATTCTATTTCCAAGATCCAAAATCTTGGAAATAGAATAGACAAAATGCAAGAAACAGTTAACAAGGACCTAGAAGAACTAAAGATGAATCAAGCATCGATTAAAAACACAATAAATGAAATGAAAAATACTCTAGATGGGATCAATAGCAGAATAACTGAGGCAGAAGAACGGATAAGTGAGGTGGAAGGTAAAATATTGGAAATAACTGCTGCAGAGCAAAGTAAAGAAAAAAGAATGAAAAGAACAGAGGACAGTCTCAGAGACCTCTGGGACAACATTAAACCCACCAATATTCGAATTATAGGGGTTCCAGAAGAAGAAGAGAAAAAGAAAGGGACTGAGAAAATATTTGAGGAGATTATAGTTGAAAACTTCCCTAATATGGGAAAGGAAATAGTTAATCAAGTCCAGGAGGCACAGAGTCCCATACAGAATAAATACAAGGAGAAATATGCCAAGACACATATTAATCAAACTGTCAAACATTAAACACAAAGAAATCATATTAAAAGCAGCAAGGGAAAAACAACAAATAATACACAAGGGAATTCCCATCAGGATAACAGCTGATCTCTCAGCAGAAACTCTACAAGCCAGAAGGGAGTAGCAGGACATAATTAAAGTGATGAAGGAGAGAAACCTGCAACCAAGATTACTCTACCCAGCAAGGATCTCATTCAGATTTGATGGAGAAATTAAAATCTTTACAGACAAGCAAAAGCTGAGAGAGTTCAGCACCACCAAACCAGCTTTACAACAAATGCTAAAGGAACTTCTCTAGGCAAGAAACGCAACGAAGGAAAAGACCTACAATAACGAACCCAAAACAATTAAGAAAATGGGAATAGGAACATACATATCAATAATTACCTTAAATGTAAATGGACTAAATGCTCCCACCAAAAGACACAGATTGGCTGAATGGATACAAAAACAAGACCCATATATATGCTGTCTACAAGAGACCCACTTCAGACCTAGAGACACATACAGACTGAAAGTAAAGGGATGGAGAAACATGGCAAACAGTGCATCCACAGGGTTTGAGCTGTAAGGACTAAAAAGCAGGGATCGAAGTTGGTTTTAAGGCTCTGAGTTAATGTGACTAAGGAAAACAATGGTGACATGAATAGAGAGACATCAGGTAGAGAAGTTTGGTTTGGAGCGGTTGGGATAGAAAGTAGGATCTGGTGGGAAGGGTAACTTGATTTTAAAATATTGACCTGAAGGTTCTGGTGGGACATCCTAATGGAGGTAGTTGGAAGGAGAGGAGCCAAAAAGAAGTTTATTTATCCTTTTCCCAGGTTGATAAAACTTACCTATCTTGGATGTTTGATAAGCTTATCCATGATGTTGTCAATAAAAGCCCCTAATGACTCAGTGCAGTATCCCTTTCAGGTAAAATTATGGATATGTAGGAATTTCAGGAGAAATATCAGGGCTTGGGTTTTTAGGCAAAGCCTTTTTATATCCCTTAAACAATACTTGATGAGAAGGGAGTGACATCAAAATCCAGTCTTATAACCTGAGTCAAAATTACTTGAGCCAACTATGATGGGTTTTGTCTCTCCTGTAGCCTTAGATGATTTTCCTATTTATAGCACTCACCGATTGTTTCTGGAAAAGCAGCTGTATTGGTTTAAGTTCTTTGGATATTTCTCAGTGAAAACGGGGGTGAAAATAATATTGTGTAAACAAGGATAATGGTATTATCATGATGAATTCCCTTTGTTTTTCCTACTATTATATGTGCCGTGTAGGGGAGGGGCCATATCTTCTTCATCTTTGTAATCCCAAACCTTTGTAATCCTAAGAACTGGTAAAGTGCCTGGTACAACGTAGTAATAAGTTCATGGACGTGGATCATAGAATTAAAGAAGTTACAAGGCAAGAAACTAGAGAGGCCACGTAGTCCCTCCCCTTTGCTGTCAAATGGAAAGGTGAAGTTCAGAGAAATAGGTGGGCTTGCCCAAGGAAGTGCTGGTGGGCTAGTTGGGACTAGAGCCTGGGTCTCCTGACTCACAGCCCAGTCTTACTTCCATCTTACCCACAATTTCATGAAAGTTACTTATGCTCACAAACCACAAGTTACATGTAATGGTACACTTGGTAGTGCCCAGCATAGAACCCTGCACTTAGTAATTGTCTGATAAATATTTGTTGGATCTCTTCCTTCAAAAGTGTAAAGGAGGTAAGGGGGAGAAGAAACATCATACCCCTGAATGACACCTAAGAGTTCTTATTTGAATTCTTATTCTGATACAAAGAATTTATAGACATTGGGTTATCAAATAAAATTCAAGGCTTCCCTGATGAAAATGAAGTCTTTTCTAATAATCTTACTTGTAATAATCTTACTAGCTGTATATTATAAGCGAATGGGTCACACAAAAATTTTTCAGTTCTTTTTGGTCGATCATGACAGACACTGGGGAAGTCTGAAGTTGATGAAGGTAAATAATCCCCCCCCA
Source organism: Mesoplodon mirus (assembly GCF_964341445.2). Taxonomy (NCBI): domain Eukaryota; kingdom Metazoa; phylum Chordata; class Mammalia; order Artiodactyla; family Ziphiidae; genus Mesoplodon; species Mesoplodon mirus. The sequence goes on along the minus strand of NC_138986.1, from coordinate 97,611,559 downwards.
CCCAGCCTTGGTACAGCTCATAAAAAACACAGGTCTCGGATCAAATTCTGCCATAATAGAGATATTTATGAAATGGATATTAATTAGAAAGCCAGCACAAAATAGAACATACAAAAGCTGTGTAAGCTCAATCAAGTCCCAGCTCTCTGTTCTTTAGCATATTCTGACCACCATCGTGCATGCAGTTTACTTGAGACAAACACAACCATATTCCACCATCACAGTCCTGTCCCTTTATACAGTATCGGGCAACTGAAAATCCTCCTAAACTGATGGCCAAACACAGAACTATTTAGTTGGGTGCTGTCCTTAAAGATGAAGGGTTAAGCCTCACTGGATTTTATTCCATATACATGCGAAGGAGTTGAGTATCTCCAAAATGTCTTAAACCAGTCCTCACCTAGAATACTTTTAATTTAATCAGTAAGAGCCCTTTCTAAAATTTATCATTCTCTTCACGAGGCCACTATTTTTATCAATGAAAACCTATTGCTAGTATTCATTAAGCTAATTAGCAAAGCTTAATGGTTGGTGATTGAGATGTGGGTGGTTCAAGTTACTGTGTTAACTGCTTTTGGTAACAGATTTCCTGAATAGAACACCAGAAGACCACCCTGGTCTTTGCATTCTTGATTTGATATCTAGGCTGAGCTTTCACTGGGTAATATACACGTGATGTTCACACCATATATGTATTTTACAGTATGTTATAGAACAGCATAATACTATGTTGTTTTTTTTATTAATGAGGTCATTTTAGATAAACTGGTTAAGGACCCAAAGTAGAATTTGAGAGCTAATTTTAGTACCTTATTTCTAGGTCAGATGTCTTTTTCTCATGAATGTCAATGAACTGATGTACACTGTTGGCAGATATGGAGCTTTAACTAAGCTGTGGCTTAGTTAAATGACTTTTTTAAAGTATATAGAAAAAAGTGTAGAGAGAGAATCAAGGAGAGAATGCAGAGCCCCTGGTTTCTTTGCCAGTGTGTATTTCATGTGGGGGGATCCCATAATGTGAGCAAAGAAGGACATTTCTGCGAGAGAATTAAGTGAGATACTAAAACTAGGTCACTCCTAAAACACCTCTCTCCTCACTATTAGGGCTGGGGAAACTTAATTCTGTACTTCTGTCAGATGTTGGTCTCTGTTCTTACCTTGGGGACCGTTATCAAATGTCACTGCCCTCCTGGCCTCCAAGGCCAGGGTCCTTGTCACCTGCAGCTGAGAGATCTGAAGGGCGTAGCCCCCAGGTGTTCACACTGCGCCCCTGGGGTTATACTTTCTGGTCACATGATGGTGGCAGCCAGAAGGACAGTGCCTGTGGTGACAATGACCTGGCTGAGTGTAAGCCCAGTGGTCTACCTGGGGTTATCTCCTTCTATCTTACCTAGAAAATCCTACGCCAACACTAAATCCCTGGTGCTTTAGATTCTGTTCAGAAACATTGGACTAACAATTTCTTAACATCCTTTTTGGAAGAGTTTTATTCCAAAGTCTCCACTTCTAAGGCATCTACGACCTCAGAGTAACCCTCCTGCATTCTTCCTCTTCTCCTCTCATCAACCCCACCCCAAATATCCAGGCTCTTGGAGACACAGAGGCCCCTGAGAAGGTACGGACAGGGTGGAGGTTTTTTTAAAATTAGGTTTTCATGCAAACAGTAAAGGAATCCTAGCAGACCCAAGATTTCTCCCACCCCCATTTTAGGCTTTTGAGACCAGATACAGAACTGAGAGGAGATTTATTGCCTCTACTGTTAGGTAATTATCTTCGGTGACCTAACCTGTGTAGGTTCTTTGGTTTTGATGGCTACTTCCTATCCTTTAGGCTGTACAGATATTCTGAAACTCAGTAACTCCATGGCCATGGAAATTACTGTTTTAAATGAGGAGTGCTTCTGAGATCTTGACTAACTCAAGACACTATTTCAGAAATTCATGTCAGTGATAGCGTTTTATTCCATCGTTTCTGCATTTTGTTCTGGGAAGTGACTGGATGGCCAAAATTGAATTGTCTCATCCTGTATTTGAAGACTGAGCTGTATTCTATAAGCTCAACTTTGTTATATAAAGTACTGACTTCTTTTCCCCTTTCAAAAAAAATTAAAATGGAGTGCTATGCAGAAAACACAGTAAAATCAAGTCACGAGTAACATTTAAAATACCAGGAAATGAAGTTATAACTTAACCCAATATGTATTCTAAACGCTTGTTTAATGGAGTTTATGAAGGTTTAGAATGTGTAATTAAATTTTTGAAAAATGAAATTAATCTTAATTTTACATAAGGTAGAAATCTCTTTGGCCCTAGAAAATATAATGAAAAATGTGTTTTAGTTTTTAAACCACTGAACTTCCTAGTTGGGTGAGTTTCAGACTATAGCTCTTGGCTTCCAAGTGTGGACTCTCTCTTGTTCTCCCAACCTGCTTCTGCTGAGGCCCTTCATCCTAGTGCTGGGGGTGAGGAGACCCAACATTTTTATTGAGCAACCAATATCTATCAAGCACTCTTATAGGGACTTTATACACACACTATGCCATTTATTCATTGATTTATTATCTTTTATTGCTTAATACTATTTTATTGTAAAGATACATGACTTTTTTGTTCCATTCATCAATTGATGGACATTTGGGTTATTTCCACTTCTTAACAAGTATAAATAATGCTGCTATGAATATTCATGTACTTATGTTTGTGTGGACATATATTTTTATTTCTCTTGGTTATATGTCTAGGAGTGGGATGCTGGGTTTTGTGGTAACTCTTTTTACCCCTTTGAGGAACTGGCAGACAGTTTTCCACAGTGGCTGCACCATTTTACATTCTCACCAGCATTGGATGGGGCTTCCCATTTCTGTCTCCCTCTTTTTTTTTATCGTCATCTTAGTGGGTGTCAAGTGGCACCTCATTGTGATTTTGAGTTGCATTTCCCTGATGGTTAATATTGTTAAGCATCTTTCCATGTGCTTATTGGCCATTTGTGTATCTCCTTTGGATACTCCTTTGTATTTTCCTTTGGAGAAACGTGTATTCAAATCCTTTGCCCATTTTTAATTGGGTTATTTGTCTTTTTGATGTTCACATTATGCCATTTAATTCTCTGTTTTTGAGATGAGGAAACAGAGGCTTAGAGATGTTAAGACCTGATCTTAGGTCTGCCAGCTGGGACATAGTAGAACAAGGCTGCATAGATTGGCCACACAAATTTCGTTGTCTTCCAACTTTGCAACATTTACTGGATTTCAATTTCTTGTTTGCCAGTGGCATGGGGTCTCCACAGACTCCCAGATGTTTGAAATCATCCCTTTTTGTCCAAGCTTTGGGTACTCTCAGTCTGGATAATTCTGTCCACGGCAGATTATAGTTGGTGGCCTGGCTCTTTGATTGGATCATGCAGACTTGTAAAAACATACATAACTATAAGAGAAAGAGCCTAGCTGTATCTTAAAGATGCTCAATATGTGTTTCCTTCTTCCTTCCTTCCTCCTCTTTTTCCTTCTTTCCAGTGTTCTGTTTTACGAATAACGCTGTTTCCCCCATGCTGCCTCCGAGAAATATTGTAATTTAGTTCAGGGCAGTCTTTGTATTGATCCTCTGTAAAGGCATTGGGACCAGGCAAATGACAGCGTAGAACGTGGAATGGGTTATCTGAGAATCAGGTAAGAGGCAATGGCTTCCATGTGGTTTATCATCATGTTACTTAGACTTTGACTCCATCCATCTGCCAAAGAAAGTTAGACTTCCCTGAGCGAAGGACACACACTTGACCCGAGGCTGAGAAGTGCAGATGAGTCATTCCTGTTATAAATCAATCTTGACAGGCAATGTCAGAAGCTCAGGGCCAATAAGTCAGTGTCACTTACTGAGCCCTAACCCGGCCACTGTATAATTACTCCTGGGCTTTTCCCCTTGAGTGCACCACTGTCTTCCTATATGACAAGGTATTAATGACTAGACCTGGGAAGTTCAGTGTGTCTGATTTCACTCAATCACTCAAACTCATGTCAGTCTCCATGCATGTTCCAGTCAGGATGAGGAGCAAGGCGAGTGGAAAATAAGGACTAACTTGATCTCCACAGTCCCTCCAGGCAAACCTAAAAAGTATATATACTTGTCTGTCAGAAAATTTTTAGGAGTTCATGATATTCTGTGTTTTCATTTAAATTGTCACTGTTACTGTCATCACTAGGAAATCTACCACATAGTGAAAAAAAATGTGTTTTTTGCTACATTTCTGGACCACCTTCAGTGAAATTTATACATCAGGAAAAAAATTTATGCAGGTTTTCCCTAATTTGCAAAGTATATATTCTTGAAGATCAAATGTAAATTTTATGTACCTGAAGACTCATCTTAACATCATTTTTCTGCCCCATCTCTAGGCCTTCCGCAGAGGTAGACCCCTGCTCTCTGTGTCTGCATGACCCCAGTCATACCTCCTGGGCAACATACTTCTTCTTCCTCTATTGTTTCCCTTTCCCTGTTTTAAGCAAGTAGCCAGAGCTTTGGGGCCTTCTTATCTCAGGGGTGGTTTATGTTTCTGGGCCCAAAGCCAAAGTTTCCTGCAAGCCGCACACCTTCTGGATTTTTGGGAAGCTGAAACCCACTGAAGAGATTCACAAGGCGTTTTGGAGGTCTACAGCTTAGAGAGGATTGGGTCTTTGAGAAGATGCAAAAAAGAGGATAGAAGAGAGTTCGTGGATTCTGGACAGAGGTCCTAGAAAGAGCAGGGACTTGCGTTCTGCTCTGTGGCAGTGCCTGAGAGGGTGGTGTGGCTCAGAGGGCAGGACTGAGGGCTGAACCCTGATGAGGGGTTCCCAGCCCCGCCAAAGATGCCCATTGCCCTCAGAGGTGCAGAAGCAGTAGAGCGCTGGATCTGAAGGGACGAGCAGACTCTACTATGCACGTATCAGTGCCAGTCAGGGCTGACTGTGGACCAGTGACCACACGGGCCACCTGGTGCTTTGGTCCCATGTAGAGCCCATGTAGTCTTTGCCTGGCCCTGCTGCCTTACTCCTAGCAACAGCTTCAGACACTGGCCTCTGCCACTTTAAAGGGACCAATGCCTTCACAATAGAACTGACCACTGTTCACAGAAAACGTAACTCTGCTTTCCTACAAAGCAGTAACAAGAATTTTACCCTGGGCTCTTAAACTCTTGGTCAGGCCCTGGGTCTAGTGCATTCTTTTTCTTAACCTACTTTGCAAAGTTATTCAAAGCTGCTCCGTCCAAATACAATTCTTGGTTCTCTGGGGGTTTGGGGGCCCCTGATGTGAATTGGTGACCCCAGCCCTTTCATTGACTTTACTTACTGTGCCCAGATTAATTACCTGTCTGAAATAGGTGCATGATTGGGAATGAGGTGGAAAAAGCTGGGCCTTGTTCTCTTTGGGCGGGCAGATGCTTGTGAGAAGAAGGTCTAGAGAAGACAGAAAGGATCCCAGGTTGGAATCATCAGAACAGACTAAAGCTGAGTCAGCAAAGAAATAGGTGTGTATTAAGGAAGGGGCGGGGCCTGTCTTCAATGGTGTCCGTCTACTTCTGGGGAGCTCATGCTACAAAACAGAAGGACAGGAATGTATTGTCTGTTATCCACTTTTGTTGGCTTAGCTTGTGAGTATACAGGATTGAAAAGAGAAATAATAGTCTTAAGGAACTTTAGTAACTTAGTTTAGAAACTTTTGGAATCCCCAGGCAAGCTGGAGAGTCCTGTCACTGCCGGGAGACATCCAATAACACATTAACTTTTGTAGTTCATCTACACGGTTGTGTGGGCCTCGTTCAGTTCTCTTTACGTCCTGAATTAGTTCCTCCGTCTCCATTGGCATCATCTTCCTTAAATTATAAACGCCTAGAGGTTAGGCACTGCGTCTGTTTAATTAGCTTTGTAAAATGCTGAGTACAACTCTACACGCAGGAAATTATTAAATGTGCTGGGATAATAAGCCAATGTTTGAAAAGTGAAAAAGGGCTCTGAATCATTTAAAATAAAGATAATATTTTATACGATGCTTTTTGGCCTCTTTTGGGGACTCTTTTTAGTTGACAGGAAGTGTAGGGTTGTCTCTGGGGAACTGGTATTTATTTCTGTGGACAACCACATTTCCCAAGTTCGTACACTTGGACCTACATTGAACTAAGGCCCCCATGTTGATGCCTCGTTGTGTTCCAGGGGTGCTTGATTCCCATCCCTCTGTGCATCCCTGTCCTGTGCCCATCTTCTCTCAGGAGGCACAGGACAGCTGGCATTGAGGTGTGAGTCTGACTGCAGGGGGATGAAAGCACATGGATGAAATGCACTGCTTGGTTCATTTGCTCAGGCCAAGGGCCCAACAAACCAAACCAAACCCAAAAGCTCAAAGAATGACTATAAATTATCAGAGTTATAAGGAACAAGAATCAGTAATAAAAGAAAATCCAAACTTCTCTCTGAGTGGTCAAATTTTGGATCTCCATTGTCCTTGAAATGTAAAGGATTATGAATGTAGCCATGACAGGAAACCTAAGACACAATTGGACCAGAGAGGACAGGGCTATTGTTGGCTCTGACAATGGAAGGAAAGTAATGGAGCTCACATAGTGCTGAGAGCCTTGGAGCTAATGAGGTCAGTGGTCCAGGACTTAAAAAGAAAAATACCTAAAAAAAGCCTTGGGATGTTTGCCTGTAAGAGTTCCGGAGCAATTATCACAAGTTGTCATGTCCTCAGGCCCTATTTCAATACGTGCTAAAGCGTCCAGCTTGTTAGATACCACACACAGGAAGACTTTCCTTGGCAGATACATATGGAGGTGACAGCTAGTAAAAGCTTATTAAAGTATTCAGTGAAGACTTTGGAGAACAGCCTGGAGAAGAGAGATGGTTAGTGCAGTAAAAGAACAAATCTCTGGAAGTTTTTGTCTCATTTGATTAGTTACCTCAGGTTTGAATGGGAGGAGGAGGATTTCAAGGGCAGTGCTTGGAGGGATGGATGTCTGGTGACTTCAGTTTACAGCCCACGAGCTCTCTTGGACACTGCAGCGCCCTTTGGGCAGAGTCAGCTGTCGAGATGTTCATTCCCAGGCCTCTGCTGTCCTCCCTGTGCTCTGACTCCAGAGCTCACTGGGGCTTGTGTCTTCACCCATCAGCTTGAAGCAGTTGCCATCTGACTCTGTATCTCTGGCCTCAGTCGCTCCTCTGAGTCGCTGTTGAACATTTTGAGTTACTCAGTGGCTGTTTCCACTTGGAGGCTAACTCACCATCTTCCCTGAAAAACTGCTCCTAACTTGTCCTGTGTCTCAGGGACACTGTATATTTTTTTCTCCTGGACTGCCAGTAGAAATCCTGAGGTCACTATTGACTTCTTCCATTTCCAACTTCTCCATAAGAGCTAGTTGACTAGCTCATCAGAGCTAGTTGACTCTTGCTCCCAATATCCTGTCCTGCAACCTGGGCATTTAAGACTCTTTTCCTGGCAGACTTGGGTTGTTTCAGCCAGGCTTGCACTGTATCTGTTTCAATCTTCGATAAGAATGGCCATTTGGGTACAGGAGCCTGAACCAAGATGGCAGAGTAGAATATACAAGCCTACCTCAAGAAACAAGAAAAATCTCAAATAAACAATCTAACCTTACGTCTAAAGAAACTAGAGAAAGAAGAACAAACAAAAACCAAAGTTAGCAGAAGGAAAGAAATCATAAATATCAGAGCAGAAATAAATGAAATAGAAGCAAAGAAAACAGTAACAAAGATCAATAAAACTAAAAGCTGGTTCTTTGAGAAGATAAACAAAATTGATAAACCATTAGCCAGAATCACCAAGAAAATCAATAAAATTAGAAATGAAAAAGGAGAAGTTACAACAGACAACGCAGAAACACAAAGCATCCTAAGAGACAAAGCAACTCTATGCCAATAAAATGGACAACCTGGAAGGAATGGACAAATTCTTAGCAACGTATAACCTTCCAAGACTGAACCAGGAAGAAACAGAAAATATGAACAGACCAATCACAAGTGATGAAATTGAAACTGTGATTAAAAATCTTCCAACAAACAAAAGTCCAGGACCAGATGGCTTCACAGGTGAATTCTATCAAACATTTAGAGAAGAGCTAACACCTATCCTTCTCAAACTCTTCAAAAAATTGCAGAGGAAGGAACACTCCCAAACTCATTCTGTGAGGCCACCATCGCCCTGATAGCAAAACCAGACAAAGATAGTACAAAAAAAGAAAATTACAGACAAATATCACTGATGAACATAGATGCAAAAATCCTCAACAAAATACTAGCAAACAGAATCCAACAACACATTAAAGGATCATACACCATGATCAAGTGGGGTTTATCCCAGGAATGCAAGGATTCTTCAATGTATGCAAATCAATCAATGTGATATACCATATTAACAAATTGAAGAATAAAAACCATATGATCATCTCAACAGATGCAGAAAAATATTTTGACAAAATTCAACACCCATTTATGATTAAAAAAATCTCTCTAGAAAGTGGGCATAAAGGGAACCTACCTCAACATAATAAAGGCCATATATGACAAACCCACAGCAAACATCATTCTCAATGGTGAAAAACTGAAAGCATTTCCTCTAAGATCAGGAATGAAATAAGGATGTGCACTTTCACCACTATTATTCAAAATAGTTTTGGAAGTCCTAGCCATGGCAATCAGAGAAGAAAGAGAAATAAAAGGAATACAAATTGGAAAAGAAGTAAAACTGTCACTGTTGGCAGATGATATGATACTATACATAGAGAATCCTAAAGATGCCACCAGAAAACTACTAGAGCTAATCAATGAATTTGGTAAAGTTGTAGGATACAAAATTAATGCACAGAAATCTCTTGCATTCCTATACACTAATGATGAAATATCTGAAATAGAAATTAAGGAAACACTCCCATTTACCATTGCAACAAAAAGAATAAAATACCTAGGAATAAACCTATCTAGGGAGACAAAAGACCTGTATGCAGAAAACTATAAGACACTGATGAAAGAAATTAAAGATGATACCAACAGATGGAGAGATATACCATGTTCTTGGATTGGAAGAATCAGTATTGTGAAAGTGACTGTACTACCCGAAGCAATCTACAGATTCAATGCAATCCCTATCAAATTACCAATGGCATTTTTTACAGAACTAGAACAAAAAAATCTTCAAACTTGTATGGAGACACAAAAGACCCTGAATAGCCAAAGCAGTCTTGAGGGAAAAAAATGGAGCTGGAGGAATCAGACTCCCTGGCTTCAGACTATACTACAAAGCTATAGTAATCGAGACAATATGGTACTGGCACAAAAACAGAAACATAGATCAATGGAACAAGATAGAAAGCCCAGAGGTAAACCCACACACCTATGGTCAACTAATCTATAACAAAGGAGGCAAGGATATACAATGGAGAAAAGACAGTCTCTTCAATAAGTGGTGCTGGGAAAACTGGACAGCTACATGTAGAAGAATGAAATTAGAGCACTCCCTATCACCATATACAAAAATAAACTCTAAATGGATTCAAGGCCTAAATGTAAGACCGGACACTATAAAACTCTTAGAGGAAAACATAGGAAGAACACTCTTTGACATAAATCACAGCAAGATCTTTTTTGATCCACCTCCTAGAGTAATTCAAATAAAAACAAAAATAAACAAATGGGACCTAATGAAACTTCAAAGCTTTTGCACAGCAAAGGAAACCATAAACAAGACAAAAAGACAACCCTCAGAATGGGAGAAAATATTTGCAAATGAATCAATGGACAAAGGATTAATCTAAAAATATATAAACAGCTCATGCAGCTCAATATTAATAAAACCCAATCCAAAAATGGGCAGAAGGCCTAAATAGACATTTCTGCAAAGAAGACATACAGATGGCCAAGGAGCACATGAAAAGTTGCTCAACATCACTAATTATTAGAGAAATGCAAATCAAAACTACAATGAGGTATCACCTCACACCAGTCAGAATGGGCATCATCAGAAAATCTACAAACAACAAATGCTGGAGAGGGTATGGAGAAAAGAGAACCCTCATGCACTGTTGGTGGGAATGTAAATTGATACAGCCACTATGGAAAACAGTATGGAATTTCCTTAAAAAACTAAAAATAGAATTACCATATGATCCAGCAATCTCACCACTGGGCTTCTACCCAGAGAAAACCATAATTCAAAAAAACACATGCACCCCAATGTTCACTGCAGCACTGTTTACAATAGCCACGTCATGGACGCAAGCTAAATGCCCATCGACAGATGAACGATAAAGAAATGTGGTACATATATACAATGGAATATTACTCAGCCATAAAAAGGAACGAAATTGGGTCATTTGTTGAGACGTGGATGGATCTAGAGACTGTTATACAGAGTGAAGTAAGTCAGAAAGAGGAAAACAAATATCATGTATTAACACATATATGTGGAACCTAGAAAAATGGTACCGATGAACCAGTTTGCAGGGTAGAAATAGAGACACAGTTGTAGAGAACAAATGTATGGACACCAAGGGGGGAAAGTGGCAGGGGGTGGGGGTGGTGGTGTGATGAATTGGGAGATTGGGATTGACATGTATACAGTGATGTGTATAAAATGGATGACTAATAAGAACCTGCTGTATAAAAAAATAAAATTCAAAAACTGTAAAAAAAAAAAAAGAATGGGTATTTGTATTTTTGAGCACTTTCACAGCTCCTAACTCACTTGATCCTCATAATAAACTTTATAAGGACAAGGAAACTGAAACTCAGTGACTCATCAAGGTCAGAGATATGCAGTGGTAGACTAGGTCTCTTGACTCCAAATCTACTGCTCTTTTTCATACAGAGAGTCTCTTTTCATGTCATATAATTGAAGAGTCTGGTCAATGTCCTTGACATCTTTTCTGCAAACCTATGCCTCTCCAGGCAGGAGATGGACCATATACTGAAGTTGTGACCATGTCTTGGTTGTCAGGGAATCCTTGAGGACCTATCACTTTATTCATCTTCCTCTCTCTTTAAATAGTCTCTTCTTTTTTTAGAGAGAGTTTTAGATGCACAGTAAAATTAAGTAAAGGGTATACAGAGTTCCCATATACCTCTTCTCTCCTCACATATATAGCCTCCCCAACCATCAGTGTGCCCACCAGAGTGGTACATTTGTTACAGTCCATGAACCAACACTGAAACATCATAACTGCCTGAAGTCCATAGTTTACATTAGGGTTCATTCTTGGTATTGTACATTCTATGGGTCTCCACAAATGTGTAGAGACCTGGATATACCATTGTAGTATCATATAGAATAGTGCACTGCCCTAAAGATCCCCTGTGCTCAATCAGTTTATGCTCACCTCCCTGATTACCCCTGGCAACAACTGATCTTTTTACTGTATCCATAGTTTTGCCTTTTCCAGAATGTCATATAGTTGGAATCACACAATATGTAGTCTTCTCAGATTGGCCACTTTCACTTAGCATTATGCATTTAGGGTTCCTCCACGTCTTTTCATGACTTGATACCTCATTTCTTTCAGATTCTGAAATATGCTCCATTTTATGGGATACAATGGTTTATCCATTCACCTACTAAAGGACATCTTGGTTGCTTCCAGGTTTTGGCAGTTCTGAATAAAGCTGCTGTAAATATCCATGTGCAGGTTTTTGTGTGGACATAAGTTTTCAACTCCTTTGGGTAATACCAAGGAGTGCAATTGTTGGATCATATGGTAAGAGTATGTTTAATTTTATAAGAAACTTCAAATTGTTCTCTGAAGTGGCTCTACCATTTTGCATTCCCATCAGCAGTGAATAAGAGTTTCTGTTGCTCCATATCCTTGTCAGCCTTTGGTGTTTTCAGTGTTTTGAATTTTAGCCATTCTGTTAGATGTATGGCAGTATCTCATTGTTGCTTTAATTTGCAGTTCCCTAACAATGAATGCTTTTGAGCATCTTTTCATTTTTTTATTTGCTATCCATATATCTTCTTTGGTGAGATGTCTATTCATATCCATTTTAAAATGCAGGTCATTCATTTTCTTATTGTTGAGTTTTAAAAGTTCTTTGTATACTTTGGATAATGGGGTCTTATCAGGTATGTCTTTTTGCAGTGATATTCTCCCAGTCAGTGCCTTGTCTTTTCATTCTCTTGACAGTGCCTTTCACAGAGCAGAAGTTGTGCAGAAGTCTAGCTTATTCTTTCTTTCATGGATCATGCCTTTTGTATTACATCTAACAAGGCACCAAACCAAAGATCATAAAGATTTTCTCCTAAGTTATCTTGTAGGTGTTTTATAGTTTTGCATTTCACATTTAGGTGTACAATACATTTTGAGTTAATTTTTGTGAAGGGTGCAAAGTTTGTGTCTAGATCATTTATTTTGCTTGTGAAAGTCTAGTTGGTCCATCACCATTTGTTGAAAAGACTCCTTTCTCCATTAAATTGCCTTTGCTCCCTTGTCAAAAATCAGTTGACTGTATTTTGTGGAGTTTTTGGGGGGAGCTCTACTCTGTTCCATTGGTTTATTTGTCTATTCACCAATACCACACTATCATGATTACTGTAGCTTTACACTAAGTATTGAAGTTGGGTAATGGTAGTCCTCTGACTTTGTTCTTCAATACTGTGTTGGGTATTCTGGGTCTTTTGCTTCTTCATATAAACCTTAGAATCAGTTTGTTGATATCCACAAAATAAGTTGCTGGATTTTGATTGGGATTGTATTGAATCTGTGGATAGAGTTGGGAAGAATTGACATCTTAACAATATTGAGTCTAACTGTCCATGAACATGGAATATTTTTCCATTTATTTAGTTGTTCTTTGATTCCTTTCTTCAGAGCTTTGTAGTTTTCCTTATATAGATCTTGAACATATTTTGTTATATTTATAACTAAGTATATCATTCTGTGGGAGTGTTCATGTAAATGGTATTTTTTTTAATTTCAAATTTCAATTGTTTGTTGCTAGTATATAGGAAAGTAATTGACATTAGTATATTAACCTCATATCTTGCAACCTTGCTGTAATGACTTATTACTTCCAAGAGGGTTTTTTTTTGACAATTCTTTCAGATTTTCTACATAGACAAGTGCTATCTGTGAATAAAGACAGTTTTATTTATTCCTTCCCAATCTGTATACATTTTATTTCCTTTTCTTGTCTTATTGTACTAGCTAGGACTTCCAGTGTGATGTTGAAAAGCAGTGGTGAGGAGGACATCTCTGCCTTCTGATATTAGCAGGAGAAGTTCTAATGTTAAGTCTAACATTTGCTGTAGGCTTTTGTAGATGATTTTTATCAAATTGAGAAAGTTCCCTTCCATTCTAGTTTGCTGAGAGTTTTTATCATGAATGGGTGTTGGATTTTGACAAATACTTCTACATCTATTGAAATAGTCATATGACTTTTCTTTAGCTGGTTGATGTGATAGATTACATTAATTGGTTTTCGACTGTTGAACCAGCCTCGCACACCTGGAATAAATCTTATCTGATTATAGTGTATATATATTTTTTTAGTATTTTGTTGAATTTTATTTGCTGATATTTTGTTGAGGATTTTGCATCTATGTTCATGAGAGATATTGACCTATAGTTTTCTCATAGTGTCTTTGTCTGGTTTTGGTATTGGAGTTAGCTAGCCTCATAGAATGAGTTAGGAATAATTCCCTCTACTTCTATCTTCTGGAAGAGATTTTAGAGAATAATTTCTTCCTTAAATGTTTGGTAGAATTCACTAGTGAACCTATATGGACTTGGTGCTTTCTGCTTTGGAAGGTTATTGATTATTGGTTCAGTTTCTTTAACAGATACAGGCCTATTTAGATTGTCTGTTTCTTCTCGTGTAGTTTTGGCAGATGTGTCTTTCAAAGAATTGGTCAGTTTCATCTAGGTTATCAAGTTTATGGGCATAGTGTTGTTCATAATATTAGTTTATTATCCTTTTAATGTTCATGGGATCTATAGTGATGTTCCCTCTTTCACTTATGATATTAGCAAATTGTGTCTTCTTTCTCTCTTTTTTTCCTCTTAGCTAGCCTTGCCAGAGACTTATCCATTTTATTGATCTTTTCAAAGATCCAGCTTTGGTTTTGTTGATTTTCTCTATTGATTTCCTATTTTCAATTTCATTGATTTCTGCTCCAATTTTTATTATTTCTTTTCTTGTGCTTACTTTGGATTTAATTTACTCTTCTTTTTATAGTTTCCTAAGGTGGGAGCTTCCATTATTGATTTTAGATCTTCTTTTTCAAAATATGCATTCAGTGGTAAACATTTCCCACTAAGCACTCTTTTACTGTATTCCACAAATTGATTAGTTGTGTTTTTATTTTCATTTACTTTAAAATATTTTTTTAAATTTCTCTTGAGATTTAAAAAAAATGTGTTGTATAATCTCTAAGTATTTGGGGATTTTTCAGCTATCTTTCTGTTGTTGATTTCTAGTTTAATGCCATTGTGGTCTGAGAGCACACACTGTATGATTTTTATTCTTTTGAATTTGTTAAGTTGTGTTTTATAGCTCAAAATGTGGTCTGTCTTGGTGAGTGTTCCATGTGAGCTTCAGAAGAGTGTGTGTTCTGCTGTTACTGGATGGTGTATTCTATAGATGTCAATTAGATCTAGTTGACTGATGATGCTGATAGTTGATTTCAACTATGTCCTTACTGATTTCCTGCCTGCTGGATCTGTCCATTACTGATACAAAGGTTTGAAGTCTCCAATTATAATAGTGGTGATATTTCAACTATTTTCTCCTTGCTATCAGTTCTATCAGTTTTTCCTCATCTTTTTTGCTCAAATATGTTTAGTTGACTCTCCCATACCCTTTTAACATAACAGCATGACTCAATCAAATAGTCCGCTCATCTCTGTTTCATATTTCCACCTAAGATTCTGGTAGCTCTGTTGCCACATCCTGTGACCAAGGCAAGTTCAAACCTAATGTGCTGACTCAATTTGGTTTCCCCAGATCCTACCTGTTGGGAGGGACAATTAGCTGTGTTACTTGAATTAATTCATCCTTATCACTACAAGCCAATTTTTTGTAGGTGTATCATGTGACAGTGCATATTTGCCTCAATATGTTCTTCTAGCATTAACAAAATGAGAGTAGGGGCAGGTGTCCTGTTTATTGGTCCCTGCACAGTGCCAGTAGCATGGTTGGCCCTTAATACATTTGTTTGAGAGTCAAATGAGCACATTAATGTACAGCTGGAGGAAGAAATTTTGTGGGGTAATGTTTGAATTTGAAAAAATAAACACCAAAGATGAAAATTTTTAAAAAGAGGAAAAAGAAAGGAAACAGTTCTTTGGAATCAAAATTCCTACTCACTAGAGATAAAAGAATATATCAATGTGTAGTCTGAAAATAATATTGTATTTAGAGTTATAAGATCTGGACATGAGTTCTAGCTCCAGCATCTTGGATCATTTACTTATCTTCTCTAAGCTTTAAGTAATACTTACCTCATGGAGTCATTGAAGGAACACCATGAGATATGATACTTTACAAATGCTATTAAATATTTCCATTAAATCTCCATTAAGGGTGAGACTATGATGACATCAAATATTCATTCACAGATAACTGTTAAAAATACTGTTTGGGCATATGTATACAAAAAAGAACAGCGTCTGACACACAGTTCACTTTTTCATTTTTGTTTAGAGAAGAGGTGAATTCTGATCTTACTGTTTTATTTGGCTTACATAAAAAAGTTTCACATTGTGTTACTGGTTTGTGCAATTTGAGATTAATGCCTAATGGTTGTTTACAAAGACACATTTTTATTTCTGTAGCATGAGTTCACGCTATTGGGCTTACACCATCTGTCTAATATAAGCTCACTTCAATCCTCAGCTACTAATGTGCTTCTAATTAATGAATGTGTAATGGAAGCATTGAAAAATCTCTCTCATCATGAAGAATTGAGGCCTGAAATTATCCGTTGGTTTCGTGTGTGCCTTTCTTGTTTGTTTATTTAAGGTCTTTTGCCACGTGGAGATTTTATCCCCCATAATGCCTCAGCTGAACTAATATTTTTCCATAATAGAATTTCTAAAGTATCGCTTACATAGTATATATGGGCTTTCTTAAAGTGTAACCAATATCAAACAGGTCCTCTTCCAGAACCTGAAAGTCTGTTTAATTTTTATTAAAAATGTTTAAAAAACAAGTTCAACTAAGGTCTCAGAGGGGAGGACACTTCTAGACTAGCAACTCACTTGTTAATTCCTGTTTCTTCCCCGCGGGAGAACCACTAATTAATGTCTTCCAACCCAGGCTCCAAGCTCCCTAGTCAGCTCAGTCCTGAGCCAATCCTAATTACACGGTCACATCCACACCTAGTCGTGAGGCTATTGACCTATACCCGCAGTGAGCCCTCAACAGCCAGTCTGATCAACTCGTGCGACAGAGCTTTTGCTTCGAGCCTTCCTCACCATCCCCAACCCAAGCCCACCTGCGTGGCTCTTGGCACTGTGCCAAGTTCTAGCCCGTTCCTGTTTCTGTGGGTAGAGTCCTGCTTCTTGCACTTCCACGAGTCAGAATAGCTGTGATTGAACACTCACTTAAATCCATAACTACTACCAAGATTCCCTTTCATGTGCCCAACCATGTTGGATCTGCTTAGATAGCTCTCATTCCTTGACCCCTGGAACTCAATTCTCCAGCCATTTTTCAGCTTTTTTTTTTTCTTTCTTTCAGTTCTTGTAAGGCATCAGGCTCTCTTTGGTGTCTGCATATTTTCATGTGCATTTCCCTTTATACGGAACAGTTTCCGACCCTTACCACAGAAACATACACAATCCTAACTAATTCCACAGGTCTTTCAGGTGATGCTTCCAAGACACTCCAGTTTGGGTTAGGTATTTTTCCATGTCTTTCGATCACATCTTGCACTTTCCCTATTGTAGCTTTATTACACCCTGTTATAATTATCTGCCTCCTTCTCTATTACCTTCATCTCCAGATTATAAAGCAATCGTATCTATAATATTCAGTTGAATTCCCATGTCTAGTGAAGGGCCTGGCATGTTATAAGCACTTGGTGAAAACTTGCTGAATGAATAAATGTTGACACCCCCCACCCCAACCAAGTCTGAGTTTGCCATGCTTCAGCTGCCCTTGAAGAAACCACTCTGTAAACCACTTTTATTTCTCCATGACCTTGTCGTATCTAGGCCCTGAACCATATCTAGGCCCTCTTGCCAGTTGGAAATACTGGAATTTTGACATAGTCCCAAAGCCCTGCCAACCAGGGCCGGTGGAAGTAGGTGGGAATGTGAACCTTAGTTCATTGCATCTGCCCTGAATTCTATGATTCCTCTGAAACTCTTCCTCTCCAACTCTTCTTCTAAGGAGCAATGCAGCCATATCTTTAGGCAGATTCAGACGTCTCTGAAAGCCATTGTTCCCTTACTCCTCACCTGTGTCAGATGTAGCATTTGCACTGATATTAGAGGAAGAGAAAGGAGACCCGCTCCCCCACCCCCAGTACCCTTAATATAAACTTTTTTCTCAAGGCAGGAGTGGGTCACAGACTCACAATGCTTCTGGGCTCACCATGTGGACATATATGCATAGATGTGTTCCTGGATCTGTTCAGTAAAGGTGGAAACCACCCTTTTGTACATGTCTGGTTGAAACAGATGGCTGCATGAGACCAAAGTTATCACTGTGCACTAAATCTCAATCAGATTTTGTGATTTAAAAGCTATCCAATTTTCCAGTTCTTAATTTGGCTCCTTCCATGAGAATCCAGCTCGTGTGGAGGCCTCAGACTTGTGGCCCAAGGACTGAGCCAGGCTCTCAGACAGTTTGGTTTTGCTTGCATAGCATTGGCCTGCACAGTGTTTCTTAAAACTTTTCATCAGCTGTCAATTCTTCACAATCAGATAATACATTTAAAATTTTGGATTTCTAGCTTCTCTTGAAAAAATGAGAAGACCAGGCCTGGATTTTAGGCCACAGTCCTTATAACTCCCAATTGTTTTGCCACTGTGCCTAGACCAGGCCGTGTATTTATGGAACCTACTGGTTCCTTATGGCCACTCAAGTTTATGATTCCAAGTCCAGAGACCCAAGAGAATCTAGTTTCTAATTTACTAGATTTAAACTATATGTAATCTGGCTCCGAAAAGTGCATCTAGGCTACTTCCCCTGTATTGTACATGTGACAGACTATGGATGGGCCAAGAGTACTTAGCTTCTCATAAGGAGACTGGATTATGCATGAGGATAAGTAACAGCAACTTGCAGGCATGTCTAAATACAATGTATCTATTTGGTGGTATGTAAGGAGCCATTAAAAATTACTTTTTGAAAATAATCATATATTGGTAGTGGAAAAATGCAGACTACATTACTACGTATGATGTATCTCTAATCCTAAAGGGAAAGTATAAGTATATATAGATCAGAAAAGTCTGAAGGAAAGAAATACATTAATGTCTTTAAAAAATATTTATTTATTTATTCGGCTGCACTGGGTCTTAGTTGCAGCAGGCAGGATCTAGTTCCAACCAGGGATCAAACCTGGGCCCCCTGCATTGGGAGCGCAGAGTCTTAACCACTGGACCACCAGGGAAGTCCCAGAAATACATTAATGTATAAAGGTGATAATCTCTGGCTAGTGGGATTGTAGATAATTTTAGTTTTTTTTTTTAATACACTCTTGAATTTTCCAAAGATCTTTCTGAGTATCTATTACCTTTATAATAAAAAAAGTAATTTTTAAATAAGAGGAGACAGAAGTTATTCCAGCAATCTAAATGTACCATTTCTGTAAAATTTGTCATGGTCCTAGGGAGGATTTTTAGCCTGTGCGTCTCCCAAATTACCCATTGTGTAATTTTTTTTGGAACAACATTGAAGGGAACTTGAGCTCCATTAATGAGAGCCCAAGGGACAGCTGGGGGATGGCTGGAAGGAAGGAAGTACTAATCATTCCCACTCTTGGGTGCCTGCTCCATGACCCTCCCTACCCCATGTTCCTGGGCCTGTGTGAAACTAACAACAAAGGAAGTTAAAGAACCCACACCAGATACGGAAGGCATTAGGGACTGGTGGGCTCGCAGAGGCAGAAGGTTGAGAAGAGCAGAGATTGAGACTAAAGGGTGAAGGACAGAAAGAATACAATAAAGAAAAATAAAGAATATTTAAAAGATTGTAATATAAATGATTAAATATAGTTAAAACAAAAACAAGTTAGAACCCCCAGAAGCTTAGAAATTAAAAGTGTTCAAAAAATAGAGAAGCAAAAATATAAAAGAAAAAAAATGATAAAGGCTCAGGAATAAAATAAATGCAACCATGAAAGAATTAAAGTAAATTATATTGATGAAATTTAGAAAATGAACAAAAAGAACTAAAAAAAAAACTAAAACTTTGAAAGAATAGAAGATTA
The DNA here is from genome assembly GCF_964341445.2 of Mesoplodon mirus. Classification (NCBI taxonomy): domain Eukaryota; kingdom Metazoa; phylum Chordata; class Mammalia; order Artiodactyla; family Ziphiidae; genus Mesoplodon; species Mesoplodon mirus. Next base: position 97,592,153 of record NC_138986.1, on the reverse strand, counting down.
TAATTCCATAAAATAAGAAAAAATTTAAACCCTATGTAAAAGAAGATAAAATGGTAAAATTGGGAAGCTTGAAAATTAAAAGGATACGACAATTGAGAAGAAACCTATAATTACAATTGTAATAGCCAGCTTTTATTAGAAGCTTACTGGGTGCCAGGGACTTGACATTAATTCATGTAATCCTTTCACTCACTCTATGAGGTCGATGCTATTATCTTCCTCTTCCTCTGAAGCAGGAGGAAAGCAAGGCACACAGGTGAGAGGCTCCCCTGCAGGGACCCATTGGGAAGGGGTGGCTCTGGGGCTTGAGCTCAAATCAACTATCTCTGGATCCTGGCATCTTCTTGACCACTTGACCATACATACTATGATATAGTATAGATGAAATGGAAATCTTAAAGGTAAACACTGCTAAAATAATACTCCCTCTGAAGTTGAAAAGTCTTTAAAATAAATAAAATTCCAATGAAGAAGAAGGAGGTGACACACAGAGACCAAGACAATGACACAAGTAAAGGCTACTCTGCTAGACAGAAACCTCTGGGAAGATGCCTGGTCAACATGCTGTCATCCCCCCAAGGAGAGCATACAATCTTGTGCCATCTACACAGGACACACTTTCCCTTCCCCTCTGGAGGTTTCTGTACCCAGCGCTGTTCTGACAGCAGTGTTAGCTGCCCAAATATTGTGAGAGAGGCTAACATAGAACTATCTTTACTTATTTAAGGTGATAGAAGATTTGGGAATAGGTAGAAAGTCATAGGAAAATCTCACATCTTCTCTTTTCAGTTAAATCTTTTTTACAGAGGGCTGAGATATTTGAGCTCATGCCTGTATACCTTTCTTAAAAAACAAAAACAAAAAAATCCTGGGGCTTCCCTGGTGGTCCAGTGGTTAAGACTCTGTGCTTCCACTTCAGGGGGTGTGGGTTCGACCCCTGGTTGGGGAACTAAGATCCCGCATGCCTCATGGTGTGGCCAGATTAAAAAAAAAAATCTTGATTACTGTTTTTATTTTCCTAAGCATCTTTAGCAGATAACTGCTGTAAATAAAAATGAAAACAATTTTCGGGAAAAATTTGATGGCAATATCAAGCTTATGTGCTATTTTCAAGAAAACTATAAAAGTCACATTTTACTGGTTTCTGAAGTTTAATACCTCACACACAGTGAGGTATAACTAAATGGAAAAGTACTATCTGGAGCGATACAAACATGTAAATATGGGAAATATTACAGTCTTCAAAGTCTAGGTAGAATGTTGAAGGAATCACACACACGTCAATTTGTTAGAATTCCTTGCTGCTAACCAGAAGTTTGGCAAAATATTATAAGGAACATAGATGGATTTTTTTCTTATGTCTCAGCAGTTGCTGTTATACTAAAATGTATATAGGACATTACTGTTAAGACTGCCTTAAAGTTCAAAAAGATGCCTCAAAATACCATTGCAATCTACTTGGTCTTAAAATTTGAAAGTAATACAAGATCCTGGGAAGGATGGGAAAGAGTGCTGAGTGTTGCAGTTAACTTTAATGCTTACTCTTCTCTGAAATTACAGTAATACTGGACTTGCTGCTTAAAGATGTTAGAATAAAGATCTTTCTGTCCCTCTTTCTATGTCAAAACCAACTTTAAAAAAAAAAAAGAGAAGGAGAAATAGCAAACTTGTCTTTGAGGAAACTGGGAAATACTCCAAACTCTGAGTTGACAAATAAAAGGGGCTGAGGGTAGTAAACACTGCACCAACATGTTTGGTGTATGTGATGGGGTTGGGGGGATGCCAAGACATGAACTCTGTTTCTCCAGATCCCAGGGAGAGAGGGCGGAGTGCAAGATTCCCCACAGTTGGCAGCCCACAGAGCCTGAGCACAGAGGTTGGGTGTTTGGTGCACTACAGAAGGTTCCCTGAAACCTAACTCCAAAGTTTAGAAATCTAGGAGGGGCTAAATGCCTGACTCAAGGCAGGACCCTGTCCAGGGGTACCACATTACATTTAATTATCACATCTCTTTAGACTCTCGTTGGCTGTACCAGGTTCTCAGATTTTATTTTATTTTTTAACGTTTTTGATGCCTTTGACAGATTTGAAGAGTTCTGGTAAGGTATTTTGCAGTATATCCCTCAGTTGAGATTTGTCTGATATATTTCTCATGATTAGACTGGGGTTAATGGTTTTAGGGAGAAAGTGCCATTCTGATTATAATGTATCCAGGATACATACTATCAATATGGCTTATTGCTGTTGATATTCACCTTGATCACCTGGCTGAGGTAAGGTTTGTCAAGTTTTTCCAGTGAAATTATTCTCCCTCCCCTTTCCAGAATGTCCTCTTCAGAAGGACACCACTATGCACAGCCCACACTTAAGGAGTGGGGAGTTATGCTGCCTCTCCTTGAAGGAAGAGTATTTATGTAGATTATATGGAATTCTTCTGCATGGGAAATCTGTCTTTCTCCTCCATTCATTACACATTCTCTCACTGAATCACTTATTTGCATCAGTGTGACTCACGACTGTTTCTTTTATACTTTGGGTTATAATTCAATACTACTTATTTTGTTGCTCAAATTTTCCACCTTTGGGAATTCTTCCAGTTGCCTCCTGTGTCTTTTTGACATTCTTCTGTGATTGGTGGAGGGATGGGGGAGTGAGCAGTTCTTTACTTTCTGGCAGTACAAAGTACTCCAAGCTCATTTTGTTTATTTCTTGTCTCAGTCCTAGAATCAGACATTTCTCAAGAATGCTAATAGAAAACAAGATCTGGGCGCTAGGTATGCTCATTGTTACTGAGGTGTTACTGCTTCTAAGCCCTCTCAGCTGAGAGAACAAAGAAATGAATGTGTGCATACTAACCCATGCACGTCTATATCTGTATCTATAACTGTATATATTTTATATATATATTTATATCCATGTGTATCTATATCAATCTGGACATGAGTTCATACTGATGACTTCAACTTTAATCTCTTACCTCGTGAATCATTCTAGACTTCGCCCCTTGCTTGTCTGTAATCTGTTACTCCAACAGTGAGATACCAGACTCCCACCATCTGCTTTTACTTAATTTACTTAATTCATTTACCTAAGTGTTCAGCTTCAGTTGACATAGTGGTTTCAGAATTGTTCACCAGAATTCTCACGGGAAGCAATTTTATCAACCAGAACACAGTGCTTATGTGAAGTCTCCTTTGTCTTTCATCTTACAGAATCCACTTACTTTTCTTTTTTTAATATTTATTTATTTGTCATTTATTTATTTTTGGCTGCGTCGGGTCTTAGTTGCAGCATGCGGGATCTTCATTGCAGCATGCAGGATCTTTCCTTGTGGCTCACGGCCTTCTCTCTAGTTTTGCGGGCTCAGTAATTGCAGCACGCGGGCTTAGTTGCCCCGTGGCCTGTGGGATCTTAGTTCCCCCACCAGGGAGCAAACCTGTGTCCCCTGGATTGAAAGGTGGCTTCTTAACACCTTCCAAGTGAAGGAAGTCCCTCACTTTCAGAGTTACTTAGCCACCATATTTTTCCCCACTTCCTTCAGTAAGGTTGTTTATATATTTGTAATACAGTTAGATTCTTTTGTCACAGTCTGAATTTCATCCTGGGATTCCACAACCTTCTAGAAGATTTTTTTAATTGTATATACTATGGTTCACTCTTTGTACTGTAAAGTTCTGTATGAGTTTTGACAAATGCAATGTCATGTATCCACCATTATAATATTATACAGAGTAGTTCTACCACCTTAAAAATCCCCTGTGCTTCAGGGAGATCAGCTTCGTGCTTTGTGACCACCTAGAGGGGTGGGATAGGGAGGGGGCGAGGGGGGGAGATGCAAGAGGGAAGAGATATGGGAACAGATGTATATGTATAACTGATTCACTTTGTTATAAAGCAGAAACTAACACACCATTGTAAAGCAATTATACTCCAATAAAGATGTTAAAAAAAAAAAAAAACCCTGTGCTTCATCTATTCAACCCTTTCCCAAGCCCCTGAATTCTTGGCGACCACTGATCTGTTTACAATTTCTATAGTTAATGCCATATGAATGGAATCCTATAGTATGTAGCCTTTTCAGCATGGCTTCTTTCACTTAGCAATATGCAATTAAGACATTCTTGGTCTTTGCATGGTTTGATAGCTCATTTCTTGTATCACTGAACAATATTCCATATTTTATCACCAAATAATTTTACCACAATTTGTTTATCCATTTATCTATTGAAGGACATCTTGGTTGCATCTAGTTTTTGGCAATTTGAATAAAGCTGCTAGAATCATTCATGTACAGGTTTTCATGTGGACATAAGTTTTCAGATCAGTTGGGAATATGATTACCTAGGACCCCTAGGAGCGTGATTGCTATATTGTATGGTAAGACTGTTTAGCTTTGTAAGAAGCTGCCTAACTGTCCTCCAAAGTAGCTGTAGCATTTTTGAATTCCCACTAGCCATGAATGAGTGTTCTTTGCTCCAATCCTCACCTGCAGTATTGTCGGTTTCAAAAAAATTTTTATTTTAGCCATTCTCAGAGCTATGTAGTGATATTTCATTTGTTTTCATTTTCATCTCCCTAATGACATGTGATGTTGAGCATCTTTCCAAGTGCTTATTTACAGTCTGTATATCTTCTTTGGTGAGATGTCCAGATCTTTTGCTCACTTATCAGTTGGGCGGTATTTCTTTTTTTCTAATCTTCAAGATTCTTTTACGGACCTCAGCTTGTTCTCTCTCTGCATTCTTATCTTTGAGCGAGGAGCATTTTCATTCCAGCACCAGTGGAGGCTTCCCTTGCCCCCCCACCACCATTCACCTGAGACTCAGAGGAATCTCCTCGGCTCTCAGAGGGCATGTGATCTGCACACCTGCTTGTCATTTACCTATTGCAGATCTGCCTGGCTGGCAAAGAATCTGTTCCTGCTTCTTCTGCGTGCTTCTGTGATATGTGGGGAGACATGACTCCTGTTAATTTGAATGCATCTGCAGTTTTCTCTTGTCGAATTTTATGTGTGAAAAACCTCCAGCATCTACCATTCCCACGGCCCTTCCTGTCTTTTCTGCCCCCTTCCTCATGTGGTCAGCACATGCCAGATGCAATCCATTCACCTGCTAGTGTTTACTCCCAGCTACAATGAGCTACTGGAAGTTGCAGTCTATGAAACAAATGAAGTAAGAAAGTTACTGGTGCATGGGTTGGAGGATGTTGTATTGACTGCTTTAGAAAAGAGAAAACCTGCTTACAGGTATCCCAGTAAGAGTCTGATTGCAGCTTCTGTGAATATCCTGCATCTCCAAGGACAGCAACACAATGAAAGAGAGAGGAAACAATCTCACTTAACCATAACAGTGCCCACTGATAACCTCTTCAAATGAGCCCAGCACTTTGCTAAGCATTTTATATATACTATGATATTTAATTCTTAAAGCAACTCTCTGGGATGGGAATAACTGTCTTCAATTTACAGATAAGGGAATATAAGACCAAGGGAAATAGTTGAGGATACACTGTACTAAGTAGCAGAGCTGAGATTCAAACTCAGAAAAGTCTGACTCCAATACTCATGCTTCCAACCAACGTTTTCTTCCTTCTTCTTGGGCTTTGCTCTTCTGGGTCAGATCCACATTTGGGCTTCACTCAGTGAGATTCCTCATTCCTTTTTTAATGATTAAAAAATTTGAGTCAGGGCTTCCCTGGTGGCGCAGTGGTTGAGAGTGCGCCTGCCGATGCAGGGGACGCGGGTTCATGCCCCGGTCTGGGAGGATCCCACATGCCGTGGAGCGGCTGGGCCCGTGAGCCATGGCCGCTGAGCCTGCGCATCCAGAGCCTGTGCTCCGCAATGGGAGAGGCCACAACAGTGAGAGGCACGCTTACCGTAAAAAAAAAAAAATTTGAGTCAAATGAACAACGAGCTGCTCACCAGCTGCCTGCCATCTTTATCCCTCTCTACACTTGACATTAGAAGAATAAAGTTATAAAAACAGGTTTCAATTTTTAAATTAAAATCCACATTTCTGAATTACAGAACACCCCACTGCTATGCTTTATTTCAATAGATGAAGATAGTATAAGTATTTTCAATTGATATAGCACTTTTCATTTGAAAACTTTACTATCTCTGTGTTATTCATAAATCATCAAACCATTTTGGGAAGCAGGAGAATTACTTAATAAATGACCCTCATGAAATCTGAAATTAAAAAACTTTGAATTTTCTGATATTTGGGAGGTAGGGGAATTACTTAATGACCTTCTTGAAATTTGAAATTTAAAATGTTGAATTCTCTAACATTTTAAAGTCTTTCTCTTTAGAGGAAAAAATCAAGCAGTGATTTTTCCAAAACAAGAATGAGGCTTAAATGTCTTGAGTCCTTTCAAGTGCCTTCTCTTTTCTTCCATCTCATCTCCTAAGGCCATTAAAGTAAATTTCTTTTTTTTAAAGTTAAAGTTTACATGCTTAGATGTATCACTTGGACTTCTGGTACAAATACAGTATTGACTTCAGCCAATGTAACTTTGTGTGTTATTCCTGTTGTTATCATCTTCACACAGGACTTATCTTCTTTTTAAAAAAATTTTTTTTAATACCATGCATTTTCTTTTATTTATTTATTTGTTTATTTATTTATGTTTGGCTGCAGTGGGTCTTTGTTGCTACGCACAGGCTTTCTCTAGTGCGGTGAGCAGGGGCTACTCTTCATTGCTGTGCGTGGGCTTCTCATTGCAGTGGCTTCTCTTGTTGCAGAGCACAGGCTCTAGGCGTGTGGACTTCAGTAGTTGTGGCATGTGGGCTCAGTAGTTGTGGCTCGCGGGCTTAGTTGCTCCACAGAATGTGGGATCTTCCCGGACCAGGGCTCGAACCCATGTCCCCTGCATTGGCAGGCGGATTCTTAACCACTGTGCCCCCAGGGAAGCCTAGGACTTATCTTCTTGTACCTGGATCATTGCAATTACCTCCTAACAGGTGTACCTACCTCTGGTGTCCTTTCCTCTTCTTTAAAACATACACATGTGCAGTATTGTGCTGTTCATTGTGTTCATCACTTCTGGGGGGTCTTTTTCAATTTCTGAAGGGAAAATGCAGGTCTAGTCTCACATCCCATGGAAAGTGTCTGTTATTTGAAGACAGCCCTGGCTTGGAATCCCATCTGCTCCATTGATTAAGCCTAGCAAGTTACCTAACCCAACTAAACTTTAGTTTCTTACTCTTTGGGGGAACTCTGAAAGGTTGCCATAAAATTAAATGACATGAAGTATGTAAGTAAGTGTTAGTTTTCATTTCCCTATCAGCAACTGGACCCCTATAGGACTTTACAGTTTTGTTTCCAAACTGCTGGCCATGCATTACCTACCACTTTTCAAGCAAGTCTTGTCTCTCCCTGGTTCTGTGCATTTTATCACATGTTTTCTCTGACTGGAATGTACTTCTTTCCGTATTTTCATTTGCCAAATGTGTCAGTTATTTCCTTGTCCAGTCTAGCTGCTGACATGGAGAATCATCTTCTGAGGGCTCAGCCCCATCATTTCCTAAGCTAAGATCCTGGGCAGGACAGGCCGTAAAATAATACAACCCCCATCCTAGTGGCATATGTGTGGTAACTTGTAGGGATGCATGCCCACTAAGTCGCAGACTTCTCTTAACGCCTGTATTTCTCCAGAATGCAAAACAGGAATTCCATGCAAGTTTCTTTATAACACTATAGTTGTACCATGTTAAGAATGCATTCTAGCCCTGGGCTCCAGTCCTCCTGACTGGGATCTTGATGCTTCCTAATTCTTGAGAGCTCCTGCCTGAAAGGGCTCTCACAACCTCTGGTTGGCATCTTAATCTGCAAAAATTAACCTGCACACAGTATCACACCTAACTTATTTTGGTATCTTCACTTGAAAGAATCATACTACAATCTACCTGCTGGAGTGGATCACAGTGCTGATTTCTACCATACCTCTCTGGGCTTTAAAATTTTGACTTCTGGCTTCATTTCTTAGGTACAAACTTTCCAACCAAGTAAATTTCTCTACCTACCCAGGTCTTTCTAGTTATTCTCTCAGTCTAGGCACTGAAAATTGAGATCCCATCTTGCTTCATCTCTTTATTCAGAAGCAGTGAACAACTCATCAGTGAAGACTAGCTCAAATGCTTCCTCTTCTAGAATGACCTCCACCTCATTACACATTCATATATGACCTGTGAACCCCTTCATTCAGCTCTGTTCACTGAGCATCTAGTATGTGGGAGGCATTTGGGTTCAGCAGAGAAAAGCAAAGCAAAGCAGGAAAACACAAAACCTTTGTCCTCATGGACTTTTTGTTTACATGGCTTATTATATTTTCAGATTGTTTTTATTAGTTATTTGTAAATGCTATTAATACAAGAACAGGAGACTTTAAAGTTATCTTGTCTAACCCCACCTGTAGTGGGTTGAATGGTGAATCTCCAAAAGATATGTGCAAGTCCTAGTCCCTGGAACCTATGAGTGTGACCTTATTAAGGATCTCAAGATGAGATCATCCTGGACTATCTGGATGGTCCCTAAATCCAATGAAAAGTGTCCTTATAAGAGACAGAAGAGAAGACACAAAGAGGAGAAGGCTATGTGAAGATGGAAGCAGAGATGGGAGTGATGCAACCACAAGCCAAGGAACACCTGGAGCCACAAGGGCTTCCTGGAAGAGGTAGGTAAGGATTCTCTCCTAGAGCCTTTGGAAGAATGCAGCCCCTCTGACACCTCGATTTCAGACTTCTGGCCTCCAGAACTGTGGTAGAATAGGTATCTGTGGTTTTAGGCTCTGAATTTTGTGATGATTTGTGATGGCAGCCGCAGAAACTAAAATATCACCATATTTTGCAGTTGATCAGGGCTGGTTAAGATCTTTAGAACTCATCAGTACTAAAAAGAATAGATAGCTAGTGGGAAGCAGCCACATAGCACAGGGAGATCAGCTCAGTGCTTTGGGACCATCTAGAGGGGTGGGATAGGGAGGGTGGGAGGGAGACACAAGACGGAGGAGATATGGGGATATATATGTATAGCTGATTCGCTTTGTTATAAAGCAGAAACTAACAAAGGTGTTAAAAAAAATACTAAACAGGTTACCGTCTCACTTCTTCTGCCTCTGTGCCGCCACATGTAATTTAATGTAAAACCAGTTCTAAATTGAAAAGCACAAATATGCATGCTGAATTAATAGTTCCCTTTCAGCTTTTCTGGCTATACAGTCCTGAAGAGTTCAGAAAGTGTGATGTGTTCTTTTGGGTTCTGATCTGCAGAATAGAAATAAAACACAACCCCATAGGGTTGTTGTAGGGATAAAATGTTACAGTGTGTGAAAATGCCATGTGGTGCCCATCCCTTGGTGAATGTGCTTTTCTTTTTTCTTTTATTTATTTATTTATTGTTTTAATTTTTATTTTATATTGGAGTATAGTTGATTAGCAATGTTGTGTTAGTTTCAGGTGTACAGCAAAGTGATTTAATTATACATATACATGTATCTATACTTTTTCAAATTCTTTTCCCATTTAGGTTATTACAGAGTATTGAGCAGAGATCCCAGTGCTATACATTAGGTCCTTGTTGGTTATCTACTTTAAATATAGCAGCGTGTACATGTCAATTCCAAACTCCCAATATATCCCTCCCCTCTACCCTTCCCCTCCAGTAACCATAAGTTTGTTCTCTAAGTCAGTGAGTCTGTTTGTTTTGTAAATAAGTTCATTTGTATGTATCTTTTTTTTTTTAGTTTCCACATATAAGCGATCTCATAGGATATTTGTCTTTCTCTCTGACTGACCTCACTTAGTATGATAATCTCTAGATCCATCCATGTTGCTGCAAATGATATTTCATTCTTTTTAATGGCTGAGTAATATTCCATGGTATATAGGTACCGCTTCTTCTTATCCATTCAAGGTTCAAAAGGATACATGCACCCCAATGTAAATTGCTTTTCCTTAGTTTAGGACTGGTGATGCGGTGGTAACAAGGGTATAGTGAAGATTTGAGACATACTTTGTTTCTTGCCTCTCACTCTGCTGACTCAGTGGTTCCAGGTCTGTGAAGTAGAGACATGAGAAACTGTCCAGATAATTGAGATTAACATAGCTCTGCAGATCAGTGTGCATACATCATCCTCCCACACAACTGGAACTTAATGAATCTCACAGCACTTCATTTTTGTACTTTGTTTTTTTCCACTCACCAGGTGAGGTCATTTGTGTCTTTCTCATTGGGATGTTCTAAAGCTGTGAGGAAGATGTTGTTGAAGGGAATTCCCAAGAAACAAATCATAAAATAATTTTCCTTAAGAGGATGAGAGGAAAGTAAGCAAGAACTTTCTCCTTGAGATGTTTCTGGGATTGCAAGCAGCTGATTGAGTGTCTGTGAGCCATGCATAAGCCTTAGCATTTCTTCCAAATGAGTGTGAAAATTGCATAATATCTTTGGGAAATTTTTCACACTGTCAATTATATCTTACCTCCTGGAGATACAGACTCCATTGACAATATGTCAAAGAAGCATCTTAAGTGCCACTGTGTCATCCCCAGAGCTTTAGTCACTCATAAGACTACAAAAACATCCCCTAAAATTATTTTTCCTTTTTTTTTAAATTGAAAGAATTCTTTGACCTTTCTCAAACAGCTGCTCCCTAGAAAATTCCTTTTAGCTGAAGCCATCCTTTACCCCAGCCTTCCAAACAAGCTCATTTCTATGCAAACAGGTTTCTTCATATTCATTTGAAAATGGGGAGTATAACAGCAGGATTTTAGGGAGCCATAAAGTTATTCTCTGGGCTGACTTCCAATTGAATTAGATCAAACAGACCAGGACTGTGCTCACTAACATGCATTCACACATCTGTCCGTTTTTTATGTACTCCAGCAAATCCTTGGTGTTCGACTTCCTGTATTCGAAGTCAAGCACGAGCATGAGTTCTTAGTAGAATTTAGCAACTGGTAAGATCAGGCAGTATACTTGTTCACAGCCCGCTTCTGTTCTGATTGGTGCCCATGTTACGTATTTGGAAGGTCACTCATGTAACAGCCATACTTTAACACTGATATGTAGAATAAGTAGTTATAGAAGTACATAAAGTGTTTAGAAAGTACCGCAGTGTTTGGAAAACATTGTATTTCCTATAACGTGGTAAGTCATATCTCAGGCTTTGGAAGGACTGGGAAAACTGATGGGCAATATGATGCCATAAAGCCAATTCGGTTTGTTTCTCCATCTGGTTTAAAGGATAGTTACTGGGACAGGCAGTCTGCCATGAGCCCTGAGCGTCCCTGCATATTCTTGCTGGGTGGGACAAGAATGAAAGGCCCTTACCACTCTTTACTAGACCACTTATCAGACTTATCTCAAGCAACCCTGAGATATCAGGTACAGTAAGTCCTCTACGTATGAACGAGTTCTGTTCTGAGAGCACGTTCGTTAAGTCCAATTTGTTTGTTAAGTCTTACAAAGTTAGCCCAAGTACCCAACTAACACAATCAGCTATACAGTGCTGTAATAGGTTTATAATACTTTTCACACAAGCAATACATAAAAAAATAAAACATTTTAAATCTCACAGTACAGTTCCTTGAAAAGTACAGTAGTACAGTACAACAGCTGGCATACAGAGGCTGGCGTCGAGTGAACAGGAAGGAAGAGTTACTGACTGGAGGAGGGAGAGGAGGTGGGAGATGGCACAGCTGAAGGGTCGTCAGCAACAGGAGACGGAGGGCAAGCTGCCAGTTCACTCACGCCTGACGCTGACGGCACAGGTTCTGGTTCCTTGCTGGAACCAGATGCACGTTTGCATCTTTGAAAGTTCGCAACTTAAAGTTCGTATGTAGGGGACTTACTGTACTGCCTTCCCCCAAAGCAAGGCCAGGTTGCTTCTGCTTTTACCACAAAGGCAGTGAATCCCCAAGCTCAGCATTTCTGTCCTCTAAACACAACCCATTTTGTTTGCAGGCATCCATCCTGAGTCCTTTGTCTTGCCCCCATGTAACCTGGGGAGGAGGGAGATCTGAAGCAAGTGGCTGTGAGGCTCTGGCTGCTGCTTTTGCCATGAGTAATGAAGTCATTTGCTTCTGACCCAGGGGTCTTGTGTGTTTTGTCAGCATCCATGAAATAGTAACAGGCCCATTTGTTTGTTTGTAAACAGGGTAAAATCTCAAGACCCTACACTTTGGAAATATTTCTATTTATACCCATAAAATAGGTCCAAGAATGGTTGTATTATTTCAAATAATTAATGACCATGACCAGTTTAGAATCTTGGTTTTTAGTTCTGACTCTACTACTAAGTGAATGATCTTGACTATAGTTTGTATTCCTCTGGGACTCTGTTTCTTTATCTGTAAAATGAGGGGGTTCAACTAGGGGAATGGCTTTTCAACTGTGCTCTGGGGACCCAGGGCCAGTCATTTCAAGGGTCCTCTCATTAGCCCCGGGGCGGGGGGCCAGGCTGCCAGATATAGTTGGAGGCAAGAGCATTGTTGTGTTGACTGGCCTGGTCACCTACCCTCTGCAGGGCCACCAGCTGTGCTGCGGTTACTGTCCCTGGTCAGTGCCCTTTCCCATTTCCCGAAGCTGCCATTTCCTCTATAGTTCTCTTCGTACTTCCTTTCTTAGTTCCTATTTCTCAGGGGAAAAAATGCAGATAAGCAGAATTTTTTCCTATCTCTTGGTCCACTGGCTGCTTTCTGGACATTACTAAAGAAAGAACAGAAGACAGGTTCTCCTCTCAAATTCCCTAACCCACCTGCCATCCTATCAGTCCTTCCAGGGCTTGATTCCCAGTAAGTCACAGAGTCCCACCTCAGGGACTCTTGCTTTCCAAGACTCTTTCCCTCCAACGCTATGGAATATTTAGCTAAACAAGAGGCAATAAAACTGGCTCTTGCTAGGGTGACCAGCTGTCCTGATTTGCCTGGGACTGAGGGTATTCTCAGGACATGAGACTTTCCTTTTTTAAACCAGAATAGTCTTGGGCAAGCTAGGACAAGTTGGTTGTCCTACAAATCTTCTAGATCCAAACTTTATGGTTATAAAGCTTATGTAATGAGGTCCTCAAAGATTTGGCTGTTTGAAGCTCAGAAGTCAAGAATTAGACTTTTTTTCCCCCCTGGATTTTGTTCTAACAACCATATCCCAAGGCAGTAGATGTCCTTGAATAAATGGGAGAAGAAAAAAGAAAACAGTGGGAAATGTTGGCTTACATAAAAAGTATCACACTCTTATAAGCTAGCTATCTTTAATAACATAGACTAAAATGGTTTTATTATGATCCCTTTCTAATGAATTCCTAAGTAGTAAGGGTGAAAATATTCATGAAAATATGCTTAGAGTAAAGGTCTAATATAGAAAAGAACAAGAGGAGAAAGAGAGGGGCCTGGGAAGAATATGTATCCACGGAGTAAAAAACAAGTGCTAGGAAATAAAATGAAATATGAATAATAGTGGTTATTTTGGGTTGTTGATTTTTATTTTAATATTTATACATCTTTGTATTTCAATGTGCCTATAATAACCACATATTACTTTTATAATTGGAAAAACTTTACTAAACAAAGCTTTTAAAGAATGAGAAAGAAGAAAATATCCGTCAAGGTCAAAGGATGAAAGACCACACTAAGAAAGTGTTAGGATTCCATGTTAGAATCCTGACCATGGGAATCCACTGGTGATTTTTTTTTTTTTTTTTTTTTTTGCGCTACGTGGGCCTCTCACTGTTGTGGCCTCTCCCCTTGTGGAGCACAGGCTCCAGACGTGCAGGCTCAGCGGCCATGGCTCACGGGCCCAGCCGCTCCGCGGCATGTGGGATCCTCCTGGACCGGGACACGAACCCGTGTCCCCTGCATCGGCAGGCGGACTCTCAACCACTGCGCCACCAGGGAAGCCCCACTGGTGATCTTTAAGCAAGTAAATAACTTATTATAGTTGGTCGGAGAGAGTTTTAGATCGGATTTTGGAAGGATCTGGCTGGTATGTGGGGAGGTATTGCCGTGGCTGGGATATTTGGATTTAAACAGAGACCTTTGCTTTCAAATCCAAAACTAGCAGAAGTGCAGGCCCTCTGACAGGTGCTTGCCCAGTGCTTGCCAAATATTTTCACTAAGGGGAGCCCTTCTTTCTCCTACTCAAGTGAGCTGCCCTTTTCTTCATCAAATCCACTTAAAGGTCAGCTAGAGAGCTTGTCACATTTGTCAACCTCCACTGCCTCTGAATTTCTGGTAATCTGAGGCTTTCTGAATTGAGTAGTCTCCTTTCTAAAGACTGAGTTTTTACGAGTTTGATCTCATGATTGGCTGGACTAATTTGCAGTAGCATACTACTTATAGTGTAAGGAGAAATTATGCAAATAAGCATGGGATCATCCAAAAAATATTTTTTGCCAGATACATGTGTTTTGTGTTGGGACTTTCTGTGATTCTATAATCATTTACCAAAGAGGGAATTTCAGTAAAAAGAATACAGAGGGGCTCCATCAAGAAGTGTTCATGGGCACATTAATTAATAGAACTGTTAATACCAGAAAATGAAGGGAATCATCAATCAGACTAAAGTGCCTCTTAATTCTCTTCTGTTTCATTTAGGCACAAGATTTAGGGGATTCAAGGTATGTGCTAAGGTAGTGTACTCTTGGCAACACTATGAAACTGTAGACCACCAAGTTTCTCTGAGGGTGTGTCTGGCTTCTATCTCTGGCGTTTAAAGCACACAACTGTATTGCATGGTTCTTTGCTGTTCTGTATTTTCAACAAGCATTGTCCAAAAGGAGTTTCCCGTCTGCTGTTTGCATATCATGTTGTTGTCATCTTACTAAAACATGAAATGATTTAAGCTTCGCAGCTGTTACTCTTTTCCATGGAGCAGCTGCCCAGCACTTCCAGGGACAGTGCCAGGTGCACCAGGAGGCTATCTATGCAAATTACAGTGAAAAACTGAGCAGTAATCTGGTGACTTTGATCATTACAGACAACCAATCTAAATAACTCAGATACAGATCACGTAAAGTTACTGTCATTGGCCGGAGCAATACAGCAAATTGCTTCAGCTCCTTATGTAATTTTGGACTTAGCCTAAGTGATTGGCTTAATAACTAGATTCACAAGAGACTGATGTATGAACCTGAATGACAATTTAGGAATTTATAATGGGGACCACTGTTCATGCCAGTAGATCCTGTCTTGGTAGGAAGACCTATGTGTGAAACCAAATTCTATAATTAGAAGGTTTGCTTATGGTAACATCCTGAGTGAGGACAGTCAGTTATTTTAATCAGTAGTGGTCTCAGCGATGGGAATAAAACTGCCCAGCAATAGATCCAGGACTTGAACCCAGAAAACATGACCACAGAGCTACAGCACCATTAGAGCAGGTGTCTGGACCTTTTTTTCTTTATTAGTTTTATTCTTGTTTCCAGAATTCTATTTAATACACCTTCACTGACTTGAATGTTTACTAAATCGGCCTCCCAGATTCACACAGATTTATAAAATCCTGAATCATGTCTTCAAATGACAATCAATCCATTCACTGGGATTTTTCCATGTTTCAGTTCTCAAACATTGAGGCTTTTTGTGAGTGCTGGGGGCCCTTTACTTTGGGTCTGGACACTAAGAACCGATGGCATGAGGGTCTCAGAGTAGAGTCAATAAAGACTGTAGAAGTTCAGTGGAGAGAGAAATCACTGTGGGCTAGGATATGGAGAGTGAGGACATCACCTGGACCTTCAAAGCTGGCCTTCTGAAATACAGGAGGAGAGCACTAAATCCATTTGCCTGGGTGAAAACTTAATGCTGCAGAGAAATACAGAGAAAGTTGAAAATGTCTGTTGGGACCAAATTCTTAAATGCCAGGATAGTAAGTATGGGTGTTTTTTAGAAGGTAGTGGGGGCCCTTGAGAGCTTCCTTTGAGAAATGACATAATCAGTCCAGGGCTTGAAAAAAATAAACCTGACATTATCTTGTAGAAGGGAGGGATGGAGGAGAAGCAGAGGGAACAGATAGGAGACCACAGGAGGAGTCCAGATGGAGGGGAAACTGAAATGGCCCAAAGTAAGGCAATAGAGAGTATTAGTTTCCTATTGCTGCTTAAACAAATGAGCACAAACTTAGTGGCTAAACCAGGACAGATTTATTTTCGTACAGTTCTAGAGGCCAGAAGTCTAAAATAAAGATGCTAGAGAGCTACATTCCTTCCGGAAGAATCGGGGGGAATCTGTTTCCTTGTCTTCTCCAGTTTCAAGAGGCCATCTGCATCCCTGGCTCACAGCCTCTTCTTCCATCTTCAGAGCATCCCACTCCAACCTCTGCTTCCTTTGTCCCTACTCCTCCTCCTGCCTTTGTCTTCTTTCCTCCTTCTTATAAGGTCCCTTGTGATTATATTGAGCCCACCCAGATAATCCAGGTTCCTCTCCCCATCTCAAGACCCTTAACTTGATCACATCCGCAGAGTCGTTTACCCAGATAATCCAGGTTCCTCTCCCCATCTCAAGACCCTTAACTTGATCACATCCACAGAGTCGTTTACACCATGTATACGAACATATTCACAGGTTCTGGGGATTGAGATACGGACATTTTTGAGGGGAGGCACATTATACAACTGACTACAGAGACACAGGAACATTCTAGTTTGGCTGCTGTTGTGCACTGCTTCCCTCTCAAAGACATTGAATTCTGAAGGAGCATGATTACTTATATCCAGAATATACCTTGCTTTTTGCTTTTTTTGATGCTTGTAATTCTGCCTTTCTTTGCTTAGAATACCATTCCTCCATATCGGTGGCCTCAAATCTCAGCTCAGATGCTTCCATTTTACAGAATCCTTCTGCTATCCACCTCCCCTCCCTTTGACCCATAAATTGAGGAAGAATTCTCTCTTTCCTTTATCTTACATCTGTATTTTACATTGCTCCTATTTTTTTTTTTAGCAAAAACCTTTCATTTTGAAATCATTTCATGCTCGCAACAAAATTGCAAAACTAGTACAAAGAATTCTGTTCACTGTTCGCCCAGCTTCCCCAAATCACAATAACTTAAATAGCCATAGCATAATGAGGAGAACCAGGAAATTAACAGTGACCCAATGCCATTAACTCATCTACAGACTTTGCTGAGATTCCAACCATTGTCCCACTAATGTCCTTTATCTAGTCCTTATCTGGCATGCTTTAATTTTCTCCTACCAGGGACAGCTCCCCAGTCTTTGTTTTTCATGACCTTGACACTTTTGAAGAGTCTGAACAGTTATTTTGTAGAATGTTTGTTTTTTTTTCTGCTTTTGTCTAATGTTTTCTCATAATTTGATTCAGGTTATATATTTATGGCAAGAATATCACAAAAGTGATGTGCCCTTCTCAGTCATCATATCAAGAGGTAAATGATATCTCATTACTGGTGATGTTGAGTCACTTGTTTAAAATGGTGTCTGCTAGGTTTCCTATTGCTCTGAACACATCTAGCCCTGTATTCTATCAATATATATTGTTGTTATGGCGTTTCAGGGCTGCAGAGGATCAAAGAAATGATTTCTCAATAATATTAAAAGTTATGTAGTATCAGGTAATATACACTAAGGACTACATACACTACTTCACATACTCCTCATAAATACCTCTAGAGACGCTGTATCAACTCCAGTTTACCTTTCTGAAGAGCACATGCCTGGTTAACCTTGGGGAGGGAATACAACTTGCTCATTTTTTATGCCACATAGAGCCTAGCACAGAGCTTTACACAAAATATAGGTAGAAAATATTTAAGTTGACTTAAATTGAAATTAAATGGAAGGCAGAGTGTTCAGATTGTGTAACTAACCATATATATGACAAAGGAGAAGGGACCATGGGTAATTATGGAGAACTGAATTTGGGGAAGAGGAATACATAAAGGTGATGATTTATTTTCAAAGGGATGAAGCTAAGAAACAAGATGAAATGGTTGTTGCCCAGAGGGGTTAAGAGCACAGCCTTGGAGAGCACTCACATTTTGGGAGTATTTGGCAGAAAAAAATCAGTAAAAGTGAAAGGGAGGGGATGAAGTATGAACAAAGTAGAAGAAGCAATGTAGTATGGGGTTACAGCCAAGTTCAAATCTGGAATGAAGAAAATTAAGCGAGGAGATGCATGGGGCCATGATTAAATGCCAATGGATATTTTGGGGAAACTGTAAAAACAACGTTTTAAAAAGTTGTCATAAGTTTTTTGTTTTTTTTTTTTTTTTTTTTTTTTTTTAGTTTAGCCAACACACAATTATCTATAGTAATGGAAGAGAAAAATGCCAAGATAAGTTAGAATGGATAACTCCGAACATGCAGACTTGACTATAAAGCACATTGTGTATGATTTCTGAGGCAGCATATTTCCTTTTCAAGGTTTGCTAAACTTACATGAAGAATAGCTTGTATTTCTTAATAAAAAGCCTGCATGGTGGAAGGGAAAGAGAACCGGAATTTGAAAAGTGGTCACATGTTTATGCTTGTGAGCTTATTATAAATGTAAGATTGTTTCACATTGTTCTAAATGTAAACCTTTTCTGGCTTTATCTATCTTTAAATTTTACAATGAGGGAGATCAGATCATTGGACCAGAACTCAGATCTGATTTCTACTCTTGGCATCACCAGTAACTAACTGTGTCAGGCGGCAGGGAGATTCTTTCAGGCCTTTGGTGCCTGTTTTCTAACCTAAAAATGCAAAGGTTGACTAGGTAATCTCAATTATGTCCTCTGGAGCTAATACTCTAGATGGTTCTGTTGTTTTGGGGATTCTAGCTAAATAACTGGTTTGCATCTCAGACAAATTTTATTTACTAAATCATGGCATGTGTAAGTGCTTCCTAAAAAGCAGATTTTCTAGAGAAAAATATAAGTAGGGAGATTCATTGCCAAAGCTACATAACATGGTAATTGTGGAATGAACAGTTACAGGAACAGCTCTTTACTTAAAACAAGCTTGGGGGCTTCCCTGGTGGCGCAGTGGTTGAGAGTCCGCCTGCCGATGCAGGGGACACGGGTTCGTGCCCCGGTCCGGGAAGATCCCGCATGCCGCGGAGCGGCTGGGCCCGTGAGCCATGGCCGCTGAGCCTGCGCGTCCAGAGCCTGTGCTCCGCAACGGGAGAGGCCACAACAGTGAGAGGCCCGCGTACCGCAAAACAAAACAAAACAAAACAAAACAAAACAAAAACAGGCTTGGCATTTTCATTGGTTCGGGGCTTTCTCAATAGTACTGAGGAAGGCCCTTGCTAATTCAGTGTCACTCCCAAAGTCCCTGGATAAGCTGCTCCTGTGAGAGATTGGTCTTAAGAACCCAAGGCAGCCGGGAAGAAGGATATTAATGCTGCAGTGCCCCGCTCTCCTTCAAAGAGGACCCATGGAGACGGGTAGCTAGAGAGGAGAGGACCCTGACAAAAGAATGAAATTAATCTGGACAGGAGCCCCGGAGACTGGACAGAGTTAAAGAGTCTAACAGCAGGCGGCTTGTTTTGCAGCCAGAAGTCGTTTCCTTCTGAAAGAAGAGCCCTTTACGCTAGGAGACATTCTTTCTTCTTCCATGGCAATCTCTGTTTGGAGTCTTTCTTTTTGCCTTTTCCCCTCCTCGCCTCTGTCTGTCTCCACCTCCACCTTCTCTTTCTCCCTCCGCCTCTTATTTAGCCCGTCCTTTCATGATTAGATTAATTTGTTTACCCGGACAAGGGGAAGAATGAGAGTTTGCATATTGGTAAGAACAGGCTTCCTCTCTCAGAGCTGCAAACATTAGACTCTCCTCTGTGCCCTGGGGATGCTGCGAGCAACAGAAATTGATGCCTTGTCCTAAGACAAGGAAAGGTTCTGAGATCCTTTAAAATCGCAGCTAATCAAAATCCTGCTGAAGTGAGGAAAGGGGAGTGTGTGTGTGTGTGTGAGTGTGAGTGCGTTGTGTGTGCTGACCCACAGCCCTGAGGGATGGGCAGTCTCTGAAGTGAACACATACAATAAGGCTCTGATGAGCTCTGGTGGGGACTGTGGCTGAGGGGATGGAGGGTAGAGGAAGCACACAGGAACCCTGCTGCAGCCGAGAGGTATCTTGAAGTAGGAGAGAGAGTCTGAAAAGAATCTGTTTCTCAAATAGTGCAATTTTGATACTGCCAAGACCATATTCCCAGGATGTGGAATATAAAAACCTCAATTCTCACCTAAGATCCGTTCCCCATTTAGTGTATAGTCCTGAGCTAGCTACTTAAGCTTTCCGAGTCTAGCTTTCCCAAAATAAAATGGGCACACTCATGTTTCTCACATTTTTTTGGAGAGCACAAAATAGCTTATCTTTGTGCTAGTGCTGAGAGAGCTGTGGCATGTTAGATACGACTTGGAGCATTCAACTGCCCATCTGAGAAAAGGGAATAGTGATTCCTAGAGGGATTTCTTAAGAATTTAATGAGATAACAATGCCAGGCATAGAAAAGTGCCCAATAGTACTTGTTTATTCCCTCCTTTTCCCTTGGGTATATTTATCTGGAATATTTGGGAAATAATAACTTACTTTGTATTACTGACTTTTGATACTAGCATAAAAGTATAGTTAAGAATTTGAACTTGCCGAAAATCACAAAACACATTCCAAAATAAACTGGAAAAGCATTTTACGTGGTTTCCTGTATTTTAAACTATCAGTTGGCCATTGGTATAGCTAAGTCAGAGTTGACTCTATACGCACAGATGATTAGCAGGAAAAAAAAAAAAGGATACAGTTATAAAATCTCATCACCTGACATTAACAATAAACTGGTGCCCTGTGGTCACCGACCAATTAGAATAGACACCCATCCCAGTGCTGGAGCAAGGCTCCCGAGGCCCCCTACTGTGACATCCCAAATGTTAACCCTCAAATTGCTGGACCCTAGGGAGTTTGGGGGGCCTGGGACAGGGTCCGGGGAAAACAGGAAGTCCTTGAAGGGGCTTAGGGCAGTGACTCTTTACAAATACCAAGTTTTGGGTATTTTAAAAACTAGAAGGCTGAACCAATGCAGACACCCAGAGCATCCCTGATCAACAGTAATATCATGCAAACACATGAAAATGTCTTTAAACCACCCGTTTTCCCCCCAAACACCAACTCTCAACCCATTGTAATACTGATTGGCAAGTTTCTAAATGGGCTTTTAAGTCACTGAACCTTATTCTTTTGGTAAGTCAGCAGAATGGGGGCAAAAGTGGGGAAACGCCTTAGCTGGGATCCAGAATAGGCATGGAACAAGAGGCTGGTGCTAAGAAATATGTACCTTACCCTTGACACTTTTCTACTAATTAGGATTCACTTTTCATAAGTAGTGCTGTGAAGTCCAGGCCTAACAATTATTCTACTTTACAAGGATTTATCTAGTTAATTATGCTCAGAACCTGGGACCCTGACTGTAATCAGGATGTGAGGGGAAGAAGAGGGATAGTTTGCTTTAGAAGAGGGCAGATATGGTGGAGCACTGCATTAGGGCATCTGGACATCCTCAAAGTACTCCTGAAGTTACTGGCTGCCTATGAGTCAGGAAGGAAGAATTCCCATCAAGGCAGAGGCGTCAAGTCTTTCTCCCTGGTGGTTCACCCTTTCCACACATACCTTGCTTTGGGCGTGTGTAGCATCAGATGTTAACACAGGCTCCAGGATGAGAAAGAGACTGGTCACATACATAGCAGTTCTTGATGAACCCACAGCTGTGCAGGGCAGCGCTGTCTGCAAACACAGAAGAAATAATGGAGTTCTATTACCAAGTGATATTTTCCCTTAATTGCAAAGACAGTCATGAACTCACCTATGGTATTTAATGGGCAGGGACTTGGATTTGGGAGAAAGTCACTTGAAGGAAAGGGAGGCTAAGAGAGAAAGAAAGCAAAGTCACGTAGAGTCCTACATGTAATTCCAATAGGGAATCTCTTGGAAACTGGTCAATAGTGATTCATCACCACCAATTCCTGAACCACTGTGATGGCTCACTTGGAGGGCAGGCTCACATGAAGACAGCTTGTTCAGCCAGAGGCAGCTGCTAGGATTACAGCTCAAGTCACAAAGCTTCCAGCTAAAGCTCTTAGTAAACATAGATACTCGTTATACTTTGCAACTGAAGTAAATTGTCATTAATAATAATGTTTATACTTCTAAAGTTCTTTAATATTATGCTCTCTTCTTTCTTTAGCTAGAATTCCTGAAAAACAGAATATTCTGGTTAACGGAATTTTTTTTAAAGGAATTGCCTTTTGCACTATATAGAGAACAACAGTTACATTAAGAATTGAAATGTAGTAAAATATACTTAACAGTCCAGTAGTTCTTTTGTGATTTAAGAAGCCCTTGATGAACTCATATTATTACCTAAAGCTCATCAGGGGCACCAAGTCTGGGATGTCAGATATTGATCTCAATTTGATGTCACCATAAGAACATACTTGAGGAATTGATTGAATTAATTTTAAATGGTTTTAGCTAGAATTTTTTTTTTTAATTTTCTCAAACCTAAAATGCAAAAACTGCATAAAAATAATCAAATTATATACTTGTATATACATGCATACCTTTATATACATGAATATATGTCATTTTAATATTTATGTTAAATAAAAAGTTAATGTTATCTTTTCCTGGATTTTCAATTGTGAGCTTATTTGACCTAAAAATGTCTTTGAACATGGTTTAACAGACAGGGTTTTCTGATTTCTTTTACTACAGTAATTAAAAAACATAGGAAAGAAGAGTTTCTCAACAGAACTCAGCATAATAAGCTGACCCCTGAATTTCAGTTAGTGTGGATATATTTGCCTAGAAGGAATCTGCTTCCAAATAATTTTAATAGTTATTTTTTAGTTGGAAGTATAGTTTGTATACAGTGAAATGCATGTATCTTTAGTGTTAGAGCTCAATGAATTTTGATATATTTATACATCTCTGTAACCACAAATTTGATCAAGATACAGAATATTTTTACCACCAGAGAACTATCCCTTCTGTGCACGTGATCTGGATCATAAATTGAAAAGTATTTTAGTAATGATTGTGTATTTTGCTGCAACCAAATTCATCTGTTAGAGAGCAGATGCAGAGCTAGTGTGGAGTTGGATTTCACTGGCACTGATATTTTGTTTCCCTTTTCCGGGAAAGAATGCCAGAGAAGGAGATGAGGGGAAGAGAGTTGGGAGTACATGCAGTGGAGCGATTAGTGATGTTTTATGGAATCCAAGATGAGAGAAGTGAGAATATAAAGGGAATAAGAGGATTTTAAAAATTGTGCCAGTGGACTCGATATCCAGACATCTTTGGAGTTAAGATACTAAAATACATGATCTGGAAAAATAGAAATTGGTAGAGAGCAGGCTGTTTGAATGAAGATTTTCTAAGTGATGCAGTGAGTAATTATTAATGAAAGTTTCTAAAACATAACCTTAGGATTGGGTTGCTAAAGTGGAGAGGAAAAAAATAAATTGTTGGGGATAAGGAAGTCAGTGAATGAGAGGTCAGGGTATTGAGTGGATATCGACATGAATATTCAACTCACTAAGAATGATGACGGAAGTAATGGTGGCTTGGAAAACAAATGAGGCAGAGGGATCCAAAGGCTGGTGGTGACCACAGCATCACCGACTGTACCACTCTAGAATGCTACCCTGGGGTACAGTCTGATGGGCTGTGATTCATAGATCTGTGGTTTTTATGAAAGGAAGGAAGAAAAAATTTTTCTAGAAGCAGCCATGAGGAACAGACACCAATTCTGTCTCCAGGCCTGTGGTACCACATGGCATATGAGAGGGAAAAGCAGCGACTTGGGGCTACAGAGAAGACAGCATATTCAGGGGTTAGCTAAGTTTCTGATAGATGAAGAAGTTGGAATTAATATCTAGAGAAGAGTTGAAAGATCTGGAGAAGAATTAGAAGAGTGAGTTTCAGAGAGTACAGTGCAAAAGTTGGGGAGGTCGAAGAAGATTTTGGATTAGGGAATAGACAGAGTTGTATGAGGGGATAAGTGCGGGTGATGAAGGATGATCTGGGAATTTGGGGCGTCTAGCAGAGCCCAAGGTAAACAAGGTTATGAGGTGCCATGAGTTACGGGAAAATGTGTATTGAGTTCTAATCATAGCTTCCTTCTCTGGATCAGCGCTGTAGGCCATTTGCGCTGGTTAGGCAGGTAGTGTTGTCGCTGGGACAGGCGGGTTTAACCAGGAACACTTGGAGCTCTGGAGGCCTCTCTTACATTTACGAGGTGCATGACAAATGAGGCAAAACCTCATGGACCTCACATATGTGTTGGTGGACATAAAAAAGAAATGAAGCCACAAGTAAAAATTTTGAATCACTGTGTTGTACACCTTGAACTAATATTGTAAATCACCTCTACCTCAATTAAAAAAAAAGAATTTATTGACAGATTTAAAAGTGATCTGTTATTACTAAAAGGAGAGGCTTGGCCATGCATGCACGTGAAACAACTTGAGACACATAACTGGTCAATTTTTAGGATTTGCTTTTCTTCCTTTTTAGTTATTCCAAGTAATTAAAGACCATTGGAAATGGCGTAAAAGGTCAGGGCAGTAATTCTATAAATATGAAGACTGACACTAAACATTATATGTTATATTAATAACATATTATTATATAATATAAATATAATATATTAATAATATATAACAAACAATTATTATATAGTTATTAATATATAGTATTATTAATATGTTATATCATTAGATTATGCCTTCTCACAGGCCAAGCCTATATAAATATGCAACTATTATATAATTATTAATAATATAGTATTATTAATATATCATTAGATTATATTATGTCTTCTCATAGGCCACATCTATGAAAAATGATAGTTACCTACAAAGTTTTAAAAACATATTCCATGTGCTTATATTTATTAAAAGGTTTCAAGAGTAGCTTTAATCCAAGAAATGCCTTTTGATCCACATTTACTCTTTAGTTTTCATTTGTCAGCTTGAGAGCCACAATAATAAAAATGGCAGGGGGGGAGTGTTTATATAGAAGACAGAAGAAAATCTGTATATTTGATTCATGTTCTGTCCTGGGCTAGAAAATTGATGTCTTACACTTGGGTAAATGAAGGAAGGTTTTCGTAAGATCATATCTTAGAAAGCAGTCATCTCCCTATTTCCTCCTCTCCCTCTTCCTCCTGTAATGGGAAAATTCTGTTATTGTAGCTTAGACCTTTATCTTGCCACAGTTGGCCTGCAAATTTAATTCTCAGCTCACAACCTCTTTCTGCTCAGCAGCTCTTCTCTACCTGACACTCAGATGTATCACCTTAGATGTTTTTTTTCTCTTTGCAAGTTAAATATGGAAAAGACAAAAATAAATAGAAGTGCTCATTAATCGGTGTAAGAAAAACATATCAGGGTGAGAGAATGAAGTTCTGTTAAAAGGGCAATCACAGTGTTGCTTTTTAGCAAGTTGACCCAAGATCATCCTTTGTTAAATAGCTATAATGTAGGTCACAGTTTGGATCATGCAGATATTATGAAAAACTTATTTGACTTATGAATTTATTATTAATGAATGATAATATTAGTAATAAACTTGAACTAGTCTCAGCTGCTTCATTTGGCAATACAGTGCTAATAAACTCTATGTTTAGATAAATAGGAACAAAAAGCAATAAGAACAATTTGCTGAAGGGCCTGTTTCCCACTTGATAGAACAGTTTTCTTAATTTGTTTTCTAGGCCTTTATTCATTTTCTCATTTATTGCAACAGTTTCTGGTTCTGGAAGTAAACAAGGTTACACATAAAATTGTAATTAAATTTTTCCTCAAGTTCAGTCACCAAAGAGTTGGGCTTAGAGGCAAAGCAAATGTTTAGTGGTATAACAGTGGGAATCTTCTTCATTTATTCAGAAGAATGCAATACTCCTGACCTGGAAAATCTGAAATTAGGGAAAGTGTAGCCTTACCAAAGTATGTCTCACAGACGAGTAAATGTAATAGAGAATACATTTTCTTTTTAGTGATCTCTGGAGTAATTTTAGAGATATTAATTTGTTATTTTTTCTCTGTATTTTTTTTTTCTTTTTCTGTTGCTCAATTCCTAGAAGGTAGTAAAACCTTTGTACTGCCTTGCCTCTAGGAAGGATTGTGTCACAGGGTTTAAGAAAAAGTTGCTTATAGACTAGAAAATAAGTCATAGAGATAAAAGAACAACATGGAGCTAAATTGGACAATAGACATCTCAGTAATAACCATAGTAGCTGTGAGAGTGGAAGGGTCTTCCCAACGCTTTTGTTCTTGATAATAAGACTGCTGGACTTTTGCAGGGCAATGGGTTGGGGAATCGTCCAAATACTTGAGCTTAAATCTCCCACCAGTTCAGCAGGATGCCGGCAGGATGGAATTAATTTTATTTTTTTGTTTGTTTGGTTGTTGTTGTTGTTTCTACTGTAATTATTATCATTTATTTTTTTACCTTAGGGCCCCAAATAGGACTAATCATAATCTTCATGACATACTGCCATCATTGCTTATTCATGGCTTTCATTTATTTTATATATTCATTAAAAATATGAAGAAATTATATGAATCCATTGCCCAGTTCAAGAACTGGAATCTAATATACATTGTTTTTATTGGAGTATAATTGCTTTACAGTGTTGTGTTAGTTTCTGCTGTACAATGAAGTGAATCAGCTATATGTATACATATATTCCCCCACCTTGGACCTCCCTCCCCCCACACATCCCACCCATCTAGGTCATCACACAGCATCAAGCTGAGCTCCCTATGCTATACAGCAGGTTCCCACTAGCTATCTATTTTACGCATAGTAGTGTATTTATGTCAAATGCTCTTCCCTATTCCATATTTTTGCTCTGCCATTGGAGTGGCCGTTATTTTTAATTTTATGTTTATCCTTACCTTCCCTTAAGAAAAATTATTACATGCATATGTTGTCCTGAAAAGTATTTTGTTTAGTTTTGCTTCTTTCTGATTTTTATAAGAAGGGTATCATAATATATGTATCTTCTGCAAGTTGCTTCTTCCATTCATATTATCACAATAAGATTTATCCATGTGTTACATGTAGTTTGGTTCATTAATTTTCATTGATATTTAATATTTCTGTGATTATGCTGCAGTTTCTTAAAACTCCTATTAATGGGCATCAGGGTGTTTCCAGATTTGTGCTGTCATTAACTGTACTGCTAGTTGTTTTCTGGTACATATTTGCTAAACTTCTCTTGGGTAAATACCTGGGAGTGGAATTGCTGGTGTATTGAGTATGCAAATATTCAACTGTATAGAATAATGGTAAATTGTTTTCCAAAGTGATTATTCCAAGTTATATCCTATTAACAATGTATAAGAGCCTATTGCTCTACAATCTCGGCAATACTTGGTTTTGCTAACTTTTTAGTTCTTGCCCACTGTAAAATAACTTTCCTGCACTTTTTAAAAATTTCCCTGATAACTAGTTAATTGAGTCTCTCCTATATGCTTTTTCGTGATAGATGTTTTCTATTCTATAAAATGCCTATTCAGATATTTTGGATATTGTACTTCTTGTATTTTTATTATTGACTCATAGGAGTTTTTAATTATAAATAATATCACATTTTTAATCTTTCCTTTCCTATCAAGTGTTTTGTGATGGTTTAGGAAATCACTTTCTACCACTTTCTAAGGTTAGAAAGATATTCATCTTTATTTTCCTCTTAAATTTTTAAACTTTTTATTTCAACAACACATCACCACTTCTACTCAACATTGTATAGGAGTTTCTAACCAGTTCTACAGAAGAAGGAATGAATTAAAAGTTGTAAGGATAAGAAAGGAGAAAAAACCTATCACTTTCAGATGATATGATTGTCTACTTGAAATCCCCCCCAAACTGAGTAAACAAAGTTTAATAAGAGAGTTGAGCAAGGCAACTGAACATAAGATCAATACAAAAGTTGATTATACTTCTATAAACCAGAAACAAACAATTAGAATAACTATGAAAGACACTATTTACAATAACAATTTAAAATATAAAGTACAATGTTTAGGAATAAATCTAATAATATATAGGTAAAACTTGTGTATAGAAAACTATAAAACATTTCTGAAGGATATTAAAAAAGATTAGCAGTAGAGAAGTATCCCATGTTCATCATGGGAAGATGTCATAAATACCTTAATTCTTCCTACAAAGATCTATAGATTTAATGTGACTACAGTCAAAATCCCCAAAGGATTCTTTGGGTAACTCAGTAAAGGTCCCAACATAACCAAAATACTTCCTTAAAACATAACAACATGCAGGAGTTGCTCTCCCAGGTATACAGGCTTCTGGAGTTATATTAATTGAGATGTGTTTCACACAGGAGAGATAAATTGATGCATGAAATAGAATATAGAGTTCAACAAAAGACCCCTGCATATATAGAATTTGGATATTTGATAGAGGTGGCATGGAAAATCACTTGGGAGAAGAGTTATTATTCAATAGCTATGGCTGAAAAACCTGGTTATCTACATGGAAAAGGCACGAAAATTAATCTCTACCACACATCATACATGAAACAACTCTCCATGGATTAAGAATTTAAATGGAAAAGGCAGAAATCTAAAACTTTCAGTAGAGTTAATTTGTTTTAGAGAAAGGGAAATAATGTAACATTTCTGCATGGCCAGATTTTCAGTATCATATTCATACCTGGTTTGCTTTAAGTATTATAGTAAATTGTCCCTTATTTACTATAGCACAGATTTTAGAGAATCCCTTGAATAGAAAATTCTTATGTTTCCTTTTATAAAATGACATCCACCTTTTCTCCATTGGCTCTTCCCTTTCCAATCCTGCTGATTATCAGAGGAGCACATCCTAAATTAGGTAGTCTATAACTCTTGCAAATTCTTTTTTAAATATAGAGAAATGTATCTAGGGGAGATGAAGGAACGTTGGGGCAGCACTGAAGAAAGAGGCAGCAAATATTAAAACTTTGGATTCTGAGCATATGCCTTAACCATTCTTATGTGTGGTAGATACTGTCAGTTGACTCTTTCAACACCCATTCCAATTTCTTTTCACTTACTTTCTTCCATTTTGGAAGCTCGAAAACTAAAAGCTTATTTTTTCAGATTCCATTTTAATTAGAGGAGCCCATGGGACTCAGTTCTGGTCAATGAGACATGAGTGTTGCAGTCGGTTGGTGCTGCCACTTCTGTTTCCTCCTTTCACTGCCTGAAACATAGACACCATCCCAGAACCTTAGCAACCATTATTAAGGATGACAGAGCACAAAAGCAAGGGTCCTGCTTTCTTGATGGCATCCTTGAGCCCCCATACAATCCCTAGATCTACCTACCTCCAACCTTTTCTTACATAAGTGAAGGAAATCTGTTTCCACTTAGTCAGCATTTATTGGGCTTTCTGAGACTCAATACAGAATGCAATCCTATCAACACTCTATGATTAATCCTTACTATTTCACATGTGTGTACCTGAATACAGTGATTATCATTCATTCATATAAACGTATGCAACTCCAGTATACCTCTCCCAGAATTTAACAGTTCTGGTTGACAAAGCTTAAATAGTAAAGACATAGAGGAATTAAATCATATAATTAACACATTTTATCTTATAGGTGTAAATAGGCCTTTATATTCCTCAAGAAGAGACTAAATAATTTTTATACATTCTGGAATTTTCACAAAAACTGATCATGAATTTGACCACAAAAAATGTTAATTTTTTTAAATGATATTGTCAGTTTTTTATGGGTCACATATTCTGGTCATAAATCTATCATATTTGAAATAAATAGTAAATAGATAAACAAATTCTGACAACCTAGAAACATACTTGTAGAAATATTATGTTGGGTCAGCGAGGAAATGAAAAAGGGAATTACATGCCATCCAGGAAGCAAAGAAAATAAGAATACTTCATCCCAAAATCTATGAAACACAGCTATAGCTGCACTCAGGAGAAAATCAATAGTCTTACTTGCCCTCAATATTGAAGAAAAATAGAAAATAAAGGAACTAAGAATTCACCTTAAGAAATTAGAAAAGGAGTGCCAAAAGAAAATAGAGGAAATTTTAAAAGATGGAATGGATTTAATTAAGTAAAAAACAAAACTCTATAGAAAAAGCAAAAAATAAGTCTAAAGGATGATTTTTAGAAAAGAGCAATAAAACAAGCCTGATTATAAAAAAGAACAAAATACATATAAGGTTAGGAATGAGAAAGACATAAGTACAGATATAGAAGATATTAAAAATAATTATAGAAGACTGCATATCTATTTTGACAACAAATTTGGAGACCTAGAGGAGATGGATGATTTTCTAGCAGAAGATAAAACAACAAATTTGACCTAAGAAGATGTAAGATCCTTGAATAGACCAATTACGAAAGACAAGATGGAAAAGGTGAATAAAGATGTACCATTCAAATAGACACCGGGGCCAGATGAGTCCTCAGCCAAGTCTTATCTAACCTTTAAAGAAAAGTTTATTCCAGGTTATTTAAACTATTTCCAGCCATAGAAGAAGATGGAAACCTTCCCAATTTATTTTATAAATCTCATAAACATAATGACAAAACTTTATCTATTACCAACATATTACCCAATACAAAACGAAACTCATTAATATATACAAACATTCTAAACAAAAATTGGCAAATAGAATATATCAAAAGAATAATACATTATTATTAAGAGGTAACTCAGAAATTCAAATGTGATTCAGTATCCATATAATCTATTATGACATCAATAAATTTAAGAAGAAAAAGAGCACGTGATTGTATAAATGGTTACTAAAAGACATTTAATAAAATAAAGCAGTTTTGCCTAATAAAAATTCAGTCAAACTGGAAAGGAAACTTTTTAACCGTACTACTAAGTTTTATCATATCCCTACAGCAAATACCACTCTAAACAGCAAAACACTAAAACTTTTAATTAAATCAAGAAGAAAATAGCTAATGCTTTTATAGTACTTATTATGTGCAGGGATGGTTTTAGGTACTTTATATATAATCATTCTCACAAAAATCATACATGAGTGATATTATTATAATCCCCATATTAAAGATGGGAAAAATGAGGCATAGAGAGATTAAATAACTTGCCCAAGAATATGCAAACAGCAAGTGGTGAACTTGTGATTCAAAGTTAGGCAGTTGTGCTCTAGAGACCATGCTCTTAACACTGCTGTGTAGTCTCTGTAACTAACTAGAGATTCCTGTTTTCATTGTTACTATTCAACATTTTTTGGAGTAGTAGCAACTCTAATACAACAAGAAAATGACAGAAACCTTAGTGCTGGAAAAGAAGAGATAAATGAACATTTGGAAGATTGTATTCCTTGAAAACCAAAGAGCATCTAATAAAATACCACTCATATCAATAAGGAAATTTTATAAGGTAGCTGGACAAAAACTAAACAAAATTCTTTCCCTCTTCTCTTGCAATAAAGACCTAGAAATGGAAATAGTGGGAAATATTTCACTTGCAACAGTCATACACATGAATAAACCTAAAGGAAACAATGTTAAAATTTGGCAAAAATTTGATAAGAAAAGCATAAGACTTATATAAAGAAAACTACAGCCTTATTAAAAGACAAAGAAGTTTTGAATGGAAAAGATCTCAAATGGAAAAACTTATTTAATGTCTTAATTCTCCAAAATTAATATGAATTTTAATGAAATTCCAATAATACAACTTTGCAGGCATTAGATAAAATCATCTTAAAGTGCAGAAAAAAGAATAAATGCCTCAGAATAGCCAGAAAAATGCATGAAATGGATGAAGAGTGATGGGGAAATTTCCTTACCAGATATGCAACACACCAAAATCAGTATGAGTACAGGGAGAAACAAATAATTTGAAGTCACAATATATGAGGCTTTTAGGTTTTATGAATAGGGGTTCAATTCAGTGGGAGAAGGATGGATTATTTAATAAATGGTAGTGACACAATTGCCTGTTCAACTGGAATGGAAAATATAGGGTTGTCTTTAATCAGCCAGTCTGTTTTTCAAGTGGTAGACCAAAACAGCCAGGCCATTGGCAATAGCCCAAGCATTAGTAAAAATATAACAGAGTTCATCAAAAGAGATGTTGGCTCAGGCTATGAGAATAGCTACTAGTGGAACAACAGTGTCCATTTTTCACTTGCATATCTGGTGTTGAGGTTGAAAAGCTATGCAGCCCAGCAGACACTATGAGGTTTCAGCTTAGCCAGGACATTCGTGAACTAGGCCCTGGCACTTAGGTGAACCTCAGTGAACTGAGAGTCCAATGAACCAGTGGTTTCCTTCAGGTAGTAGAACGGGGGAATAAAGTTTCTCCCAAAGAAACAGCTGTCATTTTTTTTTCATGTAAAGCTGAGTTGTCACTGAGGCCATGGCAGCTGTGTCCTTGAATATACCATTTCCATGTAACAGTAATGTTTAAAACTACAAGGGGCACCTTTGAGTGGTGACTGCCTCTCTTTACCAGAGTCTGCAATTGGAAAAAATCATCTGTAAGAGAGACTTGTAGCTCAAAAAGGCCGTTAAAGCTGTCGGATCCCAAAGGTTGACAGCCTGCTGCAGCTTGCCAGACCCCTTCCAACACCACCTGTTGGTTTGGGCTCCCACTCAAAGGATATTAATTTGTGAGTTAGCTGATATAAATACCCAAGCAGAATGCCTGAGTGAGGCACTTACTGTATCCAACACCAAATTAGATGTTGTTCTTTTTGGTGGTGTGTGGCCAGAGATAGCAGTTTCTCCTTGACTGCCGAAGGGATTGAACATTGTGATTCCACCCACATGGTCCCAGGAAACTTCATTAAGAAAGCAGGCTCCTGAATTTCATCAGAGTTTATCAGCCACCCCACTGGCTGAAGTGTGATAACACTACAGTTAGAGTAGCTAAAACTGACTCTCCTCATTTATCAACCAAAGGATATTACCTACACAAGTGAAAGCTTTGGACATCAGAGAGTAGAGGCATTTGTACTAATCCTGACTCACCCATTGGTGGCAAATGGTAGGGGGATTTAGGTCCTCCATGGGGAATATTGTAACTGTATATTAGAGGACTTGCTACAAGATTGTGAATTGATTTTGGTCTTAGGGTGCCAGTGAGCTAGAAAAAGAAAAGCGTTGCCAATGTCCAAGACTTCATACTAAGTGCCATACGTTTCTGAAGTGACTTCAGTTATCGTCACAATGTCAGGGCGTTGGGAACAATTGAATTCAGTAAGTCTCAAGCTCCCATTAGCCTTTTTCACTGGCCATAAAGGGCTATTATATTGAGATAGAGCATCTCTTGCTACCCCTGCTACCTTTTAGTCAAGGCTTCAAGGCTGTGCTTTCCCTTTTTCCTCCTGGGGTACTCTTTCTACTGGACCACCCAGGAGGGGATGGGGAGGTGATTTGAGGAGATACTTACAGGTTCCTTTATCACTTATCTCCCAGGGCTCTTCCCAACTGGGAGATTTCCTTCTGGCATTTATGAGATAAGAAAGTACAAGTATGTAACACCTCAATTCTTACTGTACAGTCAGATGTAGAAGAAAAAGCAACAGTACATTGAATTGGCCCAAAGTTCCCTGAGGTGTCACAAAGTCTTTTCTTCCCCACTGTGCATCACTTTTCCTCCCCATGTTGAGTGACAAGGTGACACTGCCTATTCCTGCCTTGAGGATACTTTGATTTATCACCCACCAGCCATACTGTTCTCTGGCTAGGACTGTGGGGGTTTTGCACCCTTTGCTGACTTGTGCTTGACTCACACGACGATACCTGTTTATTTATTTATTTTCGGCTGTATTGGCTCTTCATTGCTGCACACGGGCTTTCTCTAGTTGCGGCGAGCGGGGGCTACTCTTCGTTGCAGTGTGCGGGCTTCTCATTTTGGTGGCTTCTTTGTTGCAGAGCACGGGCTCTAGGCATGCGGGCTTCAGTAGTTGTGGCTCACAGGCTCTAGAGCCCAGGCTCAGTAGTTGTGGCGCATGGGCTTATTTGGTCCACGGCATGTGGGATCTTCTTGGACCAGGGCTCAAACCTGTGTCCCCTGCATTGACAAGCGGATTCTTAACCACTGTGCCACCAGGGAAGCCCATATACCTGTTTAAAAAGAAATCCACTTTAACCTGGATCAGTTGCTGCCCCACTAGTGTGATAACATCTCTTACATTTTTGCCCAGTTTTTAACATAAATACTGGGAAAGTTTTCCAGGGCAATGGGGCCGACCATAAGAATAGATCTAGAATCTCTTGAGTTAGTTTCTCATTCTCCATTGTTTCACCTTCATCAGCATTGTAAACCCAACCTGGGCAGTAAGAGCCTGAATACCAGTCAGTGACTCAGCTATGGTTTCCTCTAAGAGTTTGTCTGTTTCAGGGAAATCTCTCCAAGAGGGTTCAAGGTCCCCCATAGCAGCCAAGGCCCACTGCAAAAACTGAGACCCTCTCTGTCAACTTTGAATGGACTTAAATTTGGCTTGATAGGCTGCAGGAGGGCCTTAGAAATAAGGTGTCCCTGCTGTGGCCATTCTTCCTTAACAGTCATTAGGTACCCAACATCCTTGTTTCCCAGATGATCCAGCCAGAGCACAACAATTAGTCTAGTTTCTGCCACAGTGGTTGCAAATTTGCCTCCTTTTTCTCCATGTAGATGTGCATCTCTGTAACTGTGGGGATGGAACCGTCTGCACATCCAGCATAAATCGTAATACTAGTGGTCACAGTGTAGAGAACTTAAGGTTGACAGCCCAGTTGGTAAGAAAGCCCACCCTGAACAGAATTAATGACAACCCCTGCACCTTTGGGGCAGTTGTCTTTGAACTGATTTCCCAGTATCCAGTTTACAAACAGCCTCAATTCTGCCTCATTTACAGGCAATAAACTGGAGGACCATTTATTGTCTAGTCAACCAACCAATTAGGTCAACATATTCACTACCAATATTATGGACTTCGCTCAAATACCCTTAATTGGCCCAAAAGATCTTCCCTCTTTCTCTTCCACAAAGTCGCACCTCTGTCAGTATGCCATTCTCATCACAGAAACTGGCAAGAATTGTGACAAGTTGGGTTTGACCTTAGTTTCAAGCTCATATGTTAGCCTGCCAGATTTTCATGGATGGTGGTAGAAGACAATGAGACTCCTTGGTCAGAGAGAAAGGACAGTTTAGTACGTAGAGCAGTAGTAACAGCCAGAGAATCGGCACTTTTAGCATTGAGCCCCAATTCCCTTATATGATGCACAGAGCACCAGCTGACACCTCACAGGCAGTGAGTTGTGTTACAGGAGAAAAACCTTGACCGTAGGGGGCCTAAATCTTTTATAAGGGGCAGTTAAGTATGCCTGAACTTTGCTCCAGAGGGAGACACTATCTTTACCTTCTCAGACTGTAAACCAGCATGTCCTCCGCTCTGGAGGGAAACATTCTCCCTCTCTTCCCAGGCTGTTTGCTGTATAAGCATCCTTGAAAAGGCAGTCTCAAGCAAAACAGTCACTAGTCACTCTGAGAGATCCATGGCGAATGGTCTCCTGACAATGAATTTATACTCTTTGCCAGAATGGAATAAAATTGAGGACGACTAAAATTGTGCAGCATCTAAATCGAGGGAAACTTTAAAAAATCATACAATTAGACAACTTTGATGAAAACTATTGCAACTGACAGAGAAGAGTCAATTGCAAATATCAGTAATTTCAAATATATAAACTGTGAATAAATTTTATACATCTTGAAGAAGATTGCAGGCAATTTCATGAAAAAGAAACTATGGGATATTGAAATTTTTAAGAAAAATACTAGCAATGCAGTATTTGGAAAGATGTAGCTCAGAGGCTAATTATTCTGCTTGTATTAGTTGCAATAATCAGATATTCAATACAAAGAAGTTTTGAAAACTTTGTTTTATACATACATGTCATTTTTATTTTCAAAAAGAATTTTAATTTTGAAAGTAGCTTCTAAGTAGAACTATTTACAAATCCACCAATATAATTAAAAAACAATTTATAGTCAGTAAGTAAATGTTTTCCAGAACAATATATAATTTCAATTTTTAGGACCCTCTTTCAGTATCAAAAATGTCTGGTGTTGATGACAAGTTATCTGTTCATCTAAGAATGAATGAAAGTTACCTAATGAGAGGAAGGAATTCTGAGTGATTGTAGGAGACTAATGGGGAGTGAAGAAATTTTAAAAAGCTTCCATGAGAAATGTGAAAGTAATATCATACCATATATGCACAGAGCAGTTCTGTTTAATTCATTTATATTTTCACCAATCATTCAGAGAAGTACTGAACTTTTGAGATAGAAGGAAACTTAGAATTCATCTACTTTAACGTTCAGTTTAATGTAATATCTTTAAATCTTACTTAAAAGCCTTAATTATATTTTTAAATAATTTAGAGGGCATGTGAAAAAGTAATTTGTTGGACATATTTAATATAAAAGTATATTCCATTCATACTGCTGCTGCTCAATTGGAAGAATCAGCTGTATTCTCTCCTGGGGGCGACTTTCCTCCTTTTAGCTGTATAGGTTTATTTGAATCTCTTAATTAAAAAGCTGCTTTAATTTGGGCCGTATTCTACACCTGCAGTAATATCAGCTACTTGACATCTTCTTCCTTTTCATAATTGCATTAAATTTTAACATCACTTTTGGTTGCTGAGTAATTCAGTCATGAAAATTAGCAGGATGGGGATATAGCGAGGTGATTAAAAGCTGAGCTTCTGGGGTCAGTTTGAACCAAGTTTGAGCTCTAGTTATATGTTTTCCAAGTCATGTGACTTCAAGTTATTTGATCCCTGTAAGCCTCAACTGCCTTACCAGTAAAATGGGGATAATAGTGACAATACTTTACTCATTGAATTGTGAGGATTAAATGAGACAGTCCATGTTAAAAAGCTTAGCGCAGTGCCTGGCACCTGGTTGACATTCAGTAAACATTGATGATGATGGTGAATATAATGATAATATTGACATAATACAAAAACCAGAATAAAATAGTAGTGAAAAATTCAGTGTAGACTTAATTAAAAAACAGGTCATGAGTATCAGAATCTAATTATAACTTTAAACTAGGTATTAAATTATGTATTACTTCACATTTCATGGGATTATTTCAGAAGGGGTGCCTGATGACATCTACCATGAGTTCATTTCTCTCACCTGAGAGGCTCTAGTATGTGGGAAAAGGGAATGAATGATTTGAGTGGGAAAGGATGGCATTTATAAGGATGTGCAGAATCAGTACATCCTCTGCTTGCTGTGATTTTTGCAGCCTGATGATTTTTGCAAGCAGTTTTCAAAGCTGGGATAACTAATCTGAACCATGGCCTTATTAGTAAAGTCAATATTTTTATCCTTGTTTTACAGCTAGAGGAACTGAGCCAACACATGGTAAATGTCTTTGT
This sequence comes from Mesoplodon mirus, assembly GCF_964341445.2. Taxonomy (NCBI): domain Eukaryota; kingdom Metazoa; phylum Chordata; class Mammalia; order Artiodactyla; family Ziphiidae; genus Mesoplodon; species Mesoplodon mirus. The sequence continues at coordinate 97,554,750 of NC_138986.1, read as the reverse complement.
CAAGGTTACACAGAAAGTCGGGCAGAACTACACATGTATTTCTGGGTCCTGATTCCAAAGCCATAGGCTGTCTAATTCTGGCAATATACAAAACAAGTGAAAACACATTCTACGTGGTAGTTATTTCTAAAATAGATTAATGCAAACATCATTTTCAAAATCTCCAAATCAAGGTCACACCTGTGTAATCACATATTTCTAACATTATTATTTATGCTGACGGTAGTTGAAGCGTGCAAGAAAACGTATTTGTGGAAAGAAAGTACTAATTATATTGATAAAGCAGCCTTTGGAAGGGAACCAGTGCTAGAGGGAGAAATACTATAGAAGGAGCTGACTTAATACATTGAATAAATTTATACCTGATACATTTTAATAGTGAACTGAAATTCATGAAATAAAAAAGAAAAAGTATGGTGGGATTTCCCACTGACATATTGGCAGTTCTGCATTTCCTTTCCTTTCTGTAGCCCCAGCTCATCTGGGTCTCTATGGCTAGGTAAAGGAGAGAGTCAGCCAGCCAGAGTGAATTCATCACAAAGTAGCCTAATTCTTGGCCAGCAGAAAAGAACTATTTATTTCTTCTGTAAAGCAGGGCGTGGGTAAGCACCTTAATTAGAAGCACATTTAGATGCAGGGAATAACTATATTTCCTTTCTCTATTTTAGTCTTCAGTCTTTGGCTGAACTTGCGTGATCAAGCAGCTCCTGGAAACCATTTGAAATTGGCATAGATGGATCTTCCTTGACTAAATTTAGCAGGAGAGTCAAAATTTTAGTAGTCTGTCTCACCCACTCTAAGTTAATTTACCAGTTAGCATTTGTGGCTGCTAACTGGCTGTTGTTTGTGTGGAAATGTACAGTTTTGCTTTCCAGGAGAAAAGAGATGGGGGTGGGGTGTAGTCAGCCCTGAAACTGTTCCTATTCCAGGATTAGACATTATTTTCCTCTTCCAGGGGAGAGATAAGCCAGACATGTCCAGACATGCCTTCTATAAAAGTCTGGCTCAGGAAAGCCCTCTATAGAACAAATTCACTTTCACTATTGCTATTTCAGGTAAATTGCATCCCTAAATACTTTATATAAAAATTTTCCATTCGCTAACTTTGGTTGACAAAATAGTATTTCATTTGGAGGGTGGATAAAAAATAATCAACCTTGTGACATCTGATACATTAAAAAATAGTCTCATGTGGATTTAGAGTTTCACAGCTAAAACAAGAAAAACCTATCATGCTTTGGGGCTAATTTCAAATACTCCTTTTGTGCTAAACAATAGCCATATCAACAAGCCAGGTTCTATCACCACCTACAACAGGAATTGGACATTGACTCTGAGCTTTTTCCCCATTAAACAGATGATTCAATGAAATGAGAACCACCTGAATCCCAGGTCCATTACAAGACCCCTGCATGGTCTGGGTCCCACCTCCCCATCAGCGTTCACCTTCCAAAGCTGTGTTTGCCGCACCCTCTGTGGCAGCCAACCAGTTGATCTAGTCACACCTGCCTTTGCGTGAGCCTGGAAGGGAACTTTTTTTCCTTCCTCTGAGAAAATTCCTTTGGTCACGTTTCTGGGTTGTACCCTCATAGCCCCTGTTTCCACCCTGGCTCCTTTTTATGTATGTCATTATATCTCTTTGGTAGAAGTGATTAATGAATTTCCTCCCTGCCCCACCCTTGACTACAATCTCTTTAAGAACAGAAAATATCGTTGTATCCCCACCACTTAGTTCAGTGTCTAGAGGAAACTCAATACGGATTTGTTGAGTAAATGACTGAATAAATAAATGTTAGGAGAACTTCCTCCAAATCAAGTCAATAGAATGCAGAAGAGCCACCTGTGTCTGGGGCAAGGCTTAGTGGCCTCACTGAGATAACAGGAAACAGAAGAAGCTAAAAGCTTGAAGACAGACTTTTCCAACCTTGCAATTTTTCTTGCAACTCACTCTTTTACTGAGTGCCCCGGTGCCCTGGAACAAGTTTACATCATTAGTGTCAGATTTTGAAGACCCTGATCTATAAAAGAACTGTTTCCACAGGAACTTCTCAGGTAATGGAAGAGATTTTTTTTTTCTGGGGGTGCTTGATAAACTTAACTATAACCCTGAGTTAAAACTGAAAGGAGCCCCAAGAGAGAAGCACAGCCAAATGGAAATAACTTTGAAGCATCAGTGAGTGCATATATGAGATTTGAATTCCAGGGGCACAGCTTCAAGGGATGCCTGTTCTAGGAGACAGAGGGCCGGCCGGGTAGGCTTCCTGCTCCTTCACTCTACTCCACCTGTGTGATGACTGGAGTCCGGTCGGAGCAGACATCTTTGGTCCCAAATCTCTGCCATCCAGGGCAGCAGCAGTAACGGTTGGGTCCCATGCAGAGGACAGGTGAAGGTATTCAGCAGGAAGGAGACCTCTCTGGCAAAACATACGTAGTTCTCTTTGGAAGCTGCATTTTTCAAGGTGTAATCCTAGGAGTTCTGGCTGTGTGCTTTCTAAAAATTCAGATTCATGCCTGCCCAGCCCCAACTAAATCAGAATTTTCCATTGTTTGGGAGAGTGGGGGTGACTGGGGAATTGTGTTGGTTTGCTCAGGCTGCAAAATACTACAGAGTGTGTGGCTTAAACAACAGAAATGTATATTCTCAGAGTTCTAGAGTCTGGAAATCTGAGATGAAGGTGCCGGCAGGATTGGTTTCTCTTGAGGCCTCTCTCCTCGACTTGCAGATGGCCGCCCTCTTGCTAACTTTCCATAGGGTCGTCCCTCCATACTCCCGAGCCCCTTGTGTCTCTCCGTGTGTCCTAATATTCTCTTGTAAGAACACCGGTCTGACTGGAGTAGGGCCCACCCTATGGGGCCTTATTTTAACTTAATCACCTCTTTAGAAACCCTGACTCCAAATACAGTCACATTCTGAGGTACTGGTGGTTATGGCTTCAGCATATGAATCTTGGTGGGGACACAATTCAGTCCATACAAAACCATTCATTAAAAGACACTTCAGATGATCCAGAAGCACACGTTTGAAAAGCAGTGGTGGTTCTTCACTCCCTCCCTTATAGAAGACTGTAGGGCTGTAGCTAGTCCTTGGAAAAACCAAGAACCTTCTGCCTCTTGCTGCTCTAAACTCATTAGGCACATCTGTGTGTGTCATGACCATCAAGGCCAAGGAATGCTATGCACTTTTTAACCTAATGTGATGACTCTTTCCTTCTAAACTTAACTCATTAAGTTTAGAAGAAAAGAGTCCTCATTAGGAACTCCCAGAACATTAAAACAATTTACCTCTTAGGCGAAGGAGTATTTACAAGCATAATTTTTATTTTACCAGGCTCAACAGACATTGTTTTTATGAATTAACAACCTCTAATGGAAACATCAACCTCCATCCATTCATTAACCCATGTCTATTGAGCTGTCATGTGCAAAGAGCTTGAATATCTTGTCACCAGGACAGCCTGGCAACCAGTTAGCCCAGCAGCCATGGCACACAGGACTCGGCGTGCCTGTCACACTTTGCAGTTATGGGAGATTCGTCTATGCCTGTCTAATGTCAAGTACCAAATTATATCATATCATGTCTTCTTTGCCAGCTGGCAAGTTTCTTGAGAGCAGGGGCAAGCACTAGACCATATCCAGCTTTATTTCTCTAAAATAGTAGATAACTATTTTTATCTGGCATAAATATTTTCTGAATGAATGAATAATGAATTGACTTGAGAAATGTCTTTAGGTTTGAGAGTTGTCTGAGGAAGTACAGGCAGACGTCATTTTATGGTGCTTCGCAGATACTGCTTTTTCTTTTGTTGTTGTTAACAAATTGAAGGTTCGTGGCAACCTTGCATCAAGCAAGTCTGTTGGGGCCATTTCTCCAACAGCATTTGCTCCCTTCATGTCTCTGTGTCACACTTTGGTAATCTCACAATATCTCAAACTTTTTCATTATTGTTATATTCGTTATGGTGATCTGTGATCAGTGATCTTTGATGTTACTGCTACGACTCACGGAAGGCTCAGATGATGGTTAACATTTTTTAACAATAAAGTATTTTTAAATTAAGTTACATACATTTTTTAAGACATGATGCTATTGCACACTTAATAGACTATAATGTAAACATAACTTCTCTATGCACTGGGAAACCAAAAACTTTGCACTTTACTGAGGTGGTCTGGAACTGAACCCACAAAATCTCTGAGGTCTGCCTGTACTTCCTTATCCCTCATCTTTAGAAACCTCATGAAATTACACATATTCACTATTTTACATCTCTTCCTATGGAGGTGAAAGAAGAAAACCTCAATATTTCTCTGTACAACCTCAAGAACAGCAATGCAAAAAATATATGAATAAAATACAAATGTATCGCTTTAATAGAAAAATTTAATAGTAAACCAGTAAGTGATGAACAAAGGAATAACCCCGTTGTGGAAAACACATTATGCTAGTATTAGTTGCTATGGGCTAGACAGAAATAAAGTGTCCCTGGAAGGAAATGAATCAAGTCTTTGAGGGAGATGGTGCAGAACTCACGCCCTGTTCCCCCGAGCCCCTGCTCACCTCACACACACACACACACACACAGCAGCAGCAGATTTGTGTCTAAAGAGAGGGCTCCTGGAAAAGCCTCTCTTTTCTCCGAAGAAAGCATCTGTAACAAGTACTACGGCTAAGACCTGTTTACTGCGAGTGTCCAGAGCATGAGCATGATCTTTCCCTGCGCCGCCACAAAGAAGCAAGTCTTCATCTGGGACTCGGACTTTTTCTTTCTTTGTGCGAGTTTGTCATTTTATTCATTAGAACAGCATGGAAGCACTAGTTGGGCATTTTGTTTGCATGAAGGAGAATCTTTAAAGAGTTCTAGTTTGAAAACCATTTCATTATCCTCTTAAAACAATGCCTTTTGTTGAAACATTTCTAGCTTAAGACTGAAATGTGAGGTATTTACTGGAGAGAGAAAAATATTACAGAGAGCAAGCAGACAACGTGGTGGCAATAACTCAAAAGAGCAGAGTTATAAAAAGATAGTCTTGATAGTGTGATAGGTCACTAATTGGGACTCCCTTGATGAAAACTTCTGATAATTCTGATAGAGCTGAACCTGAAAATAACTTATCTGCTTCTGTAGGAAAACAAAGCTTGTCTTTATGAAGTAAAGAGATAGCATCAAGTGTAAGCGTTCAGAAAGAGCACATGAAAACCTATTGGATGAATGCACCCTTTTCCAGTACCTTAGCGCTACTCACCTGCATAATACAGTGTAATGTTTCCTTCTTATATCCTTTCCCCTCCTCATTATCAGTGGTGAGTTGTGAAGGTTTTTCAGACAAACAGTGCATTAGATCATGCCTTGAGGCCTGATGGATACTGGCAAGAATGGGGTCTGTTTTGTCTTTAAATGCTCACTGTGGAGAATGAAGAATCCATCCTTGCTCTCCCAGGATGGATCCAGGAATAGATTCCCGAGGCTTCGATGGCCATGAGCAGTAGCTGGAAAAAGCTGAGATTCTATGGGAAGACTGAGGGGAAAATAGATTTTTAGGTGCCAATCCCTGGATCACACTGAACACTGGGACCCAAAGAAGATAGTTAAGGGACATTGTGACTGTCTTTTAGATTTGGAATGTTTGAAATTGGTTGCTTATGAAATCACGTTCTTTCTGAATGTGGACTTACCGGTATGCCTTTCCAGGGAAGTGAGCCATTTTGGCAGAGTTGCATTGATCTCATTGCTAACGGTGTCCTGTCCTACCTAATCCTCTTTAAGTGCTCACAAACAATAAAAATGAATTTCTTTAAACATATTTTAGAAATCAGACTTCTAATTATTCTTTGCTGGCCTTCCTTCCGGTTAGCCCATCTCTGACCTCCTATTGTCCTGCTATGTCCAAACAGTTGGGTTCTTTAATTTTCCACATCTGCTTAGGTGCTCTGGCTCGGCTGTTAGATTGGTGTTAAGTCACTGCACAGTATTGGGACCTTATTTTACGTTCCTCTTATAATCTCCAAAGAGCAGAATGTAACACAGGAACATATAAGTATTTGATAAAAATGTATTGCTTGTTTGGAATTTTAATAACCTGACTGCATAAATCAAACAAGGTTCTTCTGATTTCATCTCAGCCTTTTCTCAGCTCTTCGTAAATCTCTTAAAAGTTTTAAGAAAAAGATGTATTTATTACCAATTTCTTAAGAAAAAACAAAAACAAAAAAACCCCCACAGACCTCCCCTTTTCTGCCAGAAGCAGAAGTGTTAATGAACATTAACTCACTGAATCCTCCCACCCCCATTACTCAGCGGATCGTTGACTGTAAGTTAGTCATGGCTGAGCTCTAGGGCTGTTCAATTGACTAAATATGTGATGTATTTTGTGTCAGAAACAACTACTCCACAGACTTTCATCCATTGTGTCTTCCCGCTGCAGATCAGCCAGCCCCTCACAACCACCATCTGAAAACCTTTCTAATAATTACCACCTGTGGATATTTCCCATTCATTACCTGCAGTACAGCATTCGGAAATGGTAGCTCACATTTTAGGGAAGAAACAGAAAGTTGTTTTTCCCTTCTCTTCTCCATACTCGGTGTTCCCAACGGGTTAGCCCACCACTGATCATCAGGCGTCCTAATGGGAAAGCACAGCAGTGCTTCTCAGTTACATTCTTTCGCCATCGGCCCTATGTGTGATGAATGTTCTTGAACGTGTACACCATTGCTCTCAAGAGGAATATAATGCGCCTGCCTAAAATAACCACCATTTTCCCGTGCTGCGCTCATTCATTCTCAGTAAATATTCTACATTAGGAAAGATTTTTTGCTCTTGCGGTGATCGTGTGAGGAAAGATTTGGCAAACACTGCAGATTGATTATTGTCAAGAAAAAAATATAAAAATTAACTTAGTTTTTTTCTTATCTAATTATTGTCTAGCTAGGCATTGAATTGAAAAAAACAGTAAGATTACTGGGCTATTTATTAATAAGTTGGACCTTTGATAATGCCAATATTCTTAGGATTTTTTGCTTGAGACAAATTTCTTGATAGATTATGTCATGGAGTCACAGAATCTTAGAAATAACCTTATAACCCTCTAATCCAATCCCTTCCATTTTAACTTGAGAAAGATTTTCCCGAAGGGGAAAGTGGGGGAGGAATAAATTAGGAGTTTGGGATTAACATATACACTACTATGTACAAAATAGATAACCAACAAGAACCTACTGTATAGCACAGGGAACTATATTCAATATTTTGTAACAACTCTATAAGGAAAAAGAATCTGAAAAAATATATATATGTATATATGCATAACAGCCACTTTGCTGTACACCGGAAACTAACACAACATTGTAAATCAACTATACTTCAATAAAACTTTTTTTAATTTTACAAAAATATTTAACAAAAGAATAATCTTAATAACATATTATACTTCCTTTACTTTTTAAAATTAAAAAATTAAATAAGCTTGTAATTTTAGAATATAGATTTACAAAAATTTGCAAAGATAGTACGGAGAGTTCCTATATACCCAAACACAGTCTCCCCTATTGTTAACATCTTAAATTAGTATGGTACGTTTAGCACAACTAATGAGCCAATATTGTCATATTATTATTCACTGAAGTCAAAACTTTATTCAGATGTCCTTAGTTTTTATCTAATGACTGTCCTTTTCCTGTACCAAGCTCCCATGCAGGATACCACGTTACATTTAGTTGTCAGGTCTCTTTAGGCTCTTTTTTAACTGTGTCAGTGTTTCAGACTTTCCTTGTTTTTGATGACCTTAATGGTCTTTGAGGAGTACTGGTCAAGCATTTTGTAGAATTCCCCTTGAATGGGATTTGTCTGATGTTTTCCCTATGATTAGGCTGGGGTTATGAGCCTTGAGGAAGGCACAGACGTGAATTGCCATTTTCATCAAATCGTATGAAGAATATATACTATCAACATGACTAGACACACTTGGTATTGACCTTGACTACCTGGCTCAGGTAGTATTTGTTAAGGTTTCTCCACTACAGCTACTCATTTTTTCCCTTTCCATACTGCTCTCTTTGTAAGGAAGTGACTACAAAGAGGGAATTGGGAGCTAGGCTGTTCTTCTTTGAGGATGGAGTGTCTACATGGATTATTTGGAATTCTTCTGCATGGGAGATTTGTCTCTTCTCCCCCATTTGTTGATTAAATCAGTCACATATTTATAATCATATGGATGCATCAACATTTATTTCATACTTTGAGATATAATCCAATTATTTCTATATTTTGTTGGTTAAATTATTTCAGCTTTGACCATTGGAAGCTCTTTCAGTTGACTCCTGTCTTCTTGATATAATCCCATAATTGTGGGTTTGGTCTTTTGGTTTTTGAGGGTTTTTTGGTTGTTGTTTAGTTTTTGTTTGTTTTAGCATTTTCTAACTTTCTGGCACTACAAGATGCTCCAGGCTCATCTTGCATGTTTCCTGCCCTAGACCTAGAATCAGCCATTTCTCCATCTTGATTTCTTTTATTGGAGAATGATATTAGAAACCAAGATCTGGGCACCAGTTTTGCCTGTTGCTACTGGAGTATTGTTGCTTCTAGGTACTCTCAGTTAGCAGAGAAAGGAAATATATATGTGTGTATACTAATTCATATATATACCCATATCTATAGATATTCCTGTATGTCACCAACTGCATCTTAATTGTGTAAGCTAAACATAAGTTCATATGTCTCCAACTGTAGTCCATTACCTCATGGATCATTCTAGACTCCTCCCCTTGCTTGCCTATACCCTCTCACTCCAACAGTGGCTTCCACCATCTGCTATCCACTTTGCTATCCAAATCCTTGTATACTGATTTTAGAATTATTTACCTGTATTCCTGGGGGAAACAACTTTATCAACTGTAGAATAGTGCTCAGGTGCAATTCCTTCTGCCTTTAGTCTTATAGACTTCCCTTATTTCCAAAATTACACAAGTAAGTGACTCTTTTCCCTTCAGTGAAGTTATTTCATATATTTGTAATACAGTTAGAGTCTTTTGTCACAGTCTGCATTCCATCCTGTGATCCTCTGACCTCTTAAATGATTTTAATTTGCATATAATAAGGTTCACTCTTTGTAATAACTTCTATGGGTTTTCACAAATACATTGTGCCATGTATCCGCCATTAAGTCTCCTGTGCTTCACCTATTCAGTTCTCCCCCAACCTTTCCCTTCCTGGACCCCTGAAAGCCAGTGATGTGTTTACCATCCCTATAGTTTAGCCTTTTCCAGAATGTCATATAAATGGAATGATAGAGACTGGCCTTTTCAGACTGGCTTCTTTCACTTAACAGTATACATTCAATATTCATCCATGTCTTCGTGTGGTTTGATAGCTCATTCCTTTTTATTGCTGAATGGTATTCCACTGTGTTGATATAGCACAGTTTACCCCTTCACTTATTAAAGAACGTCTTGGTTGCTTCCAGTTTGGCAGGGTTGTAAATAAGGCTGCTATAAAAATTCTTGTGTCGTCCACTGTGTGTTGGAGGGAAATTGGGGGGGGGGGTACTCTTCTCCATTCAGTCTTTCAAGGACCCAGGTTGATAAAGGATCTGCCATCTTCAGTGTGGAACTCTGAAGTTTTTCCTAGCTGTTGACATCCAAGTGGCAATGGAGGAGGAGAAAGGAAGTAGAAAATTGTGCCATAGATTTTATGGGCAAGGCCTGGATATGGTGTATATATACATCAATTTCTGCCCATATTCCTTTGGTCAGAACTCAGTTGAATGACCTATTGATTGAGGGAGGCTGGACTGTGTGCCCAGGAAGAGAAGGAAATGAGTTTGGTGAACACATAGCATGGTCTTTGCCTTAATATTCCCATTTGATCACCATATATGGTTACTCTTCCTCCTAAACATGGATCACACTTACACCTTCCCCAAGGTACACAATCCAGAGTCCCATCCAGCCACTGCCTCCACTCAAAGTCTAGGACCTCAGGCTGGTGTGGTGGTCTGGATGTGGCACTTCATGGTGACTTTGACTCTAAAAACAGTATACAGTGATGGGGCAGGGGGAGGGTAGCCACAATAAACACTCATTCTGAAAAGGGTAGAATGTAAGACACAACAGCCACTGATGCAGAGCAATGTGGGCATCCCATGGGGCTGGCACTGTGAAGTTTTTCTACCCTGGCAGTAGAAGAGGTCTCTCATTATCCCCTGATTAAACTTTATTTTGATCTTTGGTAGGAACTCCATGGCCCCTGGATCCGTTCCCTAAGGGATTCTTCCTTTTTCTTCCTCTTCCTTACCCACATCTGAAAGGGGCATTTGGTACCCCCTATAGATGCTATAGAGCTCCCTGCATTTAGGTGATTAAAGTTTCAAGGATTGTTTTAAGTTACAAAAAGTCAGAGACTTTCAATATCCATGCTCATGGTTTCTTTGGTAATAAAATTCCCTTAAGTACTTAATGGGCTCCTAATCCATTATCTTTCAGTCATTCCATATACCCGTAAGCTCATGACAAATCATTTAGAAGGTATGATTCTCAAATTTATTTTATTTCTTGGCTTCCCCTCTATCTTTCCCCTCAATCCTATCTCTCACACCTAAATGGTGGATTTTTTTTTTTTTTTGGCCACGCCATGTGGCATGTGGGATCTTAGTTCCCTGACCAGGGATTGAACCCATGCCCCCTGCATTGGGAGCACAGAGTCTTAATCACTGGACTGCCAGGGAGGTCCCAGTAGTGGATCTTTTGAAGCTACTAATCTTGAGAGGGAAGGCCACATTCTTAATCTGATTTTATTTGAGACTGAATTTTAATTGTCTCTTTGGCTCAAAGGCTCTTTTAATCTTAAATCCTCAAATCTTAAGTTGGGTTGTATAGAAGCAAGTGATTTTTTCACTATTGGCCAAATTTCTAGAAACTGTCCAATTCTCTCCCATATACATCTTTTTCTTTTCTGCCATGCCAAACTCAGCCAAGGTCACCAGCACACACTAATCCATTCATCCTTTCCAACCAATTTCTCCAGAAAGGCCACTTCAGTGGGCACATGGTCTGTCTTCCATGTTACTAAAATTTCCCCAAATGTTTTGCTACAGTATAACATCGATTTCCATCTCCTCTGGCATCTGGTATTAGTTTCCTTGCTAATGCCATATATTTTAGGGTTGTGTTACAGCAACACCTTGCATCAAGGTATTGATTTCCATATTAGGCAGGATAATTGACACCTCTGATGGTTCTCAGTAAGAATCCCAACACAAAAATCTCAGTTACTTAATGCACTGAAAGTATGTACTTGTTCTCATCACATTCCAATATGAGTCTTCAGGGAGACCTAGTCCACACAGCCATTAAGAGAACCAGATTGAGAGTTGCATCTCCATCTTCAACACATGACTTTACAAGGTCATTTTAAGCATCAACATCCAGCAAACAGGGGAGGAGAGACTCTATTGCTTCTGCCTTAATTCCTCTGGCCAGAAGTCACTCATGTGATCTTTTTATGTTTTATGTTTTTTTTTAATTTTATTGAGTGCTTTTATTTTTGTTATGGTAATTTTCTTTTTAATTTTTTGAGGAACCTCAGTACTGTTTTCCATAGTGGTTACACCGATTTACATTCCCACCAACAGTGCAGGGGGTTCTTTTTCTCCACATCCTCACTAACACTTGTTATTTTATTTTATTGTTTTTAACATCTTTATTGGAGTATAATTGCTTTACATTGTTGTGTTAGTTTCTGCTGTATAACAAAGTGAATCAGCTATACATATACTTATATCCCCATTACCCTCCCTCTTGTGTCTCCCTACCACCCTCCCTATCCCACCCCTCTAGGTGGTCACAGAGCACCGAGCTGATCTCCCTGTGCTGTGCGGCTGCTTCCCACTAGCTATCTGTTTCACGTTTGGTAGTGTATATATGTCCATGCCACTCTCTCACTTCGTCCCAGCTTACCCTTCCCCCACCCCGTGTCCTCAAGTCCATTCTCTACATCTGCCTCTTTATTCCTGTCCTGCCCCTAGGTTCTTCAGAACCTTTTTTTTTTAAGATTGCATAAATATGCGTTAGCATATGGTGTTTGTTTTTCTCTTTCTGACTTACTTCACTCTGCATGACAGACTCTAGGTCCATCCACCTCACTACAAATAACTCAATTTCGTTTCCTTTTATGGCCAAGTAATATTCCATTGTATATATGTGCCACATCTTCTTTATCCATTGATCTGTCAGTGGACACTTAGGTTGCTTCCATGTCCTGGCTATTGTAAATAGTGCTGCAGTGAACATTGTGGTACATGACTCTTTTTGAATTATGGTTTTCTCCAGGTATATGCCCAGTAGGGGGATTGCTGGATCATATGGTAGTTCCATTTTTAGTTTTTTAAGGAACCTCCATACTGTTCTCCATAGTGGCTGTATCAATTTACATTCCCACCAATAGTGTAGGAGGGTTCCCTTTTCTTCACACCCTCTCCAGAATTTATTGTTTGTAGATTTTTTGATGATAGCCATTCTGACCAGTGTAAGGTGGTCCTCATTGTAGTTTTGATTTGCAGTTCTCTAATGATTAGTGATGTTGAGCATCCTTTCATGTGTTTGTTGGCAATCTGTATATCTTCTTTGGAGAAATGTCTCTTTAGGTCTTCTGCCCATTTTTGGATTGGGTTGTTTGTTTTTTTGATATTGAGCTGCATGAGCTTGTATATTTTGGAGATTAATCCTTTGTGAGTTGCTTCATTGGCAAATATTTTATCCCATTCTGAGGGTTGTATTTTCATCTTGTTTATGGTTTCCTTTGCTGTGCAAAAGGATTTAACTTTCATTAGATCCCATTTGTTTATTGTTGGTTTTATATCCATTTCTCTAGGAGGTGGGTCAAAAAGGATCTTGCTGTGATTTATGTCATAGAATGTTCTGCCTATGTCTTCCTCTAAGAGTTTTATAGTGTCTGGACTTGCATTTAGGTCTTTAATCCATTTTGAGTTTATTTTTTTGTATGGTGTTACGGAGTGTTCTAATTTCATTCTTTTACATGTAGTTTTCCCAGCACCACTTATTGAAGGGGCTGTCTTTTCTCCATTGTATACTCCTATCTCCTTTATCAAAGATAAGGTGACCATATGTGGGTGGTTTCATCTTGGGGCTTTCTATCCTGTTCCATTCATCTATATTTCTGTTTTTGTGCCAGTACCATACTGTCTTGATTACTGTAGCTTTATAGTATAGTCTGAACTCAGGGAGATTGATTCCTCCAGCACCATTTTTCCTTCTCCAGATTGCTCTGGCTATTTGGGGTCTTTTGTGTTTCCATCCAAATTGTGGAATTTTTTGTTCTAGTTCTGTGAAAAATGCCATTGGTAATTTCATAGGGATTGCTTTAAATCTGTTGATTGCTTTGGGTAATATAGTCATTTTCACAATGTTGATTCTTCCAATCCAAGAACATGGTATAACTCTCCAACTTTTTGTATCATCTTTAATTTCTTTCATCAGTGTCTTATAGTTTTCTGCATAAGTTCTTTTGTCTCCTTAGGTGGGTTTATTCCTAGGTATTTTATTCTTTTTGTTGCAATGGTAAATGAGAGTGTTTCCTTAATTTCTCTTTCAGATTTTTCATCATTAGTGTACAGGAATGCAAGAGATTTCTGTGCATTAATTTTGTATCCTGCTACTTTACCAAATTCATTGATTAGCTCTAGTACTTTTCTGGTAGCACATTTAGGATTCTCTATGTATAGTCTCATGTCATCTGCAAACATGACAGTTTTACTTCTTCTTTTCTGATTTGGATTCCTTTTATTTCTTTTTCTTCTCTGATTGCTGTAGCTAAAACTTCCAGAACTATGTTGAATAATAGTGGTGAGAGTGGGCAACCTTGTCATGTTCCTGATCTTAGTGGAAATGGTTTCAGTTTTTCACCATTGAGAACGATGTTGGCTGTGGGTTTGTAATATATGGACTTTATTATGTTGAGGTAGGTTCCCTCTAAGCCTACGTTCTGGAGAGTTTTTATCATAAATGGATGTTGAATTTTGTCAAAAACTTTTCCTGCATCTATTGAGATTATCGTATGGTTTTTCTCCTTCAGTTTGTTAATATGGTGTATCACATTGATTGATTTGCATATATTGAAGAATCCTTGCATTCCTGGGATAAACCCCACTTGATCATGGTGTATGATCCTTTTAATGTGCTGTTGGATTCTGTTTGCTAGTGTTTTGTTGAGGATTTTTGCATCTATATTCTTCAGTGATATTGGCCTGTAGTTTTCTTTTTTGTGTGACATCTTTGTCTGGTTTTGCTATCAGGGTGATGATGGCCTCGTAGAATGAGTTTGGGAGTGTTCCTCCCTCTGCTGTATTTTGGAAGAGTTTGAGAAGATGGGTGTTAGCTCTTCTGTAAAAGTTTGGTAGAATTCACCTGTGAAGCCATCTGATCCTGGGTTTTGTTTGTTGGAAATTTTTTTTTTGCGGTACATGGGCCTCTCACTTTTGTGGCCTCTCCCGTTGTGGAGCACAGGCTCCGGATGTGCAAGCTCAGCAGCCATGGTTCACAGGCCCAGCCACTCTGCAGCATGTGGGATCTTCCCAGACCGGGGCACGAACCCATGTCGCCTGCAACGGCAGGCGGACTCTCAACCACTGCACCACCAGGGAAGCCCCTGTTGGAAGATTTTTAATCACAGTCTCAATTTCAGTGCTTGTGATTGGTCTGTTTATATTTTCTATTTCTTCCTGGTTCAATCTTGGAAGGTTGTGCTTTTCTAAGAATTTGTTCATTTCTTCCAGGTTGTCCATTTTATTGGCATATAGTTGCTTGTAGTAATCTCTCATGATCCTTTGTATTTCTGCAGTGTCAGTTGTTACTTCTCCTTTTTCATTTCTAATTCTGTTGATTTGAGTCTTCTCCCATTTTTTCTTGATGAATGTGGCTAATGGTTTATCAATTTTGTTTATCTTCTCAAAGAACCAGCTTTTAGTTTTATTGATCTTTGCTATCATTTCCTTCATTTCTTTTTCATTTATTTCTCATCTGATCTTTATCATTTGTTTGCTTCTGCTAACTTTTGGGGGTTTTGGTTCTTTCTCTAATTGCTTTCGGTATAAGATTAGGTTGTTTATTTGAGATGTTTCTTGCTTCTTGAGGTAAGATTGTGTTGCTATAAACTTCCATCTTAAAACTGCTTTTGCTGCATCCCATAGGTTTTGGGTCGTCGTGTTTTCACTGTGATTTGTTTCTAGGTATTTTTTGATTTCCTCTGATTTCTTCAGTCATCCCTTGGTTATTTAGTAGTGTATTGTTTAGCCTCCATGTGTTTCTATCTTTTACATTTTTTTTTCCTGTAATTGATATCTACTCTCATAGTGTTGTGGTCACAAAAGATACTTGATACAATTTCAATTTGCTTAAATTTACTAAGGCTTGATTTATGCCTCAAGATATGATCTATCCTGGAGAATGTTCCACGAGCACTTCAGAAAAAGTGTATTCTGTTGTTTTCAGATGGAATGTCCTGTAAATATCAATTAAATCCGTATTGTTTAATGTGTCATTTAAAGCTTGTGTTTCCTTATTTATTTTCATTTTGGATGATCTGTCCATTGGTGAGAGTGGGGTGTTAAAGTCCCCTACTATTATTGTGTTATTGTGAATTTCCCCTTGTATGACTGTTAGCATTTGCCTTATGTATTGAGGTGCTCCTATGTTGGGTGCATAAATAGATACACTTGTTACATCTTCTTCTTGGATTGATCCCTTGATCATTATGTAGTGTCCTTCTTTGTCTCTTGTAATAGTCTTTATTTTAAAATCTATTTTGTCTGATATGAGAATTGCTACTCTAGCTTTCTTTTGATTTCCATTTGCATGGAGTATCTTTTCCATCCCCTCACTTTCAGTATGTATGTGTCCCTAAGTGTGAATTGGGTCTCTTGTAGACAGCGTATATACGGGTCTTGTTTTTGTATCCATTCAGCCAGTCTATTGTGGTTGGAGCATTTATTCCATTTACATTTAAGGTAATTATCAATATGTGTGTTCCTATTACCATTTTCTTAATTGTTTTGGGTTTGTTATTTTAGGTCTTTTCCTTCTCTTGTGTTTCCTGCCTAGAGAAGTTCCTTTAGCATTTGTTGTAAAGCTGGTTTGGTGGTGCTGAATTCTCTTTGCTTTTGTTTGTCTGTAAAGGTTTTCATTTCTCTGTCAAATCTGAATGAGATCCTTGCTGGTTAGAGTCATCTCAGTTGTAGGTTTTTCCCTTTCATCACTTTAAATATGTCCTGCCACTCCCTTCTGGCTTGCAGAGTTTCTGGTGAAAGATGAGCTGTTAACCTTATGGGGATTCCCTTGTGTGTTATTTGTTGTTTTTCCTTTGCTGCTTTCAATATTTTTTCTTTGTACTTAATTTTTGATAGTTTGATTAATATGTGTCTTGTCATGTTTCCCCTTGGATTTATACCATAAGGGACTCTCTGTGCTTCCTGGACTTGGGTGGCTATTTCCTTTTCCATATTAGGGAAGTTTTCAACTATAATCTCTTCAAACATTTTTTCAGTCCCTTTCTTTTTCTCTTCTTCTTCTGGTACCCGTATAATTTGAATGTTGGTGCATTTAATGTTGTCCCAGAGGTCTCTGAGACTGTCCTCAATTCTCTTCATTCTTTTTTCTTTATTCTGCTCTGCAGTAGTTATTTCCACTCTTTTATCTTCCAGGTCACTTATCCATTCTTCTGCCTCAGTTATTCTGCTATTGATTCCTTCTAGATAATTTTTAATTTCATTTATTGTGTTGTTCATCATTGTTTGTTTGCTCTTTAGTTCTTCTAGATCCTTGTTAAATGTTTCTTGTATTTTCTCCATTCTATTTCCAAGATTTTGGATCATCTTTACTATCATTACTCTGAATTCTTTTTCAGGTAGACTGCCTGTTTCATCTTCGTTTGTTATGTCTGTTGGGTTTTTACCTTGCCTCTTCATCTGCTGCATGTTTCAATGACTTCTCATTTTCCTTAACTTACTGTGCTTGGGGTCTCTTTTTCCCAGCTTGCACGTTAGTACTTCCCATTGTTTTTGGTGTCTACCCCCAATGGGTAAGGTTGGTTCAGTGGGTAGTGTAGGCTTCCTGGTGGAGGGGACTGGTGCCTGTGTTCTAGTGGATGAGGCTGGAACTTGTCTTTCTGGTGGGCAGGGCCACATCCGGTGGTGTGTTTTGGGGTGTCTGTGAAGTTAGTATGATTTTTAGGCAGCCTCTCTGCTAGTGGGCGGGTTGTGTTCCTGTCTTGCTAGTTGTTTGGCATGGGGTGTCCAGCACTGTAACTTGCTGGTCGTTGAGTGGAGCTGCATCTTAACGTTGAGATGGAGATCTCTGGGAGACCTCTTGCTGATTGATATTACATGGGGCTGGGAGGTCTCTGCTGGTCCAGTGTCCTGAACTCGGCTCTCCCACCTCAGAGCTCAGGCCTGACAGCCAGCTGGAGCACCAAAACCCTGTCAGCCACGTGGCTCAGAAGAAAAAGCAGAAAAAATAAGAAAAAAAAGAAAGAAAAATAAAATAAAGTTATTAAAATTAAAAATTAAAAATTATATTATTAAAATAAAAAATTTAAAAAGTAATTAAAAAAGGAAAAAAAAGAAGAGAGTAACCAAACCAATAAACAAATCCACCAACGATAACAAGCACTAAAAACTAAACTAAGATAAACATAAAAATCAGAAACTAGTCAGTCATATACAGCAAACCCCAAGTCTACAGTTGCTCCCAAAGTCCACCGCCTCAGTTTTGGGATGATTCATTGTCTGTTCATGTGTTCCAGTTACAGGTACACCTAGTTGATTGTGGGGATTTAATCCTCTGCTCCTGAGGCTGCTGGGAGAGATTTACCTTTCTCTTTGTTCACACAGCTCCTGGGGTTCAGCTCTGGATTTGGCCCTGCCTCTGCATGTAGGTTGCCCTCTGGCATCTGTGCTTTGCCCAGACAGGAGGGGTTAAAGGAGCAGCTGGTTAGGGGGCTCTGGCTCACTCAGGCTGGGTGCAGGGAGGGATATGGAATGCAAAGCGAGCCTGTGGTGGCAGAGGCTGGCGTGATGTTGCACCAGCCTGAGGTGCACTGTGTGTTCTCCCAGGGAAGTTCTCTTTGGATCATGGGACCCTGGCAGTGGTGGGCTGCACAGGCTCCCTGGAGGGGAGGTGTGGATAGTGACCTGTGTTTGCTCACAGGCTTCTTGGTGGCTGCAGCAGCAGCATTAGCATCTCATGCCCATCTCTGGTGTCTGTGCTGATAGCTGCAGCTTACCCCCATCTCTGGAGTTCGTTTAGGCAGTGCTCTGAATCCCCTCCCATCGCACACCCCGAAACAAGGGCCTCCTGCGTCTTAGACAGTTCCAGAATTTTTCCCAGACTCCCTCCCATTTAGCTGTGGTACACTAGCCCCCTTCAGGCTGTGTTCACGCAGCCAACGCCAGGCCTCTCCCTGGGATCTGACCTCCGAAGCCCGAACCTCAGCTCCCAGCCCCCACCTGCCCCGGCGGGTGAGCAGACAAGCCTCTCGGGCTGGTGAGTGCTGGTTGGCACCGATCCTCTGTGCAGGAATTTCTCCGCTTTGCCCTCCACACTCCTGTTGCTGCGCTGTCCTCCGTGGCTTCCCACACCCCATCTCCACCAGTGAAGGGTCTTCCTAGTGTGTGGAAACTTTTCCTCCTTCACAGCTCCCTCCCAGAGGTACAGGTCCTGTCCCTATTCTTTTGTCTCTGTTTTTTGTTTTTTCTTTTGTCCTACCCAGGTACGTGGGGGAGTTTCTTGCCTTTTGGGAAGTCTGAGGTCTTCTGTGAGCATTCAGTAGGTGTTCTGTAGGAGCTGTTCCACATGTAGATGTATTTTTGATGTATTTGTGGGGAGGAAGGTGATTTCCACGTCTTACTCCTCCGCCATCTTGAAGATCCTCCACATGATCTTAATTATAATTGCAAGTCAGGGTAAGAAGTGGGATCTAGCTCTGAGTGTATATGTCCAAGAGAAAATAGAAATAGGCTTGATTAACATAGAGCATTGATTCTGCCACACTCTTGTTGAGTTTCTGTCACCTCATTAATAAAATGGAGCCATTGATAACCTACCACACAGGGTATTGTTTGCGAATGCTATAATTTATGTAAGCAACAGTTGAGTTCCTTGTACATTTTCTCACATTTGAAAAATCCTACCTCCCCACCCCCCACCTTCTCTTTGTCTCTCTCATCCTTCTTCCCAACCCCACCTTTCTTTATAAAAGTAACTTCAACCATGCCCTTCACATTAGTGAAGTTAGAACTTGCTCTGTTACTGTACATCATATGATCAGTGGCATTAGACAATAGCTGATTATAGCTCAAATATTCATATCTGTTTTTGCCACTCTCTTGGTGTCTGTCTCTCTTCCTTTAGCTACACTTAATCCAAAAGTCTTGTTAATTTCCATCACATTAACTAGGGTTCACATGCTTACTGCAGCCTTCTGATGTATGGACACTGGAGATGAAGATCTTTCTGGTGGTGTTCTTAGATTTTTGGATTTTGTCCTCATCAAAAATCATTAGAGCCCTGGAACACAAACTGTCTATAATTGAATTCAGTAAGACTTTTATTAATTTATAACCCAAACACTGAAGGAAATGATCATACCCAGATCATCACTCCATATATGTCAGGCAGCTCCCAGTGATAGGCTGCAAGGAATTATTGTCTTTTCCCAGGATAGGTACCAATATGTCAACCTCCTTAAACTAATGCATCATGGTAATCAGTGCTTTTAAAAATAGTGAATGCTGCATAATGAAGACACAGAGACACTGGGAAATCTCAGCAATGCTTCACCCTAATTGTCATGCAACTGAAAGCCTGGGATCCCCCAACAGCTGGAAGCTGCTGCCATGGAAACCTTAATGTTCCATCATCTGACAGATTAAAAATTGAGACTATTAATGGCCTTGACAGTAGTTTGCATGTTTCATTAGTAAACAATGCCATTATTCTAGGGTTCAGGGGAATCGGATTTTTGAATGATGTTTTTTATTCTCTATTAAAATAGTCGAAGCATAATTTGGATGGTATAGCAAAAGAAAGAGAAAAACTGTGGTGAAATTATGACATTTCAGCAGATCAATTCTTCCTCTTTTCCTTGACCTTCTCTTGCTGGCTGTTTGTTTAACTGAGCACAGGTGGGGGTGGAAGGATGGGCAGGAAATGAGGGAGAAGCTGATTTCAGCCTCCTTCCTCTTCCAGTATAGGTTCTTTATGAATCCCAGGCCCCTCTGTTTAGGAAGAAGCATAATTAGTGGAGTGTTTGGAAAACTTGGGGCACAACCTATTTACTGAGCCATAAAATAAATTCACAGAGTCTCAGCCAGCATTTATTAAAAACGGAATGGAAGGGACTTCCCTGGTGATGCAGTGGTTAAGAATTCTCCTGCCAATGCAGGCGACACGGGTTTGAGACCTGGTCTGGGATGATCCCACATGCCACGTAGCAACTAAGCCCATGAGCCACAACTACCAAGCCTGTGCTCTAGAGCCCACGAGCCCCAACTACTGAGCCTATGTGCCATGAATACTGAAGCCCATGTGCCTAGAGCCTGTGCTCCGCAACAAGAGAAGCCACCGCAGTGAGAAGCCCACGCACCGCAATGAAGACCCAACACAGCCAAGAATAAATAATAAATTAATTAATTAAAAGAAAGAAACACAGAATGAAATAGAATAAAAAGGAAAATACTGAGAGGTGTTCCCCACTGTTAGGGTAAGTATCATTTTTAAAACTCACTTTCTACTGGTTTACAATGTAAAGTTACTTCCCAGTGCTTTTTCTGGTTCTGGGTCAGATGGTGGAGTAGGAAGACCCTGAGCTCACCTTCTCTCGTGGACACACCAAAACTACAACCACACATAGAGCAGCTACCTCTGAGAACAGCCTGAAGGCAAGCAGAACAGATTTTCTACAACTAGGGAAACAAAGGAAAGACAACATCAAGACAAGTAGGAAGGACAGAGATGTAGTCTAGTCAGAAGACACACCCTGGGTGCAGTGACCCACTAGGAGGGATATCACAACTACAGGGGTCTCTCTGAGAAACAAGGGGTCTGAGCCCCATGTTGGGCTCCCAAACCCTCAGGGGACCTGCAACAGGAAGATGAGCCCCCATCACGTCTGACTTTGAAACGCAGCAGGGCTTACGTCTGGGAGAGCAGGAGGGTTGTGGGAAACTGAAACTCTGCTCTTGAAGGGCTCACGCACAAACGCACTTGCTCTGAGTCCCAGCACAGAGGCAGCAGCTTGACCCAGTGCCCGGGTCATACAAGGAGGAGAGTCATTGACTCATTTCAGGATGTATACCAGAGGGGATGGTATCTGGGGGAACTTTCTCCAGGAATGGACGTGCTGGTGGGCGCCATTTTTTTTCACTCTTTTTCCACCTAGATGTGCTGGCATGGGTGGATGCCTTTTCTGTCACTCTCCATCAACCTAGCTAACACCGTGCACCCTGACCCAGCATTCCCCTGAGGACCAGCCCCACCCACCCCACCCGCCCTGCTCCTCCAAAGCAGCTCTTGCCCTGCCCCACCCAGCAGATGGCCGCAGCTGGCATTGGCGCCCCTCCAAAGCAGCTCCCACTCCTGGGGACCAGCCCTGTACACCAGCATGCCTACAATAGTCACGGCTGGTCCTCTCAGCTGGGCTGGGGGCCAGCCCTACCCACCAGCACATCTGCAGCAATCTCAGCGCAACCACAACAGGAGGGCACATGCAGCCCACACAAGGGGCAGCCCTGGAGCACCCGTCTGTAGAGACCAGAGGGGACTGCACCACTGGGCCCCACCGGACACCATCTACATAAGGCCTTTTGGAATACCTTCCAAATGAAAGAACAAGACAGAACCTTAGAAAAAGAACTAAACAAAATGGAGAGAAACAATTGACCAGATGAAGAGTTCAAAATACTAGTTATAAAAGTGCCCCCCAAACTCAGGAGAAGAATAGGTGAACTTGGTGAGAATGTCAGCAAAAAGATAGAAAATATTAAAAAGAACCAATCAGCACTGAAGAATACAATAACAGAAATGCAAAATACACTAAAGGGAACCAACAGCAGCTTAGAGGATCCAGTAGAACAGATCAGCCATCTGAAAGCCAAGGTAGTGGAAATCACCTGATCAGGACAGCAAAAGGGAAAAAAAAGAATTTAAAAAATGAGGATAGTTTAGGGGGCTCTCTGGGACAACATCAAGCATACTAACCTTTGCACTGTAAGGATTCCAGAAGAAGAGAGAGACAAAGGGACAGAAAACCTATTTGAAGAAATAATGGTGGAAAACTTTCCTAACCTGCCCAAAGAAACAGACATCCAAGTCCAAGAAGTACAGAGAGTCCCAAACAAGATGAACCCAAAGAGAATCACACCAAGACACACTATAATTAAAATGTCAAATTTAAAGGTAAAGAATCTTAAAGACGGGAAGAGAAAAACAACTAGTTACATACAAGGGAACCCCTTTAAGACTTTCAGCTCATTTTTCAGCAGAAATTTTACTGGCCAGAAGGGACTTGCAGGCTATATTCAAAGTGCTGAAAGAAAAAAAACTTACAACCAAGAATAGTCTACCTGGCAAAGTTATCATTCAGAGCTGAGTGAGAGATTGAGTTCCCCAGCCAAGCAGAAGCTAAGGGAGTTCATCACCACTAAACTGGCCTTACAAGAAATGTTAAAAGGACTTCTGTAGACAGAAAAGAAAAAGCCATAATTAGAAACAAGAAAATTATGAAAGAAAAGAAATCTCCCTGGTAAAGGCAAACATATAGTAAAGGTAGTGGATAAACCAACTAAAAAGCTAATATGAAGGTTAAAAGACAAAAGTAGTAAAATCATCTCTATCTAAAATAATTAGTTAAGCAATACAAACAAGAAAAAGATATAAAATATAATGTCAAAAACATAAAATGTCTGGGGGGGGACAGTAAAAGTGCAGTGCTTTTAGAATGCCCTTGAACTTAAGTGACCATCAATTTAAAATAGACTGTTATATGTATATAACAGTCTATTGTGGAACCCCATGGTAACCACAAACCAAAAACCTATAACAGATACACAAAAAATAAAGAGAAGGAATATAAACAACTCAAGAAAGTCATCAAATCACAAGGGAAGAGAAAAAGAGAAGAAAGGAACAGAGAATAACTACAAAAACAACCAGAAAACAATAACAAAATGGCAACAAATTACTCTCAATACCTATTAATAATTACTTTAAGATATGAGATAGATAGATAGATATACTCACACATACATATATTCCTCAGCCATAAAAAAGAATGAAATCTTGCCATTGCAAAGACATGGGTGGACTTTGAGGGTATCATGCTAAGTGAAATAAGTCAGACAGAGAAAGACAAATACCATATGATCTCACTTATATGTGGAATCTGAAAAAAACAAAACAAAGGAACAAATAAAACAGAAATAGAGTTACAGACACAGAGAACAGACTGGTGGTTGCCAGAGGAGAGAAGGGTGCTGGACTGAGTGAAACAGTTGAAGGGGATTAAGAGATACAAACTTTTGGGCTTCCCTGGTGGTGCAGTGGTTAAGAATCCACCTGCCAGTGCAGGTGACACAGGTTTGAGCCCTGGTCCAGGAAGATCCCACAGGCCGCGGAGCAACTAAGCCCATGGACCACAACTACTGAAGCCCGCGTGCCCTAGAGCCCATGCTCCACAAAAAGAGAAGCCACTGCAATAAGAAGCCTGCACGCCACAACGAAGAGTAGCCCCCGCTCGCCGCACCTAGAGAAAGCCTGCGGGCAGTAATGAAGACCCAACACAGCCATAAATAAATAAATACATACATACATAAATTTATATTTTAAAAAAAGATACAAACTTTCAGTTATGAAATAAACAAGTCGGGGGGGATGTAATGTACAGCACAGGGGATATAGTCAATAACATTGTAATATCTTTGGTGGTGGATGGTAACTAGACTTATCATGATGATCATTTTGTAATGCATATAAATGTTGAATCACTTTGTTGTACACCTGAAACTAGTATAATAGGTCAACTATACTTCAATAAAAAAATAAAAATAAAGTTACTTCTTATTATGAATCATAATCAAAAATGTTTGAAAAACATGGTTATAGTGCATGATTCAGAGCTCGGGCTACGTATGAACCCAGACTGTCTGGATCTGAATCCTGATTTTACAACCTTCCAGCTATAGAAGCAAGTCATTTAACCTCTCTAAGCATCTGTTTGCTTATCTGTAACACAGGAATGATAACGGTAGAACCATAAGGTTGTTGTAAAGAGGAAATAAACCATCTAAAGCACTCAGAATATGTTTGGCACATAGAACGTAATCAAATGAGTCAGCTATTGAAAATGCATCATCAATTACCTGGAGGAATTACTTGGAGTGATCTAAAGATCACTGGACATGTCTATCTTTTCATATTTATATTTGTAAAATAAGGCTAATTCTTACCAGCTTAGAAAGGCATCATTACAAAGTATCCTGTTAGACCACATGGTACAGCACTCTATATACCTCTTCATACCATTATGCAGGTTTTATTCCTGTCTCTTGAAACCAGAATCATAATGGGGTTGTACTGCATCACGAGGTCCTTAGAGAAATATTTTTATAGATAAATGCAAATAGTAAGGCTCTTTATTTTTGGCTAAGAAACAACAAAGTTTTTAGTGCAATTTCTCCTCAAAGGCTGCCTCCTATCTGAATGGACCACTGGGTACCATTTAGTACATCAAAACATTAATCCACTAAATGGTGCCTGAAAGGTTAATGCAGCCTCTGGAAATAACTGACCGGCTCCTCGAGGCCAGTCCTGGGAGAACTGGGTGTTCTGAGTCAGACATGGGACATTGCCTGGGAAAACCAGTCGGAGGAAAGCAATGTAAGGTCGCAGACGCAGATGTTTGGGGTCTACTGGCTTATGGCACCTGTGGGATCTGAGTCTAGGAGTTGCCTCATTTCCTTAAAGTAAAATATGTCTAAATGATTCCCAGTGTGATCTATTAACTGACTGAAACTTTGCTAAATGGAACTTATTTGGGTTGGAGGTGTTCTGAAGACTAAAACCTGATGATGGTTTTGTGTGTTTGAAATTCTTTACCTTCACCCAATCCCCAAACAGGGGTGAATTGACTCAAAAGCACAATTGCATTTTAACTTCCATAGGTGTTTCAGTTAAGTACCAATCCAGGGAACTGAGGCTCAGAGAAGTTGAAAGGGGAAGGGTTTATAAGAATTATAGCTGCTATTTACTAAGCACTTACTAGGTACCAGGCACTGTACTGAACACTTTATATACATGAATGGATTGAATTCCAAACCATGGCTCTGTAATGTGGGCATTACTACTCCTATTTTCCAGATAAGGAAATTAAGGCTTTTAAAAATTAGTGAATAATTTACCAAAGATTCTAAAGCCAGTCATTATGCTAGCACTTTCCCTTCGATGACTGATAACAGAGACCTTCAATCCATCGACTCCGTTGCTTTTTCACTCTCCAGCACTTACCTACCTGTATCCTCACTTCTCTCCTAAAATTCTAGGCTACGTTTTTTTTACATCTTTATTGGAGTATAATTGCTTTACAATGGTGTGTTAGTTTCTGCTTTATAACAAAGTGAATCAGTTATACATATACATATGTTCCCATATCTCTTCCCTCTTGCATCTCCCTCCCTCCCACCCTCTCTATCCCACCCCTCTAGGTGGTCACAAAACACTGAGCTGATCTCCCTGTGCTATGCGGCTGCTTCCCACTAGCTATCTACCTTACGTTTGGTAGTGTATATATGTCCATACCTCTCTCTCACTTTGTCACAGCTTACCCTTCCCCCTCTCCATATCCTCAAGTCCAATCTCTAGTATGTCTGTGTCTTTCTTCCTGTCTTGCCCCTAGGTTCTTCATGACATTTTTTTTTCTTAAATTCCATATATATGTGTTAGCATACGGTATTTGTCTTTCTCTTTCTGACTTACTTCACTCTGTATGACAGACTCTAGGTCCATCCACCTTATTACAAATAGCTCAATTTCGTTTCTTTTTATGGCTGAGTAATATTCCATTGTATATATGTGCCACATCTTCTTTATCCATTCATCTGATGATGGACACTTAGGTTGTTTCCATCTCCTGGCTATTGTAAATAGAGCTGCAATGAACATTTTGGTACATGACTCTTTTTGAATTATGGTTTTCTCAGGGTATAGGCCCAGTAGTGGGATTGCTGGGTCATATGGTAGTTCTATTTGTAGTTTTTTAAGGAACCTCCATACTGTTCTCCATAGTGGCTGTACCAATTCACATTCCCACCAGCAGTGCAAGAGTGTTCCCTTTTCTCCACACCCTCTCCAGCAGTTATTGTTTCTAGATTTTTTGATGATGGCCATTCTGCCCAGTGTGAGATGATATCTCATTGTAGTTTTGATTTGCATTTCTCTAATCATTAATGATGTTGAGCATTCTTTCATGTGTTTGTTGGCCATCTGTATATCTTCTTTGGAGAAATGTCTGTTTAGGTCTTCTGCCCATTTTTGGATTGGGTTGTTTGTTTTTTTGATATTGAGCTGCATGAGCTGCTTGTAAATTTTGGAGATTAATCCTTTGTCAGTTGCTCCATTTGCAAATATTTTCTCCCATTCTGAGGGTTGTCTTTTGGTCTTGTTTATGGTTTCCTTTGCTGTGCAAAAGATTTTTTAAAATCACTCTTTTACAAAAGCCCTTACTCCTGCTTCATTCCCTCTAATGTATTCACCTGGGGAAACTCCAACCCTGGTGAAACACAACTTCCACCTGTTCCCAGGCTGTGTTTGAGCAGCTGTCCATCATCCTACACATCCAGTTCTTATCATCTATGCCGATCCTAGTCCAGTGTAGAAGCAGAATTTTTCCCCTTCTCTACTCTCCATCACTGCCACGTGAGCCTAAGCCACCGGCATCTCAACTGCTGCAGTGGCCGTCATCTCCTTGCTTCCACTCTTGCTTCCTATGCTATTCCCTGAACAGCAACTGGAGCAATCTTTAAAACTATTATTCTGATCACGACCTCCCTGTGCATCGAGCCCTCCAGTATTGAATAAAACCATTGATTAGGGCTTCCCTGGTGGCGCAGTGGTTGAGAGTCCACCTGCTGATGCAGCAGACGTGGGTTCGTGCCCCAGTCCAGGAAGATCCCACATGCCGTGGAGAGGCTGGGCCCGTGAGCCATGGCTGCTGAGCCTGCGTGTCCGGAGCCTGTGCTCCGTAAGGGGAGAGGCCACAGCAGTGAGAGGCCCGCGTACCGCAAACAAACAAACAAACAAACAAAACCATTGATTACAGAATAAAACGTGAGGCCCCACGTGACCAAGCCCCTGTGTGCTTTTTTTTTTTTTTTTTTTGCTGTACGCGGGCCTCTCACTGTTGTGGCCTCTCCCGTTGAGGAACACAGGCTCCGGACGCACAGGCTCAGCGGCCATGGCTCACGGGCCCAGCCGCTCCGCGGCATATGGGATCCTCCCAGACCGGGGCACGAACCCGTATCCCCTGCATCGGCAGGCGGACTCTCAACCACTGCGCCACCAGGGAGGCCCCCCCTGTGTGCTTTTTGACCTCAGATCAGATTGTGCTTCCCATTGCTCACTGTGCCCGAGTTCCACTGGCCTTCTCTTTGTTCCTTGGACACTCAGAGCTTGCACCTGCTTCAGGTCCTTTGCAATCCTCTTTCCTCCACCTGACAGCTCTTTTCCCAGACCTTCCCATAGCCAGCTCTTTCTTGTCATTCAAGTCTCAGCTCAGATCTCACCTCCTCTGAGAAGCCTGCCCTGGATACTCAGTTTAAGGGGCTTTTCACGATAAAGAGGTGAGAGCTGGTGGCTGAGCTCAGGTTTTCTAGCTCCTTTCCTCATGTTTTTCCCATTACCTGGTGCTGGCTCCAAACTGTTTTTTCCTGAAGCGTAGTCATCCTGGACCAAATCTTTCAAATCATCATTTTGATCAGGGATTATAAAATTCCAGTAGCCCAAGGGCAGAACTTCCTTCTGCAACCTCTCTGTTGTGTCCTGAAGGGCTGACAGCTCCCTGGAGGCAGGTTTGCTCTCAGCCAGCTCCCTGCCCCACTGACAGACAGGCAGCTTCAGGGAGCAGCTGTACAAACACATGTAAATACTGTCCCCAGTGCTGAGTGCAGGAGAAACTTCATGCCCCACTGATGTATCTGTGTTGTTTATATCCACAAAGTCAACTGTTAAGTCATAATGACCAATCGCACACTTGATGTTTGTGTGTACATAACTGAAAATGAATGCTGCCTTTTATTGAAATTCTGTGCTGGGTGATTTTACATATATTATCCCTAAGGTTCAGAGAAATGAAAAGACATATTTAAGTTCCCATCTGAGTGATGCCAGAGCCTGTGTTCTTTCTGGAACATCATGCTGCCTTTAAAATAATATAGGAAACACTTGGAAAGCACACTTACTAAAAATAATCTTTGTTTGCATAAGTTATTCATAATACACTGTAATATAAAAAGATGTGTTGTATGACAGTTTCTGTCAATCTATATTTGCGTATGGAAAGTATGTAAGGATATACAATAAAGAGGCGGAAATAAATACATAAATAAATAAAATAATATATGTATTTGATGAGATGCCCTTTAGGTATAATTTGCAAGTCAAGCTTTTTATCTCTTTTTTCCATCCCTTTCCTCTGACATAACCACCCCTAAGGTTTCTACCTGTTTCTTAAGTTACTCAGTATGTAAACACAAATGTATTATTTGATATGACCCACTCTAAAGTATTATGTGGTTGAGGAGAAAGGTAGCAGCCTTTTATTTTTTTTAGGGAAATAAATCTTAGTTGTATTGAGCAGGGACTTTGACAGGAGGGCAGAGACTTAATGAGAGCTTCACCATAAGGTCCCTCAAATAAATTTATGTCCCGGCCACATCAATGGCCACCTGCTTCTACTTATGTGCTTACTGACTCCTTTTCAGCTGATGTTCCCACGACCTTGTCTGAGTCCTGTTACATCAGCAGCACCTGAGGCTGGAACAGTATTTCACACGTGAAAGTAACTAGCCCTATTAAGGATTAACTGTCTCTTAGTTTCACTAAAACAGATTCTAACTAGAACTGGCTGCTTCAGATCTAATATTAGTTAACAATTTTGGTGTGTCTCATAGCTGTTAGACATCCGAATAAATGTTCTCCTTACATTACTTCTCAGTGCCTTTTGAGTACAAAAAATTATTTAGAGCTAGGTAGGAAAAGTCCACGACTTTCTGTTTTTTCTTTCCTGACTGCACTGCCTTGCCACCTGGTCATGCTTTCCAAAGGCTGCTTTCTGTATCTTTTGGGCGATAATCATAACCCATTATCATTTTCTTGGCATGGCTTTTATTTGCTGGGGAAGCTATTCAAAAGCTTCCACACCCTCCTTGGTGACCCAGATAGGTAGGAGAATACTCATGTCTCTGCAGGGCTCATTACCAAGACAGCAATCGTGCAGCATTGATTAGTAGGATGGAGTGTTTTAAAATTCAATGGCAAATGTTAGAATTCTTTCACTTTAAAACACTTTTTAAACCCCCTTTTTAAAAAAATGATCTGTAGAAACTTCTAATAGACTCCATGGTAGAGTTTGTGCCAGGATAAACATGACACTTTAACAAAATCGACTATCAAAGCACCAAAAAGTGGACAAGAAAAAGAGCATTTCCATTTTTATCTTCCTACTTGAGATTGAATTAAATTACCTTGATGACCCTCCAATTCTAATTTGATAATAGATCTGAGTATGTTTTGTTTTCTGTGTTGTTTACTTATGGTCTCAGCTTCATAACTGCATTTCTCTGCCTGGCTCTGTATTGCTGGGGACCAAAGTCCAGAGGTAGAGACTTCTGCCTCTGGCACCAACTCCATGGCAAAGACTGGCAGTTGCTGGTAGATTCTGGGGCTGGCAGGAGGAGACTGAGGATTTTCTGGCAGAGCATCTCGCAGGCTGAGCAGACCTGACAAAAGTGGCACCTCTTTGGCAGTTCCAGCCCCCAGTCACGGTGGCTTTAATACTGGCAGCAGTGGTACCAAGGCAGCAGGTGCGAGCTGGTGGGTGCCAGTCCAGGCAACAGCAGCTTCCTGGTCTCCAGATATGCCTCTTCTTCCTTTTTTCCTCCTCTAATCCTGCCCACACCTTTGTAGTCAATTCCTTCTATTTGAAATATATCGTATAGTTTGTTTTCCTGACTGGATTCTGACGGATACATTTCTGAACAAAGTATTTCAACCTTGAAGTTATCAGTACATTGATGTTGAACTTTAAGGATTCAGTGGTCTTATGTTTTGTTTCTAATCGTCATTTAATGGGGCTTCCATTTAAACATTTGTAGTAGAAAATAATAGCAAATAATAGTAAATGATAACAAAAATTGCTAACCGTTATTTATCATTTACTGTGTGCTAAATGCTGTTCTCAGCCCTTCACGTCTTAGTGAGTCCTCAGAGTAACTCCATGAGATACATAGGACTATTTTTATCCCCTTTGACTCTGAGGAAAATGAGGCACAGAGAAGTCAAGTAGATTGTCAGTGTTCATCACCGCCCCGTGAGGACTCGGGTTTGACCCAGGACCTCCTGACTCTGTAGCCCGAGCCCTTATTCATTATGGAATATTGCCCCTGGGGGCTCTATATTCTAACCGAATTTACTTCTATATCGTAGACCAGGAAGTCTTTGCCAGCCACAGTCTTTTATGAGAGGTTTTGCAGATGTGCTCCCCGAGGCCACTTCAGGAGTTGGATAGTCCTAGAAGTAATGCAGTGTCAACTCTAGTCACTTGTAGATTGTGAGCTCTGCAGGCCCAGAAACAATTTCCTGCCTTGTTCATCACTTTATCCCCAGCACCTGGAATCATTTCTGCCACATTTGAAGCTCTGTTAATGTTTATACAGTAAACAATAAATTGTATACATAAAACAAATTTTACATACAATATACAATAAATCAGTGAATCTAAGCCTGCATGGGCTTGGATGGGGTTAACATTCCACAGCCAGATAACCCTTTTTCTTGTTGCTAAATATCAATACTTCCACTTGGAAAGAGATCCAGGCAACAGATAGGCAAAGAAGATTTTGAGGTTTTTGTTTTTCAGCCAGAATACAACCTAATCTAGACTCAGGAGACTACATTTTCATAAAGGCAAAGATGTGGCCTGAGAACACCAGGGAGGAAAGGTAGGACATTATGTTATGATTTAGGACTATATTTGATGGTTTCTTATAAGTCTATATAGACAAGGAGAGGAAATAAGATATCATAGAAATATGGCAGGTCCTTAGGGTCGAAGAGGCAATAAAGAGCAAACTACAGAACCCCACCTATTTCCTTTAGAAGGAAAGTTTACAACGTCAAGAGCAAGCAGGTACAATGAAGGCTTGAGCCTTTGCTTGTAAGGGTCAACAGTATCATGAAAGAAGTAGTAAGGTACCTTTGGGGAGTGAGGCAGTGACACTGCCTTGGGAGAGAGGAAGGTGGATGGGATAGAGACAGGACACTGACCATCATGTCCCATTGAGTGGCCATCTCAGATCAATTCAGTCTCTGTTCTAAGAACTTTGCCAGCAAAGGGGCATGTGGAGATCCTGAGTAAGGCAAGTTTGTGCAGTGGTCTTCTGTGAAAAAAAAGAAGTGGATGATAATATTTGATCTGTGGCTGAAAGTGGAGGGAATGTTTAAGATTCCTGGAAGAAGGACATGAATCCATCAAGGTTGCAATTCAGCTTCATCAGATTGGAAGGAAGCAGCATATCGAAGTTGGGTCAGTGGTCAACCTACCCCAGATATAGGCAAAAGGGGTACACTGTGTATAGGGAGGGTAAAAACAATAATAAAGCCAATTGAAAGTTGGTCTGCTATTTATTATCACTGTGAGCCTGCAAGTCTAAACACTCTCAATAGAAAAACACTCCTCCTTGATAAAATCTTTTGTTGGTTTAAGATCTAACAAGTTCAACAGTCACTGTTGTGTTTAATATAGACATACTTCAAATTAGCTCCTTTTTAAAACTGTATTCTTCAATGAACATTGTATTCTGCCTGGAAGTCAGTGTAGAGAACTGCCAGATGTGAAGTTGCCCCTGACACAGGTGACTCAGCCACATGTATTTGTTCCAAGTGTAAGTTTGTAATGATTCAGAATCACTGTGGCTCCCTCCCGCCATAGTTTGTATCTTCACATATTACTGCGTTTAAGCTGTAGATTTTAAGTCATGGTTGTAAATACAATGAAAGAGAACTTGAGTCACTTTAATTCTGTCATTTTATGTGAGCC
Organism: Mesoplodon mirus; assembly: GCF_964341445.2. Taxonomy (NCBI): domain Eukaryota; kingdom Metazoa; phylum Chordata; class Mammalia; order Artiodactyla; family Ziphiidae; genus Mesoplodon; species Mesoplodon mirus. Next base: position 97,522,381 of record NC_138986.1, on the reverse strand, counting down.
CTTGGAGTTTTTGTGTTTACAGTTTTAAAATTTCCAGGAGCTAAACCTCAAAACAGAAACTATGCTGTTAACTCTTCATGACTGTGATAAACCAACATAGGTATTGTTTTTTCCTTTCTTTTCCAAAAAGTATCTTGAGAACAGTGAGGACAGTGAGACAGTAAACCATTAATTTCTTCCTTTTTAGTTTTGTAATATATATTCATTCATTCATTTCTGGTATGGTTATGTCTATTAAGGTCAATAAAGAAAAAATTTTACAGTCTGCATTTTCTTTCTGGACATTATTCGTTTCATGGTCACAGTTATTACTGAAAATAATTGTGTCACATAGAGGAAAAATATTCTTCTCTGTCGGCTCTACTAGAGACGTCACTGATTGGATGTATGTGGATTGCTGTGAGTGCGTATGTGGCAAACTTCTCCAAATTGTTGTTGCAGATGAAGTCCATGAGACTCTGGGTAAGAGAAATGCTATCAGTTAAGTGCATCTTCTGCTTTTTAACCAACTCCCTTAGTAGGCAGGGAAGGAGAGTGGCACTGACCTGTATCTTGGACCTTCCTCCATGTCTCATGAACTTCTTAATGATTTATCCACTTACAACATCCTGGTGAATACTTTTAAGTTTCCTGTGTGGTGTATAGCATTTCTTCCAGAGTGACTTTTTTCCCATGGATATAATGTACGTTAGTAGTAGATTCCTTTTCATTTTTCAGAGCCAATGAGTGAAGGACATGAGCTAGGGGTGGGCCATCAGTGAAGGTTTTTTGAGTTGGACATCTGTTAGAAGCTAATAATATGCTTATTAATCATCTACACTTTCCAATGCTGGGAAGGAAATGCTGAAGTAAAGAAAAAAGGTTTTCCTTTAGTCAAGTAAACATTGGCATAGTAACCAACAGCCTCCATAGTTACCTTCTCTTCAGGCTTTATTTAAACTTCCAGGTAAAAGTTCTTATATTTTATTGCGGAATAAAGCAACGTTCATAAAAATGAATTTGTCACATATAGTTTTTTCAAGAAACTGAAAAAATGTAAGCACATCTTTATCTGATATCTGAATCAGAGTTTCGCAAGTATGATGGGAAGAAAGAAGTTTAATATAGGAATTGGGGCTTCCAAGAAGCCCCAATTCCTATATTAGTGGTTTCTTCTAGTCACTGGTCATGCTGGTCTCCTCCTTGTAGGCAAGTGACACGGCATCACATTGGTAAGTGATTCCAATGTGTAATGATGGCAGGACTCAGAGCTGCCCCAACTCTCCCCTCGCAGGAGGAGGCCAGCAGGACTCGGTTATCAGAATGATCTGGCCCACACTCCCCTCCCTGGATACTGTTTGGGTGGGCACTGCTGAGACCTGACTCTGTGATGCCGGTTTTTCAAGTTGTCTTGGCTAACCAGCCTCTCTTCTGAGTGATGCCATCTTTCCTTTAATATGTAGTCTTTAATCAGGTGACCATCCTTTTGATTCTGGAATTTTTCCCCCACTAAAGATTGACTGAATCTGAGCCATTTTGTATTGATTTTATAATTTTACCCTCAGAGAGATAATTATTATTTTCTGGCAATTTATGATTACATACCAGCTATAGAGACCATAAGGAAATTCACCAGTCAACTGAGGGTTTATCAATCTCTCTTCAGTGCATTCACTTCTGAATTTATAGACAAGCACGAAGAATTGGAAGAGGTTCAGAGGAAAGTCATGAAGATGAATAATGAATTTGAGAATGACTCATGGGGAAAGATCAAAAGTACTGAGGGAGAGAAAGCTGAAGGTGAATTTAATAATAGTATCCAAAAATACTGCATGGTTAAACATAAGAGAACAAATTATTTTGCAACATGAGAGAGTTAGGCCTGACAGAAAGGAGAACTTCCATATGGGGAGAAATGTGAACAATGCATAGGCTGCAAAAAAAAGGATTGGAAGTCTGCCCTGCAGAGTTTGAAAAATGGATCTATTTTCACTTCTTATAGACTTCAGTCCTTTCTGAAAGCAGAGAAATGGGCCGCATAACATTTCAATTTTTTTCCAGATCTGAGATTCATGGATTAACTGGCTCAGGAAGAGAGTAATGCATCCTTCCATGGTTAAGTGAACCAAGAGCTTCTGGTGGTGATCCAAGTTAAATTTCAAAGAAATTCCTTTTTTAGTGCACTGATTTTAACTTCTTTTTAGCAAAAGAACTCTTTGAGATACTGATATAACCAGAGACCATCACACACCCATATGTGCACACACACCACGTTTTACATACAATTTCCAGGGAGTCATTGGCTCCCCATGACATATTCAAGGAGCCCTTCAAGGGTCTAGGGACCCAAGTTAAAAAACCTCTCAAGAAATTTCTCAAGAAATTTATTCTTGTCCCAGAGTCAATCCCATTTTTCTCTTTATAGAAAAATTTGTTCTGTAGTCTTCTCCATATCATAAATTACCTCCACACCACAGGGAATGTATGACTTGCATACTTCTTTTCTTTCTCATTTTCTTCTTTTTTTGTTCCCTCTTCTAATTTTTTCTCTTCCTCTGACTGTTTCCCCACCCTTTTCCAGTTTTCTCTTTGTTCCCTCCTCTTGGTCAAGGTTTATTAGTGGCCCCAGGACATACGGTAACAACTTTAAAAGGTTGATTATTAAATCCCAGAATCTGATTTAAATTAACATACAAGTTAAACAAAGATCCCTTAATTCCATTTGCATTTGTTGGTCAAAGTCCAAATGTCACTCACACTTTATAGTTACTTGTAAAGGGAGAGCTAATGGTAAGCACAGACTGTAGAATGTGGAAATGATCGTTGTGTTCCTGAGATTTGACTTAGAAAAATCTGGAAAGTCCCCTTTTATGGTTGGGGACAGAGGCACTTAGGGCAAGCAAATTTCTCAAACCTCTCTGCTTGATTGGAATCAATTTCCCTTAAAAAAGGTTTCTCTAAAAACAATCTTATGGTTACCAAAGGGGTTGGGGGTAGGATAAATTAAGAGTTTGGGATTAACAGATATACACTACTATATAAAAAGTAGATAAACAATAGGGACCTACTGTATAGCACAGGGAACTGTATTCAATATCCTGTAATAACCTATAATGGAAGAAAATCTGAAAAAGAATATATATATATATATATATATATATATATATATATATATATATGACTGAATCACTTTGCTATACACTTGAAACTAACACAACATTGTAAGTCAACTATACTTCAATTTGAAAAAACAAAAAAGGTTTCTGTGAGAAATCAAGGGGAGATTAGGGTACACTGTTTTCCTTCTCTTTCCCAAGAAGGAAATTATGTGAAGGATAAGTGTGTCTCCTCATGTTACTTTGCAAAATTTCCACTTGTATGCAGCCCTTTCTTTCTCCTTTGCTGATTTCTCTTTGAGGAGCTGTTGTAGAAGCCCTTCCCTGGGAATAATGGACAACACATTTATATGATACTTAATCAGAAGGCTGTTCATGGAACTCATCTTTCCCAACTTCATAACATTCTAGTGTCTCCAGGTCAAAGGTCTTCTCAGTCCTGGGATTCAGTTTAAAGAAAATCTTGCTATAAAATAAACTCCCTGGAAGTCTGTGTATTCATATATGAGATACATAAGAGAAAATAAGACCAGTAGACATACTTGGAAGATTTTCTCCTACTTTTAACTTGAAAACATCACCCCCCCAAAAAAAGTCAAAGATTTAAATTTTAACTTGAAGTCCTGACCGAGCGCCTGTTTTAAACCACGAGAAACAAAGAAAAAATAAACTATGCTTTTCTTTTAAGCAAAGAGCTTGATTTACAGAGGAACCATTCTCTGAATGTGTACTCAGATAATTTAAAGGTGGCGAAGTCAACAAAATGGCATTTCTTATTGGCAAAATTCTACGTAGTGAGATACCATACTAAATTTTAAAAATTATTATCTTTTAAAATTGAAGTATAATTGACATATAGTTTCAGGTATACAGCATAATGATTCAATATTTGTATATATTGTGAAATGATCACCATAATAGTCTGTTTAACATGCATCACCATACAGCCATACTACAATTTAAAGTGAGCATCAGGTAATTTGGGGCTTGAATATCCCATTTGTTAAATATTTGTTAAATATTTACTATATATCCCATGGTTACGGACAACATGAATTCCATAGCTGACTATATTCCCCTTCTAGCTAAGGCTACCACCGAGGCATCCAGTACTTAGTGTGTGGCTTCCCTTACTTCTATGCAGAACCTTGAGGCATGCATTTCTGTGAACTAACTCTCCTGGGCTTTTCTTTTCCTTCCTATCAAATTTGCTCTGATTTCTTTATCCTTAAAAAAAAAAAACCTCACTGTGCTACATTTAAGTGCATAAACTACCTCAGATCTGTTTTATACTAGGGTAGGGCATTAAGAAATAACAGACACTTTTCTTTTTTTTTTTTTTTTTTTGCGGTGCATGGGCCTCTCAATGTTGTGGCCTCTCCCACTGCAGAGCACAGGCTCCGGACGCGCAGGCTCAGCGGCCATGGCTCACGGGCCCAGCCATTCTGCGGCACGAACCCGTGTCCCCTACATCGGCAGGCGGACTCTCAACCACTGCGCCACCAGCAAAGCCCCAGACACTTTTCTAGTGGTATAATCTTGAAACTTAAAGTTCAGGAGGAAATCAACACCTGTGAAAAATGGGTGAATTGACAACAAGTCTTTCTTTTTCAGAAAGAGTTTATCTGCCCTGATTCAAAGTAAATTGGACCACCCTAAAGTTTCTGCATAGCTCTCCACAATTAAACCCACAGCAAAGACAGGCTCTTAAATAAACAATATTTTGCCAAGTCCAGATTTATGTCACACCTATGCATATGTTTGACAGAACATCATCTATAAGTTAATTATACAGAATTTGCAACAAAATCCCATGGTTTTTCATTTCTTAGGATTCTAGGTCTGAATGGTCTGTAAAACATGGAAGCCATATGCCATATGCTAGATCTTAAATATGGCCCCATGGAAATTGCAGAATTCTCTCTGGTAGCACTTAAGTATCCTTGTTGCCATTTCTGATCGAGCTCTCCAGGTTTTTAGAGCCACTGCTCTTCTGGAAAGTTTGGATGATCCCTTGTAGAAAACACAGCGGGATGGTTGAGGAGAAAGCCCGGCTACACAGCTATAGTTAAAGCAATTATAAGTTTGGAGACTGGTTAAACTTTAAAAATAAGCCTTTGCTGAAACACATAATCTCTTCCAGTTTCTGAAATCTTTTGGTAGAATCTTAGAAATACCTTTTCCCATTATGTTCTGTCTTTTCCTTTAAAGAATACATTCAATGAACTGAGCTCTGGAAAATATAGGTGCCAGATAAGATCACAAAGAGAAGTAACCCAAGGCTCCATCCAGATAAGAAAAATGAATAACCCTACCCTGCTCTTCCTCTGACTGTGTATGGTGGTCGTAAGACAGCAGAGTGTAGGGAAATAAAGCAGAAGTACTGAAACCAGGGAACCTTGCTGGTGGGCTTGAAGACTATGATATGATGACTATTTGAGAGCTCTGACATTACACAAATCTGAGGTTATACTGGGCAGTTACTTCACCTCCATCTCCATTTCCTAATATGCAAACACGTCCTAATCTGGAAACAGTGTAACTGCCAGTTAAATAAGGTCAAATGAAATACTATGTGAAAAGCACCTGGTGAGTGCCTGGCACATAATAATAATAAGTGGTGACTATTATTATTGTTTATCATTTTAAACTGATTTTTTTTCAGAATGCAAGATGTCCTTTTTCTGTGCCTGAATTTCAAAACTATATTGGAAATAGTTACGCCAACAGTGATTTGACTTCCTCAAGGGAAGGTGCCATTTATTCATACGTAGTTTTACTAATTTAGAGTGATTTTCTAGAAGGTCAATCATAATGATTAACAGTTCTGCATTACAGGATATATTAAAAGAATGCAGACTGAGCACCTTTTTCACCCATGGCATATACTTATAGATATTTGTCATATTGAAAAGAACATACATAGTTGGGGAAAGATGCTCCCTCAAAGTCTTAATAGGTGATGGCTACTTGTAGCCAGTACCCTTTGGATGTGAAGGTGTTTGTTATTCTATAATTTTGACTAATTCTGTAATTTAAAAAATTTACTGATGTTTAAAAACTGTGGAGTTGAACTAGTGTCTAGGGCAAGACTCAGTGTTCTCGGGGTAACTGTGCCCTAAATGGGTAACTGACAAGCGTATTTTCAAGCCTCTCCCTCCCACGCTTTCTCCACTTTGTGCCCCCTGCCTTCAGGGCTCTCCTTCTTACCCTTGACACCACAAAAGCTCCCTTTCTAGGCCTAATGAGATGATCACAGACTGAACTTTTGACCCTTTCTTTCCTCATCCAAGTCAAAATACACTTATTCAGGGTCCAGTTTCTTCAGAGCTCCTTTGATAGACTGATTTAAACTACAGTGCGAAGTAGTCTGTAATAATTTTGCATATTATAACTCCCAGATACCATGTGCATTTGTAGAGTTATCATTAGTGTATTTATAAAATTTTATTTTTTTAGTAAATAAAAAATAAAATGCTTCATTTTGAAATAATATTAGATTTACCAAGAAAAAAAAGTTGCAAAAAAATACACAAAATTTCAATATACCCTTTGGTGAACTTACCCAAATTTTAACATCACATATAACCATAGTACAATTATCAAGCCCAGGAAACTAATATTGATACAATACTATTAATTAATCTACAGACTTTCTTCACATTTCACCTGTCGTCCCACTTACATTCTTTTCTGGTCCAGTATCCGATCCAGTTCCCATGTTGCATTTACTTTTACATCTGTAGTCTCTTCCAAACTGGGGCAGTTCCTTGGTTGCTCATCATCTTGACACTGACAAATGTGGCCAGTTAGTTGATAGAATGTCTCTCAACTTGGGTTTTTCTGATATTTCCTCATAACTCAGGTTATACATTTTTCTTGAGAATACTACAGAAGTGATGTTTTGTTCTCAATGTATCATACTGGGAGGTACATTGTGTCAATGTAACATAATTAGCAGCGACCTTAATCTTCATCGCTTGGTTAAGGTGGTGTCTGCAGAGTTTCTCCACTGTAAACTTGCTATTATTCCCTTTTAATTAATAAGTATATATTATAGGGAGATACTTTGAGACTGCAAATATCCTGCTGCACGTCTCACTTTTGCCCACTGATTTTAGCATCCAGCAATGATTCTTGCCTACAACAATTATTTCTGTAGTGTCTACCAGTTATTGTTGGCCCTTTCCATTTCATTTATTCTTTCACATTTATCAATTAGAATTTTACTGTGAAGAAGAGCAGTCCCTTCTCCCCCATTTATTTATATATGAAATTATTTACTTATATCAATATGGACTAATGGATGTTTGCTTTACTCTGTGGGCTATAATCCATTACTATTATTATTTATTTTTCAATAGATAATTGAGCTCCCTCAGGAAGGTGCCTTTGTGCTTTTAACATGCCTCTACTTTTTAAAAAATGTACTTTCTTACTTTTTGGCATTCATAACATCGCTGCCCCAGCTTTGAAGTCAGCAATTTTCCCCCAAAGCCCTGATTTCTTTTATTTGGATGATGTTTAGAAACCAAGATCTAGATGCTCTTACCTCTAGACCCTCCTATATATCTACAGCTATATATCTATATAAACTATTCCATAGGCAACTTCCTCACTCTTATTTGTAACTCCTATCTCTATGAGAAATCGAGGTTTTCATTATCCAAAATATATTTATGTGCTAATAGAATGCATAAATGTAGTTTCAGATTTACTAACCTACCCCTGTGAAAACCAAATTTAATAGAGTACAATATTTGTGTCCTTTTTTTATTTAACCACGCATACATATAAAACTATTGTTTTCCGAAGGTTACTTAGGCTAGTCATTTCTTCACCAACTCCGTCACCGTGGTTACATTATTCATTGGTAATATAGTTAAGCTAACTCTGTTTGAACTCCGTTCCGGGCTCCCCCAATGTCCTGGTTGTTTTTGTTTACTTGTTTTTAGTTGTGTGAAACATCATGGTTCTAAAAACTAGGAATACACAAAAAAGTTATTCTTTCCCCATTCTTTCCGCTTAGGCACTGTGGATAACCATGCCCATTGATGTTCCTGGTTTGTTCTTCCTATATTTCTTTTTGTATACTTTCTTATTTTCCTCTATTTCTTAAGGAAAATAACACACTGTAGATTATCTTTTGTACTTTGCTTCTGTGCTTAGCAATATATCCTAAGAGTCATTCCCTATCAGTTCATAGTGATTGTCCTTACTCTTCATACGGTTACATAGTACTTCATTGTGTGGAGATGCCATAGTTTATTCAAACCCTCTTTTATACATGGACACATGCATGATAGCTCTATTATATTTTGCCAAATTCCCCATCTACATGATTTGTTCCAGTTTGCATTCCTAGCCATGGAAGAGAACGCCTGTTTCTTCACAGCCTGGCCAATAGAATGTGTTGTCATACTTTTAGATTTTCTCCCATCCAACAGGTGAGAAATGGTAAATCAGAGTTGTTTTAATTTGCATTTCTTTAATTGTGAGGGAGTTAAGCAGTTTTACATATATTTAAGGGCCATTTCTATATATTTCTGTGAATTGTCTATTCATATCTTTTTTTAACATTTTCCCATTGGATTGTGGTCCTCTGTTCCTCAGTTTATTTTTTGGTTTTTTTTTGGGGGGGGGTTGGGGTTTTTTTTTTGCGGTACGCGAGCCCCTCACTGTTGTGGCCTCTCCCGTTGCAGAGCACAGGCTCCAGATGTGCAGGCTCAGCGGCCATGGCTCACGGGCCCAGCCGCTCCGTGGCATGTGGGATCTTCCCGGACCGGGGCACGAACCCATGTCCCCTGCATCGGCAGGCGGACTCTCAACCACTGCGCCACCAGGGAAGCCCTGTTCCTCAGTTTTTAAGAGTTCTTGTATATTAGGAATTTTAGCTTTTTATTTGGGATACATGTTGCAGATATTTTCTCCCAGATTGTTAGTTGCCTTTTAAATGATGGTGTTTGGTATCCAATGTTTTGAATTTCAATTTTTATTAATAATTATTTAATTGATTTCAAATTTATTAATACAGGCATACCTCAGAGACATTGTGGGGTCTGTCCCAGACCACCGTAATAAAGAGAATATCACAATAAAGCAAGTCACGCAAATTTTTTTGTTTCCCAGTGCATACAAAAGTTATGTTTACACTATACTGTACTCTATTAAGTGTGCAATAGTGTTATGTCTCAAAAAATACATTGTATTTCTATTCAAGAAAAACTTTGCTGCTAAAAAAAGGTTAATCATCATCTGAACCTTCAGCAAGTCACAATGTTTTTGCTTGTGGAGGATCTTGCGCCAGTGTTGATGACTGCTGACTGATCATCAGGGTGGTGGCTGCTGAAGGCTGGGGCAGCTGCAGCAATTTCTTAAAATAAGACAACAGTGAAATTTGATGCATCGATGGACTCTTCCTCTCACTTGAACACTTAGAGGTCCTTTTTGTGTTATTACTTGGCCTAATTTCAATACCGTTGTATCTCAGGGAAGAGAGAAGCCTGAGGAGAGGGTGAGAGATGGGAATAGCTAGTCAGTGGAGCAGTCAGAACACACATGACATTTGTCCATTAGGTTCATCAGTTTATATGGGCGTGGTTTGTGGTACCGCAAAACAATCACAATATTAACATTAAAGATCACTGATCTCAGATCACCATAACAAATAATAAAAAAGTTTGAAATATGGCGAGATACCAAAACGTGACACAGAGACATGAAGTCAGCAGATGCTGTTGGAAAAATGGCGCTGATAGACTTGCTCCATGCGGGGTTGCTGCAGACCTTCAGTTTGTAAAAAACTAGTATCTGCGAAGCACAGTAAAGTGAGGTATCCCTGTATTTCCTTTTTTTTTTTCCCCAGTTCTTTTTTTTTTTAACATCTTTATTGGAGTATAATTGCTTTACAATGGGGTGTTAGTTTCTGCTGTATAACAGAGTGAATCAGCTATATGTATACTTATATCCCCATATCCCCTCCCTCTTGCGTCTCCCTCCCTCCCACACTCCCTATCCCACACCTCTAGGTGGTCACAAAGCACCGAGCTGATTTCCCTGTGCTGTGTGGCTGCTTCCCACTAGCTATCTGTTTTACATTTGGTAGTGTATATATGTCCATGCCACTCTCTCACTTCGTCCAGGCTTACCCTTCCCCCTCCCCGTGTCCTCAAGTCCATTCTCTATCTCTGTGTCTTTATTCTTGTCCTGCCCCTAGGTTCTTCAGAACCTTTTTTTTTTTTTGTAGATTCCATATATATGTGTTAGCATACGGTATTAGTTTTTTTCTTTCTGACTTACTTCACTCTGTATGACTGACTCTAGGTCCATCCACCTCACTACAAATAACTCAATTTCATATCTTTTTATGGTGGAGTAGTATTCCACTGTATATATGTGCCACATCTTCTTTATCCATTCATCTGTATATGGACACTTAGGTTGCTTCCATATCCTGGCTATTGTAAATAGTGCTGCAAGAAACATTGTGGTACACGACTCATTTTGAGTTATGGTTTTCTCCAGGTATATGCCCAGTAGCGGGATTGCTGCGTCACATGGTAGTTCTATTTTTAGTTTTTTTAAGGAACCTACATACTGTTCTCCATAGTGGCTGTATCAATTTACATTCCCACCAACAGTACAAGAGGGTTCCCTTTTCTCCACACCCTCTCCAGCATTTATTGTTTCTAGATTTTTTGATGACGGCCATTCTGATGGGTGTGAGGTGATACCTCATTGTAGTTTTGATTTGCATTTCTCTGCTGATTAGTGATGTTGAATATCCTTTCATATGTTTGTTGGCAATCTGTATATCTTCTTTGGAGAAATGTCTATTTAGGTCTTCTGCCCATTTTTGGATTGGGTTGTTTGTTTTTTTGATGTTGAGCTTCATGAGCTGCTTGTATATTTTGGAGATTAATTCATTGTCAGTTGCTTCATTTGCAAATATTTTCTCCCATTCTGAGGGTTGTCTTTATGTCTTGTTTATGGTTTCCTTTGCTGTGCAAAAGTAAGTTTCATTAGGTCCCATTTGTTTATTTTTGTTTTTATTTCCATTTCCCTAGGAGGTAGGTCAGAAAGGATATTTCTGTGATTTTTGTCATAGAGTGTTCTGCCTATGTTTTCCTCTAAGAGTCTTATAGTGTCTGGCCTTACATTTAGGTCTTTAATCCATTTTGAGTTGTGTTTGTGTATGGTGTTAGGGAGTGTTCTAATTTCATTTTTTTTACAGGTAGCTGTCCAGTTTTCCCAGCACCACTTATTGAAGAGGCTGTCTTTTCTCCATTGTGTATTCTTGCCTCCTTTGTCAAAGACAAGATGGCCATATGTGTGTGGGTTTATCTCTGGGCTTTCTGTCCTCTTCCATTGATGTGTTTTTCTGTTTTTGTTCCAGTACCATACTGTCTTGATTACTGTGGCTTTGTAGTATAGTCTGAAGTCAGGGAGCCTGATTCCTCCAGCTCCGTTTTTCTTTCTCAAGATTGCTTTGGCTATTGGGGGTCTTTGAATTTTGAATCACAGTTAGAAAGCCTTTCCTGAACTGAGGCTAAAGAAAAATTCACCCTTTTTTCCCCTAATACTTATATGGTTTCATGTATTATATTAATATTCCTGATCTATTTGGAGTTTATTCTTGTGTCCAGATTGAGATATAGATCTATTTTTATCTTTTGCCAAATGGCTAGCATTTTACTAAAAAATCGATTTTTGCCCCAGTAATTCCAGATGCACCCTTATCATACACTGAATTTCCATGTGTCTTTGGATCTGTTTTCATTATTTTCCTTTGGTCTCTTTGTCTATTCATGTGCCACAGTGTTTCAATCATAGAATCTTTACAGTATAGTATGTTTTAGGTAGGGCTAGATCCTCCTCACAATTTTTTCACTGTTTTCCTGATTATTCTTGCATGTTTGTTTTCTATATGAACTTTAGTATCAACTTGTCTAACTCCATAAAAATGCTAGTTGGTATTTTATTGGGATTGTAAATTTATCAGTTAACGTGGGGAGAGCTGACATCTTTATAATGTTGAGTCATTGTATTCAAGAACAGGGGAGAACTCTGCATTTGTTCAAGTCGACTTTTTTTGTCTGTCAGGAGAGTGCCATTAACATTTTAATCCAAAGAAGAGATTGATAATTAAAGGTTTGGGACCCAAGGAGTCTCTGGGCACCACCATCAAACATGGTGTGATGGTGGTTGCCTCCCCCTTATTATCCATTCTGCTAAGTTTTACTGAACACTAACCTACCAGATGGTAGGCTCTATGCTGGGTCCTGTGGATACAAAAGTAAAACACCTGGTGTCTTCCCAGGAGGCACTCACAATCTAGTGGAGGAGACAGGTTATTAAATGGACAGGAGCAATTACTCCTCCTTTCTAAGGATAGCCCAGTCTTTTCAGTGAGGCGGGGAACTAGCTTATGCCTCATGAAACATCAAAGAGGATGCTGGGGCTTCCCTGGTGGTGCAGTGGTTGAGAGTCCACCTGCCGATGCAGGGGACGTGGGTTTGTGCCCCGGGCCAGGAGGATCCCACGTGCCACGGAGCGGCTGGGCCCGTGAGCCATGGCCGCTGAGCCTGTGCGTCCGGAGCCTGTGCTCCGCAACGGGAGAGGCCACAGCAGTGAGAGGCCCGTGTACCAAAAAAAAAAAAAAAGGGGGGATGCTGACATTTGTTGTAAGAAACCTAGCTGGAAATTTATTTCTCAATGTCACGTATGCATTCAATCACTTTTGCCTGCAACTGTGATTTAGAAGGCAACTTAAAAGTCTAATTGTAAAGTGTTGGAGCCCTTCTTGTTCATGCATGGGTATCGAGTGAGATAGCGAGTGGAGGGTTGTAATTAGTTGACTCCAGCAGCAACTGGGACTCAGCAAGCTTCTCTTCTCAAATCACTTTACTGTCCCTTGGCTGTTAATAATTCGCTTCAAAAGGAAGCAAGTCCTTAAAGACTTTTATTGTTCATCGCCAATTTTTCTACCAGTTCTTGCGATTTTGCATGTGACTAGCACGTTTGGGGGGTATTGGCAGTGTTGGGCATTATGGTTATATGCTTTTAACAGAATGTAATTGCTGCCTAAGCTGAGTTAATAATCACTTAAGAAGTTTTGTTTTCTTTTTTTTTTTTTTACTCTTACTTCTGCAAGCTTACTTCAATCTTATTTTGAGAGTCAAGCAGGATACTAAGTGTGATCCTGTGGAAGTTAATTAAGCCTTTCAGGAGTATTGATGTTCCTAAAAAAAAGAGACAATTAACCTTCTGAGCTGCTCTCTGGTCAGATATCTACTATAAAATTCCCAGTCTCACATTCTCTCATTAGGACCGAATTTTAGGTTTCACAATGGAACGAAGAGAATGGTAGGATGCCGATGTGGATGTTTGCTGCTCACTGTAGAATTAGAGGTGGTGATGCTGATACCAGGACAGGGGATGGCGTGGGAGAAGGGGAGGAATCCTAGTCCTTTCCATTCCTTCTCATCTCAGCTTGAAAGTAAAAGAAGACACGTTCACTACAGCTTTTCAGAAAGCAAAGACTCTTTCCACAGGGAGACTAAGAGTCCAGAAGCAATGGAATGTAGTCTTAGAAGCCTTTCAGAATGAGAAGCAGGCAGCTGTTATTCAAACAGCTGGAAGTAATCTTACATGGAACTGGCTCAGGAGTAACTCCTAGAATTTAACCAGTGGGTTTTCTTTTTTTCCTTTTTTCTTTTTTCCTCTCATTAATTTCATCTCACCTCTTTTCTGCACAGCACTGCAGTCATTCAATTAAATCCATTCGTTCCCCATCCTCCCTACCCACCCCCTCTCCAGCTCTCCAACCCCTTTCTCCACCCTCACTCGCACTTTTCCTCTTTCATTTTCATTCTAAAGTGGTGCTCCAGGAGCATTATATAGTCTCTAAGGCTTTGTGGTTCATCACCATCCTCAATAATTTTCAAAGCTATTTTTTTTCTGATACTTATGCCCTTTTACCCAAGAAAATGTTATATCCAAAGATCACCTAAAATCACTGGTCAGATCACTTAATATCACCAGGTTTCCTCCAGTCATTCTTCCATCAAACAAGAGTATGTATCCCAAAATAATACCTAACATTTATATAGTGACACGAGTTACAATCAGAACATTTCAAAAACATAGGAAAGGGAGTCTATTGTACCAAAGGATCATTAAAGATTGACTGACAAGTTGAGAAATGTGAAATATGGAATGAAGTATGACTTTTCCCATTTAGTTTCATTATAATTATGTAAGACGAAAACACATCTGACCTTTTTTCCTTTCCTGTAGCCTTGTTTCATCTGTTTGACAAAGGACCAGTAGGAAATGGCAACATGCTGCAGTCACTTCCCAATAGTAACTTCTCCCCTTCCACTCCTACCAGTGTAGACATAACGTGCCCCCGACCCCAGGCAAATTTTCTAATAAGAGGAGCTTCTCACTACCATTTTTGAGGCTCTTGGCTGACCTAGTGGTAATGTTTTAAGTCTAACCCCATGAAACCACATCCATCCATGCATTTCATAGATGAATTTCTGCTTCTTAACAGCCTCTCCGTACCTGTTTGTTTTCATTTCACTACACATTAAGATTTGGCAGAATAAGTGATGAAAAGGAGCATTTCCAGATTTACTTGCTATATCACTGCTCCTTCCCTTCTGTGGTTTCAGTTTTGTATTTTATGCCACGTAGAGGAAAGAGAGGGATTATTCATAAACTGAGTAAATGAAATGTTTATGCTTTAGATGGTGTCCCTCCCCACAACCCCACTTCCCTGGAGATTCAGAATTTGGGTTTTATTATGTTTGGATTAAAAATAGAACTACGCAGTAGTTATAACTGCGTGGGACTTACTGGCTCATTGTCTTCCATGGATTTGAAGGTTACTACACCTTGTGTCTTAGAGAAAGCTTACTTGGACTTAATTATTGTAATTCAGGACCAGCCATGTTTCAAACTGACAGCCCTGCCCACATACCCACACCAGTTCCAGCCCAAGGGTAGGTTGGAAGGCAGAGAGCATTATGAATGAACACTTTGTTGCTAGGGAAAAAGTACTTCAAAATTTTTTCCTGACCCATTTTGTCTCCTAGTGTGACTCCAATTTATATATATATATATTTTTTTTTTTTTTAAAAGATTTATTTTATTATTTATTTTTGGCCACGTCGGATCTTTAATTGTGGCACACGGGATCTTCGTCGAGGCATATGGGATCTTCCATTGCATCACGTGGGCTCCTCGTTCAAGTGTGTGGGCTCCTTGTTGTGGCATGCAGGCTTCTCTCTAGTTGTGGTGTGCGGGTTTTTCTCTTCTCTAGTTGCAGCGCATGAGATCAGTAGCTGTGGCACATGGGCTTAGTTGCCCTGCAGCATGTGGGATCTTAGTTCCCTGACCAGGGATCGAACCCACATCCCCAGCATTGGAAGACAGATTCTTTACCACCGGACCACCAGGGAGGTCCCTCCAATTATCTTTGACTATTTGATATTACCTCTCAGTTATAGGTGTTCTGTTGATTTTAAAACATTTTTTCTTTTTATTTCAGTTTAAGTCATTTTTAGTGACTTCAACGTTCACTCATCCTTTTTCTGCAGTATCCAATGTGCTGTTTGCCCATCCAAAAAATGTTGACTTCTGATATCACATTTTTAAGTTTTAAGGTTTCCATTTGGTTATTTTATATCATTTCCATTTTTTCATAGAAAATCAAGAGAAAATTCCATTTCTTTGCTCATAATATACACTTTCTTATAAATTCCTTGATAAATTTATAATAATTTTTTAAAAGTTCCTGTCTACTAATTTCAGCAGCTATCTCTGGGTCTGCTTCTATGTCATCTGAATTTTCTCTTGATTATCACATTCCTGCTTTCCCACATTTTTCATCTATAGTTATATCTATATCTATATTTATATTTATATCTATATATAGAGAGAAGGAGAGGGAGGGAAACAGCGGAGAAAGAGAGAGATAGAGAGAATTCCAAATATTGTGAATTAAAAAACATTGGAGCCTTTTTGACCTTGTTGGTATTTGAGCTGGGAGGGGTTTACTGAGGTTTCAGACATATTGGGTTCAGTTTTGGCCCTGGAGTCCAATCATGGTAAAAATGCCCAGGACCCTGTGATTGCCCTTTGCTCACCAGCCCCTTTCCTGCTGCTTCTTTCTCTATGTGGGGAAGGCTGGGAAAATAGACTCGTGGAACTGAGACTCTCAGTTCAGTCCCCTAGCCAGTCATCCAATGAAGGGCTGGCTCTTCTCCTCATCCCCACAAGGTCTCCCCATCTCTGGCAGCTCACCTGAGCCCTGGATCGAGGTATGGAAGCTGCTGCCATTCTCTGCTCACCTATCATGGGCTCATTTCTTTCTGGAATGTGGTTTATCCAGGCTTCTTTGATGCCACTGACCTCTACTAGCCTCATGGAAAAGTATGGTTTTTATTTTGTCTGGGTCTTTTCTTGTAGTTACCCTGAGAGCAAAGGTATATTTCATCTTTCTACATCCTAACTGAAAAAGCAGAAGTCTAGCCTGCTTCTTCAATTCAACATTTCTATGGCCTGGAAAAGGCCACAGGACATTGAGGAATATTCATAAAGTCCCCAGACAATTTCTATGGCATCAATGGCTTCTGTTACAAAGTAGAAAAAAAAGGATGGATAATGAAATTTCCTGATAAGATATAATTTATAATTATATTTTCCAAATGAGACAGCAAGAGAAATGTAGAGAAAGGCGATAAATAAACATAGGATCATTAAGGACTCCCCATCACAGGATCAGACAGTATAAAGAAACCACACTACTACAATCACAGTATTTCAGAGCTAGTAGAAAACCTTAGAGGGTCTAAAGTCCAAACTCCTTATGTTATAGGTGTTGATGCTCATTTGAGTTCACTTGATAGACTGAATGTTTCTTTCGCCTTTTCCATGCCTGGGGAAGAATGTCAGTGAACATCAGCATGCCTTCATCAGACCTATAATGAAGGCTAGTTCCTCCTTTCTTATTCCTTATAGTCAAAAATACCAGAAAGCACCTATCTTTTCCTGAGTTCTAAATTTGAAGTCTTTAAAAAAAAAAAAAAAAATCAAATGTAGACTCCATAATGTGGGGGAAAATCACACCATCTCTGCATAATGGAAAACAGGTTGTGATGGGTGGTGTGGTCATCTTTTGACAAAAAGCACCCCAACTTCGTGTATCTGAGGCAGGGCAGATCTGGAGGGTCCAGGGCATTTGGGAATGTATATGAATCCTTCTAGATCTGTAGGCTCTCATAGAAAAATATGTTGATGAAGACTATACCTCAAACCCTTTAGTACCAACTGATAGGCTCAGTGGCTAAAAATCCATGCTTTGGGCATGTGAAAACTAAAATTAGAACCTGTGGTAGTTGAACTGTTCTTCCACAGTCTAAAGAATGATGTACCCAATGATTCATGTTGGGATATGGTCCATTGCTTTTTTGGTTTTCTGTTTAAGCTTGGGCTTGTGACCTTGCTTTCTTATGTAGTGTTTCTTAAAAAGTTCTAGGAAAAGGTGCTGACAGTCACCTTCATGCTCTAACAGGAGACTGACAGTTATTTCCTAAGGGAATTTTAGAGTTCCAAAGAGTTTAAATAATTCAACCAGAAATAGTCAAGGAAGAAAAGAAAAACAGTGACCCAGTGATAAATGCCCTGTTGAATAAGTTTAGAATACAAGAGAAAACAGGAAATTTGGGAGATATGCACATCTTTAGGAAGGAAAAGAGTGAAATTTGTAGTTGTTAGGAGAGCATGGTCTGTGATTCCATCAACTGTGATACAGAAAAGCATGCTGTCCTTTCAGAGGAAAATTGGTTTATTGAATATGGCCAATGGCTTCTTTGGAATTTATGGAAATACCATAAACTAAACCTAAGTGAACATCTTTTCTCAGTTTCTCACAGGAAAAGGTGATTTCATCATTGGAAGATCTTTTAAAACTAGAGATTAAACTCTCATAGCTTTAGAGTAGCTCCCAATAGATGTGCTTCGGTAAGAAGATTTAGAAATAATTGTGGTTGCTGCCTCTAACCATCTCTAAGGTTCTTAAGAGCACTTTATGATTTGCTAATATAATAAAATGTATTAAATGTAAAAATTTTGTTTGCAGATGTTCTTTTATCCAGCTTGTGTTTTGGTTCCTTTTGTTTATTTTATTTTGTTTTATTCATTTATTTTTTTTTACATAAAGAATATATTATCTTAGCTTCTCTTTGGCAGTGAGTGTTCCAGAGAGCATGACCATAAGGCAGAATTGGAAAAATGAGAAGATTTATGAAAAATGGGAAGATTTATGATGCTGTTTGTGTTTCAGCAACTTGAGTCACAGAGGGTGGAGGGGAAATAGCCCCCACTTTTTCCTACCCCTGCCCACCGGTGTCCATACTGACCAAACTCAGCCAGAAACCATGTGGCACAGAGCCTATGAAATGCAACCTATAAGGGTCAGCACCCAACCCTCACCTCCCTGAAACAGAACAGAGTGAGGGAAGGGCAAGGAATGACTGAGGGAAACCAGGCCCAAGATCAGCTCATAAGGGCCCTAATCATAAGGAGTCCCGTCATGGAGGAGCAGTATGTCACCTATAGGAACGTCATGAAACATGGCCCAGCCAACAACAACCAAGAGCTCTTGCTATCCAATCACTTCACTTCCAATACTGAGGGGGATTTATTTTAAATGGGAAGATTTATTTATAAACAAGGGTTTTCCTTGTAGCTGGGCCCAGCAGAATTTAAAGAAACATAATTAAAGATTAGTAGTCATCTGTTTTTGGTATCAGGATGATGGTGGCCTCATAGAATGAGATTGGAAGTGTTCCTTCCTCTGCAATTTTTTGGAATAGTTTCAGAAGAATAAGTGTTAACGCTTCTCTAAATGTTTGATACAATTCGCCTGTGAAGCCATCTGGTCCTGGACTTTTGTTTGTTGTAAGTTTTTTAATCAAAGTTTCAAACTCAGTCCTTATGATTGGTCTGTTCATATTTCCTATTTCTTCATGGTTCAGTCTTGGGAGACTGTACCTTTCTAAGAATTTGTCCATTTCTTCTAGGTTGTCCATTTTATTGGCATATAGTTGCTTGTAGTATTCTCTTATGGTCCTATGTATTTCTTCTCCTTTTTCATTTCTAATTTTATTGATTTGAGCCCTCTCCCGTTTTTTCTTGATGAGTATGGCTAAAGATTTATCAATTTTGTTTATCTTTTCAAAGAACCAGCTTTTAGGGCCTCCCTGGTGGCGCAGTGGTTGAGAGTCCGCCTGCCGATGCAGGGGATACGGGTTCGTGCCCCGGTCTGGGAGGATCCCATATGCCGCGGAGCGGCTGGGCCCGTGAGCCATGGCCGCTGAGCCTGCGCATCCGGAGCCTGTGCTCCGCAACGGGAGAGGCCACAACAGTGAGAGGCCCGCATACGGAAAAAAAAAAAAAAAAAAAAAAAAAAAGAACCAGCTTTTAGTTGCGTTGATCTTTTCTTTTTTTCTTTTCTTTTTTTTTTTTTTAGTCTCTACTTCATTTATTTCTGCTCTGATCTTTATGATTTCTTTCCTTCTACTAACTTTGGGTTATATTTGTTCTTCTTTCTCTAGTTGCTTTAGGTGTAATGTTAGATTTCTTATTTGAGATTTTTCTTGTTTCCTGAGGTAAGGTCATATTGCTGTTAACTTCCTTCTTAGAACTGCTTTTGCTGCATCCCATAAGTTTGGATTGTCATGTTTTCATTGTCATTTGTCTCTAGGTATTTTTTTATTTCCTCTTTGACTTCTTCAGTGATCCATTGGTTGTTTAGAAGCATATTGTTTAGCTGCCACATGTTTATTTTTTTTTTGCAGTCTTTTTCTTGTAGTTGATTTCTAATCTCATAACACTGTGGTCAGAAAAGATGCTTGATATAATTTGAATTTTCTTAAATTTACCAAGGCTTGCTTTGTGGCACAGCATGTGATATGTCCTGGAGATGGTTCCCTGTGCATTTGAAAAGAATGTGTTTTTTCCTGCTTTCAGATGGAATGCTCTATAAATATCAACTAAGTTCATCTGGTCTAATGCATCATGTAATGCCTGTATTTCCTCATTGATTTACTTATTGCTGCAATTTATGTCAAAGAGTGTTCTGTCAAAGAGTTTTATAATATCCCATCTTACATTTATCTCTTTAATCTATTTTGAGTTTATTTTTGTATATGGTGTTGAAGAATGTTCTAATTTCATTCTTTTATATGTAGCTGTCCAGTTTTTCTTCAATATAACTTATTGAAGAGACTGTCTTTTCTACAATGTATATTCCTGCCTCCTTTATCATAGATTAACTGACCATAAGTGCATGGTTTTACTTCTGGGCTCTCTATCCTGTTCCATTGATCTATTTGTTTGTTTTTATGCCAGTACTATACTGTTTTGATGACAGTAGCTTTGTAGTATAGTCTGAAGTCAGAGAGCGTGATTCCTCCAGCTCTGTTCTTCTTTCTCAAGAGTGTTTTGACTACTTGGGGTCCTTTGTGTATCCATACAAATTTTAAAATTATTTTTCTACTACATTTTTGGTAACCACATTAAAAAAGAATTGTGTGTGCATGTGTATACATTTTCAAGTCATATTAAATTGAAAGGCTATCCTATGTATCCACCTCCATGTAAAAGTTAGACTATGATTCTACAGATTCCATTTAAGGCTCTGGGGAAGCTCCAGTTTCTCTAGAGCACAACAGCCCAGAGGGAGCTTTTCCTGACCTTCTATTTAACTTTTTCTAAATTACTCACCTGAGAATCATATGTTGCTAAGTATATTGCCTTATATTGCTGTCTTGTATAATTTCTAACCTCTTTTACTGTACTTTAACATTTGGGTAGCCATGTACTTTCTTCACTAAGGTTTTATGCTCATTGGGCGTTGTCTCCTTCATATCTTCTCAGCCCCTTGCAGTGTCTGCTGCAGAGTTGGTCCTCACTAATCCAGAAGAATACCTGAGGCTGCTAATTCTCTGAATTTCTAGCTAGAATCCACTTTCTCATCAGAATTTCTGGGCTTCCAGAATGACTACTCTTCCAAACCTGAAAATCTTATTCTCTCTCTAATGAAATGGATAATGATCTTTTAAAAAATAATAAAGCAATCCATGGTAGGTAAGCTCCTTGTTTTCAACTAGAGTTGAAACAGTAGTTCCCCCTGAGAGATGCCTGAACCTCCTGAAATAACTCATCTTGGCAGGTGGATCATCTACTATTACTATCTCAGCACCCTGAGCAGAAAGCAGTTTTTTGGAAGTCTCCTTGTTGGACCCTAAGAGTGGCAACTAAGGGACAATCTGGTTCCTATTAGAAGATTTAAGTGAAAATATGTGAAGTCTCCTTCATAACATAAGAAGTGTAACCTTATACCTACTTTATTTTAGTTTAGTTTACCATAGTTTTCTGTATTCATCAGGATTCTCCAAAGAAACAGAACCACTAAGGTGTGGGTGTGTGTATGTGTATGTATGTGTCTGTGCCATATGTGTGTGTGTGTGTATACACACATATATACGTGTATGTGTGCATATGTGTGTGTGTGTGTGTGTGTGTGTGTATATATATGAGATTTTAAGGAATTGGCTCACACAGTTGTAGAGGGTAGCAAGTCTAAAATCTGCAGGGTGGGCTGGCAGGGCCTAGGGACCCAGAGGAGAGTTTATGCTAGAGTTCAGATCCACCATCTGCTGCAGAATTCCCTCTTGCTCAGGGGAGGTTGGTTTTTTTCTTCTATTCAGGCCTTCAGCTGCTTGGAAGAGGTCCACCCACTATGTAGGACAATCTGCTTTATTCAAAGTCCATCAATTTAAATGTAAATCTCATCTAAAAACACCCTCTCAGAAGCATCCAGAACAATGTTTGGCCAAATATTTGGACATTATAGCCCAGCCAAGTTGACACATAAAATTGACCACTACATTTTTTTTTTTTTTTGGCTGCACCAGGTCTTAGTTTGGCACATGGGATCTTCGTTGTGGCACATGGGTTATTTTAGTTGAGGTATGTATGCGGGATCTAGTTCCCAGACCAGGGATCAAACCCAGGCCCCCTTTGCTGGGAGCATGGAGTCTTACCCACTGGACCTCCAGGGAAGTCTTGACCATTACATTTAGTTTATTATTTTAACAACAGGTGCACCAACTCCCCCTTGACTCAATGTGAATGTCATCTGCCCAAGGGAAGGGACCCTCTGCCACTCACTCACTAAATCCACAGCTCCACAGATGAACAGGTGACTGTGTACTTCTAACAGCCAACCTCTTTCCTTTCTCCCACTCCATTAGCATTTTAGGCAGCATCTGACTTGACAGTAACCTTCAGTACCTCTTTGTCTACTCTTCACCATACACACACAATAACTCACTTAGAGGCTATAGGGGCATATGTTGAAAATGGGTCATCCTAAATATGAAATGCATAAATAAACTGATTTCTAATCATGATTTTGGCCAAATAATATTACCCTGCATTGTCACAGGAGGTGGGAACTGTGTTTTCTACTTGGTAAAGGGGCTTCTTCTTCCCTGAGCATCTGTAAGCTTTTTGATATCTTTCTTCTTCTAGCTCCTCCCCGTCACTGTCCTTTACACACACACACACATACACGCAGGCATGCACACATCCTCCTTCCTCTCTATTCTCTTTTATTGCCAAAATTTTTTCTACGTTAGTGTTTTTCCCCAAGTGTACAAGGTGAATAGTGTGAATTCTAGGATTCTGACAGCTTTTTGTGAAGCTCTCTTGTCTTCGTTGAGGACCGTCACTGGTTCTTTTGGTCTCTTACCTTCCCTTTTACTCCTTCCCCGGGGGACCTCACTGTACTGTTCATCCTCACAAGCTTCAGCCTCACATTCAGGCCTGTGGTAGTTGTGATGCATGTGTCGCCGTGGAAATGAACACTGGGGTTGGTGCCCAGAACCTAAATGAAACGAGGCAGTAGACCTGGAGGTAACTTAATGTGCCTTGTTCCTACTGCTTCCTTCCTTTTGGCTGGTATTTTGATCAGTATTTACAGATAGAGTCTGAATGTGCAGACCAGCTGATTTCATTCTTGAACAGGATGGATGGAATTCTTTGTGAAGAAAAAAGTCATAATGAATGAACATTTTTTCAACATTTTTTGAGTTTAATGATACTGGAAAAAATGTTTACACTGCACTCTGTTATATATTTTCTTCCCCATGAAAATAGTGTAATATGTAGGAAACTCAGACAGAAACAAGCCTGTAAATGCGTAATTTTATATGTGGCCTGTTTACCTGGTTTTCTTGCTCTGAACAGCAGAATCTTGACAAATAAGGTATGGCCTGCCCAGTTTTGAATTTTATCTAAAATACTGATTCTTTACCTTTTTTATAGTCACAAATATCTTTGAGGGTCTAAAAAAACTATAAACCCCTTACCTAGGAAAATTCACATATGGATATGAAATTTTGCAAAAATCTTTAGCCTTGATCCAAAGAGCCCTACAAGTGAATCCATGGGACTCCAGGTTAGAGCCCTTGATGAGTCCACAAGTCAAAGCAACTTAATTCCTTCCCCCCAACCCCCAGTCACAACTTTAGAAATCACCATGGAAATTTAACCTTTAAGATGTAATAAATAAATCTCAAAAGCACTGTTCCTCCTCCTTGTCTCTTTGAAAGTGTCAGAAACATTGTACCATTGTTGTCCAAACTCTACTGCCAATCCTGGAGGTCAGATGAGGCACCAAAACAGCAATGCAGAGATTTAAGATATTCTTGTGGAAAGTGATTACTTCTTTCCTTCCAGATTTTTTACCTTCCCCAGTTCCATCAGGTGATTGCAAACTAACAGAGATTTGGTGGAACATGAACAGTCAATTCTAAGCAGCTCTTCTCTAGGGAAAAACAAAACCCCACAAATACCCAGTATCCCCCCCTCGAAAAGAATAAAATGGGAAGACTTAGCTTACTGAATACTTATTATACATCTGTATCAGTTTAGATCAAAATAGATAAACAGACCAATGAAGCAGAATAGAGAGCCCAATAGATGGACACTTGATAAATGATGTGCTGGAGTTAGCTTCCGCCAGCTCCTGAGAGATGATTATTCAATCACTGGAAGCCTGAAATTAACATTCAGTTCCATTAGGCCTGTTATGTAGATTTCATCCAAAGCTAATGGTTGACTTCTTATCTAAAATCTTTATTTTTATCATTCAGTAGCTTTTGAGAAGGCAGAAGGCTTCATAAGGAGGGACTGTGGGTGAATGGATGAAGGTGATATGCCCTGAGGCAGCCAAAGAGGATGATTGATTATAACAATCCAACTCTGTGCATCTGAAGTGCACCTAGAAACAAATAGATGGTAGGTGAAACACCAGAATCCAACTGTTCTATAGTTTCACTGCTATGGATGTATTTTATAGGTATAAACAACAAATCAAGTAACAG
The DNA here is from genome assembly GCF_964341445.2 of Mesoplodon mirus. Classification (NCBI taxonomy): domain Eukaryota; kingdom Metazoa; phylum Chordata; class Mammalia; order Artiodactyla; family Ziphiidae; genus Mesoplodon; species Mesoplodon mirus. The sequence continues at coordinate 97,497,822 of NC_138986.1, read as the reverse complement.
AAAGATAGGTTAAGTAATGGTGGTGAAGTTGAGGGTGCATTTTTGTTCTTTGAACTTTGTTCTTCATTTTTTTTAATTTTTATTTTTGCTGTACGCGGACCCCTCACTGTTGTGGCCTCTCCCGTTGCGGAGCACAGGCTCAGGACGCGCAGGTTCGGCGGCCATGGCTCACGGGCCCAGCCACTCTGCGGCATGTGGGATCTTCCCGGACCGGGGCACGAACCCGTGTCCCCTGCATCGGCAGGCGGACTCTCAACCACTGCGCCACCAGGGAAGCCCCTTTATTTTTGTTTTGATGAGAATTTTTTATTTGGTATTTTGTCCTATAAATCAAATTTCTGGGGGAGAACCTCAAATGAATGGCAGTGGTATTTGCTGCAAATGCCCCATTTCCTTCTCACTGAGACCCAGTGAGACTAGGGAAAGATCTGTGCCCTGGGGCAGCCCGGGTTCCACCGGCTCTCCAGCTGTGCCCTCCTTCAGTGTATTCCTCTAATCCACACTGGGATATATACATTTTCATCTTCAGGACCTAAATTTCCCTCTTTACTTATGCACTTGTGCAGATTTCTTTTTAAGTACAAACTCTCTCAACTGTATTGCTAAGGAGTTCTTTCTCTCTCTTAAAAAAATGCCTGCTACCAGTAAATTCCCAAAGGACTTTTCTCTCTGTTTGCAGGAAGCTGCAGTTTATGACCTCTTTCTGAAGGGAGTATATCCCATCACTCTTTGTTCTGTACTCTTTGCTCTCCTTTGGAGTTGGAAGAAGTTTTGAAACACCTTTTGGTTGAAAGAGTGTCTTTGTAGTTGGGGTTTGAGCTAAAAGCAGATCCCTCGCCCCAAATAGGGTAGAAATATGGAAGCCATGACACCTCCTGTCTTTCTCCCCTCTTACTTCCAGCTAAAGCATCTAAGGGTGCGTCTCCTATAACTTCATCACAGTCAGTAGGCTATGGCAGATTAAGCAGAGAGTGTAAGCAGAAAATAAATTTACTTGATCTCATAGTTATACAGTTTTTTTTTTTAATTTTTTGCCTTATAACAAATTTAATCAGTTATACATATACATATGTTTCCATATCCCCTCCCTTTTGCGTCTCCCTCCCACCCTCCCTATCCCACCCCTCCAGGCGGTCACAAAGCACCAAGCTGATCTCCCTGTGCTATGCGGCTGCTTCCCACTAGCTATCTACCTTACGTTTGGTAGTGTATATATGTCCATGCCGCTCTTTCACTTTGTCACAGCTTACCCTTCCCCCTCCCCATATCCTCAAGTCCATTCTCTAGTAGGTCTGTGTCTTTATTCCTGTTTTACCCCTAGGTTCTTCATGACATTTTTTTTTCTTAAATTCCATATATATGTGTCAGCATACAGTATTTGTCTTTCTCTTTCTGACTTACTTCACTCTGTATGACAGACTCTAGGTCTATCCACCTCATTACAAATAGCTCCATTTCATTTCTTTTTATGGCTGAGTAATATTCCATTGTATATATGTGCCACATCTTCTTTATCCATTCATCCGATGATGGACACTTAGGTTGTTTCCATCTCCGGGCTATTGTAAATAGGGCTGCTATGAACATCTTGGTACATGTCTCTTTTTGAATTATGGTTTTCTCAGGGTATATGCCCAGTAGTGGGATTGCTGGGTCATATGGTAGTTCTATTTGTAGTTTTTTAAGGAACCTCCATACCGTTCTCCATAGCGGCTGTACCAATTCACATTCCCACCAGCAGTGCAAGAGTGTTCCCTTTTTTCCACACCCTCTCCAGCATTTATTGTTTCTAGATTTTTTGATGATGGCCATTCTGACTGGTGTGAGATGATATCTCATTGTAGTTTTGATTTGCATTTCTCTAATGAGTAAAGATGTTGAGCATCCTTTCATGTGTTTGTTGGCAGTCTGTATATCTTCTTTGGAGAAATGTCTATTTAGGTCTTCTGCCCATTTTTGGATTGGGTTGTTTGTTTTTTTGTTATTGAGCTGCATGAGCTGCTTATAAATTTTGGAGATTAATCCTTTGTCAGTTGCTTCATTTGCAAATATTTTCTCCCATTCTGAGGGTTGTCTTTTGGTCTTGTTTATGGTTTCCTTTGCTGTGCAAAAGCTTTGAAGTTTCATTAGGTCCCATGTGTTTATCTTTGTCTTTATTTCCATTTCTCTAGGAGGTGGGTCAAAAGGATCTTGCTGTGATTTATGCCATAGAGTGTTCTGCCTATGTTTTCCTCTAAGAGTTTGATAGTGTCTGGCCTTACATTTAGGTCTTTAATCCATTTTGAGCTTATTTTTGTGTATGGTGTTAGGGAATGATCTAATCTCATACTTTTACATGTCCCTGTCCAGTTTTCCCAGCACCACTTATTGAAGAGACTGTCCTTTCTCCACTGTACATTCCTGCCTCCTTTATCAAAGACAAGTTGGCCATATGTGTGTGGGTTTATCTCTGGGCTTTCTATCCTGTTCCATTGATCTATCTTTCTGTTTTTGTGCCAGTACCATACTGTCTTGATTACTGTGGCTTTGTAGTATAGTCTGAAGTCAGGGAGCCTGATTCCTCCAGCTCCATGTTTCGTTCTCAAGATTGCTTTGGCTATTCGGGGTCTTTTGTGTTTCCATACAAATTGTGGAATTTTTTGTTCTAGTTCTGTGAAAAATGCCAGTGGTAGTTTGATAGGGATTGCATTGAATCTGTAGATTGCTTTGGGTAGTAGAGTCATTTTCACAATGTTGATTCTTCCAATCCAAGAACATGGTATAACTCTCCAACTTTTTGTATCATCTTTAATTTCTTTCATCAGTGTCTTATAATTTTCTGCATACAGGTCTTTTGTCTCCTTAGGTAGGTTTATTCCTAGATATTTTATTCTTTTTGTTGCAATGGTAAATGGGAATGTTTCCTTGATTTCACTTTCAGATTTTTCATCATTAGTATATAGGAATGCCAGAGATTTCTGTGCATTAATTTTGTATCCTGCAACTTTACCAAATTCATTGATTAGCTCTATTAGTTTTCTGGTAGCATCTTTAGGATTCTCTATGTATAGTATCATGTCATCTGCAAACAGTGAAAGCTTTACTTCTTCTTTTCCGATTTGGATTCCTTTTATTTCCTTTTCTTCTCTGATTGCTGTGGCTAAAACTTCCAAAACTAGGTTGAATAAGAGTGGTGAGAGTGGGCAACCTTGTCTTGTTCCTGATCTTAGTGGAAATGGTTTCAGTTTTTCACCATTGAGGACGATGCTGGCTGTGGGTTTGTCATATATGGCCTTTATTATGTTGAGGAAAGTTCCCTCTATGCCTACTTTCTGCAGGGTTTTTATCATAAATGGGTGTTGAATTTTGTCGAAAGCTTTCTCTGCATCTATTGAGATGATCATATGGTTTTTCTCCTTCAATTTGTTAATATGGTGTATCACGTTGATTGATTTGCGTATATTGAAGAATCCTTGCATTCCTGGAATAAACCCCACTTGATCATGGTGTATGATCCTTTTAATGTGCTGTTGGATTCTGTTTGCTAGTATTTTGTTGAGGATTTTTGCATCTATGTTCATCAGTGATATTGGCCTGTAGTTTTCTTTCTTTGTGACATCCTTGTCTGGTTTTGGTATCAAGGTGATGGTGGCCTCGTAGAATGAGTTTGGGAGTGTTCCTCCCTCTGCTATATTTTGGAAGAGTTTGAGAAGGATAGGTGTTAGCTCTTCTCTAAATGCTTGATAGAATTCGCCTGTGAAGCCATCTGGTCCTGGGCTTTTGGTTGTTGGAAGATTTTTTATCCCAGTTTCAATTTCAGTGCTTGTGATTGGTCTGTTCATATTTTCTATTTCTTCCTGATTCAGTCTTGGCAGGTTGTGCATTTCTAAGAATTTGTCCATTTCTTCCAGGTTGTCCATTTTATTGGCATAGAGTTGCTTATAGTAATCTCTCATGATCTTTTGTATTTCTGCAGTGTCAGTTGTTACTTCTCCTTTTTCATTTCTAATTCTATTGATTTGAGTCTTCTCCCTTTTTTTCTTGATGAGTCTGGCTAATGGTTTATCAATTTTGTTTATCTTCTCAAAGAACCAGCTTTTAGTTTTATTGATCTTTGCTATCGTTTCCTTCATTTCTTTTTCATTTATTTCTGATCTGATTTTTATGATTTCTTTCCTTCTGCTAACTTTGGGATGTTTTTGTTCTTCTTTCTCTAATTGCTTTAGGTGCAAGGTTAGGTTGTTTATTCGAGATGTTTCCTGTTTCTTAAGGTGGGATTGTATTGCTATAAACTTCCCTCTTAGAACTGCTTTTGCTGCATCCCATAGGTTTTGGGTCGTCGTGTCTCCATTGTCATTTGTCTCTAGGTATTTTTTAATTTCCTCTTTGATTTCTTCAGTGATCACTTCGTTATTAAGTAGTGTATTGTTTAGCCTCCATGTGTTTGTATTTTTTACAGATCTTTTCCTGTAATTGATATCTAGTCTCATAGCATTGTGGTTGGAAAAGATACTTGATACAATTTCAATTTTCTTAAATTTACCAAGGCTTGATTTGTGACCCAAGATATGATCTATCCTGGAGAATGTTCCATGAGCACTTGAGAAAAATGTGTATTCTGTTGATTTTGGATGGAATGTCCTATAAATATCAATTAAGTCCATCTTGTTTAATGTATCATTTAAAGCTTGTGTTTCCTTATTTATTTTCATTTTGGATGATCTGTCCATTGGTGAAAGTGGGGTGTTAAAGTCCCCTACTATGAATGTGTTACTGTCAATTTCCCCTTTTATGGCTGTTAGTATTTGCCTTATGTATTGAGGTGCTCCTATGTTGGGTGCATAAATATTTACAATTGTTATATCTTCTTCTTGGATCGATCCCTTGATCATTAGGTAGTGTCCTTCTTTGTCTCTTCTAGTAGTCTTTATTTTAAAGTCTATTTTGTCTGATATGAGAATTGCTACTCCAGCTTTCTTTTGGTTTCCATTTGCATGGAAGATCTTTTTCCATCCCCTTACTTTCAGTCTGTATGTGTCTCTAGGTCTGAAGTGGGTCTCTTGTAGACAGCATATATATGGGTCTTGTTTTTGTATCCATTCAGCCAATCTGTGTCTTTTGGTGGGAGCATTTAGTCCATTTACATTTAAGGTGATTATTGATATGTATGTTCCTATTCCCATTTTCTTAATTGTTTTGGGTTCGTTATTGTAGGTCTTTTACTTCTGTTGTGTTTCTTGCCTAGAGAAGTTCCTTTAGCATTTGTTGTAAAGCTGCTTTGGTGGTGCTGAACTCTCAGCTTTTGCTTGTCTGTAAACGTTTTAATTTCTCCATCAAATCTGAATGAGATCCTTGCTGGGTAGAGTAATCTTGGTTGCAGGTTTTTCTCCTTCATCACTTTAATTATGTCCTGCCACTCCCTTCTGGCTTGTAGAGTTTCTGCTGAGAGATCAGCTGTTATCCTGATGGGGATTCCCTTGTGTGTTATTTGTTGTTTTTGCTTTGCTGCTTTTAATATGATTTCTTTGTGTTTAATTTTTGACAGTTTGATTAATATGTGTCTTGGCGTATTTCTCCTTGGATTTATTCTGTATGGGACTCTCTGTGCCCCCTGGACTTGATTAACTATTTCCTTTCCCATATTAGGGAAGTTTTCAACTATAATCTCTTCAAATATTTTCTCAGTCCCTTTCTTTTTCTCTTCTTCTTCTGGAACCCCTATAATTCGAATGTTGGTGCGTTTAATGTTGTCCCAGAGGTCTCTGAGACTGTCCTCTGTTCGTTTCATTCTTTTTTCTTTATTTTGCTCTGCAGCAGTTATTTCCACTATTTTATCTTCCACCTCACTTATCCGTTCTTCTGCCTCAGTTATTCTGCTATTGATCCCATCTAGAGTATTTTTTATTTCATGTATTGTGTTTTTAATCGATGCTTGATTCATCTTTAGTTCTTCTAGGTCCTTGTTAACTGTTTCTTGCATTTTGTCTATTCTATTTCCAAGATTTTGGATCTTGGAAATAGAATCTTGGATCATCTTTACTATCATTATTCTGATTTCTTTTTCAGGTAGACTGCCTATTACCTCTTCATTTGTTAGGTCTGGTGGGTTTTTATCTTGCTCCTTCTCCTGCTGTGTGTTTTTCTGTCTTCTCATTTTGCTTATGTTACTGTGTTTGGGGTCTCCTTTTTGCAGACTGCAGATTCGTAGTTCCCGTTGTTTTTGGTGTCTGTCCCCAGTGGCTAAGGTTGGTTTAGTGGGTTGTGTAGGCTTCCTGGTGGAGGGGACTAGTGCCTGTGTTCTGGTGGATGAGGCTGGATCTTGTCTTTCTGGTGGGCAGGTCCACGTCTGGTGGTGTGTTTTGGGGTGTCTGCAGACTTTTTATGAGTTTAGGCCACCTCTCTGCTAATGGGTGGCGTTGTGTTCCTGTCTTGCTAGTTGTTTGGCTTAGGGTGTCCAGCACTGTAGCTTGTTGGTCGTTGAGTGAAGCTGGGTGCTGGTGTTGAGATGGAGATCCCTGGAAGATTTTTGCCGTTTGATATTATGTGGAGCTGGGAGGTCTCTTGTGGACCAGTGTCCTGAAGTTGGCTCTCCCACCTCAGAGGCACAGCACTGACTCCTGGCTCCTCAATTTGGGATGATGTGTTGTCTATTCATGTATTCCGCAGATGCAGGGTACATCAAGTTGATTGTGGAGCTTTAATCCGCTGCTTCTGAGGCTGCTGGGAGAGGTTTCCCTTTCTCTTCTTTGTTCTCACAGCTCCTGGGTCTCAGCTTTGGATTTGGCCCCGCCTCTGCGTGTAGGTCGCCGGAGGGCGTCTGTTCTTCGCTCAGGCAGGACAGGGTTAAAGGAGCAGCCTCTTCGGGGACTCTGGCTCACTCAGGCCGGGCGGGAGGGAGGGGCACGGAGTGCGGGGCGAGCCTGCAGTGGCAAAGGTCGGCGTGACGTTGCACCAGCCCGAGGCGCGCCGTGCGTTCTCCCAGGGAAGCCGCCCCTGGATCCCGGGACCCCGGCAGTGGCGGGCTGCACAGGCTCCCGGAAGGGCGGCGTGGACAGTGACCTGCGCTCGCACACAGGCTTCTTGGCGGCGGCAGCAGCAGCAGCCCCAGCGTCCCACGCCCGTCTCTGGGCTCTGCGCTTTCAGTCGCGACTCGCGCCCGTCTGTGGAGCCCTTTTAAGCAGCGCTCTTAATCCCCTCTCCTCGCGCACCAGGAAACCAAGAGGGAAGAAAAAGTCTCTTGCCTCTTCGGCAGCTCCAGAGTTTTCCCGGACTCCCTCCCGGCTAGCTGTGGCACATTAGCCCCCTTCAGGCTGAGTTCTCGCCGCCAGCCCCAGTCCTCTCCCTGCGCTCTGACCGAAGCCCGAGCCTCAGCTTGCAGCGCCGCGCGCCCCGGCGGGCGAGCAGACAAGCCTCTCGGGCTGGTGAGTGCCTCTCGGCACTGATCCTCTGTGTGGGGATCTCTCCGCTTTGCCCTACCCAGGTATGTGGGGAGTTTCTTGCCTTTTGGGAGGTCTGGGGTCTTCTGCCAGCGTTCAGTAGGTGTTCTGTCGGAGTTGTTCCACGTGTAGCTGTATTTCTGGTGTATCCGTGGGGAGGAAGGTGATCTCCATGTCTTACTCTTCCGCCATCTTACCCGGAAGTCCCCATAGTTATCCAGTTTTATCTCATACCTTCTAATCCAGATACTTTTAAAAGTTTGCTTCGGGCCGAGGTTTTAAAGCAAAAGTTTTATGTTGTGAAACATTTTGAACCCCAAATACAAGCAAATAAAATTCAGGAAGGCAAAAATTATTTCTAAGTCCTGTAAGTTTAAAGGCAGTTGATATGCTCATTCTTTCTTTAAAAAAAATTTTTTTTAACGTGAATCATTTTTAAAGTCTTTATTGAATTTGTTACAATATTGCTTCCATTTTATGTTTTGGTTTTTGGCCACAAGTCATGTGGGATCTTAGCTCCCCAACCAGGAATCGAACCCACACCCCCTGCATGAGAAGGCAAAGCCTTTAACCACTGGACCACCAGGAAGTCCCCTGTTCATTCATTCTACGATCCATTAATTATGTGTTACATGACACAGAGTAAATATGAGGGTAAGAATAAAAGAATGAAAGACTGCCTTTGGCCCAAGATCTTCACTGTGGTACTCTGTTCTTTCCAGAGGAAAAATGTACTCATCAACAAAACAGAAAACAGACATAATTATCCAGAAATACTAGCAAAAACTCTTTTGTGCCCTGAATTATGTGGGCAATTGAAACCAGAAGCGAGTTTGCCCCTGGAGATCTGGCTGCAGCTGAGTTTTGTCCTTCTCATTCTTATTCTCTGTGTTTTCTTGTTCTCAGAGGCATTTCCCTCTTTCCTGCTTTCCCTCTTAACAAACACCTAAAATAAGCTTTGTGACGACTTAGCTTTTCCTTGTACCCTGCTGTCACATGTAGTAAAAAGAACAAAGAAAAACCTATTTGGCCTGACTACTCTGAGGCTTTCAGCAGTCATCTCAGTCCCTGGAGGAGGAAGAGACATCCTACCCACAGATACCAAGTCGGCCCCTCTCAAGTTCACTGGGCAGTGCCTGGGGCTTCCGCACATGGAGAATGATGGGAGCTGCTCTCCATGGTAGAGGAGAATTCTGCAGCCAGGGATCACTTCAGGTGGAGGTGGCTATTTCCTGTGTTCTGTTTTTGAGTGATCTCAAATTTGATCGATGATCAAATTTCAAGCCTTTCATCATAGTGCACTATGATTTTTTTTCTCATCGAGGTGAAAATCTTAACACGCTAGGCAGTGGTTCTCAATTCCCGCCACACATTCTAATCACTTGGGGCTGTTCTAAAACATACCCGGGTCTGCTTTGCCACCTTAGGCTGAATGAATCAGAATCTCTGGGAGGGGGAGGAGGGCATAACAGGCATTAGTCAATCAAATGTGCTGCCAGGGCCATGAACCACTGGATTAGAATCCTCATTAATCCAGTCTGGCTCCTCTGTAATAAATAGAGTCAATGCGTTTAGGGTTGCTGTCAGCCACCTACTGTAACAGATGTCAGGAGACTCTTATCTGTTTCTAATGAGACTGGCTTACCTGTCAGCTCTGCTACTAAAAAAGAGGAGCATAGTGATGGAATTATTTCTTTTTAGAATAAAATCTTATTATTCTGTTGTTAATATGACAATACTAAAATGAATGAATCTTGCTAGCACAAAACATTCTTTGACTTTTTGTATTTCTAATTAAAAGTAGAAGAAAAATACCATTTTCCCCACATACATTTCTTTTTTTTCAAATTAATTAATTTATTTTTTGGCTAAGCTGGGTCTTCGTTGTTGAGTGTGGGCTTTCTCTAGTTGCGGCGAGCCGGGGTCACTCTTCATTGCGGTGCGCAGGCTTCTCATTGCGGTGGCTTCTCTTGTTGCAGAGCATAGGCTCTAGACGCATAGGCTTCAGTAGTTGAGGCATGCGGGCTCAGTAGTTGTGGTTCACAGGCTCTAGAGCTCAGGCTCAGTAGTTGTGGCACACGGGCTTAGTTGCTCCACGACATGTGGGATCTTCCCAGACCAGGGATTGAACCTGTGTCCCCTGCATTGGCAGGCGGATTCTTAACCACTGTGCCACCATGGAAGTCCCACATACATTTCTTATTAAGAAACAAAGCATATAAACTAATATGTATAAAATAGATAACTAATAAGAACCTGCTATATAAAAAATATGTAAAATAAAATTCAAAAATAAGAAAGAAAGCAGGACCGGGATTAGAGGTTATTTTAGTCACTTCAACTATTTGTCCTTTAAGCCTTTGCCCAAGGACTACCTTTACTATAGGCATATTCCATTCAGTAGGCTTCAGTGTATCTTTTCTCCTGGTCCATTCTATCATTCATATCATCATTATTGCATTCATTTTACTGTTATGAAATGGTATGTTTTCATGAATGTCTTCTCTGTATTAGATGATAGGCTACCCCAGTACCTTGTGCACAGTAGGCTTCTGATAATGTGCTCTGTGACTGATCAGTGTATTGATAAGTGAATGGACACATCTAAAAAAAAAAAAAAAGAGGGCTTCCCTGGTGGTGCAGTGGCTGAGAGTCCGCCTGCCGATGCAGGGGACACGCGTTCGTGCCCCAGTCTGGGAGGATCCCACATGCCACGGAGCAGCTGGGCCCGTGAGCCATGGCCGCTGGGCCTGCACGTCCGGAGCCTGTGCTCCGCAATGGGAGAGGCCACAACAGTGAGAGGCCTGCGTACAGCAAAAAAAAAAAAAAAAAAAAAAAAAGAAAGCAGATGAGGTTATTTTTAAAAAACGGATTGTTTAGATCCCTTTGAGAAATGTAAGACAGTCATTAGTAAAAGTGTAAATAATATTCTTTTCAGATTTTAACTTAGGAAGGATGTTAAGTTTTGATATCAATTGCATGCTTCTCCCCCAGTTGCATTAAGTAATTAATTTAGAGAGAGTAGGGAAAAAGGACCTAAGAACTGAGATTGAAACCTTTCTGTAATGAGTACAAACATGCAACATCTCCTATTTAAACACACACACACACACACACACACACACACACACCAAAATCTCTCATGGCTCCCATATCCTTTCCCAGCTGACATCCCGTATCTGTATCCCTTTACAAAGAGTAGTTTATTATTGCTGGTTTCCATCTTCATTTACTTTTCTCCACCTAGTCTCTCTTTAACTCTTTCAAACCAGAATTTTGTCCTTATATTCCACTGAATCATCTTCCGTAAAGGTCACTAATGACTTCCTAGCTTCCAGATACAATGGTCCATATCTTACTCATCTCTTCAATAGAATTTGACAAAGTTAGTACTCCGTTGATCTGAAACACTTCCTTCCCTTGGCATCTCAGTCCATATCTTACTCATCTCTTCAGTAGAATTTGACAAAGTTATTACTCCCTTGATCTGAAACACTTCCTTCCCTTGGCATCTGGGATGCCGTTTTGTCTTGGTTTCTGCTCCACCTCCCTGACTGCTCCTCTCCCTCTGCTTTTCTGATTCCTCCTCATCTCCCTGATTCTTCTCATGGGATTTCCCCAGCACTCCATCTTTCTTCCCAACCCTCCCATTCATACCCTTACTCTAGAGCCTAGGGGATTTCATATATCCTAAAGTTCCATATGTATGTTAATGTCTCTTCATTTATATTTCCATCTTTCCTCATTTTTCACCATCTCCTCTTGGATGTTAATAGGTAGCCCAGTTTAATACGTCCAAGGTGAACTCTTGGCTTTTCTCTCCTCCAAACAAATTCCTCCCACAATCCTCTCCGTCTTAGTAAATGGCAACTCCATTCTACCAGTCGTTTTGGTCAGAAATCTTGCCATCCTCCTTGATTTCTTTATTCCATATTCCATATCTAATTTCTTAGCTAATCCTGACAGCTCTACCTTGGAAATTTATCCAGAATACTAGCACCTCCATTGCTGTCACCCTGTTCCCAGCTACCACCACCTCTCACCTGGATTATCATAATGACCCACTTACTGTTCTTTCTGTGCCCATCCTGGCCAACCCCTCTCGTCCACTCCCCTACCCCACATGCAGCAGTGCACAAACCCACACCTGAGCCAGACCATATCACTCCTTGATTAAAACTCTTAACAGCCTGTCATATTCCTCAGGATAAAAGCCAAATCCTTATAGTGACCTCTAAGGTCCTACGTGATGGGACCCCATTACATCTCTGGCCTCATCTCCTAGAACTCCCATGCATACTCACTGGCTGCAGCACACTAGCCTCCTGTCTGTTCTCAAACATTCCCAGCATGTGTCCTCCTTTTCTAGAACGTTCTGCTTTCTCACTCTTTCCTTGGCCAGCATGCTCTACTCCCAGGAGGCACATAACTTACATCCTTGCATCCTTCTCTGTGCATGTGTCACCTCTTCAGAGAAGACCACCCTGACCACCTCATCTAAAATAGCAATCTCGGGCTTCCCTGGTGGCGCAGTGGTTGAGAATCTGCCTGCCAATGCAGGGGACACGGGTTCGAGCCCTGGTCTGGGAAGATCCCACATGCCGTGGAGCAACTGGGCCCGTGAGCCACAGCTACTGAGCCTGCACATCTGGAGCCTGTGCTCCACAACAAGAGAGGCTGCGACAGTGAGAGGCCTGCACACCGTGATGAAGAGTGGCCTCCGCTCGCTGCAACTAGAGAAAGCCCTCATGCAGAAACGACCCAACACAGCCAAAAATAAATATAAATAAATAAATAAATAAAATAGCAACCTCCCATCCACAGATGAATGGATAAAGAAGATGTGGTACATATACACAATGGAATATTACTCAACCATAAAAAAGAGTGAAATAATGCCATTTGCAGCAACATGAATAGACCTAGAGATTATCATACTAAGTGAAGTAAGTCAGACAGAGAAAGACAAATATTACATGATATCACTTGTGTTTGGAATCTAAAAATATGATACAAATCAATTTATTTACAAAACAGAAACAAACTCACAGACATAGAAAACATACTTATCGTTACCAAAGGGGAAGTGGGGGGAGGGATAAATTAAGAGTATGGGATTAACGTATATACAGTACTATATATAAAATAAATGACGGGCCTACTGTATAGCACAGAGAACTGTATTCAATATCTTGTAATAACCTATAGTGGAGAAGTATTTGAAGTTGACTTAAAATTAACACAATCTTGCAGATCAACTACAGTTAAGTTTAATTAATTAATTTAATTAAATAGCAGTTTCCCTCCACTTCCCTCCCCTACCTTATTCCTGACCACTTTGTGTTTTTTTCCATACCACTTATCCTCTGACATTATACATTCTTTAAAATATATTATCTGTTTCCCCTCCTATGATGTGAGCTCCACAGGTGCTATTTTGTTCACTCTGTGTCCACAGCACCAGGAACAATGCCTGGCAAACAGCATGTGCTCAATAAATATTACTGTTTGAATTGTTACCCTGATTTCTTTAATTTTTAGAAAATGCCTTTCCCACCCCAAGTTATGAGTTTCTATCATTTGATCACTTACTCTTTGTATTTTTTACTTAACTATACTAACAGATTCCCCTAAACCCTGTATGAATTTCTCTCATTAGGTACAGTTCAGCACCATGTTTCATTGACTATAAGACACTATCAATTATAAGATGCATAATTACTTTATATGCCATTAAGGGAAAAAATTTGCCATTCAAAGATGACATGCTTACTTGAGGTGTAGGGTGTGTGTGTGTGTCCCCTACTAATGTGAGCCATGGTTAGTGGTACTAAGGAAAGGAGGAGGGTAGCCATAGAGATTGAGTGTGAGTGTTTGGTGTGCTGGAGGATGGGGTGAAAGCTGATTTTATCTAAGTGAGTCTCTCTCCTTTTGTGCTTTGCTCTTGTTTTTTAACTTCATTTTGTGGCTGTATCTACTTCTTAAGGGATAAACATAGGTGATAAAAATAGCATAAAACACAAAGACCAAGGCAAATTTTCAAATTAATCCAGCCAATTTATTTTTAAATAAATAAACAAAGTCTGGTGTTTTTGCAAAAGAACCGATTTGGTTTGCTTTCATTTCAAAAGCACGTAAATTTTCCCCAGAAGATATTTCTGGTGAATGAAATGGAAATCCAAGATGAAAAACTGCCAGGTCAGTTATCAGAGCATTTGATTTATTGCTGGGAGGCAGCTGACTTAAACTCTGCATGTCTGCAAGTCATTGTATTATCAGTAGACTTTCTCTTGAAATTATTTGTACACATATCCTGAATCACCTTACCTGGCAGTTGGTCGTAAAGGATCCAGGGCTTGAGAAAGCATGCAATATTAGATTAGCAATAGTGCTTTACAGGGACATTATCCCTGGGAACAAAGACATTGAAGGACAAAGAACAATTCCACCCAACGCTACACATTGGATTCCTATCCAATAAGCAGCGTTTTCAGTGTCTAAAGAGAAAATAAAATGTCTTTTCTCATAAGGCGGATCATTTGCTATGGAGATTCTTTTAAGCGTAGCTCTCACCTCACACTTAATATTGTTTAGGTTCATCCTCTAATCCTGAAGGCCCTATGTTAAGTACATTGAAAACTTGGGTGAAAGCAGAAGAGAAACTTTAAAGTTAAAAGTATATGCAAACTTCCCCTCTCTACCCCCTCTCTCCATCCTTTGTCAGGCTTTTTGACTGCTAGGCCTTTACTAGGCGGATCAGTATACTGTACTGTTCGAAGAAAAAGGTTTTTAAAGACAAACAAGTGGAGTGACTTCCCTGGTGGTCCAGTGGTTAAGAATCCACCTTCCAATGCAGGGGACGTGGGTTCCATTCCTGGACAGGGAACTAAGATCCCACATGCTGCATGGCAGCTAAGCCCGCACACCACAGCTACCGAGCCCGTGCACTCTGGAGCCCACCTGCCATAACTAGAGAAGCCCGTGCACTACAACGAAGACCCAATGCAGCCAAAATAAAAAAATAAATACTTAAAAAAAAAAAAAAGACAAGTGGAGAATAAGGTTCTATGTGAGAATGGGCTTAAGCTACCTGTGAAGGGAGATCCAGGATCAGGGAGGACCCTAAAGGTATGTAGAGAGAGATGTCAGGGGAATGAGTTAGAACTTGGTAGCTGGAGGCTGAGAGATTGGAGCAGTTTCCCTGAGAAGTTGGAGACTGTCCATGAGAACTTTGGAGAGAGAGAGAACTCTCAAGGCCCCTTGCAGCAGTCCCACTGTGATGTATGTGGTGTACACTCCCTGTATGCTGTTTCTGGCCTTGAAACTTCAGGAAAAGCCTGTAATCATTTCAGTGCTTTTTGGAGCTGGGCTTGTACCTTTTTGGGGGGGATGTGAAGGTATAACGAGATAGGGCATAGGGTGAATGCAAGGTAGTGCAAAAAGCTTAGCTTTATTTGAATCACATTTGCTCCCCAAGATGCAGTAGGACAGCAGACCCCTCTTGGCAGAAAGGCGAAGTATGTAAAGTGTGAATAGGCTTGTCCGATGGCTGCCCCCCACTCCCCGTCTCCACACGTCTGCCAAGGTGCCCTGGCCCCCGGGCTGCCCATTTGGACTGGCTCATGTTCTCACACCTTCCATCCTGTCGATCAGAAGTACCGTGTCCTGAGTCCTGTTCCGTTGGAGACATAGTAAGTGAGCGGCCAGTTAAAGGCTGAGTAGCTGGTAGGAGAGCGAAGTGGTTAAGGACATGGGGTATGAAATCAGTGCCCAGGTTTGAGTTGGCTCTGGTCCTTGCTCAGTTATATGAAATTGGAAAAGCTGCTTAACCGCACTGAGCCATTGTTTTCTTCAGGTAAAAGAGAGTAAAAGCCTTGGTGGTAGTAAAAGAATTAAATAAAGTAGTGTTTCTGTAGTGGACGCTGTTACTTCAGTCTCTCCAGCTCCCTGTCTTTCCTTCTTCTGTTGTTGTTTTGTTTTGTTGTTTTTGCATTACACGGGCCTCTCACTGTTGTGGCCTCTCCCGTTGCGGAGCACAGGCTCCAGACACGCGCAGGCTCAGCGGCCATGGCTCACGGGCCCAGCCGCTCCACGGCATGTGGGATCTTCCCGGACCAGGGCACGAACCTGTGTCCCCTGCATTGGCAGGCGGACTCTCAACCACTGCGCCAAAAGGGAAGCCCTTTCCTTCTTCTGGTGACAGATTCTGTCCCTGGTCCAATGCCTTATTTCCCAGCTATGGTGAGGCCATCAGAGTCTATTCAAAGGATGTTTTTCAGACTGGAGCTCAGGAGAGGGTCATCTTTTTGTGCTCTTGTCATGATGTAGACCTGCTGACAGCCATGTCCTCTTCTCTGTAACAAGGCCAGGCTGAACATACTGACCTGATGACTGACTTCTGTTTGCAGTCTTATGGCAGGTGAAGTTATTTAGATCATTTCCCACACAGAAAATAAAATTTAAAAATACTGGAAAATTTTTGCTTTAGTTTTCTTAAAATCATTTAGGAGCTGACAAGGTAGTAAGGTTACAGTCTATGAATGGTAATGAAGGGACGCTGCTTAAAGTCATAGAGGGTTTGCAAAAATGAGCTTCTGTTCTGATTAAGTCAGCTCTGCAGGGGACAGAAGTCTGGATCCATCCAAGCTGGGATGTTTTATAGGAAACTGCTCCTCATGAAGCCAAGACCCCAGAGGGCTATGACCTCAGAGAAATAGTAACTTGAAGTCAACCTGACTCACCATCTCACCATCACCACCACCACCACCATAAGAGGCTGCAAAGGGAAGTTCCCTTGGAATGGTGCAGGGCAGGAGGGGAGACCGTCCCTGAGAATTTACAGCTACAAGCTGGCCTTCCTGCAGATTGCACTCCCAAATCAAATCCCTTGAATAACCCCAGAACCCTTAAGCCCAAACTTCATTTTTTTGTTGTTTTGTTTTATTAATTAATTAATTTGTTTTTGGCTGCGTTGGGTCTTCGTTGCTGCACGTGGTCAGTATGACAGGGTTATTCTCCCAGATTTTATCAGTGCTTTTCAAAGAATGCCTGTAACTTGGTTAGATGCCCCGGAGCCTCCCTGTGAGGCTTCAGTCTTCTATTCTCAGAAGTGGCAAAATTTAAAGGCAGGTGAAGTTTGTCTTTAACACCATCTCTCTTCCTTAAAGTCTCCATCTCCCCAATCTGAATTGCTGTACTCAAGTAATTTCTGGGATTCTCGACCTCCTTTCATAGTCCCATTTCCAGGAGATCCTGATCTCAGCTAGCTGTTCTGATAAGATAGTTTGTGTAAAGTGTTAGTAACCAAAATGATGCAGATGTTACCTCCTTGAGGCTGACAGTTACTCAACTTCTAGGGAAAGGAAGTTGGTCTCGACCTATCTAAAGCTTTATTTGGACCTTGGATAAAAATAGCCTTAGATGACCAATTTCATATTTTTAGACATTCATGGATACTGAATCTTTTGAGAACTATGGCTAGAAATGTTCTGTTTGCCATAATCAAGAGTGACTTTAAAAATCTAATGAAGTTTAAAGAAACCATCTCAGCAATTTTAAGAACGAAAAATGTGTAATGATCTACTTTTCTTGTTTAAAATAAGCATTTGGGGGTTAGGCAATCTTAGTCCATAAAATTCTTTGTCTGATATATAAAATTATCATGACTTTAGTCCTTACCAAGAATGTGAAAACTTGGTATGACAAAACTTTGTGAATGACAAAAACTATTGTCCTAAGAAAGATTTGAAGGTTAGCATAAGTGAATAAAATAGAAAGTCTTTGCAAGACTGCTCAAGTTAGTGATAGCAATGGGTTTACTCTCATAGAAAATCACGCTATTGCCTCCAGACTTTTGTTTTGGCAAAAGTGGCATTTGACAGTCAAAGTTAGTATGTACACAATGACTATTCTCTCAATTCGAAAGAAAGCTTAAAAATACTAAGTGTATTTAGTTAACATGGTTAGGTATTTTATTTTTTTAATTAATAAGAAGAGGAATAAGAGTGCTTTAATTTCATGGATGAGGAAATGGGGCCACAGAAAGGCAAAGTGACCTTCCTCTGGTCACAGAGGATGACAATGGCACATTTCCAATATATTTGATCTGTCCCTTGCTAGACTGTGCCAAACCACCAAAAACTCTGGGTTTTGCTCATATCAGTTTTTTCTTTTTCAAAAAACGTGTGAAAACCATTGCTGAAGTGTTAAGGTTGGGCAGTGAAGCCGGATGTGGGCAGATGGCAGACTGCATGTGAACAGCCGCAACTCTTGCAAGGTCAGTAGAAGGCTGTGGGGTGTGCATTTGACATCTTCGAGTCTATAATCTCTCAAGGCACAGTAGGAGGGAAGAACCTCCCTACCTTCCCAGGACAACCCAGTGTGAGTGAAAATATGTATTTCTGTAGGTCAGTGAAGGACCCGAAAATAAAAGTTAATATGGATACTTGTCTTCTCTATTTTTACTGTCTGCCATGCACTTGCCTTCCATCACAGGGGCAGGTTCACATGTGCACAAGGCAACATATACAAAGTTGTTCATTGTGACACTGTTACAACAGGGAACAGAGGAAACAAGCTTGCTGTCCACCAGTAGGGTTACAGACAGATTGTCATTTATTCATTAGTGGGAAACCTTAATGTGGTTAAAGTAAGTGAATTAGATCTACAAGAATCATTAAATCTCAAAGGCATAATGTAGAAAGAAATCAAGCGAAACAGAAACTCTTGGTGTCTTTTGACACCATCAGTGGTGCCCTCTGTCAACTGAAAAAAAAAAGCACAACCTAAAAGTTGAGAGTTATGTTTTATTAGGTGGACAAGTCTGAGAACTTAAGCCCAGGACACAGCATCTCAGATCATGCTGAGAAAACTGTTCCAAAGAGCAAAGGGGGAAGCCAGGATATATAGGAGTTTTTGCAACAATGCCATGTAGTTGGAACAAAAGATCACTGTTAATAAAAGAAAACCAGACATCTCAAGTTAAGGAATTTAGTGCTTTTCTATGTATGGGAAGATGCAAGAGTCTGGATTCACTGAAATCATTCCTTTGATACGCACCTCAGCTCTCTGGGGCCAGTATCCTGTGTCTTCTCATCCTGAGTTTCCTCAGGGTGCACCACTGGGAATGGCTGCAGTCTGATGATGATTCTATGGTGGGTATTATGTTTCCATCCTAAGTTCCCTCAGGAACTTTTCCAAGAAAAGCTCCATCTTTGAAGTCTTTGATTTTATATTTTCTAGTGTATCCTTCTATCCTAACAATCTATAACAGATATTTATTAGAGTAATCTGTTTCTCTTTTCCACTATATCTGCTGGTAATAATGCCAACTCTGATCAATTCTATCTGCAGAATTCCCACAAATATGTGACTCTAAACTACATACCTTTTTATGTGTTTAAAAAGAAAAATTAGGGCCTCCCTGGTGGCTCAGTGGTTGAGAGTCCGCCTGCCGATGCAGGGGATACGGGTTCGTGCCCCGGTCTGGGAGGATCCCATGTGCCGCGGAGCGGCTGGGCCCGTGAGCCATGGCCGCTGGGCCTGCGCATCCGGAGCCTGTGCTCCGCAACGGGAGAGGCCACAACAGTGAGAGGCCCGCATACCGCAAAAAAAAAAAAAAAAAAAAAAAAAGAAAAATTAAATGTAAAACCTTTATTAAAAGGCACATTTTCCGATTAGAATTTTAAGCTTTAAAATTAATTTTTAATGAGCAATCATGTAAATAGCTCAAACATCAAAGTATGAAAGGGTATACAGAAAAAGTTTGCCCTACTCCTGTCTTCTATCTACTCAGTTCGCACCACTCCAACAGATAAATACTGTTATTCTTTTCATGTTGTAATAGATTTCTTTTTGCATGCTCCATCACATATTTTCCCACAGGATGGTCAAACATTATCATCTGGAGTTAAGGCAAAAGACTTCATTTAAACAAACAAATCATTATCTTTCTGAGCAGAAGCATTAACTGTATTCTGATTTATGGATGTATTAATTGTCTGTCCATATACTCTCTAGGAAATATTTTCCTTTCGTTTACTTATTTTTTTTATACAGCAGGTTCTTGTTAGTCATCCATTTAATACACATCAGTGTATACATGTCAATCCCAATCTCCCAATTCATCACACCACCACCACGCCCCCTCCACCACGGTTTCCCCACCTTGATGTCCATACATTGGTTCTCTACATCTCTCTCTCTATTTCTTCCCTGCAAACCAGTTCATCTGTACCATTTTTCTAGGTTCCACATATATGCATTAATATACGATATTTGTTTTTCTCCTTCTGACTTGCTTCATTCTGTATGACAGTCTCTAGATCCACCCATGTCTCAACAAATGACCCAATTTCATTCCTTTTTATGGCTGAGTAATATTCCATTGTATATATGTACCACATCTTCTTTATCCATTCGTCTGTCAATGGGCATTTAGCTTGCTTCCATGACCCAGCTATTGTAAATAGTGCTGCAGTGAACATTGGGGTGCATGTGTCTTTTTGAATTATGGTTTTCTCAGGGTATATGCCCATTAGTGGGATTGCTGGATCATATGGTAATTCTATTTTTAGTTTTTAAGGAACCTCCATACTGTTCTCCATAGTGGCTATATCAGTTTACATTCCCACCAACAGTGCAAGAGGGTTCCCTTTTCTCCACACCCTCTCCAGAATTTGTTGTTTGTAGATTTTATGATGATGCCCATTCTAACTGGTGTGAGGTGATATCTCATTGTAGTTTTCATTTGCATTTCTCTAATAATGAGTGATGTTGAGCAGTATTTCATGTGCTTCTTGGCCATCTGTATGTCTTCTTTGGAGAAATGTCTATTTAGGTCTTCTGCCCATATTTGGACTGGGTTGCTTGTTTCTTTAATATTGAGCTGCATGAGTTGTTTATATATTTTGGAGATTAATCCTTTGTCCATTGATTCATTTGCAAATATTTTCTCCCATTCTGAGGGCTGTCTTTTTGTCTTGTTTAGGGTATCCTTTGCTGTGCAAAAGCCTTGAAGTTCCACTAGGTCCCATTTGTTTATTTTTGTTTTTATTTCATTACTCTAGGAAGTGGATCAAAACAGATCTTGCTGTGATTTATGTGAAAGAGTGTTCTTCCTATATTTTCCTCTAAGAGTTTTATAGTGTCCGGTCTTACATTTAGGTCTCGAATCCATTTTGAGTTTATTTTGGTGTATGGTGTTAGGGAGTGTTCTAATTTCATTCTTTTACATGTAGCTGTCCAGTTTTCCCAGCCCCACTTATTGAAGAGACTGTCTTTTCTCCATTGTAGATCCTTGCCTCCTTTGTCATAGATTAGTTGACCACAGGTGCGTGGGTTTATCTCTGGGCTTTCTATCTTGTTCCATTGATCTATGTTTCTGTTTTTGTGCCAGTACCATATTGTCTTGATTACTGTAGCTTTGTAGTATAGTCTGAAGTCAGGGAGTCTGATTCCTCCCACTCCCTTTTTATTTTACATCAAGACTGCTTTGGCTATTCAAGGTCTTTTGTGTCTCCATACAAATTTTAAAGATTTTTTGTTCTACTTCCATAAAAAATTCCATTGGTAATTTGACAGGGATTGCATTGAATCTGTAGATTGCTTTGGGTAGTGTAGTCACTTTCACAATATTGATTCTTCCAATCCAAGAACATGGTATATCTCTCCATCTGTTGGTATCATCTTTAATTTCTTTCATCAGTGTCTTATAGTTTTCTGCATACAGGTCTTTTGTCTCCCTAGGTAGGTTTATTCCTAGGTATTTTATTCTTTTTCTTGAAATGGTAAATGGGAGTGTTTCCTTAATTTTTCTTTCAGATATTTCATCATTAGTGTATAGGAATGCAGGAGATTTCTGTGCATTAATTTTTTATCCTGCTACTGTACCAAATTCATTGATTAGCTCTAGTAGTTTTCTGGTGGCATCTTTAGGATTCTTTATGTATAGTATCATGTCATCTGCAAACAGTGACAGTTTTCCTTCTTCTTTTCCAATTTGTATTCCTTTTATTTCTTTTTCTCCTCTGATTGCTGAGGCTACAACTTCCAAACTATGTTGAATAATAGCGGTGAAAGGGGACATCCTTGTCCTGTGCCTGATCTTAGAGGAAATGCTTTGAGTTTTTCACCATTGAGAATGATGTTTGCTGTGGGTTTGTTGTATATGGCCTTTATTATGTTGAGGTAGGTTCCTGCTATGCCCACTTTCTGGAGAGTTTTATCATAAATGGGTGTTGAATTTTGTCAAAAGCTTTTTCTGCATGTATTGAGATGATCATATGGTTTTTATTTTATTTATTTTTTTAAAGAAGATGTTGGGGGTAGGAGTTTATTAATTATTTATTTTTGCTGTGTTGCGTCTTCCTTTCTATGTGAGGGCTTTCTCTAGTTGTGCAAGCGGGGACCACTCTTCATTGCGGTGCATGGGCCTCTCACTATCGCGGCCTCTCTTGTTGCAGAGCACAGGCTCCAGACGGGCAGGCTCAGTAGTTGTGGCTCACGGGCCTAGTTGCCCCATGGCATGTGGGATCCGCCCAGACCGGGGCTTGAGCCCGTGTCCCCTGCATTAGCAGGCAGATTCTCAACCATTGCACCACCAGGGAATATTGAGGATTTTTGCATCTATATTCATCAGTGATATTGGTCTGTAATTTTCTTTTTTTGTAGTATCTTTGTCTGCTTTTGGTATCAGGGTGATGGTGGCCTCATAGAATGAATTTGGGAGTGTTCCTTCCTCTGAAATGTTTTGGAAGAGTTTGAGAAAGATAGGTGTTAGCTCTTCTCTAAATGTTTGATAGAATTCACCTGTGAAGCCATCTGGTCCTGGACTTTTGTTTGTTGGAAGATTTTTAATCACAGTTTCAGTTTCATTACTTGTGGTTGGTCTCTTCATATTTTCTCTTTCTTCCTGGTTCAGTCTTGGAAGCTTATACCTTTCTAAGAAATTGTCCATTTCTTCCAGGTTGTCCATTTTACTGGTATAGAGTTGTTTGTAGTAGTCTCTTAGGATGCTTTGTATTTCTGCGGTGTTTGTTGTCACTTCTCCTTTTTCATTTCTAATTTTATTGATTTGAGTCCTCTCTCTCTTTTTCTTGATGAGTCTGGCTAATGGTTTACCAATTTTATTTATCTTCTCAAAGAACCAGCTTTTAGTTTTATTGATCTTTGCTATTGTTTTCTTTGTATTTCATTTATTTCTGCTCTGATCTTTATGATTTCTTTCCTTCTGCTAACTTTGGGTTTTGTTTGTTCTTCTTTCTCTAGTTCCTTTAGGTATAAGGTTAGATTGTTTATTTGAGATTTTTCTTGTTTCTTGAGGTAGGCTTGTATAGCTATAAACTTCCCTCTTAGAACTGCTTTTGCTGCATCCCATAGGTTTTGGATCATTGTGTTTTCATTGTCATTTGTCTTAGGTATTTTTTGATTTCCTCTTGGATTTCTTCAGTGATCTCTTGGTTATTTAGTAACATAGTGTTTAGCCTCCATGTGTTTATGTTTCTTATGTTTTTTCCCCGTTATTCATTTCTAATCTCATAGCGTTGTTGTCAAAAAGAAGCTTGATATGATTTCAATTTTCTTAAATTTACTGAGGCTTGATTTGTGACCCAAGATGTGATCTATCCTGGAGAATGTTCCATGCACACTTGAGAAGAAAGTGTAATCTTCTGTTTTTGGATGGAATGTCCTATAAATATCAATTAAATCTATCCAGGCTATTTTATCATTTAAAGCTTCTGTTTGCTTATTTATTTTCATTTTGGATGATCTGTCCATTGGCGTAAGTGAGGTGTTAAAGTCCCCCACTACTACTGTGTTACTGTCGATTTCCTCTTTTACAGCTGTTAGCAGTTGCCTTATGTATTGAGGTGCTCCTATGTTGGGTGCATATATATTTATAATTGTTATATCTTCTTCTTGGATTGATCCCTTGATCATTATGTAGTGTCCTTTCTTGTCTCTCATAACATTAGTTTAAAGTCTATTTTATCTGATATGAGTATTGCTACTCCAGCTTTCTTTTGATTTCCATTTGCATGGAATATCTTTTTCCATCCCCTCACTTTCAGTCTGTATGTGTCCCTAGGTCTGAAGTGGGTCTCTTGTAGACAGCATATAGATGGGTCTTGTTTTTGTATCCATTCAGCAAGCATGTCTTTTGGTTGGAGCCTTTAATCCATTCACGTTTAAGGTAATTATCAATATGTATGTTCCTATGACCATTTTCTTAATTGTTTTGGGTTTGTTTTTGTCAGTCCTTTTCTTGTCTTGTGTTTCCCACTTAGAGAATTTCCTTTAGCATTTGTTGTAGAGCTGGTTTGGTGGTGCTGAATTCTCTTAGCTTTTGCTTGTCTGTAAAGCTTTTGATTTCTCCATCAAATCTGAATGAGATCCTTGCCGGGTAGTGTAATATTGGTTGTCGGTTCTTCCCTTTCATCACTTTAAGTATATCATGCCATTCCCTTCTAGCTTGTGGAGTTTCTGCTGAGAGATCAGCTGTTAACCTTATGGGAGTTCCCTTGTATGTTATTTGTCATTTTTCCCTTGCTGCTTTCAATAATTTTTCTTTGTCTTTAATTTTTGCCAAGTTGATTACTATGTGTCTCAGCATGTTTCTCCTTGGGTTTATCCTGTATGGGACTGGCTGTGCTTCCTGGACTTGGGTGACTATTTCCTTTCCCATATTAGGGAAGTTTTCACCTATAATCTCTTCAAATATTTTCTTGGGTCCTTTCTGTTTCTCTTCTCCTTCTGGGACCCCTATAATGTGAATGTTGTTGCCTTTAATGTCCCAGAGGTCTGTTAGGCTGTCTTCATTTCTTTTCATTCTTTTTTCTTTATTCTGTTTTGCAGCAGTGAATTCCACCATTCTGTCTCCCACGTCACTTATCCATTCTTCTGCCTCAGTTATTCTACTATTGATTCCTTCTAGTGTAGTTTTCATTTCAGTTATTGTATTGTTCATCTCTGTTTGTTTTTTCTTTAATTTTTCTAGGTCTTTGTTAAACATTTCTTGCATCTTCTCGATCTTTGCCTCTATTGTTTTTCTGAGGTCCTGGATCATCTTCACTATCATTATTCTGAATTCTTTTTCTGCAAGGTTGCCTATCTCCACTTCATTTAGTTGTTTTTCTGGGGGGTTATCTTTTTCCTTCATCTGGTACATAGCCCTCTGCCTTTTCATCTTGTCTATCTTTCTGTGAAAGTGGTTTTTGTTCCGCAGGCTGCAGGATTGTAGTTCTTCTTGCTTCTGCTGTCTGTCCTCTGGTGGATGAGTCTATCTAAGAGGCTTGTCTCTTTTACTTTTTTTTTTTTAAAGGTGCCAGCTGGTCCCAGCATACCACTGGCTTCAAATATATGCCTGTCACTTCCCAGTGCCAGTGTATGCATGGGATCATAGGGCGTGAGGGTGACTGTTTTGTAATGACCTTGGTAACATTTTTTTTTAAGAAGATGTTGGGGATAGGAGTCTATTAATTAATTTATTTATTTTTGCTGTTTTGGGTCTTTGTTTCTGTGTGAGGGCTTTCTGTAGTTGTGGCAAGCGGGGGCCACTCTTCATCATGGTGCGCGGGCCTCTCACTATCGCGACCTCTGTTGCGGAGCACAGGCTCCAGACACGCAGGCTCAGTAGTTGTGGCTCACGGGCCTAGTTGCTCCGTGGCATAAGGGATCCTCCCAGACCAGGGCTCGAACCCATGTCCCCTGCATTAGCAGGCAGATTCTCAATGACTGCGCCACCAGGGAAGCCCTCTTTTACTTATTTTTTATAGTTTCTCTCTGTCAAGCAGAATGTAAATTGAGAAATAGAAAGCAGCAACATAGGAAACAGATAACACTAAAGCTTTTTGGTGCCATTACATTTCTATGCCTTTGGGATAATAATTTGGGTTTTAACATAGCAAAAAACAAAGTCTTATAATAGATTTTTCAGCCAATTGAAGAGTTGTGATAGCTATGTGGTCCTAGTAATTTATAGGGAAATTTATATAAACATATTTATGGAGAAGCTGGTACATGTAAAACAATATGTGAGTCCAAGATAGGTAAGACCCATTTTCTCCCATTGCAGAACCTATGCTCAATTAAGAAAAACTAGAAAATTCAACTGTAATAAAATCCCCAATATGATCAGTTTGGGGTCCATCCCATTGTCAGAATCCACGACAGATTCTAAGTCTGATCTTGGCTCAGAAAACATGATCGCCACAGCCTTAACCATAAGAGATGTATGACTAGAAGAATACAAACTTATACCTTGTTAAAGAAGAGAGACATTTTCTGTAACCTGAAATGATTGGTAGAATGTTGACATTGAGGGGAAAGGCATTACAAATGGAGGAAACCACATTAGCAAACATACAGAGGTTGGGAGAGCATGGGCTGAATTGAATTATAGGTAGCCTATTTTGTTTTTTGTTGTTTTTTTAAATTTTATTTATTTATTTATTTTTGGTTGTGTTGGGTCTTTGTTGCTACACATGGGTTTTCTCTAGTTGTGTCAAGCAGGGGCTACTCTTTGTTGCAGTGCACAGGCTTCTCATTGCGGTGGCTTCTCTTATTGCGGAGCATGGGCTCAGTAGTTGTGGTGTGTAGGCCCAGTAGTTGTGGCTTGTGGGCTCTAGAGCACAGGCTCAGTAGTTGTGGTGCATGGACTTAGTTGCTCCACGACATGTGGAATCGTCCTGGACCGACCAGGGCTCAAACCCTTGTCCCCTGCATTGGCAGGTGGATTCTTAACCACTGCACCACCATGGAAGCCCAGGCAGCCTATTTTGGTTGAAGGGTAGTATATAACTGATTCTTTACATTTTGGGAAATAATGAGAGACAAGCCAGGAAAGTTTGAGACTATACTGCAGAAACCCCTAAATCCTGGGGTGAGCAGTTTGTGTTTAATTCTGTGTGTATAGGAAAGCTCTTGAATGTTTTTGCACAGGCATGTGACATGATCAGGGCTGGGATCCAGAAAGAGTCATTTAATGACAGGGTAAACTTAAACTGGAGAATATAAAAACTGGGCTCAGGATGAGGATGCACTGGGTTGGCTGTAGTTTATACCTGTTTTCCTTATATAATTGTTAATAGCACATTATTTCAATCTCAAAAATACCCTGTTTTGGATGATATATTAACTTGCTCCCCTAGTTAGGAGACTTTTACAAAGTTCCAGGTACATGAAAGTCAGAAATGGAACTTGACAAGCATTTTCAAGACATAGGTGTTAATCTTTATGATGCTTGGTAATAAGATACAAGGGCAACAGAAGAAAAAATAAGAAAACAGTCATCACAGAACCAGTTTAGGATTTTGAATCCATTAAATTAGAGGGAGATTATTGGCATCAAGAAACAAAATACAAAGTTAGGAGATGCAGCAAGTTTAGAGATAGTGTAAGAAACATTTTTGGTGGCCCACCGCAAGCTTTCCCTCACCCTACTTCTTTCTTGCTAGTGGAGACCAAAAATTGTTTAGTTATTTACCTTTTTTTGCACAACTGTATTCTCAGGGAAAAGTAATCTAGATTAGCCTAAGCTAATCAAAGTAACTCTTCAATCACTGCCAGTGATTGGCTTGGCTAGTTCTGACCAGTGTTATGTGAGAGGAAGCCTAATAGGAGGGCACACGTGTGAAAGAGTTATTAGTTCTCATAAAGAAACACAAGGGAGAGATAGAGTCTCTGTTCCTGCCTTCAGACGTTGGTATAAAAAACGTGGTGCTGGACACTGCGGCAGTCCTCTTAGGATCAGAAGGGTATGCCTAGTGATGTGCTGAGAAAGATGGAGGGGTAAGATAGAGAGATGCCAATGATACTATTGTGCCACTGAATTAATCACTTATTAATTAATCACTTATATGAGCTGTCAAATCCTCTTACTGTTTAGAACATTCTGAATTGTGTCCTCTATTACTTGTATCCCCAAAATTCTCTTAAGTGATTCAGAGGTAAGTGCAGGGATGGATTAGGGAGGGAGGAAATCACGAGTTTGACTTCTGATTAATGTCTGAAGCTGGAGTAAGCACTTCATCATCTAAACTTCCATAGTGTTTCTTCTCATCTGTCTCTTTTCCATTTCTCACCAGTACTATAGCTATCAAAGTAGATGTCCTTTCTCTCCCATGAGATTGTAAACTCTTCTAGATTAAATTCAGTTTCATATTCATGCTGTATTTTGCAGCACAAAGACCAATGCTTATATATGGAAGTCCTGAGTAAGTATGTCTTCAAGTAATTAATGAATACCTTGAACAAAATTAAGTAAGGCACTTGGAGGGTAGACTGTCCCAGGTGTCAAAAATAAATGTCTTTAGACAATATCACTGGGGTAGGCTATTAGGCAGAGTATTTGAGAGAAGGCTATATGTATGTCTGCCATTTTGTAGGCTGAACTACCTGGATAATTTTGGCATAGAAATTAATTTTTTTTTCAGGATAATTAATCAAAATGTGCAAAAAGTATTTTAATAACTAGGCATATTTTTCTGGAGAAGTGCAAGAAGCATGAGACTTAATCTCAATAAAGTAGGTACAAAGAGCTTTAAAATCTATTTCACTAGGGATGATGAGGATAAATAATCTAATATATGTACAATTACTGTGGGCTCTGTGGAAACTGCTGTATGAATCAAATATATTGTAAATACTAATGATCCATATTGGCAGTCTGCCAGATTTTCAATGGTGTTACATTGATACCTATGTTCCAAAAACATAATATCTTTTATCCCAGAAAGTTTTAAAAAACAGCAATACATAGAATCACAAATAATGGTTACTGCTTTGCATGATTGTTATTGCTAAACAGAACTGCTAATGCATTACCATAGAACCCTAACACCACATCATTTTTGATTTTGGAGACAATTTCCTGCTACTAACACTAACACTTGAAGCAGAAGTTTGGGTTTGTCAGATTATAAATATGAAGACTGGTGGAGTTCCAAAGGAGCCAATCTATGAATAGTTTCCTGAAGTAGGGATTGATTTTTAGAGGTATACAGAGGGAAAGAGTGAACTCCACGATGACCATGGACCAAAAGTGAAAAGAACAATAGGTAAAGTGCCTAATTCATTATTGAAACCAAGAATGTGTTTTACATGAAAAGGAAGCAATAAAAAAATTGAAAATATATCATCATTGTAATATTTACTGAACAAAAATTCGTCTCATTATATAGTGGATCTCTAAAATAGTTATATTTAAAACATTTTTGAAATAAGTATTTATTTCATGTATATATAAACATAAAGATGAAATATATTTTATACTTAACATTTTAATATATGTAATTAACATTAACTTAACTTTTTATTATGTTTTTGTTATAGTTGCTATATTTATTATTGAATGTTTCTTGTTAAATTTATTTTATAAAGTAAAAATCTATTTATAAATCATATAAAAATATTAATATGCATCATATCAGTATGCATTAAACAAAAATTTCAAAAAAGTTCCTTATATCAATTACCTGACTGTTAAAAATACAAAAGTAAATAAGTTCATTTGTATCATGTTTTTAGGTTCCACGTATAAGTGATATATGTTATTTGTCTCTCTCTTTCTGACTTTGCTTACTATGATAATCTCTAGGTCCATCCATGTTGCTGCAAATGGCATTGTTACATTCTTTTTTAGGGCTGAGTAACATTCAGCTGTGTATGTGTGTATATATATATATATCACATCTTCTTTATCCATCCATTGCTTCCATGTCTTGGCTATTGTAAATAGTGTTGCTATAAACAGTGGAGTGCATGAATCTTTTTGAATTAGCATTTTCTCTGGACATATGCTCAGGAATAGGATTGCTGGGTCGTATGGTAGTTCTATTTTTAGTTTTTTAAGGAACCTCCATACTGTTCTCCATTGTGGCTGCACCAATTCTCATTCCCACCAACAGCGTAGGAGGGTTCCCTTTTCTCCACACCCTCTCAAGCATTTGTTATTTATAATTTCTCTAATAATTAGCAATGTTGAGCATCTTTTCATGTACCTATTGGCCATCTGTATGTCTTCTTTGGAGAATGTCTGTTTAGGTCTTCTGCCCATTTCTTAATTGGTTTGTTTGCTATTGAGTTGTATGTTTGTGTATTTTGGAAATTAAGCCCTTTTCAGTCACATTGTTAGCAAATATTTTGTCCCAGTTTGTAGGTTGTCTTTTCATTTTGTTTATGGTTTCCTTTGCTGTGCAAAAGCTTATACATTTGATTAGGTCCCATTTGTTTATTTTGCTTTTATTTCTATTGCCTTGGGAGAATGACCTAAGAAAACATTGGTACAATTTATGTCAAAGAATGTTTTGCCTACACTCTCTTCTAGGACCTTTGTGGTGTCGTGTTTTATATTTAAGTCTTTAAGCCACTTTGAGTTTATTTTTGTGTAGGATGTGAGAAAGTATTCTAACTTCACTGATTTATGTGTAGCTGTCCAGCTTTCCCAACACCATTTGCTGAAGAGACTCTTTTCTCCATTGTATATTCTTGCCTCCTTTGTTGAATATTAATTGATTATAGGTGTGTGGGTTTACTTCTGGGCTCTCTATTCTGTTCCATTGATCCATATGTTTGTTTTTATGCCAATAAAAACTGTTTAGATTACTGTAGATTTGTAGTATTTTCTGAAGTCTGGGAGGGTTTTGCCTCCAGCTTTGTTCTTTTTCCTCAGGATTACTTTGGCAATTCTGGGTCTTTTAAGGTTCCATATAAATTTTAGGATTATTTGTTCTAGTTCTGTGAAAAATGGCATGGGTTATTTGATAGGGATCACATTAAATCTGTAGCTTGCTTTGGGTAGTATGACCATATTAATAATACTAATTCTTCCAAAAATCAAAAACATACAGTTGATTCACAAAAGCCAAAAAGAGGAGAACACAAGCACATACAAAAGGAAACCATCAAAGCACAAAAGGAAAAATGAAAAGAAAGGAACAAAGAAGAAATACAAAATCAGCTGGAAAACAAGGTTAAAATGGCAATAAAGACATATCTATCAATAATTACCTTAAATGTCAAGGGACTAAATGCTCCAATCAAAAGACATAGAGTGGCAGGTTAGATAATAAAACCTATAACATGCTAACCCTAACCTTTAGGCCAAAGGACGCACATAGATGGAAAGTGAAGAGATGGAAAAGGATATTTTGTGCAAATGGAAATGACAAGAAAGTGGAAGTAGCAATACTCATATCAGACAAAATAGACTTTAAAACAAAGGTCATAAAGAAAAATAAAGAAGAATGCTATATAATAATAAAAGGATCAGTACAGGAAGAGGATATTATACTTGTTAATATATATACACCCAACATAGGAGCACCTAAATATATAAAACATATACTAATAGACATAAAGGGAGAAATTGATGGGAATACAATAATAGTGGGGACTTTAACACCCTACTGACATCAATGGACAGATCTTCCAGACAGAAAATTAATAAGGCAACAGAGATCCTAAATGACACAATAGAACAGTTAGGCTTAATAGATATTTTCAGGATATTACAGCCAAAAAAACAAAAAAAATAAAACAGAATACACATTCCACATTCTTTTCAAGGGCACTTGGAACATTCTCTAGGAGAGACCACACACTGGGACACAAAACTCAACAAATTTAAGAGGATAAGAATTATTTCAAGAATCTTTTCTGACCACAGTGGCATGAAACTAGAAATCAACCACAGAAAGAGAAACAAGAAACAATGATTACATGGAGACTAAACAGCATGCTACTAAAAAAACCAATAGGTCAATGATGAAATCAAAGAGTAAATTAAAAATACCTTGAGACAAATGACAATAAAAGCACAATCATACAAAATCTATGGGATGCAGCAAAACCAGTCCTAAGATGGACATAGTGATACAGGTGTTCCTCAAAAAATGAGAAAAATCTTAAATAAACACTTAACCTACCACCTAAAAGAATTAGAAAAAGAAGAACAAACAAGACCTAAAGTCAGCAGAATGAAGGAAATAATAAAGTTCAGAGAGGAAATAAAACAGAGATTTTTAAAACAATAGAAAAAATCAATAAAACAAAAAGCTGGTTCTTTGAAAGGATAAATAAAATCAACAAACCTTGGACTGTGCTCACCAAGAAGAAAAGAGAGAGGACCCAAATAAACAAAATAAGAAATGAAAGAGGAGAAATAATAACTGATACCACAGAAATACAAAAAATCATAAGAGAATACTATGAACAATTATATGCCAACAAATTGGACAACCTAGAAGAAATGGACAAGTTTCTAGAAACATACAGCCCACCAAAACTGAATCAAGAAGAAATAGATAATTTGAACAGACTGATCACTAGATGTTAAATAGAATCTGTAATTTTAAAACTCCCTGCAGGGGCTTCCCTGGTGGCACAGTGGTTAAGAATCTGCCTGCCAATGCAGGGGTCATGGATTCGAGCCCTGGTCCAGGAAGCTCCCACATGCCACAGAGCAACTAAGCCCATGCTCCACAACTACTGAGCCTGTGCTCTAGAGCCCACAAGCCACAACTACTGAGCCCACATGCCACAACTACTGAACCCACACCCCTAGAGTCTGTGCTCTGCAACAAGAGAAACTGCCTCAGTGAGAATCCCATGCACCACAATGAAAAGTAGCCCCGGCTCGCCACAACAAAAGAAAGCCTGCATGCGCAGCAACAAAGACTCAACACAGCCAAAAATAAATAAATTAAATAAATAAATAAAATATCATTAAAAAAAACTACCTGCAAACAAAAGTCCAGGACTTTTGCCTTCACTGGAAAATTCTACCAAACATATAAAGAAGAACGTATACCAATCCTTCTCACACTCTTCCAAAAGATTGAAGAAGAGGGAACACTCCCAAAGTCATTCTATGAAGCCACCATCACCCTGGCACCAAAACCAGACAAAGACATTACTGAAAAAAAAAATTATAGGCCAATATCTTTGATGAGTATAGATGCAAAAATTCTCAACAAAATATTAGCAAATTGAATCCAACAACACATAAAGAAGTTCATACACCACGACCAAGTTGGATTCATCCCAGGGTCACAAGGATGGTTCAACATACACAAATCAATGTGATATACCACATCAATGAAAGAAAAGACAAAAACCACATGATCATCTCAATAGATGCAGAATAAGTGTTTGATAAAATTCAACATTCATTCATGATAAAAAAGAAAGCCTCTTACCAAAGTGGATATAGAGGGAACATATCTCAACATAATAAAAGCTATTTATGACAAACCCATAGCCAACATAATACTCAACGGTGAAAAGCTGAAAGCCTTCCCTCTAAAATCTGGAACAAGACATGCCCACTCTCACCACTTCTATTCAGCATAGTATTGGAAGTCCTAGCCACAGCAATCAGACAAGAAAAAGAAATAAAATGTATCCAAATTGGAAGGGAAGAGGTAAAATTGTCATTATGTGCATATGACATGATACTATATATAAAAAACCCTAAAGACTCTACACAAAACCTACTAGAACTGATAAACAAATTCAGCAATGTAGCAGGATACAAGGTTAACATACAGAAATCTGTTGCATTTCTTTACACTAACAATGAAATATCAGAAAGGGAAAGTTAAAAAAAAATCCCTTTTAAATGGCATCAAAATATATATATATAGGGAGTAAACCTGGCCAAGGAAGTGAAACACTTATATACTGAGAACTATAAAACATTGATAAAGGAAATTGAAGATGATTCAAAGAAATTGAAAGATATCCCATGCTCTTGGATTAAAAGCTTATTGTTTCTTAAATAATTTATTGCAAAAGAAAAAAAAGCATTACAAAAGAGTAAAATATTTGTAGAACTGCTCAACCTCTATTTTCTACACATACTATTTTTTACCCATGTTTCTCAGCAGCTCTGCTGCATAGAGATCCAAGAGCTTTGTGTATCTCAGAAGCGTCAGTGTAAGACAAGGTACAACCAGCTGGTATATCAAATGGCCAGTAGAGTTAACAGTATCAAATACTTCTCCCTCCACCACTAGAGAACAGAATGAGGTGGGTGTCCCCAGCTACTTGTATTTAATCATACTTCAATTTATCAACAAGAGCTGTGCTTTAAAGTAAGTTGTAATAGATTGTTATAGTAACAGCCTCCAATGAAGCCTGTCTTTCTGTGTAAATGCTCTTCTGCAATGGAATGTTGTCACTCTTCCACTGAGGGATGGATTCTCTTTTTCTACTTATGCCTTGGATTGACCATATATCTTGCTTTGATCAACAGAATGTGGCAGAAATGATGTTGAGTATGTTTTAGAGCCTAAGTCTAAATAGGAAGTCTTGCAACCTCCACCTTGGAACCCTGAGACCATGATGCTATGAAGAAGGGTAGATCAGAGGCCACATAGAGGAGCACCAGCTGATAGCCAGCACCAAAGCCCCAGACATATGGGTAAAGTCATTTGGACCTCCCAGCCTAGCCCAGTCACCACCTAAATGCAGCCACATGGGTAAACCCAGATGAGATTAGCAGAAGAGGCACCCAATCAACCCACAGAATTGTGAAAAATAATAAATCATTGTTATTTCAAGCTACTAAATTTGGAGTAGTTTCGCATGTAGTAATAGATAGCTGATACAGAAGGTGTTAATTGCCTTCTGCTGGAAAATGGGTCAGCCAAGGAGAGATGAAATATCACTGGTCATCCTTCAGATTTAACCACATGTTAAGTGTGAACTATGATCACTACATGTATGTTTTACATTCTACTACATGAGACAATATCAGAAGCTGGATGTGCCAAATGGAGGTCTACCAAACTCTGACTTATTTTAATGCAACTATTATTAACAATAATAATGCATCATTGAAAAGATTTAAGCACATTCTGGACTAATACTAAATCAAATGAGACAGCAATATACCAGGCACAAACCATGACTGTCCCAGGAAAATAGAACATCTGGTCATACTAGCTATAGTCTAAAATGAATTTCCAATCATTAAAGAATCAGGGTTCTATCAATGCTATGTAAAATTCAAACAGGAAGATCTTGAAATTGCTCAAAATTCCATTGGTCCCAATCTGGGCACACAGGAAAACGTTGTTTTTCATTCTTCCTAGACAAACTAACAGTTAAAATATGGCTCTATGAGCTTTCACATACATGGTGAGAAAGTAAAATATCAATTCTCTTAATAGTAAATATATTTAGATTTTGTCCTCATGAGATTAATTGTTTTTAAAATCTATGATAATATCCTCTCCCAGTGAACCCCTCACAGCATCAGAACATAAGTGAGCTAAACGTCTTCCTGCATCTACACTGAGAACCGTTTAAGGCATTTTGAGACCCTTCTTACCACATTTATGAAATCTTACTTTTCTTATGCACTCTTTCCTTGTCCTAGAGTGTTGTACCAAAATGGAAAGTTAAAGACTCACATTGATTTTTGAAGGGTGGAAGTGAAAGAGTCATATCCTAAGGCTGTTTATAATCCCATTTTCTCTAAGTAAATGAGTTTTGTATCTGTGCAGTAGCTGACATTCAAAAAGATGGAGGGGTTTTGAAATTGCTTCTCCCTAGGAACAAGCGTTAAGAAACCAGTTTTCTCCAGAGTGCTGGCTGAGTAAGTACATGAGCACATAGTCACACACACACACGAACACATAGTTACACACACACACACACACACATACTTCAAATAAGTATTTGGGTTTTTGTTTTTAATTTTTATTGGAGCATAGTTGCTTTACAATGTTGTGTTAGCTTCTACTGCACAGCAAAATGAATCAGCCATACATATACATATATCCCCTCCTCTCCCTTTTGGATTTCCCTCCTGTTTATGTCACCACAGTGCATTAAGTAGATTTCCCTGTGCTATTCAGTATGTTCTCCTCAGTTGTCTATTTTATACATAGTATCAATAGTGTATATGTGTCAATCCCAATCTCCCAATTCCTCCCACCTCAGATAAGTATTTGGAGGGTAGTTAGTTCGATCTTTTTCACCTGGGGCTGCCATCAATCTTTGGAAATCTGTTGTAGCTGCTAATATGATCTGCGTCCTAAGTGTAGTGTTTCTGGCAAATGTAAGTCATCAGGAAGGCTAAGTGCAGCATCCTGCACATAATGGGATTATGCCGATGGAAGCCCACTCTGCCTGTGACCACGAAAGCAAAGGAGGTGGGCATCCCCAGCTTAACCAACCATCCTCACCTATTCGAAATGCTCTATCATGGAATTCTTTTTTTCTCCGAAGCTCTATTTTTTAGACTGTTACTTTTCTGATGCTTTTTCAGAATTGAATAATGTGACAGTTTCTTTGTAATAATTAATTTGATGAGTATCACAATTATTCACATGTAGAGCTGTTTGGAAATTTCTATTTGGCATGACTCCTGGTATTTGCAACTTGAATTTTTTCTTACACAGTTGTAAATCTGAGTATTCTTTAAATACACACACACACACACACACTCACCCAGTCTCACGTATACACGGGGAAAAATTACGGATATCACTGTAGGAATTGAAAATCCCTAGTGTTTCAAAATCCTTCATATGATCACCTTAAATTATTGTACAGATGATAAAATTTAACTTAAATGAGACAAAGAAAAGAGGATGATAAACATGACAAAAGGTAAGGCCTGGAGTTAAAAAACCCATGACTAGGTTCAGTAGTTAAATTGGAAGGACATCATTGATTAGATAAAAAATCCTCAGGGAAAAAAAGATATGAGAATGAGTTTTTTTAAACCTAGAAGAGGAACTAGTGTGATCACAGTGATAATAAAGCAGAGTGGGACAGTCACTCCCAGTTACTGACAGAATCAAGGGCAGCTTAAACCTTTCTTGGGAGAATGTTAGAAAATTATTTTTTTCTAAAGGAAATATGTTCTTTCATCAACAGAGTAGAAATATCACAAGCCACAGTCTATTAAATAGATCATCCTTTGGCTCCCATTCAATGCTGGTACCAATTTCCTCTGTATATCTGAACAAAGATGCGGTCCATGGTGTGTGTCTGCCCTCAGTACATGGAATCTGTGCTGTTCAGTTCACAGTGATAGTCATCCAGGGCATTCACCACAGAAGCAACGACCTGACAGCCTACGTGTTACCCACATACGTTTTTGGTTTTTTGTGTATTTTTTCTTGAGATTATCTTTTTATCATTTATTTTTGGCCACACTGGACGGCATGCAGGATCTTAGTTCCTCGACCAGGAATTGAGCCCATGTCCCCTGCAGTGGAAGCATGGAGTCTTAACCACTGGATCGCCAGGGAAGTGTCACACACGTACGTTTTTGAGATGATAAATCAGGTTCCACTATGTATAAGCTCCCTTTGTCGCAATGGACATAACATTTATTAGGGCTTTGCCTCCCATTTGTTTAGCCACTGTCTCATTTGCCCCCACTAAACTATCCTCTGAAATATTATGGCTCCATTTTATATACACAGGCATCAGCCTCAAATTGGAAATGCACGTTTTTATATTTTGTACCAACAATATCAATAACTGCATGCCTACTCACGTCCCCTCCTAAGGAAAACTGCCCCCTCCACTGTCCCTGTTGCACTGGTGGCCACACCCTGTGCTAGGAGATCCATTCTCTACCCCATCCCAACCCCCCCCCCCCCGCCAACTCTGGTCGCATAAACAGCCTGGTCCTGACATACTTAACTGCCCAAGGGCTTTCCAATGAATAGGCTTACCAGCAACCAGGGACACTCTCTGGAATGAAATGCTTTTCTCAGCCAATCAGATTGCTACTCTTAGGAATCGGAGTGAGAAAACAGAGAAGAAGAGTCAGTCACAGGAGTAGCAGAAGCTGAAAAGTCATGACCAACTTCATGGCATGCGATCTGTGTAGTCACCCAGGACTCCAAGCTTAGCAAGGCCCCACCCTTGGTTTAATGCTCTTCTCTTGGTGGCTTGAAATTCTTAATCCTTTTTGAACAAGGGACTCTTCATATTCATTTTGCACTGGACCCCACAAGTTATAGAGCCAGTCCTGGTCGTGACATAGAAATTAGAGCAGCAGTTCTCAGTTGGAGCTCTAAAAGAAATACCAGAATCTCTGGGAGGTGGGAAATGAGGTAGGAGAAGGCAAGTGACAAATTTGAGAAGACCTAATCGATCTTATAATTTATTTTTATTTTATAAAAATATAACCAAACTATTATTTTTATAATGCCCACTTTAGAAAACAAAACACAACACCTTTTTTGCTGCAGACAATGAGCAGGGGCTTACTCATTTCTAAAATCAAATTTGTTTTGTTAGCACCCAATTGATGTAATTCTAACAGTGATATCTCAGTTCTCTCTTTTTACCTAGAGGTCCAGGTACCCTTTCACATCTAAAACACTTTCTGTCTCCTCTCTCCAGCTGTAGGAATGGTTTTAAAAGAACACTGCATGATTGAGAAGAAAACTTTCTTTTGCAAAAGGGTCTTGAACCACCTTCCACCTCCTCTTAGTGACACCTTTAACATTAATTGAATGAAATTCTTAGGGCATTGGGAAAACAGTTCTTCATCTCTAAGTACAAAATAGTCTCAAAGAGAAACAATCTTTAGGGCTTTTAGTCATTCCAGACAATCTGCTAATGAGATAATTGAGAACTGCCTGAAAATGTGATTGTTTTTTCATTTCAAATACTTGGATCATTTTATGTTTGATTTATTTTTTTTAATTTATTTTATTTTATTTATTTTTGGCTGCATTGGGTCTTCATTGCTGCACGTGGGCTTTCTCTAGTTGCAGTGAATGGGGGCTACCCTTGCTTGTGGTGCACGAGTTTCTCAGTGCAGTGGCTTCTCTTGTTGTGGAGCATGGGCTGTAGGCAAGGGGGCTTCAGTAGTGTGGCATGCAGGCTCAGTAGTTGTGGCTCAGGGGCTCTAGAGCACAGGCTCAGTAGTTGTGGCACACGGGCTTAGTTGCTCTGCAGCATGTGGGATCTTCCCAGACCAGGGCTTGAACCCATGTCCCCTGCATTGGCAGGCAGATTCTTAACCACTATGCCACCAGGGAAGTCCCCTATGTTTGATTTAGATGCCAAGTCTCTGTGGGCACAGAATGCAACGGAGGAGGATGGGGGAAGAATAGACTGGGAATTTGGTGTTAACAGATGCAAGCTATTATATATAGGATGGATAAACAACAAGGTCCCACTGTATAGCACAGGGAACTATATTCAATATCCTGAGATAAACCATAATGGAAAAGAATATGAAAAAGAATGTATATATATGTATAATTCAATCCCTTCGCTGTACAGCAGAAATTAACACAAAATTGTAAATACACTATGCTTCATTTAAAAAAAATGTATACAACCAGTTTGCAATTCATTTGGGAACCAGCACAGAATGGAAGTTTAAATACCATGCCAGTGATTTCCAGTTTTTTTATTTCATTTCTAAACATGCTTCTTTGTCCCTTTCACCAATCTGGAAAATTTCTGTATAGAAATTATGTAGTTTTTCAATTGAAGTGACTTAAAATGTTATTTTGAGAAACTTGAGAATCTCATGACACCTCTTAAAATAGCTAAAGACTCCTGGGGTGCTGCAAATCCAAATAATGAAAAATATTAAAAATAGCAGGAAAAAGTCACCTGAAGCAACTAGGGATAAATTTTACTTTTCTATCACACACACACACACACACACACACACATACACACACACACACCGTCTTCAAATACTCCCATGCTCACCCTTAGCCAAAAAGTTTATCTTTCTAGAATTTTGAAACACTTTAACAATATAATCATAGTACTGATAATGATTTCTTTTATAGCATAAAAGAAACTGATTTTTTTCAAAATTTAAGATCCTGGGAGATAACAATAATAAAAGCGTCTGAAATTGTATGGTGATGGAGAACTGAGGCAAAGGAAGAAAAGTTTACTTTTTCCTCTGTCCATTCAGAAACTACAGTGTTTTAACTCTACTTTAAAAGGAAAACTAGCATTTTAAGAAAGAAGTGAGGGAAAGGTGGATTATTTTGCTGTTTTAAGGCCTTGCTCTGGGGGAGTGGGGATCTCTTTGTTTCTCATGAAGAAAAGTTAAGATAATTATTGAAACTGATGGTCTTAGCATAGAAA
The DNA here is from genome assembly GCF_964341445.2 of Mesoplodon mirus. Lineage (NCBI taxonomy): Eukaryota > Metazoa > Chordata > Mammalia > Artiodactyla > Ziphiidae > Mesoplodon > Mesoplodon mirus. Next base: position 97,458,310 of record NC_138986.1, on the reverse strand, counting down.
TGAAAGTTGGTAATAATCTAGGCCAGTGGTTCTCAAAGTGTGGTTCCTGAACCAGCAGTATCAGTATAACCTGAGAAACTGATAAAAATGCAGATTCTGTGCATCTTCTCCAGACCTAAAGAATGAAGAACTCATTTTAAAATGTGCATTAAGACTAGGAAACAAGATGGCAGAGTAGAAGGACGTGCTCTCACTCCCTCTTATGAGAACACCAGAATCACAATGAGCTGCTGGACAGTCATCGACAGGAAGACACTGGAACTCACCAAAAAAGATACCCCACATCCAAAGACACAGGAGAAGCCACAATGAGATGGTAGGAAGGGTGCAATCACAGTAAGATCAAATCCCATAACTGCTGGGTGGGTGACTCACAGACTGGAGAACACTTATACCACAGAAGTCCACCCACTGGAGTGAAGGTTCTGAGCCCCACGTCAGGCTTCCCAACCTGGGGGTCTGGCAGCAGGAGTAGGAATTCCTAGAGAATCAGACTTTAAAGCCTAGTGGGATTTGTTTGCAGGACTTCGACAGGACTGGGGGAAACAGAAATTACACTCTTGGAGGGCAAACACAAAGTAGTGTGCGCATTGGGACCCAGTGAAGGAGCAATGACCCCAGGAGAGACTGAATCAGACCTACCTGCTAGTGTTGGAGGGTCTCCTACAGAGGCAGAGGGTGGCTGTGGCTCACCATGGGGACAAGGACAGTGGCAGCAGAAGTTCTGGGAAGTACTCCTTGGCATGAGCCCTCCCAGAGTCTGTCATTAGCCCTACCAAAGAGCCTAGGTGGGCTCCAGTGTTGGGTCGCCTCAGGCCAAACAACCAACAGGGAGGGAACCCAGCCCCACCCATCAACAGTCAAGTGGATTAAAGTTTTACTGAGCACTGTCCACCAGAGCAACAGTCAGCTCTACCCACCACCAGTCCCTCCCATCAGGAAATGTACACAAGCCTCTTAGATAGCCTCATCCACCAAAGGGCAGACAGCAGAAGCAAGAAGAACAACAATCCTGCAGCCTGTGGAACAAAAACCACATTCACAGCAAGATAGACAAGATGAAAAGGCAGAGGCTATGTACCAGATGAAGGAACAAGATAAAACCCGTGAAAAACAACTAAATGAAGTGGAGATAAGAAACCTTCAAGAAAAACAATGGAGGCAAAGATCGAGAAGATACAAGAAATGTTTAACAAAGACCTAGAAGAATTAAAGAACAAACAAACGGAGATGAACAATACACTGAAACGAAAACTACACTAGAAGGAATCAATAGTAGAATAACTGAGGCAGAAGAACAGATAAGTGACCTTGAAGACAGAATGGTGGAATTCACTGCTGCAAAACAGAATAAAGAAAAAAGAATGAAAAGAAATGAAGACAGCCTAAGAGACCTCTGGGACAACATTAAATGCAACAACATTCGCATTATAGGGGTCCCAGAAGGAGAAGAGAGAAAGAAAGGACCCGAGAAAATATTTGAAGAGATTTAAGGCGAAAATTTCCCTAACCTGAGAAAGTAAATAGCCACCCAAGTCCAGGAAGCACAGCCAGTCCCATACAGGATAAACCCAAGGAGAAACACACCAAGATACATAATAATCAAATTGGCAAAAATTAAAGACAAAGAAAAATTATTGAAAGCAGCAAGGGAAAAACTACAAATAACATACAAGGGAACTCAGATAAGTTTAACAGCTGATTTCTCAGCAGAAACTCCACAAGCTAGAATGGAGTGGCATAATATACTTAAAGTGATGAAAGGGAAGAAACGACAACCAAGATTACTCTACCCGGCAAGGATCTCATTCAGATTTCATGGAGAAATCAAAAGCTTTACAGACAAGCAAAAGCTAAGAGAATTCAGCACCACCAAACCAGCTCTACAACAAAGGCTAAAGGAACTTCTCTAAGTGGGAAACACAAGACAAGAAAAGGACCTACAAAAACAAACCCAAAACAATTAAGAAAATGGTCATAGGAACATACATATAGATAATTACCTTAAACGTGAATGGATTAAATGCTCCAACCAAAAGACACAGGCTTGCTGAATGGATACAAAAACGAGACCCATCTATATGCTGTCTACAAGAGACCCACTTCAGACCTAGGGACACATACAGACTGAAAGTGAGGGGATGGAAAAAGATATTCCATGCAAATGGAAATCAAAAGAAAGCTGGAGTAGCAATACTCATATCAGATAAAATGGACTTTAAAATAAAGAATGTTACAAGAGACAAGGAAGGACACCACATAATGATCAAGGGATCAATCCAAGAAGAAGATATAACAATTATAAATATATATGCACCCAACATAGGAGCACCTCAATACATAAGGCAACTGCTAACAGCTATAAAAGAGGAAATTGACAGTAACACAATAATAGTGAGGGAGTTTAACACCTCACTTACGCCAATGGACAGAACATCCCAAGTGAAAATAAATAAGGAAACAGAAGCTTTAAATGACACAATAGACCAGATAGATTTAATTGATATTTATAGGACATTCCTTCCAAAAAACAGCAGATTACACTTCTCAAGTGTGCACTGAACATTCTCCAGGATAGATCACATCTTGGGTCAGAAATCAAGCCTCAGTAAATTTAAGAAAATTGAAATCATATCAAGCATCTTTTCTGACCACTACGTTATGAGATTAGAAATGAATTACAGGGAAAAAAACATAAAAAACACAAACACATGGAGGCTAAGCACTGCGTTGCTAAATAACCTAAAGATCACTGAAGAAATCAAAGAGGAAATCAAAAAATACCTAGAGACAAATGACAATGAAAACACGACGATCCAAAACCTATGGGATGGAGCAAAAGCAGTTCTAAGAGGGAAGTTTATAGCTATGCAAGCCTACTTCAAGAAACAAGAAATATCTCAAGGAAATAATCTAACCTTACATCTAAAGGAACTAGAGAAAGAAGAACAAACAAAACCCAAAGTTAGCAGAAGGAAAGAAATCATAAAGATCAGAGCAGAAATAAATGAAATACAAACCAAGAAAACAGTAGCAAAGATCAATAAAATTAAAAGCTGGTTCTTTGAGAATATAAACAAAATTGATAAACCATTAGCCAGACTCATCAAGAAAAAGAGGGAGAGAACTCAAATCAATAAAATTAGAAATGAGAAAGGAGAAGTGACAACAGACACCGCAGAAATGCAAAGCATCCTAAGAGACTACTACAAGCAACTCTATGCCAATAAAATGGACAACCTGGAAGAAATGCACAAATTCTTAGCAAGGTATAACCTTCCAAGACTGAACCAGGACGAAACAGAAAATATGAACAGACCAATCAAAAGTACTGAAATCTAAACTGTAATTAAACTTCTTCCAACAGGGCTTCCCTGGTGGTGCAGTGGTTGAGAGTCCTCCTGCCGATGCAGGAGACATGGGTTTGTGCCCTGGTCCGGGAAGATCCCACATGCCACAGAGCGGCTGGGCCCGTGAGCCATGGCCACTGAGCCTGCACGTCTGGAGCCTGTGCTTTGCAATGGGAGAGGCCACAACAGTGAGAGGCCCAAGTACCAAAAAAACAAAAAAACAAAAATCTTCCAACAAACAAAATTCCAGGACCAGATGGCTTCACAGGTGAATTCTGTCAAACATTTAGAAAAGAGCTACAACCCAACCTGCTCAAACTCTTCCAAAAAATTGCAGAGGAAGGAACACTCCCAAACTCATTCTGTGAGGCCACCATTACCCTGATAGCAAAACCAGACAAAGATACTACAAAAAAAAGAAAATTACAGACCAATATCACTGATGAATTAGGTGAAAATATCCTCAACAAAATACTAGCAAACAGAATCCAACAACACATTAAAGGATCATACACCATGATCAAGTGGGATTTATCCCAGGGATGCAAGGATTCTTCAATATATGCAAATCAATCAATGTGATACCCAGTATTAACAAATTGAACAATAAAAACCATATGATCATCTCAATAGATGCAGAAAAACTTTTGACAAAGTTCAACACCCATTTATGATAATAACTCTTCAGAAAGTGGGCATAGAGGGAATCTACCTCAACATATTAAAGACCATATATGATAAACCCACAGCAAACATATTCTCAGTGCTGAAAAACTCAAAACATTTCCTCTAAGATCAGGAACAAGGCAAGGATGTCCCCTTTCACCGCTATTATTCAACATAGTTTGGAAGTCCTAGCCTCGGCAATCAGAGAAGAAAAGGAAATAAAAGGAATACAAATTGGAAAAGAAGCAGTAAAACTGTCACTGTTTGCAGATGACATGATACTATACATAGAGAATCCTAATGATGCCACCAGAAAACTACTAGAGCTAATCAATGAATTTGGTAAAGTTGAAGGATACAAAATTAATGCACAGAAATCTCTGGCACTCTTATACACTAATGATGAAATATTTGAAAGAGAACTTAAGGAAACACTCCCATTTACCACTGCAGCAAAAAGAATAAAATTCCTAGGAATAAACCTACCTAGGGAGACAAAAGACCTGTATGCAGAAAACTGTAAGACACTGATGGAATAAATTAAAGATGATACCAACAGATGGAGAGATATACCATGTTCTTGGATTGGAAGAATCAATATTGTGAAAGTGACTATACTACCCAAAGCAATCTACGGATTTAGTGCAATCCCTATCAAATTACCAATGGAATTTTTTACGGAAGTAGAACACAAAATCTTAAAATTTGTATGGAGCCACAAAAGACCCCGAATAGCCAAAGCAGTTTTGAGGGATAAAAAGGGAGTGGGAGGAATCAGACTCCCTGACTTCAGACTATACTATAAAGCTACAGTAATCAAGACAATATGGTACTGGCACAAAAACAGAAACATAGATCAATGGAACAAGATAGAAAGCCCAGAGATAAACCCACACACTTATGGTGAACTAATCTGTGACAAAGGAGGTAAGGATATACAATGGAGAAAAGACAGTCTCTTCAATAAGTGGTGCTGGGAAAAAGTGGGAAAAAAATTTCAATGAATGAAATTAGAACACTCCCTAACACCATACACCAAAATAAACTCAAAATGGATTCGAGACCTAAATGTAAGACCGGACACTATAAAACTCTTAGAAGAAAACATAGGAAGAACACTCTTTGACATAAATCACAGCAAGATCTTTTTTATCCACCTCCTAGAGTAATGGAAATAAAAACAAAAGTAAACAAATGGATCCTAATGAAACTTCAAAGCTTTTTCACAGCAAAGGCAACCTTAAACAAGACATAAAGACAGCCCTCAGAATGGGAGAAAATATTTGCCAATGAATCAACAGACAACGGATTAATCTCCAAAATATGTAAACAGCTCATGCAGCTCAATATTAAAGAAACAACCCAATTCAAAAATGGGCAGAAGACCTAAATAGACATTTCTCCAAAGAAGACATTCAGATGGCCAAGTAGCACATGAAAAGCTGCTCAACATCACTAATTATTAGAGAAATGCAAATGAAAACTATAATGAGGTATCACCTCACACCAGTTAGAATGGGCATCATCAGAAAATCTACAAACAACAAATGCTGGAGAGGGTGTGGAGAAAAGGGAAGCCTCTTGCACTGTTGGTTGGAATATAATTTGATACAGCCACTATGTAGAACAGTATGGAGGTTCCTTAGAAAACTAAAAATAGAACTACCATATGACCCAGCAATCCCACTACTGGGCATATACCCTGAGAAAACTATAACTCAAAAATAGTCATGTACCAGTGTTCATTGCAGCACTATTTACAATAGCTTGGACATGGAAGCAACCTAAGTGTCCATAGATGGATGAATGGTTAAGGAAGATGTGGCTCATATATACAATGGAATACTACTCCAACATAAAAAGAAACGAAGTTGAGTTATTTGTAGTGAGGTGGATGTACCTAGAGTCTGTCATACAGAGTGAAGTAAGTCAGAAAGAGAAAAACAAATACTGTATGCTAACATATATATATGGAATATAGAAGGAAAAAAATGGTTCTGAGGAACCTAGGGGCAGGACAGAAATAAAGATACTGACATAGAGAATGGACTTGAGGACATGGGGAGGGGGAAGTGTAAGCTGAGATGAAGTGAGAGAGTGGCATGGACATATATATACTACCAAGTGTAAAATAGATAGCTAGTGGGAAGCAGCCGCAGAGCACAGGGAGATCAGCTTGGTGCTTTGTGACCACCTAGAGGGGTGGGATAGGGAGTGTAGGAGGGAGACACAAGAGGGATGGGATATGGGGATATATGTATACATATAGCTGATTTAGTTTGTTATACAGCAGAAACTAACACAATAACATAAAAAAATTATACTCCAATAAAGATGTTAAAAAAAGAAAAAAATGATATTAAATATAGTTCCCTGTGCTATACAGTAGGTCCTTGCTGTTTATCTACTTTATATGTCATAGTACGTATCTGTTCATCCCAAATTCCCAGTTCATCCCTCCTCCTTCATTCCCCTTTGGTAACCATAAGTTTGTTTTCTATGTCGTGAGTCTGTTTCTGTTTTGTAAATAAGTTCATTTTTATCATATTTTAGATTCCACATATAAGTGATATCATATTTGTCTTTCTCTTTCTGACTTACTTCACTTAGTATGATAATTTCTAGGTCAATCGGTGTTGCTGCAAATTTCATTATTTCATTCTTTTATGGCTGAGTAATAGTCCATTGTATATATGTACCACATCTTATCGATTCCTCTGCTGATGCACATTTAGGTTGCTTTCATGTCTTGGCTACTGTAAATAATGCTGCTATGAACATTGGGTCACATGTATCTTTTCAAATTACAGTTTTCAACTTTTCCAGATATACACCCAGGAGTGGGATTGCTGGATCACATGGTAAACTGTGACTTTTTATTTTTTTATTTTTTTTAAGGCATGACAACTATTTTTTTTATTGAAGTATAGCTGATTTACAATGTGTTTTGTTAATTTCTGCTGTACAGTAAAGTGATTCAGTTATATACATATATACTTTCTTTTTTTATATGCTCTTCATTATGGTTTATCACAGGATATTGAATATAGTTCTCTGTGCTATACAGTAGGACCCTGTTGTTATCAACTTTCAAAAAAAATGTTCCATCCATATATTTGTTTCTCCCTCATCACTGTCACTTTAGTCCAGAAATATATCCTCATTCACAGGGACCATGGCAGAAACCCCTGAATAATTTCCCATCTTCAGTTTCTCTCCATTTTCACTTTCCTTTCATTCAGCTGTCAGCATTATGTTTCTAAGAGATGGGCTGCTATTACTCTCATGCTAAAAACCTCCCTAAGATCGGGCTTCTCTTGGGGGTTCAAAAAACTCTTCAGGCTCAGTTTGGTCCCAGATCACCTTTTCAGGTACGACTTTTGCTCCATGTATGTTTTACATATACTTTATGCTCTACAACTATCTGCTTTATGCTCTGAACAGCTTGCTCTTTTTCCTCTACTTTAAATATTCTTGGACACCTTATCCATGTTTCAAATATGATAAATCCTTCCATGCCCAGCTCAAAAGCCATTCTTCCTTTCTAGCCCCAATACCCTACTCATTTCTTGACTTGGTTGAACAATGTCTACTTTTCTTTCTGCTCCATAAGCTTCTTCTTTTTTTAAATTATTTTTTTATTAGTTTCTACTTTATAACAAAGTGAATAAGTCATACATATACATCTGTTGCCACATCCCTTCCCTCTTGCCTCTCCCTCCCTCCCACCCTCCCTATCCCACCCCTCCAGGCGGTCACCAAGCACCAAGCTGATCTCCCTGTGCTATGCAGCCGCTTCCCACTATCTATCTACCTTACGTTTGGTACTGTATATATGTCCATGCCTCTCTCTCGCTTTGTCACAGCTTACCCTTCCCCCTCCCCATATCCTCAAGTCCATTCTCAAGTAGGTCTGTGTCTTTATTCCTGTTTTACCCCTAGGTTCTTCATGACATTTTTATTTCTTAAAGTCCATATATATGTGTTAGCATACGGTATTTGTCTTTCTCTTTCTGACTTACTTCACTCTGTATGACAGACTCTAGGTCTATCCACATCATTACAAATAGCTCAGTTTCGTTTCTTTTTATGGCTGAGTAATATTCCATTGTATATATGTGCCACATCTTCTTTATCCATTCATCCGATGATGGACACTTAGGTTGTTTCCATCTCCGTGCTATTGTAAATAGGGCTGCTATGAACATTTTGGTACATGACTCTTTTTGAATTATGGTTTTAAATGTTTGTACAGAAGAAGCATATAATTTGAGAGATTGGGATCATAAAGACCTTATAAGTTATATATGTATAGCTGATTCACTTTGTTATACAGCAGAAACTAACACACCATTGTAAAGCAATTATACTCCAGTAAAGATGTTAAAAAAAAAAGGCCTCATAAGTTTGAAGTCCCTTCATTTTATATAAGAAAAATCTCAAACCCCAAACAGCTAAATAGGTTGAAAGCCACTCTCTGTGTTTATCACTGTCTTTTCTTCTCCAGACTGAACTTCCAGGCTTCTCAACCTTTTCCTAATTGGTATGACATGTGGGATCTTCACCCTTTCTTCACTGCTTTCTTTTTCTTTTTTCTCTTATTATTTTTTTTTTTTTAGGTACGTGGGCCTCTCACTATCGCGGCCTCTCTTGTTGCAGAGCACAGGCTCCAGACGCGCAGGCTCAGTAGTTGTGGCTCACGGGCCTAGTTCCTCCGCGGCATGTGGGATCCTCCCAGACCAGGGCTCGAACCCGTGTCCCCTGCACTAGCAGGCAGCTTCTCAACCACTGTGCCACCAGGGAAGCCCTAACTTGTTTTTGTGTTTTTTGTTTTTTTGCGGTTCGCGGGCCTCTCACTGTTGTGGCCTCTCCCGTTGCGGAACACAGGCTCCGGACGCAGAGGCTCAGCAGCCATGGCTCACGGGCCCAGCCGCTCCACGGCACGTGGGATCTTCCCGGACTGGGGCACGAACCCGCATCCCCTGCATCGGCAGGTGGACCCTCAACCACTGCGCCACCAGGGAAGACCCTTCACTGTTTTCTGAACATGCTCCTGTTGGTCCATATCTCTCTTAACATGCAGAATCCAGATCTCACTCAAAACTCAAATTGTGGCTTGACTGTTACAGAGTGCATTGGAAATGTTTCTTGCCATGATTGGAACTTTTTCTTCTTTTAATGTTCCTGAAAGATTGTATTTTTTTTCCAGCTTTATTGAGACATAACTGACAAATTAAAAATTGTGTATACACGGTGTGTACAAAATGACGATGAGAAGGCCAAGACCCCACTCACCTCACAGATGTCCTTCACATTCACTATGACTCGTTTTTCAGGTGTCAAATTATTACCAGTGTAATCATGCATCTCCTTTTCCACCCTCAGATCAAGTATATTATAAAAGTCTCTGTCCATTGTTTTTGCTGAAAGTAAGGTATGCTATATTTTTTAGCATCTCTTGATAAACCCTTCAGTAAATTTATCTAAGATGTTAATGGAGTGAGTTCAGGACAACTTACTTTTTTAAAATTTGTTTTCTTGAAGTACAGTTGATTTACAAGGTGTTAATTTCTGCTGTACAGCAAAGTGACTCAGTTATACACATATAGACATTCTTCTTTTTATATTCTTTTCCATTCTGGTTTATCACAGCATGTTGAATATAGTTCCCTGTGCTCTACAGTAGGACCTTATTTTTTAGCCAGCCTATGTAGAATAGTTTGCATCTGCTCACCCCAAACTCCCACTCCATCCCTCTCCTACCCCCTCCTCCTTAGTAACCACAAGTCTGCAGGAGCACTTACTTTTTGTAGTGGACCCACCTTGACTTGAGTTTTTCATTTTATCCTTTCCTCACAAACCTGTTCTGTAGGTTTCTTGAGGGTTGATGTCAAGCCCCCAAAATTACTAGTTGTAATTTCTGAGATTTTTCCATTTTTTAGCCTGTTGAAAACTGGGGATATTTGCCCATCTCTAGTCTCCTGGACACATTTTTCCATACTCTGTAACTTCTCAACTATGACTGAAAGTAGCTCTGAGGTGGTAACCTAAGCCATTTAATCTGGCTGCAATATCATTTTTCTGGGTTTGAAGAATTGACTTTATTCAAAGAATTTAGGGGGTCTTTTACTATCACCTCTCTTACATTGATTTCCAGTTTTCTCTTAATCATGTTTTGCCACTTCTAGTTTAGAAAAATATTCCATTTTCTGGGAAGGTTAGACACAAAATGACAGTTCTCTTTGCCATCTGTAAACCTTATCCCATCTTAGACAAAACATAAGAAAAATGGCATTGCTACATGGTTAGGGGCTCAGGCTTGAGGTCATCAAAACAGGGCTTTGTTGAAAAGCCTATATTCTGAACAAACTGAGAATAGGACCCCCCAAAATGACGCCTATGGGAAATAAAACTCTCATCTGTATGACTGATATTGGAGCTGATATTGGATAATTTGGCATATCTGGCAGCTAGGTAGCTGGAGTTGTAACCCAGGATTTGAGACACCCTCCCCATTCGTCACAGGCAGCTCTGGACCACTGCAGACCTTCTCCGAGGGGGCAAGGCCTTGACCTCTATGTTACCTCAAGGCTCAGAGCATCTGAGGGAGTCGCTTGCAGAGGCAGCTCTCCCAAGAAAGAAGGAAAGGCTAGTTAGCATAGTTTCTCCTTCTAAGCTCACTAATCAGCTATTTGGTCCTTTTCCACCACAGTGGAGTGGTGAGAGAGATGGGGAAAAGCCAGGATTAAAGGGTGTTCCGGGCTTCCCTGGTGGCGCAGTGGTTGAGAGTCTGCCTGCCGATGCAGGGGATGCGGGTTCGTGCCCCGGTCTGGGAGGATCCCGCATGCCGCAGAGCGGCTGGGCCCATGAGCCATGGCCGCTGAGCCTGCGCATCTGGAGCCTGTGCTCCGCAATGGGAGAGGCCACAACAGTGAGAGGCCCGTGTACCGAAAAAAAACACAAAAACAGGGTGTCCCTCCACATGCAGGACACACGAGGAAGGAGTAAGTGTCCTTCACTGGTTTGAAATCTCTGCTCCATGGTTTAACCAATATATGATATTGCAGAAGCGACTTTACATCTTTGCTCCCGTTTTCTCCTCTTTTGAATGAAGGACATAGCAACACAAATACAAACTTCATAGTTTGCACTACCTGATATATATCAGGTGCTTTGAACAACATTATCTAATCCTCAAGTCTCTGCTCACTGTGGTCTTTGACTTCCCTGAGTTATTCCTAACAGTTAGTGCTATGGTTTATACTTGCTTTTTTTTTTTTTCTTTTTCCTGCTTTCCCCTGTATTTGACTTCTGTCCTTTAAAAGCCTGAGCTTGTCAGAGAGCATCCTGTACAGCTGTGCTAGTTTCTCCTGATGTCCATCACTTCCACTGGCATCTCTTTTTGAGTCATTTGAATGTATAGTCAGAGTTCATGAGTCATTTTTTACTTTATATCTCTGCCTGTTGGCATATACTTACTCTTCCTGGAAATTTTTGAAGTCAGCTGTTAAGTCAGTCTGGAATGTATGTCCAGAAATGTCCAGCACTTCATTCCTTTCTTCTATGAGCTCCAAGGTGACATGGTCTCTTTTCCCTGTTTCTGTCACTCCCATGTTGCAACCAAATTATTCTTTGTTGGTCAGAGTTAAGTCCTAGGAGGCACATCATGGTTTCTCTTACTTTATGACATTTTTCTTGAAGGCCTAGAATTTAATAATTCTGGTTGGAAGTAATTTATACGGCCTTGGGCTGTTGAAATGTCAAATATTCATTCATTCTTTAGACTTTTATCATGCTTCTTTTCTTTATCCTGCCAGCCACCTAAGTTCCTTTAAAAAATTCTATAAGTATTTCATAATTCATCTCCATATACTCATCTGTTACTTTTAATGGCCTATTTTTCAAATAAACACTTGAGATATAAGTCCGAATGTTCTGGCAAAATAGGCTAAGTATTCCCCAAACAGTATGTTGATTGATAGAAACTTTTAAAAAGTTAAATACCTCTTTCAGTTCATATTTGTGAAAATTTATATTTTTCCTAAAATGAATAACCTTAGAAGGAAACATATTAGGAATAGAAAAGTGTTTATTGTTAAGAAAAATGGCCAAGATTTTTTTCAAGCAAAAGATAAAAATGCTTAAGGACATTGTAAATGAACTAATTTAACATTTGCACATCTTTGTTTTCATTGCTTTAAATAGTCATTAAGATTATGGCAAGGACCACGTTATTTATTTAGGAAAAGTGTGAAATGGCATAATGGAAGGACTGTTGCTTTACTATGTGTTTAATAGTTAACAGATTAAAAGAATTGCTGATTAAACAACCCTAGTCTGGTTGTTGCTAACCTTTTTGGGGATAATAGTCCATTGAAAAGATGATGGACTCTGCCCTGAAAAAAGTGTGTATGTAATTACACATAAAATTTTTCATAAAATTCCAACTCCCTCAGAAACCACTTGAGGAGTTACTGTGTGCCAGATACTTAGCTTACATGTGTTGATTTTTCATTATTTGAGAAGTCGATCTATTAATCTGTGGGATTCAAACTGTGTACCAAAAAAGTAGCTGGTTAGTGTCATACTTTATATTTGCTAATCATTTAATATACACAGGACACAGCTCTTTGGGTGTACACATGGGGATAATTCAAACATCTAAATCATTCAGATTTCTCAATTTTGCCATTGGTTTTATTGTTCCTTTTGCCAAACTACAAAACCTTCACAGGTAGCCAGAATATTGGACGATTTAAAGATCTCAGCTCTTCTGTCAGTTGGGTGCTCACTAAGTAATAAAGAGCTAATCAGAATTGAAGTGGACTACACAGGCTGAAATGGCCACCAGGGGATTTAGAAGACATTCTATCACACCAGTCTGTAAACTTCCCTCCCTTTCTTCTTCCCTGCCTTTTTTCTCCACTATTTTATCTATTAAAAAGTGTCTGGGAATCTTTTCACTTGCTAGTTGAGGGAGTCCATTCTGGGATCGTCTGATTACAGAAGTAACAGGGTGCTGTTTCATGCCCTCAGCCATCTTTTGAGAGCGGGGATGCTATATCAGGGCACAGGGGTTAAACACGTCAGCTCCCACAGGGTTGTGAGGATCTGTAGCTGCCCAAGTAGGATGAGGGAAGGCCATTGGAAGGTGCCACTTCTGACAGGGACCAAGGAGCCCGCCCTGCCTCTTCACTGAAGAAAGTACACCTGAGTCCCTAGAGCCTTGAGGTGGCATGAGGGACAGCTCAGTGTTTGCACCAGTGGGTAGATTTCTACAGTAGAGGCATCCAGTGTGCTGAGAGCAGGTATTAGCAGTGGCTATGACACCCAGTTCGTCAGAAGTTCTGTCATTTCCTCTGGCATCAGCAGTGATTTCATAATTAGACACTCCATTCTCCAGACTGCTTGGGAGTTGTCCATTAAGCTCCTTGGAAGATAATACTTAAGTTAGAGGCACCCCCAGTCTGGGACATTCTCTGGCATGTGATGATGGAACAACATTCCTAGAGGTGGTGTCTTTTCATTCAGTGGAATCATCTGTAAATTGAAACTTTGAAAAGCTATCAACTTAATGTTGGTTGCAGTTTCTCTCTCCTGGTGGACAGAGATGTCTTTCTTCAAGAGAAAGTCAAGAGATTGTCCTTCTTATTTCTGTCAATGAAAGATGCATCATTTCCCTCGCACAAGTTATATCAGGAGGTCGTGGGATTACAAAATCTTCCGCTTTTCATACTTCTTGGTTTATGAACTAGTAGGTGAGTAAGGGTTAGGCAATTTTGCAAGGATATCAACTCCTTGGAAGAAATGGGATGGAGACTGTAAGCACTTCCCTTTTGAGGTTCATTGTGATAAGATCCTCTCTGCTGGGCTGGCGTATTCCTGCCAGAGCTTCACACTAGCAGGAGAGGACAGAAAGGGCCTCTGAGGGGACGCTTCAGGCAGTGAGGGGAGTCCAGCATAACACACTTACACTGTGTTCTGGGGTGGAAATGGCCATCCAATTCCCCATCTGCTGAGGGCATAATATCACAGCAAGGTGTTACAATTTCTCACCTGGCCGCCTTAGTCCATTTGGGCTCATAAAAATACCACAGACTACATGGCTTATAAACAACATTAATTTATTTCTCACAGTTCTGGAGGCTAGAAAGTCCAAGATCGTGGTGCTGGCAGATTTGGTATATGGTAAAAGCCAGTTTTCTCATTGATGGCCAACTTCCCCCTGTAACTTCACATGGCAGAAGGGGCAAGGGAGTTTTCTCAGGACTCTTTTATGAGGGCACTAATCCCACTCATGAAGGCTGTGCCCTCATGACCTAACAACCTCCCAAAGACCTCACTTCCTGATACCACCACATAGAGTATTAGGATTCTAATATGTGAATGTTAGGGGGGGAGTGTACAAACATTCAGACCGTAGCACTGGAAAACATTAAAAAGCATATGACAGCATATCCTGTTGGCAAGGCTGTGGACAAACAGGTCCTGTCCCCCATTGCTGGTGGGAATGCAAACTGGTACAGCCATTTAGAAGGGAGTTTGGTGATATCTAGCAAAATAGATCACATACTCATCTTTTGAGCCAAATCTCACTTCTGTGAATTTCACCTGAGGAGACACCTTCAATACTATAAATCTACACTCTTTTAAGGAAACTCTGTGGCTGACACACGCTCTGGACCAGCAGCAGCAGTATCACTGCAGCAGGGCACAAAGACACTGGATCTGAATAGAAGGAAACATGGAAATAACAAAACTACACATAAATGTACCTTTTAACCCAGCAATCCCATTTCTGAGAATTAACCCTTGGGACTTATGTACCTCCTTCAATATTAAAAACACATTGCAACATTATTTATAATTACAAAATATTTGAAACAGTCAAAAGACTCAGACACAGGAGAATGGTTAAGTAAACTGGATACACCCACAAAATGGAGGTCTGTGCAACTATGCAGCTATATCAAAAAGAAAAAGGGAGAACTGTATGAACAGATATGGAGTGAATTCTAGAAAATATTGCTAAGTGAAAGAATCAAAGTACAGAATAGTATAGTATGTTACTTTTGTGTAATAAAAATATGCTACATTTTGCATAAGAAAGATACAGGGGGATAAAGGAGTTAGAATAAAGTAGAAGAAATGGGGGAAAGGATAATTCTTTGAAAAGGCCTTTTTATATAAACCCGACATTTAAAACCATATTAATATTTCACATATTCAAAAAAACAGGTTTGAGGGTGGCCCAAGATAGAATAGAAACACAAGCAAATGATCTTATGTTATTTTAATGAATAACATAACCACACTGATGTGTAGGCAAGAAGTAGTTAGAAACTAATCCAAATAACTTTTGAAAACTTACTGTAAAGCAACCTACTGTAAAAGACACAAGAAGAAATTAAAAACCTGAATAGTACTTTGTCAAATAATGGAATTGCATCTGTAATTTAGACTTTTTGTAAAGAAATATCCAGACTCAAGTGACTTCATCAGGGAGTTTCTCTAATTATTTAAGGTAGAAATAATATCAATCTTACCAAACTCTTCCAGCAAATTGAAAAAGAATAAACACTTCCTAACTTTCCCTATTAGGTCAGCATCACCTTGATAATAAAGCCCGACAAGAATATTACAAGAAAAGAAAAACACAGGCCAATGTTAGGCTTTTTCAAAGAAGGCAAAAATCATTTAATATGCAAAATTCAATTGATGTAATTCACCATATTTGCAGAATTTAAAAGTAAAATAAAATGATTTTTGTAATAGGTGCAGAAAAAGCACTTGATGAAATCTAATACCCAGTAACAGTTTTTGGGGTTTTTTTAAAAACAAAAATTAGTCACAGTTTAAGACAGGAAAAACCTCTTCTAGTACCCTAGGAACAGAGGAAATTCCCTTAATTTTATGAAGAGTACCTCCAAAAAACTTTATAGCAAATATATTCGATGGTAAAATATTTAAAGTTTTCATCGTACATTTGGGAACATTCATTAAATCTTAATATGTGCCTGATATTGTTCTAAGCACTAAGGATACAGCAGTGAACAAAACAGACAAAAATCCTTGCCCTCAAGTAGCTGGCATTCTAAAGGCCTTATTTTATTTTGTATGATTGATTTTTGTGTAATAAATCTAAAACTACCATTTATTAAATGACTCCTATGTGCTTAGCCTTTGTCCCAAACTTTTACATATTATTTATCTTTTTTAAAGTACACACTGAGGGAGCCCTGCCATTTCTTATTTGTTGATGAGAAAAAGGAGTACACAGCACTTAAGTAATTAGCCCAAAGGCATACAACTATTGTTGTATGTTCATATTCATGTTCTTTCCCCTATGCAATATCCACAGCATCTATTGTTATAGACAATTCTTTGTCATATTTAATAAGAAAATTTGTTCTAGTTTATTTTTGATTTTTGTTAATTTTTAAATTCCCAGGCAGAATTTTTGAATTTTTATATAATTAGATCTGGGAGGTTTTATCCCTAAATAATTTCTAGTATTTTAAATTTATGAAGTATCCTCTCAGAATTTTGTTAAATATTTATTTCTTTTTTCTAATTTAAAAAAATGTAACTGCTAAAACTATCTGAACTCTATTTTAGTGTGGTGTGTGCAATGAAGAATTTGTTACCTATTACTCAAACTACCAGTATCATTTGTTAATTCTTTTTCTTCTCATTGATCATTGATGAAAATACAGCATCTTTAGACTGAAATCCTTGAAAAAGTCACCCAATCAAGCCCAATCAAGCCACTTTTGGTAAAACTATCTGGATTGTCTTCTCACATCAAGAGAGTTCAGGCTATTTGCTTAAATTAGAAATGTTTTGCCTCTCTGTGTTACACACACACACACACACACACACAATCTTAAATTCCAGAAGTGGAAATATTCATGTTGTATCTGAATGCATATTTCGTTACTTAGTTTTATTCCTAATTGTATCTTCTTTAGCCTGTTTAAATGATCAGTCAGAAATATTTACTCAGCACTAAGTATGATATATAGAAATATACACATAGTGGAATAAAACAAAACAATAAAAAAACTGTCCTTTTGAGGAATCTATAGTCTAACTGAGGGAAATAAGACATACACAAAAAGTTGTCTTGTAACCAAGCAGTGTTTGAGAAGGCCTAGTTTGCGGACAGCAGTCACGACAAGCATTAGAGGAAGGAGTGATACCTGTGGTTGACCAGGGAGCTTCACAAAGGCGATGGGGGTTACCTGGGTTCAGATGAAGTGATAGGAGCTTGGTAACTGGAGAAGCGGGGGGTTGGGGTGGTGGAAGTTATAGACTAGAAAGACAGAATGAGTCCAGATACCCAGGCAGAAGTGTGCCAGCCATGTGGGTGTGGAGTGAAGGAAGTACAAAGTGTTCAAAAAAAAAATTCAATCAAATAAATTTTAAAGATCCAGTTGGCTTTATTAAATGATTCATGAATCTGGCAGCATCCCATCTAGCGGGGAGCTCCAAGGAGTTGTACGAAATGGAAGGTTTCTACAGGCAGAAAGAGGGAAAGAGTGGATTTCCAGGTTTAGGTAATCCACTTTTTGGGGCCGAAGGGTACCTCACCAGTCCTGACTGACCAGTTAAGACAACATTTCTGGGGGGAGGTTGTCACTGCCATTAGGTTAGGTATTAAGTCTTGGTTTGCTGACATAGGGCTTAGCACAAGAGACTCCATATGGGGCCTGTCATTTCTTTTCTAACAATTCCCCCTTTTGATCAGATTCTCAGCTTAACTGAGAGATGTGATCAAAATTTAAGGCATTAGCGTCACCCTGAGCTATGGCTCTGCAGTTCTCACAGCTTTGCTGATCCTTGTGTGGTGTCCATGGGTCATGGTGTTTTGGGGTCACAGGGTCATGATCCCTGTGATATTCACAGGACATGGCTTTAGGTTCATAATCTTTAATCATTCCCTTCATTCTTTCTCTTATGTCCCAGCCTTAAGATCATTTGCCCGGTAGTTAACACCAGTGACCACACATTTAAAGCCTATGAGAGAGCACAGTACACCAGGGAGATTGCTATGCCTATTATAAGCAGGGTAATTCCCGATGTCTGGAGTGCCCTTCAGAGCCATGGTGCCCAAGACGCAAACCAATCAAAATCAAAGGAGCCAAAGAAGGACCCTCTTGAAGGAGTTACCCTTTTAAGCCAAGTGGCTTGCTCAGTGATCTTATGTCGCCGAGTTTCAACTTTCACAGAAGTGTTAACCCAGGTGCAGCAGTGGTGCAGGCCACAGCACAGATGCCTCCTTGCTCAACTGAAAGATTATACAGAGCTATCCTATCATCAAGAACAACTTTAGCCAGAGGGCCCAAGAATTCTTCTTGGGCAGCTATTCCTTTAGCAACGAATTCTGCAATATTTGAGTTAAGGAGAGGGTCCTGACTATAGCCTCATTTGTATTTACTCCTAACCAGGGAAGTAGGGACCTGCCAAAGGGGATGAATCCTGAATCATGCAAACCTCCTGGTAAGTCCTCTCTAACTCAGTGATGCAGATCCAGGGAAGTTGATCAATGAGACATCCCAGTTTGTGAACAGTTAGGGGCAGTTAGATGACCTAAGAGGCACTGCCTGATTATGTACTAGCCTTTTTAGGCATCCACAGGCCCAAAAGGAAGAGTAACCACCACAGACCAAGATAAATCCTTTCGGGCACAAACCACTCCCACTAAGGTGGCATTGTTGATGGATTCGCTCACAGGGATTGTTGCATTTGCCTGTTCAAACCAAGGGCCCATTAGTTTTTCTCCTAGCCTGAAATAAAAAGTTGTTCTAACTTCCAGAGGTAACCCCCCCTTAGCAGTGGCCTGGGAGATACAAGTGTTGTGTTATCTTTCCGGGCCAATGCCAAAGTAGAGTACAGAAAGGGAAGAATAAGAGGATTCTTATTTAGTTAAGATATGAAGTCTTGATCTGGCGTCTTAAGAAGAAGCATTCTGGGGCTTCCCTGGTGGCACAGTGGTTGAGAGTCCGCCTGCTGATGCAGGGGACACGGGTTCGTGTCCCAGTCCGGGAAGATCCCACATGCCGCAGAGCAGCTTGGCCCGTGAGCCATGGCTGCTGAGCCTGCACATCCAGAGCCTGTGCTCCGCAACGGGAGAGGCCACAGCAGTGAGAGGCCCGCGTACCGCAAAAAAAAAAAAAAGCATTCTGCCTCAATGTTAGCTCCTTTTCTTCCTTGTCAATTGAACTTGGAGATCTCCAGCTTTTGTACAGGACCAGATGTCAGGCAGAGCCTTCTTTAGCCATGAGATGTGCAGTCCCTTAATTTTGGCTGCCACCTGGATAGTGAGGAGGACCTGGTCTAAATCTCCCTGCTAAAGAGACTCAAGAGCAGCTTTGTTCCTACTCATTCCAACTCAGAAGGTGGGAGAAAATTGGAAACATTAGTTTGGAGAGTCAAAGCCATATATTTGAGGAAACTAGAAGAATTCAAGATCCAGTCCAATTTACATGTATATAACACAATCTCAAAAACAACAAGATTAGAATCTAATATAGACAAAGGTGAAAACAATTTTTTTCTCTACAGTTATCCCTGTTTCTTTTTATCCAAGGATGATCACAGCAAAACTAATTTTTTTTGGCATTAAATTTGGCTTGTTTTGCCATGCAAGTGTGGCAAGAATAGCGATTGATCTTATCAGCTCTTCTTAACTCTGCTTTTCTAGGACTTTTTATAAGGAATCTCAGATCAAACTCACAAACTTCCTGAGGTCAGGAAGCCAAGGTAAAGTCCAAGTAGTCTCCTAAAGCTATCCGGTCATATCTGAGTCTTTGCATATGTCTCTCAAATAAGATATTCCAGCCAAAGCCTCAGTTATATAGCCAATGTTTCTAATCGTGTCCTGTTATAAAAAGACCAGATTTTTATTTAACTTAGGTAAATAGATAACTATATTGCCATGAAAAGAATACTCAAGAGTTTCCAAATTTTGGAGGGATGAAGTAGGGAAAAAAAGTAAATGTTTCACCTTTGTTCACAAAGGTAATCTTACCAGATTGCTGATAGCTTTAAGAGAAAAGAGAAGTTTTCCTTACATCTGGACAAACAAAACATTAAGCAACCAGCAATGTTTCCCCTCCTCAGTTCACTCAGCTCCATGTACTTGTTCTGCTTAAATCCAGTTTTTCCATTAGTTCTGGAAATTCTTACCCTGTTCAGTTTTATGATCTTAAAGTTATCAGAAACCCATACTTGTCAAACATTCTTTCCATGAAGTTGAAGACTTTTATAGGAACACTTTTGCCAAAGCATCAGAATAAAACAATAACTCTCTGTCAATGACGAGACTTAAAAATGCCCATTATTAAAGATTTGATGAGAGTTTATTGTAATGGAAGTGACAAGGAAATTTGGTTATTTCTGTAGCATACAACATTTAAGGATAATAACTGGAATTATGTCTGACAACGTTATACAAGGACATATCAGATTTCCAGGAATTTTACATAATTTGGGGGACACACTTAAAACATATACCCATACAGAAAAAACATAGAGAAAGTTTAGTATTATTATTTCTTATTTGACAATGCTTCCCATGTAATTTAACATATCAACTAAGCCTAATTTATTTAACATCTCCCTTTTAATAAGGACAGAGAACAAATATTTTGAGATGCTCCAGGGGCCCTCTGGACTATCCCACAGTTATCTTGAAGTCAAAAAGACTTCATTTAGAATTTAATTTCTGGGAAGTTTGTCAAAAATATCAAAAGGTTTTAAAATACTGGGTCAGGGCTTCCCTGGTGGCGCAGTGGATAAGAATCTGCCTGCCAATGCAGGGGGACATGGGTTCGATCACTGGCCCACGACAATCCCACATGCCGCGGAGCTACTAAGCCCATGTGCCACAACTACTGAGCCTGCGCTCTAGAGCCCACAAGCCACAACTACTGAGCCCACATGCCACAACTACTGAAGCCCGTGTGCCTAGAGCCCGTGCTCCGCAACAAGAGAAGCCACTTCAATGTGAAGCCCGTGCACCGCAATAGAGCATAGCCCCAGCTCGCTGCAACTAGAGAAAGCACGCATGCAGCACTAAAGACCCAACACAGCCAAAAATAAATAAATAAAATAAAAATTTAAAAATAAAATACTGGGTCAAATAGGATCATAGGTCACTGTGAAATAATACTTAGTTACTTATTTAACCAAAGTGACAAAGACTTCACAGGCAAGTATAGAATGGTACATAGTTCTGAGGTTAACTTAATTCTTTCAGTAATTGGAAAGACTAGGTTTACTTAAGTAGTCAAAAGCCTGATAAAGACCACATGGAACATAGTGATTATTTTGACAAGACACAAGATCTTCATTTTTTCTTCAGCAGATTATTTAAAAGGTAAACAAAAACCTTTGGCAATCTGTCATGTTTAAGAACAGACCAATAGTACAAAATAACTTTGTTCTTTTAACAGAGAGAAAAACCAAATTGTAATTTTACACCAGCTTACTTTGGATATTAAAACTCATTTACTTAATTAAATTTATTCTAATGTGAGCCAGTTCTGACCACACATAAAATTCCTTTCCTTTATTTCTAGTAGTTTTAATTGCATAGATTAGCATTTTTAACCCTTAAAAACCTCAAATTTCTAGTGTAAACTAAGTGCAAGCAATTATGAACTGTCTTTTACAGTAGGATTCTATGGATTGGCAGACATAAATCTTTTCATAATTTCTAGAAATGTATGCTTTCTTACAGAAAATTTCTCAGAGTGGCATAAAACATGTTTATTAACAATCTAAAATATCTTTTTTGACACAATAACCTTTTAACTTTTTATTTATTTATTCATTTTGGCTGTGCTGGGTCTTTGTTGCTGCGCGCGGGTTTTTTTCTAGTTGTGGAGAGCGGGGGCTACTCTTTGTTGAGGTGAGTGAGCTTCTCATTGGCGGTGGCTTCTCTTGTTGCAGAGCACGGGCTGTAGGTGCACTGGCTTCAGTAGTTGTGGCACATGAGCTCTAGAGCACAGGCCCAGTAGTTGTGGCGCACGGGCTTAGTTGCTCTGCACCATGTGGGATCTTCCCGGACCAGGGCTCAAACCCGTGTCCCCTGCATTGGCAGGTGGATTCTTAACCACTGCACCACCAGGTTAAGTCCGTAAAATATCTTTAATTTCTCTGTAAAAGGAAGCAAAAAAGTGGGTAAACCTATGGTTAGTAATTCATGTGTCAGTGTTTTACCTTATTTGAAAATGACCTGGATATTCAATGAATTTAACTTCACTTATCATTTAACAACCTAGCAAAACTTTAAGGTTTCAGGTTACCAAAAATATTGGGGGAAATTATTTTAAAATTTCACCTATAAATTTTGTACCTTACATCTATTTAATTTACTTGTCTTCAAAAATTAGTTTTAGATTCCTTACAAAAACTTCATCATAACAAGTTATTTTTCTTAATGACAAATTTTGTAACATTAACTTATTTAACTAATAAATGAAAGTAGAATAAAAGTTGTATGTTTACTTTATATTCAGTGATGATAACTCGGACATGTCTATTTTATTTTTTTAATTTTTTAAAATTGAAGTATAGTTGATTTACATTGTTGTGTCAATCTCTGCTGTACAGCAAAGTGACTCAGTTATACACATATATACATTATTTTTTTATATTCTTTTCCATTATGGTTTATCACAGCATGTTGAATATAGTTCCCTGTGCTATACAGTAGGACCTTGTTGTTTATCCATCCTATATATAATAGTTTACATCTGCTAATTCCAAACTCCCAGTCCTTCCCTCCCCCAGCCCCCCCCCCCGCAACCACAAGTCTGTTCTCTATGTCTGTGAGTCTATTACTTTTTCATAGATAAGTTTATTTGTGCCATATTTTAGATTCCACGTATAGGTGATATCATATGGTATTTGTCTTTATCTTTCTGACTTACTTCGCTTAGTATGATAATCTCTAGTTGCATCCATGTTGCTGCAAATGGCATTATTTCATTCTTTGTTTATGGCTGAGTAGTATTCCATTGTATATATGTACCACATCTTCTTTATCCACTCATCTGTCAATGGACATTTAGGTTGTTTCCATGTTTTGGCTATTGTGAATAGTGCTGCTATGAACATAGGGGTGCATGTATCTTTTTGAATTATAGTTTAAGACATGTCTATTTTAATCAAACCAATAAACTTAAACTAGCTTTAATACCAAATATTTTCCCAGATCATGTGAACCTGAAAGCCATTTTAGGTTTTTTCTATTATAATTTTGAGAATTTTTATGAATACTAAATTTATGTAAGTATTTGTTTAAGTCAATTAAGTAGAGCTGTTTTACAAATTAATTTTAGTTTAGTATTTTAGTAACACTCTGGAGGCAGGAAATACCACACATCTACACATACATGTATAGACACATGTAAACATACAGACAGACGTAAGCAGAGAGAGTTTCCCTTTAAAATTTTAGCCATGAGACAGGTTAATAATATAAAACTCACTAGTTATAAAAGGACTGTCAGAATAATTTAAGTTTACCTGCTCAGATGGCTAAAATTTTTTAGGTTCACATTTCTGGAGAAGACACTTAAGATTTGTATTTGTCCTTGACAAGTAATCCTAAGGAAAGTGTGGAGCAGTCTGAATTTTTAAAAAGCCTCCTTCCCTTTTTCCTTTAATTTTAGGAATTCAGGATGGTCTGGATAAAAGTTCCCAGAGGACACCAGATGAAAAATTTATATCTCAAAGGCACAGGAAAGAATGTAAATCCTCCAATAAGTACTTTGAATTTTTCTGGAGTCACATTTCTGGTTTTGTAAAGATTTGTAAGATAAGGAGGTTGATCTATCCATCCAACTACATTATCTTCAATTTGCTTAGGGGAGAGGGCTTATTAAAAAAGTCTGCAGAGCTTCAGGTGTAAGGTGCTGGCCTCCTTTTGTGTCCACTCCCAAACACCAGGGTACAGTCTGGCAGAGGGCTTGAAGGCTGGGCTAGAAATATCCGGTTATTGTAAGAGCAGTGAATTCGATAGGGAAAAAGGAAAGGGCATGTAAAGCTTTTGATTGGGGCCCATTTCTTTCTGTGTCCTCAAGTACTGAAATTCTGTCTTCTCACTATCAAGATACGGACAATAATGTCAAAATTGACAGAATATTGACATCTCTAAACTTGGCAGGTTATTATTAAAGTGTTCTGAAATTGTCCTTCAGTTCTAGTGTTCCAAGTTTATCATCCACATTTTCATGTTTTATAGTATTTATGGTAACTTCTGCTTGTCTGATTTCAACATTTTTGAATCCATCTCAGGATGGTGATACTGTCTTCACATTTATTCCCAATGATCTTCAATTTATGTCAACAAGTTTCAACAGTCACTAGAGGATACGTTTCCCCTTCTTTCTCCCTTTTGCTTGTGTACCTCCTCAGTTTAGCTGCTCTATAAACACTTACTGTAAACAAATTATGTAATTTAAATCAATCCCTTGAGGAATCTATTTTAGAATTTGAGAATTTTGTTACCCTTATCCCCTGGTACCTTCTGGTTTCTGCTTTTTCTATTTAAGACATTATTTAACTGTGATTATCAAAAGCATCAAACTTGATTATCATTTGTTTGACTTTGGGAGTTAAAGCTACAGGGCAGAATCCATATCCATTTATCATCTCTCTCTCTCTCTCAGGTAGTTCACAGAGATTAGAATAATGAATAAATACTATAAAGTCCTTGACTATGAAATATTTCTAGTCCAGTGAGGAGGCATAAAACACACACACACACACACACACAATTATAATACAGCTTGATGAGTGTCATAATAAGGATAAGCATAAGAGTGCTTTGGTTGGGCTTCCCTGGTGGCGCAGTGGTTGAGAGTCCACCTGCCGATACAGGGGACATGGGTTCGTGCCCCGGTCTGGGAAGATCCCACATGCCGTGGAGCGGCTGGGCCCGTGAGCTATGGCTGCTGAGCCTGTGCTCCGCAATGGGAGAAGCCACAACAGTGAAAGGCCCATGTACCACAAAAAAAAAAAAAAAAAAAAAGAGTGCTTTGGTAATACATAAGAGAATAAAATAATAGCAAGCACTTAATTATGAAGATTAAGGTCTTTGAATAGTCTTAGTAAATTTTTTTGTCTTGGCTATTTGTAAGCACAATGAGATAATTATCTTGTGAAATTTGCATAGTCTACTGTAAAATATCAAATCATAATTGCTTGTGTCTTTTCCAAAGAAGAAGAGCTTTACTCCATAGATAAATATAAAATAAGCTTTAGTATATTACTTACAAATGAGACAGAAAAGTATAAATGGCCATGCTGATTTTTAAAATTTTTTTCAATATAATGAAATGATATTCATGATTTATTATAAAAGAGCCAGGAGCAATGGTAGTCTGAAGACTGAACATTTTTGAAGGGCAGATCACCTGAGAACGGGTTTCATCAGAATGCTTTACCCTTTGAATATCTTCTCAAATGCTGAGAAACTTTTTGTCCCTAAGCAAGTCAAGCTTTATTTTTTAAGTGGGGCTGCTTTAGAGCATTGATGTACATTTCTCCTTTTACTTAATAGATAAGGGTGTCCCCATTTTTTTTTTACAGGTAGTGAGATTGTTCTGGCATGCAAAGCATTTTCAAAAAGTGTTTGCACCAAATATACATTGGTGCACCTGGCTGTGTTGTTGTAGGCTGTGTGCCTCTGTCTATCTGGATCCATGTGGTCAGACAAGTGAATTTCAGGCAATGACTCAGGACTCTGTTTACTATTTAGAAGCTTTAGCCCTACAGCTAAATTGACGGACACTAGAAGCATCAGCTATAGCTATCAAGGAAAGAAAAAGTGGTGAACCATTTATCTGAGGGCTGTTAGATCATAATTTTCAGTGACATGATATTCAACTTAAACACACTGATGGCTGCACAATTTTTGGATGTGCAAATATTCATGGTGTAAAATGTGACTTTAGCTTTTTAAATATTGAATTTTAAATATTTGTTAAATTCTCTGAAGAGGTGTTCATAAGATAAAACAGGTGAAAAATCACTCTGCCTCTGGAGGTGTTCAGAGATGCTCAGCTGCACAGAGACAATGAGAGCTGAAGGTTTCCCAGCAAATAAGGCTATGAGATGTGGTAATGTTACTTTTCTTCAGGAAATGCTAGCACCCAACAAGATCATAAGCTCGTTGAAGCAGAGACTTGACCCTGTGTCACTGCTGACACTTAAGAGGAAGCTTCGAAGTCTACTGCTCCCACGACTCGTAAGAGTCCTGACTTAGTCTGTGGGATCATGGAGTTGTCAATTTCAGGACATGTGTAAGAAATTCCCAGGACCTGCAGGTGCACAGCACTGGCCTGTGTCAACATAACTAGTTAAGTGTGGAAAAGAAACTAGGGCTTTGGGTTCTGGCTTCCCACTGTCATGAATTAAGATGTTATTTCTCCTTTCCAGAAACTAGAGACTTTTTTCCTCTTAAGAGATCTGAAATTGAACTGAAGTGAGAAACCAATCCAAGGAGTTACTTTAAGAAGAGGCTTTCTGTTAAAGTTTCATATGAAAAATAAAGTACTTAAATACTCTAGGATGCTTCAAATTTCCCCAGTCACCTAATAACTGGACATCACCATCCTGCAAACTCTTACATAGCTTTAGTTTCGCAGAGTTTAAACTGTGATGGTGTGAGTTGTTAAAAAAATTAATCCTGGGGTTCAGGCAGTAAAAAAGAAGGAAGGGAAAGGAATAAAAAATATATGTGAGCTTTAGGTTTACTTTTCCTGTCAACACAACGCTGCGAAAGTCAAGGACCCTTTAAAAGAAGAAAGAAGTGGAGGGGAAAGAGAGAGGAGTGGGGGGGGGTATGGAGAGAGAGAAGTATATCCAAATTAAGAAGCCCATCAGTTTGGGAAATCCTTAAAAAGCTTTTATCAAAAAACATATTTTAGGAATAGCATCATACGTAAATAAAGAAGAAGAATTTGATTATCAATACCTGGTTAGGAATTCCCTGCTCTTACAAACTAAAAAGGTATTGCTTTTGAGGACATGAAGGTAGGAAGCTTTGAAATCCTGCATCCTTTGTGATGTTAATCCATGTGTCAAGGACAAGGTTATTTTCATGTGTATAAACAACATATGACTAGTTATAACATTGACTTTGGGTATTTTTTCCTGATTAGTATATCTTTCTATGCCAATTGTTCTGTTTTTACACTATTTTGTAAAGTAACCCTCCCATAAACTAGCTCAGATATGTAAAAATTTTAGGAGGGAGACGCAAGAGGGAAGGGATATGGGAACAGATGTATATGTATAACTGATTCACTTTGTTATAAAGCAGAAACTAATATACCATTGTGAAGCAATTATACTGCAATAAAGTTGTAAAAAAAAATTTTAGGAAAAATGAGTCAAATATTGTTACCGAAAAATGTAGCTGTAATATACACGAGATAACATGCAACATGGCTTGGCTGAGCCTTTACAATTAATTTTTAAAAAACCTTTCTACACACTAATCATAATGTAATTTTGATATTAAAATATTTAAATACAGTATTGTATCATATTTTAATTTTACTTTCTTTACATGACACATTTGATATGAAAATTGTCTTTCAGAGATTACATTGGACAATTGAAGCTTCCCTCCCCCTGCCACTTTGGAATCTAGCTGGTAAGGCCATTTATTTAACATAAATTTGTAAAGGTGGTTTAGAAATGAAAATGTATATGAGAGAACTAACTTGTAAGAGTCCATTAAAAATGGTCAGATATGTTAATATAAGTTCAAATTGTGTAATCACAGAGGAGCAGTTGTTAGAAAAGTAACAGTAAGTCATCCTTTTTACAGAAACACTTTAGGCACATGTCAGCATCAATCAAGAATAGAACTGACATTACTTAGAACACCTAACGTTAGTAGAAAGCGGACTCTTAAAATAAGGGCTTAGCTTTCTTGTAAAGAGGTTAACAATAGACTAGACATAAAGTCGTTGAGGGAATAGATTAACACACACACACACACACACACACACACACACACACAAAGCACGAAACAAGAATCCAAAGCCAACTTTTACTATTATGGCTGTTTAATGCAAATACATGTAAAAAATATAAATAAGAAGGTTGATATGACTCAACTAATGCATGCCACTAATGGAAAAGAGGACATAGAGTATAGCTCATAATAAAGTTGTTTTCACTTTTTAAGGAGCTAAGTGTTATGCTAAGTTCAAGTCATTTTATTATTGGATGCATACCTTTTTCAAGTTACTTGCTAAATGGGGTTCAAAGACCCCAGTATGCCTACGTGCAGGCTTCCTGTATGATCCTAAAGCTGTGAAGATGGGTCTGTAAATGCCTTTCATTCATGCATCCATTAATTCAGTATTTATAGACTCCTAAGTAATAGAAGGATGCAAAGTTGGATCAAATACATATTACTTAAGGAGCATGCGTTCTGTTAAGGGATAAAAGTCTCCTACCCAAATAACTTGATTACGAGGTAAAAGGAGATGATATTAGAAAGGCACACATGCAGTGAAGAATGAGATCAAAGAGGTGCTTTCACCTTGAGGCATTGGAGTTGAGCTGTATCATCAGGATGCATGGGATTTGATCATGGGGAAGCAAAAAGAAGTTCCAGCAGAAGAAAACACTAAGAGCAAAGAGAGTGAGAAATTAGAAGTGTTCCATCAAGTAGCTCCGTCTGCATACAAAAAATACTGGGGAATGAGGGGAGAAGTAGTAACAGAAAGTTGAATCCATTGCTGTCTTTTACTAAAATGATAAATTAGTACTTAAACAGATGTAAAAAAAAAGTATGGGGTCTCTGAAATGCAGTGTGGATGTTACTAATCCAGTGATGAGAGGTGGTGTAAGGGAGAGCACACAGTCTTTGGAGTCTAACAGACCTCGGTTTGTAACTTAACACTGCTTGTCGATAGCATGAGAAGTGGGCATATCATTTAAAAACCCTCTGAGATTCAGCACTTTCATCTGTAAAGCCTCCACTCCAGAGTCACTGTGAGCCTAGTGATAATGATGTAATATGCCTGGAACATAATTGGTATTCAGAAAATGGTAGCTATCAATGTAATTTTGTATTCATTAGGATCCTTTTAATTGCAAGTAAAGAAACAGGCTCAAACTGATTTAAGCCAAAAGGACCTTCTGAGCTTATGTCACTGGAAAGTCCAAGTGTAGAGCTGATCTTCTGGCAGGGTTGCGGTCCGTGTTGTTATGAACTGAATGTGTGTGTCCCCCAAAATTCATAGGTTGAAATCTTAACGGCCAATGTGATGGTATTAGAAGAAAGGAGCTTTGAGAGGTGATTAGGTCATGAGGGTGGAGCCCTCATCCATAGGATTAGTGCCCTTATAAAAGAGACCCCAGAGAGCTCTCTTGCCCCTGTGGCACATCTATGAACCAGGAATAGGTCCTCATCAGACACCAAATCTGCCAGGGTTTTAATCTTGGATTTCCAAGCCTCCAGAGCTGTGAGAAATTGCTTAAGCCACCCAGTCTATGGTATTTTGTGATAGCAGCCCACATGGATAAGACACATGTTATTATGGAACATGTACTCGCTCTGTTACATTCCCCTGTGTTGGCTCCATTCTCATTGAGGTTCTTTCCAGGTGATGGCAAAAGTGGCCATTGGCAGCTCTAAGATTATAACCTAACAGTTTACCAACTCTAATAGAAAAAGACCCCCCTTTCCTAACAGTTAAAGTAAGATTCCTGATGCTGCTGATCATTGACTTAGTTTTAGTGATAAGTCCAGCCTGGAACCAGTCAGTGCAGCCAGGTTGCTGGGGTAATCTCAGTGGCCAGATCAGGGGTCAGAGACCCTTGTGGAGGTGGAGGGAGGGTCAGCCCCTGAAATTACATGGAATAAGAATTGGAAAGGAAAGCAGATCAAAGAAGGTTTAGGCAGCAAAAGACATGTCCATTACAGACAGTGACTCAGCTGTTGATTGCAGTTTGGTCACTGGCTTGCCATTTCTACAATGGAATTTAAGCCTAGTGTAGCAGTTTGTATTGCCTTCAGATGCAACTAACAAAACTTGGCTTAATAATAAGGAAATATATTACTTAATATTAATGGCAAGTCTCCACATAGAGGAGACCTCAAGGTTCTTTGATCCATTGGCTTAAAGATGTCATTAAGGACCCTGAGTTCTTTCATTTCTCTGCCATCTTGATGAGGTTTTCACCCTCAAGTAGCAAGATGGCTGCAGCAGTTTCAGTCTTACATCCAGACCAGTGTCCAGAGGTAGAAGAGAGACCATCTCTTCCTGTGACTCTCTCAAGAGGAAGGACATAGTTCCTAGAATATGCACCCTCACCCACACCAGCAAGTTTCTCTCACATCTTATGGACCAGAATTGTGTTACACATCCATTCCTAAGCCAATCCCTGACCAGGATTAGAATACTCATCAAAAATGGAATGACAATTGGGAAAGCAACCTCAATGTTTACCACTTAACTTAGCTAAGTGAATATAACAAATACAATGGAAAAATGGTTCTCAGAGACTAAGCTTGGAATCTTGTTCTAGAAGTTGAAGCTCTTTGGAGTGTGAAAAAATAAAAAATAGACTCTGCCCGCCCAAGTACCATAGTGACAAGCATTACAGAATGTGTAATTATGCCATTTAATGTGTTGATAAGACTGTCTGCCCAGTGCCCCCTGAGCTACGCGCCACCCAGCAGACAATCTGTGCTGCTTATCTGAAGAATAATCTAACATTAAATAGTGATTATTCACACTAGAGAGAACGAATATCCCTATATAACACAGAAAATCTTTTAGCTAATTCTTTATTTAGCAAAATTAAAACATGTCCCAAATGTATAGCAGACATCTCAAAATGGCATTGTAGCAGCTAATATGTACTTGGCGGGGTGGCGGGGGTGACGGGGTAAATGGAACCAGCACCCCCGTCCTCTTCGGAGAAGCAGACCTCGTGTAAGAGCAAATTGCCTGGGAAGCACACAGCTCCATTGATCCTGCCTGAAAATTGGTATTAGTGGACTTTCCATTAACTCTCCCGACGACAGCTTCTAATTTCCCCCGTGAATCTGCCTGCCTCCGATGGCTCATGTGCTATTTATCTTCATCTGCATTTGTACCACATTTCTGAATTCATGAATTACAATTACTTTATTTGAATGGAAAGCGATTCTAGAGACAGTTAAATTTACAAAACCAACCAGTACCTCTTTTTTTCCTCAAAGAAGTACACTTTTTACATTCAAAAAACTTTTCCATATCTTACCAGGGCTGGGGACAACCAAATAGAAGCTGATATATGCAGTTATTCAATTATTTTGGCTCCCTAATTTCTTCCTGTGGCATATTTTGATGTATAGGGTGAAATTCAACAATGTGAGTTTAATTTCTTCCACACTTGCATGTCTTAAATTCTTGAGATGTAAATATCCTCACACAAGAGCATTGTAGACTTAATACATATGGAAATAATCTTCATCTCATTTTAATACACACTTGTTCCCAACAAAGTGCTAGGCACTGGCAATATAAAATAAGGAAAGTTTCTGGTACTTCAAAATCTTTACAATCCAGAGACAGAAAAGCACACAATTATGGATCAGTTTCATCTCTACTATGATGGCAAGATGGTAGCGATGGCAGCAAGAAGCACAGGATGGGGATGGTAGTACAGAGAAAGGACACCAACACAGTCTTTGAATGTTACCTTAGTCTATTCAGGCTGCTAAAACAAAATATTGTATACTAGGTGGCTTATAAAGAACAGAAATTTATTTCTCACCATCCTGGAGGCTGGCAAGTCCAAGATCAGGGTGCTGACAACTTTAATGTCTGGTGAGAATTTGATTCCTAGTTCAAAGATCGTTGTCTCCTCCCTGTGTCTCAAATGGTGGAAGGGGCAAGTGATCTCTCTGGGGTCACTCTTTTATGGGCACTAATCCCATTCATGAGGGCTGCACCCTCATTACCTAATCACCTCCAAAGGCCCCACCTCCTAAACCATAACATTGGGGGTTAGGATTTTAACATATGAACTTTGGGGGGACACAAACATTCAGTCTATAGCAAATGTCAGCTGGGAAGCAAACCCAGGAGTGACAGCACCTGAGCATAGCACTGGCATTAGTTTCTTGTGGTTTCCATAATGAAGTAACACAAACTGGGTGGCTTAAAATAACAGAAACTTATTGTCTCACAGTTCTGGAGGTTAGAAGTCTAAAAGCAAGGTGTCGCAGGGCCCTTCTAACACTGAAGGCTCTAGAAAGAAACCCTTCCTTGCTCTTTTCACCTCTGGTAGCATCCTTGGTGCTCCTCAGCTTGTACCTGCATCACTATATCAGTCTCTGCCTACATCATCATAGCCTTATTCCCTGCATGTGTGTTTGTCTCCAAACCTCCTTCTTCTTGTAAAGACACCATTCGTCGGGTTTAGGGTCCACCCTAATCTCTGACCTCATCTTAAGTTGATTACACCTGCAATACCCTATTTCCAAATAACACAATTGCAGATACCTCGAATCAGTGTATCTTTGGGGGAAATATAATTCAATCCATGGCAGTCCTGTAGAGAGGGTAGGAGTTAGCCAGGTGAAGAAGAGGATGAATGTGTCCATGAGCAAAGGCATAGAGGTGGGAGGGAGTTGGGATCCATAATGGGCTGAACCAGGTCAGGCTTATGGGCACCCAGTAACCTCCATGCATCACAGCCTCTAGGTAACTACATGACTGTAACCGTTTTCTCTTTCTCCTTAATGGAAAGCACACTTTATTTGTCCTTGACCCTTTCCATTCAGGGAATTTGTAGGCTATTGGTTATTGGCTGGATAGGTAATTAACTGGTTAACCTGATTCTTTTGTGATAGGATCTTAAAACAGGTGCTAATGAATTAATGTATATACCCCTGTGAGGGGATACATGTATTTTAACAGTACTTTCTGATCTGTTTCAAAGAACTAAAACAGTGATTATAGTTAAGTAACAAACAGAGGAGAAGAAATTTTGCTAAAGAATTGCCGTTGTGTTTTATAAATCATTTCCTCTGCCAATTATTTCTCCCCGCCCCCAAAACCGCTTCTCAGAGAATCTTCCTCCATCACCCGGGCTGAGTGGGCATCCAGCCCAATGGATGCCTGATCCAAGCTGAGCCAATTAGAGTCTATCCCATAAGAATTTGGATTTGGGACTCAGAGGCTCTGGTGATTCTATGGCAGGCATAGAACAGGAAATGATGCAAAGTTGAGGCCTGTAGCCATTTTTTTTGGCCTGTCCATCTAAAAACATGAAAAGGCAGTCTATAAGAGAGTGAAATGAAGTGGAAACCTTGAGAAGAACAAAGGTGAGAGCCCATGTAATGTTGGAAAGACCAAGATCTTTTCCAGAGGTGGTTCCATTTTTTTCTGAGACCACACTGTGCTTCTTGCCCTGGAGTCTTTAAACACACATGCACACACACACACACACACACACACACACACACACCCCTTTTTCTTAAGCTCACTGGAGTAAGTTTCTGTCCCTTTTAACCAAATAATCCTTAACCTCCTGTACTACCTATGTCTAGAATTGGCTCTGAAGAGGCCCTCCAATCCTGATGTCTAGCCATCCTCCACTTACCTTCTCCCTCTTCTGGAATGTAGACCTTCCTCAGCCACTGCCCCTCAAGCCTTCTCTTCCATGCCACATCCCCTCTCACCATCTTGTGGAAATGTTAATTCACTTGGA
This sequence comes from Mesoplodon mirus, assembly GCF_964341445.2. Classification (NCBI taxonomy): domain Eukaryota; kingdom Metazoa; phylum Chordata; class Mammalia; order Artiodactyla; family Ziphiidae; genus Mesoplodon; species Mesoplodon mirus. The sequence goes on along the minus strand of NC_138986.1, from coordinate 97,424,546 downwards.
AGAGCAGGATACCTGACTTAGAAGCAAGAACTTTGCAGATGGATAAAGGTCTCCATGGGAAGTCAAACATGTTATATTCGTATTACAAGTATCATGTGTATACTTTTATTTCTTCCCAGAAAAACAATCCTCCTTATTGCTAAAATGAGAAATGACATAGAAGGCCTAAACCAATGACTTTAGAGTGAATTATTGTCTTACTATATACCTTCCTTAAATGAAGTTTGCAAGATTAATTGCAACGTTGAATGTGACTGTATTGAAGCATATGCACTTAGCTTTGGCCTTCTAGAAATATGACATGAGTCATGTCCTACAAACTTAAACCTAAATGGAAACATGGTGAAGTGGTAAATACACACCATCTAAAAGATACGTAATTTATAAAGAAACTTGTGCATGGATTTCGGGGCTTCTCACCTGAGACAAGAACATTTGGACGATGTAAAGGACAAATTGAAATCACTCTGACAGAGTTGGCTGTCTCAGAACCGCAGTAGGATGGTTAAAGTAAATTATGGTTAAAATCTATCTAACAAAAACTACATTTTATGCTGCGGAATCAGCATTATTAAACTGTCATCATGGGGAGAAGGGTTCAGGTCCAAAATATCTCTTAATTTGTAGCATACCATCCAGTTTCAGATTCTGTTTTCTCTTCTTGAACATTCTTCTCTCAATTTGCAAGTCCAAAGTCCAATTTGATTCATTAGGAACTGGTTCCTTGAAGGAGCCCAGCCTGAGTTAGACTGTATCCAACTGAGTATCTCTTTTACATGCTCTCTCTACCACCCCAATTCCTCAGTTCTGTCCTCAGATAGTTGGATCTGTTCCCAATCCCTGTGGAGTAGGAATAAGAAGCAGGAAGGCAAGACATATTGGCTGACCTCATAGGGGATCTCTTTCCCTCCTGATCTATCAGCCACTGGAGGAATTAAGCCGGGTAAACTTGGAGAGCTATAGCTGCTTTAGGAAGCATCTGACTGGCTCCAAGATCTGTGATGGGACTGGAACCTGAATTCTATGTCTATTCCACTGATACTCTTTACTTTGACTCAGTCTACCCCATCCCATCCCAAGATATAAACAAAAGTAGATAAGCCTCAAGAGAGTAAGTGATAGTAAACTTAATGTTCATTTCCTTCTTTATTCCCAAGAATTAGCACATAGTGGCATTCTGTGGTGTTTATTAGATTGACGAATGATTTTTCTAGAAACTCTTATGACTGTGCTCACCTTCTGTTTCTTTGACCATTCTCGAATACAGCTGCCTTTCAGATCCTCTCTCAGCATTCTGATCTTGACCAGCCCTGTGTGTCTTCTAGCTCTACTCAGCCCCTAGCCCTCAACTGCTCCCAGCTTGGGGCCTCACTGAATCCCATCCAAGCTAAGGGAGATTCCCACAACTGATTTCTCAAGAGCTTTGGGATTATAAGCAGTTTAGTTCAGGGATAATTTATGACTCTGGTTTAAGATAAAATTAGATCAGCCTCAGGCTCAGGGATGGAGAATATGAACAGATGGTTATTCTATTCTATCCTGTTTCATGCTGTTCTTCCATTCTGAGCAGATTAATGTAGTAATCAAGAACAGAAACCAACCACATGATGGAAAAGCATAGAAAAGAACTTAATCTTTCTAAGTCTTTCTATTGAAAAGCATACATTTTTAGAAAAATTATAATAGGAGTTAACATGTATTGAGGTCTTACTATACTGAGGCACTACATCAAAAACTTTACTATAATATTCTTCCCTATAATTAGCACAACAGTAACGAGGTATTTTTTATCACTCCCCAGTTTTACACATTTGGAAGCTGAGACTCGGAGATTAAGTAACTTACCCAAAGCCTGAGCAGCTACCTTGTACAACTCCATGAGTGCATTGCCACTGAGGTCTAGGGAAGTGGCTCTACACTGCACTCCTCCAGGAGGCACCATTCATCTAGGCTCTAATCTGAATGTGTTCCTGGTGTAGAACAAGGCAGCTGCCCTGCCCACAGAAAAAAGGAGCAAAATCAGAGCTTGAATCCAAGTCAGCTTGATTTCAAAACCCAGGCTCATCACCACTAAGCTACACTGAGATAAACATCTGGGTTTTAGAAATATGATCTGTCTTTTTATCAAGTGATTAGAGGGCCAAATGGGGACGTATTCTGTTACAGTTGCAGGTGTTAGCCATTTTTGTGTGCAACACAACACAAAGGATCCCAGGTCTTTTGGAGCAGAGCCATTTTGGGTGTAATGACACAGTGGTGGAAACATGTATTTAACCATATCAGAGGCCAGCAGAGATCAGTGGATGAATCCAAAAAATGGTTCATAAGTGATTTGGGCTTATATTGGTTTAGGATAGACTAGGGTGACACCTTTCCCCATGTTGGGAAAACAATGACAATCGTATTCTCTATCCATTAGGCATTTTTAAAAACCAAAGTTTATAATGGAAATCCAGAAGGAATCCAAAAGCAAAACAAGAGAATGGTTTAGTAAGCTATGATGTATCTACTCAATGGAATTGTGTATTATCACCATGTAAAATACATACATGTGAAAAAACACAGGAAGGGAATACATACACACAAAAATGATAACAATTGTTGTAGTGGGGTATTAGCATTATTGTATGTGATTCATTTTGTTGTTTCTACTTTCCATTGGTTCTGTCTACAATTTTTAGAAAGAAAAGCAAAAATGATTTTAAACTGTGTTTTGCATAAGAGAGAAATATAATTTAACTTTAAACATTTATTTAGCAGCCCAATTTTTCTCCAAAAACAAGAAAAAATCCAATCAGAGTTGTTCATTACACAGACTCATCCCACACTGCTGCGATTTTAAACAATCTAGGCATGCATAATGGCCAGTTCTTCTAAAGATCACTGCCTTTATAAGCACATCATAAACCACAAATTATCATAATTTATGAAATGTAGTAGAGCAATGAGACTATCGTTGCCTTCCTAAGCTTCCTTGAGGTAAAATATTGGTAATTAGCTTGTACACAATTTGTAAGTTGATTTTTGAAACTGGTGCTTCCTTCAGCATTTGCTTTTTGATCTGTTTTGTTTAACTCCCACTTTGCAAATATGGAATTGTAGAATCACAGCCCATCATGTTCTAAAACGAACTGAATTGCCAAGAAGTCCATCTCATAACAAAGGTGACCATTTAAAGACTCACGCTGAAAGACAAAAGAAAATTCCTTTTCTTCTGTGATGATGGGCTTTGGTACTGAACACTTGTGGTTTTCAATTAGGAATTTTTTTAAAAATCTGAGTCATCAAAGTAGTGAGCTCAAGTCACAATGAATCAGTCCCTCAGCCCTGTCAGTAATATATCAAGCTCTCCTTTCTAGTCCTTTTTGGTGGCTTTTCATGCAAATAAGTGTTATCAGGAAATGGCAGAGCCTACTGAAGAAAAATGTTTGTCTTCTCTTGACATCAAGGTCACAGGTGGAGGTAGGAGGGAGCAGAAAAAGAGAACTTTACAACAGAAGGTACAGCTGCAGCTGGAATATCAATGTCATTTTAGAAGTTACAGATGTTGCCACCTTCATTTGGATGGCCCTAAACTTGACTGGACTGCAGGTGCACATGTGACTAGGGACATGATGTCAGTGGCCCAGATTAGACACCAGGTTTTCTCGCTTTCCAACTCTGTGACACGGGCTGTGTTACTCATATCCTCATCTCTATAAGAGTTGTTGCTCAAAAGAAATAAAAGTGTAAAAGTATCTTGTAAAGCACTGACTGTCCTTTCTCTACCTGCACCCTCTTCTAGTACGTAATGGCTTGTCTCATCCTCTTTTTTTTTTTTGTAAGTAGATTTCTCAGATTTCCTGTCTTGCTCTGTCATTCTCACTGGCACTTGGCCTCCTGTTTTTGGGTCCCCTTGGTTCTGGCCTCCAGTCAGACTCTCTCTGAGTCCACTTCCCACTGGCCATTAGCTGTGCACACAACCCTAATTTAGGTATCCACCTTGACCTTGATACACTTCTCTTCCAGGTTTATGCCTGGCCCTGTGGAACCCTTCTGTCCTCTTTCGACAATTCTCATCCCACTAAGGGACGTGTGGATGGTACCAGTCACCAGGATGGGAGATTCAAGATGAACAGGTTTATAAGGAAAGAAAGCTGAAAAATACCCAAGCGTGGTTAGACCATGATGAGTTGGAGATCCTCTGGACCCCCAAGCAGAAATATTTAGGAGGCTGTTGGAACTAGGAATACAGATTAAGAAATCATAAGCCTATTGGGGAGAGTGTATCAAATGAGAAGAAGAGTGTAAGGGAGATGCCAAAGTAGGCACAAAAATATGTTCATTGGATTGACTCTGCAAGATCATGAGTAACCTTAGCAAGAGCAATTTCCAAGGATAAGCAACAGTAGTTGCAGTCAGATTTCAGGGGGATCAATAAATTGTGTGAGGAATGAGTCTTTATAGTCAATTGCCTGCAGCTACCTGGTTTTATGTGCCAGCCAGTCATGGTGGCAGGAGTAGGAAAACTTCCTCATGCTGTTTACAGAAAATGGAAAAATGATGGTGAGAGGACTTAGGCTATTTGGAAAAGCTCACCTCGAGATTTCAAGGAAATATATAATACCTGCCTTATTTGTATTAAACTCTAAAGCATAGCAAACTTATTGCAGACACAGTGATTTTTCTTTCCTGATTTGCAAAACTCAAATAATTCAGATGAAGAAAAACTTTATGGAACCATTTACTCTGAATTGACCAGGAAATAGGAAGACACTAAAATTTTCATTGTTGTTTTTTGAAAAGTGATGGTTGTATGTGTATATGTGTGGGCATGTGTACATAAATATATATGTATATATATGTGTGTGTGTGTGTGTGTGTGTATATATATATATATATATATATATGATGATGGAGGTGAGCCATGGAGGTGTGGAGAGGATAAGTATAAATAGTTGCTATCCCTTTTGAATACAATTATATGGCATTTCTAAAGGAGCAGGCAATGTGCTATATTCCCAAAGGAGATGAGAACATGGGGCAGAATCTAACATATTTTCTGAAAATACCTCTGCCTGAATTAGAGAGTTGGTGGGTATAACTCTGTCTCTGGGTCACCCACTAGTGAAGAGGTGGCCCATCTGTCTTTCCACTAGGAACTGGTAGAAGAGAAAACTGTCAGCATGGTGAGGGGCTGTCTCTGAAATAAACCCAGGCAGCCAGGAGTTCTCTTCTCCTGTATCTTGATGTGGTTTCACTTTGTCATCTCTTTTGGAAATGATTAAAACATTGATACTGATTTATAACCTTTAACAGTCCAGGAGACTCACCTCCCACAGTCAGGGTTTCTTGTTAATTGAACAGAAAGAACTTAGCAGAAGCTGTGTTTCCTATTTAAAAAAAAATTTTTTTTTGAGTCCCTCCCATCAAGCCTCTTAGATAACCTCATCCACCAGAGGGCAGAGAGCAGAAACAAGAAGAACCACAATCCTGCAGCCTGTGAAACAAAAACCACATTCACAGAAAGATAGACAAGATGAAAACGCAGAGGGCTATGTACCAGATGAAGGAACAAGATAAAACCCCAGAAAAACAATTAAATGAAGTGGAGATAAGCAACCTTGCAGAAAAAGAATTCAGAATAATGATAGTGAAGATGATCCAGGACCTTGGAAAAAGAATAGAGGCAAAGATGGAGAAGATGCAAGAAATATTTAACAAAGACCTAGAAGAATTAAAGAACAAACAAACAGAGATGAACAATACAATAACTGAAATGAAAACTACACTAGAAGGAATCAATAGCAGAATAACTGAGGCAGAAGAATGGATAAGTGACCTGGAAGACAGAATGGTGGAATACACTGCTGCAGAAAAGAATAAAGAAAAGAGAATGAAAAGAAATGAAGACAGCCTAAGAGACCTCTGGGACAACATTAAACACAACAACATTCACATTATAGGGATCCCAGAAGGAGAAGAGAGACAGAAAGGACCTGAGAAAATATTTGAAGAGATTTTGGTTGAAAACTTCCTTAATATGGAAAAGGAAATAACCACCCAAGTCCAGGAAGCACAGTGAGTCCCATACAGGATAAACACAAGGAGAAACACACCAAGGCACATAGTAATCAAATTGTCAAAAATTAAAGACAAAGAAAAATTACTAAAAGCAGCAAGGGAAAAGTGACAAATAACATAAAAGGGAACTCCCATAAGGTTAAAGGCTGATTTCTCAGCAGAAACTCTACAAGCCAGAAGGGAGTGGCATGATATACTTAAAGTGATGAAAGGGAAGAACCTACAACCAAGATTACTCTACCCAGCAAGGATCTCATTCAAATTCGATGGAGAAATCAAAAGCTTTACAGACAAGCAAAAGCTAAGAGAATTCAGCACCACCAAACCAGCATTACAACAAAGGCTAAAGGAACTTCTCTAAGTAGGAAACACAAGACAAGAAAAGGACCTACAAAAACAAACCCAAAACAATTAAGAAAATGGTCATAGGAACATACATATAGATAATTACCTTAAACGTGAATGGATTAGATGCTCCAACCAAAAGACACAGGCTTGCTGAATGGATACAAAAACAAGACCCATCTATATGCTGTCTACAAGAGACCCACTTCAGACCTAGGGACACATACAGACTGAAAGTGAGGGGATGGAAAAAGATATTCCATGCAAATGGAAATCAAAAGAAAGCTGGAGTAGCAATACTCATATCAGATAAAATAGACTTTAAAATAAAGAACGTTACAAGAGACAAAGTAGGACACTACATAATGATCAAGGGATCAATCCAAGAAGAAGATATAACAATTATAAATATATATGCACCCAACATAGGAGCACCTCAATACATAAGGCAACTGCTAACAGCTATAAAAGAGGAAATTGACAGTAACACAATAATAGTGAGGGATTTTAACACCTCACTTACGCCAATGGACAGATCATCTAAAGTGAAAATAAATAAGGAAACAGACGCTTTACGTGACACAATAGACCAGATAGATTTAATTGATATTTGTAGGACATTCCTTCCAAAAAACAGCAGATTACACTTTCTTCTCAAGTGTGCACTGAACATTCTCCAGGATAGATCACATCTTGGGTCAGAAATCAAGCCTCAGTAAATTTAAGAAAATTGAAGTCATATCAAGCATCTTTTCTGACCACCACACTATGAGATTAGAAATGAATTACAGGGAAAAGAATGTAAAAAACACAAACACATGGAGGCTAAACAATACATTACTAAATAGCCAAGAGATCACTGAAGAAATCCAAGAGGAAATCAAAAAATACCTAGAGACAAATGACAATGAAGACACGACGATTCAAAACCTATGGGATGCAGCAAAAGCACTTCTAAGAGGGAAGTTTATAGCTATACAAGCTTACCTCAAGAAACAAGAAATATCTCAAATAAGCAATCTAACCTTACACCTAAAGGAACTAGAGAAAGAAGAACAAACAAAACCCAAAGTTAGCAGCAGGAAAGAAATCATAAAGATCAGAGCAGAAATAAATGAAATAGAAACCAAGAAAACAATAACAAAGACCAATCAAACTAAAAGCCGGTTCTTTGAGAAGATAAACAAAATTGATAAACCATTAGCCAGACTCATCAAGAAAAAGAGGGAGAGGACTCAAATCAATAAATTTAGAAATGAAAAAGGAGAAGTGACAACAGACACCACAGAAATACAAAGCATCCTAAGAGACTACTATGCCAATAAAATGGACAAGCTGAAAGAAATGGACAAATTCTTAGCAAGGTATAACCTTCCAAGGCTGAACCAGGACAAAACAGAAAATATGAACAGACCAATCACAAGTAATGAAATTGAAACTGTGATTAAAAATCTTCCAACAAACAAAAGTCCATTACCAGATGACTTCACAGGTGAATTCTATCAAACATTTAGAGAAGAGCTAACACTCATCCTTCTCAAACTCTTGCAATAAATTGCAGAGGAAGGAACACTCCAAACTCATTCTATGAGGCCACCATCACCCTGATAGCAAAACCAGACAAAGATACTACAAAAAAAGAAAATTACAGACCAATATCACTGATGAACATGGATGCAAAAATCCTCAACAAAATACTAGCAAACAGAATCCAACAACACAATAAAAGGATCATACACCGTCATGAAGTGGGATTTATCCCAGGATTGCAAGGATTCTTCAATATACGCAAATCAATCAATGTGATACAGCATATTAACAAATTGAAGAATAAAAACCATATGATCATCTCAATACATGCAGAAAAAGCTTTTGACAAAATTCAACACCCATTTATGATAAAAACTCTACAGAAAGTGGGCATAGAAGGAACCTACCTCAACATAATAAAGGCCATATATGACAAACCCACAGCAAACATCTTGTGAATGGTGAAAATCTCAAAGCATTTCCTCTAAGATCAGGAACAAGACAACGATGTCAACTCTTACTGCTATTATTCAACATAGTTTTGTAAGTCCTAGCCATGGCAATCAGAGAAGAAAAAGAAATAAAAGGAATACAAATTGAAAAAGAAGAAGTAAAAGTGTCATGTTGGCAGATGACATGACACCATACATAGAGAATCCTAAAAATGCCACCAGAAAACTACTAGAGCTAATCAATGAATTTGGTAAAGTTGCAGGATACAAAATTAATGCACAGAAATCTCTTGCACTCCTATACACTAATGATGAAACAACTGAAAGAGAAATTATAGAAACACTCCCATTTACCACTGCAATGAAAAGAATAAAATACCTTGGAATAAACCTACCTAGGGAAACAAAACACCTGTATGCAGAAAACTATAAGACACTGATGAAAGAAATTAAAGATGATATGAACAGATGGAGAGATATACCATGTTCTTGGATTGGAAGAATCAACATTGTGAAAATGACTATACTACCAAGCAGTCTACAGATTCAATGCAATCCCTATCAAATTACCAATGGCATTTTTTTACGGAACTAGAACAAATCATCTTAAAATTTGTATGGAGACACAGAAGACCCTGAATAGCCAAAGCAGTCTTGAGGGAAAAAATTGGAGCTGGAGCTGGAGGAATCAGACTCACTGACTTCAGACTATACTACAAATCTACAGTAATCAAGACAATATGGTACTGGCACAAAAACAGAAACATGGATCAATGGAACAGGATAGAAAGCCCAGAGATAAACCCACGCACCTATGGTCAACTAATCTATGACAAAGGAGGCAAGGATATACAATGGAGAAAAGACAGCCTCTTCAATAAGTGGTGCTGGGAAAACTGGACAGCTGCATGTGAAATAATGAAATTAGAACACTCCCTCACACCATACACCAAAATAAACTCAAAATGGGTTCGAGACCTAAATGTAAGACTGGACACTATAAAACTCTTAGAGGAAAACATAAGAAGAACACTCTTTGACATAAATCACAGCAAGATCTTTTTTGATCCACCTCCTAGAGTAATTCAAATAAAAACAAAAATAAACAATGGGACCTAATGGAACTTCAAAGCTTTTGCACAGCAAAGGAAACCATAAACAAGACGAAAAGACACCCCTCTGAATGGGAGAAAATATTCACAAACGAATCAGTGGACAAAGGATTAATCTCCAAAATATACAAATAGCTCATGCTGCTCAATATTAAAGAAACAAGCAACCCAATCCAAACATGGGCAGAAGCCCTAAATACACATTTCTCCAAAGAAGACATACAGATGGCCAGGAAGCACATGAAAAGCTGTTCAACATCACTAATTATTAGAGAAATGCAAATGAAAACTACAATGAGGTATTACCTCACACCAGTTAGAATGGGCATCATCATAAAATCTACAAACAACAAATGCTGGAGAGGGTGTTGAGAAAAGGGAACCCTCTTGCTCTCTTGGTGGGAATGTAATTTGATACAGCCACTATGGAGACCAGTATGGAGGTTCCTTAAAAAACTAAAAAAAGAATTACCATGTGACCCAGCAATCCCACTACTGGGCATATACCCAGAGAAAATCATAATTCAAAAAGACTCATGCACCCCAGTGTTCATTGCAGCACTGTTTTCAATAGCCAGGTCATGGAAGCAACCTAAATGCCCATCGATAGATGAATGGATAAAGAAGATGTGGTACGTGTATACAGTGGAATATTACTCAGCCATAAATAAGAATGAAATTGAGTCATTTGTTGAGACGTGGATGGACCTAGAGACTGTCATACAGAGTGAATTAAGTCAGAAAGAGAAAAAAAACCCCAAATATCGTATATTAACGTATGTATGTGGAACCTAGAAAAATGGTACAGATGAACCGGTTTGCAGGGCAGAAGTTGAGACACAGATGTAGAGAACGAATGAATGGACACCAAGGGGGGAAAACCGCAGTGGGGTGGGGATGGTGGTGTGCTGAATTGGGCGATTGGGATTGACATATATACATTGATGTGTATAAAATTGATGACTAATAAGAACCTGCAGTATAAAACAACAACAACCACAACCACAACAAAAAGTTTTAAAAAGAAATTTTATTTTATTTTATTTATATTGGAGTATAGTTGATTATTATATTAGTTTCAGGTATACAGCAAAATGATTCAGTTATATTAATACATATACATTTATCCTTTTTCAAATTCTTTTCCCATTTAGGTTATTACAGAATACTAAGCAGAGTTCCCTGTGCTATACAGTAGGTCCTTGTTGGTTATCTATTTTAAATATAGTAGTGTGCATCTTTTAATCCCAACCTCCTAGTTTATCCCTGCCCCACACTTCCCCCCGTGGTAACCATAAGTTTGTTCTCTAAGTCTGTGAATCTATTTCTGTTTTGTAAATATGTTCATTTGTACCATAAAAAATTTTTTTAATGCAAATTAAGTGCTTTGTTCTTTTCAAGACTCTGGATTTCACATATTGCAATGTTCTGTGTAAGAGTTCAGTGAGAATAATTATCAAGACCCTCCCTGTGAGGGAAGTATAGCAAAGAAGTTTCCAGTTTTTGCAGGGTGCTGCCCAATAAGGTTGATTACACAATTTATGCTTATTTACATGAGAGAAAAAGAAGTTTCTAGATAAGTTACATAGAAGGGAGGCATCATTAACCTTCTCCATCGGGTCTGGAGTTGCTCCATCCAAACTCTCTTGTTTTTGTGTGGGTGCCCAGAGATGTTGAGAGGGACACTTCCCCCTTAGAGTATGGCCTCATAAAATCTAGGGACACAGACAGGCATCTGGTAGGTGACTTGTAGGTGACCTTTGTAGAGGTCCTTGGTGATGACACACACACTAAGGGGACAACAGACAAGGTCCCCAGGCACAGATTGTCCATGCTTGCAAGAATGATTGTCATGGTTGCAAAAATGAAGTGGTGCTAAGGATGATGACTCCCTGTCTCCCCTTCGTGAGTGTTAGAACACTGCCCCTCCTGGTGTCCTTTGTGGCTTCCTGCCATCCTAGGGATGCAGGAGACTCAGCAATATTGGCCATGAGGTATTACACCTAGTAGTTGCCCACCTAGAAGTCCTTTCTTCTCTAGGGTGACCCAGCTCTCCTCTTCACCTTCTGCCCCACCCCAGCCTGAGGGAATATTTTCTACCCTGGAAGGAACCTTCCACTTTCCTGTCTCCCTTTAAAAACATTTTTTTCTGGGACTTCCCTGGTGGTGCAGTGGTTGAGAATTCACCTGCCAATGCAGGGGACACGGGTTCGAGCTCTGGTCCAAGAAGATCCCACATGCCACGGAGCAACTAAGACCGTGTGCCACAACTACTGAGCCTGCACTCTAGAGCCCACAAGCCACAAATACTGAGCCTACAAGCCACAACTACTAAAGCCCACGCACCTAGAGCCCGTGCTCCACAACAAGAGAAGCCACCACAATGAGAAGACTGCATACTGCAACGAAGAGCAGCTCCCACTCACCACAACTAGAGAAAGCCCGTGTGCAGCAACGAAGACCCAATGCAGCCAAAAATAAATAAGTAAAATTAAAAACAAAAAATAAATTTTGTCTACAGATACAAATCCTTTTTCTTTTAAGCCTTCTGTGCAGAAAAAATAAAAATAATCCTTCTCATCAAACCCAGAGCTTTAGTCAGTCAAAGCTCGTTCCCCTTTATGCAGAGGACAAAGACAGCTTAAACTTGAAACCCTTCAAAAACAGTCAAGAAAGGCAGGAAAAACAAACCAGCTAATTGCCATATGAAAGTGGCTTGTTTATATTCTGCCAAAGTCACAAAAATCTCATGTTTATGTTTTGCCGGAGTTTTAGTCAATGGTAGACCCAACCAACAGCTTATTTAGGAAAAAAATGGGCATATTACTGAAAAACCTACCTAAACTGATTGGTTTTGTGCAGGCCAATGTGCAGGTTATGGATTCCTCATTTCCCTTTACAACTCACAGGCAGGCATTGTGCTGGCTTTCTTGATTTTGTGGATTTGAGTTAAAGGTCTCTGTTTGACTCACCCTTGCTGTCTTTTCACATCAAGATGTTAAAATGCCAGATTTGGAGCTACTTAGCCTTGCTACACCTGTTTCACTCACTAAGGAGTTAAAAGGTTTGTGCAGGAAGGATCAAATCCTATTTAGACCAGACCATGAAATATGAGTGCTGGATGGAAGAGACTTCATCCGGGGTATCCACCTGCTTTAATATTGATTCAATAGCAAAATTAATCTTTAATGTTTCAAAAGTCAACATTTGATTTTGATAGTAGGAGCAGCCTGGAGCCCAGCGAGCTCTCTCTCCTCCTATGTGTGCTGTTTGCAACTGACGCACTTTCCTTTCAGAGGTCAGTGCACGTGGTTCATTGGAGGCAGACGTCAAGGAAGAAAGAAATAACTCATTTCACTTTGACTGTTTCACAAATTTATCAAGACTGTATTTGCGTTGTTGAGTAGAATAAAAGGGTTACCATTTTTCAAAACTCAGGGAACTGGATTTCCATCCTCAACACTCTTGCTTTTGGGGGGTTTCTTTTGTCCTCTCTGCCCCTTCCACCAAAATTTTTCCCAGGTATATCTATGCTTCACTCAAATATCAATTTACCAGTTAGGCTTTCCCTGACTACCTCCAGGGTTAAATGAGAAAATAATTTAGGAGGCTATTGAACTAGCCCAGACAAGATACACCAGTGTAACCCAACTAGGGTGGTAACACTAGAGGTGGAGAAGTGGAAAGAAACAGGGTACATAAATGTTTGTTGGAATGAATGGATAACACTTTCCATCTGTTGAACATTTGCTATGTGTCAGACATGGTGCCAGGTGTTTTATACATACTGTCTTATTTACCTTATTTACCCTTAAAGTGACTTTAAGGAAGAGGTGTGATATCTCCACTGCATAAATGAGGAAGTTGACCCTTTTGGAGATTCAATAACATACCACAAGTCACACATAATTGCTGGGGTTGCTATTTGGATTCAGGTCTGTTTGATGAGAGCAAGAGAGACAGAGAGATCAAAAGATATATCTATGTATCTATACAGAGAAACACAGATGTATATAGGTCTACCTAAATCTGTGATGGTTAATTTTATGTGCCAACTTAAGAATGTGCTTTTGGATACGATTAACATTTAAATTGGTGAGCTTTGAGAAGCAGATTGCCCTCCATCATGTAGGTGGGCCTCATCTAATCAGTTGAAGCCCTGAATAGAATAAAAAGATTGGCCTCCTGGAGCAAGAGGGAATTCTCCAACAGATCACCTTCAGACTTCATCCGCACCATAGGCTGTCCTGAGTCTCAAGCCTGTTGGGCCATACTGTGGATTTGGACTTCCCAGCCTCCATAATCATGTGAGCTAATTCCTTAACATAAATCTCTTTCCTAAGGTTGGCTAGGAGTTGATATTAAGGACTCTGGATGATTAGAACATGGATGTTCACTATGCTATCCTTTTTACCTTTGTATATGTTTGAAATTTCCCAAAGTAAAAAGATTTTTTTTGTTGTTGTTTTTATTTAGTCATCATTTGGGGTGATTGTGATTTTCCCCTTATTCTTTTTTGTCTTTGCCAAATTTTTCATCATGGTAGTGATTTACTTTAAATAATGGGGAGAATACTTTTAGGCAAGGAATAAAAGAAAAAATTTAGTCTCTTTATCAGAGACTAAAAAACCTCTTTCCATATATATGTATGCATACACACACACACACACACACACACACATATCTTATTCATTCTTTTTCTCCAGATAACCCTGACTAATGCAATATCTATCTACCTATCTACCTATCTATCTATCTACCTATCTATCACGAGAGGGAAATGTACAATTCAGAGAGCTAGGACAAAGGGATGATTGTGACATTGAAATTAGAGGTCACCAGCCTTGGGAATAACTACTGTCATGAAGTGTGGAAGAAAACGACCATTTAAAATGTTTATCTTTCGTTTGATGGTTTTCTTTCCTGGACACAGATGATTTTCAATTTCAAACGTAGTCTCTATATGATAAACTAGTTAGATTACCTTATATATTGTATACGTATTTTAATCCAAATTTGCCAGACACTCATTTGCGTACACACACGCACACACACACACAGTCTTGGCCAAGAATACCCATCTGATTCTGTAAACTTGAGGGGCATTGCTGCCCTCTATTACTTCTAGGGTAACACAGAATGAGCATGGCAGCTCAACCTAATAAGGTAGACATTCCTTTATTGAAGAGAGAGCTATGGCAGAAGGAACATTTTCTTATTTCTCAAGCAATATCTTTTTTCTAGTGGTAAGGACACTAAGATGCCTCCCTCTAAGACCTTGGGAGGTTACACTGTGATGGCCCAGCTGGTAAGGCAAAACAGAGCCTGGCAAACAACAAAAAATACATTTCAGCCCTTCTAGCTCAAGTGGCTCCAGCTCTAGGATGATACAAAAGGGACTCAGTAAAAGGATAGTGAAAGACTGAAAATGTCATGGTGACATTATCTTTTGGAAATACCAGACTATCAGTTAAAATGCTGCTTCCCATTGATACAGTTTGCAGGATTTGTGGCTGAAATTTGTGGGTTGTCTGTTGCAGTTCACAGAAGATGCTTTACTGAGAGTTTTGTGGGGAAAACTCCCCCTACCCCTGACCCAGCAGGAATTGTGTCTAGTTGTGCTTTCTGTGTACATCCTAGCTCAATTTATAGTGTTGGTAAATGGCAATAAATTGAGGGTATGTGACAACTAATTGCCTTTAGTTATAGAAAGAAGTTTTAGAGTGAAAACACATGTGCCTAAAGCATGTTTTCTGTGGAGAGTATCATTGATTTTTATAGAACTACAGAGCATACTTGAAGTAGCAAAAATTTGAATTTCTTTTTCTGAGATTTATAAGAACTTCATCAATTGTGTAGATCCCCTAGCCACATACAGAATGTGGAAATACAGGTATATTTTTGCTAAATGATATAGATGCCTTCCAGCAAATTCAGCTTTAAAGCTAACACCATTTCCCTTGAATGTCCTTTAAAAGTTAGGGATGATTTCCCAAAGGGGCAAAATCTTCTAACAATCTTAACTGCAAACTTTTAATGAAACAGTGGATAGCCCAGTGGCACAATGGAATTTGGAGTACACTAAATATTTTGATGTTAGGTTATTAGCTCCAATTCAAGAACTCAGTTTTTCCTTGTATTTTCCTAACTTTTACCCAATATCATCATTTCTTCCCTCAACTCATCTTCTCCAGTACCACAGATATTTTTCCTAATTATCATAACCACCCTTATTGTCCTTATTTTCATGTCATTATTTATTAATAAAGAGTTACTGGTAGACAAACACAGTGGAGGAATGTAGATAAAGAAACAGTGCCCTACCCTCCATGGGCTTACAATCTATAGAGGAGTGTATAGTTGCTAATAATAATATTGTGGCACTTCACAGTATTACAAAATATGTTATTATAAATTATCTCTTTTAAGCTTTCAACAAATTCTTAAACAGGTAGGTTAGGTGTGTTTTTTTGAAGTATAGTTGATTTACAAATATTATATAAGTTATAGGTGTACACTATAGTGAGTCACAATTTTAAAGGTTATATTTCATTTATAGTTTTTATAAAATATTGCCTATATTCCCTGTTTTGTACAATATATCCTTGTAACTTATCTTATACATAATAGTTTGTATCTCTTAATCCCTTACCCCATCTTGCCCCTCCCCACTTCCTTCTCCCACTGGTAACCACTAGTTTGTTCTCTATATCTGTGAATCTGCTTCTTTTTTGTTATATTCACTAGTTTATTGTACTTTTTACATTCCACATATAAGTGATATCATACAGTATTTATCTTTCCCTGTCTAACTTATTTCACTTAACATAATGCCCTCCAAGTCCATCCTTGCTGTTGCAAATGGCAAGCTTTCATTCTTTTTTATGTATATATATATATATATACATATATATATACATATTTATGTGTGTGTGTGTGTGTGTGTATATATATATATATATATATATATATATATATATATATATATATACATACTATATGTATATATACCACATCTTCTTTCTCCATTCATCTGTTGATGGACATTTAGGTTGCTTCTATATCTTGGCAATTATAAATAATGCTGCTATGAACATTGGGGTGTGTGTATGTTTTGTGGGTTTTTTATATATGCCCAGGAGTAGAATTGCTGGATCTTATAGTAGTTCTATTTTTAGTTATTTGAGGAACCGCCATACTGTCTTCCACAGGGGCTGCACCAATTTACATTCCCACCAACAGTGCATGAGGGTTCCCCTTTCTCCACATCCTTAACATTTGTTGTTTGTGTTCTTTTTGATGATGGCCTTTCTGACAGGTGTGAGGTGATATCTTATTGTGGTTTTGATTTGCATTTGCCTGATGACTAGCGATGTTGAGCATCTTGGCCATCTGAATGTCCTCTTTGGAAAAATGTCTGTTCAGATCTTCTGCCCATTCTTAATCAGGTTGTTTGTTTTTCAGTGTTGGTAGGTTAGGTATTTTTATGCCCCTTAAACTCAGAGAAGTGAAGTGACCTGCCCAGTCCTTGCCCAGCCCCTTGATGAAGCATGCGCCGTGCTCTTTTCATGATGCTATGTTACACCTAGCTGTGACGGTCACTTGTGTCAACTTGAATCGTCCAAAGGATGTCCAGATATGTGGTTAAACATTATTTCTGAATTGGTGGACTGACTACAGCAGAAGATTCCCCAAAAGACGTGGACATCCTCCAGTCTATTGAGGATCAGAATAGAGGGAAAAGGCAGATGAAGGTTGAAATCACTCTGCCTTACTGACTGAGCCGGGATATTGATCTTCTCCTGCTCTCACCACTCTTAGATTCTCAGGCCTTCAGACCCAGACTGCATCTACAACGTTGGCTGTCCTGGGTCTCCAGCTTAGAGATAGCAGATCTCAGCCTCCAGAACTGTATGAGGCAGCACTTATTTTATACATATATAAAATATATATATATATATATATATATATATATATATATATATATATATATATGCGCTGTTGGTTCTCTTTTTCTTGAGAACTCTGATACACTAACACAGCTTTTTCTTTAACACAGAACTCTATATTTCTCTTTTAATATAGTCCATATCTAATAGAGCAATTATTCATAACACATGTAGCTGGTAGATGCTACTCCATCTAAAATCTAGAGATTCTCAACCCCATATCATGTCACTCTTGTATTCTAGTCAGTTGAATTGGACCCCATGATAATAAAATGAAACAGAGCTAGTTTTTCTCTCATTATGTCAACCTTCTCTCTGTAGTGAAAAAAAAAAAAGAGTTGAAGCAAATAGAAAGACAATTTACCTAGGCATGTGGGATGATGCATGATAATATCTTTTCTCAATGTAGTGAAGCAGAATAAGCATTGAGAACCATCATATTATATGATAGTTCTATCCTTACAGCTCTCAGATTTTAGAATGCAAATTATATACAATTAATTCCCTACTTGTTCAACGTAGAGAAAATTGAGGTTGTCTCAACAACATCCATACTACATTTTCACCCATTTTGTGGCTGAGTTTAGATGTAATTTATCTCTCCACCCACCCCTGTAAAGATGGACTCTGATGACCTTATCCAATCAGAGAAGGCATGCCCTCCGTCAGTGTGATTGATAAAGAATGGCCCAATTAAACCAAAGGTCAGGACTCTTAATTTGATTGTGAAGAGAAAATTCTTACTTCTCCAGTTTTCCTGTCCCCTGACCCCACAACCCACAGTTAATATGAAGCATGAAAGACATTGTTGTTAAAAGCCATATGAAAACCATGGAAGAAACCACCAACACGGAGCAGGGCAGATCTGAGCAAACTGCAGAAAATGGACCCAGAGTCATAGCTAGGCTCTGCCTGAAATCCACCCTACCTCTGGACTTTTCTGTTTTTACATCAATAAATTGCTCTAATTATTTAAGTTTCTATCTTCGGGTTTTGTTATTTGCAACCAATAGTATCCTCACTGAAACAATCCATTGAGAATACATTATTAGGAAGGAAGAATTCCAGAACTGAATATTATTTATAAATTTTAACTCATCTAGGACAAGATAAAATGTTCCTGTATATTCGTTTAAAAAAAAACAAATAAAAAGGATATATAAATGTTTTATGGACCTTCAAAAGTGAAAATTTCAAGAATATTTTAATTAGGTTCTGCTTCCTTAAAAACCAAAAAGAAGATTATCTCTAGGATAACAAGATTCTACGCAGCAGGAGACTTTATTGCTCAGTATTTGCACATCAATCCCACTGAAAAATGAACACTAAGGTCCATCGTGGTAGCCTAATCACTGTACAAATTGGTGTACTTATGAAATGATTGATTTTCTGCCACCTCAGGGGATAATATTCTGCAATAGCTATTCACAAGCAAATGCCCTTGCACACCATGTTTAGCTTTCTTATGAAGAGTCACTCAGTAGGTTAAGTAAGAATTACTATTTTCCTGAAAACTATGATTATATAAAAATTCTGATCATGGATAGGCCCTTGATTAAAAATTCAAGAAAGGTACAAATCACACAAGAAGATGATATTCAAGCTTGTGCTACTGTTAATGTCAAAATGATTCTAATCAACTAGGAAACATAAGTCCAATCCAAAACTGTCTTTTAGCTCATATTTGAACTGCAAACAATGGCTGTATTGGCGAATGTATTACAAATTGTGCTTTGATGTCATATGATGGATGGGTAGGAGTCACTAGGCCATTGTCTATCCAAAATATCTCTCCGGCTGTGAATGACGCAACTATGAGTAAGACTTAATTCACATCACACCTCCTCCCCTCTTCCCAATCTGGAAGTGGACTTGCTCTGTGTACTATTGCTGCCTCTGTATCTTGAAGCACAAAGACAGAAGAGCAGAGACATCCTCTGAAGGAAAGTTGTTTGGCTAGAACTCTTTATTCTTGATCTTCTGTCTACCTGAAAAATGCATCTTCAGCTACAAACCTACACAAGAATTTCTGTATGCAAGTAATTCCCATCAGACTATATAAACAGCTGAAAACAGATATTTTAACTGTGGTCTAAACTAATATATTAAGTTTAGGGTACATGAATCATTTATATTCAAAGATAATATTCCCCAATACAGTGAAGTTTTATCTGTTTATAAGAAGTCAGGATTTCTGAGTTTGGTGAGATTTTTGTTGGTTCCCATTATTATATGGATTTGAAATTGGCTTTGGCTAAATCTTAAACTCTTTGGAAATCAGACTGTTTATCTGTAGAATGAAATGCTTAGCATGATGACCACTGAGATTACTTTCAGTTTTAAATAACAAAGGGAATAACAATAGCATAAACAACAAAGTCCCCATCCCAATGATTCTACTAAACACAGTGGTAAAATGTATAAAGACTTGTCTTCAGTCTTGCTATAACCACATTCAGCAGCTCTGTGGTTACTAATAGTCTGAAGTAGATTGATCATCCAAGATTTTACATCTTATGGGTAGTTTAGGAATTAGCTTAGGACCAGCAGAATCCTCCATCCCTCTTCAGAGACAGGGACAACAAAGGGATACCACTTCGCCTAATCACTCCTGGAACAGAAGGGAGTGTCCAGAACAATCCAGTAAGTAAACTAAACAGGCAGGTGACATGCCTAATAGGTCATTTTTGCTAAGGCTGTAGCTCTTTAGTTGGTGATGGCAGCCCTATCCAAGTAGTGGGGTTAAGGAAGAAAGCATTCCAAAAGGAGAAATTGAAACACATTTGTTGGGTCTATTTATAGCCTCAGGCATTGCCACCAAATTGAAACCATCCAGAGACTGTTTTTCTTTTTCTTTTTTCTTTTCTTTTTTTTTTTTTTTGACTAAAGAATTATTTAGATTTCCGAGCAATTAAGTAGAAGCTTGACTTTGAAACAATAACAAAATCAAAACCAATACCAATTTCTGAATGAACTGTTGCATTTCCTCTAGCTATAAAGCTTCAATGCTCCATTATGGGGGGTGGAGAAGGAGGGAAAAGGGGGGTTGATTGCTTTAACTGGATTTGATTTTCATACAGTATCCTGATTTGTTATCCAATATTTGTGTTCCTCTAAGTTTGTGCATCTTAGTTATATAATGTTTGTTCCATGATCTTTCTAAATAGTACCATAAGAAAAGTCATCTGCATCCATACTGAAGGAACTTCAACCACAGAATGCATTTTACATTTTTCAAAAATCATCTAATACAGCAAGCTTTCTAAAACTGGAATGGTATTACTCATTCATTCAATGTGTATTTATTGAGGACCAACTCTGTACCAGGCCTAGTGCTAGCCACTGGAGATATATATATATCTCCAATATATGTATAACAATACAGACCGGATCCCAATTCTCATGGAGTTTACAGACTAATAGGGAAGACAGACATTCAACAAGCAAATCCACCACAGTGTGACAGGTGTTATAACAGGTAATGAACAGACTGCTGCAAGAACAAAGAAGGCCCCTCTATCCCAACCTGAAATCAGGGAGGCTTCCCTTAAAAAGTGACACCTAATGGAGACCTTCAAGATGGTGGAGGAATAAGACGTGGAGATCACCTTGCTCCCCACAGATACATCACAAATGCATCTACATATGGAACAACTCCTACAGAACACCTACTGAATGCTGTCAGAAGACCTCAGACTTCCCAAAAGGTAAGAAACTCCCCACGTACCTGGCCGTGTGGCTGACAGAGTATTGGTGCTCCAGCCAGGTGTCAGGCCTGTGCCTCTGAGGTGGTACAACCGAGTTCAAGACATTGGTCCACCAGAGACCTCCTGGATCCACATAATATCAAACGGTGAAAGCTCTCCCAGAGATCTCCATCTCAACACTAAGACCCAGCTCCACTCAACGATGAGCAAGCTACAGTGCTGGACACCCTACTCCAAACAACTAGCAAGACAGGAACACAACCCCACCCATTATCAGAGAGGCTGCCTAAAATCATAATAAGGTCATAGACACCCCAAAACACACCACCAGACATGGTCCTGCCCACCAGAAAGACAAGTCCAGCCTCATCCACCCTAACACAGGCACTACTCCCCTCCACCAGGAAGCCTACACAACCAACTGAACCAACCGTAGTCACTGGGGGCAGACACCAAAAACAATGGGAATTATGAACCTGCAGCCTGCAGGTTAAATGTTTCTTGTATTTTCTCCATTCTATTTCCAAGATTTTGGATCATTTTGACTATCATTACTCTGAATTCTTTTTCAGGTAGAATGCGTATTTCCTCTTCATTTGTTTGGTCTGGTGGGGTTTTACCTTGCCTCTTCATCTGCTGTGTGTTTCTCTGTCTTCTCAGACTTCAGACTATACTACAAAGCTACAGTAATCAAGACAGTATGGTACTGGCACAAAAACAGAAATATAGATCAATGGAACAGGATAGAAAACCCAGAGGTAAACCCACGCACATATGGTCACCTTATTTTTGATAAAGGAGGCAAGAATATACAATGGAGAAAAGACAGCCTCTTCAATAAGTGGTGCTGAGAAAACTGGACAGCTACATGTGAAAGAATGATATTAGAACACTCCCTAACACCATACACAAAAATAAACTCAAAATGGATTAAAGACCTAAATGTAAGGCCAGACACTATTAAACTCTTAGAGGAAAACATAGGCAGAACACTCTATGACATAAATCACAGCAAGATCCTTTTTAACCCACCTCCTAGAGAAATGGAAATAAAACCAAAATAAACAAATGGGACCTAATGAAACTTCAAAGCTTTTGCACAGCAAAGGAAACCACAAACAAAACAAAAAGACAGCCCTCAGAATGGGAGAAAATATTTGCAAACGAAGCATCTGACAAAGGATTAATCTCCAAAATTTACAAGCAGCTCATGCAGCTCCATATCAAAAAACAACCCAATCCAAAAATGGACAGGAGACCTAAATAAACATTTCTCCAAAGACGATATACAGATTACCAACAAATGCATGAAAGGATGCTCAACATCACTAATCATTAGAGAAATGCAAATCAAAACTACAATGAGGTGTCACATCACACCCGTCAGAATGGCCATCATCAAAAAATCTAGAAACAATAAATGCTGGAGAGGGTGTGGAGAAAAGGGAACCCTCTTGCACTATTGTAGGGAATGTTAATTGATACAGCCACTATGGAGAACATTATGGAGGTTCCTTAAAAAACTAAGGATAGAACTACCATGTGACCCAGCAATCCCCCTACTGGGCATATACCTTGAGAAAACCATAACTCAGAAAGAGTCATGTACCACAGTGTTCATTGCACCTCTGTTTACAGTAACCAGGACATGGAAGCAACCTAAGTGTCCATAGACAGACGAATGGATAAAGAAGATGTTGCACACATATACAGTGGAATATTACTCAGCCATAAAAAGAAACAAAATTGAGTTATTTTTAGTGAGGTGGATGGACCTAGAGTCTGTCATACAGAGTGAAGTAAGTCAGTCAGAGAAAAACAAGTATCATATGCTAACACATATATATGGAATCTAAAAAAAAGGTTCTGAAGAACCTAAGGGCAGGACGGGAATAAAGATGCAGCCATAGAGAATGGACTTGAGGACATGGGGAGGGGGAAGGTTAAGCTGGGATGAAGTGAGAGAGTGGCATGGACATATATACACTACCAAATGTAAAATAGATAGCTAGTGGGAAGCAGCTGCATAGCACAGGGAGATCAGCTTGGTGCTTTGTGACCACCTAGAGGGGTGGGATAGGGAGGGTAGGAGGGAGATGCAAGAGGGAGGAGATATGAGGTTATATGTATATGTATAGCTGATTCACTTTGTTATAAAGCAGAAACTAACACACCATTGTAAAGCAATTATACTCCAATAAAGATGTTAAAAAAAAAAAAGTGACCTGAGGCGAGGAGTCTGATGATTTGGGATTTGAGTTCAAGTGATTTGTTTAGAGTAGCCGACAACTCACAAATAAACCTAACAAAGACAGTGAGCTCCTACTATGTGCCAGGCACTGTTCTTTGTGCTTCATATTTCATCTAACTCTCACAAGAAGTCTTCATGATAAGTACTATTATTCTTATTGTGAGGCTTAAGCTTTAAGGTTAAGTGAATTTTCCAATGTCCTATGACTAATAAGTAGCAAAACCAGGGTTCCAATACTGGTTGGTCTGTTTGACTTTAAAGCCCATGATATTTCTAATGTCTAGCCATATAAAAAAACTTCCAGCTAAAATATAGGGGAAGTGTTTCAAATAGACTAACTCTTTAAAATAGTATGATAGTTATCATTGGAAAATATTAGACTGGTTGACCATTAAAGATGATAGGCTGACCACACACAATTTTGTCCTCCGTCTCCAGAGACTACATTGTAATGTCAGCAAAGGGAAAAAAAATCTGTAGAAACCTACAGATATAAAAAGAATGGTGGAATCATCATCATTCATGAACCAACGATTTCTGGGGAACAAAAGGAGAACGAGTAATGGTTGCTGATGAAACAGGACAGAGGAAGCTGAAACCTTAATGAATGTAGAAGAAAATGACTAGGAAGGAGCAGATTTGCCTCCTAGAACTTGGGAGAGCCTCAAGAGTGGAGTGGGAATCGGAGTGGAACAGTGGGCGTGAGGCCTCGGAGGGAAAGAAGGGGATCAATTGCAAGTACGTGCTGGGAACAATGGGACACATCTTTCTAAAATGGAGATCATCCGTGCCTGGGAATTGAACTCCCAAGCAGAAGACTGAACGTCTTTTATTTGGAGGAGCTGAATGGCTCCAAAGACGAAACATTCTAGCATCCCCTAATGAAAGGGGTGGCTGGCTCTCTCTCTTTCTGATTCACTTAAAGCAATGCCTGGCTGTCAACAAGCCAAATTGGGTTTTAGTGAATCACTTTTTAATATGAGGAATCAACAAAAACGCAGACATTTGAGAAAAGCCTCCAATGTGAACAATAGGGAAAACAAGCAAACAAGGGGGAAAAGAAATAAAAAGACCTAGGAGAAAATAGAGAGTGTTCATGTAACAGAAAGTAGTTTAAAAAAAGAAGAGAAAAAAACCTCCAACAAGCATCCTTTGAGATACAAGAGAAGATATTGCATCCATAAAACAAAATCAGAATACATAAAAAAGGAACAATTGGAAACAAGAAAGAGTTCTTGGGAATTAAAAATGAGATTGACAAAATATTAAATTCAATAGACAGCTTGAGAGATAATGACAAGGAAATCTCCCACAATGCAGAACAAAACCAAAAAGAGACAATAAGAAAGAAACACTGAAAGATCAAAGATCAGTCTAGGAGGTCCAGAGAGGAAGGAATAATCAAAAAGGAAATAGACAAAACTTTCCAGATTCAAGGACAACATGAATGTCCAGATTTAAATGGCCCATTGATTTTTCATGTCTTTGAATAGGCAAACATCTATACCAAGGAACAAAACTGTAAATTTCAGAAATTCTGGAATGAAGAGATGGTCCAACTATCTCTAGAGAGAAAGCACAGATTACTTTTAAAAAACTGAAAGTCCAGAATGGCGGTGTACTTCCCAACAGCATTACTAGATGCCCAAGTTTTTGAGAGAAATTTATTTTATATCTTAAAATTCTATACTCAGCCACTCATGTAGATTTTTTTAATGGCAGTCATACAAAGACTCAAAACTTAACCTCCCACAAACTCTTTCTTAAGAAGTTATTTGAGGATGTGTCCAAAAGCAAGGATATAAACTAAGAGAAAGATGGAATAGAGGGAAAAGCAAATCCAAAAAGTTCCAAGAAGACAGGTGTGCAACAGGTCAAGAGCATAACCAGTCCAATCTGGAGTAGGAGGAAAGGGGGCTCTGGCCCCCCAAAATAGGGGCTTAACACAATCTGATATGCCTCTGTTGAAAATCTGAACACAGGAAAATGAGCACATATGCAAAAAAGAAGAGAACAGTAGAGAGTCAAAGAAAAAAGCTGCATGAGAAAGTAAATGTAATCAAAGTATATTTCTTAGCCTTCCAGTAAATAATACATACATTACCAATTTAATTTTAAAGCTATGATATGGGGACTTCACTGGTGGCGCAGTGGTTAAGAATCCGCCTGCCAGTGCAGGGGACACGGGTTCAAGCCCTGGTCCGGGAGGATCCCACATGCTGGGGAGCAACTAAGCCTGTGCGCCACAACTATTGAGCCTGTGCTCTAGAGCCCGTGAGCCACAACTACTGAAGCCCGCGCACCTAGAGCCCATGCTCGGCAACAATAAGATTTGAATGGCCGCAATGAAAACCTGCACACCGCAACGAAGAGTAGTCCCCGCTCGCCGCAACTAGAAAAAGCCCGCGTGCTGCAACGAAGACCCAACGCAGACAAAAAAATATTTTTTTAAAAAAAGCTATGTTACGATTAATTTGGGAGGATAGTGTAGGAGAGGTATGCGTGTGTGTGTAAGAGAACACACACTCATCTGACATAATGAGGAAATTAATAGATGATGATTAAAATCGATAGATCAAAGAACAACCAAATAGCCTATTCCTTGGAGATTTGGGAGTAACTACCAGAAGAAGCAAAAAAGTTACAAGTAGTTGTCCCTAGGAAGCTGGGCTGGGAAGTAAGGAGAACGTGGGACCAAAGGTTATTACTTTGCCATCATAAGGATTTTGAGGCTATTAGATTTTTTTTAACTATGTGCATGTTACTAAGACAAATTGAAGAGTTTATAAAAGGAAAAAAATATATATGTTGAATCATCAGTTAAGAAGTCAACATAGGTTTCTGTTTAAATCTATTAATTGTCCGTGGTCCTAACACTCAGAATAAGAATCAATGACAAGTACACAACATCAATAAACAATTTCAATACCTTGTCTACCATTCCATTTTTTATGGATTCACGTATCTCTTTCATTTACTTTCTCACTCAGATATTGATAAATAGGAATTGTGTGTTGAATAATTTTATTTATATATATGTCACATAGTGAAAAATAAAATACACCTAATTGTATGCAAATGGGTCGAGAACTATTTACCAAACTGGTGATTTCAGTTCAAACTGCAAATTACATATATAAATGTTCTGAAGAGTGAATCTAAAGAAAATTGCGAATTCTTTGCCCTATTTATTCTGTGTTGATCTTCTGAGATTTGTTAGGCTATGTTTCATGTGACATTTTTTTCCTCAGACCTGTCTTTTGTTTGAGCAAAGGGGAAAAAAATCATAGAATAACTTTTCCTAGATAGGTATATTCCTATGACCTACCTTTGAGGGCCATATTGCATTCTGGTTTTGATGAAAATAGAATAAAGCACACGATAATTATTTGATATGAATTAAAACCATACTCATTGCCATCTGTATTTGTTCTACTAATATTGGTATTATTCAGCTTACCTCTGAAATATAAAGAATGCCTGGCAAACAGCCTCTGCCTGCTGGTTCTATTCTTTTCTTGAAGGGTATTTCCATTGATGATAAAAATGGTATTTTCCTCTTACTAGGCATGTGACCATTTCTGTCCATCTTCCTAGAGCTGCCTGCCCTGACATGCCACAGTTCAGTGGCCTCTGGGACCTAACTTGGTTTGAATCTTGGCCCAGGTACTTAGCAGGTACATGACTTTGGACGAGTTGCTTACTCTCTCGAAGTATAATTTTCCTCCCTTCAAAATGAAGTTAATTATTGTTGTAGAAAGATTAGCTGTAGAAAGATTAAAGAGATAATTCATATAAAGTCCTTAGTGAAGAGCCTAGAGCATAGTAAGTGCTCAATAAATTATTATCATTGTTACAAATTTTCTAAAGCATGACATGGTTGAAAAATTAGTGGACTAGAGATTGGAAATACTAGACTATTTCCAAATTCCCTTCCAGCTGTGGCATTCCATAGGGTATGATTAGGTCCTTAATATCCATCATTTGCAAGACTATTGGTGTATTTTAGTAATACAGAATATAAGCTACTTACTAAGGAGTTATCATGACTATTTATGTGTGAAGAAACACACTAGATTAAGGAGAAAGACATGACTAGGAAGATGACTGTGAGAAGTAAGACTATTGCTTATTCTTGAGGGAATAAGCAATATGATACAGGACTTAAAGCAAAGAAGGAAAACAAGTCATTGAATCTTTACTATTGACCCCATATTCACGAAGAAAAATCCAAGCATTTCACAAAGATGCATCCTTTGTAATTTTAGAAACTTAGATTAAAATGTTGCAAGTTTAATTCAGTTCAACAATATTGATTATGTTCAACCATTTAATTCCCAGGTAAGTATGATGTTGTCATTAATTTTCTGCTGTAGTTTGGTTAGGATCTGAAGACTTCCTTCATTAGCTTCTTTATTAGCACATTTAAATACTCCCCTCATTTCATTAAGCTTCAGATGGCTTTATTCTCCATTCAGCAGCATTTGTGTTCAACAGACTTGCCAAGCTTCCTTACAAATCTTCCTACAGCAGATGTTGAAATGCATTTGGTGTAAGTGACTCAGGTTTGGGGTAATGGGCCATGCTTCTTGAGTCTGGGAAAGCTATGACTTTTATAGCTACCACACCTCTACGGCCCCATGTATACCTCTTTGCCTCAGCTGCTAAGGGACTAGAAAAAAGTCCCAGGTGAACTAGTCAGATGTTCTCCTCTGGTGTCCACCACTGCACATCAACTACTACATTTTGGAGGTAATATTGGTAGCAAAATATTATGAGTTAAGGAGACTCTTTCGGACTTACTCAACCCTTTTCTTCTACTGGCACTGCAAATCTCCCAAAGACTGCCCCAGAAGTGTCTTGGCATTAACCTTGTCTGATACCATCAAACTGACCTTAATATATGCAATTGAAGTAAATAATTCCAGTCTCTCTGTCTTACAAAGGGCAAATGAGAGAGAGATCTAACTCCCTAGAACAGCGCTATCAAATAGAACTTTCTGATTTGATATAAATATACATAGATCATGGAACTGAGGAATTAAATTTTTAAAAATTTATTTTATTGAAGTATAGTTGATTTGCAATGTTGTGTTAGTTTCTGGTGTACAGCAAAGTGATTCAGATATATCCATATATATATATTCTTTTTCATATTCTTTTCCATTATGGTTTGTTCCAGAATACTGAATATAGTTCCCTGTGCTCTACAGTAGGACCTTGTTGTTTATCCCTCCTATATATAATAGTTTGCATCTGCTAGTCCCAAAATCCCAATCAATCCCTTCCCCATCCCTTCCCCCTTGGCAACCACAAGTCTGTTCTCTAGATCTTTGAGTCTGTTTCTGTTTCATAAATAAGTTCATTTGTGTCATATCTTAGATTCCACATATAAGTGATATCATTTGGGGTTTATCTTTCTCTTTCTGACTTACTTCACTTAGGATGATAATCTCTAGGTCCATCCATGTTGCTGCAAATAGCATTATTTCATTCTTTTTTATGGCTGAGTAGTATTCCATTGTATATATCTTCTTTATTCATTCATCTGTTGATGGAAGTTTGGTTGTTTTCATGTCTTGGCTATTGTAAATAGTGCTGCAATGAACCCTGGGGTGCACATATCTTTTTGAATTAAAGTTTTCTCTGGATATATGCCCACGAGTGGGATTGCAGGATCCTATAGTAACTCTGAGCAAGAAGGAATGAGCCTCCAGTTTTCTATTTTTTGGTTGGTTTACCTAATGGGTTTGAGGAAGTCCAACAGGTATTCATGGTGAAGGCCTGGGGAAACCTGCAGGTGACTATATACCTTAGATCTGCACCTATATTCATCTACTTGCATGTGTTTAGAAGTCACCTCTATTTTCTTCTGAGTACAGTATTTATAATAATAATAATAACATAGTTTAACAATCCTGAGATTTCCTTCATTTTACTTAAAATTTGGGAGAAAAGCTCTATTTTAGAGCTTGAGAAAAATATTTTCTTATCATATTCCTTCTCCCTTTAAAACATATTTAAACTACTATGTATTATTTCATCCATTTCATCATCAGTACCATAATAATTTTCACATTATGAATCATAAATCATTTCATAGAGTATGAGAAGAGGACTTCCTTTTTTGGTCTCTTGCTTATTGTTGTACCCCCAGAGCCTAAAACAATATCTGGCCAATGGTAGGCATCCCATAAATATTTGTTGAATAAATGAGCAAATTAAAGACAGCATCTTCTGAAGCAGTGCTAGTTTCTGGTATCTTGTTGTTTCTTTGATGTTTCTGTTTGGGCAGGGTATGAGAAAACTAGACCAACATGAGCTCAACTAGATAACTAAACACTGATTCCTTTGCCGTGACTCAGTTCAGCCCGTGCTATTTCTCAGGCATCCGGTCTGGTTGTAGCTGGCTCATCGTATGCAGAAGGATTTTATCTCCACTGGCATCTTTTCTTTTTGTTTTATGACTAGGAGCCAAATCATGTTAAAGACTGGAAGAAATTAGCAACTGTTTAACATCTGCAGGCAAAAGAGTTCATAACTGGGAGAAATTAAAAAGTTAGTCCTGGGGTCACTTTGTGTGCTTTCCCTTCCCTGTTCATTACTGGGGGTTCTCTGGCTGGTTAACAAGGGGAATTTATCAAGGTGGACCTGACACATTACATGATTTCCACTGTCTATAACTCAGCAACGGTGTGGGGGATGATTGATCACTTTTCCATTTAGCTTAGGAGAATGTTCCATCTGTCACTTGTTATACTTTCGGTGACTTCCCTCTGGAAGCTCATTCCACAGATGGGCAATAAGATTTGTGACAGACTTGAGGAGAGTGTTGCCAGCAAGAAATACCCAAACTAGACTTCCCTGGTGGTGCAGTGGTTAAGAATCTGCCTGCCAATGCAGGGGACATGGGTTCAAGCCCTGGTCCGGGAAGATCCCACATGCCATGGAGCAACTAAGCCTGTGCTCCACAACTACTGAAGCCCACGTGCCCAGAGCTTCTCCACAACAAGAGAAACCACCACAATGAGAAGCCCACGTACCACCCCTGCTCACCACAACTAAAGAAAGCCCGTGCGCAGCAACGAAGACCCAACGCAGCCAAAAATAAATAAATAAATTTCCAAAAAAAAAAAGAAATACCCAAACTATATCCTCTGGTGACTGAACAGAAACTCACGCCTGCAAGGAATAAACTTCTGGAGTCCTTGGGCCTCCTGAAGAGTTCCATGAAACACATGGCAGGGTTGAGCAAAGAAACAGTGGGAAAATACTTCCATTCTACTGAGGTTAAGTCTGAACCAATAGATTCTTTCAGTTAGATAGTGAATAAGAGCTGTTTCTATTTCACAGCAGGCCTCAACATGGTAAGTGTACAAGAGAGAGAAAAGGTAATCTTAAAAAGGTCATCTTTCCTAGGCACCCTAACTGTAATTCTAAGAATTATACCTCAGTTATTGTTTCTTTAGCCACACAAAGACAAAACCTTTAAGATGTGACAAATCTGGATGCTTTGCGGAGAGTTAGAGTTTCTGAATTACCACAGAAAGCACCAGCTGAGATTTTGCTTGCTCTAAAAATAGGTGTGGGTAGCACTCAATATGGTGAGAAGCAAAGTTACAATTTGTCTACCTTTTCCGGTTCCTCATGTCTGATGTTTGGTTGACAAGTTCATTCCAGCCAACTGTGGGCCCAGGCTTATTACAATGGGTCCAGTCCTTAAAGCATTTTTTTTTTCCTGAAGCATGAACTAAGAATCTTTATTTTTAAATTGTACTATATTTTTGGCTTTAAAAATGATAACTGCAGAATCAGACACATTTGGTACATGTACAGTTCCTAAGTGTAGTGTTTAGTACATTTTACACATCTACTGCATTTTACATACCCCAGAAACTTCCCCCATGCCCCTTGTCGTCATTACCCCTGCAAAGATAACCACTATTCTGACTTCCTTCATGTAGATGAATTTTGCTTATTCCTGAATCTGCATTTTTCTAAAAACCCAAGGGATTCTTATGTACTCTGAAGTTTGAGAAACATTGCTGGAGGTTTTGAACATAATGCAAAATAGAAATCTCTGATGCAGGTCCTTTAAATAAAACAAAGCACAACGTCCGTGTGTTGAGATTGCTCTAGCGTGGTGATCACAAATCAGTGTTTTCAATTTCATCATGAAAGCTCTGCAAGGAAATAAAACACAGCTTTGTGCCTGGACTAATATTGATGCCAAATACCAGAGAGGGTCACCTGAAGCCAGACACCTACAAATTCCTATTATCATAAATAGACCATAATGTTTCCTGGACTCGGACTGCACCTTTATTTGCAGGGGCAGGAAATTCAGATTCAGGTCGTATTTTTTTCCCTGTCAGCTGTGGTATATTTTCCTGGCCCGTTCTAAATCTGTCATATTCAGCCTCATGGGTAAACTTTATGGTTTTCAGTACTGTAATTTTAATATTGAATGCAATTTTACCAGGCTGTAGAAGCCAGTATACCTTTCAGTGAATCCAAATAAAACTGTCAGTATTAAGATAAGAACTCTCCATATCCACTTTCTATGGTTTACAAAATTTTGTATTGGGTTGAATAGAGAAAATCATATTTTACTATTCCTTGGCCAACTCTCCCTATCTGTTTAGCAATATCTTCTAATACCATAAAATCATATGAACACTGTCAACCTTTTTGACTTTCTGGACCAACTTTTAATGACTCATTTGCCTGATAATCTATTCATCTCTTCTCATCTCTTCTTCCCTGGAACTTTCAAGAGCTTCACTCTAAATCAATACTTTTTAATTAAATGGACATTTGAGTGAGGCTGCATTAAGTTTCTTTCATCTCCCACTGTGGGTTGCAATGGACCCAGCCAGACTCACAGGAACATCTGTGAGGTCATGATGTTTGTCAATGTCTATAATGATCATCCAAATATTTTCATTATCTGTAGCCCCCATCACCACAGCCTACAAAGAAGGTAGACTTCTTTGGCTACCATGGCTACCAGTAGCCAGAGTTAATAATTATCAAGTCAACTCTAAGAGAAGTTCATTCTCACCCTGAGAGACTCCAACACAATCCTTGTGATACATGCCAACCCTGTGAGTCAGACTATGGAACCTGTGCCGTCATGATGACAGGGACTGAAAATATTGCACCAATAATTTACATTTTATTCTTACCAATTAAATCCTATAAAGCAAAACTATGACTTATGAGAGAGGAAATGGTTAATGTTAAAACCCATATTACATATTAGTATGGGTACCTATATATCTATATATAGAGAGAAAGATAGATACATTTTATTCACCTCTGAGAGTGTAATTTACATTATGATGCACAAAGGGAACTTGATTTGCTGTTAATTACACCATCTCTTTGTTCAGTAGCACTAGGCTAAAATGAGGCAAGTTAGTATCAACAACTTTCCCAGAAACTGAAGTTGACTTTGTATTTTCTTTATTTGTTTGAGTTTTTTTTTTTTTTTTTTTTTTTGTGGTATGCAGGCCTCTCACTGTTGTGGCCTCTCCCGTTGCGGAGCACAGGCTCCGGACGCGCAGGCTCAGCGGCCATGGCTCACGGGCCCAGCCGCTCCGTGGCATGTGGGACCTTCCCGGACCGGGGCACGAACCCGTGTCCCCTGCATCGGCAGGCGGGCTCTCAACCACTGCGCCACCAGGGAAGCCCATGTTTGAGGGGTTTTTTTGGTTCTTTGTTTTTGACTTTGTATTTTCAAATGAAAAAATAATACAAGTTCATTACACATATAGAGACAATACAGAAAAGTAGAAAGAAGAAAAAAAGCACTTGTATTCACCTACCTATGGACAACAACTATTGCCACTGTGATGCATTACCTCCTAGGCTTTTCCTGCCTGCAGTTTTGACAGGGTTGTGCTCACTTTGTAATCTACCCGTTTCATTTGCTCTTTCATCATGATACTCTCCATATTACTGAAACACGTCCTAATCACAACTTTTATTAATTACATATTTTATTGTGTGGCTATAACCTAGTTTAATTTACCATGTGTCTAATGTTGAGCAGTTAGCCTGTTTCAAATTTTTCACTGCTGTGAATAAAACTATGATGGATGGAAATCCTTGCTCATAAGACTTTTATTTTTCTGATTATTTCTTTGGATGTTTACCCAGAAGAGTTAATGCAGGTCAAAAGGAATTTTCACCTTGAGGGTACATACTACACATTTTTTCCCCAGAGTTGCACCAAAGAACACATTCACGAGCAATGCATCCTTTCTGTTTCTATTATTGATTCAATCCTTAAAACCCTACCTTAGCAAACTCCTGTCTAGAACACTTTTATATGAAATTGGTTTCACCCTCCTCAATGTCTAGGCTTATCTAACAAAGAAACTAGATGGAGGAAAAAAGGAAGAAAAATGAGGGAGGGAAGGAAGGAAGGAAGGAAGGAAGAAAAAAGGGAAGAAAAACAGATGGAAAGGGAGGAAGGCAGTCATGCAGTAAGGCAGGACTTTATAAAGGAAACTGAATATGTAAAGCCTCCCCAGCCCAAAGGATAGCCTTTTACACAAGCTAGTTCTTCTCACTCTCCTTCTGATTCATGACTAGGGACTGACATACATAAAACGGGTTCCAAGTCTTCTCCTTCCTAAACAGCATTCTTCAAAACCCTAAGCTTACGAAAATAGAAATAGAGTTAAAATTAGCCCTCTTTCTCTTTTTGCCAGGCTTCATGAGTTTTCACGCACGTTATCGCCTTTGATTCTCCAATGAATCGTTGTGAAGTAGATATTATTACCCTAAATTGACAGATGAAAAACAAACGCAGAGAGGTTAAGCGGCTTCTCCTGTGTCAGCTAGTAAATGGCAAGGCCAGGTCTCAGCGTCAAGGTTGGTGACCCCAATTTTACTCTGCTCCAAGGCTTCTATGGCTTCTCGATATCTCTTCGCTTATCCGATTCCTCACACCGGCATCGCCCTGGGATTCTTGGAGTTTTGCCTGGGCTTCGCTGCTTTGGTCTGGGCTTCTTGCCTAATTCCTTCAAACTGCTCCTGCCCACAGCTCTACCTGTCAACTTGCCAACTTTGTATTACTGAAGAGTGTGTTCACTTAAGAAAACTTCCTTTTGGTGTGTTTTAGACAATGAAGAGACTTTATTAGAATGTGTAGTGGAGATATCCCCCTTAAGTGTAACCCCTGGCTTTCTGTTCATGTAAAGGCCTGACCTGTTCCTCGGCCAGTGGTCCCTTGTGTCCCCCCCCCATCACCAGGCTGGAAACAGGAGGGCAGTTTTTGTTCCTGTAAATTCACCACATCAGTCCAATTGCTACACCGTGGTGGAAAACACTGATAACTGTTTACTAACCTCACGTCTCATCTTCCTGAGCACACAGGTGAAATTTCCCGTATGACTGCATTCTAGCGATTGAATGTGAATGGAAGTCCTGTGTGCCACTTCCAGCCCTGGAAAAGTCTTCCCTGTGCAATCAGTCCTTCACATTTGTTTCCTTTCACTGGCTTGAAGCTGATCTTTGAAGACACATATTAAAGAGGGTAGAGGCACAGACAGAAAGAACCTGGGTTCCTGTATCATTGCTTGAAAGACAGCCATCTATGAGCAAGGAAAACCCATTTGGGGCTTCGTATGAACAAGTAATAAACTTCTTTCTTATTTGTCCCATGAGACATTGGGGAGTTTATGTTGCACCAGTTAGCCTACCCTAACTAGTATAGCCAGGAACATCTCTGAATTAGAACAGTGCTCAATAAGGAGTACCTCTTTGGTTTGTGGTTTGACTATATAGCAGATTAAAGACACTCATTTTTAAATGGGTATTTTCAAAAAGAGTTTGTGTATGTGAATGTACATGTTTGTGTCAAATACGATTTAGGATCTAGGACTTGTACGCTTCCTATAAGCTTTGAATCTGTAAAACAAAGCCCTGTATTGCTGCTTTGCCTTTTTAAAATGGCATGTAGTTTCATTGCATTTAACAGAATCTTATCCCAGGGTTGAAAGGGGGCAGATCCTTGTGAAAGTGGAGTCTTATAACCCAGTCCACAGAAGCATTCCTAGGGCAATGCCAGCCATCTCCAAGGTAACCCATGTGGCTGCCTGTTAGGACTGCTAAGGCAGAAAGGCCCTGCTCCCTCTGCCAGGACTGGGGTGTCATGAGCCTGACAGGTCATTCTTCAGGCTGTTGAAGATGTGATGAAGGATAAATGAAGAGGTCTTGATGACGTATGAGGTGTGTGCAGAACTTATAAAGGTGTAAGAAGCATAAAAGGAAATTACTTCCAGTGTTTAAGTGTAGCAGATTAGAAGATTCAGAGGTCCCTTAACAGAAATAAGGAAGTCAGCGGAAGAGGCGTTTGTTCAGAGGAAGACAGTGGGTTTCATGATGGTGAAGTTGATCTAGAGACTGGAGCCACGCTTGCTTCAGTGAAAGTGCATTGCATTGCATTGCAAGTGTCTCTTCTCCTCTCCTTAGGCCCATCCATCCTCTGTTATCTGTCCTTAGCCAGTATTGCCTCACCTCCGTCTTTGACATGTGTATTATCACACCACTGAGTGATCCTACATGCATTTCTAGCCTTCTGAAGATTCCTTTCCAGAAATTGAAAAATTTTAAAAAAAGAACACAGTATAATTTATCCCTATTTTATTAATCCCATCCTGTTTGTAAAAACCAAAAAAGCTCTAATCATATCTCTTCCTGATTTGTGGGCTGAAACATAGTCTATATCATTTCTTCTATCTTGGTTGGGCTACAATACATTTTGGGGTTTATTTGTTTCATGAGTTAGTCTGCCCTACTGAAA
This sequence comes from Mesoplodon mirus, assembly GCF_964341445.2. NCBI lineage: Eukaryota > Metazoa > Chordata > Mammalia > Artiodactyla > Ziphiidae > Mesoplodon > Mesoplodon mirus. The sequence goes on along the minus strand of NC_138986.1, from coordinate 97,388,320 downwards.
ACAACAATGAACATTTTTGCAGAGTAACATTGCTGATGAAAGAACACTTAACAGGTCAAAGTTGACAATCAAGAGATACTCACCGGGCTTCCCTAGTGGCGCAGTGGTTAAGAATCCGCCTGCCAATGCAGAGGACACGGGTTCGAGCCCTGATCCGGGAAGATCCCACATGCAGTGGAGCAACTAAGCCCGTGCGCCACAACTACTGAGCCTGCACTCTAGAGCCCGCGTGACACAACTACTGAAGCCCTCACGCCTAGAGCCTGTGCTCTGCAACAAGAGAAGCCACCGCAATGAGAAGCCCGGGCACCACAACAAAGAGTAGACCCCACTCGCCACAACTAGAGAAAGCCTGCACGCAGCAACGAAGACCCAATGCAGCCAAAAAATAAATTAATTAATTAAAAAGAAAAAGAGATACTCACCAAAGTAATCCCACCCTCCCTTTTGCTGAGTTGTGGGAAGAAATAAACCCTCATGGCTCGGGACAAATGAAAAATTCATTTATAAAGTAATTTTAGGTCTTAAGTTATAGCTGTAAATATTCCTGAGACATCCCAACTTTGAGCTTCTTATCTCCAGCATCCTCTTCCTTTGATCCTCTTCAGTCACTCCATTCCCTGAGCCACCACCGCCTGAAACACCTTCATATTCTACTCTGATCACAGCCCTCATCTTTCTAAAAATCTCACTCTCTTGTTCCTGATACATTTTAGCTTTGAATTCACTTCAGTTTCCAATGTTCTGACCAGCTCTATTCTCTCACATGTCGTCACGCACCCCCCCGCCAATGCCAGCCACTTCCCTGTCCAAATTCCTTCTAATCCAGTCTAGACTTTATGGCACATCATTTCCACAGATTTCTTGTTAGAATCAATCCCCTCTGCTCCAGCCCTGCTAACTGAAGATCTGTCTCAAAACTCTCATTTGCCTTCCATGCTCCTATGCCCAGACTCCTGAGAACTAATGCAGAACATCATGGTAAAAATATACTGCCTCTCCCCTCAGCTGAGCTTCCTGGGTCACCCTTTGGTTAGCTCTCCTTCCCGTTCCCTTCAGGAGTTGCCCCTAACACCCACCATTCTCTCCAGACATCACATCCCATCCCTCATCTCTTCTCTCTCAGCAGATATTTCCTCACATTTCAGATAAAAATGATGTCTTTCAGGAGCAATCTTTCTCACACTCCTTTCCCCACAAAGATGTACTTATCTATAACTATGCCATCTTTTCCTCATGTCCTAGAGCAAGAAATTTATGCCTAAAGCTGGTCCTTCTTTCTGTTCTTTAGATCCTATCTGCTCTCAATTACTCAAAGTCTTTATATTCTCAATTATCTCTTCTTTTTCCTGTATCATCAACCTCCTCTCAATTGGATCCTTCCTTCAGCACCATATTAACAATGTTCACGTTTCTCCCACCTTAATTAAAAGCCTACCCTGGACCCATTTTGACTCCTCCCTTCCTGTCTACACATCCTCCTCTGCATCCCTCAACCTTTTGCAATTTGCTGCTACTTCCACTACTCTACTGAAATTACTCTTGCTAAGAGGATTCCAATCACCTCCACGTTTCTAAATTAAAAGGCCAGTTTTTTATTCTCTTATTTGACCTCCCTGCAGTATCTGATGCTCCTGGCTAATTTCATCCTCTGTAAGTGCTCTCTCCCAAATTCTAGAATAACATTCCCTTGTTACTCCTCTCACCTTTCTAACCAGTCTTTTTCAGTCAGTTTTCTGGACTCTTCTTCCTATACATATTTTTTTAAGTTTAAAAACTAAACAAAGAGAATTCTCTGTTTGGTCCTCTTGTCTTCTCCCTGTTTATACATTTAGGGAATTAGTCAGTGATCTGAATTCTACAGCCACTGCTTCAGCTCAGGTGATCTCAATATAATGCTGGATTTGAGAACCACTGCTTAGCAGGATGAAGTCCATACTGACTCCTCAACATGACTCCAAGCTCCTTCCTGACCTAGCCATCCTCCAGCATCCTCTGACCTCTCCTCTCTTTATGCCCTAAGCTCCAGCAAAAAGAAAAAAAAAGGAAAAAAAGATAAACGGAAATTGCTATTGTTTACTGAGCACTTACCCTGTACAGTATAGTTGAGTGGTTAAGAGCTCAGACTCGGAAACCAGAAACCTAAGTTCAAATCCTGGATCTGGCACTTGGTAGCTATGGAACCATGAGCTGATTAAAAAGATCCCTTTGGGTCTTCCCTGGTGGCACAGTGGTTGAGAATCTGCCTGCTAATGCAGGGGACATGGGTTCGAGCCCTGGTCTGGGAAGATCCCACATGCCGCGGAGCAACTGGGCCCGTGAGCCACAACTACTGAGCCTGCGTGTCTGGAGCCTGTGCTCCGCAACAAGAGAGGCCCACGCACTGCGATTGAAGAGTGGCCCCCAGCTCGCTGCAACTAGAGAGAGCCCTCACACAGAAATGAAGACCCAACACAGCCAAAAATAAATAAATTAATTAATTAATTAAAAAAAAAGTGACTTAAGTGGTTTTACATTGACTTCGGGCAAAATAAAAAAGTTGATCACCATATGAAACTAAAAAAAAAATCCCTTTGTGCCTCAGCTTTCTCATTTGTAAAATGGAAATTATAGAGTATCGTAAATATCTGTAAAGTGATAAAAACTGTGGCTGGCATATAGTAAGTATTCAACAAATGTTAGTGGCCATGTAAGTCATTATGTCAGGTACTTTGCAAACAGTGGCTTGTCCCAGGACTGAATGACATTATGGATACCATCTCCCCAAGGTACAGGTCAAACACTTAATTTTCCCAGCCTCCCTTGATGATAGGCATATAGTAAAGACATCATGCAAGACTCTGATTCCAAAGGGAGAAATGTGAGGACAGAGACACCAAGTAGAATTCATTCTTTGAAGAGCACGGACAGTGGAAGGCACTTGGGTTTAAACAGTGAAGGAGATGTGGGTGCTTAATGTCTAGTGTCAGCAGTGCACAGCATGGTGTCTGTGCCCAGATATGGCAATGGGGTCTTTGCTGGAGGAGCTCTGCTGTAAACTGTGGGCATTTTACCCAGTTGAGTACCGTTGACGTCATTCAGCCCTCTCAGCTACTCTGTGGACTATCCAAAATAATCTTTAATGACTTACTCTCTTACTTAAACTAAATACAGTGGATCTATTGTTGGCAACTAATAACCCCAGCTGTTATTTCATTATTGAGTAGTATGTACATCTGTATGTATATATATATATATATATATATATATATATATATTTTTTTTTTTTTTTTTTAACGGTACGCGGGCCTCTCACTGTGTGGCCTCTCCTGCTGTGGAGCACAGGCTCCGGATGCACACGCTCAGCCACCATGGCTCACGGGCCCAGCCGCTCCGCGGCATGTGGGATCTTCCCGGACCGGGGCACGAACCCTTGTCCCCTGCATCGGCAGGCGGACTCCCAAGCGCTGCGCCACCAAGGGAGCCCCTAGGTTCATTTTTTAAATGGTTTCTGTTGCCTCTAAACGAACAAAATTCCACAACGAAAGTTGCCTGATGGCTCTGAACTCTGACCTGCATCTCTGGGGGTTGGAACTCTGCCACTTCTATTTCTCAGACACTCTGGCCAGGTGACTGCAAGTTATTCCTCTCAGTGGGAGTTGCTGGAAGGAGCTGTGAGGTGGCAGAAAGGGATCAGCCACTTTTCTTTGCCTTTTCTGCTTCTGGCAGTGTCCCAGGCAGTAGCAGCAGCAGCAGTGTGTGTGGGCTCCGCGCTCCCTGCTCTCAAAGCGCGGTTTCCGAGGTAGCAGCAGCAGGAAGAACTCCAGCAGCCTTGGATCTGGTTCCAGAGGAAGCTGTGGTGGGAGATGACTGCCAGCTCCTGGGTTCCTGGCTTTCTGCAAGGTAGTGACTGTTGTGGTCCCAGTGATCCCACAGCATCAGCGGGTGCTCTGGCAAACCTACCTGCAGAGAGTGTGGGTTCCGGTGACAGCATTTCCTCTTTACTCCCAGACTCAACCTTGAAGTGTTGTCACATACCTGTGGATAACCACATCACCTTCTTTTTGCATCTCCAGCCTTTCCAACACCTTATGTAACCAGCTCACTGTATTAAGACCCCTCTGTTTAAAACACCTGGAGGGGTTTCTGTTTCCGTGACCGACAGAAGAACCAAAGGATATGAAATTTTTTTTTGAATTCTTGGCAACTTTATTATTTGTGATTATGCTTACTCAAGGGAAAACAGTTTTTAAGTAGTCCTTGAATAATCATTCATTGAATCGGAGTGCTAATCCTATACCATGTATATAACTCGTATATAATTCATATGATATAATTTATAAAGTTTATAAAGGCTTTGATTTCGTCAGCTAATGAGGGTGGAAGACACACAGCCTGGGTTCACAGCTTGGCTTTGGCACTTGCCTGCTGTGCAAACTTGAGCAAGTCACTTACTTTCTCTCTGCCTGTTTCCTCATCTATGAAATGGAGGTAACTTTCGTGCTCAGTTGCACGATTGCTCTGACGGCTACCATGTCAGTACCTGTGAAGTGCTCAGGACAGTGCCTGGCCCATTGCGATCACTCAGTAGATGGTAGGTGGGTTGTTATTGTTATAGCTACTGTTATTATGTTAATTATTTTCCCTAAGCAAAGAGAAACAAGTCAAAATTTAAAATAATCCAAACACTGAATGAACCATTCTTAAATCTAAAGTAAAAATAGTCTTTAAAAATCTTTGAAGGGGCTTCCCTGGTGGTGCAGTGGTTGAGAGTCCGCCTGCCGATGCAGGTGACACGGGTTCGTGCCCCGGTCCAGGAAGATCCCACGTGCCGCAGAGCGGCTGGACCCGTGAGCCATGGCCGCTGAGGCTGCATGTCCGGAGCCTGTGCTCCGCAACAGGAGAGGCCGCAACAGTGAGAGGCCCGCGTACCGCAAAAAAAAAATTTTTTTTTGAAAATTTCTTTGAACCAAAAAATGTCTATTCGCCTTGTATACTTGTTAATGTCACTTCCTAACATACACCTCTTAGAGTGGTCTAAGTACTTTGAAAACTCAATAACTTTGAAAATTCAATAACCCAGAGTGCTAGGAATAAAAAAATCTATCTAGATTAAATGCATTCAGTAACCTCACAAAAATCCATGTTGCCACAAGAAGGGATGAGAAAATAGAGCAAAAGCATATCCCATCTTAGTCTGGGGTAGAATGGATACATGTCTATGTATGGTTGAGTCACTTAGCTGTGCACCTGAAACTATCACAACATAGTTAATCGGATATACTCCAATATAAAATAAAATTTTAAAAATGAGAAATAAAAAAATAGTATACCCTATCTTTTATTTTTAGGTGTGAAGACAAATTGTTTTCTTTAGTCCAATTAAAGAGCTTCAGTGACAACAAATATCCTTATTGTGAACCTACTGTGTGCCTGGCATTGTTCAGGACACTTGGGTGAGCACATCAAACAACAGAGACAGCCTCTGCTCTAATGTAGCTTAAAGTCTAATGTGTTTTTCTCAGAAAGAGATCTGGGGCTTCCCTGGTGGCACAGTGGTTAAGAATCTGCCTGGGGCTTCCCTGGTGGCGCAGTGGTTGAGAATCTGCCTGCTAATGCAGGGGACATGGGTTTGAGCCCTGGTCTGGGAGGATCCCACATGCCACGGAGCAACTAGGCCCGTGAGCCACAACTACTGTGCCTGTGCGTCTGGAGCCTGTGCTCTGCAACAAGAGAGGCCGCGATAGTGAGAGGCCCGCGCACCGCGATGAAGAGTGGCCCCCGCTTGCCACAACTAGAGAAAGCCCTTGCACAGAAACGAAGACCCAACACAGCAAAAATTAATAAATTAATTAATAAACTCCTACCCCCAACATCTTCTGGAAAAAAAAAAAAAAAAAGAATCCGCCTGCCAATGCAGGGGACACAGTTTTAAGCCCTGGTCCGGGAAGATCACACATGCTGCAGAGCAACTAAGCCTATGCACCACAACTACTGAGCCTGCGCTCTAGAGCCTGCAAGCCACAACTACTGAGCCCGCATGCTGCAACTACTGAAGTCCGCACACCTAGAGCCGATGCTCCACAACAAGAGAAGCCACCACAGTGAGAAGCCCACGCACCACAACGAAGAGTAGCCCCTGCTTGCCACAACTAGAGAAAGCCCGTGAGCAGCAACAAAGACCCATTACAGCCAAAAATAAATAAGTAAAATAAATTTTTAAAAAAAGAGAGATCTAACGCTATTTTATAAATTGTTGGTATTGTCTGTTTTCATCTCATAAAGTATATTAAATTAAAATTTGAATTTTAAAGTTTAAATTTAAGTAACAAATATTAAATTCTGGAATCAGGGATCAAATTAGATCTCTTTGTATATGTTTTCATTTATTTTAAAAAATGTATCAAATACCTACTCTAGATGTATCAAATACCTACTCTAAATACCTACCCGTGCTAGAAAATGTGAAATTTTAGTCCAGGGAGTAATTATCTTTTTCAGAGATGTTTCTCTATATAAAATTAGAAAACAGAATGCTATTATCATTATAGATTTTATTGAGTAGTTTTAATAAGTGGCTTTTGCGGGGGGGTGGTTTGCTGGAATTTAAATGTATTACTCTCAAATTTTGGACCAGTGGAGCATAAAAAAAAAATCTAAACAATTTATACTAGAAATTCTTCAAGGTAAAACATGTCCACATAGTTTTCTTCAAGGAGAAAGTATATTTCACATATATCAATATACATAACTGTGGGTTTTTTTTTTTTTTTACTGAACTGGAATAATAAATATTGACAAATTCATCTCTGAGAACCAGTTACAAATCCAACTAATGAAAGTCCCCTACTTCCAATATGTCTGCCGTAGTATTACATCTAACACCTGATGAACAAATACATCATCAATAATGACAATTATGAAATATCACAGTCACCCAGGTGGGAATCTACTCTATTAAATTAAGAAATATTTATCTAATCCTCATAGGGGTCTGATCGGAAAAACTATATATTCTTTTATTCGATACAATTGGCAAAACTGGAGGCTTACACCCGGTAGGCTGGGCTGGGTCAAGGTCTTATTCTTGGTCCCCACACCCTACTCTCATAGTCTAGCCTCCTTTCCAAAAGAATTTGCTGCCGTCAGCAAAAACACAAGAGTATTTTCTTCTGTTTTTTTTTTAATCCTAAGAAAAATGTTCCCAACTCTGACCTGCTTCTCTCTCCTATCAGGTAATAATGGTTCTGGTGTTCTGAACATTGATTTAGATGCCTCTTTTTATCTCTAGGTTCTTTGGAAGCACCTATCACTATAATGCCTATGCCCTCAGACAAATATATGAGTCATGCTTAAAAAGAGATAAATTTTCCCCGGGTCTCTATTACATTTTAATAGTGCAAAGAATAAGGCAGGGGACAGATAATGGAAAAGGCAAGGAATAGTGGAAGGAAACATCTTTGATGTTTTTTTGGCTGAATCACCAGACCATAACTCAGATATCGGCTATCCTGGCTTAGATTTCTGAACCACGGACCAAAAATACAGAGAAGTAATGGTGACATTGAGATGCAGTAGCATAAACCTTGCAATATACATCTAATCTGTGCATTGTCACAAATTCATAGTGGAGGACCACGCTAAATGTTAGAGTGTTTTTATTAGGTTTTCTTATACTTCCAGTGATTACTTACTGTCCTTGCACAAGATATCCAAGTCTGCCTTATAATGAATTTTACAGTATAGAACAATTAGAGCACTGTTAAAATAAGAATCTAAATTGGTTTTCTAAAATTTTTATTTTATATTGGAGTATAGTTTTACATTGGATTTACAATGTTGTGTTAGTTTCAGGTATACAGCAAACTGATTCAGTAATACATATACATAGATCTATTCCTTTACAGATTCTTTTCCCATATAGGTCATTACAGAATATTGAGTTCCCTGCATTATACAGTAGGTCCTTGTTGATTATCTATTTTATACAGTAGTGTGTGTATGCTAATCTCAACCTCCTAATTTATCCCTCCTCCCACATTACCCCTTTGGTAACCATAAGCTTGTTTTCTAAGTCTGTGTGTCTATTTCTGTTTTGTAAATAAGTTCATTTATATAATTTTCTTAGATTCCATATATAAGTGATCTCATAACATATTAGATACAACTTCATAAATTATTAGTGAAACAAAAATGCCATGTGTAAAGATACTAGAAACACATCAAGATAAAGTCTAGCTCTATGTTCTCATGTTTTCATGTTTTGGGCATGAGTGCCTTGCTTTCCTAGTTTATTTATTTGTAAATAATTTAATTAATTTAACAATTTTAGTTTGATTTGGTTCTGTTTCTGTTTCATTGGAAGCACGTTCAGCTCCACAGTCAGGCATCGTCCTTGTGGGACACGTCTGGGAGGGCAGGTAATGGCCATTTGTCCCTCTCACTTGTTGTTTTTCAAGCTTCAAGTCAGCAGGCAGAGGGATGAGACAAGGGATAAGGCCCAGTCTTTCAAACCCCTTCTGAGACCACTCACGCTGGTGGCACCGCCAGGAAGAGCTGCTGGTGCCCTGGAAAAGGGCAGGGAGCTTCCCATTTAGAAACAACTCTGTGAATCCCCCCAGAGGCCATTCTTCTCCCAGCAACCACCAGAAAGGGCAGCGACAGAAAACAAGGAAATCTCTGTTTAAATTCAGTGCTTGTTTCAAATGTCACTTTTGGTGATATAATTTTGAAAGGAGAAAATCAATTATGATGGAAGTTTAATAACTTAGAGAAGACAGGTGATTAAAAAGAAGTACAATAGTTTATCATACCAGAACACCTTTCAACATTCAGAATGCAAAGCACTTTTCAGTCCTCAACTGAGTATAAATCTGATACCCACCAGGGTTCTTGGCCTTCCCCAATCAATAGAAATTGACTAGAGGCCAGACAAGAAATTCAGGCAAGGCTTTTTATTGGGGCCCCTGCTGCAGCAGGGGGAGTGAGAACAAACAGCAGGTTCCCTTGCTCGCTCGCTAAGGTGGGTGGGGAGAGCTTGTTCCTTATATGAGGTCAGGGTAGGGGTGTGTCCAAGGGTCAGGCCGGAGGGGTGTCTTAGGTGTTTTGCCCATCCCTCAGGTGGCGTTGAGTTCAGTGGGCATGTGCAGTACTCTGCTTTTGCTCCCGACACCCTGTTTTTGCTCCCGACTCTTCAGAAGTGGCAGTTAAGTATTTTGGTCTTTTGTATCTTTTTGTCCATAATTTGCCCCCACTGAGCACGCATGCAGTTATTTTTAGTCCCATACAGTTTCTTTGTATTTTGTTGCTCAAGGAGAGGTGTGTCCACGTGCAAGCACTGCAGCACTGCCACAAAGGGTCCAAGGCCCCAGACCTGTCTTAGTTCCTGTCACACAAAGAGATTTGGAACTTCGTGGTTGTAAACTTCTTGATCTTATCCATGCTATGTGAAATACACAAACCTGTTTTTTTTTTAAAATACAATGCATTACAACTTTTATTTGTGAATACCGTAATATTTGCACAGAAATTTCTCACAAACCTTACATGGCTTCAAAAAAAATAGTTAATTTGAATGAATATTGTGCTTACAATGAGACTTCTTGAAAGGTAGATCTTTCACTTCTAAATATATTTTCATTATTCTTGCAAGGTACTTTAATCATAATTAGAATACTTTAATGTTATTTTAAATCTTTATTTTCTTACAGCTTTTGTACTAAGGCTTTTGGAGCCTTTTTAATATCATGTGATGATATCACGTACATTAATCTTCAAAGCAATTGCAAAGAATCTGTCAGTGACAAGGGATGTCAGCTTGTTTTATGTTGATTTCTTTTTGTTGTTGATGTCCAATTAAAAGCAACATACAATAAAAAAGTAAGTTATTGATCTTGAATAATGATTCACTTTAGACCTTGTTTTATTGAATATCTGTCTCATCTCCATACTGAGCATTGTTCCTCATAATCCTGAGTACTCAAAAAGTAATTATTTACAATTTCGGTTGTGTTACACCCTCCACTCATCATTACGTCATACTGTTTGATATTATAACTACAGTACTAGGATATATTTCTCTCTATTCTTTCTTAGCCTTATTTTTACCCAAGTTTTTTTTTTTTGCTAAATTTTTTTTTATACATAATAGTGTTTATTTTTACTTGTTGACAGTTTGCTTTATTTATTTATTTATTTTTGGCTGTGTTGGGTCTTCGTTTCTGTGCGAGGGCTTTCTCTAGTTGTGGCGAGTGGAGGCCACTCCTCATCACGGTGCGCGGGCCTCTCACTATCGCGACCTCTCTTGTTGCGGAGCACAGGCTCCAGACGCGCAGGCTCAGTAATTTTGGCTCACGGGCCCAGTCGCTCCGCGGCACGTTGGATCCTCCCAGACCGGGGCACGAACCCGTGTCCCCTGCATCGGCAGGCAGACTCTCAAACACTGCGCCACCAGGAAAGCCCCTACCCAAGCTTTTTAGTTACTAAAGTTTTAAAACCAGTATCTTTAATTCTGAAATCAAATCAATGCAGACAGTATTAATTTTCCACTGTTTATATATTGTGATTTTTGAAATCTATAGCCACAGTCACCACTAAAAAGTAGTATTTTAAAAGGCAAATGATCCATTGCTGTGTCTCACAGTTCCTGATCTGATAGCCAGTGGTATTCTTCCATAGTTTATGTGGGCAAGAAATAGGGGGTATAAAAAAAAAGTGAGAATGCTAAGTCAGAGAAACTCGGCTCTAATTCTGATTTTGTCACTTAATAGCGTTATGACATTAGGAAAATTCTGTTTTTGCATCTGTAAAACCAGAATAATACTTCTTGCCTCACTGAGTTGTTTTGAGGGTTATGTGAGTTATGATTGATTATTGTGTCCAACACTGTGTGGTCAATAAATGCTAACTTTTTTTCCCTCTCTTCAGCCCCAGTGTCCTCATCTATAAATCAGCAATAATAATATCTTTATAGCCCAGTGGTATGCTGGAGCTGGCTCATACCAGCTCACAAGAGCTGCTTGTTAAATTTTTAAGACCTTCGTAAGCCTGTTTTTTTTTTAACACAGTCGATAATAAATATTAAATTACATAAATTTACAATTAAATAAACTATATTAAAAACAAGGCAATAAATATTCAAACTCATCACTTCATAAGTATTTTACTATTACCATGCTCCTAAGGTTTTGTAGGTGTGTTGGTAATCAGTGTGGTGGAAATATTATATAAACAACACTGCATTCAGTGAAGTCATTATATTGGAAGCTTGGAATTACAAATGCTTTAAATCAGGGCTTTTTTCCCACTAGAGAGCTGATTGCTAAACATTTATCAGTACTATGCATATCTACCTGGTTTTTAAATGGAAAAGCACTCCACACATATAATTTTAGAAGTTTATTCTAAGTTTGAAGTTCGAATATTTCTCCAATGTCATGTTGAAAACATTGAGGAACAGATGCTGCTAGTGATCATGGAAACATCAATAGTTAATAGCACGCTGACTATGTACTTTGGGGGAAGGTGGCCCTGAAGTCTGGGTATGCAAAATGATTGGATCCTTGTATTCAAATAGATATTAATCTAAATGTCCATCAACAGATGAATGGATAAAGAAAATGTGGCACATATATACAATGGAATATTACTCAGCTATAAAAAGAAACAAAATTGAGTTTTTGTAGTGAGGTGGATGGACCTAGAGTCTGTCATACAGAGTGAAGTCAGAAAAAGAAAAACAAATACCATATGCTGACGCATATATATGGAATCTAAAAATAAAAAGGTAGGAATAAAGACGTAGACATAGAGAATGGACTTGAGGACACGGGGAGAGGGAAGGGTAAGCTGGGACGAAGTGAGAGAGTGGTATGGGCATATGTACACTACCAAATGTAAAATGGATAGCTAGTGGGAAGCAGAAGCATAGCACAGGGAGATCAGCTCGGTGCTTTGCCATGACCTAGAGGGGTGGGATAGGGAGGGTGGAAGGGAGACGCAAGAGGGTGGGGATATGGGGATATATGTGTGCATATGGCTGATTCACTTTGTTGTACAGCAGAAACTAGCACAGCATTGTGAAGCAATTATACTCCAATAAAGATGTATTTTTGAAAAACAAATAGATACTAAACATATGACAGTAATCATTTGCCAGGCATGGATTTCAAGAAGTAAGCCTTGCAAATGGCACTAAATATCATTTAGTCTCTCATTCTAATTATAATCTGTAATTCAGTGCCTCCATTTTTAGAATAGATTTGACAGTACTTGCATGTTTATTCTCTACAGTGTCATGATGTGCATTTAAAAGGTGTCTTTTGATAAAGAGGTCAGTGAATTGTGTAAATGATTATTTCTGAGTAGTTACAGCCTTAAACCTAATTCCATGAGACAGAGGCTCCAATGAAGTCAAAGGTTTTTACCCCTGAAAAATATACTTTAATTATTTAAGACTATGATATCCACAAAAAATGGATTTCCTCAAAAGTTCCAAGAAAAGAAAAAATAAATTTGGACTTTAAAATATGTACTAGTGATGGAGTATTCCCATATATTTTTCAATTATTATTTAGAGTATTTTTCTTGTCAGTGCTGTTTTAAAAAGCTCTTAAATCTCATAAACCTGTACTTTGAAGAAGCTGTTTGCACCTAAACCCTTTTTCATTTTGAAGTAACGAGTTGAATCTGTTAAAAAGCAATCTCAGCATGCCAACTTTGAAAGAATAAGAAATGACAAATTGTAATGTTTGGGGAAAATACTATAAATTAGCCATTTTGAAAATAAAATCTGGAAAATATAAAGAATAAAAACAAGTTAATATTTGAATAATATTTCCAGCAATGATTTATCTCTCTTCACTAAAACTCATTTTTTTAATCCAGAGATTAGCTTCTATTACAAATTACTTTATTACAAAAAAAGTTATTCTAATCTGATTATGTAATTTGAGAGATAATTATGAGAAAATCACATTTTATTGATAAATTTCCTAAATTTTATATTTTGCTTTTAAATTAGTAAATCGTTTTCCTATCCACATATTTTTCTTGTGTTAGTACACAGTGTTCTTTTTAACTTTACAATTATGAGATTCAGTTTGGTCTCTATTGCTTACTGATCATGAATAAATTAATATAATTCTCCTGATTAGTTTCTTGCACTCATAAAAACTAGGAATAACAGAACCTGAGAAGCAGTTCTAAACATGTTCATGTCAAGCAAAAGTTGATTTCCACAAATGTTCCTTTTGGAGATGATGTTAGCATTTCTCCTGACACTAATGCTTGGTAGGGTAAACACACTGTACTGATACAAGGGTTCAAACTGTCAAAAGACCAGTCCTTGTTGAGGTCATTTTAACTTTCCACTAAAACAGAGAACATAGAAAGAAATGAACATTCACAACACTAAAAACTGAGATTGGATGTATTACCTACATGAGACTGTGGAAAGAATCTATCCAAATTGAAGTAGACTATGAAAAATTTGGCTGCCCTCAACTCTCACTTGAAATAAAGAACATTTGGAAAATGGTACAAGATAGTTTGAATCCCTCAACTCCACCCATTTGTCACTGGCTTCAAAGAATGAGGGTATTTACCCATTAGAAAATAAGACAGTCAATTTTCCACTTCCATCACAGCACGCACGCGCACGCACGCACACACACCATATTCCAGTAAGGACTGGGGTCAATGGAGAGATGCCCTTGCCCTAGCACTTGCCCTTGAGAGAGGCAATTCTTCAGTACATTTTACATGTTCCTTCAAAAGTCCTCACTGGAATAAAGTCCCAGTGGTCCACAGTTGTAATGAACTCAAAACACCACCTTTATTGACTTTCTCTTCTTTCTCTGTCTCACTCGAGCTTCTTGGGATCATACTTCAACGGAACTACCTAGTCCTGAGTCCTTATGGCAGACTGTTTTCAGGGACACCCAACCTGACAGGAATGTCCTACTTCCCCCTTCTTCGGCTTCTTTCTGCCTTTTTTTTTTTTTTTTTTTTTTTTTTTTGAGGTACGCGGGCCTCTCACTGTTGTGGCCTCTTCCGTTGCGGAGCACAGGCTCTGGAAGCTCAGGCTCAGCGTCCATGGCTCATGGGCTCAGCCGCTCCACGGCATGTGGGATCTTCCCGGACCGGGGCACGAACCCGCATCCCCTGCATCGGCAGGCGGACTCTCAACCACTGTGCCACCAGGGAAGCCCTCTTTCTGCTTTTCTTCACCCTTTGAGACTTAGCTCAAATACCACCTCCTCAGGACAGCCTTACCTGACTCCTCCACTCTGACTAGATGCCTCTTTTATTATAACATTATAATTGCCCTGAAGTGATGGTTGTTTTATTAATCTGATTGTGGTAATCATTTTACAAAGTATATGTGTAGCAATCATCATAATGTATGCTTTATACAATTTTATTTGTTAGTTATACCTCAATAAAGCTGGGAGGGAGAACTAATTTTTTGAGATGTCAAGCAGTATTTTTCCTGCTGGGAATGTAGCTTTACTCCTATTTTTCAATCTTACTCAAAACCCCTTATTGCATAATTTATGAGATACAGCAGCTTTTGACTATTGTTTTTTAAAATTACAAACTGCAAAACCCATGGTGGCACTTCGCTAAATGGCCTTGCACATGTTGGCTTTTGAACATGTATAGAATAAAAGCACATAATAAAGAAATCAAAATGCTCCTTTTCTTTTTTTAATTTATTTGGCTGTGCTAGGTCTTAGTTGCGGCTTGCAGCCTCCTACATTGTGGCATGTGAACTCTCAGTTGCAGCATGCATGTGGCATCTAGTTCCCTGACCAGGGATCGAACGCAGGCCCCCTGCATTGGGAGCATGGAGTCTTAACCACTGAGCAACGAGGGAAGTCCCAAAATGCTCACAATTCTTTTGGAATATGTATGTGAGTGCTGGGTCACAATGTAAAATGTTTTGTTAAGTGAATTGTGGTTTAAAGTGTTTGAAAGTCCCTGCTCTAGGCCAGTGCTTCTCCCAAATGTTTGGGACCCTCAAATCATAATAGTTCAGATAAAAATGCAGCTTTCTTGCCTCATCCCAGAAATTCTGATTGAATAGGTCTAGGGTGGGGCTCAGAAATTTGCATTTTAGAGGAACTACAAGTGATTCTCACTAAATCACTAATTACAGCCACAGATGATAACAATTCTGGGGTTGCAGTGAAGGGATGTAAAGAATTGCTTGTCAGTTCACTTTCTAGCATTGCAGAGGGCTTCCCCGTGATTAGAATTGTGGAGAAGACCTTAATTCGTGATATGAAGCAGCATAGGGCAGTGGTTAAGAGGCTTTGTAAAATGAGACAGACTCGAGTTCCAATCCTAGTTTGTCATTTACTAGTTGTGAGATTTTGGGACCCTCTTTTACTTTGTTTGTATAAGTGGGGTTAATAACTGTTCCTACTGCATAGAGTTGAAAGGATTCAATGAGATAAAGCAGCTTCTGCATGATAATAAAGGAAACATAAGCCATTGTCATCTTTAGGAATCACCGACATTTTGAGAAAAATTCTACTTGCTCACTTAATTTGACAGACATTAGTTGAGTGTGCAAAGAACTGTGCTAAGTGCTTTTAGAAATGCAAAGATGAGAAACAACCCCTACTTTCATGGAGCTTACAATCTGATATGGTCATAGACTTTTACAGCAGAAAATCATCAGGTTACCCAGTCGGGCTCTCATTTAACAGATGCAGAAACTGAGACTCGAGAGCCTAAGCAAGTTGTCCATATAGTTAGTGGAGAAGTCTGAAGTAGAGCCCAGACGCCTGACCCAGGCCAAGGTCCTTCCACCAGCCCAGACTTCACTTCATGGCTGGGAGCCCAGTCCTGACAGTGGTGTGCTGGTAAATGTAAACAGCCAGCTCTCTGGGCACAACAATGTTTGTGCATATATTTATACGTAATTGTATTCAACTCTCTACTCATATAAAGGATAAGTAACACATGGTCTACAAATGATAATGAAATATGCAATACTCTTTAAGGTAAATGCCATATGACCCACTGATTCTCACTGGATGTTTTGATTTTCCTCAATTCTTCTATCCATAGCCAACCCACGGTTGCAATTCAGCCATGATTTGACTAATGGCATTGTATCTCAATCCACTAACTCTTTTTTTAATTGCGGTACCACATATAACACAAAAGTTACCATCTTAACCATTTTTAAGTGTGTAGTTCAATAGTATTAAGCATATTCACACTGTCGGGCAACGAATCTCCACAACGTTTTCATCTTGCAAAACGGAATCTCTATACCCATTGAACAACACCTCCTCATTCTTCTCTCTCCCTAAATCCTGGCAACCACTCTTCTACTTTTTGTTTCTATGAATCGGAACTGTCATGCTTTTTTCCATAGTGGCTGCACCATTTTACATTCCCACCAGCAGTGCAAAAGTGTTCTCCCGCTTCTCCACATTCTCACCAACACTTATTTTCTGGTTTTTTGATAGTAGCCATTCTCATGGGTGTAAGGTAATCCACTAACTCCTTTCCCAATAAAATGTGTCATTAAATCTGACATGATCGACTGTTAAACTGTGTGAAAATTAATAAAGTAAAACCTCACTAAAATGGAGTCAGGAGGCCAGAGGGAGAAGCTCTCATGTCCATACAGATCCCAACAGGAAGAGAGGTCCTTTACCTCTCTGGCAGGAAATGATAGTACTTTACTACCACCAGAGGGAGGAAGAAAGATTTTTCTCCCGCCTGACAACAGCCCAGCCAATGAGAGACTGTCACAACTCAGCCAATGAAAAGCCACTATACTTTGAGCTTTCACTCTCCTCCAATGGGCTTTTTGTTTAGGACAGCCCCACCCAACTTCCCCTTCTCTCTAAGAGTTTCCCCTCCTGCGCTTCACCAGACCTGCATGTGGTTTGCCGTAGTTGCGTGCCCCAAGTTACATTTTTTGCTGCTCCCACATAAACGCGTTTTGTTGGTAAATAACTTGCTGCTTTATTGTTTTAAGTTAACGTTACATGGAGGTCCCACAGAGATCCAGAGAAGAACGCTGAGAACTCCGAGGCTGGTGAACAAACAGGTGTCGCTACCTTGGAGCCCACGGAACTCCTGCTTTCTTGCTGACCCTGAAATCTGAGGGTAAGTGTTTTTGCTGGATCCAAGCTCCGCTCTTTTTGCATTTTGAAGCTCTTCAGCCTTTACTGAGGATCTGTTTAAAGCCTTTGTCCTTTATTTGTTAAGGCCTTGTTTTGGCTGTGAGTACTCACGCTTCCGTCTCTTTTGAAATCAGGCAGTTCCTACTGTAACTGTGCTGGTATTTGGCCTGCAGGCTATTTAAGAATTATTCTTTGCTCTAGGGAAAAACCTCTGAAAAATTGGATCCCAGTTATCTAAATGTTTTGAGGTCACCCCCCCGCCCAAGGCCCCAGCCAATGTTAGTTTAAAAACCGTGGTCCCTTCTCGTGTTTATTTGATTTATGACTTAACCAAAAGTAACTTAGAACATCGATGGCCATTCTGGGGTACTTCTGAACTCTCCAAACTTACCTTTCTTAAAATCTGTTACACAGCCATGGCTCTGAAACATCCAAACTCAATTGGATGTTTATTTTGATTGGTATTTTGAGGCTTCCAACCATTATCAGGAGTCTAAAAATTGCCTCTGTGCAGAATACGATAATTCAATTAATTGAGGTGAGCTATTAAAGAAAGACAAAATGCCTTCCAAAGCCTCACGTTTGTCTCCCGGGTTCCTCTGTCTCAGGCTCCACCTCTAGTGCCATTTTCCTCCTTCTCTGAACTTAGCAGAAACTGCCCCTTTAGTGTTAAATCTTCTGAGGATCCAAATAAACCCCCAAGTACTTAGGTTCCCTGGACTAAGGCCAAACTGTGAGCTACAGTTAAAGAGTTCCCTAAAGTAACCGAGGACCTCCCCACCATATGTCTGCTGAAGAATTTCACAGAGTTATTCAAACCTCCCAACGTGGTTTCTCAGATTTATATGAGTTAGTCCACATGCTTGCTGGTGAGGGTCAAGCCAAACGCTGGATGAAACTAGCCCAATGGGAACATACTGGAAGGGATTAGAAAGGCAAACCCTTAACTTGTCAAAAGGCTGCAGCACTCGCTGAAAACCCCCATTGAGCAATTACAGAAGCCTTTCCTAAGCCCGTCGATGGGAACAAAATTCAGGCTTGCGCACAAAAATCCGATGACACTTTCCGTGACTATTGTAGTTGACTTCAGGTTATTTTTAAAGAAAATCCTGTCTTTCTTCAGATGTTTAAAGTCCACTGGGTTAGGCTTTAACTCCATGTTTATTAATGGGCTTAATCAGGACCTTTCTCTTTTAGTTGAAAGGACCAGGATGGAATGGGAAACTATGTTCACTCCAGATTTAGTTAATTTGGCAAATCAGCAGACTCAAACCCTAGAAGCGTCGCCAAAAAGACTGCTAAAATTCTTTTTATTTTTTTATTTTTTGCGGTACGCGGGCCTCTCACTGTTGTGGCCTCTCCCGTTGTGGAGCACAGGCTCCAGACGCGCAGGCTCAGCGGGCATGGCTCACGGGCCCAGCCGCTCCGTGGCATGTGGGATGTGGGATCTTCCCGGACCGGGGCACGAACCTGTGTCCCCTGCATCGGCAGGCGGACTCTCAACCACTGCGCCACCAGGGAAGCCCAAGACTGCTAAAATTCTTAATCTTAACTCTGGCAAATGAAGTTCCCTAAACAGAAGCAAAACCTTCTAGTTTCTGCTATTATTGCAAAGAGCCAGGACATTGGACAAATGGTTGTTACAAATGTAAATGTTTCAGGTATCTTTAGCTTTCTAACCGGCCTTTCCAATGTCTTCCCATTTCTCAGTGACAGACTTCTGAGCAACTCCAGTTGCTTTTCCCAATCCTCCTTAGCTCAGAGGAAACAACTCTCCAGATGTAGAATGAATCTCTCTCTGTCCTAATTGACACTGGAGCCACACCACTTGGTGCTCAACCCACTGCTATGAAGCAGCCCCTGCCTCATAGCACTAAAACAGTTCAAATAGGGGGTGTCTCCCATGAACCTCAAGAGGTTCCTCTCTCTGAACCGATTCCGTTTTGTTTAGGTCCCTTGAGAGATGCACACCCTTTCTCCTCAGCGCCTCTGCCCCTATCCATTTATTAGGCTTAGACTTCTTGGAAAAGTATCATGCCAGGATTTCTTTCTTCCAAAAGGGGAAAATATTCTAGAATTGAACAGAAACCATCAAATTAGCCAACCAAGAGGTGTTAATTAATTGACATCTTTTTCTCTGCCTTTGACAGTACAGGAGCTGGTTCTGGAAACACTGATCATTTTTCCCTATTGAATCAGCTATCATCACCACCCTTATGGGCAAAATCTCTAATAATGGAAAAATTCACAGTGCACCTCCCACAAAAGATTCAAATAGATCTCAGAATCTCTCCCCAGAATTAGTCAATACCCTATAAGTAAAGAAGCCCTTCATAGAATAAAGCCCATAACAGAAGATTTCAAGGCTCAGGGCATCATCATCCTTTGCAGTAATCCCTGTAATACTCCTGTTTTACCTGTGAGAAAACCCAAGGGCCAAGGGTGGAGGTTTGTCCAGGACCCCTGAGCAATACACAACGCCATGATCCCTGGACACCCTGTTGTTTCTACTGACATCCATTCCCACTGGGACCAAATTTTCACTGTACTTGATTGATGTAGTGCATTCTTTAGTATTCTAGCTGGTAAGGCAAGTCAATATCTTTTTGCCTTCACTTGGGAAAGATGGCATTACACCTGGAGAAGAATGCCCCAGGATTTCACAGAAAGTCCGTTTTACTTTTCACAAACCTTGAAAGCTGGTATAAAGTTTTCTGCGGGTTCTACTTAGTTACAGTATATAGATGATTTACAACATATAGATGCTCTCCTTCTCAAATCTCCTCACAGGAAGACAGCACCCACTTACTAAAACGTTTGACTTAAGGTCAAAAGGGACATAAAATCTCCAAAGAAAAGCTGCAGTCTGCTCAAACTCAGGTTCGATATTGAGAGCACCTGATCTTAGAATGGTGGCTGCGTTTGGATCCTGATAGCCGTCATGGCACCCTGAACTTCTACAAACCTAAAACTAAGAACCAATTACAAGGTTTTCTCAGGCTAGCTGGTTACTGTTGAAACTGGGTTCCAAATTTCTCTCTTATGGCTCAGCCCCTATATGCTTTATTGAAACCCAGCAAACCTGACCCCATTAATTGGGGAGGTCAAGATGACAGCTTCTGAAGGCTTAAAGAAAAGCTTATTGAGACCACCTGCCCTTGGATAGTCTAACTATCAGCTTCCCTTTTCCCTTTTATATGTGAGAAGGAAGGGAATGCCCTTGGAGTACTCATCTCCAAACACGGGGACCATCGTTGACCCATAAGGGTATTATAGTCTGACACCTGGTAATAATCTACAGGAGATTCCTCTAACCAATGCAGATTTTTCGTGGTTTACAGATGATTCTCATTTAAAGGGAGAAAATGGTAAATAGAGTGCTGGATAAGCTGTTGCAACTCCTTTTGATATCACTGCGGCAGCACCTTTACCAATGGCTACTTTGGCCCAACTCGCTTCATTATACACTTTTTTTTTTTTAACATCTTTATTGGAGCATAACCGCTCCACAATGGAGCTTCTGCTCAACAAAGCGAATCAGCTATACATGGACACACCCCCCCATATCTCCTCCCACCAGCGTCTCCCTCCCGCCCTCCCTATCCCACCCCTCTAGGTGGTCACAAAGCACCCAGCTGATTTCCCTGTGCTATGCGGCTGCTTCCCACTAGCTAGCTATTTTACATTTACTAGTGTATCTATGTCCATGCCACTTTCTCATCTCGTCCCAGCCCACCCCTCCCGCTCCCCGCATCCACAAGTCCATCCTCTATGTCTGCGTCTCTATACCTGTCCTGCCCCTAGGTTCCTCAGAACCATTTTTTTTTTAGATTCCATATATGTGTGTTAGCATACAGTATTTGTTTTTCTGTCTCTGACTTACTTCACTCTGCATTATACACTCTTACTTGGGCTTATAATTTAGCCAAGGGCAAAATGACAAACATTTATAGCAATAGTCAGTATGCCTTTGGAGCAGCCCACGACTTTGGGATGCCGTGGAAACAACGAGGTTTCCTACCTCTAATGGGGAAGAAATTTTAAATGGCTCTTATATCCAAAATCCATTAGATGCCATACTCTACCCAGAAGCCTTGGCTATTATTGAGATTCCTGGGCGTGCCAGGCTTGACTCCCTAGAGGCTAAAAGAAACCACCTTGCTGATATTTGTGCCCCAAATGCTGCTCTCAAAGGAATTAATGGCCAAATTTCTGTTATGGTCCAAAGGGCTGCTCCCCAAAATAACAGTCTAGAAAAATTGATGAGAAATGCCCAACATTTGATCCCAGAAAAGGAAAAACAATATTGGAGATCTAATAACTGTTGGTTTGATAAAAAGAACTCTGGTTCAAGTTAAATAACAAACTGGTCCCACCAGGAATTCTAAGATTCCCACTTCTTGCGATTGTACATGCATTGAACCATTAGTCCACTGACAAAATGATAGTATTCATGAACCAATCTGGTTGGGGAAATACTAATAAAGACACAGAGAGTGCCTCCCTTGCTTGTCCCCCTGTCCAGAATACAATCCGGGGAAACCTCGTTGCACTGCTTCTGGGTATTTTGAAATGCTGAATGGGCCATTCAAGGTTTGGCAAATGGATTTCATACAGCTGCCCCCATCTCATGGATATAAATATAAATATGTTTTACTCATGGTATGTATGTTTTCTCACTGGATCAAAGCTTTCCCTTATAGACAGGCTACTGCTTCTTCTGTGGCTAAAATTATGTTAGAAAATATTATTCCTACCTGGGGAACTCCTCTTGAACTTCAAAATGATTAAGGAACCCATTTTACTGGCCAGGTACTATGACAAATCTGTGCTCTGGGCCAGTTTTACAACACTTTCACTGTGCTACATCCTTAATCCTTAGGGTTAGTCAAATGTACTAAGGCCAGTATTAAGGCCCAATTGATTTACATTTCTCTAATAATTAGCTCATGGAACTATACTCAGTTTTTTTTTTTTTTTTTGGCTGCATTGGTTCTTCATTGCTGTGGGTGGCTTTCTCTAGTTGTGGCGAGTGGGGGCTACTCTTTGTTGTGGTGCACGGGCTTCTCATTGCGGTGGCTTCTCATTGGGGAGCACAGGCTCTAGGCGCACGGGCTTCAGTAGTTGTGGCTTGCGGACTCGAGTGCAGGCTCAGCAGTCGTGGCGCATGGGCTTAGTTGCTCTGCAGCATGTGGAATCTTCCCAGACCAGGGCTCGAACCCGCGTCCCCTGCATTTGCAGGCAGATTCTTAACCATTGTGCCATTAGGGGAGTCCCATACTCAATATTTTGTAATAACGTATAAGGGAAAATAATCTGAAAAAGATATATATACATGAACTGAATAACTTTGGTATACACCTAAAACTAACACAACTTTGTGAATCAACTATACTTAAATAAATTTTTTAAAAAAAGACCCACTTGGCAAAATTCATAGAGACCTTCCAAATACCCTGGCGAAAAGCATTGACATTGGTCCTTCTAACTCTCAGATCCACTCCTTTTGGAACTTATAAACTCTCACCCTTTGAGATAATCATAAGACACCCAATGCAATTGGCTTCTGCTTCTTTTGACCCACCATTGACAAAAGAAGATATACTTCGATATTGCACAGGCCTAATTGCTTCTGTTAAAAATAACAATGTTTTGTTAGAGTAATCTTTTCACATTGTGCTCTCAGGAAATGAAGACCTTAAGCATCACATCTTGCAACCTGGATATTCCATCTATTGGAAAAGACATCTCCAGAAGGGCTCTCTTCAACCTCGCTGGAAAGGCCCCTATCAGGTACTGCTAACCAACCTTCTGGATTCTTATCTGAACTCATAGTCTCTGACTTTGCAGCCTATAGGCTATAATACTGAGAAAACATTTAGTTCCAAACAGTTTCTTTTGAGATAACAATACTGTTTAATTACCTCATGTTTATTCCTACAATACATCTTCCCAAAGCATTTCTTTAATTCCTTATGTTTTTAGTGTGTCCTCTCTATATTCACTCTTCTAAGATACAGACTTTATTTTTAAAATGTATCTTACTGAAGTATAGTTGATTTACAGTGTTGTGTTAATTTCTGCTGTACAGCAAAGTGACTCAGTTACATATATACATTCTTTTTTTATGTTCTTTTCCTTATGGTTTATCACAGGATATTGAATATAGTTCCCTGAGCTCTACAGTAGGATTTTGTTATTAATCCATTCTATATATAATAGTTTGCATTTGCTAACCCCAAGCTCCCAATCAGTCCCTCCCCCATTCTCCCACCCCCTTGGTAACCACAAGTCTGTTCTCTATATCCATGATTCTGTTTCTGTTTCATAGTTATGTTCATTTGTGTCATATTTTAGATTCTACATAAAAGTGATATATGGTATTTGTCTTTCTCTTTCACTGAATATGATAAGCTCTAGGTCCATCCATGTTGGCGCAAATGGCATTATTTTATTCTTTTTATGGCTGAGTAATATTCCATTGTATAAATATACCACATCTTCTTTATCCATTCATCTGTCGATGGACATTTAGGTTGCTTCCTTGTCTTGGCTATTGTAAATAGTGCTGCAGTGAACATTGGGGTGCAGATATCATTTCAAATTAAAGTTTTCTGTGGATATATGCCCAGGAGTGAAATTGCAGGATCATGTGGTAACTCTGTTTTTAGTTTTTTGAGGAACCGCCATACTGTTTTCCATAGTGGCTCCACCAATTTGCATTCCCACCAACACTGTAGGAGGGTTCCCTGTTCTCCACACCCTCTCCAGCATTTGTTGTTTGTAGACTTTTTGATGAGGACCATTCCGAGTGGTATGAGGTGGTACCTCATTGTGGTTTTGATTTGGATTTCTCTAATAATTAACAATGTTGAGCATCTTTTCATGTGCCTGTTGGCCATCTGTATGTCTTCTTTGGAGAAATCTCTATTTAGGTCTTCTGTCAATTTTTCGATTGGGTTGTTTGGTTTTTTGTTATTGAGTTGTATGAGCTGTTTGTGTATTTTGGAAATTAAGCACTTGTTGGTCACATCATTTGCAAATATTTTCTCCCAATCCATAGGTTGTCTTTTCATTTTGTTTATGGTTTCCTGTGCTATGCAAAAGCTTGTAAGTTTGATTAGGTCCCATTTGTTTATTTTTGCTTTTATGTCTTTTGCCTTGGGAGACTGACCTAAGGAAACACTGGTACGATTTATGTCAGATAATGTTTTGCCTATGTTCTCTTCTAAGTGTTACATGGTGTCATGTCTTATGTTTAAGTCTTTAAGCCATTTTGAGTTTATATTTGTGTAGGATGTGAGGAATTAACTTCATTGATTTACATGTGGCTGTCTAGCTTTCCCAACACCACTTGCTGAAGAGACTCTTTTCTCCATTGTATATTCTTGCCTCCTTTGTTGAAGATAAATTGACAGTAGGTGTGTAGGTTTTCTCCCAGGCTCTCTATTCTGTTCCATTGATCCATATGTCTGTTTTTGTGCTATGCTGTTTTGATTACTGTAGCTTTGTAGTATAGTCTGAAGTCTGGGAGGCTTATATCTCCTGCTTTATTCTTTTTTCTCAGGATTGCTTTGGCAGTTCTAGGTCTTTTATGGTTCCATATAAATTTTAGGATTATTTGTTCTAGTTCTGTGAAAAATGGCATGGGTAATTTGATAGGGATCACATTAAATCTGTAGATTGCTTTGGGTAGTATGGCCATTTTAACAGTACTCTTCAAGAGCATGGGATATCTTTCCATTTCTTTGAATCATCTTCAGTTTCCTTTGTTAATGTTTTATAGTTCTCAGCCTATAAGTCTTTCACCTCCTTGGTCAGGTTTATTCCTAAGTATTTTTTTTTGATGTGATTTTAAGAGGGATTTTTTTTTACATCCGCTTTCTGATATTTCACTGTTAGTGTAAAGAAATGCAGTCAATTTCTGTATATTAATCTTGTGTCCTGCTACCTCGCGGAATTCGTTTATCAGTTTGACTAATTTTTGTGTGGAATTTTTAAGGTTTTCTATATATAGTGTCGTATCATCTGCATATAATGACAATTTTACATCTTCCCTTCCAATTTGGATACCTTTTATTTCTTGTCTGATTGCTGTGGCCAGGACTTCCAATACTATGTTGAATAAAAGTGGTGAGAATGGGCATGCCTTTGTTGTTCCAGATTTTAGTGGGAAGGCTTTCAGCATTTCACCATTGAGTATTATGATGGTTGTGGGTTTGTCATAAATAGCTTTTATTATGTTGATATATGTTCCCTCTCTACCCATTTTGGTAAGAGGTTTTATCATGAATGGATGTGGAATTTTATAAAATGCTTTTTCTACATCTATTAAGATGATCATGTGGTTTTTGTCTTTTGTTGATGTGGTGTATTACATTGATTGATTTATGTTATGTTGAACCATCCTTGTGACCCTTAGATGAATAAGATACACACTTTAGAAAGATGTCTGAGACAAATCCCTCTTACCCTTCCTTATTACTCAAATGTGACAACAATAGGTCTCCTGTCTGTGCACTTTCCCTCTGACGAGGGACATGACACCCAGGAAAGGTCCTTCCTGGCATTGAGAGATAAAAAGCCACTGAATGCTAGTTAAAACAAACAAACAGACTCTTGATCAGCAGTGCTTTCAGAGAAAGGTCTTGATCAAAAGGGAGAAATGGGAAAATTAATAAAGGAAAATCTCACTAAAATGGAGGTGGGAGGCCAGAAGGGGGAGCTGTCATGCATATACCACTCAACGCCACTACAGATCCCAACAGAGAGAGACGTACTTTGCACCTCTGGCAGGAAGTGACACTACTTTACTACCACCAGAAGGAGGAAGAAGGATTTTTTTTCTCCTTGCCTGTCAACAGCTCAGCCAATGAAAAACCACTGTACTTCAAACTCCCAGTTTCCTTCAGTGGACTTTTGGTTTTTAACGGCCCCTCCCAACTTCCCCTTCTCTTCTATAGAAGAGTTTCCTCTCCTTTGTTTTGCTGGACTTGCATGTGGATTGCCATATTTGTACATCCCAAATTGCAATCGTTTGCTGCTCCCGAATAAAACTATTTTGCTGGTGAAATAACTTGCTGTTTTATTTATTGTTTTAGGTTAACTGTTGCTCAGTCCCATACAGATTATATTCATTACACTAAAATTTGTCTTAGTTTAGCATATTTATGTTGAAATTTCACTCACTTATCAAGAATGTGAGTGATTATTTTGCTGAATCAGATAATAGTTTTCCAATACTGAAGGATTCTTCCCTCAGTTTTTTGTGCTATTCACAATGTAACAATTGCAAACAACAACATGCTTTTAGTTTAATTTGCATTATCAACATTTTCCTCATCACTTTTTTAAGTCTAGATGAGGGGTAGGCCAACTTATATCATGGACCTGATACTAAATATTTTACACTTTGTAAGCCACACTGTCACTTTCAAAACAATTCAGCTCTTCCATTGTAGTGTGAAAGTAGCCATAGACAATACATAAGTGAATGGGCAATACTGTATTCCAATAAAACTTTATTTATAAAGATACGTGATGGGCAGGCCCTAGTTTTCTGAACCCTGGTCTAGACAATCAACAAAACAACAAATCATTAGCCCTGCTGCTTGCCGGTTTCCCTTGTGTCGATACTCTCACCATTGGCTACTTCAGGTTACCAACATGAAGTTATTGAAAGTGAAATCAGAAAGAGATGCATAGAAGCATGCTCTTTATAGCATTCCTACCATACAGATATGATAGACATAAATAACCTCAACAGTACAGATACTAGTAAAATACAATAAAATAATTAGGAAGTGATGAATTCTGAGTATTTATTACCTATCTTTTTACTATTACTTATTTAATTGAAAGCTTATTTAATATAATTTTTATTAATAGCTCTAATTAAAAACTGTCTCACAAAATTCCTGAAAATTGAACAACTGGCTCTCACAGTGTTGGCCAGCTGATTCCAGACACCAGTCTCCTGCCAGTTCCCTCAGAGAAGTAAGAACCAATCAGTGTCCTGCTCCTTGTACCCTTTCAAACTTCAAGAAAATGTTCTCTCCTGAAAGAGGTCAGAAACCTGGTTTCTGGGGGCGTGTATCCTACACCCCCATAAACTACGTTCTATAAAAACACCTCCTCTTCCAGTTATTATTTAGACTGTCTGCCCTTAAGGTAATTACATTTCTGACCAAACCTGCACTGTCTTGGAACTTACAGAACCAAACAATGGCTCATGTGTTTGTATTGTGAGTCACATTCGGTCTAAAAGAATTCCTGTACTCTTTAGAAGTTTCTAAAATTACAGCTTTGCCCAGTCTGGGAACCAATAACTTTGGTAGAAAGTAAGAAGGATATAAGATAGCATGTGTGAACAGAATGAGTTGATCTGTATTTTCACTCAGCCCCAGCCTTCACAATGGAATCTTGAACAACAACTGACTGATTTCACTTATTTATTTGAGTCTGTTTTCTCCTTTCTACGAACCAATGCTTGGTACTCTTAAAGTTTGTGAGGGCAAATATTGCTAAAGTGATTTGAGAACATTGGCTAAGGGTGTGTTGGAAATGTAGGTCATCATTTATCATCTGGACATGAATGTGAGGCATTAAAGAGTGTAATTCCATGAACCTGACATAAACACTTTAAGCTCTGAAAAATGTGCTTAGATCATTAGGGCAAATTGAAACCACCAGCTGAAATTAGCTTTTTAAATTTTTATCTTCATTTCCTTCACCATGTTCTCCCTTTCTCCCTATGTCCTAAGTAATTGAGAGGTGGTGGCTTAATTTATTCAGACATTTTCCTTTGTGTATCTTTTGGACCTGGCATAGGCAGTCTGTGGCACCAAAAATCACCATTTCCGTGCCTCTCCTTTCTCTGCTTTTCCTTTCCTACTTTGTACTTCCCATCTCTTTTTTTTTCCGCATTCTTCTTTCTTTCACTTTTCCTTTTTTCTTGCTTGCCAGAGTACATGTATACCCAAACAGTCCAACCTGCTATGACCTTTAAATCTGTTTGAGGTATTAAGTTACATAACAGTGTATATGCTTCTTCTTTAAATAAGAGGCAACCTAGATGTGAATGATCATTGAATCCATATTTATTAGGCCATTAACTTACATCATCCTTTTTCTGTTTCCAAGTTACTTCCAGGTTCTACCTCTCACTTTGCTATTGGTACCTATACCAAAACAAAGCCCACTAGCATTAATATGTCTCTTTAATCATAAAATATGGGGAAAACACAGGCTGTGGGTACTGGAGTTCACTTTGGTAAAGCACAGCCTTTGCATGGTAACTCTAGTTCTCTGTATTCTGTCGATCCCAACTGGGTTCGTGCTCTAGTCTCACGAGAATGCCAGCTGACCCATGGGTCCTTCCAGAGCCTGACCTGTCTCCCTGTTATGAAGACCCAGTGTGAAATCTGTATGCTTGATATTCCAGGTCTAATCATTCTTTTCTGGCATTGCATGTAAAGGTAAATGTTCAAAACCGTATCAAGTTGGGAAATATATTTCTCATTTTTAGTGGAACACTGTATTTATTTATACGCAAAAGCTTTTGTTGATGAACATTTTGCTGAGGAAGGTAGCTGTGAAAGGGTTATACAACCCTGGGTTTTATTTGCCCTTTGTATGTGTATGGATTGGAAAAAGAAAACACTTGCTTTTATATCTGCTAAGATTAGCTACAAGTAATTGTGGTGAGCTTTGCTGAAATTCCTCATCCTAATGATGCAAACAGAAATCACAGAGCACAGAGCTTCAGGTTTCGGAGGTGACTCACAGAGTCTAGCAATCCATCTTGGAAGTCTTAGCAGGCCTATTTTGGGCTGTTCTCCACACATGGCAAGGCTGAAGAATCCCAGGTGTTCTGCCTGAGAGCAAAGTGAGAGCATGAGGATTGCCCTGCGAAGCGAGAACATGCTCATTAAAGCAGGTTTCTGGTGGGAGGTGGATCGGCCCGGCAGTTCTGAATTTCTCCTTGAGGTGACCCCTTTCCTTATTAGAGAGGGGTTCTGATGTCCAAATGCATCTGAGTTTAATGAGTTGCAGCTCACCGGGGACCCAGAGAGGGCAAAGAAGTACCTGCTTGGTGAGCCGAGAAGAGTATACTGTTTATTTCGTGGATACTACGCTGTTTAAATAATGTAAAAGTTTTTCTTTTGTGAGATCTTTCTACTCCTTGGAAGTCTGAAATGGCATATGTGAATATAGGAGACCTAGAGCTATGGGATAAACAGACTAATCAAGTTGGCTGGATTTATGAATTCTCTTATGATAAAATCACTGAACTCTTTAAAATGATAAAATCAGCAGGCATTCATCTCTCTATCTCAAAGGAAGATGGAATAAAATTAGAGAAATTCTTCTCACACGTCTGCAGATGGTGGTTGGTTAATTAGGTGAAAAGATCTTTGAATAATAGACTAGGGAATTGGGCCACCATATTATTGTTTTAATCTGTCAGGTACTTATTGTCAGCAAGAATACTTTGTCTTGCAGGACATTTTTAAATAAAATGGCAAATAAATGTGCATCCTGGTGAAATCAAAAGTGAGAAATTGTATGTAAAAAAATTGTGAATAGCAAAATGACAATTTATATATGGCCAGAGAATAGAATTTTATACAAAATATAAAGGACGTGATGTCTGTATAAGAATATGCATGATGACTACAGCAGTGTCAAAGCCCTCAAGAAACACGAAACGTGTATCAGGAGCTAAGCTAAGCATTAACTTGGCATTAAGTGCCATGAAAAAAGATTTTTTTCCTTTGCCATATTTTGGAAGACTTTTCCATCATTCAAAAGTAAGGTTTTTTTTTCTGCCAGTATTCTAGAAATAAATTCAAATACAGTTAAAGTGTATGAAAACCTTTTCCACTATTAGCATGAAAACTCAACTGCAAAGGAAAACTCTGTGCTTTCGAAATCAATGTGTTAAATATCTTTATAGAATCAATTACATATATAATGTACAATTACATAATTTATGATATAAATTTGCTTTCTTCTGTTCAAATAAAAGTTCTGAATCTTTGGAATTTTAATATAAATACTCAACTTCCTATTTTTGCTATGGATTGTGTAACTTTAGTCAATTCACTTAATTTTTCTTTGCTTCGGTTTCCCCACTGAAAAGTGAGGATCATGAGATAGTTCTACCCTCTTTATCATCCTACACAGGAATCAGTTAAACTGAGAACAAGTAAACTATTATTATATGATGTAATAAATGTATTACATAAAGGCATTAGTACTCTTAAAATTTTCAATTATCACAACTGAAAAAAACTGCATAATTTTCTAATTAGGTGAAAGGTAAGTGTATGATCTAAGTCATCACTGAGCATATCAGGTCGGCGGCAGAGGAAACTGATACAACAACATATACCACTTATTGTCTACTTTTGTGTGCCAAGCATTTTACATGAACTATTTCATTTGACTGTGTTGACACTTTGAGGTAAATACCACTATAAGACCTACCTTATAAAGGAGAAAATCAGGACTCACAAAAGCCACTTGCTTATGTTCAATAGGAAGCAAGAGAGACCAAGATTTGAAACTAGTCCTCTTGGATGCCATAATCCAAGTTCTTCATCGCACTTTGTGACTGCTTCTCCAAATTTGGTTCCCTGTTCACATGATCCAAGATTCTGCAATACTCAAAATACAAATGGAATGCTGCAGTAGTTGAAGTCAGCACACAATTTCTGAGATCTTCTCCCTTTCCAAAATTCACACTGAAATGCATGCCCTTTGTCATCTAAATGAAAATAAACGTAGGAGAATCTGTCCCTGGAGCTAGTAGGTGGGAGATATGGAAACACTGGATCTCCTGCTTTAATTATGTGGGTTTGATAAGAAGATGCATTTTCTTTAGAGACGATCAAATATTTCTCATGCTATTCATGAAAGCTTCAAATAAAACAGTTAAGCCGATATTCATTTGCTACTGCCAGGAAAAAAATATAACTATGCATTATTCGGAAGTTTCTTTCATCTTTGGAATTGTAATAAATATTTTTTCACCTCTTCCACACGGAAATGTTATGATGGTCCAGGAAAATGACATGAGATGCGTAAGTATGGAATTCCACCATCAGTGTGGAATTAAGTAATATAAATAAGCTACCCACTGACTTCATGTACTCACCTAGTACACATTTTATCTGAACAAATATTTCAATTTTGGCAATTTTCCAAAACAATTATTTTAAAAGGAAATATAAATTAGATTAACTTTTAGAAAAAGGGAAACAAATATACTCTAAATATTGGGGGAAATGATATACAATGGATATTTTTTAATACTGATTTCTTGAAGATGTACATTTGTTTATTGAACATAATTAGAAAATAATTTTTAAAACATGTATGTAGTATAAATTGCTATGGCTTTCAACTAGGAAAAAACAATTTTTTCCAAAAATAAATGCATGATGTTTGCGCCTCCTAGAACAGGCTAGCTCAGTTTTGTTTTTTGAAATGTGCATATTTTAAACAGTAAGTGTCACAGTGAGTTCAATCACTTTTGAAAGTGTTAGGAGGGTCCAATGAAGAGCTGCTTAAACACCAGGGAAGAAACCAATTATTCAGAAACAACTACCCTATGTAAAAGCTTCATCCAAGTAAGGATTTTTGTGCAATGTAAATGAACCCCTTTTACTAAATGTAGACATTTACCATTCTTATTAACACTTTATCCCCAGGAGGTACAATTTTCCCAATGCTAAGCAGCAACGGAAAAATACACAATTATTCTTCCTAGAAAAAAAAAACTGCATTCAATTTGTATTATTTTACTATTTTGCAAAAACACCAGAACATAAAGGAAAATACACCATATAAAATTTCACTCTACATAAAATGAATCTTCAGAAATATTATCCAGCCTGCCAGATGTTTTCCTCCTTTATTATAAATCAACAGTAGTGATATATCAAGGATATAGAGGAGTTCGCAAATGTATTAAGCCTCCTGTTCCTCATGGGTCAGCATCTTATTTGTTTGCAATAAATAAATGTATGTGTATATCTATAAACACACTGAAATTTGTACTTGGTATCTTCTAACTGCAAAGCTGCTCTAAAAGATACATTGTTTTTCCATTAAGCTAATTTCTGTTACTCCGTTCCACCTCAT
Source organism: Mesoplodon mirus (assembly GCF_964341445.2). Taxonomy (NCBI): domain Eukaryota; kingdom Metazoa; phylum Chordata; class Mammalia; order Artiodactyla; family Ziphiidae; genus Mesoplodon; species Mesoplodon mirus. Next base: position 97,356,038 of record NC_138986.1, on the reverse strand, counting down.
CTTGTAACTGACAGCCAAAGAAAATGAAAAGATTCGCTCTTGTTTGCTTTCATGAGAAAATACCACTTTGTTAATGTTAAAATAGTCCTCTAATTTTCCAGTTCGTTTTAAGTGACTCCGGAGAAGTAATCCAAGATAAAGAGAAGTGTTGATAAAGTCTGAAAGCACAAGAGGGAACTATACGGGCAGGAAATGTCACTGCACCAGCGCTGCCTCGTGGTTCAGAGCAGGAGAGTTGGGGGTGGAAACACACTCACGTGCACAGATGTCCTTGCACACACATACACAGAATACACCGTCAAGCAGATTCTCCTAGTGTTATTTGGAACTTCTTTAACAGATAGCATTCTACACCAAAATGTGGCTAAATCAGATCTGCTCAGAAAAGCAGAAAGAAACGTCTTTCCTGGAGGAGCTCAAGTGTCTGTAGCCTGTTGCAGTTCTGGTATCAGATCAGTGAAGGTTCTCTTGCCCACTCCTGCCAAGAGAGCATGATTCTTTTTTTTTTTTTTTTTGAATTAATTTATTTATTTTTGGCTGTGTTGGGTCTTCGTTCTGTGCGAGGGCTTTCTCTAGTTGCGGCAAGCGGGGGCCACTCTTCATCGCGGTGCGCAGGCCTCTCACTATCGCGGCCTCTCTTGTTGAGGAGCACAGGCTCCAGACGCGCAGGCTCAGTAGTTGTGGCTCACGGGCCCAGTTGCTCCGCAGCATGTGGGATTTTCCCAGACCAGGGCTCGAACCCGTGTCCCCTGCATTGGCAGGCAGATTCTCAACGACTGCGCCACCAGGGAAGCCCGAGAACATGATTCTTAAACCTTTGGAGTCACTTACTCCTTCTCAAAATAAGGCTAATAATAGTCCCAAGCCATCACTTTGGTTTTACACAGCATCTCTTGGATTGCATCTCTAAATGCTTTAGGGTTCCCCGGGTAGGAACCGTAATATGGGCTGTTATTGGTGGTATTAAAAGCTCAGAAAATCAGTGGACAGAGAATAGTTTGGTATCATCCTCAATACAGTCTTGATCTTTTGACCAACACTGAATAATAAATTCAGTGAAATTTATTGAATTCACTGAAAGATAAATTGATGTAAAATTAAATCTAGGGCAAACCCCCATATCTTCTTAATAAAAGAAGTGAAAACTTGTGATGAAACATACTCACAATTTCAATACCATCTCTAATTGCCTTTTGTTTACTCTGGCTTCCTCTAGGAGGTTTTGATGCGATCTTAATTATCACTGTTGTTTTATGCCTATTAATTAATGGTTTAAGTTTTGTACTTTTATCCTGAGGCAGTTTTATAAAGCGAAGTATTTTTTTTTAACATCTTTATTGGAGTATAATTGCTTTACATTGTTGTGTTAGTTGCTGTTGTATAACAAAGTGAATCAGCTATATGTATGCATATATCCCCATATCCCTGCCCTCTTGCATCTCCCTCCTACCCTCCCTATCCCACCCCTCTAGGTGATCACAAAGCACTGAGCTGATCTCCCTGTGCTATGCGGCTGCTTCCCACTAGCTATCTATTTTACATTTGGTAGTGTATATATGTCCATGCCACTCTTTCACTTTGTCCCAGCTTCCCCTTCCCCGTGTCCTCAAGTCCATTCTCTACGTCTGCATCTTTATTCCTGTCCTGCCCGTAGGTTCTTCAGAACCATATATATATATATATTTTTTTTTAAGATTCCACATATATATGTTAGCATACGGTATTTGTTTTTCTCTTTCTGACTTACTTCACTCTGTATGACAGACTCTAGGTCCATCCACCTCACTACAAATAACTCAATTTTGTTTCTTTTTATGGCTGAGTAATATTCCATTGTATATATGTGCCACATCTTCTTTATCCATTCATCTGTCGATGGACACTCAGGTTGCTTCCATGTCCTGGCTATTGTAAATAGAGCTGCAATGAATATTGTGGTACATGACTCTTTTTTTTTTAATTTAAAAAAAGCAGATAACATTATCAATTCTAAGATGCACATTTTTGTTACATATACCTGAAATTGGAGCACATCTTACAAGTGAAGGCATGTCATAGTCTAACAGCATTTCTTTCCTTTCTTTTCTTTTTTTATTAAATTTTTTTATTAGTTTCTGCTTTATAACAAAGTGAATCAGTCATACATATACATTCGTTCCCACATCCCTTCCCTCATGCATCTCCCTCCCTCCCACCCTCCCCATCCCACCCCTCCAGGTGGTCACAAAGCACCGAGCTGATCTCCCCGTTAAAGCGAAGTATTTTTAATGAATCAAAATGTTACCCCACAGTTCTTCATCTTAGCCGGCTGCACAGGTGTAATGGAGCACTTGGCTAGGTTCTCTTCCCCCTCTGGCAGTCTGAGAATACTTGTTATGAAGCCTAGTCGGGACCAAGAGAGCATCTGAATGGATGTCGGTGATGCGGTTCTTTGGCTGACACCATCTGTTCATGTCTGTATAGCACTGGTTACCAAAAGCTTGCTTGGGACTTCCCATGATACAAAGCCATAGACTAGGAAGGGGACGGGGAGGTGCAGGGCTCTGTTCCAGAGGGAGGGTTAGCGTGGGTGAGATGCTGTTTTGGATAATGCCTGCTAGAGTAGATACTCGTTGAATGCTCAACTTAGGTTAAATCGCTTTGATATGTGGAGGAAGAAGGGTGGTAGCTGGGTTAAAAATGCTGTGCACTAGAAAACAAACTTATGGTTACCAAAGGACACTACTATAAACAAAATAAACAACCAGGTCCTACTGCAGAGCACAGGGAACTATACTCAATACCTTGTAATAACCTATAATGGAAAAGGATCTGAAAAAGAATAGATAGACAAATAGATGACTGAGTCACTTTGCTGTATTCCAGAAACTAACACAACATTGTAAATCAACTATAACAGGAACAATTCCGTTCCGAGAGTATGTTCGTAAGTCCAATTTGTTTGTAAGCTGGTACTACCTTTGCAGTACCAGCTACATCACCGCTGCTTTGACGCTTGCTTTTGGACATCCCTGGGCTTGAAATAAAGATACTGTACTGCTGTACCCTATATAGTACTGTACAGTAAAGTACGCAAAAGCACAGCCACTTGTAGAGGATGCACGCACGTGACAGTGCACGCCAGACACGGGAGCGAACTTACATGATTGGACATGCGAATGCACGTTCGCATCTTTTTTTTTTTTTTTTTTTTTTTTTTGGTGGTACGTGAGCCTGTCACTGTTGTGGCTTCTCCCGTTGTGGAGCGCAGGCTCAGCAGCCATGGCTCACGGGCCCAGCCGCTCCGCGGCATGTGGGATCTTCCTGGACCGGGGCACGAACCTGTGTCCCCTGGATCGGCAAGCGGACTCTCAACCACTGTGCCACCAGGGAAGCCCTAAAATTTGTTTTTAAATGCTGTACACTAAAGTATCACTAGATGTTCTGGCATTTAATGAGCAGGCAATTGTGTATCAGATACCATACATCTTCGGTCATAATATCTCTTGGCTTATTGTATAATGGCATTTCTGTTCTTTCTTTCTTGGATGTTTATTTCTTATTACTTCTCATTTTTAATTAGGGAATTTTTCCTACTATAGAAACTGAGATCTACATGCTAGTGAGGAAACTAACAATTTGAGAATTTCAAGTGAAATGAAAATATCTTTAGGCCAGTAACTGACTTACCAGAGTCTGGCATTCTTGTAGCTTATAATTTAGGTATCACTTCCAGTTAAGATTTGTGGTACTCATCGCTGACCTCAGACTTGATCTTTAAAAAAGACGAAATATGACAAATGAACATTGACAGAAATATATTTAATGACTAGTTTGCTGACATCCACAGGTAAGGCAGAGAAAACTGCCAGTTTTCAAAAAAAACCTAATTTGCATCTGGCTCCCCGTCCTCAGGAGCTGCCTGGAGGGTTAGTTCTGTGCAGGGGAAGGAGTCCTACACAGCGTACCCTGCACCCATGCCTGCCTGCACCTAACCAGTGAGATAAATATTTACTTCCCTTCACCTTTACTTGTGCAAGATGATTTTAGTCAAGGGGTGGGGGGAAAATCAGCTTTGCAGAAATAGCTTTCTGTTAAATGCCCAGAGTTCAATATTTTTTTTAAAAAAAACACAACCTTTGTATAATTATATCTCATCTGTTATTAGCTACGGGATTAGTTCTGCCTAAATTCCTTCCTTTCCCACTTCATGAGTGTTTATGAAATGACCAGTAACTAGCCTGAATGTCTGCAAAATTGTATCAAACACAAATCCAGCATTTGGAAGACGAGCTCACGTGTAGCTCCAAACAGAGCATTAATTACTTGCTAAGAGTATTTAATGAAAATGACTGCACTTAAATATGTTCAAAGACTTGGAAAAGACGAATTCCAAGTTTCCTTCCACACACAGATCCAAAATATGAGCTTGTATTTGATGTTTGGAGTCTGCAGCCTAGACTAGTTTAAACCCATTGTGGAAGAACATCAGGGCTATAGAGTGATTCAGGGCACAAAAGAAAAACATTTTAGAAAATGTAACTAAGTTAAAATTTCATGCATTTTTGCAGTTGCAAATAGCTGAGTATTGAATGATGGCCTTTCCTGATCACAGCATTTCATGACCAATTTACATGTGATTAAACTGATCTATCAGATAGTTTGCAGAATACATTCTTCTGGTTTGGTAACAGGAGCTTGGTAACAGGAGCAATACTTTTTTCTGTTCCTCTAAAACCAAGTTATTCAAAATGTAGTCAGTGGACCAGAAGCATCAGCATTGAGGTTGTTAGTGATACAGAATCTCAGGCTCCATCCCAGACAACTGCCCTCTAGATGATTCACATGCACACTACAGTTTGAGAAGCATTGATCTGAAACACAGCTATGCATCTTTCTTATAAAGGAGAGATGGGTTTTTTTAATTTTCAGAACTAATTATTAAAGTTAAGTCAAAAATGTTTTTTTAATTCTAAATTTTTTTTTTTTTTTTCTTTTTGCGGTATGCGGGCCTCTCACTGTTGTGGCCTCTCCCGTTGCGGAGCACAGGCTCCGGATGCGCAGGCCCAGCGGCCATGGCTCATGGGCCCAGCCGCTCCGCGGCATATGGGATCCTCCGAGACCGGGGCACGAACCCGTATCCCCTGCATCGGCAGGCGGACTCTCAACCACTGCGCCACCAGGGAGGCCCAAAAAAAGCATAGTTTTGATTACAGTTGTCCCTACACAAAAACCTTCAACTGCTCACTGTTTCTTTTGAATAAGTTCTAAGCTCTTAAATATTCCTACGAAGCCTTCCATGCTCTTGTCCTAAACTATCTTACCAGTTACCTCCCATAACTCGCCATCCTCCCTTCTCTTGGCTCCAAACAAACCACTTGCTATTTCCCTAATATAACCTGGGTTTTTCCTTTCCACACTTTTGTTCACACTGTTTCTGTTGACTGGGATATTCTCTCTCCAGCACCACTTCACCCTACCCCACCACCTACCATAACCCCAAACTGACTGGGAAAATCCCACTCTCTCAATTAAGATGCTTATAGCTTCTGGTAGCAGAATACTCAACTAACTGCTTTAAACAATACAGACATTTATTATCTTACATAGCAAGAAGTTCTGAGAAAGAACCATGTGCTTTCTTTCATTCTACTTTGCTGTCTTTAGCATGTTGGCATTGTCTTGAGGCTTGTTTCCTTATAGTCACAAGATAGTTGCCACTGCTCCAGGCATTCCTTCCTATGTCAACAGAGAGGAAGCAAGGAGTTCCTCTCATATACCTTTTTTAAGGAAAGGAAAAGCTTTTCCAGCATGCACTTAGCAAACCTCTGCTAAGGTGCTAATTAAAAGGAATCATCCATACTCATTCTCTAGCTTCAAAGAAGGCAAGAAATACAATCATCTAGTACTTTCAGCCTCTAAAACGGGAGATGGGCTGTACTGTCCAGGAGGAGGATGGGAATGGTGACCAACGGTTGTCTCTAGTCCTCCAAAGCCCAGATCTAATGACGTTGACTCCATGAAGCCCTCTCTGAGTCATCCAGTAAAAGTTACCTCTCCTTTGGTTTTGCACAACACTGTGTAGCTTTTATATTCACATTTTGCTTTGTATTCGAGTTATCTGTATGCTTGCCTCTTTTCCACTATGAGAATGCATCAATCCTGTCTTGTTCATCTTTTATTCCCATATCCTCTAGCATAGTCCTTGACCCTTAGAAAGTGTTGAATAAATATTTCCTGAACTGAAAACCTCACTAATTTGAACGACAGTTAGATGATTCACTTTAGTTAGCTACAGGGGGAAAAAGAAACATCATGTCTGCCTCCAAAAAAAAAAAAAAAAAATAGAGCTTTCACCACATTTGCAATGAATACAAATGCTGCTTTTCAATGAGCAAAGTACAGAGGTAACAGTCGGAAACAGAATTTAAAAGAGAGAGAGGCTGACCTTATCCTCTCTGCTGACAAAACAAAAACAAGCAAAAAAACATCCTGGCAAATGTGCTGTTTTCTCAAGACTGGTCCACTAGCTACTGGATGAAGGAAGACTCCCAAGGGCTCATCCTAAAGGGATCCCAGACTCAAGCCAACTTAAACCAAAAGGATCAAGCCTGCCTACCAGGGACAGAGAAATGAACTAGGAGCATTGTGAGTTCCTGAGGATTTCATGGAGCAGGGCTGCCATATCACCTCTGGACTTCAAATCTACGAACTTGTAAGATAAAGAAGTAAATTTACTTCTACTGAGTTTTCCGCCATTGACAACTAAGCCTAATCCAAATTAATGCACTCGATCTACCCTGCAGACTATGGTACTGCCAGAGCCTTTGGAGCTGGTCAGGCCATTAGGAAAGTCCTCTTGAGTTAAGCCTCAACCCAGCTTGGAACTCGATTCAGTTTGAAGATGGGCCCAAACTAATTCCATCCAGTCAAGTACCATCAACTCTCTGCACTCATTTCTCTTGGCAAAATGTTGGCTGCATATTGAGTTTCTCAAGCCAAAGAAGGGATAGTAACAAATCGTCAAACATCCTAAGCGTCAACATTGCTGACTGTGTTTAGTTAAATGCCATTTTTTCTGAACACAAAGTCATAGGATTGAGTGAGGCTTTCCCAAGGAAAAAGCAACTTACCTCCCTCCAGGGGGTAGATGAGACATATGGAAAAATCTGATTTAATGGTTCTTTGCTTTTTATTTATGTTGCTATATCTTTTATTAAAGATCATCTGGCTAACACTGTGGCAACCTGCACAAGCAAAACAGTCAAGTGTAGGGGAAGAAGAGGCAACCTAAAAATGCATTTTGTATTTATTCTAAATGTCAATTTAATTGGAAAAGTTGTTTCTTTGAACGGAGAGGTTATTTTGCTGATGCGACCAACAGAGTCAGTTAAAATAAGCTGGTTTGTACACGAAGATGCAGACAGCTTGAAAAATATCCTCATCACAGCGCACGTCAGGGAGGGTTTATGTAGACAGCAGAGGAATCCCTGAAGCTGGGCCTTGCTGAGAACAGTGGGATTAACACCCTGGAAGATACACAAGAAGGGCAGGAGCACTTGTTCTCAGTTTCTCCACCCAGAGGACAACTGTCCAGCCAAGATTAAGCTGAAAAGACAGGATAAATTATTCTAAACTCTAACAGGGAGAATTTTACAACCACTCTGATTCAAATGATAAACACAGACCTCAGATCAGATAATTAAGGTCCAAACATTGAAGAGAAGGCTTGAACTGTCTGATTTCTCTACATTGGTCTTATTATACTGATTTTCAAAACTAAGTTTCACTTTGTAGAAAACATTTCCCCAGAATGGATGCAGCCAATCGCATAAAACTGATTCAAAGCCACAAAGGAAGTCAATGAACCCATCTAGATATTGAAAGTAAAATAGTGATACTATTTGTCTTAAAGAAAGTGCTGTTTTTTTAAGCTATTGTGATTTTTTTTTCCATTTCAGATTTGCAAATGGAATTCTCACATTGCTCTCGTCCATATACAATATCCTATTCGGGGCCTTATATTTACCATTTCTTCACATACATTAAATACCATTGAAATGTAGTGATTTTGTGTTTATACTTTAACATCAAAAAGTGAAAACCTAAGGACTTTGAAACTGAAATTAAATTATTTGGTGACTTATCCATAACCCCAAATACCATACATGTTAAAGAGAAACCTGTTATATATAGTCTTAATTTCCCTAAGAATGTATAGCATCGTGATTATCATGGTACGTGTGAGAAGAGAAGCAATATAGCACAGTGGTTAAGAAGTGGACTTTGGAGCCAGATTCAAATTCTAGGATCCTGGCTTGCAAATCTTAGCTCTACCACTTACTAGCTATGTGAACAATGGGCAGATTATTTAACTTCCAAAGTGCCTCGGTTTCCTCATCTATGAAATAGTCCCTACTACACTCTCCCATTAAGAGGACAAAATAATTTAATGTTAATATAGCACTTGATGCCAAAGCACCTTCTTACATAATACAAAATGTCTCTGCAGTTAACAGTAAAAAGCTAATTTAAAACTCCCTACCTGTATGTGACCAAATTACTCTTAGGACTATTAGAACATAATACCACCCAACACTTAACTTGATTAGCCAGTATTAAATTATTAAGATTGCAGATTTGCTCAAGCAGTCTCTCTGGTGAATTCATTTCTCATTAGAACACAAATCGAAGGATAGAAAAGATGAAGAAAGGACAGAGTATGAAGTACCCTGGCTGTTAGAGAGAGCCAGTCTCCTCCATTCATTCATTCATTCATTCAAAGGTCAAAACCAGCTGGCCCTAAGAATTGACACGCTAAATAGTGGCCACCTTCTTTAGACTTGATCAGGGAAACTTTTTCTTTTTGATTTGTGAGATAAAAATTAATATAAAGTACCATCTTACCTTAACTATTGAAACAGCCATGTATCTTCTGTGTCTCCCTACATCACTGCCAGACAAGTCTTCCTGGAGCAAAACAATAAGAGTCTGACTCCATTTTTGATGTTTGTTCTCTGATACTTTCAAGCCCCACTCCTCCCTCTCCATTTGTTGCCTCACATCTGGGCAAACCAAAAAGAAGTGTGTCATGTACATAAATGTCAAACCACTATGTAGTATACCTGAAACTAATACAATATTGCATGTCAACTATACTTAAAAAATTTTTTTGAAGGGCCAAGGATGCCATTACTCTGTTGGATAACTGCAAAATGGACCAACAAAGACTATGGGTTCTATTGAGTGCAGAGATTTATCAACATGCCAAAGAGTTATTTCAAAACTGACTTAAGATCAGTGTCTCTCAACCCATTAAAGCAGTAATCACCGTGGAGGGGCCTCTAACCCTGACAGTACTGAGTTGGGACTCTCTGTAGGAAGAAGCTTATAAATATGAGCAGAGTAAAGTAGAACCCTCCAAAGTATATCCAGTAACCAGTATAGGTATGGGGGACTTTGCTATAGGGGGAGGTATCAGAAATGAAACAGAGTTCAGCAATTTGACCCAATTGTGAATCCAGAATATACTAAAATAATTTATCCAACAGAGCACTGATTGGCTTTTGTGCCTCTACAACACTGGTTCTAAATTAATTTTAACATCAGCTAAGATGCACCCATTGGCCTTAAAGGCCTTAATCAATACTGGTGCCCAAGTTACAGTTATAGCTGGGGATCCCAATACATTTAAACAATTATAGCTGGGGATCCCAATACATTTGCCTCCTTAGGTAGGAATAAACCTACCTAAGGAGGCAGAAAACCTGTACTATGAAAATTATAAGACACTGATGAAAGACACTGATAATGACACAAGCAGATGGAAAGATGTACTGTGATCTTGGATTGGAAGAATCAATATTGTTAAAATTACCATACTACCTAAGGCAATCTACAGATTCAATACAATCCCTATCAAATTATCAATGGTATTTTTCACAGAACTGGAACAAAAAATTTTTAGTTTGTATGGAAACACAAAAGACCCTGAATAGCCAAACCATCTTGAGAAAGAAGAACGGAGATGGAGGAATCATGCTCCCTGACTGCAGACAATACTACAAAACAAAATAGTATAGTACTGGTACAAAAATAAACACCTAGATCAATGGAACAGGATAGAAAGCCCAGAAATAAACCCATGCAGTTATGGTCAATCTATGACAAAGGAAGCAAAAATATACAATGGTTAAAAGATAGTCTCTTCAATAAGTGGTGCTGGGAAAACGGGACAGCTACATGTAACAATGAAATTAGAACATTCTCTAACACCATATTCAAAATAAACTCAAAATGGATTATAGACCTAAATGTAAGACCGGATTCTCTAAAACTTCTAGAGGAAAAAATAGGCAGGACATTCTTAGACATAAATTGAAGCAACATATTTTTGGATCCGTCTAGTAAAGTAATGGAAACAAAAACAAAAAATAAACAAATGGGACCTAATTAAGCTTAAAAGTTTTTGCACAGCAAAGGAAACCATAAACAAAACAACCCACAGAATGGGAGAAAATATTTGCAAACAATGCGACCAACAAGGGATTAATTTCCAAAATTTGCAAATAGCTCATACAACTCAATATCAAAATAACAAACAACCCAACTGAAAAATGGGCAGAAGAACAAATAGATATCTCTCCAAAGAAGACATACAGTTGGCCAAGAGGCACATGAAAAGATGCTCAATATCACTAATTATTAGGGAAATGTAAGTCAAAACCAAAATGAGGTATCACCTCACACTGGTTAGAATGGCCGTCATCAAAAAGCCTACAAATAATAAATGCTGGGGAGGGTGTGGAGAACAGGGAACCCTCCTACACTGTTGGTGGGAATGTAAATTGGTGCAGCCACTATGGAGAACAGTATGAAGGTTCCTTAAAAAACTAAAAATAGAGTTACCATATGATCCTGCAATCCTGCTCCTGGGCATATATCCAGAGAAAACTTTAATTTGAAAGGATACATGCACCCAAATGTTCATAGCAGCACTATTTACAATAGGCAAGATATGGAAGCAACCTAAATGTCCATCAACAGATGAATGGATAATGAAGATGTGGTACATATATACAATGGAATATCACTGAGCCATTAAAAAGAATGAAATAATGCTATTTGCAGCAACATGGATGGACCTGGAGATTACCATACTAAGTGAAGTATGTTAGAGAAAGACAAACACCATATGATATCACTTATATGTGGAATCTTAAAAAAATGATGCAAATTAACTTATTTACAAAACAGAAACAGACTCACAGACATAGAAAACAAATTTATGGTTTCCAAAGGGGAAAGAGCAGGGAGATCTGCTGGCCACCTGGAGAGAGAGAGAGAGAGAGAGAGAGAGAGAGAGAGAGTGTGTGTGTGTGTGTGTGTGTGAGATTACTCAGGATGAACTTTACTTTATCCATGATAAGGTCACCATAACATGTGATGGAGCCTGCTAGCAAGCTGCTGCTATCCACCACCTAACCAAGTCAGCCTAGATCAAGGACAAGATTCAAGGGTCAGCACAGCTGGCCAAACTTCATGCAGTCATCTTAGAGATGGAAAATGCTTGATCAAAAATTGGTCCAAAGTGCATGTTTTTACAGAATCTGGAAGCATTACCAATTATCTGTCCATTTAGTCTGGCCAATGGCAACAACTCCTTATCCAAGGAGTTGATTGCCCTGTAGATACCTAAGATAAACATCAAGGTCCACATAAAGTTTGCCCATACTAGAGCCAAAATAAAAGGCCTCCTCAAGACATTGCTTATCCCTTTCAGAGTTCCAGACATTACTGATGGTGACCAAAGCATGCATTTCACTTCTCAAAACACATACCATAGACTCTAGAATGAGACATTCAATGGAGCTTTCACCGTACTAATGGCCACATGCTGTAAGCCTCAGAGAGCCATAATAGCTTACTTAAATAAGTTCAACCTCAATTAAACGAGACATAGCACATCATCAGTCAAACATCAGTGGTGAATTATAATTGAGTCTGATTTCATCTGTGATGTACTGACAGCTTTCAAGCCCATACCTTCCCCCACAACTTTCTGTCCCACATTGGGGCAAGCTCATAAGAAGCCCCATGAGCTTCATCCCTTGGCACCTGCTGGGTAGTTAAAACCACAGATACCCCAACTCTCACTCTGGTCCCACCCCCTAATCACAATGAAAAACAAAGCCAAGCTCTACCCTCCCAGAAAATCCCATATGGGAGTAATAAACCTTTTGCTACCCTCTTTATGCATGTGTGGTGTCATCAGGCTTGATATCCAAACTTATCTGGGGAGGGGATGTGGATCTCACCCACTAGGGGATGACCACATCTATGCGTATCACTCCCCTGCTCATAGACCTCCAATAACTCCCCCACTGGCCGCTGAATTAAACAGAAACTATTGATCGTAACTACAGATTTATCTTTCTAGCCTCACTCTCCACTATTCTCCTTGATAAACATCATGCTTCAAATGCTATTGTTCCCAGAACACACCTGGTCTTTAATTGCCTCCATTCTCTTTGCTTATGCTCTGTCCTGAGCTTTCTCTTCTACCCACTGTCTCTATCGGCCCTTCTTCAAAATCATCTTAAAAGCCAATCCTCCATGAACGATTTTCTGAATCTTCCAATTTAGACAAGCTCTCTCCCTGCTTTGAACCCCATATCACACAGTTTGAATCTCTGGCAGTGCTTTATCACATTCTACCCTATAACAAAGTCATTCACATCTTATTGCTCCTGAAGCTCAGGGGTTGACAACACAGGTCCTGGAAACAGACCCCCCAAAAAATCCCACATCTCATTCTTGCTACCTGGTTGTCCTTGGGCAAGTCACCTAGCATCTCTAAACCTCAATTTTCTCTTCCAATGAGAATAAGATCTTACACGTGAAGGGTTTTGTCTAGTATCTGATTCATACTAAGAACTCAATAAAACGTTAGCTATTATCATTGTTTATCCTCTCAACTGGATCAGAAGCAATTTTATGTCAGAAACTCATTTTTTACTCCAATGCAACAACAGTGTCTGGTATATACAAAGCATTGAATAAATATCTATTGAGTGAACTGAATAAATGGTTCATAGGACTTCACTGAAATTTTAAAGCAGATTAACAGTAAGATTAGCACAGTTAGATCACATGCATGAATGTAAATTAATTCTAAGAACACACACACAAATCATCTAAAAAGAGAATAGAATTCAGGAAAACATAGGTTTGTCTTAAAAACTGCTTGCTAACTTGTAACTAGTTTCCCAGAGGTTCTTCCACACCCCATATCACCTCTCCCAACCCTGCAACACACACATACACACTCTTATAACTGGGTTATGGACTTAGCTATCTTCTACTTTTGGTATTTTAACAGAGAGTAGACATTTGTGGATCAAAAACGGTGACAAGTTAATTAGCAACTTAAAGTTTCTTTCTGTTCAAAATCCTGTCCACAGAGCATTCAGCACTTTGTTTAAGAAAATCAATATAGTGAACGATGTTGTTCTACATTTAATATTCTTAAATAGACATCAAAAATATTTTTAGAGTTTAGAAGAAAAAGATTACCCTCTGCTGCAGTAATTCTCATTCAAGGATCTACTTTAAGGGAAAAATATGGGAGACGTAGAAACACAGGTAGGTATAACAATGCTTATGAGAACATTAGCAAGAAACATCCTATGTGTGTAAAATATGTGATTGTCTGCAGTACTTTAAACTATTAAAATAGTTTTTAATGGTAGGGGGGATGATCACACCATTGTGAGTGGAAAGGCAGGTACAGCGTGATGCCAACAGCAAGCAGTTTATCTCGACATTAAGGCCCTTTTCCTTAGTGATAGGATTATTCGTGGTGTTTGTCCCCACTGTATTTGTAAATAATCTATGAGAAACATGAGTTAATTTAAAAATATGTCCTTTAAATGTTTGATAGTCATGTGTTTGCCATGATCTATAAGAATAACTACAGAATGTGTCTAATTGAAAGATGAAAGTCTTCCTTGAAGGCATTTAACTAGCTGTATTGTCAAACTCAGAGAATCTGCATTGCACATAGAAAGGAACGTTTGTAAACTGACCTGATGTTTCAGTCAGTCCAGTTCTCCTGTGTGCAAGTCGTCACCTTGAAATGTTATGTATCATGGTTCTCTTTAGGGGAAGAAAACACAAAGTTGTACAAATAGGACTGCAGGGGGCAAAAGGGAGGTCAGGAGAACTGTAAACTTCCACTTTAAAAAAGCCTATCTTGATAACATCTTCAGGTTCTTGAAAACATATTCTCAAATATTTACTTTTCACAAAAAATATTATAGTTGGTTATATTTTAAGCTTTGGCTTCCTTAAAAGCAAATGTATCCTTACATTCACCAAGTCCAAATGGGAACCACCAATAAATCCTATTATCAGAAAATGTCAGCTAAACTGCATTTCTGTTTTTATAAACACTTACATACAGGTTTGTGACATGGTGACCATGATCCTGAATCTTATACCACATTTTCATTTTCAATAGCCAAGCAAACCTAATGAATTTCCCACGTGACACACAAAAAGGCACCGATGATAGATTTTTCTCAAAATTCACATAGGATGAGAAACCTTTTGTGATCTGTGGCATGCATGCTACAGGACAGAGGGACTGCCATGAGTTCGGTCCTGTATATGCAGAGACAGTGAACTGGCACAGCAGCAGAGCTGCAGGGCTGTGGCCCGCCGGCCCACTGGTTTTCCAGGGTGATGATGGATTTCCGTCTATTTGGATTCCCTGTTTGGTCTCGGTCCTCAGAGAATGGGTGATAGCCTGCACCCGGAGTGGGTGCCAGCCGGGAGAGCCAAACAGAGCATGCAAAGCTGACTGCTCACCTGGTGACTGACCGACTTCATGGCCTGTGAACTTGGTCTCATTTGTTTGATGTTCTCACCAGCTGAGCTAACTCATCTCTCTCTTTTTTTTTTTTTTTTGCGGTACGCGGGCCTCTCACTGTTGTGGCCTCTCCCGTTGCGGAGCACAGGCTCCGGATGCGCAGGCTCAGCGGCCATGGCTCACGGGACCAGCCGCTCTGCGGCATGTGGGATCCTCCCAGACCGGGGCACGAACCCGTGTCCCCTGCATCGGCGGGCAGACTCTCAACCACTCCGCCACCAGGGAAGCCCTAACTCATCTTTTAAGATAGAATTACACAGGCTCGCACAGCTTTCCAGAGTTTTTTTCTCTTCCAAAGAAATATCACCATTAAATTTCCGAAATATTTCCTATCATACTGTGGACTCAGAGGAACTTTATGTAAGCATATTCCGGGGTCTGACACTAATTTTTTGAATGCACTGAAAGTGAATCTTAAACAAATGTAGTGAATGTTTGAGCACAAAGCAAAAGCAATAAAACAAATTCACGTCAATTGCCTTTTTTTAAATTAAACAAGAGAATTTCAGAGGTCTCAAGGTAGGTAATTAGCAATACCACCATGTGGCAAAAAAAGAACTAGAAAGGGAGTCTGGAACCCTGAGATCTAGTCCTGGTTGTTGCTATTTAACATGTCACAATTACCAGGTTTTCATTTGTAGAATGGGAAACTGGGCTTGACACATTTAAGAGCCCATCCAATTTTGAAATACTAGGAATTCTTTTTCTTGTCAAAAATACATAAATCATATATTAAATGTTATTAAATCTAGATTTTTTTAACCCATGACAAAATTAGAGCTGCTAAAATGTTTTAAGATAAAACAAAACATAAAACCAGCCTGCATTTTTAATCAAACGTTACTAGGGATGGAAAAATACCTGTACAAAACATCCTCAAGGAGCTGTTTTTCTCCTCCTAAAAGACAGGATCACCTAGACAATACAGAATATATTTTCTTAAACTAATCATTTTCTAGTGCAGTGCTGCAGTATTACTGATTTTAAAAATACATCAAGGTATTTTTCATATATGATCTAGAAATATAATTTCCTCCTTCCCTCTCCTTTACTGTGAAAGATCCTTGCACAAGTGTAAAAGTGAAACTTGAATCTCATCTGAAAAATGTCTGTCTTCACTGCAGGGTGCTGCTCTCTGAAGGCTGGATTTTGGAGCAGAAAGAAAGCACGGGCCAAACTGGTTTTAACTTGCAAACCAGCAGAAATGATAGGAAAGATTCCCAAGCTAGAGCTGCAAAGCCTCTGATGTCCTAAAGAAGGTAAGCCTCCTATTTGGAACATTAGTCCAAAAGGGACTGAGTCGAACGGAATCCCTAAGGAAACAATCATAGTTCATTTGGGACCTTCTTTTTTCCACCCACTTTAATTAAAAAGTCAGAAAACAAAGCTGTAACTTATTTCCGATTAAATATTGAGATGAGCATAATCCACATTTGCTGCCAATCAAGGTATTTTAAAAGAATGTACCATTTATTTCAACCAATCCTTTGTCCACCTCTGAGGAAAAAAAAAAAGAAAATCTTGTCTATTATCGATAGTATCAATTTAAGTAGCTCTTTTTTCTTTAAAAAATGTTATCAAATGTGCTTCAAAGAATCCTTATTTTATAAGAAAGATCTATCAGTTATAAGGTATAAATGTGCCTCATGGGTCACCATTGAGACGCATGGGGCAGCAAAATTGATGATACATATATTAAAACTGAATTGTTACATTGAAAAGGGCGAGTTACAATTCAGGGTCAAATAGCTGTATTAGCCTAAATTCTTGCCACTTTAAATTGAAATTTATTGGATATTTTAATAGCTTTTTAAATTGAGGGATTTATCAAGTACTTAAATTTTTAAGTATTTTTCTAACTTTCTTCAAATGAAACTTATAAAGGATAAATGGTGTTTTCTGCTGAAACCTTTGCTAAGCTGAGTAATAAAATGTATCACCAACCAAAATAATTTTGAAAAATGGACTATGTGTAGGTTTCTAGGATCAACAATGCATAATGGTACTAAGGAACAGTGTTTAAAACAAGTGCACTTAAAGCAATACTTCCATTTTCTTTTTGCCTATAATCCTTATTGGATTTACATAGCACCTATCTGCCAAGGAACTCGGAATGCCTTATAAGCTTATAGACTTCGAGTATCATGACTACCCAATAACAAATGTTTTCAAGCAGTAACATTTTTTACCTTAACAATGTCTACTTCCATGTACTGGGGAAGAGCAAGCAGTGATATGATATAAAATTGGGAAGTTTATACAAAGGAAGAAGCAAGGGGCTGAAAAAGAAGCAGGAAATCATAAATTTCAAAAAAGCCATCACCTAATGGTCAAAAACTCGGCTTCACTGTATCACAGATTCTGCTTCAGTGAGTTGATGATGAGAAAAGCTAGACTGACAAATCTACCGCTTTCCCGGATGTTAGATAGAGCTCAGTTTTTAACTGTTAGATTGTCACATGATGAAGGAGAAATCATTCTTCCAAACGGAGACTCTATAAATATTACAATTTGTTGTTTTCTACAATATCAGCAGACTTACCAATGAAAGCCCAATGGCAGTGTATTCCTAAGATGGTGTGCTTTTATTTATTAGATGTTTTCGCTATTTTTTGGCTATGTTTTGGCATCACCCTTAGGAAATAGTGGCAGCCAGCCAGTTTATGAATTCCTGGTGAACACTTAAAATGTTTAATGGAATAATATTAAGTACCATATATTTAACCTTTTCTTAGGTAATTATAGGATCTGACGTATAACCCCAAAATAATGCATACTATTTCATAAAATGAGCCTTAGGAAACTTAATATAGTTAAAATTAAAACAACATATTCTGTCTGTCTAATCTAATCTAAACAAGGAACAGATTCAGATATTTTTAGCTCTATTTTGAAAACTTCTGAATTTAACTCAAAGAGGGAAAAGCTTTCTATGCTTCTATTGTAAAAAAGATTTCTAGAACTAAAGTACTATCTAATCCTATTTCATTTATGAAAGTATGGAAACCTAAATTTTATTTCAAATATAAAACACTCCAGAACATGATCATTTTAAAGGGAAAGAAGGGCCCTAAGACCTACTGACACAAGTTTACCTACACTTTAAATTAAGCAATAATGGCTAAATTAAAAGTCACTTTATATAAGAGTTTAGAGATTAATGGAATTTACTTTTAAACTTACTTGGCAAATAATAAACTCTGAAAAAAAAATCTTGTCTATTATTGACAATATCACTTGATTAACCAATTGCTTTTATTTACACCTAAGTGTGATTTATTCTTCACAAAGGTGTATATACTAACATAGAGGTTAGCCAAAATCAAAATGTCCCCAAATTCTTAAGTGCTGAACTGAACATAAGAACCTATGATTAGTTGAGACACTCGTTTGTAAACCTAGACAGTTATCTCTGGTTATTTCCTCAAATTCATATCCTATCATAACAATTATTTTTTAAACACATTAGCAGAGTCTCTGATAATCAAACTATCAACCCTATAGGTTCCATTTTAAGCATTAAAAAAATATATTCTCAGGAAAATCTAAGTTCCAATTTACATTATGACCTTATAACTTTTTAAAGTTACTCTTCGAAATCTTTTATTTTAGAATATTCTGTGTCTTAAGACACTTCATTTTCATACATTTATTTGCATTATATTTGTTTCGTACTCTGCTCGAAAAATGCACAGAACCATTTCACGTGGAGAGTTTTATTACATAAATAATTTTGTCCTGTCCTAACAACTTAGTCTACAAAAAGCCCCACACTGTGAACTGCTTATCATACAAAACTCTCCCTCTTACCAACTTTATAATGCTTTTACAAAATTGTTTAATGAATAGCATTAACTTTCACATGAATATTCAAATTCTCTATGTAAACCCTGAAAGGATCCACCATCTCCAAACTATCTCCAAAGTCTGTCTGTATAAGACACTGCTCCCGTTTCATTCTCAGCTATAATAACTAATACCTTAATTATCATCAGAACCAAGACCATTTAATATCACTGCCCCTAATCTTTTTTCAAATAGGAAACTTGAACACAACTGTAATTCTTTTAAGAATCTTTATTGAATTTTTTTTTGAACAATTTAGTTTGCTGGATCTCGATGCAGTTTATAAAAGAACGTCAGCCCAGTTTCATATAAACTGCAATCAAAAAAGTAACTTGTCAAAGAAGTTATCTGAAGTTGCAAGTTATTTTTTGTAATAATGCAGAACAGGAAAATGTAAGCATGCTCTCAGACGCAGGCGCTCCTGTGTGCTATGGAGTTACTTTGAAGAGCTTGCTAAGGTCTGCGGGCAGTTTATGGAATGCAATCATTCTCTCCACAATTTTGGTACATGAGAATAAAACTGATATTTATGAAATATGTCTTTTTCTCAAAAAAGTTGAGGCAGCTTTTGTTGAATGCTATCTGTGGGAGTACACTTGATAACCTTGAACTGTACTAAGAGAAACAGACAGCCAGGAGGCCATGTTCATGCTGAAACTTGAAAACATCCCTCCAGACGTGTTGATTTCCCAGAAAAGGGAGAGGATAAAACACTAAGCACAGTTGTCCCTTGTCTTACAGTAGCAGAACACACCAAGAAACTTTACATAAGAAGGGAGCAGATGCCCTTCACTGCTTTCAGTCAAGGTCAGTGGCGGCTACAGTGGAGGGTGGAGGTGCAGCAAGCCTAGGACAGGACAGAAGCTGAAGTCTACATCTCATGCATAGCTGTCCTTGTGCTGTCCTCGCGTGGTTCTCAGACATCCGAATTAGAACTGAGGTTTGTTAACCTGGGGTCCGCGTTGATTTCATATCTGTAATGATACCCTTCCATGTGATCCCTGCAGGCATCTCTGATGTTATGCATCCACTTTTTTATCCCTTTGCGGTTCAAATACAAAACCAGTAGGAAAATGGCGCCTATCAGGGCTAAAACAATACCCAGGAAGACATAAGACGTCTGCAGGGATGGAGGAAGGATAGGGTCACAGTCCAGGTCGGAGCTGTTGAGTTCCAAGAGGACCCGATTCCTCATTTTTTCCGGGAATGCACAGGTGAGCCTGGCTTTGCCCTGCACTACCTCTGTCTCCTTGAGCCAGGCCACCATGTCCGCCATGTGGCAGTCACAGACCCAGGGATTGTCGTCCAGGAAGACCCTGACGTGGGGCAGGCTTTGCAGCTCTGCCAGGGTGCCGTTGTGCAGGACCTTGAGGGCGTTGTTCTCCAGGTGGAGGCTTTCCAGGTGTGTCAGGTTGCGGAAGGACACGTAGGTCAGGCTCACCAGCGAGTTGTTGCGCAGGTCCAGGTGCCTGAGGCCGGGCAGCTGGGTCAGGACGTCGCGGGGCAGGTAGAGGAGGCGGTTGCTGACCAGCTCCAGGCGGCGCAGCCCGCGCAGCGCGTGGCCCGCTCGCAGGGCCGCGGCCACCGCACCCTCAAAGCTCCGGTTCTGCCGCTCGGCCGCAGGGGGCACGATGCGGTTCAGGATCAGTTCCACCAGGGGGCTGGGGGCCGCGACGCTGGCGTTGCCGCCCGAGAAGGCGAAGGGGCTGAGGTCGGCCAGCGGGTTGTGGCTGAGGTCGAGCTGGCGCAGGCTGGGCAGATGCTCGAAGGCGCCGGCGCGCACCTCCTCCAGGTGGCTGCCGCTGAGGTTGAGAGCGGCCAGCTCGGCCAGCGGCGGCCGGCGGGCGAAGGCCCCGGCGGGGAGCACTGCCAGCTGATTGCCGGTGAGGAAGAGGTTGCGCACGTAGGGGGGCAGGTCCGCGGGCACCTCGGTCAGGTTGCGGTTCACGCACTTGACGGTGCGCGCCGCCTCGGAGCACTCGCACGCCGGGGGGCATCGGTCCGGCAGCTGGGGCTGGGCGGACGCCGCGAAGACCGGGAACGCCGAGGAGGCGGACGAGGACGCAGAGGAGGGGAGGGAGGACGACGAGACCCAGCCCAGGAGGACCAGCGCCAGCCGCGCCAGCCGCAGCCTCCCGTCCCCGGCGGCGGGGCCCCGGGAGCACCCCCCAGGCATCGCGGCTCAGGTCTCCCCGGAGCTGGGCTGGGACGCTGCCCGCTCCGAAGGTTCGGGAGGTTGGGCCCGGAGGGCGCGGGCCAGCCGGAAGCGTCTGGAGAAAACTTTCGTCTTGTGGAAGCTGAGGAGGGCCGCCGCCGCCGCCGCCGCCGCCGCCGCCGCCGCCGCAGGAACTTGGCTAAACCCCTCGCCGCCGGGCCTCCCCCTCCCGGGGCCGAGTCCCCGGCCCCTTCCCTCCAGAAAGTACGCACGGCGGGTCGGGACGCTCAGCGCCGCGCTCCTCCTTCCGCGCCTCTTCCAGCAGCCGCCCCCGGGTGGCACCTCCTCGCCTCTTTTGTTGGCGCCTCGCGCAGGATCCGCGGCGCGACCTGGGACAAGCGGGAGAGAAGCGTGAGGAGCAGCGGCGCCCGCAGCTCCCCGAGTGCAGGAACCGGCCTCTGCCAGCCAAGTCGTCCCCACTCGGCACCCGAGACCTCCCTCCTTTAAGCCCGTCCGAGCCTCGCCTCCTCCATTGCGCCACGCAGATCCGTACCCCGGGAGAGGGGCGCGCGACCCGAGATGCCGGAGCGCAAAGGCTTCCTTCTGCTGCGGCCCCTACTATATATACCCTTGCAGCTCCCGCCCTCCTCCTTTCCCGATCCGACTCGTCCCCCCGCCCCCCGCCCCGCTCCCCCGCATCGAACTTCTCGCCTAATCCCCAGCGCCTCCCGGCCAAACTTCTCACTCTCCCAGGTCCTTCCCCCCACCGTCTCCGCAGACGACCTGCCTTCCGGGGTCCCCGCCCCCCGCCCGGACTTCTCCTCCCAGCCCAGGTGAGGATGAGAGGGAAGTTTCATGTTACAGGAGTATTTTCATCTCTCAGAACCCTCTTGGATTAAGTGGAGGAGCGTATAGCTGGCGCCAAGCCCGCGCCCCCGCCAGCCCCTCGGATCCGAGGGCGTTCCAGTCATCTCCGAAAGGGAGGGGAGAGGCCGCGAACAAAGCGACGGCGGAACCCGGACCTGCGCTCCTCTCCTGCCCGAGGGCGGGGAGGGGCCCCGGACCCGCCTTCTCCGCTGGCTCCCCACCTCTCACCTCCGCGCGCCCGCCCGCCACCTCCCGAGACAACTCCCAGTCCCACCAGAGTCGCGGGGACTTCTCGGGTCCGAGCTGCGTGCCGACTCTCCTCGCACCCCAGCCCCAGGCCCAACCTCCGCAGCTGGGAAAAACCAATCCGGGGGGCGGAGGAGGGCAGGCCTGCCGGAGTGGCTGCTCCGGCCGCGCGGCCAGCCTCCGCGGACCTCGGTGGGGGGATTGAATAAAGGAGGCGAGGGGGGAGTCTGCGCTGCGCACCTCCTCCTGGTGGAAACTGACGAGGAATGCACCGGAAAAGGTGAGGGAATCCCTTCTTCTCCCCCTTCCCCGACATCCTGTGGTGGTTCCTCGTTTTTCATGCTGGACTTACCTTGGACAGGAACAAAACCGCTGGTGAATCTCGTGGAATTCGTCCTGATTCGGGCATTTATGGCAGTAACCGGGTAGATTGAGGCGTGACAGAGCAACGCGAAGCAGCAGCGTAAAGAAGGGAGCTGACAACGCACGGCGGCAGCGGTAAAACGCCCAGCAGCCTGCAAGGGAGTTTCGCGAGTCTTCCCACCAAAGTGATAGCATTAGACTGCCAACTTCAGATTTAGGTGTAATTAACGCGTCCCTACCTGTCCCGCCCCCGCGCTTCTCCGGATAAGTTACGGAACTTGTGAAGCGAGACAGCTAACTTTAAGAAGAAGGGGGGGAAAAGATTGGTGGAGAAGAGATTCACTCTTGATTCATGAGCTTTTCCCTTCCCCAAATTAAAAGCAGAAGGAAAAAAACGGCCGCCAAAGCGTCCTAGAAACAAAAGGCATACAGAGAGGACGTGAGTCACCCGGAAAGCGGACCCGCCCCGCTCACCAGATGTGACAGCGATGTGTCAGTGCAAGTCACTTAAGATGGGAGAGCTCACGGGGTGGGAGTGGGAGGGAGGCCGCCTGGGGAGAGCAGAAGTTTGGTACCAATGTCTAACGCCCCAGGAGGCGCCAGGTAGGCAGGGAACCGAGAGGCTGAAGTCGGGAAAGGAGACTCAATGACTGAGTATAGGGGGGATTTGTTACATCGGAGAGGTTTGGGGTCCTGCAAGCTCAATCCTTGCTCTCTCAATGACTCTGTATCTCCTTCTCCCGATCAAATAATTTCCCTGAAAAGATGAGAAGGTGCTGGTTATTCAAGGCTTGTTCGTTTTAGAAAGAAAATGGCAATTAGAGAAAACAGTTTGGGGAAATTAAGGTCTGGTAATAGGAAAAGGATCGAATAAAGAATGCCGAAGTTTGTGCCTGTGACGTGTGCCTTTAGTGTGAAAAAAGACCCCAACTCTCAAGTTGATTCCTTATTACTTTTATGGGAAGAGATAGTCTGCAGAGCCAATAGCCAAAATGACCCAGACAAGACCTGGAGGGGTTGGAGGATGCAACCATTTGTGCAAAAGGCCAGTTTTGTTCACTTGTATCTTCAGCACGTTTATCTAAATCTCTTTCTTGTTTTTAAAAGTGTTTTTTAACACGAATGTGAAACACTTTGACAAAAGAATATGAAAAGCTGTAGTGATGTTCTCTATCCCGATGGTGGTGGTGGTTACATAAATCTATACATGTGTCAAAATTCATAGAACTTTGTACACCGAAAAGAATCAGTTTTACTGTATGATAATTTTTAAACAAAATTAATTACTCATGGGAAAAAAAACTGTAGTAATGCTCTGGCATGATATTAATTCTGGTTCTGCTCTGTTTAGGAGAGTGAGAAGCACTTTAGAATTTAGAAAGATACATTTTCATCCAATCTTAGAGTCAACTCGGCAATATAGATACCATTAGTACTATTGTCTTGTTATTCGTGTTATTATTCTGTTTTACAAATGAAAAAACTGCGGCTCTGAACTGAGGATAGCTAGCATTGACAGTGTCCTTTACTTGCCAATCCCTGTGCTGATCACTTTACAGAAATTATCTCTTTTGTTCTTCCCATCAGTACTCAGGTAGGTTCTCTCACTGCAGTTTTAAAGAGGAGAAAAACTGAGGCAGGAATAAATTATATAACTTGTTCTAATGTGTGGTGGAGGTAGGGACCAGGCCCAGATTTGTCTGCTTTTCGTAAATATCTCACATTCTGCCTCTAGGTAAAATTGAGGAGTTTGTGCAAAGTCCTAGTCTGTACCACTTAGGCAGAACCAAAGCCTCTCCCCTGGTTCTCTTTCTCCTGATTTTCTTGTACTTTCTGCAGCTGGCAGTTGGTTATGGCTGCTGAATCAGGACTCAGAAATTTGGGGTCATTTTTAGCTCCACCACTTACTCATTGTGTGGCTTCTGTATACCTCTGTTTCTTAATCTGTAAAATAGGACCACTAATAAAACGTTATGGCATTTCCATGAGAATTGAGAGAACAGGCAAAGTTGCCTGTTATTATTGTGTTCTTCTTAATTACTCGCCCTCTCGCCATTTATTGTGCACCCACCATATCCCTGTAACTGTGTTAGTGATAGGAATCCAAGGATGAATAGTCTAAGGTCTCCTTCAAGTAGAATTGCCAGATTTAGCAAGTAAAAATACAGGACACTCAGCTAAACTTGAATTTCAGGTACACAGTGAATGATATTTTAGTATGAATATGTCCCACGCAGTATTTGGGATGTACTTACACTAAAAAATTTTGTTCTTTACCTGAAATTCTAACTTAACCTGGCATCCTGTATTTGGTCTGCTGACAAAGGAGTTCATAACCTGGTGGAAGAAACACAGAAACAAGAGCTTTCAGTGCAGAACATTGAATGCAGTTGAATATGTGTATCTTTCCAGTCTCTCTCTTTGTACATATTTTACTTCTGTTTTTGCTATTTTTTACATGAATGGGATCATAGTATATGTATTATTCATGATTTTTTTAGTTTTTAAAACAACCATATATCATTCTGTGTCCATACATATAGGTATGCTTTCTTCTTTATTTTATAGACTGCAAAATATTCTGTACTGTGGATTGTTTTACCACATTTTTTAACTGCCCTATTGAAAGACATTAAGATCAGTAACTACTTTTTAAAGAAGTTTCCTTCAAGTGAGAAAAGCTTACTAGGATCAGTTCTATTTTGATTGTCTTCAGCATCTCATTATCCAGAATTATCATACTTGCTTTACTCTTGACAGCTTGAAAATTTTTTTGTGCATGATGCTATTTACATGCTCTAAAGCAGAACAGAGCATTTCAGAGCACATTTTCCCCCATTTATTCTTCCATTCCAAAATAAAATAAAAGAAGGATCTGAATGTCCTAATGGAGAAGAAACAATCTAGTGTATTTCATAGGTCATTTTGTAGCCTCCAGGAAAATGTCTCTGCACTACTATTTATTTAGCACATTGTTCCTATAGGAACCGTTTTTCTTCTAATGACCCAAAGGAGAGTCATTAGTAAATTTTTGAGATATTGCTGCTAAATCCTGGAAAGGCAAGGAATAATGTATATTTTTAAATGATGGGCGATTATGGCTACCCTCATATTAACTGGAAGAGAGAAACCATGTGGTGCAGCATGGACAAACATCAAGGTTATTTAAGACTAGTTAATTTTGGTCTCTGCCTTAAATTAGCAAAGGAGTTGATAAAGGTGAACACTCTCAAGTCTAAAAAATTTCTAAAACAAAATCAAACATTGGTGAATGTCGAACACACATGTCGTAAAACCATGAACCAACACTTAAAACCGGAACAATCAACTTGACAGTAAATTTGGGGGGAAAAATATATATATATATATTTTTTTTGTGGTATGCGGGCCTCTCACTGCCGTGGCCTCTCCCGTTGCGGAGCACAGGCTCCAGACGCGCAGGCCCAGCGGCCATGGCTCACAAGCCCAGCCACTCCGCGGCATGTGGGATCCTCCAGGACCGGGGCACAAACCCGCGTCCCCTGCATCGGCAGGTGGACTCTCAACCACTGCGCCACCAGGGAAGCCCAGGGAGGGAAAATATATTTTAATTGCTAATGATTAAAAAGAAAACTCTTCTCATGTGCTGATTTCAAATCATTTGTGAAAGAAATAAGCTTCTTGTCTGAGATACATAAACTAAGTAAAATATTAACTAGGGAATGGGTTGAGAAGGACATATTTGTTTCATGAGTCAGTACAATGGGGGTTGGAGCTAGTAAAAGAAAATATAGCGAAGACATTTCAGGATTTATAGAAATTAAATAAATACTAAAGAAAGAACAAGCTAAAAGGCTGTAAAATTGGAAAGATTAAACTGGATGTAAATATGTGATTCTTCAAGGATGAGAAAACCTTGAAACGTAAATAAAACAATTATATAGCAATCTGCAGAACTTTCCAAATAGTGAACATTACAGGATTATTCAACTTTAAGTGTATTTAACTTTTTAAGTCGTTACTGTATGCCCTCCACCTATTTGATGTTCTTGGGGTACAGAGGTAAATAGGATAAAAATCCCTGCCTTCAGATAACTCACAGTCTAGTGGTGAAGGCAGATTACCTAACAGTTACAAAACATGGTGACTGCAAGGGTCGTGGTGGAGTGGGGAGACTAGAGAAGACTTCATGGGGCAAGTAATGCGTGAATTGCATTTTGAAGTATTAGTAGGAACTTGTTAGACAAAAGATTGGCAAGTTGGTGAAAAGACTTAGAGAACTTGTTCAGGTTTAGAGACTACATGGGGAAGAGCACAGCACGCATTGGAGAGAGTGGTACAAGGCCAGATTTGAAACACGGTGGGATCAGATTACTGCCCTCTATTGGAAAAAGCTTGATTTCATCCTATAGAGCTGGGGAGCCTGTGAAGATATTTAGCAGGGGAACGACGTGATCAGATGTGCATTTTACAAAGATCACCTCTGCAATCTGTTTGAAGGGTAAGTTATAGGCAGAGAGACTGAGGGCAGGGAGAGAAATTGGGAGATCCAAGTGATGCCTGTTGAAGAACTAAACTAAAGCAGTGTTAAAAGATTGACAAGGCAGGAACAGATTATATAGACCAGTGGTTCTCAACAGGGTGACACTGCCCCTAGTGGGCATTTTGGATATTTGTGGAGGCATTTTCTGTTGCCACAATCATTGGGGAGAGCTACTTGGCCTTTAGTGTGTAGAGGACAGGGATGTTAGCTATCCTGCAATTAGAGAGACAATATCATACAATGAAAAATTATGCTGCTTCCCACATGACTTTCAAGTATCCATCTAGGCATTCTTTTAGGTGAAAAACCTGATTATAATCATCTCAGCCTAGAAACAACTCCATTCTACATTTAAATTGCAAATAGTTATAAAATGGTTTTAATATACACTGAATTTTCCAGGAATGCAGCTACCATGTTCATTGAAGAAAAAATATTGTTTTGTTTGGGACTCTACCAAAATTTTATCTCTTACAGCTATGCCACTCATGCTATTTGAGACAGTAATACAACCCAACTGTATCAGTGTGCATTTGTATTTATTGCATTTACAGTAATTCTTATTTCAAAATGTCTAATGTAAAGACAAACTATTATCTTTTCACTATTCATTTGAATCTTAGTCTAATTTCTCTTAAATCCTAGCCTGTTTATAAGTAGGTGGAAGTGAATTACTACTTCATTAGATCGTCTAGTATAGTTATTTATATGTTATACTACATGTTAGTTAACATTTAATTATGCTCCTTTTATTTCTCTCTTATATTATAGTTGGTATAATATATATTTTAAATTTTGTGTGAAGGTATGCTTTATATAAAGGGGCTTTTAAAATACTTGTTTTAAAAAGTTTGAAAGTAACCTGTATAGATACTTAAGAGGTAGAATCTATAAATCTTGGTGATTTATTCAATATGGAGGCAAGAATACAGGCATTTATAATTCTAAAACATGTAACATAATAGTTTCTCTATTTTAAATGATGCCCAAGAGAAATCCTAATAACCCTAGATTGAAGAGTCAAGTTTGACTGTAAGGAAGCTGAAAAATACCTAGAGTAAAGGATGGAACAGTGAATTTATTTGCTTGAAGAAGACCTGGCTTATTTGGTTGAAATTATTGTCTTTTCAAAAGAAATTGTCATAAATATTTAAATCAGCAGTGTTACCTAATACTCCTTTTCTAATGTAAATTAATTCAACTTTGAAGTTGACACTGAAGATTTTCCATTTCTCTAGTCCTTGCCCAAATTGGGTTCTAAACCAAAACTGGAATTCAGCCAAGCAATGGGAACAGTTGCAATTGTAGCTACCATCCAAATTTAATTAATTTCAATTAAATTTAATACAGTTCAATAAATGTTTACTAATGTGGCTTTTTTGTATGGAATTCACTTTGTCTTCCAAACAGAGCCACCGCCAAAGCCAGAAATTTTCCTTAAAAATTTTCTAATCCTGGCACATTGACAGGCAATCTATTGCATGTCCATGGCAGAGGTTCAGCAGATAGACTTGGGCCAAAGCTCAGATATATGACCCAGGTGTCTCTAATCTGTTTTACAAGTCTTATCCAGTGAGCTAAAGCACATAGGTCAGTAAGTTGCCTGCTAGCGCTGCTTGAAATATTCAAAGCCAATAAGTGAATATTTATCAGATCTGGTTTAGCTCCCCATATAAAAGTCCAGGAAGAGAAGGCTGAAAATATTGTGTATTTTGGAATAGAATTTTACCACATTACCTTGGCAGTGAAAAAAAGAATGAAGTTAAAGAGTTTAACTAGAGAGACAAAATCAAGCCAGCATCAAATCATATGGCCTGAACAGTGGGTGGGTGTTGAGTATGTGTTTTCTATATTTAATAACAAAATATTTTAATTCATTTAAAATGGTAGAATAAAGGAGTTGGGTGCAAAGGGCATGTCAGAGGATCCCTATTATTGAACTTGAACAAAAGCCTGCTGGAGGAATGTGTGACATCAGGAGGTACTTGAACCCACAAAATATTGGTGTGATGACATTTGCAAAGACGTGATATTCAAAATAGGTTACAACTAGTATGGCACAGCCACTGACCAGTAAGTGTTCAATAATCAGGGTACCACCCATCAACAAGTAGTAGGGCTTTGGTGTTGCAAGCTGCCTGAATACAAGCAATTATGTATATACTGAAGGTTTCCTATTCTCTTGGCACCCTCCACAGTACAGGCAATCATTAAAATTGTTCCATAACTTTGAAACTTTAATCTAAGGAATTGGAAATCTTCCTTAAAATAAGAAAATAATCAGTAGTTATGAATAAATTGAGTTTATTCATTATTTGTTAGATTAATTAACTTTGGAGGGCATAAGTGCTTCTAGGCACTGTCCTGAGAACTGAGGATGCAATGGTGAATTAATCAGACAAAAGCCTTGTTTTCATGGAAACTTATTGTTTCCATCAGTTTATTAAATCAATTAACTCAAGTGTGGGAAATCTAGTTTTCTTTTTTAATTGAATTAAAATATTTTGTTATTAAATATAGAAAACACATAACAACAGAGGATTGTATAACAAAAGCTTGTGTCTACTACTCAGCTTTACAAATCCTAATATTTGGTTTCTTTTTCAGTTTTCTTTTGTATATAATTAAAGTGAACAAATTGATAAGTTTTGACATATACACACATTCTTGAAACCATCATTCAAGAAAATTGACATATAACCCTGAAAAGTTTTCTCATGACCTTTTATAATCTCTCTATCCACATGTCACCCTCACCCCAACCCATGCCCAGGCAACCATTAATTTGATTTCTGTCACTATAGATTAGTTTGAATTTTCTAGAATTTTATGTAAATGGAATCATACAGTATGTGCTCTTTTTTATCTGGCTTCTTTTCACTCAGCATAATTAATTTGGGATTTATACATGTTGTTATGAGTATCAATAATTGATTTTCATTTCTTTACTAAGTAGTATGCTATGATGTAGATATAGGACAATTTGTTTATCCCTTTACCTATTGATGGACATTTGAACTTTTCCCAGTTTGGGGCTATCACATATGAAGCTGCGATAAACATTCACATTCAAGTCTTTGGGCAAATGCTTTCATTTCTCTTGGGTAAATATCAAGAGGTGGAATGGATAGGTCATATGGTAGATTCATTTTTAACTTTTTCAGGAATGCCAAACTAGTTTCCAAAGTGGTTATACCATTTTACAATTCTCCCCTCAGTGAAGAAGACTTCCAGTTGCTCCACATCCTTCCAACACTTGATATCGTTAGATTTTTTTTAACTTTAGATATTCTAAAACGTGTAGTGGTATCTAATTTTGCTTTTAGTTGTTGCTATGATGTTGAGCATCTTTTAATGTGTGTATTTGCTACCTGTGTATCTTCTTTCATGAAGTGTCTGATCAATTCATTTGTCCATTTTTATTGAGCCATTTATCTTCTTACAATTGAGGTGGTTTTTTTTTTTTTTTTTTTTTTTTTTTTTGCGGTATGCGGGCCTCTCACTGTTGTGGCTTCTCCCGTTGAGGAGCACAGGCTTTGGACGCACAGGCTCAGCGGCCATGGCTCACGGGCCCAGCCGCTCCGCGGCATGTGGGACCGGGGCACAAACCCGCATCCCCTGCATCGGCAGGCGGACTCTCAACCACTGAGCCACCAGGGAAGCCCTACAATTGAGTTTTAAGAGTTCTTTACATATATATTCTAGCTATGAAGAAATAATAATAAATTAGAGTTCTACACCTAGACAAACATCATTGAAACTCCTGATTTAAGGAAATAGTAAAGAATCCTACAATTATCTAAGCAAAATTGGCACTGGGCGAGGGAAGAAAAATTTAACTGATTTCAGAATTTTTTCTGCTTTATTAGATGCTAGAAGAATTTGGAGCTCTATGAGTAGCCTCAGTTTTTAAAAATAATTTCTTTTTTGAAATATATAATGCATTTAAACAGTTGAAAATTCAAAAGTGGCAGGAAGGTAATACAAGGGGAAATCTCCTTCCAATCCTGTCCCTCAGCTATCCAGTTAACGTCTCCATAGACAGCCGACTTTTTTCAGGTTTCTGTGTATATCTTTCCAGTTAGATCTTATGCACGTGTATGCAAATTCCTTTTCACAAATAACTGAACACTACACATTGTTCTGCACTATGTTTAATTGAACAATGAGACTCAGAGATTCTTCATTCTTAGGGTAATAATGGGCAGATGGTGTTCACTAGACTGTTTATTAGCTACCTATTGCTGTGTAATTAACCACCTCCAAACTCAGTGGCTTAAAACAATTCTTTATAAGCATAGCTTATGCATCTGTAGGTTGGCTGAGGATTGGATCATTTGGGTTGGGCTTGGTTGGCAACCTCTGCTAATCTGGGCTGGCTCACACTTCTGCAAATTGATTTGATTGGTGGGCTCTATTCTAGGTTGGGCTTGACTGAAACACCTTATCTGAAGACAGTTCTGCTCCAAATGGCTATTACCTTCCTCCCAAGACCAGTGGAATAGCCAAGGCAGTAGAAGCACGAGAGCAAGCAAGCTTAATCCATATAAGTCCCTTTTAAGATACAGCTGGCATCACATCTATCACCACTCTGTCAGCCAAAGCAAAATCAAATGCTAAAGCCAAGGAATAAGGAATTAGACCCCTCAGGTGCACAGTGACCGAGTGCTGCAAAGTAAAATGGCAGGGGCTTGTATAGAGGATGGGCTGAAGAAATGGAGCTAGTGCTGCAATCTACCACAAACTGATATACCACGATTTATTTCAACAACCCCTATTAAGAGATTTTCAGCTTTTTGCTATTACAAGCAATGCAGCAATGACTGAGTACACATGTCATCTTTCACATATGCCAGTATAGCTCTAGCATAAATCCTTAGAAGTGAACTTCATGGTTAAAAAAATATGGGCTTTTATAATTTTGATAGGTATTGTGAAGCACTGTTTGGAGATTATTGTAACAATGTATATTCCCATCAGCAATGTTGGGACTATGTTATCATTTTTTTTTATCTTTGCCAGTCTTGCACATGAAAATATAATTTTTGCATAGCTCTAATATGTATTTTTTAATTATAAATGAGGTTGACAATCTTTTCATATGTTTAAAAACCATTTGTAATTCCTTTTTAAATCCATCTGTTCATATCTTTTGCCCATTTAGTTCTAATGGGTTTTTAAAAAATTTTCTCAATTGATTTATATATCTTAAAGAAACTAACACTTATTAAATTAAGGGTACATGCAAAAAAAAAAAAGCTCCTATAATTAAAAACAACAAGCAGGGGCTTCCCTGGTGGCGCAGTGGTTGAGAGTCCGCCTGCCGATGCAGGGGACACGGGTTCGTGCCCCGGTCCGGGAAGATCCCACATGCTGCGGAGCGGCTGGGCCCGTGAGCCATGGCTGCTGAGCCTGCGCGTCCGGAGCCTGTGCCCCGCAATGGGAGAGGCCACAACAGTGAGAGGCCCGCGTACCGCAAAAAAAAAAAAAAAAACCAAAAAAAACAAGCAGAACCATAGTCCAGCCAGTTCACCAGGGAGTCATTGAAAGAGAGAGCTAAGAAGAGCCCTCCTGAGGTCAGAACAAATCTTAGAGATGGCTTCAAAAACTATTCCTACTTGAATTTAATTGTTAACTTAATGGCTTACCTCAGGCTGCCATAGCAAAATGCCATAAACTGGGTGACTTAAACAATATAAATGTTTTTTCTCACAGTTCTGGAGTCTGGGAAGTCCAAAATCTAGGTGTTGGCAGGGTAGGTTACATTCTGAGGCCTCTTGTCTTGGCTTATAGGCAGCCACCATCTCTGCTATATGCTCACATGATCACTTCTTTGTGTGCGGCAGAGAGAGGAATCGCTGGTGTTTCTTCCTCTTCTTATAAGAACTCTAACCTCATGGGAGCCTCACCCTAATGACTTCATCTAAACCTAATCACCTCCCAAAGGCCTCACCTTCCAATACTATCACATTGAGCTTTAGGGCTTCAGCATATGAATTAGGAATTGGGGGTGGGTGGGGGGAGCCACACAGTCATTCAGTCTATAACACTTAATTTATTTTAAACTTACTTTATTCAATTAATAAAATAATTCATTTTAGCTATAAAAGATAGTATAAATGAATGTTTCTTCTTATTTCTTTTAACTGATTTAAAACACAATTGTATAAAATACTATATATATAATTGTACTGTTGGGCCAGAACATATAGAAATGTAATATATCTGTCAATAACAGCAGCAAAAAAGTAGATGGGAGCAAAGCTGTGTTGAGCTAAGGAAATGACCCCTGATGGTAACTTGAATCCTTGGAACATACCTAGAAAACCAAAAACAGTAAACAGTAAGGTTACTATAACAAACTCTGTAAATATAAACGTTCTCATTTTTTTCTCAGCCTGTTTAATACACATAAAATTATACAAGCTAGTACTATTGGTGGTTTACTAACATATATACGTGTATCATGTATAACAATGATAGTGGGAAAGGAGAAAGAGAGAATAGCATTGCATAGAAGTTAATGTTTCTATATCACATTGTAATTAAGTTTGTATAAATCTGAAGTATCAATAGATTTTGATGATATGTATATAGTAAGCCCTAGAGCAATCACTAACAAAATAAGTTTAAAAATAGTGAAAAAGTAATTAAAATATTACTCTAGAAAATATTCCCTTAATTCAAAATAGAGCAGTAGGGGGAACAGAAACAGAAAAGACATTAGACAATAGAAAACAAAAATTTAAATGGCAGACATAAATCCAGTTATATCAATAATAATATTAAATGCAAATGGATTAAATAATCCAGTTACAAGGCAGAAATTGTCAAACTGGATAACAAACATGATCCAACTATATACTGTCTACAGGAGAAACACTTTAGATTCAAAGATACAAATAGACTGAAGGTAAAAGAGTGGAAAAAGGTATATCATACAAACAGCAACCAAGGAAAGCTGGAATAACTATAATAATATCAAATACAATAGACTTTAAAATGGAAAGAAAATGGTACTAGAGATAAAGAGGGCATTTTATAATAAAAGTGTCAAATCATCAGAATGTTATCATAATTATAAACATATATGCCCATAGCATCAAAACTCTGAAATACATGAAGCAAAACAAACAGAATTGAAAGGAAAAATAGACAATTTGACAAAAATAGTTGAAGAGTTCAATACCCCCCCATAATGGATAGAACATCTAAGTAGAGTATCAAAAAAGGAAATGGAAAACTTGAACATTATATGCAAAATAGATCTAACAGCCATATTTAGAATATTCCACCCAACAACAGCAGAATACACATTTGTCTGAGTATATGCTCAGGATAGACTATATGCTAGGCTATAAAACAATCCTCAATAAATTTAAAGGGATTGTAATTGTAGAAGTATTTCTCTGATCACAGTGGAGAGAGGTTAAAAATTAATAACAAAAAGAAATTTGGGATATTCACAAATAATGAAAAAATTAAACAGTACACTACTAAATAACCAATGGGTCAAAGAAGAAATCAAAAGAAAAATTAGAAAATATTTTAGGATGAATGAAAATGAAGATACAACCTATTAAAACTTATGAGATGCAACTAAAGCAGTTCTTAGGGGGAAATTTGTAGCTATAAATGCCTACATGGAAAAAAAAAAGAAAAGAAACAATCTCAAACAATGATTTAACATTCCATTTAAGAAGAGCAAATTAAACCCAAAGCAAGGATAAGGGAGAAATAATAATGATTAGAACTGAAATAATTGAAATAGATAAAAAATAAAGAAAATCAACAAAATCTAAAGTTGGTTCTTCAAGAAGATCAACAAAATTGGCAAAACTTTAGTTAAACTAAAAAGAAAGACTCACTGTCATACAGAGTGAAGTAAGTCAGAAAGAGAAAAACAAATATCGGGGCTTCCCTGGTGGCGCAGTGGTTGAGAGTCCACCTGCCGATGCAGGAGACATGGGTTTGTGCCCCGGTCCGGGAAGATCCCACATGCCGCGGAGCAGCTGGGCCCGTGAGCCATGGCTGCTGAGCCTGCGTGTCCGGAGCCTGTGCTCCGCAACGGAAGAGGCCACAACAGTGAGAGGCCCGCGTACTGCAAAAAAACCCAAAAACCCCTCAAATACTGTATGCTAATGCATATATATGGAATCTAAAGAAAAAAAAATAGTACTGATGAACCTAGTTGCAGGGCAGGAATAAAGAGGTAGACATAGAAAATGGACTTGAGGACATGGAGTGGGAGGACGAAGCTGGGGTGAAGTGAGAGTAGCATCGATATATATACACTACTGAATGTAAAATAGCTGGCTGGTGGGAAGCAGCAGCAAAGCACAGAGAGATCTTCTCGGTGCTTTGCGATGATCTAGAAGGGTGGGAGAGGGAGGATGGGAGGAGGCTCAAGAGGGAGGGGATATGGGGACATATATATGCATATGGATGATTCGCTTTGTTGTGCAACAGAAACTAACACAGTATTGTGAAGCAATTATACTCCAATAAAGATCTATTTAAAAAAAAGACTCAAATTACTAAAATCAGAAATGGAAGAGGACACATTATCAACCTTACAAAAATGAAAAGAATTATGAAATAATGCTATGAACAAGCGTGTACCAGCAAATTAGATAATTTAGATGAATAGAACATTTTCTAAAAAGACACAAGCTACTAAATCTGACTCAGAAAGAAATAGAAAGTCTGAATAGACTTCTAACAAGTAAAGAGACTTAGTTAGTAATCAGAAAAACTTCCTACAAAGGAAAGCCAATGACTAGACAACATCACAGGTAATTTCTACCAAACACTTAAATAAGAGTTCTAATATTTTACAAATTTTTCCAAAAATAGAAAAGAAGGTAACATTTCTTTTTTTATTGAAGTATAGTTGATTTATAATGTTGTGTTAGTTTCAGGTATTCAGTAAAGTAATTTATATATATATATATGTATATGTTATTACAAGATATTGAATATAGTTCCCTGTGCTGTACAGTAGGTCCTTGTTGTTTATCTATTTTACATATAGTAGTGTGTATCTGTTAACCCAAAACTCCTAATTTATTCCCTCCCCTTTCCCCTTTGGTAAGAGTAAGTTTGTTTTCTATGTCTGTGAGTCTGTTTCTGTTTTGTAAATAAGTTCATTTTTATCTTTTTTTTTTTAGATTCCACATATAAGTGATATTATATGATATTTATCTTTCTCTGTGTGATTTATTTCACTTGATATAATCTCTAGGTCCATCCATGTTGCTGCAAATGGCATTATTTCATTCTTTTTTATGGGAGATTAATATTCCATTGTGTATATATACCACATCTTCGTTATCCATTCATCTGTCGATGGACATTTAGGTTGCTTCCATGTCTTGGCTATTGTAAATAGTGCTGCAGTGAACACTGGGGTGCATGTATCTTTTCGAATTATGGTTTTCTCCAGATATATGCGCAGGAGTGGGATTACAGGATCATATTATAACTCTATTTTTAGATTTTTTTTTTTTTTTGGTGGTACGCGGGCCTCTCACTGTTGTGGCCTCTCCCGTTGTGGAGCACAGGCTCCGGACATGCAGGCTCAGCGGCCATGGCCCACGGGCCCAGCCGCTCCGCGGCATGCGGGATCTTCCTGGACCGGGGCCCGAACCCGTGTCCCGTGCATCAGCAGGTGGACTCTCAACCACTGCACCACCAGGGAAGCCCTATTTTTAGATTTTTAAGGAACCTCCATACTATTCTCCACAGTGACTACACCAATTCACATTCCCACCAACAGTGTAGGAGGGTCCCCTTTTCTCCACACCCTGTCCATCATTTATTATTTGTAGACTTTTTGATGATGGCCATTCTGACTGGTGTGAGGTGATACCTCATGGTAGTTTTGATTTGCATATCTCTAAGAATTAGTGATGTTGAGCATCTTTTCACGTGCCTGTTAACCATCTATATGTCTTTTTTGGAGAAATGTCTATTTAGGTCTTGGGAACACTTCTTAATTCATTCAATGATGCCAATATTGCCTTGATATGAAAACCAGACAAAGACATCACAAGAAAAAAATACAGACCAATAGCTCATATAAACATAAATTCAAAATTCTTTTAAAAATACTACCAAATCAAATTCAGCAACATAGAAAAAGGATCATACATCATGACCAAGTGGGATTTACACACAGGAATGCAGGTTGATTTAACATCTGAAAATCAGGAAGACAGCAATGCAAGACTTCAAGGAGAGACTTCCCTGGTGGTGCAGTGGTTAAGAATCTGCCTGCCAATGCAGGGGACATGGGTTCGAGCCCTGATCCAGGAATATGCCACATGCTGCAGAGCAACTAAGCCCGTGAGCCACAGCTACTGAGCCCGTGAGCCACAGCTACTGAAACCCGCGCACCTAGAGCCCATGCTCCACAACAAGAGAAGCCACCGCAATGAGAAGCCTGCGCACCACAATGAAGAGTAGCCCCTGTTCGCCACAACTAGAGAAAGCCCACACACAGCAACAAAGACCCAACATGGCCAAAAATAAATAAATAGATAGATAGATAAATAAATAAATAAATAAGACTTCAAGGAACATGAAAAATCAAGGAAATATTACAGCACCAAAGGAACTCAATAATCCTTCAGTAACTGACCACATGGAAATGGAGATCTACATATTCCCTGACCCAAAAAAATTGAGAAAAAAATGTTTTAAGGAAGCTCAGCAGAGAGACAACTCTGTGAAATCAGGAAAGCAATATATGAACAAAGAGAGTAAGCAGAAAGATAGAAGTCATTAAAAAGAACCAAACATAAATTCTGGAGCTGAAGGATACAATGAACAAAATGAAAATGGAATACAGAGAATCAAAGCAGACTTGACCAAAGCAGAAGAAAGAACCTATGAATTGAAAGAAAATTCATTTAAAATTATCCAGTCAGATGAGAAAAAAAGAGTGGAGAAAGCCTACATGAGTTATGGGGCACCATCAAAGAAACAATATTTGCAGTTTGTGAGTCCCAGAAGGAGAAGAGAGAGAGAAGGGATCAGAAGGCTTTTTAAATAAATAATGCCTGAAAATTTCCCAAGTCTGGGCAGAGATATGGGCATCCAGCTACCTAAGGCACATAAATCCCCATAGAGATTTCAACCAAAAGAAGAATCACAGTGTCATAAAACTGGCAAAAGTCAAAGACAAATAGAGGATTTGAAAGCATCAAGAGGGAAGAAACTCCTCTCGTACAATGGAACCCCCATCAAACTATGAGTGGATTTTGCAGCAGAAACGTTGCAGAAACCTTGCAGCAGAAACCTTGCAGGCCAGGGGAGAGTGAGATGATATATTCAAAGTGCTGAAAGAAAAAAAAAATGCCAATAGGAACACTTTGCACAGTAAAGCTGTCCTTCAGAAATGAAGGAAAATTAAAGACTTTCTCAGACAAACTAAAGCTGAGAGAGTTCATTACCACTACCCCTGCCTTCAAGAAATGCTAAAGGGATTTCTTCACATTGAAATGAAAGGACACTAATTAGTAACATGACAACATATGAAAATGCAAAACACACTGGTAAAAGTAAGTATATAGTCAAGTTCAGAATACTCTGACATTTTGCTGATGATATGTAAATCCCTTAACTCTAGGATAAAAGTTAAAAGACAAAAATATTAAAAATAACTATAGTTACAGTAATTTTAATGAATACACAACATTAAAATAGTAAATTTTAACATCAAAAATATAAAATGGGAGGAGGAAGTAAAAGGGTAGAGTTTTGTAACTGAAGTTAAGCAACTGAAGTTAACTTATCATCTTAAAATAGACTGTTAATCACTGTAAGAGGTTTTATGTAAACCTCATGGTTACCACAAAGCAAAAACCCATGGTAGATAGAGAAAAGAGAAAGAGAAAGGAATCAAAGTATACCAGTACATAAAATCATCAAATCACAAAGACAGCAAGAAAGAAAGGAACAAAGGAACTACAAAACATTCCAAAAAAGCATTAACAAGATGGCAATAGTAAGTCCTTAGCTATCAACAATTACTTTTAATGTAAATAAATTAAATTTTCCAATCAAAAGACATAGAGTCACTGAATGGATAAAATAAGAACAAGATCCAACTATATGATGCCTACAGAAGACTCATTTCAGGTTTAAGGACTCATTTCAGGCTGACAGGGAAGGGACGAAAAAAGACATTCCATGTAAATGGAAATCAAAAGAGAGCAGAGACAGCTACACTTACATCAGAAAAAATAGACTTTAAGTCAAAAACTCTAACAAGAGACAAAGGAGGTCATTATATTATGATAAAGGGGTCAATTCATCCATAGAATATAACATTTGTAAATATATATGCACCCTCATTGGGGCACCTAATCATATTAAGCAAATTTTAACAGATCTGAAGGGAGAAATAGATGGCAATGCAATAATAGTCAGGGACTTCAATACCCCACTTTCGACAACGGAGAAATCATCCAGACAGAAAAGTAATAGGGAAACATTGGACTTGTACTACACTTTTGACCTAATGGACATAAAAGATAAATACAGAATATTCCATCCAAAAGCAATAGAATACAGTTTCTTTTCAGGCCCACATGGAACATCTCTGGGAGAGATCATATGTTAGACCAAATAAGACATAACAAACTTAAGAAGACTGAAATCATGCCAAGTATTTTTTTCCAAACACAATAGTATAAAACCAGAAATCAATAACAGGAAGAAAGCTAGAAATTTTACAAATATGTGCAAATTATGCACTCCTGAACAATCAGTGGGTCAAAGAAAAGATCAAAAGGGGAAAGCAAAAATATATTCTTAAAATGAAAATGGAAACACGTCAAACAGTAACAATAGCAATTTTGATTAAATTCTTGGCAAAGGACCTAAGTAGACATTTTTGCAAAGAGGACATACAAATGACCAATAGGTACATGAACAGTGCTCAACATCACTAATCATCAGAAAAATGCGAATCAAAACCACAATGAGATATCACTTCACATTAGTTAGCTTTTATCAAAAAGATAAGAGATAACAGGTCCTAGTAAGGATGTGGAGAAAAGGGAGCCCTTGTACACTGTTGGTGGGAATGTAAATTGGTGCAGCCATTATGGAAAACAATATGCAGGTTCCTCAAATAATTAAAAATGGAAATATATGATCCCAGTATCCGACTTCTTGGTATATAGTCGAAGAAAATGAAATCAGTATCTCGAAGAGATATCTACACTCCCATGATCATTGCAGCTTTATTCACAGTAACGAAGATGTAAACAGCCTAACAGTTTATCAGTGTATAAATAAATAAAATATGGTATATATACACAAGGGAATATTATTTAGCCATAAAGTAAAAGGAAATCCTGCTATTTGTGGCAACACAGATAAACCTGGAGGGCATTATGCTAAGTGAAATAAGCCAGGCAGAAAAAGACAAATACTATATGGTATCACTTATATATGGAATCAAAAAAAATTATAGACACAGAGTAGAATGGTATTTGCCAGGGGCTGAGGGGAGGGGAAATAGGGTTGGTCAAAGGGTACAGACTTATTGTTATAAGATTAATAAGTTATGAGGAGCAAATGTATGGGATGGTGACTATGTGAGTAGATCTTACACACCATAAAAAAAAAAGTAATTATGGGAGGTGATGGATGTGTTGATTGTGGTAATGATTTCACAATGTATACATAGATCATCACATTGTATACTTTAAATATATATAATTTTATACCTCAATTATATCCCAATAAATCTAGTGGGAAAATCTACCAAATATTGCTGAAAGAACTTAAGGAGACCTAAATAAACGGATAGAAATCCTTTGTTCACATATTACAAGACTTAATATTAAGATGGCAATATTCCACAAATTGATCTACTGATTCAAAACAATCCTATTAAATTGTTATTTGAGATTTTTTAATAGAAATTGACAAGTTGATCCTAAAAGTATTAAAGAAATGCAAGGGACTCAGAATAGCCAAAATAATCTTGAAAAAGAACAAAGTTGGAGGACTTACACACCTGACAACTTCAGATCATATATGACCTATATGAGTTATATATGACCTATATGACCATGGTATCTATTATGTACCATGGTTGTAATATATGACCACGGTACATAATGTATGTAATATCATTATTACAGCTGCTTTAATCAAGAGAATATGGTGATGCAGACATAGAGAATAGATCTGCGGTTGCCAATGGGGAAGGGGAGTGTGGGAGGGACAGAGTGGGAGTTTGGGGTTAGCAAATGCAAACTCTTATGTATACAATGGATAAACAACAGGGTCCTACTGTATAGCACAGGGAACTGTATTCAGTATCCTGTGATAAACCATAATGGAAAAGAATATAAAAAAGAATGTATATATATGTATAACTGAATCACTTTGTTGTACAGGAGATATTAACACAACATTGTAAGTCAACTATACTCCAATTAAAAAAAAAAGTGTGGTGATGGCATGAGGATAGACTTACAGGTCAGTGAAATAGAACTGAGAGTCCATATATAAACCCTCACCTTTAAGTTTGGTTGGTATTTGATAAGGATACCAAGACCATTCAACAGGGAAAGAAATATCTTTCAACAAATGGTGCTGGGACAACTAGATATCCACATGCAAATGAAATGAAGTTGGTCTCCTTCCTTACATATGTACAAAAAAAGTTAGCTCCAGGTGGATCATAGAAGTAAATGTAAGAGCTAAAACTAAAAAACTCTTAGAAAAAACATAGGAGTATATCTTTGTGACGTTGGGTTAGGGACAGTCTTTTATTTTATTTTTTTAAATTTTTGTGTACACCGGGTTCTTACTAGTCATCAATTTTATACACATCAATGTATACATGTCAATCCCAATCGCCCAGTTCATCACACACCCACACCCCCCCCCACCACTTTCCCCCCTTGGTGTCCAAACATTTGTTCTCTACATCTGTGTCTCAATTTCTTCCCTGCAAACCGGTTCATCTGTACCATTTTTCTAGGTTCCACATATATGCATTAATATGCGATATTTGTTTTTCTGATTTACTTCACTCTGTATGCCAGTCTCTAGATGC
Source organism: Mesoplodon mirus (assembly GCF_964341445.2). Lineage (NCBI taxonomy): Eukaryota > Metazoa > Chordata > Mammalia > Artiodactyla > Ziphiidae > Mesoplodon > Mesoplodon mirus. The sequence goes on along the minus strand of NC_138986.1, from coordinate 97,314,043 downwards.
ATCCACGTCTCAACAAATGACTCAATTTCGTTCCTTTTTATGGCTGAGTAATATTCCATTGTATATATGCACCACATCTTCTTTATCCATTTATCTGTCAATGGGCATTTAGATTGCTTCCATGACCTGGCTATTGTAAATACTGCTGTAATGAATGTTGGGGTGCATGTGTCTTTTTGAATTATGATCTTCTCTAGGTATATGCCCAGTAGTGGGATTGCTGGGTCACATGGTAATTCTTTTTTTAGTTTTTTAAGGAACCTCCATACTGGTCTCCATAGTGGCTGTATCAATTTACATTCCCACCAACAGTGGAAGAGGGTTCCCTTTTCTCCACACCCTCTCCAGCATTTTTTGTTTGTAGATTTCCTGATGATGCCCATTCTAACTGGTGTGAGGTGATACCTCGCTGTAGTTTTGATTTGCATTTCTCTAATAATTGGTTGATATTGAGCAGCTTTTCATGTGCTTCTTGGCCATCTGTATGTCTTCTTTGGAGAAATGTCTATTTAGGTCTTCTGCCCATTTTTGGATTAGGTTGTTTGTTTTTTTAATATTGAGCTGCATGAGCTATTTATATATTTTTGAGATTAATCCTTGTCTGTTGATTCATTTGCAAATATTTTGTCCCATTCTGAGGGTTATCTTTTCATCTTGTTTATGGTTTCCTTTGCTTTGCAAAAGCTTTGAAGTTTCATTAGGTCCCATTTGTTTGTTTTTGTTTTTATTTCCATTACTCTAGGAGGTGGATCAAAAAAAGATGTTGCTGTGATTTATGTCAAAGAGTGTTCTTCCTATGTTTTCCTCTAAGAGTTTTTTAATGTCTGGTCTTACATTTAGGTCTCTAATCCATTTTGAGTTTATTTTTGTGTCTGGTGTTACGGAGTGTTCTAATTTCATTCTTTTACATGTAGCTGTCCAGTTTTCCCAGCACCATTTATTGAAGAGACTGTCTTTTCTCCATTGTATATCCTTGCCTCCTTTGTCATAGATTAGTTGACCACAGGTGCGTGGGTTTATCTCTGGGCTTTCTATCCTGTTCCATTGATCTATATCTCTGTTTTTGTGCCAGTACCATATTGTCTTGATTACTGTAGCTTTGTAGTATAGTCTAAAGTCAGGAAGTCTGATTCCTCCTACTCCATTTTTTTTTCCCCTCAAGACCGCTTTGGCTATAAGGGGTCTTTTGTGTCTCCATACAAATTTTAAGATTTTTTGTTCTAGTTCCGTAAAAAATGCCATTGGTAATTTGATAGGGATTGCATTGAATCTGTAGATTGCTTTGGGTAGTATAGTCATTTCACAATATTGATGCTTCCAATCCAAGAACGTGGTATACCTCTCCATCTGTTGGTATCATCTTTAATTTCTTTCATCAGTGTCTTACAGTTTTCTGAGTACAGGTCTTTTACTTCCTTAGGTAGGTTTATTCCTAGGTATTTTATTCTTTTTGCTGCAATGGCAAATGCGAGCATTTCCTTAATTTCTCTTTCATATTTTCCATCATTAGTGTATAGGAATGCAAGAGATTTCTGTGCATTAAATTTGTATCCTTCAACTTTACCAAATGCATTGATTAGGTCTAGTAGTTTTCTGGTGGCATCTTTAGGATTCTCTATGTATAGTATCATGTCATCTGCAAACAGTGACAGTTTTACTTCTTTTCCAATTTGTATTCCTTTTATTTCTTTTTCTTCTCTGATTGTCATGGCTAGGACTTCCAAAACTATGTTGGATAATCGTGGTGAGAGTGGACATCCTTGTCTTATTCCTGATCTTAGAGGAAATGCTTTCAGTTTTTCACCATTGAGGATGATGTTTGCTGTGGATTTGTCGTATATGGCCTTTATTATGTTAAGATAGGTTTAGGTTCCCTCTATGCCCACTTTCTGGAGAGTTTTTCTCATAAATGGGTGTTGAATTTTGCCAAAAGCTTTTTCTGCATCTATTGAGATGATCATATGGTTTTATTCGTCAATTTGTTAATATGGTGTATCACATTGATTGATTTGCATATATTGAAGAATCCTTGCATCCCTAGGATAAATCCCACTTGCTCATGGTGTATGATCCTTTTAATATGTTGTTGGATTCTGTTTGCTAGTATTTTGTTGAGGATTTTTGCATCTATATTCATCAGTGATATTAGTCTGTAATTTTCTTTTTTTGTAGTATTTTTGTCTGGTTTTGGTATCAGGGTGATGGTGGCCTCATAGAATGAGTTTGGGAGTGTTCCTTCCTCTGCAATTTTTTGGAAGAGTTTGAGAAGGATGGGTGTTAGCTCTTCTCTAAATGTTTGATAGAATTCACCTGTGAAGCCATCTGGTCCTGGACTTTTGTTTGTTGGCAGATTTTTAATTACAGTTTCAATTTCATTACTTGTGATTGGTCTGTTCATATTTTCTATTTCTTCCTGTTTCAGTCTTGGAAGGTTATACCTTTCTAAGAATGTGTCCATTTCTTCCAGGTTGTCCATTTTATTGGCATAGAGTTGCTTGTAGTAGTCTCTTAGGATGCTTTGTATTTCTTCAGTTTCTGTTGTAGCTACTCCTTTTTCATTTCTAATTTTATTGATTTGAGTCCTCTCTCTCTTTTTCTTGATGAGTCTGGCTAATGGTTTATCAATTTTGTTTATCTTCTCAAAGAACCGCTTTTAGTTTTATTGATCTCTGCTACTGTTTTCTTTGTTTGTATTTCATTTATTTCTGCTCTGATCTTTATGATTTCTTTCCTTCTGCTAACTTTGGGTTTTGTTTTTTCTTCTTTCTCTAGTTCCTTTAGGTGTAAGGTTAGATTGTTTATTTGAGATTTTTCTTGTTTCTTGAGGTAGGCTTGTATAGCTATAAACTTCCCTCTTACAACTGCTTTTGCCCTATCCCATAGGTTTTGGGTCATCGTGTTTTCATTGTCATTTGTCTCTAGGTATTTTTTGATTTCCTCTTTGATTTCTTCAGTGATCTCTTGGTTATTTAGTAATGTATTATTTAGCCTCCATGTGTTTGTGTTTTTTACATTTTTTCCCTGTAATTCATTTCTAATCTCATAGTGTTGTGGTCAGAAAAGATGCTTGATATGATTTCAATTTTCTTAAATTTACTGAGGCTTGATTTGTGACCCAAGATGTGATCTATCCTGGAGAATGTTCCGTGGGCACTTGAGGAGAAAGTGTAATCTGCTGTTTTTGGATGGAATGTCCTGTAAATATCAATTAAATCTATCTGATCTATTGTGTCATTTAAAGCTTCTGTTTCCTTATTTATTTTCATTTTGGATGATCTGCCCATTGGTGTAAGTGAGGTGTTAAAGTCTCCCACTATTTTTGTTTTACTGTCAATTTCCTCTTTTATAGCTGTTAGCAGTTGCCTTATGTATTGAGGTGCTCCTGTGATGGGTGCATATATATTTATAATTGTTATATCTTCTTCTTGGATTGATCCTTTGATTGTCTTATAGAGTCCTTCCTTGTCTCCTGTAGCATTCTTTATTTTAATGTCTATTTTATCTGATATGAGTATTGCTACTCCAGCTTTCTTTTGATTTCCCTTTGCATGGAATATCTTTTTCCATCCCCTCACTTTCAGTTTGTGTGTGTCCCTATGTCTGAAGTGGGTCTCTTGTAGACAGAAGATATATGTGTCTTGTTTTTGTATCCATTCAGCAAGCCTGTGTCTTTTGGTTGGAGCATTTAATCCATTCATGTTTAAGGTAATTATCGATATATATGTCCCTATGACCATTTTCTTAATTTTTATGGGTTTGTTTTTGTAGGTCCTTTTCCTGTGTTTCCCACTTAGAGAAGTTCCTTTAGCATTTGTTGTAGAGCTGGTTTGGTGGTGCTGAATTCTCTTAGCTTTTGCTTGTCTGTAAAGCTTTTGATTTCTCCATCGAATCTGAATGAGATCCTTGCTGGGTAGAGTAATCTTGGTTGTAGGTTCTTCCCTTTCATCACTTTACGTATATCATGCCACTGCCTTCTGGCTTGTGGAGGTTCTGCTGAGAAATCAGCTGTTAACCTTATGGGATTTTCCTTGTATGTTACTTTTCATTTTTCCCTTGCTGCTTTCAATAATTTTTCTTTGTCTTTAATTTTTGCCAGTTTGATTACTATGTGTCTTCACATGTTTCTCCTTGTGTTTATCCTGTGTGGGACTCTCTGTACTTCCTGGACTTGGGTGGCTCTTTCCTTTCCCATGTTAGGTAAGTTTTTGACTATAATCTCTTCAAATATTTTCTCGGGTCCTTTCTCTCTCTCTTCTCCTTTTTGGACCCCTAATATGCTAATGTTGTTGCATTTAATGTTGTCCCAGAGGTCTCTTATGCTGTCTTCATTTCTTTTTATTGTTTTTTCTTTATTCTTTTCTGCAGCAGTGTATTCCACCATTCTGTCTTCCAGGTCACTTATCCGTTCTTCATATATAACTCATGTATCTGATAACAGATTTATATCTAGAATATGCAAGGAACTCTTACAACTCAATAACAAGAAGACAAACCTACTTTTTAAATGGGCAAAGTATCCGAATTGACATTTCTCCAAAGAAGATATATCAATACAGATAGTCAATAAGCCTTTGAAAAGGTGCTCAATATCATTAGCTCTTAGGAAAATGAAAAACAAAACCACAGTGAGATAGTACTTCACCCTCACTAGGATGGCTATAATAAAAAAAGGCAAGTAATGCCAAGCATTGGTGAGGATTTGGAGAAATTGGAGTCCTTGTACATTGTTGCTGGGAATGTTAAATGGTGCAGCTGCTGTGCAAAACAGTTTGACAGCTGCTCAAAATGTTAAGTAAAAGGTTACCACGTGACTCAGCAGTCGCATGGCTAGGTAAATATCCAAGGAAAAGAATACATATGTCCACACCAAAACTTGCAAATGAATGTTCATAGCATTATGCTTACTAGCCAAAAAGTGTTTTCACACCTTGAACATTATTTGGACAGTTTGAGCATTGTTCCCAAATATCTAACAACTGGCAAATGATAAGTATGGTACATTTGTTTATGATAATGTCAACATTATAATGGTACATTATTTGACAATAAAAAGTCAGTAAATGGTATATTATTTGATAATAAAAATAAATGAAGTACTAATACACGGTATAACATGAACGAATCTTATAAATATTATGCTACATGAAAAAAAGCCGGTTAAAAGAGACCATATACTGTATGATTCCATTTATATGAAACATCAAGAATAGGCAAATCTTTAGAGACAGAAAGTAGATTAGTGGTTGTCCAGGGCTGGAACTGGTAGTGGGGGAAATAGGGAGGGTCTGCTAATGGGTACGGATGTCTTTGGGGAGGTGATGGAAATGTTCTAAAATTGCTTTAATTTGGTAATGGTTGCATAACTCTATGAACATACTAAAAAAACATTTAATTGTGTACATCAAATGGATCAACTATTTGGTATGTAAATTATGTGTCAAAACTTAAAACTCATAACAAAAATTTTTTAATTAAAAAGAAACACCATTGTGGAGGTGGGATGAATTGGGAGATTGGGATTGACATATATACACTATTGATACTATGTGTAAAATAGATAACTAATGAGAACCTGCTGTATAGCACAGGGAACTCTACTCAGTGCTCTGTGGTGACCTAAATGGGAAGGAAATCCAAGGAAGAGGTGATATATGTATATGTATAGCTGATTCACTTTGCTGTACAGCAGAAACTAACACAACATTGTAAAGCAACTAGACTCCAATTTAAAAAAAAAGGAACACCATTGGACAAGTAAGTTTCAAACATAATAATGACCATAAATAAGAGAGTCCTGGGAGAGCTTTGTGGGAGTGTTAAACTTTCAATCTCACAGATTAAAGAACTTGATATGAACATAGGTGGATCTGGAAGGACAGAAGACATTCCATATGGAGAATAGAAATACATGTTCAAAACCTGGTACTTCCAGTCCCTCCTTTTCTAACTCATCCTTCATACTGTCACTGGAGGGGTCTTTCTAAAGGCAAACTTCTGAGCAGTTCATTCTCTGCTCAATGCCCTGAAGGTACCTCATTACCTCCAGAATAAGGTAATTACCCTTTAGTGTAATATTGACAGCCCATCCTACCACTTGCCTCAAAGCACTCTTTGTATCCCTTTCTCCTGCAATAGCAATCAGTTTATGGTTCCCTAAACCTGTCATATTTTTTCTTTATTTCTATTTTCTGAATATTCAACAGTCTGCTCAGAGGACTTTCCACACACATTTTCTTTGCCTGCCTGGTAAACTGATTCATTCTCTTATACTTGGCTTAATATCACCTTCTTCTTGAAACGTGTTGGCCTCAGATAGCATGTACTGCTCCATCCTCTTCACTACCCATGTGAGTTACGACACCTCATGTATGATAATAGTTTACATGGTTGACTTCCACATCAGACTGTAGTCCTTTCTTCTTTTTATCTTCAGTGTCAAGGAAAGCACCTATTGAAGGACTACATGGGTGGTTGGATGGATAAATTACAAACTAATTAAAAGCTCTCAGTCATCTACTTCAATCTTGGTGTAGTTTGAAATACCTAAATAATCAATCTGATACCTTCCTAGCTAATAGGAATTTTAGAATAAGTTTTTAAGTTTTCATAAAAAAAAGTTTAGAAATTATATCACAGCACTTTTAATGCAAACTGATGTTTTTCTTACTCTTTCCTAAAGAAAAAAACTAGTTACTCTGTGTGGAAAAATAAGTTAAAAAATAATAATAGACTTTTCATGATATAGATTCAATATTGGGATATTCATTGCCTCAAACAATGGAATTTAGCTTGGTACTTCAGTAAGTTGGTGTTATGAGAAATTATTTTTTTGAGAAATTTTGAAATTGAAAGAAAGCTTATCAGATCCACATAAATAAAATATATATAATTATAATTATACATAATTATATTAAAATTGTATTTTAATTAATTAAAATATAATTATATATAATTACACGTAAATACTAGTTTGGAAGTAGTGACTGAAATGTGTTTTCAAAGAGTTGTCGAGACTTCCGGGGAAGATGGCGGAAGAGTAAGACGCGGAGATCAACTTCCTCCCCACAGATACACCATAAATACAGCTACACGTGGAACAACTCCTACAGAACACCTACTGAACGCTGGCAGAAGACCTCAGACCTCCCAAAAGACAAGAAACTCCCCACGTACCTGGGTAGGGCAAAGTGGAGAGATTCCCCCACAGAGGATCAGTGCCAACCGGCTCTCACCAGCCCGAGAGGCTTGTCTACTCACCCGCCGGGGCGGGCGGCGCTGGGAGCTGAGGCTCGGGCTTCGGTCTGAGCGCAGGGAGAGGACGGGGTTGGCGGCGTGAACACAACCTGAAGGGGCTAAAGCGCCACAGTTAGCCGGGAGGGAGTCCGGGAAAAAGTCTGGACCTGCCAAAGAGGCAAGAGACTTTTTCTTCCCTCTTTGTTTCCTGGTGCATGAGGAGAGGGGATTAAGAGCGCTGCTTAAAGGAGCTCCACAGATGGGCGCGAGCTGCGGCTGAAAGCGCGGAGCCCAGACACGGGCGTGGGACGCTGGGGCTGCTGCAGCCGCCACGAGGCCTGTGTGTGAGCACAGGTCACTCTCCACACCTCCCTTCCCGGGAGCCTGTGCAGCCCGCCACTGCCAGGGTCCCGGGATACAGGGACAACTTACCCGGAAGAATGCACGGCGCACCTCGGGCTGGTGCAACGTCACACCGGCCTCTGCCGCTGCAGGCTCGCCCCGCCCTCCGTGCCCCTCCCTCCCCACGGGCCTGAGTGAGCCAGAGTCCCCGAAGTGGCTGCTCCTTTAAACTTGTCCTGTCTGAGTGAAGAACAGACGCCCTCCGGCGACCTACATGGAGAGGCGGGGCCAAATCCAAAGCTTAGACCTGGGAGCTGTGAGAACGAAGAAGAAAAAGGGAAATCTCTCCCAGCAGCCTCAGAAGCAGTGGATTAAAGCTCCACAGTCAACTTGATGTACTCTGCATCTGTGGAATACATGAATAGACAACGAATCATCCCAAATTGAGGAGCCAGGAGTCAGTGCTGTGCCTCTGAGGTAGGAGAGCCAACTTCAGGACACTGGTCCACAAGAGACCTCCCAGCTCCACATAATATCAAACGGCGAAAATGTTCCAGAGATCTCCATCTCAACACCACCCAGCTTCACTCAACGACCAGCAAGCTACAGTGCTGGACACCCTATGCCAAACAACTAGCAAGACAGGAACACAACGCCACCCATTAGCAGAGAGGCTGCCTAAAATCATAAAAAGTCCACAGACACCCCAAAACACACCACCAGATGTGGACCTGCCCACCAGAAAGACAAGATCCAGCCTCACCCACCAGAACACAGGCACTAGTCCCCTCCACCAGGAAGCGTACACAACCCACTGAACCAACCTTAGCCACTGGGGACAGACACCAAAAACAACGGGAACGACGAACCTGCAGCCTGCAAAAAGGAGACCCCAAACACAGTAAGATAAGCAAAATGAGAAGACAGAAAAACACACAGCAGGAGAAGGAGCAAGACAAAAACCCACCAGACCTAGTAAATGAAGAGGAAATAGGCAGTCTACCTGAAAAAGAATTCAGAATAATGATAGTAAAGATGATCCAAAATCTTGGAAATAGAGTAGACAAAATTCAAGAAACAGTTAACAAGGGCCTAGAAGAACTAAAGATGAATCAAGCATCGATTAAAAACACAATAAATGAAATGAAAAATACTCTAGATGGGATCAATAGCAGAATAACTGAGGCAGAAGAACGGATAAGTGAGGTGGAAGATAAAATAGTGGAAATAACTGCTGCAGAGCAAAATAAAGAAAAAAGAATGAAAAGAACAGAGGACAGTCTCAGAGACCTCTGGGACAACATTAAACGTGCCAACATTCGAATTATAGGGGTTCCAGAAGAAGAAGAGAAAAAGAAAGGGACTGAGAAAATATTTGAAGAGATTATAGTTGAAAACTTCCCTAATATGGGAAAGGAAATAGTCAAGTTCAGGAGGCACAGAGAGTCCCATACAGGATAAATCCAAGGAGAAATATGCCAAGACACATATTAATCAAACTGTCAAAAATTAAATACAAAGAAAACATATTAAAAGCACCAAGGGAAAAACAACAAATAACACACAAGGGAATCCCCATAAGGTTAACAGCTGATCTTTCAGCAGAAGCTCTGCAAGCCAGAAGGGAGTGGCAGGACATATTTAAAGTGATGAAGGAGAAAAACCTGCAACGAAGATTACTCTACCCAGCAAGGATCTCATTCAGATTTGATGGAGAAATTAAAATGTTTACAGACAAGCAAAAGCTGAGAGAGTTCAGCACCACCAAACCAGCTTTACAACAAATGCTAAAGGAACTTCTCTAGGCAAGAAACACAACAGAAGGAAAAGACCTACAATAACAAACCCAAAACAATTAAGAAAATGGGAATAGGAACATACATATCAATAATTACCTTAAATGTAAATGGATTAATGCTCCCACCAAGAGACACAGATTGGCTGAATGGATACAAAAACAAGACCCATATATATGCTGTCTACAAGAGACCCACTTCAGACCTAGAGACACATACAGACTGAAAGTAGGGGGATGGAAAAAGATACTCCATGCAAATGGAAACCAAAAGAAAGCTGGAGTAGCAATTCTCATATCAGACAAAATAGACTTTAAAATAAAGACTACTAGAAGAGACAAAGAAGGACACTACATAATGATCAAGGGATCGATCCAAGAAGAAGATATAACAATGGTAAATATTTATGCACCCAACATAGGAGCACCTCAATACATAAGGCAAATCCTAACAGCCATAAAAGAGGAAATCGACAGTAACACATTCATAGTATGGGACTTTAACACCCCACTTTCACCAATGGACAGATCATCCAAAATGAAAATAAGTAAGGAAACACAAGCTTTAAATGATACATTAAAGAAGTTGGACTTGATATTTATAGGACATTCCATCCAACAACAATGGAATACACATTTTTCTCAAGTGCTCATGGAACATTCTCTAGGATAGATCGTATCTTGGGTCACAAATCAAGCCTTGGTAAATTTAAGAAAATTGAAATTGTATCAAGTATCTTTTCCAACCACAATGCTATGAGACTAGATATCAATTACAGGAAAAGATCTGTAAAAAATACAAACACATGGAGGCTAAACAGTACACTATTTAATAACAAAGTGATCACTGAAGAAATCAAAGAGGAAATTAAAAAATACCTAGAAACAAATGACAATGGAGACACGACGACCCAAAACCTATGGGATGCAGCAAAAGCAGTTCTAAGAGGGAAGTTTATAGCAATACAATCCCACCTTAAGAAACAGGAAACATCTCGAATAAACAACCTAACCTTGCACCTAAAGCAATTAGCAAAAGAAGAACAAGAACACCCCAAAGTTAGGAGAAGGAAAGAAATCATAAAGATCAGATCAGAAAGAAATGAAAAAGAAATGAAGGAAACGATAGCAAAGATCAATAAAACTAAAAGCTGGTTCTTTGAGAAGATAAACAAAATTGATAAACCATTAGCCAGACTCATCAAGAAAAAAAGGGAGAAGACTCAATAGAATTAGAAATGAAAAAGGAGAAGTAACAACGGACACTGCAGAAATACAAAAGATCATGAGAGATTACTACAAGCAACTCTATGCCAATAAAATGGACAACCTGGAAGAAATGGACAAATTCTTAGAAATGCACAACCTGCCAAGACTGAATCAGGAAGAAATAGAAAATATGAACAGACCAATCACAAGCACTGAAATTGAAACTGTGATAAAAAATCTTCCAACAAACAAAAGCCCAAGACCAGATGGCTTCACAGGTGAATTCTATCAAACATTTAGAGAAGAGCTAACACCTATCCTTCTCAAACTCTTCCAAAATATAGCAGAGGGAGGAACACTCCCAAACTCACTCTACGAGGCCACCATCACCTTGATACCAAAACCAGACAAGGATGTCACAAAGAAAGAAAACTACAGGCCAATATCACTGATGACCATAGATGCAAAAATCCTCAACAAAATACTAGCAAATAGAATCCAACAGCACATTAAAAGGATCATACACCATGATCAAGTGGGGTTTATTCCAGGAATGCAAGGATTCTTCAATATACGCAAATCAATCAACGTGATACACCATATTAACAAATCGAAGGAGAAAAACCATATGATCATCTCAATAGATGCAGAGAAAGCTTTCGACAAAATTCAACACCCATTTATGATAAAAACCCTCCAGAAAGTAGGCATAGAGGGAACTTTCCTCAACATAATAAAGGCCATATATGACAAACCCATGGCCAACATCGTCCTCAATGGTGAAAAACTGAAACCATTTCCACTAAGATCAGGAACAAGACAGGGCTGCCCACTCTCACCACTCTTATTCAACCTAGTTTTGGAAGTTTTAGCCACAGCAATCAGAGAAGAAAAGGAAATAAAAGGAATCCAAATCGGAAAAGAAGAAGTAAAGCTGTCACTGTTTGCAGATGACATGATACTATACATAGAGAATCCTAAAGATGCTACCAGAAAACTACTAGAGCTAATCAATGAATTTGGTAAAGTAGCAGGATACAAAATTAATGCACAGAAATCTCTGGCATTCCTATATACTAATGATGAAAAATCTGAAAGTGAAATCAAGAAAACACTCCCATTTACCATTGCAAGAAAAAGAATAAAATATCTACAAATAAACCTCCCTAAGGAGACAAAAGACCTGTATGCAGAAAATTATAAGACACTGATGAAAGAAATTAAAGATGATACAAATAGATGGAGAGATATACCATGCTCCTGGATTGGAAGAATCAACATTGTGAAAATGACTCTACTACCCAAAGCAATCTACAGAATCAATGCAATCCCTATCAAACTACCACTGGCATTTTTCACAGAACTAGAACAAAAAATTTCACAATTTGTATGGAAACACAAAAGACCCCAAATAGCCAAAGAAATCTTGAGAACGAAAAATGGAGCTGGAGGAATCAGGCTCCCTGACTTCAGACTATACTACAAAGCTACAGTAATCAAGACAGTGTGGTACTGGCACAAAAACAGAAAGATAGATCAATGGAACAGGATAGAAAGCCCAGAGATAAACCCACACACATATGGTCACCTTATCTTTGATAAAGGAGGCAGGATTGTACAGTGGAGAAAGGACAGTCTCTTCAATAAGTGGTGCTGAGAAAACTGGACAGGAACATGTACAAGTATGAAATTAGATCACTCCCTAATGCCATACACAAAAATAAGCTCAAAATGGATTAAAGACCTAAATGTAAGGCCAGACACTATCAAACTCTTAGAGGAAAACATAGGCAGAACACTGTATGACATAAATCACAGCAAGATCCTTTTTGACCCACCTCCTAGAGGAATAGAAAGAAAGACAAAAATAAACACATGGGACCTAATGAAACTTAAAAGCTTTTGCACAGTAAAGGAAACCATAAACAAGACCAAAAGACAACCCTCAGAATGGGAGAAAATATTTGCAAATGAAGCAACTGACAAAGGATTAATCTCCAAAATTTATAAGCAGCTCATGCAGCTCAATAACAAGAAAACAAACAACCCAATCCAAAAATGGGCAGAAGACCTAAATAGACATTTCTCCAAAGAAGATATACAGACTGCCAATAAACACATGAAAGGATGCTCAACATCTTTAATAATTAGAGAAATGCAAATCAAAACTACAATGAGATATCATCTCATACCAGTCAGAATGGCCATCATCAAAAAATCTAGACACAATAAATGCTGGAGAGGGTGTGGAAAAAAGGGAACACTCTTGCACTGCTGGTGGGAATGTGAATTGGTACAGCCACTATGGAGAACAGTATGGAGGTTCCTTAAAAAACTACAAACAGAACTACCATATGACCCAGCAATCCTACTACTGGGCATATACCCTGAGAAAACCATAATTCAAAAAGAGTCATGTACCAAAATGTTCATAGCAGCCCCATTTATAATAGTACGGAGATGGAAACAACCTAAGTGTCCATCATCGGATGAATGGATAAAGAAGATGTGGCACATATATACAATGGAATATTACTCAGCCATAAAAAGAAACAAAATTGAGCTATTTGTAATGAGGTGGATGGACGTAGAGTCTGTCATACAGAGTGAAGTAAGTCAGAAAGAGAAAGACAAATACTGTATGCTGACACATATATATGGAATTTAAGAAAAAAAAAATGTCATGAAGAACATAGGGGAAAGACAGGAATAAAGACACAGACCTACTAGAGAATGGACTTGAGGATATGGGGAGGGGGAAGGGTAAGCTGTGACAAAGCGAAAGAGAGGCATGGACATATATACACTACCAAACGTAAGGTAGATAGCTAGTGGGAAGCAGCCACATAGCACAAGGAGATCAGCTCGGTGCTTTGTGGCCGCCTGGAGGGGTGGGATAGGGAGGGTGGGAGGGAGATGCAAGAGGGAGGGGATATGGGAACATATGTATATGTATAACTGATTCATTTTGTTATAAAGCAGAAACTAACACAGCATTGTTAAGCAATTATACTCCAATAAAGATGTAAAAAAAAAAAACTGTTGTCTAATATATGTTCTATATGGCCAGTGTGACAAATAGATGTTATCACAGGCAATTCATCATAACTTTTTTTTTTAGTCTTTGGACAGAATCAAAAAATGTACTTATTGGATCACAAGTTGTACCTTATATGAAAAGTACAGAGTTTCTAGTTATTTGAGCATGAAATATTATTTATTACAATTGTCAATAACTTTCCTGAACTTGATTTCCTATTAAAACATATTATAAATTCTTTCATGTGTATAATCTCATTATAAATTGACTTTTGGTTAAGAAAAAAAGACACATAATGGTTTCATTTTATGATAAAATCTTTATTGAGAAAAATGTTTTCATGCTCAAGAAAACTGCAGCAATATATTGTCCATACAAATATTGCACAATTTTTGTTTCCAATGGTCCTTTCGTATTCCTAAAAGTTTGTGGCTTAAAGACAGACCACATGATGCTAGATCTTTTATAATTAAGAATTAGAGAAGTATTCTGCTTTGTCTCTTGAGAGCATTTTTTAGAGCCCAGTGCAGTTATCACTGAGTTAAAGGCCCATCTGTCTGTGTTTTCTAAGCCCAACTCTGCTTGTTATTAAACTTCACCTAGTGGACTAGGAAGTGGGCCATGTTTAATGAAATTTCCAGGGCATGGAATTTGGGCTGGGCTTTGCTATTACCACAAGCAAAAATAAATTTCTTGGTGCAGAAATAATTTTTCTATCTTAGAATTTTCACAGCCCTTGGTATTTTTCTTATGGATCTTATCACGTTCCACCTTGCTTTATGGTTACTTATCTGCAATATTTACTCCCCCTATTATACTGTAAGTAAGAAACTGACTTTACTCATCTTTTTATAACCCATACCACTTTTTCCAGAGATTTAGCATATAGGAGTTAACTAATCAATGTCATTTGAATGTCAAATTGTTCAATTAATTTCTCTAACTTCAAGTATAGAACTGTGACAATGCCATAAATGTGTTTAGAGAAAATTTTAGCTTCACCGTGATGATAAACATCAATAACATAATAATGAAACATGTCCTATAGATCAACTTATATGTGGATATCATTGTCTTCCTCTAGTCCATTTTCTTGAATAGTCGGCAGGTCACTGAAGTACTTCCTGTAAGAGGGCTCCTTGATGTTTCAGCGCCCTCCAGAGGTCTCCAGAATATTCTGACACTTGGCCTTGGAGAACATGCAGAAACCCACAATTTGGCATTGGATGCATAAAGGTTGCTGGGGCCTGCCACACCTGGCAGGCTCCCAAGAGGAATACAAGATGACCTTCTAAATGTGGAAAGAAAATATTAGGACTTACATTTTACATATATTGTCTAAAAATGTTAAAGCAGTTATACTTTATTATCAGTATTTAATACACAGATAGCCAACATATGTTAGTACCTCCTGAGGAAGGAGGGGGAGAAGTAGACGCTGGTGCTTTCCTTTCTTTGTTTGCTTCAGTTTTTCAGAGTGTCCCAATCCTAACCTTAATCATAACCATCACCAGGTGTAGCAGATACTGCAGATACCACACCCCCTACTTGCCTGGGCCCACCTGAGTTCACCTTAGGCGCGGTGCACAGTTGGCAGCAAGCTAAAAGCTTCCCACCTCTAGCACCAACATCTCTCTTCTTCCTCCTGATTCTCCAGCACCATGGGAATTGGCTCTGTCAAGCATAGTTGCCACCCAGAAGTGAAGGGTATGTAAAGCCGCCAGCGACATCCATCAACCAACGGGGAATGGAAGTTGCTGGCTAAGTACCCTTGCCATGCCCTCATCCGGGAACGAGGACTCTGAGGTCTGTCTCACGTGGCTTCTCAAAAGGTCACTACTGGGGTTGAGCCCAGAGCAGCAACGTGCTCTTTATCACACTGTGTATCTCACTATGCTACTCCCTCCCTGTGCTTCCGGGAGCCAAGCTCCCAAGAAAACAAGTTGCATTCAGTCCTCCCCTCAGGGGCTGCTATTGAGGGAACCCAGGAAGTCAGGTGAAGTGAATGTATGTGCTGTGTGATCTAGTTAACTAATGCTTATTTAATGGATACATGTTTTGAAAAGATTTCTGCAAAGAAACTTCATAATGAAGCTAATGCTAACCTGTAAGAGCCAGTGAACAAGAAACTGACGTTCCTGACACTTTTCTGAACCCAAGAAAGAGCTCTTTGTCAGCCAAATTGCCATATAAAAGTAATGGCAATCTCATCAGATCTAACAAGACGTGGACAAAAAAAAAAAATCAAAATTGTCTACAACTATTTTAAATAGGCATTTGCATCCATGGTAATGATAAACCTCACCCTACCTGTATACTATGCCCTGAGATTCTGAATGATAATATGATACATCGCACTTGACATTTAACTATTTTGTTTCTTTAATCAATAAACGAACAGTAGGCAGCTAGGGCATTTATGTTTCTATTTTTGTGTTTCATAGTATACTTAATATATTAGTAAAGTGGTACATGGACAAATTTATATATTTCTAAATAACTTACAGTAAATCTGTCCAGGCAGCACATTCCTAAATGGAGGTACTTGCTCAGATTTCTTTACTGAAGAGAGTCCATGTTCAAAGAAGTGTCAAGACCACTGTGTAAAGGATACTAAACTCTGTAACTGTATTACTATCAGAGGCCACCGTGTTGAAGCCTAATTTTACAAAGGAGAAAAGTGAGCTCCAGAGAGTTTAAGGCGCTTTTCCAGGGTCACATTTCCAACTGATTGTAGAATCGAGTTATAATGCAGGTCTTCTGATACTCAGTTCAAAAACCTATCCACTCTACCACAGAGAGTAAGAAATCTGAAGTGATTTTACCCTGGTTCCAAAGGCACACTTGTCCTCCACACATTCTCTTCTGGCTGCTCTCTGTCCCACTTGGTTCCATTGTTGACTCCCGGAAGCACAGGGAGGGAGTAGCATAGGGAGATACACAGTGTGATGAAGAGCACGTTGCTGCTCTGGGCTCAGCCCCATAGTTCCATGACCCAACTTGGTTCTCAGTTTCTTTGTATTCTTGACCCCTTTATGTTTATTGACATTAATCCATTCCTCCACATGGACTTTTCTTTTACCTTTGCTCACTGGGTCTTCTAGACCATCTCCTCACCTTGTCCCAATGGCAGCTCCATACTATATTTTGTCCTGCCTTATAGCCTTGGCTTTTCAACTCAGTGCTACCCATGGTCCAATGTGGCAACACTAACACTCACCAGGAGGTCCAGGTCCTACTCCCGAGATCTAATTTTGCTTTGAGGTATAGGAACCATGCTGATTGTTTGCATCTTGCATGTTGTTGGGCCAGTGGCCCTACTTTAAAATCCAGTTTTCCTTCAAAACTCTGAACTAATTTTGGTCCTGAATTGCTCTAGGATTACATGAGAGGTTGGAGGAAGCTGAGAGTGTGAATTTAGTTCCAGATCTATATCTCTAAGTTTGGGAATTTAGTAAGTATTGTCTGTCATAGCTATAATGGAAAAATATTTAGGACCTCAGTGTAATACAAAGAAGCAGAGCAAAAGGAAACATAAGGAAATACAATGGTTATGAGCATGAATCTGAAGCCACACTGTGATCTAATTCCAGCTCTGCCATTTATTAGCTGCATAAACTTGGGCAGGTCAGTTCCTTTCTCTGTTTCTCCATCTATAAAATGGGAATAATAATTGTACCTACTTCAAAAAAAATTGTGAAGATTAATTTAGAATTATGTCTGATGAGAGCAAGTTCTGTATAAGTATTAGACAGTAGCATAATCTTCATGAAGTGTTATGTGTTGAATAGATATTCATCTATCACTGAACAAATGCCTGATGGTCTATATCTGTGTACAAAATTGGGCTAACTATTGTAGGGGCTACAATAAAGTACAGTACACAATACTTGGGGTGAGAGTCTGAGTTAAAGCAGCAGGAATGGTAATGGAAATGAGTGGACGAATTTTTAAATTAAAAAGTTGGAATACACTAGATATAATAACCAATTAAATGTGGGCATGAAGAGAAAAATGTTTTTAAAAAAAGAAAACCTTCCCCCCAACCCCATACTTCAGTTTGTATGTTTAGATAATCTATGTTTTTTGTTTGTTTGTTTGTTTGTTTTTGCAGTATGCGGGCCTCTCACTGCTGTGGCCTCTCCCATTGCGGAGCACAGGCTCCGGACGGGCAGGCTCAGCGGCCATGGCTCACAGGCCCAGCCGCTCTGTGGCATGTGGGATCTTCCCGGACCGGGGCCAAACCCACATCCCCCGCATCGGCAGGCGGGCTCTCAACCACTGCGCCACCAGGGAAGCCCAATAATCTATGTTTTAAATGACAGAGGAAATGCAGAGGGAGGAACAGGCTTTAAATGAAAGATAATAAAATTGATTTGTATGTTTCTAGTGCCTATATGTAGAGATGAACCTGGAGCTCAGGAGAAAGGGACAGTGGAATTTGAGTTGAGCTGATTGTTAAGGACATAGGAGTCATTGAGATCACCCAGGGGAGACATTTAAAGGAAAACAGAAAGTCAGGTAAGCCCAACATTTAAGAGAGAATGGGAGGACAAATCAGGAAGTCAGAAAGGATATTTAGAAATGTGGAAGCAACAGCAGAGTGTACTACCACGGAAATGAAGGATGTAGGAAGGTCCAAAGGTCCAACAGTGGCAACTGCTATGGGAAGATTAAGTAGAGTGAAGACTAAAAATAAACCCATGGATATGATGATTAGGCTATAATTGGCTGCAGTGAGTTGGTAGAGACAGTATGCATTGTGCATTGTAGCAATGATTTAGACAGCATCTACAGGAGGAAACTAGAGTTTTTGTGTTGCCACTCACTCATTGTCTGATTTGCTGAGCAACATACAAATACTCTCTAAGCCTCAGTGTTCTCATCTGTGTAAATAGGGCTGCTGATGATACCACCTCATCAGATGCTTAGAAGATTTAAATGAGATAATACGTGTAAGGTGCATAGTACCTGGCACACAGACATCATTCATTCAACGAATATTAACTATTATTATTATTAATGATATTATTACAATCAGTTAAGGAGAAAATGGGAAGTTAGGACAAGGAGGCTTCTCAAGAAGTCTACCAGAAAGAGAAGGAGAGATGTGAAACATTCACTTGAGTAGGAAATAGTGCCCACGAAGGGATGTTTAAAAATTTTAGGATGGAGAGAGGCTTGCTCATGTTTTTTGGCAGAGGAGAACGAGCCAGTAACTGAATAAAAATACTATTATAAGAAGTGGAGAGTTCTTTATTTAGATAAAATTTTCTCATAACAGATCAATTTCACAAAGAGATAATATGACAAGTTCAATAAATAAAAAACAGAAAGCAATATTTGAGTGGAAACATCTGTGCGTGAACCTAATTTATGAAACCACCTGCAATATGTTGGCTGTTCTCAAGCAAAGTAAGTATTTCTTCCATGGAGCACTTTCAGATTTTTCTATTTGCAATTACTGCTCCTGAAATGAATGTGAATTCTTGAAAGTCATGGCTAAGAATCTGGGCAGGTCTACCTAGATCACCTCCTTCCAACAGTTTTTCTAGTCTTGTGAGACTTGAAAAGATGAGAGAGAGAGAGAAAGACACCAACTATCTCAACAAACCAGGCGGTCAGTCCCCAAGCAGATCCCAGGCTTGGGGACTAGCATCAGTAGGTAAGACCCATTGGAAAGCAGTGACTACTTTTTTAGCCATAAATATTCATCAAGGAAGTCAAATAGCCTCTGGCAATAGATGGAGATCAGTGGACCCACAGTGATCAAAGAAACGGCAAAAAGGGAAAGCAGAGGACAGTACAGAATACGTTCATCGCATTACATAGCTTGGTTCAAAACATAGGCACTTCCAACATTATGTATTAAAGAATGTGATGAACCATTTTGACTTCCAGAGTCATCAACTTGTCATGCTGAAAGTTTAGAAAAACTTAACAGCTACCTCTTCATGACAGTTGACTGCAAGCAAGTGAAGAAGATCCTTGTAGACCAATTCTCTAGACCTCTCCAATCCCAGTAGTTCCTCTTTGCAAAAGAGCTCTGGTCTCCTGGTCAGTGGAAAGAGTGATGGGGGATGTATATCTGGCCTGACTTCTCTCTCTCACGACGGCAGCAAGAGCACAAGGCTGGCTTTAGTGAAAGCTTCCTGGTTGGATTTTACTTTCTTCTTGGCCGTCTAGAGTCAGCAGGAATTTAAGAAAAAAAAAAAAAAAAAGGTCATGAAGAACCTAGGGGTAAGACAGGAATAAAGACACAGACCTACTAGAGAATGGACTTGAGGATATGGGGAGGGGGAAGGGTAAGCTGGAATGAAGTGAGAGAGTGGCATGGGCATATATACACTATCAAACGTAAGGTAGATAGCTAGTGGGAAGCAGCCGCATAGCACAGGGAGATCAGCTCAGTGCTTTTTGACCGCCTGGAGGGGTGGGATAGGGAGGGTGGGAGGGAGGGAGATGCAAGAGGGAAGAGATATGGGAACATATGTATATGTATAACTGATTCACTTTGTTATGAAGCAGAAACTAACACACCATTGTAAAGCAATTATACTCCAATAAAGATGTAAAAAAAAATAGAGTCAGCAGGAAAAGAATCTAATAGACCAATTCTGAGTTTCTGATGACTGATAATGCTTTGTTATGATATCCCTTCAGGCCGTTTACATTTGAGCAAGAGAGCATTAACTTGAAGGTAGGAATTTTAAGTACTTTGGAATGCTGTAGGGGAGATGTGTGAAGACTTAGGACTCTTCCTAGCGCTTTACCAATTATATAAACAACAGCCTCCTCTTAGCTCTGACAATTCTTGGCAGGCGACAAGGCTGAGGATACTAAGAATAACAACCATGTGACCAGAGTCCTGATCCGAAACCCTTTCTAGAAAGAAAAGTCTTCATGATCTAGGAAATCAAGGTGAAATTACCTCCTTCCTTTGTGTGGCTCTTGTCATAGATAATCTGTGACAACTAAATGTATCTTGTACTGAATTTTTTTTTTTTTTTTTGGCTGCATTGGGTCTTTGTTCCTGCGTGCGGGCTTTCTCTAGTTGCAGCGAGCGGGGGCTACTCTTGCTTGCGGTGCGCGGGCTTCTCATTGTGGTGGCTTCTCTTGTTGCAGAGCACAGGCTCTAGGAGCGCGGACTTCAGCAGTTGTGGCACGTGGGCTCAGTAGTCGTGGCTTGCGGGCTCTAGAGCACAGGCTCAGTAGTTGTGGCACACGGGCTTAGTTGCTCCGCAGCAAGTGGGATCTTCCCGGACCAGGGCTCGAACCCATGTCCCCTGCATTGTCAGGCGGATTCTTAACCACTGAGACACCAGGGGAGTCCTCTTGTACTGATTTCTTTAACATGCTTTGGTTAAAAAATGTATCCCCAGGGGCTTCCTTGGTGGCGCATAATGTTTGTAGAAAAGACAGTATGCTAACTGTTGTGGGCAAATATAAAGAAGAGACAGTAAGAAACTACTAAATACATGACAAGAAACGTGAGAAACAGATATTACCCAGTGCAACTGTGTGTGTGTGTGTGTGTGTGTGTGTGTGTGTGTTATTGAGAATAGAGTATGGATGAAGGGAATATAAAGTTATCGCAACAGGAAAAAACAATAGCAATTCCTGTCTTTACGCAGGGCGATTGCTTTCACAAAGTTTTTTTTTTAAATTTGATTCTCGTATCTACTGTAAGAACGTAGCATTAAAATGCTAAAAACTCAAACAACAAGATCCTACTGTATAGGACAGGGAACTGTATCAATATCCTGTGATAAACCATAATGGAAAAGAATATTAAAAAGAAGGTATATAAGGGGTGGGATGAATTGGGAGATTGGGATTGACATATATACACTATTGATACTATGTATAAAATAGATAACTCATGAGAACCTACTATATAGCACAGGGAACTCTACTCAGTGCTCTGTGGTGACCTAAATGGGAAGGAAATCCAAAAAATTGGGGATATATGTATACGTATAGCTGATTCAGTTTGCGGTACAGTAGAAACTAACAACATTGTAAAGCAAATTCAGTCCAATAAAATGTTTTTTAAAAGAATGTATGTATACACATATATATATAACTGAATCACTTTGCTGTACAGCAGAAATTAACACAACATTGTAAATCAACTATACTTGAATAAAAAAAAAAAGAAAAACATACTAAAATCTCAAGTGCAGCAGAGATCCAGAGGAGAGAAGGGAGTCTTGTCTAAAAGGTCACACAGCAGGTGGACAGTTAGGGAGAGGGATGGGTGAGAAGTGAGGACATAGCCCTGCCGTTTAGCATCATTAGTGGCTTAAGCACAATTTTATTATACTCTGTTTGTGGAAACTTAAGGTTACTCAAGTCATAATCATTTCTTACTTGTTCACGTACAAAACATCTTATTTCAATTTAAGCATCCATCGCTCCTGTGTATTTAGCTCAGGATAGTCTCACATTTGTGTGAAATGACATATATATATATATATATATATATATGTAGTTATTCGGTTTGCATTTTTTTTCAAATTTTTTTAATTAGTTTCTGCTTTATAACAAATTGAATCAGTTACACATATGCATCTGTTCCCATATCTCTTCCCTCTTGCATCTCCTTCCCTCCCACCCTCCCTATCCCACCCCTCTAGGTGGTCACAAAGCACCGAGCTGATCTCCCTGTGCTATGCGGCTGCTTCCCACTAGCTATCTACCTTACATTTGGTAGTGTATATATGTCCATGCCTCTCTCAACTTTGTCACAGCTTACCCTTCCCCCTTCCCATATCCTCAAGTCCATTCTCAAGTAGGTCTGTGTCTTTATTCCTGTTTTACCCCTAGGTTCTTCATGACATTTTTTCCCCTAAATTCCATATATATGTGTTAGCATACGGTATTTGTCTTTCTCTTTCTGACTTACTTCACTCTGTATGACAGACTCTAGGTCCATCCACCTCATTACAAATAGCTCAATTTCGTTTCTTTTTATGGCTGAGTAATATTCCATTGTATATATGTGCCACATCTTCTTTATCCATTCATCGGATGATGGTTTGCATTGTTTTTAATGGCAAAGTTGTTTGAAAATGTTCTTCAATAGAGAACTGAATAAATTATGGTCCAGGGAATTCCCTGGTGGTCCAGTGGTTAGGACTTGGCGCTTTCACTGCCGTGGCCCGGGTTCCATCCCTGGTCTGGGAACTAAGATCTCGCAAACCATGTGGTGCGGCGAAATTAATTAATTAATTAATTAAAAAAGAAAAATAAATTATGGTCCAGCCATACAATGGAATACTAATGCAGCCGCCAACTAGAATGAAGCAGCTCTCTATTGATTTGGGAAGATCTAGGACTGCTGAAAAAAGTGCTACAAACTGTGTGACTTGAAACGATGGAAATGTATTATATCACAGTTCTGGATGCTAGAAGTCCAAAATCAAGGTGTCAGCATAACCCTGCTCCCTCTGAAACTTATAGGAGAGGATTGTTCCTTGTCTGTTCTTAGCTTCTGATGGCTTGTAGCAAGCCTTGGCATTCCTGGGCTTACAGCTGCATCACTCCAGTATCTGCCTCCGATGTCGGTCATCACATCACATTCTCACTGTGCGTCTGCGTCCTCCTTTTATAAGGACACCAGTCACATAGGATTAAGGGCCCAACCCACTCCAGTATGGCCTCTTCTTAACTTTCTTTACATCCACAATGACTTTATTTCCAAATAAGGTCACTTTCTAAGATGCTGGGGGTTAGGAATTCAACATCTCTTTTTGGGGACCCAATTCAATCTATAAAAATCTCCAAGACAAATTGTATTTTCACCTAATTTTCTCAAAGCAGGGTGCAGAGCAGAGTCTATAGCACCTTTGTGTAAAAGAAACGTGTACACACATATACATAAATGTTTATAAACGCATTAGAGTATCTCCAGAAGGGTTCATAAGATACTAGTAGCTTCCAAGCACAAGAACAGTAGAGCTGGTAGAAACAATATAGAAGAATCATAGTTCTTAGTTATTACTTTTTTTGTACTTTTGAATTCTGTGTTAACCAATTTTTTAAATCCCCTTCCACAGCTGTTCTTTAGTTACCGTGAATCTATTTAACATATTCAGTTCCCTCAAATATTAGGAGAAGGTATTCAGATCTTTTCTTCTGAGCTGCCCTGGCAAGATTATTCATTCAGTTGCATGCCAATCCAAAGTATTAAATAGAGAGCCAGAAATCAGAACCAGGATGAGAGACTGGGCTCAGAAATTATGCAGTCAGAATCTCAAGCAAACCAGATACATACGACAGAGGGTGAGTTCGCTTTCTCCAACAGGATTATCATGGATCTGAGAGCAGAGTGAGGTCACGCTCAGGAGTGGCCAGCAAGCCCTATCGTTGTGGTTCTAAGTGCAGTATTTCCTACACCTGCCAGTCCTGAGAATCAATTTTTCTGCATACAGATTCTTCACCCCCTTCTCCAGAGACTCTGATTCAGTGAATTGGAGGCTCTGGCCATAAAATATGGATGTTTAACACATACAGAGAGAAAGTTTGGGAAACGCTGACGGGCAGAGAGAGAAAGGAGAGTGCTTAATGATCACCCTTGGTGTGTTCTCTTTCTCTACCTGACTCTCCTTAAAATTAACCCTGATCCTAAGGTATGAGCAAGATATTCAGTTCAGGACTCCTTGGATGGCCTCTCTTGGGCTGTACCATCCCAATATTATCTGCTATTCATTTCTGCTTTTCCCCCTGTAACTCTAACATCAAAAGTTCTCTGACACAGGCTGTATTGGACTCTGCATCATTTAGATCCTGTGGGAAGACAGTTGCCCTGATATTCCAGAGAGTTTCAAGACAGGGTAATCCTGAGAAATCAAGATGTAGAATAGAATTTTTAATGGGAGGAAAAAAAACTCCTTCTCAGGACCTGTCTTTTACAAGTCCAGAATTAGGAAATATACTGTTGGCAAAAAATGTTCTAAATTGTATTTTGATGCAATTTTCTCTGGAAGGAATAAATCATATGCTGTCTAAACAGGATTGGTAATACAATCTATTTGAGAAATACTTGTAATTATCCCACACTTAAAGATTCACAATGCATATTATCATAGTTAAGACCCTAAGAAGTCCTTGACATAAAGAAATTTATTGAACTTTACTGAAATCAGAGTTTATAAAGTGTACTTGACTGTACATTGTTTTCTTAGATATTGTATATTAGTATTCTTGCAAATCTGAGATTCCAAGGAGCGGAGTTTGGAAAACGTTACCATAAATATTTCCACATCTCATTTGCTAAGAGTTTGGAGAGTAATTTGGGAAAGGAAATACTCTGATAGAAATGAAGTCATCTGAGTGGATGAGATAGGACTTTCTGGGAGCATTTATTTATTTAACAAACATTTATTGAACGTCATGTAGAAAAATAAACTAGACAAAGTATTTTTTCATAAAACATAGGGATTTTTTGGTAGACTCCTTTGGTAATATGAATCATTTTGTAATTTTGTTTTAAAAAATTTTAGACAATTTCTGGTATATTCTCCTTTACAGAATATTCAATTTGATTAATATGAGAGCACACTAGCTTGTTGGGCCAACAAGTGTTGATTTATTGGCTCAAAAAATACCAGATTATGAGAACATTGAGGTATTTAAGTTTCACATATGTAGTACGACTAATGTTTAGTTTTATAATAAACTTATTTAAGTGACTAAAATAAAGCAATAAAGTTAAGACAAATATAAAACTATCTAAGGACAGAATAAGGCTTCCAATTAATCATGGCAAATTGAGCCTGTTTATCTCTGTACTCTCCTAAAACCCCATGTAAATGGCCTCAACGGAATAAAAAAGGAATAAATCCGCTATGACAAAGAGAACAAGGTGGGTAATAATAGCAGCTAAGAGGTATCCACAAGGTTCTAGAAGGTGGAAAGTAGATGGCTGAGTGATGAGACTTAGCTCAGCAGAGAAAGTGGAAGCCCAGCTGCCTGCAGTGAGAGATGCCCCAGCAAGAAGTGTACCAACTGAACTGTAAATGCCATAAAGCTCCAGGATGGTAAGATACTGATTATTCCCAAAGAACCAGGGTGCGGGATGCGGCTAAAAAGTAGAGAATTAGATGAAAGATGATAAGTAACAATAAGACCTCCAGATGCCCTCTTCAGCCAATAACATCAGGCATACACCTCCAGCATCTGCAAGAAGCAAGATGAAGAGCCAACCCAACCATGAAGCTACTGAAGCCTAGGCCTCAGGCTCCCCATGCACAGGTCCCTTCCAAGGCCTTGTATTTAATTGTGCTTCATAATTTTATGTTTTTTTGTCCAGAAGAGCACCCTCCAAATGATATAAGCTTGAGGCCCCACAAAACCTAGATCCACCCTAGAGAGAGTAGAGATATTGGACCAGGAAACACCATTCTAAAAACAAGGGGGATTTTTTTTTTGAAGTATGGTTGATTTACAATGATTCAGGTATACGGTAAAGTGATTCAGTTATACGTATACATATATATATTGTTTTTCAGATTCGTTTCCATTATAGTTTATTACGAGATATCGAGTATAGTTCCCTGTGCTAAATAGTAGGTCCTTGTTGTTTACCTATTTTATATATAGTAGGGTATACCTGTTAATCCCAAATTCCTAATTTATCCCTCCCTCCCCTTTCACCTTTGGTAACTATAAGTTTGTTTTCTATGTCTGACAGTCTATTTCTATTTTGTAAATAAGTTCGTTTGTATAATTTTTTTAAGATTCCACATATAAGTGATATTATATGGTATTTGTCTTTCTCTTTTTGACTTAACTTCACTTGGAATGATAATCTCTAGGTCCATCTATGTTGCTGCAAATGGCATTATTTCATTCTTTTTTATGGCTGAGTAGTATTCCATTGTATATATGTACCACATTTTCTTTATCCATTCATCTGTCAATGGACATTTAGGTTGCTTCCATGTCTTGGCTATTGTAAATAGTGCTACAGTGAACATTGGGGTGCATGTATCTTTTCAAATTAGAGTTTTCATCTTTTCTGGATATATGCTCAGGAGTGGGATTAATGTGTCATATGGTAATTCTATTTTTAGATTTTTAAGGAACCTCCATACTGTTCTCCGTAGTAGTAGCTACACCAATTTACATTCTCACCAACAGTGTAGGAGGGTCCCCTTTTCTCCACACCCTCTCCAGCATTTATTATTTGTAGGCTTTTTGATGATGGCCATTCTGACCAATGTGAGGTGATACCTCATTGTAGTTTTGATCTGCATTTCTCTAATAATTAGTGAAGTTGAGCACCTTTTCCCATGTCTATTGTCCAGCAGTATGTCTTCTTTGGAGAAATATCTATTTAGGTCTTCTGCCCATTTTTTGATTGGGTTGTTTGTTTTTTTGATATTGAGCTGTTTGTATATTTTGGAAATCAATTCCTTGTCTGTTGCATTGTTTGTAAATATTTTCTCCCAATCTGTAGGTTGTCTTTTCATTTTGTGTGTGATTTCCTTTACCGTGCAAAAGCTTTTAAGTTTATTTTTTTATAGATTTATTTAATGAATTTATTCATTTATTGGCTGCGTTAGGTCTTCATTGCTGGGCACGGGCTTTCTCTAGTTGCGGCGAGTGGGGGCTACTCTTCGTTGCAGTGCGAGAGCTTCTCATTGCGGTGGCGTCTCTTGTTGCAGAGCACAGGCTCTAGGGGTGCAGGCTTCAGTAGTTGTGGCATACGGGCTTCAGTAATTGTGTCACAGGGGCTCAGTAGTTGTGGCTCATGGGCTCTAGAGCATAAGCTCAGTAGTTGTGGCACACAGACTTAGTTGCTCCACGGCATGTGTGATCTTCCCAGACCAGGGCTCGAACCCGTGTCTCCTGCTTTGGCAGGCGGATTCTTAACCACTGTGCCACCAAGGAAGCCCCTAGCTTTTAAGTTTAATTCTGTCTCATTTGTTAAAAACAAGGGGATTGTGTGAGAATCTGCATGAAAAACTGTTCCCTTCCACCCCTGCCACATCTCAGCTTCTGGAACACTGTAGCCCGGCTATACTTTCAGGAAAGAGACTAGAAAACGCTGACCAGGTCAAAATCAAAGACCTATAGAAACTGACATTTACAGGGGCCCATCTGTCTTTTCAGGGAATTCCCACCCTGACCCAATCTCCCCACAGCAAAGCTCACTGGTTGACAAGTCCTACAGCTTAAAAGCCTCACTTCAAGTATGAATAGACAGTCAAGAATCACCAAAGAAAATCCTTCAACATAACAGCTAGAAAAAAAGCAGAGAAAAATTTTAACAATAAAAGCAAACCTTATTACAAATATCCTCAGAAAGAAAAAATACTGCATCTGTTTAAAAACTTTATTTATATATATATATATATAAAATACTATACATACATATATAATACATACATATATAGTACACATATGTGTATATTATATATACATAAATATACGTATGTGTGTATGTATATATACCCACATACGTACATTCAAAATGTAAGACAAATATATTGGATTTTTTTTTTTTTTTTTTTTTTTGCGCAGTACACTGGCCTCTCCCGTTGTTGTGGCCTCTCCCCCTGTGGAGCACAGGCTCCAGACATGCAGGCTCAGTGGCCATGGCTCACAGGCCCAGCCGCTCCGCGGCATGTGGGATCCTCCCGGACTGGGGCACGAACCCACATCCCCTGCATCGGCAGGCGGACTCTCAACCACTGTGCCACCAGGGAAGCCCAGATATTGGATATTTAAAGTATGATAGCAGATGGATTGAAATATAACATTGAGAAAATTTGATTAATAACAAGGATTCCAGAAATAAAGTGTGAAAAAATGAAAAGAAGGAAGTTATAAAAAAGAAAGGAAGGAAGTTACCAAAGAAATAACACAGGCAGGGACTTCCCTGGTGGTCCAGTGGGTAAGACTCTGTGCTCCCAGTGCAGGGGGCCGGGTTCCATCCCTGATCGGAAAACTAGATCCTGCATGCATGCCGCAACTAAGAGTTTGCATGCTGCAACGAAGAAGTCCACATGCTGGAACTGAAAGATCCCGCATGCCGCAACAAGATCCCGCATGCCACAACTAAGACCCGGTGCAGCCAAAATAAAATACGTACATACATACATAGATAAGAAATAACACAGGCAGATGTCCCAACTGTGAAAATTTGAGTTTCCAAATTAAAATAGTCTACTAAATATCCAGCACAATAAACAATAAGTTAATAATAATAATAATAATGGCTAATGTTTACAGAGGGCTTTTGTGCCCAGCACTGTTCTAAACATTTTGAAGTATTACTATTGGGTTGGCCAAAAAGTTCATTCAGGTGTTTCCATAACATCTTACAGAACATTTTACAGCCAACAGAGGCATAGAAAAGTTGAGTACCTTCCAAAGTTAGAGAGCTAGTTAAGTGACAGATCTAGCAGTCTGGCTCTAGAATCTGTGCTCCTAGTCACCACACATTTTTGCCTCTCCAGAAAAAAAAAAAAAAAGATCTTGTGAAAGCCCAGTTATTCTGCAATTTTAAAACCCTAAGTCTCCCAATGGGAAAAGATAGGTCACACACCAAGGACTGGGAACAAGAATGGCATCAGAGTTCTCAAGAGCACTACTGAACACCAGTTAGCAATGGAGCAGTCCTTCCAGATTCCTAAGGAAAAATAATTTCCAACCTAGAATACTATACCAGGCTCTCCATCAAGGATGAGAGTAGAATGAAAGCATTTCAGTCATGTCAGGCTGCACACATTCACTTCCTGTGCACTCTTTCTCCAGAAGCTACTGGAGGACTAAATCAAGGAGGTGTAGAATGAGGTGTCCAGGAAAGGAGCTGTGCCGAGGAGAGAGCAGAGGGAAATCCTGGGGGATGATAAAAGAGGTCCCAGGGTGACAGCTGTGCTGCAGGCCTGGAAAGCTCCCAGACAGGACTGGAGCAAGAGGACATGGGTCTCTGGAAGGAATAATGAAAGAGGAAGAAGAGGAGGAAGAGGGAGAAACTGAGAGATCAGCTGTAGTATTTGATTTTATTGAGAAAAGTTTTCTAGTTCTGGCAGCATATTTAGGAATGAATTAGTTTTCAATACATGAAACACTAAGCAGATGCAATGATGAGGCCATTTCAGACTCAGAGAAAATAGTTGTACAATAAATGAAGGGTAATCATAGTATAATTTATGCATCAGTGTTGAGTCATATTTATCTAATTATACCAATGAAAGCATCAAACATTTCATTAGAGCTCTCAGTATACTCAGTGAATGGAGGAAGGGGACATGGATCCTTTCCTCTTCTCCTTATTCTTTTTTTTTTTTTTTGCGGTTCATGGACCTCTCACTGTTGTGGCCTCTCCCGTTGCGGAGCACAGGCTCCGGACGTGCAGGCTCAGCGGCCATGTCTCGCGGGCCCAGCCACTCCCCGGCATGTGGGATCTTCCCGGACCGGGGCACGAACCCGCGTCCTCTGCATCGGCAGGTGGACTCTCAACCACTGCGCCCCCAGGGAAGCCCCCTCTTCTCCTCTTAATCTTCGTCATATCATGGATCCCACTTTCTGGAATTATCCAAGAAATGTTGTCTATTTTTTACCTTTTCATACTAGAATGTAAGTTCATAAGTATGGGGACTTTGTCTTATCCACTGGTATATCCCCAGTTATTTCCAGGAACGGGCAGGGCAGGTATAATTGTGATAAATACCCTTTTTTGATAAAAAATCAACAGGCAATGTCCAATATTGAAAAATCTTGAAATAATAGTATGAGCATATCATATCAAATAATACCAGTAGAAAGCACTAAGATAGCTGAAAGATTTCCTGTGGGGAGCAGAGATTGGGAACGCAAAGAGATAAAGCAGGAGAGAGCTGTGTTCTATTATAAGCCTTGTAATGTTTTCTGACTCTTAAATTATTAAATTTATTACCTTGATAAACAAATAATAAACTCCAAAAAGAGAAAAAAATAAAAATGAATACTATAAAATTATGTATAGCAAAGTGAAGTTTCATATTTGAAACATTTTATAGTAGTGTTTTATTTTTTGTGGTACGCGGGCCTCTCACTGTTGTGGCCTCTCCCGTTGCGGAGCACAGGCTCCGGACGCGCAGGCTCAGCGGCCATGGCTCACGGGCCCAGCCGCTCCGCGGCATGTGGGATCCTCCGGACCGGGGCACGAACCCGTGTCTCCTGCATCGGCAGGCGGACTCTCAACCACTGCGCCACCAGGGAAGCCCTGGGTAATTTTTTTTAATTCACTGTTGCTTCTAACAGAGATTGAGAACTGCTAAATTCAATTCCCAAATCTGAATTTGATTCCCAAACTTGGTTAGGTATCAGAATCACCTAAGAAGCTTCCTAAAAATGCATCCCTTCCAGCTCCAAACTCTGATTATGACTAAGTGGCACTCAGACCACAGCTGTTGACTTTTCTCATTCAGTGAATTTGATTTGACAAATTACAGAGGCAAAGATCTTGCAGTGCGTGATCCACTTAGAGAAAATGTTCAGTTTGGACTTATGTACAAGGAACTGATAAACGAGCAGGGAGAGTGTAACTCTCATTTATCTCTACTCGTGTTTCCCTCCCCTGCAGACATGCCTCTCTCTCTCTTGATACTTGGCTTAATTCCCGCTTGAATTGGAGATTTGGACGTTGGAGCAAGTCAGCACCTACAAGCTGCTTCCAAGCCCCTGTGGGAGCCCAGAATAACCTTACAGTCATGCTTTATGCAAGGCTGGGCTTGCAAAAGGTTGTGTTGCTCTTTCACCAGAAATAGGGATTATATAATGGTAAATATTGTCACCATTTCCTCCATAAACCACGTGTTATAATGTTCATATATATACTACATATATATACATATATATATACTATTTCACTGTGAATGAATGTCTGAGTTACTACATAGCAATATTTGTTTAATCATCTTACATATAAACTCATGGAAGCCTCATGACAGTCTGTCTGATAGGCTGGAAAAGCCTCATTTGGGCACATGAGCAACTGAAATGAAAACTGTCATAGTAGCCAAGCCAGGTCTTCTGTCACCTGGACCTGACACCAGCGTTCTTTCTATTCTAGTATGTTCCACTGTCTGTTGTGGAGAGAGTGGAGACTTTTCTTCCTTCAAGAAAGTCAGATTTCAAGTTCTGAATGTGCAGTTTCCCTTCTGATGAATCCTTTCCTTTGCAGAAGAGAATGTCTGGGATGCTGGATATTCTAAGCAATCAGGCCAATACCATTTATATAATAATTTTATATATTACTTAGGATTGTCTTTTTTCCACATGGAAATCACTGGCTGTGTTTAAAAGCTACAAATTTTCTGCAAAACTGCTTAGCAGCACAACTGTGAAACCAATTTTTATTTTATCAAAATGGAGAAGCATTTGACATGTGAGGGTCCAAGGATTGTTTTTCCATGTTGGCGTAGTTGGTGCTTAATATCTGGTTCTTGAAAATAATGATGCCACTTGTATTAGCAGTCATGACACGTGCACCTTGCTCATCCTGTGTGCATCAGTCAGACACTGTTTGACCTTGCTGTGCTGAAGCACAAAGAAAGATCATATGTGGAAAAGCCAAAAGGAGACTGGAGTGATTATACAGAGGGGTCTAATTACAGGTATTTGAAGCATAAAAACATTGTTTAGAATCTCTTCGCAGAGGTAAGCTTGTCCTCTACCAGCTGTATTTTTTACGTGCTCTTTTCTGCTTTTGTGGAAGTCAGCTCCTTTGTTACCCTTCCAAAGTGTTTAAATAGACCGGAATTATATTTTGAGAGACAATTAGAAAAACTCTAGAGCCCTACAAAGGGTTGCAAAAGACAAAAGAATTTTTTCTAATTAATCCCCTAGATTTTACTTCATCTTAGAATGTAAGATGGAGAAGAGAAAACCTGAATGGGAGTGGAGACCTTATTTTTAGCCCTGATTCTGAACACACATGACATAAACCCTGGGGCATATCACCTAACTTCCCAGAGCCTGTGTCTCCTCGTGGGTGAAATGAAGGCCTGAGACTAGACTGATCTTCTGTCGCAGCCCAAACATCCCATAATGCTATGTCTCTACAGGTCTCAGGTTTAGTCTTCTTTCTACACTGAAAATACCTGAAATCCAAAATTCTATGTAGATCCTCTCCTGAGACATTATTTTGATTCCACTAACACTGGTTTTCAAATCGTGGTACTCAAACTTCCTTCTAACAGAATCATGTGGAATGCTTACTTAAAATGCAGAATCTGGGCTTCCCTGGTGGCGCAGTGGTTAAGAATCTGCCTGACAATGCAGGGGACATGGGTTTGAGCCCTGGTCCGGGAAGATCCCACATGCCGCGGAGCAACTAAGCCCATGCATCACAACTACTGAGCCTGAGCTCTAGAGCCCGCGTGCCACAACTACTGAAGCCCACACACCTAGAGCCCATGCTCCATAACAAGAGAAGCCACCGCAATGAGAAGCCCATGCACCACAACAAAGAGTAGCCCCTGCTCACCACAACTAGAGAAAGCCCACGCACAGCAACAAAGACCCAACGCAGCCAAAAATAAATAAATAGATAAATTTATTTTTTAAAAATACATAAAATGCA
Source organism: Mesoplodon mirus (assembly GCF_964341445.2). Lineage (NCBI taxonomy): Eukaryota > Metazoa > Chordata > Mammalia > Artiodactyla > Ziphiidae > Mesoplodon > Mesoplodon mirus. The sequence continues at coordinate 97,280,842 of NC_138986.1, read as the reverse complement.
GAATCTTGGGAATTCCCTCACGGTCCAGTGGTTAGGACTCAGTACTCTCACTGCCAGGGCCGGGGTTCAATCCCTGGTCAGGGAACTAAGGTCCTGCATGCCACGTGGCACAACCGAGAAAAAAACAAACAAACAAAAGCATTATCTTGAGCCTTGACCCAAGCCTCTTAAATCAAAATCTTTAGGACGGGATCTAATGTACAGCAAGGTGACCATAGTTAACAGTACTGTAAAATTCTCACCACACACACACACACACACACACACACAATGATAATTCTGTGAGGTATCGGGCATGTTAACTTCCTGACTGCAGTAATCATTTTACAAGATATACATATATTAAATCATCACCTTGTACACGTTGAACTTACACAGTGTTATATGCCAATTATATATCAATGAAGCTGGGGGAAAATAATATTCCTAAAAAAAAATCTGTAGAATGGGAGGAGGGATTCAGGAATGTGTCTAGTGGCCTCCATGGGGATCCCGAATTCCTCTAAAGCTTGAGAACGACTGAGAAGCCAGGAGTAAACCGTAGAAGAGGGGAGGGAAGGGTGACAGTGGAACGTGATCATTGCTACCTCGTTTTGGATGCAGAGGAAACAGGTGTGGAGGGAAGAAGGGTGCAATCTGGGTGCTCCTGGAGAATACATCTCTCTGCTGACATTGTCACCCTGGTTTCCTGTTTGAACAGACTGAAGTCAAGCACTGACTATGAGAACTGTTGCATAAAAATGCCCCTCAGTCACAGCATCACCCGTTACAACGAGTCTCTAGCTTATGGGTCTTTTTTTTTTTTTTTTTTGCGGTACGCGGACCTCTCACTGCTGTGGCCTCTCCCGTTGCGGAGCACAGGCTCCGGATGCGCAGGCTCAGCGGCCAATGGCCCATGGGCCTAGCTGCTCCGCGGCATATGGGATCTTCCCGGACCGGGGCATGAACCCATGTCCTCTGCATCGGCAGGTGGACTCTCAACCACTGCGCCACCAGGGAAGCCCCTAGCTTATGTTTTCTGTAATATTCAAAACCAGGCAAGTAGGTCGGGGTTCTGTTTTAGGAACGAGGAAATGGCCTTCCTCAAGCAGCAGAGAGAAAAAAGGTAAATGGTAACCATTTAGGATTTCTGAAGATTTTTTCAGGAGTGGAAATAAACCCTTTGGTGAATTAAAATATATTCTTTTCATGCTGGGGATTTTGCTCGAATTTTATTTATCCTGGTGTGCGAACTGTCATTCAGAGTGTCTAGGTGAGATCATATGTGTGAATCCCTGGAAAACCCATGCTTGATCAGCGTTAGCTCCTACCATGGGTTTATATTTCTATAGTGCTTGTCTCTGTAGGTTCTGTATTGCCTTTTTAGCACAAACACACAAACTAGAAAGAGAAGGGAAAATCTCATCAGTCAATGTCTCAACTTCAGACAAGTTTGAGATCAAGCCTCAGGGAATCCAATCATCTCTTGATAAACCAAACATCCCTTGTGAGAGGACCCTGACTTGCCCAGCATTGGGCGAAGTGCAAATCTCCACATCACTTGAGTGGAGAGTTGATCTGGTGAAGGAGCTGCTCTGGCTTAGAAGGATCTTTCAAGAACTACAGACAGCACAGGGTAGCACTGCCTGGGAAGGCTCAGCAACCTAAAAGGACCTAAAAAACGCTTTGGATGAGGAACAGCAACAACATAATAGCAACATTCTGGCTTTGCATTGGTTGAAGAGTGTATTTCTAGACTTATGGTAAGCAGGCTCCTGGGGTGACCTTACTCCCACTCAAGCTCACGCGTCATCTTGGTGGAAAGGAGAATGGAAGTAAAGAACATAGATGTCCTTTCCTTCCCCATGGCCTCCTAAACAAATGAACAGCCCTCTTGCGGAGGCCTTCCCTGTCTATTCATCCTTTTCCACTTTATTTTTCTTCATAATATTGATGCTTATTTTGTTCCTTGTCCATATCCACTTCATTAGAATCTACGCTCCATGAAGGATGGATTTCTGTCCACATGTTCACAGCTACTGCCCCACTTCCTAGAAGAGTTTCTGGTGCTTAGTAGGTGCTCACTAAATACTTGTGGAAAGAATGAATAGACCCCTATTAGATGATATCCTTCCCATATTCAGTGATATAGAATTAGTATATTTTATGCAGTTTTAGAATTGTGCCCCCCAAAATGACAATAAAATATTTAGGGAGATGGACCAAGGTGGAGTGTTTACCTGGCTGGTTATTTCTGGCTTTCAGATTAGGTAACTTAGTCATTGAGAGCTTCAGCTCTGGAATCAACCTATCTTGGTTTGAATCCTGGCCCTGCTACTTACTAGCTGTGAAATCTCCAACAAGTTACTTAACTTCTCTGTGCCTCAATTTCCTCCACTGTGAAATGGGGTAATAATAGGAAGGTAGCTCTAAGTATCACATGTATCTAAAGTGTTTGAAATGTGGTCCTGCACACAGTAGACAAAAATAACACTCACTGTGGTTGCTTTCCTGTGAATCTCATGTTATCTCTTCCATAAGTGGTGCTTTCAATAGACTATAAACACCCAGTTACACTCGTGTTCTTGAGTTAAACCTGGATGTCTTAAATTATGTAGCTGCATGGCCTTTATGACAATCAGAAGGTACAACTTATGTGCAAAGAACAAAAGGAGGGCCACTCTTTGAGCAGTGAAGCCAAGGTCACAACAGCAATAAAATAAGAACTATTATTTGTTTAATATTTTATCTTATTTTTTAAGTTTTATTTTTGGCTGCATTGGCTCTTTGTTGCTGTGCATGGGCTTTCTCTAGTTGCAGCGAGTGGAGGCTACTCTTCCTTGCGTTGTGCAGGCTTCTCATTGCGGTGGCTTCTCCTGTTGCAGAGCACAGGCTCTAGGTGCACAGGCTTCAATAGTTGTGGCACATGGGCTCAGTAGTTGTGGCTTGTGGGCTCTAGAGCTCAGGCTCAGTAGTTGTGGCACACGGGCTTAGTTTCTCCGTGGCGCGTGTGATCTTCCCGGACCAGGGCTCGAACCTGTGTCCCCTGCATTGGCAGGCAGATTCTTAACCACTGCGCCACCAGGGAAGCCCTAATATTTTAAATCTATCTATCCACCCTTCTAACTATCCACCCATCCATCTATCTACCCATCTATCTCTGTCGGTCTATCCTACTGTAATTGTATGGTCCTATCAAGAAGTTATTTGTTAATGGAAGTTTCTCATCTGAAAAAGTAAAACACCAAGCACACTAACATAGCAATTAATTTGTGTCAGGTACATTCTAAGCACTTAGAATGTCAGTGTAAACACCCATGCATTCACTTGCTACTTCAGAAATTCTATTTAAAAATTTCAAACTCAGAAACACACTTTCATGGATGGTTAATCTTAATCTTATTGTCCGTATTTGTTCTCAGTGATTCATATAAGCTTCCCATGACCATAGTCCCATAACTCCTGCCTTCTGGAGTCCATCCCAATGGGCTGCAGTATTAATGAAATAATAGTATTCAAGTGTAGCCCAACTGCTCCAGCCAAGATGTCCTTAAACTCTCCAAACTTCTGGAGCTATTTCATTTTATATCATTTTACATCCAAAATGAAAGAAGTCCTGTCTCTACCCACAACACCTCTGAGGAGTTCAGTTCTCCTTAGGGTTCCCAGCTGCCTGCTTTTCCACACTTACTTCCTCCTAACATCCCTCTCGTATGAACAAAGCCCCATTTTCTTTCAAGGGGTCCACCTTGGACCTCCTCTCTTCTTCATGCCCCCCGGAGCATTAGTTTCACAAAGCTGTTCTTGTAGCTGACTTGTATTGATCTTTTGAGGGAGGGAAGGTGTGGTAGGAGAAGAGAGGGCAAAGAGAACACAGCAGCAGTCATTTCAACACAGAACACAAAATAACCTTAAACAATTCCAGACATCACTCTTCCTGACACTTTTGGGCCATTTCCCACCATTGAGAATTTCTCACTGCCTGTCTCCTGCCAGACCGTGAGGTTCCTTCCTCTCTTCCATGACCCTGCTTGCTTTCCTTTCTCCCTGTTTCCCAGGCCCTTTACTCATTTATTCACTCCTCTCTTCAAGGTTTCCTGCAGAAATACAAATAAGCTCTCTCTCTCTCCATCTCTCTCCCCCTCCCCCCAGGCAAATGACAAGGGGGCCTTCTTTAACCAAGATAAACATCTTACGATGTTTTCCTGAAAAGAACCATCTACCCCAGGATTGAATTATGACATTTCTCATGGGAGTTCCAGAAGTTCTGTGTAGAAGGGACTTTCTAGATTTAGTCTAATTGAAAGGGAATTGAGAAAATTTGTCTTGAAATTGTGCTTGCATAGCAAACAAGCTGTTTTTAACTTAATTGTGTATCAGTCAAAGTCCTGGCAGAAATCAAAATTCCACTCAAAGGGCTTGAAGTGAAGAGAATTTAATTAAGGGACTGTTTCCAGAGGTGTGGGTGGGTTAGAGAAACCAACAAGGAACCTTGTGGTCCCCGGGACAAGGACAGTAGGAAGCCATCAACCCCCCCAGGTCTGAAGGAGCGAGGGAGGGAAGAGGTGTCTCTGTGTTCCTGACAGTTGGAGCTGGGGAAGAGCCAGTAATGATGGCGAATCTGGCCTCTGTACCCCGACACTGAATTAAATCTCAGAGACAGAGTTTTGGGTGAAGTAGAAAAGAACAGCTTTATTGCTTTGCCAGGCAAAGGGGGCCACAGCAGGCTCCTGCCCTCAACACTGTGTGTCCTGACCTGGAGGGGGTAGTGAGGAGTTTTATAGTACTGCTTCACAGGGGGCGTGGTCAACTCATGGACATTCTTCTGATTGGTTGGTGGTGAGGTAAGTGGGAGTCAGCATCGTCAACCTTCTGGTTACAACCTGTCTGGGGTCTGCGTGCTGGTGGGCAGTGTACTGTTAACTTCTCCCACCTGCTGGGGGTTTCAGTATCTGCAAAACAGCTCAAAGATATTATGTGTTGATATATCCCTTGAGGGGGAACCAGGGCCCTGCCCCAAGGCTGCACTATTGTTTCTTGACGGCTCCTCCCTTGTCTCTGCATCCCCTCCCTTCCCTAATTAGCATCTGTTTGAACTTGCCTCTTGGAACTCTGGGAAGGTCATGGAGGCTGAATGAAGCCTATTTCCTGTAATCAAGAAATGGGGGACACAGGAAGGCTTTTGTGCCCAGGAGCCCCACAGGGCCCTGCTCAGTTTCAGTAAGAGGTGTTATCTCAGGGGTTATAGGCCCCAAAGCTGGGAGGGAGGAGAGGAAGACGTACCTTGATCTTGCCTTCCTCTTTCCCTCTGAGCTCCTGCAGACGCTTCCCAGGGGCTGAACCCAACCAGAAGCTAGAGGGCAGGACTTCCCTGATGGCATAGTGGTTAAGGATCTGCTTGCCAATGCAGGGGATGTGGGTTCGATCCCTGATCCGGGAAGATCCCACATGCTGCGGGGCAACTAAGCCTGTGTGCCACAACTACTGAACCTGCCCTCTGGAGCCCGCGAGCCACAACTACTGAGCCCGCAAGCCACAACTACTGAAGCCTGGGCACCTAGAGCCCATGCTCCGCAGCAAGAGAAGCCACCACGATGAGAAGCACGTGCACTGCAACAAAGAATAGCCCCCGCTCACCTCGACTAAGCCCACACACAGCAGCGAAGACCCAACGCAGCCAAAAATAAATAATTAATTAAAAAAAAAAAAGAAGAAGCTAGAGGGCAAGGGATCCCTGACAAAGGAGTCTGCAGGATTCCTCACCTGTGGCCCAGAACAGGTGGGGTGGGGTCAGTTGATGGAGAATCACCAGAATAGATTGTATATTTATTTGAGGTAACTTTGAAAACGGAAACTGAGGAGGATGAAGGACAGCTTGACCACTGCTGGCCACTTCCTGGAAGGCAGAAGCAACCTCAGTCAAACTTCGTTTCACATTGAAATTGTCCCCTCCTAATACCCTGGAAGGCTGTTGTGGAGACAGAGGTTAGGCCTCTCCTCCTTCCCCATTCCTGGGGAAAGGTGTGAGTTATGGGCAGAGCAAGGTGTAAGGGAAGTATCTGAGTGGTATTCACCTTGGTCTTGTTGCCAAGATTCCTGCCTCCTTTGCACCACGGATTAGCTCGAAACACTCTCTATTATAAGAAACAGTAAAGCAGTTTTTGTTTTTTTTTTTTTTTTTTTTTGCGGTATGCGGGCCTCTCACTGTTGTGGCCTCCCCCGTTGCGGAGCACAGGCTCCGGATGCGCAGGCCCAGCGGCCATGGCTCACGGGCCCAGCCGCTCCGCGGCATATGGGATCCTCCCAGACCGGGGCACGAACCCGTATCCCCTGCATCGGCAGGCGGACTCTCAACCACTGCGCCACCAGGGAGGCCCAGTAAAGCAGTTTTTGAAGCGTCAAACTAACCTGCAACAACCAATCCAGAAGTTGAGTCCAGCACTGGGAGAATTCAAACACAGTTGAGGATGTACACTTTTCAACTCTAAATTCTTTTTCATTGCCTCTAAACTCAAGCTCTCAACCAACCATGACAAGAGTTTACATTCCTCTTTGAAATCAGTGAGGCAAAAACAGATTACCAAAAGCTGGGGAAAAGGATGCAGTGTTGATGCTTTCCTCGGTGCTGAATACTAATTTGAGGGGATGTCCTTGGTTCTTTTCAGAGACTGGAGGCTGCAGTACCAACCCCTAGGGACTTCCAGCCAGCTTGGCCCACTGCCCAGTGCTCCTTCATCTGGTTCTGTCTGCAGTTGCCAAGAGAGTGATGGAAGAATTTCTAGAAGAGGCTTCGTTTCAGTCCAACTCTCTAGCTGGGTCAGTGACCACCTTGACTCCTGGGCGCAGTCATAGTGTGAGGGTATGGCTCTGACCTGCAAGTCCCCAGGGTGTGCTGTGATGTTAGAGAGCATTATGAAATGTCTAAGAGAATACTGTCCTCTGTAAAGTTCACTTTGACGTGACCTGAGGAATGAAGGAAAGAAGCACCCTTGGACGTGCATGTTGCGCAAGCCCCTCCACATTTTTAGTGTCCAGGATAGCCTGTGGAAGAGGTCCTGAGCTGGGTGCTTTACATTATTCACCTCAAAATAAATATGGGAGATGCATGCTAAAATATCTCTATTTTACAGAGAAAACAGGTTTGAGGAAATCATTGGTTTGCCCAAAGACACACAACCTGTACATGGTAGAGCTGACATCAAAACCCAGTTTTGTCTGTGTTCAAAGCCTTTGCACTTAATAATCACACCACATGGATTGAGTATGTCAGGGAATTTGGAAGGAGAGTAGTGAGATGGTATATCGTATGGATGGTTAAAGTTGTCTCCAGAGTTATGAATCTGTGATATTGTGATTTATAAGAAATATATTTGGTCATTCAGATGACTGAAATGTATTTCTCATTATATTTGGTCTTCATCCACAGTTCGTGGCTTACAGTTCTGGCAACCCTTGTCCTAAGTGTTGAAAGTGATAAAGGTGTCTTTTGTTGTGTAAATGAGGTGATTTGGGGAAGCACCTTGGATGGGGGCTGGTTGCCAGGAGAACCAACCACGTGATAAGAGAATAGGAACTCTTAGTTCAACTTCCTGGAGGTTGAATCAATTGCCAGTGGCCAGTGATTTAGTCAATCATGCCTATGTAATGAAGCCTCCATAAAAAAACCGGAAGGACAGGGTTCAGAGAGCTTCTGGGTTGGTGAACCAACACATGGAGATGCTGGGAGAGTGTCATCCTGGAGGGGCAAGGAAACCCATGCCGTTTACCCATACCTTGTCCTCTGTATCTCTTCCATCTGGCTGTTCCTGAGTTATACCCTTTTATAATAGACCAGTAATCTAGTAAATAAAATATTTCTCTGAGTTCTGTGAGCCACTCTAGCAAATTAATCGAACCCAAGCAGGGAGCCTTGGGAACCTCTGATCTATAGCTAGTCAGTCAGAAGCACAGGTATCAGCCTGAGCTTGTGACTGGTATCTGGAGTGAGTGTGTCTGTGTGTGTTGGTTGGAGGAGGTTGGGGGGATACGGGGCGTCTGGTGGGACCGAACCCTTAACCTGTGGAATCTGATGCTATCGCTGGGTAAATAGACATCAGAACTGAGTTGAATTCTCAGACAGCCTGCTGGTATCTGAGAATTGCTTGGTGTTGTGCAGGAAGCCCCTCACCCCCCAACACACATGTTGGAATTGGGTCCAGGATCCCCAAAAGAGAATCTATATACAAGGATAAATTTTATTATCCAGGACTCTTGGCTAGAAGTGACAGAAACCCAATTCAATTTCTAGCTTAAGTCAGGAAAATAAAAATTGACTTATTTCACCTAAAAGTTCAAGGGTTAGTGGCTTCCTGCACAGAACCAAGTGCTTAAATGAAGTTTCCAGGAATCATTCTCTGCATTCATTCATTTACTAATTTTTCTGTGTGTGTGTGTGTGTGTGTGTGTGTTGGTTTTAATTTGCAGACTGGTTGTGCCTACATAATGGAGAACATGAGTCCTGACAGCACCAGGTTTACATACTCCTGCATGGCCTCAAACTAAGTAAGTAAGCCTCTCTCCCTGACCATCCATATCAGTTCTTGAAAGACTTCCTGGCGCAGCTTGGATCACATGCCCACCCTTGGACCAATCACAGTGTTTGAGGGGGAATGTAATACTCTTATTGGCCAGTCTGAGTCACAGGTTCACTCCTAGTAGGACAGGTGAGGTCATCTCATCGACAGCCCCAACTGTTCCCAAAAGAGACAGTTCCCAAAACAGAAGGAGGCTGGGCAGACAAATAAAATGTAAGACAATAAAAATGGGCACAAAAATTACTAACTTAACTAACTAAATAAACAAATAGGGCAGTCCCTGTCTGTGGGAGGCTAAATGAATGAGACAAGCATATCAGAAAAAGTTGCTAGCTACCCCATTAAGCAAGAGATACAATGTGTTAAAAGTAGCTCCCTTGAGCAGAGCATACTACTTGAACAAAGACAGAGAGATGTTTTCCTTATTATTAATGTGTAGAACTATACTACCAGAATAATGATAATTTCTATCCCTGAAGCCTTTTTTTTTTTTTTTTCTCCCAGCAGGGAAATCGGGAATCTCCATAGCCGTTACTCTGAAACAAAAAATCAGTTTAAGAGTAAGAACCATTACGATTATTTTCTAGGGAAAAAAAGAGAAATGTCTTTATCCAAAGTCAATGCCCGGTAGACTGAATATAGTCAATCTTTAATTCAGAAACTCTCCTGACACAATAGCATCCGATGTCTACCTCTGGGTTCTCTCAAGCTCAACATCCCTCCAGAGCTGCTTTTCCAGGAGACCATCTTTCTCTGACTGGTTGGTACTCAGAGAGTCTTGGAGTAAGAACTTGAGGTTAGGAGATGAACTGGACCAAGGGGTCCTTTCCCTTCTCTGTTCTCCACCTCTCCTTCCTCCAGTCACCTTGGAAGCTCAACTTTTAGACTACTCAACTAGCATCTCCTCTGTGCTTTCCCCCATTACAGAACTCTTCTTATTTTGTTGTCCAGTTTGTTGATATGTACATCTTTCCCCATTTTCTGCCAGCCTCCCATCATTGACAAGAGGATGAGGCTCATATTAATTCATTTTTGTACGTACGGCAGTTTTTATACTGCCTGGCATATAGTAGGTACTTAGTAAATGTTGGTTGGAGTGAATGAGAGCTTTACCGTTATATGTAAGGTAGTGATTTTCTGGTTTAAGAGAGAATAAAATTCAGGGAAATTTTTTCAGAACTAAAAGAGCTATGGGTATTGTAAATTTAATTATTGATAAATAGCCTAAATATGTAATTATATATACTACATTGAATCTCATACTAGATTTTGTTATGGAAGAGTAGTAACAGTATCAAAGGTTTAAGGAAAGTAGTGAGATGTGTAGCTTAAGATGAGTGTTAGGGTCCAGCAGACCTGGATTCTATTACTGGCTGTTCTGCTTGTTATTACTGCTTAACAGTCACCCTAACTTTTACACAGCAACCAGGTAGTTCTCACTTGGAGTCTCTCATGTATTTGCAGTCAGACTGGGGCTGCAGGCAACTGAAAGTTTGGCTATGCTAGAAATTTTTTTTTAATGAAGTATAGTTAATTTACAATGTTGTATTAGTTTCAAGTGTATAGCAAAGTGATTCAGTTATTTGTATATATATTGTGTATATATATCTATTCTTTTCCATATTCTTTTCCATTAGGGTTATTACAAGATATCAAGTATAGTTCCATGTGCTATACACTAGGTCCTTGTTTGTTATCTATTTTATATATAGTAGTGTTTACCTGTTAATCCCAGGCTAATTTATCCCCCCCCTCCCCCTTTGGTAACCATAAGTTTGTTTTCTAAGTCTGTGAGTCTATTTCTGTTTTGTAAATAAGTTCATTTGTATCATTTTTTTTGGATTACACATATAAGTGTTATCGTGATATTTGTCTTTCTCTGACTTAGGTCCATCCATGTTGCTGCATATGGCATTATTTCTTTCTTTTTTATGGCTGAGTACTCTTCCAGTGTATATATGTACCACATTTTCTTTATCCATTCCTCTGTTGATGGACATTTAGGTTGCTTCCATGTATTGGTTATTGTAAATAGTGCTGCTATGAACATTGGGGTGCATGTATCTTTTCGAATTGGAGTTTTCATCTTTTCCAGATATATGCCCAGGAGTGGGATTAATGTGTCATATGGTAATTCTATTTTTAGTTTTTTTAAGGAACCTCCATACTGTTCTCCATAGTTGCTGCACCAATATACATTCCCACCAACAGTGTAGGAGGGTTCCCTTTTCTCCACACCCTCTCCATGTGCTGGAAATGTAAATGGCTCCCTGATGTGCTGGGCTGATGACCAGGTCACCTATATGTGGCCTCTCTAGCATGGAGGTCTCAGGATGGTCAGATTTCTCCCATGCCAGTTAGCTTCTACCAAAACAAGCATCACAAAAGAGCCAGGTAGAAGCTGCATGACCTGTTCTGACCTTGCCTCAGAAGTCACACACATTGTCACTTCCACTGGATCTGTTAGTTACAAGTGAGTCACTAAGGCCAGCCCAGTTTCTAGGGAAGGGGACATAACCCTCAGTGGGAGAAATGTGAAATAATTTCTGAACAGGTTTAAATCCACTACCCTAGCTCTTCCACTTATTGGAGTAGCCTGTGGGGAAATTAGTCATTTGACTTTTTCTATCTATGAAATAGCATCCTTGTGAAGATTAAATAAGATGATGTATTCAAAACACTGAACTCGCAATAAGCTCTCAGATGTTCTTTTATTATTGAGAGAGAATATATGGGGAAAACTCTTAAAACCAAGAAAACAATATCCAATAATTACATTACCCTGAGAATTGGGGAAAGACTATTACTCTTGTATTTTTCTGTAAGAATTCCTTGTGTCTCATGAGAGCATCAATTTAAAAGCATTAAATTCTAACAATATTTTTATACATACAGTCATTCCAAATTCCAGTCAACTGATTCAAATGTGAACTTCTGGAACCCAATTCATTTGTTTGTAAATGAAAAATGGTCTCCATATATGTGCATGTATATCCATTTATTATGCTAAGAATATACAACCTTGCTATTCTGGCAGAGATAAAAGAAAAAAAAGTTTACCAGAAAACATCTGTCATTGAATTATGTGACTTTGCATTACACAGAACACTGGAGAGAGATTGATGGTTGATCTTCATTTAACACAAAAGCAAGAACTTTAAAGTTTAGCAGAGCCCTTGCTGAAATATCATACTGATTCAGTTCCCTCTTTGCTTTGAGCCTGTGGAATCATCATCTGTCCTTTCTAGAAGCCCTTGCTCCATTTCTCTGGCTGTAATCTATTAATTCATCACCTTCTGGGAAGCCACTGAACAGGAGAAAAAGTTGCCTGTGGAACCTGGAGAGATATGAGATCTCTCTACACTGTTGCTAAAGGAGAGATCTTTGCTAGTGACCACCATCTTGTCTCTCTCTGTTAGAGCTTTTTCACCTTGGGCAGAGTAATGCCCACTCCACACTGGGTCTTCCAGCGTCCTTACTATCTTTCTCATTCTTCTGCTGTTCCCTTGAAGTACATCCCTGTGTGACAGTCTCATTTTGGGAGATGTCCTGGGGCATGCACAAATGGGAGGGGAAAACCCAGCTCCAATAATCATGACCTGACATCAGTGGGGAAAGAAAGTAATACAATCCAGTCAATGTTGAATATTAATGAGACATAAATGAATTGACCAACAACTAGACTCTATTCTCAGCTCTCCTGGAAACATTCCTGTCTTTGCTGTCTTCCCTGAATCCCCAAGTATTGTGTTGTCCCTTCCAGGCACACTGTTTTGTTTCTCTGGCCTAATATTCCTCTTGGTTGACTGAGAAGCCACTCAGTTATTTGAGGGGCAAAACCCTTCCTGCCCCCCTTCCTCAACAAAACATTTCCTTCAATAGGACATTTCTTTCATCAGATATAGTTTTATTATCTGAGGGTATCCTTATGGATACACATACATATCTGGATTGAGGAATGCGGTATTGTTTCAGTGAGATAGTATGTTAACAGAATTGGTTTATCTGATAAATCCGAAACTCCCTATTATTTGCAAAGTTGTTAGATTATGGACTCAGAAGAATTGAGACTCTGAATAGTACTACGGGATAGGATTGGTAGGTCATAAAATGCTCTGGAGATTGTGGACACTGATGACTGTAGAGAAAGGTTCTGCAAAGAGATAGGGGCTCTCGTGCACAATTCGAGGTATTTTAAAATAATATAAGAGCAGGAACAGATCTTACAACTCATAGAAGGAAAGTGTCAGTATGTGCCTTTCAGCTAGCCAGTGTCTCCAGTTTGTTTATTTGTTTTTTTCACTGTGGTAAAGAAAAATATATATATATATACATATATATATATGTATATATATATATAAAACATAAAATTTACCATCTTAACCATTTTTAACTGTATAGTTTGGTAGTGTTAACTATATTCACATCATCATGCAACAGATTTCCAGAACTTCTCATCTTGCAAAACTGAAACTCTGTATCTATTAAACAACTCCCAAATCCACCTCCACCCCAATCTTGCCTGGTAGCTACCCTTCTACTTTTTGTGTCTATGACTTCGACTACTCTAAATACTTCATATAAGTGGGATCATACAGTATTTGTCATTTTGTAACTGGCTTATGTCACTTAGCATAGTGTCCTCAAGAGTCATCCTTGCTGTGGCATGTGACAAGATTTCTTTCCTTTTTAAGGCTAAATAATATTCCATTGTATGTAAATGCCACATTTTGTTTATCCATGCATCCATCGATGGACATTTGTGTTGCTTCTACCTCTTGGCTATTGTGACTAGTGCTGATGTGAACACGGGTGTCCAGATATCTCTTTGAGACTCTGTTTTTAGTTGTTTTGGAAGTCTTTTGGATCTATACCTAGATTGCTGGACCATATGATAGTTCTGTGTTTAATGTTTTGAGGAACCACTGTACTGTTTCCAAGCTGCACCATTCCATTGTGTTGGCCATAAAGTTCATTCGGATTTTTCCGTAAGGTCTTACAGAAAAATCCAAACGAATCTTTTGGCCAACACGATACAGTCCCACCAACAGTGGACGAGAGTTCTAATCTCTCCATATCCTCATCAACACTTATTGTTTTTTCAATGGTAGCCATCCTAATGTGTGTGAGGTGATAGCTAGCTCACTGTGGTTTTGATTTGCATTTCTCTAATGATTAGTGATGTTGAGCAGCTTTTATATGCTTGTGGGTCATTTGTATATTATCTTTGTGAAAATGTCTCCTCAAGTCCTTTGCCTATTTTTTTTAGGGTTATTTGTTGTTGTTGAGTTCTAAGAGTTCTTTATATTAACTCCTTATTAGATATGTTATTTGCAAATATTTTCTCCCATTCTCTAGACTGCCTTTTTAATCTGTTGACTGTGTCCTTTGATGCACAGAAGTTTTAAAGTTTGATGCAGTCCCATTTGCCTATTTTTGCTTTTGTTGCTTATGCTTTTGGTATCACATCCAAGAAATTATTGCCAAATTCATTTTCATGAAGACTTTCCCCTGTATTTTCTTCTGGGAATTTTATAGTTTGGGGTATTACATTTAGGTCGTTAATCCACTTTGAATTAATTTTTGTTTATGGTGTAAGATAAAGGTCCAGCTTCATCCTTTTGCATGTGGCTATCCAGTTTTCCCAGCACCATTTGTTGAAGAGACTGTTTCTCATTGAGTGTTCTTGATATCTTTGTCTAAGATCATCTGACCACATGCCAATAAACCAGGGTTTATTCCTGCACTGCATTTTGTTTTTTAGTTAACTGAGGTCTACCATGATTATGCAACTTCTTTGTATAGAGATTAAATAGATGCATGGCCTCTTGTGTCAGTCTGCCCTGAGTATAAGTACTCCACCATTTACTAACCATGTGATGTTAGACAATTTACCTTTCTTTTTAAAAATTTTATTTATTTATTTATTTCTGGCTGCGTTGGGTCTTCGTTGCTGCACGCGGGCTTTCCCTAGTTGCGGCGAGCGGGGGCTACTCTTCGTTATGGTGCTCAGGCTTCTCATTGTGGTGGCTTCTCTTGTTGCGGAGCACGGGCTCTAGGCACGCGGGCTTCAGTAGTTGTGGCACGCAGGCTCGGTAGTGTGGCTTGCGGACTCTAGAGCGCAGGCTCAGTAGTTGTGGCGCACATGCTGAGTTGCTCCGCGGCATGTGGGATCTTCCCGGACCAGGGATCGAACTCATGTCCCCTGCATTGGCAGGTGGATTCTCAACCACTGCGCCACCAGGGAAGTCCAACAATTTACCCTTCTGTGCCTTACTTCCTTATCTGTAAAATGGGGATAATGAATAGTACCTCCCTCAGGATGGGATTGTGAAAATTAAATAAAATAAAGCTTGTAAGAAAATGCCTGATACATAGAAAATACTCAATAAATCTTAGCTATTACTATCTCCTAAATTTGCTTCCCTTGTAATTTTACTAGGACATATCCAACACAATTATAGCTCCCGAAGGATCTTCAGAGCATAGCAGTTCCCTCAGTTCTAGATGCCAACACTGTTCATGCCTACTGTGCGCTTTCATTGTTGCACCAACATTCGGAGGCTTGTTGTTTGTTTTATCTTAATTCCATAAGACCAGTTTGCTTGCAGCCTTCTACCCATCCCACACTTTCCCTGAATATAGGAAATAAAGAAAGATCAATATTGGAAAAGTATAAAAGAAGGTAAAGGTCTCTGTAGTTTCTCCAAGTTGGTGTTCAGTATGTATTGATCCATGAGCCTAAAATAGGTTTGAAAAGGATCAGAGACTTTTCCCCGTCTTCTGTGTCCACCGTGAGTCCACCGTGAAGTGACTGAGGTGAGCTCGCAGAGGGGAGGGGTAGAGAACCAAAGCTCTTCAGTTCAGCTTAGTTTGAAATCGACAGGCAGCTGCCACAGAAATCTGCCTGGTTTTTAGAAAGCTGCACTGGCCGATTCCTTACCTCACTGATACGTGCAGCGTGAGTATGGCTAGAACAAACTTATGTTAAATAAAATGAGTGTACTAACCATGGTAGCAGCAGAATCAGTCAGAGCAACCAGGAAAATTGCATAACTCTAAGTAAAGGTGAGAGTTAATATCTGTTCCATCCCATGTGGTTTGGTGCAGCTGGGGTTAATCAGGTCTCTGTACTTTCAGTTCTTTTCAGTTGAATTCTTGCTGTTATAACCAATGTTCTTCCCATTATCTTCTGATTGCTTTCCCTTTCCATATTAAAAGATCTCAAAAACCAGAGGCATAAATGTTGTTTATAAAAATTTTTTCTTGGGCCTCCCTGGTGGCGCAGTGGTTGAGAGTCCGCCTGCCGATGCAGGGGATACGGGTTCGTGCCCCGGTCTGGGAGGATCCCATATGCCGCGGAGCGGCTGGGCCCGTGAGCCACGGCCGCTGGGCCTGCGCGTCCGGAGCCTGTGCTCCGCAGCGGGAGAGGCCACAACAGTGAGAGGCCCGAACGCCGCAAAAAGAAAAAAAAAAAAAAAAAAAAAAAAATTTTTCTTGTCCCAATGTTAATGTAAATTAACCAGCTATGCCTTTGATATCCATGTCAACTAATCTCAATATTAGAAAACTCAGTTTTAATTAAATTGATAACTATCTTTAGTTCACATTATTTCATCCCAGAAGTCAAAAGTGTCAAAAGTGCATATTAGAAAAGTGGATATTAAGAAAAGCTTTTTCTTAATGTTTACTTAATACAGTACATATCAGTATGTGATTATCAAATATATTAGAAGGTTAATGATTTTTTAAAACCTTGGAACTTAATGATTGCATTGTCAGAGGAAACTTCCGTGGAAGTTTTAAAAGACTAAATATAATTGAATATTGTTTTTGAAATGGGTAAAACTTCCAAAATTATTCTAGAGACTAGCAAGATACAATGTTTTCTTCACCTTTCAGAAGTTTTTCTTATAGAAATAAAGAACATGTATTCTATGGTATTGAATCAAAACATACAGACTTAATTATAGGCTTCTGTTGTTTCTCTGGTTGAAGTCAAAAGTAGGAGGATCACATGTTATTTCAAATCAAATCTGTGTGTGTGTGTGTGTGTGTGTGTGTGTGAAATCATAACTTGCTTTTGGATTCCCCCCTCCTCACATTTGCTCAGTCTAATTTTTGGACATATAACCAGCAAAATGCATGGCAATCACATGGAAGAGACTCATTAAATATTCGAATAAATGAATTGTTTTCTTTCCATTTGTTTTCTGAAAAAAAAATTGTTTCCTACTCTGTTTTTTCATTTAAGATTAGAGTTAGATGGGATCTAGTAAAGATGTCCTACAGTCATTGATCCAGGGTTGTCAATTTTCCAGTTTATTCATATGTGTAATAAGGACACTGTTTCGGTGCTCTTTGGTTCTCAGTAATTCCTGTTTCTACATTATGACAAGGATCCCATAGTGAGAGCTATACTTGGCAGACACAAATCAGAGTTTCTTCCAAGGTGTGTAGAGGGCAACTCACCCACAACTGAGGCTGAGCCACTGTGCTTAGTGCTATGAGAAAAAAAGAAGGATATGCTGTAGAGGAAGATTTTTCCAGAGAGAAAGAAAAAGAAAGAAGTCTCTCCCCTTCTAGAGGAAGATAATCAGAAGTTGGATGAACAACTCTTGGGGTGGGCACTGCTGATGAGGTACAATGGACTTTCCAGTTACACGTCAGTGGACACTGGTCCAGGGATTACTTCAGACTATCCACCAGATAGTAAAGACCAATAGAAAATCATATAAATGCCAAGTGCCCACATTGCCAAGAGTACTTTCCCCTACAGACTCTATCTTGAATAGAAAAACGAAGAGGGAGGAACATCACCAATAGGGAACTAACCTTTGAATTGACAAAATGTGTACCTGAACACAACTGTTTAATCTAGAAGTGATTTTATGGGCAAGTTAAAGAGTCTCTTGTTCTGCCACAGAATTGTACACAATCTTTAAAATTTAAATTAAAAAATTATCTCTTGTTCCTTCATTTACTTCCCACACCAGTTATGGGAAGTAAAGATGCTTTATTTCTTGGCATATAAGATTATAATACAACTAAAATTTGACCCTGAACCCCCTACACACATATTTACATAATTACTTTTTAGTAAAATTCATACGGCTTTCTGTCCTAGAATGTTTTTCAAACTTTCCTTTTTAAAATTTTTTTTTTTATTTGGCCATGCCGTGCAGCTCGCGGGCTCTTACTTCCCAACCAGGGATTAAACCTGGGCCCTCTGCAGTGAGAACACACTGTCCTAACCATTGGACCACCAGGGAATTCCCAACTTTCCATTCTTTTATTTTCCTTTATTTATTTCTTTAATTGAAGTACAGTTGATTTACAGTGTTGTGTTAATTTCTGCTTTACAGCGAAGTGACTACGTTATACACATATATACATTATTTTTTATAGTGTTTTCCATTATATTTTGTCCCAGGATATCAAATATAGTTCTCTATGTTATACAGTAGGATCTTGTTGTTTATCCATTCTCTATATAATAGTTTGCATCTACTAACCCCAAACTCCCAATCCATCCCTCCCCTATTCCCCTCCCCCTTGGTAACCACAAGTCTGTTCTCTATGTCTGTGAGTCTGTTTCTGTTTTGTAGATAAGTTCATTTGTGCCATATTTTAGATTCCACATGTAAGTGATATATATGATATTTGTCTTTCTTTTTCTGACTTACTTCACTTAGTATGATAGTCTCTAGTTGCATCTAAGTTGCTGCAAATGGCATTATTTCGTTCATTTTTGTGGCTGAGTAGTATTCCATTGTATATATGTACCACATCTTCTCTATCCATTCATCTGTCGATAGACATTTAGGTTGTTTCCGTTTCTTGGCTATTTTGAATAGTGCTGCTATGAACATTGGGATGCAGGTATCTTTTTGAATTACAGTTTTGTCTGGATATATGCCCAGGAATTGGGATTGCTGGATGATATGGTAATTCTATTTTTAGCTTTCTGAGAACCTCCATACTGTTTTCCACAGTGGCTTCACCAACTTACATTCCCACCAACAGTGTAGGAGGGTTCGCTTTTCTCCACACCCTCTCCAGCATTTGTTACTTGTAGACTTTTTAATGATGCCCATTCTGACCGGTGTGAAGTGGTACCTCATTGTGTAAATTTTTCTTCCTTTTCTTCTTTTTTTAAATTTTTTTCTGGTCATGCTGAGCAACATGTGGGATTATAGTTCCCTGACCAGGGATTGAACCCACGCCACCTGCAGTGGAAGCTCAGCGTCTTAACCACTGGACTGCCAGGGAAGTCCCAAACTTTCTCTTCTTTTAAAGGTCCTTCTTTTCATAAGTGGAATTTCTCCAGGGTTTTGCGTTCCAGGTGTGATCTAGACTGGATTTTTTTTCTCCCAAGTCCCTAAAGATCATATAATCATATTCACTCATATCTATCTCACTAATAGACATAAAAACAAAATCAGGCACAGGTCTGGATACTTGCTTGTCCTCCCTGCAAATCTTGAAATCTAGGGTATTTGAGGAAGTGAGAGCTTTGAGTAAATCGTGTCTAGTATCTCATCCAAAGGGAGCTTTCGGGGGTGGTTGGTTCCACAAACTCTTTTAGTCACAATGTATACCCTTCTCAGTATGTCCTGTCCACCCCTTCCTCCATCTTTAATATACACTAGGAGCCAGTTTTTCAAACACCTGCTTTCTTCAGATGTGGTACTATTGCTGTCCACATCAAAAACCTCTATCCCTGGGCTTTCCTGGTGGCGCAGTGGTTGAGAGTCCACCTGCCGATGCAAGGGACACGGGTTCGTGCCCTGGTCTGGGAAGATCCCACATGCCGCGGAGCGGCTGGGCCTGTGAGCTGTGGCCGCTGAGCCTGCGCGTCTGGAGCCTGTGCTCCGCAGCGGGAGAGGCCACAACAGTGAGAGGCCCGCGTACCGCAAAAAAAAAAAAAGAAAACCCTTGAGTTGCACAAAAGAGGAGAGAGCGGGCAGCTCATGGTGGCTCCTTGGGCCTCTTCCTTATGAAGAGAGATCTCTGGGCTACAGATGAAACCCTGCCTTCTTCTGATGGACCTATGTCTCTGAAAACCCTCTATAATAGCATTGAAACACAGGAAGGATAGTTTCTCCCCTACGTGGGGAAAGAAAGAAAGTTGTTGTCGTTCCCCCCATATATTTCTCCATTCTTTTATGCGTGGAACAAACATTTGTGTGTATCAGTTAAGTACCAGGCACTGTGCTAGATGCTAGGGACACAGAAAGACAAGAAACTTAGTCTAGTGAGAGAGACAAATGAGAGAATCAAAATGACAGTCCGTTTATAGGAGCTCTAACAGAAGTTTACTCAGGGGGAGCAGTGATGGGGTGACCAACTATCCCAGTTTACCTGCTGCTGCCCCATTTTGGCAATGAAAGCCCCACATCCTAAGAAACCACTCAGTTCTGCATGAACTGGGACAACTGGTCAAGCTCCTGGCCACGGAATAGGCCCCCCTCATGCAGCCTGGGGTAGGGCTGGGATCATGGTCATGTTAGAATTGATGTCCAGCATAAACTTAATGAAGTACTAGATGGATGAAGACATTGGGAACATTTGTGAAGTGAATGAATTTAGCACGTGGGAACTAGATGACATTGAATGCTTAGGAAAATCCCAGCAATGTGCCCACAGTTCATATGGAACTATCCCCAGCCTGTTCATTAACCACAGAGGTTATTTTTTAAGCTGAATCTGAGTAATTGATAGCAAAATCCAAGTTTCCTGATTTCTTTCTCCCAGTTGCTGGTGCTCTGAACTCCTTAAATTCAAACCCACTGTTTGTTTATCCTTGTTCCTCTCTCCGCTCCCCTCCTCCAGTTTTTGCTCCCATAAAATGCAGTGTTCACATCTCATTTCTCAGCAAAATTATGAGATGTGTTGAGTGAATTCCCATTAATAATATTCTAGCTAGCAACACTTCGGGAGAGTCTACAGACCATTTACCAAGGAAACTAAATTATTTTGAATACTTGTGTCAAAATAAATGAACCAAGGCTTTTCTGATGTAGTAGCCTAATGTTTTATTGTGGGTATAAACTCAACTCCCCAGTCTCCAAAATTCAGCAATCCTTATTAGGTTCTTTCTTCATTAGTGAGCGTAAAGAAAGTCTTCTTATTGATTTTTCCATAACTTTTTAGTGGTGGAATAGGGCATCTCTTTCCTAAAATAATTTAAACTAATATGAAACTCTTTTCTAATATAAAAGTGTTTTTAGAATACCTTAGAATTATTGCAGACGATATGCAGAATTTATTAAGGTTATGAATCAAAGAGAAATTTTGTGTGTTCTTGTTGTCATAAAACATTTTTTTTAGAGGTTAATCTTTTCCCCATATCTTGGCTTAGCGATGAGTTTGGGTTTTTTTCTCTCCTAATAGGTTCTCTTTGGCTCCAAGGTTTTCCCAGCTGCTGAGAGTCACAAATTCTGCCTGAATAGCAGGGTGACCTTTTCAGAGAGGAGCCAGTGTTTGTAAGCTGAAGTATACAAAGGAAGAAAACCAAGTTTACGGACTCTGTGCTAGAGGAAGAAAGCTCATCAAAGCAGCCCTCCACCACCCTCACTCCCATCCCCACCCGCGTCTTCCAGCTCCTTCATCTCCATCCTCCCTGACCTTACTGGACCAGTAGAACTGACAGCTACAGGGATGTGGTTGTCCATTCAGGCTCTTTGATGTCTTTAAAACTCTCCCTCAGTGTCCACTTGACTTTTGCGGGGAAAGAAGTGGCATCTGGCACCTCCGCTCTGTGGAACGTGGCTGACTGCTCCTGGGAAGGAGAATCAAGAAGCAGCCAACCTGGGTTAGGAGAGCAGGTGACCTGGGTTATGCTCACCAACTGCCAGTCACGCAGATTACATTTGGTCTGGATATGACCAGATGTCCTCAATTCCCCAGGCCTGAATACACTTAACCTTGCTTCGCCGAACTGCTGTGCGTTCCTTACCCACCCCTGCATCCCCTCCATTCTCAGTTTAAAAAAAAAAAAAAAAATCACAGACACCTCAGTTATCACACATCATCTGACTGTTCATCACAGCTTTGCATACTCCTTTCAAATCGTCTCTTCCTTTCTTCCCCTTCTTTTTAACCTCCCAATTTTGCTTTTTGGCAACCAACCAAAGATTTCTCTGTGTGACTTAAAAGAAATATTACAAGACAAACCCTCTCCTGGTACAAGAGCTGCGGAATGATTTGCATATATAATCTCCTCCTGTGCCTCCTGCTAGCACGGGCCTTTTCATCTCCAATCCCCATGGTGTAACAAAAGAATAAATTATGGTACTGCTGATAGAACATTACACTGACAATCTTCTGAGGTACTGGAAGTTTTAATGGAAACCAAAGAAAATTCAAGATTAGACATTTTCTTATAAATGTATTTCTTTTTCCTGTCTGCCCTTTCACATATTATCAGTTTTCTTGCCTTCTTACTCACTTTCCTGTCTGCCAAATAACAAATCTAAAGCGGCCTTTGAGCCAATCTCTCATCAATGGAACTGTACCTGCTGATAGAGAATTAAGGTATTGGCAAATCGGTTACAAGGTGTTTAGGCTTATAATTTAAAGATTTAGTTAAATTAATAAACGATAGCAATTTCAAGGACTGAATCGATTCCCTTACCTAATATTTTGCCTCCTTCCTATTTCTTTGGGAAGATGGGAAAAGTGAAAATAAAAGTGCTTATATAGTGCCATCTAGTGGCACAGATGTTTAAAAGCTCTGTTTCAATCTAGGGATTGTTTAAATGAACCTGGAAAAACAACTGCTACTCTTAGGGTCTGGTTTGGAATCTCCAGGCTTAATTCTATTTTTGTTGTACCTCCTATGAGGATATCCAATCCTGGGGGCCCTTTTTGGTGTCACTGAGAATTTTAAGTTTTAATCTGTTTTGTGGAGAGCCAAAAAACATAACTGAAAATCCAGAGTCATTGATGCTGCATTGCTATTTTAACTTTAGGCTTTCTTACCACTCCTCTTCTGTCTCACTAAAATAAAACACTGATTCTTCTCGGAAGAGAAAAATGTTAATAATCTGAGAAAACTGCAGTAATCATGCCACTTAAAATACAAAGGCGTTCTCCTCTTCCAACTCTTCTCACTTAGATCTACTGTTTTAAATGTTAAATATATGAATATGTACAAAGTTCCATCAGTTATATTTACTAAAGAGATATACTTCTATGTGGACAACACCAGAGTTTTAGAAGTTGGCCTCATGCTAGCAAAGTTCAAAATCAATAAACAACTGCCCCCCACACACATATAGGAAGAAAGCAACAATTAGAAAAATGATAGCCAAATCAGAAACTATGGTCTAATCTATTTGTTATTTCCCAGGATCAGCGTGCCCTTTCAAAGACTGATCTCTCACTTGGAATTGAGGCTGGCTTGGCTTTGTGAGATACTTCCAGGACCAGGAATCCATCTTGATCTGTAGGTATAACCTGCTGTTTCTCAAGTACTTCTGCCTTTCATAGCCGGGTTCTTCTCTGGTACCAGCACTGAGAAGCTGATCAGATCTGCATGTGTCCATCATTACCTGCTTCCTGACTGGTGACAGAGGTGAGTCCTTAACAATGCTTACCTCAGAGACCTCGAACGCATTTCTCAGGACCTCTTCCAGTTGTGCATTCTTTCATTCTGTCGTGATCTTGTGGATAAACTGATAGACACGAAAGTGAATTGAAATATAAAACATGCTGGGCAAGTCTAAAATGCTTCAAATAATAGGAGTTACTTGAACAGATGACTCTCAGACCTCATAGAGTGTCTGCTGAGATACGTATCTGCTGAGTCAGAGGGTGAAATCCCGAATTTCCCAGTACAACCCATCATCTGGAAATTTGTCCTTAAATACATTTGGTCTTCCTCTCATGGTTCCCTGGTGCTTACAAAAGGATTTCTTTGGTCTTAATCTTTTCTCCTTAAGATATTCATAACTGTGAAAATGAATATGATGAAAATGAACGTTTCAGGAGAGAGGATTTTGGGGCCCAGTACTATCCTTTTTCTGTGTTAATTACAACGAGTAACTGAATGAGCTACACCTGTCTAAAGCAGTTTCAATTAAAAAGGGCTCAAAACGCCTGTTCTTAATTTCAGCTAAACTATAGAGTTTTCCTTTTCAGAAACAGGATAGTGGTCTCTTGATCTCTTTGGTTTTCGAATCCCCCTACTCCCCCAGTTCAAAGCCTCCCGTTTGGCTGATGGCATTAGCAGCAGTGTCATAATTGGTAGTTAGAATTGACATGCGGTGAAACAGGCCAGTGAATGATATTGATGATTGTTGCGTTATGCTCTATCGTTTCTTAATGCTTGAAAATGGTTATACCTTTGGCTTAAATTCTTCTTTATGAAAATAAAAATAATGTCAACAATCTTCATGAAAAAAGTAAAAGAATTGACATGCGGTGAAGTTGAAGTAGTTGCTGGGATCGTTGTTGTTAAAGATCTTTAAATTCAATACCAGTTTGGTCTCTGGTGTTCTTTGAAAGGGCCACCCTTCCACAACAGGAATTTGAGTGGAAGGATGCCAAGCCGTGCTCACTTTTTGTCTCACTTCCAACCCTCTCCAGTGGTGCCAGGTTTATTATGGGTTAGGAACTGAGCAGGATCAAGCGGTTCATTTCTCAAATGTGATCATTTAATGTTTATATAATTGTATGAGGGCAGTTCAATTATTTCATAATTACATAACCGGAACATGGCATGATGCAAGGTTGTGATGAGTGTGCTATCTTGCAACCCTAAATATGCTTCGCCATCCCCCAACCCCCCACCCCTGCTTCAAAAGTCTTAATCAAATCACATACAGAGATTCAATTAAAGTAATACATAGCCTGTGTTGGCATCTCTTTCTCTTCTCTCTGGGTGGGCATTAACTCAGAGTTTTCCTGGGCATACGGTAAGAAAAGCCTGCCTTCTATGTCATTCTGGTTTCTCTTAGTGCTTGAACTTTCTGGTAACCTATTAGACACTATTTTATGCTGCTCCTGAGAGTAGAATCATGAGACTCAATAGTTAAGACCTTCCTCTCACAATCTCTCTCTTTCTGCTCCACCCTTGTCAATGATGTGTGAATAGAGGAGGCATAGATGCTGGGCCGTGGGCTTTGTGCCCTCACTACGAAATAACTTTTTCAGATCCCACTCCTGATGGAAAGCTGTTTGCATCACAGTACTGGGGCACTGGTATATAATTTCTGGTATATAATTTTATTAATGAACAAAATAGCACCTAAAACAAATTCTTGCCTGCAGCAGTAGGAGATATCTACTGAAGAGAGTGGACTGACAGGTTGCTGACTTTAACCAGGAACTAGGGCCATTTTTATCACAATGAACTCAGGACTGGCAGCAACTATAAGGTTGTTCCATTTTCATAAAACTGGAAACAGTGTAGTAATGGTTAAGTATTTTTTAAAGCATGTCTGTGATTCCAAAAAATATTTCTAAATTATCTAGGTTTCTTATTAAAATTTCCTGGGTTTTATGGACATAATTAGGAAGCAAAAGAACATTTCATCTTACGAGACAACTTCCTACTCTGAGAACTTGAAGGTACCAATGACCCCTGTGTAAGAGTTCTCATCCTCAGAGGGAATTTTATGCTTCAGGTACTAAGAGAAGGTGACGGACAGGGATGAACATAAGAGATATTTTTATCTTCATGGTCTAGAATCCAGTGTCTGTGGTTATATCTTCTTAAAGAGACAGTTTAACTTGTATATTCAAAAAAGGGACAGGGTGATTCCTGTGTGTTAGGGACACAGGAGTGAGAGGTTGGTGTGTCGGCAGGAACTTGGAAGGACAGATATGTGTTCCACAGGAAAAGCCATCCAAGCCTGCTTGGACATCAAGCTCTGCAACAAGAGACCTCAGTGAGAGGCAGTAGAAGTGCTTCTGACAACCTGGGCACTAGGACTCCGACACCAGGAGTCTACTTGAGGGGCGTGCACCGAATGTATGTAGTGGAGAGGGACTAGACTGCCCGCAGACAGATTGTCTTGTCTATGAACAGGAGTTATCTGCATTTCTATCACCTATGTACAAATAATAGAGTTGTAAAAAAGCTCACAGACAAATGAAAGGCCCAGTAACCCAATATTATGAGCCAGTTCACCTAGTTTTTCCATTGAAGTCAGCCAGATCTTTTGGGTACATTTCAAAGTCTTTCACAATTTTCCATTATGTTGGCAATCATGGAAATAAGAGATTGCTTTCAGATGCTCCCCCAAATCCTATTCATCCCTAAATTCCTTTACAAATCACTCAGTTTAGCAGTTTACTCTGATCCTCTCAATGGATTGTGATCTCTCACTTATAGCCCCACAATTCCCTTGTCTCTCTTCTATGGCAGTATTTCATTTTACCACCAGTAAATGAAGAAATTGAACATTTAAAGTGCGGGGTCTACAATTATTTAAATGAACAGAAGTCCTTCCTGGTCATTCTTATGAGAAGACTTTGCTGTGATTTTCTCCAGGGAAATTAGAAGTTTAGAAAAGTATTCCCATGAAAAGTGTGAATAGAAATTTTTTTTTAAGATTTAAAAAAAAAAGAAAAGATTTTTAAGGATGCCTTTTATTTTTTGAAGTAAGGGTTAGATCATGACCATCAGCTAATATTTTATGGATTGGTATTACATTGAAATCTTTTTAGTCATAGAGTATGTGAATAAATTGAGGGAGTTTAAAACACTGCCTTCAAAACTAGAAATAATTGCACTGGGACCCAGAAACAGTTGGCATCCTTGCATAAAAGACACTTGGTACCAATTATTTATGCACTAAATGGGTCTAGAATCCCAGATTAAACTATCCACAGTTTTGATTCAATTAGCTTTTGATTCAGTGCCTATGTCTTTAATGACAAAGTTATTCCAGAAAAAGTTGAGCCTTGGCAAAGTTTTACCTAGCTGAGATTCCCCTCAAGGAAGGATATGAGTCACACAGTACTTACATTGGTAATAAAACCACAACGTGTGTCTGCTCCCTGGGGATTTTAGTTTGCGGCAACAATAAGCTGCAAGTAATGGGTCTTAGGTTAAATGGTTGAATATAAAGTTTAAATCAGAATTAAGATGTCTTGTCTTGAAAAAGGTGAGGTAAATGTCAGAGGTGAAATAAATGATCCCCCCCACCAAGATAGCCTGGTTTTATCTCCCCCAACAGATATTTTCATATGAATCTATTCACTTATTTAATTAGTTCTTTCAATTCAGTTTGCACCTTGCCCTCACAATCCCAGGAGGAAAGAGACAGCAAATATGACCAGGGGAAAATTTTAAGTTGTCAAAGCATGAATTTGCCAATCGATACCTCCCCTTGGGGTATACTTGCATCTCCAAATATAGTACTCCCTACTTTTCTCCCTCTTCATTTATTCATTAATTTATTCTTTCATTTTTACGTTACTTTACTTATTCATTCATGTTTATTTAGTCATTCCTTCAACAAATAAATACCTATTGAGAACCTAGGGTGTTTCTTCCTTTTTCTTTTAAAATTTTTATTGGAGTACAGTAGCCTTACAATGTTGTATTAGTTTCTGCTGTATAGCAAAGTGAATCAGCTATATGTATACATATATCCCCTCTCTTTTGGATTTCCTTCCCATTTAGGTCACCGCAGAGCACTGAGTAGAGTTCCCTGTGCTATAATGGAGATGCTATTGGCATTTTGGGGGAGATAATTCTTTGTGCCAGATTGTCCCATAAACTGCGAAGCATTCATCATCTCTGACCCCCATCCACAAAGCTGTTCTCAATCCCTGAGCACCCTAACCCCACTCCCCACTTTCATTTCCAAACATTGCGGAAGAACCCTGGGTATGATCCCCTGTAGGAGGGTAACAGGAGGAATAAGACAAGGTATGGGCCTTGGGAAGTTGGTAGCCTCATAGAGAAAACAGATAATTATAGTACATTCTATGAGAGAAGTAAACACAAACCAGTGACTCCCAGAGGTATCCGAGAAGGCTTCTCAGAGGACAAAATACTTGAGTCCTTTTTTTAAAAAATAAATTTATTATATTATTTATTTATTTATTTTTGGCTGTGTTGGGTCTCGTTGATGCGCAAGGGCTTTCTCTAGTTGCGGCGAGCAGGGGCTACTCTTCGTTGTGGTGCACAGGTTTCTCATTGCGGTGGCTTCTCTTGTTGCGGAGCACGGGCTCTAGGCACGCAGGCTTCAGTAGTTGTGGCGCACGGGCTTAGTTACCGCGCAGCATGTGGCATCTTCCCGGACCAGGGCTCAAACCTGTGTCCCCTGCATCGGCAGGCAGATTCTTAACTACTGCGCCACCAGGGAAGTCCTTGAGCTACGTCTTTAAGAAGTAAAAATTAAGTGAAAATTAGCTAGATTCTCTAGGCATCAGAAGAGGTCCAAAGGCCATGCCAGAGTTCAGAAAAATGCTTTGGAAGAGCTGTGAGCAAGTTCGTCATGGCTGGTGCATGGAATTGGAGAGGTGGTGACTAATACGACAGGAGCTGTGATTGTAAGGAGGGTGTCACAGGCTAAGCTAAAATATTTAGACTTCATCCTTCATGGAGGTGACATGATTAGATCTGAGTTTCTGAATAGATTAGAGAAAATACGACTGAGAACAGGGAAAAACTTTTTTTTTTTTAGGACAATGGAGTAATTCAGAAGAGAGATGAAGGGTACTTAATGGATTTCAGTGACTACATCAATGGATACAGTAAGGGCTGCCAACAACCTCCAGCCAAAGACTACCAGGTACATACCTTTATTTAAACAAGTTGGGTTTATTACTCACTGCAAGAAGAATGAACACTCACCATGAGGAACCAAGGGGTGTTTCTATAAGGGGGCCTTAGAAAGAACCTATTTGTTGGATTTGAGCTTCACTGGATTAGTTGGGTAATTTGGGAGAGAGTATAAGGAAATAGGGGTTTACTGACTACCCAAAAGTGAGAGCAATTCTATGATTGGATATCTCAGTAAATCTTATCTGCAGGGAGGGCAGACGACGGAAGATTGGTAAAGAAGTAGTCATCACTCGTGGCACCTGGGAAGGTGTGATGATTGATAACTTATGGGTAGCAAGGATCTTGCTTTTGTCTCACTTGATTATGGTTTCCACTGGGTGAAGACTTCAAGTGCTTGGCTGCCAGGGGAGATAAACAAGGTAATAGTTAAGTGGCACTGGTTCCAGTTAAGCTTTGTTTTTGTGAAGAGAGATACTTGATCACTAAGCCAAGGAAAAGCACTTAGTAGAGAGCCAGCTGTGAAGGAGGGAGAACAATTAATGTAACGAGAATCCTGCAGATATTAGAGATCACAAATTTTCATTTGTGAATTACACAGTTGTTGGAGTTCTTCTAGTAACATCCATCAGTCAAGATAAAGGAAAGTGTTACAGATTCAATGCAATCCCTATCAAACTACCACTGGCATTTTTCACAGAACTAGAACAAAAAATTTCACAATTTGTATGGAAACACAAAAGACCCTGAATAGCCAAAGCAATCTTGAGAACGAAAAATGGAGCTGGAGGAATCATGCTCCCTGACTTCAGACTATACTACAAAGCTACAGTAATCAAGACAGTATGGTACTGGCACAAAAACAGAAATATAGATCAATGGAACAGGATAGAAAGCCCAGAGATAAACCCACGGACATATGGTCACCTTATCTTTGATAAAGGAGGCAGGAATGTACAGTGGAGAAAGGACAGTCTCTTCAATAAGTGGTGCTGGGAAAACTGGATAGGGACATGTAAAAGTATGAGATTAGATCACTCCCTAACACCATACACAAAAATAAGCTCAAAATGGATTAAAGACCTAAATGTAAGGCCAGACACTATCAAACTCTTAGAGGAAAACATAGGCAGAACACTCTATGACATAAATCACAGCAAGATCCTTTTTGACCCACCTCCTACAGAAATGGAAAGAAAGACAAAAATATACACATGGGACCTAATGAAACTTAAAAGCTTTTGCACAGCAAAGGAAACCATAAACAAGACCAAAAGACAACCCTCAGAATGGGAGAAAATATTTGCAAATGAAGCAACTGACAAAGGATTAATCTCCAAAATTTATAAGCAGCTCATGCAGCTCAATAACAAAAAAACAAACAACCCAATCCAAAAATGGGCAGAAGACCTAAATAGACATTTCTCCACAGAAGATATACAGACTGCCAACAAACACATGAAAGGATGCTCAACATCTTTACTCATTAGAGAAATGCAAATCAAAACTACAATGAGATATCATCTCACACCAGTCAGAATGGCCATCATCAAAAAATCTAGAAACAATAAATGCTGGAGAGGGTGTGGAAAAAAGGGAACACTCTTGCACTGCTGGTGGGAATGTGAATTGGTACAGCCGCTATGGAGAACGGTATGGAGGTTCCTTAAAAAACTACAAATAGAACTACCATATGACCCAGCAATCCCACTACTGGGCATATACCCTGAGAAAACCATAATTCAAAAAGAGACATGTACCAAAATGTTCATAGCAGCCCTATTTACAATAGCCCGGAGATGGAAACAACCTAAGTGTCCATCATCAGATGAATGGATAAAGAAGATGTGGCACATATATACAATGGAATATTACTCAGCCATAAAAAGAAACAAAATTGAGCTATTTGTAACGAGGTGGATGGACCTAGAGCCTGTCATACAGAGTGAAGTAAGTCAGAAAGAGAAAGACAAATACTGTATGCTGACACATATATATGGAATTTAAGAAAAAAAATGTCATGAAGAACATAGGGGTAAGACAGGAATAAAGACACAGACCTACTAGAGAATGGACTTGAGGATATGGGGAGGGGCAAGGGTAAGCTGTGACAAAGTGAAAGAGCGGCATGGACATATATACACTACCAAACGTAAGGCAGATAGCTAGTTGGAAGCAGCCGCATAGCACAGGGAGATCAGCTCGGTGCTTTGTGACTGCCTGGAGGGGTGGGATAGGGAGGGTGGGAGGGAGACGCAAAAGGGAGGGGATATGGGAACATATGTATATGTATAACTGATTAAATTTGTTATAAAGCAAAAAAAAAAATTAAAAAAACTGCAAAAAAAAAGAAGATAAAGGAAAGTGGAGAATGTGTTAGTTATTTCTTTAGTATCTGTTTCTCCCTTTCCAGTAGCTACTGATTTCTATTTGGGATCCATGGGATTCTAGGGAAATTGGTTCCATTTCTAGCTCCAATATGGGAACACAGAAGAGAGCTTAAAATGATCCGTTTATCTGAATTACCTGCCCAGAGTGACTGGTTCAGTGGTGGGCACATGACCTAGGACTTTTGCTGTGAATACTGGGACACATATTTGTTTTTCCCTGCTGGATAGGAGGAAAAAAGATTATTTCGAAATTTTAGAACCCTAAGGCTTCCAATGGGGAAAAATAGGTCACATACCAAGGACCAGGAACAAGAATGGCATCAGAATTCTCAGCAGCACTGCTGCACATTAGAAGGCAATGGAGCAATGCCTGGCCCGAGAATAGAGCCAACCCTGAGGAGAGCAGAGTGAAAAGACAAAGAG
This sequence comes from Mesoplodon mirus, assembly GCF_964341445.2. NCBI lineage: Eukaryota > Metazoa > Chordata > Mammalia > Artiodactyla > Ziphiidae > Mesoplodon > Mesoplodon mirus. The sequence continues at coordinate 97,249,730 of NC_138986.1, read as the reverse complement.
AAGCTTGGTCTTGCTCACATCATTTGAGCTGTAAGATCAAGCCGCCTTTGAAGGCAGTTTTTACCTTCGGGCTTTTCAGTCCAAATACCTTTCTTTTTTTTTTTTTTTGCGGTACGCGGGCCTCTCACTGCTGTGGCCTCTCCCGTTGGGGAGCACAGGGTCCGGATGCGCAGGCTCAGCGGCCATGGCTCACGGGCCCAGCTGCTCTGGGGCATGTGGGATCTTCCTGGACTGGGGCACGAACCCGTGTCCCCTGCATCGGCAGGCGGACTCTCAACCACTGCACCACCAGGGAAGCCCCACCTTTCATTATTTAAGCAAGTGTGTTCATCTTTCTGTTGCTTGCTATCTTGTTTCTAGGCCAGCCAAGGTAAGGAGTGAAGAAGAGTGATGGGTACGTGTAGGTTGATCCAGTGTTATGATTGAATTGAGGCGGGCGTGTGCACTAAGAAGGTCAGGGAATTAAATATCTTAGCAAAAGGATGATTTAAATGATGGTAGTAGACTCCATAAGCACAAAAGTACCTGGTATACCTTTATTAAAATTTTCCTTTTCTCTATTTTATCTTCTTAGGGCCAAAGTCTGTATTTTCCATGCTATTACCTAATTTAGTTAAATTCAAATAAAAATTATTTATAAGCATTGCACTGTGGTAAATTTTGTGAGAATACAGAAGTCTAGGTACTTGTTTCTAATACTTGTACTATATAATGAGGGGGTTAAAGCATACGCGTGCACCATTCACTCATTCACTTATTCAACTCGTAAAAGAAAGACAAGGCAAAATATGAGGAAGAGTTCAGGTGAATTTTACAGATGGTAAGTGCAATGGGATTTGAGAGGAAGTAGAAGGTAATCTGTGCTATTCAGCTAATGTGGGGTGATTAGAGGAAATTCCCCAGGGCTCTTTTCTCTCATTTAATCTGTTAGCCTGAGAGAGGGCAGCAGGCTTACTCTGCTTCTGATGTGAGTGACGAGGGATCGTTTTACTAGCTCTGTGACCTTGAAAAAGTTACTTAACCCCTTTGGGCATCACCTTTTTTTATTTTAAACCTTTTGATTATCATGTAAGCCCCTACAATCTCAAGATTGTTGCTAAGAAGCAAAATCATAATCGGAAACAAAGGATGTTAAAGGAACTTCCAAACTGGAAAGCACCAGAGAAAAGTAGGCAATGATACTGGTAATTAATGGCGGACCTTGGCTGACCCAAAGCTACCCCCAACTTCCCTGTTTTTTGTTTTGTTTTGTTTTTGGGTTTTGTCAAAAATCTAAAAATCTAAATATCTAATGGTGGAAATTTTAGAAGATACAGAAGGAACAAAGCTGTGAAGAAGAAACTGCTATACAAGTGACAACGTGTACCTCTGTTGATCCTCTCTGTCACCTCCATTTGGGGGCAGGTCTATTGGGCAATTAAGTAAATTTTTAGAAAGTGCTTATTCAGCTACATTTTACCCACAAACCTAAAACTGGGATCAAGAAACAAATGTATAATAAAAATGGCCTTTTCTGTTTGGGGACCAAAGAAAACTTCCATTCAAATGCAGTTGTTCATTGGTTCTGCTCTTGTGAACTTTGTAAATGAATTCCTTCACATTAAAAGCTGTACCTAATTTGTAAACTAGGTACCTAATTTGTAAATTAGGTGCAAACGACCAACACCAGTAAGGATCCAAAACCACATACACATTGAATGCAAAGCAGTCATAAAGGTAACAGGGGAAGTAATGAAGTCCTTAAAAATGCTGGCTCTCTTCTTCCTTCTTTGACTTAGGAAAAGATAATTTTTCTAAGTCTTATTCCTTTTTTCTGAACTACATGTTTCAGTCTGTTCTCTTGCTTCTGTGGTCCTTTGCCCGTCCTCTTGTCCACTTCTGATCTGCTTACTGTATAGGGCAGTTGTACAGCTCTGTTCAGCATCCCCCTTTCAGAGCCCTCACTTAAGCTCTACTTAAAAGCAGGAAGATTTCCCAGGCATAGTCTTCCTTCCGTTTGAAAACCAGGATGAGCCACTCAGGGGGTTTAGGGAGGGCAGTGCTGCATATCATGAGTAAGCTACAGAAGAAAAATCTATTTTCTGGACACAGAAGTACAGGCAAGAATTCTTGCTTCTTAGGGATTTCAGAATAACAAAAAACCTCAGAAAGGGAGGGCCACCAATCGCTGCAAGGCAGCCTAAGCTCCAGTTCTCTCTGCTTCTAGAGGTAACCAAGCAGCTCTAATCAGGGTCAAAACAAAGAAATTCTTGAGGAATATTGCATATCCTTATTACTTTCTAGCATGATATCAATTTCTCAGTGGCTTCAGTGTGTAGAGATACGCTTTAGCTTTGTTTATCACCCCTTCAAATCCCTCAGAAAATTAAGATATGCAGTTGAAACCATCAGAATAAAAACCAGCCAGCATTCAAAGCTGCAAAAAACAGAGCCTGCATTGTCTAGTTAAGCAGAAAAGGAATGTATTAAGATGTTGGGCACCTTACAGTTTCTGAGAGGGCCTTATAATCAGGTTTACATGCTACAGGGCTTGTACTAACTAGGCTACTGGGTTTTCCAGTGAAGACTGTATCCCTTCTGCTTCTGGATAGAGGAATGGAAGCTTGTTCTTTTGCACTGTCAACACTGGATATGGAACTCAAGTGCTAGGGCCTTCACCCTAACTACCTTTGAAATCTGGGTGCCTTTTTTTTTAAACTTTATTTCCATTTCTTTATTTTAGAAAACCTTTTTTATCTTGCAATAATAATAGATTCCCAGGAAGCTGCAAAAGTAGTTCAGAGAGGTCCCTTATACACTTCACCCTGTATCCCCCAATAGTTACATTTTATATAACTACAATACAAATGAAAAAAGGAGATTGACGTTGGTACCATCCATAGACCTTATTCAGATTTTGTCACTTTTATATGAATTCATTTGTGTGTATGTGTGTGAGTGAGTTTGAGTGTACAGGTCTACGCAGATGTATAGATTCAAGTAACCACTACCAAAAACAAGATACAAAACTGGTCCATCACCGTAAAAATCTCGTTTGTGCTACCCTACCTACTGCGTATTGTCCGTAACCCTTGCAACCATTAATGTCTCTGTCTCTATGCTTTTATCATTTCAAGAATGTTATGTAAATCCAGTCATATATGATCTTTTAAGATTGGCTTTTTTTCACTCAGCATATTACCCTTCAGATCCTAACTATTCAGATCTTCAGATGTAACTATTGTGTTAGTTAACAGTGAAAAGGTAGTTACTTTTCATTGTCAAGTAGTGTTCCAAGGTACAGATATACCATAGCTTGTTTAAGTGTTCACCCACTGAAAGACATTCTGGTTGTTTCTAGTTTGGAAGTATTACAAATAAATTTTCTCTGAATATTCATGTGCAGGTTCTCTGCTCAACTTTTAAAGCAATGTCTTTCTCAGGTGGGTCTGCTTGATAGAGCCCAGGCCAGAGTTTGTGCCCAAGGTTCTTAACAGACCTCCCTTTATCACCATTAGCCCCTACTGGTCATTTAGTACAATTGCTAACATATACAAAGTAGACAGAAATGTATAATGAACACCCATGTCCATCACTGAGCTTCAACAGTATCATGATTCTGTCATTTCTTTCATCCATAACTCCACCTGCTCTCCCTACAAACACTTGATTTTGAAACAAATCCCCCAAATATAATTTTATCTGTGAATATTTCAATTTATATCTCCAAAAATGAAGAATTAAAAAAAATAACTAAAATGCCATTATCCCAATGTCATACTTTGGGTGCCTCCAGAAACTAATAATAAAACAAAGATATGAATGCAAATAGTCTATTTGAGAGGGGGACCCAAGAGGGAAGATGGGGAAGTAAGACAAAGGGAAGGTTGTAAGTTAGACATTGGCAGAAAGCTGCTCTGACAAGCATTAACTCCTCAGCATTTGCAGACAACCAAGGGCAGGCAAAGGTTTCAGCAGTCAGAGAAAGCCCTCAGCAAAGAAATGCAGATGCTGACAGCTGAATTCTGGGTAGCATGCCCTTAAGTAGTAAGGGTGAGTGACCATGGGACCTGGGAACTGACAGCATCTCCTACACAGGCATAAAAACAATTAACAAGTAACCAGCCAGCATTCACATTTCCCCTAGTGTCTCATCATTTTTTTTAACAGCTTATGTGTCCAAATTATGATCCAAATAAAGTCCATACATTGTAATTGATTTATACAATTTTTAAGTCTGTTTTCCTCCAACTTTTTGTTTTGAAAATTTTAAACATACCACAAATTTGGAAGAATTTCATTGTGAACAACTATATATCCACCAAGATTATACAGTAAACATTTTTAATATACTTGTTTTATCACATATCTACCATCTATTCATCTTTTTATACAAATTGTATTTCTTGATGCATTACATAGTAAATTGCAGGTGTCAATTTACACCTAAATGTTTCAGCATAAAAATCATTGCTAAAGTTCATATTGTTTACTGTTTTTTTCTTTTGAAGTAAAATTTAAACAATGAAATGCACACATTTTAAGTGTATATTTGTTGAGTTTTGACAATGCATACACCTTTGTAACCCACACCCCTGTCAAGATACAAAGTGTTTCTACAACCTCAGAAAGTTTTCTCATACCCTATCCCCAACTCCTCAAATGCAAACCACTCTTCTGATTTTTTAACGTAATGTTGTTTCTAATGTCTCTTATTTTTCCTTCTAACATCTGTAGGATCTGTAGTGATGACTACTCTTTCATTCCTTAACTGGTAATTGGGATTCTTATTGAGAGACTATTACCCATGGGTTTCTGTTACCTGAAAACTAGGTTTGCCTCTTGGTGGCTATTGAGTCAAAAGACACAACCAAGCCAAAGAATGGGAGAAAGAAGGATTTATTACTTGCAGCAAGTAAGGAGAATACCAGGGATCTTTCCCAAAGCACTGTCTCCCTAAACAGGAAAAATGCTAAGGGTACATGCATATTCAATGAAGGGGTTGGGGCAGTGTATTCATATTCATGAAGGGGCTTGAGAAGAGGAGAATTCAACATAGAATTGGGGCAAAGGTTAACAGAGTCCAAGCTTTAGTTGATTGAAGTCACAAGGATCAGAAAATGTCAACATCAACCTCTTCATTCCTTTAGTTCCAGTTGACCTGGTGGTTGAGCGCTGGGGGGAGTTTGAATTCTGCAAAAGAGCTCAAGAATGTGCCTCAGGCTAACCTTTATCACTGTAACAGAACTGGCAGTCTTTACAGCTGATTTATTATCTTTGTTATTTTCACTTGTCTTGCCTGATAACAGCTGTTTGTTCCTGCATGCTTTTGTTCCCTTAAAATCTCAATTACTGAGATCTGTTAGGGATAAGCATTGTTCAGGCTTAGATCACAAAATGGCTTAGGCCCAGAATGGCTTCTCTATGTCAAGAAAGCTATGCCTGGTTCTCTTTCTCCAGGGAACCCCCCCACCCCCAACCCTATCTGCTTACATGTCTTCATGTTTCTGCACATCTTGTGAGGAGAGCACTTAGCTTCTCAAGGATATTGTTGGTATAGCAAATAGCCTTGGTAAATAATGACAGTGGCTTCCTCCAGAGTAGAGGACAGGTTTATTTACTGCCCAGTATAATAAAGATAATTTCTACTTCAGGAGCAAAAACAGGCAGGTTTGCTTGCAGTATATTTTAAAATATTAAGTTGCCCTAAGCTTGGAATTCCTTAGCTGGGATGCCAACTCACTACATCTGCAACGTCTACTTGGGCAACACCTATATTATTCTTGAGGGATTTGGGGGCCTAAAGGAAGTGATGCAAACATAAAGCTCATTCTGCTTGCTGTGCCATGAGCAATAAAGTCCTGTCTCTGGCCCAGGAATACCATTTAGTCCGCCAGCAGCCATGAAACTGTGGCAGGCTAACCTGGTTAGCTTTCCAAGTAGGGTGCAATCTCAAACCCTTGAAATTCTTGACAGTTCTCAATTTGTATTTCTTCTTAACAACTGACGAGGAGCTTATCAATTTTGTTGATCGTTTCAAAGAACAACTTCCAGTTTTGCTAATTTTCTCTATTTTTTTCCTCTGTTCGATTTAATTGAATTCTGCTCTTATCATTGTTATTTTCTTCCTTCTGCACACTTTGAATTCACTTTGCTTTTCTTTTTCTAGGTTCTTAATGTGGAGCCTTAGGTGACTGATTTTCGATCGCTCTTCTTTACTAACATAACTATTGAAAGCTATACATTTCTGTATGTGTGCACTACTTTATCTGCATCATACAAATGTTATGTTGTATTTTTATTTTTATTCAGTATGAAATACTATTCAACTTTCTTTAGATTCCAAGTGTTTTAACTCTATTAAGGCTTATTTTAAGATCTAGTATATGGTCTATTTTGCTGAATGGACCGTGTTCACTTGAAAAGAATATGTATTCTGCAGTCATTGAATGTGAGAACAGCTAAACATCAAGGAAGTTGTATTAGTCAGTGTTCTCTAGAGAAACAGAACCAACAGAACAGGTTAGATATATGGAATTGGGTCAAGTGATCATTGAGGCTGACAAGTCACAATATCTGCAATTGGCAGGCAAGCTGAAGACCAAGGAGAGCCAATGGTGTAGTTCCAGTCCCAGTCCCAGTCTGAAGGCCAGAGATACAGGAAGAGCTGATGTTTCAGTTCAAGTCTGAAGGAAGGGAAAAACGGATATCCCAGCTCTAAGGCAGCCAGGAAGGAGGAGCTCCATCTTTATTCACCCTTTTTCTTCTATTCAGGCCTTTAGAGGTTTGGACGAGGCCCACCCACATTAGGGAGGGCAACCGGCTTTACTCAGTTTACCACTTCAAATGTTATTCTCATCCAGAAACACCTTCACAGACACAGCTACAATAATACTTGACCAAATATCTTGGCACCTCATGGCCCAGTCAAGCTGACACATAAAATTAACCATCATAGAGGTTGACAATCTTGTTCAAATTACCTATGGATTTTCTATTTTTTTTGTTCAATTGTTGTCTTTATTGCTGAGATTATAATTATGCAACTATTTCTTCTGGTTTTTTTTTTTAATTTATTTATTTTTGCTGTGTTGGGTCTTTGTTTCTGTGCGAGGGCTTTCTCTAGTTGTGGCAAGCGGGGGCCACTCTTCATCGCAATGCGCGGGCCTCTCACTATCGCGGCCTCTCTCGTTGCGGAGCACAGGCTCCAGACGCGCAGGCTCAGTAGCCGTGGCGCACAGGCCCAGCCGCTCCTAGGCATGTGGGATCTTCCCAGACCAGGGCCCGAACCCATAGTCCCCTGCATTGGCAGGCAGACTCTCAACCACCACGCCACCAGGGAAGCCCCTATTTCTTCTTTTAGTTCTGTCAGTTTTTGCATCATATATTTTGAAGTTCTGTTATGAGGTACATCCATATTCATGGTTAGGTACATACACATTATTTCTTCCAGAGAAATTGATCCTCTGATCATTATTAAATATCCTTCTTTATCTCTGGTAATACTTTTTGTCTCAAAGTCTATTTTTCTGCTATTATAATAGCCATCCATAAGATATGCTTATGGTATCTTATGGGTTACTACTTTCTACTGTCCACTCCCGCCTCCTATCCATCTTTCAGGGAATCTCCCTAAGTTCTGGGCCATCAATAGCTAAACTTTTGTTTTCCAATGCACTTATTTATGAATTTTAACATTCAGTTGTAAAGATGTCTTTTCCGCCAGGTCTAGGGATTTGTGGCATGTAGTATGTGGCTGTAGTATGTGTCCAGTCTGCCACTTTAAATCAAACTTGCTTTTCTTCTTAAATCTTTAAATCAAACTCCCTCTTCTTCTTCTTAAGGAAGCAGTGGTGACAACGACCTGATTTAATCATGTAGTTAGATAAAGAAGGAACACGATCAATTCTAAGTAAGATGGCCTGGGAAAAGAGCACTACAAATTCTCACAGTAAAGGGGAGATAGAGTTTGTTCTGATTATAAAAAGAGTGCTAAGCTTGCCAGATTTATTGGTTTGATTTCTCACAATTTTTGCTTGTCTCATGTAGACTTTGAATTTGTCTTGAATTTCTCCAGTATTTGCCTAGAATTTTTAGATTTATTGGTGGATTCTACTTTCAAGCTTATATAGTTCTAAAGTTATATTCAAACACTGCCATCTTGTGGGTCATTCCTTGGGTCTCCCAATCCCACCCCTCAAAACTCTCTCATGCAAATATATTCATCCAGAAGAGTTCAGGGATGTCAACTTTTATTAGATGCTAACAGCTGTACTAAGAGCTCTACATATATCAAATCATTAAACTTCATAAGGCCTTTATGAAGGAAGTACCGTTAATCCCGTGTTAGAGGTGAGGAGGCTGAGGCCTAGATGGGTTATATAACGTGCCTTAGGTCTCACAGCTAGTAAAAATAGGAGTAAACTTTTATATTCAGGCAGTTTGCCTTCAGAACCCTTGCTTTTACTGCACCCACATGTGAAACTAATAAATCTAAAAAAACACAGTGTGACACAGTGATATGAATAAGCTATAGAACTAGTAGAGAAGACGGGATAACGGTTGGGAAAGGGCATGAGCGAAGGCGTCACAGATTTGTGAGGAGGTGGCCTCCTCTACGTGAGAACTGGAAGGAGAATCATTACATAGGAAGAACGCAGCTGGGACCATAGCCCCTGGAGCTAATGGCATGGAAACACCCTTGAGTTGTCTGTTTCTCATCTGCTGTGCACCCTGTCTTCTCTTGGGAAACTACTTGTCACTATGCTTCAACCACAGGACTCTAATGAGGGTTGTCAGTCAGGATACCCTTGAGTCCTCACCTAATCTGAGCCAGTATCAGGGTACATCGGGGCACCTGGGAATTTTGTGCTTGAGGCAGAGGGCTCAGTGCTATCTTCCCTAATGGTCACGCGGAGGTGTATGTCCGAAAGCTGCTTCCAGCCAAGTGTTCTCACGTGGAAGACAGTTTGAAGTAAAAGATAATTAGGCCAAACAATAAGGTTCTAGTCATCTGTAGGCCAGCTGCCCTGCCGATCTTCCTGTATGGATAACCATTCTTGCAGAACCTGAACAGGTCTGGGCTTTGGTCCATTGCAAACATACAAGTTCTGATATTCTTTCTTCTGTCGCCAGCTGAAGCAGGGACAGCACTGGCATTCCTTATCTCTGAACAACTTCAGTGGTAGCACAATACATGTTGATTATGAAGGATAGCATGATTAATTTATTTGGGAAACAATGGCATTTGGGGAGTGTATTGGAAATGGTGTGGCTTAAACACTTCTGCAGTGATCTATCTTGGCCTCATCTCAAACTCCATTCCTGATGCCTGGACTATTCCCCTACTTCTCCTCGAAATCACTGCAATCTTCTAAAGCCGTCCTTAGATTTATTTCTTGCTTTAAGCCTACTTTAGAAACTCCAGTCAGTTATTTTTTCTTAACTTTGATTTTTTTAATTAATCAAGTAACAAAAGTGCAAATAAAAATGACAAATTCAAAATGATAGAAATTAAGAATCACCCATAACCCACCACACAGAGATAATCATTGTTATTGGTATATTTCTATCTCTTCTTTCTTCTATGTGTAAACACAAACAGAATTATTTTTTAAATGGCTAATTTTGATCTCTTCCTTCACCAAACACATCTACAATGTGTCAAATGAAATTGAATTGTACTTCATTTGTACTATTTCCTAATCATTTCAATATTCTGTCCTGCAAATGACCAGTATCTTTGAAGGCACCTAATTTTCCAGGAAAATGGGGAGCAATTCCACATCCCTTGGCTTGCAGTGTTCTTTCTTTCCCACTTCATCTGGTTATCCCCTACTCATTCTTCCAGTCTTAGTTCAATTTCTTTGGGAAGTTAGATTAAATTTATCATGGTATTATTTGCAGTTCCTGTAAAAGTTGCAAATTCTTTTTTTTTTTACAGATTTATTTTTATTTATTTATCTTTGGCTGCATTGGGTCTTCGTTGCTGCTCGCAGGCTTTCTCTAGTTGCGGCAAGCAGGGGCTACTCTTCGTTGTGGTGCGGGGGCTTTTCATTGTGGTGGCTTCTCTTGTTGCAGAGCACGGGCTCTAGGCACGCGGGCTTCAGTAGTTGTGGTACGCGGGCTCAGTAGTTATGGCCCGTGGTCTCTAGGTGCGCGGGCTTCAGTAGTTGTGGCGCCCGGGCTTAGTTGCTCCGCGGCATAGTGGGATCCTCCCAGTCCAGGGCTCGAACCCTTGTTCCCTGCATTGGCAGGCGGATTCTTAACCACTGCGCCACCAGGGAAGTCCCGCAAATTATTATGTGTGGGATTATCTGGGTGTATAAATGTTTTGTTCACTATTGGATCCCTATGGCTTACCACAAGTGCCTGACACTGGCTATTGTTAAAATGAATGGAATAATTGGAATGGAATTGGAATAATTCTGCTGCTAAGGAAATACTTATTTATAAAAAGTAACATCTACTATTTAGGAAGTGTTACTATGTGCTAGGCACTCTGCTAAGTGCGATATATCTCTATATAATTACATTTTCACAACCATAAAATGCATTATTGCTCCTGTTTTACAAATGAGGAAACTGAGGCTTCAGAAAAGCGAATTAACTTGTCCAGAGACTGATAAAATATTTGACCTTAGGTCGATGCATTCATTTACGTTACTGACTTTACTTGCCGTTGCTAGCTTCTTTGTGCACGAATATAAAAGTCATCGTACATAGCTTATTTTCAAAATCACTCAATTTTAACATTACAAATTAGTTTTTGTTACACGTCAAAGAAGGAAGTAGGGCACTTAGAATAAGGGGCAAAGAGACAGAACACTGTACGGGGAGGGGTAGCAGCAGAGCTATTCTCCTTTCCCCTTCACTAACGAGCTGTGTGGCTTTGGGCTTCCGCAAGGCAGGCTCCAGAAAGAGTGACGCTGAATGGGCAGCCCTTAAGACGACATCTTAGTCCAACTCCGTCGTTCTATAGGTGAAGGAGACTAAGGGACGTGCATAACTGACCACGTGGCAGACCTGCACATACACCTCCTGACTCCTAGTGTTGTTTCTTCTGAGTTACAGTAACCCTCCCTGAACAAACATTTACTGGGCGCCTACTGTTTCAGGCACTCCCAGGCAGGATGTTTCCTTTTCGCTATCCTAGTATCGATTATTGGCTACTTGCTGTCCTCCCTAATTTTTTTCACTCGACCATTTTTAAAACGTCCCTTGGAGGCAGAGTTAAGGGGTAAAAAGCGTAGTACGAGCCTGGCATCAGGCACTGAGTAGCGTGACCTGGTGAGTGGCTTGGCCCGGGTCGGCGGCTGGCTCCGCACAGTGATCTAAGAAGGCAGGGACGCCTTCTGACCCAGGGAGTGACCCCGGAAAATCCGGGGGTGGGAGCGGCCGGGGAGAGGCGAGGCTGAGTCTCTTTGAGACGACGCCCTGGGCTTTCGTAGGGCGACGGGAGGAAACTCTCTTAGGTGCAAGTTGCCTACGCCTGTGGTTTCTGCTGCGTGGTGACCAAGGCATCCGTCCAGGTCCCCAGAACTCAGTCTCTCCACCAGGGTTTATCCTGCATTCCAAGTCTCCAGTTGCGGGGAGAGGGAGGTTTCTCCTTGGGCGACTGCTGACCCCGGGAGGGACATTTCCACCACCCCCCGTTGGTCTAGAGTCCTCGGCCATGGCCTTTCCCCGCCCCAGGCTACTGCTGGCTGCCCCAAGGCCGGAGGAGTCAAGTTCCTTTAGGGTGCCAGGGAAAGACCAGTTTAGGCGCTGCCTCGCGAGGCCTTCTGGGCAGACACCAGCCAATCCTCCACAGGCATACACGAGCACCAGCCAATCAGCGCCCGCCTTATTCCTGGGTCCCGCCCGTGCCGGCCCTTCGTCCCTGCCCCTCTTCTAGACGTCTGTAGACGCGGCGGCTGTTGCTGCAGCCGCTTCCGGAGCTGACCCGGGCCTGGGGATCGGCCTCCCCTGGCGCCCTTCGTTTTCTTCTGCTGCCTTCACTGAGGATGAATCCCTGCGCGACCGTGTGCCCACCCCGCGGAGACCACCGGAGCATTTTCATCTAGCGACTGGTGAGGGAGGGCTCGGCGCGGCCCGACCGTGCGGAACGGGCAGAGGCAACAGCGTCCCTTGAGTCGTGGGGCGACGGGACAGTGTTATCTTTCCGGAGGGCGCGGGTGACCGCGGGCGACGGTGTCCCGGGTGGGCCGCGGGGAGGGGACTCAGCGGCGCCGAGGCTGCCGGGCTCCGCGAGAGGCGGCGCGGGGCCGGCCGTGTGCCCCGGGTCCCGGCGGCCGCCTCCCCGTCGCCGCCCGGAGCTAATGAATGGTCTGTGCGGGCGCCGCGCTACCTTGCGGTCCTGCCTGCCAAGCCCTCCAGCGACGTTGCGCTGCTAGTTTCTGATAGTTGTCTCTTGTCACTTCCCCTGGAGCCTTGAATTTGAAGCCATTCCTCGAGGGGCCCACGTCTCTTATCCCTTTCGTGGCGTCACAGAAGTTTTAGTTCAGTCTGGGGAGGCTAACGATGTTCAGTGTGAATCGACCTGTTACGTGAAAAGGGACCCGTTCTTTCTTGGGGGCATGGGGGACACAGGATAGAGGCCTTTTGTTCTTGTATCATGTTGCCGATTTCTAAAAAGTTTTAGTTCATCAGCGAGACAAGTAACCCAGGGTATCCGTGACTCTGGATTTCCAACGTAGGTAGTAAAACTTAAAGGGTGTTAGCCGGACAGGATATTTTTCAGGAAGCAGAGATTGATGTAGCATCTTTTTTTTTTTTTTTTTTTTTCTCCCATGCCTGGAAGTAGGGCGTTTGAAAGTCGAGATTTATCAGAAGTACTGAAAGAATGTGATTTTTATGAGTGGTAGTGTTTCTATGCTCATGATGTGCGAATTCACGTCCTTCCATAGCTCCTTGATCTTTTCACTGCCCTTTTTATTTTAAATTCCTTGATTTTTTTAATAGGTTTTAGAAACTGATATAGGGCCGATAAGGGCAGAAAGAGATGTTTTCTAAAAAGAATTGTAGTATAGATATTTGCTGAAAGTACAGATACTTAGTCAAAGCGGTTTACTTCAAGGAATTTAAAAAATGGTTCTTCCATTTAAAATTTTTTTAAAAAACTTGTGTCCAGGCAGACGTAGAGAATGGACTTGAGGACACGGGGAGGGGGAATGGTAAGCTGTGACAAAGTGAGAGAGTGACATGGACATATACACACTACCAAACGTAAAATAGATAGCTAGTGGGAAGCAGCCACATAGCACGGTGCTTTGCGACCACCTAGAGGGATGGGATAAGGAGGGTGGGAGGGAGATGCAAGAGGGAGGGCATATGGGGATATACGTATGCACATAGGTATGCATATAGCTGATTCACTTTGTTATACAGCAGAAACTAACACAACATTGTCAAGCAATTATAGTCCAATAAAAATGTTAAAGAAACAAAAAAACACAACTTTTGTCCAGGGCTTTCAGTATGCTAAATTCTGCATTATGCTTCGGAACCATAAAGTTCAATAGACCATATTGCGTAAGGAGCTCAGTGTTACTTGGTTAATTATGATAAATGATGTCAAAGTTAGTTTATTATCTTCTTTCTTTCTTTTTTCTTTTTTTTAAATCATCTTTGGCCGTGCCATGTGACATGCCATATCTTAGTTGCCCTACCAGGGATCGAACCCGCACCCCCTGCCGTGGAAGTGCGGAGTCTTAACCACTGGACTGCCAGGGAAGTCCCTTTATTATCATTAATAGGGCAGTAATTCTTTGCCACCTCCAGAGATGTGCTTGCCTCCTAGAATTTGGGGAATTGTTCAATTGTGAAACTGGGTTTTGCACTAATAAAATATTGAAGTTTCTATCCTTTGTACCCAGAGAATAATTGAGAAAACAGAATAAAATAAAATACAATATTGATAAAGCTAAATTATTAATTTCCTAAAGTAGTAAGTCTTGATGTTTTAAAATTATGTGAACTAATTTCAGGGCTTTCAGAAGGAATTTAAAATTTTTTAAATTCGTCAATTATGAATCACTATAATTTGTAGCTTTGTGACAGTTAATATAGATACAAGTTTTTAGGGAAGATATTTTGATTTTAGAGAGCTCTTTAAAAATGTAAGCCTACTTATTGAATACATATTATATTTAGTGACAAATGTGAGTAAGTATGGCATTCTCTTCCCTGCCTTAAGGAGCTTAGAATCTTTATGTGTAGTCAGGGTCCACACTGCCAAGGTCCACATGCCAAGGTCCACAAGGCATGTTGTTATCATCATTCTGTTATCATCATTTTGCAGATGAAGAAATTGAGGATTAGGAAGATTAAGCTACTTGACCAAGGTTTTAGATAATAGGAACCCAATTCTTAGTTAATACATACCGGGCAATACAGGCTGGAAAGAGGATTAAATTAGTTCATTTATGTAAAGCGCTATGCTTGTCCATGTGAAAGTTCAAAAGATGGTAGATGTAATGTTTGTAAGCCATGGACAACTTGGCAGCCCTGTAAAGGTTTGGGTAAAAACATTCCAAGCAGAAAGGGCTTTGATATAGTTATTCTGTTTTTTTTGATCAATATATTATATCACTATGTTCCTTTTTCCTTTGTAACATTTCTTGGGTGCTTACATGTGCATGAATTGTCTCATTTATTTTTCAGAACAACTCAGGAGATAAGTAGTTTTTATTCCCTTTTTACAAGTGAGAGAATTGAAGCTTAGGCAGCTGTTACATGCCCAGGGTCATTTAGTTAGTGGTTACCAGCTCAGTGTTCTGAGTTCACAGTCTGAACTTTGTGTGCTACGTGGTTGCCCAGTCTAACTGGCATCCTCTTCCTGAGGTCACAAGGCTATTAACACATGAAATATAGATATTGGTTCATTTTGGTCTTGGATATGTGAGAGAATAGCATGATCAGATTTGTGTTTTAGGAAGAAAACTGAACTCTGCACCAAGGTTAAATAGGATTGTGAGCCATTGTTGAGGGCTCAGCCTCTACTGGCTGGCGCCTTTGTGGTGGACCAGTCTGCAAGGTTAGCAATCACCGGTGCAGCTAGCTACACTCTTCCACCTCAATTTCTCATCAACACTTCGTATTCATCACATATAAAGCAAACATTTTCTCTTTTAATTTCTGTTTGTTCCTTTCGTTTTCAGTTTGTTTTATTTTTCTGATTTACGAAGTATTTACCCTTTACTCTTCTTCTTGGCTGCTCTATCTGTAGTCAAGCCAGAAACCTAGGAGTTGACCACATCTTGTCAACTCGAGGTCCTAAATATGTTTCTGAATTGCTCACTTTCATTATCCCTGAAGAAAGGCACCTCAGGCTGTCTGTCATCTAGTTCATCCCTGTGTATATATTAGGCCTTATGCATGTCTGTCTGCTGAATTACTTAGAAGTTTCAGAATGGACCAAGGTGAGTTTAGTGCTTTTATATGGACTGTTACTTCGGCCTCAAATGCCCACTGGCCCTGAATTTATCAGGCAAACACATACTCACCTCATCTCCTTTGGGGAATCTTCCCTTTATCCCTCTTGTTGACTCCCCATTCCTGTGAGTCACTTGTTATATCTTTATCGTAGGTTTTAATCATATATTTTTAGTACTTGCTGAAATAAAAATCATTCTCCTCTACCAAACTGTGCCCCACTGATGGTAGAGACTGCGTAATAGATAGTAAATCTTGTTCAGTCATTACAGTTGTTAAATGAGCTATATTTTCACTTAAATATTATCCATGAGTCTGTACTAGAATATCTAGAATATTTAAGTCCTATGTATTTTTGTTTTCGCAGTACCTTGTGTCCTGCAGATGCACTGAAGAGGCAGGCATAGTGTTGTAGAAATAGCTTGGACTTTACTGTGAGATAGATCTGTGTTTGGATTCTAACTCCTCTTTTACTGATAGTGTGATTTGGGTGGCTTACTTAACCTCTTTGATGTAAAATATCACATCATGTAAAATATCACATGCTTAATAAGTATTTCCTTTGCTTTCTTTGCCTTCAGTAAGAGTTTGTTGAAAGCATGAAGACGATTAACGCTAGGCATTGGGCCAGGAACTTAGGAAAGTTGTAAGGGCAGGAGACAGATTTGAGGATTATGAGCACAGGTTAAAGTTAACATGAAGAGATTGAAATTATGCAGGGTGAGTATGAATTAGAGAGGAAAAGAAGACTGAAGGTGGAACATTGAGAGAAGCCTAATGTTTGAAGGTCAGGGGAAGGGAAAATGCCCTTGGAAGAGGTGATAGGAGAGAGATCCCATGCATATGCTTCAGTGGTTCCCTGTGCTTTCAGTACTCCTTTCTAGATGCCTTACGAGAATGTCGTGGTCATGACTCGAAAGCAGGGAAGTCAAGTAACATTACCAAAAGTATTTGGCAATTTGGAGGTCATTGGTAACCTTAGTGTGTGTGGTTTCATAGGAGAAGAATGCATGGAAACTAGTAGCAGAGACATTGAAGCCCAAACATGAACTTTGGAATAAAAATTTGTTATCTCTTTGTTACTGAAGAAATGATGGTAATAAAAGCTGCTATTTTTTTTTTTGCGGTACGCGGGCCTCTCAACTGTTGTGGCCTCTCCCGTTGCAGAGCACAGGCTCCGGACGCACAGGCTCAGCGGCCATGGCTCACGGGCCCAGCCGCTCCACGGCACGTGGGATCCTCCCAGACCGGGGCACGAACCCGTGTTCCCTGAATCGGCAGGCGGACTCTCAACCACTGCGCCACCAGGGAAGCCCCAAAGCTGCCATTTGTTAAATGTACATTTGGTAGCAGGTACCATGATAAGCAGCTTTATTTATCATTACGGTAACCCTTTGAGGTTGGTGGCATTGTCTTCATTTTCAGAAGAAATGAAGGCTTGGAGAGATTATGTAATTTGTAGAGTTATGTAATTGGTAACAGCTGGCATTGCTATATTTGAATCCAAGTATGTACGATTCTAAGAAATGTTAGCTCTTAGCTCTTAGTCACTTAGTCCCTTCCTAATTTATGTTCATAGTACTCTGTATGTGCCTCTCTCATTATATATTATAGTATAGTATCACTTTTGTTTATATTTAATATTCCTTTTTCCCTTTTAAGTGTTTAAATTATGTATAGTAACAAATTAGGGAATTCTTTTCTCTTGTATCTTAATTATTTCCTGTAGGGTTTGAGTTATTCACATAAGTAGTTCCTTTCAGGTATTAGGAAGACACTGAAAACACAAAGATGGCAAAATTTTAGAGCCTCAAAGGGATGAAATTAACTACACGTGACTATTTTGCCATCTGTCATGTTTTCCAGTTTAAACATTTTAAACTACTTGAGGCTTTGGTACTTTTTTCTTCATGTCAACTAACTACCAAGCACTTTGCTTATTTATATATAGTCTAGTAGAAACAGAACTGGAGCTAGAAAGGACTAGGAGTTGTCTGCTTCTGTGCTATCATTTCCAGATGGGGAAATCAGAATAGTTAAGAACTAGTTAGGTTTAGGATTTCTGACTTAGTGTGGTTGGAAATGGGAGTGGAAAATACAGATTTGGAATGTTTATGGCTGGTGCACAGAAATTTTTCCTATACGTATATGTAAACTCACTTGTGTTGCTCTAAATAGTTTTATAACCGTTTTTCCTCTGTCATTCAGATAAATACAGTAGTCTCTTGGTATCACCGGGGCATTGGTTCTAGGACCCCAACGGATACCAAAATCTACAGATGCTCAAGTCCCTTATATAAAATGGCATAGTATTTGTATATAATCTACATATATTCTCCAGTATACTTTAAATCATCTCTAGATTACTTAGAATATCTAGATACAGTGTCAGTGCTATGAAAATATGGTTGAACCTTGAACAACATGGGTTTCAAGAGCATGGGTCCACTTATACTCGGATTTTCGTCAGTAAATGTGTACTGCAGTACTACAGGATGCCTTTGGTTGAAGTTGCAGATGTTGAACCGTGAATACAAGGAACCTAGTATAGGGAAAGCCAGCTGTAAGAGGGTCATTGTGTTGTTCAAGGGTCAACTGTAGTTGAAAATGCTATGTAAATAGTTGGCCAGCATGAGGCAAATTCAAGCTATTCTTTTTGGAACTTTCTGGAATTTTTAAATATTTTCAGTTGAAGCTTGGTTCAGTTCACGGTTGTGGAACATACAGATATGGAGGACCGACTGTATTTTTAAAATAAATGAAAATGAAAAAAAGTATTTTGTGGAACTTAATTTGATACCTTGGAGAAGAGAATTTATGTAGAATTTCTACTATAAAAGCTTTAAAATCTAGCCATTATAGATGGATTGACTACTAATTTAAAATCCAGAGCACAAAAATACTGAAAGAAGAAGATAATTAGGAGATGATAAATAAAAAGCTGATGGAGAAATGCTTAAAGTAGTCCAATCTAGATATAAAATTTCTAATATTTTATATTGGTGGTTAGTTTTCTAACAGGAAGTGAAGAAACTGAAGGCTAGTAGCTTTTCAAGTAGTTGACAATGATATTTCATTTCTCCAGATCTGAATGGGCAAAGCAGACACATTAGCATATTGGAAAAAAGTTAGAGGCTCATGTATCATGGTTGAGTTTTCTAGACTTTTCTGTGGCCTCTCTAATCAATATATTAGCATTTATTTATATTTTTAAGATGTTTATTTTAAAGTAGGTATACGTATACATGGTAAAGCATTCAGAAGAGGTTAGTAGTGGTAAAAAGTAAGTCTGCCTTCCATATCTGTCTCCAACCATTGGTGGTCTTCCCTAGAGCAACCACTATTAACCATTTTCTTGTGTATTCTTCTAAACATCTTTCATGCATATTCAAGCATAAACATATTTACATGTACATTTTCTCATACGTGACATTACAGATACATCTAGTTTTAAGAAACATTTTACAATATATCTTGCAGATTATTTCATGTTAGAAAATATATAGCTACTTTATTCTTTTTGATACATGAATAATCTTCTGTTGAGTGGACATGCCACAACTATCTTTTAACTATTTAGGTTTTTTCCATGCAGTGATGCAATGAATGTTCTTGTACTTATGCCATTTCACACGTGGATATAGTTTTACAGGCTAAATTCTTAGGAGTAAAACTGAGTCAAAAGGAAGGTGCATTTTACATTTTAGTAAATACTACTAAATTGCTGTCCATAAAGACTGTACTGATTTATACTCACCAACAATGGAGTTAGAGTTTCTATTTCTTCACAACCTTGTCAATACATAGTAATATCAACCTTTTTGATCTTTGTCATTCTGATAGATAAAAATGGTGTCTCATTATAGTTTTAATTTACATTTCTTTTGAATGATGTGTCTCTTTCTTTTTAAAAATCCATTTAAATCCACCCCCCCTTTTTTTTGAGAAATGTGGTCATATTCTTTGACTTTTATTCTGTTGGTCTCTTAATGATTTGTGGAGATGATAGATTAAGGAAAAATTTTCTCCTTTTTCTGTATGTTTTAAATACTTGTAGTGTTTGAATACATGTAGTCAAGCATACATCTTGGTAAAAGATTAGTGCTAATCACAAAGAACAGATATCTCATGTTAATGATTTTAGTGTTTTCCTGTGTATGGGAAGGTGCAAGAATCTGGTCTTCTTACCTACCTAGGAGCCGGTAGATCCAAAGCATAGAATGCTTCATCCTGTTTCTCCCATCCTGAATTTCCCTCAGGATGTACTGTCAGTGGGCTTCTGCAGTGGGTTGCAACTTAACCTTTTGTGTTACTGGATGATGAGCTACACTCTTTTTTAATGGTTAAAGCAGATGTACAATGTGCATTTGACAGGCCATAAGACAGGCTGTTTCAGTGAGCATAAAGTTCAAGCCAAATCGTGTATAAGCCAGAATGACTTCCCCATATCTCAGTACGTGAAAATTTTTTCTATTAGTGGAAAGTTTGTTTGTTTTTAACATGGTTAGTTAAATTTATTGATATTAACAACAATAACAGAGCAGATAATGCAGAACTGTGGCCATCTGAAAAACAATATCCAGGTGGCTTTGAAGTGCATTTCTTTTAAAAGTCACCTTTGAAATGGACAGGTGACTACAATTCCAGGGCTTGAAAAGCACTTCAAACACAGGAATAGCACAAAGTAATCTCTCTTCTCTCTCTCCTTTCCTCCCTTCCCCCACTCCTCCCTCTCTCTCGTTTTCTCTCTGTCTCTCCTGTCAAATGACAGAATTAAAACAATTTAGTAACGACTTGGATGTCCTTTGTTCAAGGGAAAACAACGCATGGATTGCGGGGTAGGGGGGCAGTCAGTGCTCACTGGCGGTGAAGCCATCTTCCAAGGGATTTTGGGCAAGAGAGACTTACAGAATGTTAGAAGAGGCAGCTCTGAAGCAGGGTGTGCTTGGCTAGGAGGCTGGAGATTTCCTAATAAGGCGAGCAGGTCCTGTTTTCTAGAGTTGAGGTGAACTCGCTAAAGCGGAGTTGGAGGATTGATTGTTTTTAGGTTTCCTTGACAGGTGTGTCCTATAGGTGCAGACTGACAGGTTTAGATTTGTGATGTGGGTGAGGCCACGGGGGTGGCCTCCATTTGGGGAGTCCTGATTAAACGCATTAACTTCATCACTCCACATGTACATGTCTACTCGTAATGTCTGGATTCTGAAATAAAGTGTGGGTGAAGTCAAATAACTTAGACATACCACGGATGTGAGAGCCCTTTGACCCTTCCAGTTATCTGTATGGTACCATTTGTAGAAGCCGGGCAGACAGGCTGCAGGGTTGCTGCCAGGTGGATCCACTCCCCTTTCTTCCTCAACTTTCTCGGGTGGAGGTGGATGGAGCCACCTTCCAATCAGGCTTGTGGCCGAGCAGAACTAACCTCCCTTATCAAAACTGGGAGAGGAGGTCGAGCTTTTGTCAGTGAAGCTCTAACTTTGCCACACATTCCATAGGGAGAAAATATCACTGGGAAGGAGGAGCGACTATCCTATCAGTGAGAAGTTGGTAGGCTCATTTATTTGCTTGTTTGTTTTTGAAATAGGAATTAGGGGCACTTAAATATGGAGGTAATTGTATTGTAAAATACTTGAGCAAGAGATAGATTGTGTATTTTTTACTTTATCTTTCTCCTTCTCTTATAGGTCACACTTGCAATCATGGATATTTAAAAGGACCCGACAGTGTGGAGGGGGAGTTCCCCTCCTCCTCCCCCGTGGTGCTTGACTCCAGGAATCATTTATAAACTGTGGAAAGGTTTTTTTTTTAAATAAAGAACTCGTGTTTGATATAAACTTGATAGGGCTATTTATAACTTTTGGATTTAAGTGCCAAAGTAAATTGTACAAATCCATATAGTTTTATACTGCTGCCATGAGGATTTAAATTATAACCCGAAACAGGCCATTTATTCTCTGTAAATCTTTCCGAATAGCACCTTTGTGTCGTGGCTTTTTCATTTTTTAAAATTTTCTGACTGTTCAGAAGAAGTAAGCTGTATTAAAACAATTAGGATGAATTCTTCCATCCCCGACTGCACATCAAAATGTCGATCCCTGCAGCATGCTTTGGATGTCCTTTCTGTGGTAACAAAGGGGAGTGAAAACCAGATTAAGGCCTTTCTCTCCAGTCATTGTTACAATGCTGCAACTATCAAGGATGCCTTTGGCAGAAATGCCCTCCACCTTGTTTCCTCCTGTGGAAAGAAAGGAGTGTTAGATTGGCTAATTGAGAAAGGAGTGGATCCATTGGTGAAAGACAAGGAGTCAGGATGGACAGCTTTGCATAGAAGCGTTTTTTATGGACATATTGATTGTGTTTGGTCTCTATTGAAGGTAAGTGTCATTTGTTTATTTAAAACTATTTGGTGTGGCGTGTGTTTTTCTTAATCTTTTTCATATATTCCACTTATTTTCCAAAAGAGATTTGAGTTCTTATCAGTTGTTTGATATCTTTAACTATTATAACTCATCTTTAGAATTCAAATCTCATATATCCTTTTAATTTAAACCTTTTATGATATAAAATTTTAAACATACACCAGAGTTTACAATGTATCATGAACTGTTGGTCAATTTTGTGTTATGTATGTCTCCACTGACTTTCTCCACCCCATGTTATTTTGAAGTAAATCCCATTTTGTCATTTACTCAGTACTATATATCTTTTAGTATTTTTAAGAAATTGTTTCCTTTTGTATAACTATATTATTATCTACTTTAAACGGCCACTGGTTATTGAAATCATGTAGGGACTGTGTTTTGAGTAGTGTGTTTAATTCTTGTTTGGCTAGGGTAAAGTTTTTATAGTTCTTTAAAAAAATAATTAGAATCAGGGCTTCCCTGGTGGCACAGTGGTTAAGAATCTGCCTGCCAATGCAGGGGACACGGGTTCGAGCCCTGGTCCAGGAAGATCCCACATGCAGTGGAGCAACTAGGCCCATGCGCCACAGCTACTGAAGCCCGCGCGCCTGGAGCCCACACGCCACAACTACTGAAGCCCGTGCACCTGGAGCCCGTGCTCTGCAACAAGAGAAGCCACCACAAGGAGAAGCCAGCGCACCGCAACGAAGAGTAGCCCCCGCTCGCCGCAACTAGAGAAAGCCCGCGTGCAGCAACGAAGACCCAACGCAGCCAAAAATAAAATAAATAAAATAAATTTATTAAAAAAAATCTACCTCTAAAAAAATAATTAGAATCAGTTTATTTTAAATTTCCCATCAAGCAGATGAAATCTAGGTTTGTTGTACTGTTTAGCCAAATAATATGAAGTGTTTTGATATATACCCCGATGGATGTCATTTCACTAATGAATGCAAATTAAAAACTGTTAGAAGTCATGAGTTTTAAATTGAACAATTAGCTTGTGTATAGGCATTTAGTTATGTTTGTGGAGGACCAGAGAAGAACAAAGCAGTTCCTGTCCTCAAGGCACTTGTGGTCACATTAGGGCATTAGGGTGCTTATCTTCATTGTCTTTATCTTTGGTGTCTGTTTTTTGTTTTCGTTTTAAATTTTATTTATTGGTTGATTGATTGATCGATTGGCTGCGTTGGGTGATGGTTTGTGTGCGGGCTTTCTCTAGTTGCAGTGAGTGGGCGCTACTCTTCGTTGCGGTGCACGGGCTTCTCATTGTGGTGGCTTCTCTTGTTGTGGATCACGGGCTCTAGGTGTGTGGGCTTCAGTAATTGTGGCACGTGGGCTCAGTAGTTGTGGCTCACAGGCTCTAGAGTGCAGGCTCAGTAGCTGTGGTGCACGAGTCTAGTTCCTCTGTGGCATGTGGGATCTTCCCGGGCCAGGGCTCGAACCTGTGTGCCCTGCATTGGCAGGCAGATTCTTAACCACTGTGCCACCAGGGAAGTCCTGGTGTCTGTTTTTGACTTCAGAAAAATTGTTTACATAGTTGTCTTTAGGTGGTAACATTTACTGATCAAAATAATTTTCAGTATGTGTTAATAGCAAAATATCCTTTTTTGGAGCTAAACTATCTAGGTTTACTACTTACTGAGTCCTCTTAGATGAGTTACTAAGTCTTGAACTTCAGTTTCATCTATAAAAAGAGCATAATAGTGGCACCTTCCTTATTCCCCCCCCCCCCAGGGAGTTTCAGTGAAGAAAAACTTTTCTTAAGTTTAGTAATAGTACTGTTAACTCCTCTTATATCTGAAACCTTTGGGTGTCAGTTTAGTTCCCGTATTGTAACCTCTTTTACAGGAAAAGCTGGGTTAGTAAGAGTTAAAGCCTCTGTCAGCTCTACCACTTCTACCCTTTCCCACCAGTTTCTGCTGGAAAATTGGATGACTGCCAATCCTTTCAAGCTTGAGAGTGTCCTTGGATTTTCTGAGGTCCTCGGGGTTGCCAGTCCGGTGTTAGGATTTGGGGCTTCAGTTTGAAGTCGGTTCTGGTCTGAATTTTGGAACTTCCCTCCCTTTGGGTTTCATTTCCCTTTAGAAATCCTCAGTCATCCTCGCCATCTTGGCTAGGCGAAACCAGGAAATTGTGCCTTGGGCCACCTTGCTCTTGGCTTGACTGTCTTATTATCATCAGAGTCCTTCTGATCCGTGATAGACACTTAACATGGATGCTTCCCACTGATAAAAATATTCCCACAGAAACCTCTTTTATCCATTTAGTATTCGCATGTTGCTGTAAGCCATCTGCATTTTTTTAGCACAGACTTCTTTCCCCGTTTAACACTCCTTTAATTGGAAGGGCTGCAATGATAGGGGTGTTCACGTCAGTGCCACTTTTGGTGATAGCGCTATAGCATTTAAGGTGTTACGGACTAGCAAGAAGAGGCTGTACAGAAAAACACATTTTAAATGAATTACATTCGATAAAAACTTTATAGGTATGAAATTTTAAAATTAAGTGCTAAAATTGTACAATAAATAAACACCCATGCTATCAGTTTCCTGATTGCCAAAGATGAAAAACCTCAGCAGAAACTTCTTGTCTACCAAAAGCCAGAGTAGAAACAGCATATCTTATGCAGCTTTTCATTACCTTCTTGATTCTGTGACAGGAGGCATGTTTATGTTTGTAGGGTCCTCCTGTGTCTGTTACCTCTATACCATTTTTCTTTAATATTGGTGGTTTATTTATATTACTAACCTGGAAGAACTTGCTTTAATTTTTCCCATTTGTAAATGGAAGAACTTCCTGAATCATAAGATTGTGTGGATTAAGTGATATACTGTTTGTAAGGTATTTGGAATACATTTTTTTTTTAGTGCCTAATGTGTATTAGGCAATGATCTAAGTGCTAGGGATATTGTAATAGGAAAAAAAAAAGAATCATTT
Organism: Mesoplodon mirus; assembly: GCF_964341445.2. Classification (NCBI taxonomy): domain Eukaryota; kingdom Metazoa; phylum Chordata; class Mammalia; order Artiodactyla; family Ziphiidae; genus Mesoplodon; species Mesoplodon mirus. The sequence goes on along the minus strand of NC_138986.1, from coordinate 97,224,975 downwards.
TCTTGTTTGTTGGTTTGTTTTTTGGTTATACTTAGATGCTATTTAATAAGGTAATGAACTTATCTACTATTTTGGGAATATGTAAAGAGTTGATCTTTTAATAAATGGGATAGACTAGACTACACACTGATGCTACTACCTTTAGAGTTTAAGGTGAGCATATTAGAAAGTGTCAGAGACCTCCATATGTAGGGAGCTGTAAAGGCAAAAAAGGGTTCCTAGTCCTTTATGCAGTTGGGGCTACTTAGGGTGATGCAACTGTATGTAGTCTCATTAGGGTCCAGTTGGTAAATATATAAAGTTTAGGACAAATTTATAAAACTGATAAAGTAAACTCTCCAGGGATCTAACTTTCTGGGACCCTATTTGTCAGATTCGTAGCTTGGAACGCTGTGCCCTGGAATCTCCCCTTCTTAGCCTTATGAAGGCCAAGCTCAGGTCTTCCCACATGGGTTTATTATATCTAACTTTGAAAGGAGCAGGCAACATACACTTTTAAATTTATTAAGATCTTAGATCACTTATGAATTTTGTTTTATTCGTTAGCTCACTAATGAGTATTTTTGTTCACTGACAACCCTTGTGAAATCAAGTGTTAAAACCATCTGGAACCATCTTGATTTTAATTTATTAAAATCCATTGTTACGAGGTAAGAGGAGATTCTCTTTCTTAAGTAACCCAAAAAGAGTATTCCAACATGTGGTTAGAGTTTAAAAACTTCATGGTTCATCTCAACCTGTAACTGCCCAGGTAAACTGTGTGTGTAGATGGAGAGGCAGTGATCACTCACACGAGTTAAAATTATTGTTGAATGCCTTATTAAACTATCAGCAAATATTAAAAGTTATTTATGAAAAGGAGTACATTTTATGTTTAAAACACTGTATGTAGTAATAATAAAATGAATTGAACATTGGTCTGTTTCTCCCCTCCTCCAGTTATATTTTAAAAGCAGTAAATATGGTGCTAGGGATAGGGTGTTCTAACTGCCTTAAATAAACGGGACAGAAAATGTTCTGTTTCATGTTTGAATTCTGGAGATATAAAACTACAGATTACTTTAAATTCATTCTTAAAACACACACACACGTGCATTCTCAGGTTTTTTTTTTGATACAATCTAACTATAAGTGGTAAGAGACAATGCTCTGAAAATTTAAGTAGAAAATTTTAAGTGGAAAAATATAAAAATATATATCACACAAGTAGAAATAAAAGAATATAATTGTCTTCATGTCAGTAATAGATGTAATGGAATTTAAGGCAAAAAGGTGGAGCATAGGTGATCACATTATATACAGTAAATCCTAAAAAACATATATATAAAAAGTAAGAAGTATTGTTTGCCATTGTGTAGAAATCTTTACAGCCCTTAGCTGGATGTGGAGTTTGGCTCTTTAAATACAAAAAAAGAAAGCATGTGTGTGTACACACACATGTAGACCCAGACCAAAAGTTAGGGCTTTCTCAGTAACTGACCTGCCTTACCATGGAAACTTTCATATCTAGTTCATTTTGATTTTTTTTTCATTTTGATTTTAAATGTTATTTTATTTGTTCACGTTTTCTGGTTCTTCTTCATTTCCCCAAGAATTCGATATTCGATTTCTCTTAGTTTTCTTTTATGTGAGAAATAAATGTGTATGAGCACAGGAGATAATTGTTATTAAATGTTTATTTTTAATGTATTTATGGGTTTGATCATCTGACTTTTTGATAAATTACTGATTATAGGTAAATGATTAAAAATAAATACATATATATCTGTATATACACACACATATTTTTTCCTTTTTTTTTTTAGCATGGTGTTAGTCTGTATATTCAAGATAAAGAAGGCTTGTCAGCTTTGGATCTTGTAATGAAGGATAGACCAGCTCATGTAGTATTCAGAAATACCGGTAAGAAAATTCCACAAATATATTCCATTAAGGTACAGCTTAGGAAATTTTAATGAAATTTTATTGTTATAGAAATACCTGAGAAAATTTGTGTGGATATCTGCAAAGAACTTTTACACTGGTATATGTTGGTTGATAACTTTGGTTTTCTTTCAGAGCACTTTGGTTTATTTTACATTTTTCAGATTCAGTGTTCATTTCTGTGTATAAGAGTAAAAACACAGCCTAAAAGGGGAAGGCAGCTAGAATTGTAACTACTGTAAAGCCATCGATGTGCATTCAAAAAGTAACAGCATTTGAGGTAGAGGGGGAAAGGAAGTGATTCTTCTACCCACATGTTCCTTCTTATTGCACTTATCTCTTCAATTTTTTTGCCCTGTGAACTTTGGTAATGGAGATTGACTGAAAAGGAGAAGAGATTTTAATGGGGGCACTAGTTAATTTGCATTTTAACTAGTGAGCAAGCTAAGTAAGGACATGTTCTTCATTTTTATTTCTATCTTGGACACTATATTGCAAGTTACAGTTACAGTTCCATTCAAGAACTTTATAAGCCTTCCAAAATAAAAATGAAGATTTATATCATAATTAGCTGTGATTAAGTTTTATCCCAGTTTAATGGATATTGGCCCAATCTCTAGTGTGATTTTGCATCTATCAAGAGCAAACTATTGGAAGATGATGTTTCCCTAGAAATAGGAACTAATATCATGTTTGCTTCATTTAGAACCTTTATATATTAAATGTTTTAATAACATTTTACATTTAAATAATTATATGTATTATTTTCATGGAAACTAGGTGGATATGGCAGGTGATATTTTAATAATTTGGCAGTTAAACTTTAACTTCTAAAGAAACAAGGGTAAAGTGTTAGATTGCTTACATTGGGACAGGCCTGTGCTGAATTGGATTTTCTGATTTCTGTTCTTAGAGTTACATAGTAAATTATTAGATTCATAATTTAAAAGAGAGGGTTGGTAATATCTTTCTAAATATGGTAATTAAATTAGTTTTTGTGAAGAATCATGTTTGAGGTAAACTGATTAGTGGAGTATGTCTATAAATAAACTACACTGATACTTGTTTAAAATGTAAAAGAGTATAAAAACTAATTTTCATTTTAGATCCTACAGATGTCTACACTTGGGGAGATAATACAAATTTCACCCTGGGTCATGGAAGCCAGAATAGCAAACATCATCCCGAGTTGGTGGATCTGTTCTCTAGGAGTGGGGTTTATATCAAGCAGGTATATTGAAATACAATCTGAGTACTTTTAGAGATTAAAAAGAACTTTTGTATTTGATAGCTTATCTTTTCATTTGGATTATGTTAACTTTGGTGAAGGTGCAGTAACATATTTGAATGAAGAGATTGATCAACAGAACTTTACTAATTCTTTTTAGATTTTGTTAGTCTTAATCATATTTAGACTATGTAAAATATCATAAAACTATGAGATGTTTGTGTAAGACATGTTAGAAGTTAGAAGGCATTATACAGATATTAATTTTAAAAAGGTAGAGGTTGTGTTGATTTTCTAGCTTTTCTTTCTACTTAATTAATTAGAGTTCTTCAAATTGTTTCTCAAGTGAATTTGTTGTTGATACTCAAATGAAGTTTGTTATTAGTTTTAGGTAAGTGAACCTGAGTTCTTAAATTTAAGTAATTGTAAAATTTTAGTTGATAATTGTAAAGGTTTGGTCTTTGGCCTTAAATCATTATTCTGGATGATTCCACGTCAGTGGATTTTGCTACTGTTGGCATACTCATCTTTCTCTGTAACTCTCTTTGTGTGTGTGTGTGTGTGTGTGTGTGTAATTTATATCTCTAGCCTCAGCCTTTCTTCCTCTTGAGTTTCATTTCAGTTGTACTCCGGACATTCTTTCCAAGTTAAATTTAACTGTCTGAAGTGCTAATTTTGCCACTCCTAAACATTCTCTACTTAATTTTTAAAGCTACAAATCTCAACTTCTGAATCCTGAAGATTACACCTCAGAATATGTCTTTTGAGTTCATCTCTGTGTGATTTTTTTTCCCTGATGTAATAGTTAATGTCTTTCCCCTTTTATTCCCCCAAATATTTGGATTATATATTATATGGCCACCATATTTGGGGTTCTGTAGAAAACTGTTTTTCACATCAAAAGTCATTAATTAATGTATCACAATAGCAGTTTTAAAAAAATGAAATAGAAGAGTTAAACTCAAGAGAACATTAACAATTGAGAGGCCAGGAACAGGAGCCCACATGGGGATGAAGAGTGACTAGAGAAGTAGAGAGTAGAGTGGTGTCCTGAAGGCTAGGATGCTGACTGGCCATCTCCATAGGCCTCGAGGGAACTTGGGATGGACCAGAGTCATAGGCCTGGGGTCAGAGTCTCTAGTGAGGGTGAGCAAAGCTGTTAGAGCAGGGCTGGCTGCTCTTCCTCACCTAGTTCAGAGCCTTAGGTAGATGTCGCCCATCAGTCACAGCATACTCTTGCTCTCCCTTCGTCCCTCCCTCCCTCTCTCTCTCTCCCTCCCCCTCTCTTCTCCTCTCTCCTCTCTCCTCTCTTCTCTCCTTTCTCTGTTTTAAACTGAACTTGAACAGGTCCTCAGAATTCACCCATCAACAGCCACTAATGATTGGTCAGGGTTGAGGCACTTAAAAAGATACCTGTTTTCCTTTTCTGACTTAGTACATGATATAGTCAGATTTCATGAGGTGAGATTTTTCCGGAGCAGAGATTTTTACACAAAAGTGAAGGAATAATGGTGGCATTAGGAAACGGGTTGATTGTACCTTCGGATCCTAAGATACATGTGCTGTAGAAGAATTGAGCATATTCCACTTTGTAGGGTTAAGGATGAAACAGTATACCCAAAGAGAAAACTACATTTCAGTTAAGGCAAGGATGTGAGAGTATTTTGTGAAGAAATTAAGGATGTAAGGGATTTTTTTTTTTTTAACTACGGAAAGGAGGATTGAAACACAAGCACTGTGGATAGGTTTGAGAGGAAGGAAAGCAGTGTAAATTTCAGTAAGAAAAATGGAAGCAAGTTAATGGGAATATTTACTGAGTACCTGTTACATTGAGAGCCCTATTACTCACTGAAAAAGGGCTGATTCTGTAGTATAGTACCAGATGAATTAACTGCCATGAGACAGAGATGATGATTGTTAGCATAATATATTCCTCAGAATTAAGATGAAAATCCATGTCAGTTACCTCCTTAAAAAATTCAGAGGTTTTAAAGTTGGAGGTCTTACACTCTGGTATTGGTTGTTTTCTAGAAGTCAGACATAGAATGGCATTCTAATATTGAATATAGAATTGAACAAAATGTATTACTTCTGGTTTCATGAAATAATTTTTCCCTTACAGATTGTAACTTTGTATTACACATTTGAATACAATTTTGGGTTTTATTTTTAGACTTTTCAGGTATTTGTGGTACAGCTAAATAAGATAGTGATTTTTGCATTATCATAGGCACATGTTTTACAGAACTCGCCAAGTGGTTTAGGGATATGTGTAAACAGAGCTTGCAATTCAGCTTGTAACTTTTTTTTTTTGGCTGCTTTGGGTCCCCGTTGCTGCGCACGGGCTTTCTCTAGTTACTGTGAACAGGGGCTACTCTTCACTGCGGTGCTTGGGCTGCTTATTGCGGTGGCTTCTCTTGTTGCGGAGCACAGGCTCTAGGCGTGCGGGCTTTAGTAGTTGTGGCGTGCAGGCTCAGTAGTTGTGGTGCACGGGCTTAGTTGCTCTGTGGCATGTGGGATCTTCCTGGACCAGAGCTTGAACCCGTGTCCCCTGCATTGGCAGGCGGATTCTTAACCACTGCACCACCAGGGAAGTCCATGATTTTATTTTTCCAAAGGATGCTGACTTTCTGGAAAATAATTCTAGGATTTTTTATTTCCTAATCCTTTTTTTAATATCCTAAGTTAGAAATATTTATGGGTGGCATAAGAGATGTAAATGCAGATTATTTTTAAAAATAAAAATGGATATTTAGATAGTATTAAGGTAAAATAAGTATACTGATGCATTGAAAAATAACAAAGTGTGGCCTGCAGGTTATGTATGTAAGTGCATGCATATTTAAAACTGCTGTTGGTTTCCTATTATTGCCTTCTGCTGATGCAGTTCAACCCTTTTAGTAACCTTGTTTTCTGGTAAGAATGTATGAAAATGGAACTGTTTGTCAGAGGGCAAGGAGAGTTCTGGGAAGGAAGTGGGGAAAAGAGAAAAGCTTGAAAATTAGTGTAAAATTATTTAAAGCCATGTAATTATATTAAAGATATATTAGACAAAATCAGAGGTATAAAAAGCACATGCTGTTTATCCCCCACTCCCTGTTTTTAAGGTGATGTTGAAAAAATACTCTTAAGGCATTTTCACTATTTTCTTTAGTAATAATCACTGTTTGGTAATCTTTATGCTTCATATTTTACTCTGTTCAATTCTTGCTGTTTGAGATTTTATGAAATTGGAAAACAACTGACTACTACTTTTTGTAGTTGAATACTTAAGATTTGCATTTTCCTTTGTTTAGTCTCTTGTGGGTAACACATGCTTAATTCCTTCTAAACTTTTCTTCCCCTAATGTCAGTGTTTTTAGACATAGTTTTAAAAGAGACCACCATATATTATAAATTTTTATTACGGAAAACTTTAAACATGTACAAAGTAGAGAGGACAGTATAATGAATCCTAATGTACCCATTATCTAGCTTAAACAATTAGTAATATTCTGTTATTTCTTTTTTTATAAAATAAAGGATGTTTTATTCACAGAAGTTTAATAATGTTCTCTTGTTTTCCTGTAGGTGGTGCTTTGTAAATTTCACTCAGTGTTTCTGTCTCAGAAAGGGCAAGTTTATACCTGTGGTCATGGTCCTGGAGGACGATTAGGCCATGGAGATGAACAGACATGCTTGGTAATTGAAATGTCATTATACAGTTTAGGTAACTTTGGTAAAATTGTATAAACTGGAAACTTCAGTTAACTAAAAAATTTTTTAACCAACTATAAGGAGAAAATAATATACTGACTGATAATAGAGTTTACAAGATCAGTTACTTTCCTGGTATATTGTGTTCAAAATAAGGATTTAGATATGATGCAAAATTCTAAAGCATCAAAGAAAAATTATATTGTATAGCAAACATGGAGTCAGGAGAGTACATAAGTAAGCTTTAAAATATTTCCATAGTTGAAATTTTAAAAATCAGACTAATTGTAAAACTCTTTTCCTGTAGTCCAGGGTCCAAGTTTTTATTCATTTTTAACTTCTCATTAAGATATTTGTGGTCTGAAAATTGGGCCAATATTTTCATTGTATCATCACAAAATTGACTCTTACGCTACTGAAACTTAGTGCTAATTGGAAGAAACCTAATAATGATTACATTCAGGAAAGTTATTTCCTCACTAGGTTATTTTTAAGGTAAGTTTTTTTTGAGGGGACTGCTGGCATCTTCATCAGTTAAGAGGTCTTTAAAAATGAGAGAGAGCTATGGTAGTCTCTGCCATTTTTCGAGGGTATATTATGTTCTAGGCATTGTTCATGCTTTCTATGCGATATCATTACCTTGATTTAAGCCTAACAACAGCCCTGTGAGGTTATAGGCCTTATTATCCTCATTTTATATACAATGACAATAATAATAACACTCACTTACCAGTTGTTTACTCTGAGCCAGAGTGTCGTGTTTTGTACTTACTAACTCATTTACTCCTCATGCTGATGTTTTATCATCCAAAATACTATTATTATTTTGTGTTCAGATGAAGAAAATGAGAGAAGATAAGAGGTTTGTTTGAGATCAAATAGCTGGTAAATGACTGAATTAAGATTTGAACCCAGAACATATGACTTTAAAGGAATATGGTATCATATGTTTGGTTATGCATTGAAGGGCTGCATTGATTCCTGTATACTTATTTATTTCTTCACTACACCAATGAATACTTTGGCTGAAGAGCTCCCTTTATTCAAACCAGACACATTTGCACTTGGTGTATGATAAATGATAAGTGCTCAAAAATCATTTATTGAATCAAATTGTTTTATTGAAATGTCTTATTGGGATTTCGTATTTTACTTATAAAGCAATGTCCATTAAACTTTTCTCCCCCTTGCTGAATCGTACAGTTTGCCTATGATAGATACAGCTGTATAGCAGTCGTATCACTTGGGATGTGGGATCATAAGATTCTGTTTGTATTTTGTACTTTATATAAATGGTTAATATACTAAAGTTACTTTTATTCTGTAGGTCCCTAGGCTTGTGGAAGGACTGAGTGGTCATAATTGTTCCCAAGTGGCAGCTGCTAAGGATCATACTGTTGTATTAACTGAAGATGGATGTGTTTATACGTTTGGTCTAAATATTTTTCATCAATTAGGAATCATTCCTCCACCTTCCAGTTGTAATGTACCCAGACAGGTAAACTTCTCTTTTTATTTTTTATCATTTTTAAATTTTATTTATTTATTTATTTTTGCGGTACACAGGCCTCTCACTGTTGTGGCCTCTCCCGTCGTGGAGCACAGGCTCCGGATGCGCAGGCTCAGTGGCCATGGCTCACGGGCCCAGCCGCTCCGCGGCACGTGGGATATTCCCGGACCGGGGCACGAACCTGTGTCCCCTGCATCGGCAGGCGGACTCTCAACCACTCTCAACCACTGCACCACCAGGGAAGCCCAAACTTCTCTTTTTTAAATAATAAGGTGACCATTGGTATAAAACCTATATGGACAAAAAAATGGAAGGCATTGACAGAGCAACTTATTTTACTTGTATTCAACAGTGTGTTTCTTCAGTGGTATATGTTTTATTTTTCACAGGAGAAATTAAGCATAGTAATGTACAGATTAACATTTGTTTGGAGTGAGAAAGAAAGCACTTGGGAAATTAGGCAGCAAACTGCCTTAGATTCAACTTGTAAGTGTTCATAAGCTTCGGGGAATCCAGATATTTTGGGTTTGAAACTTAAATAATTTTGAGGCCCTCCTTAAGAAAAAAACAGAAATTTTATAAGTAAAAAATGGGCCATGTAAATGAGGCATCCAGAAACTTAAGCTTATTGGCTTCATGGTAGATCTGTCTCTGTGCAGAAATCATACCTGGCAAGTTTATGTGAGGGAACATAGGTCTAAAAGCAACTGTTTTTGTTCTGTTTTCCCTTTCCCGTTTGTACAACCACCACCAGAGGGTGGCCTTTCCTCAACTTCAGGGACCTAGTACGCAGGACAGGACTGGTGCTTTAAATTAATATGTTACTGGAATCATCACATACAGCAAATGTGTTTTCAACTCGTAAGATTTTGCATTTTGGGTGTTAGACTTCACTGGTTTAATCCTCTGGATTTAAAATGATTATTAGATATACATTTTTAGTAATAAGCTTTAAAATCCAATGCTTTTCCATCTGGATGGTAATGAATCAACAGGAATTACTCCAAATAATAGAGATAGTTTGCAATCTGTGGTACTTCTTAGGCCCATTTTCCCCAACCAACTGTGGAATTTGTAGATATTTAATCATTTTGCAGACTTCTTTAGGAATGGTAGATTTTACTCCCATTTTTATTCTCATTGTGTGGTTACCGTGGAGCTCTGGGTTGATACGGACATAGCCAGTATTCTTAAGTGGGGACAGTTTTGTACCCGCAGGAGCCATTTGGCAATGTCTAGACACGTTTTTAGTTGTCACAGCTGGGTGTAGGGGTGGGAGTAGTGCTACCGACACCTAGTGGGCAGAGTCCGGGGATGCTGCTAAAGCTCCCTCGATGCACAGCACGGTCCCCACAACAAAGAATGATCTGGCTCAAACTGTCAGTAGTGTCACTGTTGAGGTACTCTGGATCTGTCAAATTCAACAGTATCATAGTTTTGGGCTTCCCTGGTGGCGCAGTGGTTGAGGGTCTGCCTGCCGATGCAGGGGACACGGGTTCGTGCCCCGGTCCGGGAGGATCCCACATGCCGCGGAGCGGCTGGGCCCGTGAGCCATGGCCGCTGAGCCTGCGTGTCCGGAGTCTGTGCTCCGCAACGGGAGAGGCCACCACGGTGAGAGGGTACTGCAAAAAAAAAAAAAAAAAAAAAAAAGTATCGTAGTTTTTAATAAGAATGAGAATGCCTGTTTTGCATATTGCTTGTTAACAAAAGTTTAATGATTTGGCTTTTATACTGTGTCAGTTTTTTTTTCTGTACATGTTTAAACTGCTGACTTAAGGTGGCTGCATCAAGCTGTCTTGTATTCTGAGAACAGTTGGGGTGTCAGTGTTAGCGCTGAGGTATATGAGTGATGAATGCCATTAGCACTCGAGGGGGGTACTGGCAGCAAATAACGCCATGTATTTGCTACCCTGGTCTACTGGATCTTGTGCACAATTCTGTTAGTTCATAGGTACATAGTAAACGGAAGTCTTACTTGTCTTTTGAATAGATGCAAGCAAGATATCTGAAAGGGAGGACAATCACTGGAGTAGCAGCAGGCAGGTTTCATACAGTGCTGTGGACTAGAGAAGCTGTTTACACTATGGGACTAAATGGTGGACAGCTGGGTAAGAAATCCCTGATGACAGTATCTGAGAAATAAATTGTGTTCTTAAAACGGATATTTTGTGATTTGTTTGTGTAATTTTTTAGGTTATTTACTAGATCCCAATGGAGAAAAGTGCGTAACTGCTCCTCGTCAAGTCTCTGCCCTTCATCATAAGGACATAACTGTGTCTCTGGTTGCTGCTAGTGATGGGGCAACTGTCTGTGTTACCACAAAGGGAGATATTTACTTACTTGCAGACTATCAGTGCAAGAAGATGGCTTCTAAGTATGTGTATTTTTGTGAAAGAAACACTTTAATAACAATTCAGCTCTTCCAGCAAATATCTGAGTATCAGCTTTATGCATTCTCTGAAATGTCAAATGGAGAAAATTGAACGGTGGGAAAGTCAGGAATTTTTGCCTTTGATAATCTTAGTCTTTTGGCAGACATCCAGTAAATATATACAAAAGTTCTTTGTAGGTTGTTAAACAGTATTTCTGAATTATGATAACATATGGTTAAATATGACCTATAAGTTTCCCTTTTTTTATGCTTCAGGTGCGCAGAACTAGATGAATCATAATTCTTGGTTTGTGACACTATCATCATTGGTTCACGTGTAGCCTTTTATATATTATACACTTATTTATTTTAAAAAAATAATCATATTCTGTGGACCCTCTACTCAGTCCTTGTATTTATACCTAAGTGGTATATTTTATTATCTTTTTGTCTGTATAGCCAGTTGTTACCTGTTTTAGTAACATGCAGTAAACAAGCAGTTGGCTGTCTAATCAAAAAGTCAGTTAAAGCAGGGAATTATAACACTAAGATGGGCCTACCAACTGGAGTTCTCTGTCTTTTGTGCATAAACCATACTTATAATACTTATAATGTGTTACCTGTTACTTCATTTTGAATGATTTAAGGAGCAAGTGCTTAAAAACAAGTGTGAAGTAAGTTAAGGGCAGAATCCTATATTTTTTATACATTTTCAGTATTTTATATAGTTGGTTAATCCATATCTGATTTGACAGCCATTTTTTGCTTGTCATATTTATTGTGTCGTTTTAAAGTATTCAGCTTTTATAGAAAGTGTTCTTTTCAGACTAATATTTCATTGGTTTACATAATATTTCATTATAACTGTAGTAATAAATACAAGTAGAGAAATAGATCTTTGAGCAGATACAATAGCTTAGTTAGTAGAAGCAGGAGTGTGTAGGAATTCTAGAGAGTAGCTATCCAACTTTTTTTTTTTTTTTTTTTTTTTTTCCCGTACGCGGGCCTCTCACCGTTGTGGCCTCTCCCGTTGCGGAGCACAGGCTCCGGATGCGCAGGCTCAGCGGCCATGGCTCACGGGCCCAGCCGCTCCGCGGCATATGGGATCCTCCCAGACCGGGGCACGAACCCGTGTCCCCTGCGTCGGCAGGCGGACTCTCAACCACTGCGCCACCAGGGAGGCCCATATCCAACTTTTAAAGTAATCAGGGATTTGAATTGAAATGCAACAGAATGTGCTTTTGTTAATGTCAATGAGATGGTAACTTCGTGAACAGATACCAACTATGAGGTTAGCTCATGAGCGGATGTCAACCATCAATATATACAACTTATCTTCTGTGTGTAACAACTGGAAGGTTATCAATTGTAGGTCATATTTCAGTTATAAAAACATGAAAATGTGAACATACATGTTTCTTAGAACTGACTATGTAGGTTTCTTTCTGAGCATGAGATGATTTGTGGAATGTTAGGTTTTGTTTTTACTTTACATTTATAAAATTTGCCCTGATAACATTAAATTACATAAATATAAGTTACATCCAAGTTTTCACTTAAGAAAATTCTTTTGTTACAGCTGGTTACAACATAGTAATTTTGAGAAGAAAAACATTAAACAAAAAAGAAAGAAAAACATTTTAAAACGTGGGTAAAATATCTGAAAGGGAGGATAATCGTTGGAGTAATAGCAGGCAGGTTTCACACAATACTATAGGCACATCACGTGTGTAGATGTAATGAAATGTATAATGAATTGGCTAGTGGATGAGTTATTAAATTAGCAATACTAATGATTTTTATGGTAGGTGTATCTATTTAAAGTTGTCCATATTTGAAATTAAGGATTTCTGTTTTGATTTGAGGCTTAAATTTTTTCTGTTAAAATGCAGATATATTTAGGAGCTTTTAGCCTTATCAGTTATTTAATCTAGAGAGAATGTGTGTACATGAGCAAGTGAGGTTTTAGATATTTAATGTGTGGATCTGGGTAGGTAGAGACTTTTGGGGAGGGAAGGACTTGCTATAGAAAGAAATGGTCATTGTGTCGGGGAAACTCATAAAAGGAGGAACTAAGGATACCAGAGGTCAAATCATCTTACTCCACCTTTCACAGTAATCACCCTAAATTAGTGTTTGAAGAGTAATTTCTTTAAAATTGATTGTATGTTTTAGAGAATATGTTAATCTAGAATGTTTTTTTTCACCCAGACAACTAAATGTGAAAAAGGTTCTTGTTTCTGGGGGGCATATGGAATACAAAGTTGATCCTGAACATTTGAAAGAAAATGGGGGTGAAAAAATTTGCATTCTTGCAATGGATGGAGCTGGAAGGGTGAGTATATATTTATACAAAAGCATAGTAATCTTGTTCTCAGTTGATAGCTGTAGGAGACCTGATAATGTAAAACTGTATTGCTATGATAGTGATGATTCCTGTTGACTTTTGTTTCCCTACTTGTTTTTGATGTCCAGTACTAATTATTGAGAGTTGGGAGCTGGTATTTCAAAGAAAGTATGATGACATTTAACTGATGTTGCATAGTACTGTCTTGTTAAACTGTAGTTCAAAGTTTCATTTATTGTGCTTAAAATGGAAGTAAGGGGTTTTGATAGCTTATTTGATATATACATTGAGTCCTGAAAAAATGGTATTGAATTGCATAGATATGAGATATATAACTATTCTTAAAAAAAGTAAAAAGCTAAGCTGGCAATATTAAAAATACATAATTGGAAATTTTCTCTCAAATTTGGTTTTAAACAAATGTACACATAATATATATTCAGAGATCATAACTATCATAGGAAATGTAATATATTTCAAGATCACTATATAAAGAATTTCTGGGACTTCCCTGGTGGTCCACGGGTTAAGACTCCACACTCCCAATGCAGGGGGCACGGGTTCAATCCCTGGTCGGGAAACTAAGATTCCGCATGCTGCACGGTGCAGCCAAAAAAAAAAAAAAAGACTCTCTTACCTCTTTTCATTTAAGTAAATAGAGTTCTAATTTTTATTCCTCTGATAAAATTGTCAATTAAAAAATATGTATTATACATTAGAAACACTGAAAAAATTTTACACTGTGACTGGAAAAACACGGATTGCTTTCTGCTTTTTGTTTATAAAATAAAAACATGCAAGTTTTCTGAGGTTTTATAAAGTGCTATAAAATTTGACATTTTAGAAATTGAAGAATTAATTGTAAAGCTCCACCTGCTGGTACATTACGGGCATAAATCTACTGTGGTTGATCATTTTATTTGAGGGAACTATATTTAAGATTTAGAGATCTAATTTGTACTAAAAGCAGGAAGCAGAGGCATGGAATTGCATTTAACAAGTTGAATATAAAAACATTTGACTTCCGGATTTATTTCATTTACATTAATACGGATCTAGCTTGTTTATACACGTGGATATTTACTTCCTGTAAAATTAATTACTTTCCTGTAAAAATGACAACCAAGGTCTGATGGAATCAGTTAATCAATATAGTCTACTTTTTGTGTACATAGCTTTTGAGTGACCTTGGCAGATACCATTCTGTGCTTTAGGTTTCTTAATTATGAGGGGATTGAGCTTTTAAAGATCAGCAGTATTAATTGCTCAAATGAAATCATACTTGGAATACCAATCTGTGAAGCAGATAAAAGGGTTGCTGCTCTGGATAGAGCTGGATTGGGAAGCCCAGCACCCTGTCTCTCATCGTTCTCCATCCCTGAGCAGCAGCCCCTGAGCCATTTCTCAGGAACACTAAGGTTTGCAGAACCACGTGGAAGCCATTGAATTCTATGATTTTTTTGTCTCTAAGACTTTGTTTTACCTGAGTTATGCAGACATCTCTTTTTTTTCCCTCTTGAGAGTAAAGTTTGGATTTTCATAGGGTGGTTTACATTCTTGTAAATACTACACCAAGTCTGACATTCCAAGTTTCAGCGTTAAGATTTTTGTTTTTCTTTCCATTGTATCTGTTTGCCCCAAACAAGTAACAGTGAAAATTACTTCTTAAGAGGAGTGTCTTTAAAGCATTTTTAAGGCTTCACATTAGCTTGATGTATTTTCTGAAAGAGACACCATCTTGACTTTTATAGTGTTTATCTTTTAATATGAAAGAATGAACATTGAAACATACTAATCAGAGCTTTTATTTTTAGAGATAATATCTCTTGATTTCATTTTTTGGTTGTTCAGATGCTATATTGCTTTCTATTCCACTGTAATTTGGTTTTACCTTAGGTATTTTGCTGGAGATCAGTCAACAACAGTTCTCTGAAGCAGTGTCGATGGGCCTATCCACGCCAAGTCTTCATTTCTGATATTGCTTTAAGTAGAAATGAAATTCTTTTTGTCACAGGAGATGGAGAGGGATTTAGAGGGAAATGGTTTGAAGAAAAAAGAAAGAGTTCTGAAAAGAAAGGTTAGTTCATATATGTGAATGGCATACCTTTAGCTAACGTTTAATTTTATAAGTATTTATCATTAGGTTTAACTGACAAGTGTTACTAGGTTTTACCCCTAAATCTCTTCTTTTGATTTTGGTTGTGTGTATGCAGGTAAACAAAGGGAATTCAATCCACTTAAAATCCGGAGTTTTCAACCTTTTAGTATGCCCCGAGGTCATGGTACATTCCCATCAGTAACAGGGGCACATTAGTCTCTAGCCTTGGCTCTAGGGGCAGGGATATATAAAGTTAAAAAAAAAAAAACTTCCCAGATGGATTTGAACCATCTTCCAAGCTACTTTTTTTTTCACTCCCCGAACTGAGAATTGAGTGGCTTATGCTATGGGTTTTTTTGTTTTTGTTTTTTTTACATGTTTGAATATATAAAATTAAACTTTTATAAAGTATCTTAGGACTTAGAGGAAAATTACAGGAAGAATAAGGTTTTTATGTTCATTGAGAATTTTAAAAAGTACAGCTTGTTTTATTAAACAATTGCTGAATAATTAGAGATAAGTTTTATTCATTCCTTGATGAATATAAAGGAGACCTTTAATTAAGATGCTACCATTGAAAATAGAAGTCATTCATTAATTATATAGTTCATTCTTAATTATCTGATTATAAATTTACAAACTTGTGGGTTATTTAACATTGGTTTTTAACTTAGGTTAGCAGCTTTTTTCTTTCATCTGTGATTAGTAATCTGTTGATTTTTTTTCCTTCCAGAAAAATTTGAATTCATTTACCTCTTTACATCTCATTGCTCCCACCCTAGCCCAAGTCATCACATGACTGAATGCAAAAAATAAGTTTTTTTATTTCCACTCTTGCTTCTTTTTATCTATTCTCTTACCAGAGTGAGCTTTTAAGCTCTGATCCTAATATTCCTGTGTTTAAAAACTCTGATGGTTTCCTCACTTCCTGAACATGGCCTACATGGCTCCTACTCTGACCCTTGGCTGCATCTCTGAACTCCTCTTGAATTCTCTCCCTCTCACTTACCACTCTTCAGACACACTGACCTTCAGGTATTCAGTCTTGTCCAGCTATGATTAGTCCCAGGGCCTTTCCTGATTTTTCACATCTCAGCTTAATTTTTACTTCTTCAGAGATGTTTTCACTGATTGCTTAATCTAAACTTAGTAACCCTGTTTTACTTTTTTTTTTTTTTTTTTTTTTTTTTGCTGTACGCGGGCCTCTCACTGTTGTGGCCTCTCCCGTTGCGGAGCACAGGCTCCGGACGCACAGGCTCAGCGGCCATGGCTCACGGGCCCAGCCGCTCCGCGGCATATGGGATCCTCCCAGACCGGGGCACGAACCCGTATCCCCTGCATCGGCAGGCGGACTCTCAACCACTGCGCCACCAGGGAGGCCCAACCCTGTTTTACTTTTAATACTCTCTTTGTATTTTCATCATGCAACTTATTTTTATGTATTTATCTTTGTGATTAATTTTTCTAATGCTGGTCTCCTATCAGATTATAAGATGGCAAGGACCATGATATAAGGTCTCTATATCCTTATAGAGGAATCAAAGTTTCCTCTGTATTACTTAGCATTCAGCATATTTCCTGACACATAATAGTCCCTCATTAAGTCATCTGTTGAATAAATAAATCAGTTATTATATGCTAAAAGATATATAAAGAACATTTATAATTACTCAGGAAGTTCTAAACATATCCTTCAAAATTATAGAGCCACAAAGGAATGATTTTTGGATAGTTTATTGAGTTGTCATATTTTATTTCTTTATAGATTACACAAGTCTGTAAACAGTTAAGGTATATTTACTATGTGCCGGATATAGGGCTAGGTTTTAATGATACAAAAATATATGACAGGCCCCTGTTCTCAGCCTATGAGTTTGTAGGGGCAATAGACATGTATATAAATATTTGCAGTTCATGGAGACAAATACTAGTGTGCACGTAATAAGTTTTTTGAGAGCATAGAAATTAGAATAACTGAGTGTCGGGAAGATTAGTAAAGCCCTGTGAGGCTGAAATAGAGTGAATTTTTGAGAGAGTAACTAGAATACACGTTCGACTTGTAAGTGTTGCAAGTCCTCAGAATTGTGTCTTAGTCATATTTAGTGGTCTAAAACTGAATTCTGATCTCATGCTCATGCATCTGCTTTTCAGTGTTTCTAAGTAAATGGGTACCTTTCACACTCCATATTCACTCACCCTCTACATCTCATTGGTCACCAGGTTCTGTCACTTCCATTTCAAATATTTTTGAAATCTTCACTTTCTCTAGTTTCATTGCTACAACCTTAGTCTATAGTGTTCGTTCTTTTTCTGGACTCTTAGTTTCCTAAATGATCGCTTTGTCTTTATTTTTGCTTACTTTAAACATTTTTCATACTACAGTCAGAATCATTTCTTTGCATGCACATATCATATTTTTTTTAAATAGCTTTGATCTGACTTTTAATGATAAAATCACTTGTTTAATGTCTGCCTTCTCTGCTACACTGTACTTCAAGATGGTAGGGACATGCCTATCTTATAGGTTCATTATGGTATTACTAGGGATACACTGAGAAGCACTTTATCACAGTAGCACAGTGTGGTCACTCAGATACTTGCTGAATAAATGAAGGAAGGGGGAGAAGAAGGGAGGGGGCAAATAAAATTTTAATGGAAGCTGAGGAGTTTTAAAAGGTAGTATAACATTGTATTTGCCTTTTAGACAGCTTTGGTTGCAATCTGGAGGATAATATCATGAATAATTGAGAATTGACCCACCAAAATTTCCTTTATAAGGCAACCAATTTATAGGGTGTAAATTATGTTAAAGAGAGGGAAGATGTAGTTCTTCAGAAGGACTTAATACAGACAAAAGATATTTCCGTATTCTCCTAATTGTTCTTCTATTCTGTTTACTCCTAAATCATTTTAACAGTTTCAACAGAGCCTTGATTAATGGAAGTTTATCTTTTTCTTTTTAGCAGAGATCTTATCAAACCTTCATAATTCCTCACCAGATGTGTCTTGGGTCTCTGATATAAATAGTGCATATGAAAGAATTCGACTTGAGAGACTTACTTTTGCCCATAGAGCTGTTAGTGTCAGCACAGATCCAAGTGGATGCAACTTTGCAATCTTGCAGTCAGATCCTAAAACAAGGTACTCTTGTATGTATTAAATTTCATTTTTAGAAGGAACAATCACTGGGTTTTCTGTTTTCAGTAGCTCTTGGAACAAATTTAATTGAAGAGCTGTTGTCAAGTCTTGTAGAGACTTCAGACGTATTGATACAGTCATGTTACCAGGTTAACTCAGGGGTGGAATTTGTTACATTGGAAATGTTGAATGTTCCTTTTAGTTTGTAAACTAATATTTATTGAAAATATTGAAGATAATATGTACATATACACACAAAATTTATTCATGTCTTTAGTACTTTGTGATGTACTCTACGTTCTCAGATTCTGAGAAATAGATTATAAATATTTGTTATGTAGTTTATAAAAATATCTGACTCTTGAATACAATGAGAAATGATAAAGGAAGAGGTAGTATAGAGTCATCTGGAGGGCATTGAGAATCTCAGTGCAAATCTTCTGTCACATTAGTACAGAGATGACAGGTTAAGATAAATATCAAGGGTCTTATTGAAGAGGGAAAAAGTCCTAGAGACAGGGTTATCATTCCTCTTGCTTTGCCCAGGTCAGTCCCATATTCAGCACTGAAAGTCTATTCTCCTGGGAAAGCCCTCAGTCCCAGGCTGACCAGGGGTGTTGGTCACCCTACCTAGAAGGGCAAAATGTAGATTGGGAAGGTATGATTGCATGCTTACAGTACTGAAAGAACCAGGGTTATGGACTGATGTATGTCTGTGTGTGTATTTATCTTTACTTCCTTAAGTTGCTAACCTATTCTGGGATCTGGGACCTGAAGTATTTACTCATTTTTCTGTATATGTTTTTCTCCACTTGTGAAATTAAAGGATATAAAAGAGGAAAAGGTTGAAAACTATACTCTTTTTGAATGTTTTTAGTGATATTTTTAATCATTTATAAAATTTCTGTGAAACAGTCGTTCAAATTTATATTCTGGTGTTTTCTCGTAGAAAGAAAACTGCTTTCAAAGGAACACTTAATTCTTGTCATTTTAGTTTAGGGGAAAAAATACGTAAAGGAATAGAAAATATTTAAAGGGTGATACAGTATCAAAGACTGTGTGAGCAATATTCTTATGTTATTGGAAATGCTAAATTTAAAGTTTTCTAAGTTTAATAAAAAAGAAATTATACTTTAAAAGGAGAATTGGCTAGGGATGCTTTCTTTTTTTCATTTTCTGGAAAGTAAAAATAATTTTTGTTTCATTTCTAGCCTTTATGAAATTCCAGCTGTGTCCTCATCATCCTTTTCTGAAGAGTTTGGCAAACTGTTGAGGGAAACGGATGAAATGGACAACATCCATGATGTGACATTTCAAGTTGGCAATAGAATCTTCCCTGCACATAAATATATTTTGGCAGTGCGTTCTGACTTTTTCCAGAAATTGTTTCTTTCAGATGGTACTACTTTAGACTTTATAGATGTTTACCGGAAAGATGAAGATTCTGCAGGGTGCCATCTCTTTGTGGTAGAGAAGGTTCATCCTGACTTGTTTGAATACCTTTTACAATTTATATACACAGATACTTGTGACTTTTTAACTCATGGCTTCAAACCAAGAATAAATTTAAACAAAAAACCAGAAGAATATCAGAGCACTCTGAATTGTCATTTGAATAAAATGAATTCCCATGAAGATAATCAGAAGTCAGCATTTGAAGTTTACAAAAGTAATCAAGCTCATACAATTAGTGAAAAGCAGAAAAGCAAAAACAAATCTTCCAAAAAAGTAAAAAGTGTTGGGGAAGATGATCCTGTAAAAATGTTGCAAAATGTTGCAAAGAAATTTGGTTTCGGTGATTTGAGTAGTAGGTATGACTCCTCCTTAATATCTGTTCATGTACCTCATTATGTCCTCCTTTTAGAAATTCTTTTTTTTTTTTTTTTTTTTTTTTTTTTGCTTTGATTTACTGCCGCTACTGCTCTTGCTTCTGTTCTTGGACCTGCTTCTCCTCCTCCTCCCCTCCCTTCCCCCCATTCCCTCCTCATCTTCCTTCTCTTATTTTCTCTTTCCCTCAGTCTCCGTCTCCATCTCCTTTTCTCTCCACCTCCCCTTTATTTTTTGGATTTGTATCTTTCTTTGCATGGATCTCTTTCTCCATTTTCTGCGAAAGCTATCTCTGGGATTCCCTGGATTAAACCATTAAAGGATAGGAAGGCTGTTAGTGGGTTTGAACTCTCAATGGTGTTTGTATAACAGGGATCTGGAGTGGCAGACAGTGTGGTGGTATTCTGGAAAGAGTACTGTCTTTGCAGTTAGAAAGAACTATACATGCCTCTTAGCTCTACTATGACCTAGCTAGGGCAAATTTCTTATTTCCTTGAACCTCAGTTTCTCAGTATACAAAAGGGGAGGGATAATATTGACCTAATATTGTTGGTGTAGTTTGGTCATATAGCATGTATGAAGTGCCTAATACAGTATCTGTCATCTTATAAACCAGATTTTTTGGAATTCTCTGTTTTTAAGGTATTTATATTGCCTGTGGCAGTATAACCTTAGTTGTGGGGCAGGAGCAAGGGAGGGTAGTATATCATGTTTTTTAATTGCAAACAGTGAAGGGCTTTATGCATAATGATGTTTAATATATTTTCAATATTAGGTATGATATTTCTTTATCACAGAATGGGAGTTAGTTGAGATACTCTTCCAGGTGATACAGATTATATAATTATGTTCAGATGTGGGCTAATTTGTTGGATTTTTGTTGTTGTTCATTTTTGTAGGGGAATATATTCACCAGTTGTTAATTTTTATCCTTGATAGGTTAGATGGAGTCCGATTTGAGAATGAAGAAATTAATGTCATTGCCAAGAAAACTGGTAATAAACCAAAGCTAAGTCAGAGAAAATGGTAAGTCAGGAAATGAAGATAAACTTTTCATCCCTAGATTTTGAGACCTCTAAGTGTGGAAATAGAGCTCTTTTTACTCATATGTGAAGCAAAATGTGTATGTGAATACCCTCTTACCTTTATTAGTCTTCTTTATTTCTGGAAATGTTGGAGAGCTGTTGAGGCAAATGGATGAAAGTATTAACTGCTCAATAAGACATTGATACAGTTCATTTTTTTCTGATTACTTTCTAATGAAGAAAGGAATTAAAAAAAATTTTTGGCCTGAATTTTGTATTTTTTTATAAGTAGGTAATGATGTTAACCCCAAAACCAATATAATTATGCCTCGTCAGCATTATGAAGATTATTTTCTTTAGTATAATCTTTTTCCGTAATAGATATACTATTCTAAATATGTTTATTATTAAAAGTTTTTGTTTTTAGGTATGTGTACTTGGTAGGTGAAAAGTCTTGGAGAAAAAAAACTGGCGGTTTCTAGACTGTGCTTAGCACAGAATAGGTTGTACAAATAAGTGAATTAAAGACCTTTGACTATGATGTTACTTATTACACCGGGCCTGTATTGAAAAAGGAAAATAAAAAGTAAGACTTCTTTGAATATTTATCTGTATTCAGTTCCCTTTACAAATATCTTTATTGTAAGGCCTTATTATCTTCCCTAAAGTGGAAGGAGATGAAGTACTTACTTTATATGTATACCCTCAAGTTGTATATTGTCTGCCACCTTTAATTAAGAGAAAATCAAATGTTAAAACAAATCCTATAGTGGATTTTCTTATTGCTTATTTGCTAAATATGTAAAGAAATTGCTCTTCAATTAAACTTTTTTTGTCCAGTTCTTATTTATGTGACGTGACCATGAAATCAGTGGATGGAAAGGAATTTCCTTGTCATAAATGCGTTCTTTGTGCTAGACTTGGTAGGTACACTTTTGTTAGTTGCTGATTTATTTGTTTTGGTATTTCACTATTCTTACTCAACTTTTTTTTCTTTCAGAATATTTTCATAGTATGCTGAGTAGCTCATGGATTGAGGTAAGATTTAAAGAGAACACGTAGGCTGGTAGTTATACTTTATACTTTTGGGAAATTATATGCTAAAGAAATTTAAAAATATTTTAACTCAGTTTTTGCTTTGTTTTCAACTTTATTTATGCATAAGCCTGCTGGAAAATAGCAACATTCCAAAATGAAAATTGTTGCAAAAAGTTTACTTAAATAAATTCTCCATTATTATTTGGACTTGTATTTGGAATACCAGTTTGTTTCTTTTTTTCTCAATTTTTCTTGATTCTTTTTCATGTTACAAGGCATTTTAAATTTAAATGTATCTCATTTTAGCTTTGTGTTATATAAATGTTATCTTGTTTTGCATTTGATGTGATTCCTGTTAAAAGTTTTTCATACCAGTAACCTCAGTCAGAATGTAGTAGTATTTTGTAGTTTAATTATTTTACTTTATTTTATTTAGGCTTCCAGTTGTGCAGCTCTGGAAATGCCAATACATTCTGACATACTGAAAGTTATTTTGGACTACCTCTATACTGATGAAGCTGTGGTGATAAAAGGTATTAATAAGAGTTAAGACATTTCAGATATTTAAGATATAGTTAAAAATGATAAAATCACGTGAATCTTAATTTCTACTCTAATTGAAATAAGCCATCAACAGAGGCTTAAATTTAAAATAAGCAAATAGGGATGATTACTAATAGTAAAGGAATGGAAAAGAAAATTTTCATTACCTATGTGAATATATAAGACTTATTAATATTGGTTGAGATTAGATTTAACATTTCCATACCCAGCTACTTATATGATTAAGATGAGGACTTGACAGCAGGGAGTATAGTTTTGATAGTCTACAAAAGTTCTTTCTTGCCTGTTTTTCCCCTGTGTGAACATACCTGAAGTAAAATAAATAGACTAATAATTGAACTGAAATTTATAAAGACAGTTCATTTGTATACTTTGTCAGGCAACACACCCATGTTTTATTTACCAGGTATCTTTAGTCATAGAGTGGTATGCTTCTGTGTTCTGTGTATGTCGATACCACATTTTCTTTATCCATTTGTCGATGGGCATTTAGGCTGTTTCTATATTTTAACTATTGTGAATAATGCTGCAGTGAACTTGGAAATGCAGGTATATCTTTAAGATCCTGATTTCAGTTCCTTTGGCTAAATACTCAGAAGTGTTCTCCATAGTGGCTGCACCAATTTACACTCTCACCGACAGTGCACAAGGGTTCCCTTTTCTCCCCATCTTCATCAACACCTATTATCTTGGGTTTTTTTGATAATAGCCTTCCTAACAGGTATAAGGTGACATCTCACTGTGGGTTTGATTTTCATTTCCCTGATAAATAATGACATTGAGCACCTTCTCATTTACCTGTTGGCCGTTTGTATGTCTTACTTGGACAAATGTCTATTAAGGTCTTTTGCCCATTAAAAAAATTTTTTTTATGTTTCTTTTTAAAAAGTTTTTATATTGTATTGGACTATAGTTGATTTACAATGTTGCAGGTTGTTGCAAGTGTACAGCAAGGTGAATCAGTTATACATATACATGTATCTATTCTTTTTCAAATTCTTTTCCCATTTAGGTTATTACAGAATATTGAGCAGAGTTCCCTGTGCTACAGAGTAGGTCCTTGTTTGTTATCTATTTAAAATATAGTAGTGTGTATATGTTAATCCTAAACTCCCAATTTATCCCTCCACACACCTTTCCCCTTTGGTAACCATAAGTTTGTTTTCTAAGTCTGTAATTTTTTTTTTTTTTTTTTTGCTATTGTATTTTTAGGAGTTCCTTATATATTCTGGATATTAATCTCTTATCAGTTACGGTTTGCACATATTTTCTCCCGTTCCAAAGTTGCCTTTTTATTTTGTTGACTGCTTTGCTGTGCTTTTGGTTTCATGTAATACCACTTGTTTACTTTTGCTTTTGTTTCACGTGGTTTGGTGTCACATCTAAAAAATCATTGCTAAGACCAATGTCTGGGAGCTTTTCCCCTTTTTTCTTCTAGGAGTTTTATAGTTGCAGGTCTTAGATTCAAGTCTTTAATCCACTTTGAGTTGATTTTTGTGTTATGGTGTAAGATGTGGGTCCAGTTTCATTGTTTTGCATGTGGATATTAAGTTTTTCTAATCCCCTTTATTGAAGTGACTGTCCTTTCCCCATTTTGTATTCTTGACACCTTTGTCAAAGATTAATTGGCTGTATATATGAGGGTTTATTTCTGGGCTCTGTATTCTGTCTCATTGGTCTACATGTCTCTTTTTATGGCATTACGTTACAGTGTTGATTACTGTAGCTGTGTAATAGGATTTGGAAATCAGGAAATGTGATGCCTCCAGCTTTG
Organism: Mesoplodon mirus; assembly: GCF_964341445.2. Taxonomy (NCBI): domain Eukaryota; kingdom Metazoa; phylum Chordata; class Mammalia; order Artiodactyla; family Ziphiidae; genus Mesoplodon; species Mesoplodon mirus. The sequence continues at coordinate 97,200,436 of NC_138986.1, read as the reverse complement.
TTGTACTTTTTCAGTAGTGCTTGGGCTATTTATGGTCTTTTATGGTTCCATATGAATTTTAGGATTACTTTTTCTACTTCTGTGAAAGATGCCATTGGAATTTTTATAGGATTTCATTGAATATGTAGATTGCTTTGGGTAGAATGGGCATTTTAACAATATCAGTTCTTCCAGTCCATGAACATGGGATATCTTTCCATTTATTTGTACCTTCTTTAATTTCTTGTCTCAGTGTTTCATAGTTTTTGGTGTGCAGATCTTTCACCTCCTTGGTTCAGTTTATTCCTGAGTCTTTTATTCTTTGTGATGCGATTGTGCCTGGGATTGTTTCCTTAATTTCTCTTTCTGTTAGCTCATTGTTAGCATACAGAAATGCAACAGGTGTTTGCGTATTGATTTTGTACCCTGAAACTTTATTCTTTCATTATTTTTAAGAGTATTTTGGTGGCGTCTTCAGGCTTTTCTATGTATACTGTCATGTCATCTGCAAACAATGACAGTTGACTTCTTCTTATTCAACTTGGATTCCTTCTATTTCTTGTCTCATTGCTGTGGCTAGGACTTCCAATACTGTGTTGAATAAACATGGTGAGGGTGTGCATCCTTGTCTTGTTCCTGATCTTAGGTGAAAGCCTTCAGGTGTTTACTGTTGAATATGATGTTAGCTTTAGGCTTGTCATATATGGCCTTTATTGTATTGAGGTACATTCCTTATATACCTAATTTCTTAAGAGTTTTTATTATGAATGTATGTTGAATTTTGTCATATTCATTTTCTGCAGCTATTGAGATGATCGTATGATTTTTAGCCTGTGTTCTGTTAACGTGGTGTATCATGTTTATTGATTTGCACATTGTTGAACTATCCTTGCATCACAGGTGTAAATCCCACTCTGGTGTATGATCCTTCTAATATGCTGTTTAATTTGGTTTACTGGTATTTTATTGAGGATATATATATGTATGTTAATCAGGGATATTGTTCTGTAATTTTTTTTTCTTGTAGTGAACTTGTCTGCCTTTGGTATCAGGATAATGCTGGCCTCATAAAATGAGTTTGGAAGTTTTCCCTCCTATTCAATTTTTGGGATGAGTTTAAGAAGGATTGAGGTTAATGTTTCTTTAAATATTTGGTAGAATTCACCTGTGAAGCTTTCTAGTTTTGGGCTTTACTTATTTTGGAGACTTCTAGTTATTGATTCAATCTCCTTACTGTGTTATTGGTCTGTTCACATTTTCTATTTCTTCATGATTCAGTTTTGGTATGTTTCTAGGAACTGATCCATTTCTTCTAGATTATCCAATTCATTAGCATATAGTTCATAGTAGTCTCTTATGATCGTTTGTATTTCTGCGATATCACTGGTAATGTTTCCTCTTTCATTTACAATTATTTATTTGAGTCTTCTTTTTTCTTAGTCTACTTAAGGGTGTGTTAATTTTGTTTATCTTTTCAAATAACCAACTCTTAGTTTAATTGGTCCTTTCTGTTGTTTTACTAGTGTCTGGTTCATTGATTCCTTCTCTATCTATATTATTTCCTTTCTTCTCCTAACTTTGGGCTCTGTTTTTCTTTTTATAGTTCTTTGTTGTGTAAAAACCTTAAGGTTGTTCTTTTGCGATCTTTCTTTTTAAGGCATTTATCAGTATAAATGTGTTTCTTAGAACTTCTTTTGTTTAATCCTGTAAATTTTGATACGTTGTGTTTCCCATTTTCCTTTGTCTCAAGATATTTTTTTGCTTTCTCTTTGATTTCTTCTTTGACATATTGGTTGTTCAGGACTATATTGTTTAATTTCTACATATTTGTGAATTTTCCAGTTCTCCTCCTGTTTTTCTGATTTTATACCATTTATACCATTGTGGTTGGTAGAGAAGATACTTGATATGATTTCAGTCTTCTTAAATTGTTAAGACTTGTTTTGTGGCCTCACATATCATCTGTTTTGTAGAATGTTTTGCGTACACTTGAGAAGAATGTGTATTTTGCTGTTGTTGAATGGCATGTTCTCTATATGTCTGTTAGGGCCATTTGGCATGTATTGTTAGTCAGGTCTGCTGTTTCCTTATTGATTTTCTATGTGGATTATCTATTCCTATTGAATATGGAGTATTGAAGTCCTCTGTTGTTTTACTGATGTCTGTTTCTGCCTTCAGCTCTTTTACTGTTTCCTTTATATATTTAGGTGCTTCAACTGTATGCCTGTAACAATTGTTATATCTTATTGATGTATTGATCCCTTTGTCATTATATACTGACCTCTTTGTCTCATGTGACTGTTTTTGACTTAAAGCCTATTTTGTGTGATACAAGTATGCCCACCCCACCGTTACCATTTGCATTGAGTATATGTTTTCATCCTGTCACTTTCAGCCTGTGTGTGTCCTTAAAGGTAAAGTAATTTTCTTGTAGGCAGCATATAGTTGTACCTTGTTTTTTAATCTATTCAGCTACTTTGCTTTTGATTGGAGAATTTAATCCATTTACATTTAAAGTAATTATTGGTAGGTAAGGATGTACTTCTGGAATTTTGTCAGTTGTCTTCTGACTGTTTTTGCAGTTCCTTTGTTCCCTTCTTCCTCTTGTGTGTGCTGTCTTCCTTTGTAATTTAATGATTTTTTGGTAGTGGTATGCTTTGGTTCCTTTCTCTTTACCTTTTGTGTTTCTACTGTAGGTTTTTGCTTTGTGGTTACCATTAGGCTTACATGTAATAATATTTTATAATTACAACAGTCTGTTTTTAAACCACAACTTTTTTTCAAATTGATGTTTGGTTGATTTATAATATTAGTTTCAGGGGTACAGCATAGTGGCTGAATATTTTTATTGATTATACTCCATTTAAAGTTGTTACAAAATAATGTCTGTATTTCTGTGTGCTGTACACTATATATATCCATGTTGCTTATTTATTTTTGTTTGTTTTTTGTTTGTTGCGGTACGTGGGCCTCTCACTGTTGTGGCCTCTCCCATTGTGGAGCACAGGCTCCGGACGCGCAGGCTCAGTGGCCATGGCTCACGGGCCCAGCCACTCCACGGCATGTGGGATCTTCCTGGACCGGGGCACGAACCCGTGTCCCCTGCATCGGCAGGCAGACTCTCAACCACTGCGCCACCAGGGAAGCCCTGCTTATTTATTTTATACATAGTAGTTTCTAACTCTTAATCCCATAAACCTATCTTGCCCCCTCCCCCTCCCCTCTCTCCACTGGTAACAACTGCTTTTGTTATCTATATCTGTGCGTCTGTTTTTGTTTTGTTATATACATCTGTGTTATTTTTTTTAGATTCCAGGATTCCACATATAATTAATAACATGAAGTATTTATCTCTCTCTGACTTATTTCATTAAGCACAATACCCTCTAGGTCCATTGATGCAAATGGCAGAATTTCATTCTTTTTTATGGCTGAGTAATATTCCACTGTATGTGAGGTACACACACACACACACACACACACACACACGCACACATCTTTATCCATTTGTCTATTGATGGATACTGGGGTTGCTCCCTATCTTGGTATTCACAACTTAACTTTGATTCCATACAAATCCTCTTCACTTTTACTTTTTTCCCCCTCTGCATTATTTCTTCAGATATTCTTTATGTCTGTTCTTTTTTCCTGCTGGGACTCCCATAAGTATCTATCTAGGCTGGATAGTGTTCCATAGGTCTCTTATACTCAGTGTATTTTTATTCATTCTTGTTTGCTTTCTGTTCCTCTGATTGGATCATCTCAATTGATGTATAGTTTCTGTCCTCACTGATAGTCTTAATTTCATGAGATATTTTTCTTATACTTCCTTTTAGATTTTTAGGCATGATTTTTTTAGTTCTTTGAACATATTCAAAATAATTGATTTAAAGTCTGTAATATGTAATGGCTCAGCATCTTAGCATTCTCAGGGACAGATTCTCTTGGCTGCTTTTTTTCTGTATATAGACCATATATTTACATCCCTCTTTTCATCTTTCATAATTTTTTATTGAGAACTGGACATATCTAAATAATATGTAGCAACTCTTGAAATCAGATTTTCCTCCTTCCCCAGGGATTTTTGTTTTTGCTGTTTGTTTAGTGACTTATTGGAACTAATTCTTTAAAATTCGTATTCTTTGTCATATAGGACCACTGAGGTCTCTGCTTGGTCAGCTTAGTGGTCAGCTACTAATTAGACAGAATTTTCCTTAAATGCCTAAACCAGTAAATCTCCCAGCCTGTGCCTAGGGGCTCTTTGTGTGTGTGGCGGCCTGGCTTCATTTCTTAGCTGGGCAGTTTACAGCTGTGCCTTAGATTCATTTCCTGCTTTTGCAGTCTCAAGGTCAGCCAGAAGTAAGAGTTTTGGGCCTTCTTAAATTTTTTCTGGGCATGTGCACAGCCCTCCACATATGTATGACCTTCTAGATTCATAGGAATATGTTAAAACTTTTCAAAACCCTTTATGGACACAGCTCAGACTGCCATAACAGAATAACAGAGACTGAAATTTATTATTCACAGTTCTGGAGGCTAATGTCTCAGGTCAAGGTCCAGCAGGGTTGGTTTCTGGTGAGGATTCTCTTCCTGGCTTGTACATGGCTGCCTTCTTGTTATGTCCTTACTTGACCTTTCCTCAGTGCTTGTGTGTGAGTGTGAGTGGAGAAAGAGAGAGTGAGAGAGTACACACACACACACACACACACACACACACACACACACACACACACACGAAGAGGATTAGTCGGGGGAGATGATAGGTCTGTGATGTCTCTTCTTAGAAAGACACTAATCCTATCAGATCAGGGCCCTACCTTATGACTGCATTTAACCTTAATTAGTTCCTTAGAGGCCCTGTCTCCAGACATAATCACACCGGAAATTATACCTTCAACATGTGAATTTTCAGGGGACATAAACATTCAGTCACGACAATATCTCTTTCCCTACCTGCTTCTTGTTTGCTCTATCCCTTATTTATTGCCTTGGGCAGCTTTGGTGTTAAGTAATTGCTAATTGTTTTGAATAAATGCCCTCTTCTGAGGCTGTTCACACTGGGCAAGCTTTGAGTCAGGTCAAATAAACCCCTGCTAGCTGGGTTTCCAGGTAACTGCCAGACAGGTCAAATAATGACAGTTTCTTGATAATGTTGCTCCACAACTGTTCTGTCTCCTCCAGTGGATGTAGCTGCTCGTACCTGCCTGTGATTGCAGGGTTGATGGTTTTCAAGACTACTGAGGAGGAGAGGTGAGGACAGGAGAGGAGGATCTAAGTAGGAGCAGCTAGTGTCCCAGAGCTTACTATTCTTAAGATTCCGCCAAGTTTTTTGAGTCAGTGCTCCCTAGGTTATTGCAAGCCTTTGGCTAATTTCTAGAATTCTGAAAAAGTTGATTTTTGATAATTTTTTGTAATATTCTCATTGCTTTTGTGGAGAATTTTTGAAGTAGTTCTTAGTCTGCCATTTGCAATGACTTCACCTCTCCCTCATCTTTTAAAATGTTTTTTCTACTTTCTTTCTTTTTTTTTAATGCATATATTTCATCTTCATTTTGAGGGCTTTTTGCTTATTTATTTATTTATTTATTTATTTTTGGCTGCGCCGGGTCTTAGCTGCAGCACGTGGGATCTTTTAGTTGTTGGCATGTGGACTTCTTAGTTGCGGCATGCAGACTTCTCAGTTGTGGTGTGTGGACTTTTAGTTGTGACGTGTGAACCCTTAGTTGTGGCACACATGTGGGATCTAGTTCCCCCACTGGGGATTGAAGCTGGACCCCCTGCATTGGGAGCACAGAGTCTTACCCACTGGACCACCAGGAAAGTCTCTCATTTTTTTCTTTTTAAGCATTTTTTTTCTTCCTATGGTGGTGGTATTTTTTTTTTCCTATTTATATTACTATTCTGGCAGTGATTCTAGCATTGCTTAGGGTCATTAATAGTACACTGGATCAAGTGTATGTTAAATTAAGGAACTTCTATAATTAAAAAAAAAGTACTCTTAGATGACCAATTTTGTTTTAAATAAGGAAGCCTAAGAGCATTATTCACCTCTCCCTCGTCCTTCCCTGCCCCCTCTACCCCCCATAAGTATATATATGTTTTAACATATGTATCTATTTAACATATACCTGTATATTACCTTTAATGATGAGATCTGACTTTCCCCTCTATTAGTTTGAGAAATGTTTGTCCAACAGCAGTGGGAGATTTTAAACAAGTCAGGCATTCTAGTGGTTCTTTAGACTAAAAAAGATCTACTCAAGTTGCCCATTTTATGGTCCTGGTATGAACCAGGGCATTTTGGGTGTGTTTATTTTACAGCTTTCTACTGAAAAGACAGAAATATTTTGATGTTATGACTGTTTATCATACTTGCCATTTCAACATTTAGAAAATAATCATCATAATTCTCTCGTTTGTAGTGTCTTAATTACTTGAACTTTTGCCCCTTAAGTATAATGTTTACAAAATAATAGTAAGGAGTGACGCTTCTTTTCTTTTTTTTTTTTTTTTTAGAATCTCAAAATGTGGATTTTGTTTGTAGCGTTCTTGTGGTGGCTGATCAGCTTCTCATATCTCGATTGAAAGAGATTTGTGAAGTGGCATTAAGTGAAAAACGTGAGTTTTTGAATTGGAATCTTAGTGTGTTTTCAGGTTGATCCAGGATTTACTGTATTTTATTGACTTTCTGATGAAGTTTATGGTAAAATGCATGTTTTTGTATCATTAAAAATTCAAGACATTTAAACTATTTCGTGTCATCTTTTGTAAGCACATCCTTATTTTAGAGATGTTAATATGTGAAAACATGAACATCTTAGAATTGAAATACATTAATTTTTTGGAAATGCCATAAAAGCTTGAATAATAAAGATGGCATGAAACTTATTTTGGAATCTGAAAGATGAGAGTTTGAAAGCAGAAATTTTTTACCCTTGCCCTGGTCTGTAAGTCTACACTTAGCTACCCTGCTATTTGCTGGAAATTTTATGTAACCATCCCGTTAATATATTTGATCAAAAACTTCTCTTATCTCTCAAACTCTTATTTTTCTCTCTGTTTATTATTTCCGTTAATTGCATGGCTGTCATCCTAACTCTCAACTTTGGAACCCAAAGTTATTTTTTGTTATTTTGTTTTTATACCCAAATTGCAGCTGTCAAAATTGATTAATCTTAACTGTGTTGACCACATTTCCCCTACCTTTTTTTTTTTCTTTTTTTTTTTTTTTTTTTTTTTTTTTTTTTGGCAGTACGCCGGCCTCTCACTGTTGTGGCCGTTGCGGAGCACAGGCTCCGGACGTGCAGGCTCAGCGGCCATGGCTCACGGGCCCAGCTGCTCCGCAGCATGTGGGATCTTCCTGGACGGGGGCACGAACCCATGTCCCCTGCATTGGCAGGCGGACTCTGAACCACTGAGCCACCAGGGAAGCCCTCCCCTACCTTTTTATTCTCACTGTCACTATGCTAGTTGAGATCACTGTTATCCATCCCTTCTGTGTAGTGTCATAGTGGTCTTTTAAGTCCTGTTTCTCTTTTCTAACTTCTTTAATCTTTCTGTGGGAAGGAGATAATGTCTTCCCTTGTTCATATATTTTTAATCGCTTACTCTGGGATAAAGGTTAAATCTCCTCACCCTGATATAAAAGTTTCTTGGCTTTCTAATCTAACTTTGTTCTCTTTCTTTGCCTCTTCAGGAAGTGTGAAGGGATTTTCTGTCAAATTTTTCTAATTTGTACTTCTGATAGTTTGTCTTAGCTCTAGAGTCTTATTTACTCACTTTTCTTGAGCTCTGGAGTATCTTCTCCTTGAACAACTCTAAAGTTTTTGTATGATCCAGTTTTATTTCTGTGAAATGGGAGAATTTGGGTTCATCATCAGTTGAAACTTTAGGTTAGTCAGGAGTGAGGCAGCGATCATTATTGTCTGCATATAACTTTTGCCTGAGTTATAAGGGAGAAAGAACAAAGAAGAGGAAGCCAGGTGTAGAAAGTAGTTGTGTTCCTCTGTTGGCTGGGACTCAGAGTAAGTAAGAAAAAGAATGGAGGGGTTTGGGAGGCCAAAGTTACATGCTAGGTAAATAGAATATTCTGGGACAGTCTCTAGCAAAACGCACTTCATATATAAAGTTAACAAGGATTGTAACAAAATCTAGCATGTTTTGTACAGTATGCCAGATTCTGCACTGGCATGAACAATAATATGGTAAGATTTAAATGTACTTATTTTCTAAATATATAGTATTTGTATGTGTTTATATATGTAAATATACCCACGTAAAGTCTGATAGATGACTCAACATAAATATATTTTGTAGAATGATTTCATCAGTTTCTCCTACTCCTAAGTATACTTTTTTAGTTTTATAGGAGAATGACTATTCTGTGCTATATAAATGAAAAGGAATGTTGTTTATCAGTGAAAGTTAAAAATATTCTGAAAAGGTTAGGTAGAAGATTGTCAATTCTTATATGTTTGCTTTTAGATGACACTGTAATGCACCTTCTGTTTTTTCTTTTGCTTAAAATTTTACGTGTTTGTACTTCCTCTGAACAAGTCATTTAAAATTACTTTGGTATATTGGGATGGAAAATGAGTTGTATATTTGCCCTAGTATAACTTACTTTTGGCAAGACACTACTTTCAGTTTTCCTTCTTCTAAATGTTCAAACCTGACAACTTGAGAAATAAGTATATTTCATTTGCTGTAGTAACATGCCTTTCATCTCATTTCGCATATCTTTTCCTTTGTAGTTACCCTTAAGAATGCTGCTATGCTACTGGAATTCGCAGCAATGTATAATGCTGAACAGTTGAAACTATCTTGTTTACAGTTTATAGGACTGAATATGGCAGCTTTACTTGAAGCAAGGTAGGTTAGATATATACAGACTGTTGCAAAAGCACTTATTTATATATAATAACAAATATATTAGTAATTTAAAAGTGAATAACGATAAATCCCAGCTTTGTAGAAAAAGTGAAAATGTAAGGGGATTTAATCATTCCATCAGTATTTGGATGCTTAATATATGCCAGCCATTGCTAAGATACTACCGGCAACAAATAAAGACAAAATATCCTTGCCCTCAGTGGTGCTTACATGCTGGTTGGAAGGTTGTGGGACAGTATTATCACAAGTATATTTGTATATGTTTTCATATCTTTGCTTGTTTAGGCTAATTTGTAACTATGTAGTTTTTACCTTGGCTTTTGGAAACTATCTGTAATACTAATTAAGCCAGCGCTTAATTACTTCACATATATGCATGCATACAGTTTGTTACTGGTTGATTTCTGTTTTCTCTTTGTATTTATTCTCTTTTAAGATATTTCCTATACTACATATTGATTCTTTGGTCAAACTTAGGCTGCAGCAGATGGCCTGAAAAAATTTAGTTGGTCTAGTTTATGGCAAGCTGATATGTGTGTTGAAGCTTTCATGGTAATGAAATTTTTCTTATGAAAAATGACACACTTTACGTGAAAAAAATCAGCTAAATATATGTATCCTGTTTTATAAGCTAATATTTCATGCTATATTGATGTTTACCTGGATGGAAAGAATTTGATAAATGCTAATGATTTAGGAGTCATAGACATTTTAGAATTAGAGGAATTTTGGGAAATTTAATCCCATTGTTTTCAACTATTTTAGCAGTGGAATTTTTTGTTTGTTTTTCTTTCTTTTTTTTTTTTTTTTTTTTTTTTTTGTGGTACGCGGGCCTCTCACTGTTGTGCCCTCTCCCGTTGTGGAGCACAGGCTATGGACGCGCAGGCTTAGTGGCCATGGCTCACGGGCCTAGCCGCACCGCGGCATGTGGGATCTTCCCGGACCGGGGCACGAACCCGTGTCCCCTGCATCGGCAGGCGGACTCTCTACCACAGTGGAATTGTTTAATGAAATAAATTTACAGATTTATTTTTTAGCATAAAGTCACAATTTTACTACATTTACTCTCTATAAAGTCAGTGATGAGAAAAGTAAGTCTTTTTGGTCAGCACGGGAATTTCAGATTAGATTTCTTGGTGTCAGTTGCATTTTTAAAGTCGGTGTCTAGTGTAATGCTGTATTTTGTTTTAATTGTAATAATAGCTAACTCTGCCATAATAATAGTTATTAATAGTAATAACTAATAATAGTACTATAATAATAGTTACACAGTAATAGTAATAGTAATAATGATAATTATTGGTATGTGCCAGGTGGCATTCTAAAAGTGTTGTATGGATTCACTTAATTTTCATGAAAACCTTACGAAGTAGATTCTGTTTATATACTCGCATGAGGATGAGAAAACCCGTGAAACTTTTTTTGTCAAATAATCAAGAAAACCTTGATCCGTATAATTAATTATAAATGGTAACGGTTTTTTGGTAACTCACCTTTCAAAGTCAGGATGATGCTTAATGAAACTAATTCTAAAACATGTTTGAAATAAAAGTTTTCTACCATTTTTAAAAGGTGAATCACTAACAGATTCCTTAATAATTGCCATTTAGGGTTCAATTTAGAGAAAATTCTTTTGGCTATTTAATGCTTTGTTATTTTGTGAAAAATGCTTTCCAAATGCAAATTAATATTATGGGATATTAGACAATGTCATTTCAAAATGCCTCTGGTATTTCATTGTCAGAACCTGGCAGAGGTTTCAGAATACATTTATTTTTTTTGCTTACATTACATTAGTCATTCTAATCATAGCAATTTTTTCCCCTTGCATTGCCAAATTAACTTGTTTAATTTGTCAGAAAAGAATCAACCACAGTGTGAAACAAGTCAAATCTATCTAAAATATGATATTGGAGGATGATGTGTCACATTACTATTGTTCCATTATTATGTTGTGACAAGTTTGTCAGCTGAACTATTAAGGGTGGCACATGTACTGCGGTGAATAATTTTACATGAGTAGACATTATAACTTACATTAAAGCAAAGATTTATGTAAATGTAACCATTCCTAGTCAAATATGTGTTTGCCAGAAGTGTAAATAAACATGCACAGAGATGTTAAGAAAACAGAGCTGCATAAAATTGATGTACATCACAAGTTAATTGTCTTCAAAATGTTAAAAAACTAGTATGGTACAGACTTGAATATGGTTGCTTTGTATTAGTTTTAAAAATAGCTTGAAGTACATTTTAGAATGTAAACTTTGATTTAAATTTTACTGATGCCTCAAAGTACCTCCTTGGAACCTGAGAGTTCCTTAAAATTTCCTTTGAATGCAATTGAACTGGTCCAAATGTCATTTTATTTTTTTAATTTTTACATTTATTTTTATTTTGGGCTGCGTTGGGTCTTTGTTGCTGTGTGGGCTTTTTCTAGTTGCGGCGAGCAGGGGCTACTCCTTGTTGCAGAGCATGGGCTCTAGGCGTGTGGGCTTCAGTAGTTGTGGTTTGTGGGCTCAGAAGTTGCAGCACGTGGGCCCTAGACTGTGCGGACATCAGTAGTTGTGGCTCGCGGGCTCTAGAGCGCAGGCTCAGTAGTTGTGGCGCACGGGCTTAGTTGCTCTGCGGCATGTGGGGTCTTCCCAGAACAGGGATCGAACCTGTGTCCCCTGCATTGGCAGGTGGATTCTTAACCACTGCGCCACCAGGGAAGTCCCCAAACGTCATTTTACACATGAAGATATTAAGGACTAGAGAGGGAAAGTGAGTTGCTCAAGGTCATGTAGGTAATTGGGAGCAGTGATAATTCTAGATAGAATTCAGGTACCTGATAGTTAGGCCATTGTTCTGTCAGTATAGTACTCCTTCTGTAGTAAAGAGTATATTTGTGGAAAATGAAAGTTGAATACTTGCTATTATGATAGAAAATATTTTTCTATCACTTATTTATAAGAGTTCCTTGAGTTTTCAGTATGTTTGTCTAATACGTTTGCTGTTTATGTGAAATATATAACTACACATACTTCCAAAAAGAATTTGTTGCAGCTGGCATATTAATGCTTTAAAAAAATATTCCTTATTCAACAATATAAAATGTCTCTGCATATTTGAAAGTCTTAACAGGTATTAAACTTGAGTGTTAAGTTAGAATTTTATATCTTATTATTTAGGTCTCTTGATGTTTTAAGTGACGGTGTTTTGAAGGATCTTTCTGTGTTTTACCGAAAAATGGTAAGCTTTATGTTTTTGTCAATTACAATATCAATTAAAGCAGTATATTTGGTCAGACTTTGCAATGGAATAATTTCCTAATGAATTCTGATTCATTAGGATCTTTTAAAAATGAGGACATAAGATTTCTTTACAAGCTCTACAGGTAAACACGAGAATAAAAATTGAAGATATTTAATGATAAAATTAATATATTTAAATTTCTTTATAAATGAAAGTTATTGAATGCTTTGGGGTCTTTCGTTATTTATTTACTAAAGATCAGGACAGTGTAAAAATTGGATTTTAATGATTTTATTATTGAGGTAACATTGACTGATAACACTATGTAAGTTTCATGTGTACATTGTTGTATTTCTACTTCTGCATACTCTACAGCTTGCTCCCCACCAAACATTTAACTTCCATTGTCAGCATATAGTTGATCCCCTTTATCTGTTTCACCCCCTCACTCCTCTTCTCTCTCTGGTAACTACTACTCTATTCTCTGTAGCCACATGTTTGGGGTTTTTTTTTGGTTTAGTTCATTTATTTTGTTTTTGTTTGTTTATTAGTGTTTTATGTTCCATCTATGAGTGAAATCATGCAGTATTTGTCTTTCTCCATCTGACTTACTTCACTTAGCATAATATCCTCATGGTCCATCTATGTTGTTGCAAATGGCAAGATTTCATCTTTTTTTCATGGCTGAGTAGTATTCCATTGTATGTGTATATATGTGTGTGTGTGTGTGTGTGTGTATTTATATATACATACACATATACTACATTTTCTTTATCCATTCATCCCTTGATGGGCACTTAGGTTGTTTCCATATATTGGCTATTGCGAATAATGCTGCAGTGAACATAGGGGAGCATATATCTTTTCAAATAAGTGTTTTTTATTCTTTGGATGAATACCCAGAAATGGGATAGCTGGGTATCTTATGGTAGTCTATTCTTAATTTTTTTAGGAATCTCCATACTGTCTTCTGTAGTGACTGCACCAATTTACAGTCTCACCAGCAGTGTATGAGGGTTCTCTTTTCTCCACATCCTTGCCAACACATGGTATTTCTTGTCATTTTGACCCTAGCCATTCTGACAGGTGTACAGTGATATCTCAGTGTGGTTTTGATTTGCATTTCCCTGATAATTAGTGATGCTGAACATCTTTTCATCTGTCTGTTTGCCATCTATATGTCTTCTTTGAAAAAATGTGTGTTCAACTCCTCTGTCCGTTTTTTAATCAGGTAATTTTGTTGTTGTTGTTGAGTTGTATGAGTTATTTTAGGGCATATGATGTACAAATATCTCCTCCCATTTGGTAGGTTGTCTTTTTGTTTTATTGATGGTTTCCTTTGCTGTGCAGAAGCTTTTTAGTTTGGTGTAATCCCACTTATTTTTCCTTTTGTTTTCATTGACTGAGGAAGCATATTTTAAAAGGTATTGCTATGACTGATATCAAAGAGCATGCCACCTGTGTTTTCTTTCAGGAGTTTTATGGTTTCAGGTCTTACACTCAAGCCTTTAATCTACTTTGACTTAATTTTTGTGTATATTGTGAGATAATGGTCTAATTTAATTTTTTGGCATGTGGCTGTCCAGTTTTCCCAGCACTATTTATTGAAGAGACTGTCCTTTCTCCATTGTGTATTCTTTGTTCCTTTGTTGTAAATTAATTGTCCATGTATGCAAGTGTTTATTCCTGGGCTTTCAATTCTGTTTAGAGATCTTTGCATCTGTTTTTCTGCCAATACCATGCCATTTTGACTATAATGGCTTTGTAATATAGTTTGAAATCAGGAAATATGATACCTCCAGCTTTGTTCTTTTTTCTCAGCATCGCTTTGACTATTCAGGGTCGTTTGTGGTTCCATATAAATTTTAGAATTTTTTGTTCTATTTCTGTGAAAAATGTTTTTGGGATTTTGATAGGGATTGTATTGAATTAGATTGCTTTAGGTAATATGGACATTTTGATAATGTTAATTCTTCTTATCCTTGAGCCTGGCATATCTTTCCATTTATTTGTGTCAGATTTTTGGTAGAATCTTCAGGGTTTTCTAATGTATATAAAAATCATGCCATCTGCAGATAGTGACAGTTTTACTTCTTTTCCAATTTGGATGTCTTTTATTTATTTTTTTTGCCTAATTGCTCTGGCTAGCACTTCCAATACTATGTTGAATAAGAGTGGTGAGATTGAGCATCCTTGTCTTATTCCTGATCTTAGAGGGATAGCTTTTACTACTTAACCATTGAGTATGTTAGCTGTGGGTTTGTCACATATCATCCCTTCTACACCATTCTGTCGAGAGTTTTTATCATAAATGGGTGTTGAATGTTGTCAAATGTTTTTTCTGCATCTATTGAGATGATCGCATGATTTTTGTTCATTTTGTGGATGTGTTGTATCATGTTGATCGACTTGAGGTTGTTGAACCATCCTTACATCCCTGGTATAAATCCCACTTGATCATGTTGTATGATCCTTTTGATGTATTTTTTAATTCGTTTTGCTAATATGTTGTTGAGGATTTTTACAACTGGCAGCCATCAGAGATATTGGCCTGTGATTTTCTTTCTTTGTGTTGTCTTTGTCTGGTTTTGGTATCAGGGTGATATTGGCCTTGTAAAATGAGTTAGGAAGCATTCCTTCCTTTTCAGTTTTTTGGAATAGTTTTAGTATAAATATTAAACTTCTTTGAATATTGGTAGAATTCACCTGTGAAGCAGTCTTGTCCTGGACCTATGTTTTTTGGGAGCTTTTTGATTACTGTTTCAATCTCTGTACTAGTGATTGGTCTATTCAGATTTTCTATTCATGATTCAGCCCTGGAAGGTTGTATGATTCTAAGAATTTGTCCGTTTCTTCTAGGTTGTCCAATTTTTGTATTCTCTTATAATCCTTTATATTTCTGTAGTATCAAATTTCTTTTCTCTTTCATTTTTAATTTTATTTATCAGGGCTTCTGTCTTTTTTTTCTTAGTGAATCTAGCTAATGGTTTGTCAGTTTTATCTTTTCAAAGAACTGACTCTTAGTTTTGTTTGTCTTTTCAAAAAACCAACTCTTAGTTTCATTCATCTTTTCTTCTGTCTTCTCTGATCTTTATATTTCCTTCTTTCTACTGACTTTGGGCTTTGTTCTTCTTTTTCTAGTACCTTTAGGTGTAAGTTTTTCTTGTTTCTTGAGGTAAGCCTTTATCGCTACAAACTCTTAATACTGCTTTTGCTGTTTCCCATAGATTTTGGTATATTGTATTTTCATTTCCATGTGTCTTCAGGTAATTTTTTGTTTCTCCTTTGATTTCTTCAGTGACCTAATTGTTGTTCTGTAGCATATTGTTCACCTTTACGTATCTGTCATTTTTCCAGTGTTCTTGTTCTTGATTTCTAGTTTCTCATACCATTGTGATCGGAAAAGATGTTTGATAGAATTTCAGTCTTCTTAAATCTATATTGAGACTTCTTCTGTGTCCCGATTTATGGCCTATCCTTGAGAAGGTTCCATGAGCATTTGAGAAGAATGTGTGTTTTGCTGCATTGTTCTGTTTAAATCTGTTAAATATATCTGATCTAACATTTCAGTTAAGGCCACTGTTTCCTTGTTGACCTTTTGTCTGGATGATCTGTCTGTTGATGTAAGTGGGCTGTTAAACGTCCCCTACAATTATTTTGTTGCTGCTAGTTCCCTTGCTTTGGTTATGTTAGTATTGTTGTTTATATTTTGGTGCTCTTATGTTAGGTACATGTACATTAGTCACTTTTATGTCTTCTTGATGAGTTGTCCTCTTTATAATCATATGCTGACCATTTTTTGTCTCTTGTTACCTTTTTGGCTTGAAGTCTGTTTTGTCTGGTATAAGGATGGCTACACTTGCTTTCTTTTGGCAGCCATTTGCTTGGAGTATCATCTTCCATCTCTTCACATTTAGCCTGTTTGTCTTCAGAGCTGAGGTGCGTCTCCTGGAGCAGCATTTGGTTGAGTCTTGTGTTTTAATGCATCCAGCCACTCTGTCTTTTGATTGATGAATTCAGTCCATTTAAATTCAGGGGGATTAGTGATAGATGAGGATGTAGTCCTGAGATTTGTGGGTTTTTTGGTTGCTTGATATCTCTGTTGTTTCTTTTTCCTTGTGTTTCTGTATGTTATTTTGGTTTGGAGGTTTTCTGTGGTATTTTTCTTAGTTTCTTCTTTTATTATGTTTCATGTCTCTGCTCTGTAACAAAGTTTGTGGTTGCCCTGAGCTTTGTATAAAACGTCTCACAGATAAAAGTCTTTTTTCTGCTAATAGTATGTTATCTTCATTTACCTGTATGAGTTTTTTTATCCTCTTTTATGTTTTTGTTTTCTCACATTTTCCCTTTTGATGTGAGTTTGCTACCAAACAGAAATAGCTTATAGTTATTTTTCTGCTTTCTTTTTTCTCCCTTTAACCTTTATGCTCTCGTAGAGTTGCAATTTTATGGTTCTGTTTTATCATCTTGCTCAAAGTTTTGTGTCCCTTTGTCTTTTTTTTTTCGGTTAGAAGTGCTGCTTTCAGCATGTCTTGTTAGGCAGGTCTTGTGTTGATGAACTCCCTCAGCTTCTGTGTGAGAGTCTTTATTTCTCCTTCATGTTTGAACGATGTCTTTGCTGGATAGAGTATTCTTGGCTGACGGTTTTTATCTTTTAGTATTCTGAGATTGTCATTTCACTCCCTCCTGGCCTGTTGGGTTTCTGCTGAGACATCTGCTGCTATCCTAGTGGAGGTTCCTTTGTAGACCACCAGCCTTATTTATTTATTTATTTATTTTTTACTTTTTGGCCACACCACATGGCTTGCAGGATCTTAGTTCCCTGACCAGGAATCAAACCTGTACTTTGGCAGTGAAAGCACTGAGTCCTAACCACTGGACCACGAGGGAATTCCCAGCTACCATCCTTTTTCTTGGCTGCCTTTAAAAGTCTTTGTCATTGACTTTTGACAATTTTAATATTTATTACATGTCTTGGAGAAGGTCGTTTTGCATTGAGGTAATTAGGTATTCTTTTAATTTCATGGACTTGTGTATCCAGTTCCTTTTCCAGCTTTGGGATGTTCTCAGAAATTATTTCTTTAAATAAACTCTCTTTTGCCTTCTCCCTCTCTTCTCCTTCTGGGTTACTCATTACCCTAATATTTTCCTTCCTAAATGAGTTGGATAGGTCTTGTGAAATTTCCTCACTTTTTAAATATTCTGTTTCTCTTCTACTTGTATCATTTCAAGATTTCTACCTTTGAGCTTGCTAATTCTCTCCTCCATATGATCTGCTCTCTTTCCATTTCTTTCTAATTCATTCTTCATCTCATTTATTGAGTTCTTCAACTCCAGCGTTTGTTTGGTTCTTTTTTAGAGTTTCAGTCTCTTTGGTAAAGTATTTCTTCTGTTCATTAATTTTATTCCTGAGCTCATTAAACCGCCTTTCTGACTTCTTATAGCTTATTGAGTTCCTTCATGACAGCTATTTTGAATTCTCTATCAGTTAGATTGAAATATCCTGTGACTTAGTTTGGTTTCTGGAGAACTGTTATTTTCTTTTTGTGGTTGAGTGTTACTGTGGTTGTATGTGGTACTTGAATTAAATTGTTCCTCTGCAGGTGCATTTGAAGTTAATCACAGGTTAGAAGTTAAGAGTCCTTTCTTTTGCTTTCCAGTAGGTGGCACTATAACACAGGTTTGTTTTCTCTTACCTGAGCTGGCTCTGATTATATTTGCTAGTTGGCACTTTCCAGCCTCCACCGGCTCTGTAAGAGGTGTGCTTCTGTGCCTTCATTATTGCTTCTTGTGCCTCCCAGGTCCTTACTGCCTTTCTTCTGCCAGAGCTCCTGTCATCATCGGAATGTTGGGCTCTTCCCCAGTTTGTGGGGTTCCTTAAGTAACAGTCTTTGCGTGGGGGGAGGAGGATCATGGGAGTGTTGGGAGCCAGGGTTGCACAGGTGCCTGTACTGTGTCTGATATTGTATAAGGTTCGTGGGCTTCCGCCACTGTTGATGGTGGGGGATGGCGGCTGGGTTCCAGGGCCCACTTCCACTGCTACCAAGCTACCTGTGGTTGTGAGCACCCCTCCATTCAGGATGCCAGAGTTGTAAGTGTACCACCTCACATGCTGGTACTGGGTTCCCTGAAGCTGTGGGCTCAGCTACCATGGTTAGAGGCCCAGGATTGCAGGCACAGACTCCACTCTTTGATCTGTTCTGCCTCTCTCCTGTATGTGTTCCAGCCTACCCACCTTTAGATGTACAAATGTGTGGAATTCTCTAGTGTCCTAGTGTGTTGGGCAGAGGCAACTTTGTTGAGCTCTGGATGTTTTACTGGTTGTAGATTGAAGGGGAGACAGAAAGGTAGCTGATGTCTTTCCTCTACAAATTTTGTATTTATATTTAAAAAGTGATATCTTTTTTTCTATAGATTCCAGCAATGGATAGAAGAATCATTACACCATATCAAGATGGACCAGACATTAGCTATTTGGATGTAGAAGATGGAGATATCTTTTTGAAAGAAGAAATAAATATGGAACAAAATTATTCGTAAGCTCTGTTTTTTTTTTTTTCCCTTCCTTTTCTCCTTCCCCCATCCCCAGTCTTGGACACTGTTGGCACTTTTATATTAATATGGAAAGAAAAATTGAGAAACCTAACATAAAAAATAGGTATTTATGTTCATTTTTAGCCTTGATATAATACAAAGTAAATGCATAATTAATATTTGCAGATATAACAAAGTTAAGTATAAACACAAAAGGAATGTAGCCTTCTGGTTAAGTATGTTGGGTCGAATAAGTGCAGTTATCTTAACTACCTTTCCAAACCCTGCTGAGATTATAGTAAAGAAATTAAAAAGTCATATTGCGCTAGAGCAAAGAGAACAGGAAAGGAGTAAATGGCAGTCAGGAGATGTTAACGGTTTTGGAAGTTGGAAAGTGGTTGCCGAGCAGTAATGACTTAGAACAGAAAAAACTAAAACAGAATTCTGGAAAGGCTTAAGAATTACAGGTACTAGGTTTATGAAGACCAGTGTAAGTGGTTGGATTTGGAAAAGAGCATTTTTTTTTTTGAGAATTTTTCAAAGAGCATTGATGTATTCCTGAACCAAGTGATTCATTGCCCCTCCTCCATCTTGGCAGAAGACAAGCGATTTGCCTTCTAGAGAGGGTGAACCAAGGGGAGTTCATTAGCCATTCTTCTAGATCCCTCTCTGTAGAGAACCCTACTCGTTCAAGAGAGATGACCCACAGTGACTGGCATTTGGGAGTCCTTCAATAAAATATCCCAGGTTCTACACAATCCCACTGTTGACCATTTAATAAGTCCTGCTTAGAATTTCCAGTCTGCATTTTAGGCTAATTTATCAGCTGGTTATAGAATTACTTTCCTTCTGCTTGGTAAATGACCTGTTAAAATAAAATCTTCGGATGTTCAAGTCATTTGCTACATACATGTGTGAGTGTATATATATGTATGAGTATAATTGTAGCTCACTGAAAAGCTGCTCTTGGTTCCAGAAAAATTTTTTAACCTCTTTTCTAGAGTTTGGTGGTAGCCATTGGAATACTTGAGGTTTATAAATATCTGACTTGGATGTATGATGTGTTACTACATTAAAAATTATAATAAAATGATTAACATTGACATAAATACATTATCCTTCATAGAATAATAGTATTCACAGCTGACCTGTGTTACTGTGGATGAATTATATAATGAGATCTATAATTTTTAGGTGAAATAAGACTGTTGTAGTCCTCATAGATAATATTATTTTCTCTTTCCTGATTAATAATAATTCAAGGAATTAAGCAGCCCCTGAAATACTTTAAAAATTATCACCAAGTATTTCTAGTTCCAGGTCATAGATTATAATAGCTTGTGTGTGAACATGTACAGTATTTTACTTTTCAGAGTATCTTCTTATTTACCATCTTGTTTCTAACTTTCACAGAAATGCTAGGGTTAGAACAAGTGATAGTATCACACTGAAGTTTGGTGGAATTGAGTAACTTGCTCTGGGCCACTTAGATAAATGGGACTAGAACATATGTATTCTTTTGTGTTTTCTCTTTGACCAAAATGCTGTATTCCGTTGCTCAAAATGCATAGTTCTTCTCCTGTTTCATCTGTAACTTAATTTTTTAAAAAAATTATTTAATTTATTTATTTTTGGCTGCGTTGGGTCTTTGTTGCTGCATGCGGGCTTTCTCTAGTTGCAGTGAGCGGGGGCTACTCTTTGTTGTGGTGCGTGGGCTTCTCATTGCGGTGGCTTCTCGTTGCAGAGCACGGGCTCTAGGTGTGCAGGCTCAGTAGTTGTGGCTCACGGGCTCTAGAGCACAGGCTCAGTAGTTGTGGCGCACGAGCTTAGTTGCTCTGCGGCATGTGGGATCTTCCCGGACCAGGGATCGAACCCATGTCCCCTGCATTGGCAGGTGGTGGATTCTTAACCACTGTGCCACAAGGGAAGCCCTGTAACTTAATTTTTTTAAAATGACTTTTATGTTTGCTTTTTTTCCTAGGGAAAGTGTGTTCAAGAAGACAAAAACGAAAGCAAAAAAGAAGCCACGTAGGCGGTCAGATAGTTCTGGAGGTTATAACCTTTCAGATATTATTCAGAGTCCACCATCTACAGGTTAGTGGAAAATATTTTAGGGTATATTTTCTGATCTAATCTTTCATGTCTCTGTTCCTTATCTAATTCATTTAACATGTATTAAATACAATTATGCCATCTGCTGGGGCTACAGAAATAGAAAATAGTCCTTGTCTTAGGGAGGCCACAGAAAATGATAATGCATTGTGATAAGTACTGTGATTGACGTTTGCTCTGTGATCACAGAAGGGGCACCCAAACTAGTCTGAGAAGATCAGGGCACATCTGTTAGAGGAAAGTGATACCTGAGCTGGATCTTGAAGAGTGCAGAGATTTAGCCAAGAAAAGGAGGCAGATTGACATGCTAAGAGAATGGGGCAGTGTGTTTCAAGCCTGGAGGAAGTAGAAAGACTGCATGTTTGTTGTGCATAGCTCAGCCATATCGGGTAGGTGCAGATAGGAGATAGGTTGGAGAGGGTCAGATTTTGGAGGGTGTTATATGCCAAACTAAGGAATTTGGACTTTAATCTGAAGGCTACAGTTAGCTATTGATGGATTTTTTAAGGCAGGGTGTGATTGGATAAGGTTTATGTTTTTAGAAAGACCACTCTGTCTAGAGGCATAGAGGGTTAGAGGTGGGCAAAACATGACAGAGATACTATTAACACGTGCATTCAGTTCATATATATCAGTGCTTCTAGTGAGATGCCACATGGGATTCCATTCATGCGTGTTAAGGAGGTTATAATCCAGTAGTAAAATACAACACATTTTATATCTAGGCATTATGTGAGCCTGTTTGAAAGTAAGGTTATATAGTTTTTCTAAAATTTTTTTCCCCAGTTTTTAACTTTGAAAATCTTTTAAGTTACTAAAAAGGTGAAAGAAAAATACCATGCACACCTGTGTACCCATTATCCAGATCTCTTGTTAACCTCTTACCACATCTGCTTTTTCTTGCAGGCTTTGTCTTGCATGCTCTGTTCCCTCATCCTCCAAACATTCTACACGCACACTTGTTTTTTTAACCTGATCCACTTGGAACTAAGCTGTAGACATGACATTTTCCCCTCAAGGTTAATATGAATCTCCTAAGCATAAGGGAGATACAACCCTTATTCTATACAACCACAATACCGTTATCCCATTGAAAGACAATTAACATTAATATTATCTAGAGCTGTAGTCTGTGCTCAGATTTCCCTAATTGTCCAAACATGTTTTTATAGCCTTTTCTGTTTTAACATTAAGAAAAAAAAATCTAATGTCGTATCAGGGTTGACACTGTCTTTGCTTATTAATGTCTTTTTAGTCTCTTAAGTAGAACAGCACCACCACACCTTTCTGTTTTGTTTTGTTTTGTATTGTTTTGTTTTGTTTTCAGAAGTTGAGGCCAGTGGTATTGTAGACTATCCCACATTCTGGATTCATCTGATTAGATCCAGATTAAATGACCTAAATTTTAACAGTTTCTTTAGATAAAAATTTGAAGTGTAACCAAAAGGGAATGGTAGCACAGCATGGCTTTCAGAAATAGTTGGTGTGTCTATAGACGTAACACAAACTGGTGCAGTTTCTATCAGCAGTGTTTTCACGGTCAGTCAGCCTTATACAGGCAACTTTGAAAAGTACCAATGAGGTATTTGACATGTTTGATAAATAACGTGAAGAATACTCATTTTAGATAACACACGAGATATTAAAAAAGAAAGCTAATATACCTAAATTGATTGATGAAGTACTGAAGATAGGTCTATAGGTCTTTCTCATTTGCTGCATATCCTGATTCCTATTTTAGGACCTTTTTTTTTTTTTTTTTGCGGTACGCGGGCCTCTCACTGCTGTGGCCTCTCCTGTTGCGGAGCACAGGCTCCGGACGCGCAGGCTCAGCAGCCATGGCTCACGGGCCCAGCCACTCCGCGGCATGTGGGATCTTCCCGAACCAGGGCACAAACCCGTCATGTCCCCTGCATCGGCAGGCGGACTCTCAACCACTGTGCCACCAGGGAAGCCCCCTAGGACCTTTTTAAAGTTTAAATTTTGTGATTTTGCATCCTCTGTGTTATATGAATTACCTGTAGTCCTTAGAAGGCGGCATAGGTGGATTGATGGCAGGATGAATAAATGGATAGACAGTCGTGGAGCTAGTGATTTTCCAAATACCTAAAAGATTTATGGAAAAAGCAGATATTTGGTTTGTTTTAAAGAATGTTATTGATAACACATGTGTTAAGAGTCTTAGCATTTCAGAGCTGGAAGAGACCTTAATAATGAATTAATTTACACCCCTTCCTTTAAACTTGAGGAAACAAGCTCAGAAAACTTTGAAGTGATTTCAGGTCGTAGCAGCCAGAGGTAGAATTTATTTTCTTGATTCCTGTTCGGTATTCTTCCTGCTACACTATTCCTTCTGTGGCCAAAGCAAAAAATGATTGAAAGGTTAAATTTAACTGGGAGCCAAAGTAACCTATTCTGGGAGAAAATCTGAGTATGAAGCTAATTTCATCAAGGACAGTTGTATGAAGGCTTAACGTTTGTTTGTGTTGATCCTTAAAGTTAGAAGTCATTCTGTGAAAATGTTTTTTTATCAAAGATAATTGTTGGCCACTTCAATCGTCTTCTTTATTTATTAGATTTGTTTCTAATTGACTTTTGGGAGCATCCCAGTATTAAATATACTCTCTTATATAAAAATATGCTACTCTTAAAAATATTTAAAACATTGTGGGGGAGAAAAGTTTGAATGTTATTCCAAATTATATTTTAGCAATAACAACAAAAAAGGCACATATCTTGTCAGTGATTTACTTTTTTTTTTTTTTTTAATTTATTTATTTTTGGCTGCGGTGGGTCTTCATTGCCACGCACAGGCTTTCTCTAGTTACGGTGAGCAGGGGCTACTCTTCCTTGAAGTGCGCTGGCTTCTCACTGCGATGGCTTCTCTTGTTGCAGAGCACGGGTTCTAGGCGCCTGGGCTTAAGAAGTTGTGGCTTGCGGGCTCTAGAGCACAGGCTCAGTAGTTGTGGTGCACGGGCTTAGTTGCTCCACAGCATGTGGGATCTTCCCAGACCAGGGATTGAACTCGTGTCCCCTGCATTGGCAGGCGGATTCTTAACCACTGCACCACCAGGGAAGCCCACAGTGATTTACATTTAAAGAAAACAACACTTACTGAATTTATGAGATATGTTTTATAATGTATTTATTTTGCCACTTTGTTTAGATTGTACTACATTTTAAATATGTGGAAATAAACACATGAACCTAAGCAAAAGTTTGTTTTTTTTTTTTTACTCTGTTTATACTTGAAATGACTGATTTGCTAATGAGCCAGGAAACCAGACTGTAGCAGGGAGACAGGTATTTAGCTTGCCTAAGAGAACAAATGGTATATACATTTCATAACAACTTATGCTTTAGGTGATAAGCTAATTGAAAATAGCTCTCAATTCACAGATATTTTGCAGAAGGGAAAACCCTCAAACAGGCCACAGTAGGCTTCAGCAAAGCCTCTGCTACCTGGACAGTCTGCTGGCTTAGATGAGTGGCAGAAAGGTTATAATGCTTCTCCCACACAGACTGGGACTAATCCCCCTTTGCATAGGTGCAGAGACAGATGAGAAAAGGAAAGGGGAGGAGTCTAGAGTTTATTAATTTTGTCTTGCTGTCTAATCTTTATGGGGGAAAAAATGTTCTGAGTCACTTTTTAAATTAGGTACCAAATAACTATCTTCCTCAGGTTTATTGCTTAATTGGTGTGTAATTAAAATGAATAAAACTGTTGTTTTAAAATTCTCCATTTCAGTTTTTCACCTCAACTGATTTCTTTCTTCAGTTGGCTTCAATTATTAAGACTTTAGTACAGTGACTATAATTTAAATGTTACTAAATCTGGATAAATGGACGCTTTTAGTTCTATTTGGTTCATTAAATGTAATACCTATATGTCTACTGTATATGTGTTTAAATATGAAAAATTTTTTACCTTTTAGGATTACTAAAGTCTGGTAAGACCAATTCTGTGGAATCTCTTCCAGAACTGTTGACATCAGACTCTGAAGGAAGCTATGCAGGAGTGGGTAGTCCTAGAGATTTACAGTCTCCTGATTTCACAACAGGATTTCATTCAGATAAGATTGAGGTTTGTCTTTGTTTATTAATGCACTATTTTCTTCAAATTTTAGTCTTATAGACAGTTTAGTTTTATTTTTACTCTAACTTTAAAACACTCTTCTGGCTGGTTTATAAGAAAATACAATTAATGACATAATATATGTAGTGTTAGTTTTCTCAAATTTGCCTAATATTTCTAGCTTTAAAGATTTTAATTGCAGTTTTGAGCCCTTTATGATGTTGTATTTCTAATCTTTCTGCAATAAAAGTAATGTTGATGTAAAGTATAGCAATACTGTATAGGCATATTGAAATATATATTCATAGCTAAATTACTTGAAATATATTTTGTGAAATGTCAGTTAACACCAGCTAAAAATTGTCATAGGAAAATGATTTTGAAAGTAAGCCTAATACCAAAATCTGTTTAGTGTCTTTCTGCCGCGGTGTGAACTGGAGCAATGCAATCTGGAATGGAGTTCTTCTCCTAGTCTAGCATAATTGACACTAAGCTGCTGAATTCCTAGGCTGGTCAACTCTGGGGGAGGCCATGTTTCAGACATCTCTTAACATTTAATTCTGTAGTTGTTAATCTACAGGGAAGGAGAGTGTGAAACTTACCGGATATAGAGTAATGTTTTTCTAACCTCTGTACATCCACAAGATATATTAGAACATCTAGAGATTTGTGGGACAGTAGAACATCGACCCTATCTTAAGAGTCTTCTAGGCCTCAAGGATTGATGGAAAACAAAGTTTTATCATAAAAAGTTTTTTATGTAAGGTAGAAGTTTGGGGGAAATTCATATTACACTTAGGTTGGCCTGGAAGACAGTTGAGGTTTAAAAGAAGGTTGAAGGCATACTGTGAATGTTTGGCAATAGTAGAAGAATCTGTCCTGGCAGTGATTTCAGTAACTTCCTTGACCTATTGTAATAGCAATAGTTTTAGGGGCCCTTTTGAAGTGTCAATATTATTTGGCTTTAATTGTATTCAGAGTCCTTTAATTACATTCAGAGTGAATTGTATGACATTTATATCAGACCTTCATTTTGTTTCATGTTAAAGTCATGGATGTTAATTTTAAAGTTACTGTTTCATATCTTATTTGAACAACTTATATTTATTAACATTTCTGTTTAATGCTCAGGTAAATAAGAACTTGATATGCAAACTTATGTCCCTAAAAATTATTCCCAAAGCTCTTAATAATTGGGTTATAGCCACTGATATGGTTTGAGAATTGATCAAGATACTAAACTGTAGAAGAACTGAATTGAAAATACTAGATAATTATTGCTGTAAGCTTTTACTCTTTAATATAGTTTAACCAGTATTTACTGAGTACCAACTATGTGTTAGCTACTGTGCTAGGGGTACCTGCTATTACTCACTTTTTAACTTTTTTTTTTCTTTTTTTTTTTTACCTCCAGGGGAAAATTAAATCCTATGTTAATGGTACACCTCCTACACATTTTAGGGAAGATTTAAAACCATGGGAAAAATCACCAGTACTTAAAATATCTGCTCCACAGCCCATTCCCAGTAACAGAATTGATACTACGAGCTCTTCCAGTTGGGTTTCTGGCTCTTTCAGGTAGGATTTTTATTTTGTTCTGTACTTGTTAGTCTGAGAAATATCATTTATTTTTAGTCAAGTGAAACTTTTTAATGAAGTACATTTAAAAAATTAATATAAATTTCTAATATACAGAAAATTACCTAAATGCATACAAATTACCAGCTAAAGTGCATACAAATTACTAACCAGCTAAAATAGGCTCTTTTTTCCAGACAGAATTTAGTTGCCTTTGCAGTGTCATCAGGGAATACTTAGTAAAATACTCTGTAACACACACACACACACACACACACACACACACACACACACACACACACAGTGACCCCCCCCCCACACACACACAGTGACTTGATATCAGCTTCTTTTTCTCTTTTAATGGATAGTGTATATTAGTAAAAACTCCCACTCAGGAAGACCATTTTGTCATTTGTAGGCTTACTATATCTTCTTTTTTTGCACATTAAAGTGTATTTAAGATCTCACAAAATGTGTTGTTACAATTAATTTTCAGAGGCTATTCATTTAATGTTATGCTGTAGTTTTAACCTATATTCTATCCATATTTTTTTACTTAGAAAAGTCAGTTTTTAAAACTGAAGGAATAAGTACAATTAACATACAGTATTCTTTCAAAGAGCTAATTGAGCTTATGCTTCATCTTTTTTACCTAGTATGGTTTATAATAGGCTAAGACTGTTAATTGACTTACCAATTATATTGTCATCTGGGCCATTTGTGTAATTATTTTGAAATATGCTGTATTTTGCACAGTTGGAATAAAGATGATGATGTCCCGGTTTATGCTGCTTCATGATCTAAAGATAGTTCAGAAAGTAGACACCTTTTTTCCTAAGTAAACATATTTGTGGGAACACCTGGAAGCATCTTCTAATCACTAATGTTAGACTATTTTATTAAACATGTATCTCTTAACATTATGACTTCCAATGCATTTTATTATTATGTATGTATATATAAAAGTAGCTTTCATTCAAAATATCCTTTTTGAAGTTGGCCACAGCTGACAAAATAGACCTAAATTATCCTCTCATTAATGATGTTATATATAATTTACAGTTTCAGTAATGTTTGGGTGCTGGACTTCATGAATAAATGAATGGGTTGTAAAGTAACTTTTATATGTCTTTTAGTCCTGTAAGCCCTCCTGTTATGGATCTCAGAACCATCATGCAAATAGAAGAAAGTAGACAAAAATGTGGAGCTACACCAAAGACAAATTTGGGGTTGGTTACAAAATCATGTAAAAGGAAAGACCATGTTGTGTTATAGTTCTGCCCTAAAGAACTGGAAAGACCTACTGGACCTTTCCTATTATTTTTCTGCATTTGATGTTAAAGTTAGTTGTAAGCTCTTTTCTAGGTAATTTGGCCTCCATAACATTATTTCTTAAATATATGCTGAAGACTGAGTTGGGTTGATAGTCTAGCTCTTGTGGAATACAGTATTACATGTCAGAAATTTGCCTCTAAAATGATCTGTTTCTGTTACAAGTGTGATGCAAGTGTATTAGGAGGGCTCCCATGTAGCTATTACTTGATTCTTGATAGTATAAACTAATTACATATATTGCCACTGTTGAAACTTGTGGTCATTTTGATCTAGTAATAGTAAAATCCCATCAGATAAACACAGAGCAATATAATTACCAGTAACCTTTGTTGAGCAGAAATTAATGTTAATTGGTTTAATTTCTAGCAAAATTATTTCTTATGGAATTAAAGTTTCTCAGAAGCGGTGAAACTGATCGGTTTAATTTAACTTAATTTCTAGAAAAATGATTTCTCATGGAGTTAAACTGTCTCAGAAGCAACGAAAAATGATTGCAATGACTACCAAAGATAATAATTCAGGAATGAATAGCATGGAAACAGCTTTGAGTGCTCCTTCAAAAACCCCCAAACCAACGAATGCATGGTATGCTCTAATTTTATTAAAATAAGCTTTGTACATTAGCTTTTAAGGTAGTTCTTGGCTTTGGGTGTTTTCTTTTTTTCCTTCCTGTCTTTTCAAATATTTCATTCCTGTCTTTGCTTTCAAGTTAAAAATTGGACCTTGGGAAATACTTTATTTTTTTGTTTGTTTTGAGAAGTGCATCATGATTTTTGAATTTTTTTCATATGTGTAGATAAAATTTCTTCTTGGTATTTTAATGTTTATTGCTAAGGCAGTTTAAGGGAACATTCTGATTTTTTCATTTTTTATAAAACATGTATATCATAGAGAAGTTTGATAAAAGCAAACAGCTTTCTTTTAGCACCCTAATTTCTTTGTATATTCCTTGTATGCATCATGAATATCTTTAACTTTTTATAATCATAGCGTGTCATTGTCACTTTTAAGCAGGGCTGTTTACTTAACATTGTGTTATATAACTTTTCTCAATTAGAATTTACCCATAATGCAACATTAATAGGAATAATCTCCAAAGAGGTCAGATAGCAATTTTGACATATGAAAAATAGGTTGTACTTCTGCTCCCGTCCCATCCTCCCTTTTTTTGGTAACTAATATCATAATAATTGGAAATCAATTTTAGGAGAAAAAATACATGGATAGTATGAAGGGCAGGAAAGATCAGTAGAACCTTGTTGTTCTCACAAGCGTTGAAGAGGGTATTAGAGACTACTCTTGGTTTGGGGGAATCCCTTCATTACTTCTAATGCCACTTTTTTCTATTTGTAAGAGGCAATATTTTTCCCATTAAAATGTAAATTGTTTTGAAGAGAGTGGCAACTCATTTTACTTTGATTGCCACCAATAGGACTAAATATCAGACCTACTAGTAAATCTAAAACATGATCACAGAAAAAGAAAACAAGAGGTGAGAAAACCCAAGTGAAAGAGAAAAGAGAGTAAAACTTGAGGGAATGGGTTTAGTAGAATTTTTTTTTTTTTTTTTAATTTTTGGCTGTTTTGGGTCTTCGTTTCTGTGCGAGGGCTTTCTCCAGTTGCAGCGAGCGGGGGCCACTCTTCATCGCGGTGCGCAGGCCTCTCACTGTCGCGGCCTCTCCCGTTGTGGAGGCTCAGTAGTTGTGGCTCACGGGCTTAGTTGCTCCGCGGCATGTGGGATCTTCCAGGACCAGGGCTCGAACCTGTGTCCCCTGCATTGGCAGGCAGATTCTTAACCACTGCGCCACCAGGGAAGCCCAAGTAGAATGTTTTAATTCATTGGTATTTGTTGTGCACCTTCTCTACATGAAAGGCACTGTTCTAGTTTCTGATGATAAGGCAATATATACAAAACTGATTAAATCACTGCCTCTGTAGGGTTTATGGAGTAGCTGTTACAATATATTTTTTAATATAAATTTATTTTATTTATTTACTTTAAATATATTTTTGGCTGTGTTGCGTCTTCATTGCTGCGCCCAGGCTTTCTCTAGTTGTGGTGAGCAGGGGCTACTCTTTGTTGTGGTGTGTGGGCTTCTCATTGCGGTGGCTTCTCTTGTTGCGGAGCACGGGCTCTAGGTGCACGGGCTTCAGTAGTTGTGGCATGCGGGCTCGGTAGTTGTGGCTCTCGGGCTCTAGAGCGCAGGCTCAATAGTTGTGGTGCACGGGCTTAGTTGTTCCGCGGCATGTGGGATCCTCCTGGACCAGGGCTCGAACCTGTGTCCCCTGCATTGGCAGGCAGATTCTTAACCACTGTGCCACCAGGGAAGTCCCCTGTTACAATATTGAGTTATGTTTTCCCTAAACAAAAGTATGGAAAAGACCAAAAAAAAAAAAGTTCTTTGGGGGCTTCCCTGGTGGCGCAGTGGTTGAGAATCTGCCTGCTAATGCAGGGGACACGGGTTCGAGCCCTGGTCTGGGAGGATCCCACATGCCACGGAGCAACTAGGCCCGTGAGCCACAACTACTGAGCCTGCGCGTCTGGAGCCTGTGCTCTGCAACAAGAGAGGCCGCCATAGTGAGAGGCCCGTGCACCGTGATGAAGAGTGGCCCCCGCTTGCCACAACTGGAGAAAGCCCTCGCACAGAAACGAAGACACAACACAGCAAAAAAAAAAAATAATTAATTTAAAAAAAAAAAAAAGTTCTTTGATTAGCTCTCAAGATACTAAATATGTCGCAATTTGAGAGAATTAGCTAAGCACATGAGGAAGCTTTGGGCTTATTAGTAAATACAGTTTTAGCCCTGCCATCAACCAGTTTCCTTATTTAAACATAAAAAGTAAACGAACAAAAGAAGGAACAAAACAATGATCACTCAAGTTAGGAAATCCAACTACTGGACAAATACTCTTGGTTTAGCATCTATTTCAAACATAGGAGTTCTTTCCAGCCCCAATAAAATAATTCTTTAAATCAAAACACATAGTTTAAAATATTTAATAGTATGGTAATACTTCAAGGCTTCTTATCATGAAAGATAGCAGTTGCCTGCCCTGCCCCAAACTTTCTCTTTTATGACTGGTTAATTAAGATTCACAACAGAGTCATATTGTGAGGATGATTTTATTTCCTTTTTTTACACTCTTCTGTTTTTTCCCTAGAATAACTAATTCTGTCAGTTTTCCTGTACTGCCTAGGTACTCATCACTAATTTTCCCCCCAAAACTCTCTAAAACCTACCTCTCTCTCTCTCCATTATGATGAAACATACCAGGTAATTTATTACTTTTGTTTTTTATTGGAGGCATCTCTCTCTCTCTTTTTTTTTTTTTTTTTTTTTTTTTTTTGCGGTACGCGGGCCTCTCACTGTTGTGGCCTCTCCCGTTGCAGAGCACAGGCCCCGGACGCACAGGCTCAGCGGCCATGGCTCACGGGCCCAGCCGCTCTGCGGCACGTGGGATCTTCCTGGACCGGGGCACAAACCCTTGTCCCCTGCATCGGCAGGCGGGCTCTCTTATATCTTTGAAAATGTTTTTATTCTCACCATTCTTGACTGGTAGATTGGAACAGAATTCTGAGTTGCAAATCATTTGTAGAGTTCCTTTTTCTTATTGCTGTTGTGAAGTCTAATGCCATTCTAATTCCTTACTCCTACTATGTTTACCAGTTTCCTCCCTCTCCCCTCCTCCCTTTTTCTTTTCTTTTTTTTTTAAAATTAATTAATTTGGCTGCATTGTGTCTTAGTTGCGGCATGCAGGTTCCTCTTTGCGGCGCCTGGGCTCTCTAGCTGTGGCACAGGCTCCGGAGCACGTGGGCTCAGTTGCCCCGGGGCATGTGGAAATCTTAGTTACCCAACCAGGGATCCAACCCGCGTCCCCTGCATTGGAAGGAGGACTCTTAAACCACTGGACCACCAGGGAAGTCCCCCCTTTCCCTTTTTCTTTATCTCTAGCGTTCTAAAATTTCAGAGTGATGTGCCTTGACGTGGGTTCTTTTTTTATAGATTATGCTGGGTACTTTGATGGGCTCTTTTAATTGGGAAAAGCATGTCTTTAAGTTCTAGGAACATCTTGTATTCTATTTGATACTTTGTTCTGTACTGTTTTCTCTAGAAATCACATTAGTTGGATATGGCTCTTCCTGGATTTCCCTAATTTTCTTACTTTTGCTCTTCTAATGTTCATATAATTATCTTCCTATTCTAAATACTTTCTGGAACATTTCCCAGACTTTATCTTACAACCCTTCTACTGAATGTTTTTTTTTTTTTTTTTTTTTTTTTGCTGTACGCGGGCCTCTCACTGCTGTGGCCTCTCCCGTTGCGGAGCACAGGCTCCGGACACACAGGCTCCGCGGCCATGGCTCGCGGGCCCAGCCGCTCCGCGGCATGTGGGATCTTCTGGGATCAGGGCATGAACCCGTGTCCCCTGCATCGGCAGGCGGACTCTCAACCACTGCGCCACCAGGGAAGCCCCTACTGAATGTTTTAATTACTAAAATCTTTAATTGCCAAGAGCTCTTTCTTATTTGCCAATAGTGCCCTTTTATTAGTATCCTGTTCAATATTCAACTGTTAAAGATACCTGTACTCTATAAACTTTTTCACTCTTTAATATATATCCAACAGAAATATATGTATGTGTGCACCAGGCAAATGTATCAGAATATTTTTATCATCCTTATTTGTAAAAGCCAAAAACTAAACAACCTAAATGTCTATAGCAGTAAATGGATAAATTATAGTTTATTAGTATAGTAGAGTACTATATAATGATGAAAATGAATTAGGACTAAATACAACTGTGTGAATGAATCTCATCAATGTAATATTGAGCAAGAGAAGCCAATCAGAAAAAAAAACCTATATGATTCCATTTATAAAAGTTAAAAATAGTCATTGATTTACATTGATGTGTATTCACTCTTTTTTCATGTATGTTTTCGTTATGTTTTGTCTTATTTGGTGGATTGTTTAAGTCCTGGTTGGAACCTGTGTGCCCGTGTGGGACAGGTTGACTGATGGTTGCGACTGCAGGGTGACCCAGCGGTGCCCTTAGAGGACCCCCGCACCACTGTCTCTGTGTTTTTTCTCCTTGGTCTGTCAGTTTCTCTAAGGAGAAGCCTTTTAATTTTTGTATTTGGTTGCCAGCTTTCTGGAAGCTGATCAGGGTGAGGCAGTTAGGCCTGGGACTGAGGTTCTCACAGTTTGGTCTAGATTCTCACATATCTCATCATTTAGTATACAGATTTTAAACACAGCAGTTTAGTCCTACCTGCCTCTGTATACTGGTGATTTTCAATCAAATCCTCCTCCTACCAAGGTGAAGGAAGTACAGTCATCTGACCACGTGGAGATGTGGGGGGGGGCATCTGGCATTCTCTGCCACTCCACAAGTAAACCTTGAGCCAGTATTCCTGTTTTCATCTGCATGGCTACTTCGGGATTTGATACTTAAGATGTCTCCAACGTAGGAGACTTTTCAGGGTTCCGAGCTTCACACTCTACCCCCACTCCACTTGATGACAGGTTTTCTTTATCTCCACTACATCAAGGTTCATTCTGGCCCTGTTCTGTCCTCCAATAGTGTATTATTACTTTTAGTTTGCCATTGTCTTAATGCCTTATTCTTTTGCCTGTGTGGGTTTATGTCTTTCTGATTATTCTCTTGTTCATTCAACATGGGATTTTAGAGGAAAGGATTAGAGTAATCATTTATCTGAAACTTCAGACTTTGATTTTCAGGTTTAGGAAAAAATTTTCCCTAGCCATCATTAGCAATATGAACTCAGACTCCTACGTTGAAGAGACTGTCTAAATTTCAAAAGAAATATATTATGGCATATTAAGGAGAATTCTAGGAACGTGGGGGGAAGAATGCTATAAAATTTGGCCAAAAATATAATCAGGGTATTTTTCTTTGAAAAGTAATTTGGTGACTGAATTATAAGTGATGTTTATTATATATTTAGTTGATGAAAATGCGACTGGAAAATCTAAATACAAACAAATGAATAATGGATCTTATGTATTTTACGGAACCAAAGAAATTTATCTAACTGACCAATTATAGGTAATTTATTCTGAATTTTTATGAAAGTGAGAGATATCTGAGTTGTCATAAAATCAATCATTTATACCCTTTTTATCACTTTATGAGACCAAATTTTTGGTATCTGAAGGATCTTTTAAAGTTCATTTCTGCTTAATTCTTCTGAATTTATGTACTGTTTGAGTTATTAAATAAATAGTGGGCTGAGTTAACTTAGTAGAATATATGTATGTAACATATGTCAATAAATGTATATAATTATACATATATAAGTATATATGTATATAATATATGCATATAAATTAATGACAGGGATCAGAAAACATTTGTTAGAACTTTTTTTTTTAATATTTATATTTATTTATTTGGCTGTGCCGGGTCTTAGTTGTGGCTTGCGGGCTGCTTAGTTGTGACATGCGAACTCTTAGTTGTGGCATGCATGCATGTGGGATCTAGTTCCCTGACCAGGGATTGAACCCGGGCTCCCTGCATTGGGAGCATGGAGTCTTAACCACTGCACCACCAGGGAAGTCCCTTGTTAGAACTTTTAAGAACATATTTATGTAAAATGGTTGATGTTTGGTATTCTTGAATTATGATGTATATTTAGTATAAATGGAAATAGTCATTTTTAGGTTGTTGAATTTTCTTTCTTGAATTCTTAGAAGGCTGCAGGTTTAGTATATCACTTCATTTTTAATCAGTTACACATAGGTTGTAAATATATGTGGTATATGCTTAAAGAAATAAAATAGTAATAGATTTGTTTTCCTGAGAATATCTCTTGTAAATATTGGTTTATAGAAAGTTGGTAGAATTTAAACTTTGCCCAGCTTTGAAAAGAGTAGAAAATTCATCTGAAATTAGCATTTTAATCTGATTTACAGATTGTATTTATGGACTATATTCATTACTGTAGTGATTTATCTTTTTTAAATTCTTCTCAAAGGGACATCTTCATCCTGATGAATCGTCTAATGTGATTTTATTTATTTATTTATTAGAAGGTGTTTTTATACTGTGTTTATCTTAATAATGAGGTTAATGTGCCGTTCATTAGCAAATCACACATTAGCCCTCTAAGTTTGCTTCTGGTCGTGGTAAGGAATTTTACTTAGTTTGTTCATACATTCACGCACCTTGTGTCAGCGTTAAATATGAAAGATAACTGGTTTTTGCATTACAGTGAAGTTCTAACCAGTTGACTTTTAAATCTAATGTGAAAACGCCAAGTGTACATGGGAGTTGGTCACTTTTCATCATCCTTTATTTTACTTGGAGAAATAATACAACATTTCTCACCAGTCATCTTGAGTGGAAGAATGCACAATCTTTGTGGCCTGGCTTGATGTATGAATGTAAATTCTCCAAATTCCATTTAGAGCTAACCTATAAATTATAAACTAATTTCAATTATTTAACTTTTTAGAGCTAGAAATTTTATTCATTAAAGCAAAAATTTCACGGCTGCTTTAGTTGAGGAACAAAATCTTGATTAATTTTTTTATGTGGCTACAGATGCTTCTTCATTAAGTTTCTGTGGCTGCTAAAATGGAAAAGAGCCAGAACCTTTGATTTAGGAAAGTAAAATCGTTGGAAATCAAACACTGTTTCAAAGTATGGCATGATCAGTGGAAAGAATAACAGAGCTCATTTAAAGAAGTCTGCATAAGACATCTTATAGGTAACCACTGTGCATGGTTCATGAACACGTGAGTTTAAGATGTCTTGTAAGCATTGTTACCTGTATTTATTCTTAAGGAGACGTTATCCTAAGTAGCCATTAAAGAAATAAAAATTTTTAGTGTGTATATTATTTACCACATCTAGAAGTTCCCAAATTACCACTAAGATGAATCTGACACCGTGTGGTTCTTACACAGATCATTGTGAAGTTTCTGTATTTAGAGACATGAACTACTTACAGAAGACATTCAGCGGATTTCTTGGGCAGAGTATTCGCCAGCAGTGTTCCCTAATGACTAATGAGACACTGTACTTTCCACCGTAGTTACATTGTTTGCCAGTAGAAACCTTCAGGTATGTGTGTTTTCGGGAGCAGAAAGGAGTTGGTAAGGAAACGGAGAGTGGTTCTTTGTATTTAATTTTTCAGTGTTCTGCATATGTATGTGCTTTGGAGAAAATTATGTGGTAAAGTCAGGTAAGCTCCTTTTGAAGAAATATCTTTCACGTGAATACTGTAGTAGGTCATGTTTCTGGTAAATCTGTAAAGAAAATTTCCCTTCTATGATTTAAGATTTTACATAGGGTAAATGGTTTTTAAATGTGGACACAGTAGTAGAGTACAGTGATCTTGATATGGTGATCTTATAGTGATCTCCTGGGTTCTGGAGGGAGCCTTGCCTGAGCTTGACATTGTGAATCTGTTACCTGGTAGCAGTGTGAATTCAGATAAGTTATTTAATCTTTCTCTGTCAGATCAGTTATTTAATCTTCTTCTGTCTCCTTGTTCATAAATAGGGCTAAACACAGTATTTCACAGGGGTATTGTGAAGAGTACACTGAGTTAATAAATGAAACACATTTAGCCTGGCACCTTCAGTGTTGTATAATCAAATGTATAAATGTCAACCATTTATTATGTACTAAATAAATTGTAACTTAATCTGTAGTATGTTCACATGATTAACTGATTTCTTTACCATGTATTAAGTTATTGGTTAGTTTTTTTCCTTAGAAAAATTTTATGTGAGGCAGTTTGTATTGATTTAATTATTGAGTAGATAAAAATTCGGTAAAAGTTTTTAGCTGATTTTGTTATGAATAGATGCTTAGTTCATATGATAACAAAACAGTGTGAATCACCATTATTTTCCTCCCATCTGTGTCATCTTCGGCACTTTACAAGGAGTATTGTTTTCATTTCTTACTGAAGCCAGTGATAGACTAGATGGCCAAGCATGAGTTTTGTGATCATTAAGAACTGGGTTTGGATCCCAGTTCTGCCTTATCTCTGGTGATCTTAGGATCATTCAGATCCCTCAACTTTGGTTGTACTCTTCTTTTAAACTTAGGTAGTAATGAAAATACTTATCTTTAAGGATTGTTATTGTAAGGGTTAAATGAGATGATGCATGTAAAAGTGTTTTGGTGGTTAGGTCAGAATCAGGTACAGATGAGTTATTCAGACAAGATACAGGATATTAGAAGGCCTTGCTAATTTTTTATGGGGAACCCCAAATAGTTTATGAATTTAATCTGGGTTTGGATTTTATGGTTTCTTCAAAGTATGAATTTAACTTTTTGGGGAATTAACTGGTTAGCATTTGTGTTCACTTCGTTTTCTGAGTAAATAAGATATTTATTCTGTATTCTGAGTAAATAAAATAGAAGAAATTAATATTATACTAGGAAATTGCTTATGTTGTTATTCATAATTTTGACTTATTAAGGGTTTCTGAAAATGATGCTAAGGTTACAGTGTAGTTCTAGTATACAAAATCATAGCTAAAGGTTACATTTCTGAATCAGTTTTTCTAAGTTAAACTTCAGGAAGGAAAGATATTATGCCTATGAACTGAGTATATTTCTTCATGTCAGAATTTCTGTGTTCTCACTGTCTTCTTTTTCTCTTAAATTAGTTATGTTAAATGCTGTGAAAATTGTGGATAGTAACAGACTTAACATAGCATCAGGTACTGTTTAAGTATTTTACCATAGGTTAACATTTGATCCTCATAATAAGCATTGTAAGGAAGGAGATGGTATCAGTATCTCCATGTTACTGATGAGGAAACTGAAGCTCAGAGGTTAGTATCTCCCCAGGGTCAAAGCTGGTATGTGACAGAGCCAAGGTTTGAACCTACAGCAGTAGCAGCCATAGAGCCTGTGTGCCTGACCCTGACTACTACCCTGCAAATCCTTTTTACATTTTTGATTGCAGTAAAACATTGTTGAATAAAAAGATTCTAATACCATAGCAATCTGAGCATGAAATCTTTGGAAGCTAAATTAACCTGTAAAGGTGATTTTTAATTTGTATACTGTTTTTTGGTAGATATTCTAAAGTGCATTCCACTCAACTAATTCTCAAAGTTCTACACCTATACTGGGTGTGATTAGTTTTGTGTATATTTGATTCTTTAGATCAACTTAATTTTTATTTCCTCTATGTTCTCCATGTAAAATTAGATTTCAATTTCTAAGTACTTTTTATGGAAACATAATGTATAGTTAGGAGTGCGGTTATCATAAGTGTGTAGGTTGTTGTATTTTCACAGACTGAACACGTCTTGTGCAACCAGCACTCAAAGCAAGACGTATCACTGCCAGCATCTCAGAAGTCGCCTCTCCTGACTTCTACTTCCACGGCGTGATCTCTCCCTTTTTAAGACACACACACACACACACACACAATCAGTATTGTTTCTAGCTTCTTTTGCTCAACAGTATCTTTATGAAATCCATTCATATCTTGATGAGTACTGTCTAATACTCCATTGTGTACATATACCACAGTTTATTTCACTCATTCAGTTCTTGCTGGCATTTTAGGAGCTTTGTTGTTTCACTGTTGTTAGGGTTAGTGCTGCTGTAGATATGCTGGTTCACGTCTTTGTTGAACATATTGGCATTTCTGTTGCGTACATAACCAGGAATAAAATGACCGGGTTGCAGGATATGCATATAGTCATTTCTAGTAGATACCACTAAACACTCTCACTAGTGTTATGTGAGTTGACCTTTTCCCACTTCCTTTCCATAAAAACTTGTTTTAGTCATTCAGAAGGAGTGCAGTAGATTTCATTGTGCATTCTGTGTTTTTGAAATAGCTTTACCGAGGTATAATTTACATACAGTAAAATGCACTAATTTCAAGGGTACAGTGGGAGTTTTGACAAATGTATCACCTGTGTAATCACCACTCCAATTAAGAAAAATATTTCCACCATCCCACTATCTTGACCAACCCCCACCCTCTACCCATGCCCCCGGCTACCATTGATGAAATTTCTATCACTATAGCTTAGTTTTTGCCTGTTCTGGAACTTCTTGTAAATGGCACGTAAGTACAGTATGCTCTCTTTTGTGTCTGGCTTCCTTCATTCAACATAAAGGTTTAGAGCTTCATCCATGTTGTTGCATGTATCAATAATTTCTTCCTTTCTTATTGTTGAGAAATACTGAGTTTATTTTTATGAAAAAGTTACTTATGTATAAGTCGTATGTTATTATTTCTCTTGAGTAAATGCTTAGGATTGGAATTGCTGGTTCGTATGTTAAGTGAATGTTTGACTTCCTAGGAAAAGTACCAAACAGTTTTCCAAAATGGTCATGCCATTGGACATTCCTACTAGTAGCATGTAAAAGTTCCCATTATTCCACATCCTTTCCAACACTTCGTATATTTAATCTTTTTAATTTTAGGTCTTCTAGTAGGTGTGGTTTATTTTGTATTTCTCAGGGACTTATTGGCTATTTTCATATCTCTGAAATGTCTTTTCAGATCTTTTGCCTTTTATTGGGCTATTTTGTTAATCTAGAATTCTGAGAGTCTATATTCTGAAAATAAGGATGTTTTTGGATATGTTTTGTGGATATTATCTCCCAGTCTGTATTTTGGTTTTTCATTTCTTAATAACATTGTCTTTGGAGGAGCAGAAGTTTTTAATTTTGGTAAAACCCATTACATCCATTTTTTTGGTTTGTTTACATTGAAAGTTAGGGCTTTTTATGTCTTTGACTCTAAGGTTACAAAACTTTTTTGTTTTGATCTAGCTGTTTCCTAAGTTTAGCTTTTGTGATTGGATTTGTGATTTTCTTTTTATATGTGGGTAAGGTAGAGATCAAGGTTTTTGTTTATTCTTTTTTTTCTCATACAGATATCTAGTTGTTCCAGCACAATTTGTTGAAAAGATTGTTCTTGCTCCATTTTATTACTTGGCACTTTTGCTGGAAGTCAGTTGACCATGATGTGTGTGGGGGTCTAATTCTGGACTCTACTCAGTTCTGTTTGACCTATATGTATGTGCTTTTGATGATAGCTTCTATAAGTGTTGAAATCAGATAGTATAATTCCTCTGATTTTGTTCTTTTTTTCAAAATTATTTTTTCTATTTTTAGTTTTGACCATGTTTAAATAAGTCTTAGATTTGGCTTGTCAAAAAAAAAAAAAAGCCTACTGGGATTTGTTGGGTGTTGCTTTGAATCTGTAGATGAATTGAAGAGTATTGACAGGTTATCAATATTGGGTCATTGAGTCCCCTAAGAATGAACATGGTATCCTTTAGATTCTCTTTAAAATCTCTCAGCAGTCTTTTATAGTTTTAAATATATGTATCATGTCCATCCAAGTTTTGTTAATTGTATCCCTAAATATTTAATTTTTTTGATGCATCCATTGACTGGATCATAGAACTTTTCCATAGGATTTTTCTCCTTTATGTGATGAAATATATTAATTTTTTTTGAGCGTTAGAACAACCTTGCATTAAATAAAGCCCACTTGGTCATTGTTTATTACCTTTTTAGTAAATTGGTGAGCATTACCATTATCCCAGAAAATTTTCTTCAAAAAGTTCTCTTTTTATCTTTGCCCCCCTCTCACCCCAGTGTCAACCATTGTTGTGGTTTTTCTTTTTTGACTGTAGTTGAGTTTTGTCTGTTCTAGAAGTTTATGTAATTAGAATGAAACATAATATAC
This sequence comes from Mesoplodon mirus, assembly GCF_964341445.2. Lineage (NCBI taxonomy): Eukaryota > Metazoa > Chordata > Mammalia > Artiodactyla > Ziphiidae > Mesoplodon > Mesoplodon mirus. Next base: position 97,159,978 of record NC_138986.1, on the reverse strand, counting down.
TTTTGTGTCTGGCTTCTTTCACTCAGCATGTTTTTCAGATCTATTTGGATTGTGTATACCAACAGTTTATTCCTTTTTATTACTTAGTAGTATTCCAAGGTATGAATATACCATAATTTGTGTTTACTCCTGTTGATGGACACCTGGACTTTTTCCAGTTTTTGGCTCTTAAGAATAAAGCTGCTCTGACCATTCTTGTTTAGTCCTTTTTGTAGACATATATTTTAACTTCTCTTGGGTAAACATTAGGGAGTAGAATTGCTGGATTTTACAGAAAATGCATGTTTGTTTACTTTTTAAAAAAACCTGCCAGATCTTTTCCACAGCATTTGTATCATTTTATCCTCCCAGCAAAATTTATGAGACTGTTGGTTGTTTCACATCCTTGCCAACATTTGGTATTGTCAATTAATTTTACCTGTTTGGGTGGGCGTGTAGTGGTTTCTCCTCTTCCTCTGTGAAGTGTCTATTCAGATCCTTTCTGTATGCCTTTTGAAATTGCCTTGTCTTCTATATTTGTGTTTTTTTAGGTCTAGGATTTCTTTTTTTTTTTTTTTGGCTGCGTTGGGTCTTCATTGCTGCACGTGGTCTTTCTCTAGTTGTGGCGAGCAGGGCCTACTCTTCGTTGCAGTGTGTGGGCTTCACATTGCGGTGGCTTCTGTGGTTGTGCAGCACGGCCTATAGGTGCGTGGGCTTCAGCAGTTGCAGCACACCTTCCCTAGAGCACGCGGGCTTCAGTAGTTGTGTGTGGGCTCAGTAGTTGCGGTATGCGGGCTCTAGTGCGCACGGGCTTCAGCATTGTGGTGAGCACGCTCAGAGTTGTGGCGCACGGGCTCCAGAGTGCAGGCTCAGTAGTTGTGGTGCACGGGCTCAGTTGCTCAGAAGCACATGGGATCTGCCCAGACCAGGGCTTGAACCCGTGTCCCCTGCGTTGGTAGGTGGATTCTTAACCACTGCACCACCAGGGAAGTCCTTAGGATTTCTTTTTAGAGTCTGGGTAGAAGTCCTTTGCCAGATGTATGTTTTACAAATATTTTCTGTTTTCTTAATAAGAAACCTTTGCTTACCACTGAGTTACGAAGATAGTCTTCTGTTTTCTTCCAGGATATTTAGCTTTTATGTTTGTTAGTTTTATAATTCATCTTGAAATAATTTTGGGGTATGGTGTGAAGTAAAGGTCAAGGGTTTTTTTCCTTCTATAAACCATTTGTTTATTATAGAAAACATTCTTCCCACTGGGTTGCTTTGGCAGTTCTGTTATTGAAAGTAAAATGATTGTCTACATGAGGGTCTATTACTGGGTTCTCTAATCTGTTCCATTGATCAGTTGATCCTTAATACCCCACTGTCTTGATTACTGTACCTTGTTTTATCTTCTTCCAGTTTTGTATCTCTCTTTTACAACGACTTTGGCTAATCTAGGTTTTTGTATTCCCATATAAATTATAGAATCACTTTGTTCATTTCTACAATAAAAAGCTGGTGGGATTAATTCAATTTTTAAAAGAGGTAGGTATAGGTCTATACAGATTTTCTTATTAATTTATTCTGACCATATTTTTTGTTGTTACCAGAGGCATAGTTATAATAGCTGTTTTTACTTCACCATCTGGGTTATCACCAGTGTTGTTCTCCATTGATTGTTTTTTTCTTATCACACAGTTTTGATTAGTCTACAATTGACAGCAGGGATCCAACATCACATTGAAAACTGTAATTATATCATTGTAAAATTTTTGGTATATATTCTCTCCATTATCCCCTTGCCACTTCCAGCAAAAAGGAGTGTTTTTTACATGATCTCTATTGATTTTTTTACAGGGCATCTTCTCTACATTCAGTTTCATCCAAGTCATTCCGGGATTTCTTACTAGAAGAAAAAAAATCTATTACTGGCCAAAGCTCAGGAGATCATGTCAAAAAAGTTTGTTTTAAAGGAATTGAAAGTTCCCAGGCTGCAAAAGTTGTAAGGTAATAATCATTTTCCTGCCTTAAAATGTGCTGTGGTGGTTCTGTATCCTGAAATAATCTTTAAAGATTTATGAGGTAGATTTTTATATATTTTTTTACATTCAAAATTAACGTGTCAACTCCTTGGCATTCCATGTCCAAACTACATTTGAGTGCTCCTTGTAAACATACACACACTTATACATATATATTTTATATATATTTATTTCATAAATGTAGCATTACATATGTATACACATCTCATGAGGTTTTTCTATTCAAATTTTTAATTAGAAAAAAATTTAATTGGTTGTTTATCATCCTCTGTAATGACCCTACATCTATTATATTTTTTTAAAAATGAATAGTCTTCTGATTGATAGAAGAAAAAACGTAAGTTATATGGTAAGTTATATGACGAGTGTTGTCCTGTAGACCATGCTTTTAAATAGAAAGACATAACTTCTTTATTTTTTCTACTTCAAGACACAAATCTGCCTCTATTTGTATTCATCTTATCTTCCTTTCTTGTTTTACAGTAGAAGAGTTATTATCCTTCCCATCTAAGGCTAGGATTTATACCTGTACCTTGTACCTTAACCCCTTTCCACTTCTGAAGGCTTCAACTATTAAATATCCCTCTCTTTTTCTTACGTGGTTTCCTTCTAAGTAGATTTTTTCCCGTCTGGTTTTGAATATGCGCAGGTCTCTCACACGTGGAATGGGTGGGGTAATCGATCCCCTACTTATCCCCCACGTGTTTTCTAGCAATTGTCCTATTGTTACCAATTTCCTGTTTCCTTCACAGCCAGGTTTCTCAAAAGAGCTGTCAGCACCCTCTCACTTCTCAATCCATTCTGGCTTCCAATCCCATTACTAAACAGTTCAGGCTAATAAGTTCAGCAGTGACCTCCATATTGCCAACACCACGGACTTTTTACATGACTCGTCGTACTTGAAGTTCACTTATAGGTCGTCTTCTCATTTCACTTATATTCTTTCTATGCTGATATTTCCTGAGCTTCTATGTTGAGTTATCAGCTATACCCTAAAGACTCAAAGTTAAACTGCCTGTCCACCTCTGTTATCTGAGCTTCACACTTAATTCTCCATCTGCCTTCTTGATACCACCAATGTTCAGAAATACCTTAAACTTTATGTCCACAACCAAACAATGTTTTCCTCATAGCCTTATCATAAAACCAAATCAAATAAAAACACAGACAAAACATAAAACCAGCCTATTCTTGATTTCTCTTCCTCGGTAAATGTCATTTGCAAGTCTTTGACATGTCCATCTTCTTCAGCAATTTCCATTCTTTCAGCAGGACATGACAGTTTTATCTCTTAAATATTTTTCAGATCTATGTATTAAACCTCATCTCCACTGCCATCACCCTCATTCAGACTACTGTGATCTTTCACCTGGGCCATCTGAGTAAGCCTCCTAACTGGTCTTGCCGTAGCCTTTCTTCCTTCTCTACAATATATTGAGCTAGTGTGTGTGGTGGTTTTTTTTTTTTTTTTTTAATGCAAATCTTAACCTCGTAGGATAAAAGCTAGGGTTCTTATATGGCCTTCAAGGCCCACATAGTCTAGCCCCTGCCAGCCTCTTTAGCTTTACCTTTTAATATGATCTCTGTATTTTAGCCACCTTGGCCTTCTCTTAGTTTCTCAAATACCAGTTACTTCTTCCCACTTACTTACCCTTTGAATAGTCGACTCTCCTCCGATCTCTGTTCAGTCGTATTTGAAGAAGTCTGACTTCTCGTATTCTCTTACTGGGTCAGTTTCCTGTTATTACATCTTCATAGCGCTTCTCACTCATCACACTTAGCACAGTTAGAGTAGTCCCTCCTTATCTGCGGTTTTCCTTTCCGTGGTTCTGGTTACCCGTTGTCAACTGTAGTCTGAAAATATTAAATGGAAAATTCCAGAAATAAACAATTTTTAAGTTTTAAACTGGATGCTGTCGAGTAGTGTGATGAAATCTCTCGCCATCCTGCTCCATCTTACCTGGGACGTGAATCATCCCTTTGTCCAGCGTATCCTGCCTGTTAGTCACTTAGTAGCCATCTGAGTTATCAGATCGATTGTCAGGGTGTCACAGTGCTTGTTCAGGTAACCTTTATTTTACTTAATAATGGCCCCAAAGCACAAGAGTAGTGATGTTGACAATTCAGATATGCCAAAGAGAAGCCATAAAGTGCTTCCTTTAAGTGAAAAAATTGAAAGTTCTCAACCTAATAAGGAGAGGAAAAAAACTGTATCCTTAGGTTGCTAAGATCTGTGATACAAATGAGTCTTCTATCCATGACATTATGAAGAAGGAAAAAGAAATTCATGTCAGTTTTGCTATCATACCTCAGAATGTAGAAGTTACGGCCACAGTGCGTAAGTTCCTAGTTAAGATGGAAAAGGCATTATATTTGTACAAGATATTTTGAAAGAGCTAGAGACCACATTCATATAACTTTTATTACAATATGTTGTTATAATTGTTCTATTTTATTATTGTTGTAACTTTCTTATTGTGCCTAATTTATAAATGAAACTTTATCATAGGTATGTATGTATAAGAAAAAACATGGTATGTATAGGGTTCAGTACTGTCCGCAGTTTCAGGCATCCACTAGAGGACTTGGAATGTGTTCCTGTGGATAAGGGGGGAATTACTGTAAACTTACTATTCGTGTGATTCTTTGTTTAATGTTTTCAAATACAAGTATTTTAATGTCTCAATTTTTAGCTGTATGTTCAATGAGAGTGAGGAAGATTGATCTTTGCTCATCACTGATTAGAATGTTTCCTAGCATGTGGTAGGTGCTCAGTGAGCATCTGGTGAATGAGGAGAAGAATAAATGAAAAAAAATTGTAGCTGTTTCAAGTACCATTTCCTTCTAGTGTAATGAGTTATATTGTATGCCTTAGATGTATAAATGTTCAGGTATGCATGTTACAATTGTTTTTGTAATATTTTTACATTTTAAATTAATGTATTTTTTAAAATTTATTTTCTTTGGATACACATTTTTATTTGTCGTGGAACTTTAAAACTTTAAGGATATGTGGTTTCATACTTGATCGCTAGGGTGCGCTGTAACATCAGGCTCTTAATTGTGAAAACCGGTGTGTGCTGTTAGACTGCTTTGCAAATCCTGGTTAAAGGAGTGTGTAGTATCATCATGCTCTCCATAGCTTGGGTGTTTGGCAAGTGGAAGTTAATGTTTTAAATAGCTGTTTGTTATCATCTGATCACCGAGAAAGAAAACAGCTTGGGTTTCATTTTTAATTTCATCATAGAAAATATGTTATCATAGGAGAGCTTTTTTTTTTAAGGAAATAATAAAACATAACAGATAAAGTAAAATATTAACTCAGCAAATTATGGGACACTTGACATACGTACAGTATTCTGCTGGCCTCTCTTGGGTATATATAAAAGTATAATACACAGGTGCATCCTTAACTATGTTTGAAATCAAGTTGGTAAGTCTGTGCACACACAGAATTTAACTGACAGAACAAGAATAAAATTGCAGTATAATATAACAGTGTTAAAGAAGTCCCAAAGCAATATATGACTAAGTGCTGTATGAGTGGTTCAGAGAAGGAAAAATGACAGTGGGCTAGAGTTGTCTGGAAAAACTTCATTGAGGAGGAAAGGCTTGAGTATTACGTTCATAAACACTTTTCCTATTCAGTCGCAAATATTTGATCGTTATATTTATGGCCATATGAATAGTGTTAGAAAAATATCGATCCACTTCATTGCTACTAGCTTTTGAACATAGGATGGGATTTTTAAAGGAAGAGAGGAGAAAGGGCAGCATAAACAGATGAAATGGTGGGAATTAAAGCAAGAAGACAAGAATGCTTATGATTCTTTAGGGAGTCAGGGTGGCAGGGGTGGAGGGCTCATCTCAGGAAATGCCACAAATAATAAATTCTTGTTTTAATTGTAGGAAATGTGATATTCCCCCCGCCCCCCAAGGCTAGGGAACTAGAAGAATGGCAGTGTTGTTACTTATTGATGTGAAAAGAAGGATTAATGCTGTTTCTGTTTGTTTATTGTTACTTCTGTGTTCTTTTTCATTTTAATGTGTTTTCTTTCATTTTCCTTTCACTTAAATACCTCCTTATGTAATTCTAGGCAGAAAATGTGATCTTGTGTTTCTAATTAGTAAGAAAAACTATGTGTGAGACAAAATCATTATATCAGCTCTAATTTTATATAAAATCTTTGTAACTGGGATAATATAAAATTCTTTTTTAAAATAGTCAACTATGTGAGCAAAAAGTAATTTAGTTTTTCTCTTGAAGTCTAAATTTGGCAAGATTAATATTCTTCAGTTTGAACAAAAATCTTTGAAAGATTTTAGCCAGCCCTTTTATGTTGGTTTTATTTTCAGAAGGCTAAATTTTATATGGATTATCTATTGGGATGTCTATTTGTGTTGCAAATACCTAAGGCTTAATAATGCTATTTATTTTTGGAAAGCTTATACTGTTTTTATATTTGTTTAGTCATAGCTCTGTTTTATTTGGCAATTTTGCTTCATTGTAAGATGAAATTTTGACAGACTTATAGCTGTTTAAGTAAATTTATAATTAATGAGATTATCCATAGGAAAATCATTAATGGAAAGAATTCTAACATCTTATGAAACAGATTTAAGTCTAATGCTTACAGCAGCCCTCTGGGAACCTTTCTGAAACGAGAACAGTAATGCCTATCATATGAAAGTACTTTATGAACTATAGAATGTTACATAGATAAAATTGTTATGCTTAAGCTCTGATTGTTTGGCTTTGATTTAACAAGGCCTATACCAGATACTTTAGTCCTTATATTCAGTTCTGTTTGCCAGTGACATCATTTTCAAAGATAGGGCTTATAGTTGCTGCTTCTTACTTAACAATTAAAAAATAATTGGTTCTACATGATTGTTGCATTTCTTTGAACGTGTCAAAACACTTTAGCTGATCCCTAGACACCAGGATGATTTTTGAGCACCAGTTTAGTCATTATCTGTTTTGTTATGCTATGTTATAATTTATTGTCCTAGAAGGCCTCTAATCTCCAGCCCTGACTTAAGGACCTTTCAAGGAACTTAACCAAGGGGATTTGCATTTAGCCTGTCCAAGGTAGTTATCTATACCATTAGAACATAGAATTTTCCCGTTTATTTTATAGTCATTTTAGTTTAGATTCTCATCATTTCCTAACAGGTTTATCCCAACAGCTTTCTAGTTCATCTCCTTGGCTTCATTTTTCTTCTGGCTTTAAGTCTTTTACTTCATCCTGGAGACTTCCCTTATTTTTTTGGATGTCATAGGTCAGGTATCCGGCAGGATTCAAGTCATAGCACTTCATTAAAACTAAGAACCTAATGAGTACCCATTTTCATTTCATTTTGTATCCCAGTACCCACATCTGGAAGGAAGAAGTTATTAGTAATTCGAAAGAATGAGGAATTTTTTAAAGAAAAACTCTGCTTTTATTCTGTCCCATATTTTAAATCCTTTGGCTTTCTGCTTCAGTTATTTATTCTCTAATTACTTTTTTTTTTTTTTTTTACAAACAACTATGTTCCAGGTGTTTTGCTGGACACTGAGATACAAAGATGAAAGAAACAGAGTCCTGTACCTTGAGAGACTAGTCTAGCAGTTAAGACAGATGTGTGTGAAGTTTTAGAACAGTAATTGAAGTGCTCTAAAAAGAGGAAAGGTGATATTTGAACCAGTCCTTAAAGAATGAGACGACATTTTTAATGGACTGTATTCTACACCACAGTGTATAGAAAGTACACTGTATTCTGAGTGAAAAAGGCCTGGATGTGAGTTCTGTCCTTAGCATTTCCCCAATTTGCGAGTCAGGCAAATTATCGAATATTCTTTGAGTATTAGTTTACTAATCAGTATAATGGAAATAATGCATGCTTTCTTCACGGAGTATTACAAAGATTAAATGAGATATGAAAATACTCTCAGTAAATTTGTTTGCCCACTCACACATCAGGTTTAAACATTTTAGTTCTTAATGTATTTGTACTCTGACCCTCCTATTTCATTTTAACTTTATTTCCCTCCTAATCTCTTAATCCAATCATTCAGTTTATTGAAGAGAACAACCTACCTTTACTTAAGCCAACAAAAATCTTATACTGTTCCATGTATTTGTATGACCAAAACCCTATCTCAGTGCCACTCCTCTCAGCTTTAATGTCATTTCCTCAGTGAAGCCAAGAGTTTATACCCTCCTCCATATTGTTAATTTCTCCTGTGAATCCATAGTTCTTGGTACATATTGGTATAAATATTAATTATATACTCTCACATTGCTTTATCATTCTTAAATACCTTTTAAAGTCTCTTTTACCAGAGTTTTTTTTAGTGGAGGGGACTGAGTTTTAATCAGCCTGATTTTCAGTACCATAGTGCTGAAACAAACCTAATAAATGTGCATAAATGAATCAGGAAGTCAGTATTTTAGGCCCTGTTTGTTCACTTGCTGTTTGACTTTCTGTTGTTAAACCCAGCTGGACCTAAATTTGCTTATTGCTGAAAAGAGGGCATTGGATTAATCTAAGTAATTTCTAGGTATTTTTCTAAGCATAGAATTCCACATTTAGGCCACGCTCTGTAGTTCCTTTGTTAATTTTTCTCCTTACAGGAATGCTTCTTACCACCGCCCCCCTCATTCTATAGCCCTTTTACTGTCTTCTCCATGGTTTTTATAGTCCTTATAGTCAGTCAGAAGACCTTTGTTTTTTTAAATTCTTTTCTGTTGTATTATGTCATTTTATATGTTGTTTCCTGATCTAGTTTGTGAGTTCTTAGAAGGCAGATTGTGTCTTAAGTTTCTGTCCTATCAGCCACATGTAACTCATGAAGTTAGAACACACCCTCTCGCCATACACAAAAATAAACTCAAAATGGCTTAAAGACTTAAATATAAGACATGACAATAAAACCTCCTAGAAGAGAACATAGGCAAAACATTCTCTGACATAAATCGTACCAGTGTTTCCTTAGGTCAGTCTCCCAAGGCAATAGAAATAAAAACAAAAATAAACAAATGGGACCTAATCAAACTTACAAGCTTTTGCATAGCACAGGAAACCATTAAAAAAAAAAAAAAAAAAGACAGCCTACAGAGTGGGAAAAAATATTTGCAAACTATGAGACTGACAGGGCTTAATTTCCAAAATATACAAACAGCTCATACAACTCAACAACAAAACGACCCTATCCAAAAATGGGCAGAAGACCTAAAAAGACATTTCTCCAAATAAGACATACAGACGGCCAATAGGTACATGAAAAGATGCTCAACATCGCTAATTATTGGAGAAATGCAAATCAAAACTACAATGAGGTACCACCTTACACCAGTCAGAATGGCCATCATTAAAAGGTCTACAGATAAATGCTGGAGAGGATGTGGAAAAAAAGGGACCCTACTACACTGTGGGTAGGGATGTAAACTGGTGGAGCCACTGTGGAAAACAGTATGGAGGTTCCTCAGAAAACTAAAAATAGAATTACATATGATCCAGCAATCCCACTCCTGGGTATATATCCAGACAAAACTGTAATTCAGAAAGATACATGCACCCCTAGTTTCATAGCAGTACAGTGCAGCAGTACAGGAAGCAACCTAAATGTCCATCGACAGATGAATGGATAAAGAAGTGGAATATATAAACAATGGACTATTACTCAGCCATAAAAAAGAATGAAATAGTGCCATTTACAACAACATGGATGGACCTAGAGATGATCATGCTAAGTGAAGCAAGCCAGAACAAGAAAGACAAATACCGTATGATACCACATATATGTGGACTCTAAAATATGACACAAATGAACCTAAGAAATAGGATCACTGACATAGAGAACAGACTGGTGGTTGCCGAGGGAACCACCTGGGGAACCACCTGGTTGCTGGGGAAAGGATGGAGTGGGAGGTTGGGTTTAGCAGATGTAAGCTATTGTATATGGAATGGATAAACAACAAGCTCCTACAGTATAGCACAGGGAACTGTATTCAATGTCCTATGATAAACCATAATGGAAAAGAACATTTTAAAAAAAGGAATGTGTGTGTGTGTATATATATACAAACGTATAACTGAATGACTTTGCTGTACAGCAGTAATTAACAACATTGTAAATCAACTGTACTTCAATAAAAAAAATTTCTGTCCTATCTATAATCCCTAGAGTATCGGAGTATTTACTGTATTTTTCTTGCTTACAAAATTTAGACTATATTATAGTCACAAAATTTGGCTGCTAATTATCTTGTTTCTATATATTTTGAAACTCAGTGCTAATTTGTCACTCTTATTCATAAATGGTACCAATATAAAACATTCTTCACAAAGTTGTCTATATGTCCTAACATATGTTTGATTACAGTAAATTGGCTATATGAATATTATTAGAAAAAACAGACCATTTTTTTGAGGGGGGGAGTATAGTTGATTTACAGTGTTGTGTTAGTTTCAGGTGTATAGCGAAGTGAATCAGTTATACATACACATATATCCACTCTTTCTTAGATTCTTTTCCCATATAGGCCATTACAGAGATTGAGTAGAGTTCCCTGTGCTATACAGTAGGTCCTTATCCGTTATCTATTTTATATATAGTAGTGTGTGTATGTCAGTCCCAGTCTCCCAATTTATTCCTCTGCCACCCCGTTTCCCCCTTGGTAACCGTAAGTTTGTTTTCTACATCTGTGTCTCTGTTTCTGAAAAACAGACCATTTCTTGCAAGATCTTTCCCCATGGTGTTTTATACACAAGATTTTATAACCACCTACAGATTTTTTTGTTCTTTACTTACAATTTTAAAGGTAAGTCTGATCGCATATATTAATTTGTCTTCTGAGTCAGGGCCTTGCAATTCCTCCTCTGTATTTCTATTAATAAGCGATTTTACTAATGGTACTAGAAGCTTTAATCTTCAGTTTTTCTTGTTTTGCAGATGTTCTACTCATGGTTCCCCAGGACCAGAAGGCAACCATATTTCAGATGTACCACTTCTAGACAGTCCCAAGTAAGGTTAATTGATTAGCTTTGGGACCTCAAAGCTAGACTGCTTTTTAGCACTGAGAGAGAATATTAAGAAATTGGGAATAGTATGGTATCGAGTAGAATGTATTATCTGAATACTTTCTGCTCCACAGTTTGAGTTACCTTTCTGTTTAGTTATATAGCTTTGCTCCATTCCACTTTTTGGTGTTTCCAAAGTTTTCTCTACAGCACCAATCCAAATAAAATATTAGTTCTCCTTGTTTCTATTTGTCACTTTGTCATTCTGTAAGTTGAATACAAAAGCTTCCAGGTCCCCTTATATTATAGGTCACAAGGAAAAAACGTATCACTGTTAAAGAGTATTTCAGAGGAGATTTTGTGTGCAAAAGTTTGGCAAGATGAATGAAAACTTATAATTCCTTTTCTTTCAGTCCCTGGCTATGTTCTTCATTGCCTGCTCCTTCCCTGCTAGCCCCAGTCACTTTTGCATCTATTGTAGAAGAAGAGCTACAGCAGGAAGCAGCTCTTATCAGAAGTCGAGAAAAACCCTTGGCTTTGATTCAGGTAAATAACATGCTTATTTGGGTTTAATTTAGGGTAAGAACTGTACTACATTTCATTCGGAGGTCTTAAGAAAATTCTCTTTGTTTGCTTTGCAGAGGTGCATGTATTTATCACATTAAAATGTGAGTGCAATGTAAAACAAAACTGAAGCATCCAGCAAGTATTAATTGAAGGTATTCAGGATGATTAATTTACAACTCATAAATTGTGCTAAAGCTCATATTTTCAGCACTGGTGATGCTTTGGCCTGTTCTTAAAAGTGACCAGTAGAGAACTTGGCATTATCTAGCTCTACACCTGGCTTCTGTATCAGTAGGAGTTCTTAGGTTGTAAGCCACAGACACCAAGTCAGGCTGACTTAAGGAGAAGAGAACTTATTTGAGAGACACTGAGATTCCACAGACTTAGCTGAAAGCCAGAGAGCCAGGCTTAGGAAACAGACAAGACTCATAGTTGTCCTAAAGAGCTTAAAGAACGAGACTTGTACAACAACAGAAAGTATCTCACAGGATGAGCAATTGGAATGAATGGATTCCAACAGCCATCTTCAGTTTCTTTTTCCCTGCTCTAGGTTAAAATCAAGGGAAGGTGGGTATCTGATTATTCTAACTCAGGCCTCAACCCTTCTCCTTTTGAAGGGGATAGGAGGATACCTATTCCACTGTCTTGTATGCATAGAAAGTGGTAGTTCCACAAAAGGAAATTGGAAAGCTAATAGAATCCTGCTCGGTTTATAATTGAAGGAGTAAAGCAACTTCTCTTTTTTCCTTCCTCCTTTCAGATTGAGGAGCATGCGATACAAGATTTATTGATTTTCTATGAAGCATTTGGCAACCCTGATGAGTTTGTCATTGTTGAAAGGACACCACAGGGACCACTGGCAGTACCTATGTGGAATAAGCATGGATGCTAGTTCACCATGGAGTTGAGATACAGTTTTCATAAGTTGTGACTGTTATAAATAAATGCTATGGAAAAAGAGTTCTTACAAATTTGGTAACAGATCATTCTAGGTAGAATAAGAAAGGATTTACTTTCTTTACTGAACTTTAAGCATATACTGTTTGTATGATTAAGAAGAAATCCCTCAGAATTGTGATTTTAGTAACCTTTTGTGTAAAAATGTGTGAGAGGAAACACTAGGTTAAGTTTAAATAGAACTATTTTTCTGAATAGTCTTAAAAGGAAAACATGAGTGATTGAAGTGTAAAATTTAAGAGTGATGCATTAAAAATTAACTTTCCATTTGAGAATTTGGGATAAATAATTTAGAAGATTTTTGCCAAATATCTTTTTTTTTTTTTTTTTTTTTAGTGTGACATTGATGAGCTTAAAGTAGGAGCGTCAGCCATTACTTTTGATCCATCAATGGCCAAAATTTTGTGTTTGCTATAGTAGTTATGCCTCCATTCTTGCGTCTTTTTCATCAGGCTTTGAACGTTCTGGCCTGATTTTTAAAGCTTGAGCTGCTTGAATGCCATTTTATTTCGGTTTCAACAGCACATTCTCCATTTTGCATTAAACTGTGGAGTATGGTGGAAAGGAAATAAGAATACTACTCTGAGCAGCTTAGTCTAAGATAATAGTTTCTTATAAGATTTGGAGTCATTGTGGGGATTGTTTTTGGATGGGGAGAGGAGACCTTATAGAAGCCTTATTGTGACAGAATCCATTTCTGAAAGTGTTACAGTTTTCTAAAATAAATGCTTAATTATACGTATAAGAATGAATAGTTTGGAAGAAGGTTGGTTTACAGTTACCTTTACAATGTTATATAATCAGAAATTCTCTGAGCCTGGGTTATATGAATAGACATAAACATTGTTCCCTTTACAGTATGCTGTTTGGGTTGTTTTTGAGTGGTTAAATATTTTAAAAAACAAATGTTAAATCTGTGCTCCAGCACCTAGACAAATTGGGAAAGTTAATGTTTCTGAGAAATAGTAAGCCAAGGGGAACATACAGGCAAATCACTGCTATAATTAGGTTGACGAAAATATGGCTGAAATTAACTCAACACTTGAGCTTTAGCTCCACCTAAAGCAGCAAACTTGTAAGCAAATGTGCAATAAAAAATAATCTTGATCCATTTCACTGTTACTGTGTGTTTGATATCTTATACTATATTGACATCTGTTATAGGAGGAATTACTAATGATTCCTCCTAATATCATATATTGTAGCCAGTATTTGTTGAAGTTGATGCTGTATCCATTCCTTAACTACTTAAAAAAGGGCAGTTTTCCTCAAGTGCACCTGTATGTTTGAGTAAATTGAGAAGCAATTAATTTTATAATGTTTTATGGATGCTGCTGTAAAGAGATCTTCTGAAGTAATTGATTTATTTCATTTGAACCTTTGATTCTTCCATGCTTCTTGGCATCTTTAAAGATGCCATAAAGTGATGATTTTCGTGGTGTACCCCATGCTGCCTGGGAAGCACCCTAAGGGCCTTTGGTGAGTGGGATGTGAAGGAGGGGCCAGGGTTGACCAAGTCTGGGGTTTTAGGTCTTCACAAACCTCATTCAGAGCAGTTGCACTTTACGACCTGTTTTATATAGTGGGGTATTATATAAAACTTCATTTGGGAGAAAAAAGTTCTTTTGCTAGTAAAATGAAAGGTAAGCACTGCTATAAACTACATGAAGATAGCAACCTGATACATTGTGACCAAAAAGCCCAGGAAAGTGATGGGTTTTCTCCTTAACATTATTCTGCCTACAATAATTAACTCATCTTTAATCCCATGACTTCAAGAAAGTCTTAAGACTCTAGAAATGGGCAATTTAAGGGATCAGTAGGATGAAGAGGTTTTTAAGATTGACCAGAACAATCATAGAACTCCTTAGCTTAGAAAGGTGTTGATCGGATGGGGAATTGGGATTGGGGGTAGAGGTGTCAGAGCAGAATATGCTTAACATTTGCAAAGTCAAGACCAGTCAGGTAAAGTCGTATTTGTTGACAAAATACTAGGGTTCAGGACTTCTCGTAAAGTCTAAAGAGGTGGCTTTTAAAATAAATTGTAGACAATCTTTATAGAGGAACAACAACAGATAGTCAGTTGAGAAAGGTATTGCTAGTTAATATCTTGGTTGGTTCTATACTCTTTTGGAGGCTGGGTTGTATTTTTTAGTTCATGATAAGGGGGTTGATAGCTGATTCATAAAACTTTATGTTTTTGGCTGCGTTGGGTCTTCGTTGCTGTGCGCCGGCTTTCTCTAGTTGTGGCGAGCGGGGGCTATTGTTCATTGTGGTGCACGGGCTTCTCACTGAGGTGGCTTCTCTTGTTATGGAGCACAGGCTTCAATAGTTGTGGCACGTGGGCTCAGTAGTCGTGGCTTGCGGGCTCTAGAGCGCAGGCTCAGTAGTTGTGGCGCACAGGCTTAGCTGCTCCACCGCGTGTAGGATTTTCCTGGACCAGGGATTGAACCCATGTCCCCTGCATTGGCAGGCAGATTCTTATGAATCAGGACTGCACCACCAGGGAAGTCCTTGTAGATTAACCCTGTATATTTGCTTTATTATATAAATTGAAGAGCATGAACTCCAGAGAAAGTGACTAATGAGATTGAAATCTTCTGTCTTTTCAGTCTGGTCCACCTACAACTACACCAGACTGCCTCTTAGAAATTACTAATGTCTGTAGCAATTTAGCCAAGACTAAGAAAATATTAAAAAGCACTTAGTAAAAATACATATAACCCAGAAGCTTCCAGAATTATCAATTTAAGAGCTATTTTCAGAAGAAACTGCAGCAACCTCCCACCAGGGAATTGGGGACAAGTGTATCCAAGATATTCATGGTAATGTTGATGTATATATTTTTTGCTTGAGGTGATGTTCAATCATGTAAGATGCCAAAACAACCTGGTCTTTCCTATACACATGACCATCAAACTATATTTTAGACCCTATATATATTTCATTTTCTTGTATGTCTCTACTTGGCTGCTTGGCTATTTGTGTCAAAACTGAATTCTTGCCTTTTCCAAACTCTCTGATCTTTTTTTATTTCCTTATCTCTTAGTCTGTCATTCTCCTAAATCACTAAGGCTAAACTTTTGGTTTCTTTGTCTCTTTCCCCATTTTGTCCCCACATTTATTGTCCAACTCCTGTCAGTTCTGTCTCTGCAATATCTTTTATCTAATTTTTTTCATTTCATTCACATTACTACTACTCTGTTTTAGGTCCTAGAGTTTTTCTGAAAGTTCTCAAACTTTTTGGTGTCAGGATCCCTTTATACTGATTAAATTATTGAGGACCCCAAAGAGCTTTTGTTTTATATTCATTACATATCTATCACATATAATGTATTGCAAATTAGAACAAACTTTAAAATTTAGTTCATTTAAAAATCATAAGCCAACACATACTAACATAAATAAAATTTTTAATGAAAATGTAACTGTTTTACAAAACAAAATTAGAAGAGGGAGCTTGTTTTATATTTTCATATATATGAAAATATGTAACTCAGTATTTCAGGTTTAGGCCTTTACTGTCTGGTTTAATAGAGGACTCCTACATTCTCATATCTGCTTCCACATTTAATCTGTTGTGAAAACAAATGTCATGGTGTCTGGAAACTTGAAAGACTGAGATTGAAAAAGGCAGGTAACATGTTATGAAAATAGTTTTGACCTTGCCAACTCCTGAAAGGTCGAGAAAGTGGTCCACTTAACTGCTTAAGTTCCTTAATTGTTGAGTCCCTTAACTGCCACCCCATTCTCTGTTTCCTGGTCCAAGACCATTAAATTCTTAACTCTCAAACTTATACCCCCAAAGCATATCTTCCTGCTCTGAAAACTTAAGTTACTCCCTCTACACTTTAAGTTCATATTCCCTCAGCTTGGGCTTCCAGTGATTTCTTTTTCTTCTTCTTTTTTTAAAAAATCTATACACAGTGGTGGAGCCAAACCTGACCTGATGTTTCTCCCAAATAGGCTTCAAGCTTTGCTCGTGTAGATCTCTACCTAAATTTTTCTTTCTCTTCACCTATTGAAATTCTACCCGTCCATGATAAAGGCAACCCCAATTTTATTTTCCATATAAACTTTTTGTTTTTTCCTTCTCATACCTCCTCAAAAGTAAACCAAAATAAAGTATTAGTATACATGGATCAATTATGTTCCCATTCTCTCTTAACACTTTATATCTTTTAGGGAACTTGTCAAATTCTGCCATTATTCTTGTTTTTCTGTTTGCCTTTTACTTTTACTATTACTTATGGTTTGAAGGCATAGGCTAGGCACTTTTTTCTTTCTTGTGTGTATTTGTGTGTATTTAAATCTTCAAAATCTTGAACTGTAACACAAGACAAAAAGGTTTACTTTAGTGATATACCAGTAAGTCAAGCAATGGACCATTAACAGCCTCTTGGAAAGAGGTGATGGATTTGATTCGCTAGTATTTCATGGAGGATTTCTGTTTCTATAATTCATCATATTGGTCTGTGGTTTTTCTTGTGCTCTCTTTTTCTAGCTTTAGAATTAGTTTAATAATGGCCTTATGGAGTGATTTAAGAAGTAGTCCCTTTTCCTCTGTGTTCTGGATGTTGATAAATGATTGGTATTATTTAAATATTTGATAGAATAAACCAGTGAAGCCATCTGGTTATGGACTTTTCCTTGTGGAAAGGTTTTAAATTATTAATTCAGTTTCTTTCTCTTTACATGTTATATGTAAGTCTTTTGAGATTTTCTGTCTTCTTGAGTCAGTTTCAGTAATTTGTGTGTCTAGGAATTTTTCCAGTTCATCTAAATTGTCTAGTTTGTTGGCATAAAGTTGTTCATAGCATTTACTTCTAATCCTTTTAATTTGTGTAGAGTTGGTGGTGAGGTCCCCACTTTCATTCTTGATTTTGGTAGTCCATTTCTCTTTTTTTCTTTGATCATATCAATTTTATTGTTCTGTTCAAAGAACCAACGTTATGGATCCTTTTGATCTTTCCCTAGTTTGCCTGCATCCCCCTTGTTTCAACCCTGATCTTTATTATTTCCTTTTTTCCTGCTTGCTTTAGCTTTAATTTGCTGTTCTTTTTCTGGCTGTTTAAGCTTAGATTATTGATATAAGGTCTTTCTTCTTTCCAAAACATAGGCATTTAAAGCTGTAAGTTTGCTGGTAAGCACTGCTTTAGCTGCATTACATAAACTTTTATATGTTGTGTTTTCATTTTCATTCAGTTCAAAATACTTTCTAATTTCCTCTTGATTTCTTCTTTGAACCATGGATTATTTAAAAATTATATTGTTTAATTTCAAAACATTTGTGAATTTCCCCCAATATCCTTTTGTTGTTGATTTCTAATATAATTTTGTTAAATTTGGAATACTTATTTTTTATTGTTTCAGTCCTTTAAATTTGAGACATGTCTTATCATCTAACATATGAAAGTTCCATTGTATTCATGAGAAGAGTATGACTTAATTGACATCAACCTCTTATGAAATGGTAGCTTACAGGTCTCTGTTTCCTATGTTGCAGACATAAATTTGTTGCCTAAATAAAGGACAAGAATAGATGCTGAAGAAGAAAAGGAGTGGTCTGTGCTGGATATATTCTGTTTGCACCTCAGATCCATTCTCTGTTCTTCTCCCCTCTACTGTGTCTTGTGGAGTTGAACTCTAGGACTTTACCAGTCAGCTTATTTACCAGCCAGGGTTAGGCAACCTCTGGCTTCTGGTTACATTAGCCAATTTGGAACACTAGCAGAATACTGGCATATTGACAGGAGGAAAGATAAAGCTTTTTTTTTTTCTGCCCTTTACCTCCATGGTGTTGCTATGGGCCACACGTCTCACAGGCTCCTATCAGGTAGCTCACTCTCCACACAGCACTTTTCTCTCCAGATTCTGTTTCCCTTCACCCATTCAGTTCTAGGAATGGCAAAAGATCTCCCATTATTTCTAGCCCAGGTTACTGCGGTATTCATTGTAGTTTCTCTATATCCTGCCGACATTATAAAGAGTCCTTCAGTAATTTACCCAAGTTGAGAGTGCTGTTTGTTTCCTGCTAGGACTCTAATTGATTAGAGATGATCCGAGTAATGGAGAAAAGTAAGAGAATGTAGAGGTTTTGATTCAAGGATATTTCATTTAGAAACTTGGCAGTGAACAGGTAGATGCATGAGACACAGAAATGATAGATGGGTCACTTGTTTTGTGTTTTAAAAATGGAAGCCTGTGCATCAAGAAAGCAGAAGGTGAGAAGTCAATGCATAGAGAAAGAGATTGGAGGTGCTGGGAATAGAGTAAATAATTGCAGAATGGGGATGAAGATGGAATCAAGAGTACAAAGTAAAACTTGTGGGAAAGGAGAGAAGTACTATCTGTTTCTCCTAAACTGCAGGGAAGAAACTGAGGATAATCATTGATCAGTGGTTCTCAGTTTGGTCTCCACATTAGCAACCAACATCACTGGGAACTTAAGAGAAATACAAATTATCAGGCTCCACTCCAGTTCTATGGAATCCAAAACGTGTAGAGTGGATCCCCACAATCAATGTTTTAGCAAGGCCTCCAGGTGATTCTGTTTCATGCCACGTTACTCTGATACTAAAACCAGGCAAAGATGCCACAGAAAAAGAGAAACTACAGGCCAATATCCCTGATGAATATAAAAACAAAAATCCTCAACAAAATATTATCAAACTGAATTCAACAATACATTAAAAGGCTAATACACCATGATGAAGTGGAATTTACTTCAGGGATGCAAGGGTGATTCAATATCTGCAAATCAAAATGAAGGATAAAAATCATCTCAATAGATGGATAAAAAGCATTTGACAAAATCCAACATTCATTTGTGATGACTCTTAACAAAGTGGGTTTAGAGGGAATAAAGGCCACTTATGACAAGCCCAGAGCCAACCTCATACTCAGTGGTTGAAAGCTAAAAGCTTTTCCTCCAAGATCAGGAACAAAACAAGGATGCCAACTTTCACCACTTAATATTCAGCATAGTATTGGAAGCCCTAGAGCAGTTAGGCTAAATAAATAAATAAAAGGCATCCAAATTGGAAAGGAAAAAAGTAAAACTTCACTATTTGCAGGTAACACATTATTTACAGAAAACCCTAAAGACTCCATCAAAAAACTGTTAGAATAAATGAATTCAGTAAAGTTGCAGTATACAAATCAACATATAAAAATCTTGTGAATCTATACATTAATAAAGAACTATGAGAATGAGGAATTAAGGAAATCCCTTTTATAATTGCATCGAAAGGAATAAAATACTTTGGGATAAATATAACCAAGGAGGTGAAAGACCTATTAAAACTATAAAATACTGATGAAAGAAACTGAAGAAGACACAAATGGGAAGATATTCTGTGCACATGGATTGGAAGAATTAATGTTGTTAAAATGTTCACATCACTCGAAGCAATCTTTGGATTCAATGCAATTCCTATCAAAATTCCCATGGCATTTTTCACAAAAATAGAACAAACCTAAAATTTGTTTGGAACCACAAAGAACTCAAATAGCCAAAGAAATATTGAGAAAGAACAAAGCTGGAGGCATCACACTTCCTGATTTTAAGCCTATAGTAATCAAAACAGAATGGTATTGGCATAAAAATAGACATGTAGATCAATGGAACAGAACAGAAACCCACACATATATGGCCAATTAATTTATGATAAAGGAGCCAAGATTATATAATGGGGAAGGGATAGTGTCTTCAATAAACAGCGTTGAGAAAACTGGACAGCCACAGGGAAAAGAATGAAATGACTACTATCTTACATCATATAAAAATCTAAAATGGATTAGATTTGAATGAAATACCTGAAACCATAAAACTAGGGGGGACATCGGTTTTGGCGATGGCTTTTTGGATTTGTCACCAAGAGCAAAGGCAACAAAAGCAAAAACAAAGAAGTGGGACTACATCAAACTAAAAAGCTTCTGCACAGCAAAGTAAACCATCAACAAAATGGAAAGGCAACCTACTAAATTGGAGAAAATATTTCCAACTTATATTTCTGATAAGGGAATAATCCAAAACATAAAAAGAACTCATACAACTCAGTAGCAAAAAACAAACAAAAAAACAACAAAAATTGATTTAAAAATGGGCAGGGGACCTGAAGAGACATTTTTCCAAAGACTACATAGAGACGGCCATGAAAAGGTGCTCAACATCACTAATCATCAGGGAGATGCAAGTCAAGACCATAATGAGACATCCCACACCTGTTGGAATGGCTATTATCAAATAAACAAGAAATAACACGTTTTGGTGAGAATGTGGAGACAGAAACCCTTGTGCATTGTTGGTATAAGTGAAATTGGTGCAGCCACTATGGAAAACAGTATGGAGTTTCCTCAAAAAACTAAAAATAGAACTACTGTATGATCCAGCAACTCCACTTCTGGGTATTTATCTGAAGAAAATGAAAATACTAACTCAAAAAGATATATGCAGCCCCATGCTCATTGCAGCATTATTTACAGTAGTGAAGATATGGAAACAACCTAAGTGTCCACTGATGGATGAATGGATAAAGAAGATGTGATACACACACACACATACACACACAGTGGAATATTCCATAAAAAGAAGGAAATCTTGCTATTTGCAACAACATGGAAGGACCTTGAGGGCATTATACTAAGTGAAATAAGTCAGACAGGAAAGACAAGTACTGTATGATCTTACTATGTGTAACCTAGGAAAAACAGAAAACAACAAGAAAAAAACCAAGCTCATAGAGACAGAGAGCAGATTGATGGTTGCCAGAGGTGGGAGGTGAGGGGTGAGCAAAATGGGTGAAGGGATTCAAAAGGTACTAACTTCCTGTTATAAAATAAGTAAGTCATGGGGTGTTATGTACAGCACTGTTAAACAAAATTTTTGTGACTGTGTATGGTGACGGATGTTAACTACATTTATTGTGGTGATCATTTCTCAGTATATGTGAATACTGAACCATTCTGTGGTACACCTGAAACTAATAAAATGTTTATGTCAGTTATACCTCAATAAAAAAATTTCTAGCACCATTCTTTGTTTGAAAATAAAAATTAAATAGCCCAAGTTAAGACTGTGTGGGAAAAATTATAGGGCCAAACTCAATTTCAAATATTCAAGACAGACTGTGACTTCTCAAGTAATCAGGTCTTCTGTTTTATAGTCTCCCTTCACCTATCTTTTATACATTTAATTATGTGCATATAGTCTTTTTGGATTCCATACCTGGTATAATTAAGTTTGGAATTAATTTGCATAGAAAATGAAGAACTGGATACATTGTTAAGTGGTTGTGAATATGAATTTATAATGCACACAATTTTCCAAATGCTTAAAATTTTTGTTTAGCTATGGAGCTTAATTTAGTGTGTATTTGGAGCTCCTAAAAAATAAAATCCTACAAATATTCTCCTTTTAAAATAGATGGCATTTGAAATAGACGGCAAATATTTTGTACCTTTTAAGATTTGGCTAAAAATATTAAGGGAGTCTTCAATCCCTTCATCTGCACATGAGATGATGAAAAAAATGTGATTTGACTTTTTTTTTTTTTTTTAACTTACAGAGACTTTGGAAGCACAATTTAGCGTGCACTAGGATTTCTACTTTTAGGATAGAGAAAAGACATCTTCAGCTTTCTCTTGAAAAATCACCTCTAAATTAAAAGAAAAGCAAGAAGCAAACACAAAGTTCACTTTTGATCAAATCAGGAGATATCTCTAAGACTGCACCACAGTGTAGGAAGACAGAATGAGTGTGGGTCCCATGAAACTTCTAGTAGAATGGCCTCCACTTTTATTAGCTTATTGTAACTACATGAAGCCCTTGTTCTTTAACTATTTTCCTTTTTCAGCTGGTTCTGATTTGAGCTCTTCTGGGTCCAATACATCTATCCTGAGCTTCTCAAAATGTCCCCAGAACTCAGAGTAGACTTGGTCATCCACTTTGGTGAGTTCCAGGTATTGTAGGTCAACTGATGAAACCGGCTTGTAATAATCTTCAGCATGCTGCTTGCTCGTGGCCCAAGCCATCTCAACATCAGGTGGACCCCAGGCCAGCACCTCACTGGCTCATCACCTGTTCTACTGATCACTGCCATGGTGCAGCCCACAAAGCACGGCCTCCCTTTCCCTGCAGTGATTGTGTGTGTGTCTGTGTGTGTGTGTGTGTGTGTCTGTGTCTGTGTGCGCGCGCACTCCTTCCCCAGTTGACTGGAAGGGGCCAGAATTAACTTACCTTGCAAAAATAAGTACTGGAGATCTATTCAGCACAGTGCCTGTAGCTAACAGTATGATTGTATACTTAAAAACATGCAGATCATGTGTTGTTACCACACACATGCAAAATACTACTGTTAAAGGGGGTGGGAGGAAACTGGGAGATGATGGATTTGTCAACAGCCTTGACGGTGGTGATGTTTTCATGGTGTGTTCTTATTCCCAAACTCATCAAGTTGTATACATTAAAAACGTACAGCTTTTTACATATCAATCATACCTCAGTAAAGTGGTTTTAAAAGTAAACAATTAAAAACAGAACAGAAAAGCTGAAAGTGATGCCTCTGAGCCGAGGTTAGGGGCCACTTTTGGCACAAGTCTTTTTAGCAGGGTTTGACTTCTAAGCTCTGCAAGTGTATGTTACTTATATAATAATTTAAAGATTGTAAAGTTAACTATAAGCTCAGAAATGTAGTAAGTAGATTGATGGTTTTATAGAAAAGAGAACCAGACATAATTTTTGCTCAGTATAAATATTGATTGAAATTGTGTTTAATCTTAAAATTTGAGACTGTATAAAATAAGTGCCCCAAACTTGGTTAACATGAAAGTTCTAATTATTAAGCCAAGTTTCCTTCATAATATAAGCCCCAGTTTCACAAAACGTACAAGTATAAAGCATCTATCTTCACTCTGATGTACTGTAACTGCATTAGGTATTTTAAGGTAAATCTATGGTGGAATGTAACAAACGTAGATTATTTACATATATAAAATCTTGTTCCCATTCCTGAGTACACTTCAGATTTGTTAAAACTAAACTTCTGAATCTGATTATGATGTATTAATTATATGAAAAGAGGTAAATTGGGGGTTCTGATAAGTTACCAATATGTGCCATATATTTATAGCAGCAGACAGCAGATTTGAATAAACCCTCTTCTAATAATCATATTAATTGCTGGGTCTTCCTATATGGACTATCAGTAAAGAAAATAAATACAAAGCAGGAAATTAAAGTCAGTTAAAATTTATGAAGCCTTCACATTGATTTCTATTAAAGTTAAGCACGTTTAAAGCTGGTTTTAATTTTGTGTTTGATTTGAGCCACAGAGTCTTCTTTGGAATTGCTCTTTTAAGAGAGCATGTGGGGAGGAGTCAAGATGGCGGTGTGGGAAGACGCGGAGTTAGCGTCTCCCCACAACTAGGGCGCCTGCCTGGCCGCTGGTGGGGGACACTGATGCCCAAGGAGATGGGAGGAACCCCAAAGTGAACTGGTAGGATGCAGGGGGACCGAGGGGAGAGGAAACGTGGAGGCCAGACAAAATCAGTACCCCTGTGGCCAGGGAGATCAGGAGAGGCAGGCAGGAGGGGCCATCCAGGAGGAGCAGAAGAGGAGAGGAGGGCGACTGCCCTGCCCACTGGAGCCCAGGAGGCCTGCTGGTTTCCCAGGTGAGGTCCCCTGCCCTCTGAGACCGGGGTGGGGGGCATGCCTGGGCCCCTTCTGTTCCTTGAGCCTAAGCCCCACCCCCCACAGCCTCCAGGGCCTTTTCCAGCCCTGTAGGTCTTGAGCATTGGCCCTGCCCACCACCCAGACCTCGCCCTTGCTTAGGCCCTGCCCCCCACAGCCAAGGCCTTGCCCCCCTTTTTTCCTTTTCCTCTTTTTTAATATTGTGGTACTGATGTACCTTCCAGTTGTTGATTCATCTATATTTTTATTTTTACATTCTTTCTAACATGTCTGTTAGGTTTCTAGTCTAATTTTATTTTTTCCTTTTTTTTTTTTTTTTTTTTTTTTGCCTCCCCACATGGCTTGCGGGATCTTGATTTGCAAGCCTGGGGTTGGGGGGAAGCTCCTGCAGTGGGAGCTCTGAGTCCGAACCACTGGACTAACAGAGAACCTCAGACCCCAAGGAATATTCATCGGAGTGAGGGCTCACGGAGGTCCCCATATCAGCACCAACACAAAGCTCTACCCAGTAGCCTAAAAACTCCAGGGTTGGAAGCCTCAGGCCAAACAACCAGTAAAAGAGGAACACAATCCCACTCATAAAAAAAAAAAAAAATGAGACAGCAAAAAAATATGTCACAGATGAAGGAGTGAGGTTAAAACCTACAAGACCAAATAAATGAAGAGGAAATAAGCAATCTACCTAAAAAAAAAATTCAGAGTCATGATAGTAAAGATGATCCAGGATCATGGAAATAGAATGGAAGCATGGATTGAGAAAATACAAGAAATGTTGAACAAAGATCTAGAAGAACTGAAGAACAAACAGAGATGAACAACACAATAAGTGAAATGAAAAATATGCTAGAAGGAGTCAATAACAGAATAACAGAGGCAGAAGAACGAATAAGTGAGCTGGAAGACAAAATGGTGGAAACAACGGCCAAGGAGCAGAATAAAGAAAACAGAATGAAAAGAATTGAAGACAATCTTAGAAACCTCTCTAACAACACTAAACACACCAACATTCGACTTACAGGGGTCCCAGAACAAGAAGAGAAAAAGAGAGGGTCTGAGAAAATACTTGAAGAGATTATAGTGGAAAACTTCCCTCATGTAGGAAAGGAAATAGTCACACAAGTCCAGGAAGCACAGAGAGTCCCATCCAGGATAAACCCTAGGAAAAACACACCAAGACACATATTAATCAAGCTAATAAAAATTAAATTCAAAGAAAAAATATTAAAAGCAGCAAGGGAAAAACAAAAAATAACATACAAAGGAATCCCCATAATGTTATCAGCTGATTTTTCAGTGGAAATTCTGCAGGCCAGAAGGGAGTGGCAGGATGTACTTAAACTGATGAAAGAGAAAAACCTACAACCAAGATTACTCTACCCAGCAAGGATCTCATTCAGATTCAATGGAGAAGTCAAAACCTTTTCAGACAAGCAAAAGCTAAGAGAATTCAGCACCACCAAACCAGCATTACAACAAATGCTAAAGAAACTTCTCTACGTGGGAAACACAAGAGAAGAAAAAGACCCACAAAAACAAACCCAAGGGGCTTCCCTGGTGGCGCAGTGGTTGAGGGTCCGCCTGCCGATGCGGGGGACACGGGTTCGTGCCCCGGTCCGGGAGGATCCCACATGCCACGGAGCAGCTGGGCCTGTGGGCCATGGCCACTGGGCCTGCGCGTCCGGAGCCTGTGCTCCGCAACGGGAGAGGCCACAACAGTGAGAGGCCTGCATACCGCAAAAAAAAAAAAAAAAAAAAAAACCAAAACAATTAAGAAAATGGTAATAGGAACATATCAATAATAACCTTGAATGTAAATGGGTTAAATGCCCCAACCAAAAGACACAGACTGGCTGAATGGATACAAAAACAAGACCCATATATATTCTGTCTACAAGAGACCCACTTCAGACCTAGGGACGCATACCGACTGAAAGTGAGGGAATGGAAAAAGATATTCCATGCTAATGGAAATCAAAAGAAAGCTGGAGTAGCAATTCTCATACCAGATAAAATAGACTTTAAAATAAAGACTGTTACAAGAGATAAGGAGGGACACTACATAATGATCAAAGGATCAATCCAAGAAGAAGATATAACAATAACAAGTGTTTATGCACCCAACATAGGAGCACCCCAATACATAAGGCAAATACTAACAAACATGAAAGGAGAAATCGACAGTAACACAATAATAGTAGGGGACTTTAACACCCCACTTACACCAATGAACAGATCAAACAGAAAATAATAAAGGAAACACAAGCTTGAAATGACACAATACACCAGATAGATCTAATTGATATTTATAGAACATTCCACCCAAAAGTGGCAGAATACACTTTCTTCTCAAGTGCACATGAAACGTTCTCCAGGATAGATCACATCTTGGGTCACAAATCAAGCCTCGGAAAATTTAAGAAAATTGAAGTCGTATCAAGCATTTTTTCTGACCACATTGCTATGAGATTGGAAATCAATTACAGGAAAAAAAAACTGTAAAAAACACAAACACATGGAGGCTAAACAGTGCACTACTAAATAACCAAGAGATCACTGAAGAAATCAAACAAAAAATGAAAAAATACATAGAAACAAATGACAATGATAAATAACGACCCAAAACCTATGGGAGGCAGCAAAAGCAGTTCTCAGAGGGAAGTTTACAGCAATTCAACCTCATCTCAAGAAACAAGAAAAATCTCAAATAAACAATCTAACCCTAAACTTAAAGCAACTAGAGAAAGAAGAACAAAGAAAACCCAAAGTCAGTAGAAGGAAAGAAAGAATAAAGATCACAGCAGAAATAAATGAAATAGAAATGAATAAAACAATAGCAAAGATCAATAAAACTAAAAGCTGGTTCTTTGAGAAGATAAAATTGATAAACCCTTAGCCAGACTCATAAGAAAAAAAGGGAGAATGCAAATCAATAAAATTAGAAATGAAAAAGGAGAAATCACAACTGACACTGCAGAAATGCAAAGGATTATAAGAGACTACTACAAACAACTATATGCCAATAAAATGGACAACCACGAAGAAATGGACAAACTCTTGGAAAGGTACAATTTTCCAAGACTGAACCAGGAAGAATTAGACAATAACAGAACTATCACAAGTATTTAAATTGAAACCGTAATTAAAAATCTTCCAACAGAAGTCCAGAACCAGATGGCTTCACAGGCAAATTCTATCAAACATTTAGAGAAGAGCTAACACTGATCCTTCTCAAACTCTTCCAAAAAATTGCAGAGGGAGAAACACTCCCAAATTCATTCTACAAAGGCACCATCACCCTGATAGCAAAACCAGAAAAAGATATCACAAAAAAAGAAAATTATAGACCAATATCACTGATGAACATAGATGCAAAAATCCTGAACAAAATACTAGCAAACAGAATCCAACAGCACATTAAAAGGATCATACACCATGATCAAGTGGGGTTTATCCCAGGGATGCAAGGATTCTTCAATATATGCAAATCAATCAATGTGATACACCACATTAACAAATTAAGGAATAAAAACCATATGATCATCTCAATAGATGCAGAAAAAGCTTTTGACAAAATCCAACACCCATTTATGATAAAACTCTCCAGAAATGGGCATAGAGGGACCCTACCTCAACATAATAAAGGCCGTATATGACAAACCCACAGCGAGCATCATACTCAGTGGTGAAAAACTGAAAGTTTCCACTAGGATCAGGAACAAGACAAGATGTCTACTCTTGCCACTCTTATTCAACACACTATTGTAAGTCCTAGCCACAGCAATCAGAGAAGGAAAAGAACTAAAAGGAATACAAATTGGAAAAGAAGAAGTAAAACTGTCACTATTTGCCAATGACATGATACTATACATAGAAAATCCTAAAGATGCCATCAGAAAACTACTAGAGCTAATCAATGAATCTGGTAAGGTTGCAGGATACAAAATTAATGCACAGAAATTTCTGGCATTCCGATACACCAACAATGAAAAATCAAACACTCGCATTTACCATGGCAACAAAAAGAATAAAATACCTAGGAATAAACCTGCCTAAGGAGGTGAAAGACTTGTACTCAGAAAACTACAAAACACTGATGAAAGAAATCAAAGATGACATAAACAGATGGAGAAATGTACCATGTTCTTGGATTGGAAGAATCAATATTTCAAAAATAACTATACTACCCAAAGCAATCTATAGATTCAATGCAATCCCTATCAAACTACCAACGGCATTCTTCACAGAATTAGAATAATAAAAACTTACAATTCATATGGAAACACAAAATACCCCGAAGAACCAAAGCAATCTTGAGAAATGAAAACAGAGTTGGAGGAATCAGGCTCCCCGATTTCAATCTATACCACAAAGCTACAGTAATCAAGACAGTATCATATTGATACAAAAACAGAAATATAGATCACTGGTACAGGATAGAATGCCCAGAGATAAACCCACACACATATGGGCACCTAATTTACAACAAAAGAGGCAAGAACATAGAATGGAGAAAAGACAGCCTCTTCAATAAGTGGTGCTGGGAAAACTGGACAGCTACGTGTAAAAGAATGAAATTAGAACACTACCTAACACTATATGCAAAAATAAACTCCAAATGGATTAAAGACTTAAATGTAAGACCAGACACCATAAAACTTTTAGAGGAAAACATAGGAAAAACACTCTGACATAAACCACAGGACGATCTTTTTTAACCCACCTCGTAGAGTAACAGAAATAAAAATAAAAATAAACAAATGAGACTTAATTAAACTTCAAAGCTTTTGCACAGCAAAGAAGACCATAAACGAGACAAAAAGACAACCCTCAGAATGGGAGAAATGTTTACAAATGAAACAACAAAGGATTAATCTCCAAAATATACAAACAGCTCATGGAGCTCAGTATCAAAAAAACAAACAATCCATTTAAAAAATGGGCAGAAGACCTACAGAGACATTTCACCAAGGAAGACATACAGATGGCATGGCCAAGAGGTATATGAAAAGATGCTCAACATCACTAATTATTAGAGAAATGCAAATCAAAGCTACAATGAGGTATCACCTCATGCCGGTCAGAATCACCATCATCAAAAAAGCTAGAAAAAGTAAATGCTGGAAAGGGTGTGGTGAAAAGGAACCCTCCTACACTGTTGGTGGGAATGTAAATTGATACAGCCTCTATGGAAAACAGTATGGAGGTTCCTTAAAAAACTACAAATAGAACTACCATACGACCCAGCAATCTCACTACTGGGCATATACCCTGAGAAAACCATAATTCAAAAAGAGTCATGTACCAAAATGTTCACTGCAGCACTATGTACAATAGACAGGACATGGAACCGAGGTAGATGTCTATCAAAAGATGAATGGATGAAGAAGATGTGGCACATATATACAGTGGAATATTACTCAGCCATAAAAAGAAACTAAATTGAGTTATTTGTAGTGAGGTAGATGGATCTAGAGTCTGTCACACAGAGTGAAGTCAGAAAGAGGAAAACAAATTCCGTATGCTAACGCATATATATGGAATCTAAAAAAAAAAAATGGTACTGATGAACCTAGTTGCAGATCAGGAATAAAGATGTAGACATAAAGAATGGACTTGAGGACACGGGGTGGGAGGGGGTAGCTGGGGCAAAGTGAGAGTAGCATCGACATGTATACACGACCGAATGGAAAACAGTTGGTGGGAAGCAGCAGCAGAGCACAGGGAGATCGGCTCCGTGCTTTGCGGTGACCTAGAGGGGTGGGATAGGGAGGATGAGAGGGAGGCTCAAGAAGGAGGGGACATGGGGACATGTGTATGCATATGGCTGATTTGCTTTGTTGTGCAACAGAAACTAACACAGTATTGTGAAGCAATTATACTCCAATAAATATCTATTAAAAAAAAAAGAGGGAGCATGTGAATCCTAAAGATGTTCCAAAATTAGAAATTAGAGATTTTTACAGGTTACTGGGAGTTCACGAGTCCACATTTCATGCTTTAATGTAATAAAAGTCTCCAAATGAGGCACTATCTTTCATATTCATAGCAACAGATGGCATACTAGTTTAGAATTTTTAAGTTGTGAATTGTATCACACTTATTAGTAAAAATAGAAAAATGGATGTTACAGGAAGAGTGGATGGTGTGAAAGGGTGGTATCATGAGGCATGAACCACAGTGATTGTGAGGGGAGACAGGACTGCTAGGCAGTTTGCATCTCTCTTTGTGAATATCAGTGTGACCTCTGAACCCCACAAGGTGTCTGCCCTGTGGTTCTTGTGGTATGTGAAGCAGTGTGGAGGCACCACTCGGATATTCTCCATTACCAACGGGGCCAGGAACGGAAGTCTGTAGGCAGATCTGGTCAGGCAAGCGAACGGATAATGCACCTCCTCGGGGACAGAGTGAAGCTGGGGTGTCCTGTCACCTATGTGGACCAGTCAGGTGACAACATCATGATAGAGATGTTGGATCATCAACTTTATGAGTGCTGATACGTAATTAGCGCCATCCCTCCAACTTTGACTTCCAAGATACACTTCAGACCAGAGCTTCCTTCAGAGAGAAACCAGTTAATCCAGCGTCTTCCAGTGGGGGCTATCATTAAGTGCATGACATATTACAAGGAGGCCTTTTGGAAGAAAAAGGATTACTGCGGCTGTATGATCATCGAAGATAAGGAAGCTCCGATTTCAATAACCCTGGATGACACCAAGCTAGATGGATCGCTGCCCGCCCTCATGGGCTTCATCCTTGCTCAAAAAGCTGACCGCCTTCCTGAGGTCCATAAAGAACTAAGGAAGAGGAGAATCTGTGAGCTGCCAAAGGGCCAGGATCCCAAGAAGCTTTACAACAGTGTGCTATGAAGAGAAGAACTGGTGTGAGGAGGGGTACTCCGGGGGCTGCTACACTGCCTACTTCCCCCCTGGGATCATGGCTCAGTACGGAAGGGTGATTCGCCAGCCTGTAGGCAGGATTTACTTTGCTGGCACGAAGACTGCCACATAGTGGCGCGGTCACATGCAAGGAGCAGTAGAGGCTGGAGAACGGGCAGCTAGAGAGGTCTTGAATGCTTTGGGGAAGGCGGCAAAGAAAGAAATATGGGTCCAAGAACCTGAATCAGAGGATGTTCCAGCTGTAGAAATCACCCACACCTTCTGGGAGAGGAACCTGCCTTCCGTGACAGGCCTGCTGAAGATCATCGGATTTTCCACATCGATAACTGCCCTGTGGTTTGTTGTGTACAAATTCAGGCTGCCGACCTGATCCTGAAGTTTTGGCTTCATGCTTTCTGCTTACTCTTTCCCAGCATCATCAAAAGCAAAATGTTGACAAATTGAAAGGCTGTGTCATTGGATCATCTTTAAGTGCACTGATTTAACCCCTCAGTTTAATCTCTGTGTATCACCTCCTTAATTTCCGTAAGATCAAGCTCCATCTTGTGACTTGTCTGTAGACCAGCTTGTGTTGATTGCTAGAAAATTACCTTGTGATCAATTTCTTAATTTCAAGAAGTCAAAGCTGACGTGCTCATAAGAAAAAAAAAATAGATAAACACTGAAGTTTTGTAATTCTAGTATTCCTTTTATTTTCAATCCCAGTGAAATTGAAATAACATTAAGCTGGAGTGAAAAGATGAATTTTCCTTTACCTTCTAAGAATAACATAGCAGTGACCAGCCTGGGTTTGCTCATTACTCTGATTCTGTTACCATAAAATAGAATAGTGTATTAGACTCATTTTGCGTCATTAGAAAGGGAAAACTTTTAGAGACAAAGAGCCATTTAGTATGGGTTCATATTAGATGTAAGTCCATAACTATGTATCTAAAACCATCAACATCACACTCATTACCAAGCACTTGTTTAAATAGAGAGTAGAATTCAAGGACAGGGAATAGCATGTAGCCCTCCTGCCTAGGGACTGATGTTTGAGTGATGAGTGGCAGGAAGTAATATAATGTAGTATGTTCTAAGAACCTATAAGAAGGGATATTGGAAATAAGCACTATAATTAAAGGTAGTGGCTGAGATTTAAAGAAAATAAATTTGGGACTTCCCTGGTGGTCCAGTGGTTAATAATCCACCTTCCAATGCAGGGGACAGGGACGCGGGTTCGATCCCTCGTCAGGGAACTAAGATCCCACATGCCGCGGGGCAACTAAGCCTGCATGCTCTAGAGCCCACGTGCCACAACTAGAGAGCCCGTGTGCCGCAACTACTGAGCCCGCACGCTCTGGAGTCCGAGCGCCACAACTAGAGAGCCTGTGCGCTGCAACTACTGAGCCTGTGCGCTCTAGAGCCCATGTGCCACAACGAAGATCCTGCGTGCCACAACTAAGACCCAACGCAGCCAAATAAATAAATAAATGAATAAATAATTAATTTAAAGAAAGAAAATAAATTTGCTCTTTGGTTGTATATTATACATTTATTTTGCATTAGTTAAATAGAGACCTCCAAATGACCTTCTCTTAAACTTTTTGGAACTGTACACCATTCAAGGTGAAAAGCAGACTTCTTAGAAAGAAGGTTTATTTTCTCTTTAACATCATTTGCCCTCAGAGTTGTTGGTGTAAACTTGCTATTCTTCTAGGGTAGAAACCAAAGACATATATATATAATATATATATATATATATTATATATATATAATTTCACTAAGTTTGCCATAGGATTATTACTTTCATCAGTAAGATGCTATAACGCTATATAAATGAACTATTTGTAGAGTTCTTGTGAGGCTGAAGCAGTTTGGTATCACAACAGGATTAGGCAGTTTACAGAAATAGCAAACATTTAAAAATAGGGCAGAAATGTATGCTCAGAGCAGAGTTCCCTAAAATGTTTTCTATGGAATGCTAATTCTGAGGGGTGTTGATAGTTCTATATATTTCTAAAAAGCCCAGTGGCTAATTTAATTTGGGAAATGCTGGGTTAAAGACCACAGGACTTCTCAGAACCTTTAGTTTGCTAATATGCATTGAAAACTCTCAAGAAGGAACTTTTATAACATGCTTCATTTTAACATGTATATTAAATTCATTTAATCAATGAACTCTTTTTCTTTTCTTTTAGCAATATCCCTAGGGACTGGAGTTCTATGGAGAATATCTGAATCACACTGGCATCAAAGTTAGATATAGAAGCTCTGGAATTAGACAAACTAGCCAGTCATTTTACCTCCCTGAGGCCTGGGTTCTCACCTATACATTAAGAAGAATAATTCCTACCTAATGGGAATATTAGAGACTGCTAGTTCATGTAAAGAACATAGCGTATTATAAGCAGCAAAAATGCTGACTTATCAAAACAGCATTAATTGGAGAAGGAGAGATCACAAATGCAGCCACTGTAATTCTTTGGCAGAATGTACAATAACAAGCCCAGAAAACTGGGCAGTATGTCACCAAAGACAACTGTGAAGCAATAGGAAAAATCTGAACTGTTTTATATTAAAATATACATTTTGCATTGGTTTATGATTCATAATTCGATCCCATAATTGAATCACTACTTATTAAACTGAGTATTTTCATATATGTTATCTCATTTAATCTTCATAAAAAACTAAGACCCAAATGCAGCCAAAAATACACAAATACATATTAAAAAAGATTCTCAAAGTGATAAAAGTATAGAGATGGAGAACAGATTAGTGGTAGGCCAAGGACAGAAGCTTGGGGAGGGAAGGGGGTGGTTAGGAGAGGGGGGGCACAGCTACAAAGAGGCAGCACAGAGGAGTGCTTTTCTGGTGATGGAACGGTTCTGCGTCTTGACTGTGGTGATCATTATGTGAATCTATACATGGTATGAAATGGTATAGAACTATACATACCCACACACACACATCAATACAGGTTAAAAAATGATGGAAACTGAGTAAGGTCTATAGTCCGATTAACGGTAATATACCAATGTCGATTTCCTGGTTTTGATATTGCTCTACATCACTATATACTGTCCTATAACTGTGATGTCATACTATAGCTATACTTCTGATATCATACTTTGGGGAAGTTGGTTGAAGGCTACATGGGACTCTATCATTTTTGCAACTTCTTGTGAATCTATATTTCAAAATACAAAAGTTAAAAAAAAAGTGCATGTGGGATGAGAGGGATTATTGCCACCATCTTGGGGACAAGTTAGATAGCCCTACAGCTAAGTGAGTAAATAGTAGCGCCGAGACTGAGAACTCGGGCTCTTGGAGCCAACAAACAAGAGCTGTGACCCTGGATGATCTCCCCATGTCTGGCTGAGAGGACGGGGCAGGCCCCAGACACGGTTTGGTGAGACCATCATGGCGCCAACTCCATTAACTCAGGCTCAGGATGTAGTGTCTGTCTTTGAGGGTGAAGAGTCTACTAGAATGGGTAATTAACTGACAAAAATTAAAGGAAAATGTAGACAGAGATCCCATCCTGAAAATGAGGCCAAATTAGAGAAGGGAATGGGTAGCCTGAGATTCGGCAGACCCCAGGAGCTTTGGTGGCAGAGGGAATCTGAGCCAGTGGGTCCTGTGCTGTCTGTGTGACTCATCACCAAGTCCTGCAGCGTGGGGTCCAGAGGCAGGTAAAGTGCACAGACTGTCGAAAGAGCCCTGGATCTCAGAGAGACCCCTCACGGGGAGGCGCCAGAGAATGCAGACAGAAATCAAGCGAGGGTCAAAGCACAAAGAGAATTAGGGCACTTTCTCTTCCAAGGAATCCTAGGCTTCACCTCCTTTCCTTTACCACTGCCTTTCTTAAACATGTTTCCAATTTGCAAAGCACTGTACTTCTTCTTATAGAACTGAGATACGGCTTTACCAAGATTAAGGTTACACTTAGGCAGAATCAAACCACATACGGTGACCTGAAGTCATTCTGTTTCTTTGGACAGAGGGAGGGTTTTGAGTGTCTATGTGCTTCATGGACACTGTCCATGCTTCTTTGAACAAGAAAGAGCTTTCAAAATAATCGCAATGCAATCCCCCCAAAAAGCTATGTCAGGGCTTCCCTGGTGGCGCAGTGGTTGGGAGTCTGCCTGCCGATGCAGGGGACACGGGTTCGTGCCCCTGTCCGGGAAGATCCCACATGCTGCGGAGCAGCTGGGCCCGTGAGCCATGGCCGCTGAGCCTGCGCATCTGCAGCCTGTGCTCTGCAACTGGAGAGGCCATGGCAGTGAGAGGCCCGAGTACCGCAAAAAAAAAAAAAAAAAAATCTATGTCAGTACATTTAAGTATCTGGACTTAAAACTTTCCCTGACCAAGTAGGTCTCTTGTTCTCTTTCCAAGATAGTAAACCGTGGTGTTACCTGCTCTTTCCTTCCATCCCTGCCCCCCAGGAGATGGGGCTGGGCCAACAGGTTGAGCGTGTGTTCTCATTAATTGTAAATGGTCATGTGGGGCTTACCTGGTGGCGCACCGGTTGAGAATCTGCCTGCCAATGCAGGGGACACGGGTTCGAGCCCTGGTCCAGGAGGATCCCACATGCCGTGGAGCAACTAAGCCTGTGTGCTGCAACTACTGAGCCCGCGTGCTGCAACTACTGAAGCCTGCGCGCCTAGAGCCCGTGCTCCATGATGAGAAACCACCGCAGTGAGAAGGCCGCGCACCGCAACGAAGAGCAGCTCCCGCTCGCCGCAACTAGAGAGAGCCCGTGCGCAGCAGCGAAGACCCAATGCAGCCAAAAATAAATAAATAAAATTTATTTTAAAAATATTGTAAATGGTCACAGGAATGAATGCTGGTTGTCTTACTCAGCGTCCCGCCTTTCCACCACATCCCCGGGAAGAGCGTCTCGTAGAGGCCACCTCCATGGCCCTGCAGTTGCCCCAACTCCACACTCCTGCCCATACACAGCTGTGACTCAGTCCCCTACTTGAATGTTAGAAATGTCAGCTACTGGGTACACAGTCCAAATCCTTTCTTAGGACCTAATGTGATCTCTAGTGATAGTCTGGCTTTTACAAAGAGGACATTAAAAAAATCAATTTGATAGTCAGTGTTTCCACACAGATGAGAGGCCTGTTTTCATTGGCTGCTGAATAAGCAGTGCTTCCCAATCTTGGGTTTAGTGTAGGACGCTACTGAAACACACGCTCTTAGTTCAACAGAACATCTGTGAATAATCATTGCAGTGATAAATGCACTTGTTCAGCTGCCCTTATGACTCTTAAATTTGGCATATATTCCATATAGATTTTTCCATTAGAACATAACAGCAAGTGGTACCAAGCATCACCCTGGCTGTATTTTAACAGTGACAGTACTGGCTATGAAGGCCAGGGTTTCAATTAGCAGAAGTTTTTTACACGCATAGGAAGATGAGTCTGAATTTAGTTTTACATATTGGATAAGTGTATTGCATAAAAGCATGAAGTGATGCTTCAGCAGGAAGCCAGGCTGGTGGCACATAGACCAGAAATTAGTGCAAAGAGGTTTAAGCCCAGTTGCTTGTGCTGAAATCTGTTGGCTGGCCTACTATCCCCTCCCCTGCCTAGAACTGCAATATTCCAACAAGAATCTGGTTAACTCTTGTCCCCTATCTCAGTGAGTTGCCATCAAAGTTAGTTTTTTAAAATTGCAAAGCTCTTTGAGCTCTCGAAGTGGGAATTCGCTTTTATTTTCTATTCTAAAACAGGCTATTCCTGGCCCAGGCCCTAGGGCATAGCTAATCTCGCACACCGCGTGGCATGTGGGATCTTAGTTCCCTGACTAGGGACCGAACCCCTGCCCCCTGCATTGGAAACTCAGAGTCTTAACCACTGCACCACCAGGGAAGTCCCAGGGCACAGCTCAGAGTCCCCCTCACACACATCTGTTAGGTCACCCTGATTCCTCTGTAGAAAGCACAGCCCTGACCAGGGGTACTGGAAACCCTCAGGAGATAGCCAGTATTGTAAACTAGCTTTCTGAAGAACCAAAACTATTTCTTATGGCAAAAGGAGAGCTCGGCAGATATTTTTTATTAGGAAAAATATATGCTGAAGAATTGTGCTGCATTTTATATCTGACTCTGAGTCCTGGTTTCATGACTCTTGTCTATGAATCATCTTGTGATACTTAAAAAAAAATTTCCGTGACTACGTATTGCCAGGCTCTGCTAATCAATGCATGTTTTAATCGAAGAGAAAATATGGATTTTGTGTATGTTCTGAACATCAGCAGGGAATCCGTCTTGGTTCTGAGCATTGAGTAAAGATTTTAGTGACCAAGCAGGGACTGGACTGCCTGCATTCGTACAACCTTTGACACAGTAACTTTTACTTTGGCCTAACTCCAGCCAGAAGATATTTATAAGCAGCAGTACAAGTTGTAGGCTAGAGCCAATGTTGCACATTTTGCCTGGATAATACAGCAATGTCATCTTTGTCGCTATGGAGGTGGTGACATTCCACAGATGACTTTGCAGTTGATCTTGTGGTCAATGTGCAGGCCCGTCATCACAAAGTATTGCTGATGTGGTAAGTGATACAAAACAGTAATTTGCATTCACCAGTGCATGCTCATACACACTAGATTGTCAATGATGGCTTGACTTTTCAGAAAACATCCTCTTGATGGCAAGTCCCTCACTAAGACCCATGTGAGGGGATTAGGTGTTTCAGCGACACTTAGTATGGGTGAGAAACATGGCAGAACCTCAGGAAGGCTAAAGCTCTTAGCTGCAGGGTGAGGACTGCAGGTGGTTTCCTTGCCTTAATTAAGGCTGGAAGCATTGATGACGTGGCTTAAGAAGAAGACTGACACCTGAAGTGATGTATGATGTAGGCATCTAGAACTTCCGACAAAGAACCACCTGCTTCCCTAGTGGCTTTATGTCACATCCCTTAAAACGTCAAGTGGAAGCTTCCAGCCGCATCTACTGAACACCGAGACCTCAGCGCACAGTGGTAACAGCACTTCTGCAAGAGGCTTTGATAGAAAACCCTGGAAACTCAAGAGACCCAGCAGCCTGGAGCGTCCGGACTCTCTAAGGAAGTATTCAGAGAGGCTGTTGCCTTGAGCAGAGAACAGCCAAAGACTCTGCCCACTTCTCACTGAGCCAGTGTGATAAGGGCTGCTCGTAGCCTGCTGGGCTGCTCCTTAGGAGAGGGGGCTAGAAGCCTGCACTTAGTCACACGCTCTTTCTGAGCCACATGGAGCTGGGGATGGGGTGGGGGGAGGAGGATACTCAGTCAAGATAAAGCTCGCTAAGCCTGTCCTGTGCTTACAGACATCTACGAGCACGGCTACAAACTGTGCAGAATCCTAGGCATTTTTCCTGGCCCCCCTGCAATAGCATCCCGTTCCTCAGCTAACTCCCCCCAGGCGCACTGAAGGGCTCGGGTGAGAAGCAGCGTCCTCACCATGAGAAACCAGGCCATGTGGGCAGAGTGGAAGACGTGGTGTTCTCGTGACTGCGGGCTATCATCGTCAGGGATGCGAGCAAGGCCCCCGTCTACCAACAGCAAGGAGACTTCAAACCGGAACTCTTCCCGAGTTCTGCTTAAACTTGGTTTTTAATTTCTTGAAACAGTCATGGGATCTACAGCTGAGATAAGGGTATTAATAGTCACATATTGACTTTGCTTTTAAATTGCATCAGAAAATACTGGGAGCTTTCAAAACTTGCTGTAATATTCGAGCATAGAATAGGACACTCTATCAGACTGTAAACTTTCCCATTGGATCTTGCGTCTCGTGTGTGTGTGTGTGTGTGTATGTGTGTGTGTGTGTGTGTGTGTGTGTGTGACGGTTTCTGTGAGGTCTTTAGCTATGTAGGGCTCGTCAGCTGATTTACTCTCCAGCATGGTGAGAAGCCGGGTAAGCCTGTGGTTCCCTTGGACCCAGTAAGACTATGATTCTGTGGGAACGTTTATAATATCACGTTTGCTGTCTCTCTTCTCCTAAAGGGTGACTGAGGAAACCGGTGATGTCCCTGGGGCTTCTGCATGAGTCAGGCAGCGCCGCTGGCCTGGGAGCTGTCGGCAGGCTCCAGCCAGCAGCCCCTCCCCGTCCTGGGAAGCACATCCCTCTCGCTTCCATGCATTCTTTATTCTGTCCTGAAAATTTTTTTTTCCTTAAAAGAGAGGGCTGTGTGTGTGTGTGAGTGTGAGTGTGTGTGTGTGTGTGTGTGTGTACAGAGGGAGGGAGACAGAAGAACGGGTGACTTATATGCTTCAAATTCTCTTCCATTTTATAGGGGGGTCGCATGCTACTTCCAAGACAGAGACATTCTAGGAGAAACAGGTTTCAATAGAGAGTCCGAAATGACAGGAATGGTTTACACCCAGCACTGGAGGGAGAATGCTGCCTCTAGGTAACACACATCGAAGACGATTCCAAATGTGTTCTCTGATGCCAGCGGTGAGACCTTCTGGATAAATCATTTCACACCACCCTCTTCAGTGCACTGAGTGCAGATGCATCCCCCGGCCTCAAAGATCTCGGACCGAAGAGCAGCCACCCCTGTGGTGCCACCACCCCAGGAGGTGCTGCTCGCTGTCCCGGCCTGGCACGCCCCCAGCAGCAGCCCAGGGACTGGTGACAGGCTCCGGTGTGATGCAGGCCAATAAACTTGGCCCGCCGGGACCGAGTGTCCCTGGGTACACAAGCATCCCCTCCTGTTTATTTGCCTTGGGACCTGGTGAATCATCTTTTGTACCGTCTTACATGGTGTGACTCATTTCAGGCTATTTTCTGCCCAGTCTCAGCCCAGTGGCTCATTTCTGGAGAGGCCCTTCCTCATCTGTTAAATGTCATGAGTCATTACACTGCACTTGGTAGGAACTCCAGGCTCACTTCACCGGCGCTGAGCGTACTCAGACAATAAGAACAGAGCAAAGAAATGGCCTTCATGTGGGTGAAGCTGCCCAGGCCTCTCCCAAGCCTTATTTTAAGACCGTAATTTGCATATTCCTTGATGGTGATGAAGTGTTGGACTTGGTCATTTTGCTCTCTTTGCTTTTATCGGGAGGCACGTGTGAATTAAATGCAGGCTGTGAAGTCAACATCTGCTTCAAGAACTATTCAAAACAAACGTGGCTCTTTGCTGGTCACTCCCATTTCCTAATGGCCCCCTTCTGGCTCCCTTCCTCCGGTTTTATTTTCTTCATGTGACATTTCAGAGCAGAAAAAATCTTTTGGTTTTTAAATTTTAAAATTTTTAAATTAAAAAAATTTGGGGGGAGGGTAGAGTTGATTTACAATGTTGTGTTAGTTTCAGGTGTACAGCAAAGTGAATCCATTAAAAATTTTTTTATAAAAATTTCTCCTTGCATGCCCTTTCTAATGTCTGACAAAAGTTTTTCCAGTTGGAATTTAACTAGTTTAATCAGAAAAATAAGCATTTGTCCAGTATACCTACACTGATATTCCTATTCTCTGGAGATCTGTGAACATTTGGGTGTCTCTCTTAATATTAAAGAAGCTCATAATAATTCCTGCTTCCACTGAAGCACCAAGGAGAAGATGCAGAAATGGCTGGTGTCTGGTTCAGGTGCTCTGGGCAGCCTTGGCTGCCCTCAGATGTTGGCTGTGACTCCTGCTGGCTGGGGCTGCCTACAGCCCTGGAGCATATGTGGAATCTTCTCGGCAGAACAAAGGCTATCTTTTCCCAATTGTTTGATTTCATTGCTTTCATTTTTCAGGGCAAACTTTCAGGTTTATACAAGGGTAAGACTCAGCTTTTCCTGGATTAGGACATGGACTGTAAAATATTTTGTTGGGTCAGGACATGACATGCCTCAATCTGAGATGCGCTCAGACTGTTGCTCCAGGCCCAAATGCCTCGAAAGTTTAGGTTCTGAAGGACAAGTGACAGGAAACAGTGGCAGCCACGCTGGATGGTCACCTAGCGAGCAAGAGGTCCTAGGTGACCTGAGCAGCGGTCCTGATGATTAGAAAGTGTGGCTCTTAGTCGAGTGGCCCTGACAGGTCATCGCTGGCTTCGAGATGCACGGCCACTCCACAGCTGCAGCCCAGTGAACGTGAGGCATAGCACGCTTTTGCTGTGTGTTTTAAATTAGCTTAGTCAAGCTATAAATATTTGGGCTAATTTTTAAAAAATGAAATGTCTCTGTCAAAGCCAGAAGACTGGCTTGTGTGATGCAAATTAACTTCTTATGGAGATGGGGTCTGGAAAGCAGGATGGAAATGTGTTTCTAACCCCAGCTGGTCCAACAGGGTGATGGATCATAGGTTAAATTTGCTCTGAGGATTCCTCAGTTACCTCAGATTCAAATGCCTGTCCGTGGAGTCTTAGTAACCTCTGTGGAATGCCAACACCAGCCTCGCACAAGCATCCACATCTCCTGATGCACAGCTCCTCCTATGAGCCGCTTCTGAACTGATTCCCACCTTCCCCTACTAGAATAATTTGTCTTTCTTTCTGCCGTGCCCTGTGTCTCCATTTCCCTTGGCAATAACAATAGAGACCCTCTATCCCAAGAACCTTTCCTATAGGTGACCTTTCTCTTCCTGAGTTTTCTTTCTTCAACTTTTTAATGAGTACACTTTAACTGAATATTTTTGAAAAACAAATAAAGCAAATATGCAGCTGCTCAAGCTCACGCTACTCTGATAAATGCAAATGAAATCAGCAATGAGATGCACTTCAGACTCAAAAGATAAGCAAAGTGTTATAGTCAGAAAGTCCTGAGTGACGGCAGAGCAATGCGCATTCTGGTACCTCCAGAGAGGAGCGCAAATTGCAATATCAGGACTTGGTAAAGTCGAAGAATTGTGCTTAGGCTATAATTGATCCACTTCACTTGTATAAGCTATGAGAAATTCTTGTAGCATGTGTATAAGGAGATTATACATATGTAATACACACAGACACATATATATAAAATGGCTAATTACAACAGTTTGTAAGAAAAAAATTGGAAACAACATAAATGTCCATTCTTCTCTATAGAACAATATAGAAACTAAAATAAGTGAACTAGAGCTTCACATGTTGATATGGATAAATCTCAAAAACATTAAGCCAAAAAAACTTAAAGAGTGTTATACTGGACATATTTAAATTGTATACACTAATATTTAAATAAAGTTTAAATCCACAAAAAACAATGTCTAGTACCCTCTTCTTTTCCCATCCCACACCCTTGCGCAGCCACCAGTGAACAGTATTATGTACGTGGTGTCTCCCCTGGACAGTGCAGAAAGAAGACACAAAGGATGCTATGTAGCTCTGGGCAGGGTGCCAGTTTTTCCCTCCATGTTGTGGTGGGGTTTGTGAGTTTCTGTCTGCATATTTATGAGCTTCTCTAGGGGGCTCTCCTCCTCTCCTTCTCTTCATTCTCACCTCCTCTCAGCCTGAATTCTTCCCATGAATCCCTTTTCAGCCCCCAACAAGGAGACTATAGTGCATGAATCCTACGGCATTTCTTTCTTTTTTCTTTTCTTTTTTTTTTTTTAATCAGAGGATAGTTGCTTTACAATGTTGTGTTGGTTTCTGCTGTACAGCAAAGTGAGTCAGCTCTACGTATACACATATCCCCTCTTTTGGGGGCTTCCTTCCCATTTAGGTCACCACAGAGCACTGCGTAGAGTTCCCTGTGCTATAATAGGACGTTCTCATTAGTTATCTGTTTTACACATAGTAATGTATGTATGTCAATCCCAATCTCCCAATTCATTCCCCCCCTTACCCCTTGGTATCCATACATTTGCTTCCTATGGCATTTTTATTTGCCATGGGAGCATATCCATCTGGGGACAGTTCTGTCAGAAAGAAGAAAAGACTGAATAACTATCTCCATCTCAGGGGAGTTCAGGGTAGAGAAAAGATAAAGGGTCAGAGTCATGTTTGTTTTTTTTTTTCATATTCCCTACTGGATTATAATAAAATTTTGTTAAGATTTTGTTTCTTTCAAAGTGCCTATAATTTTAAAAACTCTATTGATAAGAACTTAACACACATTTCATCTATTTAATTTTAATTTCAACTCTGATGGCAATGGAGACTATTTCTTAGGTGGCCCTAGCTCAGGTTAAAGTAAGCCAAAATGGTAACTAGTGAGGCTATAAACTTTTCACTAAGTAGATTAGCAATTTTAGTTTTAAAATGATCTGACCATAAATTACTTTATTTCTGAGCAATCTGAGACCTTTTGAAGGATTCCTGAAGATAT
This sequence comes from Mesoplodon mirus, assembly GCF_964341445.2. Taxonomy (NCBI): domain Eukaryota; kingdom Metazoa; phylum Chordata; class Mammalia; order Artiodactyla; family Ziphiidae; genus Mesoplodon; species Mesoplodon mirus. The sequence continues at coordinate 97,116,639 of NC_138986.1, read as the reverse complement.
TTTAAAGAAACGCTCAGGCTTCAACTCTTGTTCTTTATTTATTCCATCAATACATTCATACTTCCATTCTTTCTAAATTCCAAATAATTTGAAGACTTATATAATTAAGGCTGAATTTAATAACTATATGATTTTTTAAAATATTTGTTTATTTATTTGGCTGTGCCAGGTGTTTAGTTGTGGCATGAAGGATCTTTAGTTGTGGCATGTGAACTCTTAGTTGCGGCACATGGGATCTAGTTCCCTGACCAGGGATCGAATCCGGGCCCCCTGCATTGGGAATGTGGAGTCTTAGCCCCTGGACCACCAGGGAAGTCCCAATAACTACATGATTTTTGATGTGTGCTTTTTGAGAAAATTATATAGAAGGTCAATCCATCACTTTGTACGCAACTATCTTGAGTCACTGTTAATGTTTACACACTAAAAGATTCCGATTTTAGTTAGAAATTGTAACCTAAATTTTTTAGGATACAAAGAAAGAGAGAAAAGTCTACATGATAGAAACACAAACTCACCCAAACCCCGTCATTCGCGAACTTTTTCAGTGACATCATTTACTATGGATAGCAACAGAAACGGGTAAATTTAAGCTCCAGACCCACATCCAATGACCATCTGGGCCAATCTTATCCTTGCATCTCAAGCAAAACATTATCAAATAGAAGTAGTCATATTTTTTTCCAAACCTGCTCTCCAAGCAATAAAAAAAAATCAAGGCACAATAGTAGAGAATCAGCAGTCCCTTCAGCATGGAGGTTCAAAATGTAGAATAGAAAAATTTCATACTGGAAGGTTGCAGGGGTTTATAAAAGATTAAAAATAAGAGATATATCTTAATATAATTGGCCTAATACCAACTTAGATGAAAGGAAATGGATGAATTAGCTTCTAGAAGTGTTTTGCATACCTGATTTTATCTCAAAATATGTTTTTATGTGCTTTCCACTGTACATAATAATGTCCTATTATCAATAGACCATGCAGTTTATTTTTATTTTTTTAAATTTATTTATTTATTTTTGGCTGCGTTGGGTCTTTGTTGCTGTGCGTGGGCTTTCTCTAGTTGCAGTGAAAGGGGGCTACTCTTCGTTGTGGTGCATGGGCTTCTCACTGCCATGGCTTCTCTTGTTGCGGAGCACAGGCTCTAGGCTCGCAGGCTCAGTAGTTGTGGCACGTGGGCTCTAGAGCACAGGCTCAGTAGTTGTGGTGCACGGGCTTAGCTGCTCCGCAGCATGTGGGATCTTCCCAGACCAGAGATCAAACCCATGTTCCCTGCATTGGGAGGCGGATTCTTTTTCTTTTTCTTTTTGTGGTACGTGGGCCTCTCACTGTTGTGGCCTCTCCCGTTGAGGAGCACAGGCTCCGGACGTGCAGGCTCAGCAGCCATGGCTCACAGGCCTAGCCATTCCGCGGCATGTGGGATCTTCCCGGACCGGGGCACGAACCCGTGTCCCCTGCATCGGCAGGCAGACTCTCAACCACTGCACCACCAGGGAAGCCCTGGGAGGCGGATTCTTAATCACTGCGCCACCAGGGAAGTCCCCATGCAGTTTATTTTTTGCACAGTAGACACATTTTTACCAATATTCCCATATTGTTGGCAAAAAGTTGATGGCTAGCTGGCAAGGAGATGAGTAGAGTTATTTGATCTTTACAAGACTGGCATTCTTGATCTGGGACTCATTACAGCAATGTTTTGCTAAATCAACCTCTGTTCTCTTTAGAACAGCACCAATTATTATTCTAGAGATTCAGTATTAATATATTTGTTTATTTTATTTTTCAACAAGCTTTTATTTAATCTTAGTGTGTCCTGGGCAGAGGGGTTACAGGGATGAAACTGTTCTTGTCCTTAAAAAGTTTACAAACCAAGAATTATAATATAATGAGAAATTCCTTTCATAACGATATATGTAAAGGGCAGTCAGAACATAGGAGAAGCCCGTATTTTCTCTGACTTAGGGAAGACTTCACAGTGGCAAAGATACGTACTGAGAATTCTCTGGGTATATAAGTGAGGAAAGTACATGTGAAAGAGAGAACAGAGTGTACAAAGGAATGGAAGCATGAGAGAGAATGATGTGTTCTGTACAAACAGTTCACTATGGTGAGAGAGTAAGATTAGAGTGAGGAGGAAAGGAAGGGGAGACAGAAGATGAGACCAGACAGGCATAAATCAGAGGAGGCTCAAATTTACCCTTTGGGCAATTTAGAGCCACTGAAGAAGTTTGAGCCAACATGTTCAATAGAAAGACCTCTCTAGGCACTTCCCTGGTGGCGCAGTGGTTAAGAATCCACCTGACAGGCGAATTCTATCAAACATTTAGAGAAGAGCTAACACCTACCCTTCTCAAACTCTTCCAAAATACAGCAGAGGGAGGAACACTCCCACATTCTTTCTACGAGGCCACCATCACTCTGATACCAAAACCAGACAAAGATGTCACAAAGAAAGAAAACTACAGGCCAATATCACTGATGAACATAGATGCAAAAATCCTCAACAAAATACTAGCAAACAGAATCCAACAGCACATTAAGAGGATCATACACCATGATCAAGTCGGGTTTATTCGAGGAATGCAAGGATTCTTCAATATACGCAAATCAATCAATGTGATATACCATATTAACAAACTGAAGGAGAAAAACCATATGGTCATCTCAATAGATGCAGAGAAAGCTTATGACAAAATTTAATACCCATTTATGATAAAAACCCTCCAGAAAGTAGGCATAGAGGGAACTTTCCTCAACATAATAAAGGCCATATATGAAAAACCCACAGCCAACATCGTCCTCAATGGTGAAAAACTGAAAGCATTTCCACTAAGATCAGGAACAAGACAAGGTGGCCCACTCTCACCACTCTTATTCAACCTAGTTTTGGAAGTTTTAGCCACAGCAATCAGAGAAGAAAAGGAAATAAAAGGAATCCACATTGGAAAAGAAGAAGTAAAGCTGTCACTGTTTGCAGATGACATGATACTATACATACATAGAGAATCTTAAAGATGCTACCAGAAAACTACTAGAGCTAATCAATGAATTTGGTAAAGTAGCAGGATACAAAATTAATGCACAAAAATCTCTGGCATTCCTATACACTAATGATGAAAAATCTGAAAGTGAAATTAAGAAAACAATCACATTTATGACTGCAACAAAAAGAATAAAATATCTAGGAATAAACCTACCTAAGGAGACAAAAGACCTGTATGCAGAAAATTATAAGACACTGATGAAAGAAATTAAAGATGACACAAATAGATGGAGAGATATAACATGTTCTTGGATTGGAAGAATCAACATTGTGAAAATGACTCTACTACCCAAAGCAATCTACAGGTTCAATGCAATCCCTATCAAACTACCACTGGCATTTTTCACAAAACTAGAACAAAAAATTTCACAATTTGTATGGAAACACAAAAGACCTCGAATAGCCAAAGCAATCTTGAGAACGAAAAACGGAGCTGGAAGAATCAGGCTCCCTGACTTCAGACTATACTACAAAGCTACAGTAATCAAGACAGTATGGTACTGGCACAAAAACAGAAAGATAGATCAATGGAACAGGATAGAAAGCCCAGAGATAAACCCACACACATATGGCCAACTTGTCTTTGATAAAGGAGGCAGGAATGTACAGTGGAGAAAGGACAGTCTCTTCAATAAGTGGTGCTGGGAAAACTGGACAGGGACATGTAAAAGTATGAGATTAGATCATTCCCTAACACCATACACAAAAATAAGCTCAAAATGGATTAAAGACCTAAATGTAAGGCCAGACACTATCAAACTCTTAGAGGAAAACATAGGCAGAACACTCTATGGCATAAATCACAGCAAGATCCTTTTGACCCACCTCCTAGAGAAATGGAAATAAAGACAAAGATAAACACATGGGACCTAATGAAACTTCAAAGCTTTTGCACAGCAAAGGAAACCATAAACAAGACCAAAAGACAACCCTCAGAATGGGAGAAAATATTTGCAAATGAAGCAACTGACAAAGGATTAATCTCCAAAATTTATAAACAGCTCATGCAGCTCAATAGCAAAAAAACAAAAAACCCAATCCAAAAATGGGCAGAAGACCTAAATAGACATTTCTCCAAAGAAGATATACAGACTGCCAACAAACACATGAAAGGATGCTCAACATCACTAATCATTAGAGAAATGCAAATCAAAACTACAATGAGATATCATCTCACACCAGTCAGAATGGCCATCATCAAGAAATCTAGAAACAATAAATGCTGGAGAGGGTGTGGAAAAAAGGGAACACTCTTGCACTGCTGGTGGGAATGTGAATTGGTACAGCCTCTATGGAGAACAGTATGGAGGTTCCTTAAAAAACTACAAATAGAACTACCATATGACCCAGCAATCCCACTACTGGGCATATACCCTGAGAAAACCATAATTCAAAAAGAGTCATGTGGGGCCTCCCTGGTGGCGCAGTGGTTGAGAGTCCGCCTGCCGATGCAGGGGATACGGGTTCGTGCCCCGGTCTGGGAGGATCCCATATGCCGCGGAGCGGCTGGGCCCGTGAGCCATGGCCGCTGAGCCTGTGCGTCCGGAGCCTGTGCTCCGCAACGGGAGAGGCCACAACAGTGAGAGGCCCGCGTACAGCAAAAAAAAAAAAAAAAAAAAAGAGTCATGTACCAAAATGTTCATTGAAGCTCTATTTACAATAGCCAGGAGATGGAAACAACCTAAGTGTCCATCATCGGTTGAATGGATAAAGAAGATGTGGCACATATATACAATGGAATATTACTCAGCCATAAATGAAATTGAGCTATTTGTAATGAGGTGGATGGACCTAGAGTCTGTCATACAGAGTGAAGTAAGGCAGAAAGAGAAAAACAAATACTGTATGCTAACACATATATATGGAATTTAAGAAAAAAAATGTCATGAAGAACCTAGGGGTAAAACGGGAATAAAGACACAGACCTACTTGAGAATGTACTTGAGGATATGGGGAGGGGGAAGGGTAAGTTGTGACAGAGTGAGAGAGTGGCATGGACATATATACACTACCAAATGTAAAATAGATAGCTAGTGGGAAGCAGCCGCATAGCACAGGGAGATCAGCTCGGTGCTTTTTGACCACCTAGAGGGGTGGGATAGGGAGGGTGGGAGGGAGGGAGACGCAAGAGATATGGGAACATATGTATATGTATAACTGATTCACTTTGTTATAAAGCAGAAACTAACACACCATTGTAAAGCAATTATACTCCAATAAAGATGTTAAAAAAAAAAAAGAATCCACCTGACAATGCAGGGAACATGGGTTCGAGCCCTGGTCCGGGAAGATCCCACATGCCGCAGAGCAACTAAGCCTGTGCACCACAACTACTGAGCCTGCGCTCTAGAGCCCGCGAGCCACAACTACTGAAGCCCGCGCTCCTAGAGCCTGTGCTCCACAACAAGAGAAGCCACCGTGATGAGAAGCCTGCTCACTGCAACAAAGAGTAGCCCTGGCTCGCTGCCAACTAGAGAAACCACACCAGCAGCAACGAAGAGCCAATGCAGCCAAAAATAAATAAATAAGTAAATAAATTAAAAAAAGAAAAAAAGGAATACCTCTCTAGAAAAGTTGGATAGGACAGATTAAACGTGTGCAAGAAAATCTAGAGACCCAGAGAACACTCAGGCTATTGCAATGGTCCAGAAAGAGGCGATGAGTTCCTGAACATGGATCCAGCACCTGAGTAAGGATTTGGGAGATATTTAGGAGGGAGACTCACAATACTGGGTTTTCCTTGGAATAAGGGTAGAAGAAACGGAAGGGTGTAATATGACTCTCAACAATCTCGTCTGGATAACTGATGTCAGCCATGGACACTAGCAAAGCAGCAGCAGTAGCTTTGGAGATGCTTGGGAGATCTTAATATGTAAATATATAAAAGATAGTTGGATATGTAGATCTGGAATTAAAAGGAAAAAAAGAAGTTTTGATTGAAGATAAGTTATTGGGGGTTATTTGCATTTTCATGGAGAGCTAATGGTTAAACATTGACCAGCATACAATGCATGTGATCCATTCCTGGTGATGGACCCTGGGTACAGTATACCTGGTTGCTCCTGGGGAGGATTTGTCCCTTTTGATGAAAGAGATATGATAGATGGAATGTTGGCTGCCATATCAGTAAACAAAGGATGTCACAGTCACCAGTGATTGCAGCCCGCTAATGTGAGCCAGTGAGCCCTGAGGAAACTCAGGAAGGAAAGAATACCTGTCATCTAGCAGCCATCAGACTGCAGCCACTCCCCACAGTGGGCCCTGAGGAAACTCAGGATGTGCAAATACAGGACACTGGCCCCAGATAGCTGAGGTGCCTATCAAAGGAATAATTTCAGCAAGCCCAGACTCTTGCATCTTCCCATATATAGAAAAGCTCTAAATTTAACTTGGGATATCTGGTTTTCTGTAATTAACGATAATCTTTTGACATTCAGACTACCTGCTCTTTGTCATAAAACAAAAAGTATGACCTGGCTCCCCCTCACCTCCTTGGAGCACTTCTCTCGGGGTTACTTGAGATGCTGCCTTCCGGGCCTGAAGTCCTAAAAATTCACGCCAATAAAACGTCACTCTCAACTTTTAGGTTGTGAATATTTTTTAAGTCGACAGATACATGAAGAGATCTCAATACTAACCTTTCTGCCTTTGGACTGTGTTGAGTGAGGAGGTGATACCTAAAGAGGAAGGCCAACCTGATGAGGAGTGAAGTGTGGGAAGATGGAAGGGAGTTGGGTCCTCGATGACATAAACTACTGAACCAGCCCTGAAACTCCAGACTTCTTGTTATGTGAAGGTTTATATTTCCTTGCTGTTTAAACCCCATTCATTTTAATATTTTGGTACTTACAGCAGACATCATCCAAACTAAAAAGCCTCTTTCTGTGATAAGGTAGAAACAATTAAAAATAGATAGAGCGACATCTTATTTTGTGGGTAAAACGGCAGTAGACTGAGGGAGCTTTTTTTGTGTGTGTGTGGCTTAAGAAGCTAGATGATGAGAGAGGGGATGACATTGAGGATTGATGACAATTACGAAGGGGATGAAAGAGGATCTGTCTTCGGACGTGAATAAGACTGTCGAAGAGTGTGTTGGGCAGAGTCAAGGCCTAAGATCGTATCAGACAATGGCACTAATTTGCGTGGTTGTATAATCTTCTCTATGTTGTCTTGGCTGGACAGGAAGGAAGTGCAGGTAGAGGGATGGATACACTGTGGATCAGGGAAGAGTCAGGGCCTGGAGGACATAAGGAGTGACTGAAGCAAGAGGGAGGGGACTAGGAGGATAAGAAGCTGTGGTCAAAGAATGGGCTGTTGGGGTCTGAGAATTCAACAGTGAGAGTAGATACAGGCTGACCATGTGCAGCCTGTGAAAAAGGCCTGTGTGTGGAGCATAGAGAACAGGGGAAGTGGTATGAGATCATGATGGAGAGGTAGGCCTGAGCCAGATGTGGTAGGGCCTCCATATAAAGAGTTGAGGTTTTCATCTAAATAGGTTGAGAAGCCACTGAAGGGATTTAAAAATGGCAATGAGGGGCTTCCCTGGTGGCGCAGTGGTTGAGAGTCCACCTGCCGATGCAGGGGACGCGGGTTCGTGCCCCAGTCCGGGAGGATCCCACATGCTGAGGAGTGGCTGGGCCTGTGAGCCATGGCCGCTGAGCCTGCACATCCGGAGCCTGTGCTCCGCAACGTGAGAGGCCACAACAGTGAGAGGCCCGCATACCACACACACACAAAAAAAAATGGCAATGACATTGAAGAGCCTTTAGAAAGGCAATGATCTGATACTTTGGAAAGACCACTTCTGGAGGTTGTGTAGAGAATGGATAATAGGAGGGCAAGAAAGAAATCAGGACAACAGTTGGTTGGTGACTGAAGTAGTTGAGGCAAGAGATAGGGACGACTTGAATCTAGAAGGTGACAGTGGAGGGAGAGAGAGAAATAAGTAGCTTCAATATATAATTGGGACATAGGACCAAGAGGACTTGTTGGTGGAGTAGATTACGGGGTAAGGAAGAGCAAGAAGACAAAGAAAATCCCTAAATTTTGGTCTTTTGCAAAGTGATAGTGGTTCCATTTACTGACAAGGGAATATTGGAGAAAAAAGTGGATTTCTTGAGGGGAGATGGGGGTAGCAGAGAGTTGAGAGTGCTAGTTTGATTATATCATAAGGAGATGTCAAATATATAGTTGGAAATTTAAGTCTGGAGCACAGAGAAAAGGTCAGGGACAAAGCATACTTTTGGAAACTGTATGTGGGTACCTCCCCACCATTCTTTCTTTCCCATCACCACTGTGTGGCACCTCTATTATCTGTAGGGAATTGACTCCTCACCTGGAATCTGACATGGGTCTCGACTGTTTTATCTCAATCAAGATAATCCTTCCTCTCCCACATCATCATTATTGATTCAGGTAACTTAGATCGAAGCCTCCCTGCACATGGCATTACCCTACCCAAAGGAATTGCATCAGAAGTCTGTCTGTGAAAAATGTGGGCCAATGGGACACGTGGAAGCTCAGTTCTGGGATCTTCTAAGAAAGAATGTTTCCTGTCCTTCTGAGAGCCCAGAGAAAGCGACCAGAAATCAACCTTCTCTCTCATTTTGGATGGCACGATTTGTGGATGTAAAATCTGGAATTGTTGCGGCCATTTTGTCAACATGAGGGACATCAGCTTGAGGATGAAGCTAATAACATGGGAGGTGGGACAGACACGTGGGAAGAAACTGGTCCCCTGATGATACTGTTGAAGCCCTGAAGACTATCTTGCTTCTGAACTTTTCAGTTATGGGAACCAATAACCGGCCCCCCTCCCCACTTTATTATTTAAGACAGAGTTTGATGTTTGGTTAGTTGCAGTCTGAGTCCTAACTGATGACTCCTAAGCCACTAAATAGCACATAAATCGTATTTCATCCCAGGGAGAAAAGGTCGAGAAGGAAGATTGAATCCCGAGGCATTCCAACCTTAGAGACTGGGCCAAGGAAGAGGAACATGAAAGAGAGAAAAGGAACAGGCAGAAACATAGAAGGCGACTAAGGAAAGCGTGGAGGCACTGGGGGGAAATGTGTTTGAAGAATGAGGGAGGAGTCCCCTCTTTGAGAGCTCTTGGGAGTTCAGGTAACATGAGGGCAGGTACATGACCTTGGAAATGGCAACATGCAGCTTGCCAGTGGCCCTGTTAAGTGCAGTCAGAGGAGGGGAGGAGGGAAGCTGGTAGAGTAGAAGGGAGGGGAGAAGGGGCTTGGGAGTGAAGACAGTGGGTGGACACACATTTCAGAACTTTTGCTGCAAAGACAGGAAGAGCAGGGAGTCAGGAACAGCCAGGGCTGTGGGGCTGGGAGAGTTTGTTTTAATTGCTTTCATCATTTTTTTTTTTTTTTTTTTCCGGTACGCGGTCCTCTCACTGTTGTGGCCTCTCCCGTTGCGGAGCACAGGCTCCGGACACGCAGGCTCAGCGGCCATGGCTCACGGGCCCAGCCACTCCACGGCATGTGGGATCTTCCCGGACCGGGGCACGAACCTGCGTCCCCTGCATCGGCAGGCGGGCTCTCAACCACTGCGCCACCAGGGAAGCCCCATCATTTGTTTTGACAAGCGTTCCATATGCTGAGGGAACGATCCAGAGGAGAATAAGAAATAAAGGATGCAGGGAAGCCGAGCAAGGGCAGAGGAGCTCCTGGTAAAGGCGAGAGGGGTGGTACCCGAGGGCAAGAGGAGACGCTTAGTAGGAGCAGAAACACCTCGTCCTGTCACAGGAGAGAACAAAGAACGTGACTGGGTAAAAGAAGGCTTGTGGATTTGTGCTAAGAAGTTGGAGAAGCGTCTGTTCTGTTTTCTCAGTTGAGTGTGAGTGAACATCACCTGCCAAGATGCAGGAAAAGCGTGTGATCAAATGTGGTCATGGCTTCCCGGCAGGACAGAAATTTTCTTTATTAGGCTTCTGGAAAATGACCTTTTACATTCCTGAAGTTGTAAAACTCTTCCAAGTGACTTTCTTGTCTATTAACTTCTAAAAGGGATGCTTCACATTTTTTGAAAGTTTTGCTACATGTAAATGGGACGGGAGGGGGTGTTTCTTTTACCGCCAGTTTAAGGTTTAGGCAACTGGATTCAGATTCTCTTAAAGCTGGTTTTTGTAAATGGGAAATTTAAAACTTTCCACCTGAAATATTTATAAGCCCGTGATATGTTATTTTCTCTCCAACAGAGAGTTCCTGTTTGCTACAGTTAGGTTAGCTCACATCTGTGGCCTTCATTGACACAAGAGTCCTGGCCTTTTCCTCTTTCTTTAGATTTCCTCTAGTTCTCTGGTACTATGAAAAGTTGGAAAATTAATTTGTAACACTTATAAATCAAAGCTATAACTAAAATATATATTCTTCATAGCCTGAAGAAAATAAAATATCATATTCCATTTATCCGGACAGTTTTATAATAAGTGTCAAGTTGAGAAACTGCTTGATGTTTCAAGATGATTAGCTATGACTTCTAGTTATAAGTTAGTAGGGGATTCTTATTACGTCATAATTATAGGTTTTAGCTAACAATTTAAGTTAATTAGACTATTATAAAGACCACGTAGAGGAGGAGAGTGTGGGTTATTGTTCTGTAAACACTGCTGGATTTGTCCTCATTTTAGGCAGTACGAAATAACTTATTTTGCACAAAATCACTTAAGAGACTTAAAATACAACTTCTTTTGTGTGTAACCTCTCTAGCTGTGCAATTCTAAAGAGCGAGCCCGTCATATCCACCTGGAGTACTGGCTTCAAATCCTGATGACACGGAGCTGAGAACAAGGACCAGTTTCATTCAAAGTCAAATCCAGCTCAAATCCAGTCTATGAACCAAAGCGCCTTGGGGGCAGAGATGAAAGTACAAGCCTTACTAAGTATGTTGTTCAAAACACATGGCTCAGGAGAGGGTAAACCCACACATTTATACAACACACTCAGTGGGACAGTTCTAGGCTTTTTTGAAAGGTCGTCAATTAAAACTACCTTAAAGATGCTTTGTTAGAACAGAAGATTTCAATCACGGTCTTTCTAGCTACCAACGTATAACTATTTGGATTTAAAATAAGTTATAACTTAAGATATGTAACTGCATATGGTATATGTCTGTGTGGTGCGTGTGTATAAAAAGTTCCTTTAATGAAGGGACTTGAGTGAATGGTGGGGGCGGTGACAGGTGAGAGAGTCCGATAGCTGTGATCACATTTTAAAGCTGATCTTGAAAGAGGTTCTCGTATTGTACTGAATAGGTCAGCACCTCAGGTCATGAGTTTAAAGGTATTTCCTACAGCAGTGGAGCTCACGGAGTTATCCTTACTCTGGAAATGTCAGATACGGATTCACTGGGATGAAATTGTTAATGGGATTATCAGTAAAAATGTGATGTGCTTTCAGGTTGCAGCCAGGACAGCGAAGTTTGGCTAAACTGACTGACTACTGATCCCAGTCAGTAATGACCATACTTATGGTTTTCATTTTTTCTTAATTGGGGCAAGTTCTCTGTGTCCCCTGCCCAGTTCAAAAGTAGAACAGGTGAGAGCAAGAAGGAGAAAAAGAAAGTAAAGCCCAATCATCATTTTTTTTTTAAATTTTATGTTTGGCTGAGTTGGGTCTTCGTTGCTGCGCGCAGCTTTTCTCTAGTTGCGGTGAGCGGGGGCTACTCTTCGTTGCTGTGCGCAGGTTTCTCATTGCAGTGGCTTCTCTTGTTGTGGAGCATGGGCTCTAGGCACACAGGTTTCAGTAGTTGTGGTGCACAGGCTCAGTAGTTGTGGCTCGCAGGCTCTAGAGCTCAGGCTCAGTAGCTGTGGTGTACGGGCTTAGTTGCTCCATGGCATGTGGGATCTTCCCGGACTAGGGCTTGAACACGTGTTCCCTGCATTGGCAGACGGATTCTTAACCACTGCGCCACCAGGGAAGCCCAAGTCCCAATCATTAACCTTGGATTTATGCCTTTTCTCTTGAATCCTCTTCCTTATCTTGGTAAGAGAATGTCATGCTCTCTCAGGGGGATTTTGAAGCCTTTCACCAGCTTTGTTACTGGCTCAGATATAGCCCAGAGTCAGGTAGTGATTTAGACACAACTGTCTGCTTTTCATCAAGTCATCCAGACCTATCTTCAGTGACACATTGGCAGGGCCAAGGGGACCTGCATACAGCCCTGTCAGGGAAGATGAGCTGAGAGCCGTGAAGAGAGCAGGGCCTCAGGTGGCCCACGCCAACTTCCCACTCATGGAGCTCCGTGCCATTCATAGCTTAAAGCAAACCAAACAAACCCTGTTCCCTTTCAAGAGGAGTGGGCAGGTTTCAATTTTCTCCTGGATATGGCCAACAATCAGAATTTTTAGGCAGGAGATAATGGAAGATTGAATGTTTTTCTTCTTTTAAAAATATCTAGGCATATTAAGCTAGAGCAGTGAAAGTTCAGACAATTATACCATTTTCTTTTGTTTACTGTTTTTCTCAAATTGAAAGAAAACAAACTACAAGCAAAACAGATTTGGGATGAAAGCCATGATTTGTCTGTGGTTTGATTTTGCACTGCCCTGTGGTTCTGATTCCTTTCTCTGTCATAGGGAATATGAGTGGCCCAAGCCCAGAGTGACTTTCAAGTTCTGCGTCCCTAATGTGGGGTTTTTAAAAGTGTGTTCCACTGAGAAACAGTATTGCTAAACGCTTCCTGTAGGAGGAGTGCACATCTTCTTATATCAGACTTGGCCATGGGACTTGCTTCAGCCAATGAAATGTGTGCTGTTTCCAGCAAAACCTTAAGACCATCACAAGGTTCTACCATTTTCCTTTTATCTCCTCCATGAGACCAGCAATGGCTCAAATGGGAGTTGCCCTTTCAGCCTTGATCCAAGAGTTAAGAAGATGTTGAACAGAGCTACAGCCACCTAGCAGCTGTCTTGTAAAGTGAAAGAGAAATAGAGCATTGTTGTTATAAACCACTGAAATTTTGTTACTGCAGCCTTACCCAGCTCATCCTCACCGACACGTTGTCAGGACAAAGGGGGCTCTTTGTATCAAATGAATTTTTTAAATGCTACATATGCTATCCCACTTAAAACATAATAATGTAGATTGGCATTTTAAAAGATGTCAAAAAATCTTGCAGGAAACAAACTGGTTTACTACTGTGATCTAGCATTTTCCCAGGAATCATGATTAAAGAATGTTTTTTTACATAATACTTAATAACTTTTCACCAAACACACTTTTTTAAAAAGCTGCCCTAATGCAGTTTTGTCTGTTACCTGAAACAGAGGTTGAGTCATGAAGCTGGTGGCTCTTGTGCACTTCTGCAAACTAGTCATTGCTGGCTTCATTCCTTTGTCTGTTCATTCCTTCCTCCATGAAAAAATGCATCAGGTACCAGAGTTAGTGTTGGACATGCTAAGGCCTCCCACTGCTATCTTGTGGGTGTGCAAGAAATATCACTGTCATTCATTTCTGTAGGTGAACTTCAGTTCTGACTGGGTATCTAAGCACATGTACCAGGTGGTGAGAGTATGATTACTGCTGGTCACATGTCCACTGTCCAGTTCCACATGGTGGCTTTGGGACTGGGGATGTGACACCATCCTATGAGTTTCAGGCCAAGCCTAGGGCGTGGGGGCATCTTTGCAGGGGTCTCCACAATCCTGCGTTCCTGGGCACATCACCCAGGCCTTCCCTCCACGGCCTTAATGCTGCTGCCAAGAAGCAGGGTTCAGTTCCTTGCCCTGGGACTACAGGAGGCAGAATTCTATGACAGCCTCCAAGATTCCTGGTCCCAGGGGTACATACACCTTTCGTGAGTTATACAATGAACAATAATCTTGGTACTGCTGTGTAGGGAGTTTGCAGATATAATTGAAGTGCCGAACCTGTTGACCTTAAAGAGAACAGTCACGTGGGCCTCACCTAATTACACAAGTCCTTTAAGAGCAGAGCATTCTTCCTGCTGGTTGTAGGAGAGGAAGCCAAGGATTCAAAGCACGGGAAGGATTCAACACGCCATTGCTGGCTTGAAGACAGAATACAGGGCAGCCCTGACTGGCAGCCAGCAAGGAAGCATGGGCCTCAGCCCCATAAGCGCCAAGAAACTGAGTTCTTCCAGCCCAAGTGAGTTTGGAAGTGCATTTCTCCCAGGCTGGCTGACACCCTGGTTTCAGCCTTGTGATACTCTGAGCAGAGACCCAGCCCTATCACACTGGACCTATGAAACCAGGACTGTGGACTCTAGGACCAGCTGGGTCTATAGAACTGCGAGCAGTGTTTTAAGCTGCCAGGTTTGTGGGGATGTGTGATGCAGCAAAAGAAAACCAGCACATGCATCCCAGGCCCTGTCTTCTCTCTTCCTCTCCTCTGGCCTGGGGTCTCTGTTTCCAGCTTGGAGGGGAAATCAGAGAGCGCGGGGGAAGCCTGGGCAACCTTACTTCTTCAAGACTTTCTCTTTACAACCTCTTCCTCTCACTTCTTTCAAAGCCCGGATGTGGTTTTCTGTTTGGTTTTTGATAGGTATCTCACTTCCTTTTAAAAATTTTTATTGGTGTATAGATGATTTACAATGTTGTGTTAGTTTCAGGTGTACAGCAAAGTGAGTCAGTTATACATATTCATATATCCACTTTTTTTTTTTTTAGATTCTATTCCCATATAGGCCATTACAGAGTATTGAGTAGAGTTTCCTGTGCTATACAGCAGGTTCTTAATAGTTATTTATTTATATATAGCAGTGTGTACATGTCAATCCCAGTCTCCCAATTTATCCCTCCCCCCACCCCGATCCCCTGGTAACCATAAGTTTGTTTTCTACATCTGGATGTGTTTTCTTAAAGAGACTTCTAGAAAGCAAAATCCAGGGAGGCCTGCAAGCTGCATTTCCCCTTCTCCATCCTCCAGACACACTCAGAGCTACCACCTGTTAGCCCGAGATAATAAGATCTGAGCCTGCTGGAAGTGAGGAAAGATAAGTGAGGAAAGAGAACACACAAGGAAGGGAAAATACTCCACGAACTACTATCTTCACATCCTGTTCCTTCCCAAAGCTTCGTCTCATGGCCCTGTGGATCTAGATGCGGCAGAGGCACGTTTTCCAGCAGGGACACCAGGGGCAGCATCTGACCAAGAGCCAGCCCGCCCCGGCCCTCGCCTTGTTACATTCCTCAAGTGGTGCAGGAAAAAATGCCAGATCAGCCTGTGGGAAACAGAAAGGAAAGCTGTGTCCCAGGCTCTGGCTGGTGGGCAGGGCACCTACACGGAGCATTGCCCTGAGGGTGTCAGCATTTGGCAATGAAGGATGTTTAGACGGTGGAAATCCTAGACTCCCAGGCAAAGGGAGAACCCATCTGGTGACATCTCCTGGTATCAGGCTCTGGTGGACCAAACCTTGACTGGTAATTTTGTAAGTGCACATGTCTCTCTGGGGTCCAAAGAGGGGCTGACTGCAGACCCTGGAATGAGGGCTGTGAGGGTGAAACTTCTGAGAATCACAGGAGAAGCGGCCTTCGTATTTCTTTCCCCAGGGCAGCCTCTAGAGAGAAGAGACAAATAGAACGAGCAGTTCCCAGCTCTTTAGGGCCCGTTTTCTACTAGACAGTGTGCCATGCATCTTCTGTGCATTATATAATTTAGCCCTCATAACAAATCCGCAAGGTCAATAAATCCCCATTTTAAAGCTGAGGTAGTTGAGCCGCAAGAGGTTAAGATAAGCTGCCCAATTCACACATTGCCTAATCGGTAGAATCAGGGTCAATCAGAAAAGAAAGCTCAGGCAGTAGAGTTGTCAGGGTTCAGCCCAACAGATCCTGGCCACCACTGCTCTGGTCCTCCACTCTCTAGAACAGGTTTCCTTCACATGGGGATCCCCAAAATATCTGCAGGCTGGAGGTGGAAAGGAAAGTCACATGGCCCAGAGGCAGCATGAATGGGCATATGGGTGAATCTGTTTAGATTAGTTGGCAAAGAGTCCAAATGAAGTGAGGAATTGTGATTACTTTGATCTTGGTGGCTGCAGGATAACCTAGACTCATTCCCTTGGTTCCCCAAAGGTGGTTATGCTTGTTTGCACTCACTATGGCTGCCTGAGAGGCTCCCACTCTAGCTCTCCACTGTTTTCGGTCTCTTTAACACATGCATGGGAAGAATTACTCATTTCCTCCTTTTGGTCCAATAGGTTAGATTCCAACTGCTTCTAATTTACCCCATTGTGTTCAAGTGTGTTGTCACCGAACATTCCACCCAACCACCATTAGTATTTATTCTTGTTTCTTCAAGACCAAAGTAAGTCTAGCACATAGTGGGTCTTTAGTATTTGAGAGGAAAAAGAGAGAAACCTTTGCACTGTCCTGGCCACAGAGATATAAGGGTTTGGTTCTAGAATGTGTTCTTACAAATCGACCAAGCCCTAGCCAGCTCCAAAAGCAGAAGCATCTCTGACCTGCCCCCTAGTGCTTGCACTGAAGGATAAATGCTGACACTGTGTTGAGATCGGATGTCCCGTGGTACAGAAGGTCAAGGATACTGTCATGTGAGCTGGGTCTGAGGCAGTCCCTGGGGGGTGGGGGAGGCCCAGGTGAGTTGCGGGTCTGCACTGCAGATAAGTAAGGTTCATTTAAAGGGGCCTCCACCAGCGAAGATGACAACAGAAAATCTCCATTGCAGCTCTTCTCCTTGGGCTTCCAAAGGAACACCCGATGAAACCATTACCAGGAAAATTACTTCCCTTAAAACCTCTGCTCCTATCTGGCTCGATGTCCCTTCCCAATCTGGTTCTTTACACAACCCCCCACCTAAACCCTCTTCGTGCTCCACCAGACTCAGTGATGACTGTTCCTACAGAATCTCAGTTGATGATCTCACTGGGGCATGGCTCTGTAATTCTCGAATCTGGAAGCTCTCACATCCTTCATTTCCCCCTCCACTGGAAGCTTCTCTTCAGCCAAGCCCTACCCTGCAGGTCCCATGGGCCTTGCATCCCCACACCAGCCTTTGCTGGGACTGTTTTGCCACATGCTGGGAGGAGACCTCCCGCGGCTCATTGGAGCCAGATTGGAGTTAGAAGATGGGGGAAGATCTTGCCACTGAACTGGGGAAAGCGAGAGTGTTGTGGTTCTGGTAGACCTATTTGAGACTTGTGATGTGTTGTCTCAGAAGTAGTGCTGATTAGGTTCTAGAATGCTGTCAGCACAGCACTCTTTTTGCTATGTGACGAGTGCTGTTGGCTGTGGTGGGCTGGTCTAACATTTCCTACGGGAAAATGCATTCTGAGTTCCCAAGGATGTCTTAGAAATGAACTTCTGAATCTACAACGTGTTTCTCAAATTTCTCCCAAGGAGCTTATGACTTTTCTGTGTCATGATGCTGAGCTAGTTCTGGTTTCATGTTCAGTATAAACCAACATCCAATGCCCAATCTCAGGCTCTTGGAAGTGAGTGATGCCGGGAAGAGAAAAAGTCTCCCTGAAAACACCTTCCCCGAAAGCAACACAGAAGCTGGACTCTTCCTTCGGAACAAAAACTCAGAATGTCCTGACCTCGGATTGGATTCCTATTTTGAACACTCAGGAGGAGGGACGTGAGACAGGGAATTGTGGGGCAGCCCAACTGCAGTGGCTGTGAACCGAGTCCCAGGCTCCAGTGAAGTTATTTACTTCCTCCTCTGACATCTGCCCTTTCATTTCATGTTCTCGTCAAGATGACATTATGAGAACATGTGTCTAATATGATCTTAGGAACAATGATTTTGAAAATATCTCTTTATTGAAGCCTCTGTCCTTGACACTTCCTGGTTGGATCTAAGTTATATGTTCTCTTCTGAATGAAAGAGATGTGATCACCAGTTTCCTTAAATAGACTCAACCCTGGCAAACTTGGCTTAAGATGTTGGGTAACTTCTGAGGAAGGGTTAGACTCAGGTCATAATTTCAGACAACGTGCTCCACACTCTTCTCCACACCACCACCTTGAAATGTTACCAAATGAGCAGCAGAAAAAATCCCTGCCTTTCCTTTCTGGCTCTATGGTTTCCTTCTGCTTGCTGACTTTGCAGGTAGCCTGAGCAATTCCACCGTTTGTCTGAGCCTCTTGAAGTACACTGGCTGTCTGCTTATCACTCTGAACTTTAGAAGGACAGGGGTTTTGAAGTTCAAGGGAGCACAAGAAGGGTTGTGCTATTAGTTTATTAATGTACCAGTGTTGCTGTCAGAATGGCCAACAGTAAAAAGTCTACAAGTAACAAACGCTGGAGAGGGTGTGGAGAGAAGGGAACCCTCCTACACTGCTGGTGGGAATGGAAACTGGTGCAGCCACATGGAGAATAGTATGGAAGTTCCTCAAAAAACTAAAAAGAGAGTTACCATACGATCCAGCAATCCCACTCCTGGGCATATATCTGGACAAAACTATAATTCAAAAAGATATATGCATCCCTATGTTCACAGCACTATTTAAAATAGCCAAGACATGGAAACAACCTAAATGTCCATCAACATAGAAATGGATAAAGAAGATGGGATATATATATATAATATATATTACACACACACACACACACAATGGAATATTACTCAGCCATTAAAAAAGAGTGAAATAATGCCATTTGCAGCAACATGGATGGACCTAGAGATTATCATACTAAGCAAAGTCAGAAAGAGAAAGACGAATACCATATGATATCACTTACATATGGAATCTAAAATATGACACAAATGAACCTATTTACAAAGCAGAAACAGACTCACAGACTTAGAGAACAGATTTGTGATTGTCGAGGGGGAGGGGGATGGAGGAGGGAAGGATTGGAAGTTTGGGATTAACAGATGCTACCTATTATATAAAAGGTGGATAAGCAACAAGGTCCTACTGTAGAGCACAAGGAACTATATTCAATATCCTGTGATAAACCATAATGGAAAAGAATATTTAAAAAAAGGATGTATATATACATATGTATAACTGAATCACTTTGCTATACAGCAGTTAACACAACATTGTAAATCAACTATAATTCAATAAAAGTAAAAAAAAAAACGCCAGTATTGTTTCTCTTGTATCCTTGAAATGGATTTTCATCATCTAAGAGAATTCACAGGCAAAGAATATCCTTCCCTCTCATTTTTGTCTGAAGGTCTCTACTTAAGTCTTGGAACAGCGAAGCTTGAACACAGGAGAAACAAGCCAAATCAAAACAAAACCCCCGAAACACCCCCAAGAGGCTGCCTGTTGACTCTGCTAAGCTCTGCCCCATACATACCCGTCCACTGGTGGCGCCGGGGTTGGAAAACTCTTCAGTGAAAGTCAGAAGCTGAAGCTCAAGGCTTCTATGAAAAGGCAGGCCTGTCTTTGACATTTTTGTTTCCCTCCAGAGATCTTTCACAGCATCTTTCATTGCAAAAATGACTCTGAATAACAGCTAATAATTACCACAATGGACATTTAATATTTATCATGCTCATTTCTTAATAACCTTTAATAGGCATTAATCATGTAAACCTATTAAGAACTGCAGCAAATTCGTGAGGCACCATTTCCTAGGGTAATTTATAAAACCACAGAGGCAATGAAATTTCAACAAATCATTCCTTGAAGTGAAGGTAATTTAAAAATGAATATAATCAAAACAAATTTGGTGTCTGATTGTGACTTCACTGGAATATTAATGCAAGTTCCTTGATGTTATTTGTTAAGGCAAGGAAAAAAATAACTTGAGGTTTTGACTGTTAACAATAAAGTAATTTTACTCAAATATTCATGATTCTGAAAGGCCAGCAAAGCCTCGATGGACCTACGGTCTGGGATACTGAAGTCAGAAGAGCATTCTCGGTGGGCGTGAATGTTGTTTTGTTTCTTTGCTGTCCACCTATGTACTAGGACAGTGATTGAATTTAAAGAATAGGTGGGATACATGTAAGT
The DNA here is from genome assembly GCF_964341445.2 of Mesoplodon mirus. Taxonomy (NCBI): domain Eukaryota; kingdom Metazoa; phylum Chordata; class Mammalia; order Artiodactyla; family Ziphiidae; genus Mesoplodon; species Mesoplodon mirus. Next base: position 97,096,681 of record NC_138986.1, on the reverse strand, counting down.
TCACACACAAGAATTGTTGGATCATATACTAGGAAATTTGAATTGATGCTTTTTCTAATTTGTAAGCTTGCTGATTAAGAAAAACCCTTGAATTAAGAAATTCTCTTTTTCACTTTGAATGCCACCCTCCCGCTCTCCTTCTGCACACAGCTCTAGGACCTTCAGCTGTAGCAATGTTCCACGATGAATATAGTTATAAATATAGAGATGTATGTATAGAGCTCTCTAATACTCTTATTGAGAGAAAAGGTCCCTCACACCTCCAATTCCTGGGTTTAAATCAAATGTCGGCTCTCCAGTTCGTCCACAGGTGATGACTACGAGTTCTCATACCCAGCTGGTCCCGCCCACTGTCCAGGAGAGGAATGTAGATTCTGTTTCCTGAGTAAATAGGTTTTCTTTAGATACCAATATCTAGATATTAGCCGAACTTGATGCAGAGGCTTTTTCTTAATACCATTTTTATGGAGGTTCCTCAAAAAACTAAAAATAGAGTTACCATATGATCCAGCAATCCACTCCTGGGCATAGATCTGGACAAAACTATAATTCAAAAAGATACAGGCACCCCTAGGTTCATAGCACTATTTACAACAGCCAGGACATGGAAGCAACCTAAATGTCCATCGGCAGATGAATGGATAAAGAAGATGTGGTATGTATGTATCTATGTGTATGTGTGTGTGTGTGTATATATATATATACACACACACACACATACACACAGTGGAATACTACTCAGTCATAAAAAAGAATGAAATAATGCCATTTGCAGCAACATGGATGGACCCAGAGATTATCATGCTAAGTGACGTAAGTCAGACAGAGAAAGACAAATACCGTATGATATCACTTATATGTAGAATCTAAAATATGACACAAATGAACTTATCTACAAAACAGAAACAGACTCACAGATACAGAGAACAGACTTGTGGTTGCCAAGGGGGAGGGGGTGGGGAGGGATGGAGTGCGAGTTTGGGGTCAGCAGATGCAAACTAGTATATATAGAATGGATAAACAACAAGGTTCTACTGTATAGCACAGGGAACTATATTCAATATCCTGGGATAAACCATAATGGAAAAGAATATGAAAAAGAATGTATGTATATGTATAACTGAATCACTCTGCTGTATAAGCAGAAATTAATACAACATTGTAAGTCAACTATACTTCAATAAAATAAAAATTTTTTAAATGTTAATAGTTCTTTTTTCTTTTAACTGTGTATTACCACAAGTAATACACATAAGGTTGCCAGATAAAATAGAAGATATCTAGTTAAATTTGAATTTCAGATAAGTAATGAATCATTTTTGGTATAAATTATGTCCCATGCAATCTTTGGGACGTATTTACACTAAAAAATTACTCATTGTTTATCTTAAGTTCAAATTTAACTGGACATCTTCTATTTTTATTTGCTAAGTCTGGCAACCCTTTGTTCGTGCTTTGCATAAATGCAAAAAGAAAGAAACATAAATCACCAGAATTCTCACATTCTTGGTTCTTTTCCTAATCCCTTAATATAATTGGAACTAATTTGGGTCCTTCCCAACCAAATTATTATAAATTAAAATGTTTTAAAAGTTACGTATTCTCAATAAATAATATCTGCATCCTTAACCCCCTTTGGTTTTTCTTTCTTCTCCAGGAGTCATCTTGTTAAGAAAAATAAAGATGGATGAATCCCAGAGTAAAGCCAGAAATACCACTAGTCAGGCTGTTAAGAACCTGCTAAAATATTGACAAAGAAAACCTAGGCTACAGATAACATAGTGTCTCATCTTTGGCAGCAAGAGAAGGGCAAGGGTGGCTCTCCCTCACTGAAGGACACGTGTGTGTTGGCGTGTGTCTCCGTCCTTCTGTCTGTCTGATTATAATCGACAGAATGGAAAATGAAAAATATACTGCAGCCCCCAAATCTGAGCAAATTTCCCTCATTTCCTTCTTTTTTTCGTTGGTTGATCTAAGCAGGTTATCTATCCATTTTGCTAAGATAAAACGGGAGAATGGGCATCGACTTTGCAAAGGATTTTTAAGCTGTTGCTGATACCAGGACACTCATAGGAGTGGTGGATTGTGTGTGTCTGTGTGTGTGTGTGTATGTAAGTGTGAATATGTGTGTGTGTATGTGTGGGCATGAGCGTGTATAAGTGTAAGCGGGCAAGTAGGAGTGCATGCCTGGGCGTGAGTATGTGCGCATGCGTGGGCGTGTGGTGTTTGTGCAGGGGTGGGCAGAGAACAACTTGCAGGGTAAAGACGGCCCCTGAGACAGCAAGACTTAACATGGAGCGAGCACCTCCCCTGGCCTGTCTGGGTGGTGCCTGGGCACATCAAGATAGCAAAAGTAATTTAATCACTACTTTAATGAAATGTGTAATTGTTTTTGAGGAAGAAATACTGGTCAAGGAGTAGATTTCTAGGGAAGTGCTAAAGGCACCTCTCTCCTCTGCTGCTGCTCCCCCAAGGATGCATCAAGGGCAAGGGTGTTGCATGAGATCCCATTGCTGGGGGGAAGTTGAGGGCCTCAGCCCACAGAGGCATGGTCTCTCTATGGCCCTTGAACTTTGACTCCCTTGGACTTTCCATTCCTACTTGAAGTGTTTGCTTTGCCCTGGGCCTTGGGGACACTCTTCCATTGATTCTCTTCTGGACTGTAGCTTAATAAAAGGAGCCCTCCTCTGCTTTCTGTGCTGTGTCATATCTGAAAAATAACTGGAAGGTTGTGAACTTTCCTTCAAAGTGTCATTGGTATAGGAGAGAGCCTATGACTCAACTATTGAGCTCTTGTTTTCTATCTGCTGGACAACCTCAAGGTCATGCCTGATTGAAGAGATGCTCTTGCTGTCCGGACAGGGATTCCAAAGAAGATTCCTTCTGGGTGGATCTTCTCAACTCTTCACACTGGTCAAGGTCAGGAGAATGCCGGGTCCCAAACAAGTTGTTGGAGAGAAAACAATGGAAATCTCAGTAGCCCTCAAGGAGCTCATGTGGTAGCAAAAACAGAGAGGAAACCATAACGATATGAGAAGTGGTAGCAAAAACAGAGAGGAAACCATAACAATATGAGAAGTGGTAGCAAAAACAGAGAGGAAACCATAACGATATGAGAAGCATATGAGAGACTATGGCCACTGGGATGGAAGAAGGGTCTGTGTGTGTCTGTGTGTGGCGTGAGATGGAGATCATTTCAGGTAGGTTGGAAGAGGTGGTATTTAAATCAAGCTTTGAAGATTCCTAAGAGTCAGCTCAATAGGAAAATTATGCTCAGAACGGCACTGACGATACACAGAGATGGGGAGATGGCTGCACACTCCAGGAGCTGCAGGGCAGTGTGTCTGGATTCTGGAGCCGAGGGAGAGATACATAAATAGGACTCTGGTGACGAGGTGGGGCCCGGAGGCTGGTGAGCTTTGCTAAGGGGCTTGGGTTCATGCTGAGGACCACAGCGAGACACTGAAGAATTTTAGGAGAGTGTTATAACTGGACTTCACCTTTAGAAAGATGTTGCTGGCAACAGCATAGGTAAGCGGCTAGAGGGGGCATAAACAGAGACAAGAGGATCCATCAGAGGAAAGAATTAAGGCAGTGGTGCTGGGGGCAGATACAGACACGTCTGTGAACAGAATTCAGGAGTCGGTGATGGGGCGGGGCAGCGCATGACAGTTTCTTGTGTGTGTCCTTGGATGGATGGTGATGTCATTCGTTAAGAAAGAGAAAACAGGAGGCGGACAGACTTTGAGGTAGGTTTTGCCATCCTGAGTTGGAGGCCTGTATGACATTCAGATAAGGTCTCGAACTCAGAAGAGAGGGTAGCTACATTGACAGGTTTGAAAATCCTCAGTATTTAAATGTTACATTTAAAGGACCTATCTGGGGTGTTGAGGACTCTCTGTAATAGGCAGGAACAGGTTTCAGTACGTTGTTTGAATATTCGCTTATGTAGTGCTTTACAGATATTCATAGATACCTATCTTTTAGAGAAAATTAAAGAGTTTCTTTTCAAACATCTCATGGTGGTCACCACAATTCTGGAAGATGAGAAAGGCAGCATTTGTCTAATTGATAGAAGAGGAAACCGAGGCTCAGATTGAATGCCTTTACTGAGGTCACACAGCTAGTCAACTGGCAGGGTTTCCTGCCTTTGAATCCAGGACTCTTTCCTGCACTCTCCGAGCCTCTCCCACTGCAGTGGAGGCCAGCACCGCTCACCACATCCCGCTTCCTGCAGCAGGCAAATGTGGATTTCTTAAGAGCTCTAAAACCCAAAGGTACAATACCCACACGAAGATTATACCACAGCACTCATGGCACGCAGGGCATTATCCTAGAAGTCCTTATTTTGTTGCTAAATGTATTCTTTGTACATGCTTATTGTGTGGAATACAGTATAAAAAGAGTAGGGTTACATAAAGGACCAGAAACTCCAGTTTATCTGGGTCCTTGCTAATCTCTCTCTTTCAGTGCCATGGAAGGTAGAATCTCGGGTTGGCACAGGGTTGAGATAAAGCTGTGGTGTCTTCAGCACAGTGCCTCTCCCACCACAGCTCTGCTGGGAGGGTTGTACCCACTGGAAATGTGTTGCACAGGAGAAGTGTTAAAACACCCTGTGCGTGCTTCGTCAATTCCCTATCCCATTTCCTACACTGAGAAACGAATGGTTCACGCCGGTTCTGAGCCCTTAACGTTGCCCTCCTTGCCCACGAGTGAGGCCACAGACCTTCTACAAAGGCTCCTTAGGGAATCTCTGTAGCGTCTGCCTCCTCCCCACTTCCGAGCTCAGTTGTTCTGACTCTCTCAGGCCCTACCTCCCTCTCCATGCCTGGCCTTCCCGGAGTGATGCATTGGCTTGGATGCTCTGCTGGGCCAGCCTTTCAACCAGTCTTCACCTGTGCTCTCTAGCCTTTGGCAAATCAACCTCACCTGGGCATCCTTCCCAGATTCCTGGAAAGGATGCCAGGTCCGGCAACCTTGGTTTCAACAGTAACAGGGAGGTGAAGACAATCGCGGGAACTCAGGGAGGGAGTGGATCTCAGATTCCACGACAGAATTTTCGTTTTCGTAAGTCTCAGCATGTAGTCAGATCATTAAATGATACTTTTCCTTCTCACTACAGTTTACTTCCTCACGTCCCTATCACTGAACATTTTGGTTACTTATAAATTTCTGCTTATAGGTAATATACAAATACATGCATCCATACTGCCTTTATTCTGTTGAGTTATTATTAACAATTCATCTCAATTGGTATAAGTGTCAGGAGCCTGGGGATTCGTCATCATTCCTCTCCACTAAGATCCTCTCCAACGCCAAATCCACTAATACCTCTATCCTGTTTCTCACCTTTGTTTTTGTTCCATGACCATAATTCAATTCCTTACTATCTTCCTTGGGACTATTTGTAACATCTACAAAGACTTAAAAAGTCCCCACATCAAAAATGATCAGTCTTGGTAATTCAGGAAATCCATAACTAAATCACCAGGAGACCTCAGAACTAAAGACCACCATCTCTGACAAACATAATCCCTGTATAGTTGACTGTTCTTCAAAAAGCAGCAAATAGCTGTTTTATCCCCCCAGAGGTTGCCCTCCTGGCCAGTGCCGTGGGCCTGGGACTAAGCAGAGTCAAGTACTTGTGAATATTTTTTTTTGTTTTTATGGTTTTATCGCTTCTCTGGTTTTCACTGTGTGTCACCAGAGAGATAATTTTAGAAATATTTAGTGCACAAATAATTAAAAAAATAGATATAGCTACATTTATACAACAAACTTTGTGATACTGCAGGACAGGCACACTAAACCTCCATAACAATTAAGAGTCTTAAAATGTGTAGCAATGAAGAAGCTAATCTTATTAAGAACACTTCAGCATCTTACTTCAGGAGCACTGGCCTGAATACGTGCAAATCGTTTAAGAGGAAAAGTCCCGAGGTAGTTAGTTGGGATCTCTAAACACTACTTGGAAAGAAGCATCGTAAATAAAGATATGCCTCCTTGATCTGTCACTGAATATTCTGACTCTTTTAATTAGTAAACCATGTGAAGAAAGCACTCAGGTGTAAGAGTGCTAAGGCATACTCTGGGGCGACGATGGATTGTTTCCCTGTTAACAGATACCATTATTAGAGGAAGCAGATGATTGATGAGAAACAGTGAGCCAGAGGTAAAGACAACTTTTCAAAGATGTTGTACCAAACCCCAGGCAGCTACATTCAGTGCTCACGAGGCCACTGTGGTGAGATGCTGCATGTGTCTGCAAGAGCATAATGGCATTTGATAGATGCTGTAAGATTTTTAGCACAGTAGCATGGCTGATAAGGGGACCTATCCTTAATATCTCTTTAAAAAATGTATTAATGGCTGAATTTAAACTGTCTCTACTTCCAACGACCTAATGGTGTTGAGGTGACGTACACTCACCTGAGCAGTACTTTGCTATCCAAAAGGAAGATGTTACACCTTTCTAAAAATCTCACGTCAAAGACATGTTTCTACAATATGTTGTATCAGAGAAAGGAAAAATTAGCTGTACAGAGTTCAAATAAAATAAAACCAGAAAATAAATTAATTAACCGTGTCCACTTTTTATGACTGGATAAAATAAAAAGGGTACTTAACTCATCTTCAAGACTGTTCAGGAACATAATATGTAAGTATTCTCAACACAAATACAACAAAATCTACAAATACAGACTATTGGTGTAGTGCAAAGAGACCTGTGGCAAAATCATATTCTTTTGCAGCTAACTAAGAAAGAAAATAGGGAAATGTGACTCCACTAGGGCTAGTAGCTGCTGATATTGCCTATTTTCATATTTATTTGCTCCTGAATGGCACTGACCTTTTGATATCATACTGAAAATAGATTTTCTCCTTGACAAGAAAAATCTTCCAAAATAAATAAAATGTTACCTTATTTTAAAAGAAAAAAAATCTTTAAAAAACCCCAGTAAATCACATGTAAATCAATGAAGTTAGAACATTTCCTCACACCATACACAAGAATAAACTCAAAATGGCTTAAAGACTTAAATATAAGACATGATTCCATAAAACTCCTAGAAGAGAACATAGGCAAAATATTCTTTGACATAAATTGTACCAATGTTTTCTTAGGTCAGTCTTCCAAGGCAATAGAAATAAAAGCAAATATAAACAGACTGGACCTAATCAAACTCATAAGCTTTTGAACAGCAAAGGAAACCAAAAACAACATGAAAAGACAACCTACAGACTGGGAAAAAATATTTGCAAACTATGTGACTGATAAGGGCTTAATTTTCAAAATATACAAACAGCTCATACAGCTCAATATCAGAAAAACAAACAACCCAATCAAAAAATAGGCAGAAGACCTAAATAGAAATTTTTCCAAGGAAGACATACAGATGGCCAAGAGGCACATGAAAAGATATTCAGCATCACTAATAATTAGAGAAATGCAAATCAAAACCACAATGAGGTATCACCTCACACCAGTCAGAATGGCCATCATCAAAAAATCTACAAACAATAAATGCTGGAGAGGGTGTGGAGTAAAGGGAGCCTTCCTACACTGTTGGTGGGAATGTAAATTGATACAGACACTATGGAGAACAGTATGGAGGTTCCTTAAAAAACTAAAAATTGAGCTACCATATGATCTGGCAATCCCACTCCTGGGCATATATCCAGAGAAAACTCTAATTTGAAAAGACACATGCAGCCTAATGGGCACTGTGGCATTATTTGCAATAGCCAAACATGGAAGAAACCTAGATGTCCATTGACAGATGAATGGATAAAGAAGATGTGTTGTATGTGAATATACATATGTATATATATACACAGTGGAATATTACTCAGCCATAAAAAAGAATGAAATAATGTCATTTGCAGCAATGTCAATGGACCTAGAGATTATCATACTAAGTGAAGTAAGTAGACAAAGACAAATATCATATGATATCACTTATATGTGGAATCTAAAAAAATGATACAAATGAACTTATTTACAGAACAGAAATAGACTCACAGACATAGAAAACAAACTTATGGTTAACAAAGGGGAAAGGGCAGGAGGCATAAATTAGGAGTCTGTGATTAACAGATACAGAATACTATATATAAAATAGATAAACAAGGACCTACTATATAACAGTATATATATATATATAATTTTTTCACTGAGTGTGTGTGTGTGTGTGTGTGTGTGTGTGTGTGTATATATATATATATATATATATATATATATTCACTGAATCACTTTGTTGTACACCTAAATAAGCCTGTCCCTAAAGGGGAACAGACTTAGGAACTCCAGCTATAGGAGAACACCCTAAGTTCCAGGACTCCATTGGGGAAGCAGAGGCAAAGACAAAGAAGTGGAGGGAGAGTGGTCTGCTGCGAAGCAGATGTGGATTTGAACTATGGCCTGGCTGTGTGGCTTTGGTCAGTTAAGGGGTCCTTGGGGCCCTCGCCCGATAAGTGAGATAAGTGTGTCAGTGAGGGATTCTGTTTGGCTCCAATGATCAAAATGACAGTGGCTGAAACACATAGGTCAGGGGAAGCAGCCCGGGGCTGGTCCAGGGGCTCTGGCTTTCTGCCTTGCTGTCCTTAGCTGGGCTTCTCTTCCTCAAGATGCTAACTTGCCTGCTCTACCTCCAAACATGGTGCCTTTAAGAAAGAAGGCGGCAGGTGCAGGGAGAGAGGCCCCGGCTGCTGAATTCAAAGAGGGTTTCCCAGGAGCCCACTGTCAACTGCCCCTTACATTCCCTTGGACAGAAGTCCATCACATGGCCACCCTGAGCTACAGGGAAGCCTGAAACCATAGTGTGTGTGTTTAGCCTGGACAGACTGTTTCCCCAAAACCAAATGAAGTTTCCATCAGTGAGAAGAGGAGCTAAGAACCACATCTCAGTGTCCTGCCACGGCGAGAGTAACGTGCTCCCTTGAGGACATGGAAACAAGTCAGCACAGAACCCAGGAGCCTCTGACTTCTGTTCCTCCACCACCTGGGTTACTCTGTAACTCGATTTTCTCCTGTATTTCACCATTACTTCTATATCTCGACTTTATACACTGAACGACCAGGCCATGTCACCATTTCAAATCCTGTCGCATTTCCCATAAAGGATGGTGACCCAATTCATGTTTGAAATTCTCCAAGTGAAGTGTGTTTGGGTGGGATCCAGGACCATTACGGAGCTTTTGTGTTACTTGACAGATTCATGTTTCTCTTTAAGGAGTTTGTGTTAAGTAATGAGGAAACAGCTAAATCATCCATCAGGACAAAATACTGCTTAGTTGTAGTGCTTAGGTGCCAGCCAGCCCAGCCTGGGGTGACATGGCTCAGGGACTCCGGTATTTTCCCACTGACAGCTTAACCTGGAAGCAGATGAATTCCACCACCTCTTAGCTCTGTGCCAGCTGCGGGAGGCCATAAGCCCTGGTGAGAAAGTACCAATAGTTTAGGCACCATTATTCCTCCCTCTTCCTGGTTCTCCCTTCTACCCTGATGCTCCATCTTTTAGCCTTGAATAACGAAGGTGCCAGATCAGGTAGCCCAGAAAAATCTGAGGGTGTTTCAGAAGGACGGGAAGTTAAAGGAGGGAAGAGGATCACACGCTCAGGACCTCTGCAAAGCTGGAGGAGGCCTGTCAGAAACCACAGTGCTTGACTTCATAGTGACCTCTGCCTGAGAACCTGCAATAAGGGAAAAACTTGTCTGAACCACAGTCATCCGCCCCCTTCAAATTGTATCGTGTTATTTTTAGTTTAACCATAGTCTTTGAGGCAATGGTTTCCCAAAGTTATTTCTAGCTCTAACTGATAGTGTTTATGGTTGGAAAAATCAGACCTCGTCTATCCTTGCTGATTTTCCTTCAGAGATCATTATGGGATTAACAGTGAATGCCTCTAAAAAGATTACACCTATGAGAGAGAAGGCAAAAAAAGGAAAGCGTGAATCACACCACATGCCTATTCGAGGCGCTCTCCTCTGGGAAATCTTAATTCTCACTTAGAATGCAGTAGTCTGACTCCTGTACTCTATGAAGATAATCAGCTTTTAACATGAAGTTAATCAGAATTTGAAAACCGAAAGGAGTATATTTTCACACAAGGTCAATTTTGACTAGGTACTAACATCCAAAAAGGCCTTAGGAAAATACGTTCTGTCCATAGTTTACATGGAAGCCTGAGCAGGATGTGAACACCAAAAGCAAAGTGGACGACAGTCTGCTGGAGGATCTTTTCTGAGCTCCTCCTGTGTTCATTCACTCGCAGTAATTCGTTCCATGAAACTTCTTGAGTGTCCAGCCCTTAAGGCGACAATCGCTGCTGCTGGTTCTTCTGCGGCTCAGAGGTGGAACGTGGAGGCCCCTCAGGGGTGCAATGTCCACTTTCATCGCTAGAGTGGCCGAAGAAGAGGGTGGTGGCTGGCATGCTGGCCTGAGGTCACAGCTGCCACTGAGCAGACTCTAGGTCTCTTGATGAATGGGTTCCGTGAATCGTTGCCATGGAGCTTTGTTCCAATGTAAATTCTGAGTCAGTGTGATATTGTGCCTTCTATCTGAAGACAACTGCTAGATTCCATGAAGCTCAAAGTGGGAAAACTGTAGAAAACCACTCTTTGTCTTAGCTCCAGACTTTCACATCTAATTGTCGATAATGTTTTTGTCAAGTGGCTTTTACGTCACTTCAAGAATGTTTGGCCCTTAAACCAACAAAACAAAGTCTTCCTTTTATTTCATGAAAAAATACAGCATGAAGAGTAGGAGTGTTTTTTGCTCTTGGGAATGGTTTTGCTTAGTATCTTTGAGTTGGTGGCATTATTGATTTGTCCATCCATGACTTAGATGTGAGCATTTTTAGCTTAAATAGTTTAACTTTGGAAATGGGCATCACATGATATAAGCTCATACCCAAGCTGACTTAATTTATGAAATTGGCTATAGCACAAGGGTTGGAGAACTATAGCCGTGGGCCAGATCTAGCCTGTTCCCTGTTTTTGTACAGCTTACAAGCTAAGCATGGTTTTTACTTTAAAAACCACGTGCAGGACATTCATTAAGGCTTGCTGTTGGGCTGCCAAAAGGATGCGAGGGAAGCAGCACAGGGCAGAGGGAGAAACTGAACTGTAACGCTGTCCTCTGCTGACCCCCTGGGGAGCTCTGGAGATGGCATTACCTTTCAGAGTTTTCTTGAGTTGGGATGCATTGCTATAAGTGTGGGCTGACCCTGGAAGGAGGTATAACTTTGACCAGGGCAGCCTTCTTAACGAAGGCAAGCCTCACAGAGGGATGATGACTCAAGATCACCTTCTGTCAGCCCTCCCAGCAGCTGGGGAACCACTTCTTCTCTCCTGAGGAGGCTCCAGACTGGCCCAGGGCCTTCCTGAAGAGTCAGCCCAGCACACTTCCCGTGCCTTTTTCCTAGCTCTGCCCTGTAGCTCCCTGGCTTCACGACATGGGGGTAGCACAGAGAGAAAGACCTAAGGAAGAAAGCATCTAAGAGAGAAGGAAAAGACATTTCTCTAGAGCTAGAGCTGAATATAAGCTAGATCCCCTCTAGGGCAAGAGCACCGAAGTCTGCTGAGCAGGAGGACCTCCCGAGAGAGAAAAAAGCGGCTTATATGTGGAATCTAAAAAAAAGATACAAATGAACTTATATACGAAACAGAAATAGACCCACAGGCATAGAAAATAAACTTATGCACAGAGAGATCACCTTGGTGCTTTGTGACCATGTAGAGGGGTGGGATAGGGACAGTGGGAGGGAGATGCAAGAGGGAGGAGATATGGGGATATATGTATAAGTGATTCACTTTGTTATACAGCAGAAACTAACACACCATTGTAAAGCAGTTATACTCCAATAAAGATGTTAAAAAAAAAGATGTTAAAAGAATTAAAAATTAAAAAAATAAACTTATGGCTGCCAAAGGGGGGTGGGGAGGGATATATTAGGAGTCTGGGATTAACAGATACACACAATTGTATATAAAATAACTAACAAGGGCCTACTGTATAGCACAGGGAACTATATTCAGTATTTCGTAATAACCTATAAGGGAAAAGAATCTGAAAAAAATATATATATGTACGTGTGTGTGTATATATATATATATATATATGTATGTATACGTAACTGAATCACTTTGCTGTACACCTGAAACTAAAACACAGCATTGTAAATCAACTATACTTCAATAAAAAAATAAAATTAATTTCAAAAAGTGAAAAAGAAAAAAAAGTGATTGTCAGTCTCAAGAGTGGAAGGGTCAATGAAAACAGACCCTCAGCGGGCACAGTGCAGGGCCTCGCACGCGTCCCTTGTCATGGTGAGGACTCCCTCTGCAGAGGAGCTCTGTTAATGCCTGACTTTGTAACCCACTGGGTAGAGTAATGTCATAGCAAGGAAGGGGGAGTCTGGACTCCCTTTTAAAGCTGACCACCCTTTTCTCCCCATTGACACTAAATCTCTTTGATTAACCCTATGACTTCTACCCTAAATCTCTTCTGCTGACATAAGGACCTCTTCTCACGTGTTGGCAACGTTTTCCTCCCCCGCATAACTCACTTCAGAGTTCATCTCATCCAGTACGTGGTCAAGATCAAGGTTACTCTCACACTAATACTGGATTGACTGGCCTCACCTCCTACCCTCCCAGAGTTTGTGGGCTATGTTTACAAAAGTAGAGAGAGAACCAACTCTGAGCACCTGTGTTATCTTGCCTTCAGGGATGGGGCTTTGTGTATAATACGCAGTCAGTAGATACTGAACCAGTGCACCAAATACAAATCATAGAAAGATGAATGACTCACCAACACTGCATGAATAAAGGGACCCCCAGAGATCCTGGTTCACAACAGGCTTCAGCAACACCTAGTTATGTGTCGTGGTGTTGTCATTACTATTATTATTATTGATGTTTGTCATTCTTTTACCTGTTTAAAGACTAGAGCACCCCTTTGCTGGAACAGATGTCAACGTCAACTATCTAGAAAACGTGTACTATAGTGCCTGCGTTGCTAGTTATTCCTTAGTATCGAAAATCTAACATCCTTACAGTAGTTTCTTATCAATCTAAGCTTTTGTAGGAGAAATGACTGCATCTGCGTGGATAAGGAGATTTAAAAAAAGAGGGTTGATTTGAAGCTGTTTATATTGGGTCGGCCAAAAAGTTCGTCCCGGTTTCTCCCTAAGATGTATGGAAAAGTCTGAATGAACTTTTTGGCCAACGCAATACTTATGGCTCCTCTGTAAAGGAAATGACTCCTCTTGCAGTGATGTAAACCCTTGGTGGAAAATGAAAGGTAAGTGAAGCAGACCTTCAGGAAAGTTTAGGGCATAAATTGACATAAAGTCTCATTTCAAAAACACAACTGTTTCAAACGCTTACTAAAATGGGATCAAAGCGCATAGGAAAAAAATGGTGAATTATTATTTGCCCTAATTTGAAAAAATGCAAAATCAATCAAAGTTTAAAGTGAATGCCTCAAAGCACACAAAATAACATCTATTCCAGTGTTTCCCGTTTACTTATAGTGATTACTTGCTGGATAATTCATCCTCTCCATCAAGGGAAAACCTCAGAGGTCGGAGCTGTGTATTCTTTACTGCTGCTTTCCCTGCAACAGTAACAGCCCCTGGCACCCAGTGCTTCATAAGTAAGGGGAGGAATTTTCCCACATCATATTCCCAGCAGCGAGTGTATCGGTCCCAAACTAAAGTTTTATTGGAAAAATTCTGATGGATTCATTTCACGTTAAAACACAGATGTAAATATAGTAAAAGTCATTCTTCTTTCCCTGTATAATGAGTCCATTATTTCACGTTTTATACATCTTTGGTACCCAATATCTCATGAAATCTGTCCTCACAAAAGTTTATCAATAATTTACACCTTACTGTTAATCATTTGTTTTACCTTCTGAGACTAGGTGAGAAGAGATAGCATTTTCACTTTAAATCTTGTTGCAAATGTTAAGACCAAAGCTCCTTTTCCCAACAAAAGCCAACAAGAGTAGTAAGTAAATCTGGGGTGATTTTTCATATCATGCAGGTAAAGCACTTCCTGTGTTTTTGCAAAAGGTTGTCTTTAGACCTTGTAACGTCTATGTGCACAGGCAATGGTAAGTAAGTTGCTCGAAGACAGGCTAGAAAACTCAAGTGATGGAAAAAGTGAAAGAAGTGTTTGGATATAGAGTTACAAGTTTGAACAGAACCTATCACTTACATTTACATATAAACTATATTGTACTATCCATTTTAACAAACACACTTGTCTTAACCCAACCAATGACCCATTTTTATTTTGTTTTAAGAGGAAGACATCTGAATTTAGAGAGTTATGCGACTTTTGACTGGCCACATATACAATAAATTAAAAAATCAGTTTCAGCTGAAGTTTCACTTCAAAGCTCATGGTTTTAATTATTATGCAATCTCCCATTAAGAAACTTTGATGCTAATTAAAAATCTGGCCAAAAAGCCAATTCTTACAACAGGCTGTACTTCACAGAAAACTTTTCTGAAATGACTGTTTCACGTAGAAATGCATGCCTACAGCCATGCCTCAGCTCAAGAAGCTACACTTGAATTATACAGTTATTCAACCTGGCTACTCAAACACCATCACCTGTGTGGATCCTGCCAGAAGTACCCTGTTTGTCAGAGTGCTGCCTGTTTTGTACGTATGCTCTGCCTTCCTCAATAAGAGACCCTCTGTCTTAATCAACTGGGCTATGGAAAAAAAGTAACACTGTCCTACAGAGGCAAGAGAAAATCCTGGGATTGACAATAATATTAGGGTTAAAAGATGGTAAATACTGTCCATTTCAGGATAACCTTTCTATAGGAGTGGGGACCCAATGTTCTTCCAATAGTCTATAACAATTTCCTTTTTTAAAAAATTAACTTATGCATTCATATATTATTTTTGGCCACGTTGGGTCTTCCTTGCTGCCCGCGGGCTTTCTCTAGGTGTGGCGAACAGGGGCTACTCTTTGTTGCGGTGCACGGGCTTCTCACTGCGGTAGCTTCTCTTGTTGCGGAGCTCGGGCTCTAGGCGCATGGGCTTCAGTAGTTGTGGCTCGCGGGCTTAGTTGCTCCGCGGCATGTGGGATCTTCCCAGACCAGGGCTCGAACCCATGTCCCCTGCCTTGGCAGGTGGATTCTTAACCACTGCACCACCAGGAAAGTCCTGTAATAATTTTCTTTCAAACTAGATCTGTCTACAGAAAGGAAGACTTAGCTTTTAGGAAGAAAGTTGCTAGTACATTATTAAATTAGAAAAATTAGCCAATTTAATTTTAAGCCTGAAGACCTGGGTTTAGTATGGAGACCTAGAGCAAATTGCTTAGATTCTCTAGGTCCTGACTTCCTTTTCTGAAGTGAAGAGGCAATAACGTCTACTTCTCAATGTGGCTTAAGGCTGGAATGCAATAACGTTACCCTAAGGTGGTTTTTAAACTGGAAGGAACTAAGCAAATACATTACCACTGCAGATAAAAAGTTTTATCACTATATTATTCCCAGTGATACTTTACAAATGTACTCCAATGTATGGTTCCGTTCTAGGAAAGTATTTAACAGATATTGTGAATTCGTAACAATTGTTTCTTAATCTGTTCAAAATTGAGCAGGATGTGGGTGTGCACCAGAGAACACTTTATTTTTCCATTATTTCCACATTTGGAAAAATTGCAGAGATTTATGGAAAACTGGAGGGGATCACATGCTGAGTTTTAAACTAAAATGTCTGACAAAATGAAATAAATGTAAAACAGTTGTCAGGTTGCACTATTCAGATAGAAATTAAGATGTTCCTTCTTAAAAGCGAGACGACTGAGCACAGACTCAGATACCTCTAAATATTTACCTCAATTTTGATTCGCAGTTGAAAACATTCATTTTCTTAATAATTCATAATCATCACTAATATTTGTACCATCTTATGTAGTTGGTTTATTGAATAATTTAAACTGAGTAGAGATATATATACAAAGTTATTTTATATTATTTCAAATGCCCCCTCAAACTGTTATGTCAAATATTCCTTTCCCACCCATAGCATTTTGTTTACAGTCCATAATTTCCTGTCACTTTTCAGTTACTTAAAAACTCAATCTGGGGTGGGAGAGGGATGGATTGGGAGTTTGGGATTAGAAGATGCAAACTATTATATACAGGATGGATAAATAACAAGGTCCTACCGTAGAGCACAGGGAACTACATTCAATATCCTGTGATAAACCATAATGGAAAAGAATATGAAAAAGAATGCATATATATGTATAACTGAATCACTTTGCTGTACACAGCAGAAATTAACCCATTGTAAATCAACACTACTTCAGTAAAATAAATTTTTTAAAAACCCTTAATCTGGTCCAACCTCAAATGTGAATCTCTAGTTTCAAACCTGATTTAAACCTTATCTTCTTCTCACCTACCGGGCATCCCCATCCCATAGTAGCTGGTGTCCAAAGATGGCCCTTAATGAACCATGGCCTTCGTCGTCCCTCCCATACTGGATCTGAGCTGGGCCTTTCACTCCTATTAACTAGCGGAAAGGCTGCTGTGCCCGTTCTGAGCCTAAGTCAGAAGAGGGCCTGGAAACTTCTTATTTTCCACTTTGGGAAGCCCTGAGCCGTCATTCAGGGAATGTGGCATGTCAATGTGTCGCGTGGAGAAACCACGTAGAGAAGGAAGAGTCCTGAGCCCAGTCACCTCACAGTCCTAGCTAAGCCCCATCTTCTAGGTTTCTCTGCCAAGGGGCGGGGCATGTAAATGGGCCACCCTGGGCGTGAAAGCCTACTCAAGGCACCAGGTGACTGCAGCTCTAGCGACCTGCTCGTGGAGCAGGGCCACCCAGATGAGCCCCGCTGACTCGCAGAAGCAAGAGAGAAAAGTCACTGCATCCTGGGGTGGTTTATTAACCAGCAGTGCAGAACTAGAACACTTCCCGTGCCCATCTCTATCTGGCCAGGGAGAGGGGACATGATTGTTTCTCTCTCTTCTCTACCTTCCTCTTCTGCTTCTAGCTTTTTGTGCTAGGGACTGGTAAGAGGGATGAAGGAACTGCTCCAGCACCAGATGATGTGCTGGAGTGGGCCTGAGCCAGGTTGTTCGAGCTGACTGTTAAACGTTAAGGAATTTTATGGGCCAATTGTTAAATATGCCACTATTAAGAGTTAAATTACATAAAATGATAATGAAATAAAATATATTAAAAAAGAGGTCATAAGTACTCAAAACTTGTCACTTCCTATCTTATTTTACTATTATCTATCCCTTTAAGGTTATTTACATGTCTTGTCCCTGTACGGTGGAAATACCATTGAGCCACGTGCTACTGTGTGTCCTTTACAACTTCACAATCAGTGATGTCATGTCGGTAGCTTAAAATCAGCCCTGGTGGAAATCCTTACACCACGGAAATGGGCAAACATTAGAAATCAGTGCTTTTTTCCCCTCTGGATGGAGCTGGCTGGTAACTTTGCCTACAGTCCTCTGCTGTATGTATGTGTATCATCTTTGGTCCATCCTGGCTAGTGGGTGATGCCTTCTCTGTGGAAGGCATGAAACTGTTGGCCCCATCAGGGCTACATGCATGAGCTTTCTGAAGGTATCCAGTGAGATGTCCTCTTATCCCAGCTCCTAATGGTGGAAACTTGCTCCGCTTCCTCATGTTGGCCTGTAGAAGAACACCCTCAGCCTCCTGCTACGAGGTCCTTTTGCCAGTGAATAGCCCTCATGTGTAAGGCAGAGCGGATCAAGCCCGCCACCTTCCTTGGTGTCCATCTGGCCCACCACATAAGGTTGGCCTGAACGTAAAGGAATATGGTGGTCTGGATAAAGAGTTCACCGTTCATCTAAGTAATCGTGAGTGCCCTGAGTTGGGTTCCCTGGGAAGCCAATTCTGAGTTGGAACTTAGTGTACAGGAAGTTTCTTAAGCTGGGGGCTAAAGAAGAAGAAACACTGGGCAGAAGGAGAAGCTGGGCTGAGGCGCAGTCACAGCAGGAGCTCTCCGTACACTGCGGGGAGCTCTGAAGCTGGAAGGACCCTTCACACTACACGTGGTCTGCCCAGAGGGGCACATGACCTTGGGCGGGGGGCCCTCTTCAGCTGAGGCAATTCCCAAAGGGGGCTGACTGTCGACAACCTTCCCCTAGCTGGGGCATACATGTTTCAATCTTGAAGGGAGGATCTGGCCGTGCCACTGCAGACAGGACAGCCCTTTCCTGGTGCTGGGTGGGTCTACTTTGTAGGAATTCTGGGGCCAGCTCCTTGAGGATTCTGGTGCGCCTCTAGAGGGAACTTACAGGAGGACAGTCAGTGAGACAAACGACAGCCCCACCACTGCAGTTGGCCTCAAGGCCACACCTGATACTCATTCTCCCCCTTCTTTGCTAACCATTCAAAATCCCCTTTGCCCTCGGCTAGTGGCGCTGCTCGTCTCTGGGGATTCCTCTGGGGGAGATCCGGACCCTCATCCCTGAGGGGTGCAGTCCTCTTTCTCAGGCTGTGGCTGCCGCATCTGTGATGGATGCACGTTGATGAGTGTCACACTTTAGTGACAGAATGCTAAGAGCAGCCCCAGTGGGCCACCTCTGCCCTCTCCGGGTAATGGCAGTTCTTCCTTCTCGTGACTGATGGTCAGAGAGGATTACCCGTGCTACGTCTCTGGCGTGAGTTGCCCAAAGTGGTTGGGCCGCAGGTGTAGCTTAGGGCGCAGTGGGATTCTCACGAGCATCCCTCTTTGGGATCCAAACTCTAAGCTCACAGAAGTCAACTTATGGGGACTAGAGAATGAATTCCCTAAGAGAATATTGGAAAGTGTTATTTAGCCTAATAAGTAAATTAGTGAAGGCTTTATTATACATCTTCCGTTGTGTATCACTGTGCTAGGAAAAGACAGAATTTTTACTCTACATGAGATGACAAGTAAAATGAATAACAGGACCCAATTCCTAAACCATTCCTAGCCAGTAAACTGCAAAATAGAAAATAAATCAGTGAAGTGATCAGGAGTAGTGAGAAATATTTTAGAAATAAATTTCAGAGCAGATAAATCAGCAACATTTGGATGCCAGGTCCTTGGGGTTTCTAAGTGCTTCCCTTAGATCCTTCCTGGTGGACTGAGTTGCCCGCATGTGGGCTATGAGGAGCCTCAGAGAGAATTTTCGGAGGGCTTGGAGAGCACAGACTGGGGAATCAAGCACCTTAGGTGTGTTTCTTGATGTCTGCAACCCAACACAAGATTTAATGATCATTAAGCCCTAAATGTGTCATTCTTCCTGACCCGTCTTAACACGCTGCTCTGCTGTTTCCTATTTTAGTTTTAGTAAGTAGAGATCAACAGCGCCTGCCCTGCCCACATTCAACCAGCTTTCCCACGTCAACAACCACACTACCACTGAAATCGACACTGACACGAACAGTATGCTGATAACAGCACAGCGTTCCGAGGGAAGGGCTAAGCCATCCACAGGCATCACCAAGAGCAGTCCTTACAGCAAGGCTATGATGAAGACCTCATGATTAGGTTTAGTTTACAAACAGGACACACAGGCATAGAAAGGCTGGGAGGAATGATTAATACCAGAAGGAAGAGAGAAAACAGGAGGAGCTGTGAGACTTTTGTATCCTTTGGCTGCTTTTCATACAGCTGCCATGCCTAAGTTCTTCTGTTCTTGTAATTACAGTTTCCAAATAAAAAAATCAGGACTTAGGGCTGTAACAAATGCTTTCTGTGCCGCTGGAGGGAATCAGAGGCAGCCAGTACTGTGAGTCCAAGGAAGCGTCGGGGCTGAGGGCAGGCGTGGAGGCAGCTCCGGCGGTCACACCTTGGCTGTGTCACCATGCACCACCTAGGGGACTCTGGGCAAGGGTCCCTCTCTAAGCCTGGGTTTCCCACCTGCAAAATGAGGGTAATGAAGGGTGGGCTTCTCCTACACTGTTGGTGGCAATGCAAATTGGTGCAGCCACTATAGAAAACAGTATGGAGGTTCCTCAAAACGCTGAAAATAGAGCTGCCATATGATCCAGCAATCCCACTCCTGGGCATTTATCTAAACAAAACTATGATTCAAAAAGATGCATGCACCCCTATGTTCACAGCAGCATGGTTCACAATAGCCAAAACATGGAAGCAACCTAAATGCCCATCAACAGATGAATGGATAAAGAAAATGTGGTGTGTGTGTATATATATATATACACACATACATACACACACACAATATGGAATACCATTCAGCCATAAAAAAGAATGAAATAATGCCATTTGCAGCAACAGGGACCTAGAGATGGTCATACTAAGTGAAGTAAACTAGACAAAGACAAATATCACATGATATCACTTACATATGGAATCTAAGATATGACACAAATGAACTTATGTACAAAACAGAAATGGACTCACAGACACAGAGAACAGACTTGTGGTTGCCAGGGGGGAGGGGGTTTGGGGGAGGGACTGATTGGGAGTTTGGGATTAGCAGGTGCAAACTATTATATAGAGAATGGATAAACAAGGTCCTACTGTAGAGCACAGGGAACTATGTTCAATATCCTGTGATAAACCATAATGGAAAAGAATATTAAAAAAAGAATGTGTGTATATATATATATATATATATATATATATATGTATAACTGAATCACTTTGCTGTACACCAGAAACTAATACAACATCGTAAATCAACTATTAAAAAAAATAATTAAAAAAAATAAATTTAAAAAATTAAAAAAAATAAAAATTTTTAAAATGAAGGGTGGTTTTGACAATTAAGCGTGATAGCCCATGCAAAACATTTAACCTGATGCTCCAGTTATGTAGTTTCAGTGTCAAAACAGTTCTGAGTTATATTTGAGATGTAACCCAGTGAGGGTGACATGTGTACCCTGTTTTGGAAAACATAAGACCCACTGTTGTTCTTTTATTTTTAGTATCTTTATTGGAGTATAATTGCTTTACAATGTTGTGTTAGTTTCTGTTGCACAACAAAGTGAACCAGCTATAAGTATACATATATCCCCATATCCCCTCCCTCTTGAGCCCCCTTCCCACCCTCCCTATCCCACCCCTCTAGGTGGTCACAAAGCACCGAGCTGATCTCCCTGTGCTATGCAGCAGGTTCCCACTAGCTATCCATTTTACGTTTGGTAGAGTATATATGTCAGTGCCATTCTCTCACTTCGTCTCAGCTTCCCTTCTCCCCCGTGTCCTCAGGTCCGTTCTCTACGTCTGCATCTATATTCCTGCCCTGCCACTAGGTTCATCAGTACTGTTTTTTTTAGATTCCATATACGTGTGTTAGCATACGGTATTTGTCTTTCTCTTTCTGACTTACTTCACTTTGTATAATAGACTCTAGGTCCATCCACCTCACTACAAATAACTCAATTTCGTTCCTTTTTATGGCTAATATTCCACTGCATATATGTGCCACATCTTCTTTATCCATTCATCTGTCGGTGGACATTGAGGTTGCTTCCCAC
Source organism: Mesoplodon mirus (assembly GCF_964341445.2). Classification (NCBI taxonomy): domain Eukaryota; kingdom Metazoa; phylum Chordata; class Mammalia; order Artiodactyla; family Ziphiidae; genus Mesoplodon; species Mesoplodon mirus. Next base: position 97,075,179 of record NC_138986.1, on the reverse strand, counting down.
AGTTATTCTTTTAAGAACAAGCTTATCTGGATTTTGTTCCACTCCTAGCTCAGGACTGCCGTGGTGCTGTTCTTTTTTTCTTTCTTTCTTATTTTTCTCTAAGATCTTATTTTCCAGGCTCCCAGAGCTCCTTCTCTGACCATCTGGTTTTGGGGCCCAGTTAATAAGATAATGCTTTTTTGTTTATTTGATTGGATTTTCATGATTTGGTGACTTCTGTGCTGACTACGTGATTAGGGCTCTCATTAACTACCCTCCCTTTAGCTTGTCAACAAACCAACTCTGAGAGTTTTTCTGCTTACCAGATCATCCGAATAATTACTTAGACATTCTTGAGCCTGAGGCAGAGATTTTAGATCCCTGAACTCATATTGTCTCCTGCTAAGTTCAAAATTAGGAGAGCTGCCTCTTGGCAGTGCAGTGGCTCTCTGGCTGGCACTTCTGCCTTGGGAGTCTTTTCCTGGATGGTGGGGGGTTGCTCGCTCTTTGGATAGACCACTGTCACATGACCAATCTGTTCCTAAACTCAACAGCTGATCCCGAGCAAGCTGGTGCTCTCAGGCTCCTTGGAGAGTTAGTCAGGCCCTGGGGACCCACCTCCTGGCATCAGCGGTGCCGCTGTACCCTCTCCCTGCTCAGAAGGGCTCCGGGCTTGGGGTTTAATGTTCTGTGGTCAAGTGGTCTTGAGATCCTTCATAATTTTATCTTTGAATTTGCGTTTTGTAAGTGAAGTCGGATGGGACCACAGAGTGTGCGACGGGGGCTTGGAGCCTGCTTTACCCGTGGCCCCTCTTCCTGCCATGCTGCTGCTTCCCTGGGACAGGCTCCTGGCTGCCTGCAGCCCCTGCCTTGGTCCAGCAACCGCTGTCTTCCTCTGGCCTCCGGTGGGGCTGGGTGCAGGTTCAAGGACAGTTACAGGCAACCCCAGGTGCTGAGCTGGGTGTGGGACTGGAAGCCCCATCACGGTGAAGGTTTGCCCTCGCTCAGCGAGTATCCCTTGACCAAGGGAGTGCTACCTTAAACAGCAAATAAAAAGAAATAAGTACAATAAAAAGAAAAAGCACCACGACTGGTTGAGAAAGAGACCTCAGAGAAAAAAAAGGGAAAAGATATTTTCCTGCTTGGTGAACAAGAAGCCCTGCCTCTGCATCTTTTACTGGGCCCTGCCAGTTATGGAGCTGGCCCTGCAGGGACTTGAAGGAGGTGCAGGGTTTTACACCCTCCCGCCGGGTGTGTAGTGCTGTGAGTGCCCCCATCCTAACAGGCAGGACGGGAGAGCTGGTCAGGGGGCTAGGACCTCCGGAGGCTGTGGTAGGACCTGGACTCTCCCAGCTCTGGTTAGTGGCAGCTCATCTGCTTTTTGACGCTTTCAGGCTTCTTGACCAGGCCTCTCCCACACCCGCAACACCCTCCTGAAACTAGTTACATGGTAGAGGCGGAGCGTATGTTTCTGCTCTTCAAACCGAATGCGGGGAAATGCAAACATGTCTCTGCAGAGTTTCCCCAGAAAAGCTGAATCCCAAGAGAAGCCCCAATACTACAATGGCAGACTGAAAAAAATCAATGCAACGTTTGCTGTCCGGTTTCTAGATCTATCATATTTTCCACGACCTATTTATATAAACTATAACTTAGTACTAAATCAGAACATCTAATTGCTGTTTCAATGAACAGGCGCTGCTGCTGTGGTCACTGCTTCCGAGTTGTGACTGCTCGGCCCTCTGGAGCAGGACGGTAACCCCTGCAGGAAGGTGGCTCTGGTTCCTCTTTAAGTCTGAGTAGGTAAATATTTGTGTTCGATTTGACGCAGGTTCTCCCCAGGGAAGTGAAGCTGGATGGCTGAGTTTGCTTCTCTTAGGAGGGCGCTATCGTGAACTTTGGCTTGTTTCTCCTTCTTAAGAAAACAGTGGCTCTGGACAGTCCCAGTTGCGGTTGCTTACACTCACTGCCCGAGTGAAAAGTGCCATTATCCCGGTGTAGGAGCTTTTAATTTCACACAGTCTCTCCCAAAGAAATCAAAAGCAAAAGCTGTTCTCATTCTCCATGTTACCAAATTCATTCCTCTTACAAAACATATTACCTCATGTCTACTAAACAGCCCTGACAAAGATGTCCAAAGAAGGTCACAAAGCCAGTGTGGCACCTGGGTCCCCTGTGTTTGGTTCAGAAAACCTGGGTTCTAACCCTTGCCCTGTTATTTACACCGAGTTGTGGAGAGGAAAAGATGACATATAAAGGCCTGGCACAGTCTGCGACAGAGGAGGTAACTAATAATTGTTTGTTAGGCAAGGGTATTAAAATCACTTTTGTGGACTTTAAAAATCTCACTTCAGTTCTTATTATCGACCAGAATGGAAGCGGTGTTACTTTAAAATTTGAACAATATAGTATTTAGAATGAGAATTTATTCACTTTAATTTAATTGCATGTGGAATTGTGGGTAATTAAGGTGCCTGTTTTGCCATTCTCTGTACAGATGTCACAGGCAGGACAATGGAGAGTGGAACTTCCCACCGGTAAGTTCCGGGCTGCTGTGTGTCTGACAGCCTTGCTCTCCAGAAGCCACGTGACTGTGGGTTCTCTTTGGCTCCCAGGGGGGCTCAGCCAGGAAGCTCTGGGCCCCCTCACCAGCTGTAATTCGTGCCCTGTCACTCAGCAGCAAGGAGAGGGTGTGTAAACCCAGTGTAAACGGCCACCAGGCATCAGGGAAATCACAAAATGGAACTAGAAAGCGAACATATCTTTTTTTGGAAAAGCCGTTAGGGGTTCCAAGTCTTAAGTGTTTTAGGCATTAGAGGGATATATATAATCAAAGTATCCAAGTTAAAATAGCCAAGATATGGAAGCAACCTAAGTGTCCATCAACAGATGAATATATATATATATATATACACACACACACATATGTATACACAAATATACATACATATATATACATATATATACACACATATATATACACATACACACACAATGGAGTACCATTCAGCCATAAAAATAAATGAAATTTTGCCACTAGCAGCAACATGGATGGACTTGGAGGGCATTACGCTTAGTGAAACAAGTCAGACAGAGAAAGACAAATACTGTATGCTATCACTTGCATGTGGAATCTTAAAAAATACAACAAACTAGTGAATATAACAAAAAGAAGCAGACTCACAGATACAGAGAACAAACTAGTGGTTACCAGTGGGGAGAGGGAAGGAGGGGCAAGATCAGGGTAAGGAATTAAGAAGTGCAAACTATTAGGTTTAAAATAAGCTTCAAGGATATACTGTACAACACAGGGAATATAGCCAATATTTTACAATAACTATAAATGGAATAGAACCTTTAAAAATTGTGAATCACTATGCTGTACATTTGAAACATATAATACTGTAAATCAACTATACCTCAATCAAAAAAGAAAAAAGAATCAGAAGAAAGTAGTATCCAAGTAAAGAAAGCTTTCCATAAAAAATTAATTTTAATAATAATAAACATTCCATATGTTAAGTCAGAAATCTATTAATTTATAGTAGGTTGAACAAGATTCAGCTGTTTCTGACCTAAAAAATAGTAGATTCTTAGGATTCTATGACTCTAACGCTCACACACTTTTACCATATAACAATTTGTTTTGCTAATCCTGTGTATCAGCTGAACCCAGAATATCTATGATTTTAGTATAATTTTAGTATTAATTATGTTCTTGGACAGGAAGCATGCCATTGAGTTTTGGGCTACACCACAAACGTCTAGTACTTTTTGCTCAGAGGAGGCATTCAGGTCACACTAGTCATTGATTAACTGAAATGGTTTACAATTTGAAATCCTCATCTGGAATAAGTGGTTAACTCCGTATTGTATCCAGAATACTGTCTATAATTTGGCCAGAACCCTCACTGCCCCGCCTTGCCAAATAAGGGATATTTAGAGAACTGGAAAGTTCTAAGTCCTTAACATTCTGAAGTGTTCCCAGGGTGATGATTACTGAGCTAAGATCCATCTGATTTGAGGCTACACATAACAAAAGTATTTCCACTTGATTTGGCTACTGATTAAAGAGCCAGGAAAAATAACGCCCGTATCAGAGAATCATTGCCTCATCCGCCAGAAAAAGCATCCACCATTTTTAGGATGTTAGCCAGTAAGGGCCTTTCATTGGTGCCAGAGGCTCAGGACCGAAAGCAATCTTTGTGTTTTCTGTCTCTGATATTTCCTTTTAGGGACAGTAAAGTTTCAACTCTTCCATGCATAAGTGCATGTATTGGTTACCCTAAATATTGGGCTGATGTTATCAGCAAGGTCAAAAGACACAGTGACAGATGATTTAGCTTCAATTGCTGCTCTGAACTAACCACTCGGTTACACAAGGTGAATGACTGTGATGTGCCATCTGGAAACAGAAATGTTCAGTTATTATTTGTGTTGGGCGGCCCTTGATAAAAGCGTCATTATTTTCCAGAGAGAACAAGTGTTCCTGCCTGCCAGCTACAGGGCACATGGTCCTCTTCACTCTTTGCTTTCTGTGGCTTGACTTCACCAAATGTCTGACCTTGGCTCTGTGTACAGCTGAGAAAATGAGGGAGGGAAAGGAGGCTGAGAGAGCTTATAAAAGATTGGGCACAGATAGAGAAAAGGCTCAGCACCTTCATCCTGTAATGGAGCCACATGCATGCTTTCCAGTGACTGGGCATTTTGATGTCAGAAACAGAGATTATTTAACAAGAGGGACATTCCAATCAATGTCTTTTTCTGTCAGCAGAAAAGTAGTATATGGGTCTTTTAAAGAAGAATATGCACACGGAGAAAAAGAATTTTCATTATACTAGACTCTATTACTTATACTGTACTAATATTGATAGAATGTAACTGTCTGACCCCAGAAAATAACCACTCTTTGCTTCAATCTCTTTACCCCTAAAATGGGGATACAATACTACCAACTTCAGAGGTGACTGAAAAGACTGAATGAGCTAATATATGTAAAGTGCTTAGAAAAGGGATCAGTGAACTACGGTCCATGGGCCAAATCCAGCCAGCTGCCTGTTTTTGTTTTGTTTTGTTTTTTCCATAAGCTAAGAATGTTTTCTACATTTTTAAAAATGATTGTACTGGAAAATATTATATAAATACCTACATAATATCCTCAATTTTGCCTGTTGGCCCATAAAGCCTAAAATATTTACTAGCTGACCTTTTTAAAAAAAGTGTTTGCTGACCCCTGGCATAGAACAGTGCCTGGCACATGGTGACTGCTTTCAGAATACAAGCTATTATTCATAGTGTTATTTACTACACTATGTTATGTTATACCAAACTATACTCTCATGCTCTGTGAATTAATTGCTGAAGCCGAGGAGAAAGACCCAAGTGTCAGTGGAATACTTCATACAGTCCGATTTGTGGTCTCATAAGAGTCCCAGTTCTCAGTCCTTTTAAAGGTGCTTTGACTGTAGTACAGCTCAAGGAGGGTCATTCAAGATTCTTGCCCAGATTCCAGAGGCAAGGTTCTGCCACCCTTACAGATCAACTATTTATTCAAAACTTGGCCAATGGTCCCTGTGACCTTTGTAGCCTACCAGGAAACAATTCTCCAGAGTTCACAGCTGGACAAAGCAGTATTTAAGTTTCAATCCTAAAGATAAAGGGCACAGGCCTCCTTTGGTTCTTTTACCTGATTCATTTAAGTTTAGAGAATGTTTTTAAACTAATTTTGGCCAATTCACGATTTTAAAGTTTCATCAAGGAAGTCAATTTCTGACTTTCATTCTGCTAGTCAACAGACTACTATTTTCACTTATAGAAAGCCACTTCTGATGTGCATATGCAAATTTATAAAGCACTGGTTGTTGTTGATCAGGATACAGAATTTTGGATTATGGCCTTCTGGATTGGAACACCTGTGTGTCATCCGATCTAGATTAGCATTTGGGTTACGGTTTAGCTTAAGTAATTCTCTATGTCACACTGCATATGCTGAACTGTTTAAATTATAGATGTTGAAAATTGCCTGTTGAGAAAACACATGGTCTATGTGCTTTGTGTCTAAGCTTGCAAGCTTCTAGAGTTCTGCTAGTTTCTGTGTACAACTCCTACATTTATCAGTTCACAATGGTATTTATATTTTATCTAAAAAGGAAAGCATGAAAACATCTGATAATCTTTTGGAAAGTTGGCTGATGATTCTGCATTTAAAAATGAACAGTTATTAAAGGGCACCGCACAAACTTGGGGCAGAAGAGTATATTTAAAAAAACATACTATGATCTTCCCTGAAGAGGATCTGTTATTATTTCCAAGTATATTTTATCATCCAACATATATGTGTGTGTGTGTGTCTGTGTGTGTGTGTGTGTGTGTGTGTGTGTGTGTGTGTGTGTGTAGGGGTCGGGTGGCTGTTAAAGGGGAGAGTGGTTGGAGGGAAAAAGACAGTAGAGAAAGATCTGTTCAAGAAGTGAGACAGTTAAAATTCCCTGAGCCAGAAAGAAACATTGCCGGAAAAGGAGGAGGGTGGATAGCAGGGGTATTTCATTGATGTAGAAACTGGTGAATAGTTTTTAATAAACTGGAATGTTTTAGACCAGATATATGCATACATTAGAGATGAAGATATAAGATACTACGGATAGCATAGTGTGTAGACCTTCATCTATAGTCGGATTTTCATACGTATCTTCATTTTGCCTCATCCAGATTATGAGCTCCTGAGACCGAGAACCTTGCCTTATACTCCTTTTTCCTTCACAGTCTCTAGATCTAGATGCTCAGCTCTCATTGCTGTTGGTAGCTTTCATAGCGACTCTACACAAAGATAGTTTACATGAATTCGGTTGTAACTCTCAAAGCTCTCTCTCTTTTTTAGGCAAAAAATATCTCGTTTTATTCAGAAGCCACTGGTCACATGATGGAAAGGCATATATGGTACAAAATTACAGTGGTTTGTCTCATTATCCAATACAAATCATTAAGTCTCTACAATTCGTTACAGAGTCCTCAGATTTTTTTGACTTCCCACTTCATGTATAGCACATCGGTATCATCCTCACATCAGAATCACTACCTATATATGACCGCTCCGCGGTTACAGTACTGCACACACAGAGAAAACGTTCCAACACAACTTGCGTCAGCAGCCCGCGGAGGGCACGAGGGACTTTTCTGAAAGAGGCTAGTAGGCACAACTGAGTCACTGACTTGGGCATAAAATACAGGCTGCACTTCTGGCCCCTGGAGGTGAGGCACGACGGACAAACCATCTCGGGGGCTGCCTGTCTGACCCCAGGAGCTGACTGCACCTGAGATACAGGCCCACAGGCAGGCCTTGGGCAAGCAGGGCTAATCTTAGCCTGGAAAATCAATACCCACCATCTTCTCATCTCTTTCACACACAGGGGACTTTAAGCCAAGAGGAGAATATGGGGATCTAAACACAGGCCAAGCCTGTTCAACTCTTCAACGGTCCCCTTCACAGCTCAGTTCTCTCCCGAAACACACAAGGCCCTGCATGCTGACCCCGGCCACACCCACTGGCCACGTTTTCTCACTCTCCTGTTCCCTCTGGCCAGGCCTAGGCACCCAGGATGGCTGCCCCCCAATGCCTGCCACAGACCACTGGCGGGGTGGGGGGCAGGGGGTGACCATCGATGTGCAGAGTGGGAGGCAGAGGCCCAGGAAGGTCCCCCGCCCTGGTCCCTGACAGGTCCAGGGTTTCTCCCGTGGCATCTCCAGCCACAGCTGGCACAGCCGCGGCTGCCTCCCCTGGCCCGGATTCACACAGCTCAGCCTCTCTTGCTGTCCTACTAAATCCCAGAGCCTGGGACCCTCTAGGAATGGCACTGCGGATCCCAGTGCTGATACTTTACTTAAAATTTGGTCTGTTTATCAGTAAGGCAGAACAGAAGCCAGATGAAATGGAGCCTCCATCTCCTGTCCTCACTGTCAAGCCAGCACCTTGGGCCCCGTAAACGCTGGGTCATGGGGACTCCCTGGGCTTATTGCTCTAGCGACCACGTTTACTGTACGTCACTGATTTTCCAGTCCCGAGTTCACATTAATCTGCCCCCCAAAGTAAGAGTGAAAATGGTAGCCTGGAGCAGGGCAGGCTTCCTTCAGACACGAACCACTCACCACCCAGAAGGTGGAGGGCTCCCTTGAGGTGCCCAGAAAGACAATGGACGACAACAGATGGGCACGGTGAGGGCCCTGCAATGCTCCTGGCTTGCTCCGTCGACCCTAACTGGGTGTGCAGGACGTAGAACAAGAAGGCTGGAGGGTCAGGCCAGCAAACCACAGCCCCGCTGCAAGGATCCAGTGTCAACCCCCTCTTCCATAGGCTGCCTCACCTGCCCTACGGAACACAGTGGGGTCACGGTGAACAGACATCCCAGGATATACTGCATTCCCGGCGCGAAGCTCAGGGTGGGGATGCCCAGGGTGGGGATGCCCAGGGTGGGCAGACGAGCCTCTCCCAGCACAGGGCGGGCTTACCTGTGGACCTCGTGGCTGCACTACCAACTCACCAGGATACCAATGGGACAAACGGATCCTTTTCTCTAACACGCTGCCCGGACAGAGGCTCCAAAGACGCTTCCTTCTAAGAAAACCCCAGGCAAGCTGAGGGCTACAGTCCTTGAGAGCAGGGATGGAGCTCTCCTCCTAGGAGAAGGGCCTATTTTCCAACACAATGAGTGTGAACACCTGGCCCCGGCAGCAACAGCTGAGAACAACTGAACTGAGCTGGCCCGGCAACTTTGGCCAGCTGCTCGGAAGCCGTGGGGTGCTTCAGTACAGGGCCGAAGGAATACGAAATCATTCAAGGCTCTTTCCTTGATCCTGTGAGCTCCCGCTAATAAGAACCCGTTCGAGTCAATAATTCCATTATATTCTATTCCATTTTAATTAAATGAAACGATAAAAGATAGTGAGACACCCCTCACCTCCCAAGTGACCTTCCCAAGACGGGTCTATGGAAGTTTGCTGCTACCGTGTTACAGGACAGACGGTCTCCAACAAGGACTTAGCTTCATAACTAAGGGTCACAAACACCCAAATAACCTTACGTTTCCAGTTTCTTTTGTCCGAGGAGCACAACTTGCTGCCCAAGGGCAGGTCATCTAAGACTGTGGGCGCAAAAGCTGCTTTCTCATGAAGAGGGACGTGCTGGTACCTACATCGATGGACCGAACTTCTGGCGGCCAGCCAGCGATCTCTAACTAAATACAGATTCTGAAAGGAGGACTTCAGCGCTGGGAAGCGGATAAAGTAGACAAGCAGAGCTCGGTAATCGACAGCACTTAACTCAGGGACCCATAACCAGCAGGTGTTTCCAAAAACGCCAGCCTCCTTCCCCAAGACCGTAAGGAATACAAACGAGCGCGCTGCCTCCTTCTGGGCGGGGTCCCCATCAACCCGAGGCCGTCCCCCCAGGTCTGAGCTACCCCCTTAACGGCAAGGAGCCAGGCTTCTCTCTGGCAGGCCCTCTCTCTCGGAGGGCAAATCATCAGCCCCAGGCTCCCCCACGTCTGGCCGCCGAGACCGGAGGAAATGAAAGACACCTACCTTCCCCGGCCAAGGGTGCCGTGCGGGCGAGGACAGGACGCGGAAGGCAGCTGTCACGGCTGGGGGCGTGGGTACTTGTACCGGGCGCTCCCCCCGTGATTCACCGAGGTCTGTCCCGGGTCAGCCTTCCGCGGGCTGCTGGCACCAGCAAATGCTCTCGCGAGAGTTCCGGTGCAATTAATAAAACCTGGCCGAGCCTCGCGTTCGCCGGGGGCTATTTGCTCCCTGCGCTGGGGGAGACGGCGCGGCCTGGCCGGCACAAGTGTGAACCATGCCATCCCACTACATCCGGGCACTGGTACCACGCGGAGGGCGGAGAGGCCGCTAATCACCTGGCAAACAGCTGACTCTTAGGAAGCTGGGCCCGAGGCAGCGGGAAAGGCGATCAGCACGTGTAACTGATGGAAGGGAATTAACCCTCGGCTCCTCTCCCCCACCCCCGCCCCCGGGGGGACCTTCCAAGCGTGCAGCGCGGCTCAGCGCGGCGTTCTGCTTCCCCTGCCGGGCTGCAGGCCCTACACAAGGCAGGGAACCTGGCACTACTTCTGCAGATGGTGGGCTTCAGAGCCTAGAGAGCCAGAGATTTTTCAACCAAAGCTTTCTGGTTGTGGTTTTGAAGGGTCTAAACGTTGAGAACGAAAGAAAGCAGCAAAGGGCACTGCGTGCAAATCCAGCCCCCGGGCTCTTGCTCCGGACACAGGCCCACGAGGCTCTCTTGCTGCAGGTTCTGCGCTGGGTCACTGGGCTACTTCGTTAGGAAATTCACCAAAGCTCTTGTCCCAGTGTCTCTTTCAAAGTGACAGTTTTCCCCAAGCTCAAATTACATTATATTTTTAAAAGAGACTTAATTTTGAGAGGAGGGTACTTACAGTATTTACAGGAATGGCAATCCATGAAGAGGCTGTTTTATGTTGTTTGTTTACTATTTGAGGGTGATGTGGTTTTGGTAACAGTATTATTAAACTACACCATAGATTCAAGAGGAATGAATGATTATTGCCAATGAAGTTATATGCTTTTATTTTAGAGGCAAACATATAATGCCTCATAAAATAATTATGGTTTCTGGTATAGAAATGTAGATGATTCTTTTTGTGCAAAATATTTTCAAAACAATTTCTTAACAGCAAGAGCAAATAAAATGTCTGATAATGTACTTTTTGTTTGCTTGGTCTTTCTATCCTATGACCACATTTTGAATTTGGAGGGAAGGAAAGGCAGGGATAAGTATTTATTTTCATTTTGATTAATTAAACAATCTATTGTGGGAGATGGTGTTATTAAAATTAAACTATTAAGACAGTGATAAAGGAGCTTCAGCATATATCTTAAACCTTAGCCCAGTCTAATTATTCCTTCATCAAAAACTAAACTATTGTCTTAATAATAAGCCCCTAAGCCCATGGGCCTTTGTTTTCATTCTTATGGATAATTAAGAAAGATTCTTTTGATACACTTGACCCATTGAACTGACAGATTTTCCCTTCCTTCCTCCCTCCCTCCCTCCCTTTCTTCTCCCTCTCTCATTCCCTCCTCCCCTCCTTTCTCTTCCTAGATCTTCAAGTCATGAGGCTATCATAGTAGAAAGGCAAAAACGTTCTATAATTAACTTGTCAAAACTATTATTGCATTTTAGATTTGAAAAAATTATGTGGTCCCATAGTCTAATATATATATCCCTGTAGAAATTTTTGGATGAATGCTTTAAGTTCTTCAATGGCTGTTTTGGAGTTCTAGAGTGGAAAATAAAGGAGTTATTTATCTGAGTTATTAGTTCTGTGACACTTTCATTGTAAATCATATCATGACGAAATAATTAAAAGACTAAATTATAAATTAAAAAGAAATACAATATATATTTGTTTTGTGTGTTGATTTACTATCCAGCAACCTTGCTAAATCACTTATTCGTTGTAAATTTCTTAAAAGGAAATGTATATATACACACTCACATATATATTCTACTTATTAGAGATTTTTTTCCCTTTCTTTCCAAGCTGTATGCCTTTTATTTATTTTTCTTGCTTTATTGTAGTGGTCCTCCTTTATTTTTGTTGAGAACTCGGCCAATAATCATATTGCTGTTTCTTCAGTGTAATGGGTCATTTTTCTTTCTCCTGCTGCTTTTGAGATGTTCTCTTTTTCTTTGGCTTTCACCAGTTTGGCTATTATATGCCAATATAATAATATATATTATATTTTTAATCTAGGGTTTGTTGAGCTTTCTGGATCTGTAAGTTAAGTTTTTCATGAAAATTAGGAAAATTTTGGCCATGATTTCATCAAATATTTTTCTGCCTCCTTTGTTTTTCCCTTTCTTTCCGGAATTCCAATTACATGTATATTTGATATTTGATCTTATCCCATAAGTCTCTGAGGCTTTGTTCTTTTTTCTTCAATTTTATTTCTATTTTCTAGAGTACATACTATTTATTGATCTTTCCTTAGTTTTATTGATTCTTTTATAATTTCCAACCTGTTATTGAACATATCTGCTAAATATTTCATTTCAGTTATTGCACTTTACAGCTATGGAATTTCTTTCTGGCTCTCTTTATATTGTTTCCATTTCTGTATTGAGATTCTCTATCTATTCCCTCATTAATGCCATATTTTCCTTTAATTCTTTGAATACACTTAAAATAGCTGCTTTGAAGTCTTTGTTTGCTAAATCCAACATCTGGGCACCATTGACTACCTTTCCCCCTAGAATAGATCATGCTTTCTTATTTCTTTGCATACCCAGTAATTTTTGTTTGAAAAGTAGACATTACAAATAATATTTCACAGTAAAATTTGTTATATTCTTCTGAGGATTGTTGGATTTTTTTTTCTATATTAAGCAGTTAACTTGCCTGGATTCAAAGTGTGAATGCTGTCTCCAATGAGGTGTGCAGCAGCTGCTGTCTTTGCTCAGTTTTTCTTTGACTTAGTGTGGCTGTTATTTTAGAATGGTCTCCATGGATGTCTCTTCTGCACCTGTATAATTTAGGAGCCAGAAATGGATTTGAGCAAATTTTATACTCAGATTTTAGATATCAGCCTTTCTACAATTCTCATGGTTTAAACATTTACCCCTTAAATGTATAGCTGCTCTGTTGCTCTTAACTCTGTCATCTGCCACATCTAACCAAGGTGTAGTTTTCTGTGTCCAGGATTAAGGATGTATCATTGGGGAACACCCTCCGGGTAAGAATGTCACATATTCAGTTATTATCCAACATAGTAACACTCCTCAAGAGTAAATTATTTTTAAGTTTCTGCCTGCCTTTGGTAATTTTCTAAAACCCTGAAATATTTATTTTTAATAACTGTTCTCAGTTTAAATAAATGTTATCTTCAGGAACAATTGCTCAAATTCTTTATGCCTCCATTACTTAAAATCCAGCTTCTTAATGGCTAATTTCTTTACTTTAAAAAATGGGCATGGGGCTTCCCTGGTAGCGCAGTGGTTGGGAGTCCGCCTGCCGATGCAGGGGATGCGGGTTTGTGCCCCGGTCCGGGAGGATCCCACATGCCGCAGAGCGGCTGGGCCCGTGAGCCATGGCCGCTGAGCCTGTGCGTCTGGAGCCTGTGCTCCACAATGGGAGAGGCCGCGACAGTGAGAGGCCCACATACCGCAAAAAAAAAAAAAAAAAAAAAAAAAGGGCATGATATAATATCTATTTTATAGTGTTCTTATAAGAATTAAATGGGGGCTTCCCTGGTGGCGCAGTGGTTGAGAATCTGCCTGCTAATGCAGGGGACACGGGTTCGAGCCCTGGTCTGGGAGGATCCCACATGCCGTGGAGCGGCTAGGCCCGTGAGCCACAATTACTGAGCCTGCGCACCTGGAGCCTGTGCTCCGCAACAAGAGAGGCCGCGATAGTGAGAGGCCCGCACACCGCGATGAAGAGTGGCCCCCGCTTGCCACAACTAGAGAAAGCCCTCCACAGAAACAAAGACCCAACACAGCAAAAATTAATTAATTAATAAACTCCTACCCCCAACATCTAAAAAAAAAAAAAAAAAGAATTAAATGGCATAATGTATGCACAGAACTGAGCATATGATCTGTTACATGTTAAGCATTTGATAAATGTGATAAATGTTATTGCTTAATGTTATTCTTCTCATTCTTTTTATTTATCCAAAGCCATACAGAACTGACTCTTGGACCCAAGTCTTTTGATTTCAAGTCCAAGGCTCTTTATATCAAAGAGTTACTTGTTAAAGTAACAGAGTTTCAATGCTTTAGTCACTTAAGTGGCATCGATTACAATACAGGTTGTGAAATATGAATTTGACAGTAACCCTGAGTAATTATTCCTTTTAGTGTTGCCTTAAAAATAATTTATTCAATGGATATATGTAGTACTAATTATCATCTCACCTTAGATAACATCCTTCTACTTATTTGTTTTATTCCTGTAAGAAATATTTACTACCTACTGTACAGCACAGGGAACTCTACTCAGTACCCTGTAATGACCTATACGGGAATAGAATATAAAAAAGAGTAGATATATGTATATGTGTAACTGATTCACTTTGCTGTATAGCAGAAGTAATACAACATTGTAAATCAACTATACTCCAATAAAGATTAATTTAAAAATTAAAAAAAGAAATATTTACTGAGAACCCACCAACTAAAAGTCACTGTAGTTAGTGTAGGGGTTCATAGTGGGTTTTTTTTGTTTATTGGAGTACAGTTGCTTTACAATATTATGTTAGTTTCTACTGTACAGCAAAGTGAATCAGCTCTACGTATACATATATCCCCTCTGTTTTGGATTTCCTTCTCATTTAGGTCACCACAGAGCACTGAGTAGGGTTCCCTGTGCTATACAGTCAGTTCTCATTAGTTGTCTATTTTATACATAGTATCAATAGTGTATATATGCCAATCCCAATCTCCCAGTTCATCCCACCTCCCCCTTCCCCTTGGTTGCCATGCATTTGTTCTCTACATCTGTGTCTCTATTTCTGCTTTGTAACTAAGATTGTCTATACCAATTTTTTCAGATTCCACATATATGCGTTCCTATATGATATTTGTTTTTCTCTCTCTGACTTACTTTACTCTGTATGACAGTCTCTAGGTCCATCCATGTCTCTACAAATGACCCAATTTCATTCCTTTCTATGGCTGAGTAATATTCCATTGTATATATGTACCACATCTTTACCCATTTCTCTGCTGATGGACATTTAGGTTGCTTCCATGTCCTGGCTCATAGTGGTTTAATGAGTGCACTTAATACCTCACATAACAGGAAGTCTGGAGGTGGGTTAGACACCAGGTTTGGTTGAGTGGCTCAAGGGTTGCATCACGACTCAGGTTCTTTTTATATCTCCACCCTGCCATGCCTTATGAAGACCTCTTCCTCCAGCTGATAGCAAGATGGCTGTCACATTCCACACATGATATCCAAGAAAAGATGGACAATATGTTTCTGTGTCTCTTAGGAGTAAGCCAGTAGTCCTTCATGGTTTTTCTCTCTTGTCTCATTGATGGGAACTGAATAAGGATGTAAATCAGGGTGTTGATCATGAGCAGCTCTCTCAACCAACAAAGTAAGACAGCTAGGAATGCTTATTTGGAAAGGCCATACATATATTTGATTAAAACAAAAATTTAGTTAACATGTATGTTTTTCCTCAGTAACTCTGAAGAGTGATTCATGTACCTTACAATACATTGCATCTTTACTTTCATTTATCTTTTTTGTTTTATTTATTTCTTATTCTTTCTTTGAAATAGAAATCTTAAAAACACCAGTCTACACCTATCTCTGCTTCTGGGTGGGATACAGTAGGTTATGGCAGGCTACCCTCTCACTGAAATTAATAAAAATAAAATAAGTTGCAAAAATAATACTTTTAATGGCACTGAAAAGCTGTGAAAATAATGAGGATTAGATAAATAAAATTCCAGGGGGGAAAAAGCTCTTCTGAGATGACTCAATGTCTGCTAGCAGTTTTGTTCCTGGGAGCATCAACAACTTGCAGGGTGGACTGAGGACCAAGATTTCCTAAGCAGAGGAACTTCACTGGGGAAAAGAGAAGCCAGAACCAGACTGGTGTAACAAATGGGAAAGGAGGGGAGGCCAGAACACAAACTTAGTTTTCCCTAGAGAGTCTAACCTTTTTAGCACCAGGGACTGGTTTCATGGAAGACAATTTTTCCACTGGCGGGTGGTGGGGCAGGGGGATGGTTCAGGTGGTAATGTGAGCAATGGGGGGGAGGGTTCAAGCAGTAATGTGAGTGATGGGGGAGCGATGGGGAGTGGCAGATGAAGCTTCACTTGCTTGCCTGCACTCACCTGCTGTGTGGCTCATTTACTAACAGGCCACAGACCACTAGTGGTCTGCAGCCTAGTGGTTGGGGACCCCTGCTATAGACCATTTGCTAAATTCTGGTTGTGATGCAGGAGTCCGTAGTGCTGGCTATAAAAGTAGAATGAAGTCTTTCACTGTCCTACAGTACTGAGGAGACAAAATCCTGCTAGAGGGACATAGTCTGTAACACAAACGTGAAAGTTCTCTCCCTTAAGACATTGGCCAAATTATGAACCTGTGTGGAATGGGAGGCCACTGAGCTCATCTTAAACCTCCAAAGGGAAGCCTGGAAGAGCAGTAGGAATAGGGACAAATCAGAGCTGACCTCAGTCTTACTAAAACATCAACCTACCCTCAAGCTATCACAATCTCTGATTCAACTGAAGCTATCAGTCCCTGACTGTATTAACCATGTCTTTTATTTTCTGTGTTCTGATGCTTTGACACCTTGGGGTCTTGCTGACCCTGGAGGGACTGCCCCTTCCAGAGTTAGTCAGTTCATAAGATAGTGAAAATTCACCCATGAGCACACCTTTCAAATGCAAACTAACCAATGCAGAGCCCATCTCCCCAACTACCTTCTTTAACGGACTCTCATACTCTGGGCAACTAGCCGTCTGTCCAAATCACCCCAGGACCAGGTACCAACAACTAGGAACAGCCCCTATGCTCCAGAGCTTGCTAAAATTACTCAAATTAGCCAATCCTAAGCCAGTTTACTCTGCCTCACTAGTTCTTTCTCATAGAAACCACAATAAGGGCTCTAGCCCACAGTTTCCCCTTCCCTCTGTCTCCTGACCAACCTGGAACTTCTTTGTGGGGCCCCCAATGGAGTGGTATGCCCTGCTTCTCTTGGTATCTCTGTGTATAACAAACTATCTTTTTGATGTTGATCATCTGATCTGTTTTACTTGCCATACCTAAATAATAATAAAACTTATATTTTAAAACCCCTTATCTAACAGAGCAAAGAGTCAACCCTCCTTGGGGGAAGATAATATCATCTATAGCCCCTGAAGTACTTTTACATACACTGTAGCACATACAATAAAAATAACTAGGCTATAAAGAAGCAGGAAAATGTGATCTATACAGTATTAATTTTAGAATTAATAACTCACTGGATGGGATCAACAGCAGATTGGGCACAAAAGATGAAAGAATAAATGAAATTGAAGATAAGCCCATAGAAAATATCCAACTGGGGACTTCTTTGGGGCCCAGTCATTAAGACTCCGTGCTTCTACTGCAGGGGGCACAGGTTCTATTTCTGGTCGGGGAACTAAGATCCCAAGTGCCTTGTGGCCAAAAAAAAAAAAAAAGGAGAAGAAAAAGAAAATATCCAACTGAAGTATAGAGAGGAAAAATAATGGAGTGCACAGGACAGAGTATAAGAGACATGTGGGACCCAACAAAAAATTAATAAGCATGTAATTGGAATCCTAGGACAGGGAGGAGATTTGAAGAGATAATGGGCAAAAATTTTTCAAAACTAATGAAAGTGAGGCTCAACAATAAATCTTGCATTTCTATACACTAATGATGAAAAACCTGAAAGAGAAATTAAGGAAACACTCCCATTTACCATTGCAAAAAAAAGAATAAAATACCTAGGAATATACCTACCTAAGGAGACAAAAGACCTGTATGCAGAAAATTATAAGACACTGATGAAAGAAATTAAAGATGATACAAACAGATGAAGAGATATACCATGTTCTTGGATTAGAAGAATCAACATTGTGAAAATGACTATACTACCCAAAGCAATCTACAGGTTCAATGCAATCCCTATCAAACTGCCAATGGAATTTTTCACAGAACTAGAACAAAAGATTTCAAAATTTGTATGGAAACACAAAAGACCCTGAATAGCTGAAGCAATCTTGAGAAAGAAAAATGGAGCTGGAGGAATCACGCTCCTGGACTTCAGACTATACTACAATGCTACAATAATCAAGATAATATAGTACTGGCACAAAAACAGAAATATAGATCAATGGAACAGGATAGAAAGCCCGGAGATAAACCCACACACATATAGTCACCTTATTTTTGATAAAGGAAGGAAGAATATACAATGGAGAAAAGACAGCCTCTTCACTAAGTGGTGCTGGGAAAACTGGACAGCTACATGTAAAAGAATGAAATTAGAACACTCCCTAACACCATACACAAAAATAAACTCAAAATGGATTAAAGACCTAAATGTAAGGCCAGACACTATAAAACTCTTAGAAGAAAACATAAGCAGAACACTCTATGACATAAATCACAGCAAGATCCTTTTTGACCCACCTCCTAGAGAAATGGAAATTAAGATAAAAATAAACAAATCGGACCTAATGAAACTTAGAAGCTTTTGCATAGCAAAGGAAACCCTAAACTAGACTAAAAGACAACCCTCAGAATGGGAGAAAATATTTGTAAATGAAGCAACTGACAAAGGATTAATCTCCAAAAAACACAAGCAGCTCATGCAGCTCAATAACAAAAAAACAAACAACCCAATCCAAAAATGGGCAGAAGACCTAAATAGACATTTCTCCAAAGAAGATATACACATTGCCAACAAACACATGAAAGGATGCTCAACATCACTAATCATTAGAGAAATGCAAATCAAAACTGCAATGAGGTATCACCTCACACAGGTCAGAATGGCCATCATCAAAAAATCCACAAACAATAAATGCTGGAGAGGGTGTGGTGAAAAGAGAACCCTCTTGCACTTTTGGTGGGAATGTAAATTGTTACAACCACTGTGGAGAGCAGTATGGAGGTTCCTTAAAAAACTAAAAATAGAATTACCATACGACCCAGCAATCCCACTATTGGACATATATCCTGAGAAAACCATAATTCAAAAAGAGTCATGTGCCACAATGTTCATTGCAGCTCTTTTTACAATAGCCAGGACATGGAAGCAAATTAAGTGTCCATCAACAGATGAATGGATAAAGAAGATGTGGCACATATATACAACGGAATATTACTCAGCCATAAAAAGGAACGAAATTGAGTTATTTGTAGTGAGGTGGATGGACCTAGAGTCTGTCATACAGAGTGAAGTAAGTCAGAAAGAGAAAAACAAATACCGTATGCTAACACATATATATGGAATCTAAAAAAAAAAATGGTTCTGATGAACCTAGGGGCAGTAGAGGAATAAAGACGCAGACATAGAGAATGGACTTGAGGACACGGGGAGAGGGAAGGGTAAGCTGGGACGAAGTGAGAGAGTGGCATGGACATATATACAGTACCAAATGTAAAATAGATAGCTAGTGGGAAGCAGCCGCATAGCACAGGGAGATCAGCTCGGTGCTTTGTGACCACCCAGTGGGGTGGGATAGGGAGGGTGGGAGGGAGGGAGATGCAAGAGGGAAGAGATATGGGGACATATGTATATGTATACCTGATTCACTTTGTTATAAAGCAGAAACTAACACACCATTGTAAAGCAATTATACTCTAATAAAGATGTTAAAAAAAAAAGTTCGAGAATAGGCAAGATTAATCTGTGGTGGTAGAAGTCAGATTAATTATTAACTCTGGGTATTACTTACTAAGAAGGGGTATAAAACATCTTTTTGGAGTATTGGAAATATTCTATATCTTTATCTGGATGGTGGTTACATTTATGTGTGTGTTTGTGTTTGTATTTATATGCATATACATATATTTATTGATATGTAGGCTTAAGATTTGTGCACTTCATAAATTTTGTATTTCAATAAAACAAAGCAAAATGAAAAACTAAAACATCTTGTCTGTGTTGATCTAGGGTTGTGGTGGAAAAACTGCTACAAATAATACATATGGAGGAATTATATATTCTTATTGAAATAGATGGTGAGTTGAATAAAAGTGATGCTTGAAATAAAAGGAAGATTAGAAATGAATTCATTTTAAAATGCCTTCTGGAGCTGAATTAAACATTTTTTGTTGGGCCAACGACTTTCATTTTAGAGATAGGTAAATGAATTATGAATAATTTTGGCAACATCATAACTTTGTTGTTCCATAGATAAGCAAAATGTAAACCATTGTACAACTAGAATGTAAACAAAAGCTCATCTATAACATTTTACGTTGTTGTTTTAAGATTCTAAGTGGAAAGTAGGTCAGGTTTGAGGCTGAGAATAGAACACCGTGTGTTCTGGCAAAGGGAATGCCAAATGATTTTACCTGTGCTGTTTAAAGGGTTTCTTTTTATAAAGATGATCTCAGAGAATATTTAGAAGTTCGTAGAGGAATGAACTGGAGGATATTTTCAAACCCGAGTGTGAGCAAGAATCAGCAGAAAAGGTCAAGAATCACAGTCACTGAACTGGTTTCCTTTGTTAGCAGTTTGGTCAGGAGCAGCTTTTTAGAAATTTCTCTACCTTCTTTTGAGAGTTGTTGGCATTCATGTACACGGATTGACACCTGTCAAAGTCAGACAACCACAAATAATCTAAGGAGGACTGGATTCTGCCTTTTTTTTTTCTAGAAATACATATTGTTTAAACTCTTTAACATGAGTAGGGCCATAGTTTGTAGGGCCCAGTAGTAAATGAAATGCAAGGTCTCTTGTTCAAAAATTTTAAATTTCAAGATGGTGACAGCAGAGCATTAAACCAGGCCCAGAGGCCCTCTGAGTGTGTGGCCCCGTGTGGCTGCACAGGTCGCATGGACATGGAGCTATCTCTGCTTCTTAACGCTGCATTCAAACCCTCTCCGACTACAGCCTGACAAATGCTGCAGCCCCAGCATCTACCTTCTTCTCACACGCTCCAGCCATAACACTTGGCTTGTGGTACACAAGGCACTTCATGTTGGTTCATTTTCTTTCTAGAAAGTTCTTTATCACCCAGTCTGATATATTCTATCTATTTTCACCAATGAACTCCCCTGAGGGAACTGCCCACTCCTTCCTCGAGCCATCTCTGACCTTGTGAAATCTCTATTCTTATACTCTCCATGTTTTATTTCCATTTTTGCTCACTTGTTCACCTTCTAAAAATGTGAGCCCACTGTGGTCAGTAATTGTGCTTTATTTCTATTATTACATTGCACAAAGTGGATATTTAATAAATATTTGTTTATAAGTGGACAGAGGAGTAGGATTCTAAGGATACAAAATGGAGAAAGTCCAGCTACATTTAAAATAATAGCTACAACAATTTTTTTTTCCAATTGAAATAGTGTTACGACATACTTTTAAAAATGTGAAGAATGACTGGACTTAATCTTTTCAGTTCCTCTTATTCCCTATTTAATGACTCTTTAAGAATTCTGATATTCAAATTGGTAAAATAATTTGATCTCATTCCTACACTCTGATTCAAACTATTTCACTTTCACATTTTTGTCATTTGGTGCTAGGATTAGTAAGTCTATTTCACACAAATAAGATGACAAAAGAGTTATTAGGAGTAATGTTTTGGAATCAACTTTTCCCAAAGAGATTATTATATCCTGAATGACTAAATGAACCAATGACTGAACCCTACTAGTAGCCGGACTAGTAATAATTGCTTTCCTCCACTTTTTATATACAGAATAATTTTTATTGCTATTTCCATACCACATGGCCAAATTCTTTCTTGTCTCTTCACAATAATTTCCACCAACTGCTGAAAAGTTAGCAGGTATGAGCCGAAATATAAACTGCAGCTTCTTTGAAGTTTTATACTGCCTTTTCACTCAATGAGACATTACTTTCCAGCCCCAAGGGTCAGGATCATGAATCATTTTATTTCCTTTTTTTTTTTTTTTTTTTTTTTCAGAAAAAGTAATTCATCTAAGAGGGCTGACACAGTCTGAGTACTGTAAAAAGCTCTGTTTAATAGCAGGGAAGATGAAGAAGGGAGGAGACACCCTTAGTTGAATAAAGGGTAGGCTGAGGAGCTTTCTGGCCTTGACAGTGGTCTTGAAGAAGACAGAGAAACAGAAGCAAGTGGAAATATAATGAGGAATAAGCATCATCCAGTCAATGGTAACCTGGAATAAGGATAGTCACAGAGAGAACCTTAGTTCTCCCAGCAAGACTCTTTCGAATCATGATTATTGGGCATCCACAGTCTTCAGAAGACATGGTCTCAGACCTGTTGGTGCCTAAATCCTAAGAAAACAGAGTGACTATGACATGGTGTCTTTTCACATTTATTTCATACTCTATTCCAGGCTGGGGGAGGTATACTGAGTATGGTTATGGTAGGTAGGAAAATACTTTTGCTTTCAGCTTCTTCAAGGTAAATCCGATTTATCTTGAGAGAACTGAGATGGCTTTTGAGGAAAAAGAGGCATGGGACAGGATTACAAAGAGCAAGGTGGGTGGCACGTGAATATGTGAGTTTTCTTCTCATATAATATTTGTCATGTTCAATTCAAAGGACTTTCACATGAGAGCCAAGGTTTGAAAAGAAAATTGAAATGATAGAATGGAAGGAAATAATATCAGTAGAAGGGTAGCCCGAAAAGACTGGGAAAACTAATATTAATTCATTCACCCATAAGATTGTCTAATGTTTGCCAGGCAAAGTAATAGACCCTACTGGTCTCTGTTCTTATTTTTTAATGAAATGGCAAGAAGCTAGAGTTGTACTTAACTTCAGCTCTACAATTAGTTTATTGCTCAGCCGGGTTACGTTTCTTTTTTTTTAGTCAACTGCACTAAGGTTTACCGGCTGACAGTGTAAAATCAAAACTACATGTATAATCAAATACATAAAAATATACCACCTGGGCCTCCCTGGTGGCGCAGTGGTTGAGAGTCCGCCTGCCGATGCAGGGGATACGGGTTCGTGCCCCGGTCTGGGAGGATCCCATATGCCACGGAGCGGCTGGGCCCGTGAGCCATGGCCGCTGGGCCTGCGCATCCGGAGCCTGTGCTCCGCAACGGGAGAGGCCACAACAGTGAGAGGCCCGCATACCGCAAAAAAAAAAAAAAAAAGAAAAAAAAAATATACCACCTATTTTATGTTTATAATATATACATATATAATTACCCAGTATATATTTAAAATTATATGTGCGTACTGAGAAATAAAAAGCAAAGAACATCTGATTATTTTCATGAAGTTTTCTATGTTCTATCATAGGTATCTGGATGACTCATTTCCCCCAGAACGTACGAAAATTTACTTAAAAGAACAAAATATTCCGATTACATCTGGAAGTAACATATCTACTGCTGATGTTATGATAGTCATATTAATAGCTCATGTATATTGTGTACCTACTATGTGCCAGGTACTATTCCAGATACTTGAAGTGTCTTAATTAACTTATCCAGGTGGCTTTGTAAGAGAAATGATGCTCTTGGTTCTGTTTTCTAAGATGAGGAAACTGAGACACAGGGTGTTTGAATCGCTGGCCAGGATCACCTGGATAGAGGGGAGCGGATTTAAATGTAGTCTGGTTGGCTGGAGAGCCCCAATCCTAAACTCCCACACAGAGCTGAATGCACAGTGTTAGTGATGAAGCAAAATACTTAATAGACGTGTAATCTTGCCAGAATGGGTTGCTGCTTCATATCAATTCATCACCAGGACTTTATGGCAGATGGATTTATCTCGCACTTAACCACACAGAGAAGTGGAAAAACACAAAATATTCCATTCTTCTGGATCTGTCAACTCAAGTCATTTAGGAATTTTACCATTTCCTTCTCTGGCCTGTGGACCATTGTTATTTTTCATCCTTACCGTTCTCATTCCCACAGGAACAGTACGAGGAGGTTTTTGTTTTCCCTGGTAGATAGCCAGACAGCTGACAGGAAATGCTAGAAGGAAACCTAAGAATTTGAAGAAATCATTTCCAAAGTTACCTAGCATTCCTTTCATTTAATTCATTTTTTTTTTCTCTCAAGAATGATTTTCTTCCTCTCTCTCCCTGGCTCCACTCCCCTTTTCCCTCAATTTAAGACACATGGGGAATTCCTCCTCTCTCCACTTCTTCGATCTCCCTCAGACCCATACCCTTAGTTTTTCCTGAATATCTTATTTCTGTAGTATTTTGAAGGGAACAAAAATGTGCTCTGTTTGGTCTATGTAGCATGGCAATATTTCTCCTCTTTCGAGCTTTGGATGTCTTTGAGTGTGAGTGATGCAGCCACAGGATACATGGAGCGCCAGTTATGTGAAGGGCCGTGGAGTGAAGGCTGGTCATCACCAGAGAGCCCAGAAACCCAAGCTTCTTTAACAGACACATGTGACCTTGGTGCCGACAGGAGCTGGCTCTCTCCACAGGGCACACTCACCCCCAACAGGGCCCAGTCCTCCATGCAAACCGTGCTCCTTATTCACTGTGCTGAATCATGAGTTCTACTCTGTTTCTCCCTTGACTTGTGAGCTCCCTTCGATGTTTTCATTTGCACGACAGACAGCACCATCCACGTCCATACCCTAGCCCACCTCCCCCTCTGCTATTTCCCCTGCAATTTGTCATTCTGTCCTGAAATGAGAAAAGTGCTACATAATGTACTTGATATGGTGCATTGATAAGACATCCCTTGTAAGTGGCACGTCAGTGAGAACAGCTGCAGAAGATGGGTGACTTGCTCAGACAGAGCTGCACAAATGTGAACTCCACCATTGGGCAGAAGCCACAAGGGCCGCTTGAGTGGCCCTCTGAACTCGGGTTTAAAGAACTGGATGCAGACGTCCATCCTTTAGGGGGTGGGGAACCAGGTTCAAAGGATTTCTAAATTCTTAAACATTATTTTTGATGTTGTTAAAATATCATATGTTGTTACCTTTCCCAATGGAGTTTATGTCCAAAGAAATATGAAAGGGGTAATGTTTTTGCCACTCTTGCTTGAGGCTACTTTAGTTTACTCATAAATTTTACAGACTTCACCAGAGGTTATGTGACTTCTGGCAGAACTGTAAATCCACTCTACGTGTGTGTGTATGTGTGTGTGTGTGTGTGCACACGTGTGGTGTGTGTGATGCATCCTTCAGAAGCCGGTGTAGGATAGGTTTTCAGTGCCTTGGGCCCTGGGCCACAGATTCTGTCTGAATGCCCTTACTTCAAAGTGGTGTGTAGGGAATCGGCACTGTGGAATGATCTCATTTATGGTGTGGATAGGAAATAAATTCCAGGTCTGTTTTTACTTCAGAATATTTCTGCCTTTTTGGTTTCCATTTAAATACTAAACCACTTAAATGAAAAACAAAAGCATATTTTTGTTTTTCCTCACCATACCTTATTTCTTACTTACCCTTTTACCTCTGAATTACCTTTACTCGATAGTGACATATTACTGCATAAAAGTGCTGCTTAATGAACCTGGATCAGATTTTATTACCTGATGATCTTTTGACCCTGGTCAGGTCAGTACTTTGAAATTTAGCAGTCAGAGTAAAATTTTGCTTATTTGACTTCTTTCTAATTGGTCTTCTGAAAGAACTCGTATGTGGTGGTGGATATTGATTCTTGTCAATAAAATCTTATGTTATTTCTATTCTCCTGGAGGATTCTGAACATGCTAAAGGGCTATGTTTACGACAGGCTTCACCTAACATCTGGATAGTTGCGTAGCAGCTGGGTAACAGAGCATAAGGAACCTGACTCAAAGCTCAGAACATTAATTGAGAAGGAGCCTGGTGTTTAGCTCCCAAGCCAGGGGAAAGCAATGTGGGAGGTGAGTATCCAATTCGGAATATTGCTTGAGTAAAAGAGATACTGTGTTAATAAAAATATAAGGTGGCCTAGCTGCCCGGAGCTGTTGTTTATCTTTGCATATCTCACCCTGGAGATCTCTCCAGGTGCAAGATGGCTCAGTGAGACAGTGTGTTTTCCTTGGCACTGACTCAGTTAGAAGGTGGGTGACTACTTCCTGACAAACACTGAACCCAGCGCTGAAACGACACAGGGAAGTAAATGATGTATAAGGATCACATGATAGTCATTCCACTATTCTTGGCATTGGTGAGGATTTTATATCATATTTAGGTTTAAGCATTATATTTTAATTTTAAGAGAGATGAGTGATAAGTCAGAATAAAAGAATGAAAGTAACTAAAGAGAATAACATGGGATAGGAAGGATGGTTAGAGAACACAGTCACCAGTGTGAGGAAGAGGTGTCTGCATGTACAACCTTTAACTTGGAGGGAAAGTGTGTTATGAATCAGAGGAGAATCACCTGTTCTCCCTCCCATTCTTCCCCATTGTCTTTTTTTTCCCCTTTTCGCAGTGGCTACCATCAGCATACACACGTGACGCTGATGGCATAGCCTTTCAATTTCAGAAGCCCTTCCTTTACGCCTCCTTCCCTTGCCAGCTACCATCTCATTTCTTTGCTCCCTGTTGATATAAAACTCTCCTAAAGACTTTGCATGTGGTCTCCAAATCTTCTTTCCTTATTTCCTCATAAGCTCACTTCAGCCCGGTTTATGCACCTAATGTTTCACCAGGACTGCTCTTGTTAACACTGAGCTCCATGTGGCTGGATCCGCTGAACAATTCTCAGTTCTCATTTTACTTGCCCCAGTCATGCACTTGACACAGTTTGGTCACTCTCCTCCTTGACATACTTCCTTTACCTTCCAAGATACCACTTTTTAATGATCATACTAAGTGAAGTAAGTCAGACAGAGAAAGACATGTATCATATGATATCACTCATATGTGGAATCTAATTTAAAAAATGATACAAATGAACTTATTTACAAATCAGAAATAGATTCACAGACATAGAGAACAAACTTATGGTTACTAAGGGGGAAATGTATGTGGGATAAATCAGAAGCTTCGGATTAACATACACACACTACTATATATATAAGATAGATGATCAACAAGGACCTACTGTACAGCACAGGGAACTCTACTCAATATTCTGTGATAATCTATATGAGAAAAGAATCCAAAAGAGTGGATATATGAATATGTATAACTGAATCGCTTTGCTGTATACCTGAAACTAACACAACATTGTAAATCCCTTATACTTCAATAAAATTTAAAAAAAAATTTCTTCCTATCTTATCAATTACTCCTCCCTGGTTTCCTTTGCTTGTTTTTCTGCTCCCCTGTTCTCTTAATACTGGAGTGCTCCAAGTTCTGTTCTGAGTCTCCTTCTTTGTCCATACTTACTCTCTTGTGGATCTCACCCAGTTCCATGGTGTTGACTATCACTGTATGCTGACGCACCCTAACTCATGTCTCCAGCCCATACTTTCTCCTGAGCTTTCGATTTTTACATATAACGGCATGCCTGACATCTCTAATTGGATATTTAATAGAAACCTCAAAATTTATGCTCATATGGATTTTCCTTTCTTCCCTCCCCCACCCCAAATCTGTTCTACCTTCAACCTTTCCCATTTCAGTCAACGACAACTCTGTTTTTCCATTTGCTTACATCCAGATCCTTGGTGTCATCCTTGGCACTTCATTTTTTCTCATACTCTAGGTCCAATCTTTGAAGACATTCTGTTCTCTCTACCTTGAAAGTACATCCAGAATGTAACTACCCCTGGTCCCCAGTGCTGTTGTGATATTGGTCTGTGCTGTCATTTTCTCTTGCTTGTATTAGCTGCCAACTGGTTTCCTGACTTCTATTCTTGAGCCCTTATAAATTATTTTCAACCTAGCAGTTCATCAGCTTTTCAAAACGTAACCTAGATCATGTTGCTTCTCTGCTCTAACCTTGCTCCCACTTCTCCCCCAATTAAAGTACAAAATCCTTACAATGTCCTAGAAAGACTGTGTTGGGTTCCTAGGGCTGCTGTAACAAACTTGGTGGTCTAAAACAACAGCTATTAATTCTTTCACAGTTCTGGAGGCCAGAAGAATGAACTCAAGGTTTCAGCACACTCTCTCTGAAGGCTCTAAGGGAGAATCCTTCATTGCCTCTTCTAGCTTGTAGTGGCTCCGGGTGTGCCTTGGCTTGTGGCTGCATCATTCCAATCTCTGCCTCTGTCTTCACATTCTCTCCTTTCTCTTATAAGAACACTTGTTAGTATTGTATTTAAGCCCATCGAGATAATCCAGTATGTTCTCATCTTGAGATCATTAATTTATTTCCATTGGCAAGACTCTTTTTCCAAATAAGGTCACATTTATAGGGGCCAGGGGTTAGAATGTGGGCCTATATTTTGGGGGACCATGATTCAACCCACTAGAGAGTCCAATGTATTATGGACCACTGTAACCTCTTGGATTTCTTTTTCTACCACTCTTCCCCTTAATCACCTTGTTGCAATTGTACTGGATTCCTTGATTTTTCTCATACATGCCAGGCACTCATGGATTGGGGCACTTTCACTGGTGAGTCCTTCTCCTGGGATTCTTCCTCCGGATAGGATCATGGGTCATTTCCTCATGTTACCTTCTCATGAGGTCTCTCCTGGTTACTCCATTTGAAATTGTAGTGCTCACCTTACTTCTTACCCTGCTCCGATTCTCCATTTTTCTCCCATTTTGGTTGAAGGTGCAATTCTTCTGCTTCATGTGGTATTAACTGGGGTACTAGGATGGCATGAAGGTCCAAATGGCCTCGGACATATGGCTGGAAGTGGTTTCTGGCTTCCAGGTGGGAGTTTAGTTGGAGCTGTTAGCAAGGGGCCCTGGTTCTCCTCCATGTGGCCTCTCTATGTAATTGTTTGGGCTTCCTTGCTGGTTGGCGGCTGAGTTCCAATACGCAGCAATCTAAGAGGAAGGAAGGAGAAGCTGTCCGTTTTCTTAAAGTCTGGGCTCCAAAGTATCAGAATATTACTTCTACTGTATTCTTTTAGTCAGAGTAGTTGTAAGGGCAGTCTAGATTCAAGTGGAGGAAAAATAAACTGCACCTCCCAGTTGGGGGAGTGGCATGTTTGTACAGGGACAGAAGTAACCATATTTGAAGA
The DNA here is from genome assembly GCF_964341445.2 of Mesoplodon mirus. Taxonomy (NCBI): domain Eukaryota; kingdom Metazoa; phylum Chordata; class Mammalia; order Artiodactyla; family Ziphiidae; genus Mesoplodon; species Mesoplodon mirus. The sequence continues at coordinate 97,046,462 of NC_138986.1, read as the reverse complement.
CTATCTATGGAAAGGACTTTCTTGGATCCTCAATATCACACCTTGGTGGGTATGGCTGTCCACCAAAATAGACAGCTTTATCTTTGTGTTCGTTCTCTTTTTATCCCTTCACTATTGTTATTGAGGAGTTTCTATGATCTTAAAAAGTGAAAATATATAAGAAATATTTTAATATTTTAGAATTTGAAGCATATAGATAAATCAGTTCATTAGCAATCCTCAATATTTTTTGCATTTAAGCTTATGAAAATTGTTTTGTGTCCAGTGGGGAGAAGGAAATCCATTATTAAGCTTTAATAATTGGTTGAAGTTTTGTATAGTTTGCCTATGTTTCACAGTTAAAAAATTACTCCTTGATATTATTACTGTTAGTTGATAGAGATCTGATCTAAAATCATACAGAAGTGGCAATTGTTATTACAGATAATATTTTGAAGGTCTCAAACCATTCCAATGATCATCGTATTTTAGAATACCCCGATAGATTTGGGTAAGATTTTTTGCTCTTGGTTGATAAAATTAGTGATTAAATAAGACCATATCTAATAGAATCTAAGATTTACTGCTTTTTCAAGAGATTATGCCCCCTCCACTATGAAACTATACATTTCCTTAGATTGAAAATAGGGGGATGAATCTCTTTTGCTTATACCTAAAACTTCTCTGTTTTAGACAGCTCAAACTGCCATTAAAACAAACACACAAACCAGAGATTGGGTAGCTTAGCAGAAATTCCTTACAGTTCTGGAGTCTGGAAGTCAGAGATCAGGGTGATGGCTTGGTCTGGTTCTGATGAAAGTCCTCTCCTTGGCTTGCAAACAGCCACCTTCTCACTGTGTGCTCATTTGGCAGACAGAGAGAGAGGAAAAGCTCTCTGGTGTCTCTTCTTCTAAGGGCAGTCATCCCATCATGAGCCTTCATGACTTCATTGAAGTCTAATGAGCTCTGCAAGGCTCCATCTCCAAATACCACTACATTGGGGGTTAGGGCTTCAGCATATTAACCGTCTACAGCATTGACTGATTTCCTTTCATGTCTCCATGTAGACACTATTGGTAGCAGATAAGAATAGAACAGATGAATGAAGCAAAGAACATTTTCCAGTTTAAGTTCTGTGAAATTAGTCAATCAGCAAATTTTATTCATTTGAAATCCCTTTTGGTAAGCTTATTCTCTTCAGTAGAGGAAATTATTGTTCAGCCAGGGATATATAAGGTTGGCATGGTAGACAAAATAATGGTCTTCCCAAAGATACCTACGTCCTAACCCCTGGAATTTATGAGTAAGTTTCCTTCCACGGCATAAGTCACTTTGCAGATGTGATTAAGGGTACAGACTTTGAGATGGGGAAATTATCCTGGATTATCCAGGTGGTCTCAGTATAATCACATGAGTCTTTAAAAGTGGAAGAGGATAGATAAAGAGCGGATCAGAGAAATGCCACTTTAGAAGGACTCAATATGCTATTGCTGCCTTTGAAGGTGTAGAATGGGGGCCTCTGGAAGCTGGGAATGGCTCCCAGCTGACAGCCAGCAAAGAAACAAGGACCTCAGACTTTAACCTATAGCTAGGTTAAAGGAATAAATTATGCCAGCAACCCAAAATGGGAAACTGATTCTCCCCTAGAGGCTCCAGACAGGCACACAGCTTGACAACACCTTAATTTTAGTCCAGTGAGACCTGTGTTGGACTTCTGACCTACAGAACTATAAGACAGTAAGTTTCTGTTGTCTTAAGCTGCTAAGCTTGTATTAATTCATTATGGCAGCAATAGCATTTGGTTGTGAATTAAAGTCCTCAGTCTCCAAATTCTAAATATCACCCAAACATGGAAGAATTCTTCACCTCTAATCAAAGAGAACTGATGACCTTCACTTTAGCAACTATTCTAGGACCTTCATAAACATTTTTGAATCCCTGTATCACTCTGCTCTCTGAAAGCAATTATAGCATTTTGATGAACTATTTGTCATATTTCTGTGTGAGTCAGGAGAGACTTTGCCAGATAAAATGGCTGGATTGGGAGAGTGGGTAGGTCACGTTCAACAATAGGGGTTAGAAGTTGGTGGAGGCACCTAGAAAATTCAGAAGTTGTACAGAGACCAGTCCCATAGTTCTGCTACAATGTTCCTTATTAAAGACAATGGTGTACACCTGCAACTAACACAACATTGTTAATCAACTATACTCCAATAAAAATTAAAAATTAAAAAAAATAAAAATATAAAGACAATGGTGCCTTGGTTTTAGAGCCATGACAAGAAGAGGGTTATAACCTTTGTTTTTAAACTTCATCAGGCTGTATGCTTGTCTGTAGTGGTGAGAGACACCTGAAACGCTGTGCTTTTTTGGTCAGTGTATGAAAGAACCTTGAAGTCCCACGTTCCTATGAATTTGATTGCCATGGAGAGCATGGTATAGAGCCAGTACTATTGAAGCATCCTGCCTGCCCATTTAGTGATCAGCCACGACAATGACTTAATTAGTAGCCTCAGTGGCGATATGTTAACATAATAAAATTTCTTGCCATATTTCAAATTAAAGCCCTTTCATTTATGAATATTATTATTCAACAGAAGGAAGAAGGGGTATTTTAAGTTCAGAGAAAAGCTTATGGAAATTTTAAGTAACAATACTGAAGGAATGATCTATTAATTCTACCAGCCACCTCTATGTAAAGCATACATCTCTCATGATAGTCTTATTTGTTTGTTAATATTTTTCAACTGATAAAGTTGAACTGCTTCTATCACTAAAAGGTCAAAGATACAAATAAAGTATGATGATTATTAAAAGGCATTAAAATATATTTCAATAATAATTCCTAATGATAATAATAAAATAGCCACTTTTCTTTCCTAAAGTATTATTTTCTTAAATTGGGGTACAGTTGTTTTACAATGTTGTGTTAGTTTCTACTGTACAGCAAAGTGAAGTAGAGTTCCCTGTGCTGTACAGCAGATTCTCATTAGTTATCTACTTTATACATATTAGTATATATATGTCAATCTCAATCTCCCAATTCATCGCACCTCCTCCTTTCCCCCCTTGGTGTCCATATGCTTGTTCTCTACATCTGTGTTTCTATTTCTGCCTTGCAAACTGGTTCATCTGTACGATTTTTCTAGATTCCACATATAGGTGTTAATATACAATATGTATTATTCTCCTTCTGACTTACTTCACTCTGTATCATGGTCTCTAGGTCCATCCACATCTCTACAAAGGACCCAATTTCATTCCTTTATATGGCTGAGTAATAACCCATTGTATATGTGTACCACATCTTCTTTATACACTCCTCTGTTGGTGGACGTTTCAGTTGCTTCCATGGCCTGTTTATTGTAAACAGTGCTGCAATGAACATTGTGGTGTATGTGTCCTTTTGAATTATGGTTTTCTCTGGGTATATGCCCAGTAGTGGGATTACTGGGTCATATGGTAGTTCTATTTTTAGTTTTTTAAGGAACCTCCATACTGTTCTCCATAGTGTCTGTATCAATTTACATTTCCACCAACAGTGCAAGAGGGTTCCCTTTTCTCCACACCCTCTCCAGCATTTACTGTTTGTAGATTTTCTGATGATGCCCATTCTAACTGGTGTGAGGTGATACCTCATTGTAGTTTTGATTTGCATTTCTCTGATAATTAGTGATGTTGAGCATCTTTTCATGAGCCTGTTGGCCATCTGTATGTCTTCTTTGGAGAAATGTCTATTTAGGTCTATCCACCCATTTTTGGATTGGGTTGTTTTTTTGATATTGAGCTACATGAGATGTTTGTATATTTTGGAGATCAATCCTTTGTCTGGTAATTTGTTTGCACATATTTTCTCCCATTCTGAGGGTTGTCTTTTCATCTTGTTTATAGTTTCCTTTGCTGTGCAAAAGCTCTGAAGTTTCATTAGGTCCCATTTTTTTATTTTTGTTTTTTATTTCTGTTACTCTAGGAGGTGGGTCAAAAAAGATCTTGCTGTGATTTATGTCAAAGAGTGTTCTTCCTATGTTTTCCTTTAAGAGTTTTATAATGTCTGGCCTTACATTTAGGTCTTTAATCCATTTTGAGTTTATTTTTGTGTATGGTGTTAGGGAGTGTTCTAATTTCATTCTTTTACATGTAGCTGTCCAGTTTTCCCAGCACCACTTATTGAAGAGGCTGTCTTTTCTCCATTGTATAAGCTTGCCTCCTTTATCAAAAATAAAGTGACCATAGGTGCGTGGGCTTATCTCTGGGCTTTCTATCCTGTTCCATTGATCTATATTTCTGTTTTTGTGCCAGTACTATATTATCTTGATTACTGTAGCTCTGTAGTATAGTCTGAAGTCAGGGGGTCTGATTCCTCCAGCTCCGTTTTTTTCCCTCAAGATTGCTTTGGCTATTCGGGGTCTCTTGTGTCTCCATACAAATTTTAAGATTTTTGTTCTGGTTCTGTGAAAAATGCCATTGGTAATTTGATAGGGATTGCATTGAATCTGTAGGTTGCTTGGGTAGTGTAGTCATTTTCACAATACTGATTCTTCCAATCCAAGAACATGGTATATCTCTTCATCTATTTGTGTCATCTTTAATTTCTTTCATCAGAGTCTTATAGTTTTCTGCATACAGGTCTTTGTCTCCTTAGGTAGGTTTATTCCTAGGTATTTTATTCTTTTTGTTGCAATGGTAAATGGGAGTGTTTCCTTAATTTCTCTTCAGATTTTTCATCATTAGTGTATAGGAATGGAAGAGATTTCTGTGCATTAATTTTGTATCCTGCTACTTTACCAAATTCATTGATTAGCTCTAGTAGTTTTCTGGTGGCATCTTTAGGATTCTCTATGTATAGTATCATGTCATCTGCAAACAGTGACAGCTTTACTTCTTCTTTTCCAATTTAGATTCCTTTTATTTCTTTTTCTTCTCTGATTGCTGTGGCTAGAACTTCCAAGACTATGTTGAATAATAGTGGCAAGAGTGGACATCCTTGTCTTGTCCCTGAATTTAGAGGAAATGCTTTCACTTTTTCACCATTGAGAATGATGTTTGCTGTGGGTTTGTCACATATGGCCTTTATTATGTTGAGGTAGGTTCCCTCTATTCTCAGTTTCTGGAGAGATTTTATCATAAATAGGTGTTGAATGTTGTCAAAAGCTTTCTCTGCATCTATTGAGATGATCATTTTTTTTAAAAAAGGGAAGCTTCTTATTGTGCTGCGACCTTTAATGACCACTGAGTCTTAAGCTACAGAATAAGGACAAACGTGTTAAATTGGGGATCCTCCTTGCAGAGCTGTCTTCAGTGGCTCATGAGTCAGTGTACAGCCCATGAGTAAAGCCACCATCTGATATATTTACTTCACATCTTTTCTTCCCTTCTGTCCTCTGACCAGGAAGAGGTACCATCTTGAAAAATTAACCAGGTTGCTGCTTAGGTGTCTCTGCTTTGTGACAGTCATCACTTATTTATTTAGTTTTTTTCTCATGTATTCTGCTTTTCACAGATTAGTCCATCTCCTCCATTATCTAGGAAGTGGTGTGTTTCTGAATTTTTATTTTTCTAGTTCTATGTCTATCCAAGAAGTTTGGTTGTAAAGGGAATATTCAAGGTAGGCCCTAAACAGACCGAAAGTTTGATTCTTGCCTTTTCCAATTTTATACTTTGTAGAAAAGTCACAATATGTCATTGAGGACTCACCTCTATTATGTAGCCCTTCCTGATGTCTCTAACTCTCAGGACAAAGGCACCAAGCACCAGGTGTTGTAGCATTGTTTGAATTACCTGGGAGAAAAGATAAGCAGCCATAAATGGATTCATTTTAAACTCACTGAGGAGTTTCAGATAGGCTTTTCCAGATTAAAACAAAGAAAAATTGACTCCAACCACAAAAACATTTAAAAAAGAAACAAAGTTTTCCAACGAATCTTTTCTGCTATACAGTATTACGAAGCATTTCAGCTTTTGGTAAATGAAAGAGGAAGGAAATAGAATTATGAGGGGACCATTTCATTCCAGGCAGATTATTAGGAGTACAGGAAAAATGAAACTAAAATGATTTGCTGAGCAGTAACATAACTACAAATTAATGACAAGACATCCTGATTTCACAAATATACGTGCATTAATCCTCCATCAGGTTTTAATTCAGGCCATGTTAAGGTATTGTATCTTGTGATCATGGACACATCCAGCCTCTCTGAGATTCGTTTTCCTTATCCATAAAATGGGAATAATAATACTTGTTCTACTTAACAGAGTTGGCTCAGGAAGAGATACTGTGTGTGAAAGTAGAAAGTATTTTACTAAACATAAAGCATCAGGTATACCTCATTTTAACTATCATTTTATATTTTAACTAAACATTTTAACTATCAGCACAAAAAGACTTCTCAGTTTATCGTTTAGCTTAGTGAAAGGAATTATTGCACCTCTTCAAGAAAAGTACAAAATGTACTGTTGTAAACTTTGGGTATTTGTTATTGTTTTGTGGTAAAAGAAAGTGTTTCAAAGAATATGCCTTCCCAATTACAAAGAAATCAATGAAAAAAGAAATGCAAATTTCATCCAATATAATGTACAGTGTCTTCTGTGGACTGAAAGCATTTTCATGAAAATGCAAGTTAGTCATGTCTAATTTGCTTGTTCTTTAGTACCTTTTTTGAAGGGTAGTAAAAATTCAGAAGGGCACTCTAATTATAAGTATACAACTTAATAGTTTCACCTACCAAATGAACACCTCTTGTGACACCCAGATTAAAAATCAAATACTACCAGCACCCAGAAGACTTCTCGTGGGCCTGTTCCCTCACTCCCAAGAGAAACCACTTCTAACAGTTTACATTAGCTTTGTTAAGTTTTATCCTTCATATAACTGGAAAAATACAGTATATATTTTTATGTGTCTGGCCTGTAGCATTATGTTTGTGAGAGTCATTACTCTGTTATACACAGTCATCGTGTGATTATTCTCATAGCTGTGTAGCATTTTTTGTGTGAATACACCACAGTTTGTGTATTCATTCTATTGCCGATGGGCATTTGAGTAGTTTCCAGTTTGGGTCTATTTTCATTAGGGTTTCTATGAACGTTCTGATACTGTCTTTGGTGAACATATGCACACATTTCTGTTGATGGTAAGACATGCTTGCATTCAGGCTTAACTGATCCTGCCAGTTTTCCAGTCAATTAACATTTCCACCCATAGGATATGTGAGTTCCTATGATGTTACCTTTTCACCAACACTTGCTATTTCCCTTCCAGGTTATTTCAGTCAATTATTTTAGTCATTCTTATTTATGTTTGTCATAACTCATCATAGTTTTATTTTGCATTACCCTGGTGCTTAGTGAGATTGAGCACATTTTTGTTTATTAACTGCCCATTTGGATATTCTGTTTTTGCAATAACTGTTCATTTTTCTACTGGGTTGTCTTTTTTGTGATGATTTGTAGAAAAATTTCACGAATTGCTAATATCTTTTTTCCACTTGCAGCTTAGTTTTCCTGCTCACTTTCCTATTGTGCCTTTTGATGAACACAAATTCTTTTTTTTGGTAAACAGTTGGCCCTCTGTAGCCACAGGTTCTGCATCTGCAGCTTCAACCAATGGTGGATCATGTACTATGTTTACGATCCATGGTTGGTTGAATCCTCAGATGCAGAAGCTATGGATTCAGAGTGCTGGCTATGGATTTGAGCATCCATGGACTTTGGTATCCGCAGTGGGTCTGAAAGGATCCTTTCCCCCCACCCACAGTGGAATTAAATAACACATCCATTACCATCACATCACATAGTCACCCTTTTTTAGAAAAGAACATTTAAGTTTGGACTTCCCTGGTGGCACGGTTGTTAGGAATCCGCTTGCCGATGCAGGGGACACGGGTTCAAGCCCTGGTCTGGGAAGATCCCACATGTTGCAGAGCAACTAAGCCCATGCGCCACAACTACTGAGCCTGCACTCTAGAGCCCGTGAGCCACAACTACTGAGCTCATGTGCCACAGCTACTGAAGCCCACACGCCTAGAGCCCATGCTCTGGAACAAGAGAAGCCACCACAATGAGAAGCTCGTGCACCGCAACAAAGAGTAGCCCCTGCTCGCCGCAACTAGAGAAAGCCTGCATGCAGCAACAAAGACCCAACTCATCCAAAAATAAATGAATAAATAAATTTATAAAAAACAAAAAAAAGAACATTTAAGTTCTACTCTCAATGAATTTCAATTATACAATACAGCATTATCAACTACAGTCACTACATTATATGTTAGATCCTCAGACTTTATCCTTTTTTATAATTGAAAGTTTTGTACCCTTTTATCAAACTCTCCCCTGTTTTAATATATTCCAATTTATTTTTCTTCTATAGTGTTTTTTTTTTTCTGATTAGTTGCTCTTTACCAAGGTTGTAATCATGGATATTCTCTTACCCATGAAGTTGTTTAATAATTGGGAGTCAGTACCAACAATAAAGCTATACAAAAGAAAAAACACTTTCAGCTTGGTTAATCAAATGTAATGAAGCAAATGACTAAGCAATGAATATGAAGAGATGAATCTTTTAGCTTTATAATCAGCCATTTTAAATCATGTCAATTTTTTTAGGGCGAAATAATTGGCCTGTTTTTTCTTTCTTGTGTATCTGATTTCAGAAACATCAAGAGATTATCTGTGATGACAGGCTTCATCCTGTCCTACATGCCACCCTCTTCTGTCCCTGGCTACCCCCCAAAAAAGACAGAACCTTTTACATGATTGCAGAGGATGCAAATTTGCAAATGGGTTAGTCTGAGGGATTTCAAGATAAGAATTAAGAGACAAAGAGGGAATATTGACTATGGTTTGTGACCTAAGCTTCTGGCAGGTGTACATATATTAGCAAAAGTCAATATAACTTATTCCCCATTTTCATCTGTTGACATTTCCAGTAAACTTTGAAATCAGAGCAGTTGCCTTTTGGTGTGCAGGGATTCCTTCTTTGAATGTCAAATATTTTTTTTAAATGTGGACCGTTTTTTTCTTAAGTCTTTATTGAATTTGTTACAATATTGTTTCTGTTTTGGTGTTTTTGGCCACGAGGAATGTGGGATCTTAGCTCCCCGACCAGGGATCGAACCCGCATGCCCTGCATTGGAAGGAGAAGTCTTAACCACTGGACTGCCAGGGAAGTCCCCTAATGTCAAATATTTTTGAACACCAGACTAAAACATCTTTCCCCATCAATCTCCCCTGGCCCAATGAAGCTAGTGTCTTGCTACAAGAATAGACTTAGCAGATGTAATCAATTCTTTTTGTTTTGTTTTTGCTCCTCATGTAAGGCAATCAAAGCAAGCATGCATTGGAGCACCTAAAGTCAATTCAAAACATTTGTGGCAAATCAAAAAATACCTGGGAGGGGTAATGTAATTTCTTTGAATAAGGATTTGGGTTTAGATAGGAGAAAAAATTATTTGTGGTTTATATGAGAGCCCTCAGAAGCTATAATATGCTTTTGGCTTTTAGGGACTTTTTAAAGATTAAGAGTTGGGTATAAAATGTCTGAGAGTTCTATATAAAAGGAATGAATAAAGACGTTAATGAGACTTTTTAATGAAATGGTTGAAACTACTCTGGTAAAAAAGCACTGAAATCCTCACCTACTCCGTTGGCCTCTCTGATTCCCATGAGTTTGGACCACATAGAACTAACTGCCTTCAGGGATGAAATCACCCTCTCTGGGACTGGGTACCTGTCATTTCGGACAATCCCCCCTTCCTCTGGGTCATTGCAGTTGGTTTGTCCTGTTAATTACCTGTTCTTTATCTATAATGAATGCCCCCAAAGATTTGGGAGGTTCATTTTATGTTTGCCTTGAAGCATTAGTCTGAATTTGTTTCTGTAAAAGAGGCTTTTCTTCTCTAAGCCTTCAGATCAAGAAGGCAAAAATTAAATGACCTCAACACAGTTTAAGGAAGAAACTAGGAATCAGAATGGTCTCAGAGGGCTGTAAGTTTTCTTGCTCTCTTTTCATACTTGGCTTTTCTGGAAGAGTCCTAAGTGGGAACAGACCCTGGGGTCTTCCCCACAGCGCTCTTTAAAGATCCAAATCTGAGTTGTGCAAATCATATTACAGCCTCCTTCTAACCATTTCCTAATGTGGTGTGTCCTCAAATGTCTATGGAATTAAAGCAGATTCGTTTTTCTAAAAATTCCGTATTGTGATAGGTAGATAACGACAAACATTAGGATTTGCATTTTTAAGAAATTTGGATTGTGGAAGGAGTTGTGTCGCTGAAAGAGACCAACCATAATAGACTGTTGGGGATGTTGAGAAATAAAATAGCACAAAGTAATGAAATGCACTGGTGTTTTTTTTGTTTTTGTTTTTTTAACATCTTTATTGGAGTATAATTGCTTCACAATGGTGTGTTAGTTTCTGCGATCTAACAAAGTGAATCAGTTCTACATATACATATATCCCCATATCTCCTCCCTCTTGTGTCTCCCTCCCACCCTCCCTATCCCACCCCTCTAGGTGGTCACAAAGCACTGAGCTGATCTCACTGTGCTATGTGGCTGCTTCCCACTAGCTATCTATTTTACATTAGGTAGTGTATATATGTCCATGCCACTCTCTCACTTCGTCCCAGCTTACCCTTCCCTCTCCCTGTGTCCTCAAGTCCATTCTCTACATCTGCATCTTTATTCTTGTCTTGCCTCTAGGTTCTTCAAAACCATTTTTTTTAAGATTCCACATATATGTGTTAGCATATGGTATTTGTTTTTCTTTTTCTGACTTACTTCAGTCTGTATGACAGACTCTGGGTCCATCCACCTCACTACAAATAAATATATTTTGTTTCTTTTTATGGCTGAGTAGTATTCCACTGCATATATGTGCCACATCTTCTTTATCCATTCATCTCTCAATGGACAATTAGGTTGCTTCCATGTCCTGCCTATTGTGAATAGAGCTGCAATGAACATTGTGGTACATGACTCTTTTTGAATTATGGTTTTCTCAGGGTACATGCCCAGTAGTGGGATTGCTGGGTCATATGATAGTTCTATTTTTAGGTGTTTTTTTTTTTTTTTCGGTATGCGGGCCTCTCACTGTTGTGGCCTCTCCCTTTGTGGAGCACAGGCTCCAAACATGCAGGCTCAGCGGCCATGGCTCATGGGCCTAACCACTCCACAGCATGTGGGATCTTCCCGGACCGGGGAATGAACCCGTGTCCCCTGCATTGGCAGGTGGACTCTCAACCACTGGGCCACCAGGAAAGCCCTATTTTTAGTTTTTAAAGGAAGCTCCATACTGTTCTCCATAGTGGCTGTACCAATTTACATTCCCACCAACAGTGCAAGAGGGTTCCCTTTTCTCCACACCCTCTCCAGCATTTACTGTTTGTAGATTTTTTGATGATGGCCATTCTGACTGGTGTAAGGTGATACCTCACTGCAGTTTTGATTTGCATTTATCTAATGATTAGTGATGTTGAGCATCCTTTCATGTGTTTGTTGGTGATCTGTATATCTTCTTTGGAGAAATGTCTATTTAGGTCTTCTGCCCATTTTTGGATTGAGCTGTTTTTTTTTTTTTGATATTGAGATGCATGAGTTGCTTATAAATTTTGGAGATTAATCCTTTGTCAGTTGCTTCATTTGCAAATACGTTTTCCCATTCTGAGGGCTGTCTTTTCATCGAGTTTATGTTTTCCTTTGCTGTGCAAAAGCGTGTAAGTTTCATTAGGTCCCATTTGTTTATTTTTGTTTTTATTTCCATTTCTCTAGGAGGTGGGTCAAAAAGGATCTTGCTGTGATTTATGTCATAGAGTGTTCTGCCTATGTTTTCCTCTAAGAGTTTGACAGTTTCTGGCCTTATATTTAGGTCTTTAATCCAGTTTGAGTTTATTTTTGTGTATGGTGTTAGGGAGTTTTCTAATTTCATTCTTTTACATGTAGCTGTCCAGTTTTCCCAGCATGACTTATTGAAGAGGCTGTCTTTTCTCCACTGTATATTCTTGCCTCCTTTATCAAAAATAAGGTGACCGGGCTTCCCTGGTGGCGCAGTGGTTGAGGGTCTGCCTGCTAATGCAGGGGACACGGGTTCGAGCCCTGGTCTGGGAGGATCCCACGTGCCGTGGAGCGGCTGGGCCTGTGGGCCATGGCCGCTGAGCCTGTGCGTCCGGAGCCTGTGCTCCGCAACGGGAGGGGCCGCAACAGTGAGAGGCCCATGCACTGCGATGAAGAGTGGTCCCCGCTTGCCACAACTAGAGAAAGCCCTCGCACAGAAATGAAGACCCAACACAGCCAAAAATAAATAAATAAATAAAAAAAAAAAAAAAAAAAAAGGTTAGGCAGGAAGCTGTTTAAAAAATAAATAAATAAATAAGGTGACCATGTGAGCAAGGGTTTAGCTCTGGGCTTTCTATCCTGTTCCATTGATCTATAGTTCTGTTTTTGTGCCAGTACCATACTGACTTGATTACTGTAGCTTTGTAGTACAGTCTGAAGTCAGGGAGTCTGATTCCTCTAGCTCCATTTTTCTTTCTCAAGATTGCTTTGGCCATTAGGGGTCTTTTGTGTTTCCATACATATTGTGAATTTTTTTGTTCTAGTTCTGTGAAAAATGCCATTGGTAGTTTGATAGGGATTGCATTGAATCTGTAGATTGCTTTGGGTAGTATAGTCATTTTCACAATGTTGATTCTGCCAATCCAAGAACATGGTACATCTCTCCATCTGTATCATCTTTAATTTCTTTTCTGAGAGTCTTATAGTTTTCTGCATACACGTCTTTTGTCTCCTTAGGTAGGTTTATTCCTAGGTATTTTATTCTTTTTGTTGCAATGGTAAATGGGAGTGTTTCCTTAATTTCACTTTCAGATTTTTCATCATTAGTGTATAGGAATGCAAGAGATTTCTGTGCATTCATTTTGTATCCTGCTACTTCACCAAATTCATTGATTAGTTCTAGTAGTTTTCTTTTCTTTCTTTCTTTTTTTTTTTTTTTTTGCGGTACATGGGCCTCTCACTGTTGTGGCCTCTCTCGTTGCAGAGCACAGGCTCCGGACATGCAGACTCAGTGGCCATGGCTCATGGGCCCAGCCACTCTACGGCATGTGGGATCTTCCCGTACCGGGGCATGAACCCATGTCCTCTGCATCGGCAGGCAGACTCTCAACCACTGCACCACCAGGGAAGCCCCAGTTCTAGTAGTTTTCTGTTAGCATCTTTAGGATTCTCTATGTATAGTACCATGTCATCTGCAAAGAGTGACAGTTTTACTTCTTCTTTTCCGATTTGGATTCCTTTTATTTCTTTTTCTTCTCTGACTGCTATAGCTAAAACTTCCAAAACTATGCTGAATAATAGTGGTGAGAGTGAACAACCTTGTCTTTTTCCTGATCTTAGAGGAAATGGTTTCAGGTTTTCACCATTGAGAATGATGTTGGCCGTGGGTTTTTCATATATGGCCTTTATTATGTTGAGGTAAGTTCCTTCTATCCCTACTCTCTGGAGGGTTTTTTATCATAAATGGGTGTTGAATTTTGTCAAAAGCTTTTCTGCATCTATTGAGATGATCATATGGTTTTTCTCCTTCAATTTGTTAATGTGGTTTATCACATTGATTGATTTGCATATATTGGAGAATACTTGCATTCCTGGGATAAATCTCACTTGATCATGGTGTATGATCCTTTTAATGTGCTGTTAGATTCTGTTTGCTAGTATTTTGCTGAGGATTTTTGCATCTGTATTCATCAGTGATATTGGCCTGTAGTTTTCTTTGTTTGTTACATCTTTGCCTGGTTTTGGTATCAGGGTGATGGTGGCCTCATAGAATGAGTTTGGGAGTGTTCCTCCCTCTGCTATATTTTGGAAGAGATTGAGAAGGATAGGTGTTAGCTCTTCTCTAGATGTTTGATAGAATGCGCCTGGTCCTGGGCTTTTGTTTGTTGGAAGATTTTTAATCACAGTCTCAATTTCAGTGCTTGTGATTGGTCTGTTTATATTTTGTATTTCTTCCTGGGTCAGTCTTGGAAGGTTGTGGTTTTCTAAGAATTTGTCCATTTCTTCCAGGTTGTCCATCTTATTGGCATATAGTTGCTTGTAGTAATCTCTCATGATTCTTTGTATTTCTGCAGTGTCAGTTGTTACTTCTCCTTTTTCATTTCTAATTTTATTGATTTGAGTCTTCTCCCTTCTTTTCTTGATGAGTCTGGCTAATGGTTTATCAATTTTGTTTATCTTCCCAAAGAACCAGCTTTTAGTTTTACTGATCTTTGTTACTGTTTCCTTCTTTTCTTTTTCATTTATTTCTGATCTGATTTTTATGATTTATTTCCTTCTGCTAACTTTGGGATGTTTTTGTTCTTCTTTCTCTAATTGCTTTAGGTGCAAGGTTAGGTTGTTTATTCGAGATGTTTCCTGTTTCTTAAGGTGGGATTATATTGTTATAAACTTCCCTCTTAGAACTGCTGTTTGTGCATTTCATAGGTCTTGAGTAATCGTGTCTTCATTGTCATTTGTTTCTAGGTATTTTTTGTTTCCTCTTTGATTTCTTCAGTGATCCCTTGGTTATTTAGTAGTGTATTGTTTAGCCTCCATGTATTTGTATGTTTTTACAGATTTTTTCCTGTAATTGATATCTAGTCTCATAGCACTGTCGTTGGAAAAGATACTTGATATGATTTCAATTTTCTGAAATTTACCAAGGCTTGATTTGTGACCCAAGATATGATCTTTCCTGGAGAATGTTCCATGAGCACTTGAGAAGAAAGTGTATTCTGTTGTTTTTGGATGGAATGTCCTATAAGTATCAATTAAGTCCATCTTGTTAAATGTATCATTTAAAGCTTGTGTTTCCTTATTTTCATTTTGGATGATCTGTCCATTGGTGAAAGTGGGGTGTTAAGTTCCCTACTATGATTGTGTTACTGTCGATTTCCCCTTTTATGGCTTTTAGTATTTGCCTTATGTATTGAGGTGCTCCTATGTTGGGGGCATAAATATTTACAAGTGTTAAGTCTTCTTCTTGGATTGATCCCTTGATCATTATGTAGTGTCCTTCTCTGTCTCTTGTAACATTCTTTATTTTAAAGTTTATTTTATCTGGTATGAGAATTGCTACTCCAGCTTTCTTTTGATTTCCATTAGCATGGAATACATTTTTTCATTCCCGCACTTTCAGTCTGTATGCCTCCCTAGGTCTGAAGTGGGTCTCTTGTAGACGGCATATATACAGCTCTTGTTTTTGTATCCATTCAGCCAGTGTATGTCTTTTGGTTGGAGCATTTAATCCATTTACATTTAAGGTAGTTATCGATATGTATGTTCCTATTACCATTTTCTCAATTGTTTTGGGTTTGTTATTGTAGGTCTTTTCCTTCTCTTGTGTTTCCTGCCTACAGAAGTTCCTTTAGCCTTTGTTGTAGAGCTGGTTTGGTGGTGCTGAATTCTCTTAGCTTTTTCTTGTCTGTAAAGGTTTTAACTTGTCCATTGAATCTGAATGAGATCCTTGCTGTGTCATCTTGGTTGTAGGTTTTTCCCTTTCATCACTTTAAGTATGTCCTGCCACTCCTTTCTGGCTTGCAGAGTTTCTGCTGAAAGATCAGCTGTTAACCTTATGGGGATGCCCTTGTATGTTATTTGTTGTTTTTCCCTTGCTGCTTTTAATATTTTTTCTGTGTATTTAATTTTTGACTGTTTGATTAATATGTGTCTTGGCGTGTTTCTCCTTGGATTTATTCTGTATGGGACTCTCTGTGCTTCCTGGACTTGATTAACTATTTCCTTTCCCATATTAGGGAAGTTTTCAACTAT
Organism: Mesoplodon mirus; assembly: GCF_964341445.2. Taxonomy (NCBI): domain Eukaryota; kingdom Metazoa; phylum Chordata; class Mammalia; order Artiodactyla; family Ziphiidae; genus Mesoplodon; species Mesoplodon mirus. The sequence goes on along the minus strand of NC_138986.1, from coordinate 97,030,682 downwards.
AATCTCTTCAAATATTTTCTCAGTCCGTTTCTTTTTCTCTTCTTCTTCTGGGACCCCTATAATTCAAATGTTGGTGTGTTTAATGTTGTCCCAGATGTCTCTGAGACTGTCCTCAATTCTTTTCATTCTTTTTTCTTTATTCTGCTCTGCAGTAGTTATTTCCACTATTTTATCTTCCAGGTCACTTAACTGTTGTTCTGCTTCAGTTATTCTGCTATTGATTCCTTCTAGAGAATTTTAAATTTCATTTACTGTGTTGTTCATCATTGTTTGCTTGCTCTTTAGTTCTTCTAGGTCCTTGTTAAACGTTTCTTGTATTTTCTCCATTTTATTTCCAAGATTTTGGATCATGTTTACTATCATTACTCTGAATTCTTTTTCAGGTAGACTGCCTATTTCCTCTTCATTTGTTTGGTCTGGTGGGGTTTTGCCTTGCTCTTTCATCTGCTGTGTGTTTTTCTGTCTTCTCATTTTGCTTAACTTACTGTGTTTGGGGTCTCCTTTTCACAGGCTGCAGGTTCATAGTTCCCGTTGTTTTTGGTTTCTGCCCCCAGTGGCTGAGGTTGGTTCAGTGGGTTGTGTAGGCTTCCTGGTGGAGGGAACTGGTGCCTGTGTTCTGGTGGATGGGGCTGGACCTTGTCTTTCTTGTGGGCAGGACTGCGTCCAGTGGTGTGTTTTGGAGTGTCTGTGAGCTTATTATGATTTTATGCAGCCTCTGTGCTAATGGGTGGGTTTGTGTTCCTGTCTTGCTAGTTGTTTGGCACAGGGGTTCAACACTGTAGCTTGCTGGTCGTTGAGTAGAGCTGGGTCTTAGCATTGAGATGGAGATCTCTGGGAGATATTTCACCATTTGTTATTATGTGGAGCCTGGAGGTCTCTGGTACACCAATGTCCTGAACTCGGCTCTCCCACCTCAGAGGCACAGTCCTGACACCTAGCCAGAGCACCAAGACCCTCTCAGCCACATGGATTTAAGTTATCTCTTTCTAGAACTCAATAGCTTTGTCCTTCAGGCTGTATCCATTGTTAGTAGGAGGTACACAAGGTGACTGTGGCTACTAATTGGAGCACAGAGACTTCTGTTTTTGGGATTTGTGAGATCACCTTGGTTTGGGGAAGCCAAGAAGGAGCGCCCAGCCCCCTGCGGGCAGTGTTTTAATAAGTTTTAAGAAGTGAGTTATTGATTATTTTATGGGGAATGAATTTTAAATGAATCCCTGAAGGCATCCAGTCAGCATTTGCTTCCACCTTACAAAGAACAGCAAAGGCCCCCAAGAGCCCTTGGCACAGAATGTTTGGGGAGTCGAGGGCAGGTATTGCTCAGTTATGAGGTAAGCATGTAATTATGGGGATGTCCCAACTCCCTCCCCTCACCCCTCTTTGTGGAAAACTCTCTTCCAAGTATGTTCTGACCCTTGACATCACTGGGGAAGTTGTGTCATCAAATTCTAAAACATGACATTGAGAAAAGGGGCTGTCTACCTCTGTCTCCAAAGGACACCCCTGGAGTAGCCATTGGTGGTAAAGGATTTAGGTCCTAGCCACCTAATAATGCCCAAGACCCATCTGTTCCTGAGAACCCCTACACCAGAGCCTGGTCCTACCCTCTCATGCATGGGTTGATCTATTCCTCTGATCTAAGATCTCTCGTGCATGTTTCACTGATGGTAAAGAGTTTGAGTCAAAACACAAGACAGGAATGTGTGTGCATACCTGTGGGTGCACACATATGTGTTTTAAGGACTTAAGAATGAACTAGGTTGTTTTAACTCTCCTACTGATTTGTTAGCTTTTTGAGGCAGGAAGATTTCTTTTAATCTATATATTCCTCATCATACTTAGCATGGTGCTTTGCATATTGAAGATGATGAATATCATGGAATGGATCGTGCTTCTGGAAATTGTACAGCAGTGTTTACAGGTGGGGTTAAACACTTTGTTTCTGGAGTCAGATAGCTTGAGCGGACTCCTGGCTGTGCCACTTGACCACTGTGTGACCATAAGCGACTCCCTGAACCTCTCTGTGTCTGGGCTTCCTCCTCTAAAAAACTGAGATATTAATACCACCTACCTCACTGTTGTGAGCACTAACTGAGTTAATATATGTAAAGTAGAACCATGCTTGATACGTGATAAGAGCTCTTTAAGTGTGAACTCTGTTTTATTACTATTAGCACTATACAGTTTATAGTGGACTCTTCCATACAGTAACTCACTTGATTCTCACAAGAACCCTGTGAGATGTGAAGGATATATATCTGTTTCATTTTGTAGTTGGAAGGACTAGATCTTACAACCAATCCAAGGCAGTGTTATAGGTGGTGTGTACCCACATCTAGTCTCCAAAACTAGATTTGGCCTTGTTACCACCCTGTCTCTACCATCACATACTCTGTCAACCTAGACAGAATTTTAAAAAAAACCACGTGAATACTTAATTATAGTGGTATGAAGGAGAATCTCAGAGGTGTCAGAGCACTGGCCTCTGAGATCACTCTGGGAGCTCATGTTGACTTAACTCTCACCACGGCCTTGTGCCTGATGAGACGAGGAAGCAGTGGAGATGTTGAGAATCACACAGGATGCCACCAACACCCACAGGGGCAGATAGATGTCACTGTGGTTCCCTCAGAGATGGAGCTGTTCTCGGGAATGATTGAAGCCAAGCTGGCCCTTAAAGGCATCTCATTCCTGGGCCACTGGGCAGAGAAAAGGCCAACCTCTCTATACAAAAGTTTTTGTCCTTGAAGCCATGTCACCATAGTCTTACTGTCCTCCTTTTTGTGCCTGATGCCTGACTTGGGGCTCTGCACTTAGTGGGTGTTCATTAAGTAATAGCTGAATGAATAGACACATGACTATCATGTATATGAGCACCAAAAATTTTAAAATGTGAAATTAGAAATCTATTTTACAATTATACACAATACTTGGTTAAAAAAAAAGTCTGTTTGGAGGAAAAATTAGGTACAATCACTAAAACAAGCCTTTGGAATTATCAATGGACTTAACGGATGATTCCCAACTTGCTCCACCTTTAGATTAATATAAAAATTTATTTTTCCGCTTTTTAAAATAAAAATATTGGCCCAATTTAATATTGCAAGCTGTACCACTCAGTAATCCCAGTCCCCTTTGCCCTACCTTACTTTTTTTTTTCACAACTCCCTACTCCGTACCACAAAATCAATTTACTTATTATGTTCATTATTGATTATCTGACTGCCCACTTTGAAACTCTACCCCTTTGAGGACCAGAGTCTTTGCCTGCTTTGTTCAATAATGTATCTCAGGGTCCTAGAACAGTTCCTGGAGTATATTCATGCTCACTAAGTACATTTTAAACAAAGGTTTAATGGTTCCCTTCAATGTGCAAGGCAAAGTTAGTGATCTTGTATATAGGGATAAATAATGAATCAAGGACCGTTTCAAGGAATGTGTATGTATGTATTCATTGATGCAAGGGGCTTATAGATCTGTATGTGTAAATACATATTAAAATTTAAAATTTTCAATATTTATGTGGATAAAACTTAAAGGGCTGTGCCCATCTCAACCCATTTTGACCAGATCAAAGTGTGTCCTCGCTCCCCTGTGTCTCCCCACCTCATGGATGGTGTGCTCTGGGTGTGCAGGTCACCTCCCAGGGCTTGACCCAGCCTGCCACAGGCCCTGCCTGCCCTCCCTCCTATGCTCTAGAACGCAGCTCACAAACTGCGAGTCTCAGAGTAGCATCTGGCCTACACATGTGTACTGTTGGGCTTGCCAGGGGGTTGAAAATTCTTTAAGTCAATTGCCAACATTTAAAAATCTGGAGAATTCTCATAAACATCCAGATTTCCGTCTTCCCTTGCAAAGCTTCAGTATCTGTTGACACGGGGCTGGCATTCCCACAGGGCCTTGCTAAGCTGGGGCTGAGCAGCAGCTGGCCTGGCAGGTGAGCAGATGAGGCGCATGTCCTCCTGGTGGCCAGTGTCCCCACTGGGCTTATCATGCCCGCTCACCTCCCTGCCTGTCCCTGGAAGGGCTGAGTTTGCAACACCTGATTTATTTAAGACACCCCCCCCTCCTCCCACCATACTACTGGAAACTTCTGGAAAGATAGGAATAGATAATAATGCTCAATTCACACTGATAGGTAACTACATACCCTCTTTACATCTAGGGTCTGGCCTATGAATAAATAAAAATCTGATAATTCAGAAAATGGGCATAGATGCTTTCAATGAATACTTAGATCTAACTTAAATGTCTCATCGGACCGTTATGTCTTCTGATTTCTTCCTCCACCATAATTATTATGTATTGCAGCAAACCCAAGATAATTAGGGCTCAGTTTCTTCTCCCACTTTGGACCCAAGTCTCCCTCCTGGCCTAGGAGAGGTGTTTTGTCATCAGCATCCTTCCAACGGGAGCTGACAGCTGGGATGGAGACTGGTTTGCAATCCCTCCCTGCCCCTCTATACAGTGTGCTCATTAGCTAAACAATCTTTGAAGTAGTGTTATTTCTCTTTGAGGAAAAACAGGACAGTAGGGAAAATGGCTCAGCATGCTGCAAAACGTCTTCCTGAGGATTTTCCTTTTTTTGAAAGGCGAGCCTACCACTTGAGCCTGTCTGAGTTCATCTATTAGGCAAGTGTGCCTTCTTGCTTGTAAAATCCGTCATCTAGGTCACTCTGGGTAAACTAGCCCCATATGCTGGCCACTCTGTTTATCACAGAGGGGTTCCATCTGATGTGGGAATGCAGCGAGCTGCAGCCCAGCACACTTATTTACAACCAAATGAAAACACATCAAGAGAAAGCAGACATCTTAACATTAGTGGATGAAAGGGTACATCTCACCTCACCTCTCCACTCTGAAAGGAGAAAACATGTGAAAACGGATGTGATGTGGTAATTCTTCTATTCTTTTCTTTTTCCTTCCTGCTCTTCCTGCTGACAAGGATGGAAAAGCTGCATGTGGGAGCTAAGTCATATCAGGTGGTACTGAGTCATCTGTAGGACAGCATGGGTGTGAATGTAAATTTTCATTGCTTTGCAACATTGCTAAGCAATTAATTAGAATGTTGTCACTGATATCCCTACTGCAGTTTAAATAACCCCACGCTCAGTAGAGGGTAGCCTGTTTTCAGTAAAAGAGGAAAACACATGGCTCAAAACATTTGACAGAAAATAAGTAACATGCAAATGTGCAGTGAGACAGATGCTGGGGTGTGTGCAATAGGCTGGTGGGGAAAGAGGGGCCACTAGGACCAGGGTGCACAAAAGTGAGGGGAAACCTTCCTAGGATAGATTCTTTTTCTTTTTTTTTTTTTTAAGGTTTTAAAAGTAAATTTAGTTTTTCCTCTTCTGTGCAGTCCGTGAAAGCTGTGATTTCTGTAAGGTTTTATTAATTAAAAGTTTGTTTAATATATAAGATAAACAACAAGGACCTACTGTATAGCACAGGGAACTATATTACTATCTTTCTTTTTTTACTTTTTATTTTATATTGGAGTATAGCTGATTAACAATGTTGTGATAGTTTCAGGTGCACATCAAAGCGACTCAGCCATACATATACATCTATACATTCTCCCACAGACTCCACTCCCATCCGGGCTGCCACATAACATTGAGCAGAGTTCCCTGTGCTATACCATAGGTCCTTGTTGGTTATACTTTTTAAATATAGCAGTGTGTACATGTCAATCCTGAACTACCTAACTATCCCTTCCCTCAACCCTTTCCCTCTGGTAACCATAAGTTCATTCTCTAAGTCTGTGAGTCCGTTCCTATTTTGCAAATACGTTCATTTGTGTCATTTCTTTTTAGATTCCACATATAAGTGATATCATACAATATTTCTTTGTCTTCCTTCCCTCAGTATGACAATCTCTAGTTCCATCCATGTTGCTGCAAATGGCATTATTTAATTCTTTTTTATAACTGAGTGATATTCCACTGTGTATATGTACCACATCTTCTTTATCCATTCCTCTGTCGATGGACATTTAAGTTGCTTCCATGTCTTGGCTATTGTAAACAGTGTTGCAATGAACACTGGGGTGCATATATCCTTTCAGACCATGTTTTTCTCTGGATATACGTCCAGGAGTGGGATTGCAGGGTCATATGGTAGCTCTACTTTTAGTTTTTTAAGGAACCTCCATACTGCTCTGCATCATGGTTGTATCAACTTACATTCCCACCAGCAGTGTAGGAGAGTTCCTTTCTCTCCACACCCTCTCCACCATTTATTATTTGTAGACTTTTTGGTGATGGCCATTCTGACTGGTGTGAGGTGATATCTCATTGTAGTTTTGATTTGCATTTCTCTAATCATTAGTGATGTTGAACATCTTCTCATGTGCCTCTTGGCCACCTGTATGTCTTCCTTGGAAAAATATCTACTTAGGTCTTCTGCCCATTTTTTGATTGGGTTGTTTGTTTTGATATTAAGCCGCATGAGCTGTTTGTAGATTTTGGAGACTAATCCCTTGTCAGTCACATCATTTGCAAATATTTTCTCCCAATCTGTGTGTTGTCTTTTCGTTTTGTTTATGGTTTCCTTTGCTGTGCAAAAGCTTTTTGAGTTTAATTAGGTCCCATTTGTTTATTTTTGTTTGTAGTTCCATTACCCTGGGAGACGGATTGGAAAAGATATTGCTGCAATTTATGTCAGAGAGTGTTCTGCCTATGTTTCCCTCTAGGAGTTTTATAGTGTCTGGTCTCACATTTAGGTCTTTAATTCATGTTGAGCTTATTTTTGTGTATGGTGTTAAAGAATGATCTAATTTCATTTTTTTACATGTAGCTGTCCAGTTTTCCCAACACCATTTGTTGAAGAGACTGTCTTTCCACCATTGTATAGTCTTGCCTCCTTTGTCATAGATTAACTGACCATAGGTGCGTGGGCTTATTTCTGGGCTTTATATTCTGTTCCATTGATCTATAGTTCTATTTTTGTGCCAGTACCATATTGTTTTGATGACTATACCTTTGTAGTATAGTCTGAAGTTAGGGAGCCTGATTCCCTCCAGCTCCGTTTTTCTTTCTCAAGATTAGATTGCTTTGGCTATTCAGGGTCTTTTGTGTCCCCATACAAATTCTAAGATTTTTTGTTCTAGTTCTGTGAAAAATGCCATTGGTAATTTGATAGGGATTGCATTGAATCTGTACATTGCTTGGGTAGTATAGTCATTTTGATAGTATTGATTCTTCCAATCCAAGAACACGGTATGTCTTTCCATCTGTTTGTGTCTTCTTCGATTTCTTTCATCAGCATCTTATAGTTTTCAGAGTACAGGTCTTTTGTTTCCTTACGTGGGTTTATTCCTGGGTATTTTATTCTTTTTGATGCAGTGGTAAATGGGATTGTTTCTTGAATTTCTCTTTCTGATCTTTCATTGTTAGTGTATAGGAATGCAACAGATTTCTGTGTATTACTTTTGTAGCCTGCAACTATACCAAATTCATTGATGAGCTCTAGTAGTTTTCTGGTGGCATCTTTAGGATTTTCTATGTATAGCATCATGTCATCTGCAAACAGTGACAGTTTAACTTCTTCTTTTCCAATTTGGATTCCTTTTATTTGTTTTTCTTCTCTGACTGCCGTAGATAGGACTTCCAAAACTATGTTGAATAAAAGTGGTGAGAGTGGGCATCATTGTCTTGTTCCTAATCTTAGAGCAAATGCTTTCAGCTTTTCACTGTTGAGTATGATGCTAGCTGTAGGTTTGTCGTATATGGCCTTTACTATGTTAATGTAGGTTCCTCTATGCTAGGGCTGATTCTTGATGAAAATGGCCCAAATCCAGTGTCAAATTTGGCCCAAATCCAAATCTGATCTGGTGGGTGGGTTGTTACAGTTGAAATCTCCAGGAAGTGACATGGGCAGATGGGCACAGTAGCCCACAGGGTGTAGTGACCCAGAAAAAGGGGACCCTGGCAGAGCTAGGCTGAGTGCGAAGCCCTAGGAGTTTAGGTGGCACAGGGTTCTAGGTGTTGGATGGGGAATGAAATCACAAATCAGAAAACTGAGGCAGCCCATCCACCCAGCCCTATAGAGTACACACACTTAATGTGGGCTGGGAAGGCTATAGCTCCAGATTCTCACAGGAGTCCAAGGCTCTTCTTGGCCATCACAGAACCACAGTAGTAAGATAAGTTCCAGACCCGGCCAGATTATGGGAGCCATGTCTACTGTTATGTTACCAGTATCGGCCCCATAGATATCAGGGAAAGGCTGGGGCAGGACTGGGAAGCCAAGAGCTTACAGACACCAAAACTGGCTAGGATATCTGAACACATACACACACACTCACCTCACCTACTAGAAGGATATACTCCAAAATGTTCACAGTGATTATCATTGGGTGGTAAGAATATGTAAGGATTCTTTGTTGCTTTTTAAAAACTTTATGTCCCCTTAATTTTTTTAGCATAGAAATAAAACTTAAGAAAATTTTGGTAAGAAGAGAAAAGGTTCTTAAATTACGCTTCACTTTAATTGAATGTGTACTTGAAGCAGGTTTAAAGGTAGGCCACTTGAAAAAAACAAAAAAAAAAGGAATGGTGAAGGTTTTTTTTTCACATTATAATCTAATCTTAATCCTATACCATCCTCAAACCCTCTCTCCCCATCCTTGCAGGGTGGAGGGGGGGTAAGGGGGCAAAAAATCATTTTTGAGAGTTCCTCTGGCCTGGCCTTGAAATCTTAATTTGGGGAATAAAATGAATGCTGCCAAAATAAGAATCAGAGTGCTTGTACTTGGATCAAGAGCAAAATCCTATCAGTTAATGTTTTAGTCTCTACTTTCAAGAATATGTATAATCTTCTTCCCTTTATTCACATATTTATCCTTAGCTACTTAAGTTACGGAATTAAATTTCTTTCCTAACATTTGGTAACATTACATAAATAATGTTACGTAAAATTACATAAATTTCTTTCATAACATTTCATAACATTATGTAAATTTCTCTTCATAACATTTTAGCAGTATAACATCTAGCTTTCAGGAAATACCCAGTTATGCTTATTTACTGATTTGTACTCTGAAGGAGGCAGAGAGATGCAAAGCTACATTCCCTGGGGTCTCCAGCCCATTTTCCTCTATTCCTGCTCTGCTAGAATTGCAGTGTTTAATTACAGAAATGGCAATAATTACTCATAATTGTGCTTCTCATATGCAATGATCAACTTCAAATGTTGTTAGCACAGCTCAGTATCTCAATAGCAGCTCATTGGCAAGGTTGCCTATTACAATTTATTTGTGTCACTCAGTTTATGTGAAGAGGCTAGAGACTAGGTAGTGGAAGGATTGTATGGCTAGCTTTTTCAAAGGGAGCAAAATCTCTCTTGTACTTTTGACAAAGTGTAACTCTAGGGAAGTTGCTCAATCTCTGGGCATCAATGTCTTAATCTGTAAAATGGGTTGGATTTAGTGATCCCTATAAATGCCCTCTACCTTCAGAGATATATTGACTTTAATTGGCCAAGTCTGAATTAATCTGGGGTGGAAATGGGATGTCTTTTCAAGAGTAGGTGGTTCAACTTGTATATGGTGTCTGAAGGAAATATCAGAACCAAGAAAAGGTTTGATTGATAGAGAGGCATTTGATCTCAGTTGAAGATATTTCTCTTGCTACTATCCCTTAGTACTATGCCACATCCCTCCCCTGGCTTTGTCCAATGGGAAAGACTGATGAGGAAAAGTGGAAGCAGGGACTGACTGATTCAGAGAGGGGATTCCATTCAAAGCATGGGTGTCCAAAGCAAAAGAAATAAAAGCAAAAATAAACAAATGGGACCTAATCAAACTTATAAGCTTTTGCACAGCAAAGGAAACTATCCACAAAGTGAAAAGACAACCTACAGAGTGGGAGAAAAATATTTGCAACTGATTCAACTGACAAGGGGTTAATATCCAAAATATACAAACAATTCATACAACTTAATATAAAAAAACCACAAGCAACCCAATCAAAAAATGGGCAGAATATCTAAACAGATATTTTTCCAAAGAAAAGACATACAGATGGTCAACAGGCACGTGAAAAGCTGCTCAACATTGTTAATTATTATAGAAACTCAAATCAAGACCACAATGAGGTATCAACTCACACCAGTCAGAATGGCCATCACCGAAAAGTCTGCAAATAATAAATGCTGGAGAGGGTGTGGAGAGAAAGGAACTCTCCTACACTGCTGGTGGGAATGTAAACTGGTACAACCACGATGGAGAGCAGTATGGAGGTTCCTTAGAAAACTAAAAATGGAACTACCATATGACCCAGCAATCCCACTCCTGGACATATATCTGGAGAAAACTATAATTCAAAAAGATACACGCACCCAAATGTTCATTGCAGTACTATTTATAATAGCCAAGACATGGAAACAACTTAAGTGTCCAGTGACAGAGGAATGGATAAAGAAGATGTGGTACATATATACAGTGGAATATTACTCAGCCATAAAAAGAACAAAATAATGTCATTGTCATTTGCAGCAACATGGATGGACCTAGAGATTATCATACTAAATGAAATAAGACAGAAAAAGACAAATATCATATATCACTCATATATGGAATCTAATCTTAAAAAATGATATAAATGAACTTATTACAAAACAGGAACAGACTCACAGACTTTGAAAACAAATATGGTTACCTAAGGGAAAATGTGGGGGGAAGGGATAAATTGGGAGGTTGGGATTAACATATACACACTACTATATATAAAATAGATAACCAACAGGGACCTACTATATAGCACATGGAACTCAATATTCTGTAATAACCTATATGGGAAAATAATCTGAAAACCATATATATATATATATTATTTTTTTTTTTTGAAAACAACCAAAAACAAAAGCACGGTGTCCCTTTCTAACTCCAGACCTGCTGTTGACTAGTTCTGGTCCTTTCTTCTCTCTTCCAGACCTTGGGGATTGATTTTTGTTCTTTATGGATTTGACAAGAGTAAAATATCTATTTCACCCACATGCTGAGAAGAGGAAAACTCTTACTTCTGACTGAAAGGATGCTTGTTAGGACACAAGTCTTACTGGTTGTGTAAAGCTCAAGTCTTCTGAACAGCTCCTATTCTCACCACTACACAGCCACTGTGGACCTGGAAGCTGACTTCCAGAGGCCCAACAAGAAAGGCAAAGTAGACACTGATGCTGTAGTGCTGGCATCATATCCAGCCTCTCACCCAGGGAGCTTCAATCAATTTCTCTTTTTGGACCAGTTTCATCACTGCAGAACTAAGGGGTTGGTAATCAACTAGTTTATTGATTATTCCTAGCATGTGATACAAGTGCTCCTCTAATCACAGGTGAGCAAGGAGGAAGTAGAGAAATCATTACTTGGCTGGACTTCAGGTGTCAGGAAATGTCTGGCCTGGCTCCTATCACTGAAATGCTGATGGATAATACATATGTAATAAATCTAGGATACAACCTGGCTACTTGTCTTATTAAAAAGTTAGAGAATGTCAGGAAATGGATAAAGAAGGAAAAAGGGAAATGGAAGGAGAGATCATACCAACAGGTTTTCATGACCCTATAAACTATCTTGGGCTCCAGTTTTATCACCTGGCACCCTTGGTCAGTTGTTATTTCCTGGGGAGAGTCAAATCTTTGTCTAAAGGCTAGGGGTTTTTGGATTCTTCTAAAGATCCTTTTTGTTTGTTTAAAGAATATTCAGAATTATAATGCTTTATAATGGATTGTTTGATGCTATGTTAATGATCTCCATGGAAAGAGGCTAGATGATCAAGACTGCAAAGGATAACGAGTACAAATTAGCATTTTCTCAATGAAGAGCTCTAGATCAAATCAGTTCCTCTCTGAACAGGACCAGGTGGTGACAAGAATATTATTGAAAATGTTGACGATTGTGCTGGCATGATTTCCTCAAATGAGGAATGATTCAGAGTCATTTTTAGGCAAACTTGTGGCGGAGGTGGCATAAGAGGCTTTTCTTAGGCTTCCTCTCTTCCGAAGCTCACAGACCTCATGCCACATGGAGGCCTTGCCTATGCCAGAGGCCTCTCCTGGGTCCTTGTTCTGTCATCCCTGACACCACAATCCCCACAGCTGAAACAGATCTTTCCATCTTATACTATCAAGCTCTTTCCTTTCTCTATACTTTGCCCCTGCTACTCCCTCTGTCTAGATGTTCTCTCACCCCTTACTTTGTCTTTCCAGCAAACTCTTATTTACCTTTCAAGGCTCAGCTCCAAATTGTTTTTTATCTGCTCTTTCCTGACCTTTTCGTAAAAAATTGTGGTAAAAAACACATACAACAAATTTAACATCTAACAATTTTTAGTGTTGTCTATTCACATTGTTGTGCAATAATCTAGAACTTCTTCATCTTGCAAAACTAAAACTCAGAACACACCCACTAAACACTAATTCTCCCTCCCCACTCTCCCCAGCCCTTGATAATCACTTTTCCACTCTCTGTGGTTTTTATTACTTTCAATATTTCCTATAAGTGGAATCATACAGTATCTGTCTTTTTGTGACTGGTTTGTTTTGCTCAGCATAACATCCTCGAGGTTCATCCATGGTGTAGCATGGGACATGGTTTCCTTCTGTTTAATCAGTTCATCTGCCTTGACCTTCTTTTAACATCTCTGTTCCACATCGATGGGCTAAGTGTTCTAAAGTATTAATGATGCTCTGTCTCCTCTAATGTTAACACATTTGCCTTTTTCCTTAATTAATAGAGTATAGGTTGAAGGCAGATTCAAAATAGTCTATTTTCTTAGGAAGCCTACAATCTAATTGTGGAAATAAAAAACCAACACACATAAATATTACTGTACTATGCTCTAATTATATGTTATATATTTATAAAAGCTGCAGAAATTCTTGAGAGAGCTGTTATAATCTGAAAAGGAATATTATGAATTGCTTTAAAACAGTAAACTTTGACAACTGTGATGAAGTGGAAACATTTCTTGAAAATTCCATTGACCAAACTAACATAAGACATAAAAAATGTGAATAGTCCCATATTTGTTCAAATAAATTGAATTATCAAAAAACCTTCTCACAAATAAAATGCCCAGATTATTTCACTAGTAAAGTCTAATAGTTTAATAAATATTACCAATTTATACAAAACTTTTTCAGAAAATAGAGATGAAGGGAGTACTTCTTATATCATTCTGAGGCCATCATTACCCTGATGCCAAAAGTAGACAAAAATATTGCCAGCAAATAGAATAGTTCAATATCCCCCATCATATAGACACAGAAATCCTTAACAAAATATCAGCAAATAGAATCCTGCAATACACACACACACACACACACACACACACACACATATATATAGTGATCAAATTTTTTTAAGGAATGAAAGGATTTATTTAAGATTCTAATGTTAATCAATATAGTTCACCATATTAAGAAAATAAATATGGGAGAAAAATATATAATCATTTCAATAGATGCAGAAAAATCATAGTATTCAACACCCATTCATGGTTAAAAACTCTTAGCAAATTAAGAATAGAAAGGAATTTTCCCAATCTGATAAAGAATAACCACTGAAAACCAACAGCTAGCATCATGTTTAGTAGTGAAACTCAACACCTTCCCCCTAAGTTTGGGAACAAGAGGAGAATGTTTGCTTTTACCATTTCTTTTGCACTTGAGGAATTACCTAGTGCAAAAAGACAAGAATAAACAAAAATCACAAAGATCAGATAAAAAGTAAAACTTTTTATTCACAGGAGTAAGCATTGTTTACATAGAAAATCCTAAGGAGCCTACAAAACAAGTGCTAGAACTAATAAATGAATTTAGGAGGGATAGAGATTAGAAGATCAATATTAAAAAACAATTTTATTTCTATGTGTTAGTAGTAAATAATTGGAAAGGAAAATAACAATTCCATTGAAAAAGCATTAAAAACATAAAATTCTCAGGAATAAACTTAAAATATATGCAAGACCTCAACACTGAAAACTATAACACATTGTTGAAAGAAATTAAAGACCTAAATAAATGGGAAGATATACAGTATTCATGAATTGAAAATTCAATATTAAGTTATGAATTCTCCCCCATTTTAAGTATAGATTGAATGTAATGTCAACCAAAATAACAATAGTTTTTTTAAATGTAGAACTTGAGAAACTGAATCAAAATTTGTAGGGGAAATCGAAGGACCTAGAATAGTCAAAACAATCTTGTAAAAGAAGAGCAATGTTAGAGGCTTCACTTTATCTAATTTCAAGATACTATTAGGCTGTAGTACTCAAGACAACTAGTTATTGTTATAAGGATAGGTAGATAGACAAAGATCAATAGAACAGAGAGTCCATAAATAGACCCATATATATGTGGTCATTTGATTTCTCCCAAAGGCACCAAGACTACTAAAAAGGGGGAAAGAAAGTCTTTTCAACAAATGGTGCTGGAATAAATGTATAATTTTATGAAAAGGTATATCAACACTGCCTTATACCATACTCAAAAATAAAATTGAGGTGAACAAACTTAAAAAGTTAAAATTAAAAAAGCTTCTAAAAACCATAAGAATATCTTCACAAAATTTGGTAGGTAAAGATTTTCAATAGAAGAGGAAAATACTAGTAATAAAAAATAAAAATTTGAACTTCAAAACTGAAAACTTCTACTTATCAAAAGACACCATTAAGAAAATGAAAAGATAGGTGTGTTTTTCTTTAGTCAACAGTTTTGGTGACCATGAAGGGACCCAGACCAGACTTCTCTCCTTCACCTGAACTCTGTGAGGATCCAGGGCTTTGCCACCAGCAGAGGCCCCTTGTGCTCATCTACTTCCCTGGAGAGTCCAGACGAATTTAGATCTCTCCTGGGTTTTGGATCTCCCTTTTTTGGCTAATGGATCTAAATTTTATTCAGTGGTGAAAAAGCTCCTGTCTGTGAGGAGTATGTTTTCCTTGACCTCAGTTTCAAAAAGAGGTACCTGGGTTACCCCAGTTGAAAAACACTGGTAAGATTTTGCTCAGCTGAAAGACACTGAGTGTATTACCCAAGTTGAGAGACACTGGGAAGATTTTATTATGTACATACAGAATTTATACTTACAAGTATTGGAAATTAATTGGAAATTAAAGGAAATCTCAACCTAAAAATGGCCAAACTGGGGTTCTTTTGACATTTAAATACTTTTTTTGCCTGTGCAGCTAGAAAAATCTGGCTTGATAAAACATCTTTTCAGAATTCTGACCTTAAAGGAACAAAACCCCTTCTAGGAGGAACTTGCACTTCTCTCTCTGTGTCTTTGAGATGTAAATGTTCTACATGATCTTCTTAGGCTTTTTTTTTCCTCTCTGTTTGAGAGCTTGATTTTGGCACCTGCAAGATACACATACAATGTACATTTGGCAGCCAGTCAAACAGACTGGAATTCCAAGCAGTCTTTTAGTCTGGCTGTGGCAACTCTCAAGGAGATTTGTCATAGGGGTTCCAGACCATAAGGGTCCCTTGTCATCTCAGTCTTAATTGTGTCACGTCTACAATAAAGGCCTTTACTTTCTTAAACTATTTTTGGAAGTAAACTTTCTGGATATTATGAAGGCTGCATCCTTTGCACTTTTTGTGGGGATGCCTCTTGAGTCTTACTGGTTTGAGTCATTATTAAGATACTACTTATTTAGAGAAATGCAAATCAAAACTACAGTGAGGTATCACCTCACACTAGTCAGAATGGCCATCATCAAAAAGTCTATAAACAATAAATGTTAGAGAGGGTGTGGAGAAGAAGGAACACTCCTGCACTATAGGTGGGAATGTAAATTGGTACAGCCACTATGGAAAACAGTATGGAGGTTCCTCAAACAACTAAAAACAGAGTTACCATATGATCCTGCGATCCCACTCCTGGACATATATCTGGAGTAAACTCTAATTTGAAAAGATACAGGCATGTCAATGTTCACTGCTGCACTATCTACAATAGCCAAGACATGGAAACAACCCAAATGTCCATCAACAGATGAATGGATAAAGAAGATGTGGTATATATATACATTGGAATATTACTCAGCCATAAGAAAGAATGAAATAATGCCATTTGCAGCAACACAGATGGACCTAGATATTATCATATTAAGTCAACTCAGTCAGTCAAAGAAAGACATATGATATCACTTCTATGTGGAATCTAAAAAAATGATACAAATGAGCTTATTTACAAAACAGAAACAGACTCATGGACATAGAAAACAGACTTATGGTTACCAAAGGGGATAGCAGGTTGGGGGAGAGATAAATCAGGAGTTTGGGATTAACATATACACCTTACTATATATAAAATAGGTAAACAACAAGGACCTACAGACTAGCACAGGGAACTATACTCAATCTCTTGTAATAACTTATAATGGAAATGAATTTGAAAAAGAAAAAAAATATATGTATGTACGTATGTATCACTGAATCACTTTGCTGTACACTTGAAACTCACTCAACATTGTAAATTAACTATACTTCAATAAAAATAACACACACACACAAAGATACTACTCATCAATGGCCACACACTAGATCCTTTAAATTGGAGAAACTTCTAAGAAAATTACAACATGAAAAAACTCACTGGTAAAGGCAAACATACAGTAAAAGTAGGAAACCACCAATACACAGAGCTAGTAGGGAGGTTAAAAGACAAAAGTAGTAAAATCATCTGTATCCACAATAAGCAGTTAAAGGATACACAAAACAGATACAAAATATGATATCAAAAGTAATAATCACGAGGGGAAGAGAGTAAAAATGCATAGTTTTAAAAATGCATTTGAAATTAAGAGATCAGTAACTTAAAACAATCATGAATATATAGAGATGGCTATACAAAAACCTCATGGTAACCACAAATCAAAAATCTATAATAGATATAAACACAGAAAAGAAAAGGGAATCCAAACATAGCACTAAAGATAGTCATCAAATCACAAGAGGAGAGAGCAAAAGAAGGAGAAAAACAGACCTACAAAAACAAATCCAAAACAATTAACAAAATGGCAAAAAGAACATACATATCAATAATTACCTTAAATATAAATGGACTAAATGCTCCAACCAAAAGACAGAGTGGCTGAAT
The DNA here is from genome assembly GCF_964341445.2 of Mesoplodon mirus. NCBI lineage: Eukaryota > Metazoa > Chordata > Mammalia > Artiodactyla > Ziphiidae > Mesoplodon > Mesoplodon mirus. The sequence goes on along the minus strand of NC_138986.1, from coordinate 97,013,575 downwards.
TGATACAAATCAAGACCTGTATATATGATGCCTATAAGAGACTCACTTGAGATCTAGAGACACATACAGACTGAAAGTGAGGGAATGGAAAAAGTTATTCCATGCAAATGGAAATCAAAAGAAAGCCAGAGGAGCGATACTTATATCAGACAAAATAGACTTCAAATTAAAGACTATTACAAGAGACAAAGAAGAACACTACATAATGATCAAGGGATCAATGCAAGAAGAAGACATAAAAATTGTAAATATACATGCACCTAACATAGGAGCACCTCAAAATATACGGCAAGTATTAACAGACATAAAAGGAGAAATTGACAGTAATACAATAATAGTAGGGGACCTTAACATCCCACTTACATCAGTAGACAGATCATCCACACAGAAAATCAATAAAGAAACACAGATCTTAAATAACACATTAGAGCAAATGGACTTGACATTTAAAGAGCATTCAATCCAAAAGCAGAATACACCTTTTTTTCTAGTGCACATGGAACATTCTCCAGGATAGATCACATGCTAGGCCACAAAACAAGCCTTGGCAAATTTAAGAAAGTTGAAATCATAACAAGCATCTTTTCTGACCACAATGCTATGAGACTAGAAATCAACTACAAGGAAAAAACTGCGAAAAAAAAAACACAGTGCAGACTAAACACTATACTACTAACCAATCAATGGATCACTGAAAAAAATCAGAGGAAATCAAAAATACCTAGAGACAAATGAAAATACAAGGATACAAAACTTATGGGATGCAGCAAAAGCAGTTCTAAAAGGTAAGTTTATAGTGCAAGGTAAGTTTATAGTGCTACAAGCTTACCTCAGGGAACAAAAAATCTCAAACAACCTAACCCTACACTTAAAGGAACTAGAGAAGGAAGAACAAACAAAACCCAAAGTTAGTAGAAGGAAGGAAACCATAAAGATCAGAGCAGAAATACAGACAAAAAACAAAACAAAACAAAACCAGAAAGGATCAATGAAATTAAAAATTGATTCCTTGATGAGATAAAATTGATAAACATTTAGTCAGACTCATCAAGAAAAGAAGGGAGAGGGCCCAGATATATAAAACCAGAAATGAAAAAGGGGAAGTTACGACTGACACCACAGAAATACAAAGGATCATAAGAAACTACTATGAGCAACTATATGCCAATAAAATGGACAACCTAAAAAAATGGACAAATTCTTTGCAAGGTGTAATCTCCCAAGACTGAGCCAGGAAGAAATAAACAGACCAAACAAACAAAATATCAACAGACCAATTACCAGTACTGAAACTGAATCAGTAATTTTAAAACTCCCAACAAATAAAAGTCCAGATCAGATGACCTTACAGGTGAATAGTACCAAACATTGAGAGAAAAGTTAACACCTTTCCTCCTGAAAAACTGCAGAGAAAGGAACACTTCTGAACTCATTCTGTGAAGCCACCTTCACCCTGATACCAACACCAGACAAAGATATCCAAAAAAAGAAAATTACAGGCCAATACTACTGATGAACATAGATGCAAAAGTCCTCAACAAAATACTAGCACTATGAGTTCAACAATACATTAAAAGGATCATACACCATGATCAACTGGGATTTATCTCAGGGATGCAAGGATTTTTCAACATCCACAAGTCAGTGTGATGCACCACATTAACAAACTGAAGAATAAAAACCACATGATCATCTCATTAGATGCAGAAAAAGCTTTTGATATAGTTCAACACCCACTTATGATAAAAACTCTCCAGAAAATAGGCACAGAGAGAACATATTTCAACATAATAAAGGTCACATATGACAAACCCACAGCCAACATCATACTCAATGGTCAAAAGCTGAAAACATTCCCTCTAAGATCAGGAACAAGAAAGGCTGCCCACTCTCACTTTTTTTCAACATAGTTTTGGAAGTCCTAGTCACAGAAGTCAGAGAAAAACAAAAGGAATCTAAACTGGAAAGGAAGAAGTAAAATTGCCACTGTTTGTGGATAACATAGTATACATAGAAAATCCTAAAGACACCACCAGAAAACTAGAGCTCATCAATGAATTTGGTAAAGTTGCAGGATACAAAGTTAATATACAGAAATCTGTTGCATTTCTATATACTAAAAACAAAATACCAGGAATAGAAATTAAGGGAAAAAACCCATTTACCATTGCTTCAAAAAGAATAAAATACCTAGGAATAAACCTAAGGAGATGAAAGACCTGTACTCTGAAAACTATAAGACACTGATGAAAGAAATTGAAGACAACAAAGACAAATGGAAAGATATACTGTATTCTTGGAATGGAAGAATCAATATTGTTAAAATGATCATACTACCCAAGGCAAATTAAAGATTCAATGCAATCCTTATCAAAATACCAATGACATTTTTCACAGAACTAGAATAATTAAAAAATTTGTATGGAAACACAAAAGACCCTGAATAGCTAAAACAATCTTAAGAAGAGAGTTGGACGAATTAGGCTCCCTGGCTTCAGACTACACTAAAATGAAGCCATGAGATCTCTAGTTATATCTGTCTGTATGTCTGTGTGTACATTATACATACATGTCTCTACCTCCAGATAGTATTATCAAAATTAAATTTATATAAGAGCTCTACTTAATTGACGTAAAAGTAAGCACTTACAAATTAAATGCTTCTAAGTGTGACAGAAACTAACCCAAATGAATGTCAAGTTCACATGATCTGGGAAATATTCAATATTAATTAATATTCAGAATTAAAGTTTAAGTTGTTGGTTTAATTCATATAGCCATGTCTTACTTTTATTGCACCTAGGTTTATTTTACTAAAAGTCAGATAAGCCTCTATTATCTCTTCTAAAATTTATTAGTGAGAAAAATAGCCTCGGATGATGGCTGACAGTCTAATATCTCAAAGTTTTCATGGGCAGTCAAACAAAATTGAACGTAATTGTTAGGAGCAAGTAAATTAGATAGATGGGGTAAGGGCTTTAGGTGAACTCTTTAAATAATTATATTTTGTGGTATGTCTACTGAAACATACTTTCTCCAGATTTTTGGTAACTTGAAATTTTAGTTTTGCTAAGTTAAATGATGAAAATTCATTAAATACCAAGATCATTTACAAATTAAGATATTGAAACATTAACACTGAACACAGGCTTCTTTTTACAGAGAAACTAAAGATATTTAGGACTAGTAATAAAAATGCTTGGTGCTACACTAAAATTTTTAATAAAAAGCACATGTTTTTTAAAATCATAAGTAGTATTTATAGTTTTGCCAATCTACAGAATGTTAATTAATGTAAAGGACAGTTTATAATTGCTTACTTCTTAGTTTTCACTAGAAATTAAGTTTTCAAAAAGAATTCTAATTAATATATGTAATTAAGACTACTAAAAATTAATAAGGAAAATACCTTTGTATGAAGAGAAAAAAGGTATAAGGAGTGAAAATATTTTGTTAAGTAAAAGAAAGTAATTTTATCCTGGAGAGAGAAAGGGAAAGCATAGGACGAAACCTGAAAGTGAAAAGAAAGTTGTGGAAGGTTTGAGGGCAAGGAGCCCCAAGAACAGTTTTATGCATGGTCAGGACTGGCTAAGATTAAAATAAAATTTAATTGAATAAATCAATTTTAGTATTAAGAGTAGGCTGGTACAAAACTAAAATATGGTTCTCTCTGTGTTAAGAGAACAAAGTTTTCTTGGAATATTGATCTGTTTTTGATAACCAATTGTAAAGTTTCTTTTCCTTTTAATTAATCTATTAGAAGTTTCTGTATTTAACTTTAAGATCTTTTATTGTCACTTTGGTTGAATATTAAGCACTGTTTCAGACTGAGCTATGATCCTATTTGACCAAGTGTTTTAAAACCTTTGGGATATTCTTGACAAACTTCCAGGTCAAATTTTAAATAAAGTTATTTTGACCTCTAGCTAACTTTGGGACATTTTAAAAGGCCCCTGAAAGATCCCAAAGAGATATATTAAACTAATTAGGTTTATTTGGTATGTTAAATTACATGGGAAATATTGTGAAATAACTAGTGATAAACCTTCTTTGGTTATACTGTATAGGTAAATGTCATTAATACAGATGCTCCAAAAATTATATAGAATTCCTAAAAATCTGCTATGTCCTAGTATAATGTAATCATATTTCTAGTTATCTAAAAATGTTCTATATCACAGAAATAACCAAGTTTCTTGTCCATTGCATTGTAATAAGATCATAAACCATGCCATTTTAAGTTGTCATTTATAGACAGTCACTGTTTTACTCTGATGTTTTTACAAAATGAAGATCTTTAAAGAGATTCATAAAAAGGACTTTACAAACAAGCTTTCTGATGACTTTTAGATCATACCACTGAACTGGGTAAGAAATAATAAAACTCTAGGGGAAAACCTGATGGCTTCATCCCGATCAACAGGAATTAATTACATGGGACTAAATGAACTGATAAATATGATTTATACTTTTATGACTCCTTGTCACAAGTATTACCGGCTTTTAATCTTTGTTTTCCAGAAAACCTTTCCTCTTACACAATGACTTACAAGTTGATAAAATATACCTTTGCAAAAAAAAAGATTAAATATATATTTTTTTCTCTCTACCTGATTCCTCCAGAATTTGGCTTCTTCATTTGGCTCCCCTCCGGACTTGATGGCTTGTTGTGATCCAGATTATGACTAGTTATACTAATCATTGTTTTAATTTGTTCTCTGTTGTTTTCAAACTGTTTATGCTTTGTGTCTCTCTGCTGTACTATAAACTTATTAATGTTACTAGCTATATTATTTATATTCTGTTTATTTTATAAGATTGTTATCTCTTGCATTACTCAATGTATAACCAGGCCTTTGACAAAATTAATGATGGTTAAATGTCTTGAGGCAATTGATCACATATATAACTCTATATAGAATTGTAATAGTGCAACTCTATAACTCTACATAGAATTGTTAATAGTGTAATAGTTCAACTCTAAGTCAGATGGAATCTTCATCTGACTTAGAAATAAAACTTCCTAGCACCATGGGATAAATTGGTCATGAAATGCCTCCCAAACCTTTGTTGAATTTATGATCAACAGGGAATATGGACAGGGAATGTTGCCTGCGGTTCTAGTAAACAAATAATGTTGCCCCTCATTCCAGTTCTACAACCATTAGCCACTGCAGCTGCCCACTGACAGTGTGCCCTGAGGGGAATTCAGGATGAAGAAAAACAAAGCATTCTCTGCTTTGGATACTGGCCCTAGATGTTAAGATGCGTATTTCAATGAGCCCAGGCTCTTGCAACTTCCCATACATAGAAAAGCACTTAAGATCATTAACTTGAGATATCTGTTCTCTGTGATTAGCAGTAATCTTTTGATGTTCAATTACATGTTTTTTATTCAGCAAAAAAACTCCTTTATTTCCTGGCTCCTCTCTTACCTCTTCAGAGCTATCTGAGAGGCTGTTTCCCAGGCTATAGTCCTTAGTTAAGATCCCCAAATGAAACAACTTGTAACCTAAAAAGAAAGCAAATGAAAAGGAAATCCACCAACCTGGAAAGTATTTTCACAATATGTATATTCAAGAAATACTTAAATATAAAGAACTTTTACTAATTGATAACAAAAAGTCAAGCAACCAATTAAAAATGGACAAAATCTGGGCTTCCCTGGTAGCGCAGTGGTTGAGAGTCCGCCTGCCTGCAGGGGACACGGGTTTGTGCCCCAGTCCGGGAAGATCCCACATGCCACGGAGCGGCTGGACCCGTGAGCCATGGCCGCTGAGCCTGTGCATCTGGAGCCTGTGCCCTGCAACGGGAGAGGCCACGACAGTGAGAGGCCCGCGTACCGCAAAAAAAAAAAAAAAAAAAAAAAAAAGACAAAACCTGAACTTACACTTTACAAAAGATATACAAATGACCACTATGTAGAAGAATAGGTGCTCCATATTGTTTGTCTTTGGGGAAAGAGATTTTAAAGCCACAATGCAATACCATAGGTAACATTCCAAACCAACTAGAGTGGCCAAAATTAAAAATACTGACAACCCTAAATGTTGGCCATGGTATGAATCATTGAGAACTATCATACATTCCCGATAGGACTGTAAAATGGTACAACCTTTTCAGGGAACTTTGGAAATTTTTTATAATATTAAACATACATATATCCTATGACTCAGCACTTCCACTCTTAGGTATTTATCAAAGAGAAATGAAAACATGTCCACAGACAGACTTGTCCAAGGACATCCAGAGTATCTTTATAACACCCAAATATCCAAAATGTCCATTAAGAAAATGAATAAACAAATTGTGTAATATTTATGTAGTGGAATGCTAACAGCAGTAAGTAAGAATGAATACTTGTTGGCAAGGATGTGGAAAAACTGCAATTCTTGTACATTGCTAGCGTGAATGTAAAATAATGCAGCCTCTGTGGAAAGCAGTTTGGTGATTTCTCAAAAAGTTAAAACACAGAATTATCCTACCAATTTCACTCCTAGGTATATACCCAGAAGAACTAGAAACAGGTACTCAAATACCTGTACACAAATACACATAGCAGTGCTATTCAAAAGAGCAAAAAGGTGGAAACAAATGTCCATCAACCAATGAACGGATAAACAAAATGTGATACATATATGAAATGCAATATTAGTCAGCCACAAAGGAATGAAGTACTGATATATGCTACAATGCAGATGAATCTCAAAAATCATGCTAATGTAATCAGACACAAGGGCACATGTTGTATGATTTCATTTATATGAAGTGTCCAGAATAAGTAAATCTATAGAGATAGAATGAATCTTAGTGGTTGTCAGGGGCTGGCGTTAGGAGAGAACAGGCAATGACTATTTAATGGATATGGAGTTTTCTTTTGGGGTGATGAAAATGTTTTAGAACTATACAAATAGAAGTGGTGGTTGCACAACAATGTGAATGCAATGAATGCTAGTGAGTCTTGCACTAAAAAATAAAAGGAATGAATAACTTATACAATTGTCCCTTGAAAAATATGGGTTTGAACTGTACAGGTCCATTTATATGTGCATTTTCTTTGTTACTAAATACTACAGTACTACAGGATCCATAGTTAATTGGATCACATGCAGAACCACAGATATGGAGGAACCCCATACATCGAGGGCAGGCTATTAAGTTATACATGGCTTTTCAACTGCACAGAAGTTCTGCACCCTTAACTCCCAGCATTGTTCAAGGGCCAGCTGTATAAGTACCAATGTGGATGTGTCTCAAAAATGTTTTGAGCAACAGCACTTATATGCAAAATATGTACCACATGATTTAATTTTTTTAATTTTTATACAATTTTAAAGGTTACTTTCCATTTACAGTTATTATAAAATATTGGCTATGTTCCCCATGTTGTACAATAAATTCTTGAGCCTATCTTACACCCCATAGTTTATGCCCTCCCTTCCCCACTGGTGACCACTATTTTTCTATATCTGAGTCTGCTTCTTTTTTGCTATATTTACTAGTTTGTTGTATTTTTTAGATTCCACATATATGTGATATCATACAGTATATGTTTTTCTCTGACTTATTTCAGTTAGCATAATGCCCTCCAAGTCCATCCATGTTGCTACAAATGGCAAAATTTCATTCTTTTTTATGGCTGAGTAGTATTCCATTGTGTGTGTGTGTGTGTGTGTGTGTGTGTGTGTGTGTGACAACTTTATCCATTCATCCATCAATGACTACTTAGGTTGCTTCCATATCTTGGCAATTGTAAATAATGCTGCTATGAACATTGGCATGAATCTATCTTTTCCAATGAGTGTTTTTTTTCTTTTGTTTTGCTTTGTTTTTGATATGTACCCAGGAGTGAAGTTGCTGGGTCATATGGTAGTTCTATTTTTAGTTTTTTGAGAAACCTCCATATTGTTTTCCACAGTTGCTGCAGCAATTTATATTCCCACCAACAGGGTATTAGGGTTTGCTTTTCTCCACATTCTTGCCAACATTTGTTATTTGTGTTCTTTTTGATGATGGCCATTCTGACAGGTGTGAGGTGATGTCTCATTGTGGTTTTGATATGCACTTCCCTGATTAGTGAGGTTGAGCATCTTTTCATGTGCCTGTTGGCCATATGTATTACCTTTTTGGAAAAATGTCTATTTAGTTCTTCTGCCTATTTTTAAATTGGGTTGTTTGTTTGATGTTGAGTTGTATGAGTTGTTTACATTTTGGAGATTAATCCCTTATTGGTCATATCATTTGCAAATATTTTCTTCCATTCAGTAGGTTGTCTTCATTTTGTTTATGGTTTCCTTTGCTGTGCAAAAGCTTTTGAGTTTAATTAGGTCCCATTTGTTTATTTTTGCTTTTATTTCCTTTACTTTAGGAGACAGATCCAAAAAAATATTGCTGGATTTATGTCAAACAGTGTCTGCCTATGCTTTCTTCTAAGAGATTTATAGTATCCAGTCTTAACATTTAGGTCTTTAATCCATTTTGAGTTTATTTTTGTATATGGTGTAGAGAATGTTCTAATTTCATTCTGTTACATGTAGCTTTCCAGTTTTCCCAGCACCACTTATTGAAGAGACTGTCTTTTCTCCATCGTATATTCTTGCCTCCCTTGTCGTAGATTAATTAAGTATTTGGGTTTATTTCTGGGCTTTCCTGTTCCATTGATCTATGTTTTTGTGCCAGTACCATATTGTTTTGATTACTGTAGCTTTGTAGTATAGTCTGAAGTCAGGGAGCCTGATTCCTCCAGCCCTGTTTTTCTTTAAAGATTCTTTTGCCTATTTGGGGTCTTTTCTGTTTCCATACAGATTAAAATTTTTTGTTCTAGTTCTGTGAAAAATGCCATTGGTGTTTTGATAAGGATTGCATTGAACCTTTTAAAAAATTTTTTATTTAATTATTTTTTGGCTGCATTGGGTCTTCGTTGCTGTGTTCAGGCTTTCTCCAGTTGTGTTGAGAGGAGGCTGCTCTTTGTTGTGGTGTGCAGGCTTCTCATTGCGGTGGCTTCTCTTGTTGCAGAGCATGGGCTCTAGGCATGCCGGCTTCAGTAGTTGTGGCATGTGGGCTCAGTAGTTGTGGCTCGTGGGCTCTAGAGTGCAGGCTCAGTAGTTGTGGCTCAGTTGCTCCGCAGCATGTGGGATCTTCCTGGACCATGGATCAAACCCGTGTCCCCTGCATTGGCAGGTGGATTCTTAACCACTGCACCACCAGAAAAGTCCCTGCACTGAATCTTTAGATTGTTTTGGATAGTATGGTCATTTTAACAATATTGATTCTTCCAGTCCAAGAACACAGTGTATCTTTCCATCTGTTTGTGTTGTCTTCAATTTCTTTGAGTCTTACAGTTTTAGGGGTACAGGTCTTTTTGCCTCCTTAGATAGGTTGATTCCTAGGTATTTTATGGTACAATAACATAAAAAAGAATATGATTTAAGTCAAATTTCTTGCTGATGGGAGGCAGGGATTCATTGGAAAGGAGCATTTTCTGTGATAGAAATGTTCCATGTCTTGATTGGGGTTGTGATAATACAGATGTATGTATTTGTGAAAACTCATTGAGGTATGCACCAAGGTCTGTGTGTTTAACGTGTATGTAAATATCAATTAAAGAAAATTTTAAAAGACAAAAATACTATGAAAATATGGGCAAAAAACCTGGACGATTCACAAGAAAGAATGGTTAAATGAATGGTTAAATTCATAATAAGAGAAATGCAAATTAAAACTCCACTGAGCAATTTCTCATTTATCAGATTGGCAAAAATTTTAAATCTTGATATTATGCTCTGACAGTAAGTATGTGGGAGACCAGTTAGTTTTATACATTGTTATGGTGAGGAATTTGGCAATATCTAGCTCATGTACATATGTATTTACCCTTTAATCTAGCATTCTCACTTCTAACAATGTATCCATCTTAGTCTGTTAAGGCTGCTACAGAAAAGTAGCACAGACTGCGTGGCTTATAAGTAGAGATTTATTTCTATTTTCTCACAGTGGTGAAGACTGGTAGTCCAAGATCAAGGTGCCAGCATGGTTGAGGGAAGGTGGACTTCTTATACCCTCACTTGGTGGAAGGGGCTATAGAGCTCTTTTTTTAAAGAATAAAAACCCCATTCATAAGGGTCCTATTCTCATGAATTACAACATGTGAATTTTGGGGGGACACAGACATTCAGACAGGCAATATCTATGAGACACACCTCTAATAATAAAAAATACATGTACAATAGGTTATTCAATGCACCATTACTTACAGTTGCAAAATACTGGAAATGACCTAAATGCCCAAACACAGGAAGTTGAGTAAAATATGGTACAAATAATTGAGTACTGTGCAGCTTTAAAAAATTAAAGATCTCTATGATATAGAGTGATTTCAAAGATATATTGGTACATTAAAAAAGTACCAAGAGACTCCTGGTTTTAGGCTCTGCATGCAAGGAGCTTGGAATCATGACTTCATCCTAATAAGAAGTATAAGCTTGAATAGATTGAAAAATCAAGAACTCTACTTGGGGATCCATAAGAGGTGAGGACACAGGACAAACTGCTGCCCCCAAGTTTGGAGAGACAGGTAAATACAGGCATCACAGCTTTCCCAGAGCAGACAGTCAAGTGTGAAATCCAGTGAGGGAATCAGTGCTGAGGTAGAAAACCTGACCTATAACTGGTGAATTGCTGGAAGCTCAGTGTGATAACTCAGAGTTAAAACTTGGGGGGACCCAGTCATGAGGGGCTCCCACAATATTGTGAGATTCACCTCCAGGAGCTTGACCAGGTTCCCACAGTAAATATTGGAGAAAAATCCCTTTGAGCCTCCTGCAGGCGAGGGGAAAAGGAATCATTTTACAATATACCAGAGCACTTTCTTCTTAACAAGGCCTGCTCTCAGGTGAAACCAATTAACCAGTGCCTAATTTCTGGGAATTATCAAAGCCTAACTGACCTGGAGTGGGGAGGGAGAAGGGAAATACCCAGTTCTAGTAGCTCTAGCCATTATGTTCCACCTAAGGCGGGGGGGGGGGTGTCTGAGAAACTCTTATGAAATTCACAGTCTAGAGGCTTAGGCTCACTACAAGACTGAGACCTAATCACAGGACTATAGAACTCTTCCCCTCCCTACAAATTATCATCACTTTACTGAAGGCTTATTCATAGCAGTTCCTTTTACCTGGTACGTACTGTTGGCTATCAAAAAATTGCAAGGCACATCAGAAGTCCAAACACACAATTTGAGGAGACAGAGCCAGCATCTGAACCAGACACAGCAGGGATGTTGGAATTATCAGACCAGGAATTTAAAACTTTAAAGATTCAACTGAAATTAATTTAAAATTTAATATGCTAAGGTCGCCAATGGATAAAGTGGACAGCATGCAAGAACAGATGGGCTATGTAAGCAGAGAGATGGAAATCCTAAGAGCCAAAAAGAAATGTTAGAAAAAACCCACTCTAACAGAAATGAAGAATGCCTTTGATGGGCTTATTAGTAGATTGGACATGGCTGAGGAAAGAAGCTCTGAGCTAGAGGATATATTAATAGAACCCACAACAACCAAAAAGCAAAGGGAATAAGACTAAGAGAATACAGAATATCCAGAAACTGTGTGAAAACGGCAAAATGTGTAACATGTAATGGGAATACTAGAAGGAGAATAGAAAACAGAATATTTAAAATAATGACTGAAGATTCCTTAAGTTAATGTCAGACACCAAACCACAGATCTAAGAAGTTTAGAAAACACCTAACAGGATAAATACCACAAAGACTACACATAGGCATATGATTTTCAAACTACAGAAAGTCAAAGATAAAGAAAATTATAACCTCAAAGAAGCTAGATGAAAAAACACCTTACTTACGGAAGAACAAAGATAAGAATTACATGCAATTTCGCTTCAGAAAGTCTTAATACAAAATTATACATATAGTATGCTACCTTTTGGTTAAAAAAAGGCAATAAAATTTGTGTATTTGCTTTTGCAAAAGAGAACACAGGAAGTATAAACTAGAAATGAATGGAATTGCTTACCTTCAAGGGGTGGAGTATGGGGGAAAGGAGTAAAAGGGATACAGGAGGGAGGGAAACTTCTCTGAGTATACTATTGTACTTTAGAGTTTTGACTTTTGGACTCACACTAATATATTGTATATTCAACAAATAAGCTTAAATCAATAAGCATGGGAGAAAAATATCCTAAAACTGAATGTAAGCAGAAACAAGTGAGCCCACCTGCACTTCAAATAAATAACATAATCATAATGAACCCATTATTTTGATTTATATACCCTCAGTTTTAAGGTCCAAAAAAAAATTGGGAACCAATCTTTTTTTTAAAAGATTTTTTAAAATAGTGGTGTGAATATGGCAATTCTGAAACTCACATGATTGTATTGTAGGACTGAGAAAGGGAACAAACATACTGAGAGTGTTGGGAGTCAAGGCCTTGCTGTGAAATAAGGGAGATACAAATACGGATAGGGAGGCAAGGTAGAATTAGATGTGGGGTTGGATTGGAATTAAGGAAATTTATATAAACTCCTGATCACCCCACCCACAAGCCTGTAACCCTTGTAGTTGCCCAGCCTTGGAGTCAGAGACAGAGACACCCACGATTTACTGAACAGGGTATCTTACATGTCAGAAGTGAAGGTCCTGGAGTGATACCCCTCTGTGTGCAGCGGCTGACTGCTGGCAGAACACGCAGCAATCTTCATTACTAGGGGAGGGAGGAGGCTACCACTTATAGTGGGAACTGACGTCTGGTTGGCTCATCAGTTACCAGGAAAACCAGTGGCTGGGGCAAGGGGCAAGCACTATAGGCAGTTACTGATTAAGCCCTATAATTAAGAGGATTGGCTAGTCCTGTGGGTGAAGCTGGGACTGGTTGAGTAGGGGGTGTACAGAGAGCAAGAGAACAGTCATCTTGAGTGGCCTGCCTATCTATCTATCTATCATCTATCTATCTATCTATCTATCTATCTATCTATCTATCTATCTATCTATCCTTAGAGGTGATGACACCAGAGTTGCAGTGAACAAACCTTGATTCCAGGTCCTGGTTTCTAAATATCATTTTCTACTAAAAGGAACATAGGTGGCTTGGAGAAATGGCTGAATGGCTGAGTCCAGGGTTGGGGCAGGAAGGATTCAAGATGAATCTGGAACATCTTGTGGTAACTGAAAGTAAGAAAGTCAGAATAAAGTGATGGGGTCATGTCCCCAAAGACACAGGAGCCAGTTTGAGCCAAATCTAGGACAATTTGAGCATCAGTGGATTATAACCTATTGAATAAATTAAGCATCTCTGAGGTCATACTGATAACAAATAGCTAATTAGGTAAGTATCGTAGATGGGAAAACTGATTGTGAGAATAGAATGCTAACTAGTAAATATAAAAAGAATGGTGGGGCATGACAGTCTCAAATTGTACAGATGTCCAAGGGTTATAATTAGACTGAGTCTCTACCTTTCTGCTGGGACCAATCACAACCTCAGGTATCCTTCTACCAATACTCCACCTGGCTTTCTGTTCCAGCCACAAGACAAGGACACTTTCATTTTCACCCGCCAACCCAGACCAAGTGATTCTCATTTAAGCCAAGTGAGCATCTGTGATGACACAGTAAATTACCACTGATTAAACCTTGGAATCACCTGGAAAACTTGTGCCTCTAACAGCATCTGGGCTCCAGCCTCAGAGATTCCAGTTTAATTGGTCTGGGGTGAGGTGCAGGTGTCAGCATTTTTAAAAAGGTTGCCAGATGATTCTTTTGTGTAGCCAGGTTGAGAACTACAGGAATCAAAAACCATACAGATTTCAGCATAGAAAACAAAGCATAAGAATTCATTAATATTCAAGATCTTACCTTGCTACATAAAATATCAAAATTTTTATCCTATCTGGGTGTTTAGTTCCAACCAGTTTCCTATGTGACTTCATCTGCTATGGAAAGGAAGATAGAGGTTTGATCTTAACCCCGATGAGTCAGGGAAACTTCTGGCTTGGGGAGGACTAAATGCCTTCAGAATTAGGTGTTCCTTTAAGCATTTTGTGGTATTCCCACCTCCTCCCTTTTTCAGGAAGGTCAGTAATTGGGAATACCACAAAATGATTTCTAGGTCATCTTTCCCTTTACTGGCAAAGCCACTTAAAAAAAAAGAAGTGTGTGAGTGAGTCAAGGAAGGAGAAAGGAAAACAGTGACTAAAATTATATTGTTGCCCTACCTTGGTATGCATATCGGTTTGGCTTGTGTATTCCTGATTTCCAGGTCAAAATGTTTTCTTCACATTTTTACAGGGAGCACTGAGGGCAGGGAAGCATCAGAGGGTTTTTTAATGGGACAGCTTTGATGATGTGATTTAAAAAAATTCCTTGGTACTAAATTGTAATCAGTATTAAATTGATGTCATGGGTAATGGAAAAACAATTTTATGGATTTTCAAACCCAGTGTCTCTTCAACTCACACTCAATCAAGTTTAAAACCTCTAAAGTTAATCTTCATGAACTGTTCACCAGGAAACCTGCTGTGAACTGCCATCAGGGTTGATTTGGTTGCTAGTGGAAAAAAGGAAGACAATGTAACTGGTGAAAAGGGAGGCTGCTTTTTGCATCTGTGTAGTCAACAGGGGAGGCCTTGTCCTACTTCCTACCAGTAGCTATCCTTTAACTTCTTTATAAATTTCTATCTTCATCCCTCCGTCTTCAGAACTGTTGGAGGGAGATCCATGTGAGTGAGCAGAGGTGGAAGGGATTGTCACCTCAAAATGCTTCCATCTATTTAGATCTAAAATATGGCCCATCATTTAAAAAGAGGCACAAGCCTTGCATTCTGGAAATTACCTTTTCTATCTGCTGACTACCTTCTTGGCCTCTATACCTGTTCCCAGTTTGCATACTTTCCATTTCTTCTCTCCATCTGGGGAAATTTTCCTGTCCTACACTTATTACACTTCCTAGTAATTTACACTTCCTACTTTTCCCATGAAGTCTTCCTAGACCATTTTAGCTGTCCTTGCTCCTGCAGTCACCTAAAGCTTTTGCAGAACACACCCCAAAATTTTGAACAAATTCTGTTTTTAGTGCTTGAGGTTACTTCACAGGCATGTCTTGTCTTTCTAACAAAACATTAAGCTTTCTTAAACTTTAAGCTGCTTCAAGAAAGGAATAGCTTATACTCCTGAATCTCCCCCAGCATCAAGCACAGCACTGACCATATTTTAGGTTAAGACCTTAGTTAATGATGAACTAAAACAAATACTGTATGCTAACACATATATATGGAATCTAAAAATAAAAAGGTTATGAAGAACCTAGGGGCAGGACAGGAATAAAGACACTGACGTAGAGAATGACTTAAGGACACAGGGAGGGGGAAGGGTAAGCTGGGACAAAGTGAGAGAGTGGCATGGACATATATATACACTACCAAATGTAAAATAGATAGCTAGTGGGAAGCAGCCACATAGCACAGGGAGATCAGCTCGGTGCTTTGTGACCACCTAGAGGGGTGGGATAGGGAGGGTGGGAGGGAGGGAGATGCAAGAGGGAAGAGATATGGGGACATATGTATATGTATAGCTGATTCACTTTGTTATACAGCAGAAACTAACACACCATTGTAAAGCAATTATACTCCAATAAAGATGTTAAAAAAAAAAAAGATGAACTAACCTTGAGTTACAGAGATTTTGCATAATAAATTATGCAAATTATTTGACTGTGGTGTTTCCTTTTGGGACCTTGACTAATACAAAATGATATCATACTTTAGGTGTAAAAAGGGACGTAGCCATTTCGAGAATGCTATGACTTTTTCTCTTCTGAAGCCAAGAATCCTTTTGTAAAATGGAGAATCACCTTCTAATTTATCATTTAAGTAATGTCAATAATTTTTGAGTTTTTTGTCATGACACTTTTTAAAATTTTTATTTTTTTGTTGAAGTATAGTTGATTTACAATGTTTTAGGTATATAGCAAAGTGATTCAGCTATACATATATATTCTTTTTCAGATTGTTTTCCATTATAGGTTATTACAAGATATTGAATATAGTTCCCTGTGCTATACAGTAGATCCTTGTTGTCTATTTTATATATATATTAGTCTGTATCTGTTAATCCCAAATTCCAAATTTATCCCATCTCCCCTTCCCCTTTGGTAACCATAAGTTTGTTTTCTACATCTGTGAGTTGATTTCTGTTTTGTAAATAAATTCATTTGTATCATTTTTTTAATCCCACATATAAGTGATATCATATGATATTTATTATCATGACATTTCTACATAGAACTAAGGAAAATGAAAATGGAAAAACCATGGAAAAGGATGCAGTTTCACAAATGGCAGTTTTCTGATGCAGTCTGATCACAGGTTTTGATGTGTCTGGGTTTGATGGTCAGTTTATGAGTAGTTCAGTCCTCAGTTTCCCTCACTCCCTCAGGCTCAGAGCTTGTCTTTCTTCCTCCCTTGGCTTCCCCAAGGACAGGGTTGCATTCGAGTTCTGAGTGGGTATTGTGGACATCAGACTCTGGAACCCCTTTTGGTCTGAACGAGTCATTACAGTTTCCACCCTCAGAGAATTAGTCCCTGGTGGTCTAGTTGCTCTCTGTTCTATGACCGTTTATGGCATTGCTCTGTATGCTTCCTTAAATGATTTAAGTGTTCTGAAATTTCTTCCTTGAGTGTTTCCCAATTCATTCAAAACCTCAGAAAAGATTCTGATCTATAACGTTGAGTAACCCTGTCTGCTTAACTAAGTATGACCCCTAAAATAACAGAAAAATGGGTACTGTGTATGATTCAGAAATTTATGAAGATAGAAGATTATAAATTTTTCCAGTGGTCATAAGTCTTAGATGATTATCAGGACTTGCTTGAAGAACAGCTGGAATTGGTATTAAGTCCATGATCTGCAGCTGAATCGGACATTGAGGTGAGCTCATGGAGGACCATGTGCCAATTTTAAGGTTGTACATACTTTCTGTGTAGCTTCCTAAGATTTCTTTACATATAGTGCTGCTGGTTTAAGCACTCTTTGTCCTTTGCAGACATCTTCTTACTAATCCATGTAACAGGTGAAGGCCAAAAAGAAAGTGTCACCTAAGAGACCAAGGCTCTAGGTGGAGCTGACTTTTCTCCATGACAGCTGAAGACTGACAGAGCTAACAGGCAATGAGACTGATGTTTGCCTTCAACTTGGGGATCAGGAAGGGGTGAGGGAGAGGCTTAGGCATCAAGTCTCCCACCTTGAGCATTTGCAATATTATCCAGTGACATTTTCCGACACTGAGATGGTCAGAGGCAAGGATACTGGACAGTGTTGCTGGTGAGGGAACCTGAGCATGTTCTCCCTTGTCTCCATCAGAGAGCTGTCTAGAGTCCCACGAGAGGACCAACTTCTGGGTTTAGGGTAGCCCGTTCCCATTTTCGGACTCCTTTAACTATTGGGAAATGTTCCTTTACACTTGGTATTTACAATTATTGTATTCAACTTTTCCTTTTGCTTGTCTCCTTGAAACTTTTGCCCAGTTTATTTGAGAAGCTTTGAGGACATTCTGGTATGCATCTCAATTTGGCGGATAGAACCCCTAAGGTGATAGGAAAAGGAGATCTTGAGTAAGATTTGACAGCTTGGGAAAGTAGAAGGATTATACATTTTATAAATTGTCATAAATAGTATTTTTTGCTATGTAACCAACTTGATTTACTTATTTATGCCTCACCTCAATTTACAAATGATTTTACATCACACAATTTATATCACACATATATAAAATTAAATGATAATACAAAAATAGAAACCCAAGACCAAGGGGAAGGAACATACAAATATGCCACCCTTACAGAGTAACAGAATTGCTAGGGGCTAGGGCTTTAAGTTCAACCCTTGGTCAAAAAGGTGAATGTAACCAATTAACGGTTGTCTTAGAGAAGAGGAAACAAAACAGTTCTTCAGCAGACGCAAAGCTTTGTTTCACACAGAGATTAAAAGAGACTCACTCAAGGACTCTACATAGTGACTCAGTAACATAGTGACTCTATATAAGACTCAGTAATGCTGAGTCTTATAATAATCCATGTCCTCAACAAAGGTTCTAGAGTAAACAAGGACTTTTTTTTTAAATGGTTGTTACTCAAAGCAGCATTTGATGAAAGCTAGCACGTTAACGTGAGCACTTGTGAAGTTATTCTGAAAGGAGCTAGACTTCACCAAGTGCTTAATTATATAATCTTTTGGAGGTAAAACTTGATTCAAAAATAGATTTCATAGCTTCTTAAACTACTTAAATTTTTTTAACATTTTGAAAATAAGACATGTATAGACATGCACAGGTAACTCAAATGATCCTGAACCATATAAAGAACTTGCCCTCATCACCTCCTCTCCAGTTAATCCTGTTCCCTAGAAGTAGTCACATTGCTCTTTACTTCTTTTGGAATTGACTGTTCTAGTTTAAAATTATACTTTAATTTCTTGGTTTATCAACTTTAAATTATATCTATTAACCCAGTGATTTATGAGAAATTAAAAGACCGTTAACCCATCTATCTTTCCTTCTGTTTCCTAAATGTGTTAGTTATATTATTATTTGCAGTTTTTTTCTGGTACTTGTCTTTAGGGCTGTATTTCAATATATAAATTCTACAGAGCACCTATTAACTGCACACAGAGGAGAGTTTTAGCACACTTCCATTTCCATTTCCACCTCATTCCCTTGTCCTGATTCTATTTAGTATACTGTTTTTACATTGTCAAGGGTTATAATATTTCCATTATATTCTGTAATTATATTGCCTTTCATTTTCTATATATGGTTTCTAAACATTGAAACTGGCAAATAACATTTAGTATATATTAAATTATATATATGTATTTGTGTGTGTGTGTGTATATATATATATATATATATATATATATATATATATATATATTACTATATATATCACTATATCACCGTATATGTAATGTGTCACTTTGGAAGCATGTAGTGTGATTAAACCCACAGAAAAGGAAGTGCAAGTTTTTAAACAAACACCTTCCCAGTTGAGTTCATTAAAGGAGATTATTTTAAGCACCAAGGTTATATTGGTTTTCTTGCTAGCTTTGGTCTTTCCTTAGTCATACATACATGCGACTCTTTCCTCTTTTCCTCACTTCTCTCCTCATTCTCAAGTAGATGGTTCTGAGAAAATTGCAGTCTGAAGACTTCCACAAGCTCCCATCACTGCATCTACTCACTCCCTGCATCTCCATCCACATAAGTAACCTTTGCTCCTTTTATACATCTCATCTGAATTCTCCCTGCTCCAAGCCAAGCCCAGCTCCTCTCATTCTGTCTCCAACCCCATCCCCTTTTGCATATGCAAGCACACTGCTCCAGCAATTCCCCTTTTCATTCCTACTTCATCAGTTGAATTTCCCCCTCTTGAGATATATGTATACGTATAGCTAATTCACTTTGCTGTACAACGTTGTAAAGCAACTATACTCCAATAAAAATTAATAAAAAAATTTCCCCCTCTCTACTGGATCTTCCCATGAGCCTTCAAAGAGGATGTTATATTTCATAACAACAAAAAATTCTTTCCTGACCTCACTTTCCCCTCCAGCTACCCTCTATGTCTTCCTTACTTGTATAGTAAGAAAACTCTAAAGATTGACTAATACTGCCGCCAATATCTTCCCAAGTTTCCACAGAAGACTCTTATCTAGATCACTAATTACATTCATGTTGCCAAATCCAGTGGTCAACTTATTTGTCCTGTCAGCAGTTTTGATCACTGTTTCTTCCCTGAAACATGTTCTTTTTTTTGGCTTCCATGACGTGATGATACTCCCTTGAATTTCTGCCTATTTCTGTGGTTTCTACTTCTCGGATTTGTTTGCTCCTTTCTTCTCATCTCTCTGACCTCTAAATGTTAGTACATCCCAGAACCCAGTTCTTAGATCTCTTCCCTTTTTTCCATCTCTACTCACTTTGGAACTTTATCCAGCCTCATGTTTTTAAATAACATTTCTACCTTGATGATTCATATGTATGTATGTGTATGTTTATATATATATTTATGTATTATATATAAATAGCTCTCTTTCTCTCTCTTGTATCCCCTTCTGAAGCCAGACTTGTTTATCCAACTTCCTTCTCTATAACTCCACATGTATATCTAATTTCAAACCCAACATGTTCAAAACTAAAATCTTGGTCTTCTCCTCCATGTCTGTTGCTTTCAGCCTTCTTCATCTGAGGCAATGGCAGTTCTATCTGCTAGTTTCTCAGGTCAAAAATGTTGGAGTCACACCTGAGTCCTGTTAGCTTTACCTCCGCAGTGTACCTAGAACATGAACCCTTTCCACCCCCTCCTCTGCTACCACCCTGGTCTGACCCTCTCTCATACATCTCTTGTTTCCCTGAATCTTCCCTTCACCCCCTTCAGTTTATTTCCAGTACATCAGCTCAAGTGATAGATCACTTCACCCCCTCTGTCTGAAACTCTTCAGTAACTTCCTATTTTACTCAGTAAAAACTGATGTTTACCAATGGCCTAATAGGTCCCATGTAATTTGTTTCCTATTACATTTTCTCCTTGTTTACTCTACTCCAGCCACAATGGCCTCCTTGGTGGTCCTAGAGCACAATGAGCATGCTCTTGCCTCAGGGCCTTTGCACATGATGAGCACCGCCCTCCCCCACCCCCCAATGGTCTACCCCAGACATCTGAATGGCTAATCCCTTACCTCTTCCAGGTCTTGACTGAGATGTTGCTTTCATAGTGAGGCTGCCCTGATAAAACTACTTAAATTTGCAACCCTGCGATATTCCCTATCCTTGCTGGATTGCTATCTAACAGTCTAAATATTTCACTTATTTACCTTGTTCCTTATCTCCTTCCCTCTTACTAGAATGTGGGCTCCACGTGGGAAAGGATTTTTGTCTTTTCTATTTATTTCTGCAGAAAATTCTTATTTTTTGAGATAATTTGTATTCCCAACTAGAAGCTTTAAGATTTTCTTTATATCTTTGATTAATTGATTTTTTTAAGAGTATGTATCTAGGTTTATCTCTTGAAATCCCTTCTCCTCCACTTGGTTGTTGGTGGCTCTTTCATATTTGATGATCTGTTTTTGTCTCTAGCACAGAGAAATTTCCTTCTACCATTTCTTTTCTTTCTTTTTTCCCCTCCTTCTACACAGTCCCTGTAATCTCTTTCTCAGACACCTTTTGGTCATATGCCATGTCTTTTAACTTCTCTCTCATATTTTCCATTGCTTTAAATTTCCTCCTTTTTGGGAGATTGCCTTGATTTATCTTTCAGCTCACTGACTTCAGCTGTGTGTATTTTATTATGTAGTTCTTTCACTGCCTTTTTGAAAATATATTTTTAATAACATAAATCTCTTTCTTGTTCTCTAATTGCTCTCTTTTACATAGTAGTTTGTTATGATAAAAATAACATTCCCAAATGTCTCTGAAGATGCTAATTCAGATTTTTGAAAAGACTTCTTCTGTTGTTTACCCCATGGTTAGTTACTTTATAATTTCATTTTAGACTCTCATTTTAATGCTGTTAGTTTTCCTTACCTTTCCTGATAAGTCTTTATGGTAAACACATATTTAACATAGGTGGCTGACAGGTATTTCCCCTGAAATTCAGTTGATTAGGTTTTCATAACATAACACATTGATTTTTATCTGGTTATAAATAAATGCATACCTAGTATATAAAATATATAAAATACAGGAAAATAAAGGAAGGAAAAAAGTCATGCACAAGTCATTACCTATAAATAACCACTGTTAAAATTTTTGTGTATTTTCTTCCTCGTATTTTCTAACACACACACACACACACACACACACACACACAGACACACAGTGCCTACCTCTTGCTATTTAAGATACACCAGTGCACTTTGGGAAAGACAAGGTCCCAGCTGTCATGAAGATTATAGTCTAGTAGCAGGAAACGATAGAACTAAAACAATCACATAGATTAGGGCATAATTACAAATTGCTATAATCCAGAAAGAAAAAAGACATGGCTCTATGATTTCACATACAAAATAACAAAAGAAAACTGAGCTGAACTGGGGTGACAGGAATGCCTTCCTTAGGGACTTGTGATTATGTCCTGAGTGGCACTAAACTAGGTGAAGAGAGGGAGAAGATAATTTGATAAAGAAGAAATATATATGTATATATCCATCCCTGTGGTAGGAGAGAAAAGTGGCTCTAAAGAAAGAGAAAGAAGGGTGACATGTGAGAATGAAGGAGAGAATGGGGTAGGCTGCATTTAAGATTTTTGTCTTTATCTTAAAAGCATTTGCAGGACTTTAAACAGGGGGGTTGGCATGATTCGACTTAAGTTTTGAAAGGGTTACTCTGACTGCAATGAGGATAACTCATCAGTGGAACAGAGCGGTTGTTAGAGTCAAGTTAGGAGATTATTACAGTCATCCAGGTGAGACAGGATGACGACATAAACTGTTGTGGTGACATGGAAGTGGAGAGAAGCACTTAGAGGGAAATGTCACAGGTGCCTCTGGGATTTCTGACTAATACAACTAGATGAATGGGGGTGCTATACACTGCAGGGAACACTATCGGGGGCCATGATTATGGGGGGTTTTGAGTTCTGTCTTGCACATGTTAGATTTGCAGAACCTTCGAGACAGTCAAGTGAAGACAGTCGATTACTCATGTTTAAAGCTCAAAGAGAGGTCTGAACTGGGTGGGTGATATACATTGAAGACTCATAGGCTTGGAGATGGGAAATGAAGCTGTGGCCTGGGGAGTTGCTTAACATATGGAGCCTCTTCCACAAAAGATGGCACCAGCTAATATTGCATCAATTGTGCAAGAGTGCCTGTTTCTTCATGCCTTTGACTATACTACTTAGCATTATGAAACTGTTTGATCTTTTCCAAATTGACAGATAAAAAACAGTATATCCCCGTTACTTTGGCCTGAGTTTTTAAGTGGGGTTTGAACATCTGTTTCTACATTTATTAGCCATGAATTTATTTTCTATAACTCTGAAATGTGAAAATATATTATTCTGGAGAGAAAGTGTGTAGATTCATTGGTTCTCAAACTGACCTTCAAATGGTTCAGAACCGCTTATGGGGAGTTGTTCTGAACAAGGAAGTTTAATATTCCACTGGTCAGCGCAGCAAATATTTAACCGCTGCTTTCACTGTCCCCTAAAGCCATCTCTCCCACAGGTTAACATGTCCTCAGTGCATTAACCTTTTGAGTTTCTGTCTTCTTAAACTGAGCCTGTGTGGCAGTGGTCATCCTGCTTTGGCTTCGGGATCACCAGTGCAGCCCTGGACACATATAGCATATTCTATGTTCCTCTTTGGCTTTGGGGTCACCAGTGCAGCCCTGGACACATCTGGCATATTCTATGTTCCTCTTTGGCTTCGGGGTCACCAGTGCAGCCCTGGACACATCTGGCATATTCTGTGTTCCTCTTTTCTCCTTTTTACATTCAGAGTCTTCCTGCTTCTAATATTTTTGACTCACAAAACCAGGAAGATCTGGTGATATTTCATGACACTGACTGAAACTCATTCCCTCTAATCTGCTAATGTCTAGATATTCAACTGGCCAATTATTTCTTTCTAATCACAGAAAACAACATCAGCAAATGTGTCGGGGGTGGGACTGGGGGTTGGGGAGGTAAAGGTGCACATCCAGGGCAGGCTTCTTCTCTTTGCTATCCAGGAGGTGTGGTTTAGTCATTGAAAAGAATTCCTGGGCTGTCACTAGGGGGAGTGGGAGTCAAATTTTTCACTTGGAAAATGCCAGAAAGGGGGGTGGGAACGCTGGGACATAGAAAACACTGAAAACTTAGGAAGGAATTTGTGGGGCTGGGTCCTGGCTTTTACACTGAGTGTGGGTCTGGACCCGCTGGACGCACAGCCCTTGGTGTGGGATTCATCTGCAGCCAGGAGCTCTAGGCAGAGCTGATGGTGGAGGCCAGGGAGGGGGAGGGGGGGACCACACTCTTTACTCTTCCAGGGACAGGGAGGAATGTAGTGCTGGTAGGATGCCTGCCCACACTTTCTAAGGTAGGTGCATGCTGCTTTGATCTTGCAGCTGATGTTCCGTGAAGGGAGATACTTCACAATATGAGCTCAGGCAACGTGACATCAGATGGTAAATAAACATTTAATGAGCCCTGCTTGGTACAAACCACTGTTTTTTGTTTTGTTTTGTTTTTTGTTTTGTTTTGTTTTTTGTTTTGTTTTGTTTTTTGTTTTGTTTTGTTGAGCAGAGAAAGGTTTACTGCAGGGCCAAGCAAGGAGAACGGGGAACTCATGCTCAAAAAACTGTTTTAAAGGCAAAAGAAGGTAGATAGGAAAGTAGAGAAAAAAACAAAAGATATAATCCTTGGACTTACAGTTTTAAGTCTTCTTTGGAAATCAGCAATATTTTCATTTCCACCCTTGTCTCACTTCATCAATATCTCCGTCTTTAAAATTTTCATCCTTTTGTCTCTGTGTCTGTATTTGAAAACAAGCTCAAGTCTGTTTCCCAGTTCAAAAGACATTTTTCTTGATCTGACATTGCTCCTTTACCCCCACCCTGCCCTATCGCTCTCCCCTTCCACAACCGACGTCTTGAAAGTGGTTTCATGTCCATCACTGCTCATGCATCCCATCCTCAACTACACTTTGGGTTCTGCCCACATCACTTCATGAAACTCTTTGGGCCAAGTCATGGAAGATGGCATTCATTGGAAACGACCCCTCCTAGCCCCACCTCCAGCTACCCAGTTTCCTTTCACACAATCATGGGAAGGAATTTACTCTGTGTTATTCCAGAGATACTGCATATATATTCAATAAAACATATTAATATATCTTTTAATATCTCCTTCCACATAAATATGTTATGCCAGGCACACTGTTTTATACTTCCTTTTTAAATATGCAATGTACCTTGGTAACCTTTCCATATAAGGAAGTTTACTTATTTATTTATTTTAAAGGGCAAGGTGTCCATCATATCGAGCTAATAAAATGTATTTAGCCAGCCTGCTTTTAATGGACATTTACTAGTTTTTGATAGTTTGCTCTTACAAACAATGCTGCAATGAATGAATATGAATATATCACTCCATACTGGTGTGACAGTAACTGCAGGATAGATTCTGAGAATTGGAATTGCTGGGTCCAAGGTAGATGTGTTTGTAATTTTAATATATGTTGCTGAATCGTTATTACTCCGGCCAGAAATAAGGGTAAAATGCCCGATTCTCTACTGTGCTCAAAATTTTGCTTTTTGCTCATTTGACAGGTGAAAAGCAGTATCTCTGAGTTTTAACTGGGCATCTCTTATGTTTAAGAGCTATTGCGGATTGACTATTTTCTAAATGTGGATCAGCTCATGTGACACATTCTTGATATTTCCAATAGCTCCCATCACATTTGAGATACAGCTAAACTCCTAAGATGGCCTTTCCTTTCCCTCCAGCCTGCTTTGTCACTGCACCCTCTTCCCACACTCAGCCCTACAGGCTCACCGAGTGGCTTTCTGTTCCTGGAACACTACTCTCTTGCCTCCATCTGTCATGTAGTCCCCCTCCAGGTGGCATGCAGTAAACTATTGTCTGTCACCTCAGGGAAGTCCTCTGTGCTTTCCACCTCCAGATGCCCTGCACTTAGATCTATTAGGTCCTTGTGATTTCTCTATCTCCAGCATGACTCTTGACAGGGTGTTGGCCCTTAATAAATATTTGTTGAATGGATGAGAGGCTGAATAGCCCTACCACTAAACAGACACTGTAAGCAGGATTTCTAAGCAGGATTTCAGCTGCTGAATAAAAATTTCTAGATACACTTAACCTTATTCTGTTGCTATCCATGTACCTTCTTTTGTCTCTCTTTTCCTTTTCTTTTTCCCCCTAAATTAAAAACAACCATGGAAATAAATTCCTCTCAGAGTCCATGCAATTCAAAGTCATGTTGCTTTGAGAAGTGATGGTTCAAAGGAGTATGCTCTTTGCTGTGGCTTTTATTAAAGATGAAATTTTTGAGACATTGTATAGGTTTAACTTTCTCTTAATGGGAATGGAAAATAGTTGGCTGTTCATTAGTTGGAGCCGTTACTGCCTGACTTGTTTGAACTGAACACAAGGGCTCAGAGCCTGGTTCTCTTCAGTACAGAGGTGTTTCCTGGCTCCAGCTGGGCTCCAAGCAGAACTAGCTTCCACATCATTCTTTAGGGAGTGTCTCTACTGGTAAAAGGAGAAGGTTACCACCCCTCAGCAAGCCTGGCTGCTGGTCCCATCTCAGACAACATTGGGCCATAGGACTGCAAAGTTCTCTCATCAGCAAAGCAGGGGTTCAGACTGGTTAGTTGCTAAGTTCCCCATTAGTTCTGACATTCTTTAATTTAAAATATTTTTTGGGTGTGGAGAAAAGGAACCCTTCTTACAATAATGGTGGGAATGTAAATTGATACAACCACTACAGAGAACAGTATGGAGGTTCCTTAAAAAACTAAATATAGAGCTACCATATGATCCAGCAATCCCACTCCTGGGCACAGATCTGGAGAAAACCAGAATTCAAAAAGATACATGCACTCCAATGTTCACTGCAGCACTATTTACAATAGTCAAGACATGGAAACAACCTAAATGTGCATTGGCAGAGGAATGGATAAAGAAGACGTAGTACACCCATACAATGGAATATTGCTCAGCCATAAAAAGAATGAAATAATGCCATTTGCTGCAAATGGATGGACCTAGAGATTATCATACTAAGTGAAGTCAGACACAGAAAGACTAATACCATATGATATCACTTATATGTAGAATCTATAAAAATGGTACAAATGAACTTATTTACAAAATGTAAACAGACTCACAGATGTAGAAGACAAATGTATGGTTACCAAAGGGGAAAGGAGAGCAGGGATAAATTAGGAGATTGGGATTAATATATACACACGACTACATATAAAATATATAACTAGTATGGACCTACTGTATAGCACAGGGAACTCTACTCAATATTCTGTAATGACCTGTATGGGAAAAGAATCTAAAAAAGAGTGGCTATGTTATATGTATAACTGATTCACTTTGTTGTACACCTGAACTAACTAACACAACATGGTAACTCAACTATACTCCTATAAAAATTTTTAAAAATATATTTTTTTCCATTAGGATCCACTAGAATACTCGACATCTTACAGGGGAAAACACTATTTTCTAAGAATTCCATTTTACTAGTCATGATCATTCATTCATTCATTTCCCAATGGTTCCACACTCACCCTTGGGCAAAACGATGTCACATTAAACAGTAAAACCAAATTTTACCACCTAATGACAGCCATCTTTTTAAGCAGGAACTCCATTCCCTTGAAAATCTCACCCGTATATTTTCTGGGACACACTGAGAGGTGTCTTCTGAGAGGCCAGGATCCCTGGGAATCATTTCCAGCCCCCACGGCTATTCCAGGCGTAGAGGAAGCCTGCGATTCTCCAGCATTGCTGCCCTTGTCTCTGCAAAGCTGGGAGTCCTCTTCCCCAAGTGTCTTTATCTCCTCTGAGCCGAAGCCTGAGGAAACAAGATGCAGCAGCTGCTGCTGAGAACGAGGTGACATAAGGGCCACAGTCTCTCTTAGGCTTCATGGTTCAGCTCCTTGGTCATCTTTGCATGCACCAGTATCCTGACTCCTCCTGAGATGTGGACTAAAGCCTGTTCTGAGATGAGGTGACATGTTCCATGAAAACAAGCAAAGGAAAAGTTAAGATAGGCCTGGCTAGATCACAGAATTTAGTTTATTTATTGAACACCTGCTGTGAGCTAGGTTCTAGTTCATGCACTAGAAGTAAGGCAGGGTTTCCAACTGTGGGCATGATATAGAGTGTTTTTTTTTTTTTTTTTTTCAGGGGGACTCTCAGCCCCTACCTAGATCCGTGATTGTATGACAGACAAAGGAATTTGGGCTGGGAGTGGGGGACAGTTCACTTAGCTTCACCTGCCAGCTGTACTGGATTTCAGTTTTGGCCAGCCAGGACCTTTTCTACAAATTCATTCAACAAATGCCTCAAAAGTGTTTTTGTAAAAATATCTCTTTGAGTCAGACACTGTTTGTTTTTTTTTTAACAGATCTTTATTGGAGTATAATTGCTTCACAATACTGTGTTAGTTTCTGTTGCACAACACAGCAAATCGGCCATATGCATACACATGTCCCCATGTCCCCTCCATCTTGAGCCTCCCTCCCATCCTCCCTATCCCACCCCTCTAGGTCATCGCAAAGCACAGAGCAGATCTCCCTGTGCTGTGCAGCTGCTTCCCACCAGCCATCCATTCTACATTCGGTAGTGTATGTATGTTGATGCTACTCTCACTTCACCCCAGCTTCACCCTCCCACCCCACATCCTCAAGTCCATTCTCTATGTCTATCTCTTTATTCCTGCCCTGCAACCAGGTTCATCAGTACCATTTTTCAGTGGTTAGGACTGTACTCTCACTGCCAAGGGCCCGGGTTCGATCCCTGCTGGGGGAACAAAGATCCCACATGCCGCACAGTGCAGCCAAACAAACAAACAAAAACCAAAAAAACCCCACAGTAAACTAAGGTGTATAAAATATGGCTACTGCTCTTAACAGCTTATATTCACATAAATAACTGTACAAATAATCATGAGTGATACACGTTAAAGTGAAAATTAAAAAGATTAATGTCAATTATGGAACTATCATTTGCAGTAGCCAAGTGAAAATGGGATTCAGGGGCCCACCTAGTGCAGCTGGGTCAGGAAAGATGGGGAGAGCCTGGCCTGTGGAAACAGGGACTAGGGAGAGTCAGTCATTCACTCAATCAACAAACATGCACAAATAAAGGCTGCAGGCCCAAAGTGAGGGGTGTAAGGGTATATGAGGACAGGGGTAGGAGAGCCAAAGAGAAAGCACGTGACACTGGATCAGGAATGTTTTTAACCAATGGTAGAAAATCATGATGCCACTTTATTAACAATGGTAAAGTTATGTTCAAAAATTGAGAAAGCAGGAGTTCCCTGGTGGCCTAGTGTTAGGATTCTGGGCTTTCACTGCTGTGGCCTGGGTTCAATTCCTGATCAGGGAATGGCATGGCAAAAAAAAAAAAAAAAAAAAAAGGAGAAGGCAAGGAAGAGTATAAAGTACTTTAGGTTTTATTTGATCAAATCAATCCTGTGTAAAAGCATTCTGATACTTAAAAAATTAGTTTTGTTTTTCTGGAACATTGACGTATATAGAACTCTTGAAAAATCCTGACTATACATTGGGTTTTACTGGTGTGCTATTTCTGAATCATGCTGGGTTTTTCCCCCCCAGTGCGTTTCCCCAAAATTCACATATGTGGTATTGACCATCCCCTTGAGACTCTAAACGGGCGAGTGCTCTAAGTGGGTAGCGGCATGTTGACCCACGCTGCGGGCAGAGGCCAGGGGAGGAGAGGCATAATTGCGGTGGTCTGGGAGACATAGGCTGTCTCCTGTGGAAGGGCCGTGGCTATCACTTAGAAATGGCATCTCTCCAGAGGTACAGCAGTGTCAAACACAAAGCCGAACGTGCTTCCAGAGCCACATGGGAGGAGAAAGAGTTTCTCTAACCTAGGCCATGGGTACTGTGTTTCCCTTGGAGGGTTTTACTTCTCTGGGTTTCTCATACTTATCAGCTGCAACACTCTGGGGTGTGGTTCTCCAAGGATTTTGCCCCCAATATCATTGAAGGCCTTTCTGTGCACTCACTATTCCATTCCAAAGGAATTACACTAAGAGAATTTTTTGATTTCAAATTTGTATTTTTTATCTGAATAATAAAATGTTCATCAAATAGTTATTATGGTTGCCTTTGAGGAGTTAAGACTTTAAAGTTTAATACAAAAGTAGCATAAAAGCAAGTATATGTACATGTATGTATGTATGGATTCATATGTATTTGATTTTATACATTTTTATACATAAAATTAAACTCAAGGGGACAGAGCCTTTCATCCCATAATTGGAATCTCCTCCAATAAGAAAATGCATCTTCTTATGACTTACAAACTTGACATTTTAATCTTTTATATTTTGGTAGGAAGTAAGTCAGAACTCCAAGAAGATTTTTCTGGAGGCTGCCTTGCTCACAGGTCATAGGTCAGAAACCTATCAGACCCCACAGAAGAAGGACAGGGGCCCCTCCCTTCTTTTGGCTCCTGCAAATCCCCTTGAAGCTCCCCAGTTGCTGAGAGTAATTCTAAACCTGTGTGTATGGAAGCTGCCGACATCACTAGTAGCGTCATAAAGAAGCATGTAGATGCTCTTTCAGGGTATTTCATTCCAAGGACGTGGTTTCTTTCTCTATGTGGTTTCTTTTAAATGTGCAATGCATTACTGCCCAGGTTTGGGAGAAGAAAAAAATAAAGATGGATACATGTAATTAAAATAAAACCAGGGCCATAGGAGACTGTTTATAGAACAGTAAAATGTTTAAAAAAAAATCAGAGGATCGCAGCCCCTCACCCCCAAAGGAGAAACCATTATTTTCCTTCTATATAATTTATGCAGCGTGTCTTCTGACATGCTCACCTGCCGGAGACAGCTCTTACTTCTCTCCCTGCACTTGGTGAAGAGAATCATTCTCAACTGAGAAGGACTGAACTGAGATCCCGAGAATGTACTGCTCAGGGAGTGAAGCAGAGTCCACTGGCTAGAAGTGTGGGTCATATTTAACAAACCAGACGAAAACTAGCTGCCACTATCTGGACTCCCATCCCACCCACCTCATGCTTTGATCAATTTAATCCTGAGGTGTCAGTAAGAAACAAGAAGGAGAGATTAACCAGTAGCAACAAAAAGTCAAAGATGATGCCCTAGTTTATGGCTGCAGCATCACAGGGTCAGTTTGTTTCCCCAGGTGCCTTTCAACTTCAAGAGGCTGAGCCAATCAGAGCCTGTTCTTTGGGACGACGTTTATTTCCATCATTAGCCAAGTGAGCGGGGGTTATTTTTGCAGGGGCTTATAAAGGCCACCGAAGCTTGTTTGGTATTTTATAGCAATTTCTTAAAGCATCTGGAGAAGCTTCCCTTCTTCCTCTTACTGCTCCCCACCCCACAGTTTCCAGAACTCTATCCCAACTTCCTCTCTCAAGAGTAAATCATTGCTTCCTCTCAAGAAGGACAGGGTGTCTGACCTTAGGGACCACGGGCGTGTCATGTGGAGGCATGTCAAGCTGCCCCTATGGCTCACCTCGTCTCCCTATCTCCAGGATGGAGCCCAGAGCTGGGGTCATCACACAGGAGCTTTAGCAAACTTATGGGAAGCTCTGATCAAAAGTCTCCAGAGGGGATATCTGGAGACACTCAGAAAGTTCCATCTTGAACACTCATGTGGTCCTCTGTTAAGAATGTTTTCCCTTAAACTTTGAGAGATGAGTCATAGATAGCAAAAGTGAGAGCTGGAAAAAATGATCCTCCCTGGAGACCTGGCAGTGAAAGTTCTGCCTTCAAAGCAAGTTCTTCATGGAAAATGTCCTTTCTCAAGAACTACCAAATATACTAATTATGCAAGAAAACTTTGGATTGGCCATTGCTACCCAAATGTGTCAGCCTGCCATTCTGCGACTTTTGGAAATGCTATTTGCACAGTCTGTTTTTCTCCTAGGGCTTACTGACACACACAAGAGCAACTCCGAGGCCTTCCCAACTACAACATGTTAAATATCAGTTAAATTTAGTGCTGTCTTGACCACAGTCCTAAGAGTCTGGCCCTACGTTGCCAAACAGGAATGCAAACTTGGCCCACTGTCCCCTGTCTTTTTACAGACGCTGTCACCCCTTGGATTCTTCTATCCCAACTAAGTGCAGACCATTACACAGAGCAGGAGGCATCCAGCAAAAGCAAGAACATTCCCACACATGTATGCATTGTTTTAAGTGAGCTGCGTAAGAATATATTTAAGGTACCTCAAGAGTCTGAATCCTGGAAGATTCGCTATTAACGGTATCTTTTGCATAACCATTCTTTAAATTTTGATGACCCAGGTGTATCGTGTGCAATCCCTTTCTATGGACAAAGCATTTGGTTAACTGGTCTTTGACTGGGTGATACCTTTTACAGCATTAGGGCAGTGTAATTCCTTAGAGCATTATGTGGTGCTTGATTTTACTCTGGGGGAAAACATCCCTTTCATTTTCTTAGAGACATTTAATTAATAAATGAACCCAGATATTTAGATTTTTTTATTCTCTAAAAATAGGTTTTTAAATCTGCAGGGGCTAGAGAGGAAAAAGATGATATAGAGGTGGGTTAACTTGACTTCAGAACATCTCAAACTCGATATGGTCCAAACAGGACCTTCCACCCTCAAACCTGTAGTTCCTTTTGTGGTCTTTCTCCATGACTGACTCTACGGCAGGTCTGAAATGTCTCCTTGGTTACAAAAATCCCACCATTTCCCAACTTAAAACCTCTCTGTCCCATCTCCTCTGCCACGGCTTTAATTCAGTTCCTTCCCATCTCTTTCCCTGTCGGTCTCCTCACTTCTCCAGTTCATATTTGCCCCTCCACACTGCAGCTGCGATTATCTCCCTGAAATGCCAACTTGAGAGTATCACTTAAAGGCTCAAAATCTCTCAGAGGATTTTCATTGCCCATAAGAAAAGACCTTCATTACTAGAATGACACAGAAAGCCCTTTGTGAGCTAGTTGTCTCCTCCTCTGTTTCACCTCTTGCTATTGTCCGCCCTTAGCCCTTTGTTTCAGAAATACTTAACCAATTGTAATTTCCCAAATCTTTCATTTTGCTTCTTGCTTCTATGCCTTGGAATGCTCGGGATGTTTCTCCATTTTTGTATTGAATAAACTCCTACTTATCCTTCAAAATCCTACTCAGGCATCCCTGCCTCCTTAAGCCTTTTTCTGTATGTTGAATCTTCTTGTTTTATTGTGTGTATTATTCTGTATTGTAAATAAATGCTGGTTCATATGTACTTCTTTCGTTATTTGAAAATAATCTGGCATGGTTTATAGTAATTGAGTTGAATACGGTGAAGAATTTTAATGAAATTGCTACTGCAGAAAAAATACCTGAGAACTTAATCCTCAATCATGTTGCCTAGAAGGTGACATTATTGGACTTGGAAGCCAGACACATAGCCTCAAGCTTAGGGGTCTATTACATCTCAGATTGTACCAAGTAATATACTGAGTGTGAGTGAGTTTACAGAAATATTTGTAAATAGCTGCCTACCAGGTACTCATAATTTCACTGGTAATACAAAGCTAACACTTCATGGTTAATAATTAATATGCTAACTACTTAATGACTTTCCTTTTATTTTTAATGAAACTCAACCTTTGTATGTAGACATGTGGCTTATTAGCACACCTTCATGTAGTACCTGTTATTATTGTTTGCATCCATTACTTCTAGTCTTTCAAACAGTTACACTGGTCATTTCTTACCATTTTTTTTTTTTTTTTGTGGTATGCGGGCCTCTCACTGTTGTGGCCTCTCCCGTTGCAGAGCACAGGATCTGGACGCACAGGCTCAGCGGCCATGGCTCACGGGCCCAGCCGCTCTGCGGCATGTGGGATCTTCCCGGACCGGGGCACGAACCCGTGTCCCCTGCATCGGCAGGCGGACTCTCAACCACTGCGCCACCAGAGAAGCCCCTTACTTTTGGTTTTTTATAAGTTCAACATTTTTATGCCTTTATTGTGTTCAAGTATTTCCTCACTCCCTACCTGTGGACATTCATAAGAGTCACAGTTTTACAGTTGGATGGGATTGTTAAAACATCATCTGATTCTTTTCTTTTTTTTTCTTTTTTTTTTTTTTGCTGTACGCGGACCTCTCACTGCTGTGGCCTCTCCTGTTGCAGAGCACAGGCTCCGGACGCGCAGGCCCAGCGGCCATGGCTCACGGGCCCAGCCGCTCCGTGGCATGTGGGATCTTCCCGGACCAGGGCACGAACCTGGGTCCTCTGCATCGGCAGGCAGACTCTCAACCGCTGCACCACCAGGGAAGCCCTGATTCTTTTCTTTTTAAAGTAACAGAGCAAAGCGAGAAGCAGGGAAGTATTTCGTGTGACCTTGTGCAGCTGGTTGTCAGCTGAGCCAAGATCAGCTGTCTTGAAACTTCCTTCCAAGCCTGCTGCCCTTTCCAGTGCCCAGGTGGTCTCCTTCCATTGGCTTCTTCACTGATCTCTTCCTCCCAACCTCTTTCTGAGAAGTCAGTTCACTTCACCAGATAGTACCTGTTCTTCCTGTTTCCTTTCTGCTTCTGGTTATTAGGGGGGAAAAAGTTGGTCCTGATGGCATTTTCTAGATTTCATCTTTCATATTACTTCTATAAAAGTCAAAATGCTACTTTTACTGTAAAATGCCTGTGACTTGGGTAAGGTTTTTGCTTTCCCTTATTTGATTTTATGGTTTTCTTGTATTCTTATTGGGTATATTTTACGTTTATTTAGACCATCTATTTTTTATTTGTGTGCTTAAAATATGTGATCCTTTTCATTTTTCCTTCCTTCAGATTTTCCTTAATATAAAACAATCCTAGATTTTGGTTAGCATGTACCATCTCCTTATAAAATATTATGGGATATCAATAGTCTTCAGTTAAAAGAAGAACTCCTTTCATAGAATTCTTGAATCTCAAGGTTAGAAGACTTATGTTCCAAGCTAATTTCCAATGCTTCCATTCCCTTTAAACACCCTCCCTCTGTGTTCAGTCTTTGCTTGAAGATGTCCAAAGATAGGGAGCTCAGTATTTCTATGAAATTCCAACTGCCTCAGGACACACTACCTTTTAAAATCTTCTTTTCGATCCAGTTGAATCAGTCTCTCTCAGTAATATAATTCTGGGTTCAGAGCCATAAAAAACAACTCTAGCTCTGCTTCAGCCAACTGATCATGTATTTGAAAGTGGCTTTCATTTCCCCCGTGCCTGTTCTTCCTCAGGCTAAAACAATCCCATTTCCTCCAAACCACTGTCCAATAATTTGGTTTCAAGTTCCCTCATCATTCCAACTGCCTATTAAAGGCCCAGAACTTATACATATATCTATTCTTTCTCAGATTCTTTTCCCATATAGGTTATTACAGAATACTGAGTACTGTTCCCTGTGCTATACAGTAGGTCCTTGTTAATTATCTATTTTATATACAGTAGTGTGTATATGTACCTGTATAGCTGAATCACGTTGCTGTACACCCGAAACTAGCACAACATTGTAAATCAACTATACGCCGAAAAAAAAAAAAAGGCCCAGAACTGACGGCAGTTCCCCAGGTGTATGCTGACCAGAGAGGCCCAGCTCTCCCCTTATTCCTGATCTGTGCAGTCATGCTTTTCATGTGGGGCAACTTCCTGCCACCTCCCATGGAGTAGTTTGTTATAGGGTGAATTGCATCCTCCGCAAAAGATAGATTGAAGTCTTAACCCCTAGTACCTCAGAAGGTGGCCTTGTTTGGAGACAGGGTTTTACAGAGGTAACTAAGTAAAATGAGGTCTTTAGGGAAGGCCCTAGTCCAACGTGACTGGTGTCCTTATGAAAGGGGACATTAGGACACAGAGACAGACACGCACAGAGGGAAGGTGCTGTGAAGGTGCAGGGAGGAGATGGCTCCGTGGCTGGAATGATGCATCAACAAGCCAAGGAACACCAAGGATTTTGGGCAAACTCCAGAAGCCAGGAGAGGCGAGGAAGAATTCTCCCTTAGAGCCATAGAGAGAGCATGGCCCTGCCAACACCTTGATTTCCGATTTCTGGTGTCTGGAACTGTGAGCCAACAAATTTCTCTCATTCTAAGTCACTCAGTTCTTGGTACATTGCTGTGGCAGCCCTGGGAAGATGACACATGGTTCTTTCACCAAAGCTCCCTGCTTTTTGTTCCTCGTTCTGTATTCTTTCTTTCCCTTCTCTCGAATAATATCCTGGTCTTTCCAATCCATGTAAAAAGCTCTTTATTTATTTTAAGTTTCATTTTGATTTGGCTCATTACTTAAGCCAATTGAGATCTTTTATGTCCTGTTTCCATCATGCGGGTATTTGTTATCTGTTTCAACTTAGAACCTCCTAGAGTTGCTGGGAGTGCTTATTCAAAACACTGGTAAAAGCATTGAATGAGATATTTACAATAGACACTCTTGAAATTCCTTTTACGTTGACACTGACTTTCTTTACTGCTGTTTTTCAACC
Organism: Mesoplodon mirus; assembly: GCF_964341445.2. NCBI lineage: Eukaryota > Metazoa > Chordata > Mammalia > Artiodactyla > Ziphiidae > Mesoplodon > Mesoplodon mirus. The sequence continues at coordinate 96,977,357 of NC_138986.1, read as the reverse complement.
TGTTTTAAATGCACCTAACTTCCTTGATCCAATTTATAATTCTCTGTTTTGAATACAAGACAAAATACTATGAAAGACATTGTCTAACATCTTGCTGCAATCAAGATATGCCGTTTTATATCCTTCTTCTTTGCCAGTTTAGTAGCTCTACCAACAATTAGTTTAATCTGGGATGATTTATTTCTTATTATCCCTACTTTCTTTTCATTTTGAACTTGACTTTCTAAGTCAACTCAAACCAAGCTTTTAATAATTCAGTCAAGAATCTTGCCCCAAACCCCTGTCAAATCTTTCGGTTTATGCTTTGTGGAATCTGACTCTTCTCTTTGGAAATGGGAACCACAATTCTCTTCTGTGGTTTCTGGCTATTCAAGGATTCAATTCAGAGAACTCATTTGCATCCTCCAAGCCTTTCCTCTGCCCCCTCCAAATATTCATATGTATTTTGTCCAGATCATGAGACTTAAGTTCTTATAATTTCTACACTTATCTTGGTCTTAATTCACTCTTATCATTATTTCTTCTGACCTTTTCAGGCTGAAGATTGTTTTTGACAGAGAAGATGGAAGACACGAGTTTAACTTCCTATGCATATATGACGCATATAATGCATATATAAACATCTGATAATAATTACATCTTAATGTTCTTACATTTGTGAAATAATAAAAGCATTTTGATACATACTCCATTCTGTAGGTGGGCAGATATCATTCTCACATATGTTCTCTTAAATTTTTACTTGATGCAAGGATCAGTCACTGAATATTTTCTTTTAAGCATCCTTTTCTCAAGGTTGACTACAATTTCTCTTGCCAAGCAATAACGATTTGTTTCTACTTGATAAAGTTTCAGAATGTCCTGGAACAGCCTGGTACATTTTAAGTAGATAATTTTAGAAGAGGGCAGAATGTAGGTCAATACCAAAATATGTTACATGCATTGTCATATGCATTGTTTGTGAGACTGTGTACCACACTAGAGAAAGCAAATTCTGTATATAATATGGCAAGATACCCAGGGCTTAACTGTTTAAGGAGCATCACATAAAACTTGAGTTGACAGGAAATCAGGTTCAAAATACATGCTTTGTCACTGGTAAGGCATCTGTAAGAGGCACTGGATGCAGGAGTAGACTGTCCTTGTCATATTTTGGAAATTATTAGCCAGATCTGCCTGTTACTTAAAGTAGGATGTGACAGCCAGATGATTAAAACCTGACACTAGGCCCTCCACACTGGAGCTGCAGCTGGGCAAGCAAGAAATAGCACAGAGAGAGAATGGGAAGATGTAGTTCTCAGATACTCTTCAGGCAAATGGTTGGAGTCAGTGCCGGGGAACCCAGAGCAAGTCATGCTTCAATTCAACCAATATTTATTAGGTAGCTGCTTTGTGCCAGACATTGAGCTAAGTGGGGGCAGTCCAGGTAGGCAATGCGTAACGCAGACACTTAGCTGGTGTTTAGCCTCAGATCTTTACTCCCTAAGAAGCAGTCTTGGAAAGATACATGCAGGACCACAGGCCTTTCAGGGGAGCTAGGATCCCAGGAAGGTATCAGAATGAATTGGGAAGTGATCACATAGGGAGAGCTCAGGGGCAGGGTGTTATCAGATGAGCACTCTGTTAGGTAAGTAGGGATGTGACTCACACAGCATAGCAGGCATTTAGGGGTCACCCTTTTGTCACCATAGCCTCAGTTCAACCGTGAATAGAGTGCTTGGCAGAGCATCTATATTTTAATTCTGGCCAGATTGGATGAAGGTGTCCAGTGGTGGAAGGGACAAGATGATGAGGGAGGCTAAGGTTGTTTCTGAATCCCTTAAACTAGGAACTAGGAACTTGAGCCTGTTGGTGTTTTCTAAGTCACCAATGATTGTCTGCATTATTTTTCTTGCATCTGTTAGCATCAAATCACGGATGAGATGGCTCAAAACTACCCATTAGAGTTGTAGATGCCATAGATCCTTCCAGGCAGACTCTAAAACTAGGGGATAAATCAAAAGAAGTATCATTTGGCTCTCAGAAAATTCTGGAAGATGTTAACCTTGGGAAATGCAGGCACCCAATAAAACTCTGAGGTCCCCCTTTATGACCCTGCTCCTGTGATTATAGTTATTCTTAGACCCCTTTCCCATTAACTAGGACCCCTTCTGGCCTGGACAAGTCTTTGAATATTGATATAACTTCTGATTGCTTTAAAATTTCTCTTTTATTGTCACAAACTTGACTAAAGGACATTAAAAAAATCACTCACTGAACTGTCTCTTTATGCAGCTGGTCTGTCATTTGAATAACTAACACCATCTTCCTCTCAAGAATGATCTGAGAACATATTTGATAGGCAGGAATACATTTTCTCCAGTACTTGAGATTGCTTTCATAGCTATCAGACATTTCTCAAAGATCTGGTGAGCTAGATTTATTTTTGAACATCTTGGTAATGATAGCAAATTGTGCCATTTTTCTTATCATTTTCACCAACAGACTTCTTGATTAATCTGATGTTCCTGTCAGAAACAGACCTCACATCCTCTTAAGAATGAAAACTTTCTGGACACTTTATTGACTGCCTTATATGATTTTTCTCTAGTTAATATACAATTGACATGCTTTTAACACCTTCTGAAGTAAAGGAAAGATTGCAAAACAGTCCACAGCATTAATTTGTACTCTAAATGTGTGGTGGGTGTTTATCCTTTGATAAGGAGGAACACCCTTTCAAACAACATGAAGGATAACATAATCACTGGTTCTAAACAAAAGCTCTAAAAGTCCTACTGGCCTCTCTTATTTTCTCCCTCCCTTCTCCTTCTTCCTTCCTTTTCTCTCTTCTATGCTTCCGCAACTATTTATTGAGGGCCATCTCTGACTGTTGGTCACTGTGCCCTGCCCTCATGGGGCTTATGCTTAAGTGGGAGAGGCAGTTGCTAAGCAACTAATTATGAAAGTTAATTTATAAGCAATTCTAGCTCTTGCTTGTTACCAACTGGGTTTTTCTCACTGATGATCTGAAGTTCCTCACTCTGTGACCTTTGCTGGTACCTGTCTAACAAATCCCCCAGCTGTTGATGGAGGAAGTCAGAAACCACAGTGATTGGGCCTCCTCAAATTCACAGAGCCCTCTGCCATCACCTGGGACCCTCAGGGCTCATAACTCTGTATTGTGTCTCCTAAATGTATTTCCAAGGCAGTTCTTCCTAAACATTTCCCACCCTGTTTAATCATCCAACCTCCACTCTGCACAATCTCCCACCCTCTTGTCTCCTGAGAGGTCAAGGCCAGCAAAATTTTTCAGCTCAGAATTTCTGTATCCAGCTCAAGATTTATGTTCCAAAAATCTATTGATTCTCCTGTTAAAAAGTCTCTTTTCTCCTTCTCTTAGAATAAGTCTCACTTTTCCTTTCTGAGGACTTACTGTCTCTAGCCCATGTCCTCTGATCTTCTTTGGACATTTGTTCCATAAGCCATGTTCTCTCTCCCCCCGCCCCCCAACTCTGATTTTTATCATCCTTTAATTGATTTTCCTTCACAACCTCTATAGGGGCTCAAATCTCCTTCATACTTAAAAACAAGAGGCAAAATCAAACAACAGCAACATCAACAACCACTAACACAAAAACGAAAAGCTCTGCTAACTTCTTATGCTATTTATTAATGATCTCACTGTTTCCTTTCAGGATAGTTCAGCCTGCATTATTTGCCTCTCATTCCTTACCACTCACTTTTTGACCTCCTCCCTGACCTCATAATTAGCACTCTTTTCTTTTTCTTTTTTTTCTTTTTTTTTTTTTTTTTTTTTTTTGCGGTACGCGGGCCTCTCACTGTTGTGGTCTCTCCCGTTGCAGAGCACAGGCTCCGGACACACAGGCTCAGCGGCCATGGCTCACGGGCCCAGCCGCTCCACGGCATGTGGGATCTTCCCAGACCGGGACACGAACCCGCCTCCCCTGCATCGGCAGGCGGACTCTCAACCACTGCACCACCAGGGAAGCCCAGCTCTCTTTTCTTGTGAAGGTGAAGTTGAGTGACTACCCATTGACCCATTCACTTATTTAAGAAACAATTACTTGGTTACTTTTATATGCCAGGCACTATGGGAGGTTTGGGGTAGGGCTCCAATCCATGCCTTTGGAGAAAAATTGCTCTGCAGGGGTAACTATTAGAACAGATGTGGGATGTGCAAGATATGGTGACTACCAACCACCATGGCCTTTTCATTCATTTCTACAGGAACAGATGGTTTTGAATACTTTGTTCTTCTTATAGATCCCATGGCATTGCACTATCTAGATTTGTTCTTACCTGTTGGAGGCTCTCCTTCTCTGCCTCTTTCATTTGTGGTTGGACACCTCTACTACTTTTTGCCCCTTCTATGTAGACACACAGCCTCCACTTCTGTATGTGATCCTTTTGCTACATTGCCAGCCATGGCTCTGTTAACTGCAGCAGAAAGATGAAGCCTGTGAAAAGTTGAGACCTTGCCTTATGCATCCTCCCTGAGCACCAGGCTCAGAGGGAAAGATCCAGCAGGCAACCATGGGGAAAAGTCCAGCTTGGTATACAGAGAGAGGGCAGGGGCTCAGTCAATACACAGCATCAAGAGATGTTACACATGTAGGGCATGAAGATATTGAGAATTAAGGCCCTTGTCAGCTCTCCTGACTTATCTCGGTCGCCTCCACGCTGTATTCTCTACACTATCTCCAGGTTTGTCTTGGGGAAGCATAGTGCTAATTATGTCACTGTCTTTTAAAAACACCTTCAGTAACTCCTAGCATTCAAGACTCCTTATGATTTGGTGTTTTAAGCCTCCTTTTTCCATTCTTCCTACTTGGGATTGAATGCTTTAACCAAACTGTCCTACTCGCTAGTTCCTGAACACTCTCCATGGTGGTTTCCTCTTTGTCTTTGTTTTTCCAGTGGCTCTTCCCGCTATGACCTCCCTCTCTTCATCTCTATCCTTAATCACTTTATCCTTTACAGTTAGCCACATGGAGCTTCCTCCAACATGTTCCTGATCATATCACCCAGAGGAGACTGCACCATTTTCCAAATTACTGATGCTAATTTTTAATATTCCTTTTGACATTTGCTACAGTAAAGAACACAATAAGATATCTGTGTGTTCATCTCTCTTATTAGGCTGAGTCCTCCTTGAAGGAAGAAGCCACATAATAAACATCTTTGTATGAATTTTCAGTTCCCAAGACAGTGTTTTGCACATTGAAAATGCTCAATAAATGTATATTGAGCGATCCCTTAAATTGTGCTTCAAAGGGAAGTTGTCACTATTAGTTTGTTCTTTGATTCATATAAATTTGTATTCCTTTCTGGAAATAAATTATCCAGAAATCCGTGTTTTGAATTTATAGTAAGCGTATGATCCAGTGAATGACAAGCTTCTCTGGGAAGCATTAAACTGAGAATGCTATGTTCTGTCTTTTCAAGCAAATATGAATTTCCCATTCAAAAGAAAAAAGCATGCTTTTAGAAGGTTGAACAGGATGGCACTTTTGAAAAAGCTTTCCAACTGCATTCAGTTTAGATTAATTCAAGGAAATTATCTGACTCCGAGCCCACACTTTTTTCACGTAGTGTCAGTTGGAACATTTTCATTCCCTTCTAGCTTTTCTCTCTCCAGTCCTATGATCTCTAAAAAGCAGTCTTAGAGGAGGAGTTTCATCCAGATCAAGGCTGTTGAGATAAACAGTGGGGCAGAGGGCAGTGTGTACAGTTAGTGGTACATCCATCATCTTGGAGTAGGAGTAAATCAGTAATGGGGTCCTGGGTAAGGACCAGTTGTAACTGATGAGGGTGGACGAGGGGATCAACAGCCACCAAAAATATTAGATTTCTTGATTCAGGGAGGTCTAGCTGACCAGCAAGACCAAGTTATCGTTGCTGAACTTTCCAAAGGTAAGCGCTAGAGACACAGTGGAAAGCCAAGGTAAGTAGTTCTTGGCTAGTTATCCACTAAAAATGAGTGTCTACCATGCTCCTGTCTTTAATTGGCATTAAACAGACATAGACAACTACTGAACTAAAAAGAAGAGGATTCTCAAGTCATTGCAGGTACTTGTAGAGTCTCCAGCCTTAAAGTGAATGAAAATGTCCCCTGCTGTCCTGTCCATCTTAAAAGCCTTGATCTGACGAAATGCTCTCCTCTCAAATTAGGTTTTAGAAGTCACAGGACTCCCAAATGCCATTCACTTCCCAAAGTTTGGGCCCTTATGCCCTCCTTAAGTTATACTCTCTGCTCTCTCTATATTAGCATCATCTCTGTCAATGGGGTCCTCGCCACAGCTTTGGGCTACCTTCCTCCTATTTGGCTGTTACACTGGAAACTTCAACCAGAGAAGTTCAATTCCTCTTTGGGAAATGTACAATGTATAATATCAACAGGCTTCTCCGATTACAAATGTACACTGATGTGCTTCCATGTTGTTCAAACTCACTGTTCCCCTATCAAAAATCCAAACCAGGGCTCCCCTGGTGGCGCAGTGGTTGAGAGTCTGCCTGCTGATGCAGGGGACACGGGTTTGTGCCCCGGTCCGGGAGGATCCCACATGCCGTGGAGCGGCTGGGCCCATGAGCCTTGGCCGCTGAGCCTGCGAGTCTGGAGCCTGTGCTCCGCAACGGGAGAGGCCACAATAGTGAGAGGCCTGCGTACTGCAAAAAAAAAAAAAAAATCCAAACCAGTTTTTTCAAAACTTCAGTTCGATAGACTCTCAACCTAGGGTATGTAATATTTCATAAATAAAAATATAATCTATTGCAAATTCACAAACATTATTTATTATTTAGTTATTATTTCTTGGCTTGCTAAACTGTACCAGGCCTCTCCTTACTTTAACTTCACCTTCCATTTATACCATTTAAAACTACCTGTTTCCTAAAAGTTTCAAGCAGGGAGGTGTATTTTCTATTCCAGAATATTAATTTGCACCAATGTTCTATTCTTTTACACACACACACACACACACACACACACACTTACCCTTCGTACATCTCCAGCCCTATTAAGCTTCACTCTCTCACTTTCCTATTATCACGATGCCTACAGCTTCTAAGCTAAAAGCTGAACATGTTATCTGATAAATGACTTGTTATTTCCAGCATAGGAGATAAATTTCAGATCTAAAATGGAGGAATTTCTAGTCCTTTTATGGTATAGCCACAGCCCATCAGGATATCTGAAATTTAGCTAAGTCTGGAAAGCCTGATATATGAAATAATCACACTCATAGACTTCCCTTTTTGCTATACTATATAATTTGGCTCTTGACTATATTCTGTTTAATGATCTTCTATTGTCTAAAAATTTGCTCTTTGGGAATGTGGAGGTCATGCTATATATTCCTTTTCATTTCTTTAATTTTTTCCTGGACAATAATGCCAGTTACAGTGTATGTCTCCATTATCAAATAAATTATATAAAAACAGTGTATTAAATATGACATGAAATCTTGTTGTTTGCCAGGCATTTGTATAGGACAATAAATGATTCTTTTTCTCACATGTTATCCTTTTAACTTTAAGCATCTTTATTAGTTTTCTATTGCTTCTGTAACAAATTACTACAAACTTAGTGGCTTTAAGCAATACACATTTATTATCTTAGAGTTCTGTGGGTCAGAGTCCCACATGGGTCTCACAGAGCTAAAATCAAGGTTTTTGACAGGGATGCATTCATTTCTGGAGGCTCTTAGGGAGAATCTTATTACTTGCCTTTTCCAGCTTCTAGGGGTTCCCACCTTCCTCAACTTGTGGGCCCTTCCTCCATCCCAAAGCCAGCAATGTTGCATCTCTCTGACCCTATTCTCTTCTCACATCACCCTCTTATCATAGCTGGGGGGTTTTCCATTTAAAAACTCATGTGATTATTATTAAGTGAAGTAAATCAGACAGAGAATGACAAATATCACATGATATCACTTATATGTGGAATCTAAAAAAATGATATGGATGAACTTATTTATAAAACAGAAACAGACTCAGAGACTTTGAAAACAAACTTATGGTTACCAAAGGGGAAAGGTGCAGGAGGAGGGATAAATTAGGAGTTTGGGATTAGCAGATACACACTACTATATATAAAATAGATAATCCATGAAGACCTACTGTATAGCACAGGAAACTCTACTCAATATTCTGTAATAACCTACATGGGAAAAGAATCTGAAAAAGAATGGATATATGTATATGTATAACTGAATCACTTAGCTGTTCACCTGAAACTAACACTACATTGTAAATCAACTATATTCCATTATAAAATAATAATTAAATTAAAAATTTAAAAAACCCTCATGTGATTAGATTAGGCTCACTTGGAAAGTCCAAGATAATCTCCCTATCTCAGGTTCTAGCCACTTGAATAAATCAACTTCAAATTATTTTGGATGCAAATTGTTCACATCTGCAAAGTTCTTTTTGCTGGCTGAAGTAACATATTCACAGATTCCACCATTTTTCTGCCTACCACAGCATCTTCACGTCTACCAAATTCTTAGTAATTTCCTTAGAATCAACCAGGGTCCTAACAACTTTTTTTTTCACTACTGATTTTCTTTTTAAAAAAAATTATGATTTTTTAATTGAGGTACAGTTGACTTATACTATTATATAAGTTTCAGGTCTACAGCATAGAGATTCACAATTTTAAAAGGTTATACTCCATTAATAGTTATTATAAAATATTGGCTATATTCCCTGTGTTGTACAATATATCCTTGTAGCTTATTTATTTTATACATAGTAGTTAGTACTTTTAATCCCTTACCCCTATCTTGCCTCTCCTCATTTCCCTCTCCCTAATGTTAACCACTAGTTTTTTCTCTATAGCTGTGAGTTTGTTTCATTTTTGTTATATTCACTAGTTTTAGTTTTTAGATTCCATACGTAAGTGATATCATACAGTATTTGTCTTTCTCTGTCTGACTTGTTTCACTTTGTGTAATGCCATCCAGGTCCATGCATGCTGTTGCAAAGGGCAACATTTCATTCTTTTTTATGGCTGAATAGTAGTCCATTGTAACTACTAAGTTTCTGAATGGTGTTATCTTCCTCACTACTCTTTGCAAATGTGAACATCAATAATAATCTGTTTAAGAAGAGTGTCATCCCTTTAGGGTTGAGTCTTCAAGTTGGGAACTATCTTAAAAATTTTAACCATGGAGTACAAATTGGCAGTCCAAATACAGAATTTAGCTCTCAGGTTTGTTTTATTTGAACTTCATCATGTTATAAATGTGTATAAATTCAAATACCTTCAGGAAAGCACATTCTCTTCTCCCCAGCGTAGTCCCCACCATCTTCTACTGTCTATACTCAACCTACTTACTGCATTCATGCAGATGAATTGCTGCCTTGTTCCTAAAGACATCTGAGTTTGTGATATCTAATCTAGTCTGTGTACTAAGCTAAGAAGTTATCACTTAATACCTTGAAGTTTGTTAACATAACCTCTGTATTTCTAGTCATAGAGGTCCTATTATCTTACAGAACAGATTATTCCATTTATGAACAATTGAAGATTATTTTTCTACCTATTCATTTTGATTCTATCTGTGTTACATAGAATAAGTCTAATTTTCTGTTTTTCATGGACTTCTTGAATAATTATGGTGATCAAACCTCCTAATTCTTTTCTCTTCCATTATAAACATTCCTTACTCAGTCAACTTTTTCATTTGATATAGTTTCCAAATATTTCAAGTTTTTCAATCTCCTTCTTAAAATGTGGTGACCAGAAATAGTGATACTACTCTAGATGTGGTCTGATCAGTGTCAGGTAGCATAGACCTACATTTTTTTTTTTTGCATACTTGTATTGACACAGGTAAAATCACCTTCACTCTGACAGCTTATAAAACACTTTAGGCTCATATTATACCTGCATTCAATTAAAACATCCAGGTCTCTTTTGTTCAAGATCTTCTGTTACATGAATGTCTGATACTGTAGTTTCCCTCAACTCTAGTTTTGGTTGATTCATCAGGCAGCAAACATTTATTGAGCACTGGCTGCATGCATGACACTGTGCTTAGTGCTAGAGGGTATAAAGAAGTATACAATATAGTGGAGGAGTCCATAGCTTCACGAGGGAGAGAGACTGATGCATATTTTTGGTCCAGAGTGAGAAACACAGCAGGAGAGGTATCTGTAAGTCAGATTTCCACCCAGTTAAAGAGAAGCAAGTCCCTACAAGTGTGCTAAGGACTTTAATTAGAGGTGGTCAATCATTGAATATTTAGGTTTGGAGCTGAGCAGAGGTCTGGGCTGAAGTTAATGATTGGGAGGATAGTAGACTTGTCATTCTGCATCCACTTATTCATTGTTTCTTCTTTTGCTCTGGGGATGTGAACCTTTCCCCACTGGATACAGCCAAGTTTGGATGGCCTATCACCATGTTCTATTCTCGTCTTCCCTCCCAGCAGGGTTGGCACATGTCCCAGCTAAACCAAGATGATGCTCACTCTCTGGAATTTCAGTCTTGACCAAGTTGCTGATACGACTGGATGCCAATTCATTCAATGGCTGGGCCCTGACGAGACTGTTCCTCAGTCCTTACAACCCTGGGACTGCAATCCATCTAGATCTCGCCTTTTTAATCCCAATTCTCCAGTTTTCCTTTCAATTGTGTGAATTACTTCTTATCCTTACCACAAATTCCATTTCGTTTTAAGTTGTCAAACCCAGTTTCAGTTACTTGTAACTGTATAATTCAATAATATAACTTACTCTACAAGGTTATATCAGCTTAACTTAGTAGTTAATGCTATAGAACTAGATAGGAAAGTCTTAAGAGCACAAGCTCTAGAATCAGTTTCCTGTGTTTAAATGCTAGCCTTTTCACTAATAACTTTAACAAACTTAAAGTAAAATACTTTGTTTCTGTGAACTGCAGTTTTGTATCTATAGAATGGCATGTCTAATAATCCTACCTACCTAGTGCATGGTTTTAAAACATGAAGGAGAGAATGCATACAAAACACTTAGCCTAGTGTCTGCACATGCAAAGTGCTCAGTAAATGTTAGAGCAGGTAGGAATTAAGTGTTGCAAGAGCTAATGTGGATTTGAGTATGGGGAGACTGGGTAGGGAGGGAAGAGACAGGAAAGAGTGAAGTTTTAGAGACAGAGGGGATAATCATTCCAGTTAGAATAGGGGCAAATGCTACAAAGAAATCAAATAAGAAAAGGGCTAAAAATGACAATCGTTAGTAACCAAAAAACCAAACAACACAATACAACAATGGGTAGAGGGCTTAAATAAATATTTCTTCAAAGGAGATATAATCCACAGAGAAATACAAATCAAAATCACAATAAGATATTACTCCACACCCACCAAAACAGCTACTATCCAAGAAACAGGAGATAACAAATGTTGGCAAGGACGTGGGGAAATTGGAACTTGTATGCAGTGGTGGTCAGAATTAAACCGTGAAGCTGCTGAGGAAAACTATTTGGCAGTTTCTAAAAAGTTAAACATAGAATTAGCTTATGATCTAGCAATTCTACTTCTGTGTATATACCCCAAAGAACTGAAAGGAGAACAAACATATACTTGTACATCCATGTTCATAACATTATTCACAATAGCCAAAAGTGGAAATAACTCAAATGTCCATCAACTGATAAATGGATAAACAAAATGGTGTGTGTGTGTGTGTGTGTATAAGGTAATATTATCAGTCTTGAAAAGGAATGGTATTCTGATACCTACTACAACATGGATGTACCTTGAAAACATTATGGTAAGTGGAATAAGCCAGACATAGAAGAAAAAATACTGTATGATTCTACTTATATGAGCTATCTAGAATAGGCAAATTCATAGAAACAGAAAGTGGAATAGCAGTAGCTGGGGGTTTAGGGCAGGGGGAATGGGGAATTATTGTATAATGAATAGAAAGTTGCTATTTGTGATGATGAAAAAGCTCTGGAAATGGATAGTGGTGATGCTTGCACAACACTGTAAATGTTCTTAATGCCACAGAATTGTACACTTAAACACGATGAAAATTTACCTATTTACCACAATAACAAAAATAAATGATGTTAAGATGTGTGTTAAGATGTCATAAGGGATCTTTTTTAGTCAGTTTCAGGAAGTAAGGCAAGAATCACCAGTTTACGGTGTGCTATGGGGAAAATGGGAAGCAAGGAATTAGGGTCATCAAGAATAGCTTCCTCCAAAGAAGTTTGGGTGTGAGGAGAAGGAGGTACTAAGGTGACAGCTACAGGGATAATGCAGAGTCAAGACAGAGTTTCTAGAAGATATATTGAAATATTTGGGCATATTTATGTGCTAAAGAGAAGCCAGCAGGGGAGAGGTTGGTTATACAGCAGAAAGAGGGAGTTGATAGAACCAGGCCCCAAAGAAGTCAATAGAAAAATGGAGGGAAGGCAGGAAGGTTGAGTGGAAATGAATGTAACTTTGTAGATTGGGTGGAAGGTTGAGGAAGTTTACATGAGAAGCATTTATTTCTTCTGTGAAGTAGCAGGTGAAGGCCATTAATGGGGGTGAGGCATGTGAAGCTGAGGAGAGAGCTGGATGTTTGGAGTAACGGCTGAGAGGAATAAAAGAGCTGATCAGTAATAAGTAAAAGGAATGCCGTTCATTGCTGAGGACATGGAAAGTGAGAATCATAATTTTTTTAATGTGATTGAATAATTTTTCTCCATTTATAGTCAGCAACCTGGGCAAAGACTGGAGAAGGTAGATTATTGTGTTCACTCTGTATTCAGAGTTTTTAGGGCAGGGGCAGTAGGACATATAGATGAGGAACTTGAAATCCAGTTTTGGTTGGAGAACAGCTTAAGTAATTGGGGTCCAGGCTGATAAAAGAGAGAAATCAAGTGAGAAGGAAAACAGACTAGTCATTGGTAGCTTTCACTGGCTAAGGCAGTAGAATTCTTTTACTTCTTGTGAAACATATGGAAAGATCACTAGCCTTAGACACCAGAGCACCTGGGTTCTAGATTCAGTTCTGCCATTAACCAGGTACATTGTGTTGAACAAGTCATTTCATGTCATTGGGTCTCAGTTTCCTCAATTGTAAAATGGGATGGGATCAGAAGGTATCTGAATTCCCTTCTAGTTTTAATATTCTGGGACATAGATCAGATGATCTGCTTGACTAGTGATTTTCACAAGCCTCTGGAGTAGGAAACTCTTTTGTATAGACTTTTTTCTTAACACATAGAAGTTCCTTTTCCAAGGGAACCCTCTTGCACTGTTGGTGGGAATGTAAATTGGTACAGCCACTATAGAGAACAGTATGGAGGTTCCTTAATAAAGTAAAAATAGAATTACCATATGACCCAGCAATCCCACTACTGGGTATATACCTAGAGAAAACCATAATTCAAAAAGACACAGGAACCCCAATATTCATTGCAGCACTATTTACAATAGCCAGGACATGGAAGTGACCTAAATGCCCATCGACAGACGAATGGATAAAGAAGATGTCAGTTCTGTGTGGCCAAATTCCTCCATATATACAATGGAATATTACTCAGCTATAAAAAGGAATGAAATTGGGTCCTTTGTAGAGATGTGGATGGACCTAGAGACTGTCAGAGTGAAGTAAGTCAGAGAGAGAAAAACAAATATCGTATGTTAACGCATATATGTGGAATCTAGAAAAATGCTATAGATTATCGTATTTGCAAAGCAGAAATAGAGACACAGACGTATAGAACAAATGTGTGGATACGAAGGGGGGAGTGGGGGTGAGAGGAATTGAGAGATTGGGACTGACACATATACACTATTGATACTATGTATAAAATAGATAACTAATGAGAACATATTGTATAGCACAGGGAACTCTACTCATTGCTCTGTGGTGACCAAAATGGGAAGGAAATCCAAAGAGGGAATATATGTATAGCTGATTCACTTTGCTGTACAGTAGAAACTAACACAATATTATAAAGCAACTATACTCCAATAAAAATTAATAAAAAGAAGAAGTTCCTTTTCCAAAGAACCTGGCCCCTTACACACTGTCAGAGAAAGATGTAATCATATGTCAGCCAATAATAAGAGAACATCAGAGTTCAGGTGTTCAGGCCATATACCCTACTGTACTCATCAGTGTGGTGTTCCCATTGTATGAATCACCTCTGGAAATCCTAGCTCCCTTCATTGGGGTACAGCCGTGCATCCTGCTCTGCTTTTTCCGCTGCTTCTCTTTATCTCACTTGGTAATGGTGTGTCCTCTAGCATGTTATTGAATAAATCGGGACATATTTATCAAGGGTCCACGAGGTGCCCTGCAAAATGCGAGGACATTGGGAATTCAGGATAGTTATTTCACAGGTGTTCTACCCAGTGAAAGTTACATCTGTTTGGGTAGACAAAACCCAAGCACACAAAATTTTATTGAATAACATGCAAGCCAATAAATAATTAAGAGCTAACTTATGAATTAAAGACAAATATCCCAGGGTTTCAGCAATAACAGGTCATCGTCATCACAGATCTGTGGGGCAAGTGGGACTTGAACTAGGCCTTGAACATTGGGTGAAGTTAGGAGAGAAGGCTCTCTTGACCATAAACTGGCAGAATCGGACTTGAAAGTGAGAAGGAACTGGATTTAGTTTGGTTAGCCACTTTCTGCTTCTCTCTTCTTTGGGGAACCTAGAGTTACTTGATAGTTCCCTTGTCAGTTCTGTGCGGCCAAATTCCTCCATCTGTCCTTAGCCCCTCACACGTAATGCAGATATTGGGATGGCTCGTGCTGTTTACAATGGAACTGAGAACCCTCTTGAGGCTTGAGTGTGAGGCTGGGGACTCATTTTCTTAGATTGCTGAGACGCCTGTACCATCGGCTCTGTCTGATCCTCTCAGGGATTTGCCATTTTATGTTAAAAACATCTCCTTGTGGTCTTTACAGCACGCCTGCTAAGTGTTGATAAGCATGCATTCCCAGAGAGCATTCCCTTTCCCATGTGGTATATATTAAACAGTACGTAATGCATATGTCAACAAAGTAAACTCATTTGACTAGAAAAAAAGTGGAAATGTATTCCCACTGATGGCAATGTGAAGCTGGGTTTGAGGTGGATGATGCTTCATGTAAGCAGCCAGATTCTCTACAGAAAGTGACTTCACATGAATCCAGGACTAGGGAGGATTGACTTTAGCACTAACTGAATATTCTGAGAATAGATTAGCTTAACCCCATGCTCTGACCTTGGAGATGTAAGGCTCAGAACCACTGTGAACTGAGATGACCATCACTTGACTGTTTCTGTCCTCACTGATTTTTAATTTCCAAAAAACGTCGAATGGTTCATGTGGAGAGTGAATCTCTCTGCACAGCACTCTTCAGGATTCTGTGGCAGATGAGAAAAGAATTTGAGACAGTCTCCCCTTTTATTAAATTGATGGAGGCTGTAGGTACACACATGTGAAAATGACTTAAAGCTTATGAAGAAGCCTATAAACCAGAGCCAACCTATTTATTTATTTATTTATTTATTTTGGGGGGGAATTTTTTTTAATTTAATTTTTTTTATTAGTTTCTGCTTTACAACAAAGTGAATCAGTCATACATATACATCTGTTCCCACATCCCTTCTCTCATGCATCTCCCTCCCTCCCACCCTCCCCATCCCACCCCTCCAGGCGGTCACAAAGCACCGAGCTGATCTCCCTGTGCTCTGTGGCTGCTTCCCACTATCTATCTACCTTACGTTTGGTAGTGTATATATGTCCATGCCTCTCTTTCGTTTTGTCACAGCTTACCCTTCCCCATCCCCATATCCTCAAGTCCATTCTCAAGTAGGTCTGTGTCTTTATTCCCGTTTTACTCCTAGGTTCTTCATGACATTTTTTTTTAAATTCCATATATATGTGTTAGCATATGGTATTTGTCTTTCTCTTTCTGACTTACTTCACTCTGTATGACAGACTCTAGGTCTATCCACCTCATTACAAATAGCTCAGTTTCGTTTCTTTTTATGGCTGAGTAATATTCCATTGTATATATGTGCCACATCTTCTTTATCCATTCATCCGATGATGGACACTTAGGTTGTTTCCAGCTCCGGGCTATTGTGAATAGAGCTGCAATGAATATTTTGGTACATGTCTCTTTTTGAATTATGGTATTCTCAGGGTATATGCCTAGTAGTGGGATTGCTGGATCATATGGTAGTTCTATTTTTAGGTTTTTAAGGAACCTCCATACTGTTCTCCATAGTGGCTGTACCAATTCACATTCCCACCAGCAGTGCAAGAGTGTTCCCTTTTCTCCACACCCTCTCCAGCATTTATTGTTTCTAGATTTCTTGATGATGGCCATTCTGACTGGTGTGAGATGATATCTCATTGTAGTTTTGATTTGCATTTCTCTAACAATTAATGATGTTGAGCATTCTTTCATGTGTTTGTTGGCAGTCTGTATATCTTCTTTGGAGAAATGCCTATTTAAGTCTTCTGCCCATTTTTGGATTGGGTTATTTGTTTTTTTGCTATTGAGCTGCATGAGCTGTTTATAAATTTTGGAGATTAATCCTTTGTCAGTTGCTTCATTTGCAAATATTTTCTCCCATTCTGAGGGTTGTCTTTTGGTCTTGTTTATGGTTTCCTTTGCTGTGCAAAAGCTTTGAAGCTTCATTAGGTCCCATTTGTTTATCTTTTTTTTATTTCCATTTCTCTAGGAGATGGGTCCAAAAGGATCTTTCTGTGATTTATGTCATAGAGTGTTCTACCTATGTTTTCCTCTAAGAGTTTGATAGTTTCTGGCCTTACATTTAGGTCTTTAATCCATTTTGAGCTTATTTTTGTGTATGGTGTTAGGGAGTGATCTAATCTCATACTTTTACATGTCCCTGTCCAGTTTTCCCAGCACCACTTATTGAAGAGACTGTCCTTTCTCCACTGTACATTCCTGCCTCCTTTATCAAAGATAAGGTGACCATATGTGCGTGGGTTTATCTCTGGGATTTCTATCCTGTTCCATTGATCTGTCTTTCTGTTTTTGTGCCAGTACCATACTGTCTTGATTACTGTAGCTTTGTAGTATAGTCTGAAGTCAGGGAGCCTGATTCTTCCAGCTCTGTTTTTTGTTCTCAAGATTGCTTTGGCTATTCGGGGTCTTTTGTTTTTCCAAACAAATTTTGAAATTTTTTGTTCTAGTTCTGTGAAAAATGCCAGTGGTAGTTTGATAGGGATTGCATTGAATCTGTAGATTGCTTTGGGTAATAGAGTCATTTTCACAATATTGATTCTTCCAATCCAGGAGCATGGTATATCTCTCCACCTATTTGTATCATCTTCAATTTCTTTCATCAGTGTCTTATAATTTTCTGCATACAGGTCTTTTGTCTCCTTAGGTAGGTTTATTCCTAGATATTTTATTCTTTTTGTTGCAATGGTAAATGGGAGTGTTTTCTTGATTTCATTTTCAGATTTTTCATCATTAGTGTACAGGAATGCCAGAGATGCCTGTGCATTAATTTTGTATCCTGCTACTTTACCGAATTCATTGATTAGCTCTAGTAGTTTTCTGGTAGCATCTTTAGGATTCTCTATGTATAGTATCATGTCATCTGCAAACAGTGACAGCTTTACTTCTTCTTTTCCAATTTGGATTCCTTTTATTTCCTTTTCTTCTCTGATTGCTGTGGCTAAAACTTCCAAAACTATGTTGAATAAGAGTGGTGAGAGTGGGCAGCTGTGTCTTGTTCCTGATCTTAGTGGAAATGGTTTCAGTTTTTCGCCATTGAGGACAATGTTGGCTGTGGGTTTGTCATATATGGCCTTTATTATGTTGAGGAAAGTTCCCTCTATGCCTACTTTCTGCAGGGTTTTTATCATAAATGGGTGTTGAATTTTGTCGAATGCTTTCTCTGCATCTATTGAGATGATCATATGGTTTTTCTCCTTCAACTTGTTAATATGGTGTATCACATTGATTGATTTGCGTATATTGAAGAATCCTTGCATTCCTGGAATAAACCCCACTTGATCATTGTGTATGATCCTTTTAATGTGCTGTTGGATTCTGTTTGCTAGTATTTTGTTGAGGATTTTTGCATCTATGGTCATCAGTGATATTGGCCTGTAGTTTTCTTTCTTTGTGACATCCTTGCCTGGTTTTGGTATCAAGGTGATGGTGGCCTCATAGAATGAGTTTGGGAGTGTTCCTTCCTCTGAAATTGTTTGGAAGAGTTTGAGAAGAATGGGTGTTAGCTCTTCTCTAAATGTTTGATAGAATTCGCCTGTGAAGCCTTCTGGTCCTGGGCTTTTGTTTGTTGGAAGATTTTTAATCACAGTTTCAATTTCAGTGCTTGTGATTGGTCTATTCATATTTTCTATTTCTTCCTGATTCAGTCTTGGCAGGTTGTGCATTTCTAAGAATTTGTCCATTTCTTCCAGGTTGTCCATTTTATTGGCATAGAGTTGCTTGTAGTAATCTCTCATGATCTTTTGTATTTCTGCAGTGTCAGTTGTTACTTCTCCTTTTTCATTTCTAATTCTATTGATTTGAGTCTTCTCCCTTTTTTTCTTGATGAGTCTGGCTAATGGTTTATCAATTTTGTTTATCTTCTCAAAGAACCAGCTTTTAGTTTTATTGATCTTTGCTATCGGTTCCTTCATTTCTTTTTCATTTATTTCTGATCTGATCTTTATGATTTCTTTCCTTCTGCTAGCTTTGGGGGTTTTCTGTTCTTCTTTCTCTAATTGCTTTAGGTGCAGGGTCAGGTTGTTTGCTCGACATGTTTCCTGTTTCTTAAGGTGAGATTGTATTGCTATAAACTTCCCCATTAGAACTGCTTTTGCTGCGTCCCATAGGTTTTGGGTCATTGTGTTTTCATTGTCATTTGTTTCTAGGTATTTTTAAATTTCCTCTTTGATTTCTTCAGTGATCACTTCATTATTGAGTAGTGTATTGTTTAGCCTCCATGTGTTTGTATTTTTTACACATCTTTTCCTGTAATTGATGTCTAGTCTCATAGCATTGTGGTCAGAAAAGATACTTGATACAATTTCAATTTTCTTAAATTTACCAAGGCTTGATTTGTGACCCAAGATATGATCTATCCTGGAGAATGTTCCATGAGCACTTGAGAAAAATGTGTATTCTGTTGTTTTTGGATGGAATGTCCTATAAATATCAATTAAGTCCATCTTGTTTAATGTATCATTTAAAGCTTGTGTTTCCTTATTTATTTTCATTTTGGATGATCTGTCCATTGGTGAAAGTGGCGTGTTAAAGTCCCCTACTATGAATGTGTTACTGTCAATTTCCCCTTTTATGGCTGTTAGTATTTGCCTTATGTATTGAGGTGCTCCTATGTTGGGTGCATAAATATTTACAATTGTTATATCTTCTTCTTGGATCGATCCCTTGATCATTATGTACTGTCCTTCTTTGTCTCTTCTAGTAGTCTTTATTTTAAAGTCTATTTTGTCTGATATGAGAATTGCTACTCCAGCTTTCTTTTGATTTCCATTTGCATGGAATATCTTTTTCCATCCCCTTACTTTCAGTCTGTATGTGTCTCTAGGTCTGAAGTGGGTCTCTTGTAGACAGCATATATATGGGTCTTGTTTTTGTATCCATTCAGCCACTCTGTGTCTTTTGGTGGGAGCATTTAGTCCATTTACATTTAAGGTAATTATTGATATGTATGTTCCTATTCCCATTTCCTTAATTGCTTTGGGTTCGTTATTGTAGGTCTTTTCCTTCTGTTGTGTTTCTTGCCTAGAGAAGTTCCTTTAGCATTTATTGTAAAGCTGGTTTGGTGGTGCTGAAGTCTCTCAGCTTTTGCTTGTCTGTAAAGGTTTTAATTTCTCCATCAAATCTGAATGAGATCCTTGCTGGGTAGAGTAATCTTGGTTGCAGGTTTCTCTCCTTCATCACTTTAATTATGTCCTGCCACTCCCTTTTGGCTTGTAGAGTTTCTGCTGAGAGATCAGCTGTTAACCTGATGGGGATTCCCTTGTGTGTTATTTGTTGTTTTTCCCTTGCTGCTTTTAATATGATTTCTTTGTGTTTAATTTTTGACAGTTTGATTAATATGTGTCTTGGCATATTTCTCCTTGGATTTATTCTGTATGGGACTCTCTGTGCCTCCTGGACTTGATTAACTATTTCCTTTCCCATATTAGGGAAGTTTTCAACTATAATCTCTTCAAATATTTTCTCAGTCCCTTTCTTTTTCTCTTCTTCTTCTGGAACCCCTATAATTCGAATGTTGGTGCGTTTAATGTTGTCCCAGAGGTCCCTGAGACTGTCCTCAGTTCTTTTCATTCTTTTTTCTTTATTTTGCTCTGCAGCAGTTATTTCCACTATTTTATCTTCCACCTCACTTATCCGTTCTTCTGCCTCAGTTATTCTGCTATTGATCCCATCTAGAGTATTTTTCATTTCATTTATTGTGTTTTTAATCGATGCTTGATTCATCTTTAGTTCTTCTAGGTCCTTGTTAACTGTTTCTTGCATTTTGTCTATTCTATTTCCAAGATTTTGGATCTTGGAAATAGAATCTTGGATCATCTTTACTATCATTATTCTGAATTCTTTTTCAGGTAGACTGCCTATTACCTCTTCATTTGTTAGGTCTGGTAGGTTTTTGTCTTGCTCCTTCACCTGCTGTGTGTTTTTCTGTCTTCTCATTTTGCTTATGTTACTGTGTTTGGGGTCTCCTTTTTGCAGGCTGCAGATTCATAGTTCCCGTTGTTTTTGGTGTCTGTCCCCAGTGGCTAAGGTTGTTTCAGTAGGTTGTGTAGGCTTCCTGGTGGGGGGGACTAGTGCCTGTGTTCTGGTGGTTGAGGTTTGATCTTGTCTTTCTGCTGGACAGGTCCACATCTGGTGGTGTGTTTTGGGGCGCCTGTGGCCTTATTATGTTTTTAGGCAGCCTCTCTGTTAATGGGTGGGGTTGTGTTCCTGCCTTGCTAGTTGCTTGGTGTAGGGTGACCAGCACTGTAGTTTGCTGGTCATTGCCTGAAGCTGGGTGCTGGTGTTGAGATGGAGATCTCTGGGAGATTTTTGCTGCTTGATATTACGTGGATATGGGAGGTCTCTTGTGGACCCGTGTCCTGAAGTTGACTCTCCCATTTCAGAGGCACAGCACTGACTCCTGGCTGCAGCACCTAGAGCCTTTCATCTACCTTTTTCCTGTCATTTGTCTCTCTCCTCTCTCTCCTCCTCTTCTCCAATTTAAACCTGAATCTTTGAGACTCTTCCTAGAGTCAGCATAAAGTGCCAGCTGCTAACTGATTAATCTGAATCAGCTACTCCTCTAACTCCTGCCCTTGCCCACTACACCAACGTCTTCATCAGCCAGTTCCTTCCATGGGCAGATGCGGGCATAATCCATTCAAGCAGCAGACCCCGTCTTGCCTCAGTCCTGGTCCTCCAGCCCGGAGCCAGCCTCCAACTTCCCGTCCCAACCTATTTATTATATAATAATAATAGTGAATGTATGTTGAGCACTTACGATGTGTCAGGCAGTATTTTATGTTTATAAGAGCTAAGGGAGGTGTAGGATTGATAGAAAAAAGTGCACTTGTGAAGCTGGGCCTTTACAATGCTATTTTCTAATATTTTTTTCACCTGTCCTTCAGATTTATTCACCCTTCAGATCCAAGAGTAAATCTCACTGTCTCAGAGAAGACTTCCTTAATATCGAGAACAACACTGCCCAGTATTTAATAGATGCCACGAGCTGAATCTTTAAATTTAAACCAATTAAAATTAAATAAGATGAAAAATGTAAAACCTTCGTTGCACTAGCCTCATTTCAGCTACTCAATAGCCTCATGGGGCTATTGGCTATCATACTGGGCTGCATATATGTAGAACATTTCACAGACATGTTCTATTGGACAGCACTGGTTAGACTACAGATGTCTATAACACGTAACTTCTTTCATCAGAGCCAATGTACTTGAATTACATGTACAGTCTCTGTCTTCCTTACTGGATTATATGTCTCATAGAGTAGAGACTTTCTATCTTCCTAACCATGGTATACTCTTCATCCAGCACAGCGTCTAGCATGTCTGGTGTCTGATGCACAGTAATATTTTTTTCCCAGTGCATGGGAAGAAATCAATAACTGCTTAGAGGGGTCAGAAAATGTCTCCCAGAAGAGATAACATTTGGATTGAATTTTGAGGGATGAATATGAACTTGCCAGACTGAAAAGGGGACAGGCATCTGGGAAAACAGACCAGCATATTCAAAGAGACAGAATCACTATAGCTTATGTTTAAGCAAAGAATGGATAAACAACAAGGTCTTACTGTATAGCACAGGGAACTATATTCAATATCCTGTGATAAAACATATTGGAAAAGAATATGAACAAGAATGTATATATATGTATAACTGAGTCACTTTGCTGTACATCAGTAATTAACACAATATTGTAATTCAACTATACGTCAATAAAAAGTAAATTATAAAAAAGATCATGTAAGAAGTTCATGGTGGTTGGAGCAGAGTTTATGTGTGTGTATCATGGGAATGGTCTAGGAGCGAGTGTCTGGGAGTGAGTTTAGGTAGAAGAGGTACAGCTGGAGAGAGATAGTGAAAGATGTCTTTGCTATGGAATCATTTTAGACCTTTTGCTGAAGAAACAAGAAAACAGAAAACATTATGGGGGAGGACACTGATATGATCAGATGTATTTATTTATCCATTTATTTTAGCAGCACAATTATGGGAACAATGAAGAAGATGGACTAAGCTAGAGAGAAACAGGGGCAGAGAGACAAGCTATTGTTTGGTTGCTACAGCTGGCGCTATGATCAGGAAATAGGTCTGAGGTAGAACAGATAGGATTTGGTGGCTAGTTGATGAGGTGGATGATGGCACAATAACAGATATAAGGAATATGGAAGGAGACAGAAGTTTGGAAAAAAGAATAATTAACTTGATGTGCCTAAAGGAAATGTGATTAGGAAACTGTTAATATAGTTCTGGAGCCCAGCAAAGAGATGAGGGCTGGAGATACAGATTGAGGAGGAGAGTGGTTAGCTTTTAGATCTGGTGGAAACCATGGGAGCCACATGGGAGAACTTGTAGCATAAGAAAAGATGGGGATGAAATTAAGACAGTGGAGAATACTAATATTTAGAGTTTCTAAAATGAAGAAAAAGCCAATGAAGCCAGTTGAGAAGGAACAATTATAGAGGCAAAGGAAGAGGAAGTTCTAAGAAGTTAGAAGGTGGGCAATACAAGCCATAGAAGACTAAAGTTGGTCATGAGCATCTAGGGGTGTGCTGATAACAAATCCTACCTTCTTTTCACATTCTTTAGCACTGATGCTCAATCCATGTAGTCTAGTCACATATATACATTTTCCAGCACTAGTGGAATTTCCTTCCTAATTTTTCTTTTTTTTGGAGGGTGGGGGGTGGGTACGCAGGCCTCTCACTGTTGTGGCCTCTCCCGCTGCAGAGCACAGGCTCCGGACGTGCAGGCTCAGCGGCCCAGCTCACGGGCTCACGGGCTCACTGGCTCACGGGCCCAGCCACTCCGTGCCGTGTGGGAACTTCCCGGACCGAGGCACAAACACGTGTCCCCTGCATCGGCAGCCAGACTCTCAACCACTGCACCACCAGGGAAGCCCCCTACTTTTTCTTGATCAGAAACTACTTTCCTGTTGGAAAGACCTTACAACCTGCTGTCAGGAAGGTGTACTTGACTGATAGAAACTTCACATTGTGTTTCTCCCAGGGGCATTTCATGAGAATCATTGCTTTCCAGGGATGGGTGTCTAAAACTGAACTTACTCTATGACATCTTGAAAGAGACAACCAAGAAACAAAGGTTAGGGCTTCCCTGGTGATGCAGTGGTTGGGAGTCCGCCTGCCGATGCAGGGGACGCGGGTTCGTGCCCCAGTCCGGGAAGATCCCACACGCCGCAGAGCGGCTGGGCCCGTGAGCCATGGCCGCTGAGCCTGCGCGTCCCAAGCCTGTGCTCCGCAACGGGAGAGGCCAGAACAGTGAGAGGCCCGCGTACCGCAAAAAAACAAAACAAAACAAAACACAACAAACAAACAAACAAAAGAAACAAAGGTTAGATGCTAAAGGGAGGCTGATTAGGGTTCCAGTGATGGACTGTCATTTTCCTGAGAGTAGGCTGTTTTATCATCTCTGGACAATGCCTGACTTAGACGTTTAATATCTGTCTGTTGCACTGGTCAACTGAACTACTGGAAGAATTAATTGGACTGTGAGTTAATGAGTTCTCTGTCACTAGAAGTATTTGAACAGAAGTCCTAAATGAGTACATGGACTTCACGTGTTGGGGAAGGTTGAAATTGAGGACCTGGACACCTTCCTGGTCTGCTATGTTGTGGCCATATACAGTGAGAATTGTGATTGGTGGAGACATGAACTTGGAACATGCTCTGTCTGAACAGGCAAAGGCATGGGAAGGAAGAAATGATAAAAAGATGATGAGTTTTCTGGAGATCTGGCATTCATATTCCCCCACCTGCCATCCAGGTATCTGACAGATAAAAACTCACCATAAAAGACTGATTTTAAGAAAATAATTCAGAGAGCATTCTCAGTCTGTTGACTGTCTGATGACAGTCTGGGAACTTATCTCAGACCTCCAGTATAGCTCACAGAAACACTGGTAGGACTGATTCAGAAATTAGGAGCTGTGTCCTGAGTGTTCATTTTGAAAAATAAACACCAAAGAAAAGTCTGATGGTTTTGCAGCTAAGTTTCAGCAGAGCTGACATTTCCTGTAAGGAGTCTGAAGTGTGATAATATTGGAAAGGAGAGAATTCTTAAGATACACAGGACTAACCTGTCAGCTGCTGACAACTGTAGAATTCTATCTTTAGTGCCCTTTCCAAGTTGTTAAAGAGAAGATAGGCAAGAGTTCAAATTGAGTCTTATCCTTGACTCTGACATCCAGAATATTTATTAAAAGAAAGCTCTATTAGGATACTAGTCAGAGTGGAAAATAGAGAATGGTTGAAAGCATGGGTTCTGATGGTTTTCAGCTCAGCTTTGTGATTTTTGGCAAGCTGGCGACCCCGTCTCCAAACTTCCATTTTTTTCATCTGTAAAATCAGAATACTAACACCTACACCATAGTTGCTGTGAGAGTGAAATCAGTTATTAATTCTATACAAATGAATTAATTTATAACCTGATTCTTAAAAACAGGCTATCTTCAGAGTGCTCGATATAGTAATTTTCATGAAGATTGGGTAGGTTAACTATATGTAGAATGGGTAAAAATATTTTGCCATTGTTACAGGGGAGACTGAGAAATCCTCAGTCAAACCTAAGAGCTTTACAATGGAATGAGAGTCCTGCCAGCTTTGTCCTGCTTTCCCGTTGCCAGTTGAGATATAGGTACATCCCTGAGCAAGCACGTACTTAGCTCCTCTGGGATGGATGAGTCAGAGGTGGAGAGCAGAGGGCAGTCTGCTGAGCCTCTGTGACCCTGAGCCCTGCTCCTCCCAGGTTGGAAATGACTCTGGCCCAGTTGTGCGTTATTTCACCATGGAGACAAATGTTCCTGGGAGGGAAGCAGGATTTGCTGGGGTTGTTTATTGCTGCAATAATATCTGACAGGTGTTCTGTAGCTGGTCCCTTGGCCTCCTTTTTCTCCTAATAAGCCTAGAGTTACCCAAACCCCATTTCCACTGCAGATAGGGTGGTTGCCTCACACCTCGGTCCTTTGTTGCCACGTATGATGATATGCCACTTCCGTGGTGTGACTCTGCTGTGGAGTGTTCATCCCCTGTGTGTGTGTTTATCCCAGGTTCAGTGTCCATCTCCTGTGCACAGTGTCCATCCCCTGTGTGTGTGCTTATCCCATGTGTAGTGTTCATTTCCTGTGTGCAGTGTTCATCCCCTGCATGTGTATCCATCACCTGTGTGCAATGATCATCCCCTGTGTGTGTGTGTTCATTCCCAGTGTGTGTGTTCATCACCCAGGCTTTGGCCTCAGACCCAAGCAAGGCTTCTCTCTTAGCACTTGGTACCTACCTAACTTCTCTTACCCTTGACTTCTGCTCCATGAAATCAAGATTATAGCACCTTGTGTTTGTAGAAACCAGAAGAGATGGTGGTTGTGAAATAAGCATTTCATGTATGTTAGCTTCTAAGATTATTATCATTACTAAACACATTCTCTGGAACTTTGCATCTGCTTTTGAAACAACCCACTCTGGACTGGTTCCAAATAGGCATATGAACTCTGAAAGCTACTGGCTTAGGCCCAGGCTAACTCCAGATTTGTGTACGTGCCTCTTGTCATAGGCAAAATGCCTGCCAAATTTGATTGAATGACTAAATGTCATCTCCCTTTTGCTGCATTTATTACTGCTCCTGAGTCTACGGGCTAGCTACGTAGCTCTGATCTCCGTTTAGTTCTGCTAAGTTCACTAATGCATCATCTGTCTGCTGTTAGGCTGGCCAGGAGCAGGCCGTATTAGGAGGGTTTTGCTCATGTGGCTGGTGACAATTTGGGCTTGGGTGCTGGGGAAGACTGGACTGTGTGTTTTTCCTCATCCTGCAGGCTAGCCTGATTTATCCTTATGCTGGTAGGCCAATTCCAAGAGAGGGGAAAGCATTCAAGACCTCTTGTGGCCTGAACGTAGAACTAGCATGCCATCAACTTTAGGGCATTTTACTGGCCAAAGCAAGTCACAAAGCCAGCCCAGATTCGGGAGGATAAAAATAGACCTTACCTGGTCAAGCGAGGATTGTAAAAGCATACTGCAAAGGGCATGGATACAGGCAGTTGTAAACATCTGGGGGCATCAGTCTATCACTTCCTCATCCTAAATTAGTCCTTAGCCCTGGGCTCCAATATCCTTGACTCAGTAACCAGTACACAAAGCTGAGCTACGAATGCAATGTATTCCATCCAAGGGGCTGAAATTATTGCCTTTTTTGTAGTATTTCAGCAACCATTTTCCTCGTGACCATGGAAGGAAGATATACATAGTGTTCTGAACAGGTCAGAGTGTCTGATCTTTCCTTCTTTTCTGCTTCTCCTTTTCTCCCTCTCTCCCACCCCCTACTGAATGTTCTTTATTTTATTTTATTAAAATTTTTTTTATTGGAGTATAATTGCTTTACAATGTTGTGTTAGTTGCTGCTGTACAACAAAGTGAATCAGCTCTACGTATACATATATCCCCTCCCTCCTGGACCTCCCTCTGCCGCTCCCATCCCACCCATCTAGGCCATCACAGAGCACTGAGCTGAGGTCCCTGTGCTATACAGCAGGTTCCCACTAGCTATCTATTTTATACATGGGAGTGTATTTATTCTTTGAACCAGTGAACTCTTCTACTCTGAAGAGTATAAAGCAGATGTAGATATTGGCAGGCAAAAATACGGGGATGAAATCCCAACTTCTAAAAGTTCTCGCTCTATGTTTGCTCTTGGAATCACCCCACAGTTAAAATAAAGTACAGTTGTCACTTGATGTTCAGTTTTGAGAAACAAGTCTCTCTCTTTCCTCCCCTCTCACACCTATGGCCAATATTTACTTTTCACCATGGAGTGGTTGCTGAAACATTTTCCCCACACTGAGGGCTTTTTTTGTCTTTCTGTAGCAGGTAGGCCCACCCACCATGGCTAGGACCTCGGGGCTCATTTCCCAGAGGTCATTTTTGCACATGCTCTGTGGATGTTACTTAGGTGTCTGGAAACGTAGAGTCAGGAGGAGGAGAAATGCAGAGCAGAGCATCAGAAGGAAAGGCTGTGGCTGCCAAGTCACCAGGAGTGATGTTCCAGGACTAGTGAAACAAAGGCAAAAGCACACAAAGAGCTGCCCTGGAATGGCTGATTCCACCAAGTGTGAGTCTCGGGGAATTAAGATTACAGAGTGGACATGTAAAGCCAGAAGCACGATGCCTACAGCCACAGACTTTGTAATTTTGTTGTAATGACAGGTCCTTATGGAAACACAGACAATGACATATGAAAAGAGATCAGTAGCACAGGGAACTCTACTCAATATTCTGTAATAACCTAAATGGGAAAAGAATCTGAAAAAGAATAGATATATGTATATGTATAACTCAATCACTTAGCTGTACACCTGAAGCTAACACAACATTGTAAATCAACTATACTCCAATATAAAATAAAAATTAAATTAATAAAAGAGATCATAAAGTGCACAGTTTGGTAGGAATGGTCTAGAGAGAACAAAGAATTATAAGGATGGTCTGGAGTGGCTACGGAAGGCTGACAAACTCTGGGGAGTTGAAAATACGGGTTATTTTCTGAGATGACTCAGAATGGTTGGGTCTCAAACTGGGGGCAAAGGAGTCAAGGAGACTGTACGTGAGTCCTCAGTGGTTCCTAGTTTGCTGACTCACAGCCC
Source organism: Mesoplodon mirus (assembly GCF_964341445.2). NCBI lineage: Eukaryota > Metazoa > Chordata > Mammalia > Artiodactyla > Ziphiidae > Mesoplodon > Mesoplodon mirus. The sequence goes on along the minus strand of NC_138986.1, from coordinate 96,949,000 downwards.
GAGACCCAGGGTTGCATGAGACCTGAGATGCCATCTCAAAAACATGTTCTCTTGCCATCCAACATTTGAAAATGTTGGAAGTCTCTTCCACAAACCTTCCCTCAGCCCTTGACAAGGTTGGCAGCACTCCAAACTGTATTATATGGAAGACTGAACGCCTGCTTGAGTCTCTGGACACACCCTGGAGTAGGGGAAGCTTGAGTCTCCTTGGAAGGAGACAATTCACTTCCCTAGGCAGCACAGACCCATCACCCCTGCTTCAAAGCTCTCATTTCACATCCGAATCAAAGGCTGGCCTAACCATGGAACACAGCCCTTCCCTGTTTTTTTTGTCCCTTGTCAAAGTGAAAAATGGCTGGGTGGGAGCTCTAATTATGTGGAACATGCTAGCACTATTTTCATATCCAGGAAAACTGGTGTAACCACTATCTTTGAAGCCGATGAGGTGATGCCATGGTGACCAGAGAGACCGGCTGCTTGGTTGAGCAGTAGCAACAAAACCCATTGTTTGCACAGTGTTTTGCGATTTTAAGGAATATTAACAGATATTATTTCATCTGAATCTTGGTCAATTTAGTACTCTAGACCCAATAACTATTACCATCTGCTCACATTTCTCAGATTAATAAACTGAGGCTTAGAGAGGCTGAGACTTAAGTAGGCTGGAAGACAAGATCTAGAATCTAGATTGATTTCCCCAACTCTCAGTTCAGTGTTATCGTTACTCTAGTGTGATCATTTTTTCTGATTAGTTCATCCTATGATTTTTACTTTGTTTGCTAACTTACTTTCTGTAACAAGGCCCCCAAATAAATAAATGTCACTGATCTTTGTCCTTTTTATAAGGAGACTGAAACAACTCCAAAGATTTGTCCCACCAAGGGAACTCTAACCTTGGCTTTGTGAGCACTCGAGGCCCTTTTTGCGCACCGTGATCCACTTAGGAATTTTAAGGTGTATGAAAGAGATCGATGGGAGGGAAACAATTTTAAAATTTAAGCAGTTTTTATTCCTTTCTCCTCTAAAAACATGGGTCTCTTGCTTGCTAATGCTGACAACAACCCAGTGAGGTAAGGAGGTTAGGAACGCTATGATCTCTCTGTTTTTAAAAGTGAGTACACAGGGAGGGAATAACTTGCCCAAGGACATGGTGACTCAGTCTGCAAAGGAGCCAGGGTGAACACAGCCTTCGTTTTTGACTTTCAGTACACACCAAGACCATGATCCATGGGCTACAGTGTTATGGCCCTTCACAAACGAGTGCCTATTAGTCAGATATGGAAATAATTATGTCCCTTTCACAGTTTGAACATAAAGTGAACTCTCCAAAATATTGGCAAAAGAGAAGCCAACGAATCCCCAAGACATTTTTTTTTAAATTACTTTTATTTTTAAGTCACAGATGGCTATTCTGAAAAATGAGAGAAAAAAAAAAACCCTTTCCTTGTCTTTTCTCTCAGGCCTGGCCTCATATAACACTCCTACCACACCCCTGTGGGAAGAAGGATTACACTTTCCACTATTCCCTAGGAAAGTGTTCAAGTGTTTGTTCTTTTAAAATAAATAAACACTTGAAGACTTTTTTTTTTCTAATATTAGCTTTGGTCTTGAACCAGAACTGGTTTGGCACGAAGGAACTAGAAGGGATGAACAGTATTCTCAATGAGCAGTAGAGGAGATTCTCTTTTAGAATCACCATGCAGTATGACGGACCGTAAGTAGGACTAATTTTGATGGAAAGAAATACTGACATGAGATAAGCACTCATCACCTCTCTTGGCTGGGGCCACCAGTGATGCCAATGGACGCGGCTGCCTACGTTCCTATCTTCCCTACACCATGTGCCACGGGTTGTACAATAATAAATTACTTTTTTTTTTTTTTAACTCAAGGCAGGGCTGTCTTTTTTTTTTTTAACATCTTTATTGGAGTATAATTGCTTTACAATGGTGTGTTAGTTTCTGCTTTATAACAAAGTGAATCAGTTATACATATACATATGTCCCCATATCTCTTCCCTCTTGCATCTCCCTCCCACCCTCCCTATCCCACCCCTCTAGGTGGTCACAAAGCACCGAGCTGATCTCCCTGTGCTATGTGGCTGCTTCCCAGTAGCTATCTATTTTACATTTGGTAGTGTATATATGTCCATGCCACTCTCTCACTTCGTCCCAGCTTCCCCTCCCCCCTCCCCATGTCCTCAAGTCCATTCTCCATGTCTGCGTCTTTTTCGTTTCACACAGAGATTATGCACAGTGCCTAATGGAAGCCCTGACGCTATCCTTCTTCGTGCCTCTATTTCCCTGCTCCCAAATCAAGTCTATTTTTTCATATGCTGCTAGGAAAGTTGGATTAAATGACAGGTGAGTTACTTGCTGGAATGACTCTTTGCTATTTGATCCTCTTGCTGTAACATGTGTATTTCCCTTTTCTTATGGATGATGTGTCATATCAAAGATTGTATTTGTAGGATAAACATGTAGGTGTAGACCTAGTGTGGTAATGGAGCCTTCCTTATATAGTGATGCTGGAAACACAGTTATTGAGAGAACATGTGAATGGGCAAGTGGAGATGTGAATTGCTCTGTCTTAGTCTTCCAGAGCTGCCATAACTAAACATCACAGATTGGGTGGCTTACATAACAAAAATATATTTCTCACAGTTTACAAGCTGGGAAATCCAAGATCAAGGTGCCAGTAAGGTAGGTTTCCTTCTGAGTCCTCTTCTCCTGGCTTGTAGGTGGTCACCATCTCACTGTGTGCCCACATAACCTCTTCTTGTGTGCACACAGGGAGGGAGAAGAGACAAGCAAGCTCTCTGATGTCTCTTCTTATCAGGACACTAATCTAATCGGATCAGGGCCCTACACTTTTGACCTCATTTTACCTTACTTACTTCCAAGAGGTCCCACCTCCATATGTAGCCACACTGTGAGTTAGAGCTTTAACATATGGATTCTAGGGTGCACAAACATTCAGTCCATAACGAGCCCTGAATGCAGAGGTCTCATAACAAATCCCCAAAGCATGAGCAGACTTCATTCCTAAGGAATAGACAGAAGCTTCTCCTTAAAATGTCATGAAGAGAGCTTATACTTCAGAACTATGCTTGTGGATACAATAAACATTGATAAATCAAAAAGTAATGGGTAAAGGAATACTTTTTATTACCCTGAATATAATTGTTTCCTTAAATTGTTGTAGAAGGATGTTAAGTGGAAATGTCCCGTAGTCCACAGTCCTGGCTGAGGCTCCAAGCAAAAGGCAATGGTGCCAAACATTCAAGCTTTCTACAGAGTGTTGCTAGACTATCCATGCAGGACTTGCTAAGAGATGGTGACAGTGGTTCTGTGACCTATCTGTCACCTCCAGTTTAATGATAGAAAAGGGGTAAGATGGAGGTGATGGATGAGGGGAAAATTTCTTGGAAGAAAGGTATAGGTTTGGTGGGGAGGTCTGTGCTTATCACCCCCACTCAAACACCATGCACAGAGATTGTTTATAAAAAAGGACATCTCACCACCTGGATGGAGTCATGTCTAGGTGAGCCCCTTTCCGGGCTTAAGAGCAAGTGGGAAGATGCTCTTGGAAACTTTGGGGAGGACCAAATCTTGTGGCCCGGAATTTAGAGTGTCTGGTGCCTGTCACTTGTCTGTAGTAGCCTACCATCCAGGGGCTGTCTGGAGCTGCCTCTAAAGGCAAAGCAAGGACAAAGGGCTGCTTTAGGGATGGTGTGTTACCCCAGACACTAAATGTTCTCGTGAGCTAGATAGATCTCATGAAATTTGGCTGGGCTACAGAGATCTTGAAAGGATGCTTTCCTAGAGCACTGCAAGAGGAGGGGAGGCAGCCCCAGCCAAAAGAGTTCACTCTACTCAGAGCAGGAATGAAGGAAAGTCAAGTCAGCCAGACCAAGAGTGCAGGCTGTGACCTGGAAGAGTACAGCATCAGAAGTCTCTAGAAGGTAGGAGGTCTCTGAAGGACCCACTGAGAGATCTCAAGAGAGGAAGAGTTGGCATCTGGGTATCTGCTGGAAACAATAGCAGCTGCCACCTCAGACCTCCCCCTTTTCCCCCCTCCCAGCCAGGAGTTGCCAGAGGCAGCTAGAGAGTGCAAAGACACAAGCTTGGAGTGGCTTCTTAATATCAGAAGATGGGACTGCAAGTGATGGGAAAAGCTGTGGGTCTGCCTGGGGTGTCACGAGGGCAGAAAAGAGATTCAGAAAAGATGGTTTGGAGGGCTGTGTGGAAGAAAAGTTGTTTTCTGTCAGAGCCCCACCAAGTCCAGACTATTCCATAAACTGGTAACACTTAAACCTGCATCATAGGATACTTTTCTGGAAAGATTTTGTAAGTAAAACTATATGAGAAGCTTAACGATTCTTATAATTCTCTTCGAAAAATTTACAACTAAGTTGTCCTCATCTGAATACTTTTATTTGAACACAAAGTTTTGGATAAAAGTTACTCTTTGGAAACTTTTTCAAAGAAAAAAAATAAGCCTTTTTCTCATTAAGAATTGGTTCCACTTGACAATGTCCAAAGCTGTCTCTTTGTATTATTAATTATGTTGTCCAAGACCTAATTCCAAGTGGAAAATGCAATCTTTCTCTCTCTCTCTGCATCTATATATACATACAGATATATGTATATATACACACAAAATGTATAAAAAAATGTGTGTGTGTGTTGATGTATCAAATTTGGGCTGCAATTCCCAGCTATTCAATCAAACACTAGTCTAGGTGTTGCTATGAAGGGAGCTTGCAGATGTAATTACTTTCTCTAATCAGTTGACTTTAACTCAGAGTGGTTATCCTACACAATCTGCCTGAAAGTCATTAAAAGTAGAGCCGAGGGTTCCCTGAGAAAAAGAATTCTGCCTGTGGACAGCAGCTCCCACTTGAGCCTGAGTTCCACCCTTTCTGTGAGCTGCCTTCCTGAAGGCCAGACCTACATATTTTGAACTTGCTCAGCCAGCCCCCACAATCACAGAAACCAATGCTTTGTAATGAACTTCTTAATATATACGAGTGTGTACATATACACGTACATGTATATATGCATATGTGTATATGTATGTAGGTATGTATATGGGTATATGTACATATGTATGTATATATGTATATATGTATACATGTGTATACATGTGCATGCATATATGTATATATGTATATGGGTATATGTATATATGTATGTATACATGTATATGTGTATATGTATATGTATATATATGCATGTGTGTGTGCATATAGGTGTATGGGTATATGTATATATGTATGTATATATGTATATGTGTATATGGGTATATGTGTATATATGCATGTGTGTATGCATATATGTGTATGGGTATATATATGTATGTGTGTATGCATACATGTATATATGTACATGGGTATATGTATATATATGTACTGTGTATGCATATATGTGTATATGTATATGTGTATGCATATATGTATATATGTATAGGGGTATATGTATATATGTAGGTATACATGTATATGTGTATATGTATATATGCATGTGTGTATGCATATATGTATATGGGTGTATGTGTGTATGCATATATGTATATGTATATATGTATGCATACATGTATATGTGTATATGGATATATGTATATATATGTATATATGTATATGTACATAGACTGATTGAACCCTGATATATCTCTCTCAAACCTAGAGGATTGTATGAGTAACCTTACACCCCAAACCAGCCTTCCTTTAGTCAGGTCTACCCAAGAAAGAGCACCATAAAGCCAAAACCAAAACAAAATCAGTAAAGATAAATAGACAGCTTATACTTGTGGGGAGTGAAAAATGATAATGTTGGTTTCAGTAAACAACTTCATCTAGGCGGCAATAATACCTAAGAGGACCTCAAAAAGGTAGTTAAAAGAAAAACTTCAGTTTCCATAGTTTGGCTTACTGGAACATTTAAAAATAATAGATTTGGAAGTTAATATAAAACACGGGCTGCAGAACCAGACTTTCTGGGTTTGCATCTCGGTTCCACTTCTTAGTAGCAATGTTGCCTGAGGCAAGTTAGCTCTCTGCACTTCTTGTATAAAATGGTGATAAACAATGGTGCCTCACCCATGGGGATGCTTGTGAAGACTGAGTTAATACCTGCCAAGCACTTAGGACCAAGCATGGCACACAGGGAAAAGGTAATGTTAGTTATTATTTTATCTTATATTAGTGTGTTTGTTATCATAAATGTACTTAGTCTGAGAAGCCACTTGAATCATGGTACAGTGTTCAAATTGAATACAATGTTCTAGTAACATCCAAAGGAAAAAGAAAATAAATTGATCTACCTGCATATTTCAAAGGAGAAAGCTTGCACGAGTTTAAATGTTAAGCCTCTTCTATGAAATATCAAAAGTCCATTCTCAAAATGTTGTACTGTGGTGTGTATCCTGTCAACTTAAGGGGCTGTGTCCCTTTCCCCCTAAAAATTATGTCAGGTGAAGGCTGCATCTTTTCTGTTTACTTTAATTTCTAAAATGTCCAGTAACCTTCAGGCATAGCTTGTAATGCCCAAATCTTTCTTCTCAAGATGATTCTTAAGGGAAAAGCTGGTTTGTATGTTTATTTAAGCATCAACATTTCTCCATTCTGGACAGTTTTACTTACTTTTTAGTAAAAAAATCAAATATGATATAAACTATGAATTAGGGTTCGGAAAAGGTGAAGACACTGTCATTTCTGTGACTTTAGATAGCAAGGTTGCCTGGCTGCCTGTGGTGTTCATGCTGACTTTTGTTGCTTTGCCCTGGCTCTGGGCATCTACTGGGGTGACTGCCTGGGGCTGTTATGAGTGGAATTGTGTCCCCACAGAAGATGTTGAAGTCCTAACTCCCAGGACCTGTGAATGTGACTGTATTTGGAAAGAGGGTCTTTGTAGATAATCAAGTTAAGATGATTAAGATTAGTGTGCTTATAAAGGGGGGAACTTGGACCCAGAGACACATGCACACAGGGAGGACACCATGTGAGGATTGGAGTGATGGCGCCCCAAAGCCAGGAAACTGCCAGAAGCTGGGAGAGAGGCCTGGAACCGATCCTTCCCTAGTGCCTTCAGAAGGAACATGGCCCTGCCAACACCTTGATTTTGGACTTCTGGCCTCCAGAACTCTGTCATTGAAGCCAGTCAGTTTGTGGTACTTTATTACAGCCCCCCTAGAAAACCAGTACAGTGATATTTCTTAGGAATCCATACTTTTCATAGTCACCCTCTTGAGCCCTCTGTATTGAAAGTTCTATATTGGGTGATTTTAAAAATTAGTTATGAGGGAACATGATTTGTCTAAGCCACATCCCTGGAGGAGTTTATTCCAGAAAGGGAAATTAAAGAGTCACTCAGACTAATAAATATACTGGGCTTTTTGGCCTCAGACATCTGTGTTCAACGTGTCTCGTCTGTATTTGATGTGTCTGGCCCATGGCAGTTACCTGTAACTTACAAGATATAAAACCCTGTTGGGCTCAGACATGACAGGGAAATGTCCATCCACTCATTCATTTTGATTTTGTTCAACATTAGCACATTTAACGTGCCAATATTCAGAGTAATAAAGATAGAGCTATGAGTAAAAGTCTTCTGGGAAATTGGTAATGAAAATACTTTTGTGGGTGATGCAGTAGTTTCACCCACTCAAATCCAACAGAAAAGCCCTCTTCATAGAGACCAGATAACCAAAGTTTTGACACGTACACATTTCCCCTTTCATCATAATTGCCACACTGGCTAGTGTGTGGGTACTCTTTCTTTGCTTTTCTTTTCTTTCTGGGATCAAGTCTTCCCACGATGGAGGAGGAAAGACAGTAAAGCTGTTGTTTGCCTGAGTGTGGAAGTGCCATCATGAATAAAGAAAGTTTTTTAAATGCTCCCATCTCTGGTACAATCTGTAGTTGCAATTCCACAGCATAGTTTAGTTTAACATAGCCAGAAGCAGCTTGATTACATTACATATATCAGAGTGAAGATGCCCTTGGCCGTTGAGATTCAGCAGGGAATGAATTTTATGTCTGAACTGAAGCAAATCTGAAAAGTGAGAAGGCTTGACTAAATTCTCTTTTACCGTGTCATTAAAATCACTGTTTGGTGTTAGTTTCTGATCCAACGAGGTGTGAGTCATGATTTAAAGAATGAATAAATAAAGCCTAAACAATACAGACTTGCAAAATAACATACATCAATTCCCTTAAATGGAAAAATTTAGCTGCTGTACACTTAAGACTTGTAAACAGGATGCAAAGTCCAATATTAGGCCACACCTGCTTATACATAAGGATTTTTCTAGGCCCTGGGAATAACACAAGGAAGGATAAGGAAGGCATTTACTCCCAAGAATCTGAAAGTCTGGACACGTATAGTGAAAATGTACCTAACAAAAGACTAGGTAATACACAATCTGAGACAAATGAAAGATACAGTATGCAGTAAACACTATAGTATATTCAGAAGTGACATGGGTTACATTCTTCAAACACTCGTTCATTGTTTCAGTCAGTCAGCAGATATTTACTGAGTGTCTATTATATGCCATGGTTGGGGCTGGGTGAGGAAAAAAATTATAACTAATATGTCTCTAGCAGATAACTTTAATCCCATTTTACGGGTGAGAACATCAAGGCTAAGAGCATTCAAATAACCAAGCTGACTAATCCAAAGGAGGAGTAGAACTAGACCTGAAGTTTTGAATAGCAGTTTCAGAGATGACTCAGGGATATTGGGCCTGGGTGCTTGAGAGGCCTGTGAACTGAAGTGGCATCAGTGAGTGAGCTGCTGTCCAGGGGAGATGGGGGATTTCACTTTCAGTCTCTTGAGCTTGAAGCAGTGGTGGGATGTTCACGTTAGCCATCCACCGGGCCTTTGGAGATGGGGGCCTGCATTTCAAGAGGGGAATCCATGATAGCTAACGATTTGGAGTCATCCTTGTAGAAATGATAGTTGAAGTAGTAATAAGAATTGATGAGTTTTTCCAGAAGAGAAGGTATTCATAGTTGAGGGGAGGGGCAATCTTGTGAAAAGTCTCAGGTGGGGTGAAAGGATTGGTAAGACCAGACACCAAAGAGACAACAGGACGACTGTCCCATAATGTGCTTTATCCCAGAGGCTGACAGAGGACTACTTCAAGAGGAAACATGTCGAAAGCCGCAGGGAATGACAGGAGAAAGGGGGCTGAAACCAGGGCCTTTGAGGCTAGCAAGAAGGAGCTGATTTGTGGTTCTGGGGAATGCAGGTTCAGTAAGGCTGAACCAGACTGTGTTAACATACACACACTACTGTACATAAGATAGATATCCATCAAGGACCTACTGTATAGTGCAGGGAACTCTACTCAATATTCTGTGATAACCTATATGAGAAAAGGATCTGAAAAAGAATGATTATATGTATAACAATCACTTTGCTGTACACCTGAAACTAACACAACATTGTAAATCAACTATACTCCAATTAAAAAAAAAAAAGAGAGAGAGATGGGCAGGTAGTGAGAATTGAAAACAATAGAAATTTGAAAAGTTTAAGTGTGAAATCTTTAAAGTGAAAAAAAATGATCCAATGTAGTTTTTGTGCTTTGTCCAAAGAATCTAATACAATTCATATTATCCTGCTAAGAAATAAATGCCACGTTCTACTTTCCCGATGCCTTTAATTGCTCTTCCGGCAAGGTTGGCAGAACGCACTAGGGGATTATCTGAAATCTGATTCCTATTAGATACAGCATTTAGTCACCATCATGGTACAGAGAGTAAGACATGGCAGAGCAAAATCAGACACAGGTCAGGCTCAGGGCTGGCCCGGAAGACAGACCGGCTGGACAATGCTCCTCCGTGGCCTTTGTCAGCCACCAGTTCTTCTCACTGCCCAGTGGGAATGTTGAATGGAATGTGGATGTGTTAATTGTGGAGATCATGATTTTATTGTACAAACTCTGGGGGGAACTCTTTAAGGAGTGACCTGGTGGGATGCAGCATTGAAGACCGGAAGGCAAGGATTTCAACAAGAAGATCAACATGAATAAGCTCACTGTAAGCTAACTACAAAAATGAAGACTTCAAGAATTTCATGGCTTTCTGCCACCTTCAACTTACTACCTTTTTGAAGGCTTTTTATTTAAATATATGAATATAAATTTATGTATAATACACATTGGTATGTATGCATAAATATGAGTATATATATAGTTTTAGAATTGAGGTATATATCTATATCTGTATCTGTTTATTGGTATTTAGTTTTGTGTTAGTTTTACATTTAGTAATAAATCATGACCATTTCCCCATGAAAACTATTTTAACAGCTAATAATTCCTTATGTGAATAACTCATAATTCATTTTCTCAATTGTTGTAAAATTTATAGAAGATTTCATTAAGGATATTTTCACTTTCTGATATTTGTTACAAATATTTTCATAGTTTATAAGTTGTCTTTTAATTTAATCTTTGGTGTTGGAAGCTTTAATTTTTATTTAGTTTATTGGCTCTATTATGATTTTGTTCTTGCTTTTTAACCTATAAAATCTTTCTCTGAAATTCAGTTATTTATTCAGCTTTGGAAAGCTGAAGTTTAATTAGGCTGGTGATTGCCCTTACTAAATCCTAGACTTAGGCAAATTATTATTAATAAGAATAATATAATAGTCCCAGTCAGAAGGATATAACTTTAGTGGAGAGGAGAAAATATGACCGAAAGAATAAAGTACGAAGTCTTGCTAGTAAGACTTTTCCCTTTATGTTTTCTTCTTCGTCAATACACCTGTAAATGCCTTCCCTATTCCAAAATTTTGTAACTTTTTCTAAACTTTCTTCTAGTTCTTTTATAGTGTCATCTCTTTCACTTAAATTTTCTCCATTTGGGGTGTTTAAATTGCTATATGCTGAGATCTAATTTTTTTTTTGTCTTAAAAGGAGCCTGAGTCTCAATACTACATATTAGGGCATTATCTTTTTCTGTACTGACCTGGAATGGTAGTTGCTAATATTCTGGTAACATTCGGTTGGTTAGGATTCCCTTCTAGCCCCCCACCCCGTGTTTATAACCAAAATTGTGCAGCTTTATCTTTACACCTTTATCTCTTATATTTTGTTAAATTTTTGATATTGGGAATATATTGGTTTCATTATCTAAAAAAATGTCATTCCACATTTTAAAACACTCTAAAATGCTTCATAGAGCATGAAAAATGTTTGTTGCTTGACACTTGAAAGATCTCATTTATACAACTGTTGGATTATAGAGCCTTCCTTGAAGACAGTTCTTCAAATTTGAAAAATAATGTCCATAGCTATGGACCTATTATTTTATTCTTATTGAGTCATCTTGATCATTTATATTTTATTATAAACTGTCCATTAAATAAAATTTTAGAATTTTTATATTTAAAAAAATATTTATATAAAAATTTGTATAGAATACTTGTACAAAATATTCTCTCATAATTTAAAATGTTCCCATGATTCTTTATTATATGTGCTTTCTCATTGTGTTTCTTCTCTCCTACTAAATTTTTCAAAGTGTACTTTTTTTTTTACAAGGAACAAACTCGAAATTTAAAAAGCAATTTCTATGACTGTCAAATTTATTGTTATTTTTATTTATTTATTTTTAACACCTTTATTGGAGTATAATTGCTTTACAATGGTGTGTTAGTTTCTGCTTTATAGCAAAGTGAATCAGCTATACATATACATATATCCCCATATCTCTTCCCTCTTTTATCTCCCTCCTTCCCACCCTCCCTATCTCACCCCTCTAGGTGGTCACAGAGCACCGACCTGATCTCCCTGTGCTATATGCAGCTGCTTCCCACTAGCTATCTATTTTACATCTGGTAGTGTATCTATGTCAATGCCACTCTCTCACTTTGTCCCAGGTTACCCTCCCCCCTCCCCTTGTCCTCAAGTCCATTCTCTAGTAGGTCTGCGTCTTTATTCCTGTGCTGCCCCTATTTAGTTATTTTAATTATTCAAAATTTTCTTTCTTCCAGCCTTCCTTAGGTTCTGTGTTGGTCTTCTTCTGACTTTTTAGTTTTAAATAAAACCTTGAGGACTGTCTTCCTAAATAAATTTGGTCATTTTTCCAAAGTTTCTATTTTTATTTTCATCCTTATTAGTTTCTAAATCAGGGTCTTGCAAGCAATATGTCTTGACTCATTGAAAAATGTTGATAAACCTGTATCACAGGATACAGGTTGGCTTCAGAAAATTTATTGAAAGGCTTTTTATTCTTTTTTTTTTTAATATAGTAAAGTAATATGAGTAATGTGAGAATTAGCTGATCTTTATAACTTGGATACTTGAAAGGTCTCACTGGTAAACTGTATGGACCTAAGATTTTTAAAAAGCAACTTTTTAAACTTTTATTTTTGTCAGTTTGTAAGGAGTTTATAATTGAATTTAAAATTATCTAAGATTCCTTGTCTTTAAAATGGAAGCTTCAACTTTCTTATTTTCATAAATGATATGTTTGATGTTTTCTGTCTTGTGTTAAGTTTTGTTTTTGTTTTGTTTTTCCCTTATTTGCTTTTTTAATGCACCCATTCTCTTGCCTGGTTTTTACGATTTTGAACTTTTTTTGACATTATTGTAAATTTTAAAATTCAATGATTTTGAAGATTTACATGTGTTTTACATTTGACTTCTGGCTATACTTATATTTATTCAAAAATGTACCCCGAGTTTTCTTTTCTAATCATCAGAATTTAATGCAATTGCATCTTTTGAGTCATTCTTTCCCAGTGTTAGGTGAGGAATTCAGCATGGTTTTAATCATCTTCCCTTTTAATATAATTTGTGTTTTATTCTCTCATTATTGTAATATCATTATTTTTTATATTATACATCTCTTTTCTTTTGGGAATTTTTTTCTTGTTCAGTTTTATCTTATTTTAAATAATCATTCAAATGCAATTCTATTTTAATTGGTTTCAGTATCAACTGTTAATCTTTTCTTCCTCTTCCCTTCCTCCCTTCCTTCCTCCCTCCCTTCCTTCCTTCCTCCCTTCCTTCCTTCCTTCCTCCCTTTCTTCCTCCCACCCTCTCTCTCTATTTCTTTGATTTTCTTACCATGACCTTCTTATTCGTGATTTTTAAATTTGGATTTATCTCCTGTCATAGCATATCTTCAAGTAATTATTTTCCAAATTGTGGATGATACATTTTTCTCAATATGTCTGTATTTTATAATAACTTTCTATTTCCTTCATGCCTGAGTGGCAAGTTGGCTTAACATAACCTCTTTAGCTCACCAACATTTTTCCTTCAATATTGTGTGGTTTATATTTTCATTGCCTCTTAGCATTTCGCATTGCAAAAGAATAGTTTGAAGCCAACCAATTTTCATTTCTCTGTTAGTGACGTGTTTTCTGGAGGATTTCTTGTTAGATGGTTTTGTTTATTCTTCTAAGTCCAATATTTTGTCACTCTTGGGTTCTTTTCAATATTTTACTCTAGGCCCCTGTCAACCTAAGGGTCATCTTTGGCAATTGTGTCCATATTTATCTTATCCCATATTCCTGTTGATTTTTTACCTCCTAATCATTTCTGGAATCTTCCTCACTCTCCTCTGCTACCTTCCAACGTCAAGCCACTGTTATCTCTTACTTGGACTCTCATCTCATATAAGAGCCTCTGACTTGCTTCTTTATAAACCTACACACTCTAGCCAGAGAAATTGTTTTCCCCCCAAATTCAAATTTTGTTCACTTCACACATCTGCTTAAATTATCTCAGTGGCTTTAGATAAAGAGCAAAATCTCTAACATGGATTTACCATAGAATTTTTCAAACAGCAGGTGGCGATCCATTGATGAGTCATGAAATCAATGTGTTAGGTTATAAAAGCATTAAAAATCATTATATACATGAACTATATATATGTGATGGTGTGTATACACACACACACACATATAAAACATATACAATGTGCATAAATCTAAACAAAAGACTTCACGAACTGTCGCCTACTCTTACAATGAGAAAACCACTCTGATAGGTCCTATTGTATTCTGTTCTATTTTGTGTTTTTTTAAAAACTCTTTCATGATCTAGCAAATTGAGTTCTATATATGTACATATGAGTATGTGTACTGGGATGTGAGGTACAAAGTATTTCTTACTGAAGGTCATGGTGAAAAAAAATGGTTGACATCTGACCTACAGAGCCCTGGATGGTCTAGCCCCTATGTGTCTCCTCATCATCATACGTGTTCCTCTTGTCTTTCTCTGCCCCAGTCTTACTGACTTTCCTTTAGATCCTCAACCATGCTGTGCTCACTTTTACTAAAGTGCTTTGCATATGCTAGTCCCCCTGCCTGGGACTCTCCAGTTCCCTGGTTAATTCCCACTGTCTCTCAGACCTTGTATGGAACAGAACTTCCTCAGGAAAACCTTCTGTGACCTCCTGACTAGGTCAAATCCCTCATCACATGCTCTTGTAACACCATCTACTCTTGTTCTGGTTGTGATTTCATATTATTCATGTGATTATTTGTCTGTTTCTCCAATCACCCATAAACGCAAGGAGATGGCAGATGTCTCTTTCTGTTTCATTTATACGCGTCTCATTTATGTGTACTTTACAGAATAAGACCCCAATAATGACTTGTATATGTATATAATAAATAAATGTCTATTCACACATTGTTTTGGTTTAGTCTGTGAAGACTGTGTTTCACTGTACTTTTTGTTACTGCTTTGTTTCTAACTTCTTGTTTCCTCCCACTTTCTTGTGTATTCCTTATGAACATCTAGACTTCTTTCAGTGGATACATTTTTTTCTTTCCATCTTCATCAATATTTTAATATTGACTCTTCCCCTCTGCATTCTGAAATAGCTTCTCATCAATTACAGAATTTAAACTGTGTAAATTTTGCTTTTTTCCTGCCTCTACTTTTTTATTTACTGCATATTGTTTTCTTACTTGAATCTGATATGTTCTTACCTTACTCTGTTGTTATCTTTAAATCCCAGTCTATTCTCCTTATTCCTTTCTGCTCCTTTATCACATAAACCATATCTCTTTTCATCTTATTGAGGACTCCAAACAGTTTTGTAAAAATTTCTTCTGTTTTTTTTTGTTGTTGTTGTTACAACATGGTTTTCAAAGTTTATTTATTTTAGGACTCAGGAGGATGAGACTGCATTAATCTGAGCTTCAAGGATCTCTCTCTCTTTCCTTTTCCTCCTTCTCTCTCTTCCTCTTTCTCTTCTTCATCATTTTTGCCGACACACTGTGTGTGCTACTCACTGTCCACTGGGGAGTTATAGGTTCTCAGATCTCCAGATAGAGGACATGCAAGGTGCCTTGCCCAAGAGCAGTTCATTAATGAGGCTCTGTTGGCATGAGATGGAATATTCTTCTGTTTTAGAGTCTATTTCTCTGATGCATATTATAATATCTAAGTATTTTTATAGATTTACTGGACAGGAGTGTGGAGAGGGATGGGAATTCATAATTTGGCTGATCGTGAAATTTGGCCTGAACATTGATGTGAAGCTCTGATCACTTCTCAGGTTGATGGAGAATGTGCCTTTCTGAGCTAAGGGACAGAAAATGATATGTGTCAAAGTCTCTTTTCTGCCTACTTCCAAGTTGGCAGGTTCACTCTGTTTGATTAAGTCAAACATGGATTGACAAGTGCTTGTTTCTGAGTTTAGCTCTACTGTCTTTGCAATTAGTTAAAGTTCCTCTTATATGAAGGCAACAGGTAAACCAGCAATCTTAGTTTTTACTGTCTGTGTGTGTTTTCTTTTTTATGTTTTCATATATATTATATGATGAGATTAAAATCATGACTTTGGATTTTCACGGACTGACTATTCTTTCACAAAAAGTTTGTAGATTGACTATTCTTAAACTTGAGAAGATAAAGGAATTCACTTTTTGGTATCAGGCAAGAAATTGTACTCACAGTCTCTTTAGGATTAGTTGTATAAAACAGCTTGGGAATACTTCATTTAGTCTTCTTTTTTTTTTTTTTAAAGGCTTAGCTTTTTATTTATTTATTTATTTATTTATTTATTTATTTATTTATTTATTTATGGCTGTGTTGGGTCTTCATTTCTGTGCGAGGGCTTTCTCTAGTTGTGGCAAGCGGGGGCCACTCTTCATCACGGTGCGCGGGCCCCTCACTATCGCGGCCTCTCTTGTTGCGGAGCACAGGCTCCAGACGCGCAGGCTCAGTAGTTGTGGCTCACGGGCCTAGTTGCTCTGCGGCATGTGGGATCTTCCCAGACCAGGGCTCAAACCCGTGTCCCCTGCATTAGCAGGCAGATTCTCAACCACTGCACCACCAGGGAAGCCCCACTTAGTCTTCTTTTTTTTTTTTTTTTTTTTTTTTTTTTTTTGCTGTACGCAGGCCTCTCACCATTGTGGCCTCTCCCGTTGCGGAGCACAGGCTCCGGACGCACAGGTTCAGCGGCCATGGCTCACGGGCCCAGCCGCTCCGCGGCATATGGGATCCTCCCAGACCGGGGCACGAACCCGTATCCCCTGCATCGGCAGGCGTACTCTCAACCACTGCGCCACCAGGGAGGCCCTCACTTAGTCTTCTTAAGCAGATGTTAAACATGTCTATATCAAAAGACCTTTTCTTGATACATGCACCCCAGTGTTCATCACAGCACTATTTACAATAGCCAAGACATGGACGCAACCTAAATTTCTATCGACAGATGAATGGATAAAGAAAATATGGTACATATATACAATGGGATATTACTCAGCCATTAAAAAAGAATAAAATAATGCTACTTGCAGCAACAGGGATGGATCTAGAGATTATCATACTAAGTGAAGAAAGTCAGCGAGAGAAAGACAAATATCATATGATATCACTTATATGAGGAATCTAAAAAATTGATACAAATGAACTTATTTATAAAACAGAAACAAACCCACAGACTTAGAAAACAAACTTATGGTTACCAAAGGAGAAAGGTGAGGGGGGAGAGGGATAAATTAGGAGTTTGGGATTAACACATATACACTACTATATATAAAATCGATAATCCACAAGGACCTACTCAGTAGGTAGGTATATACTCAGTATTCTGTAATAACCTAAATGGGAAAAGAATCTGAAAACTAATGGATATATGTATATGTATAACTGAATCACTTTGCTGTACACCTGAAACTAATGTAACATTGTAAATAATTATACTCCAATATAAAATAAAAATTAAAAAATATTTTAAAATAAATTAAAAACGATCTGTTCTTGGGGATATCTTTATTTATGAAGTCGCTCATATATTATAGATGTACATCTCTCCCCCCCTTAACGGAGGGGGTTTCTGGAATCTACAAAATATAAACAGTTTGTCCTGTACTGTGAAGCCATACAGATACTAACACTCCCCTTAGCACATTTATTTACCTGAATTCCCCAAGGTAATTAAATTTTTGGTGTTTAAAATTACCAAGTTGGCAGGAGGAAACTTTTGGAGGTGATGGATATGTTTATTACCTTGATTATGGTGATGGTTTCATGGATGTATGCACATTTCAAACCCATAAAATTGTATACATCAAATATATGCACCTTTTGTATATTAATTACACCTCAGTAAAGCTGTTAAAAATAAATAAAACTGCCAGGTTGGCATGTTTCTCCTAACAGTCTTTGGAATATTTGAAATAATAAGAGATTTTCATTGTTATATGTTCATTTATACATAAGCCATATAGGTTCATCACTTAGCTAATAATGGCTGAGCATATGGGAACTTTAGTGTTTGGTTTTCTTATCGCTTCTCATGCCTGTCATCTTTGTACTCAGGCTGTGATATCCCACTGTTGTCTAGTTTTCAATGGATATTTATGCTTCTATCAGTCTTTTTCAAAAATCTTACCATGGGCAATAATTTCCCTAGTATTTTTACTTATTGTTGTCACTACTGAGCCTTTTTTTAAGATTTATCTTTTCGAAATAGATCTTTATTTTATGAATCATTGGGTAAAAATGAATTTAATAGCTTTAGGGGAGAAGCTTAAGGGAATAGGGGAGATTGTGTTTTTCCCTAAAAGTATTGTTAAATCAAGACATTGAGTAGTCAATCTGGTTTCCCTAAATAGATATGGTCAAGATTGGTTATAGCCTATCCTGTATCTGATGTATTTTTTTTTAAATCCTTTCTCCCCACAACAGGCAAATTTGAACAAAGTGCTGTCAATTCTTTCCTTTGTTATTAATGTTTAGTGGTAGAAATTGTCATTCCACCCTAACCAGCTTATGTCTGTTCTATTGCTCTAATAATTATGTGGTGATTTCAGCAGCATTGATGAAGTTGTGATTAAGTTTTAGAAGGAAATCGTTTCACAGTTTAGCACTTACAGGTGAGGATACTGCAATAGACTGATTTTGAACATTTAATAATACTGACTCCTTAAAAAATATATGTGAAAGTATATTTAGATTTGTCACAATGATTGCATTTGTGAAGTTACAGTGAAGAATGAATTTAACAACCTATGTTCCTTTTTCATTCAACTCTGCAGAGAAAGACCTAGAGAGATGTGCAGAGTGATCTAATAAATTTAGATTTCTTAAAGATAAAAACTTGGATGAACCATGGACATAGTTTGCATTTCCTACGAGCAGTTTGGTATTATATAATAAATATTCAGATAACATAATCTTTAGTTATCTATTAAATGGATTCCCCACAAAAAGGAATTGTACCTTATCAATCAGCGTATACACAGTGAGACTTATTACATTAATGTCTTCTGGAAACTGGATTGAGAGGTATACCGTCTTATATTGATTCAATAGCTCAAAAGCTTCCTTTGTGAGGTTAGCTGAAATTTGGTGTGTACCAAATTATTACTTTTCCATTAGCTTGGACTTTAAAGAACTGTTTTCATGGACATTTTTCATTTACTTTCAACACTGCCATATCCTGAGAAACAATATTTAGTCAATGAACAATGTGATCAAGAATACAATCAGGCTCAAAGAATATTCATTTATTTACTTCTTGGGGCTGGGATTATAAAGTCCTACATTATTGATTGGGTCATTACTGTTTCTAGAATTTTCCAGGCCCCTTTGATTTGGGCTAAGATAAAGCATCATAGCACAGTTGTTTTATTGGGGGAATTAATGGGTTTCATAGTTCACTGCATCTAAGCAACAACTTTGAAAACTGGTTAACTGAGCCATCAATTAATTATCATCTATACTTGGGAGAAAGATGTTTAATGCAAGTCTATGTGAAGTAGAGAATGACCAACCAGAAATACTCAATTAAAAAAATATGGAGGAATAGATTATCTTTGAAGTTCTGTCTCATCAGAGTACATAAATGGAGCAAAAGTCCCAATCCAGTGTGTGCTCAAGTAAAATTGGACAGGATAATATAGTGACTTGTAGAAACTTCAGGGAGCAATACCATTATTGCTCACACCAGTTTTCTGACTTAGATGCTATATATTGGTCAGTTTTGTAAGGCTTTTATTTATTATTTAAGGATCTATTTATGGAATATTATTCTTAGAAAGACATAAAAGGGATTCAGGATATACTTTTCTATAATATCCTTTATAAAAAGTAGGGCCTCGAAGAAAGGATTTTGAATTTTGAGGGAACCTCATAAAGAGTCTGTAAGTATAACCAGATATTGGTTTCACAGCCAGTGGTGGACTCTTTCAGATGGAGACTGGGATTACTCCACAGATTTAGAAGAGACTTCATCCTAAAGACCACACCAAAATTCTAGTCAATTCTAGGCAATACCTTCTTTTATTTACAGGAGAATAAACAGGAGAAAAGTGGGGAGTTCAGAGAGTAAGAGATTTCTTTAGAAGTCCTATTGTGCTGCAAGCTAAGCACATTTTTTTTTTCAGGTTTTTTTTTCCAAAAGCTGATGATTGGGAGAAGAATTCTAGCAATAGAAGTAAAGATCCTATATTATGCCTCATCCCAAGTCTCATAGATTTAGGACCACTGTTTATTTCCCTTTCCTGAGATCAGATTTGTCAGCCATAACCCCGTGGGGTGCACTTAGCCATGCTTTCTACCCATTTCCTTCTGGTCTAATGAGGAGGCTTAGTGATATAAATGAAGGCTTGTCTCACTGAGAGGCAAATGAACTTGTTATCTGGGCCAAAAATAGTGAAAATGCAAAGGAGATTATGTAGCTGATGCCCTAATACGATTTGAGAAATTAATAGGAACCTTCCAAAAGGCACAAAGGGTAGAATTTCTCAACAAATAGAATATTAGTGTCTAGATTACAGGCTAGACAACCCATAGGCAGGAAGACGTAGGTCAGAGCACTGGAATTTGTCTTCCCCTTTAAACAAAATGTACCTGAGCTTTGAACCAAAGTCCAGAGGCTTCTTCATTTTCCACCTTAAGGAAGCCAGACCCACTTACCATGAACAGGCCCTGCTCCTATCACCTATCCTCTTGCAAAGTTCTATTTCTTTGCTCCTCAAAAAATTTTGAGAATCATCCCCTCTCAAGGCAACTCAGGGCATGGAATATTATAGATTTATGTTTTGCAATACATCAGATGACTTCGGCCGAGGATCAAAAAGTCTTTTGGCCAGTGGTACAACTGAGATGTTTTTTCCTACTCAGGGGATAAAAAGTCAAGTCTCCTCTCCGATCCTTCATTCTTCGACTAATCTCTCTTGGCTGATGAGCACGGCAGAGGCATGTCAGCCGGGGACTTTCATCGTTACGGGTTTTAGCAGACATACAAGTGAAACACACGAAATATACTAGCACTACTGGCGTTTGGGTCTGTAATTGCCGTGCAAAGGAAGAAACGGGGCACTACGGCTTCCCAGGCCAGAGGTGGGACCCGCCGCTTGTGTACGGGTTTCCTCTTTGGACGTAGCGTTTGTACATAGTGCAACGCACAAGTCTTAAGTGAACAGTCGTGAGAGTTGACTAATGCATGTACCTGTGTAACCCAAACCTCTTTATCATCACCCCAGACACTTCTAGCTTGTCCCTTCCCAATTAGTTAATGCTCTAGTTCATCCTTCAGAGGCAACTACTGTTCTGATTTTTTTTATCCATAAAATAGTTTTGCCTGTTTAGAATTCCATACATAATTGGAATAATATTATATGTATTCTTTTGTGTAAGACTTCTGTATGAGTCTGCTAGAGCTGCCATAAAAATTACCACAGACTAATGGAGTAAACAACAGAAATGCATTTGCTCACAGTTCCGGAGGCTAAAAGTCCGAGATCAAGATGTTGGCAGATTTGGTTTCTTCGGAGGCCTCTTTCTTTGGCTGGCAAATGACTACATGCTGGCTGTGTCCTCACATGGTTGTCCCTTTGTCTCTGTGTTTTCTGTATCCTAATTTCCTCTTCTTATAAAGAACCAGCATATTGCATTGAGGCCCACCCATATAATCTCATTTTACCTAAATTACTTCTTGAAATGTCCTATATCCAAACACAGTCATATACTGAGGTATTACTATAAACAGGACTTCAATATATACATTTTGGGGGTGGAGGGACACAAGTCAGCCCATAACAGCTTTTTTTAATCATCAGAATGTTTTTGAGATTTATCCATGTTGTTTGTATCAGTAGGTTGTCCTTTTTTATTTCTGAGTACCATTTCATTATATGAATATACCGTAGTTTACTTACTCTGTTAATGGATACCTGGCTGCTTAATCCATTAATGGATTAATGGCTGCTTCCAGTTTGGGGCTATTATGAATGAAGCAACTTGAACATTATAGTACAAGTCTTTTTGCAAACTTATATTTTAATTTATCTTGACTCAAGATCTAGGAGTGAAATTGCTGGTTATAGGAATAGATGTATGTTGAATTTTATTCAAACTTCCAGAAATTTTTCCAGAGGTGGTACCACTTTACATTCCTGCTATCAATTTCTGAGAATTCTTATTGCTACAAATCCTTATTGACATTTGGTGTTGTTGGTATTTTAATATACTTATTGGTTTTAGTCATTCAGGTGGGTGTGTAGTGGTATCTCATTGTGGTTTTAATTTGCATTTCCCCCAATGATGTAGAATACTTTTGCATGTGCTAGACTATTTTAACTTATAAACGGAGAGCACCTGGAGATCTCCAGGAAATACTTATGTGAAGCAAAGGTTCTCAATGTGTCCATCACCAAAATCCTCTAAAAACTTAGTTCTGATATTGTACCTGATGTTTCTGACTTCTCTGATCATCCCAAGAGTGACTTGAACGTAAGTAGGTATAAATTATCTAAGGGCATGGTGTTGGCCTTGAAGAATCAGAAGGATGGGGTGTGTGTATGGCTCTATATTTCTATGTTTCTCGGTGTTCCATGAGAAAACAACAATGTGTGAAGAAGGAGAGAAGGAGAAGGAAAAAAAAAAAGAGAGAGAAAAGTTCTTTTTTCTGTAATTAAAATTGGCCTAGATAACAACTGGACAGGCAGTTGGAAAACTGTGGTGTTAGATCTCTATCTCACTCCACTCACCAATATAAATTCTAGATGGAGAAAAAAATCTATTTTAATCATTTAAAATCAAACACATACTCATATTTATAAAGTCAAGTATTTCTTCAGTGTTTATAATGGAAATATTAGTCCTTTATTCCTCCTCTCTTTTGCCCTCCTGAAGTCCTCTTTCCCCAGGCATCCACCTTCAAGAATTTCAGCTATGCTTAGACTTTACTTCTTTATATTAATTTTTAAATTTAATTTTTCAGTTTATGGAGATATAATTGATGTATAACATTGTATTTATGTAAGGTGTACAATATAATAAGTTAATATATGGATATATTATGAAATGATCACCACAATTAGCTAACATCTATCACCTCACATAGTTACAATTTTTCTTGTGATGAGAACTTTTAATATTCACTCTCTTCGCAACTTTCACATATGCAATACAGTATTGGCAACTACAGTCACCATACTGCACATTACATCCCCAGGGCTTCTTTATTTTATAACTGGAAGTTTGTACCTCTTGACCCCTTTCACCCATTTTGCCCTCCCCTGACCCTCTCCTGCCTCTGGCAACCACCATCTGTTCTCTGTTCCTATCAGTTTGGGTTTTTTTTCTTTTTTTAGATTCCACATATAAGTGAAATCATACAGTATAGTCTTTCTCTGTCTAACTTATTTCACTTAGTGTAAAGTCCTGAAGATCCATCCATGTTGTCCCGAATAGCAGGATTTCCTTTTTCATGGGTGAAAAATATTACATTTTATATATCACATTGTCTTTATCCATTTATTCCTCATGGACACTTAGGTTGTTTTCATGTCTTGGCTACTGTAAATAATGTTGAAATGAACATGGGGGTGCAGATATCTCTTCAATACAGTGATTTCACGTCCTTCAGAAGTACCTAGAAATGGAATTACCGGATCATATGGTGGTTCTATTTTTAATTTTTTGAGGAATGTCCATGCTGTTTTCCATAGTGGCTGCACCAATTTCATTCATTCCCACCAACAACGCACAAGGATCCTCTTTTCTCCACAACCTCACCAAAGCTTGTTATCCCTTGTCATTTTGATGATAGCCATTCTAACAGGTATAAGGTGAAATTTCATTGTGGTCTTGATTTGCATTTCCCTAATGTTTAGTAATGTTTACCACCTTTTTAACACACCTGTTGGCTATTTGTGTATCTTCTTTGAAAAAATGTCTATTCAGTTCCTCTGCCCTTTATAAAATCAGATTGTTTTTTGGCTATCTAGTTGTATGATTTTTAAAAAACATTTTAGATATACATTTTAATGTATTTTAGATATTAGTCCCTTATCAGATAGATTTACAAGTATTTTCTCCCATGTCATAGGTTGCCTTTTCATTTTGTTGATGGTTTCCTTTGTTAAGCAGATACATTTTAGTTTCATGTAGTCCCACTTGTTTCTGTTTTTGTTGCCTTTGCTTTTGGTGTCAAATTCAAAAAACATTGCCAAGGCCAATGTTAAAGAATTTATACCCCTCCATTTTCTTCTAGGAGTTTTATGGTTTCAGGTTTTATGTTCAAGTCTTTAATCCATTTTGAGTTGATGTTTGTGTATGGTATGAGATAGTGGTCCAGTTTTCCTAACACCATTTATTGAAGAGACTGTCCTTTCCCCATTGTATATTCTTGGCACCTTTGTCATAAATTAACTGACCATATAAGCATGCATTTATTTATGGGCTCGCTATTCTGTTCCATTGATATATGTGTCTGTTTTAATGTTAATGCCACACTGTTTGATAACTATGGCTTTGTAATATAGTTTGAAACCAGGAAGTATGATGCCTTCAGCTTTGTTCTTTCTTAAGACTGCTTTGGCTATTTGGGTCTTTTGTGGTTCCATACAAATTTACGGATTGTTTGTTCTATTTTTGTGAAAAATGCCATTGGAATTTTGACAGGGATTTTACTGAATCTGTAAATTACTTTAGGTAGTAAGGGCATTTTAATAATATTAATTATTCCAATCTATGAAGAGCCTATCTTTCCATTTATTGTGTCCTCCTCAATTACTTTGATCAACGTCTTTCAGTTTTCAGTGTACAGGCCTTCTACCTCCTTGTTTAGATTTATCATTAGATAATTTACTCTTTTTTAATGTAATTGTAAACGGGATTGTTTTCTTAATTTCTCTTTCAAATAGGTCATTATTAGTGTATAGCAATGTAACTGATTGTTTATTTTTAATTTTTTTTACTACTATATAGGTCATTTCTATTTAATTATGAAATTCGTAATTTAAAAGAGACAATGACAAACTAGAACATATCCACAGGAAGACAGGATAGTGAAACTTCTAGAAACTACCTTCGAAAAAACAGTTGAAGAATTCAATTAAATATTTATTGAACAAATGCAGAATAAATGAATTAGGGGGTGGTTTTAACCTGAAGATACAATAAACAACTTCAAATATTCAGAGGGCTGTCACACAAAAAATGAAAGACTTGTTCAGTATTTCTCCAAAGGGCAAAACTTGACCCAAGGGCTAAATATAAGCAACTAATAGGCTGCAGGACAGTCGTACAAAGTGTATCACTTAATAGCTTCTTTCCCAAACAATGCATTCCATACTTACGTTTCCCTTCTTCTGAAAGGAAATACTACAACTTAATACTTCTCATGAATGTCTTTAATAAGTCGCATTTTCATGGTAAGCCCTCCACTGCCAGCAATGGATGTACTCACACTCTCAGGAAAAAATCTAAAGTTAACAAACTTGTTTACTACGGAGGTGGTCTTTGTTCCTCAGCTCTATCTCAGCATTTTATATTTGTGATTCTCAGGAGGGGAGAGAAAAAGAGCATATTCTTCAAAGGGGGTGATAGAGTCCCCATCACTTCAGATACTGCCCCTGGGGACAGTCCTCCTCAAACCCCAGATGCATCACTGCAACTATCAACCTATGGTAGAGATGGGAGTGTGCTGTGTGCTGGGGCAGAAAAAAACAGCTGACAACCACTGTTCTACATGAAGCAGGAGAGCTGTATTTTATGAGTCACTAGGAAATATAAACTGACTGCCTAATACTGATGGGCTCCATCCAAATTGTCAAATATTACAAAATAATTGTTTCAACAACCATTCAGCATGTTTAAGGACAAGAAGTATATAATATACTTTATATTCTATACATATTTTATCACATACTCAGTAAGGAATGATGAGGTTCTTAATCCATCCAATAAAATTGAAAATAAAAATTTTACATTTTTCTGTCAGTATTCAGGATTCTGAAGGTGGATCTTGAACTCAGAATGATAAGTCAGTTTTCGAGGAAAGCCACATAATCGGTGAGACTGGCTAACTGCTGTTCATTGGGGATGGGTGGAACCGGGGCGGGCTCTGAAAAGGGAATAAACCTGTTAAAGGAAACATCCAGGGCCCCTGCAACTGGCTTTTTGGGCATGACCATCCTTGTGGTGGAGTCGGCCTGCCATCCTTGTAATAGGAAACCTTTCACAGCCCCTTCCACGGGAAGTCCAACAAAGGCTGCGAAATCATCGGCAATAATGGAGGTACATGCCTGAGAGACCAGGGCGAAGGCTCGCCTCGGGGTGGCATCTCTAAGTGGCTCCATGATTGGCTGGACCGTCTCAGACCACGGGTGAGCGCTGATGGTGGTATAGAGCCCGGGGAAATCTCTCTGCCAGATTCTTTGTCCTACCGACCAAATTCCCCCAAGTTCAGAATGCAGATTTTATAGCAGGTGGTATTCTTTTCCAAAGATATCTTGCATTATTCATGTCATTGTAAAGCAGATATAAAGCTAGAAGCTGACCATACACTGGGGGTGTAGCAATTCCTCCTGGAACCTCGAGCTCCTGATTCTTGCACTGATCCAGCAACTTTCTGAAACTAAAGGAACTTTCCACTATCACCACCACTGGCATTTTCCCGGCCGGTCCCGCCACCGAACCTCCTCGCCAAGCCGGACCTCAGACTGTCCCTCAGGGAGTCGCGCCCGCCTGATATTTTAATACTGATTTTGTATCTTGCAGTTTTATTGAATTTATTTTCTAACAGATTTTTTGGTGGAGTCTTTAGGATCTTCTATATGCAACATCATGCCATCTGCAAATAGAGACAGTTTTACTTTTTCCCTTTCCTATTTGAATGCCTTTTATTTCTTTTTCTTGCCTAATTGTTCTGGCTAGGGTTTCCTATACTGTGAATAAAAGTGGTAAGAGAGAGCATCCCTGCTTTTGCTTGATCTTAGAGAAAAATCTTTCAGCTTTTCACCATTGAGTATGTTAGCTGTGGGTTTGTCATATATGGTCTTTATCATGTTTAGGTGGATTCCCTCTATACCCACTTTGTGGAGAGTTTTATCATGAATGAGTGTTGAACTTTGTCAAATGCTTTTTCTGCATCTATTTAGATGATCATATGATTTTATCCTTTATTTTGCCTAGGTGGTATATCATGCTTCTTGATGGGGAACAGTATGCTTCTAGAACAGCATGTGGAATGTAGAATTAAATGTGGTCAATTTGGAGACTACAGTCTTCTACAGTGTTTCTGTTTCTTATGTTTCATAGAGGAAAGGGAAAGGAGAGAGCAAGGCCTGGTGAGAGAGAAGTCTAGAGAGGTAAGCAGTCATCAGATTATGACTGGTCATTTAGACCTAAGAGTGTTAGACTATATCATGAAGGCAGCATGTCCTTTGAAGGAGGGGTGACAATCAAAATAAAGTTTTATCAAAATTACGTGGGCTCTGGAGTGGAAGAAGCAACAGTGGAAGCAGGAACAACAGTTAGGAGGCTGGTTTAGTAAATCAGTCAAGAAGTGATGCTGGCCTAAACTACAGAATTTGGAGAGTGGTGCAAGACAGCTTTAAGATCTTTAGGAGGTAGAATCATTAGTACTTGGAGACTGACTGGGGCCAGGAGTGATAGGAAGCGTTCTGTCTTATGTGACAGGGCACATTGGGGGGGGTGGTTCCATTTTTTTACCAAGATGAGGGACACAGGAGGAACAGCAGATATGGAAATAGGTGGAGAGTAAAAGATAGTTTAGTTTTATGCATGTTAAGTGGGGGGTAACTGTGGTGTTACCTGTTGAGATATCTTATTGTTCATTAAAAAAAATGTGGAGCCCAGCAATAAAATAAAGTTTGATAGTCAATAGCCAATAAATCTTAATGAAAGGAATACAAGTGGTTGAGGTCATTTAAAGTTTGTGAAAAGTAAAAAGAGAAGGATTCTAGGATAGGACCTCAAGAAACAAAATAATTTAAGGAAAATTACAGCCACCTGAATCTAAAACTGCACATATCTTCCCAAAACTATACAGATCAGGAGAGTAAGTAAAACCACACAGACCCATGCCCACGACATAACTAGGAGGTAAAGAATATCATAAATTCATTTACAGGGAAGAAGGGAAATAAATAACTAGTTGTAAAGGCAACTCTGGAGCACATATCAAAGTAGAGAGTCAGATAGAGTTTTCATGAAAAAGAGAAGGCAGTGTTAGTCTGGTGGTGATGGAAAATAGAGTTTTTAAAAGATATCACCTTGTGTATGAGAACACTAACTCCTGAAAGTCAAAATAAAGTGTCTCAAAAGTGCAGGGGATCTAAGATGGAAATCTTGAGAGGGTCCCACTTGTGCGGAATTGAAAAAACTTGGTGGTGAGGAAAAAAACAGTAGAAAACAAATATCTAAATAAATAAAAAGACAAACTAATTCTCCTCATCACAAAGTTGCCATTTTTAAAGAAATTTCAGTTTATTATACCAACAGAAGAGGGTGCTCTTGAACTAAGAAAACTAGGAAGCTACCAAATGCCCAATACCTGTCTACATAGAATTATTTCTTTTTGCTAATCCAATAAAATATAAAATATTGGAAAACAGAAAATGGGTAACAACAACCATAAAAACTATAAGAAGACAAAAAATAGAAAACATTTCTCTTGATGAAAATTCTTCTGAAAACCATGAAGAGTGGAAAAACTAAATTATAATGTCATTAAATAAACATTTGCATATATTACAAAAACACCACTCCAGTCAAAAACTTCAAAAATTCAGAAGGGTGGGGGGGGACTATGAGAACTAAGTGAACTCTAGAAAGAAACAGAAGAGAGAGAAAATCATCTCATAAATGAAGATTAAACTAAAAGGTGACCAAGAGAGAACAGAATTAATGAAAAATATAACAAGGGGTATTGAGGAAATGAATTAAAATAGTCAAGAGTATGAATATAAAATAGAAAAACAATCAGAGAAAGTGATAGCTATAGAAGATGGGCAAAGATGATCTTACATACATATAATTGGAGTCCTTGAATAAGAAAAACAAAGTGATATAATAGAATTGTTATTTAAAGTTATAATTCAAAAAACTTCCCAGATGGTCAACTCAGAGACATATCCTGTGAAACTTAGACTTTATTCATAAAGACAAAAAAGTCTCTGGGCCTTCAGGCAAAAAGAACAAATAACTTACACAGGAACAAAATCAAGTTGAAACCAGAGTTGGTGAAAGCAAGAGAGAAAGCAAGACAACATTGGACCAAACTTTTTTTAAAGAAAGAACAGAAAGTGTAAGTCAAAGATTTCATATCTAGACAAGTTGTCCTTCAAGTACTAAGGCTATATGGAAACAGTTTCAAAAATGTGAGCACCCAAGGAGTACTGTATTCACAAATATAACTAGAGGGTGAGCTTTATACAACCTAAAGAAGACTGGAGAAACCCTGGCACATGGACTGATGGTACACATTGAATATATTTCAATGTAGATCTAAGATTAAAACTTAAGGGCAGAGGGAGAGTGTATAAGCATTGTATGCTCTGATGAAATAGAAATAAACCAACCCCTCACAAAAAAAGTAGAAAGTAGAACACACTCACTGCTGTACAGATAATATCTGTAGTCAAAATATATCAGAGTTGACAAGCCAAATGGTAGAAGCTGCAGAAAGAGAAAAGTGAAGGTTTTTTTAGTTTTTACAAAAGATGTTAGAAAAATTATAACCTAGAAGAAAAGCAAAGCCTTTCTAAACACCAAAAGAAACAGTGAGAAAAAATAAAAGAGCAGAAAGATATCAGATATAGAAAGAAAAATGGTAACTATAACTAATATTGATAGTAAATATAACATAAAATGATACTACATACTTGAACCAGGATGTATTGTTAAGTGGAAAAAGCAGGTTACAAGAAATGTATATAATATGGTAGCATTTGTGAAGAAATATGGGTGAAAAAAGAATAGACATATGCAATTTTTACAAGAAAGAAATATCAGAACCTAATAAAAATGGTTACCCATCAGAGATGGGTGGGAATGGGATGGGGTGGATGGGGGGGTGGGAAGTGAGACTTCTTTGAGTTTACCTTTTAAACTGAACCATTTAAAAGTTTGTACCTATACAAAAAGTAAAATAAAGTTTTAAAAAATGAAAAAAAACCCTACAATTGAATACAAGCCAAAATAAATTAGTCTTTCTAAGTGATAATGTTACCATACACACACAAAAACTCGATTTAAGTCAGTACTTTGAACCCAGTACTATGTACACTTTCAACTAGATACATTCTAAAGACAAAAAGAGTTGCAAAGAAATATTAAACTTCACATGGTAAGTTTGTTGTTGGTGAGATTGCAGCCATCTAAAACAGTTTGTATGTATTGTAAGATAAAGTAAATGATTAAGTATATTGCTACTGCAGTTAGGAATCAGAATTCTCTCCATATACAGTTGACCCTTGAACAATGCAGGGGTTGGGGGTACCTACCTCCACCCAGTTGAAAATCCGAGTATAATTTATAGTCAGCCCTCCACAGTTCCTCTAATTCATGGTTCCACATTCATGATTCAATCACCCTCTGACTTTGTCGTGCTGTCCTATTTGCTATTGAAAAACATCTGTGTATAAATGGACCTGTACAGTTCAAACCTGAGTTCTTCAAGGGTCAACTGTATATATAATGGAGAAAGGCAAAGAAGAACTCCGTGGTGTTGGATTAAATTGGAAAGGAACATGAGGTCAACGAAGAAAAAATTTTTTTTTAATTGTGAAAGGCTTGAGTATATTTAATGCTGGTGGAAAGGAACAAGTGATAGGGAATGACTGAAATAAAAGAGAAAGGGAATAATGGATAGAGCAAGTTCCTGAGGGTATGAGAAGAACAGGATCATGTATTCAGGTGGAGGCTTTAGTCTTAAATGGGAAAATGGATATTAATGTATTTAATGTATTTTAGTGTATTTCAACATTCAGGAGGGAATGTTGAAAGGACAGGGACAAATATAAATAAATGTGTCAGTTTGGAGCAGGAGGCTCAAGGATTTCTTGAGTGCTGGTTCCCGTTTTCTCTGTGAAGCAGGAGATGAGCCCATCTGCTAAGGGTGACAGGGGTGATGTAGGAGGTTTTAGGAGAGCAGCGAGGATTTGAAATCTACTATGGAGAATGGGAGAGAGACTTGATTGGAAGAGCATGGAAGGATTGCCAGGTAGCACTGTGGATCTGGTTGGGGTTGAAGAGCATTAATTTGTATTGGCACCAATAGATATGTTTTCATAATTTTCTTCAGCCTTAGAATATAGGTATGTAGACATGTGGATTGGTCCAGGACTGGGGTTTTGCTAGTCCAGAGCAGTTGGAAGAACAGTGGGTTAATGTTACTGAGAATATTGGCAAGAAAATGTTGATGCAATGAATTATGGATTCTTAGATGGTTAGGGGAGGGAGTGAAGACAGAAATGTGCATATAGGGAGAAAGAGTCATCGAGTGGTTAGAGAACTCAATGAACAGAAAGAACACGTACTGAGGAATCACTAAGGGAGGGAGTTGGAGAAAGAGGGTAAGAAGTTGTGGTTAGGAAATGAGAGAGTTGGATTCAGACTTGCAGAGGTAGAGCAGTGATACTACAGTCCAGGTCTGTCATGACAGAGGTTGCCGAAATAAATAGGAGAAGAAGGTAACTGAACATGAGAAGGTCAAGAAATTGTGAAACTTAGATATTGTATAGGCAGGTTGTCACCCAGAATGATGGCAGAAAATGGTACGGAGAGGAAGACCACAGTTAAGTGCAAAATTGTTTACTGAATATGGGATAGTTATCCATGGAACCCACAGGACCTCTGAGTCCAAGGGAGGGTGGAATGTGATATGGCTGGAACATTTGGACCTGCAAGGAGAGGGGGATTTTGCCCAAGGATTGGTTTGAAGCATCACTGGATGCGGAGGACCTGAGCTCTGCTTCCTCATTCTGAGATAGCAAGGGTGGAGAGAGCCACATTCTCCACTTGAGGAGACTTCTGGGGAAGTAGTGAGTGTCCCAGGGTAGATTGAGGCTTTAATTAAGGAAAGAAGGTGGAGTGATTCATGGCAGGGTCAGCAATTGAGGGCTCTGTGAAGTCTAACAAAAGCATTACGAATGCGAGGATGGAGAGAAGTTGGGGTCATAGGACACTATCATAATGAATGCACATCTCTGATTGTTTCAGAGGGGAATCATGATAGGCTAATTTATCTTCACCACACATAGCTACTTAATGACTGTTATAGAAGGAAAGGCAGACTAAAGCCTCTAGGACTTAACAGTAGAAATGTTCAGCCATACGTATAACTGCATTATTTAAAAAAATAAATTTATTTATCTTTGGCTGCGTTGGATCTTCGTTGCTGCCCACAGGCTTTCTCTAGTTGGGGCGAGCAGGGGCTACTCTTCATTGCGGTGCACAGGCTTCTCATTGCGGTGGCTTTTCTTTTCGTGGAGCATGGGCTCTAGGCACATGGGCTTCAGTAGTTGTGGCACGTGGGCTCAGTACTTGTGGTTCACGGACTCCAGAGCTCAGGCTCAGTAGTTGTGGCACATGGGCTTAGTTGCTCCATGGCATGTGGGATCTTCCCAGACCAGGGCTCAAACCCATGTCCCTTGCACTGGCAGGAGGATTCTTAACCAGGGAAGTCCCTGCCTGCATCATTTTATGTGAAGCTTACTACAAAATAAAATTTTATTTTCCCACTAAAAGTGCACTTAGAGGAAGCAAATACTATAAAATCCAATGTGAACATTAAAATGGAATTCACTGTAAACCCAAGCTGATAATATAGTTTCTAAAGTACCATCTATGGACATATAGAGTTTATTTCAAAATTATCATGGCCGGTGAAATTAAGTGGACTCTGGGTTGAGAAAATTGATTTCCAGAAAGTGAGTCATAAAGTTGGAACTCAATCTCATAGTAACAAAAGGTCCCAGAACTCCTAGCAATCTATAAAGCTGTAGCTAGGAAACTCAGAAGTAAATAAATTTCTTAGAGAATGTAGCTGTAGAGTTTTTTAAAAAATTGAAAAGTAATGAAGGCACTGCAAGAAAAATCTGAGGCAAAACAAACATTCAAATGATTTGTTGTATGGCACAGGTCAGGTTGGAAAACAGGAAAAATTGTACTCTGTGATATATACAAATATAACATAGCATTATATCTAATCATAACATACAGTTATATCTAAGCATATACATATGTACATATATATACACATGTATATAATATGTATATCCTACATATAAAAAGTGTGTGTATATATCCACTTGCTGTTTTAGAAAAGCCAAACTTTGGCAGAGCACATGGTGGTGGCAGCCAAGAATCTTCTCAGAGATTAGTCGAAACACAGCTCCTATTCTCTGGTGGAAGGGTTTATTCAAAAGCTCTTTATGAACATTTACCTTTAGTAACATCTCTGCGTTATAGGAATATCAAACAATTGGCATTTTGAAAGCCAAAGCTTTTATTTATAATGCCGTAGTACTACAGGGAGCCTTTGTGCTCTTGAAAGTGGTTTCCTTAGAGAGATAAATATCATTATACCATAGGAACCCTATAAAGTGTTTATGAATTTAATAAACACATATAAAGATATAGGAGGTCCTTTAATTCTGAATATTTTTGTAATTTAGCATAAACAGAATCTCTTATCAAACACATTATTAGTACATGTACTCTTTTTTCTACTTCCTTCTTTCAACAAAGGGTTTTCAAGTGCCTACTCTGTAACAGACACTGTTCTAAGCTCTAGGTGGGAACCCACCGTGAATGCTGGTAGTACAAGAAGGTGGTACAAGGTCTTTGTGGAAGATCTCACCTGAGTTCCAGACCCACATACAATGGTCCACATAGACACGTCCACTTGGAAGTTCCCAGGCACCGCAGACTCACTCTGTCTAAAAATAAGCTCAGTGTCCTGAAATCCACGCTCCACTCTACCAATGGAGACTGATTCTCTTCTCATGCTCCTCCCTCCCTGTGGAAAAGCTTTCCGATGTAAACTCGAACACAATGCTATTGAAACTCTCTATGGCTCTCATGCCTAGAGTAATATTTCACAAAAATCTTTTTGAAAGCCCTAAAAAAAAGAGTGAAGATGGGTAAGCCTGGAAGAAAGGGAGCATAGCCTAAAATGACCACAAGCATGAGAAAATTGGGATTGACACATACACACTACTATATATAAAATAGATAACTAATAAGGACCTACTGTATAGCACAGGGAACTCTACTCAATACTCTGTAATGGCCTAAATGGGAAATGAATCTAAAAAGGAGTGGATATATGGATATGTATAACTGATTCACTTTGCTGTACACCTGAAACTAACACAACATTGTAAATCAACTATTCCCCAATAAAAATTTTTTAAAAACCTCATGATTTACCTTTATAATTCACAAAATTTGCATATTAACCTACTATATGCTTTTATTTATTTTTCTTAGAAGATATTTTAAGATTCTTCCCTTTTAACGTCTTCTTACCTGAGAATGTTCCCTTCCAGACCTTTGAGTACAATTGATTTACTAGGCAAATGACCATATATATCTTCTGGCTTCATGTACCTTAGAACACATGCCCTAGTTAGAGATGCACAGACCTAGAGGACAGAGCTCAGACCCTCCTGTACAATACGAGGGGGCAGTAGGTCCCATGATTGGGAACATTGGCTCTGGAATTTAGTTGTTTATTTGAACCCTGATTCTGTTGTTTGCTAGTTGTGTGATCTTGGGCAAGTTATTTAATCCCTCTGAGTTTATCAAATAGGGATTATAATAGCACCTACTTTGGGATTGTTATTAGGCTTATGAAATGGTACAAGCAAAAGGCTCATTCTGGAGTCTGGCCCAAAGTAAACGCTCCATACATGGCCCTTCATCTCCTGTTATAGCTCCAAAAAACAACTTGCAGTATCTTGTACATGCCATGATATTTCATGCTGACCTGCTTTTGGTCTAGAACATCTACTCCTAAAATATTATATCACCAGGGAAGGAATAGAGGTAGAAACATATTTTCCCCTAAAGGGAAAAAAAAATCCTGTATTTGTTGAAAACATGACAGATTTTTTTTAAATGTCATAGGTTAAAAGTCACCTATTCTTTTTAAAATTTTTTTATTACTTTTTATTTTTTTAAACATCTTTATTGGAGTATAATTGCTTTACAATGGTGTGTTAGTTTCTGCTGTATAACAAAGTGAATCAGCTATACATATACATACATCCCCATATCTCCTCCCTCTTGTGTCTCCCTCTCACCCTCCCTATCCCACCCATCTAGGTGGACACAAAGCAATGAGCTGATCTCCCTGTGCTATGCAGCTACCTATCTATTTTACATTTGGTAGGGTATATATGTTGATGCTACTCTCTCACTTCATCCCAGCTTAACGTTTCCCATGCCCATGTCCTCAAGTCTATTCTCTACATCTGTGTCTTTATTCCTGTGCTACCCTTAGGTTCAACAGAGCCTTTTTTTTTTCTTTTTCTTAGATTCCATATATATGTGTTAGCATACGGTATGTTTTTTTCTCTTTCTGGCTTACTTCACTCTGTATGACACACTCTAGGTCCATCCACCTCACTACAAAAAACTCAATTTCGTTTCTTTTTATGGCTGAGCAATATTCCATTGTATATATGTGCCACATCTTCTTTATCCATTCATCTGTTGGATGGACGCTTAGGTTGCTACTATGTCCTGGCTATTGTAAATAGTACTGCAATGAACATTGTGGTACATGACTCTTTTTGAATTATGGTTTTCTCAGGGTATATGCCCAGTAGTGGGATTGCTGGGT
The DNA here is from genome assembly GCF_964341445.2 of Mesoplodon mirus. Classification (NCBI taxonomy): domain Eukaryota; kingdom Metazoa; phylum Chordata; class Mammalia; order Artiodactyla; family Ziphiidae; genus Mesoplodon; species Mesoplodon mirus. Next base: position 96,913,404 of record NC_138986.1, on the reverse strand, counting down.
CATATGGTAACTCTTTTTTAGTTTTTTTTTTTTTTTTTTTTTTTTTTGCAGTACGCGGGCCTCTCACTGTTGTGGCCTCTCCCGTTGCAGAGCACAGGCTCTGGATGCGCAGGCTCAGTGGCCATGGCTCACCGGCCCAGCCGCCCCGCGGCATGTGGGATCTTCCCAGACTGGGGCACGAACCCGTGTCCCCTGCATTGGCAGGCAGACTCTCAACCACTGCGCCACCAGGGAAGCCCTATTTTTAGTTTTCTATGGAACCTCCATACTGTTCTCCATAGTGGCTGTATCAATTTACATTCCCACCAACAGTGCAAGAGGGTTCCCTTTTCTCCACACCCCCTCCAGCATATATTGTTTGTAGATTTTTTGATGATGGCCATTCTGACCGGTGTGAGGTGATACCTCATTGTAGTTTTGATTTGCACTTCTCTAATGATTAATGATGTTGAGCATCCTTTCATGTGTTTGTTGGCAATCTGTATGTCTTCTTTGGAGAAATATCTATTTAGGTCTTCTGTCCATTTTTGTATTGGGTTGTTTGTTTTTTTGATATTGAGCTGCATGAGCTGATTGTAAATTTTAGAGATTAATCCTTTGTCAGTTGCTTCATTTGCAAATATTTTCTCCCATTCTGAGTGTTGTATTTTTGTCTTGTTTACAGTTTCCTTTGCTGTGCAAAACTTTTAAGTTTCATTAGGTCCCAATTGTTTATTTTTGTTTTTATTTCCATTTCTCTAGTAGGTGGGTCAAAAAGGATCTTGCTGTGATTTATGTCATAGACTGTTCTGCCTATGTTTTCCTCTAAGAGTTTTATAATGTCTGGCCTTACATTTAGGTCTTTAATCCATTTTGAGTTTATTTTTGTGTATGGTGTTAGGGAGTGTTCTAATTTCATTTTTTTTACATGTAGCTCTCCAGTTTTCCCAGCACCACTTATTGAAGAGGCTGTCTTTTCTCCTCTGTATATTCTTGACTCTTTATCAAAGATAAGGTGACCATACGTGTGTGGGTTTATCTCTGGGCTTTCTATCCTGTTCCATTGATCTATATTTCTGTTTTTGTGCCAGTACCATACTGTCTTGATAAATGTAGCTTTGTAGTATAGTCTGAAGTCAGGGAGCCTGATTCCTCCAGCTTTGTTTTTCTTTAAAGTCACCTATTCTTTATCCAAAAAGAAAATCAAACAAGTGTCAGCAGGATTGCAATATTCTATAGAACTGAGGATGACAAATATCAGCTCATAGGCCCACACACTGCCTGTGTCCTTCCCTACCTCCTCCAACCCTATTCAGCTGTTGAATTTCTGCTCTGTTCTCCATTTTCCATGTTTTCCATCTTTTTACTATTGAATACCTACCTTGCTTTTTTTTTTTTTTTTTTTTAATGCCACTCAACCATTCATGCATCACCTGCTTTCCTGGAGCTTCCACTGGCAATGCAAGATAATGTTACATTGAAATAAATCACCCATTAGAACCCTTCAGCCTGAGAAAAGTTCTTCTTAGCTAAATAATGTTGGTGTTCCCAAACTGTGAAACTCAGCGGTCATGCTCATTTATGCAGTCCCATTATAGAGCCTGCATTTTAAATGCATTCTAAACGTTGGAGCCCCATGTGGCTCAGTCTCTGTAAAGAATCACACATAAAGAAGCCTGGCCTGGCTGGCTCAAAATGATTTCATAATATATTCTAACTTTTTCTCCCTCAACCAAATAACAAAGGAGATTCAACTCCTACCTCAGAACAACTGTTCTCAGAATTATTTTCTCCATTCTTCTGTTTTCTTACCCTCCACATGATAAACTCTTATATTCCAGAGTTGCTTACATACCAGCCTCCAAAATGCTCTCTTCAGCTTTAGTTCCCTGTGACTTTTCTCTTTATCTCCCTGCTTCATCCTTTCTCTTTCAGCCGTCTGATTTAGCCTCTTTATTCCCTTCATCCCCTGCTACCGTTTCCTTTCCTGTTTCTTCTTTCTCCCTATTTTTCTAATTTGTATCTCAAAAGGTTAGGCAATCAAGTTAGCAAATACTCTCTTTTAGTTCTAAGGAAGACACATGTGACTCGAGCAGTTGTGAGTCAAATGGGGATGAAAAATCTGGTCCCCCTCAGCACGTTTACTTAACTGTTTGTCCCTTCACTGGACTGGGAGCTTCTTGAGAAGGTGTTATATTTACCTTTGTGCCCGCAGCACCCAACATAGAGCCTGGCATGGAATGGCGCTCAATAAGTGTTAACTTAATAATGAACATTATTATTTTCTAACTAATTTCCTAAATAGAAACTCATGAAAAAATGAACTTGGTTTAATCTACAACATAACCAAGAATGTAAATAAACTTTAAGAGGCCTATGGAGAGTCTAAGTCTCTTAATCCATAGATTATTTGTTGTGATATTAATTGGTCAGGGGGGCCTTACCACTTAGACAGTCTCTTTCTTCATCTTGGTCTAGATACCTATGTCTGTGGTATGTCAGATCACAGGTCACCACATGAAGACATAAAGAAGCATTTAGTTGATGACTTGCCCAAACTTTGTGAAAAGTTTGAATTATGAGTTCAACTTTAACTTCTTTGGATTCTAAGGTTGGTCAAGTTCAAAAAGTGTGTGAACAAGTTACCACCTCACACTGGTCAGAATGGCCATCATTTAAAAGTCTACAACTAACAAATGCTGGAGAGGGTGTGGAGAAAAGGGAACCCTCCTACACTGTTGATGCGAATGTAAGTTGGTGCAGTCGCTATGGAAAACAGTATGGAGGTTCCTCAGAAAGCTAAAAATAGAACTACCATATGGTCCAGCAATCCCACTCCTGGGCATATATCCAGAGAAAACCTTAATTTGAAAAGATACATGCACCCCAATGTTCATAGCAGCACTGTTCATCAGTGACTTGGAAGCAACGTAAATGTCCATCGACAGAGGAGTGGATAAAGAAGATGTGGTAAATATATACAATGGAACACTACTCAGCCATAAATAAGAACAAAATAATGCCATTTGAAGCACCATGGATGGACCTAGAGATTGTCATACTAAGTGAAGTCAGAAAGAGACAGATAAATACCATATGATACCACTTATATGTGGAATTTAAAATATAACACAAATGAACCTATCTATGAAACAGAAACATAACCACAGACATAGAAAACAGGGGAGGTTGGGGGAGGGATGGAGTGGGAGGCTGGGGTTAGCAGATGTAAGCTTTTATATACAGAATGGATAAACAACAAGGTCCTACTCTATAATGCAGAGAACTCTATTCAATATCCTATGATAAGCCATAATGGAAAAGAACATAAAAAAGAATGTATATATGTGTATAAGTGAGTCACTTTGATGTACAGCAGAAAGTAGCACATTATAAATCAACTATGCATCAATTAAATAAAAACAAAACACTGTGCGATGTAGAGCCATCCAAAGCTGTCCTTTACTACAGACATAGAGGCAGAAGGACATGATCAATTCCTGCTGTCCACGTTCCCCAGGATCTTCCTTCACCTCCTGTACTGCCTGGATAGACATTTCCCTTCCTGTCCTCTGCCATCTTTGGGGTCACAGTTCCTTAAATATTTGCTATTGGAAACCTTTGAGAGGAAACAAGCATGTGATGTTGTATGGGGAAAGCATTACAGAAACATTTGCTTATTTAATGAGGCCAAAGTCCCTTAGCACCTTCAAGCTGAGGCATTATCTAGTGATTTAGTTTAATCCACCAAAATGTATAGACAGTGCATATGATGAAGTAGGAGAAAAGTGGGTTCCTTGAGAAGTGAGACTCTATTTGATTTTTCTTTGTATCTTCAACCAATAGTCTTGTGCCTGGCCTATAGCTGCCACTCAATAAATGCTTGTTGAATGAAAGAGTAATTTACCCTCATGGAGCAGATAATACATTACCGAACACACTGGACTTGGTATATGCAGTAATGTAGGTGGAGATGGGAGTGTGATGGGAGCAAAGAGGAGGAGGAGATTAATGGTTGGCAGGTTGTTCTTTAACCTCCCATATTATATGCCCAAGTTCAACAGCAGCACTCATAAAAGGAAAAGCCCTGTAATATATTTATCTGCCAAAATTTTGATTGCAGGTTGCTGTTCACCGAGGGAAACTAAAATTAGAAAAAAGAAACTGCATGGGTTTTGATATGAAGGAAGAATATAGTTTTTACAACACACATGGGAAAAACCAAACCCAAAATACAGAAGCGACCTCCGTTCCCCGAAGGCACTGGGTGGAGGATGTTGAATTAAGTGAGGTTCTCATGCAGATTATAATGGAGTAGAGAAAAAAAGAACACAGTAGGGTCAAGTGAGATGACATACGAAAGGAAGAAAAATGATCAAAATGGACAACTCTTTTGTCCAGACGAAATGCCTTTATGTTTCACTTGAAGGCCTGCAAATTACCTTCTCAGAAGGCATTTAACCCATATTTTATGCAGTGAAACAGACAAAAGAGGTTCTACTGTCTCAGACTCTTTTTTGGTTTAAAACCCATTCTTTGAACCATTCCTTCCTTCCTTCCTTCATTTAGGTCCTTTGGTGGGTGAAACCTTATCTTGGTGAGTTCACATAGGGGAGAAGCTTGGACCTTAGAACAGGTCTCTGAAAGATGTATGAATCATCCTGATCCATTTCTGAATTGAAGCAGGTTTTTCCCTAGGTCTTACTATCCAATTGCTTTTGGTATTGGAAACACTGTTTCACACTTTTATGGCCTCAACATAACCCATGACGAATCATATTGACCGAGTATTATGATTTTCACATCTCTTCACCATAGTCAACTCTTTATAGTCAGAGTGGCAACAGCAGGTGAGATTTATTTGGCTACTTATAAGAGACCTGTACAATTAACCATACAAGATAAAGCATTAACCTTAGGTTTGAGACAACATTTTTCTACATTAGTGAGAACAAAGTATAATGAGATTTTTAATGACTCTTAAAAGCGCCTTAAGGCAGAGAATTAAAACTTCTCCCAGGCTTAAATTAGGCTAGATGTTTTGGTTCTGGGAATGTACTGGTATCAGTTCTTCTTCCTCTAGCTTTTAGATATTGAAACCTGGATTCAGACTTGATGTGAAAAGGTTGCATCTCTGTAACATGATTCTCTAGTTCTTGGACAAAATTCTCACCTTCAAGTTCACTGTTGAATTGAATAAGCTGTCTGGAATCTATCGGGAAGGGGAAAGTGGGTCTTCTGACTTATTACATAGTCTGGTGAATAACCAAACACAACATACGCAGGCTGTCAAGTTTCAAGTAAACAGAATGTAACTAAAATGTCTTTGATTCAGAGCTGTTGGGATTTTTCGGTGGTTACAGCTCAGGCTTATACCAGCTTTCACCAAACTGTCATCCCAGGAACAAACCCTGCACTCTCATACTTTCCTTTGTGTATGCTCTTCCATTTGTCCAGAAATATCTTTTCCCTTGTTTCTGTTTAGAAGTGACCTCTTCTGTGAAGTCCTTGTTTCCCTCACCAGACTCCCTCCCAACCCAGCTAGTTGCTCTTTTATAGTACCATAACATTTTTTAAACTATTTTTATTGTGATAAAATATAGTTATAAATTTTATCATTTTAACCATTTTTCGATGCACAGTTGAGTGGCATTAAGCACACTCCAACGTGTGCCACCATCACCACCATCCATCTCCAGAACTTTTTCATCCTCCTAAATGGAAACTCTATACCCATTAATCAATAACTCCCCATCTGTCCTTCTCCCAGCCCTTAGCAGTCACCACTCTACTTTCTGTCACTATGAATTTGACCACTCTAGGGACCACAGACGTGGCAGTCGTACAATATTTGTGCTTTTGTGACGGGCTTATTTCACGTGGCATAATGTCCTCAAGATTCATCCATGTTGTAGCATGAGTCAACATTTTCTTCCTTTTCAAGGATGAATAACATTTCATTGTATGTTGATACATACATTCTGTTTATTCATTCGTCTATTGTTAGACCCTTGCATTGCTTTTACCTTTTGGCTATTATGAATAGTACTGCTATTAACGTTGGTGTGCAAATGTCTGTTCAAGTCTTTGCTTTTGATTCTTTTGGATATACACCCAGAAATGAAATTTCTGGATCATGCAATAATTTGATTTTTAATTGTTTGTGGAACTGCCATACTGTTTTCCATAGAGGCTGCATCATTTTACATTCCCACCAACAATGCACAAGAGTTCCAATTTCTCCATATCTTTGCCAACACTGGTTATGTTTTTTTTTTAAATAATAGAATAGCCATTCTAATTTGTGTCAAGTTGTATCTCATTGTGAGTTTGATTTACATTTCCCTAATAATTAGTAGTGTTGAGTATCTTTTCATGTACTTATTGGCTATTTGTATATTTTCTTTGGAGAAATGTCTGTTCAAGTCCTTTGCCTATATTTTAAGTGTTTTTTTTTCTTCCTTTTTCTTTCTTTCTTTTAGGTGTAGGAGTTTTTATATATTCTGGATATTAATCTCTTATCAGATATATGATTTGTAAATATTCTCTCCCATTCTGTGGATTGGCTTTTCACCCGTTGATAGTATATTGTGATGCATGAAAGTTTTACATTTTGATGTAGTCAAATTTATCTATTTTTACTTTTGTTGCTTGTGCTTTTGGTGTCATATCCAAGAAGTCATTAACAAATCCGATGGCATGAAGCCTTCCCCCAATGTTTTCTTCTAAGAATTTTATCATTTTAGTTCTTATATTTAGATTTTTGATCCGTATTACATTTTTTGCTTATGGTGTAAGGTATGGGTCCAACTTCACTCTTTTGGCATGGATATTCAGTGTTCCCAGCACTGTTTGTTGAAAATGTCCATAACATTTTGCACAGATTATGTGCAAAATATGTATAATTATGAAGTTTCCTATCTGGAGTAATGTACTCATAAACTGACTCTCATGCAGGAGTAGGAGTTGGGAAAGAGAGAAGCCCTGATTTGGGACAGAGGCCTAGAATTATTTTCTTTGTATTTCTAGTACCTGACATATACTCAATACTCAGTTTCACTTGTTATATTTCATTTGTGTGTCTTCTATGTGTCAGGCAGTTGTACTAGGTACTGAGTACATAATGATGGAAAAAGCATACATGGTCCCTAGCTTCATGCATCTTACAATCTAGGGAAAAGAGAAATAATACAGCAATAAACCAGAAAATAACTAATAATTACTCATCATGATAAGTAAGATGAAGGCAATATACAGGGTACAGAGATGGAATTGCTTAAACAGTCCCTGTAAAGAGAAGGAATTAGGGGGAAAAAAGCAAGATGCTTCTATATGTGAAGAGAAGGAACTGATTATGCAAAGTGTCAGGGAAGAATGCTTTGGGCAGGGGAACAACACGCACAAAGGCCTTGAGGCACATGACCACGGTCTCTCAGAGGAGCTTTGTTGGGCTGCATCCCACAGGCCTACAAACCATGTACTTGCCCAGCCTCAAGACTGAAGAAAAAGCCCAGAATCAGCAACGGAGACATCAACAGTTTAATGGATAGGGGAGCTTACATGTTTTAAGCAAGGTCCTGGAGTGACACCCCACTGTGTGCAGCAGATGGCAGCAGGATGTGGTGGCAGCCTTTGCTCCCGGGGGAGGGAGAAGTTTCCAATTATAGGGAGAATTGACATCAGGTTGGCTCATCAGTTACCAGGGAAACCAGCAGAGGAGCACGCCCTTCACCACCGCTTTGATAAACTATCCTTGTGGAGATGTTCTGATGTAAAGTTAGAACAATCACTGGCTGGGGCAGGAGCAAGTATGTAGGAAGGTCAGTCATGTGCGTCGGGTGAAGCAGGCGCTGGTCCGGCAGGGCATGTACGGCGAGCAAGAGAACCGTCATCTTGAGTGGCCTGACCATGAACTCCACCCCTACACACCCTGCACGACCGACTGTTACAGTCTTGGTCCCCCCTTCTTCTGCATATCCCTGGGGCCAGGTATGTAGGGGGTACTGCAACCAGATACCACAAATACAATACAGACACCAGCAGCCAAAGAGTATCGTGGATAAGATGCCTAGTATGCCAAGAACTGTCATTTGCCAGGATGTGGGCAAATTTTGGAGCCAAGCACTTACCGGGTCAGTGGAGAGAAGAGCCGGTGGCAGCAGTGCCCCATCCAGTTATAAGGAAGGTAAGGCCACCCCTGGCTTTCACAAACCCAGAGCCACTCCCCTGGGGAGGGGAAGGCCTGACTCTAAAAGAAACAGCTTTGTGGCCTAGCATTCAAGTTGACCTTCGCCTCTGCTGTTAGCTCAGCCTCTGTGGCCTTTCTTAATATAAAAGGCAACAGTCAGCCCACAGTTGTGACCACCAGCTTATTACTGATCTTTTTTTCCCACGGTAGCGGCGGCCAATATCTCAACAGCCTTGGGGTGTCTATATGAGTTCTCTGGACTCTCTTGGTGGCCCCCATTCATCATCCACCCTGGGGCCCCATACTCACTAGTGGACGGCCACCCCCGGATCACCCCTGGAACTTCGGGGATTACCTCCCACAACTTTCAGGTCCCCCATCAGTGGACGGCCACCCCAGGATCACACCCACAACTTTCAGGCCCCATGTGCTTTCGTGGTTGGGTCCCTGCAACTTTCCATCCCCCGGCCTGGTTTCCCCGACAGCTTGGCACTCATGGGAGTTTCCTGGGTCTCTTGGCTGCTCCACCAAGCGTTGGGCCACACCACAGCAGACCAGCAAGGCCTGTGCTTACCCATCCTCAAGACCAAAGAAAGAGCCTGGAGTCAGTGACAGAGACATCAATGGTTTCATGGATGTGGGGAGCTTACCTGTCTGAAGCAAGGTCCTGGAGTGACACCCCACCGTGTGCAGCAGACAGCAAACAGGACATGGCGGCAGGCTTCGCTCCTTGGGGGAGGAGGAGGTAGCCAATTATAGGGGGAATTGACATCAGGTTGGCTTATTGGTTACCAGGGAGACCAGCAGAGAAGCCCCTTATCATCCCTTTGATAAGCTAACGGGTGGAGATATTCTGATTTAAATTTAGAACAATCACCAGCTGGAGCAGGGGCAAGTATATAGGAAGGTCAGTCATGTGAGCAGGTGTAGGTGAAGCAGGTGCTGGTCAGGCAGGGAATGTACAGAGAGCAGGAGAACAGCCATCTCGGGTGATTTGACCATACACGGAGGCCACGCTGCTGAGGAGGAGAAGCAGGGAGAGTGGCCCATGATGTGAGGATGGAGACGTTGGTGGGGGCTACATCATACATGGCCTCGGAGGCCACTGTTAGGCACTGGGAATTTATTCAAAGTGTAATGAAAAGTCACTTAAGGATTCTAAGTAGAAAGCAGGCATAAATGGATTTTTAAAAGTGAATTTTTCTGCGGGCTTCCCGGGTGGCGCAGTGGTTAAGAATCCGCCTGCTAATGCAAGGGACATGGGTTCGATCCCTGGTCTGGGAAGATCCCACATGCCGCGAAGCAACTAAGCCCGTGTGCCACAACTACTGAAGCCCGTGCACCTAGAGCCCGTGCTCCACAACAAGAGAAGCCACCACAATGAGAAGCCCACGCACCGCAATGGAGAGTAGCCCCCGCTTGCTGCAACTAGAGAAAGCCCGCACGCAGCAACGAAGACCCAATGCAGCCAAAAATAAATAAATAAAATAAAATAAATTTTTTTTTAAGTGAATTTTTCTGGCTGTGTGGATTAGATGTGGATTAGTGGGAGCAAAGAGGCTTTTGAAGGGCTGTAGTTGAGATTTAGCTGTGAGAGGAGAGGAGAGAGAGAGAGAGAGAGAAGTGGGCAGATTTGAGACTTTATTTTCAAGGTAAAACAGAGGAACTTTATGATGGATTAGATTTCAGAAAATTAGGGGGTCAAAGTGCCCTTTAGTCAGTAACTTTGGGAAAAGAAAGTTGGAAAAACAAGTAGTTCATCCTTCATAGAAGCTGTGTGCCCAGCCCTGAGGTAGGCGCTATAACTTATATTGTAGAATCTAAAAACAATGATACAAATGAACTTATTTACAAAATAGACTCACAGAAATAGAAAACAAGTTTATGGTTACCAAAAGGGAAGGGGGGGAGGGATAAATTAGGAGTTTGGGATTAAAATATACATAGGACTATAAATAAAACAGGTAATCAACAAGGACCTACTGTATAGCACAGGGAACTATATTCAATATCTTGTAGTAACCTATAATGGAAGAGAATATTAAAAAAAGAATTTATAGTTATATATATATATATATATATATATATATATATAACTGAATCACTTTGCTGTACATATGAAACTAACACAACATTGTAAATCAACCACATTTCAATAAAAATTAAAAAGAAATAAGAAATAATGATGTAATATTTATACATAGAAGTTCACACTCTAGTGGCTCTAAGACTTGCAAATTGTAATAATCAGAGTACACCAAGTCATAAACTAATGCTCCTTTTGAGGTTGAGGGCATAAGTGTGAATTCTTATACCCTCAGAATTCTGAAAACAAAGATTTGGGTGGGTTGATTAGGGATGAAAGTTTCTTGGGGGAATAAAGTCTCTGAAAGAAGCACAAGGCTCAGATGGGCAGACAGGAGAAGCCACAGGCCCTCACAAGTATGAGCAACCAGAAAACCACAGACTCTGGAGGGTTGCATGTGAAGTGGACAGGAAGGCAACTGTAGGGTCGCTGGCTGGAGATTACTGGAGAGTCAATGGGAATTGGCATTAGTATCATCAGAGTTTTGGGTGCTTAACAATTTACAAAATCCTTTCCCTTGATTTAATTCATTCAGTCCTCATCATGAAATAGGCAAGGCAACAGTGTTATTCCCTTATTTTACAGACTGAAGATGGAGGATTTAAATGGGGAGGTGTTTCACCCAAGTTTACATGGCCAGAGGTTGAATTAGAACTAGAACCCAAATCTTTTTACTCTCTTAGCTCTTCTCTTTTCACTACAAAACTTGTTTTGCTGAGGCAAAAGCAAGATTAGTGGTTTGGGTATCTATTTTGTTTTTTGGGGGAGAGGGTCATGGATATTTTTGAAAAAGGACTATAATGATTTCATTTAAAATTGAAAGCCATGTCAGGTTGGGTTACAGGGTATTGATCACATTTACTTTCAGAGCTATGAGCAATATGTCATTTTCCCCCCAGCACTATTTGGACACCAAGAAGCCAGAGGCCAGATTTTCTAAATTAAGAAGGCTTTAACATCCTGACCCAGTTCTTTAAGTTATTTACAAATAACATCCTGACTGAGTGCTTTAAGTTATTTACAAAACCACTACTAAGGAAATAAAACAAACCTTGCAGTAGAGATTTCCTTCTGAATTAATTGCATGATTTGATAAAGCTAAAAAAAAAAAGCCCCTGGTTATGTTCAGCTTCAGTAGAATTCACCAGAATGACTGAATGGCCAAACTATGATTTTTTTATGACTTCCTAATTAGCTCAATTCTCTTCTCTCATTTTGACTACACGGTGGTTTACATACAGATTCTGAAAGCATTTTTCAGATGGGAGTCTTTTCTAGAAGGTGGTGGTTAAAACCAAATTTTGAAGACTGAAAATACACTTTACATGGTAACCATGTCCCCATTAGATTTGAATCTCTGTACTTTCCCTATAGAGAAAGAGTCTTAGTGTATGGGTATAGAGTGTATAGAGTCTATATAGTGTATATAGTATATGGGTATAGAGTGTATATAGTGTATAGAGTCTTAGTGTATGGGTATCACCTATTTTTTAAGAATTCTGAATTTCTTAATCTATTATAAAATAGTGTTGTTTATGTGTAGCTCAAATGTGTGCATGTATGTGTGTATATGTGTGTCTATATATACAAGAATCATGCTTTGCTTGTTTTAAATTCAACAAACATATATTAAAAGATTACTAGGAACAAGCCCTATAAGCATGGACACAAAACTCTTAACCCAGCACAGGATGTGATGAATATAGTAAGCATGAGAGATAGAGAGGAATGGAAAATTGAAGACGTGAGGAAGCCCCGGTGGTTGAAAGGAAATACTTTACACATTCAAGTGGCATCTAGAAGAATGGGTAGGATTTTGTCAGGTAGAGATGGAAGTAGGGCATGCCCAGCAGGAAACAGCAAAGACTAAGGCCCAGGAGTGAGAAAGGGATAAATGTATTAAAAAACCCAGGAATAATCAAAGTTTACAGATTCTCTGGGACAGGTTGGATGGTGAAAGGAAATACTGGAAACATGTTTAAGTCACTTTTTTTAAAGTGAATTTAATTCACAGTAGGTGATATGGAACCACTGAATAATATGGAGTAGCAGAGTTGACAAAAATCATGGTGGCTTTGATATTTAAAAGGGATTGGAGGGACTTCCCTGGCCGTCCAGTGGTTAGGAATCCGCACTTCCTCTGCAGGGGGCACAGGCTCTCTCCCTGGTTGGGGAACTAAGCTCCCATGTACAGTCTACATAAATAAACAAAGGGATTGGAGCAGGGAAAATCAGTTGCTATGGGATTGATTAAGAGACGACTTGAGGATACGAGGAGGGAGAAGGGTAAACTGGGACGAAGTGAGAGAGTGGCATGGACATATATACAGTACCAAACATAAAATAGATAGTTAGTGGGAAGCAGCCACATAACACAGGGAGATCAGCTCGGTGCTTTGTGACCACCTAGAGGGGTGGGATAGGGAGGGTGGGAGGGAGGGAGATGCAAGAGGGAAGAGATATGGGAACATATGTATATGTATAACTGATTCACTTTGTTATAAAGCAGAAACTAACACACTATTGTAAAGCAATTATACTCCAATAAAGATGTTAAAAAAAAAAAAAAGAGAGAGAGAGAGAACTCTAAGAATCCAAGTTAGCAGTAACAAGGCCTGATGGAGGATAAAGGCAGCTAAGAGGGAAGAGGGACTGGGTGGGACAGATTAATTTTAATGACAGTGAGGTACAGTTGTTGACACAAGCTCAGCTATGGTTATTTCATCCCCAAGCATGTTTAGTCAAGCATTTCTACCTTTCATCAGTGCAACATGTTTTCTCGAGTGTACTTTTCTAACCTGGCTGCCATCCTGTATGAGATCAAAATTGTGGGAAGCAGAGGCAAAACAGCTTCAGTATTATACTCTGCTCACTGGGCTAATTCTGCTGAGCATTTGCTTCCATTTTGACTTCTGAGGTTCTTCTGAAGATGGGGAAAGGAACAATCTTAACCAGTAGACCATCCTTCAGTTAAGATTATATAAATAGAAAAGGATAAATTTGTATAGAAAGGAAAGGCCTGAGACCAGGGCAGGAAATTCTGATGGACAACTTGAGATTAGAGAAACGTCCAGAAATCAATTCCAAGCCTCTACCTATCCCTCCTCTGCAAGTCTGCTGTCTCTAAACCTACCTCAAGGCCCAACATACCCTTTTCCTGATGGTCATGAGCCATTTAGACCAACACTCGTGGTCCAGCACGGAGTCAACAGTAACCCAGTATGGACCCCAGCTCAGCTTGGCAACCTGCTCCTACCTTGATCTTTGTTTTCAAGGTTCTATTCTAGGAAACTTTCTGGTACCTCCTTTTCCCTTGGCCCTGAACGCTGCTTTATTCTTATCTGTTCTCTTGAGTCCCTGACTGTGAATGTGAGTCCGGGCTTCTGGCACATCACCTGATGAGTAATCTACCTGGATAGCCAGTATCGCCCACCCTGCTTTTCCTGAAACTCTTCTTTTGCCACCCGCTTAAGATGCACTGCTATCACCCTCTCACGCTGCTTCTCCCGATGCTTGGACTATGAATAGAAATACCATATTCTCCAGGTCACCATGTGGGTACCTCTAACCACACATGGTCGCTCTGCCTACCATAGGGTGGGTTTTCTGAAATCTGAGCCACTCCAAGGACACCTCTGATTTTACTGGCTTTGCCTGATGATTCCTGGGTTGAAATAGGGAAAAGAAAGTTTCAAGAAGTCAGGCACAAGCAAGGAGCTATGGAGGCGATGTGGTGCTATGTGAGAGAGATGGGAAATATGCAAGCTGTGCCAGCTTTTTCACTTGGTCATTTTTCTTAACACTGGAAGCTCAACGTTCAGTCACTTCTCTAGATATGAATGGATCTCAAATAATTTTTGATGTGTTTGTTTTACTTTATTAAAAATAGAATAGGGATGTATTTTCATAGCAATATAATTTGTAGCACAGTATTCAGTCTGAAAGTCAATACATCTTCTCAACTTAGGACTGAAGGAAAGAGATTATTTCACCAAAATGATAGGGAGAGGCATGGGGAGTGGTGGAGGGTACCGTTTGTGTGGATGTGATGTGGTTATGAGTCTATGCATACCCAACTTCATTCTTCTCGGCCAGACAGGTATGCAAGAGAGTTTCCATCACTGATACTAGTTATGCAAACTGTTTGCACTATGTAAAAAGGTAATGACTGTGAGTGATGTGTCTGTACGTGTGTGTGCACTAGTGTTATTTTTTTATTTGTTTATTTTTGGCTGTGTTGGGTCTTCGTTGCTGTGCGTGGGCTGTGTATAGTTGTGGTGAGCAGGGGCTACTCTTTGTTGCAGTGTGTGGGCTTCTCATTGCAGTGGCTTCTCTTGTTATGGAGCATGGGCTCTAGGTGCACAGGCTTCAGTAGTTGTGGCACACGGGCTCAGTAGTTGTGGCTCGCGGGCTCAGTAGTTGTGGTGCACAGGCTTAGATGATCTGGGGCACATGGGATTTTCCCGGATCAGAGCTCAAACCCGTGTCCCCTGCATTGGCAGGTGGATTCTTAACCACTGCACCACCAGGGAAGCCTGCTGGACTACAGCTATTTTTAAAGAGAAATATTTAACTATTTGGAGCTGACTGATCAAACACTACTTGCCACCCTCTTCCTTTTAAAAGGAGGAAGAAACCATTCATTTCTAAGTGTGGTACTGAACTAGAACATCCCTCAGATACTCTTCTAGTTATTTTTATTTTTCCCAAAAGCTCTCCAGGTAAATATGTGTACAAATACCTTTTCTCATTGATTTTTTCTTTGAGGAATACAGAAACCCAACCACGTTTCTATTATGGGAGCCAGGAAGCACTTTTATGTAGTTGCAAAGTAACCTATTGCAAGGAGACTAGCTGTTACTGAAATTCAAAGATGCAAATCTGAAAACACTATGCAACAGACTAGGAATTATTTATTCAGGACAATACCTAAGAGGGAAAAGGTTCTTGATCTGCAATAGGCAAAGTTATAAATATTGACAGTAGCAATGATTGCTATAGAAAGAATAGTAATTTCCCCCTGGGTTATTATGATGTTAACAGATCTGAAAACGTTTAGCATTCTTGTTAGAGATATTAATATTAACATCACATTAACCACTATGTCAAGGACTTTAATTACATTTTAAATGTTACTCAATATTCCAAATTTTTTTTATTCAATAAATATTTATTGAGCATCTACTGTGTGTCCGGTATGATATTAGTGCTGGGGATACAATGGTGGACAGGACAAGTTCTCTTCTCTCATGAATTTCCCTGCAATGACAGTAACCACTTAGGTACATGTGGTCTTTAATCATTATAGAACAAAGTTCTATATATTAGAATAAAAATAAACAAATGGGACCTAATTAAAAGCTTTTTCAAATAATAAACAAATAAAAATAAACAAATGGGACCTAATTAAAAGCTTTTTCACAGCAAGGGAAACCATAAGCAAAACAAAAAGACAACCTACAGAATGGGAGAAAATATTTGCAAATAATGTGACTGACAGGGGATTAATCTCCAAAACATACAAACAGCTCACATAGCTCAATATAAAAAAAAACAAAACAAAACCAAACAACCCAATCAAAAAATGGGCAGAAGATCTAAATAGACATTTCTCCAAAGAAGACACATAGATGGCCAAAAGACACATGAAAAGATGCTCAATGTCGCTAATTATTAGAAAAATGCACATCAAAACAGCAATGAGGTCCCACCTCACACAAGTCAGAATAGCCAACATCAAAAAGTCTACAAACAATAAATGCTGGAGAGGATGTGGAGGAAAAGGAATCCTCCTACACTGTTGGTGGGAATATAAATTGGTGCAACCACTGTGGAGAACAGTATGGTGGTTCCTTAAAAACCTAAAAATAGAACTACAATATGATCTTACAATCCCACTCCTGGGCATATATCCAGAGGAAAACATAGTTCCAAAAGATACATGCATCTCAATATTCACAGCAGCACTATTACAGTAGCGAAGACATGGAAGTAACCTAAATGTCCATTGACAGAAGAATAGATAAAGAAGATGTAGTACATGTATACAGTGGAATATTACTCAGCTGTAAAAAAGAATGAAATAATGCCATTTGCAGCAATATGGATGGACCTAGAGATTATCATATTAAGTGAAGTTAGCCAGACAGAGAAAGACAAATGTCATTTGTTATTGCTTATATGTGGAATCTAAAAAAATGATACAAATGAACTTATTTACAAAACAGAAATAGACTCACAGACACAGAAAACAAATTTATGATTACCAAACGGGAAAGGTAGGGGGGATAAATTAGAAGTTTGAGATTAAAAGATACACACTACTATATATAAAATAGATAACCAACAAGGACCTACTGTATAGCACAGGGAACTATACTCAATACCCTGTAATAACATATAATGACAGAGAATCTAAAAAAAGAATATATATATTTATATATATATATATTTATTTTTTTATTTATGTTTAGCTGAATCACTTTGCTGTAAACCTGAAACTAACACATTGTAAATCAACTATATTGCAATAAAATTAAAAAAAAAATTTTTAATTAAAAATTTAAAAATAAATTTAAAAAAGAATAAAGTTATAATAGCTTAATGTATTCATTAATTAGGCAAATCATTTGCCTAACAGGCAGGCAGTATACTGAGGACACAGCATGAATGGAATGAACAGAGTCCCTGCCCTCAGCAAGCAGACTGCCCATTAGTAGAGATAGACAGGGGAATGGACTCTTAGAAGACATTGTTGTGTCACTTGAGGAAGCAGCTGGGGTGTAGGGGAAACATGAGAGGCCCCCAACCATGCCTTTAGGACTCAGCAAATGTTTCCCAGGAAAAGAGAGGTCCAAGCTGAGACCCCACCCCCCAATATACAGGGATTAGTCAGAGCTTTGGGTACAGAGCAGCTTGTGTAAAGGTTCTGGAAGGCTTCCTCCAGAACAAAATTGGGAAGTCACAAAATGAGGAGAAAACAAGATCATTGAAAGAAATGCAACATGACCAGCACAGAGAATGTTCGGGAAGGGTGCTAGGGGTGGCTGGCGAGGCAGGAGAAGCTGAGCCATCAGCACTTTGCATGCGATTCTGAAGCACTGGACTCGATTATATGGTGTAATGGGAAACAACTGATGCAATTTTAAACACGGAAGAGACATGTTTAGGAACAGGTCTGTGTAAGGAATATACTTACATTCTCACTCTATCTCTGAAAGCTTTGTAACCCCAAAGTATGGTTTTTATGTATGTTTTAATTTGGCATGGGCCTCGGGCTCAGACGTTTCAACTTATCTGAAGTCAAATGTCAATTTAAAGTTACTGTTTACAGAGTAAACTGCCTTTTTAGTTGGGATGTTTTTCCTTGCTGCCGTGCCCTAGGAAGCACCATAATCTTGGGTCTCTATTTAGACGTTCCGTAGTGGATGCCCTCCTAGTTTAGAATGTGAGCACAGAGGTTCAAGTGATCCCACAAAAGGCAAATGCTTGGAATGTTTGTTCCTGTCACAAAATGTATTCCAGAGATGTGCAATTTCTGTCCACAAATGTTCCTTATTTTCTTCTGTTAACATCTGCATGAGATCCTCACGTAAATGCTGTGGACTAAAGTATTGCTTGCCATATCACTAAACAAAGGATGTTGCAGCCATCAAGCCATCACATTACAGCCGCCCTGTGGTGAACCCTAAGGGAACTCAGGGTGGAGGCAAGATGCCCCCCATCTAGCAGTCAGCTGCTGCAGGCACCCCAACGGTGCACCCTGAGGAGATTCAGGACGAGAAAGCACAGGATACTGGCCCCAGAGAGCTGATGTGCGTATCAAAGGAATGATTTCAGAAAGCCCAGACTCTTGCATCTTCTCATATATAGAAAAGCACTAAATTCCTTAACTTGAGATATACGGTTTTCCTTTATTAACAGTAATCTTTTGATATTTTGACTACTTGGTCTTTTGTTGCAAAAATTCCTATATATCCAGGCTTCCCCCTTGTCTCTTCTGAGCAGTCTCTCAGAATTATCTGAGATGCTGCGTCCTGGGCTTAAGTCCTCAGATTTGTCCACTGAATAAAACATAACTTTCAACTTTTAGGTTGTACTTTTTTTTCAGTTGACAATACTAACATGCCTGTAACAGGGCTGGTCCCCATTTTAACAGAGAAGGTGGGCCCTAGATTCAGTCTGTCTGCAGGCGACCACTGAGGGAGGAGGGCAGCACGGGAAGACTTCCAGAACCTGAAACATGAACTGGAAAAATTGGGAAGTCACAAAATTAAGAAATCTGGTCATTAAAGTTTCGTTTATCACAAGGGAGTTAGAAGCCTTTGTCTGTTCCACTGTGTCCTAGGGATTAAGCTCTCCTTTGGGTCTCTTGCTTAAGGGGATTTATAGCAGTGCCTCTGTGGTAAGAGAAAGTTTCTGGTTTTCCTGAGATTTGAGATATATTTCTAGGCTCATCTACAATAAAGTCGTGTCTTGAGTGTATCTGATGGATCACTGGACTTCCAGTATGTGATTCTGGTGTGGAATGATGTTTTTATCTTCAGTGGTGTTTATATTTGCCTTCATAAGAAATCTTTTCTTGGCATAAAAATGTACCACATGTAAACCAAGATTGTACTAATGTGCCCTCCCCTGGTTCCTTTTTCCTTTTCACAATGACCTAAAGAATGCTTCTCCTGGGTGCCATGCAGGGAGGCTCGGAGCTGACTCTAGGATCTGAATTGGAGGTGCTTTAAAACAACAACAGTCCGGCTCATGGTTTTAAAGAACAAACATAAGTTTCTCAAGGATTATATTGCTGACCTAATACAGACAATGGAAACTTTTAAAAACTGAAGCTTGAATTACACAACAAATGACAAAAAGAGACACATAAAGAAAAAGCTGCTGTAATCTCTAGCTACATCTCCAAGGCTGAGAATATACCTGTGCACTAAGTGTTTAGTTTCCAGAACATACTCTTTTTCTTTTAAATTCTGTCTCATCTTCAGAAATGTTAGATTTTAAAATTAATTAATAAATGGATATATATATATATATATTTTTTTTTCCCTGTGTGAATACTGTGAGGCTAGCACAGTCATTAGTATAGCCCTTGATTGACACTTGTCTTTAATCTAGTGAATTCCTCTAAGGAGCTTATGGTTTGGAAGGATTACAAGTTATACATACACACTATCCCTGAAAAATAACTACTAAGCCATAGCTGAACTATACAAAGACATGGACTCCCTGTTAAATATCAGGATGATTTGAAAAGGAAATTAATGTTTAAATGCTAACTATAGATTCTCTCCACTAATAGTATGACTAGGTTATTTCTATGTGCACAGAATGCTCTCTCATTTTGGCAAAGAAGCATAGATTATCTGAGTTTGTGCAATAATTAAAGATGTATTTAAATCTATATACACCTTGTGGATGGCTGTAAATCTATCTTTGTGGATTCTAACCAGTGATGTGCTGGTAAATGTAAAACAACTTGGTCTCCAAGAAAGGAAGAAAGAGAGAGAAAGAGAGAGAGAGAGAGAGAGAGAGAGGGGGTGGGAGGAGGGGGAGGGAGGCAGCGAAGGAAGGAAGAAACAAAGGGAGGAAGAGAGGAAGGAAGGGAGGAAAGAAAAGAATAAAAGAAATGAAGAAAGAAAGAGAGTGAAAGAGAAGAACTAAGGAGATGAGAATGAGAAAGCCCTGATTTTCAGTTTGCCAATTCCCATGGTATAAACGCTCCCATTACGGCCTGTTTCAAACTGCTGATGAGACTTCATTGCATGCAGAGTTGGGAAAGAGATGTACATCATCGGCTCTTGCAATAGTCCAGTCTAGCTCAGGATACCACTGGCTACAATTTCTCATACCTCCAATTCCAGCTGTGTAGCTCAGTGCTACAGGTCTGGATTTGTAGACATGAATATATTTGAAATAATTTTAGAAAGTCTCTCTCTCTCCCTCTCTCTCACAGCTACAGAATTAATTTTTTTTAAAAAATTTTGATCATGGTAAAATACAAATAATATACAACTTACCATCTTATTCTTTTTTTTTTGCTTTTGAATTTAATCTTATTTTTTTATACAGCAGGTTCCTATTAGTCATACATTTTAACCCCATCAGTGTATACATGTCAATCCCAATTGCCCAATTAATCACACCACCCCCACCACCCACCCCCCACCACTTTCTCCCCTTGGTGTCCATACGTTTGTTCTCTACATCTGTGTCTCACTTTCTGCCCTGAAAACCAGTTCATCTGTACCATTTTTCTACGTTCCACATATATGCATTAATATATTTGTTCTTCTCTTTCTGACTTACTTCACTCTGTATGACAGTCTCTAGATTCATCCACATCTCAACAAATGACCCAATTTCATTCCTTTTTATGGCTGAGTAATGTTCCACTATATATATGTACCACATCTTTTTTATCCATTCGTTGGTCAATGGGCATTTAGGTTGCTTCCATGACCTGGCTATTGTAAATAGTTCTGCAATGAACACTGGGGTGCATGTGTCTTTTTGAATTATGGTTTTCTCTGGGTATATGCCCAGGAGTGGGATTGCTGGGTCATACAGTAATTCTAGTTTTAGTTTTTTAAGGAACCTCCATACTATTCTCCATAGTGGCTGTATCAATTTACATTCCCACCAACAATGCAAGAGGGTTCCCTTTTCTCCACACCCTCTCCAGCATTTGTTGTTTGTAGATTTTCTGATGATGCCCATTCTAGCTGGTGTGGGGTGATACCTCATGGTAGTTTTGATTTGCATTTCTCTAATGATTAGTGATGTTGAGCAGCTTTTCATGTGCTTCTTCACCAGCTGTATGTCTTCTTTGGAGAAATGTCTATTTATGTCTTCTGCTCATTTTTGGATTGGTTGTTTGTTTTTTTAATATTGAGCTGCATGAGCTGTTTATATATTTTAGAGATTAATCCTTTGTCTATTGATTCGTTTGCAAATATTTTTTCTCATTCTGAGGGTTGTCTTTTCGTCTTGTTTGTAGTTTCCTTTGCTTTGCAAAACATTTTAAGTTTCATTAGGTCCCATTTGTTTATTTTTGTTTTTATTTCCATTACTCTAGGAGGTGGATCAGAAAAGATCTTGCTGTGATTTATGTCAAAGAGTGTTCTTCCTATGTTTTCCTCTAAGAGTTCTATAGTGTCTGGTCTTACATTTAGGTCTCTAATTCATTTTGAGTTTATTTTTGTGTATGGTGTTAGGGACTGTTTTAATTTCATTCTTTTACATGTAGCTGTCCAGTTTCCCCAGCACCACTTACTAAAGATGCTGTCTTTTCTCCTTTGTATATGCTTTCCTCCTTTGTCATAGATAAGTTGACCATATGTGTGTGGGTTTATCTCTGGGCTTTCTATCCTTTTCCATTGACCTATATCTCTCTTTTTGTGCCAGTACCATATTGTCTTGATGACTGTAGCTTTGTAGTATAGTCTGAAGTCAGGGAGTCAAATTCCTCCAGATCCATTTTTTTCCCCTCAAGACTGCTTTGGCTATTCGGGGTCTTTTGTGT
Organism: Mesoplodon mirus; assembly: GCF_964341445.2. Classification (NCBI taxonomy): domain Eukaryota; kingdom Metazoa; phylum Chordata; class Mammalia; order Artiodactyla; family Ziphiidae; genus Mesoplodon; species Mesoplodon mirus. The sequence goes on along the minus strand of NC_138986.1, from coordinate 96,891,621 downwards.
CTCCATACAAATTTTAAGAATTTTTGTTCTAGTTCTGTAAAAAATGCCATTGACAATTTGATAGGGATTGCATCGAATCTGTAGATGTCTTAGGTAGTATAGTCATTTTCAAAGTATTGATTCTCCCAGTCCAAAAACATGGTATATCTCTCCATCTGTTTGTATCATCTTTAATTTCTTTCATCAGTGTCTTATAGTTTCTGCATACATGTGTTTTCTCTCTCTAGGTAGGTTTATTCCTAGGTATTTTATTTTTGTTGAAATGGTAGATGGGAGTGTTTCCTTAATTTCTCTTTCAGATTTTTCATAATTAGTATATAGGAATGCAAGAGATTTCTGTGCATTAATTTTGTATCCTGCAACTTTACCAAATGCATTGATTAGCTTTAGTAGTTTTCTGGTGGCATCTTTAGGATTCTCTATGTATAGTATCATGTCATCTGCAAACAGTGACAGTTTTAATTCTTCTTTCCCAACTTGTATTCCTTTTATTTCTTTTTCTTCTCTGATTACCATGGCTAGGACTTCCAAAACTATGTTGAATAATAGTGGTGAGAGTGGACATCCTTGTCTTGTTCCTGATCTTAGAGGAAATGCTTTCAGTTTTTAACCATTGAGAATGATGTTTGCTGTGGGTTTGTTGTATATGGCCTTTACTATGTTGAGGTAGGTTCCCTCTCCACTTTCTGGAGAGTTTTTATCATAAGTGGGTGTTGAATTTTGTCAAAAGCTTTTTCTGCATCTATTGAGATGATCATATGGTTTTTATTCTTCAATTTGTTAACATAGTGCATCACATTGATTGATTGGTGTACACTGAAGAATCCTTGCATCCCTGGGATAAATCTCACTTGATCATGGTGTATGATCCTTTTAATATGCTGTTGGAATCTGTTTGCTAGTATTTTGTTGAAGATTTTTGCATCTATATTCATCAGTGATATTGGTCTGTAATTTCCTTTTTTTGTAGTAGCCTTGTCTGGTTTTGGTATCAGGGTGATGGTGGCCTCATAGAATGAGTTTGGGAGTATTCCTTCCTCTGCAATTTTTTGTAAGAGTTTGAGAAGGATGGGTGTTAGCTCTTCTCTAAATGTTTGATAGAATTCACCTGTGAAGCCATCTGGTCCTGGACTTTTGTTTATTGGGAGATTTTTAATCACAGTTTCAAGTTTATTATTTGTGATTGGTCTGTTTATATTTTCTATTTCTTCCTGGTTCAGTCTTGGAAGGTTATACATTTCTAAGAATGTGTCCATTTCTTCCAGGTAGTACAATTTATTGGCATAGAGTTGCTTGTAGTATTCTCTTAGGATGCTTTGTATTTCTGCAGTGTCCATTGTCACTTCTCCATTTTCATTTCTAATTTTATTGATTTGAGTCTTCTCCCTCTTTTTCTTGATGAGTCTGGCTAATGGTTTATCAATTTTGTTTATCTTCTCAAAGAACCAGCTTTTAGTTTTATTGATCTTTGCTACTGTTTTCTTTGTTTCTATTTCATTTGTTTCTGCTCTGATCTTTATGATTTCTTTCCTTCTACTAACTGTGGGTTTTGTTTTTTCTTCTTTCTTTAGTTCCTTTAGGTGTAAGGTTAGATTGTTTATTTGAGATTTTTCTTGTTTCTTTAGGTAGGCTTGTATAGGTATAAAGTTCTCTCGTAGAACTGGTTTTGCTGCATCCCATAGGTTTTGGATCATCGTGTTTTCATTGTCCTTTGTCTCTAGGTATTGTTTGATTTCCTCTTTGATTTCTGCAGCAATCTCTTGGTTATTTAGTAATGTATTGTTTAGCCTTCATGTGTTAGTGTTTTTTATGTTTTTTCCCCTGTAATTGATTTCTAATCTCATAGCATTGTGGTCAGAAAAGATGTTTGATATGATTTCAATTTTCTTAAATTGATTGAGGCTTGATTTGTGACCCAAGATGTGATTTATCCTGGAGAACGTTCCACGGGCACTTGAGAAGAAAGTGTAATCTGCTGTTTTTGGATGGAATGTCCTATAAATATCCATTAAATCTATCTGGTCTATTGTGTTATGTAAAGCTTGTGTTTCCTTAGTAATTTTCTCTTTGGATGATCTGTTCATTGGTGTAAGTGAGGTGTTAAAGTCCCCCACTATTATTGTGTTACTGTTGATTTCCTCTTTTATAGCTGTTAGTGGTTGCCTTATGTATTGAGGTGTTCCTATGTTGGGAGCATGTATATTTATAATTGTTATATCTTCTTCTTGGATTGATCTCTTGATCATTATGTAGTGTCCTTCCTTGTCTCTTGGAACATTTTATTTTAAAGTCTATTTTATCTGATATGAGTATTGCTACTCCAGCTTTCTTTTGATTTCCACTTGCATGGAATATCTTCTTCCATCCCCCCACATTCAGGCTGTATGTGTCCCTAGGTCTGAAGTAGGTCTCTTGTAGACAGCATATATATGGGTCTTGTTTTTGCATCCATTCTGCGAGCCTGTGTCTTTTGGTTGGAGCATTTAATCCATTCATGTTTAAGGTAATTATTGATATGTATGTTCCTATTACAATTTTCTTAATTGTTTTGGGTTTGTTTTTGTAGGTTCTTTTCTTCTCTTGTGTTTACCACCTAGAGAAGTTCCTGTAGCATTTGTTGTAGAGCTGGTTTGGTGGTGCTGAATTCTCTTAGCTTTTGCTTGTCTGTAAAGCCTTTGATTTCTCCATTGAATCTGAATGAGATCCTTGCTGGGTAGAGTAATCTTGGCTGTAGGTTATTCCCTTTCATCACTTTAAATATGTCATGCCACTCCCTTCTGGCTTGTAGAGTTTCTGCTGAGACATCAGCTGAACCTTATGGGAGTTCCCTTGTATACTATTTGTCATTTTTCCCTTGCTGCTTTCAATAACTTTTCTTTGTCTTTAAATTTTGCCAATCAAATTTTGCCAATTTGATTACTTGGTGTGTTTCTCCTTGGGTTTATCCTGTATGGGACTCTCTGCACTTCCTGTAATTGGGTCGTTATTTCCTTTCCCATGTTAGGGAAGTTTTCGACTATAACCTCTTCAAATATTTTCTTGGTCCCTTTCTCTCTCTCTTCTCCTTCTGGGACCCCTATAATGCAAATGTTGGTACATTTAATGTTGTCCCAGAGGTCTCTTAGGCTGTCTTCATTTTTTTCATTCTTTTTTCTTTATTCTGTTCCGCAGCAGTGAATTACACCATTCTGCCTTCCAGGTCACTTATCTGTTCTTCTGCCTCAGTTATTCTACTGATTCCTTCTAGTGTATTTTTCATTTCTATTATTGTATTGTTTATCTCTGTTTGTTTGTTCTTTAATTCCTCTAGGTCTTTGTTAAACATTTCTTGCATCTTCTCGATCTTTGCCTCCATTCTTTTTCCAAGGTCCTGTATCATCTTCACTATCATTATTCTGAATTCTTTTTCTGGAAGGTTGCCTATCTCCATTTCATTTAGTTGTTTTTCTGGGGTTTTATCTTGTTCCTTCATCTGTTACATAGCTCTCTGCCTTTTCATCTTGTGTATCTTTCTGTGAATGTGTTTTTTCTTCAACAGGCTGCAGGATTGTAGTTCTTCTTGCTTCTGCTGTCTGCCCTCTGGTGGATGAGGCTATCTAAGAGGCTTGTGCAAGTTTCCTGATGGGAGAGACTGGTGGTGGGTAGAGCTGGCTGTTGCTCTGGTGGGCAGAGCTCAGTAAAACGTTGATCCACTTGTCTGCTGATGGGTGAGGCTGGGTTCCCTCCCTGTTGGTTGTTTGGCCTGAGATGACCCAACACTGGAGCCCACTTGGGCTCTTTGGTGGGGCTAATGGCTGACTCTGGGAGGGCTCATGCTAAGGAACACTTCCCAGAATTTCTTCTGCCAGTGTCCTTGTCCTCATGGTGAGACAGAGCCACCCCCTGCCTCTGCAGGAGACCCTCCAACACTAGCAGGTAGTTCTAGTTCAATCTCCTGTGGGGTCATTGCTCCTTCCTCTAGGTCCCGATGTGCACACTACTTTGTGTGTGCCCTCCAAGAGTGGAGTCTCTGTTTCCCCCAGTGCTGTCAAAGTCCTGCAATCAAATTCCACTAGCCTTCAAAGTCTGATTCTCTAGGAATTCCTCCTCCTGTTGCTGGACCCCCAGGTTGGGAAGCCTGACATGGGTCTCAGAACCTTCACTCCAGTGGATGGACTTCTGTGGTATAAGTGTTCTCCAGTTTGTGAGCCACCCACCCAGCTGTTATGGGATTTGATTTTATTGTGATTGCGCCCCTTCTACCATCTCATTGTGGCTTGTCCTTTGTCTTTGGATGTGGGGTATCTTTTTTGGCGAGTTCCAGTGTCTTCCTGTTGATGATTGTTCACCAGTTAGTTGTGATTCCAGTGCTCTCGCAAGAGGGAGTTAGACGATGTCCTTCTGCTCTGTCATCTTGAACTAATCTCCCAGACTTCAAGTTAAATTAACACTATATAGTGCATTCAAGGACAGGACATTCTATTAGGTATTATGGAAATAATAAAAGCTAAAGATTATGCTTGCCATTAAAGAATTTACAGGCTGGTTTGTGATACTGAACATAAATCCTTGACATCATAAACCACAAAAAGTGAAATAACAGTGTAACTAATAGTTTACAGAAATACAGATAGATAGCAGATAGTCATAAAGAATTAACTATCAAATGATATATGTAGTCAATAATTATATGATGAGAAAAGAGTGAGAAAATTCTTACAGAAGGTTTTATGAGGAGGTATATCAGAGAGCCTTCATGTATGAGTGACACTTGGAAGAGCGGCATCCTTCGAGAAGGATGGAGATGAGGCAGAAGACTCCTTAGCATACAATGAGTTAACAGCTAGGCAGGAGCAGACATTTGTATAGATATATTTTCATAACAACAGCTGACATTTGCCTGGCAGTTACTCTGTGCCAGACATTGCACAGCTCACTGACATAGATCAGCTCATTTGATCTTCACAGAAACACTATGAGTCAGGTTTTTTGGAGTATTAAGTGAACCATACACATTTCATAAAAAAGAAAATGAAGGCTTACAGGCATTATATAAGTGACCGAGGTCTCTCTGTCTATAGATGGTGGAGCTGGGCCTGGAATTCAGGTCTGTCTGGTCCCAAAGCCCATGACCTTAAGCACACTGCTAAATTGGGAATCAAATCTAGACATGTAATTCTAGGATAAAGTTATAAAAAATGAATATAGAGAATAAGGAGTTTGAATGTTGTCCTGCAAGGTAATATTACATAGAAAACCAATAACCAAACCCTTGAAAACTTGACCAAAAGTGAAATGTCTAAATATCTTTTCCTTTCCTCCTTTGATTTCTTTTTCTTTTGATTTTGGAGTCCATTTATGACTAACCGGGATGTAATGTGTGCAGAGGCTGTAAATTACAAAAGTTTGACATCATGCCTTATGAGTTACGTGAGTCTGTAGTCAACTTTCAAAACTTGGTGTTACTTCAACAGATGAATGGATAAATAAGATTTGGTATATATACACAATGGAATATTACTCAGCCATAAAAAAGAATGAAATAATGCCATTTGTGGTAACATGGGTGGAGTTAGAGATTACCATAAAAAGTGAAGTCAGAAAGAGAAAGAAAATTATGTAAGGCTACTTATATGTGGAATCTAAAATATGATACAAATGAACTTATTTACAAAACAGAAACAGACTCACAGACATAGAAAACAAACTTATGGTTACCAAAGGGGAAAGGGGGAGAGAGATAAATTAGGAGCTTGGGATTAACATACACACACTACTATATATAAAAGAGGTAACCAACAAGGACCTACAGTATAGCACAGAGAACTATACTCAATATTTTGCAATAACCTGTAAGGGAAAAGACTCTGAAAAATAATATATATGTGTGTATATATATATGTATATGTATAATTTGAAAAAGAATATATGTATATATATATATACATATATGTATATATACATATATATGTATAACTGAATCACTCTGCTGTACACCAGAAACTAACACAACATTGTAAATCAACTATATTTCAATTAAAAAAAAACTTGATGATACTTAACCAGAATACACATAAAGACAAGGCTTCATAAAGACGAGGAAGTCTATGGCTTCTTCAAAATTTCTCTTGAATTGTGTTTACATAATGTTAGTAAAACAAGTTGACACAAATTGTCAAAGAACCATGTGTTCCTTTCATCTGCATCATACATATTGACAACAATTGAGCATTAATTCCTAATTGTGTTGACAAGTTATTTTCCATTGCACAGAGAACTTTAGACTGTCCATCAGCTTTGTGAAAACTTTTTTTTTGTCCCCCCTAGTTATGAAGCTTTTGATACACAGAAGTCTGGAGGAGAAGAAAAATACATTTTTTTGGATAAAAAAATATTCTGGCCTTTGCTCATTTCTCCTGGACAGTAAAGAAGAGAAGCTATTCAATTTTTTGTGAGATTGTTCTGGAAATGAAAGACTGCTTATTTGTTTAAGTAAAGAAAGTACATGTTGTTTACGTTGTTTAAAGGTTACTATTTAGTATTCAAACCATTAAACATATTGCCAAATAATCTTATATAAGGTAATTATAGTGCCTATGAATACCTTTAAAATACAGAGCAAGTTTTTTTTCTCTCTCTGAAAGATAATTTAAAAAGTAAAACTGCTTTGTAATTTATGGATAATGATATTGGGCTGTATATATGTGTTTTTGTTTTTAATTTTTTTATTGAAGTATAGTTGATTTACAATGTTTCAGGTGTATAGCAAAGTGATTCAGTTATAGCTCACCTCCTCTCATGAGCACACCAAGATCACCACTATCTGTAGAACAACCATTGGTGAAAAAGACTGGAACTTACCAGAAAAGATCTTCTACAATAAAGACATAAAAAAGGAACTACAATGAGACAGGCGGGAGGGGCGAACTCGTGATATAATCTAATCAAGTCCTATAGCTCCCAGGTGGGCAACCCAGAAACTGGAGAATAATTATATTGCAGAGGTTCTCCCACAGGAGTGAGAGTTCTGAGACCCACGTCAGGCTCCCCAGCCCAGGGGTCTGGGATGGGGAGGATGAGCCCCCAGAGCCTTTGGCTTTGAAGGCCAGCAGGGCTTAACTGCAGGAGCCCCACAGGACTGAGGGAAACAGAGATTTCAATCTTAAAGGCCCACACGAAATCTCATGCAAAAGCAGTAACATGATAGGAGCCCAGGCTAGACCTACCTGCTGGTCTTGGAGAGTCTCCTGGAGAGGCAGGGGGTGGCCTGCAGCTCATCCTGGGGTCATAGACACTGGTGTCAGACATAGTGGGGAACATTCAACCTCATGAACACTCCTGAAGGCTGCCATCTTGGTTATTAGCACCAATACCTGGCCCCATCCAAGAGTCTGCAGGCGCCAGTGCTGGGATGCCTCAGGCCAAACAACTAAGTGGGTGGAGACACAGCCCTAGCAGACAGGCTGCCTAAAGACTAAAGAGCCCACATCCACCTCTAGACACACCCTTAGACATGACCCAGGCCACCAGAGGGCTAAGACCCAGCTACACCCACCAGTGGGCAGGCTCTAGGCCCTCCCACCAGGAAGCCTGCACAAGTCTTTAGATCAGCCTCCTTCACCAGGGGGCAGACACCAGAAGCAAGAAAACCACAATCTGGTGACACAGTCCAGACCCTACCCTGGGACCAGCTGGGTCCTGGCCCTGCTCACTAGCAGGCCAATGTAACCTTTGGGACACCAAGACCCCATACCCAACTGTGTCAGGAACTCCTCCCCACCACCCCCCACAAGATCTGAAGTGAACTCTGGGATCCCTGGGCCCTGCAGCCAGACTCCAGGAACCAGCTCTTTCTGCCAGTAGTCCGGCACTAACCCCAGGATCTGGCCTAACCTGCCAGTGGGTGCGCAACAGGCCCAGAATCTTCAGAACCCTAACTCCACCCACCAGTGAGCCAGCACTAGCCCTGAGGCCCCCTAGGGTTCCTCCAGCCACCTGTGACCAGGCCTCACTCAACAGCTGCCAGCAGCCTCCACACAAGGCAGGGCCTGGCAACCAAGCAGACTGGGGGCCAACCAAGCCTACCAGACCACCAACATAGACATCACAACGGAAGGACCCATGCAGCCCTCTTAGGAGGAACCCCTAGAACATACTGCTTGGGTGATGAGAGAGGAATGCACTGCTGGGACACACAGGACACCTCCTACAGAAGGCCACTTCTCCAAGTTCGAGAAGCATAATTAACCTACCACAGACATAAATATACAGATGTTTTGGTTTTTAAATAAATCCTCTAAGGTTCTAAAACCACTCTTGTTAGTTTATGATCATCTTTATTAGGTTCTTCTTTCCTTTTCTCTCTACAGCATGGATGATGAAAAGGAATTCGCATTTTGCAATGAGTGCACAGACCAAATATTACAAAAGTTTGAGATAATGTCTTACCAGTTGTAAGTACAACAACTTTGGGTTGGAAGAACCATTAAAAAAAAAAAAACAATGCAGGGGACTTCCCTGGCAGTCCAGTGGTTAAGATTCCACACTCCCAATGCAGGGGGAACGGGTTCGTTCCCTGGTCAGGGAACTAAGATCTCACATGCTTCTTGGCCAAAAAACCAAAACATAAAATGGAAGCAATACTGTAACAAATTCAATAAAGACAAAAAAAACTGGTCCACATCAAAAATATATATATATTACAGAAAAAAAGAAAACCATTACTGGTTACTAAAAAAGACTTGAATTGCATAAAATATATCCTTTGGGTCAGTGGTTTTAAAGCTTTATTATATATGTCATGGGCCCATTTGAAATTTGGATGGAAGATATCTTCATATAGGTACACAAGTTTTCATACAATTTTGCAGGATATGCTAACTCTGAAATCCATCTATGGATCTTGTAGGGTCCAATCAGAATATGTTTACATGACACACCATTTTATAGCTAATTGATCTCTATTATTTTAATATCTAAAAACTATCTATATTTAATTTCTAATTTATACCAAAATAACTCAACCAGACTTCATATCAGTATTTCAAATAAGTTTTTCTCTTTGTTTCAATCTAGGTGCTTGAAACATTTCATTAAGAATATTTTTTAAATGTTTTCTACAGGATGAAAGTGTTTATAGAAACATGATTTCTTCATTGATATTATCCCATAATTCATATTGACTGATTCTAGGATTATTTGAAACTTAATTTTAATTTTGAGCTATCTAAAATTTTATAATAGTTTCTCATTCATGGGAAAGAAATAACTTTTATTTTAATGTGTTTGGTCATCACAAGTCATGATGTTTCTGGTCAACTTTCCACTGGTTCCTGGAAGAATGATGTGGAGCTGACGTTTTAGAGTGTAGGACAGAAGGGAGACAAGAAAACCTTCAGAGTGGTATCCAGGCATTAAGGTTTAAAAAGCTGAACAATTAAAGGATTTTCTCAAAATGGATGTCTTAATCATAAAAGTCAACAGCTACAAGCTCTAGGGCTTAAATCAAGCAAACAAAATCTCTTGATTATACTTGGCAGCCAGATTAGCTTTAGTAAAACAGTGTTACAATTGCAGCTCCTTTTGACTTACTTTTATTCGTGTACTTTCTAGTGACTAGAACAAGTGTGGCTTTGATAGGTGCTACTCAATGTCCACTGTATGCACCAAGGGTCCTGTCATGTGAATTCATCCTGTGTTCTGCCACCTAGTGTATGCACTTCTCCATTCAATCATCTGTAGGGACACCAGAAACTAATATCACATTGTCAATCAACTATACTTTATAGTTAAAAAAAAAAGATTTGAAAAGACACTTAAAAACAAAGATAAACAAATGACAACTAAGTACATCAAAAATACATAACTACATTAGTCCACAGGAAAATGCAAATTTAAACCACATTAAGAGACCACTACAAATCCATTAGAACAGCTAAAAGTAAATAAACTAGAGCAAGTGGAAATCTCAAACAATGCTGGTGGGCCAGTAAAATGGTGAAACTACTTTGTAAAGCAGTTTGGCAGATTCTTATAAAGTTAAACATATATCTGTTATAAGACCCAACAATCCCAAGAGTGAGTAAATTATATGTCTATATGTCTATCCTACAAGAATAGCCACAGCAGATTTATCCATAATAACCAAAAAAAAAAAAAAAAAAAAAAAGCAGCTAACAACTCAACTATCCATCAATAAGTGAATGGATAAGCAAATTGTGATACAACTAGTCAGTGGACTACTACTGAACCTTAAAAAGAAAGAGATTATTTTATTCTTGTTATATGCAATGTCATGGATAAATTTCAAAAACATTTTACTGAGAAAAGGAGACACTCCATTTATAGAGAATTCTAAAACAAACAAAACGAATCTACGATGACAGAAAACTGATCAGTGTTTGCCCAGGGTGGTGGCTGGTAGGGGTGATCACAAAGTGGCATAAGGGAACTTCTTTTGGGTGATGGAAATATTCTATATCTTAATTGTGGTTGTGGTTATATAGATGTATATATTTGTCAGGACTCATTGAACTTTATACTTAGAATGGGTGCATTTTATTATATGTAAATCATATCTCAATAAAGATGTGAAA